>NW_027611657.1:915000-3315000 GCF_964261635.1 Lissotriton helveticus | reverse complement strand
GCCGCGGCGCCACACCTCTTCCTCACTAGACAGACGGCAGACACCCGGGGAGGATGGGGCGGGGGACTGGAAGAAACAGATATTTATTCATTCACTTATTAAATAGGAAAGCGCATGAGATGGTAAAAGTTGTAAACTCTTTTATTCTTCTCTATAAGGTAAGTGCAGGACGCAATCAGCACCCCAGGGGTTATTGTGGCCGAGAATAATGTTCAGTGAACGTCATGCTCTGATTGGTTGAAAGCTGTGAATTGTGAGTGCAGCAGCTGAAGGGAAAGCTCCCTCCCCCATAGCACCGAGCGGGGAGTCTTGACATGCATGAGGTGTCAGTTCTCATCTGGCTATTGTCCCTCTATCCATCACAAGAAATCCTAGGAACATTATGGTAACTTTACAAATGTAACTAAAAGCAGCAACAATATAACGCTGACACGCGCGCATATAGAATAGATACACCTTCTCAATCTTACAAAAAACGATTTTGACCATGACATGGAAATGGAAGTGTTTGTGGCGTTGCAGTGGCTTCTGGGTATGCAAATTTCCCCGAAGCAGCTGGTTGTTGTCAGGCAGCCTGCCCTCTAGGGGCAGCGGATGGCACTGCAGCTGCTGCTTAGTGGAGGCCTTCAATCCTTCCCTCCTCGGCGGCAAAGCCATTGGTTTGTCATTTTTGTGCATATTAATTCTTTGGAGGGGGCTCGGGAATGATTACAATATCTTTGGCTGAATCAGGAAACACCGATTGTAATGGGGGCAGTGTTTACTTCATTTACAACATAAGCGCATCAGCGCCTCGTTGGGTGTATGAAGCGCTATACGAAAAGAATTACAATGCAATACAAATCCCAGCCAGGCTCAGCTGAGGGGCCCTTGCAGGGAGGGGGGTAGTATCGGTCCCATACTCGGTCTGAGTGGGTCAGATGAGCAGGAACCCACAGTCCGAGCACAGAAGCCAGAGAGGGCCTTATTTATGAAGGACTTGCGCCGCCGGAGCGTCACTTTTAACATGGGAAAAAGTGACGCACCGGTGGCGCAAGGCTTTCATAAATAAGGCCCCAGTGGCCTCATTTATGAGGCCGTGCGTGAGTTTTGCGCTTCTGATGCGTCACTTTTTGTGACGCATCGGCGGCGTAAAACATGCGTCGTGTTGCGCACTATTTACAAAGTGACGCATCTAAGCAGATGCGTCACTTTGTAAACCCCTGCGCTACATTTTACCTGCGTCAGGTATAATGTATGCAGAGGGGGCATTCACACGCAAAAAGCCTCGTAATAGCGACGCAGTGAAATCTATGAGATTTCACTGCGTCACTTTTAGGACGTTGGTGCGTCAAAATCTTGCGCCTGCCTCACAGCAGGCGTAAGACTGACGCAAGCCCTTTCACATGGGGCTTTCCCCATGTGAAAGGACGCATTGCTGGAGTTGCGTCACTTTTGTGACACACCCCAGAAATGCGTGACTTTTGTGCTTACAGATACGTCAGAAATACTGACGCATCTGTAACTCCTTGCGACATGATGCGTCATATTATAAATATGACGCATCAATCATGTCGCGGGGAGAGCGCAGTCAAAAGTGACGCAGCGCTGTTTTCATGCAGCGATGCGTCACTTTTCATAAATAAGGCCCCAGATTTGGGGGCTCGGTCGAGGGGCTGCTGCAAGGGGGTGGGGCAACAATGCCACCATCCCTGGCCAGGATCACAAACCCACTTCTTCGCACTTTATACACAGTAACAGGATTAAATGGAAGATATCCTTGTTCACTGCTGAAACCCATGACTTCATGAAGGGCACAAACATAAGAAACAGAAATTTGGGCGGGAAGAGGGAGATTAACACAGACAGGGGCGGGAGGGAAAAGAAGCAAAATGGACGGGATATGGTAGACGGCCTGAAAACACGCATGGGGCACTTGCAAAACAAAAATGTTGCTTTTAAATTAAATGCGTTAAAACACCTAAGACCTGTTCTGCAAGTTAATGTTATAAAAGCAGAGACAAGCGGTGCTGCTTTAAAATTAAGGGGCATATCAGCAAGAACCCTGCGTACAATTATCGGCGTTTTATCGGCAGGAAACTGCCGCTAAAACGGTGATAATGGGCTTGCTAATAAGCGTTATAGAATTCCAATAGAAGCTCTGCACATCTAACCTGGGCTTCTATTGGAATTCTATAACGCATATTAGCAAGCTCATTATCGCCGTTTTAGCGGCAGTTTCCTGCCGATAAAACTGCGATCATTTTACGCAGGGTTCTTGCTATTATGCCCCCCAATGCGTTAAAAGACCTGTCCTGGAAGTTCAGTTTATAAATGCAGTGCTGAAAGCAGCGGGGGGCAGGAGGTGAACAGCCAACAAACACCAAATGCAGGTAGCCTTTGGTAGATTAATTGAAGAGAGGAGGACAAAAATAAAACCTCACAAAGCCACCAAACCCGCAGTCCAGAGGGGGCGAGTGTCACGTAGTGATGTGTGGGGAGAAACACACAGGGGGAGAACATTACCAATGGGGCGTAGGCTCCCGAGGCCACCAATAATCACAATAGGGCAGATTTACAAGCCCCCTGCGCCACCAGTATGTCACTTTTTGTGACGCACTGGTGGCGTATTTGAATGTTTCATATTTACAAGTACAGGTAAAGCCACCCTTTCTGGCTTTTCCTGTCCTTGTAAAAATGGCCCCTTTACACGCAGCATTTTGTGTGGAAGGGGCATTCCTTGGGTGTTGCTGTGGGTGTTCCCATGCAACACCCATGGAACCAGACACATTCCCAGATTTAGGAGGAATCGTAAATCTGGAAAGGCGTGTGAATCCTACACCTCCCCAGGGGAGGCGTAGCGAGGCGCAACGAGGAGAAATGTTTTCATTTCTCCTTGGTTTTTTTTCCTCTTTCAATCCGAGCTGCATTCTACAGCACTCATTTAAAGAGGAAAATGCCTTGTACCATGGTGCAAGGGTGCCTGCGTCGGCATATGGCAGCAGATTGTGCCCCAGCGCAGGGGGAAGCACAGAGATGCAACATATTCTTGTAAATATGTTGCATTCCTGTGCTTTGAAAGTGACTCAGTGCGGCACAGTCAATGGCTTGCGGAATGCACATAGTCACTTTCTTGTGAATTTGCCCCAACATTTCTAAAGCAGAAGCTGAGGCAATCGTAAAAGTAGTGCGCCGAAAGTAACGTATAAGGCCGATCGTGAGTTGATCCATGAAATAGGCCCAGTCTCCAGGGAGTGAACAAAACAGCAAAAGGAGGGACAAATGTAACCTCATCACCAACTAAACCAAGGTAATTTAGAAAGGCACATGAAGAAACCAATCACAAGCCGTGGGCGTGCTGCTACCCCATACAGTAGAATCACCATGTCAAGAGACAGCGCATGCGCTGCCTAGGCTCCACCTAAAAAGAAATTTGAACGGGCGCCGTTCCACAGGTCATCACAAGGGGTTCCATCCATGACGCTGTATATATACCAAGGATGACACTAGGAGCCAGCGGAGTCATGTACAGAGCGCTCTGGTCTTACAACCCATTTATATTTGTTTGTAATGATTATAAATCGCCGGTAAAGCTAGTTGTGAGGCCTGTAGGAGCCCGACTTCTAGCGATACGAGAAAACTTTCCAATATTAGCTTCTTCCACAAGATGCTTTCCACAATCAATCTAGGGCAGAAATTGTGTCTCCCTGAATTGAGCAGCATAATGGTTCATTTTTAATATTTTTAGACAATGATTTGGACCTAGACTTTCACAAGATCCTCAAAAAATGTCCTCGAGCTATCATTTTTTGAATTTTTATTTGGATCTACCTGTCAAGCCCTCAGTCAACCGGTCAAGCCAGCTTTGCCACACCTGCCAGCCTCGACCTCCGTCCCGGCCAACTCACTCGTCGTACTAGCCCAGGGGGTACTAGACATGGCTTATCTTTTCAGCCGCCCTGGTCTGTCAGCTCTGCCCTTCCTCCAGCAGCCAACCAGCCAAGCCGAAAGCGGGGACCCACTCCGCAGTCAGCCATTAGCCGGTCAGCCTGCGGGGAACCAATCCACAGTTGCCCATTAGCCCGTCAGCCTACGGGGAACCAATTCGCAGTCAGTCATTAGCCGGTCAGCCTTGCGCTGGTCGGGCCCAGGAGGGTTTCACCACAGGGAGGTCAACTAATTTTATTTTATTTTATTGTATTTATGCGTTTTTATATAGCGCGGACTTTACCCGAAGGCGTCAGAGCGCTTGACAATAGGAACATAAAATTAGAAATGAACAAATTACAAAGCAGACGATAAGTTACAGAGGTAGAAGTGACAATTGTGAGCAAACAAAATACATGAGGTAGCAAACAGTGCAATGCAGGAGGAGAGAGTGACAAGTGTGCAGGTTACAGGAGAAAACAAAGTACATTTAGAGGTAATATACTGCAATATATGGTAGAAACTGAGGCACAAGAACAAACGTTACGTAGGCAATGGTGGCACTTGTGCAAGTATCAAAAGCAAACAAAATGTGAGAGGTAGAAAACAGTCAAATTACAGAAAAAACTCCAACGCATCCAAAATACATCAGCCAGACTCATATTGGACATCCCTCGCCAAGCCCACATTACCGGCCACCTGAAAGACCTCCACTGGCTTCCCGTCAACAAGAGAATAACGTTCCGTCTCCTCACCCACGCACACAAGGCACTTTACAAACTAGGACCCGAATGCCTCAACACACGACTGTCCTTCTACACACCCACCCGCCAACTAAGATCCTCCAACCAAGTCCTCGCCGCAGTCCCGCGCATCCGAAGATCCACCATGGGTGGCAGATCCTTCTCCTTCCTGGCGGCCAGTACCTGGAACTCACTCCCCACTCACCTCCGCCTTACACAGAACCACATTTCCTTCAGAAAGGAACTTAAAACCTGGCTATTCGATAAATAACGATCCCCCTCCCAAAAGCGCCTTGAAACCATATGGGTGAGTAGTGTGCTATACAAATTTCTGAACTTGAACTTGTGTTACAAGCCATGCCAGCCATGCCATTCTACCGAGGACGTCAGCCCGGCCGTGAGTCATGCTTGACCTGCACACAAGACCAGCCAGGCCCAGTGACCCATGTAAAAAATCACCATCCAGCCGGTCTGCCACACTGCACAGTGAGCCGCTCAGCCGCTCAGCTACTATAAACGTGTGACGTTACCGCCGTCTCTTGCGTCACTGCTCGAGAGTTTCATCGCCACACAAAGTGCAATGATTACTTCCCAGCTGACGGTTCTCCCTCGAGGGACAATAAAGTGAACTGCACTTGATCGGAGCCAAATGGCTGCGAAGCAATCGCCACACAAAGTGCAGATGAACCTCGACTAGCGACTAAAATGGCCCTAAGTTTGGGAATTTGTCCGTCAACCTTTTACAAAAAAATACTTAGGAAAATGATGGTAACTTTACAAATGTAACTAAAAGCAACACAAATATAACGCCAACACATGCGCATATAGAGGAGATCTTGATTCTCAATGTTACAAAAAACTATGAGGCAGATTTACAAGGCACTTGCGCCACGTTTACGCCGTCGTTGCGTACAAACGTAACTAAAAGCAACAAGAATATAACGCCAACACATGCGCATATAGAGTACATCTTGATTCTCAATGTTACAAAAACTATGAGGCAGATTTACAAGGCCCTTGCGCCACGTTTACGCCGCCGTTGCGTCACGCAACGGTGGCGTAAACGTGGCGCATCCCTGTGACCCATTTACAATGTGACGCATCTAGGCAGATGCGTCACGTTGTAAAGCCCTGCGCCACATGTGGGCGTTCCAGCGCAGGGTGGGCGTTCCGGGGCAGGTGCGCCTCGCAAACGTGCCGGCCTCTTGATAATATACCCCTAAATACGTTAAAAGACACATGACCTGTCCTGGAAGTTCAGTTTATAAATGCAGTGCTGAAAGCAGCGGGGGGCAGGAGGTGAACAGCCAACAAACACGAAATGCAGGCAGACTTTGGTACATTAATTGAAGAGAGGAGGACAACAATAAAACCTCACAAAGCCACCAAACCCGCAGTCCGAAGGGGCGAGTGTCACGTAGTGATGTGTGGGGAGAAACACACAGGGGACCACATGGGGCGTTGGCTCCCGAGGCCACCAATAAACACAACGGGCAGATTTACAAGCCCCCTTGCGCCACCAGTATGTCACTTTTTGTAACACACTGGTGGGGTATTTGATTTGAATGCTCCATATTTACAAGTACAGGAAAAGTTCCTGTCATTGTAAATATGGCCCCTTTACACGCAGCATTTTGCGTGGAAGGGGTGTTCCATGGGTGTTGCAGTGGGTGTTCCCTTGCAACACCCGTGGAACCAGACACATTTCCAGATGTACGAGGAATCGTAAATCTGGAAATGCGTGTGAATAATACGCCTACCCTTGGGAAGTGTAGGGAGGGGCAACGAGTTGAAATGTTTTTATTCTCCTCTTTTTTCCTCTTTCAGTGCGTGCTGCATTCTACAGTACACATTGAAAGAGGAAACTGCCTGTAGGGATTGTCTTTTGTGTTTTTTAAACTTTTTATTTGTCGATTCACATATACCATGCAGGGCTCTGCACACCAGAGTCATCTGCCAAAGCAATCTCAATACATTCATTACAGTAACCAACTGTAGTTTCTCCTCCCCCTTGTACTCCCCCCCATAAGCAACAATACAAAACATAGGAGAATTAAATAAAAACACATCCCCAACTCCGGCCTCCCACCCCCCCCAAAGATCGCACAAATCCATTCTACCACTTCTACAGTATTAAAAGGAAATTGTTCAGAAGGTCCCAGACCAGGCCCACCACCCCCTTTGCTCCTTCCCCCTCTTCCCCTTATACAGAATCCCCGGCTCAAACCGGCTGCATAGACTCCTCTATCGCCAGAGGTTCCAGCCAGAGACCTCGATACTCCGCCCATCGGTTCCAAATTCTATAATGTTTATGCAGACACCCCCTGGCTACAAATATGGGTTGCTCCAGACCCATGCAGAAGTCCAGACCATTTTTTCAAGCCGCCACCAAGGGGGCCCTCGTCTTCTTTCAAGCTTTGGCAATGTCTTGTTTCGCCAGAGTAAGGCCGAGCATTAAGAATTCTTCCAGACACAGTTTGAATTCATCAATCCTTTGCGACAAGTCCAAACATCCGTGGGCAAGGTAATACAATATAAAAAATAAATATAATAAATAGCTTTTTTTTTAAAGTAAGAAAGCTTAAAAGAATACCAGGTATTAAAAAATGTTAGAGATATTGGGTATTTGGATCATGGCAGTCTATAAGACACTACACATGTGCAATTAAGGTTGACATATGTAGACAAAATTCAGCATAATTTCATTCAATGGATTGTGGTTAAGGTCAACACATGTCAAATCAGTACTTGTCACATTTCCTAACTATCACCACAGCAAGGAGAAAACGGCTCAGACTAAATACTATAGTCTGTGATGTGTCGCCCTTAAACACTCGCTCCCCATCTTTAATAAGCCGAAAGCCTAAGAGGAGGCAAATGAGTTTAATCCACTTTTTTCTTGCCTTCAAATATGCGGGGCATACAAATAAAACATGGGCCTCATCCTCCCTAATACTCATATCACACAATTCACATAAGTCCAATTTGGTACTGCCACAGAGTCCATTATTACACTGATGTTCTGGATTTAATTTGTAGAATGCCATAACGGTACTTTAAATACAATGATTTGGCCACAGGGGGCTAGATTTCGTCCATAAAGCATTCAAATTTACTTTCAATTTTAGCATCCAAAAAATTAAGAGTCAATGTTCCTACTTTAGAATTTTGAATTAAACAACTGTGGGTATATTCGCAGTACCTTGCCTTGAGAAGTGTTTTTAGAAGAATGAGTTAGGGAGTCAGGATCTGTCCAAAACCTATAAAGGCCCAACTTTAAAAAACAGTTTTCAATGTGCACCAACCATGCCAACCGAGTAGTGTGCTTTATTTGAATTATTTCATCTAGTGCTTCTCTATAGTCTACTAACTCGTCGGTAGACCACAGGCGAACCCGTATAGTAGTGGACGTAGAGAGGCATGATCATCGGAACGGCGTATATTCAGATCACAGATTAAAGGAATTAAAGGGGTGCAACCCGGAACAGCTAAAAGTTGTCTAAAAAAGCTATTTTCATGTACTACAAAGGCATCTCTAGCTGCGTGGCCCCACAGTTCTGCCCCATATAGGGTCACCGATTGAGCTTTATATTGAAATAGTTCAAGTACAGGCGAAACTGCTCGAACAGGACTTTTCTTATGCTTCCTGAATATGAGGGCTTCATTTTGTGTTAGTATTAACCTCGATGTTTCTATTTGTGGCTTCCAAGTCATTTTAGTGTCGAGGGTAATACCCAAATATTTAAAATTTTGCACATGTTCAATCTTTTCATTATTTACAATAAAAACTTTGTTAAAACCCTTATGGGGACTGATCATCATGACCTTAGTCTTAGAAGAGTTAATTTCAAGGTTTTTATCCAAACAGTAAGACTGAAATTTATTCCGCAGATTCTGTAATCCTTTGGGGGTCTGGGAGATTAAAATCGCATTGTCTGCAAATAATAAAGATGAAACGGCTTGACCACACAACTTGGGAGAGTCATGCTCGCAGTCCAAGAGGGTCACTTGAATATCATTTACGTAAAGAGAGAAGAGGGTTGGCACCATGACACAACCTTGCCTGACGCCTCTCTTTATGTCTATTCTCTCTGTTAGCTCTCCATTAGGTCCCCACCTCACTCTTGCATAGTTTCCCTCGTGCAGCCTAATCAGTTGTTGGAGAATGGCCCCAGGGACACCCATGTCCCTTAATGATTTCCATAGCTTCCCCCTGGGGACAAGGTCAAAGGCCGCTCTGAGGTCCACAAATGCTACATATAATTGAGACTTCCTTATGTTAATATATTTCCAAATTAAACATAGGAATCTAAAAGCTTGGTCTACTGTACTAATTCTAACTCTAAACCCTGCCTGGTATTTTGTTAAAATGGTATTATCCTCAATCCACGTGTTTAGTTTAGATAAAAGTTGAAGAGCAAACATTTTTTGGAAGACATCTATCAAACTGATAGGTCTGTAATGTGATGGATTAAATCTGTCTCCCTTCTTAAAAATAGTCACAATTTCTGCGCCCCGCCAAGTCTCCGGAATTGGAGCTCCACTTGCAATATCATTACTGAGCAAATTAATGTACGGAGCCCACAGGAGATTCTCATGTTTCTAAAGGTCCCCTGGTATTTTATCTCGATCTGGAGCTTTGCCCTGTTTGACTGCATTGATAGTTAATATGGTATCTGTCAAACTAAATGTAAGAGGTGTTTCACGTGAATTTATTTCTGTATATTCGTATATCCACTCTTTCTCTTCCCCTCCACTCGAATTCAAAGCAGAAAAGTGTTTCACCCATGTTTTCCTCCAAAAACGTATCCCTAGATGGAGTCCCTTCTTTAGCGCCTCTAGCAATGAGATTCCAAAACAATAACTGATTATTCAGTTTGCACGCTTGAAGCAAATCCGTCCAAACTTTTTCATCCCATTCCCTCTTAGCTAACAAGATAGTTTTTTTATAATGCATCCTTTTGTCTCTAACAATATTTATTTGGTTACCTTTTACAGCCTTTATTAATTGTGATTTGGCCTGGCGACAAGCTTTATTATACCAGATTCCTTCTTTAGGACAGCTATTACGGTTAGATTGTATTTTTTTTATCCCTTTTGAGAGAATCTCGCTAAGTTGCAATATCAGATTCCCATGCACTTCTGTTAGGGAGGAACCCTCAGTGTTAGTATCGACTAGAGGTGACATTAATGTTACATAAAGATCGTAAATTTTCTTAATATTGCCTGCATTACCCATCACAGCAGGCCATTTTAGAGACCTATGATTATTAGACTCTAAAAGGTTGTGTAAAGGATTATAATCTCGAGGGACCATCACGGTAGGATGCATGAACAGTGAACTAAGAGTGGTCAAAGAGAGGGCCAAGTGGTCACTTTCTATGTGATTATCCACCTTCAGGTCTAGGAGCATTGGCCAAAGGCTTAAGGAGACCAATATATAATCTAAATGGCTGGCACAACAACCTCTTTTAAAGGTAGGTTTACTTGGGCAGTCTGATGGAAGTCGCCCGTTACAAGAGCGTAGGCCATATTCCATTGTCATTTTTAACAGTTGAAGGGCACCTTTTGTGCAAGCTATTGTATGTCTTGCCTCAATGCTGGGAATATTATTAGCTTTGTATTCTTCCCCGTAAATATCTTCTAAGCCCATAACTGGTTCAAAATTCCTGTTGAAGTCACCCACGATGATCAACACGGTTTTATGGTCTAAGGTAGAGATCATGCTATCTAGCTAGGCTATTGCCTCTGATTCTTTATTTGGCGAATGAGGTCTATTATAGATGTTAATGATACAAATTGCCCGTCCATTAACATCTTGTGATTTTATAACCAGAATATCAGGGCTTTTAGAATCTATCTGTTTAAAATCAATACCCAGTGTAATTTTTACCCAGATTGTCAAACCACCAGAGGGTCTACCTTTATTTAGGTTTGATGCTGGTATGAAAAATGACCTGTAGCCTACTTTAAAGTGGTTTTCTACTCCCCATGTTTCTTGGAATAAAATAAAGTCCCCACTATTAATGGCATCGTGCCATGTAGGGTCAGTCAAATTTTTCCTTATTCCAGCAATATTCCAGGAGATTAGTTTAACCCCAGCCTTTGCCTTGCCATCAAGTTGGTTAAGGTCCATGTTTATACCTCCTTCGCTTGTCAATGTAAGTTGGTTAGTATTTCCCAACTGATCCAGCACAACGGCGTAAGAATCCTGTTTGTCTACTTCCCTTGTATTACACCTGTCCTCCCTCCCCTGGATAAAGTTGACTGTTGTGTTGCTTATTTGATTTCCATTAGATTCTCCCATTCAGTCGACCTCATCAAACCCATATAGTTCTGTATAGCGATTTTTTGTAGCTGTCGGAAGATAGGTGTTATAAGCTCCCGACATCTCTTCATAAGCCATAGTTTGCTGGCGCCAAGGTATTCGCATAGCCTTCGAGCTATAAAAATAAATGAGGTTTTTTTCTTCGAATGGGGCCCCTATCCATGTAGTGCTGTTCATTGCAAATTAGTCTTACTACATTGGTGTCTCTGAAGTTAACAATAATTGTATCTCCCTGTATATCTTTTGGGCTTCTTCCCGCCCAGTTGACCCTTCTAACACACAATATTTCTCCTTTCAAGTGTCTAGGGATCGGCCTGTTCTTATTCAACCAGATTATCACTTTGTTTTTTAATTCTTGAGAAGATTCCAGTTCACCGCTCTTTAGTTCTGGGACGCCAGTAAGCACTATTGCATATAGTAGCGACTCTGGCGGTAAGTCAATCGTTAGCAATGGAACTTTTGGATATATATCATAGTTGTCTTTTGTTTTTGTACACCTTCAGAGGAAGTAACCCTCTCTGACACACTTTTACATACATTAGTTGTTGTTGTACCTTGTACACTTTTACCAGGGGCTTTTTTAATCTGTTTATTACTAATAGGACCATTTTGAATCATCCTACATCTGTCAATTGAACAGGGGCTATGCCATGTGCAGTTCCTGTAGCAATTTTAGGATCCCCAAGGGGTGGAGCTGGGTTCCCCATTCTCCCTCTAACTTCAAGTTTTATCATATTTTTTAGGGAGATAAAATTATCTAAAGTTGACTGTTCAAATATCTCCACCTTTTCATTTACCAGTTTTATTCTTTCAAGGAGGGGGAGGATCAGTGATCTAACAACATGCTCTATGTGCGCCACTGACCCTCCAACATCCTCGGTAAGAGCCGGAGGAATAGTTTCTGCACATATGGTGTCCCTTAGAGGTGACCCTGATTCGGAATTTACTGGATCCACAATTTTCACTATTTTTTGCTTCCTCCCTTTTTGTACGGTTTCTGTCTTTTTTCTCCTTATAGTATCTCCAGTGTTTGCTCGAGTTTGGGGGTATCGATTAACCGTTTTGAAGGGAGAAGCATAATTTATTAAGATAGCCTCCTGGGCTAATATCAAGTCATTATGGTTTCGATAGCTTGTGTCCTCATCAGTTAACAAAATTGGTGGCCTGTCTAAATCATTTGAGGAATTAGCCTGCGTTAAGGGCCCCAAAGAGGAGGCATCCAAACCCTCTAAGTAAATTGTATCGTTATTCATAAAGGAGGACTCCACAAGTAAGTCTTGGGGCTGCAGAATTGGAGTTTGTGAGAGTCTGCTAGCAGTAGGGGGTGATGCAAAGGGTACATTTTGTAGTGACGGGGTGGTGTGGTTACCCTCTATACTTGGGAGCTCAGCATAAGACTCCAAAAGGATAGAATCAGAAGAATTTACGGTGGTATTAGTGAGTAATGAAGGAAGACACATATTAGGGGGAAGTGATAGGCATCTCTCAGTACTCTCTATAGCTGTTACAACTACCCCAATTGTTTTCTGCAGCATTCCATCTATTGCAGTCAAGCTTGGTAAAGTGCACTTTTTCTGTCTGGTACCGGATCGTGTTATGGAAGTAGTGTTTTTACCCATGATTCAGATGATGTATGGATCTCTATGTCTACAATGTAAAGTACCTTAGGCTTGCAATAGTAGTGGTCCAAACTGGTCAGTACAGTGGGACCAAAAGGGGTGGCCCAGCCCTGCCCCGTCATGCCCCGGACGGCCACAGATGGCCCGCCCTTTGCCCGGGCTTTGCCCGGCGCGCATTCCCGCGACACGGATATGGAGCGCAATTTAAGGCGCCTCCGGGAGCGGCCGATGACGTTGGCGGCTTCTGCCGCTATGCCCCCTGGGAAGGCTAGTCCTCCTCTCAGCATCCGCTGCGGATGACAGTGCGGCGGCGGGAGGACTAGGAGTGAGCCGAGCAGGTAGGGGAAACAAAGTTCTAATAGCCCGGTCTAGCAGGAATCGCCAGAAAATAGAAGGAAACACCCGCTCCACCGATATGGAGCTCAATTTAAAGCGCCTATGGGCGCGGCCGATGACGTTGGTGGCTTCTGCCGCTATGCCCCCTGGGAAGGCTAGTCCTCCTCTCAGCGGCCGCTGCGGATGACAGTGCGGCGGCGGGAGGACTAGGAGTGAGCCGAGCAGGTAGGGGAAACAAAGTTCTAATAGCCCGGTCTTGCAGGAATCGCCAGAAAATAGAAGGGAACAACTTACTACTTTTGGCATTCACAGAATGAACTTTCTACTTTTGGTATTCACAGAAGTTAGGATTTTGTGCTAAGTCTGTCTTAAGTCTGTCTTAAGACAGACTTAAGACAAAATCCTAACTTCTGTGAATACCAAAAGTAGTAAATGCATTCTGTGAATACCAAAATAGTAGTAAGTTTAGGATTGAGTCTTAAGTTCATTCTGTGAATCGGGCCCACTGTCTCGTAAATCTGCCCCAACAATTCTAAATGAGAAGCTGAGACAATCGTAAAAGTAGTGCGCCGAAAAAGTAACGTATAAGGCCGATCCTGAGATGATCCATGAAATAGGCCTAGTCTCCAGGCGAGTGAACAAAACAGCAAAAGGAGGGACACATGTAACCTAATCACCAACTAAACCAAGGTAATTTCGAAAGGCACATGAAGGAACCAATCACAAGCCATATGTCGATAGACAGCGCATGCACTGCCTAGGCTCGCCTTAAAAAGACATTTGAACGGGCACCGTTCCACAGGTCATCTCTGTGGATCCCTTATCAAGTCTACCAGGCATGACACTGTATATATACCACAGACAACACTATGAGCCAGCGGAGTCGCTAATTGTGTGCCTGTAGGAGCCTGACTTCTAGCAATAACCTCAGAACCGAGTTTCCGAAAGAAACTTAAAACACATCTTTTTCAAGGATAATTAGGCCTTCCCCTATATCTGTCTTTGAGCTCCAGTTCCAGCGCGGGGACAGGCTTTCTGCGTAACCAAGCGCTTTACAAATATCCCTTAATAATAATAATAATATGAGTGAGCCACCCAACATCAGCTTCTTCCACGAGATGCATTCCTCAATAAATCTAGAGCAGAAATTATACCTCATTCTGTATAACAACAAAAAGAATAACCTAGTTTCGCAAAGATATGGATCTAGAGTTACTCAAGATCCTCCAAAAACTGGCATACTTAGATTGTCAGTGATCATTGCCACACAGAAAGCAAATGAACATCAACAACATAGTAAGTTAATGGAAAAATATAAACTATAGTCTCCCTCATCCTATTAGGAGAAAAACTTAGGAAAATTACGGTAACTTTACAAACGTAGCTAAAAGCAACAAAAAAATAACGCTAACACGTGCGCATATAGAATAGATCCTGATTCTCACTGTTAGAAAAAAACTATTTTGCCCATAACAATTAAATGGAAGTGTTTGTGTGAACAGTTAATGACACTGCAGCTGCTGCTTAGAGGACATGTTAAATTTTTCCCTCCTCTCTCTCTCTCTCTCTCTCTCTCACACACACACACACACACATACACACACTCTCTCTCTCTCTCTCTCTCTCACACACACACACACACACACACACACACTCTCTCTCTCTCTCTCTCTCACACACACACACACACACACACACTCTCTCTCTCTCTCTCTCACACACACACACACACACACACACACACACACTCTCTCTCTCTCTCTCTCTCTCACACACACACACACACACACACACACACTCTCTCTCTCTCTCTCTCTCTCTTACTGTAAAAAGGAAACAGCATTGGTTTGTAATTGTAGGTGTGATAGTGCTTAATAATTATTTGGGAGGGGGCTCGGGAATGATTACAATATTTCCGGCCGAATCAAGAAATACCGATTTTAGTGGGGGCGGGGGTAGGATCGGTCCCATACTCGGTCTGATTGGGTCAGATGAGCAGGAACGCACAGGCCGAGCACAGAAGCCACAGTTGGGGGCTCGGTCAAAGGGACTGCTGCAAGGGGGGCGGGGCACCAATGCCACCATCCCGGGCCATGATCACACACCCACTTCTTCTCGCTTTCTGAACAGTAATTGGAATACAAGGAAGAAATCATTGTTCACTGCTGAAACCCAAGACTTCATGGAAGTGCACAAACATAAGCAGAGGCGTAGGGGACACTAAAATTCTGGGAGGAACAGGGACAACCTTGTAGACTTTCTAGTGACCCTATACAAATCACTGCCCATTAAACAAATACAATCGCATACTTTCAAAGGGAAATATTGAGAAAAGCAGACATGTAGGGCCCGATTCACAGAACTAACTTAAGACAAAATCCTAAACGTACTACTTTTGGTATTCACAGAAATTAGGATTTTGTCTTAAGTTTGTCTTAAGACAGACTTAAGACAGACTTCAGTTAGTATTTTGTCTTAAGTCTGTCTTAAGACAAACTTAAGACAAAATTCTAACTTCTGTGAATACCAAAAGTAGTACGTTTAGGATTTTGTCTTAAGTTAGTTCTGTGAATCGGGCCCGTAGTCACAGTTTGCATTATGCTTTATTGTTATTTACATTCATATAGTAGTCAGACCAAATGTTAAGAAAACATGTATATGAATCTTGCATCTTCATGCACCAAGCAAACAAAGGTTGCTGACTTAGGGTGGGGGCGTCGTGTTTGCAAGTGCATTATGGTTTGAAAAGTACCTGCTGCTATATTCCTGGTCTCCAGCAATTTTCAGTCAATAAAAATGAGAAGAGAACTTCGGTGATTAATTTTTTTTATTGTGAGAGATCGGAGGTTTGTCTAGTGGAAGTTTTGACTCAAGGTAAGGTAGCCACAATGTGGTAATATGCCTGCTGCAAAGAACGTGTACCACGCAGATCACAAAATGCATATAATGTAAATAGGTCAGTGAGTTACTACTTTTGTCTAAGAGATTCTTTTGATATTAGCAGTTTAAAAGTTACAATCCTAACATTGAACACTGAGCTATTATTAACCGTAATCAAAGAGCTGCATGAAAACTTCAAGGTTTATATTAGAACGTTATGATTTTTCCCCAGTCTTTCCTTAGCCTAATGTTAGAAAATGGGTTCATTAGGATAGAAATCAATTCTGGTTATTAAAGAGAACCCCCCAACCATGGTGTTATGTTTTAATTTCTGAGTTTGTGCTTCTCTAGTGTTGCAAAGCCACCCTGTGCCCTGGCACTCCCCAACGTTTTGCTGACTGGTACTGGTGGTACCTGACTCTGACTGACCCAGGACTCTGCCTAACCAGGCCCAGGGCCAGTGCTATTCTGAAAGAGACACTTAGAAATACAGTGAAAACACCTTCATACACTAAGGTGGATGATGGGTTAGGGTATCTCTATGATTGGCATGACCTCTCCTATAAGGCCCTAGTACATAATAAGGCAGGGGTATTAGAACTACCTTTACGTCCCTAGAATATAATAGGGCATGGCAGATTAGAGGCCAGCAGCCCTTTCTGCGCTTACATTTGTGCACTGTTGATACCTGAGGTCAGTTTAAAAGTAGCCCTGTGTTTTTTTTAAAATGCAAACTGTGCCCAAACTCGACTTTTGGGTTGGGGAACTTACAAATTGATCAACTACAATGTTGGGGCAAAATTAAGTTAAGTGTAAAAATGTTTTCCACTTAACTATGGATGTATCGTATTTGCCACATAATACATCATCTGCTGCATAATCTAACGATTTCACCCAAAACAATTTTGTATCTCAAATGGATCTAAAATTACTAAAATAAATGTGACTTATGTTGCTGTGAAGAATTGGCCCTTTGCAAAGGTTGACTGGTCACTTTTACCACTGCTGCTTTTGTATGTTGCACTAATGAGGCAAAAGCTTTGCAGAGGCTGTTAGAATGTATAAATATGTCAAAATAATAAAGTATCATAAAATGTGCATTACGCTGCAGCCTTTTTATTGTTGCATAATTTAGTCATCACTGCGACATAATTTTGGCCTCCATTGCTGCATAACTCCAGTGGTTCGAAAGCAGGCTGCACATGTTAAAAGTGTTTGTGCATGATGCAGAGACCATGAAGTTTGCAAACTTAGGGGCTGATTACGATGGCAGACAGACTTCAGTCTGTCCAACATCGAATCGGGGAATGGGGCAGCGGCCTTCAAGGTGGCGACCGCACAATAGGCATTACAGTTGACCGCCACTACGGCGTTCGCAGTGCCTATCTTTTACATTGCTGTTGTAAACAGGGAGTTAAGTCCTGGGACGTACGGGCAGCTGGACCATATGTAAATCTTAGAAAAAAACGTAGTGCTGGCCGTACAAATACTTTGTAACGTCTCCTTAATTGGAGTAACAAATCACCTGATAATTGAGGATTTGTATGGTCATTTTATTTATACCTTATGAATTATTCATTTTCAAGAAAAAATAGTTTGACGAAAAAGACATCCCATATATACACAATTATTCAAAAACTCGACAGTAGAAAATTATGACACTACTACATAAAACATGAGGCAAAACATTTCATATGTACATTTCATATGTACATTTGCACAATATTCAAATTTGGTCAATATCATATATACATTACCAAAATGTTCATATTATTGATGCAATTCCAATCAAGGAATGGTGAACACAATTAAGAGAAAATCAAGAAAAAATCAAATGGAGAACAGATGAATCAGTAACATGCACAATCTTAATCAGTGAAAGAAAGGAATACACTGAATCAATGTTTCAATCATTCAAGAGTGTTATTCTCCAATAGGCCGACGCGTTTCGAACTCGGGATATGAATTAATGGGTTCTCATCAGGGCTGAGTGATTTTCCTGTTTGATTTTGTGCAAAAAATAAAGAGAAAAATATATACATAAGTTCCTGAATTAAAAAGCCTCTGTAAAATGCTCCGATGTGAACTGTAATTGCAATGGGGTTACCTTACAAAAGGTCGTCGCACTTTTTCTATGGGGTTTCAGTTGAGGGGTTCAGTTACTTGTTGTGGTCCCTGCCTGGATATCTGAAAAAGGGACAATTTGTGCCAGGATAAAGTCAGTTTTTGATGCCAACAGCGTGCACCATTTTATGGACATATATGACATTTATTACCTGAAGATGTTTGCATGGGGCATCTCAGGTGGTTACACAGGGGACTTGTGGCGCGCCCACCGGTACCAGTTGCGAGCCTGAAGGGTTGAGATGAGGTGGGATGTAAAAGATACTCGTTTCTAGCTGAACCAGGTATGCAAAGTTTTAACTGAGCGACGCATGTACCTGCGCTTGGTTTCCCGTGTTTTCAAAACCTCCGTCGGTTCTACTGGTGTACACAGGTGATTTTCAGGCAGATCAGCGTGTTTTAGTGCAGTGCGGGACCTGCAAGCGGCAACATAGGTTGTTTGTACCATCATTACCAAACAGCGCTGGCTTTTAAACTCACATTATCATAAATGCACGGCAACAATTATTTACAACAGGCAGACGCTTGTACCTTGAATTCAGGTCACGCATTTTGAACTGCTTGTTGCGAGTTTAGGGCTGCATCACTGAAGACTAAGTCAGATCGTGATTGAATCTGCAGGAAAAACGGGCGCTCAGTCACTAACTGGTTTATTTATAAAATATCCCTGATTCAAAACGGTGGCGATTACTGGAGTTCACTTACCTTTTAGCTTTATGTTAAAGGCTCTCCTTCCAAGTGCTGGCGACCAAACATCAATGCGCCATGTTGGAAGGGGGGTGGGTACTATATTAAGGCACCTGACCTCAGGAATTGTGGGACATGTAGTTCGGGGATATGTCATTATGTTTCTGAAGTGGAGATTTACATTTATAATCTTGAAATTTCAGACATAGAGTTTAGCCCAGTCTGGTGGCTATTAAATCGTAATATCAGGTAAGCTTCCTTTTTAAGTAGGGCATCATCAACATCAAGGACTCTTCTATTGTGCCCAATTGTGTGCAGGACTGTCCATTTAAAGTCCATCTCCGTGTGCCCATGATCCACAAAATGTTGTACCATGGGAGCAGATGTGACTTTATTCTTAATGCGCGATCTATGTTGGGTGACTCGGGCATTAATTTGCTGGTTCGTTTTGCCTATGTACAGTTTGTTGCACATGCAAATGATTGCGTAAACCACATTTTTGGTTTTGCAATTGCTGAAGTTTTCATTTATCCATTTTGTATTTCTGTGGGTGAATTCACTGCCCTCAATCGTTGTGTCACATGACACGCAGGTGCCACACCTGTGGTGGCCCGTAATCTGTTTCAGGCCCCAGTCTGATAGCAAGTCATGTTTAGGTTTATCCACCCTTATATCAGCACGAATAATCTGTTGTCCGATGCTTTTGTTTTTTTTAAAAGCAAAGATGGGCTTCGGAAATGGGCATTCCAGTTCTTCAAGCAAATGCCAGTTCTTAAGTATAGTCTGTCTGATTTGGTGGGCATGGGGGCCAAACGTTGTCACACAAACCATTTTGTCTAGTTCCGGTTTGGTTTTGCGTTCGAGTAGGCACTCTCGTGGAGTGTAGCGTGCCCTCTTGCATGCGTGTTTGAGCAGTTTTCTAGGGTATCCCCTCGTCACCATCTCTTCGCAAAAATTCTTGGCATGTGAATCAAAATCTGTAATCTCTGAGCAGTTCCTCCTTATATGGAGCAGCTGCCCATAGGGCAAATTGGTCCTCAAATTCCTTGGATGTGCACTCTGATGGTGAAGGATGGTATTTCTGTCAGTCTCTTTCTTAAAAAGAGATGATTTGAGACGTCCTTCCTTACATTTTATTTCAACATCTAGGAACGTCATCGTAGCATTGCTCTGTTCCATTGAAAACTTAATGTCCGGATGCTTAATATTGAGCCACTGGTGGAATTCAGTCAGTTCAGTGTGACTCCCCTGCCACAGGAGCCACACGTCGTCAATATATCTGAGCCACTGTTTGATGTGTTTCTTGTATGGATTATTGTTCTCCACGAATTTGTTCTCGTACTCAGCCATAAACAATACGGCCATCTCCGGCGCATAGGGACAACCCATGGCTGTCCCCTTGATTTGAACGAAGAACTCATCGTTAAAGCGAAAATAATTTTTCTTCAACGTGAGCTCAGCAAGTTCTAAAATGAAAGACGTGGGAACCCTGTGTGGTCGTATTCTCCTATCTAGGTATAGCTCCATCACCTCTAGTGCTTCACTTTGAGGGATTTGCGTATACAATGATGTCACGTCCATTGTGACCATGATTTCGGTGGAGGCGTTAAACTCCATGTTTTCAATTTTTACCAGGAAATCCGTGGTGTCCTGTAAGTATGATTTAACAGTGGTCAAAAACGGTTTCAAAAAATAGTCAACGTATTTAGACAGCGGTTCCAGGCACGAGTCACACCCTGAGACGATCGGTCTCCAGGGGGCTCAGCTGGGTTCTTATGTATCTTGGGAAGAAGATACAACACGGGTGTGCGGGGGAATTTTTTCACTAGAAAGTCTTTTTCTTTCCCACCCACATACCCACCGTCATATCCCTTTTGTATAAGGTCCACAATTATTCCTTGGATTTCTTTTGTTGGGTCCACAGTTACTTTCCTGTACCAGGTTTGGTTGTTTACCTGGAGTTCACCTCCCTTCAGGTATTTGTCCCTCGGCCACAGAACCGTTGCTCCGCCCTTGTCGGCGGGCTTTACTATGATTGTGCCGTCTTCGCTGAGGCCCCTCAGTGCTATCCGTTGATTTTTACTCAAATTGGGTTTGACAAACATGTGCTTTTTCTCAAGGTTGTTAATTGAGGAAAGAACCACTTCCTCAAAAGCACGAATCTGTTTAGGAATATTCTGGTTGGGAATAAATGTGGACTTATTCCTCAGCCCAGTTGTTTCATAGTTGTTTGTGAGTGGCTGGTTGTGAAAGAAAGCCTTGAGCCGGATTTTGCGGCAAAATGCGATCATTTCCATTTTAGTTTTAGTGAAATTTGGCCGTGTGTTCGGCACAAATTTCAGTCCCAAGTTGAGCACAGATTGCTCATCCGCTGTAAGAATTTTAGTTGACAGGTTGACTACTGTTGATGGTGCCTCTATGATTTGTAGGAGTTTTTCCGGGTGCGCATCTCCCATGGTATTTTTTGTCTGGGTTTGCTTTGCTGGCCTTTCTCTAAAAAAGAGACCTGTTTCTTGTTGGTGTTACCTCGTGATTCAGAGCCGGACGAGTCAGATGACGATGATGTCTCTGAAAAGGTTTTAAACCTGTTTCGTGATCGTCCCTGATAGTTATAAAGGGCCCCCCTTGCTTCGGCCTGAGAATAGTAATCGTCCTTCAAGAACGGATAGGCTTTCTCCAAAGTAAAAGATTTGGAGTCCCTTTCGTATTGGGCAGTTTTATTGTTTATGGCAGTGTCTTTGAAAGACAAAATCTCTTTTTCGATTTTTTCGAGCAGTGCTTTGGCATCAGTCACTAACTGATTATCCTGGATACTTTTGGTGACTTCCTCAATTTCTTCTAATTCCTTCTGGCACAAACGTTGAGCTGTCTCATCGTGTGGACCATGAGGTCCCTACTACACTTAGTATTTATACAACTGAAACCCTTTTTGTATTCCGCATCATCTGTGAAGATCACCGGCACATTTTTTACTTGAAGTCCCCAAGGGATGGTGCCACCCTTCAGGTGCCTCAAAAGAAAATGGCCGTGTAGTTCGGTTCGAATATGTTTTTTGCTGAGTCTGATTAGTTTATCAGATTCATTTTGTTGCTGTGCGGTGGTGTTTAAGGCGATGTTGGAGAATGGAGCAGAGGCTATTAAAGACTGAATATGATTTTCAGTAAACAACAGGGTGTCTTTCTCGGACATATCTAGGAGGGGCGAGGCCGTCCCTCCACTGGATCGAATCTTAATGAGTTAGGTACACGTATTACTTTTAGTGCCCTTACAACTCTCGCGGGCATTCACCCGCCCTAAACTGTTTTAAACAGGGAGTTAGGTCCTGGGACGTATGGGCAGCTGGACCATATGTAAATCTTAGAAAAAACGTAGTGCTGGATTGTTAAGGCCTGCCATAGGAGTGACTGATAGGAGATCTGTGTGTCCATTTTAGGGTTAGATATAGGTATACTATATCTAAAGCAAAGGGTGATTACACCACCTTGCCCCAGCTGTCAAGCAGCCAGTTGTGTCAGATTTGGATGGCCAGCCAGGGGTGGCATAATACATGCTGCAGCCCCTGGTAGGCCCTGGGTAGACCTAGGCCCTGGGTACCTAAGGTACACTGTACAGGGACTGATAAGGTGACTCAGTATCCAATTGGATATGTACCTAGGGTACATGGAATCCATTTTACAGAGAGAGCAGTAGGCCTGCGGTCCTGAATAGCAGGGCCCCAGGTCAACTAAGTCAGAAAACCAGCAAAACACCAGGCAAAAGGTTGGGGGCAACCATAGTCAGGGATCTACCTTCCTACACCCCCACATGTATTGTGATGTGTAGGTGGTTGTTTTCCCCCTAGTACAGGTGGTGCTAGTGAGGTCCTGGTTACCAGTGATTACTGGTTGTGTGATTTTGTGCTATATTCTATGTACTAAGTGCTATTTCTGAAAGCGTTACTTCTGATTCCTGACAGTGGTCCAGGTGGCCCTGTCTTGTAAATATCCCCTGTAAATTCTGCCCGTGCCTCTGGCACATTGTAAAGTGTGTGTTTTATCTAAATGTGTTTTGTTGTAATACAAAGGCTATTTTTTATATAACCTTGTGTGGAGTTTCCTTTGTGGTGGGCCTTTGGTTGTTGTTGCTGGGGTGCGTGCGCAAATACTTAACTTACATCGCCTCCGAGTTTAGCCTTGCTGCTCGCGCCACGTTACCTAGAGGGTGAGCAGGGGTTATCTTGGCGTGTAACTCCCTTGCCCTGACTTGGGAGTGGTGGTCTCTGACTGACTTTGGCGAAAGCCCTGGCCAGCCGGGGATCCCATTTCCAACATGCGCACTTTCTGGACATGGGCTCTATGTACAGGGCCAACATCACGGGTGACAGTGGACACCCCTGTCTACGTCCCCCTGGCAACAGGGAAGGGAGAGGATGGGTGCCCATTGACAGTGGCTGTTGGGTGGGAGTAACTGCTGAGGATCCATCTCTGAAAGTGCCCCCTATGCCAAAGTGGGTCAGAGTGGCTGCCAGATAGGGCTAGTGGACCCTATCGAATGCATCCTCAGTGTCTATTCCTAAGAGCATTCCTTCGTCTGCATATCTCAGGGTCTATGATGCCGGGAAGGAGACAGCCAAGCTGAGTGGCAAGAATCCCAGTAAAGATTTTGAGATCTGTGTTGAGGAGGGAGATGAGATGAAAGGAAGCACAATGAGTCCTGTCTTTCCCGGGTTTGGGGATTACTACTATATCTCCTCTGAGAATCGACAGGGGGAGTGGTGTTGTGTCCCTGATCATGTTAAAGAGCCTCATGAGGTTTGGTGTGAGGCTTTGACAGAAAGTTTTATAAAAGGAGGCTGGAAAACCGTCTGGCCCTGAGGATGTGGAAGGCTTTAGGCGGGAAATACTAGAGATAACATCTTCTATCCTGATCGGTTGTTCTAGATCCACAGCCTACGTGTGAGTCAGAGAAGTAGTGGAAGTGCCCTTTAGATAAGCTGAGATCACGTCCAGCGACACATCTTGCGGTGTAGAGGGTGTGATAGTATTTTCAGAAGGAATCTACGATGTGTGTTTCGTCTGTCCACTCATTTCCCTCCCTGTCTGGACTCCTGACTCCTGGTGCTGGCCCAATAGCTAACTTGCCAAAAGACGGCCTGAGCTGACGCCGCCCGTGTAGAACCGATGCCAGAGTCTGAGTGCAGTGTATTTAGCGCTGTCGTTGAGCTCTGACCACTTCAAGCTGCCTCCAAATCCTGAAGGGCCCCTGTCCTTTTGGGTATGTGCTCTAATTCTGTCACTTGGCGAGACAGGCTCTCTCTTTTGTCAGCTGAAGCTATAGCTATAAACTCCCCTCTCACAACCGCCTTCAGGGCATCCCACAGCATAGAGATCGAGATCTCAGGGGTGGAGTTAGTCATCAGGCAGTCCTGTATTGGCTTGGTTATCTGGCCTTTGACCTCCGGTGGGTGGAGCAGGGAGTCCCTGAGTCTCCACGTTCTGGGGGAAGGTCTAGAGTACGGCACTGAGAGGGTCACTGACACCGGGGCGTTGTCAGAAAGGGAGAGAGGCTAGATCTCTGTCACTTGGACCACCTTGGATACCTCTGGGCTATTGAGTAGGTAATTGAGTCTGGCATATGTTTTATGGGCATGAGAGTAAAATGTGTAATCGCGAGTTTTGAGGTGTGAGGTTCTCCAAAGGTCCACTGAGCTAATATCCCTCAGCCACTCCTGACCCACTGTCGTGAGTGTCCCTGTCTGTCCATGGCGTTGTGCTCAACAATCTGGTTGATCTTTTTTGCATTGAGAAATGAACATTCAGACATCCTTGTATGTACCAATAACCCAGTTTTAACTGCAAGTCACTTCATTTTCACCTATGCCTAGAGGTCTCGCTATGGTTGCTTCACTTGGGGTTCCTTTATCACCCTCCTTCACTTTTTTCAAAAAGACCACTCACAAAATCTAATGCAAGTCGAATAAAAATGTATTCGGCCAATAATGAACATAAAAGCACAATTGCACAAATGTATGACGTTACATCACGGTCTTCAAACCGCGATACGTTTACAACGCAAGTCGTTACAATGACTTGCACTGGATGGCGCTGGACTTAGGAATAGTACGATTTACTATTCCAACTCCAGCCTACGTAACAGTAGGGAAGGTGTTGGAATAGTAAATCATACTATTCATTATTGTATAGCGCGATCCAGCGCAAGTCGTTGTAACGACTTGCGTTGTAATGTCCACGTTGTAAACATATTGCAGTGTAAAGACCGCCTTGTAATGGATGTCTCCCCAGTAGCACAGCCCTAGAGTAAAATTTTCAAAACTTGTACAATACTTAATAAAAGGGCGAAACCGATAATTCATGTACAAATTTCCATGTACGAGTGATAAAGCCCTAGTGTATATTAATTTTAATAAAATATAAAAACTACTACATGTCAAAACTACTACCCCTTCTTTGACCTGGATAAAGAGCATTCTGTACAGAACTAACAAATTATTTAAAACAATGCCCATTAAAAAATACCAATTTTAGGGACAAGTCAATGCACAATCACATTTTTTTTTTCTGCGTAGGGCTCCTGTTAAGAAACTCCCAACCCCACAGCATATCAAAGGTGAGGACAACATTTGCAGATATATCAGTGCTGGCCTCACTTGTGCAAAATTACAGTGTTTTAAAAGTTGTAAAATGTATCTTGACCGAAGATCATTATAAAATCCACAGAAGAAGATAAAATGTATGAGATCTTGGTCCAAGAAATCATCACGCGGGCCTGGCTTTACAGCGTCAGGCTTCGAAAAGCCTTTAGGGACTGTGAGGGACCAGTGGATACAATTGAACCTAAACCGGATTAAAAGAAAACGGTGGTGTAGATTTTTTAATATAAGACCAGAAGGGTTGTTCTACAGTCCCAGGACTCAAGATTATGTACTGTCCTATCGTAGGTTTTGTAAGTTCATTATTTTCCCTTCCGTTTTTTTTTAGTGTTCGCTGAGCTACCCAAGACCCTTTTTTGTCAAACAGGAGGGCAGATTTACAAGAAAGTGACGCGTATGTAAAGATTAATCACTTTCCCAGCGCCACCCTGAGAAACCCTTGTGCCACTATGGATGCACTGTATTTCCAGTACGGCGCACCATGGCGCAAGGATTGACAGATGCGTCAGAAATTCTGACGCATCTGTTGACACAAAAGTCACTCATTGCTGGAGTCGGTTCACAAGCATGACGCAACTCCAGCAATGCAGTGCGAGGCCTATTCTCCTTGTACTGCGTCACTTATTACGCCTGTTTCAAGCAGGCATAAGAATTTGACACAGTGGCGTCCTAGAAGTGGCACAGTGAAATCTTGTAGATTTCACTGCGTCACTTCTACGAGTCTTTTTTGCATTGGAACGCCCACCCTGCATACATTAAACCTGACACGGCTATAATGTGATGCAGGGCTTTACGTGAGGCATCTCCCTAGATACTTCACGTTGTAAATGGCCGCATTTTTACACAAAAAGTGATTCAACAGCGGCGCAAAAATGACGCAGGGGGCTTGCAAATCTTCCCCAGGATACACAAATAGGGAAATGTAGCAACATTTGTCAGTTCTCCACCTGTGCATTAAATCGTACGCTTGTCGCACTTTATTTTAGCAGATGACATTATGTGGGACTTCGAGAAACTGATCGAGAGGTTGAGTGAGAACATAAAATCTATAGACGTATTTACAAGTCTTTGCAGCGCCATTGGTGTCCTTACAAGTAGAATTTCATCATCTGCGTATAAAGGAGCAGGGATGGGTTTAGCACCTGCTCTAGGAGTGTCTTTGCTAGCCGATGATAGGGCTGTACCCAGATTGTTAATATATAAGGTAAACAAAACAGGGGCCAAAATACATCCCTGTCTCAGCCCTCGCTTAACGTGCCAGGATTCTGTAAGGGAACCATTTTCATTGTTTTTGACAGAGGCTTTCAAATGTAGGTGGGACCAATGCAGAAAGGCCACTGGATTAGCATCCACTCCAATCTCTAATAATAAAGGCCATCATTTTGACCTATTTACTTGGTTGAAAGTGGACTTTAAGTCCATGAAAGCCATGTGCATATATCCCTTTATAGTGAGTGAGTATTTGCCGATAATCATGAGTAGGATCTATGATGTTACAACGTGTTATTTTACAACGCGTTCCGTTACAACGCAGATTTTACAACGCGGGATCCATTACAACGGATGTCATTACAATGCATGGCATTACATCGCAGGTGCTATTACAACGCATGGCATTACATCGTAAATATAGGTAAGTTGACTTTTTTTTAAAAATGTTATTTAGTTTATTGTAATTAAATTTTTTTAAATAATTTAATTAAAAGACATTTAAAAATTGTCATTAATTTAATTTAATAAAATAATATCTATTTAATAAATGTAAATATAATAAAAATTGTAATTAATTTAATTTAATTAAAAAATGTAATTAATGTAAAATAATTAATTTAATTTATTAAATATATTTCATTTAATTTAAAAATGGTAAATATAATTTAATTATCCCTAAAGCCAAACCCTGCCCTAAAACCTAAAAACACCCCTGTACCCCAAAACCCAAACCTTGTCCTAAAACCTAAAAACACCCCTGTACCCCAAAACACAAACCCTGCCCTGAAACCTAAAAACACCCCTGTACCCCAAAACCCAAACCCTGCCCTGAAACCTAAAAACACCCCTGTACCCCAAAACCCAAACCCTGCCCTGAAACCTAAAAACACCCCTGTATCCCAAAACCCAAACCCTACCCTGAAACCTAAAAACACCCCTGTACCCCAAAACCCAAACCCTGCCCTGAAACCTAAAAACACCCCTGTACCCCAAAACCCAAACCCTGCCCTGAAACCTAAAAACACCCCTGTATCCCAAAACCCAAACCCTACCCTGAAACCTAAAAACACCCCTGTACCCCAAAACCCAAACCCTGCCCTGAAACCTAAAAACACCCCTGTACCCCAAAACCCAAACCCTGCCCTGAAACCTAAAAACACCCCTGTACCCCAAAACCCAAACCCTGCCCTGAAACCTAAAAACACCCCTGTACCCCAAAACCCAAACCCTGCCCTGAAACCTAAAAACACCCCTGTACCCCAAAACCCAAACCCTACCTTGAAACCTAAAAACACCCTGTACCCCCAAACACCTATACATATACTCCTATACTCATATTTATTTAAAAAATTACTTAAAATAATAAATATTAATTTATAATACTTAAAATAATAAATATTAATTTATAATATTTAAAAACATAAATAAATATTTTTATTTATTTTTATTTATAATTAATATTAATTAAATCATTTATATAATATTAAATAAAATTAAAATAAATTATATACTTACCAATACTTACGATGTAATGGTATGCGTTGTAATAGTATCTGCGATGTAATGCCATGCGTTGTAATGCCATGCGTTGTAATGGATCCTGCGTTGTAATAGCTGCGTTGTAACAGCATTACGACGTAAAAGTTGCGTTGTAAGTGATACACACCTCATGAGTACCTTTATGCATTGAGCCACTGTCCCCAACCCCCTTCCTGTAACGGTATTGCAGGTCAGATAATATATTACTTGCATCAGATTGTGCCATGCTTGTTCCCGTATCTGAAATGAATGAAATGAAATGAAATTGGGTTTTGTAAAGCGCGTTACTACCCGGAGGTCTCGTAGCGCTGTGGACGGGTGAGGCCGAATGCCACCAGCTAGCACCTAATGGAAGAGGAGTGTTTTCAGGCTCTTGCGGAATTTTTGAAGATCAGGTTCGCTGCGCAATGTGAGCGGCAGGGAATTCCAGACAACGGCCGCGTTCCATGAGAAGGAGCGGCCACCCCACCTAGCACGTTTCATTTTCTTGGTTGAGGCCAGAAAGGTTGAGCTTGAGCGCAGTGATCTCCGTGGGTAGTATGGAGTGACTAGGGAACAGATCATTGCGGGGGCTTTTTGCCACATGGCTTTGTGTGTTATGCACATCGCCTTGAATTTTACCCTGGCCTGAATAGGCAGCCAGTGTAAATTTTTTAAGGCGATGACGCCCGAGTGTCTTTGGGGCAGTCCGAGAAGCAGACGTGCGGCCGCGTTCTGGGTTACTTGAAGTTTTTTTGTCATACTGGCAGGGGCACCCAGGTACAGCGCGTTTCCATAGTCAAGGCGGGACAGGATAATGGCCTGAACCATTAGCCTTCGAGCTTGAAAAGGGAGGAGAGGAGGAACTTTTCGCAACATTCTCATCAGCCCAAAACAGGTGGCGGAGAGTTTGGTGGCTTGCTGATTAAAGCTCAAGGCATCATCCAGCCATATGCCTAGGCTTTTAATCTGTTCTTTTGGCTCGGGGGATGTACCCATGCAGAGCGGCCAGTCAATGTTGGGTTTTGGTGCTGTCTTCCCCAAGTACATTAGCTCCGTTTTGTCCCCGTTCAACTTTAGGTGGGACAGGGCCATCCACTTTGTTACTGCTTCTAAACAGCTGCCCAGGTTGTGGGAGGTACCTTCTGGCTGATTCATGGCCACTACTAGTTGGGTGTCGTCAGCGTAGGTTATGATTTCATAGCCATAAGGATGTACAATCTCTGCCAGAGGCTCCATGTATACGTTGAAGAGTGTGGGACTCAAGTAGGAGCCCTGGGGCACTCCCTGATTGAGAGGCCAGATTTTAGAATGCGTGGCTCCCTCCGTCACCTGAAACATCCGGTCCTCTAAAAAGGACCTTAGCCACATGATGGCTTGCCCTGCCACCCCAAGGTGTTTTAGGCGAGAGATTAGGATGTTATGATTCACGGTATCAAAGATATCTTGTCTTTCCTTTGATTTATGGCCAGTTTACAGGCTTTCCTACATGCCTTTATCTGTTCTTCATTCTTGGGTTTATATTTTAAAGCACTCATTAGAGCTTTGTGGGATTTAGAACAGTCTGCGTCGAACCATTTTCCCCCTCTAATGTCCCTAGCCTTCCTCTCCCCGTTAAACTTTCTGCAATCCGCGTGACAAGATTTCCAAAAGCCCCTATTGTCACACCAGCCTCAGCCTGGGAAATAAGACACAATTTAATATCTTAAGCACCCTTCGTATATAACTTATCTAAAAAGGCCTCCCCCACCTCATTTTGCGGACCTGATTTGTTGGTTGAAAGTCCCAATTTGATAAACTGTTTCTCTCCGCTACATGGAAGTCCAGCTCTCCCATCATTTGTAAAATCAGCGGATTGTGATCACTGTAGCAGCTCCACACAGGGTTTACTTTTAATAATATGTCAAGGAACAGGGGAGCAGATACCATATTAAAGTCTATATTCAAAGAACAGCCCCGCCAATAAAAGATGGTACTAGCTCTGTCTCACCAGTGTGCTCAAGGCAGTGTAAATTATTTGTGGCAAGTGTTCCGGCCGCTTAAAAATGATTAATGTCTTATTACCCGTGCGCCGAGGAGGCCCAAGAAGAAAAGGCTGAAACGTGGTCACGTCGACACTTCTAAGGAGGAATTGTGTAGTGACACACTGGTGCCAGTCCTTGTTTCACACGGACTACCTCTGAGTGGTTCGCCCAGAATTTATGGGTGGACACTAGTGACAATAATATTCTAGGGCTTCCGTGTAATGTATAACTGTGTTTATGTTGATGATATAATGTTGTGGTATATGTTATTTTCTGTTTTCTTCATTGATTAGGTGCCATTGTTTATGTGTGTTGTAAATACATTGTGATACGTACATTAAGAATAACAACATTTCGGAGAGGGTAATTAAATGTGCTCTACTCATAAACTGTTTTGAATCTTTTCCTTCACACCATTTCTTCTTGTATTAAAGTATGTCCCATACCCTGGTATAGGAGGGTAATTTGGGTATACCCCTTTTGTTTATCTTTGCAAGCCCACTAGCAGCATTTGCTTTACAGGCCCTGGGCACACACAGTGCACTGTACTAGGGACTTAACAGTAAACCAAATATGCAAACACTAATCCTTGATAACAATTTACAGAGGGAACACTTGCACTTGGGCACTGAACAGCAGTTACCCAAAGCATCTCGACCAGCAAAAACAAAATCCAACACACAGTACAACACAGGAGGCAAAGGCAAACAATGCAGGGTAAACCCATGCCAAGGCTGCCAGGTCTAACACTCTCTCTTCCAATGTTCAGTTATGCCTAACCTGAGCCATGGTATTTCCTCTATTCACTACCTTGAATGCTTCCCAAACTGTAACTGCTGCAGGTACAGAACACACAATAATGTCAAAATAGTTTATGATCTTATCCCGCAGATGTTTCACAAGAGTATCACCTAACAGCTACCAGGCATTCCAACACCACATACCCGTCAACTCCCATTGTTGAAGTCCGAGGGTTAGTTGGACGGGTGAATGATGGGAAAGCCCGCAGGAGAGAATGACATATTAACCTATGTCGTCTACATGAACTGTCTGTACTGAAAATGGGAAGGACCTATGGAGGCGAATGGAGAATGGCGACAACTGTCGACCACTGAGTAAATACTGCATGATAGACACGGGTGTATGTGTACTGCCCAGGAACACACACTTTGTACTTAGTAAATGAGTCTCTTGAAGTAACAGGATATCAGGGTTGTGATGTTCAACAAACAACATAAGGGCCCCCTCTTAATTTTAGTATTCAAACTATTATCAGTCGATTACTTTACGCTATATCCCATCACACAGTCTGACAACAAGTTGTTAGTCATTAGAATCAAAGTGATCCTGTACAACTCGCGGGAGCATGTGCCTGGTAACACAAACAAAACGAAACCCTGAAGAATCTAAACTAAAATCCATCTGCCTAACACACCCACCCTATATTTCCATCTTAGAAGCATCAGTCACCCCAAATCATATGTAATAAAAAACTGTGAAACTCAATTGCAAAAAGTGAAAATAGAAACAAGCAAGCAAAAGGATTGATGTGTGGTAAATAAATAAATAATACCCTATTTTTGAATGAATAAATGAATAACAGATAGCTCAATAAATAAGAGTCAAGATTCGAGGTAGTAGGAGTTTTGCAGGTTTAATACAGCATAAGGACAGGAACAGGACCACCTGCACAGGAATAGGATGGCAGCGCTGCCGGGGACAGGATCGGGAATGACGGCGTAACTTTTAATAACAGTACATGAGCATATATACATAACGCAAACACATAGCATTACATTGCAATAGGCGTAGCAGTGGGTGGAGCAATAGGCGTGACGCGTAGCAGTCGCGAAAGATAAGGGTGAAAAGAGGTGTAACAGGGCGTATACATAGACATGTGATGCAAAACGTAACAGAATATGTCATGAATGGGGCGGAAACCATGGAGGGGGCTACCTGAGGAGCCGGGACCTCTAACCTGATGGTGCGCGCAAACTGGCAATGACGTATCACTAGGAGAAGCTGGGGGCTATGAACTCTGTGCTAGGAGCAGAGACTGAAGTCTGGAGAGTCAGGGCGACATGTACCTAAGCAGTATCTAGTATCTGATGTTTAGGGAACATGTTGATATAAACTAGAAGTCAGGAGGGGAAAAGCTAACAGACTCTAAGACTGGACCATGCATTATTCTACATGTAGTGCGTGATGAAGAATATTAAATGACCATTAATACAGTATTTCTCTAACATGGGGCCGTAAAGGCTAGACAATGACGGTGACTATTGATGCAGTTCAGTAGCTTAGGAATGCAGAGAAGGAGGACTGTACTGATAACTTGAATCATAACATACTCTTGGCAGACTCAGAGGCAGAGCCAGGGTGAGCCGGGCACTGTGAGGCAGGAAGTAAGTGAAGGGTCAAGGATACAGGTGGGGGCTGTATCGCTCCTCAGCGAGGGTTCAGGAGACAGAAGCCGAATCTGGTGTCCGGGCCCTTTTGAGGCCTAGAAACGGGGACTTTACAATGAAATAACGTGCACACTGAGAAACGTGGCAACGTAGCTTTACATAGGCCTGATATTCGTAGTATTCACGAGGACTGGAACTGACATACTAGAGGTGGACACAACTGTAATTGCGTCTTGAATCGAACATGGGGAATACATATGCATATTTAATCATGCACACATAACATATGATGGATGACACGTAGGGACACAGAACATGGCAAAATTTACTTTTCCACATTCCCTCCTTGTCACTACGTTTCCATCAGGAAACATCAATATTCATGATACCATCTATCATTTCATACAGTATCATTTGCTCGTCTCGAATTATCCTGGAACGGGATTTAGAACGGGGCTTGGGACTAGGAATACATGATGTAGCACAAATGCCGCAAATCGCAGGGCCACATTGTATACAGAGGCAGCAGCTGAATATGATCGCTACTGCAATACCTAGAAAGGACAAGACTTTCCATCCCCAGGCGGAAATTATATTCCAGAACCAACCGGACCATGTCCAGGTGCCTGGATCTTGGTGTAACAGATGAGCAATTTTATGGAGTCTGGTTATAGCTGAATAAACAGACGGCGCGTTATTTGGAATGAAAATGCAGCAACTAGATCCGATGACTCTACAGGCCCCGCCCCTATCGGCCAATATGACGTCAAGGACGAGACGATTCTGTAAAACGACAAATCTCATAGCAGATTGCTCTTCAGTTAAGTTACCCAGAGCAGAGGCAGTCTCATTGACTACTGCTTCAAGGGTTCTGGTTAACCTACGGATCAGCTTACTATTCTGGATAGGTCCTATAAAGAAGAAGAAACCTCTATTGAAATCTGTATATTGTTCTAGAGCAGTTTCAGTATAATCGACAATGGGGGACTCCCTTCTATGTCTAATGTGGACTAGATGTGTGTTTCTATGGTAATCAGATGGGGCTAGGAAAACAGGTGGCAGTAGGAAGGCAATGTAACAGGTTCCCTCCCAATCGAGGGGCAGACGAACATATGCAGTTTGACCACAAATAAAATAAGAATGGCGTGAAGCTTTGAAAATAGATTTCCCACTGTCACTATACATGACAATAGTAGTACAATCACTATGTCCTACATGTACAGAACCATAATTTCGGACACATAATTCACCTTTGACTGGTAGTACTGAAATAGCAGGTAAATCTGGAGTGGAATCAGACTGAACATTCAAGACCATGAAATTCGAAGAATAATTACCTAAATTATACACTTCATTTTCTAGATCTAACCCGGTTCTGTGGGGGAGACCTTGCTTGTCTGGAAAACATGTACTGTTAAGAAAAGACATATCTGTTGAGGATGACGTTAACGTGGACCATGCTCCACACGAACCATTATGTGAAAACGGATAAGGAAAGAGGGGCAGAACTCCCTTCGGTGTCTGGAAAGGGGGGAGTCGACCACACACCCAACAATTAGTGGCATTGCTGGTTTGGTGTGAGTAATGTAGCATGCGGATAAAAGAATTATTTCGCATAGCGAGGTGGTAAGAGAGTTCATGAGGAGGCAGATCACTAAACATATGCTCTACTGTAGCATTAGCAGACTTATTTACATGAGAAACTGGGAAACACAGGTAAAATGCGTAACTGGTGCAGGAAATCATAATGCTGAGAAATAATATGAAACATAGAAAAACGATACATCGAATAGAGTTTTGACTAACTCTCTCACTATGGGGGTCTATTTTATACATGTCAGAAACAGTCTAACCGTTTCACCTAGGGGAGGACTTAGACAATCAAACTGGCTGACTTATTTTACTAGACCGGAGTTTCAACTTATACTCCTGCTGCGGAGTTTTCTCTAACAGGGGAGGGTTTGAAGCAATGTCTTTTGCGGGACAGTCCTTGAGAACAATATTTTGGCAATCCTTCAAATCCTGGGAAATGTTCTTTGAGACGGGTTTCAGTCCATAAAACTTCTTTATATGTGAAAGGTGCACCCAGCCTTTGCGACCCTCCAACTTCACGGCCGTACGGGTGGCGAGGAGGACCTGTCGGGGCTCCTTCCAGCGTGGCTCCAGCGGACTTGAGCGGTCAAAATTCCGGACAAGGACCATGGATCCTGGAACGATTTCATGCGGTGCCACCTCGGTATTGTCTGGAAATGCGGCGGCAACCTGTGAACAACAAGAGTTGAGGGCAGACATCAAGGAAGCTAGGTAATCTGTCAGCATATTACTTGAAACATCGGTAATACTTCGGGGTCTAGGAGTACCCCACATGTTAGGGGGGCGGCCGAAAACGACCTCATACGGGGACAGACCTGATCTGGAATGTGCGACCATGCGCATATAAAACAAGGCAACTGGCAGAGCTACTAGCCAGTCCACACCTTTCTCTTTGCATACTTTGGCGATGCGGATTTTCAGAGTCTGGTTATGTCTCTCTACGAGACCGGCTGCTTCAGGATGGCGTACACAATGGAACTTCCACTGGTACCCTAACAAAAGGGAAACATGCTTCATCAACTCAGATGAGAATGGCTGGCCGTTGTCAGAATATACGACTCTAGGGAGTCCATAACGGGGGAAGAACTCACGAACCAACTGCTTGTCAGTGGTCGCGGCTGTGTAATCTGGGACTGGATATGCCTCTGTCCACCTGGACAAAGCGCATACCACTACAAGGACATACTTGAAACCTCGACATCGCTCCATCTGAATATAATCCATCTGGAGGACTTCAAAAGGGTGGTCAGGAGGCTGGAATCCACCTTGTTCCACCGGGACACTTTTACCTGGATTAAACTGACAACATATCATACAGGTACGGACTTTCTGCTTGGCTGCAGCTCGTAAATGCTTGTTGAACCAAATGTTCTGGATACTGTCTAACATAGCTTTTTCTCCTAAATGTGCTGGACTATGTGCGGTATTGATAATGACTTGAACCATAGAGTCGGGGAGAAACCATGTGGCTCTACCCTTCGTTAACCATCCTTGATCTGTCTGGACCCCTCCTTGTTCGGACCATTTCTTGATTTCTTCAGGAGTAGCATGTAACTGGATATCTATGACATCTTGTGTAGGGTCCTTAACTGTCATGCATGTAGTCGGATCTGGAGTGTGTGTTATGTTAACTGGAATGTCTGGAGTCTGTGCTGTGAGCTTGGCTGTGCGATCTGCTAGATCGTTACCTTGAGAAATAATGTCAGTAACTTTCGTATGTGCTTTGCATTTCATGATAGCAATGGATGTCGGTAAATGTATGGCATCTAACAGAGCTTGAATAAGGAGACCATGTTGAATCTTGGTTCCATGAGAAGTCATGAAACCTCTTTCTTGCCAGAGCACTCCAAAGTCGTGTACGACTCCAAATGCGTAGCGCGAATCTGTGTAAACATTAACTTTCCGGTTTTTAGCGTGTAGGCAGGCTTGTGTCAGAGCAACTAGCTCTGCTGCTTGAGCGGACAGGGTGTCAATACGGTGTGTTTCAATAACTTCGGTGTCGGTAGTCACTGCATACGCGGCGACTAGTTCTCCTGTACTTGTTCTCATACATGAACCATCCACATAAAGTGTCAGGTCGGGGTCTGGTAACGGAATATCTGTCAGATCTTGTCTTGGCTTTGTCGTAATGTTAACTACTTCCACACAGTCATGTGTGGCAGAATTCGAAGTAACTGATGGTAACAATGTAGCAGGATTTAAAACGTTGCAGCGTCTGATTTCTATGTGTGGCTGGAACAGTGTCAATTCATAACCTGTTAAACGTGCAATTGTCAAGTGCTGAGTCTGTGTTCGGTTTAAAAGAACTTCCACGGAGTGTGGAACTTGTACTGTCAGGGAGTGTCCTAAGACTATGGAATCACTTTGTCTGATAGCTAGTGCTGTGGCTGCAACTGACTTGAGGCACGCAGGCAGAGCCTGGGCTACAGGATCCAATGTGCTCGAAAAATAAGCACATTGCTTGTATTGTCCTGCTTGATCTTGTGTGAGAACAGATAATGCTGTACCTTCGCGTTCTGTGACGAAAAGTGTAAAAGGCTTACTGTAGTTTGGTGTAGCTAGGACTGGAGCTTGACATAAAGTTTTCTTTAACTCGTTGAAACTAAGTGTATGTTCAGATGTCCAAGGGAGGACAGACGATACGGCTGCCTCCTGTGTCGTTAACTGTATCAGTGGCTTGGCTAGGAATGCATACTGAGGAATCCATTGTCTGCAATATGAAGTGAGGCCAATAAAAGCACGTACCTCCTTCTGGGTCTTGGGCTGAGGAAGACTCGCTATTAACTGGATACGGTCTGGTGTCAACTGCCTACCCCTCTTGGACAGTAAGTGTCCTAAGTAGACCACTTGCTGGACACAGAATTGAAGCTTAGAAGGGGACACCTTGTGCCCCATCTCGGCTAGGAAATACAAGACTGTAAGGGATGCTCGCTCGCAAGCAGGTTCAGAACGGGCTGTGATCAGTAGATCATCGACATACTGGAGCAGGGCAGTGTCAGTTGGCATGTGAATGTTGTCTAGTTGTCTCTTGAGTGCTTGACTGTAAATACTAGGACTTTCTGTGAAACCTTGAGGAGCTCGTGTGAACATATAGCTCCTTCCATTTAAACAGAATCCGAAAAGAAACTGGCTGTCTGGATGAATGGGAACACTGAAAAATGCGTTCTTGAGATCTATGACAGTGAAAAATGTGGCTTCGGAATCAATGGCTGTCAATAGGGAAGAGATATCTGGGACTACTGGGTACTGGGGAATGATACATTTATTAAGTTCTCGTAGGTCAATCACTAATCGATATACTGGGGGTGCATTTGGATCAGTACGTTTCATGACTGGAATGATCGGAGAATTGCATACATTGGAGTCAGTTTCTACAACCACTCCTTGAGCCATGAGCTCGTCAATAATTTTGGATAAGGCTGCTACAGCCTCAGGTGGTAATCTGTACTGTCTGATTCGTGGTAACACTACACCTGGCTTGAGAGTCACACGATGGGGTGTGATTTGCATATAACCAACATCAGTTGGACCTTGCGCCCATAGATGCTGCGGAACATTGGACAATCTGGGATCAAAATCTCGTAATACATAGTGACCCTTAAAGTCACGTAGGAACAATCGTATTCCCTCTGGGGAACAGCATATAACTGCACCTAATTCTTTCAGTGTTTTAATGCCTAACAGATTTTCTGGACATGACTTAGTAAGTAACAGATCAGTGGTACGGGACAATGGACCTACTTCTAGAGTAACTGGCTTTGAAATTTCATTTACGATAGGTTTTCCTGAAAATCCAAGGGAAACATTTCTTGAGCCTGAGAGCGGAGCCCCTGGAACTTCGGCGTGGCTAATTGTGGTCCTACTTGCCCCTGTATCAATCAAAAACTTTCTGTCTTTCCCTAATACTTGACTGTGAACATAGGGACCTTCTTGATCTACAGGTATCTCGATGAGAGGCAAGCCTACCTCCCTCTCTAGGCTGTTTCATGAGTACTGTTGGTACTCTGGATACTCAGACTGTGCATACTGGTACATCTGCTGTGTGACGTGCTGTGTTGCAGCGATAGGCTGCGGAGCTGTAACTGTCTGTGGCGCATTCTGTGGCTGAGGAATCTGTGAAACTTGTTCTTGTCTAGGCGGACGTGGTCTTTCTTTAGTCTTACCGGTAGCTATGTTATGTTTCAGAACTGCACACTCATTTATAAAATGACCTGGCTGTTTACAATAATTGCAGTTCCCTTTAACGGGAGCTGCAGGATGACTGGCTTGATTTGGACCCCTCTTCTGACTGTCTTGAGGAACAGATTGTGCAACTAGTACTTTCATTTTCGTGTCTTTCATACGTTTTCTTTCGTGTTCTTGCTCTTCTCTGATTCTATTCTGGTGGTATTGGAGCATCTGCAACATCTGGGACGGGGTATTAGCTTGCCAGGTACTTTCGACTTTCAAAACTCGATTTTTAATTTGTGGGCTTGAATTCTCGACTAATTTAGTAACAAAAAGATGAGGGTATGACTCACTACTTGTCTTGAGACCACTGTTGATGCTAAAACATTTCTCAAATCTAGAATAAAAATCACTAATGTCTTCATCCTGTTTCTGTTTACAGGCTGAGATTGCATCCCAGTCTTCTTTTCTAGTTGTCAATAACCTAGGCAAAACTTGTATTAATAATTCCGGTAATTCTTTACATTTCGCTCCAAGACCGGTACCTGGTACTCGTGCCTTATCTTCAGCTTCTAGAACTGCCCAATCGATCTTTTTCTCTCCCACCTCCCATTCTTTTTCCTTGAGCTTTTCATACACCCCTGCGGGCAGCAGAACTTTTAACATTTTAATTATATCTGGATACGTGTATTCTCCCATACGGAGCATGTCTTTTAATTCTCGATGGAACCCTGCTGGATCTTTATCATGACAGGGAATTAATTTCTTCATCTCTAGGAGTTCCATCTTTGTAATCGGAGTGTAAACAAACACTCGTTCTAGTTCGCCACCCGTTCCTCTAACTGGGTGGACTTCTCGTAACGGATTCTGTCTCTCCATGTAAAATGGTTTACTTTCTGGGGGTGAGACATGAACAAAATGCGGGTTCAAAAACGTTCTATATTTGTGACGCTGTTCTAGAATGACACTAATTAAATCGGTACCTAAACCTTTCCATCTATACTGGAGTAACTCGTTCAGGATATCATGTAACGGGCCTGGATCAGAGTGCTGACCCTCATACAATGTAATGAGGTGCTGAATCATATACATACCCGCCAGTCGTTGCTCGGCTGGGGGCATTTTCAGAAACATTTGTGCCACTATTTCGTCTGGAAAAGTGGTAGAATCAGTAATCCATCGGACTGCTGATCGGACTAGTTCTTGTTCATGCATGGTACTCAACTCACTGTAACCGATTCGTGATTTCAGAATGTGATCGGTAGCTTGGAATACTTGTTCTAGAGAACCTTGTTCTGGTGCTGGATGATGGAAAGTAGACTTGTGTTCTAGGCGTAAATGGCGATCTGGAAATCTGGATTTTCCTACATACGCTATTCTGTCGGGATTCTCGTCCTCTACCTCTTCAGTATCAGAGTTACTTTCTTTCTCGCTTACTTGTGCCGCTTTACGTTGATCGTGTAACATTATTATTTCTTTACGAATTTTCTTGTAAATACTGTCCATAGCACTGATGGTCTTGTGCTTACCCTCGGCTATACTATTACTCCACTTCATCAGGGCTCTCATTTCGGCCTGATTTTTGGACGGGTAATCTTGTTCTCTTACTAGACAATTAATCAGAAACTTTAATATCATGAGCTGGGTCTCAGCTTTCCTTTGGGACATGACATCACTAATACTTTCTGGATCTTCCCCTGTACGGATGAAACGATATATTCTGTCTAGATCTTCCTTCATATCCGGTAGGGTGACTAGATACTCGGCCACATTCCTTACGCGTAATGAATATAAAACCATATCATCCTCGCCTGGGACTGGGTCATAGCAGCATTCGGCAAGGGATTTTCTTATTTCTGCAACAGACTGATGTCTGGGCGTACGTTGTGACGCTTGCATATGTAATTCGGCTGTCGTTAAACGCTTATGTGGCGGCGGGGTTTGAGGAGGACCTCCTCCTGCGGCCCCTAAACTAGAATCATCAACTGATGCTTTTCGTCTTTGCACCGCAGGAAGTTGAGATGCGGGCTGGACTTGTATGGCGGGCTGGACCGGGGGGACCGTAACAGGTACTCCGGTGTCTGGAGGAGCGGGAAGTGCCTGATTTACAGGGACTGGCGGAGCGCGAACAGGATTTGCATATTCTGGGACTGTGTCGTCCAAATAGGACGAGATGAAAATATCAGCTGCGGTCGGTTTGTGACGTAGCTTGATCGGAACTAATGGTGGCGGGAAGTTACTGGATGCCTCCGGGGTCGCTTTTGGCAGGCCCTCGGCAAGAAGATGATACATACCCTTAATGAGGGCATGCCTCTGTCTGTCTGACTGTTCGGTTTTAACTTGTTCACCTATCTCGATTAATTCTTTTTCTTGTGCTCGTTCTGAGGATTCTCTACTTATTTCTGACTTTCTGATTTCTTTTTCGGTTCTTTTATGAGATTCTTTGCGCCATAACTCGATGGCATCTTTCTGTGACTGTCTGGCTTTCTTTTTCCATAATGCCTCTTCTACTCGCATGATGCACTCGGCATCCCATGTACCCGATACGGGCCATCTATACTTTTCTTCCAACTGTTTGGTATACTCTACCCATAAATCTAGATATAGTATGGCACTTATGCCATGCTTCTGATACATAAAATGACCTGGACTGTCCCTAGGCGGAACCGGAACTGCTGCTTCCAGCAGACCCTTTCTGGTTTTTAACTGACGTAACTTAGAAAACAAGGGCATGACTGGACTGTAATCTAGACACAATACAATACACAATGAACACGATACTTATTCCCCATTCATACCACGACATTAAAATGCATGAAGAACATTTAAAATAACAGTTCGAACAGAATACTACCTGGAATACGGAACACAGAATACATGAATTTTCTCGAGAACAGAACTGACTAGAACAGAAACCAGATGCACTGCTGAAACAGTACGAAACTTACCGGTCTCATAAAGAGACACGTCAGGACCCGCATCCACCGAAGTGGACACTTCGTTTGTGGGTCTGTGTACCACCAACCCATGGACCAGAGTCAATTAAATTGACCCTGTCTAGATACTACCCCAGTAATGGTACTCACCGGGCAGCAAGAACGGAAGGCCTCAGACTGGACTGGACTGCTTCGACGACGGACGACGAACTTCGGACTTCAGTTACGGGTGGACCTCCGGATACCTCGGACCTTGGACTCTCGGCTTGGGCTCTGGTCGGGACTCGCCGCGTTCCTCCACCGTCTCGTTTGGATGCTGGACCGCCTCCTCCGTCTCCTCCGTGGGCCTGAGGGATACTTGAAGCAGAAATATCTGCCGGTGCGCAGAAGAGTTCCGTCACGACTGCAGAGGGTCAGGGGGTCGGCGTGGCTTCACCGACGCGTGGGGAAAGGGCAAGTCCCTGTTCGGGCGCCATTATGTGGTAAATAAATAAATAATACCCTATTTTTGAATGAATAAATGAATAACAGATAGCTCAATAAATAAGAGTCAAGATTCGAGGTAGTAGGAGTTTTGCAGGTTTAATACAGCATAAGGACAGGAACAGGACCACCTGCACAGGAATAGGATGGCAGCGCTGCCGGGGACAGGATCGGGAATGACGGCGTAACTTTTAATAACAGTACATGAGCATATATACATAACGCAAACACATAGCATTACATTGCAATAGGCGTAGCAGTGGGTGGAGCAATAGGCGTGACGCGTAGCAGTCGCGAAAGATAAGGGTGAAAAGAGGTGTAACAGGGCGTATACATAGACATGTGATGCAAAACGTAACAGAATATGTCATGAATGGGGCGGAAACCATGGAGGGGGCTACCTGAGGAGCCGGGACCTCTAACCTGATGGTGCGCGCAAACTGGCAATGACGTATCACTAGGAGAAGCTGGGGGCTATGAACTCTGTGCTAGGAGCAGAGACTGAAGTCTGGAGAGTCAGGGCGACATGTACCTAAGCAGTATCTAGTATCTGATGTTTAGGGAACATGTTGATATAAACTAGAAGTCAGGAGGGGAAAAGCTAACAGACTCTAAGACTGGACCATGCATTATTCTACATGTAGTGCGTGATGAAGAATATTAAATGACCATTAATACAGTATTTCTCTAACATGGGGCCGTAAAGGCTAGACAATGACGGTGACTATTGATGCAGTTCAGTAGCTTAGGAATGCAGAGAAGGAGGACTGTACTGATAACTTGAATCATAACATACTCTTGGCAGACTCAGAGGCAGAGCCAGGGTGAGCCGGGCACTGTGGGGCAGGAAGTAAGTGAAGGGTGAAGGATACAGGTGGGGGCTGTATCGCTCCTCAGCGAGGGTTCAGGAGACAGAAGCCGAATCTGGTGTCCGGGCCCTTTTGAGGCCTAGAAACGGGGACTTTACAATGAAATAACGTGCACACTGAGAAACGTGGCAACGTAGCTTTACATAGGCCTGATATTCGTAGTATTCACGAGGACTGGAACTGACATACTAGAGGTGGACACAACTGTAATTGCGTCTTGAATCGAACATGGGGAATACATATGCATATTTAATCATGCACACATAACATATGATGGATGACACGTAGGGACACAGAACATGGCAAAATTTACTTTTCCACAGATGCACTCTGAATGAAGAGTCCCTTTTCTTTTCTCTTCCAGGGGTTTTGTATTGTGCAGAAAAGCTGAACATGAAGTCAGTCCTTTCATAACGGTCTCTGTTGCCATATGCGTGTTATTTCCCCCTGAACCCCTGGGTATGGTGAAGTCTGTCTGCATCAGGAGCAACTTCTACCCCCAATGACTTAAGGTGTGCTGGATTCTTTGATGCCTGATCGGTTTATGTCGTGTTCTTTGCTGGATGAAGATATTTCATCAGACGCCCTTTCAATCCCCCGGATGTGTCAGCTGAAAACATTTCAAAGGAAATATCTTGCCCCAGCACAGTGGAGCAGAGGTCTTATCCTTCACACGCATTTGTGACACTAAGAGCATCTGTGAGAAAGAGCCTCGTTTGACATGGTTATACCCTGGTTTTTGCTCCCTGGCTTTGATGTGGTTTCAATTGTAGTGCACAGGGTCTCCTGTGCCAGTGCTTTTTCCCAAAACATATCCACAATTGCTATGTCTGCCCCCTGTAAGTCCCTAGTAAACGGTACCCTGGGTACCCAGGGCCTGGGAGCTGAAGAGGGTCTCTTCGTACCCTCCTCAGTGGGACCATGTCACTGCCCTTGCAGCTTGCATGCCCCTGTGAGAGCGAACAACAAGGTTCACAGGGCATTCTACCTGGGTGCCATGCCAAACAACACTGCCTGAAGGTATAGGTAAGTCACCGCTCTAGCAGATCTCACAGCCCTAAGGCAGGGTGACCTATACCACAGGTGAGGACATATCTGCATGAGCAGATACGCCCCAACAATATTAGGGTCCATTCTTTAATATTGTAAGTGCCAGTGAAGCCAAACAGAGTACATGGGCTGGAAACTCGACAGCTCGATTTCCACAGCACCATGATTGCTTCCCTGAACACAGGGGTGTTTGGTACCAAACTACTCCTTTCAATATATCCACACCAATGCCACTGTGAGTTTTATTATACCATGTATCAGAGGGCACCTCAGAGGTGCCCCCTGAAAAACCAATCCTGCTGTGGTTTCTGACCGGCTGTAGGCATTTAGCATTGTCACACCTCCTCCCCCAGGATGGGCCGGTGCTCAAAGGGGAAGCTTCAAAGGCCTGCCGCCTTTGTAATATGCAATCCCGTGCCTCTGATGCTAACAGAAGATGGCAGCCTCTGGTTTACACCCCCACTTCATAAAGGAAAACTTAGGAGAATAAGAGATGTGCCCACCTCTGCCAATCCACCCCTCAGGTGGGGGAGGTGAGGTGAAGCACATCTTTCAGTCGTCACCATCTTGAAGATGGGTAGACCCGCCAATCAGGGCTAGGTCTGTGCACACTCCCACAGGAGGGTGGCATAATAGATGGCGTAGTCAACCCAGGCAAGGTGCCAATTGGCCCTACCTGCTACTCCCCTAAAATGCCCCTAAATTTTGTTTTTAGGTGGCTCTACCAGTCCTGGAAATTGGATCTGCGATGTCTTAAGAAGAAAGAAGACGTCCCTGCAGAGAAGACTGAATACGGAGATTGTCTTGGCCCCATCCCTACTAGCCTGTCTCCAGCTTCTGCGAACCTGCAACCTGTCTTGCAGCCGGTGAGCTCTGAAAACCCTGGTTGGCCTGCTGCCTTTGAAGAAGACTCCAATCTCCCGTGGAGAGTGGATCTGTCCAGAAAAAAACAACTCCTATTGGCTCTGGATCCAGCTAGAACCGCGATCCCTGCATCCGATGCCCACGGCCCGAGTCTGAGTGTCCCACCTGCCCAGTGAAGTCTCCGCGGTGATTTAGACCTCAAATCCAGTGTTCGCTGACTGCTCCTGACCTCCATGACGATGCCTGCAGACAGAATCCAGAGGCTCTGACGGACCGTGACTGGCTCAGGTAAGAAGACTTGGAAGTTGAAAGGCACCCCTGCACCCAGAGCCCCTGGGCCTTGGTAGGCTGAACCAATTGTGCCTCTACCACACCCTGCCTCTCTACTTACCTCTCCTGTAGTTGGTCTCCCTCTTGCAACCTCCGGTGGGATGCCTGCAGCCTGTTTGTCAAAAGCTCCAAACTCCATTCAAAAGCATTGGGCACCCAACGATGATTTAGCATCCAGCTGCCTCTCTGCCCCTGGTGGTGTATGCTTGGCGCTGCTTGGGCCCCCCGTGCTTGTGCTAACCCCCAAAGCTTAGCCTCTGCAACTGATCCACTTACCTGCAAGCAGTGTGGCTCCAGGCACTGTCAGTCACTATTGAAAAGCATTGGGCCGAACTCTGACTCTGACCTCTGCACTCAGTGCCCCTGTGCTGCTCGTGGTGCAGTTTTGGTACTCACATAGCCCGTGCTCCTTGCTGACCTTTAGGCCCGAACACTGGATTTGTAAGTGTGGAACTTACCTGTTAAACTGCATTATTGTTTTCACCAATGGGAACATTGGACTGCTTCAAACATATTTTAAATGCCAACTTTTAAAAGTGAAAAGTATTTTTATTTAAAAACGTACTTACCTTTTTGCGATAATCTTGGTCTTAAAATAAAATACAAACAATGTATAGTTTTCTGAAAGTGGTGTGGATCTCCTTATCGAGCCGTGTGTCCATTATTGGTCAATGTTGTGCAATAAATGTCATCCACTCCTCTGTGTGAGGCCTAAGGCTGCTCGCCCGCACTCCCACTAATAGAGCACTTTGGGTTTTACGTTGAGCCCTGTACACTTTTGGAGAACCCCTGATCTCTGTGCATGGAATGACCACGGGCATACCATATACAAAGCCAGATACATACAGCGTCAATGTACATTTTGAAGGGCTTCTCTTAGTGAACGCACCTCGGCACAGAATTTGACTAATTTTAGTCAAATCCAAGAATCAGCAGAAACATAGACAGCGCCTTTAACCACTTTCTCCAGGAAACATAAGTTTGACTCCTTTCAGAAAAGACTGTATGCTCTTTCGAGGGCAATTTAGTTGGAGAAACAGCACAGTTTGAAAATCAGGAGACTGAAGGTACTCATAGGAACTCAAGCGAGGAACCACTTTGTGACCATTGTAGAGTTGAACAACACTGACACGAAGTGCAATTAAACTGAAACAAACATTTCATTTCTTTTTGAAGAGATCAGCACTCCTCTGGTCTGAATGCTGAGAGCAAAGCTTGGCAGGAACGTGTCAGGGTAGCGCCTGCACTGCTTCCAGACGCTTTCATCTCTGAGCTAAGAGCATGCTCCTCCCCCTTACTCCAGATGAGCGCACATGTATGTGCTTCACAGAGCTCAAGGTTTTGAGATTCTTAGGAGCCAAGATAAACTAACCTATGGATGACCTCACAGGAAGTGATGTCACATAACATTAGACTTTGATAATGTCAGAGGATGAGACAATAGTGAAATTATAGGAATGATGAGTGCACAGGTTACATCCAAATCATTAATACAGACATCTAAATTAACATTACACGGAATGTATAATCTGTGCAGCCCTCAAGGTGAAATATTGAAAATGTATTGATATCAAAATGTCTGACAGTGGGTTTGCTGAACTCTATGAAGTGAATAGTGTCTCCCTCTTTAGTTGTAAGCGTCTACTCTGCACACAGTAGAAGTGCGAGCAAAGTCACATATGGAGTACTAGGACCCCCTCCTGTCTCGTAATTATAAGATTCAGCTAGGTGTGAGTGAGACTTCAGCACAGACCTCTAAATGTGTGAGTGTCACTCATGATGAGTGAGACTTGAATGCTCTGATGTGTGTGCATGTTGGATCTGATGTCACTGCCGAGGTAACAAATGCAACTTGCCTGACAGTGCTACGAAGCCCCCCTGCACCCGCACATCAATGGTGCCTGGACGAGGAGTGACTCATGCTAGGAGAGAGGGTTACCACCTGGCCGGTCTTTTACCAGCATGGCATGGCCAGTATTTTAATGTTCCGGCCAGTACAAAAGTAGGAAGATTACTTAAAGCTGGCATTTTTCCTCTAATCAATGCAAACTTAAAACATCAATTTTAAAATGTGTTCTAGAGCTGCCTTAATGAATCATGATTGATAGTTAAAGTAAATAAAGACAGTAAACCCATGTTAAAAATGAATACAAACACTTCTATACAAAGTCTTATTGAAGAATAATATCCAGGCTTTGCAAAATCTTAAAACATGACCAAGAGGTGGTAACTCTAATAAGAGCCTGAATGAAGGAGTCTGACATTAGTTAGTGCTGGAATACCCTCTCATCCTCAGACCCGACACCGTTCACTCACTGCCATGACACCATCCACTGAGGGAGACATCTGTGAGAGTCAGACCTGATTGTTCTGTCTTATGAATTTATTGAGACTGTAATCAACCTGTTTGTTTATTCTATAAGTGAAACTTTGAAGGGAGTGAGCGGGTAAAAAATGCACAGAAATGTAAAACTGAATTTGGGGCAGAGTCGGAATGTTGTTTGAGTGTACACAGCCCTAACAAATATAAAGAATTATTCACAGAAACAGGAAAAATAGAAAAACAGAAAAACGCTGTCCAGTTTAATTCTAGCAGTTTTCTCACATTTTCATCTATTTAATGAAACTCAGGCTGTCATTTCAAATTCAGTCCTAGAGACTGGAGGCGGCTGTTCCATCAGCGGCCACCAGAGGGCGCTCCTCGCCTGCTGATGAAACCCACCGAGCTGCACATGGGATGAAAGGAGAAGGGTTTCCTCTTCCGGGTCAGCGGCGGCAGAGACAGCACCAGCAGCGGCGGTGACATCACTTCCTGGCTTTCCTTATGTGTGCAGCCTGCTGCCGAGCAGGAAGGAGCCCTGTCTGGTTGGCAATTACCTCCATCTACAGACCCTCACAGACCCCCCGCAGACCCCAGATCAGCCCCCCCCCCGAACCCCAGGAGAAGGAGAGAGCCTGGACACGTCTGCACAGGTCTCCGCTCAGGTAGGAGATTGTCAGCACCTTCTGCTGCGTTTGTAGAAATAGACTGAATAATCCTGGAGGGAATCTCTGCAGGAGCCGGGCTGAGCTGGGCTCTTCTATCTGGGGCCCCTGGTGCTGAGCTGGGCTCTTCTATCTGGGGGTCCCTGGGGCAGAGCGGGGCTCTTCTATCCGGGGCCCCTGGGGCTGAGCTGGGCTCTTCTATCCGGGGCCCCTGGGGCTGAGCTGGGGTCTTCTATCCAGGGGACCCTGCGGCTGAGCTGGGCTCTTCTATCCGGTGGCCCCTGGGGATGAGCTGGGCTCTTCTATCCGGGGCCCCTGGGGCTGAACTGGGCTCCTCTATCCGGGGGCCCCTGGGGATGAGCTGGGCTCTTCTATCTGGGGGCCCTGGGGCTGAGCTGGGCTCTTCTATCTGGGGCCCCCTGGGGCTGAGCTGGGCTCTTCTATCCGGAGCCCCTGGGGCTGAGCTTGGCTCTTCTATCCGGGGCCCCTGGGGCTGAGCTGGGCTCATCTATCTGGGGACCTCTGGGAGAGAGGGGAGGCTTTCCTTCTGGCCCTGGGGGTGTTTGTGGGCATCATTTGTGTTAAAGAGGGGATCTGTGTGCACTGCACTGCATCTCACTGCACCATGAGAAACCTGTCCCACTGTACTGCTCTTAACTGCACTGTAAATATCTGCACACTGCACTGCATCTTGCTGCACAATGAGTAATCTGTGAACCCCGCCAAGCATCGTACCTCACGATGAGGAATCTGCACCCATTGGTCATCTTTTTACTACACTTTGTGGGAGATTGACAGAAGAGGATGTCTGTGAAAACGGCACTGCTTTTTGCTACCTTGTGAGACATGTGTGCTCTGCTAAATTACTAATGTCTGTGAACCGATAAAATCTGTACATTGCATTGCTTTTGCCTGCTCTATGAGGGCTGTTGACAGGAAAGCTAATGTCCACACACTGCACTGCTTTTTATTACACTTTGTGGGGGATTTAATATAACAGAGGAAATCTGTGCAGACTGCTCCGCCTTTGACTAATCTGTGCAGGGTGTTTAGAGCCCATCTGTGGTCTGCAAACGGAATCACTTTTTACTACAGTCTGAGGGGCATTTAAAAAAGAGAAAATCTAGGCCCACTGCACCGCTCTTTACTCTTCACTGGGAAAAATCTGTCCATACTGCACGTCCTTCTACTACTCATAGGGGCATATTTATTCAAAAAATCATGCAGCACATTCCTGTTTTTCCCTGCACTGGCGCACAATGTGCTCCTAGCGCCAAAGCAGGCGCCCCTGCACCATGGTGCAAGCGTGCGTGCGTTGTAAACAGGATTGTGTTTGTGCAGAAAGGGGCACCTTCCTGCACATAAGCAATCCCCTGAGGCATTTTCCTCTTTCCGTGTGTGCTGCAGAATCCAGCACACATAGAAAGGAAGGAACCAGGATAAATAAAGATCTGTATCCTCGTTACGCCTTTCATGGGGATGCGTACCATTTTGACGCACTGCCAGATCTACCAATGTTGGTATATCTGGGAATGCGGCAAAATCTATGGGGCGATGCGAGTGAACACCCACGCTCCGCCCATGGAACCCGTCACTGGGGCAGAGTAACGCAAAGCAGCGATTTGCGCTGCTTTGCGTTACTCTAGATTTATCAGGCCACATATGGCCGTGCTAGGCGGGCTTGCGTGCCTTGATAAATCTAACTTAAGAGTTGCGTCGCTCTTGCGCTTCATTGTGCGGCTCAAGGCCGACGCAACTCTTTGATATGCCCCTAAGTGCATAGGACGCCACATATGGCCATGCAAGGCGGCCTCGCGTGTCTTAATAAATCTAACTTAAGAGTTGCGTAGCTCTTGCGCTTCATTGTGCGGCTCAAGGCCGACGCAACTCTTTGATATGCCCCAAAGTGCATAGGACGCCACATATGGCCGTGCAAGGCGGGCTTGCGTGTCTTGATAAATCTAACTTAAGAGTTGCGTCTCTCTTGCGCTTCATTGTGCGTCTCAAGGCAGACGCAACTCTTTGATATACCCCTAAGTGCATAGGACGCCACTTATGGCCATGCAAGGCGGGCTTGTGTGTCTTGATAAATCTAACTTAAGAGTTGCGTCTCTCTTGCGCTTCATTGTGCGGCTCAAGGCAGACGCAACTCTTTGATATGCCCTTAAGTGCATAGGACGCCACATATGGCCATGCTAGGCACGCTTGCGTGTCTTCATAAATGTAACTTAAGAGTTGCGTCTCTCTTGCTCTACATTGTGTGGTTCAAGGCCAACGCAACTCTTTGATATGCCCCTAAGTGTGGTATTTTCAGAAGAGAGGACCTGTGCACGTTGCTTTGTTCTTCGTTCTGCACTAGAAGCAGTGTTAGGACTACAGGAGGAGAACGAGGGGTGGTTACAAAAGAGTAGATCTGTACACTCTGCACTGCAATTTACTGACACTTTGAGGCGCCTTTACAGAGAGAATCTGTCAGTACGGCACTGCTTTTACCCATACTATGAGGGGCAGAGACAGGAGGGAAGCTGTGTGCAGTGCACTGCTGTGTATTACACTACCAGGGACATTTACAAAGGAAAACACAATGAGTGGTGTTTACAAAAGAGGAAATCTGTGTACAAAGCACTGCTTTTCACTATATTATAAGGGTACCTATCGATCCGTAAGGTGCATGGATGTTTACGTACACTTTGAGAAGTGTTTAGAGTAGAGAATGTATGTTTGCTGCTTTTTACTCACACTACGAGGGGCATTTAATGTGGGAACATTTATAAACTGCACCACTTATTACTGACACCCATGGGTTTTAATTAAACAAGGGAATCTCTGCACATTGCACTGCATTTTACTGTCACTGTAAGGATTGCAGAGGTCAACATTGCTACTTTGCTCTACTTTTTACTTTACTTCACTTTGAGGAGGCATGTGCAGAAGTAATATTTCCACCTGGCGCTGCTTTTTACTGAGAGCGGAAGGGAAATAAGGACATGAATAATCTCGGTCAGATCTAGATTCACTCTGATATCCACTCTTTCTGTTACACAGACTATTACCAAACTGCTGGCTTCTGGAGATTCACTTAGCATATTCCCTTCTATATACTAGGTTGATTCACTATAATTCCACCAAAGGTTTCCAAACTCACCAGTGCTGAATGCTTCAATCTGTGTGACTCAGAACCTTGTTTATCTTGGGAATGTCTAAGAGGGGGAGGGAATTGGATTAGTCCCTATGTGAGGGTCAGTCATTGCCTTAGAAAGCAGCCCCTGGTAGCTTCCCCGAGGAACCCCTTGTTGTTCACTGGATGTCTGGCATAGGGGTGGAATACAAATCCGGCCTCCTGGAGCCTGTTCCATCCCATTTGTCTCCACGTCAGAGCAGGAAGCCGGCAGAGGTGAAACAAAAAGATCCTCTTTTCTTGTTGGCGACTGATGCAAATTACAAAAAAGCTCCCTTGCTGATTGGAGACTGGTTGAAAGGCAAATTCAAGGAAGGTCCTCTGGTTTGGCTTATTGTAGAATCCTGCCTGTTGCACCTCGTGTGACGATGGAAGAGGGTGTGACTGACATAATTTCACAGAAGAGCTCAGATCGGCAATTCCAGGGCTTGATAACTAACCCTGGGCGAAGCACTACACTACGCTTGCGGAGTTTGTGAAGTTTGCGCAACTTCGCACTACGCGAGCTGCACGTAGCACAGTGCAAACATGCGTAGTGCAGCGTAGGGTAGTGCAGCGGTCATTTTTTTCTTGTTCACGGTCCTCAACTTCATGTTCGCGACCGCGAGCAAGCAAAATGACATCCCGGCGAGATTCTCAACGCGGGGAGGTCAGGTTTCTCATTGTGAGTGGTTGCGCATGCTCGCGACCGCTCTCAATGAGAAACTACCAGTTCGCGCTGAGAAAGCTGCTGCTCGAGTAATAATCTACTCGAGCAGAAGAAAACTACAGCTCGCACTGTGCAAGATGCCGTTTTCAATGATTGTACAGTGCCGGATGCTTGTCCGCACTGTGCAATCATTGAACACGCATCTTGCACAGTGCAAACATGCTACTACGCAGCTCGCGTAGTGCTACGTGAAGTTCGAGGAGTGCGAAGGGCACTTCGCGTAGCTTCGCGTAGCGCTTCTTCGCAAACTACTCCCACCCATATTGGTAACTGAAGAACCCATTTGGGCCTGAATAGAGGCATCCTTGTCACCCAGGGAACTAGTGCCATGCCTCACCTATTGTCCATCACAATAGAATCTGTAAGACCTACAATCTAGTGGATCAGAAAACTTGTTGGCTTAAACTATGCAAAGATACCATGACTTGGTGTGAATCTGTACCTATAGTATACAGAACTAGCCTCTGCACCTAAAATTACATTGTTTGCGTCAGATCCTCCTAGTACCTTGCCTGTGTTATTGCATTGTTTGCATCAGATTCTCCTAGTACCTGTCCTGCGTTATTGCATTATTTGCATCAGTTTCTCCTTGTACACGACATGTGTTATTGCATTGTTTGCATCAGATTCTACTAGTGCCTGGCCTGTGATATTGCATTGCTTGTATCAGTTTTTCCTAGTACAAGGCCTGTGTTTTTGCATTAGATTTTCCTAATGCCTGGCCTGTGTTATTGCATTGTTTGCATCAGATTCCCCCAGTGCCTGGCCCGTGTTATTGCATTGTTGGCTTCACATTCTATTAGTGCCTGGCCTGTGTTATTGCATTGCTTGGATCAGATTCTCCCAGTGCCTGGCCCGTGTTACTGCTTTGTTGTGGTGAGCCTCAGCAAGGCCTACCAGTGCTAGGGGTTCGCCCTTCTCTACACAAGTCCTCAGACCAATAGAATAGAAGTTGGCATGGAAACTGGAATATAAAACAAAGATTTTATTAACCTCATGAGGTGGAACTACATTCACACAACACCCTTTGGTAATGTATGAAGTAGCACCCCGAATAGAAGGAACATGGTCCTTTTATACCCACACAGGGGCTCAAAAGAAGGCGGTACAAGTACAAAGGCAGGTTTTATGTACATATATGGTCGTATAGAAAATGCACAGTCAACAAGTGGGAGGAGCTAACAGTTGCTAATTGTAGTAAACACATCCTGACAGTTACAGACTAGAGACAGCTGCATGGACAACTGAGCATGTGCGAAGTGGAAGAAGCTAAGTATTAGCTGTCTCTAGGCAGGGTATAAGAGCAGTCAACAGAAAGGTAGGACAGAGCACATGGTGAACACGTGGCAGCACATGGCATACAAAATGGCTGCCTGAATACAAGATGGCTTCAGCTGATGCTAACGCTGATTGCTGTTAAATTACAACAGCATTCTTTGCGTCACATTCTATTAGTGTCTGGCCTGAGTTATTGATTTGTTTGCATCAGATTCTCCTAGTACACGGCCTGTGTTATTACATTGTTTGCATCAAATTCTCCTAGTACCTGGCCTGTGTTATTGCATTGCTTGTATCAAATTTTCCTAGTACACGGCCTGTGTTTTGGCATTAGATTTCCTTATGTGTGCAGCCTTCTGCAGAGGAGGAAGGAGCCCTGTCTGGTGAGCAGTTACCTCCATCTACAGACCCTCACAGACCCCCCTCAGACCCCAGATAAGCCCCCCTGAACCCCAGGGGGAGGAGAGAGCCTGGACACGTTTGCACAGGTCTCTGCTCCGGTAGGAGATTGTCAGCACCTTCTGCTGTGTTTGTAGAAATAGACTGAATAATCCTAGAGGGAATCTCTGCAAGAGCCGGGCTGAGCTGGGCCCTTCTATCCGGGGCCCCTGGGGCTGAGCTGGGCTCTTCTATCTGGGCCCCTGGGGCTGAGCTGGGCTCTTCTATCCAGGGACCCTGGGGTTGAACTGGGCTCTTCTATCTGGGGCCCCTGGGGGTGAGCTGGGCTCTTCTATCCAGTGGCCCCTGGGGATGAGCTGGGCTCTTCTATCCGGGGGCCCCTGGGCTGAGCTGGGCTCTTCTATCCGGGGCCCCTGTGGCTGAGCTGGGCTCTTCTATCCGGGGGCCCCTGGTGCTGAGCTGGGCTCTTCTATCCAGGGGCTCCTGGGGCTGAGCTGGGCTCTTCTATGCTGGGGCCCCTGGGCGTGACTGGGCTCATCTATCTGGGGACCTCTGGGAGAGAGGGGGGGCTTTCCTTCTGGCCCTGGGGGTGTTTGTGGGCATCATTTGTGTTAAAGAGGGGATCTGTGTGCACTGCACTGCATCTCACTGCACCATGAGAAACGTGTCCTGCTGTACTGCTCTTAACTGCACTGTAAAAAATCTGCACCCTGCACTTTATCTTACTGCTCTCTGTGGAATGTGTTCACGCTACCCTGCATCGTACTGCATAATGAGTAATCTGTGAACCCCGCCAAGCATCGTACCTCACGATGAGGAATCTGCACACATTGGTCATCTTTTTACTACACTTTGTGGGAGATTGACAGAAGAGGATGTCTGTGAAACCGGCACTGCTTTTTGCTACCTTGTGAGAAATGTGTGCTCTGCTACATTACTAACCTCTGTGAACCGATAAAATCTGTATATTGCATTGCTTTTGCCTGCTCTATGAGAGCTGTTGACAGGAAAGCTAATGTGCACACACTGCACTGCTTTTTATTACACTGTGAGGGGGTTTATAATAAAATAGGAAATCTGTGTGGACTCCTCTGCCTTTGACTATTCTGTGCAGGGTGTTTAGAGCCCATCTGTGGTCTGCAAACGGAATGACTCTTTTACCACAGTCCGAGGGGCGTTTAAAAAAGAGAAAATCTGGGCACGCTGCTCTGCTCCTTACTCTTCACTGAGAAAAAACTGTCCATTCAGCACTTCCTTTTACTACACTTAGGGGCATATTTATTCAAAAAATCATGCAGCACATTCCTGTTTTTCCCTGCACTGGCGCACAATGTGCTCCTAGCGCCAAAGCAGGCGCCCCTGCACCATGGTGCAAGCGTGCGTGCGTTGTAAACAGGATTGTGTTTGTGCAGAAAGGGGCACCTTCCTGCACATAAGCAATCCCCTGAGGCATTTTCCTCTTTCCGTGTGTGCTGCAGAATCCAGCACACATAGAAAGGAAGGAACCAGGATAAATAAAGATCTGTATCCTCGTTACACCTTTCATGGGGATGCGTACCATTTTGACGCACTGCCAGATCTACCAATGTTGGTATATCTGGGAATGCGGCAAAATCTATGGGGCGATGCGAGTGAACACCCACGCTCCGCCCATGGAACCCGTCACTGGGGCAGAGTAACGCAAAGCAGCGATTTGCGCTGCTTTGCGTTACTCTAGATTTATCAGGCCACATATGGCCGTGCTAGGCGGGCTTGCGTGCCTTGGTAAATCTAACTTAAGAGTTGCGTCGCTCTTGCGCTTCATTGTGCGGCTCAAGGCCGACGCAACTCTTTGATATGCCCCTAAGTGCATAGGACGCCACATATGGCCATGCAAGGCGGCCTCGCGTGTCTTGATAAATCTAACTTAAGAGTTGCGTAGCTCTTGCGCTTCATTGTGCGGCTCAAGGCCGATGCAACTCTTTGATATGCCCCAAAGTGCATAGGACGCCACATATGGCCGTGCAAGGCGGGCTTGCGTGTCTTGATAAATCTAACTTAAGAGTTGCGTCTCTCTTGCGCTTCATTGTGCGGCTCAAGGCAGACGCAACTCTTTGATATACCCCTAAGTGCATAGGACGCCACTTATGGCCATGCAAGGCGGGCTTGTGTGTCTTGATAAATCTAACTTAAGAGTTGCGTCTCTCTTGCGCTTCATTGTGCGGCTCTAGGCAGACGCAACTCTTTGATATGCCCTTAAGTGCATAGGACGCCACATATGGCCATGCTAGGCACGCTTGCGTGTCTTCATAAATCTAACTTAAGAGTTGCGTCTCTCTTGCTCTACATTGTGTGGTTCAAGGCCAACGCAACTCTTTGATATGCCCCTAAGTGTGGTATTTTCAGAAGAGAGGACCTGTGCACGTTGCTTTGTTCTTCGTTCTGCACTAGAAGCAGTGTTAGGACTACAGGAGGAGAACGAGGGGTGTTACAAAAGAGTAGATCTGTACACTCTGCACTGCAATTTACTGACACTTTGAGGCGCCTTTACAGAGAGAATCTGTCAGTACGGCACTGCTTTTACCCATACTATGAGGGGCAGAGACAGGAGGGAAGCTGTGTGCAGTGCACTGCTGTGTATTACACTACCAGGGACATTTACAAAGGAAAACACAATGAGTGGTGTTTACAAAAGAGGAAATCTGTGTACAAAGCACTGCTTTTCACTATATTATAAGGGTAACTATCGATCCGTAAGGTGCATGGATGTTTACGTATACTTTGAGAAGTGTTTAGAGTAGAGAATGTATGTTTGCTGCTTTTTACTCACACTACGAGGGGCATTTAATGTGGGAACATTTATAAACTGCACCACTGTGAGAAGTTGGCCTGATAGGTGATGTTTCCAATTCTGGAACCACCTGTTATCAGACCAAACAATCCCTTATGGTGTCTGGTTGTAAGTCAACCTTATTAGACAAGCTATCCTAGGGGTAGCATGGACTAAGCAGCCTAAAGGCTTAACTTAAGAGGTTGTGTTAAGCGAGCTGTTTTACCACATACAATCCTGTAATATCAAATGAAAGGACACCACACAAGTATATATTATAAAAATATATGTATTTATTACTAAAAACAATCCCCAGTATTCTTTATGAATAAAGGGGCACAAGCGTTAAATCAAAAGCACTGTTTAAACATACAAAGTTGCACAATTATGGATGAGGGCAGGGGGCCACTCAAACCATATACTAAACAAGTGGTATAAGAGATGCCACTCGAGCAGTGGTTAGGCCTAGGGCCTAGGGAATCGCTGGGAGCAGTCAGGACAAGCAATGCTGAAGTCGGGAATGGCCCTCGGGATTCGGGAGATGTGCGGAAAGCGCACGCATGCACCAATGTTAACCAATGGTGCGTAAAAAGTGTAAAGTTAGAGTTTAAGGACACTTCCGCTGAACCTAGAGGAACAAAACTTAAGTCACAGACCCTAGAGATGTACACCAGTGTGGGAACACCGGCGGAGCAAAGTTACCTCACCCACAGGAAGTGGGTGCACAGGGTCGAAGTGGCGTCGGGTTTTGACACGCAGGCTCTTGGTGCTTGAAGCTGAAAGGGCTGCAGGCGGGTTGAAGATGAAGTGTCCGGTGGAGTCCAAGGGTGGACTCAAGTCGAAGGGTACCTGAAAGCAGAGGGGACAGAGTCTGGGTCACTCAGCAGTGACCAGGGTGGAACCAGGACGGAACCAGGCAATGTCGGGCGCAATCAGGTGGTCGTCGAGGAGCTTCTCTCCGCTGTCACGTGGGCTCTGGGGCATCTGCGACGTCCAGGAGCAGGTCACGATCTGTCCCACGCAGGCTCTCACCGTCGGCGCTGTCGGCTTCAAGTTTGGAGCAAACAACACTTGGCAAGAGCAATCCACGCGGAACCGGGAGATTGCTTCTCACTCGAACCAGGAAGGTCAGAGTAGGGGCTCCTTTTCAGGGGAGCTGGTGTGGATCTGGAGCAACCAAATTCACGAGTCTTTTTCGTAGTTTCGTTGGCACAGGGACCACTAGCCGGCTGGCAAGTGACCGGGCCAACGCGTTGAGCCAAATGGAGCAGAAGGGCCCCACGCAGCACTCGTCGAGTGTGGAGGGCTGAACTTCGGCTCAGGAGTAGCTCAGGGTGGGGGCTTCTCAAACCCCGGTGCACAGCTTCGAGGGTCACTCGTGGGCTGCACGGTCAGCGTCTCGTGGTCAATTCAAGATGGCGTGCCCCACGCTTACGGTCGCCTCCACGGGTCTCAGCTTTGCAGGGACTGTGGATCGGGCTGTTGGAAAGCAGGCAGGCTTGATCTCGTCGATCTCAGTCGCTCGAGTTCCGGCGGGAACTGCAACTAAGTAGACGTCGAGGGCTGGATGGTGCCTGCTGCTGCAGGGTGGTCACTCCTTGACCACAAGGGAGATTCTTCGGGCTTCCACGTTGAGATGGAGGTCCAAGGGTCCAGAGTTTCATTTCTAATGTTTCTTCCAGGAAATCTGATGTGCATTGGCACTGCTCCCACTCTTATTCGAATCTGGGGGGCGTGATTACCTGCTAGGTCCCCCCCTATGGGTGGGACCCAGGAAGTGGGTGGATACACCCCCTTCCTTTGATCCAGGCCGCCCTGGCACGAGGGCTGGAGTGCCCCAGAACCGGTTTGGCCGGATTATGCAAGGGGCAGCCTTGTGCTCCCCATGCAGTGTCTGGTTTCTTTCAAACTTCCCTGCTACAATCCACTATCTCCTGTCTGAGGGGGTGTAACACCTCCCTGCAACAGGAAACCCTTTGTCCAGGCCCCATTTCGCTGAGTTTCGGTCAGCTTCAGGGGGTCAGACTCTTGTCTGTGGCAGAGGCATCCATTTTGTGGATCTAAGGTCCTTTTAGAAATTAACCGCATTTAAGTAAAGTAACATGTCTTACCCCTCTAGAGGGGTGGAATGCTATCCCCGTCGCCAGAACTGGCGAGGGGATAGTATTCCAAATCGTATGACACCTTACACGACATGTTTTGATAAAGCCAAACCAGAGTTGCTATATAACCGCGAGGATTATAAGGCACTTAAGAGTATATGGTATGGCGTTATCCTGAAACAGCTTAGGGAGTTGTTTCCGACAGCTGCAGACAGGCTCAGCTCATGCTAGAGCTCCATCTCACATTAAACCACGCACTCTGCATCCAGGATTGATGAGGCCTTCCATAGGAGTGGCTCACAGGTTTATATGTGTCCAGATATAGGTTTAGATATAGGTATACTATACCTAAGTAAGGGGTGATTACACCACCTTACCCCAGCTGAGTGATCAGCCAGTTGTGTCAATTTAAGAACCAGCCAGGGGTGGCAAAAGATATGCTGCAGCCCCTGGTAGGCCTTGGTGGCCCCTATGCCCTGGGCACCTATAGTGCATTATACAGGGGCTGACAAGGAGTCCATTTCCAATTGTGGTATGTACCTAGGGTACATGGAATCCATTTTACAGAGAGAGCAGATGGCCTGGGGCCCTGATTAGCAGGAAACCAGGTCAACTAAGTCAAAAAACCAGCTAAACACAGGCAAAAAATCTGGGGTAACCATAGTCAGATAGCCACCTTCCTACAACCACTTATTACTGACACCCATGGGTTTTAATTAAACAAGGGAATCTGTGCACATTGCACTGCATTTTACTGTCACTGTAAGGATTGCAGAGGTCAACATGGCTACTTTGCTCTACTTTTTACTTTACTTCCCTTCGAGGAGGCATGTGCAGAAGTAATATTTCCACCTGGCGCGGCTTTTTACTGACAGTGGAAGAGAAATAAGGACATGAATAATCTCGGTTAGATCTAGATTCACTCTGATATCCACTCTTTCTGTTACACAGACTATTACCAAACTGCTGGCTTCTGGAGATTCACTTAGCATATTCCCTTCTGTAAACTAGGTTGATTCACTATAATTCCACCAAAGGATTCCAAACTCACCAGTGCTGAATGCTTCAATCTGTGTGACTCAGAACCTTGTTTATCTTGGGAATGTCTAAGAGGGGGAGGGAATTGGATTAGTCCCTATGTGAGGGTCAGTCATTGCCTTAGAAAGCAGCCCCTGGTAGCTTCCCCGAGGAACCCCTTGTTGTTCACTGGATGTCTGGCATAGGGGTGGAATACAAATCCGGCCTCCTGTACCCTGTTCCATCCCATTTGTCTCCACGTCAGAGCAGGAAGCCTGGCAGAGGTGAAACAAAAAGATCCTCTTTTCTTGTTGGCGACTGCTGCAAAAGACAAAAAAAGCTCCCTTGCTGATTGGAGACTGGTTGAAAGGCAAATTCAAGAAAGGTCCTCTGGTTTGGCTTATTGTAGAATCCTGCCTGTTGCACCTCGTGGAAGAGGGTGTGACGGACATAATTTCACAGCAGAGCTCAGACCGGCAATTCCAGTGCTTTGTATCTGAAGAACCCATTTAGGCCCTGAATAGAGGCATCCTTTGTGACCCAGTGAACTAGTGCCATGTCTCACCTAATGCCCATCACAATAGAGTCTCTAAGACCTACAATCTAGTAGAGCAGAAACCTTGTTGGCTTAAACTATGCAAAGATACCATAACTTGGTGTGAATCTGTACCTATAGTATACAGAACTAGCCTCTGCACATGAAATTACATTGTTTGCGTCAGATCCTCCTAGTGCCTGGCCTGTGTTATTGCATTGTTTGCATCAGATTCTCCTAGTGCCTGGCCTGTGTTATTGCATTGTTTGCGTCAGATTCTCCCAACGCCTGGCCTGTGTGATTGCATTGTTAGCACCAGGTTCTCCTATTGCCTGGCCTGAGTTACTGCATTGTTTGCATCAGATTCTCCTAGTACCTGGTCACTGTTTTTGCATTGTTCGCATGAAATTCTCCTATATCTTGATCAATGTTATTGCATTGTTTGTATCAGTTTCTCCTAGTGCCTGACCTGTGTTATTGCATTGTTTGTGTCAGATTCTCCTAGTTCTTGGCCTGTGTTATTGCATTGTTTGCGTCAGATTCTCTTAGTGCCTGACCAGTGTTATTGCATTGTTTGAGTCAGATTCTCCTAGTTCTTGGCCTGTGTTATTGCATTGTTTGCGTCAGATTCTCCTAGTGCCTGACCAGTGTTATTGCATTGTTTGCGTCAGATTCTCCTACTTCTTGGCCTGTGTTATTGCATTGTTTGCGTCAGATTCTCCTAGTTCTTGGCCTGTGTTATTGCATTGTTTGCGTCAGATTCTCCTAGTGCCCAACCAGTGTTATTGCATTGTTTGTATCAGTTTCTCCAAGTGCCAGGCCTGTGTTATTGCATTGTTTGCGTCAGATTCTTCTATTTCTTGGCCTGTGTAATTGCATTGCTTGCGTCAGATTCTCCTAGTGCCCGACCAGTGTTATTGCATTGTTTGCGTCAGATTCTCCTAGTGCCTGGTCTGTGTTATTTCATTGTTTGCGTCAGATTCTCCTAGTGCCTGGCCTCTGTTATTGCATTGTTTGTGTCAGATTCTCCTAGTGCCTGACCAGTGTTATTGCATTGTTTGTATCAGTTTCTCCTAGTGCCTGACCTGTGTTATTGCATTGTTTGTGTCAGATTCTCCTAGTTCTTGGCCTGTGTTATTGCATTGTTTGCGTCAGATTCTCTTAGTGCCTGACCAGTGTTATTGCATTGTTTGCGTCAGATTCTCCTAGTTCTTGGCCTGTGTTCTAGCACTGGTTGCGTCAGATTCTCCTAGTGCCTGACCAGTGTTATTGCATTGTTTGCGTCAGATTCTCCTAGTTCTTGGCCTGTGTTATTGCATTGTTTGCGTCAGATTCTCCTAGTTCTTGGCCTGTGTTATTGCATTGTTTGCGTCAGATTCTCCTAGTGCCCGACCAGTGTTATTGCATTGTTTGTATCAGTTTCTCCAAGTGCCTGGCCTGTGTTATTGCATTGTTTGCGTCAGATTCTCCTATTTCTTGGCCTGTGTAATTGCATTGCTTGCGTCAGATTCTCCTAGTGCCTGACCAGTGTTATTGCATTGTTTGCGTCAGATTCTCCTAGTGCCTGGTCTGTGTTATTTCATTGTTTGCGTCAGATTCTCCTAGTGCCTGGCCTGTGTTATTGCATTGTTTGTGTCAGATTCTCCTAGTGCCTGACCAGTGTTATTGCATTTATTGTATCAGTTTCTCCTAGTGCCTGGCCTGTGTTATTGCATTGTTTGCGTCAGATTCTCCTAGTGCCTGGCCTGTGTTATTGCATTGTTTACATCAGATTCTCCTAGTGCCTGGCCTGTGTTATTGCATTGTTTGCGTCAGATTCTCCTAGTGGCTGGCCTGAGTTACTGCATTGTTTGCATCAGATTATCCTAGTACCTGGTCTCTGTTTTTGCATTGTTCGCCTGAAACTCTCCTAGTGTCTTGCCTGTGTTAATGCATTGTTTGCATCAGATTCTTCTATTACATGACCTGTGTTATTGCATTTGTTAGACCTAGTGCCATTGGCGTGGGTCTCCCTTCCTCTTTTTGATGGATTGCCTCTGTTTTTGATGTTTGCTGGTTTAGACGCTTTGGGCACTGCGCCACTGCCATTCAGTGCCGCAGTGCAAGTGCTCCTTGGAATCTTGGTGTTTAATTCGAGATTCCATGATTGGTGTATTTTATTTACTGTCAGTCCTTAGTATCGTGCACAGAGGTGCCCGGGCTTGTAAATCAAATGCTGCTGGTGGGCTTGCTGTAAAGGTAAAACAGTATCCCAGGAGGTATAATTTTTGAAACAATTTATACAGTATGCAAAAAGCATTACGTGACATATTGAAAGGAGACATCTACTCAGATAATTTTTGAAAAAGTAATTTCTTGTCTGATTTATATAAAGGCTTCAATTTTTGAAAGACAGAAAGTTATTTACAGCACATATATCAAATATTAGGGTGACAACCCTAGAATAAACTTGGTGCACGATATGTACAAGTGATGGTGGCGACTCAAGTGAAAGCATGTGCAGCGGCGGCCGGCGCAAGGTGAGCAAGGTGCAATATATACAAAGAGTGGCTCAACAGTGACATAAAAATAGTGACAATTTAGTATGTAATCTATAATTGTAACAATAATTGGAGTCACAACAATATGCGCCTAAAATTTGCGCTGGAGGGTCGACGACGTTTCGGTCCTTAGTCAATGTGGACCATCTTCAGGACAGGGTTGTCTCGGTTGGGAGTGCTGCACGTGGAGGCTCACGGCCAAAAGTAAAGGGCACGTTGTGACAGGTCACCTTGGGACTGAATCATACATATGATGGGGTAGAGGTATCAGGACGTGAGATGGTCACCTGGGTAAAATAGTAGCCCTCTGAATACGTCAAGGTGGAAGTACTTGGTGCCCGGGGACCTTTTATTTACGCGGTGTTCCCCGAGCAGCACGTCAAAGAAGCAGCAATTGAGGCGAAGCCCTCTTCGTATACAATCTCCTTCCCATAGCATGTCCTGCGGAAGATCCTCTCACCCCAACAGTTGCCCGCATTGTTCGCCTGAAGTTCTCCTAGTGTCTTGCCTGTGTTATTGCATTGTTTGCATCACATTCTTCTATTACATGACCTGTGTTATTGCATTTGTTAGACCTAGTGCCATTGGCTTGGGTCTCCCTTCCTCTTTTTGATGGATTGCCTCTGTTTTTGATGTTTGCTGGTTTAGACGCTTTGGGCACTTGCCACTGCCATTCAGTGCCGCAGTGCAAGTGCTCCTTGGAATCTTGGTGTTTAATTCGAGATTCCATGATTGGTGTATTTTATTTACTGTCAGGCCTTAGTATCGTGCACAGAGGTGCCCGGGCTTGTAAATCAAATGCTGCTGGTGGGCTTGCAGCACCAATTGTGCCACCCGCCGTAGCAACTCGTAAAGTATGACTCGGGCCTGTCATTGTGGTGTGCCGTACGCAGCCTGGGGCTGCTGTGTGACTCGGCAAGTGCAACCACTCACCGGTCTGTGAACCTTCCCTTCACTGCATGTTGGTCACACCTAATGAAGACCTGCGGGCAGGATGCATTGCATGTAGAAGGCTGGTCATGCCCTGGAGTGTGTGGCATGACCTAGTAGTGAATCACCCTGGGCGCGTCTTTCACTTTTGTAAGGCAATCTGTTCCCCGTGGGCCAGAATGAGCAGTTTGGTTATAGCATCCTACAATTCTAACTGACTCAGGGAACCAGGTGGAGAGTCGAGTTCAGTAAGCCTGAACTCAGAATGATAAGATGCATCTTTTAGTAAAGTTGGTTTTACCATTCTGTGTTTGAAAATACAACTTTTAGAAAGACGGTATTTTCTTGCCTAACTATCCTGCCTGCTTCAGCTAGCATGCGTATTGTGTGTCTGGGTTTGTGATTGACAGGGCTGGGGGACTTCAGGAGGTAGGGCGCGACAGCAATTGACTGATTGTCCTGAGAGTGGGGCACCTGGGTCTGAATAGAGCTGGGCCATCTTCCACAACCTTGGCTCCACTTCCTTTGGTGAGTCTGGCTCACCCCGACAAAGGAAGAAGACACGTACTGGTAGAATGCACCTGAAACTGGTTTTGACCAGGCAAAGGACCCTTTGCCTTCAGAGAACAACATATTTATGGGTATAAATACTGGGGCCCAGACCCCAGATTTTTGGAATCACTCTGGAACGAACAAGACGACCCTCTGCCGAGGAAGAGCACTGTAGTGTCCTTGAAGGAATCGATTCAGTCATAAAGAGTAGATAATCCAGTTTATTGCCATAAGTAAGATGCAGGAATAAAAGGTACAAGCAGCTCAGTGTAGCTGACTGCACTCCCAACTGATTAATTACATTCTATAGAACTACAACAACAGTGATTACATATACAGCATTCCACAGTTATGAATTCTACATTGCATGTATAATGTTCTACTATTGTTCTTAAAGAAACAAGCACTTACTACAAGCACCTGAAGACCACAGGAGTTGTACTGCCCCTCTGCCAGAGAGCTGTAGTGAACTCCCTTGACCAGAGGTAGACAAAGGGTCCCTACTTGACAAAGGTGCATACTGTTGCCAATTAGAGACTCCGGGTTCTAACAACATTGTTTGCATAAGATTCTCCTAGTACACTGCCTGTGTTATTGCATTGGAGACCACAGGAGTTGTACTGCCCCTCTGCCAGAGCGCTGTAGTGGGTTGCCTGTGGTGGTGTCTCTCATGCCAAGGAGAGGTAGAAAGGACCAAGGAAGAAACTTTCAGCATCTTGCCGATTATTCCCCGAGGGCTAGAGTTGAGCTAGCCTCCTGTTTGAAGACGCAGGGATACCAATGACTTCACCTCTTCTGTTTGAGCAAAGCTGGAACTGTTGTTTCAGCTGCTACAGAGGAACTCTGCAACTCAAGCCAGCTAACTTCGCTGCCATCTGCCACGAGACCGTGAGCGCTGCTCCGACTCGCAACGTAGACCGACGCCTGCCGCTGGGCTACAACCGGCTCCGAGATCGCCATCTGGGCAGAGCCGATCATCGACAAGAGTGACCAAGGCCTCACTGACTCAGCGACATCAGCAACAACCTGTTATGCCGGCGCTGCCGTAACGCCACTTCCTTTCCGGTAAGAACCGAAACTGCCCCCTGCCTGCATCCGCAGCTATGGTCCCGCCACATAGCTTTCCCTCGTAGCAAGGAACCGACTCTACCAATGTGCCACACAACATCACAGCTCCCTGACGCCAAGAAGAGCCTTTGTTTGTTTTCTGAAAGGTACTGTTCCGTGAGAGTCTAGTTGTGACTCCGGGCCCGACGCTGTGCTCCTCGCAGGCAGACTATACCCTGAGAACTCTTTTGTGCGTTGAAGTGACAACTCCTGTTGGTATTATCTGTTGCCAGAGACACTTGAAACTAAGAACCTATTTTTGAGTAAACTGTAAAGCATATTCCAACTGTGGATTTTTGCCGTTAAGGTCTTGTGTTAATTATATAAAGCTTACCTATTTTTGATACATCCCGGTGTGGTGTCCGTTTGTAGTGGTTCATCTATATTACTGTATGTGTTCACAAATGCTTAACACATTGCCTCTGAGATAAGCCTGTCTGCTGGTGCCAAGCTACCAAGGGGGTGAGCTGGGGTTATCTACAGTGTGTAAACTCCCTTGCCGTGACATAGACAAAGGGTTCCTACTTGACAAAGGTGCATACTGTTACCAATGAGAGACTCCGAGTTCTAACAGCATTGTTTGCATCAGATTCTCCTAGTGCCTGGCCTGTGTGATTGCATTGTTTGTATCAGATTCTCTGAGTGCATGGTCTGAGTTATTTCATTGTTTGCACCAGATTCTCCTCGTGCCTGGCCTGTGTTATTGCGTTGTTTGCATCAGCTTCTCCTAGTGCCTGGCCTTTGTTATTGCATTGTTTGCATCAGATTCTCCTAGTACACAATCTGTGTTATTCCATAGTTTGCGTCAGATTCTTCCAGTGCTTGGACTGTGTTATTCCATAGTTTGTGTCACATTCCCCTAGTGCCTGGCCTGTGTTATTCCATAGTTTTTGTCAGATTCTCCTAGTGCCTGGCCTGTGTTATTGTATTGTGTGCATTACATTTTCCTAGTGCATGGCCCGTGTTATTGCATTGTTTGTGTCACATTCTGCTAGTGGCTGGCCTGTTTTATTGCATTGTTTGTGTCACATTATCTTAGTGCCTGGCCTGTGTTATTCCATAGTTTGCATCAGATTCTCCTAGTACACTGCCTGTGTTATTGCAAAGTTTGCATAAGATTCCCCTCGTGCCTGGCCTGTGTTATTGCCTTGTTCGCATCAGGTTCTCCTAGTGCCTGGTCTGTGTTATTGCATTGTGTCCATCAGATTCTCCTAGTTCCTGGTCCTTGTTATTGCATTGTTTGCATCAGATTCCACTAGTGCCTGGCCTGTGTCATTGCATGGTATACATCAGATTCGTCTAGTACACAGCCTGTGTTATTGCATTGTTTGCGTCACATTCTCCTAGTGCCTGGCCCTTGTTATTGCATTGTTTGCATCACATTCTCCTAGTGCCTGGCCTTTGTTATTGCATTGTTTGTGTCACATTCCCCATCCAGCCTGCTTCTGCTAGCGTGTGTATTGTGTGTCTGGGTTTTACGAGTGACAGGGCTGGGTGAACTCCAGGAGGTAGGGCGCGACAGCACTAGGCTGATTGTCCTGAGAGTGGTGTGAGGAGTAGGTACCTGGGTCTGAATAGAGCTGGGCCATCTCCCACAATGTAGACTCCACTTCCTATGGTAAGTCTGAAGACCCTGGCTCACCTCAACGAAGGAAGAAGACACGCACTGGTAGAATGCACCGGAAACTGGTTTTGAACAGGCAAAGCACTCTCTGCTTTCAGAGAACAACAGATTTATGGGTATAAATACTGGGGCCCATACCCCAGATTTTTGGAATCACTCTGGAACGAACAAGACGACCCTCTGCCGAGGAAGAGCACCTGGAGACCACAGGAGTTGTACTGCCCCTCTGCCAGAGTAGAACGTAGGACTCCTGAGGCTAAAAGCCGGGAGTCAGGGCTCTCATTTTTTTTTTAATTGTCAATCTTTATGCTGTTAACGCTGTTTAATTTTAACTCACGCATTTAGCTTTATGTTATTTTAATCACCCCCCACTTGACTAGCCTTATCCAACTGTGGCGTATTTGATGGAGCAGATTTCATCTGCAGTCATGCATTGTTTTATTTTTTGTGCTTCAGACAGGCTGCATTTAAATTGCCACGCACATTTTGGTGCAGGTTAAAAACATGGCACATGAAAAACATGAAAGTGAGGCCTATTCACTTCAGTCTGAAAATGCTTTTGCTGAATTAACATGTGTTTTTTTGCAATGTAGAGAAAAAGTGGCCTTTTTACCTTTGAAGATTAATTGAATGTGTTTCTCTCTTCCCAGCTCATCCATGTAATCTAGATTTATTATTCCTGTCTTAATAGACTTTGACTTGTTGCATATTTTGATAAACATTTTCAGTTAATAACACCTCTTTTTATAATGTGTGTGAATTAATAATGCACTTGGGAAACATAATGGACTGATTTACATGAAATTAATATTATCTTTGTGTTTGTTTTATTTTTGGGGCCTACACAAAACATGGCTGCCTGTGAATCCATCAAGGCTATGGCTTGCAATTTAATGAGAAGGGAGCATGCGCAGACTGTGGCAGCTTTCCTCATGACAAAAAGTCAAGGACAACCTGAACTGTACATTCTTGTAACTGTGCCAATGTACCAGTTAGTTAAAAGTATCCGTTCTGACTACGCTGTGGAAGGAAGGATGAATTAGAATGAAACATTTTTCCTAGTAAATGTTGCAAATGTTTATAAATGTAGTTATGCATGTATGCTTCTTTTGTTAAAAACTGGTGAAGTCAGGTTTTTAGAATGAGTCAGGGGAGTGAGAACTCATGCCATCATGACTGACCAATCACGTAAGGTTCTCCTGAAAGATGCTACATCTTTGTGTACTCTGCCAATAATTAGGGCATAAATACTGTCCTCTCTGGATGGGGGCGGACTGCTTTTTTTTTCTCAGCTCAGCTGGCTTCTATGGGTTAGGTACGAGAAACGTCTCGGGAGATTGCTGAAGGTCAGGTTTGCGTCCGAGGAGATTCAGGGGGAGGTTTCTTGCTTCCACGTCATATCTTGGCACATCAGGCCGCATTCCTTTGAGGTCTTGTGAAGGGCGGGCTGTCTCCCTCCTTTTTGCTCTTTAGACACAGAGATGCACATGAGCAGCTACAGATAGAAAGGCTCTTTAGATTAGTTTATGTTTTGACTAATTAATTAGGTCTAAAAGATTTCTTTGTTTTATGCATTTATTTCTCTTAATGGGAGATTTTTTGCAAACTATTTCAAAGTCAAAAGTAACTTTATTTCGATTGAATTTACAATCATAAAAAATACATTTAAAACCAAATATTTGCAACAATTTATAAAAATTTTCATTTACACAATAAATACTAAGGGAAGCATAACACTATAAATCAGGACGTTGAAGGATCATTCGGATTCAACTAAGCACTGACACTCTGTACAGAAATATAATAGCCTAGTAGTCGATTGAACAGATATGGAGTCTTAAGGTGCGGTAGCCAATATTTGGGAATGAATTTTCAAACAGGCTTTAAGGTAGCAGGCTACTGATTTGGCAATGAACGGAGTATCTAAGTGCTGAAGTGCCAAAAGCGCCGGTCTACATCTACTCAAACCTAACTGTCGAAGAAGTGTAACCAGCCAGCGCTTACGCGGGGTCTCATAAAGACTGCAGAAAAAAGTTACATGCAGAGTAGACTGGCGAGAATGTCCATCACACGGACAGCAAGGTAATTCACATGACCAGTCAGAGGGCACAGGCAGTGAGACAAGACGATAAAATTAATCAAACCGAAATCTGGTTAAAACATATCTCTCGTAGTTAGACAGAAAAAAAGACAAATAAGGTTGAATACCAAAGGAGGATTGAATCATCGTTAAATGAACATTTGACTTTTTACCAAGTTCTGAGCACAAGCGTAAATCGCATAAATGGGCGACACATAGTTTTTTCAAAGTTTTTCTTGGTATGGCCAGTAGTGATGCAGGGTCTGTGAAAAATGCAGGGCAGTTCAGATCATTCAAGAATTTAAAAACATATAACAGCCAGGGAATCTTTTTCCAATAGGTCAGTGTAAGACAATCAAATATTAGTGACCTAGTGAGATGGCATTGCTCCTGGGTCCATATGCGATGCCAAAGAAGGATCGGCTGGTATTTAATGATGTCAGATAGATACTCCCAGCCGAGCTCTATATGGATGCCATAAGTAGAAGCGCTTCGGGGGAGGGCTAGTATGTACTTCAGAAAATCATTTTCAATAGTTTGGAGCTCGCTAGCGGGTATATAGCCCCATACACCAGCTCCATAGGTAGCCACGCTCATGCATTTGGCTTGGTAAATCTTCAGGATTACGGCAGGAGCGGGCTTGCCTAGTTTCCTTGAAAATGAAGTCAGCGCCGATGTTGTGCGTTGAAACTGCAGTTTCTTGCTGGAAGTGGCAGGTTTCCAGGACAAATCTTTATCAATAAGAATCCCTAGATATGGATAGGTGTTAGCAGTTTCTAACCTTGTCTTCCCAATCAAAAGAGATTTACATCTTTGGGCTTTCTTACCAATGTTCATAACAAAAGTCTTGGACTTGTTTACTTTAAGTCCAAGAGAGAGCATGAATTGGCAGTATTTGTTTAGTTGGATCTGGAGTTGATTGGGTGTCCTTGCTAAAATGACAGAATCGTCTGCATATAATAATGCAGGGATTGGGCGGGTGTTTATGCAGGGCAGATCTTTGCTGTCAACTAGCATCGCTTGCTCCAGCCCATTTGTGTAGATGTTGAATAGGAATGGAGCAAGGACGCACCCCTGCCTAACGCCTTTAGCAATATCAAATGATTCCGAAAGCTCCCCTTTGATGCCATATCTCACGCAAGCTTTTGCGTCCGAGTATAGCTCTCGGAGAAAATTCAGAAGTGCAGGATCTATACCCAGATTACTCAAGATCTCCCAGAGCTTGAAATGAATTACGCAGTCAAATGCGGAAACTATTTAATCATTGATTAGCTTTGCAAGACTAATTTTTCTTAGAAACTCTTTAAGAATTGTGACTGAAATTTTGTGCCACATTTTCATAACTACATGTTATGCTTATATGCAGACTGTAATGTGTTCTGTATTATTGATATTTTTACTGTTTTCCAAATTCTGTAACCTGATTGATATTTTACTAATGAATAAAGGGTCAGAGAAAAATTAACTTTTTGACTAGAAAATAAAACCCTTTAAAATACTCAACAACTCTCTTTATTGGCTTACAATAATAATTGTATTTTGACTGTTCATCTTTATTTAAAGTCTCCTGAAGGTAATACATGGTGTGAAGGGCCCAACACCTTTTGAGCGGTAAATTAGAGGTAGCATGAGGGTTTTGCATTGAGAAGCTACCAGAAGTAATTACCGCTCCATCATATCCTCCTGGGAATTCTTGACTTCTTAGAGCCGATTTCGGGCTCCTGCTGTTGTTCATCGGCCTCAATTCCTCCCGGCGCAGACTTTGGGCGCCATCTTGGGGGAGGACGAGGTCAGCGCGCTAGTGCTACGGCCGATTAGGGCCAAGACACTATAAAATGAACATCAATTTCCATCCACACAGCGGGCGGGCGCAGCGGGCGCGACGATGGCGCGCCGGAGGTGCGCCATGGGCAAGCCCGTCTGGGCCGGTCCGTGTCGGACCGGGCCAAGGGCCAGAAACTCTGGCTTTGCACCCAGAGCATCGCATAATGTATTCTAGCGAAAAGCTTTCACAAAAGAAACTCAGCTACAATCCCTTAAATGTACAGGATACTAGGATTGATGACTCAAGGTCGAGATATTATAGAGGCCCGGTACCCACGCAGATAAAAAGAATTATCGAAAAAGGCACGAATCCTCTCAGTATGGCATTACTAAATTGTAGGTCACTGCCGAAACATGCGGTAGAGATTAACCTTCTGACCCAGTACTTAAAACTAGATATCTTGTTTCTGACAGAGACATGGTTGACGTCAAACTCTGAGGCCGACATAGTCACTGCATTACCACAGGGCTTCAATATGCAGTGCTAACACAGGGTGCACGGTAAAGGTGGTGGATTAGCCATAGTACATCGAGACAAGTTCGTTTATAGAATATCAGAGGGTGGTATCAGGGATTGCGAGAATAGTTATTTTAGCCTGCAAATTACCCCAAATACGTCACTTTCTGGCTTATTGATATATCGTCCCCCGGGCAACCCAGGTCAATTTGCAGGATCCCTCCTGGGAGCTACTATTGCTTTAGCCTCGGCCGCTCCTAATTGTATTCTATTAGGGGATTTAAATTTGCATTTTAACGACCCATGTGATAAAGATGCAACTGATCTTAAGCTCGAATTAAAATCCTTGGGGCTAGACCTAAAAAATAAAGATGCCACTCATACAAAAGGGCATCTGCTGGATCCCATATTTACAAACACTACAGACTTGGAAACAAGTCCCCCCGTACCGATACCTTGGTCTGACCACTTTGTAGTCCCTTTCGAGTGGCAAATTAGTACTAAATGCCCGCAGGTTCCAGCTCCATGTATTGTAGAGAGGGTCTGGTCTAAACTCCCTTAGGAGAGCTGGACACACACATTAGAGCAGACAGCTCCATCTTCCGATCCTGACCCTGTTGAGACGGATAAAAAAAATTCAAACTGGCTTAATAGCTCCCTGGACGCTGTTCTTCCTAAGAAATCAATGGAAACGAAGAGCAGAGTTTTCAAAACACCTTGGTATACGCCAGAACTCCTAAAACGAAGGAATTTTTTTTTAAAAGCAGAACGCACTTGGAGGAAAGACTGGGCCTCCCTTAATAAAGTCGAATATAGAACAGCTATGAAGACCTACAAATCATCTCGGAAATTAGCACAGGCCGTGTACTTTGAGGAGAGAATTAGAACTGCTTCTAATTCATCTAGAGAGACATTCAAAATTGTGAAAGATCTCCTCAAAGCACCAAGTCTGCCCATAATCCAGGAGGCGTCGGAAAACCGATGCAATCAATTTGCAGCATTTTTTGAAAATAAAATTCAAACTATACTAAAAACCTTAGACCATAAAGATCTAGCTCCAGACTTGGTCCAATCTAATGTCCACACCGTTGGCCCCTGACTAGAGGCATTTGTTCCAATTACTAAGGACGAATGCCAAAAAGTTCTGTCATCTATGAAGAGTGGTTCCCCTAGTGATCCTGCTCCCATGTATATTTTGAAACAGGTAATAACCACCATTGCCTCATTAACTACTGATCTTCTCAATGCCTCCTTCACACAGGGAATTGTTCCCCCTATCTGGAAGCAGGCCACGGTTAAAGCACTCCTAAAAAAATCCGACCTCGATCCTTCTGAGTTGGCAAACTACCGGCCAATCTCGCTGCTACCTGGTATCAGCAAGATGGCTGAAAAAATAGCCAATCAGCAGCTTTCCTCTTTTTTGGAGAGTAATAGGCTGCTCTGTAACTCTCAAACGGGCTTCCGCCCTGGTCAGGGTACATAGTCTGCCTGTTAGCAGTGGCGGAGGAGGCAAGGTGCATCTTGGATTCGGGAGGATCAACGGCTGTGATCCTCCTGGATCTAAGTGCAGCTTTTGATACGGTGGATCATAAGATCTTAATCCACCGTCTCAGTACTCTGGGAGTAACAGGTACTGCGCTGCAATGGCTCACTTCCTTTTTGGAGAACCGAACCTTTCAGGTATGGGAAGGTGAGGCTCGCTCCAAACTGACCCCCCTTCAGTGTGGGGTTCCACAGGGCATTGTTTGCATCAGATTCCCCTAGTGCCTGGCCTGTGTTATTGCATTGTTTGCGTCACATTCTCCTAGTGCCTGGCAGTTGTTATTGCATTGTTTGCATCAGATTCTCCTACTACACTGCTTCTGTTATTGCATTGTTTGCATGAGATTCCCCTAGTGCCTGGCCTGTGTTATTGAATTGTTTGCATCACATTCTCCTAGTGCCTGGCAGTTGTTATTGCATTGTTTGCATCAGATTCTCCTAGTCCACTGCTTCTGTTATTGCATTGTTTTCATGAGATTCCCCTAGTGCCTGGCCTGTGTTATTGCATTGTTTGCGTCACATTCTCCCGGTGCCTGGCAGTTGTTATTGCATTGTTTGCGTCATATTCTCCTAGTGCCTGGCCCTTGTTATTGCATTGTTTGCATCAGATTCTCCTAGTGCCTGGCCTGTGTTATTGCATGATATACATCAGATTCTTCTAGTACACAGCCTGTGTTATTGCATTGTTTGCGTCATATTCTCCTAGTGCCTGGCCCTTGTTATTGCATTGTTTGCGTCACATTCTCCTAGTGCCTGGTCCTTGTTGTTGTTGTATTGTTTGCATCACATTCCGCTAGTGCCTGGCCTGTGTTATTGCATGGTATACATCAGATTCTTCTAGTACACAGCCTGTATTATTGCATTGTTTCCGTCACATTCTCCTAGTGCCTGGTCCTTGTTATTGCATTGTTTGCGTCATATTCTCCTAGTGCCTGGCCCTTGTTATTGCATTGTTTGCGTCGCATTCTCCTAGTGCCTGGTCCTTGTTGTTGCATTGTTTGCATCACATTCCCCTAGTGCCTGGCCTGTGTTATTGCATGGTATACATCAGATTCTCCTCGTGCCCGGCCTGTATTATTGCATTGTTTCCGTCACATTCTCCTAGTGCCTGGCCTGTGTTATTGCATTGTTTGTGTCACATTCCCCAGTGCCTGGCCTGTGTTATTGCCTTGTTTGCATCAGATTCTCCTAATGTGTGACCTGTATTATTGCATTGTTTGCATCAGATTCTCCTAGTACCTGGTCTGTGTTGTTGCACTGTGTGCTCTGCCTTTGTTATGTTATTATTCTAGTAGTTGCAGCTTTTCTAACAAAGTACCTTTTATGTTTTGTTATGTTATATCCACTTGTAGCACGCACAGATACTCATGAGTGTCCCGGCGCAATGCCAGAGGGGTACAAGGAGAGGCTAACAAACAAAGAAGTGAGTCTTAAGTTTCCTTTTGAACACAGCTGTGTTCTGAATGGACCGCAAAGCAAGGAGGAGGGCATTCCAGGCTGCGCTAGCCTTCACCACAAACGAGCTACCGCCCACCCTCTGAAGCTTAAAGCGTGGAACCCGAGCCAGGCGCAGGGACATAGATTGGAGCGCACGCGACGGAAAGTAGAAGGAGAAGCGCCTCAGAAGATAGAGGTGGCAAAAGCCATGGAGAGCACTGTGGGCCAAAACCAAAGATTTGAACCTGACCGTGTCAGTGACAGGAATCCAGTGAAGGGATCATAATTGGAGAGCCACACTGTTGCTCGCTGAAATGCCCAATAGTAGTCTGGCGGCCGCATTCTGGACCACCTGGAGTTTTTTTAAGCAGATAGTCAGGGGTGCCAGCATAGAGGGCATTGGCATAATCCAAGCGAGATCAAATCAGGGCACATGTAACAGTTTCTCTTGCCGCTTGAGGGAGAAGCAGAAAGAAAGCCCTCAGAGTCTTAAGGAGGCCGAAACAACATCCTGCCAGTTTCTTGATGTGAGTTGTAAAAGAAAGACTCTCGTCAAACCACACTCCCAGATTTTTGGCGGGCTGTCCCGATGAGAGGGGAAGTGGGGAGTCAGGGGGCCACAGCTGCTCACGGAAGTCAGAGGGAAACTTGCCATAAAGCAAGATCTAAGATTTTTGCTCGTTGCACGTAAGCTGTGCATCGGCCAGCCATTTAAAGATGGAAACTAGGCACTGTTGCGCTGCTGAAACGGAGTCTGATGTTTTGTCCCAGGTAAACAGCAGCTGCGTATCATCCGCATAGGCCATCACCTTAGCCCCAAGCTCCTCTGCCAGATATATCAGTGGCATAACATAAATTTTAAAGAGGAGCGGGCTAAGGGAGGAACCCTGCGGGACTCCAGTGGTGACCAGCTGAGGGGAGGAGGAAAAAGGGGGGAGCCAAATCTGCTCGACCCGCTCCCAATAAAGTGTATATTACTGCAAGGATACTGCACAGTTCCTGCAGCAGTAGTCCATTAGGTATTTATGTAGAAACAGGCAGCACAACATGTCTACCTGAGATTTCTTTAGGTCAGAAATAGTATGTTAGAAATGGGGTTACCAATTCTACGGGGGTAGCATGGAGCAGAGCGGGCAGGCCAAACTCCTGAGGACATGTGTGAAGCATCCACGCAGTATGCACAGATGACACACCAGGCACACCACAAAAGAGACACAACACCGCTTCTGGTTGGAAAAAGAATAACTTTTGTATTAGGTTCAACCTGCAAAGGTAAAACTCAGTAATGCACAGTAATCACAATAGGGCGCCAACGGGCGCCAGGGCAATGGATACCTGGGGATTATTTACAGGGAAAATGGGCCAAGCAAGAAAAGGGTGAGTCCATAAGTTTCCAGGCTGAAATAAAAAGAACGTTATCAATTGGCATGAAACATAGGGTCAGTATTGCAGGGCCAACACAGGCATTAATCCTTGACATCACCTTAGCAGTAGGCTGTAAGCGTAAAATAAAACATTAGGAATAAACCCAGCTTGACTTTTTATTAGCACCTCCTGCAAAAGGGAACAACAGGCACGCAATACTACCATCTGGCCTAGGCAGGCAGAATCACCTTTAACATGGGGCATCAACTTAACATCTGGCCTCACCCTTACGAAAAGCACATTAGGTACATCAGTGGTAACAGGAAAACCCTAGGCATCAAAACCTTAGGCAGGACCTTCTGCAAATAAACTTCATAGCCTGACCTCCACTTTCAGCATGGGATCAGGCAAACTCTTTACTGCAGGCACAACCCTATCCCGGGGCGTAAAGCATTGAGGCATTTCCAACATAGCCCCCTTCCTAACAGGTCAGGCATCCTACATGGGGTGGCCCTTAAATTATTAATGCCCCCAATCGCTGCCATTACCTTCTGTCCAGCGGGGCAGTGGTGCGAAGGCAGTCCTGTGCGGGTGGCACGAGGGAGTCCCTCTTCTGGGGCTCCCTGAATAAACGATGGTCCCCGGGGGCGGACACCGACCCTGTGCCCCGACACACACCCCCACCACAGTCTAATGGAGCCCCCACTCACCGGGCTCCTGATGTCCTTGCGGGGTTCTGCGGGGCTCTCCTCAGAGCATGAGAGCCCCGGGCAGCTCCTGGGATCTATGCGGGCCACACGTTGCCCACGAGGCCTCACTCAGGCCCCTGCAGCACAGCGCTGGACTCGCGGCAGCACTCAGGGCTCTCCATCCACTGCAGGGCCCCAACAGCACTTCGGCTCGTTCCGGCGGCTTCCTCTTGTGGGGCACTGACCGGCGGGGTTGGCTCCCGCTCCGGTCGCTCTCCATGGGGCTCCCTCGAGATTCCGGGAGCCCCGCAACATCGCCGCACACTTCCGGCTTCACCCGGGTTCCCCCTCCCTCACGGGGACCCGGGGCTTAGGGTCAGCTTCTTTTCCGGCTTCTTTCCTGCCTCTCAGCCAATCGGCACGCGACTTCCAGGGGGTGTGCCGTCAACAGCCAATCTGTGTGCGGTGGCTGGGGGGCGCGACCGGTGCCGTCACCGGCGCCCCCAGCCACGTGATGCCGCCTGTCCCGGCTTCTGCGAGGGTCAGCGAGGCTTCCTCAATGCCGCGGCGGCCCTCTCCTGGCTCCGGGGGCCACTGCGAGAGTCCAGTCACTAGCTGCACTCCCTTGATCAGCGACCCCGAGGTCGCGGCGGTGATCCCAGGCACAGCGCTTCTTCAGACGGCCCAAGGGGCTGCGGTGGTGAGTTCGGCTTCGGCGCCAGTGCGGGGTAGGCACCCGCTGATTAATTATTTATGAAGCTGGGGTAGTTGTTCGCGCTACACGCGGGGTAGCCACCCGTGGTGCTTTTGAGCCCACAGTTCGTCCTGGCCCCAGGCTGCGACGGTGAGTAGGGCCTGCAGCGCGACTTGGGTACAGCGCTATGAAGGGGGCAACATTGCTTAGAAGGGCAGCAAGGCAGTCCCGGTCACGGCGCTCTGGGAAATAATAGCGCTTCCACACACACAGCGCTTAGGATTGTGGCGCTTAGGGGGCAGACAGCTTCTCCAGCCCCAGCGCTTGGAGGCTGAATGCTTCTTGCAGTGCCAGGCAGTATAGCGATTGAAAGGTGCACCACAGGCAGCAACTCTCCCGTCCCACAATGCTTCTTCTAGGCACGGTGCTTTAGGATTGTAGCGCAAGGGGGGGCGGACAGTCCCAGCAGCAAGCCCCAGGGTAACACTCCTCACCTCCTAGGGGGGTCCAAGATGCTCCTTCCCTTCTAGGCGCTTCTGGGCACAGCGCTTGCGTGGCGCAGGTTCCCGGCACTTCAGGGACCTAGGAGGGCTCTCCTTCTTCAGGGGGCCGGGGGACAGAGCAGTAGGCACTACTGGGCCAGGTCAACAGCCAGTGGGGGCTTCATCAAAACAGGGCGGTAGGCTGACACCATCCTCCACTGCAGCGTGGCCCTCCTCCTGAACAGCAGTCTAAACTCCTGAAGTGGGGCTTCCACTAGCCCTGGGGACAGTAGAGGGGTGATAGATGGGTGCAGGGTCCAGCACACAGGCCCAAGTGGCGGTCTCCCCTGGCAGCAGGTCCCCTCACGTTCCTGTCCCAGCTCTGTCTCTGCACATGGTAGCTCATTCCCCTTATTTATAACCCCCACACCCCACCTACCAGACAGTGCCAGAACCTTCTAGAATTCTCAGGCAAACTGGTTTAAACTGGCTCAGGGGGAGGAGTAGAGCACCCTGGGTGCCAGGCTTTCCCTCCAAAAGCAGGGATGGCTGGGTACCTAACGACTAGACTGCAATCAGGTGGCACAACGCACAGCCATGGCATCCATCTTAAATGCGACATTTCATCAGGGTATATTTTACACAATGGGGGGAAAATACGTGCACACCATTGCATCACATTATCACATTAACATGGCGTCTCACACGACACATGGCCTTTACAGTAACCTTTACCATGGGGGAGACATCCTTAAATTAGGGGGGGCGAAAAGCGAACATTTTTGGGGGAAAAGAGCCAAGTCCAACATAATAACAGCTAGGTAGGTATGATGTAAAACAAACTGGTAAGTGAGGTTTTAAATAAAGGAGCTGTTGTGATAAACAGACAGCAAAACGTCCATGTTGAAACAACAGAAGTGAGACAATGGTACATGTTATGAAAAAATGGTTGAATAATATACAGTTCTGTGCGGTGTGTCATTGTTTTTTCTTGTCTTCCAGTCTATTGGGATTTTACGAACTAACTTTGAGCGTGGAGCTTCCACGAATCTCAGAGACAGGCAGTTCCAAAGATGGTAACAGAGAACGTTGAAAGATTTGAGTCTGGATGCTGGTAGATGGTTTTAAACATTGGAGTCTGGATTGGACTACCAAGTGCTGGTAGATCGATTGGTAGCTCCTGGAGGGTGTTTAGTTGGTCTGTGTGTTGGCACAGCTGTGCAGGAGGTCTAAGAAAATTTCAGCAATTTGGAGAGGGCTTGCTGAGGACTAAGACCGCTAAACTTCATGCAATATTGACTTGAGGGTGTGTGTCTGGGCAGGATTAATTTGATTCTTATTGCAAAATGTATGACCTTGTCCAAAGAGCATTGATGTTACCAAGGATCAAAATCTTCTGTTACAACAGATAGAGAAAATCAATGTACCTCGAGGTTCTTGAAAAGCTCTCTGCACTGTGCTGGTACCGTAGGTATGTTCACTAGTTGCCATTTTCAAGGGGATGTTCGGAAAGAGTGGTTGAATTCATCCTTGGAATTGTATTTCTAGCTTCAGCTCTTGTAGTCTTGCAGTATGTGGTGGATGCGGTAGAACTCTCTCAATTTTCCACGGAGCTTAGAAAATCCAGATTGTCCTTCATCTCACAGCTTGAGCCCTGTGGCTTGACCAGTCGAATTGCGATAAAGAAGTTGACCTAGGCCAGTTGTACCTCACCCGACCTTTGAACTGCCTGGAAGGAAGATCTGCACAAGGCACCGCTGACAGAAGTCCTTGCTGGCGGTGGCCTCAAAGCAGTGAGAGACCCACAAACCACACGATCCTTCAAGCCCAGCTGGCCACCGTCACCAAAGCAACAACAAACTTGATCCAGGGCCCGGGAGCTGTAGTAACACGTTACCAGCAGAGCGTACGTTTGACACAGTGATCATAGCACTGGGGGAACCAAGAATTGACTGATAGAATTAAAACAGGCAGACAAAGTACAAGCTAACAGAACATCACATCAGCGGAATAAGAATGTTGTCAAGTCGTTCCTGGAGCCACTATGACTTTAATGAGGGAAGGGTTGAGTCGAGGGACACAAAGAAGAAATTCAGTTTGTGATACCTGCACTCACTGAAGGTCCTCCACCCTCATCCAGCCCTCTGGAAGCGAGGGCAATAGTTGAAACCTCATATCACTGAAGGTCCTCCACCCCGATCCAACCCTCGGGAAGCAAGGACAATAGGTGAAACCTCATATCACTGAAGGTCCTTCACCCTCATCCAGCCCTCTGGAAGCGAGGACAATAGTTGAAACCTCATATCACTGAAGGTCCTCCACCCTCATCCAACCCTCTGTAAGCGAGGACAATAGGTGATGCCTCAGGTCACTGAAGGTCCTTCACCCTCATCCAGCCCTCTGGAAGCAAGGACAATAGTTGAAACCTCAGGTCACTGAAGGTCCTCCACCCCCATCCAGCCATCTGGAAGCGAGAACAATAGGTGAAACCTCATATCACTGAAGGTCCTTCACCCTCATCCAACCCTCTGGAAGCGAGGGCAATAGGTGAAACCTCATATCACTGAAGGTCCTTCACCCTCATCCAGCCCTCTGGAAGCGAGGACAATAGTTGAAACCTCAGGTCACTGAAGGTCCTTCACCATCATCCAACCCTCTCTAAGCGAGGGCAATAGTTGAAACCTCATATCACTGAAGGTCCTTCACCCTCATCCAGCCCTCTGGAAGCGAGGGCAATAGGTGAAACCTCATATCACTGAAGGTCCTCCACCCCCATCCAGCCCTCTGGAAGCAAGGACAATAGTTGAAACCTCAGGTCACTGAAGGTCCTTCACCCTCATCCAACCCTCTGTAAGCGAGGGCAATAGTTGAAACCTCATATCACTGAAGGTCCTCCACCCTCATCCAACCCTCTGTAAGCGAGGGCAATAGGTGATGCCTCAGGTCACTGAAGGTCCTTCACCCTCATCCAGCCCTCTGGAAGCGAGGGCAATAGGTGAAACCTCATATCACTGAAGGTCCTCCACCCTCATCCAACCCTCTGGAAGCGAGGACAATAGTTGAAACCTCATATCACTGAAGGTCCTTCACCCTCATCCAGCCCTCTGGAAGCGAGGGCAATAGGTGATGCCTCAGGTCACTGAAGGTCCTTCACCCTCATCCAGCCCTCTGGAAGCGAGGGCAATAGGTGAAACCTCATATCACTGAAGGTCCTCCACCCTCATCCAACCCTCTGGAAGCGAGGACAATAGTTGAAACCTCATATCACTGAAGGTCCTTCACCCTCATCCAGCCCTCTGGAAGCGAGGGCAATAGGTGAAACCTCATATCACTGAAGGTCCTTCACCCTCATCCAGCCCTCTGGAAGCAAGGACAATAGTTGAAACCTCATATCACTGAAGGTCCTTCACCCTCATCCAGCCCTCTGGAAGCGAGGGCAATAGGTGAAACCTCATATCACTGAAGGTCCTTCACCCTCATCCAGCCCTCTGGAAGCGAGGGCAATAGGTGAAACCTCATATCACTGAAGGTCCTTCACCCTCATCCAACCCTCTGTAAGCGAGGACAAGAGGTGAAGCCTCAGTTCACTGACGGTTTCCACCCCTATCCAGCCCTCTGGAAGTGAGGAATATGATTTAGGACCCAGGCGATGGGTCTTAGACTTCATGTAGGAGTATTGTGCGGGCACTAACACGTCTTACAAACCCCCTGTGTACTTTTTAAGGCGTCTGATGATTGAGACAGAGTAGTTTAAAGTTGACCTGTTTTTCATCAAGGAGGCAGTGATAGGACATGATGATAGTTCTGCACCCTAACTCTATCCTTGCCAGCATATTCTGAACAGCATATTCTGAAAGTGTAAATGTTTTTCCCGTGCAGCCTTCCACAAGTTGAGGTAGGTAGTCCAGCCAAGAGAGAAAAAGAAGCTCTTACCCCCTCAACTCTTTTAGGAGTGGGTAGTAGTTTTGTTGAATCCTTCCAGTAATCCTGTTGTAAAACTCAAGAAGACCAAAAGTTTTTTGTATTTGAGGAAGAAATCAGACCTCGCTGTCAAATGTACTTCCAAGTTTTTTAACTTAGTCAGGCTCAACTGGTGTGGGACAAAGCTCTGGCTTTCCTGTGAGAGTCCTCTAGCAATGAGAAGAACTTCAGTATGAACTCTATTCATATTTATACATTCAGTAGTCATCAGGAAGTAAATGACTGTCAAGCACACCCTCAGACGGCTGATCGAATTGTCAGAATCCCTGTTCAGCCTAAGGAACAGCTGTGTGTCATCAGCAAAGGATAATACTTTCAGACCAAAGGAGTGGACTAACCCCTCAGTGGCGCCACATCTGGTTTAAAGAGAAAGGATGAGATATCATATCCTTTGGGTTCCTCCATAAACTATTGCCAGAGCAGTAGCAGTAGAACAAGCAAGCAGAAGAACAACAGTGTTGGAACACCCTCGCTGAAGAAGCAGAACGATTGTAGAGCTGCCCTTGGTGCCTCCAACCGAAGGACATTCAAAACGAGAAGTAATTGTTCAACAGTGTCTAAAGTGGCCGTCGGATCTAGAAGGTTCAGGCCGGCCTGATGGTTATCATCTTGACTCATTTGAAGCACCTCCTGTAAAGTTAAAAAAACTGTGCCGTGCAGGGGACGGGCTGTAATCATGGGTGTTATCCAAATAAGAGCACAGTTCCCTAGACTTTTATGACCTGATTTAGAGTTTGGGTACTCCTTTGCAAACACGAAAGAATAAACTGCCTGGATGGCAGACATTAAGGGTTTCAAGCTTCCTCTGACAGCCAATAGAGTAGGGCTTGTCAAAGGAGGGGTATTACACTGCCCACCTTATTTAGGGTGGGTGATGTACTGTCCTCTTTAGGTCTCGCCTAGCGATGCAGCATATTTCTGCTCACTTGGTGAGATCTATTGTCGTCGATTTCTTTGTGGAAGAGGTACAGGAGATGTGCACGAGCCCGGACAGGATATGTGCAAGCGTATGGTGTGCCGGCACGGCGCGCCTACGTCAGCTGCTTCCATTTACCAGCTTGTGAACGGACAGCATTCCATTTGTCGCTCTTTGTTGTAGTGTGGCGTGGTTAGGATTGTAGCTCCTTCCCCAAGCCGTTACCCGTAGCTTCTGGTTTACTGCTGAAGCTACATGTTGGCATCCTGCCCTCCTGCCCTCTAATGCTGGTACACAGTACATTTGCATAACAAACATTTTTATGAGATATGTGCAAAACGATGCATCTTTTTAAAGTCTGGTTTAGGACTGACTTAGATGCCAGGCAGCGCCTCAAAAGGGAAGACCACGGTGCAGTTAAAAACGGGTACAAAACTAATCTAATAGTGAAAGTAATACCATATAATGTGCCTTCTGAGGACGCAGTAAGTGTATTGGGTGCAGTTGTTTGTCGTCTTTTGTTTACTTCCCCTGCCCCTGTGAGAGGGTTTGCTCTCGTGCTCCCTATAACCTAGGATTTCCTTTGCTAAATGAAGTGTTGTGCAGGAGAGAAGGTCATATTACCAATAAAACTTAAAACAATGAAAGCATATATAACAAGAAACCCAAACGACGCAATGTTGAACGTGGAGTAAACTGTGCAACACAGATGTGTGTGTGGTACACGGTGTGTGTTTAGTGCTGCAAAACAGGCACCTCACCCCCAGGTAGAAGCAGGTACACAGAAGGATGCAGACATGCAGTCACCAGCTAGCAGTGTTCTGAACAGGACTGCCCGCTTTATCACCCTTGCCCTCCCGGTATGCTATAATAGATTAGTAGAGTGCATACATATTTTCATTTGTTTAATTTTATTGTGTAAATTTGAGTATATATACATGCATATACCATCTGTAGGTATGTTTAACATGTGATGGTTAATTATGACATATGACTTGTGTGTGCCACACATCTAATTCACTTTTTCACACACATTCGTAGTAGCGGCCACGCCTTCGTTTTCTGCACACACCGCTTCATATTGAAGTTAGCGGCCATGCTTTTGTTTTATCCTGCTGGGCTCGCCACAAAGAGCTTTTCACACCTACCTCCCGGTCACAAACGCTATCTTACAGGAAGAACAGCTGTCGGTAAAGACAAAGTAACTGGCACAGGATCATCTGATAACATATAATAATATATCTACTTTGGACTGTTTTCCTTTTCTTACATGTGCTTAATAGTTAAATACCTTTTGATTCTATTTTCATTTAACATTTACTTTTTATTTTACCTTAAATACGCTCAAGTTTACATGTATTATTTAAAAAAAACACATAATCAAACCAAACCTCACATGTTATAGTTAGGTTATTATTATTAAATTTCTTTATTCGGTATTTCAAGATAGAAATCCATAAAAGCATTTTTATACACATTTTACCATTAAAAATAGAAGGAAAATACACCTTTTAAAAATTGAAGTTTTACAATAAAATTTTGAAAAAGGGTACTTAAAAAATAGTTCAGTTCTGTTTATATTTGATAAAGTTTGTTGTGTTAACAGTTTCCTCACAGATTATTTCTATGTTTAAAAACACATTTTAAATAGTTAACCATACGGTAGCAAGTAGCTTCAGAGTCCAGAAATTGAAGGCGTAGCATTGCAGGGCGACACTGTCTTAGGTCCCACAATTTCAGCAATGGTGCCAACCAAATTTTGCGATGGACATGATAGTACTTGCAGAACAATACTGTATGCATAGTAGTCTGTACAGATGTATCATCGCAAGGACAATGGTCTAACGTTTGTTTCCAGGTGTTTCTCATGGGGAAGGCTACTAACCGATGGAAGAGATTTAATCTGAATCTGGTTAGTAAGAAACGATCAAAAATACCAATTTCAAGCGTTAGGTAAGGCTGAATTATAGGAACAGAATGGACCATGATTGCATGGTGGACCGAAGGTTTCCTTATTTCGCTTGTAAGTCTTAGTCCCTCAAGATTGCTCAGGGCCATTTCTTTCAAGTCCTTCTTGGTTATTTCACAGATCTTTTCTGGCGTTATGTAATAGTCCTCTAGGCCTAGATCCGTGAAAAAGTTTCTGATGTAGGCGAGCCATTTTATTTTTCCAGAATGGTCTAGTGACATTGAGTCCGCCACAATCCCTTTAGTTAACAGGTTTTTCTCTGAGGTCCATATACGCCGCCATAATAACAAAGGTTGGATTTTTGCCAGGTCCTCAATGTGCGGTATACCTAATTCAATGTGGGAAGCATAAGTGGAGATTCGCCTTGGTGCCACCAGAAGAAATCTTAAGAAGGAATTTTTTGCCACCTGTAGAGTGCTAACGTCGACATGCCCCCAAACCCCAGCCCTGTACAGGGCTATTGTCTGGCACTTCGCATTATAAATTTTCAATAGTTCCACAGGCGGCCGTTTGCCCAGTTTTTGTGAAAAGGACATCAGAGCGGCTATTGCCCACTTGAAGGAATGCTTTCTAGACTCAACTGCCGCTTTCCAATTCAATTTATCGTCTATCGTAATACCTAAGTAGGGGTACTGGGCCGTCAGTTCGAGATTTTGGTTATTGAGGGATATATCCCTAAACCCTTTTTTCCCTTTACCTGCCACCATTACAAAGGTCTTCTTAATATTAATGTGGAGGTCAAGGGTGCCCATGAAATCCGCATACCTGGTTAGTGCTGTTTGTAGCTCACGTGGGGTACGGGCCAGGATGACGGTGTCGTCTGCGTAGAGCAGGGCGGGAATCAGGCGTTGTCTTACTCGGGGGTGGTCTTGAGCCCCCTTCAGAAGCTCCGTCTCCAGGCTGTTTGTATATAAGGAGAATAAGAAGGGGGCCAAGACACATCCCTGCCTGACTCCATGCTCTACTCTGAAGGATGCAGTCAACTCGCCCCTGACACCGTAACGTACTCTTGCGGAAGCCTTGTAGTATAGTTCTCTTAAAAAGTCTAGAAGTGAGGGGTCCACGCCCATTTGTGACAAGACTGACCATCATTTTGAATGGGACACGCAGTCAAATGCTGCGGACAGGTCCACATACACCATATATAGTTTGTCTTTCTTTGCATGGATGTATTTTCCCACAATTATTGATAGGTTTAAAGCCTGCTCCACCGTACCAAAACCCTCTCAGAAGCCAAATTGTAAATCGGACAGTATCCCCCTATCCTCTGCCCATTGTTGGAGACGCTCAAGAATGACCCTACCGGCTACCTTGCCCACTGAATCCAACAGTGAGATGGGGTGGTAGCAGGTAGGGTCCTGACGGTCTCCTTTTTTGAAAATCGGGACCATAACTGACTTGGTCCAAGATTCCAGACGTCCCTTTTTTGCGGCTGCTGTACACACCCTGGTCAATATGGGGGCCCAAAGGTCCGGATTATATATAAAAATGTCTGCTGGGACTCCATCGGGGCCCGGGGCTTTTCCATTTTTACTTAGGTTTAGGGCCATAAGAACTTCGGAGATATCGAATTCTATTAGGATGGGGTAAGCGACAACTGGATGAGTTATTTCTTCGTTTTCAAGAAACATTTGTTTCTTAAAAATTCTTGAAAAATGAGAAACCCATGCTCCTTCTTCTATGGCCACTTCTATTTTTGGGAGGTCATCGTCAGCTAAGAAGGGGGATTTTACTACTCGCCAGAATTCCTCCATATTTTTGTATAGGGCACTTTAATGTAGTTCGTCCCACAAGGCATGCTTTAATTCGGCCTTTCTCTGCTTTCGGGCAGACAGATATTTTTTTCTCAGTCTGGTGATTAGCTGTGGGTCTCTATTTTCATTATTCAGGGCCACTTTAAGCTTGGTATGTGCCGTGGTGCAGCTATGATTAAACCAGCCTCTCTTGTTTAGAGTTTCTGCCTTTGATTTTTTTGTTAAAAGGCCCTTGATGACAGTTAAGATTTTGGAGAAGTTACTTATGACTTCCTCCTCTATCGTGGTTAGATCAAGGCATTTTAAGATATGGGGGTATGCTGCTTTGATCACCTCTTCGGTGATTTACCCAGGATTTATCTTCCCCCATTTTAGAGTATAACCATTTACCTGAGCCAGTTGTAGATTGTTCTGATTCAAAGCTTTTGCTATTGTTGACTCAAGGGATTGTTGGTGTAGTAAGTTAAATTCTATCTTGATAACAGAGTGATCGCTTAAAGTGTTTAATAGAACCTCAACGTGCTTAATCCTATTTGACAGCCCATCTGATACGAGGATGTAGTCGACAGTAGACTGGTGACCCCTCCCTACATACGTAGGTTCTAGTTTTCCTGTTTTGGGGTTTAGGTAGTTAGCTATTATAAGACCCAGGTCTGACAGAAGGTCATTCATGGCTATGCCCGATTTTGTATGACAAAAATGGGTAAGGGGGATATCCAATTAATTAACCATTTCACTACAGTTTTTAATAGAGTAAGGACACGGATGCAGGTTGAAGTCCCCTCCCCATAAAAGGAAAACAAACCCCCTCCCTCCTTTCGTCTGTCTAAAGTTAGTGAGTTTTTCATTTAGATTTAGTATTACTCTCAAAAATTCTCCTTCCTCCAAGTTATTATAAAAGTTAATAAGTAGGACAGTCTCATTTTTGGGTAGAAAGAGGGAGAGAAGCTAGAAATTTACATCCAGTTCAAGAGTAGTAATTTTTATTTGTTTTATGGTATTCGCTATATAGATGGTTAATCCCCCCTTTGCTCTGCCCATGGTCCCAGTCAAGGCTGGAGAAAAGAACGTTCTGAAACCCAGGAGGTGTAGTTCCGTTAGTGACCATGTCTCCTGGAGACATACAATTTGATGACTGTCTAGGAAACTTATAGCTGTGCCGTCCTCGATCTTGGGGCGGAGGCCGGCATTGTTCCAGGACACAAAACTCAAAGTTTGGGCTCCCTTTTTGGAGTTTGAGTTATTTGGGGTCTGGTATTACCCTCTGATTCCTTTTTTTGGGGGCTGAGATGATTTTCAGCCTGTGGTGGTCAATCTACTAACTCCAGACCACTGTATCTATTCGTTATTGGGATGCCGCTCCAGCCCTCCCAAGATGGTGGTTCTCTATAGGGATCCCTATGGTATGGTCCTCCCCAGTCGTCCCTTTCTCTACCCCGATGTCGAGGGCCTACTGTTTGCCAGGGTCCATCGTAATGATAACCATTACTATGTCTTGGGGGGTAGAAGAAGGAAAGGCGCTTTGTTCCTATAGTGCCAGTTGGGGTCGGGTGGTCCCAGGAACAAATGTGATCAACCAATCTAGGATCATCAAAGGTGATAAGGACACAATCCCCCTGTATCATTTTTTTACCATGCCCTACCCAGGGGGCTCTTCTTACCATTAGGATCTTGGTTGAGTAATAGGGAGGAGGTGGGCGATTTGCGCTTAGCCAATGTTGGACCTTATTTTTTAGCGACCAGGTTGCTTCATTAGTATGATCTACCAATTCTGGTACGCCTGTCATTACCACTATGAAACGACTGGCTTCCGGTGGGAGATTAACAGAAAATCTTCCATCGGGGGGTCTTCTATCCCACTCTCTGTTAGACTGTGTAGCTGGTGTTTTGGGGCCCATATTATTGTGTGCCAAATTTGTGTTTGTGGTGTAAATGTTAATCGGGGTGTTACTTACGGTATTTTCTGATGTCTTTTTTTTTGTCAGAATCTGGTGGGCTGGTTTAGCTACCGGGGGGATAGGTTGTTTATTTTGTACGGTGGTGGTTGTAGGTAACTGTTTACCTCCCCCTGTCTTTTGTACCCCCTGATGTGTTTTAGTTTTTACAGAGGCTGTCAAATCAGCCAATGTCTTTTCTATTTGTCCCTGTCTCATTTCTAGTGGTTTGAATAGTTGTTTAAAAAGGTCTCCAATTTTAGTTAATAGTTGGGCATTGCAGTCAGAGTTACCACCTGCATCCTTACCTAATGAGAGGTCAGTTATGATTTCCCCAGTAGTGGGTGGCGGGGTGTCATGTAGTGTTTGGTGAACAATCACATTACAAGTTTCCTGATTTCGTCTCGGTGGGGTAAGGGTTCGGGTCTCTCTTGTCTTATTAGGGCCCTTATCTAGTTTTTTTGTTTTTCGATTGTTTGTGGCTGTAGGTTTTTTCTTTCTTATTGCACCCTCCCTCCTCCCTCTTGACTGTCTTATTTCCTCTGGGGTAGGATGGATCACTAAATCTGGGGTCTTTTCTAAGTCCAGGGAGAGTTGTGAGTCAGAAAGCTGTGAGACTGATAGATCAACCGTGGTTGGAAGGCTATGCCTTTGGCCACAGGCTTCACTCAGTCCAAGGTCCCTACGTTGATCCGGTGTTCGTGCATCCGCCAAATGTCCCATAGAGGACCTTTTGGCTTTTGCTAAATCTTGGGACACTCTACGTTCTATCAAGGAAATACTTTGATCTATAAAAGTATTCGCTCTGGTGATAAAATTATCGAAAGGGCCGGTGATTTGCCCGTCCTTAGCGGCAGTTTTACTTCTACTTCCTCGTGTAGACATGATCGACGTGTGAGTACTGTCTCACTTACAAAGAAGAGGGTGAGCGTGTGGAAATACAGGCAGAAACCCAGGGTTGGTATGGGACAACTGCTGAAAATATCAAAGATTATAAGTTACGGCTTAGGCGATCGAGCTTTTTAGGGGGGTGGCCCAGCCCAGTCTATAACAGTCTCTAACGGCCACAAACGGCCCGCCCTTTGCCCGGGCTTCGCTCTGCGCTTTGTTCCGCACGCGTCCGGCGTGCGCGGGTGTTGGACTGGTTATGTACGTGTGCGCTGTGGGCGTGGCTTACAGGGAGAGCGGGCCAGGTGTCAGCTATTGGCCACGCAGGGACTCCTGGTAGATGGAGTCCCTGCCGTCACGCTCGCAGCCCTGTTTCGCTGCCACAGACCCCGCTGAGTGCCCTTGTGATGCGGGACCCGCAAAGCGGGTTCGGCGAACAGTGTCTGTGGGCTCAGGAGGCAAAGCAGAGCAGGTTGGTCGCAGCACAAAGTCCTGTGGTCCGCTTAATCCAGGATGCAAATAAAGGAGAATCCCACCAGGGCAGGAAGGAAGGGCTGATTTTCAGTCAGCCGGTGCGCTGTGGGCGTGGCTTACAGGGAGAGCGGGCCAGGTGTCAGCTATTGGCCACGCAGGGACTCCTGGTAGATGGAGTCCCTGCCGTCACGCTCGCAGCCCTGTTTCGCTGCCACAGACCCCGCTGAGTGCCCTTGTGATGCGGGACCCGCGAAGCGGGTCCGGCGAACAGTGTCCGTGGGCTCAGGAGGCAAAGCAGAGCAGGGTGGGCGCAGCACATAGTCCTGTGGTCCGCTTAATCCAGGATGCAAATAAAGGAGAATCCCACCAGGGCAGGAAGGAAGGGCTGATTTTAAGTCAGCTGGTGCGCTGTGGGCGTGGCTTACAGGGAGAGCGGACCAGGTGTCAGCTATTGGCCACGCAGGGACTCCTGGTAGATGGAGTCCCTGCCGTCACGCTCGCAGCCCTGTTTCGCTGCCACAGACCCCGCTGAGTGCCCTTGTGATGCGGGACCTGCGAAGCGGGTCCGGTGAACAGTGTCCGTGGGCTCAGGAGGCAAAGCAGAGCAGGTTGGTCGCAGCACATAGTCCTGTGGTCCGCTTAATCCAGTTAGGTAAAATACTTTGCTTTTTGCAATGACCATAGCTCTAACTCGTGAAAATGCAAAAACCTATTGCATTGCAAATGCTTGTTTTTGTTAGGCAACTCCAGGTAAAATTTGGTAGCGATGAACAGAAAAGAAAATATTGATCCACACTCCCCGTGAAAAAACTCCCAGTGTGTTTTTCAGAAACAAACTCCGACTTTGTAAACATTTGGTGGATTGCCATCAAAATCGAATGTGGGCGTCCACCACATTTTTATGCTCTTAAAAGAACCCCTGTCAATGTACAAAGGTGACGAAGTTTCAACTGGACTAGTCAGGCCTTTCGTTCTGTGGTGAACCAAATACCAAAACTGCCTCAGCATTAAAAGAAGCGTAAGTGCTACTGAGCTTTCAAGATACTGGTAGCAAAGGCCCATTGAAGTGGACTCCGTAGACGGCATTGACTCAGTTTAGGTTCATGTCCCATTGAGTACCATGACGCTATGAGACCAATTGGGGTCTTAATTAGTCTAATCCTGCGCTATCTCTTGATGTGATACTAAACCCTAGTTCTTGATAAACTTGACATAGAGGGAAATAGCATTTACAATGCACCATTTACCACACAAGCCTTTTCCCCGCATGCCTTTACAACAAAATGCCAAGTATATATATCAGATGTGTGTGTATATATCACCTACAGGCGGTTGCCAATAGGTAGTTCTAGTTAGGATTTAGTTTAAATAGGAAGAGCGTTTTTTGATTTGCCAATAACTTTGGTGTTATTTGATGAATCCTTGTGAAATTTTTAAAAGTAGTTTGCAACTCATTTTATCTGCTATCTTTTTTCGGGGTGATCTGTCAAGCGGGGGCTTAGAAAAAAGGGGGGTCCCAAAACGCTTTTTCCCTGTGTTAATTTCCATAGGAAATTTAGACATGGCTACAGCCCTGACCTGCTTATCAGAATGACACCAGATTTGGCAGGAAAACGGATATTGATTCTGGGAAGTGCCTTTTTGTGATTTCTTTAAATCTGTACAGTAGTTGCAGAGTTATTTAAAGAAATACCTTGGGACACGGAGGACCCCCAACACCTCCCAATCTCGTGCTGTGATCTGATTGGCTACCAACACTTCAAACCAGGTAGTGTTGGAAGCCATCTTGTGGCTCTGCTTGAATCAAGTCACAGAAAAAACATTTAAAAAAAGAAAATGGTGTCGGGTAGAAACACCCTGACCCCACTGGGTCTCTTTGAGGGAGTCCCACAAGGACCTCACATGATCAAAAAAGCATTAAATTTTTTTTATTTCAGCAGGATCCGTGGACCCTGCCAAATTTTTTGTTGTTAAACCAAGCGTGGTCTCCTGTGTTGGGCCCAGGTGGCCAGGTCCTGAGGGCATTTCTAAAAATAATAGAGTGAGGGGCACACAGGTCCCTCCATCAATCAATCAATCAATCAAGACATTTATATCGCGCACTACTCATCCGGAGGGTCTCAAGGCGCATGGGGGGGTCTGCTACTGCTCGAACAGCCAGGTCTTGAGCTGCTTCCTGAAGGCGAGGTGGTCTTGGGTCAGGCGGAGGCGGGTCGGGAGGGCGTTCCAGGTCTTGGCGGCCAGGTAGGAGAAGGACCTTCCTCCTGTGGTGGCTCTTCGGATGCGGGGGACGGCGGCGAGGGCGTGGCTGGTCGATCGGAGATGGCGGGTGGGAGCGTAGAAGTTGAGGCGGCTGTTGAGGTAGCCCGGGCCTTGGTTGTGTAGGGCTTTGTGTGCGTGGGTGAGGAGACGGAAGGTGATTCTTTTGTTGACCGGGAGCCAGTGCAGGTCTCTCAGGTGTCTGGAGATGTGGCCGTGTCTGGGGATGTCGAGGATGAGTCTCGCCGAGGCGTTCTGGATTCGCTGGAGTCTCTTCTGGAGCTTGGCGGTTGTTCCGGCGTAGAGGGCGTTGCCGTAGTCCAGACGGCTGGTGACGAGGGCCTGGGTGACCGTCTTCCTGCTCTCGGTGGGGATCCACCGGAAGATCTTGCGTAGCATGCGCAGGATGTTGAAACAAGATGAGGAGACGGCGTTGACTTGTCTGGTCATGGAGAGGGAGGAGTCCAGGATGAAGCCCAGGTTGCGTGCGTGGTCTGTCGGTTTGCGTGCGGTGCCCAGGGCGGGGGGCCACCAGGAGTCGTCCCAGGCGGAGAGTGAGGGGCCCAGGATGAGGACCTCCGTCTTGTCTGAGTTCAGTTTCAGGCGGCTGGTCATCATCCACTCGGCTACGTCTTTCATCCCTTCGTGCAGGTTGGCTCTGGCGGTGGCGGGGTCGTTGGTAAGGGAGAGGATCAGCTGTGTGTCGTCGGCGTAGGAGATGATGTTGAGGTGGTGTTGGCGTGCGATGGCCGCAAGGGGGCTCATGTAGACATTGAAGAGGGTGGGGCTGAGCGAGGAGCCCTGAGGGACGCCGCAGATGACTTCGGTGGCTTCTGATCTGAACGTGGTAGGCGGACTCTCTGTGTCCTTCCAGCGAGGAAGGAGATGGTCCACTCCAGTGCCTTCTCCTGGATACCGATGTTGCTGAGGCGCTTCACTAGGGTGCGGTGGCAGACAGTGTCGAATGCTGCGGAGAGGTCTAGGAGGATGAGGGCCACTGTTTCTCCTTTGTCAAGCAGGGCTCGGATGTCATCGGTGGCGGCGATGAGGGCGGTCTCGGTGCTGTGGTTGGCCCTGAAGCCCGACTGTGAAGGGTCGAGGGATCCGTTCGTCTCGAGGAAGGCGGCCAGCTGCTTGTTGACTGTCTTCTCGATGACTTTGGCTGGAAACGGGAGGAGCGAGATGGGGCGGTAATTCTTGAGGTCGGTGGGGTCTGCCGTAGGTTTCTTTAGTAGAGCGCTGAGTTCGGCGTGCTTCCAGCTCTCGGGGAAGGTTGCGGTGTTGAAGGAGGTGTTGATGATGTCCCGCAAGTGGGGTGCGATGACGGCGTCGGCTTTGTTGAAGACGTGGTGAGGGCAGGGGTCGGTCGGAGATCCGGAGTGGATCGAGTTCATCATGCGGATGGTGTCTTCGGTGCTGATAGGGGTCCAGGCGTTGAGGGTGGTGGTGGGGGGTGATGGTGCAGATGTGGGGAGCGTTGGTTGTGAGCTGAAGCTGTTGTGTATGTCCGCGATCTTGTTGTGGAAGTAGGAGGCGAGGGAGTTGCAGAGGTCTTGCGATGGGGTGACGTCGTTGTTTCCGGCGTTGGGGTTGGAGAGCTCTTTCACGATGATGAAGAGTTCTTTGCTGGTGTGTGCGTTGTTGTCCAGCCGCTCCTTGAATGCTGTTTTCTTGGTGGCGCGGATCAGTTGATGGTGCTTTCGGGTGGCGAGCTTGAGGTTGGTCATGTTGTCTGGTGTAGGGTCTCTTCTCCATGCTTTCTCGAGGACTCGGCAGTTCTTCTTGGAGCTCTTGAGTTCGTCGGTGAACCATGGGGCCTTCTTGCTGCCGAGTCTGCTGGGCGGGGTCCTCAGGGGGGCGAGGTCGTCTGCGCAGCTGCTGATCCACTTCGAGAGGTTCTCGGCTGCCTGGCTGGGGTTCGCAGAGCTGGCGGGAGGGTGCTGGCTCAGGGATGCGGCGAGCTGGTCGGCAGTGATCTTGTTCCAGCTTCTTCGTGCAACCTGTTGCTGGCGGTGGTGGATCGTGGCTCTTCTGAAGCTGAAGTGGACGCAGCTGTGGTCCGTCCAGTGGAGCCCAGTGGCGTGGCTGAAGGCGATGTCTTTGCTGGATGAGAAGACGGCGTCGAGTGTGTGTCCGGCGAGGTGGGTGGGGGTGGTCACCAGCTGCTTGAGTCCCAGGTTGGCGAGGTTGTCGAGCAGAGAGGTGGTGTTGCTGTCGTTGTTGTCCTCCAGGTGGAAGTTGAGGTCCCCGAGGAGGATGTAGTTAGCGGAGGGGAGGGCGTGCGAGCTGATGAAGTCGGCGATGTCTTCGCTGAATTGTGTGCGTGGTCCCGGGGGTCTGTAGATGAGGGTGCCTCTGAGGGTGGTATTGGGGTCGGTGTGGATCTGGAAGTGCAGGTGTTCGGCGGCTGTGATGGTGTTGTCGTTGTTGGTCGTGACGCGGATGGTGTTCTTGTGGACGATGGCGATGCCTCCTCCAATCTGTTTGACGCGGTCCCTCCGGGTGATCTTGTGTCCGTCCGGGATGGCGATGGCGACGTCGGGCGCTGAGGAGGCGTTCATCCAGGTTTCCGTGAGGAATGCGACGTCTGGGGATGTGGTGTCGAGGAGGTCCCAGAGTTGGACGGCGTGTCTGTGGACGGAGCGGGTGTTGAGCAGGATGCACTTCAGTTGGCTGCTGCTGGTGTTCGGCTTGGAGGGGGCGGGAGCCTTGCAGGTCCGGATGCAGGTGAACTTGCAGTAGTGGCAGCTGAAGGGTCCGTGGGTGCGTCTCGGGGTGGCTTGGTAGCATCCCGGGACTCGGCCGGTGTTGAGTGCGATGAGGGTGGCGGCGTCGTACGTCTGGCGGGTGTGCTGGGGTCCGCGGGGGCCAGGGGTTCCGGCGCTGGGCGCGGTCCAGGCGTGGACGGGCGCAGACGGGCTTACCTTTGGCGCGCCTTCGGCACACAATTGGCGCGCCCGCTGCGCGTATACGCTGCGCGTCTGCACGGTCGCCATATATGGCGAAGTGTCAGGGAGGGAGGAGCTGGGAGGCGGGGAGCGGGGAGGGTAGACAAAGGAAAGGGGGCATGGCCGCTGGCACGGCGGCGGGAAGCGGGGAGCGGGGCGGGGGGGCACAGGGGAACACGGGGACACAAACTAATGCAAGGAATACCCAAAAGGACAACACAGGCTCAGGGGGAGAGAATTACAGTAAAGTGGCAACAGTGGCGAGAAAAAAGAAATACAAATAGCGCGGCAGTCAGCAGAGACGAGGCAGCAGGCTCAGCGAGGCTGAGTCGAGCAGGGGGGCACACGCAGAGGCGGCAGGCTCAGCGAGGCTGAGTCGAGCAGGGGGGCACACGCAGCAGCTGGTGGCCGTGCGGTGCGGGGGTGTCCTGGGAGCAGGTCACATTCACCCGCACTGCACGGTCACCATATATGGCCAAGTGTCAGGGAGGGAGGAGCTGGGAAGCGGGGAGCGGGGAGGGTAGACAAAGGAAAGGGGGCGTGGCCGCTGGCACGGCGGCGGGAAGCGGGGAGCGGGGCGGGGGGCACAGGGGAACACGGGGACACAAACTAATGCAAGGAATACCCAAAAGGACAACACAGGCTCAGGGGGAGAGAATTACAGTAAAGTGGCAACAGTGACGAGAATAAAGAAATACAAATAGCGCGGCAGTCAGCAGAGAAGAGGCGGCAGGCTCAGCGAGGCTGAGTCAAGCAGGGGGGCACACGCAGAGGCGGCAGGCTCAGCGAGGCTGAGTCGAGCAGGGGGGCACACGCAGCAGCTGGTGGCCGTGAGGTGCGGGGGTGTCCTGGGAGCAGGACACCCCATGAAGCTGAATATGAAGCTGAATATTGCCCCAGGGGCCATCACCTACCCGGGGCTTCTTTAAAAATGAAAGTTGGGGAGGCTCGCACAGCAGGGTTCGAAAAATCCGAAAAATTGTACTAGTCCTGCAGGTCTAGTACCTTGGAAAATCCCATCGACCTAACTGTAACCCTCTTGACCTCTGTCTCTGAAAACAGAGCAAAAGTGACAAGGTAACAAGATTTAAAGGCATCTTTATTGCTCATTCCCTTTGTGAGCAATAAAAATGCCTTTAAATCTTGTTATCTTGTCACTTTTGCTCCGTTTTCAAAGACAGAGCACAAAAGTTAGTTTGTCTTCCTACTCGTCAGAAAAGGCGAGTAGGACCTAAAAATAGCTTGTCCTAATCAATTCTCCCTCGCAAATACAAGCGGGCGAATGGATTTGTCGAGCCCTGTACAGTCTCCCCCACTGCCCAGGAACCATTACCTCCCTGGAGGCTCCTTGACTCCCCACCTGCCCCGGTGTCCGCCACCTCCCTGGGGCTTTCTCTTTACACAAAGCGGGAGTCGTGCGGACCCCCCTTCCTCCACCCTGGGGGCTGCCACCCTCTCAGGGCTTTAATTTTAAATAATGCGGGGGCCACACAGAACCCCTGCCACCTCCCTGGGCCTTTTGTCAATTTGGAAGGGGGGGCCAGCGTGGTCTTCCCGGAGACCCAGGGACCACCTCTCAAGGGCTCTAATTTTAATTGATGTGTGGGGCCCACACAGACCCCCCTGCAACCCCAGGGACTGCCACCTCTTTTTTGTTAAATGTATTGCAGGGGACATATGGCCCCTCTGCAGCCCTGGGGAAAATATGAAGAACTTGCAGCCAATAATGGCCCTGGGCACCCCAGGCCAGACTCCTGCTATTTCCCGGGGTGCCCACCCCTGGAACATATCTGTTTGTTGTGGCTTGGCGGGAGCTATAGCGCTCCGGCCAAGCCACAGCAAACTGTGTTCCACTTCTAGCAAGCAAGAGCAGAAAAAAAATGCTCTTGCTTGCTGAACGCGGGGCATTATGGGGCAAGATTCTAGAGTTTAGTAAATATTATTGTATTAGCTCTCAGCTGAGCCTCAGAGCCTGCCCCCTGAGGAGGGTTTTGATATTGGATACTATAATATTCACTGCACTTTAGAATTTTGTCCCATAATGCTTTGCAGGGCCTTTTGGTTGGGATTGTATTTTTGCCCATACCTGTGCTTGGGGTGGTCCTAGGAGGATGGGACCACCACCAAATCATTTCAGCATCGTGTGCTGTTTGTGTTCAAGGATTCTGCTTGGTCCTCTCCCTAGGTTAGGAAGGACCCCAAAATCATCACTTCTCTCACTGCTTGCTGTATTTTCATTTTCACTTTTGTGAGATGATTATATACATTTTAGCATGTAATAATGTTACTAGTCGTTTTCCCAAGGGTATGTGAGGATTCTGTTTTCTTAATTGTGGTGAGACGGAATGGAGTTGCGGAGCAGAATTCACTGAGTTTTTGATCAATTCCACAGTATTCGGTGTAGTGGTACTCCGCCAACTACGCCCACTCTTATCTGTGTGTTCATATTTTGTGTGTGTGTTTGTGGACCTGTGCAAACCTTTGTATGTGTATTTCTTTGTAGGTACACCCTTTTCTGCCGTAGAAGATAGAAAGCCTCTTTTAATTAGGTATTCCCCAAGCCTGCCTTACAAATTAAAAAACACATTAAATGACATTAGCACACCCGCAATTTTCTATGTATTCACAATCACATTTATCCCAAACACGGATTGTTTTTCCTCCATTCCTACTTCCAAACTAGAGGCTTAGCTTCCATTTGCGCAGCAGGTGCAGTGGCACCAGGGCTCACTGAACTCCTAATTATTGCTGTATTTCACAGTTTAACATGGGTCAAAGAGGGAATTTCTTTCTTGGACTAGAGCCCCTGACACACTGGCTACTGCTGTCACCTAGCTTTGCTGGAGAACAAATGTTATTTGCGAGAGGGATGCTGTATGAAAGAGTAAAGACTCATTGGATATTGTTCTATACGTGAAATACATCAGCTTTAGAGTTGGAAATGATTATCAGCCCGTCAGTGGCAGGAAGTTCCATTGGGGAGCATGGCACTGCTTAACAGGACTGAATGTGAACACAGCTTAGTAGGGGAAGCTGCCCAGCGCATTACCTTTGCTTGTGTTCTAGGCCTTGTCATAAAGTTTGGCCAACTTAATTAGATATGGTGATCTTCTGTATGTGCTGCAAGCAAGTACACCATACCACCGAGATATTAAGGCGCTAAGAGCCCTGCCCGTTGGGGAAGGTTACTTGTGAACCACAGAGTCTTGAAGGAGGAGCAGCCATAAAGACAAGCCCAAGGGCAGTCTGGAGGTCAGCCAGCGTGTAACCCTTATTACGTATAATCTCTTTAGTGCGGATGGGGCCGGTAAAAGCAGTTATCTTCCCCACGTAAATATGATATCTGGAAATACAGAGCATATATATACTTAAACACTGAAAACTGCCAACATTTCTGTGTGAAAATGTGGGCGAAATGAGGAATTACAAGGGGAATTGGAGAAGTATATCACAAAACGTGTAATAGATGATTAGAGCAAAGCTATTTCCAATGGGAGGGCCAGCACTTTGTACAGTTGTCCGGTACTTCTATGGGCAACTGTGCCGCGCCGGTCTACGCCAATACCTTCATGAAATATTTTGAAGAAAACAATATACTGAACCTCAATTCTTGGAAGACACATGCCAGGATTTTCCTAAGGTACATTTATGACATCTTTGTCTTGTGGCAAGGAGACCATGAATCTTTGAACAATGCACTACTACAACTGAATCATATTAATGATCGCATTCAATTCACCCATGAGGTCAACCAAGAAACTATCATCTGGAAACTGACCTACACAGAAAATCCACTGATAAGAATAACACTCTGCATTACAAATCTTTTCACCAGACGGCTTTGAAATACCACCTACCACAGCAAACGAATAGTATCTGAAACTACCAAGTTTGAAGAACAGGCAACCACTATGATCAGACGGTTTGAACAAAGAGGTTATCCGCAAACCATTCTTAAAAATGCCAAAGAACGTTGTGATAAATTGAGTCAACAGGAGGCATTGACCTTTAAAAACAGAGACACCAGCAAAAGACCTGTGGTCGTATCGAAATATTCAGTCAATCCGAGATCATATAAGACATCTATACTCAAACATTGGTCAATCCTAGGTACTGAACCTGATTTCAAGCACATTTTTCAAGGTCCACCATTATTTGCCTACAAAAGAGGTCACAACCTAAAAGAAATTATCACCAAACCGAAACAAGTAACCTCCACCATCTACAAAGGCAATCAACCTTGTTTTAACTGTCAAAATTGTAACAACCTTATCAGAGGGTCAATCTTGAAACACCCCATGAAAGGCACCGACATCAAGCTGAAACTCAATGCCACATGTGATACCGAAAATCTGGTGTACATCATCAAATGTCCTTGTGGATTGATCTACACAGGGAAAACTTCTTGCAAGTTAAAGACACGTATTAATGAACACAAAAGCAACATCAGGACTCAAAACCTTCAATCTTCTGTAGCAGCTCCCTTTAAAGAACTTAGACACAACATCAGTCAATTACGATTTGCTGCTGTTGAAGTGGTGCCTAAGCGCGATGACAGAGACAATACTAACTTTATCTTGCAAAGGGAAAATTACTGGATAAAATTTCTGCAATCGTCAAAACCTTTGGGTTTAAATGATCGGATGGAATTTTTGTGTTACCTATGAAGTCATGAATTATCTGTATTTCTTGATATCTGTTTCTTACATACTGTCTACATTTTATATACTTTTTTCACTTACTGGTACATTACTGGGCAGTATTAATCCATTCAGTTTCACTATTTGCCTTTCATCTTCCAAATACACCGTTACAAGATGGCCACCACCATATGTGTCCTCTTTCTATGTTTACATTTCTAGTTCACTTTCCCCCTTCACTATTTCTTTTTCACGAACACACGTTTTGGTGCAAAGATAGCTGAACGGCGTTGACATGCTGTTCGTTTCTGAACCTTCAAGTAAGTTTGGTCCACTCGCCGCTAGCACATTCTTTTAACCGACCGCACTTCTCCACACGGTATATCCGGCTTGATTTATCTGGGCTCACGCTCTTTCTTTAACTTGGTACTATTTTTGGCACACTTTACTTTGACACATTATCTCACTTGGTAATTACGATTTTCGTACACTGCCTATCATGTTTTCATTTTTCATTCCAACCTCGAGCTACTTGCACTTTCTAATATTCGTTTCTTACACCTCGGGTAAACGTGATACATTCATGGTTTATTTCTGATCAGGATTTCTAGGGACTATCAACTTATCTTCCTCTTCATAGTGCTTGATATCTTGGTTTTATGCTACTCGTTTTTTGTAATTTTACCTATGGTTTTTGATACAATTATGTTTGAATCAGTAATGATTTTGCAGCATGTGATTTATTTTATTCTGTAAATGTGTTTGTGCAATGTGACACTTGAAAAGATCCTACATATATTTTTTCTACATTATTTTCAGACTACCCCTGACGAAGGACTGTAAAAGTCTGAAATGCATTGGGTGAACTCTCAATGGTCTTTTTGAAAATCTTGGGAAATTTAAGGATGTTAAACTAGCAATCAGCTACATGATACATACAATTTCCTGTGAAGAAACATGGAATAAATTACGATGGAAATCATGATTTTTTGAAGTTTGAATATATTCTTCAAGACATTCACACATCAAATTGGTTTTGCTCAGAGAGACGACACTCATTCCAAGTGTCGCAACCTGTTTATAGATGATTAGAGGACAGCCGTGTTGGAGACCTTAAATGTTTAGTGATGTTTGTTTTAAAAACACTGTGGTTGTTGCACACTGGGTTGCTCGGTTGAAGGCGTGAGTCGAAACGCGTAGGCATTGTGTGTTGAGTGTTGCTGCATTATAGAATTAATAAAACAGTAGTGAGTGCTAGGACAATGGTGTGTCGTCTTCGTGGGACACAGAGTGAGAGTGCGGCTGATCGTCCTTTGAATGAAGTCGTTTTGAGGTGGCTTATCGCAGGGCCATTGAAGGACATGGAATGAGGTAAACCTGGATAAAAGAAATATGGGAATGGAGAAATGAGACTTCACCTGTGGACATCAGACACCTCCTCCCGCTCTACCAAAGCCCTGTTGAGTCACAAAGTAGCATCCTGGCCTTCAGACAGACAACAATAAGTCAAATATCTTGTAAATGTTGAAAAACAAAAACAATTATTAATATGCATACATCTTTTTGATGCTTGATATTTCAGTTAAATTATTGGTTGTGATGGATTCTCTATAAGGATTAAATGACTGATATCGTTGAATAATAAATTACATGATTTAATGTTTGTTTGCCAAATCTGTGTGCGCAACATAAAGTCGGGCCCATTATAATAACCCCTCATTCTGTTTTACAAAAAACCCTGGAAGGAGCTGCTGATTGAAATACAACATGATCTTAACTTTAACTAGTTTAGGAAGAACTAAAGTCTTAGGGGCAGATTTATGTCAGACTTGCGCCACGTTTACGCCGCCGTTGCGTCACGCAACGGCACAGAAACGTGGTGCATCCCTGCAACCTATTTACAACGTGACGCATCTAGGCAGATGCGTCACGTTGTAAAGCCCTGCGACACATGGAACCTGCGTCAGGTTTCATGTGGGCGTTCTGTCGCAGGGTGGGCGTTCCCTCGTAGGAAAGCCCCGTAAAACTGACGCAGTGAAATCTACAAGATTTCACTGAGTCAGTTTTACGAGGCTGCTGCGTCAAATCCTTACGCCTGCTTGAAGCAGGCGTAAGGAATGACGCACCACGTTATGTATGGGTGGCCTCTGTACATTGCAGGAGTTGCGTCGCACTTGCGACGCTACTCCAGCAATGCGCCGCCCGTACACCACAAGATGCGTCACACATCTGCCCTTCCTTGCACCATGGTGCGCCGCATTCTAAATGCGGCGCATCTGTGGTGCAGCAAGGAGGGAATTGCGTGACGCATCAGTTCTGGGGCATCCCTGCTGATTTGCAGAGATGCGCCAGAACTCATAAATCTTCACTTTTGTAAGTTGTCATTCAGTTCAGAATCAGGCACTAGTTTAAGGGAGATGGATATATATTACGCTGATAGAAAATCCACCTCAACTCAGGATAATGCTCCAGTCTTCTAGGTTACTAGGATCCAGAAATGCTTGAGCCAGGAGGGCTGTAAATGTGTTGAAGGGGACTTAGGGGCTTATTACGAGTGTGGCGGTCTTCCAATGGGACTACCACAGCGGCGGTACCAGGCAGACTGCCAAGCCCATTGAGAGCCCGCCGCCGGATTATGACCTAAATCCAGGGTGGGTGGGCGGTGAAGCAGCAGTCTCGCGGCGGCTGTATTAGGCTCATTGGAGAACCTAAACAGCATATAACCACCTTAAGAGTGCCTGCAGCACGTTCCTGCACCATGTCATGCATGCCACACTGTGCAGGAACAAGGGCGCAATTCCATGGGGTGGCACAACATGTGCCCCCCGCATGCAACCCCAGGAGCAGAATCGTCCGGGGCCCTGTGAGGGCCCCCTTACTTGCATGTCCTTTATCCTTTTCATGGCGGGGTCCCCGCCAGGGAAAAGGACGGTGGATATGCAGACCGTAATATGATCGGCGATGTCGGCATCGGCACTGCCAACATATTCGGGGTGTTTGCAGACCGCCTCCACAGCAGGATCCTTGATCCTGGCGGGGGGGGCGGTCCCACCACCACACTCATAATACAGCGGACAGTCTGCCTGGATGGTGGCAGTCGGACCGCAACCGCGAGTACGGCGATCATGAGGACCGTCGCACTTATAGAAAGACACTTAATAAGCTGCCAGGTAAAGGCGGGAGTTGACATTTGAGCTGATCCAGTATGAACAGGAAAGCATTGTGGAAAAAGGTGTCTGGAGTTACCTTTGTCATATGTACTTCCTAAAGAGCTAACTTTGTCATGTATACTTCCTGAAGAGTTACCTTTGTTATACACTTCCTAAAGAGTTACCTTTGTTATATACTTCCTGAAGAGTTACCTTGGTTAAATATTTCCTGCAGAGTTACCTTTGTTATACACTTCCTAAAGAGCCACCTTTGGTAGATACTTCCTGAAACTGAATTAACGGCAGCGCTTCCTGATTCCTCTCTTTTTCCACAATCTGTTCTGTTTAATTGAAATCTTGTCCATGTACATCTACCTAAAACTGTACCTGTAGCACGAGTGCTCCGTGACTGCCCTTTCTTTAGTAAGTTACTCAGTGAATAATGGTAAATCACTGCCTTTTCAGAAGTAAATACAATGTGACATGTTCAACCACAGTTTTAATGAAATATCCATGTATGGTAAAATGTTCCTTACTAAATTTCAAATATGGTAGAGAAGAGATGTCTTCTACAGCTGGTTAAATATTGTGTATTCACATTCTTTACGTTTGCATTTAGTAATATTGCATTTCTTTACATCCAACAGAAAATAAGTCTTAAATGCATGGATTGATTATGAATAATGAAGATAACACATCAAACCTGCAAAAATTATCAAAAATAAGGAGCTCCAAAAACATCAGTGAAATCAGAGGCAGAGGACAGATCCAGGAAGAAGCAGTCAAAGGCAATTCAGTGAATACGAGTCTGAGCTCTGCACCTCGACACCCGAAGACGAAGAAATGACCTCAACAAAACCAAGACACCAAAACTGATAAACCACCTGCAGATCAGCTTTGATCATGAGGCCGGTATGAGAGTTGGAGGAAGGTCTAGTGTCTATTTGGGATCCATAGCTTGGAACAAACTCCCTCTTCAGCTTTGAGCTGTTAGTAACGTGATAATGTTTAAAAAATGTTGGAAACTTGGCTTTTTGTCCAAGTTTGAAACAACCGGATTTACTTTCTTTTCTGACCTGTGCTTTGCCCCGGGACACTCTTTGGAGTAGCTGTACACATTACGAGTCGCTTCAACATCATGATATGGCTAGAGCAGTGCTTCGCTATCAAAACTGGTAACAGACCAGCATTCAGTGCTCTAGGTGTATTGCAAACTCTTTCTAGCCAAACCACAGGCACCAGGGAAAAGCACAACGAAGTGGAGCCTAACAACTGAAGGCTAAAGGAAAGCGGAGATCTGCTCTCTGAAGTACAGAGTATTGTCCCAATTTACACCTACCGGAACAAAGATTAAGCTTTACCCGCAAGCATGCGAAGCCATTATCCATTCTAAAGATGCAATCACCCACAAGGAAGCCTTACTGATATTATGAATGTGGCAGGTATTTAGTGAGTCTTGTATTTTATTGTTAAATCGGAAATCAAGCGTCCACAATATCACACACATACAGGGAATGTGAAAATAACACAAGTGGTTGTAGTATCCTGGTTTGGATGCCATGTGCCTTTTCCATTAACCTGTCTTGCTACTCAGCCTACCTGGGTGAATGGTAGAATGTTGAGTATGTGAGGTAATATGGAATGTGTGGTGTGCCTGGTGGATGGATGACAGTTGGAAGAGAGGGCTGAGTAGCAAGACAGGTTAATGGAAAAGGCACATGGCATCCAAACCAGGATACTACACTGGTTTATTAACTATGCTGACCCTTCAGGAAACACGGTCAGGAGAAAAATCGTGCAATTCCACTGAATATGTCAAGAACTTTAGCCAATTAGAAACCATAAAAGAGCATCAGCGAATACAAACAGGGGAAAAACCATACCATTGCAATGAATGTATAAAGAGCTTCAGTCGGTTAACAGACCTCCAAACACATCAGCGAACACACACAGGGGAAAAACCATACCATTGCAAGGAATGTGTAAAGAGCTTCAGTCAAATTTCAAACCTCCACACACATCAGAGAATACACACAGGGGAAAAACCATACCATTGCAACAAATGTAAAAAGAGCTTCAGTCAAATAGCAAACCTCTACACACATCAGAAAATACACATAGGGGAAAAACCATACCATTGCAGTGAATGTGTAAAGAGCTTCTGTCGGTTACAAGAACTCCAAAGACATCAGCGAACCCACACAGGGGAAAAACCATACCATTGCAAGGAATGTGTAAAGAGCTTAAGTCAAATATCAAACCTCTACACACATCAGAAAATACACATAGGGGAAAAACCATACCATTGCAGTGAATGTGTGAAGAGCTTCTGTCGGTTAACAGACCTCCAAACACATCAGCGAACACACACAGGGGAAAAACCATACCATTGCAGTGAATGTGTGAAGAGCTTCAGTCAATTATCAAGCCTCCATAGACATCATAGAATACACACAGGGGAAAAACCATACCATTGTAAGGAATGTGTAAAGAGCTTCAATCACATTTCACAGCTCCACACACATCAGAGATTACACACAGGGGGAAAACCATACTATTGCAGTGAATGTGTGAAGAGTTTCAGTACGTTAGCAAAACTCCAAACACATCAGCGAACACAAACAGGGGAAAAACCATACCATTGCAAGGAATGTGTGAAGAGCTTCAGTCAATTATCACACCTCCGCAGACATCAGAGAATACACACAGGGGAAAAACCATACCATTGCAGTGAATGTGTGAAGAGTTTCAGTACGTTAGCAAAACTCCAAACACATCAGCGAACACACACAGGGGAAAAACCATACCATTGCAGTGAATGTGTGAAGAGCTTCTGTCGGTTACAAGAACTCCAAATACATCAGCGAACCCACACAGGGGAAAAACCATACCATTGCAAGGAATGTGTGAAGAGCTTCAGTCAATTATCAAACCTCCACACACATCAGCGAACACACACAGGGGAAAAACCATACCATTGCAGTGAATGTGTGAAGAGCTTCTGTCGGTTACAAGAACTCCAAATACATCAGCGAACCCACACAGGGGAAAAACCATACCATTGCAAGGAATGTGTAAAGAGCTTCAATCACATTTCACAGCTCCACACACATCAGAGAATACACACAGGGGAAAAACCATACCAGTGCAGTGAATGTGTAAAGAGCTTCAGTCAGTTAACAGACCTCCGGAGACATCAACGAATACACACTGGGGAAAAACCATACAATTGCAGTGAATGTGGAAGTAGTTTTAGGTCACAATCAAACCTCCACACACATCAGAGAAAACACACAGGGGAAAAACCCTACCATTGCAATGAATGTGGGAGTAGTTTTAGCGTACAATCAAACCTCCGGACACATCAGCGAATACACACAGGGGAAAAACCATACAATTGCAGTGAATGTGGCAGTAGTTTTACTTACTCTTCAGCATTAAGAAATCATCAGCGAGCTCACAAAGGGGAAACAAATCTTTTAAATGCCATGAATGCTTGAAAAGCTGAAGTCCATTATCAATCCTAAACAGGCATCAGCAAACAAACGCAGAAGAAAAGCATTCAAGTGCAATGAATGTGTGAAGAAATGTAGTCAATTATCAAGCCTATGTAGACATCAGCTTGCTCTCACTCTGTAAATACCATACAACTGTAGTGAGTGTAGAAGTACCTTTAGGAAATCTTTTGCATTAAGGATTCATCAGTTAATGCTCACAGAGAAAAATCCTTTCAGGTGCAGTGAATGTGTGAATATCTTCTGTCAGTTATAAAACCTACGAATACATCAACTAACATACACAGAGTAAAAATGGGCATTGCAATGAATGTCAGAAGTGATTTTGTCAATTGTGAACACACCTGGGGTAAACCGTACAATTGCACTAAAAGTGTGACGAGCTTTTGTCAATTTCCGATCCTACAGAGCCTCAGCGAACACACACCTTCATTATAAATAATACTAGAGATGCAGTGAATTCAGAAAGAACTTAATAACAATAGCAATAATTTAGACTCATCTGAGGACATTGACAGGAACAGAAGAGTGCAGTTATTGTGAGATGAAGGAATTACAGGAAAAATATGTATAATTATGTGGGATATTCAAATACCTGATGAATAAAGACTCGACTAGATGAAAAGAAGAAAACCAAAGATTTGTAGAATAATAAAAGTGTCTGTTCCCAGTGATTGTTCACTTTGGTACATATTGAAAAAAACAATGTGATATAACAGGAAATCCACTGGGAGACTAGCACAATGTGGAATAAAAGAAAAGAAACACTGGCGGTTTTTATTTGGCGGTGAAGAGTTACAAAGAAAAACATCCAAGAGTTCCTGTTCATGCTACTTGTAAAAGTGTAGGGATGAATACGATTCTGCCTGCACACATTGCTATATTAGCATAAGTGAGTTAGTTGCTCAAACGCCATTTTGCTGTTTTTGCACATGACACTACATGTCTCTGTTTTTATAAAGACAAACAGCTTGCTTTTCCTTCACATGAGAACGGTCTGTTTTTCACATCTCTAGACTCACACTGCGCCCTCAAGTCTGCACAAAGTGTTCAATGTTAAAATAACAATGTATGCTGTTGATGCAGGTTGATCGGTCCACGCTCTAGACACAACACAAACAGAGCTGCTCATTTTTGAAACTCAGGTGCTTTTAATATTGCACTGCATGCATGAGACTAGCACTTGGAAAAAACCTTTCAATCGACAAAGAGCTGTGCTGATCTGGGATGTGATTCACTTCACCTGACTTTGGAGGTATGGGGTTCCCGGTTTTAACCTAGAGAACTTCTATTATTATAATACCTAGCTCCTAGCAAGGGGAGGGTGGTACACAAGGCGCTATAGACCTGGTTCCACTATCATTATAATATGATTTCTCCCTTTGTATTTTATGGAATTGTAACAATGTTGATTGTATTGATTTTATGCATCTTTTTACTTATGTTAGCAAAGATACTGCATCTTAGAGCACGTAGTTGAAATAAACATTTTAAACTATACATTGACTCTGATTACTCACATTGTGGACATTTATGAGAGTAAAATCAAAAGAGTGTTCTTGATTCCCACTATTCCTGAGAGGTACCAAAGTCGCTTGTTCATTGGTAGCTTTGCTGTAGTACGGAGAATGAATGAGACACTGTTGCTAGTCGGATAGGGGTTCTGGGCACTGAGGTGGATTTTTGGTACACCACAATACACTGAGGTCCTGGTTTCCTGCGCATAGTTCTGTGCATGAGCAGAATTCCCGCAACATGGCGCCCAAAGTCTTGATTAGTGCTTGTATCTGTCCACAATACCCTCAACACCTTTTCCGGTTAACAGGCGTGACGGATGAACCTACCTATACAAATGTGTTATAGGTTAATTCAAGCATGAGATTCATGAAAAGGTTCACATTTTGAATTACATCAACATTATTATTATTATTAATGTGAATATTTACACACAGGTACATATTTTAGATTGTTTAGTGCAATACCAGAAAGAATAGAGGCTTCAAGCTAGATAATTAAAACTTTATTGTGTTTCTGCATTTTACACAGAAAAGTGACAAAGCCCTGATGATAGTCTGGGAACTGGTTTCCTCGGACTAGAAATGCGTCGGCACATCTGAGGGAGCAATCAATATCACTAAGCATTTGAACTAGCTCTGGCTGGTTGTAAAAGTCATCCTTATTTTAGGACGTGCTCCTTCCTTTTGACGTTGTCTCTTCATTCTTTATTAATTCAGATTAACTTTTTTGAACATTTCAATTGTTTGTGTTTGTATAGTGAATTTTTTGTGGAATGTATGATAATTGTGTATATGAATTGTAAATATTTTGTTTGTAAATAGTTAGATGCTGGAATTTAAATGTATTGAATGTACAGTTTTTTCCTTTTTTGCGAAACTTACAAAAGAAGAATGAAATTGTTTTTCGAAATAGACAAGTATAAATAAATATACCGGGTCAAACTCAATAAGTTTGTGTTTCTCCTATGATCTGATATAAGTTTTTGGAAATTAATTGGGTGTAGACATATTCTTGTGTTTTCTGGTTTTGGATTATCGACATTTAAATTCATGTTGTCGTACATGTGCGGTACAGAACACCCACAGTTCAGCTCTCGTTAACAGTCTGATGTGAAAAAGATTTAAGATCACACAAGACATTTCAAATGGCTTTTTTAGTCATAACCTGTCCTCCGTTAGTTGTCAATGGACAGTGTTCACTTGTGGCGGCAAACAAAAACAATTTAAAAGATTGGCCATAGGCTATAAAACAGCCCAGGTGTCTTTGCCGCACGTGTTGTCTCTTTGTTAGATGGCATTGATCCTAATGGGTACTCGTACATTGATGATATTTATCTAATGGACGACGAATTATGGCCGCATCTGTGTCGCATTGACCGCATCATAGTTATGTTTCCGGACTTCAGTTATAAATTTATCTTTGCAAAGTCAGACATTGCGGAGTTCACTGTTGAGCCCAGTGTTGTTCCTGGGCTCAACAATGAAGGTAGAGGTCTTGCACCTCACTGCCTGGAGAAATGTGCATGTTTATGGTCTCTGTAGGAAGGTGGCTACCTGACTATGGTTACCCCCGATTTTTTGCCTTGTGTTTAGCTGGTTTTTGACTTAGTTGACCTGGTTCCCTGCTAATCAGGGCCCCAGGCCATCTGCTCTCTCTGTAAAATGGATTCCATGTACCCTAGGTACATACCACAATTGGAAATGGACTCCTTGTCAGCCCCTGTATAATGCACTATAGGTGCCCAGGGCATAGGGGCCACCAAGGCCTACCAGGGGCTGCAGCATATCTTTTGCCACCCCTGGCTGGTTCTTAAATTGACACAACTGGCTGATCACTCAGCTGGGGTAAGGTGGTGTAATCACCCCTTGCTTAGATATAGTATACCTATATCTAAACCTATATCTGGACACATATTAACCTGTGAGCCACTGCTATGGAAGGCCTCATCAATCCTGGAGGCAGAGTGCGTGGTTTCATGTGAGATGGAGCTCTAGCATGAGCCGAGCCTGTCTGCAGCTGTCGGGAACAACTCCCTAAGCTGTTTCAGGATAACGCCATACCATATACTCTTAAGTGCCTTATTACCCTCGCAGTTATATAGCATCTTTGGTTTGGCTTTATCAAAACATGTCGTGTAAGGTGTCATACGATTTGGAATACTATCCCCTCACCAGTTCTGGCGACGGGGATAGCATTCCACCCCTCTAGAGGGGTAAGACATGTTACTTTACTTAAATGCGGTTAATTTCAAAAAGGGCCTTAGATCCACAAAATGGATGCCTCTGCCACAGACACGGGTCTGGACCCCTGCAGCTGACCGAAACTCTGCCAAATGGGGCCTGGACAAAGGGTTTCCTGTCGCAGGGGGGGTTTTACCACCCTCCAGACAGGAGATAGTGGATTGTAGCAGGGAGGTCTGAAAGAAACCAGACACTGCTTGGGGCGCACAAGGCTGCCCCTTGCATAATCCGGCCAAACCGGTTCTGGGGCACTCCAGCCCTCGTGCCAGGGCGGCCTGGATCAAAGGAAAGGGGTGTATCCACCCCCTTCCTGGGTCCCACCCATAGGAGGGGACCTAGCAGGTAATCACGCCCCCCAGATTCGAATAAGAGTGGGAGCAGTGCCAATGCACTTTAGATTTCCTGACGAAACATAAGAAACGAAACTCTGGACCCTTGGACCTCCTACTCAACGTGGAAGCCCGAAGAATCTCCCTTGTGGTCAAGGAGTGACCACCCTGTGTAAACAGGCACCATCCAGCCCTCGACGTCTACTTTGTCGCAGTTCTCGCCGGAACTCGAGCGACTGAGATCGACGAGATCAAGCTTGCCTGCCTTCCTACAGCCCGATCCACAGTCCCTGCAGAGCTGAGACCCGTGGAGGCGACCGGAAGCGTGGGGCACGCCATCTTGAATAGACCACGAGACGCTGACCGTGCAGCCCACGAGTGACCCGCGAAGCTGTACACCGGGGTTTGAGAATCCCCAACCCTGAGCCACTCTTGCAACGAAGTTCAGCCCTCCACATTCGACGAGTGCTGCGTGGGGCCCTTCTGCTCCATTTGGCTCAACGCATTGGCCCGGTCACTTGCCAGCCGGCTAGTGGTCCCTGTGCCGACGAAACTACAAATACGACTTGTGAATCTGGTTGCTCGAGATCTACACCAGCTCCCCTGAAAAGGAGCCCCCACTCTGACCTTCCTGGTTCGAGTGAGAAGCAATCTCCCGGTTCCGCGTGGATTGCTTTTGCCAAGTGTTGTTTGCTCCAATCTTGAAGCCGACAGCGCCGACGGCGAGAGCCTGTGTGGGACAGATCGTGACCTGCTCCTGGACGTCGCAGATGCCCCAGAGCCCACGTGACAGTGGAGAGAAGCGCCTCGACGACCACCTGATTGCGCCCGACATTGCCTGGTTTCGTCCTGGTTCCACCCTGGTCACTGCTGAGTGACCCAGACTCTGTCCCCTCTGCTTTCAGGTACTTTTCGACTTGAGTCCACCCTTGGACTCCACCGGACACTTCTCTTTCACCCCGCCTGCAGCCCTTTCAGCTTCAAGCACCAAGAGCCTGCGTGACGAAACCGGACTCAACTTCGACCCTGTGCACCCGCTTCCTGTGGGTGAGGTAACTTTGCTCCGCCGGTGTTCCCACACTGGTACACATCTCTAGGGTCTGTGTCTTAAGTTTTGTTCCTCTAGGTTCAGCGGAAGTGTCCTTAAACTTTAACTTTACAACTTTTACGCACCATTGGTTAACATTGGTGCACGCGTGCGCTTTCCGCACTGCACCCGAATCCCGTGGGCCATTCCCGACTTCAGCATTGCTTGTCCTGACTGCTCCCAGCGATTCCCTAGGCCCTAGGCCTAACCACTGTTCGATTGGTATCTCTTATACCACTTGTTTAGTATATGGTTTGAGTGGCCCCCGCCCTCATCCATAATCGTGCAACTTTGTATGTTTAAACAGTGCTTTTGATTTAACGCTTGTGCCCCTTTATTCATAAAGAATACTGGGGATTGTTTTTAGTAATAAACACATATATTTTTATAATATATACTTGTGTGGTGTCCTTTCATTTGATATTACAGGATTGTATGTGGTAAAACAGCTCGCTTAACACGACCTCTTAAGTTAAGCCTTTAGGCTGCTTAGTCCATGCTACCCCTAGGATAGCTTGTCTAATAAGGTTGACTTACAACCAGACACCATAAGGGATTGTTTGGTCTGATAATCGGTGGTTCCAGAATTGGAAACATCACCTATCAGGCCAACTTCTCACAGTCTCCTAAAACTCTGAAAAAACTACAATCCTTGCTGGGATTTTTGAATTTTGGGCGTACTTATATTCCCAATTATGCCCAGCGTATCAAACCTCCATATGCTTTGATACAACCAACTTTTACCAAGTCATGCTGGCTGCCGGGACATGCAGCTATTCTGCAATTTTTGCAGTCTGATCTTCTTGAATCTAAGTACTTATTGACTCATGATAACCACACTAACCTGGTAATAAGAATTGTGCCTGGTGCCATGGGTTTCACGTACTTGACGTTTAATGAAGGAGACACAGTGCTTATCGCTTACAAGTCACACTTGTACGCTTCGGCTGAAAAGCGATTTTCTTCTGTCGAGAAAGTCTTGACAGCTGTACAGATGGCGATTCTAAAAGAGATAGCGCAGTCACAAGGAAAACACATGTTGGTTGTTACACCTTATACTGCATTTGAAGCAGTGATGAAAGCCAGTGTACCAAATTCTAAAGTTTTATATCCTAATTGGATACAATGGGCAACTTCGTTGACATCTCCGGATGTCACATTTATCTTTGCCCCTTCATTGCAAACTCAGGAGTTCTTACAGTATGAGTTTGTTCATCCTGCTCCTATGTTCATGCGCACGCTTGAGGATTACCATTGTATCATTAACACTGACAGTTCGGCGCAACCGGCAATAGGATCTAAGCATTCTTATTCAGTGGCCTGCGCAATCGTGGCTGGTACCATGGTGAATGGAGAATTCAAGTCAGATGTCGTGCACACGCAGACATTAGGTGACTGTACCGCCCAGTTGGCAGAGCTACGTGCTCTAGTGCTTGGGTCAGTGAGAATGAGGGGTAAAATGTCCCAACCCCTTACTAGCTGTTTATTGAGCAATGGTCCCTCTTTTCTGTCAAGCTTGCCCTCGGCATGGGGAAACCCCTAACCCCCTATTATAGCAAAGTTTGAGAAAGGTGTGTCAGGGCAAGCTTTGTTTTTTATAGTCTATTATGGAAAAATTCCAATTGCACGAGATGACTCGTACCGGCATTACACCAAAATCAGGGAATCCCTATTTATCCACAGAAAAGAACGACCAGATATACTTCTTCAACCTGATTCGTAACACCCTGAGGAAGCCCCAGGCCGGATGGCCATGTAAGGGGTGAAACAAGTGTTGGCTGTTCTCCTACGTACTATCACGAATATAGTAACACCTTCATTAAAACAAAAAAATGAACCATTGTGTGATTGGAATTTTTCCATAATAGACTATAAAAAACAAAGCTTCCCTGACACACCTTTCTCAAACTGTGCTCTAGTGCTTGCATTGGAGTTTGCAGACCCTCGTGTGACTACTTTAATTGTGAGTGACTCTTATTACTGTGTTCAGTCCTTCAATAAAAATGTATTCTTTTGGACTCAGAATGACTATCGTGATTCCAAAGGGGGCACAATTAAGCACAAGATGAAATGGGTTTGAGTCGCAGAAATAAAGAACGTCTGCTTCTCGTAAATGTAATTCATACTCTTGGTCACCAGCGTGTAGGAGTACACGCTGTTGGCAACAGTCTTGTTGATGAAGCAGCAAAGACCGCAGTAGCAACATATGTAGTAGCAGCAGTTACAAGGTCCAACAGTAAGAATGATGATGACATCTTGGCAGCTATAGCTGCTACAGAGATCGGCGATAATTACCCTAAAGGTTTCCCTTCTAAATACTCTTGTCATTTAAGTCCTGATAAAGTTCCCTATGTGAGAATTAACAACGTTGGTGACAGGATGATTCCCGACGCGGACCGCAGGCTACCCTTGATAACAGTCTCTCACAAAGGCATAGCCTCGGTTCATGCCGACGTTTCAGCGTATGTCTCTATCTTACAGCAGCGTTACTGGTGGCATGGATTGTATAAATAAACTTGTAAATATGTCCTTTCTTGTTAAGTATATCAGCAGATTAAACCTTCAACTGCTGCACGGCCGCCACAAACTCAGCTGTACATATCTAATAGACCACTTGGTTGTGTTTATTTAGATCACTGCTGACGTTTTTCTGCTGATACTGCGTATAAGTATATCTTAGTTGCAGTGGATTCATGCACACGTTTTCTCTGCGTTTGGCCACAAAGGAGTGCTGATGCTTGAACTGCCATCAGGGATTTGCATGTCTTTGTGGGAATTTTTGCATGTGGCACCTTGCATTCTGATCAGGGTTCAGCGTTCACCTCTAAGGCGTACAAGGTAGCCATGGGGTCTTTGGGGGTGCAGGTGAAATTTTTGTCTCCATACTGGCCTGAGGGCAATTCTGTTGTGAAGCGAATGAACTGTTACTTAAAGCAATCTTTGACAGCTAGGGTCTTAGGTACTACGTGCACTAAATAATCTTCCTAGAAGATCTCTGGGTGGGCAGACCCCATACGAAATGCTCTTTGGTATAAAAATGTTTTTCCCGGACCTTGATGGTCTAGACATGGCGGCGACAGCCGTAACTTTTGACGTAGATAATCATTCTGCTGTGTTACAGAACCTACAAGAGACTCGAGACAGTCTTGCAAAGGAACACTTGCCCTCCACATCTGGAGCTGGAGCTGATCTACAGATTCCGGTAGTTAGCTGGCTATCCCGAGTCGGTGACCTGGTCCGTGAGAAGGTGGAGATTAGAACAAGAAGGAGTTCAGCCCCTCTTATCATGCACTCACTTCCAGGGAAACAGGTACGACTCCATTGACAATTTCAAACTACAACGAGTGGCCGATTCTTCTTAGTATGACTCCTGCTGTCTCTTGTCCAGCAATGCTGAGAAATTCTGTTTTGGCCTTGGCTGACACCAACAAGCCTGACCTTGCTATAGAGATGTCCACAGTCACTAATCCATTATAAAATCCGCCAGCTGGCGATCCAAATGAAGATACTGAGTATACATATCCCACGGATGTGTCTTTGCCTGGTGTGTAGACAAGTCCAGGTGACCAGTCATGTTTTTCCTTTGACTCTGACTCTATAACATCAAGTGTACCATTGAGGTTTTCTATTTTTGTTACTTGTTTTAAAAGACATTTTTTGGTTCCCCCTTGGACTTACATCTGGTTGGTTCTCAACTCCATTTTTTTGTTTATGTCAGTTGGATTTGTGATGGTATTTTGTCGTCTGGTAAATGGACACTATATAACTGAACGATCAAAAATCATATTAATTGATGGGACTTTGGCCCCACACTCCTTATCACACATCATGAAAAGAGACCATACTTTTGTCAACATCACAGCCTAGCCTGTGCTAGATGGGATTATATGAGATGCTGTAAAATTTCAAATTCATGGACCCACAGAGGTGGTTAATGTTCCTAATGTACTTCGTGTTTCAATGGGGGATGTTGTGAAACAAAACATACGTTCTGATGATTGGAATGTCCTAGCCATTGAAGCTCTCTTTTCTGATTTGAAATATTATGCTGCCTTTGATGCTGAGGATTTATATTTAGACTCCACAAACTACGCCGACTTGTTCTGTTACCAACACTATGGCCATCACTTTCTGCATAAGGCTAATAAATCTGGAAATGTGGTTAATTACACCCAATTGGAACATTGTCCTACTCCCACAGAAGGCAGCTCAAATACCCTTTTGAATAAATTCACATATTTTACTGACTTTGATCGGTCTAACCCGAGCTCATTTTATTTTAAATTAAATTACAAATCAAATTCGAAAGTGAGACTTACTCACACACAATTGTTGCATTCCAAATCCTTTATGGATCAGTTAGCAGTGGGTGGCTACGAGCTATGGAAAGATACCATAGATCCTAAATCTGTTTGGGGTTCTAGACCCTGGCAAGTGCAGGGCACTGAAGCTTTACACCAAGCATGTCTTATTCCAGGCCACATGTTGTTTTTAAATAGTACGATCTCACAAACAACTTGTCTTGGTTTGGCCACTTCAAAACACATGAATACCCCTAAAATTCCTAATCTGCATGCTTACCCTAATTGGAACAATCATACCGATAGGTCCCTTGATGAATTACAATCTTTAATTTCTAACTCCTCCTTTAGAATTTCGTCACTGGATCCTGTGGGTTGGCTGTTGTGGCCAACAAGTTCTGATACTTGTCAACATGGCTTTCTGGGTTTAGCCCCTGGCCTCACACAGGACAGAACTGATCCCTTTTTGAAACTTCCCATTCAGTTACCACCTAGTCAGTGGGGAAATTATGTCAAAATTGGCTGAAACATTCCACCCTTTCGTCTGTTAAACATCATTTATCTTTGTTGACCGACAATGTTGATTTAACTGATTTTGTTAAGGGTCCTGTGAGTGGAAGATCTAAAAGATATATATATGTGCTATTTACAATGAAGTTTGGAAACTGTCGCAGGTTGAGGCTGCTTCCCGTTTATGAGCAATTGACCAAGCTAATTTGGAAAAAGTGCTTGCTGTCATTAATAATAGCATTAACACACTCTCTTCCGGGATTTACACCTTGGATAATATTGTTTCATCTGTTGTGGATATCTTGCAAGATGATGTTTCTGTTTTGTTAATTGGTCAAAATCAATTGCGGTCCATCACGCAGTTTGCATGGACCTTACAAACTTTAAAATCTGGGAAAGTGCCTTGGGACTACATTAATATATTGTCAGTGTTTTTTCCGTTTAATTTAACTGAAAAACAACAGTTCATGTCCATGAAGGATGCCTCATATTCTCTATTGCATATAAAAATATTAGAACCATTACCATTTTCTGTAGCCGAATCTAATTCAGCTGTGTGGCTCATCCATGGTTTAATAACATAGCATTTTCCTCTGTTTAAGTTTAGTTCAAGTATGAAACACTATGCCCTGGGTAGATATGAACCACTTGGTACCGCTTTTCTCCATGAAGTTTGGTCTCTGCCCTTCTCATACAGATGTCTGAGGGATGGCTAAGAGGTTTACTTAAAAGGGCAGGAGTGCACTTCCACACCTGATCATTCACTCGTATGCAAGAATGTTTAATTGCACGACACGTGTAATGTGGAGACTCCGAATTTAGCTTGCATTATGAATGGAATTCCTGTGACAGCTATCGTACCAACATTCACACTATTAGCTAACTGTAGCTATTTGCTTTTAAATAATGAAGCTTGCTGCAGGATGTTGGCTGGAATTCTGTACATTGTCACTGTTTCACAGCGAGTAGGGAGGCTTGCTATCTCGATTTGGCCTTTCATTCCGACCCTGAAAGCAGAGTTCAACAAGTTGATGAAAAGTTGTGACTATGAGGTTGTACACAGGTTCCTGTAGTACACATGTGAAACTGTCGTCAAAAAGTGCTAATGTTTAAGGTATTCATAAACTTTCTGTCAGACGACAGAATTACAGTGTGGTTTGTGGCCGCGGGCTGCACTGGTGGGGGTGGGGTGAGAGGGGGAGGGGGCTGAGTAAAATAAAATAAAATTTGTGATTATGAGGTTGTATACAGGTTCGTGCAGTACATGCCTTCATACATTGAGGTAGCAGACCGAGTATACAAATATCTCTCTCCCTCCTGCCGTTTGACTCCATCTTTATCTCCCTTCTGCTTTCTGTCTCCATTGCCCTGTGTTATCTTACTGTGTGTGTGTGTGTCTGTCTGTGTCTGCCTTCAGTCCGGGCTGAGGAAGTTTGCTGTGGAGGCACACACAGATAGTCGCATCAAAGTACTTGGCAGGTTTTCAAAAAACTATTTATATAATTGAGATGCTTTTTTGAAGCGCTAGTGAATGTCTACTTTCACAATTACTGCTCGGTTGGCTCCACAGAGCAGAGGGTATGTCGTATTTGACTTCTTAGTGCTTCTGCATCTGCACTCTGTTCTCTGGTGGCTGGCGGAGAAGTGTTTGTTATAGTGCAGATGAAAGGGTGATAAGGAGTGAAATACGACATAGTGTCTGGTCTGTAGAAGTGGGGGAGCAGTGATTAACACTGAGTGAAGCGGAACTGCGGCGGTGTTTGGTAACAGTAATAAATTATTTTCTTACAGAGGTACGATTGTTTGCATGGTCCGCGACTCGCTAAGAAAGGCTTGACGGGCCGTCATAGGCCTGAGGGTTCTAGTATGAGTACGTCTGGTCGACAAAAGAAAACATGAACTTAGTAGAGCTGAGGTTACGTGGAACACATGAATACTCTGTCAGTATACAATTATTTCAGTTCAGAATATGGATTAAAAGAGAGAACGTGTATATTTGAAATGTTTATTCAGAAATGCAGTGTTTTCAAGGCAAGTTTCTTATCTAATACGAGTACAGATATTGTAAGAAACAAAGTAATCGGCATAGTCACTAGTACATAGAATACAAACGTTATAGTTGATGTAAAATGAATATGGTTTAGCAAAATTAATTCTACACCGTTATGAGGAAGTACATTATATTTTATTAAATGTAAGAAGGTGTCTTGCCTTTCAGTTTAGCAACGATACATGGAAATGCTAGTGGTTAGACATCAGCTCATTAACAATCAGGTCTCTGCATGCGAAGCACTATCAACTTTGTGTTATGCTATTGTGTGAGGAAAAAAAAACGTGCCAAAAGCGACAAGTTGGATGGAGGTGCATGTATGCTATCTGTTGGAACGTTCGAAAATTAGTGTTGAGAAGAGCTACTATATTGACATATCTTTTGAAGGTTTCAGTATTCCATCTGAAATACAGCACAAAAAGTAATGCAAATATTAGTGAAAGAACATATTTTTCTCTTATGAATTAATAAAAAAATTAAGTACATGGAAAACTAAAGCAGCAGAGGTGTGTGAGGCGCAAATAAGCAGTTGAAAGGAGAAATGGCGTTTACACTTATAAAAAACTCATGCTACCGTTACACATTAATTAGGGCACATGTAGCATATATTACCCTGTTTTGCTCCGAGTACGTTTGAAATAAGATAAGATAAGATATGCAACTGAATTGTTGAAATTAGAGTTCAATAAAAAGTTACGTTCGAAATCGAGTAGCTGAGGAAAAAAAATGTAGTCCACATAAAACACGAAAATCTGACCAGCAGGAAATTGTAATGTCCACTGTTAGTAAAGCCAATAGGTCTGTTGATGTAAAAAAAAAATCCAAGAAAACGTGAAAAAGATAGGGAGGCAAAACAAAATGTAGACGTCAATGGCTTGCATAAGAGTCATCCAATAACTGAGTAAGCGAAATAAGCAGCAACCGCTTCTAAAAGGAAGTCACTGTTATCATCCGAAAACATGTCAGCCATCCAATTGAAAAGAGGAAAAGAACATACATGGTCTTTAATTACCGGAGCCTCTAGTACCATCAGAGGGCAGCTCGGTGTCTTTTCTATGTAGCTGTGTGCCAAAAAATCTTGCGCCGCTGCGAATATATTCCAATGACCCAGAACTCCTTGTATCGCTGCAAAGGCCATAATCCCTCCGTTGGAACAAAGCTGTTCATGATCAATTAACGGATTCATTAGATGATTGTAATTCACTTTAGGAGATACCAAGTTGCAGAGACATAAGTCCAGGGCCCACATGAAATCACAGCTCAGGCAATGAAATACAGGCTGCACACAGGTGAAATAGGAAAATCGAAATGATAATCGATATGACGCACTCAAAGTCAAGAGTGGTAGGATGCCATAGTACTCAAGCATCTTCTGGCGAAATAGTTCTAAGTGTTCTGGCTCGTTTGCGAAGACAGGAGGGAAATCCATTTTGTAATAAACAAAATAGGAACACAAAAGTCGCAGCAGTGGTAGTACAACAGGAAGTCCAGACAAATAGGTCGCCGACTATGGAGTGCAGAGTAGCAGAATGAGTTCAAATTATTTCTGCAAGAGAAGTCACTAAACCATTGCTTAGTAGTTATAAAAAAAATAGGGCTGTCTTGAAGTGGAGGATGCGTTAAAGATTATGGGAGTCACCTCAGCAAATTGTAAAGGAAGGTCACTATTTCATAAGGAATGCACTTCTTTGTGAATATTAGCTAAGTGAAAGAGATATGTTTGCGAACAGATGGTAGGGTAACTTGTTTTTGTGACAATAAGGCTGTAGTTCATGTCTTGTGATTCAAGGCCGAAATTTGCGGCCAGATGGAAACATCAAGGTTCCCATGCGGGGGTAGATAAACTACATTTTTATAGGGAAGCACATGCAGAGTGACTATTACCGCGTAAGCTTTGCTGTTTAAAAACTCATAGTAATTTTCATTACATGAAAAAAAAACATAGCCACTGTTGAAGAATAAGGAAAAAGTCGGCATTATAGCAGGCACTGGTGTATCTTTGAAAAGATATGCAACATTATAGCGCTTCTACTTAAATAGGTCATGTAATTAAAAGTGCCTGCATGTGAACGACTAATTACATGTTTGAGTACACTGATTTCTATAAAGATTTAGGGGCAGATTAACATGCTCCGTGCGGCAGTTTTGCTTCACTTGTCCCATGTTAAAAGTGATGCTAAAGTGGCGTAAGGGGATTGTAAATCTGCCGGACATTTTTTTGCCGTCTCAAAGGCATTTGTAAGTGAAAGGGAGCGACTTGGTTTTATGACTGTAGGAGGTACTGAGCCGCTGGTATCTATTTATGTGAAGAAATTCAAAGAATTTGAACACTGAAAAAACGCGAAAGGTAGACTAATTAATTCGTGCATTAGCCATGTTGCAGTTGCGGCTTCAGATACTAAAAAGGGAAAAGTGTGTAGGCGTTGAATGTGGAATATTGAAAAAAAACGTGTGTCATGGAAAGCAAACGTGGTTTGAAAATGAAATGTAAAGGTTTAAAGAGAGAGGAGAAAATTGAGATAGTTTCAGGGCTTTAAGTTGGCCGGGTCTGTTCGGGTTTCAGCACAGGCAGTTTCTTAAAGGTAGGCTTGCTGTCTATCGGGCTGCACTTTTGAGGCCTGGCGTAGGCAGACTTTTTAGTTAACTTGTGCAGCTATTAATCTGTGTCAAAGGTATTAGTACTTAGTTCCTATAGGTATGATGTTACGTGTTCTACCATACTTACATGTCAAAATTTAGAGGGCAAAATTTACAGTGTGGTTTGTGGCCGAGAGCTGCAATGGTGGGTGTGAGTTCAGAGGGGAAAGTGTTGGGGCTAAAGGGAAAGAAAGAGTTGTGAGTTAAGATTATGCAGAGTTCTTGTAACAGATACGTTCTTGCACTAAGTTAGTGGAGTCAGTATACATATATCTGTATTGCTGTTTTCGTTTTCTGAACATACTGTTTTTGTGCTGCTTACTTCATATATGTTAGTGTGTCTGGCTGTATCTCTGTCTACTGTGCAGTTTTTCTCCATGTTGCCTATCCTTTGATTTTTACCGTTCCTGTCTCTCATACATTTTCTCTCTATGCAGTTGTTGTTCTCCCTCACATGGGCCTTTAATTATGAAGGCCTTGCGCCGGTGGTGCGTCACTTTTAACATGGGAAAAAGTGATGTATCTCTGGCGCATGGCTTTCATAAATGAGAAGCTTTGTGTCCTATTCTTTTTGTTTTCCTTGCTCTCTCTGTCTTGGTTGTGTTTTTCATTATATTTATTCATTTCTGTGATTGTTTTATTTTCTGGCCTAAAAGCACTCTTACCTTCACTGTCCCTTGTGATATCTCTCTTCTTCTCGTGCTCCTTTTGTATGTTTATCTGTGTCGTGTTCTCATTCTTCCTCCTACATTGTCTGTATGGTGGTGTATATCTGTTTTCTTCTTATTCACTCTTCTTCTCTCTATCTTTCTCTGTCTTCTGCTTTGTTTGTCCATCTCTGTGTTACTTCTGCTCTCTCTCACCCTATTGTAGTGTTTGCCTGCTGTCCTCTCTGTCTCTGTACCTTCTGTTTTTGTCTTCTTTGTTCTCTGTCTGTTATTTTTACTCTGTGACTCCGTCTGCATGGTCATCTTTTTCTTTATTGTATCTTCCCTTTCTTTCTTGACTTTTCAGTGGTGGTGTTATTTTTTTGTCTATCTATTTGTGATTTGAATGCTAGTCTGTCTCTGTATGTTCCTCTTTCTGCTACTGTCTCTCTCTTTTCTGTAGTCTGTATCTCTCCTGTCCTGTATCTATTTCCTACTCTATATTGGATATTTTATTTCATATTTATTTATGTCATGTAATCAATAAACAATTATTGAACTTAGTTAGGCATTAGGATATCTAATGGTAGAGAATCTTAGGGAATTTATCTGTTAGGCGTGTTCTTTGCTACAATGGCTCTATGTTGTGTAATAAATATGTCTGTAATATGTTAATTAAATTTGATTATTTCTCTTTTTTATAGTGTTTGGTGCTGAAAAGCAACAACCTGCCTTCCATATCACAGAATTCCACGAATTATATTCACTTTTTTCAGGTGAGTTGGTATTTTTGAAAGGCAATTTTTTTGGGTGCACATTAAAATAATAAACAAGATTTTTTAAAATATTTGCAAAGTTTCGGTTTGGAGCATGATTTTATCTTCTATTTTTGCCATGTCTGTATCTGCTTGTACTAGATATGTATTTTGAGATATTTTTTCAACTGACAAGTGATATTAACTTTTTATGGGCCTGGTGCATGTCTTCTTTCTGATGGAGTTCTGGTTTATCTATCATTATCTATAATTCTTTGCAGTTTCCATGGAATAATTCTTGCTAAGTGTTGATTATTTTTGAAACTCATGCTGTATTATCTTTGGCAGTCTTTTTTCTTCCTTTACAGAGGGGTATTATGATATGGCTCTTGGTGTGATGGGCATCTTTCCTGCATTTCTGTGACTGTACTATCTGTATGCATTGTTTTACATATATTTGCAGAGCTTTATTATGATGTGGTTCTTCATGGTTAGCATGAAATTTTGTACATGCAATGAAATTCACATGCTGAGTATGCTGTTGAACAAAAAAACAACTGTCTCTGTAGGAAGTAGTAATCTGTTAAGTGAATGCTATGGTTTGTACAATGTGAGCCTTCCCTTCAGACTGTATATAGTTTGAATAGCACTTTGTAGTGGTGAACTCAGAAAATGGATCCCTAAAAATTAATTATAAAGTTTATTAATAGTTGTGATATCTAGAAAATCTAAAAACAAATTTTACAGTAAAATGTCTTTTTACAGCAGTAATTATTTCATGTAAAAAAAAAGGAACAGTGTTAATGTCTAGGGTTATAGTGTCAATTTCTTTTCAAAACAAGAGGAAGGTGCTATCTTATATATGTAGTTAATGAGTTAGAAAGTATAAAAATATATGTAGTTTAAAAATTAGTAAAGGTACTTTTAAGTTATATATTTATGAAAAAGATATAATTTAGTCTTTATATTTTTTTAAAAGGATACAGAAGAACGAAAACTAATAGAGATGCAGAATTATTCTGAACCAAAAGAAATTCATTTTGAAATTATTAATGATCTGATGGAGGACTTATTAGAAGCAGTGTTTGAGGAGGATAAAAACAATGAAAATGAGGACTTTATGGACATTTCATTGGACAGTGCATATTTAGAGATAGTGGAAGGAGAAGAGGAGTATTTGGAGGATGAGGACTATGAATTGGATGAAGTACCTGATGATATTATGCTTGAAGTTCTTTTAGATTATGAACTTTTAAATGAATAAAATTATTTTTGATAGTAAAGTATTCTTCAAGACAGTTTTCTTGTCCTATTCGTCGTTGATCTGCTTTATGAGAGTGACAAGACATGTTCTCATGAAGTGTATAAGAGAATATAGTAAAAACGATTAAAGCACTAGGATGACCGACAGTTCTTGAAAAACAGTGTACTGTTTGTATGCTTTAAAAAATAGAATCAGAAAATACGTCTATAATGTTAAGACAGCTATGGACTGTCATAAATTTAGAACCAACATTCACTACAGGATTTCCTACTCTGTTCAGAGACTGTTTCTTTGTCTTTATTCTACTTAGAAAATTAATCTGTGGTTTTAATTTGTATGTTATATGCTAGTAGCCAACTATAATATTTGTTATGTTTGTGTTTTACAGATTGTCATTTTCATCACAAACATAAATTAGTATGCCGACCAGAAGTGAAAAAAGAAAGCTCTATAAGCGGACATACCATTTGAAGAGGAAAGAAATACAAGATTTATCAAAACAAGAAAGGACGGATAAAAAGAAGAGTACTCCTGGTAAGAAAACCAAAGCTTTTTTAAGAAGATTATGTCAAAGGAAAACTATTAACAATAACGTTCAAAAGGAAAAACAGTTATCAGTATGTAGAAGGACAAATGGAACAAAACATAAAAATGTTTCTGGAATCAGCAGAGAGGAAAATAGATACAGCAAAACTCGTACGAATCAGTTTACGGAAATCAGGAAGCGTATGTTTTATAACAGAGTATTTTCGAATTTATTAAAAAAGGAGAAAGTTTGTAAAAGAATATCTGCTTTTTATAAGAAGAAAGAACATATAGAGGGTGTTGTTCAGCGCGCGTTTGAGACAAAAAGAAAATTATTTATTTTAGTACTTAATAGAATAAATACACTAAATAAGGCAATCCGAGTTTTAAAAGCTAAAAGTAAATGGAAGAGACACATAAATAGAAGTAATTTTTGTAAAGTGTTTTCTGGGAAGTGGATGCATACTTCAACTTCTGAGCCATTTTTTAATGAAGAGAGTTACTTTCAAAGTAACGATTTGTTGCATGCAGTTGACACCAGTGGTCGAGCATATGAGGTGAAGGATGGTTGTGCAATTGAGAAAGAGAAAATTGTGGTTAGAAATGCAGAAGAGGTGATGGCTGGAGAAGTTTTAGAGGGACGTCCTAATGTTCCTGTTTACAGTTGGAATTGTAGTAGCATTTGTAGTGTACGACAGGATTCAATTGATTTCTTTCGCAATTTCTTACGTAAGTACACTAAGGAAAGTCTTAAAAACAAATTTGTAATGTTGCAAGAATTAGATCATTGCAGAGTGCGAGAAAAAATAGGTCTGCAAGGCCATTCTCTGGCTTGTATTTCTAAAAAAATATGCCAGAGTGTGTTTCATCACTTCAGGATGTTAGCAGTACATCATACCAAAATGAGAAAATTACTGAGAAAGTTGTATTATGCAAAAAGTCCAGTACTTAAACTTAAACAGTTAAATAGTGCTCTTTTGCATGCATGTGAATTAGATGTTAAGAAGATTTGTGGAGAAATTGAGGTAAGTTATTTTGGTCCAGAGGAAGATAATGCAGAAACTGATATAATTATAGAAAGATATGTGTTAGAAAATGTTGGAAATTTTAATATTGAAAATTTTGAACAGGAAATAACAAAGTTTAAGGTCATTGCAGGTGAGAAACCAAATTTTCCTTGTGTGTGTTGTCGACGCATTCATTACAAAAGTCAAACTAGGTTAGTTGATTTATATTTAAAAAGTGAAGATGAAAGTAATAGTCAATGGAAAGATTTCGCAACTTATTTGTTGGTGGAAAACTATTTTGATTTGGGTTTTGAGCAACGTATTTGTAAATATTGTTATAATAAATTAAATGAAAATAGAATGCCTGCTAGAGCTGTCCATAATAATCTTGAGTTGATAAATATTCCATCGGAACTGATGGATTTAAATACTTATGAGACTATTCTGATTCAATGTGTACATCCTTTTCAGGCTATTGTTCGTATGGAGCCTAAGACTGGCAAATTAAATCCTTCAGATTTAAAAAGAGGATTAAAGGGTGGAGTTGTATATTTGCCACTTGATTTAAAAAAAATATGGAAACAATTGGTGTTGAAAATGTAGAAGAGGAACCTCTAGTTATTCTAGTTAATGGTGTACCTACAAAGAGTAAGAAAATCTGGCAATATTTAGTGGATGTTAGAAAAGTCAAAAAGGCAACATTGTATTTAGTCCAAAATAATAAGTACTATAAAGATGTATACGAAGAAGAAGAAGAAGTAAGTGAAGAAGAGGACAATGATTTGTCTATTGGACAAATTGAAAAAGTTGACTTATCCAGAAGTGAAGAAATTTATGAGCATTACAGTGTTCATCCACTGCATTCCAAAGAAGCAATAGGGAATGCTATTGAATTATTTCAGATGAAAAAAGCAAAAGGAAATCCTATTAGTGTATGGGAAGAAAGTTTGGAAGGTCGTTGTTTTCCACAGTTATTCCCTACAGGTGAAGGTACACGATATGATGATCGACCTATGCAGATTCCTGCATCTGAGTACCGGACAACAAGATTATATGCAGAAGATCCGAGGTTTCGCCAATGCATTCCATATTTGTTTCATCTTCTGTTTGAGAGTGACTTATCTGGTCTGTCTTATGCAGTAAACCATATCTTAAAAAGTTGAGTGCATCTGCAAAATATTTCAGCAAAGGAATTTATGGATAAAGTGCAACAGAAAGATAGTGTTTTGGATTCACACCTAATTAATTTAATGGCTTGTCAGCGTGGTACTAATGAGTATTGGTACCGTCGTCATGAAGATTTGAAGTGCATGCTTAGAAATTTAGGAGCACCTACATGGTTTTTAACTCTAAGCTGTGCAGAGTATGCTTGGGAAGATTTACTTGAATTTCTTCGGGAGGCGAATGCAAACATAGAAAATATAAACTACAAGACACCTGGAGAACTGTGTTCGTTAGATCCGGTTAATGTTTGCAGATATTTTAATCATAGATTTGAAGCTATGATGGCTTTTATTACAAACAAGAAAAATCCGCCTCTTGGTGAAGTACTGGATTTCTTTTGGAGAAAAGAATATCAAGCAAGAGGTGCTCCTCATATTCATATGCTGTTATGGATCATGGATGCTCCTAAATTTGGAACAGACTCGGATGAGACTGTACTGTCTTTTATTGAACAGTATGCCACTTGTGACATACCTAATAGTACAACTGATAAGGACTTAAGAGGAAAAGTGTTACGCTTTCAAAGTCATCGTTGTGGAAAATATTGTCGGCAAAAATTCAAATCAAAGAGTAAATTCTACACCAAATGTCGTTTTGGATTTGCACGACCGGTACTTTCAAAAGGAAGAGACAACAATTTGATGTCATCTTTGCGACATAACATCAGAAGAAGGTCACCTAAAAATACGTACAATTTAAGAAGAGGTGAAGAATCCAAATATATAAATGACTATAACCCAGTCATTTTGTCCATGTGGAATGCTAACATGGACATACAATATGTTGCAGACAACTCTATTGCTGTGGCTCGATATGTAACGCCTTACATCATGAAATCTAAAAAGACGGAACTGAAGGAGATGTGGGAAGACATTTTTCATGAAAAGAGCCTAAGCAAGAAATTGTATACGTACAGTTTGAAGATGTTGTCTCATCGAGAAATTGGAGCATATGAATGTTGTGATCGGTTATCATCAGCAAGTCTTTATGCAAAATCAAGGACTATCCTCTGGGTGAGTTTGGGTCTTGCAGAAACACGAAACCGTGTTCTGAAACCTGTGCAAGAAATTGAATATTTAGCCCAGAAAGAACCAAACAGTACAGACATTTTGAAAACAAATATGTTGGATACATACTATCCAAATAGAAGTACTCTGCTTGAAAATATTTGTCTGTATGAAATACTTCAAAACTACACTTTTAAAAGGAATATTACAGAGAATATTGATAAAGGTGTACACGCTGTAATTGGACATGAAGGATGTCTGGTGAAACAAAGAAAAGGACACTTGATTAATCATCGAAAACTGAGTTGCGATACACCTGACAAAAGAGAATTTTACTATTTAGCTCTTTTGCAACTCTTTAAACCATTGCGTACAGAAGAGGAACTACTTGGTGACTTTGATAGTTATGAAGATTCATTCAACACATCTAAAAGTAGTATCGAATGTCCTGTTTTTAGTAATTATCTCCAAATGTTGAATGATGAAATAGAGCAAGAAGCAACAATTGCAGCAGAGATTGCTAGAGATAGTTCACAAGGTAGACAAAGTTCGGCTTCATTAAGTCAAGATCCACTGGGACAACCAATTATTCAAAATGTAGCAGCCACTGCCATGGATGAGGTGGAAAGAGCAATGCAGCAAGGTCAAGAGTAAGTAATAAACTTAGAAGAATTGAAGAAGCAATTTAATCTTGAGCAAAGACAGATATATGATGAAGTGACAGAGCACATTGAGCATGGCTTTCGTCATGAGAAAAAAGATTGCTCATGTATGTCATTTGAACCTATTCGACTATATGTAAGTGGAGAAGCTGGAACTGGTAAAAGTTTCCTAATTAAAGGAATTACTACATATCTACAGCAAAGAACTCAGTCAACACTGTCGTGTATTGTTACTGCTCCAACTGGATTGGCAGCACATAATATTAAAGGTATTACTTTACATCGTTTACTGATGCTGCCAGTTGAACATGAAAATAAATTACAATATCACAAGCTATCTGGAGAAGCTTGTTTTGAAGTTTCTACAGTCTTTAAAAAAATGAAACTTCTTATTATTTATGAGGTAAGCATGGTATCCAATTTAATGCTTGCTTTTGTGCATTTAAGAATGCAACAGATACTTAAGACAGAGTATGATGTGTTATTTGGAGGTAAACATGTCATAGTTTTTGGAGATCTACTGCAGCTAACTCCTGTGAAAGGACAACCTGTATTTGAAACTGTTACGCATGAGGACACCAGAAAGTGCCTGGGCAGTATTGGAAATGTTAATATATGGTCACATTTCAAATATACTGAACTGATGCAAAATATGCGACAGGCAAAGGATACTAAATATGGAAATATTCTTCAAGATATAAGGATTGGAAAACTAACCGAAGATGCAAAAGACACTCTACGAACACGATTACTTTCCAAACTGTTTCCTAATGAAGATAATGTACCTGAGAAAATCTATAGTAAAGAGGTAGCAGATAAGTCAGTCATATGCTTGATGCCAACTCTCAAAGAATGTTCAGTTTTTAATGTGAAAATGTTGAACTTAGAAAATCAAGAAATTAAGAAACTGGAAGCTAAAGATAGAATAGAGCATGAAGGTAGTAAATGTAAATGTAAATGTACATGAATTTATATAGCGCAAATCACCACTGGTTTCTAAGCGCTTGCTTAGGGAACCCGTCCTGGTATTCCCCTGTGAGATTACCCCGGCAGGGTATCCGCAAGGTGAAAGACAGGCATCCCGCCGCGAGGGGCCGTTGTGGAGATTAAGCAAGCTATTGCCCAGAGTCGCAGAGTGAGAACCCGTGAATCGATTAGGCACCGGAGCGAGAATTGTCGAGTCCATGGACATTTTAGGACTCAAGACCCCGCCGAGCCGGGAATTGAACCCTGGTCCCGGGCTGACCTCTGCTTCCAGGTCTGCCTCCTCTAACCAGTGAGCCACACTTCTCCACTACTATTGTTTTGTCTGAAAAGTTGAAGTTAAAATTGGATTCTCTTCAGAAATCTATATCTAAAACTGCTGGCTTAAAGAAAAATCTGTATGTATGTTTAAATTGTCGGATAATTTTACGGAGAAATTTACATATAGAAAGAGGATTGGTAAATGGAGCAATGGGTAATGTTGTTGGTTTTGTCAATTACTCAAATAGAGATGAGATTGAATTTTTAAGAATAAAATTTGATGGAATTGCGGAAGTTCAACAAATTAGTCGCTGTTCAACTCGTTTTTTGCTTGTGAAAGACTTATATGTCCGTCGGAAGCAATTTCCAATTTGTTTGGCATATGCAGTGACTATTCACAAATCTCAAGGTTTAAGTGTAGATTGTGCTTTGGTAAATATTGGAAGCACTGTATTCAAAGAGGGTATGGCGTATGTTGCTTTATCTTGAGTTAGAACTTTATGTGGACTTTATCTAATTGATTTAGATGAGACAAAGATTAGTGCAGATTTAAATTGTGTGAAGGAGTATAATAGGTTAGGAAGAGAATATGCTCCAAGTTTACCTCAATATCCTTTAATTGAAAGGCGTATGGTTGGTCAGAAAAGGAGAAATGAGGAAAAATGTACCGAAGTAGTCGAGAAACGAAGAAAAAAAGATGTAGCTGTCGTTGGTAGGCGTAAGACAAAGGTTAGTATTGAAGAGATTGTTGGATTTAAGTTTGAAAACAGGTCTGGTGTCAACTGCTATGCAAATGTAGTATTTAATGTTGTTTTTTTTTCTAAAAAATGTTAAGCAACAGATGGTACAAAATACGGAGCAAACATTTTGTTGTTCATTAAATTCTGTATTTGAAAAATGTAGCAGTGGTGATAGTGAAGTAGCAAGTGTTTCAGAACTAAGGAATGTTTTAGACATATGTGCAGGACTAAATCAATTTTCTCAGAATATTCAGCAAGATTGTCAGGAATTTATTATGTATATGTTTACAGTTTTGGAAGATGAAGGTGTAGATATTGATAGTCGTTTTGGCCTTTCTTATAAATGGGAACATAAGTGTGATAATTGCTCATTTTCAAGTACTACTGATATACACAGTGAAAGATTTATATATTTAACATTACCAGACTGTAAAGAAGTGTCTTTTAATAAACTAGTTAAAGATGCGCATCAGAACATGGTCTGTTCTCAATGTAAGTCTGAAATGTTATCAACTTTATCTATCTACAGAAATGGACAATATGTAATTTTAATGTTTCAACGATGCAGAGCTGATGGGAGTAAATTGTCAACTTTAATTAAAAATTTTGTGGCTTCTCAAGTATCTATTTCTAGAAGAACATTTGTAACTGTAGCCATTATTTTTCATGAAGGGCCTTCAACATCATCAGGACATTACACAGCTTATTTGAAGTGTCCAACAGGCTGGACGCTTTGCAATGATAGTCAATTGCCTTTTAAGAAACGTTTGCCTTTTGACTTAACTAATTCTTATCTGCTATTTTAGCAACCCAAATTTCAGTAAAATGACTTGGTGTAGGAAGATTAATACTGTAAAGATATGAAACTCTGTTGTTTAGAAATATCATGTGACTGAGGGTGTGCAAATCTAGAAATGAAATTTGTATTTGGCATAGTGATAGCATCAGGTACAAGTTCACTTAATGTTTGATGGTACAGAACACGTTACAATTTTTAACTGGAAAGATTCAGAAAAGAATAGATAAGACCAAGATTAAGAAATTTCAGAAAATAACTACTTAACTCATACTATTTGGCCACGCGGAAAAATATGAGACAAGAAAATGAGTACTTCAGATAATTATTTTAGAACATATATGGACACAAGTTTTTTGAGAGGTATTTAAAAGATAACGAGTTAACTTATACTATTTGGCCACGTGGAAAGGTATGAGAGAAGAAAATGTGTACTTAAGATAGATTTTTAAAGAAGATACTTGCACGGGGCTTTGTTGAGATGTATTTAAAAATAGGTGGTATAGTTTAATTAGTTTGTAACTGTGGAAGATGTACTGTGCTTACTCAAGAAATTGCGAATTAGTGAAAAACATTTAAGACATGTTTTTTTCAGGTATTTATATTATGTATGGAGATCTTTTATGGGTTTTTTAAACACAATCATTTTGATTGTGTTTTTCCCCCTCTGTTACATGATGATTAATATTGAAATCACTGTTTATAGTGAAAATCAGTGTATTCTGAGGACAGCAAAAATAAACCATGTAATATGTTGTTTAAGTTATTTTGTTACATTGGATTTAGAAATATGTATTATAACATATTTTTTTACTGTCTTCCACAGATATTACATTTATAAGGTAAGTACAACTAATAACATCCGAGAGTTTTGTCTGCCTCTCTCTTATCCTTATTGTTTTGATCTCCTTCCTTTCTCAGTACTGTTTAGTCACACTTATTCCGTTTAACTCATTCACATTTTGTGTTGTTTAATTTTTTCTCCTGTTTCTGTAACATCTTTTCTGTCACTATCTTATTCAGTCGATCTAGCTCTTCAGTTTGTTTCTACTGTTGTCTCATGGTGACTCACCTTTATTGACCTTGCATCACCTTTGTTTCTAGAATCTTAATTTGTTTGTCTTAGTGTATCTAATATTTGTTCCCTTACTCTGCTTTCATTAATTATGCTCAATTCTTACACTTAAATGTAAAGGGCCTCATTTATGAAAGCCTTGCGCCACCGATGCACCAATTTTTACCATGTTAAAAGTGACGCATGGGCGGTGCAAGGCCTTCATAAATAAGGCCCATACTTTACTTCTCTTACCCTACTTTATTTCTATTTATATGTGTCTTGGAGTGCTTGTCTATTTGTACTCCGTTTACCTTCTGTTACTCACCCTTTTTCACTCTGTTTCTCTTACTGTTTTTCCTTTATTTTATTCATCTCCTTAAGATATTTCTGCACTCTTACTGTGTTTCTTTAAGAGACTGTTTACTTCGTGTACTAACACTGATCATACTTTTATTTTCTCTCTCACTTTACTTTCGTTTAGACACTCATTCCTTCAGTGCTATTATCTCTTTCAATTAATTATGTTACTTATTGATTTATATACTAGACATTCTGTCTCTGTCTCTCTCTCTCTGTCCCTTAGTCTTTTTTTTTTTACTTTCTGTTTCATTCACTCCTACTTTTTTTTGTTTTATGAATTGTACATTATAATCTTATTTTTACTTTTCTTCCACAGATACTATGTTTTTAAAAGAAATTTACTTTAACTTTGTTACTATTTCTTAGGTAAGTATAAAAAATAAAGAAACTTTTCTATCACTGTGTCATTTCTTTGTGTATCCTGGTTATACCAGTGTCATGTTTTATATAAGCACTTCCACACAGGATTGGGTGCATTCTCATAAGGAGTGCCTTAAAAGTGATTTAATGAAATCAGCGACATTTCACTGAGTGAGTTCAGCAACACTGATATATGAAAACATTGGTGGTAAATGATAATAAATGTTAAATGGTGTTGTTTCCAGGACTTTAACTCCTTTGTGGCAATTCCACCGCAGCGCTAGGGGGGCGGGGGGCTGAGTGGCGCTCGTATGCTCATGATGGAGCCACTCCTTCACGAGCCGCGGTTGAGCTGTTCTCATGACAGAGCGGTTCGATCATGGCCCCTCTCACTCAATAGAACACGCTGTGCAGGCGCAAAATTAGTGCCATGCAAGCACAGCGGCAGGGCCATGACGGAACCGCTCCGTCATGAGGACAGCTCAGCCGATGCTCATGACGGAGCGGCTCTGTCATGAGCATGGGAGGAGATAAGAGGTGTTAAAAAAACTAGGGGGTCTCTTCAAAGAGAGTGTTGGTTGTAATTTAGAGGGCAGTTTAAAACACATAGGGGCAGATTTATGATGCCCTTGCGTGTCTTTGCGCCACAATTCTGTCACTTTATATGACGCAATGGCGGTGCAAACAATGCGCCATATTTACAACGTGATGCATCTAGGAGATGCGTCACGTTGTAAAGCCCTGCACCATAAGGAAGCGTTCCTGTGCAGGAGGGGACGTTCCTGTGCAGGAACGCCTCATGAAAGTGGCTGAGTGAAATCTATGAGATTTCACTCAGTCACTTTCAGGCCAATGCTGCTTCAAAACCCTGCATGTGCTTCAAGCAGGCGTAGGTCTTGACACAGCATTGTCAAGATGGGGTACCGTCGAGCCTTGCTGGAGCTGTGTCACACTTGCGATGCAACTCCAGCAATGCACCACCTTTCCGGCACAGATGCGTCACGCATCTGTGCCGTTTTTGCACCATGGTGCTAGTGTTATGTTTTTTCTGTCATTCTATGTAGATATGTAATATTGCAAGTTTTTTGTCAGGAAAAAGAAGCCATGACTATTGGCTTTGTGAATGATTGCTAGATTCTTAAAATAAAAAAGCAGCAACCATGGCATTGTTCAATATAGTATTGTAAATACTTATGTTCAAGAATGATGAGAGAGTAAAAGAGGGTTAACCTGATCTTTTAAACTTATTCACAGGCTTCTTTAAAGGAAGTGTTCTATATCATTGTAGCGTGGGTGTTTCACTTTTTTATACCTAACACAATTCATTCTGTATGCTGTAGCAGGAGGAGTGCTACATACTTGAATATCCTTCAGTGCTTATTTTCATTCAGTAAGTGGCAATGAGACCGACACAGAACTTCAATGGGCGGGAGGGGCTGCTCCTGTGTTCCTGGAAGAGTGCGAGGCCGCTGCAGCAGTGGGAGTGAGGCTTCTCAGAGGGGAGCAGCGCAGCTCCTTCAGATGGCCACAATTGCAGATAACAGGGTATGGATGTCTGTGGAATTTATGGACGGTTAGTCACTCTAGAGTGTGCGCGGCGCCCCTGGCACCTCATTACGGCGCACAGGGGAGCCGCGGTGCATAGTTTCAGAATCATAGACTTAGGACATAAACTTTCATAATAGCAAGGCTCCTAAGCGATAAAAATCGCCGCTGCTCGGCGTTATAAATTTCGACGCTATGGGCGGAATTTTCCACGGTGTTAGTGCTTTAATATCAATGGGAACACATGTGTGATAGTAAATGCTGTAACAGCCGCGGTACTTAACATTATCGCGTGAAAACAAACGTTGTTTTCACACAGTAATGTGTGCCTTGTAAATAGGGGACGGGGTGGATTTAGTTTTATTTTCTACACTCTTATGTTAGCGATGCCGAATGTTTGATTAGAGCAGGATTTAACAGTCCTGCGATAAACAAGTTTATTCCACCTCTTTCTCTCGCAACGCCTCTTTACGTGATAGGGTGCTTTCCCCTCCAACCACATTTTGCATGTGCTTTGACCTACGCCCACTTTGCATGTCATTAAGTTACTGTGCGCAAGATATGCAAAGTGGTCTTACGGCAGGCGATGTAATGCCGTTTTCAAAAAGGTGCAGCAGAATATTTTCAAGGATAGGTAAAACATTAAAGCCGCTTTTATCGGCAGAAAAGTGCAGATATAGCGGCAATAACGGCGTTGATAATATGCTCTATGAATTGCAATCGAATCTAATGTTAGATGTAAAGACAACTAACGTAGGTTTCGGTTGCAATTCATAGATCATATTATGAAGGCTATTATCGTCGTTTTATCGGCAGTGTCCTGTCGATGAAACCGACGATAATGTATTACGTCTCCTTCATAATATGCCCAAAGTATCGTCGCTTTTTTGCATAATTGTCCCGAAAAAAAGCGTCGATACTTCAGCTTGTGAATAGAGCTATTTTTGGTACAATGAGTTAGTTCTGAAAAGAACTTTTTTTTTTTTATCAAGTGTTATATTGTTTTTGATTTTTAAAATTTGCACCGAAATTTTTAAGTGTAAAACTGTGACACAGGATCAAATTGAAATGAAAAAAATTATCTTCTGTCGGAGCATTGATGATTATCAATTTTCATTTTAATAAGAATGAGGCTCTGTTCTCCGTACAGAAGAAGTTCTCCACACTCGTTGCATTTCATATGCACCTTTGACAAATATGGTCTCAAGTCCATCTCTGCACTGGATGGAGAAAGAGGTCGTCCACCAGAAGATGTGCTGGCCACCACTGATGGTAGTTGCGTGGCCAGAGCTCTTGTCGATGCCTGTGCAAATTGCACAGGGTGCACTTGTCTCACATGCCTCATCATGGTATGTATGGAAAAGGAATACTTTTTCGACGGATTTCCTCTTGAAAGAACTGCTTCACATAGTGTGCAAGTAACTTTGGGCGCATTCACTTTTTTTTGATCCTTAGGATAAGTGAAAAATTGCCAGATGACAGATTCCTTCCTTTTTTTAAAAGGTAGTCGATAATTTTCCTCAGATTCGGAAGATGAATTCTGTGCGGCAGCCATTTCACCGAAGTCTTCGGAAAGATGTAAAACGTTGTTCTCTCTTCAGAGTACAAAAGATAGTGAGGGAACTGGTTGGAGTGGTCCGTAAAAATTCCAGAATAGAAACTACTCAGAACCAATTGGAAGTGTTGTTTTCGAGTCACATGACTTCACATACACGCATTAGGAAGTGTACGTGCTGAGGGAGGGAAGTGGGTGGGATCTGTGAAAATTCCAGAACAGAAACTACTAAGAAGCTATTGCAAATGTTGTTTTCAAGTCACATGACTTCACATGCGCGCATCAGGACGTGTACGCGGTGACAGTATCTGGTCACGTACGTCATTTGGAAGTAGCTGTCTAATTTACTGAAGTTTCAAAACGTGAAAAGGAGTAAACCTAAACACATCCTGATTTTGTATATCTTCTGAGGGGGATCCAAGCACAAAATTGTTAAAGTATAAAACGTTTTATGTCTTTGAAAAATACCGGGGTGTGTGCATCCGGTCACGCACGAAGTTTAAAAAGACGTTCGGCTCCATTTACTGAAAAGTTTCACAATAATAAAAAAGAAGGCTAGGTACAGTCTCTTTGACCTACTATAACTTCTTTGAGGGGTCTATGAAGAAACTCGATGAGTTGGAATTGCAATGTTTTCCCGAAATATATAGGAGGGTGCGCGCACCCGGTCGCGCACAAAATTTTACAAAGGCAATCTCCATTTGCTGACAAATTTCAATATGTTCAAAATAAGGCAAAGTAGAGACTTTTTAATCCACTAGCGCTATACAAGGAGTCCCTATACAACTCTGACAGTCAAGAAAACTGTTTCTTTCTGAAAAAAAATATTTGCACATATTCATTGACAAAACTATAGGTTGCATTCACGATATAGTTCAAAATTAGCATTTAAAAAACCTATGAAATTCACTGAAAAAACCACAGGTTTTAAACCTGTTATAGTTAGGAAGTAGCATTCAAAAAACCTATGAAATTCACTGAAAAAACCATAGGTTTTAAACCTGTTATAGTTAGGAAGTAGTATTCAAAAAACCTATGAAATTCACTGAAAAAACCAAAGGTTTTACACATGTTATAGTTAGGAAGTAGCATTTACAAAACCTATGAAATTCACAAAAAAAACATAGGTTTGACACATGTTATAGTTAACTGGACATTTTACTCATATAAAACCAATGAAATTCCCCTGTTATAGTTACTTCAGCTAACTATAACTCGCGCGCCCGCAATGCACTGCTGATGATGTTACATATTACATCACTCATGACATGGTCAGTGACATCACTTATGACATCACTGATGATATCTGGAATGACATCACTGATGATATCACTGATGATATCATCTTTCTGAAAGAGTGGTAGACTTCCTCTCAGCGTAATATAACCTTTGATACACACATTCAAAAAGAGAAACTAAAATGTTCAAAGCATGAGTGAAGTACTATGTGACATCATCAGCAGTGCATTGCGGGCGCGCGAGCTATAGTTAGCTGAAGTAACTATAACGGGGAATTTCATTGGTTTTATATGAGTAAAATGTCCAGTTAACTATAACATGTGTCAAATCTATGTTTTTTTAGTGAATATATATATATATATCTGTTTCTCTCTATATATATATATATATATTACCTACTGGCGGTCGCCAGTAGGTAGTTATAGTTAGGACCTAGTTTCCATAGGAAATCCGCAACATTCTATTGAGAATAACTTTGGCGCCGGTGGACGAATCTTTGCGAATTTCTCAAAGAAGATGGCCTGCTCCGCTCCGCTCCTTCCCTGAAAGTTTGGGGGGGATTCGTCAAGTGGGGGCTGAGATAAAAGGGGGGTCCCAAAACGTGTTTTCCCCATGTTATTGTCCATAGGACGTTTAGACACGGCTACAGCTCGAACGGCTGAATGGATTTATAAGAAATTTGGTAGAAAGGTAGAGTCCGGCTCGCAGATTACGCTTTTCTTTGAATGGTGTAACTCTGTTCAGTAGTTGCTGAGAAAATTAACTTTGAAAAAATATATATTGGGCTACATTGGGCTATATATATGTTAGAGCCCAAATGTAGCCCAATGTAGCCCAATGTAGCCCAAAGATGGCCACCAGAGACAAAAAAAAACAAATGTAGCCCAAATATCAGCCAGATGTAGCCCAACTATAGCCCAATGACAGAATGTCCCAGAGTGTTCTAAAGAACAACTAGAGCGCTAACAGTCTTACTTTTGACAAAAGTATGGCACACCTGAAGTCATCTTGATTGGAATAAAGTGTTAACACTTAAAACATTTAATTTGCAAAGGAACAAAATGAGGGGGTTCATTTTGCCATAGAAATTATGATTAGTGCTGAAGAAAGAAAAATTAGGGCACATTTTGAGTGACTTCTCAAATCCTCTTATATTTCATAAAAAAAAATTCTGATATGAAGTCTCCCAAGATGGCCACCAGAGACAAAAGAGCCCAAATGTAGCCCAAATATCAGCCAGATGTAGCCCAACTATAGCCCAATGACAGTAGTTAGGACCTAGTTTCCATAGGAAATCTGCAACATTCTAATGAGAATAACTTTGGCGCCGGTGGACGAATTTCTCAAAGAAGATGGCCTGCTCCGCTCCGCTCCTTCCCTGAAAGTTTGGGGGGGATTCGTCAAGTGGGGGCTGAGATAAAAGGGGGGTCCCAAAACGTGTTTTCCCCATGTTATTTTCCATAGGACGTTTAGACACGGCTACAGCTCGAACGGCTGAATGGATTTATAAGAAATTTGGTAGAAAGGTAGAGTCCGGCTCGCAGATTACGCTTTTCTTTGAATGGTGTAAATCTGTTCAGTAGTTGCTGAGAAAATTAACTTTGAAAAAATATATATTGGGCTACATTGGGCTATATATATGTTAGAGCCCAAATGTAGCCCGAAGATGGCCCCCAGAGACAAAAAAAAACAAATGTAGCCCAAATATCAGCCAGATGTAGCCCAACAATAGCCCAATGACAGAATGTCCCAGAGTGTTCTAAAGAACAACTAGAGTGCTAACAGTCTTACTTATGACAAAAGTATGGCACACCTGAAGTCATCTTGATTGGAATAAAGTGTTAACACTTAAAACATTTAATTTGCAAAGGAACAAAATGAGGGGGTTCATTTTGCCATAGAAATTATGATTAGTGCTGAAGAAAGAAAAATTAGGTCACATTTTGAGTGACTTCTCAAATCCTCTTATATTTCATTAAAATTATTCTGATATACAGTCTCCCAAGATAGCCACCAGAGACAAAAGAGCCCAAATGTAGCCCAAATATCAGCCAGATGTAGCCCAACTATAGCCCAATGACAGAATGTCCCAGAGTGTTCTAAAGAACAACTAGAACGCTAACAGTCTTACTTATGACAAAAGTATGGCACACCTGAAGTCATCTTGATTGGAATAAAGTGGTAACACTTAATACATTTAATTTGAAAAGGAACAACATGAGGGGTTTCTTTTTGCCATAGAAATTTTATATATATATATATATATATATTCACTGAAAAATCCATAGGTTTTAAACACGTTATAGTTAGGAAGTAGCATTCAAAAAACCTATGAAATTCACTGAAAAAACCAAAGGTTTTACACACGTTATAGTTAGGAAGTAGCATTTACAAAACCTATGAAATCCACTGAAAAAACCATAGGTTTGACACATGTTATAGTTAACTGGACATTTTACTCATATAAAACCAATGAAATTCCCCCGTTATAGTTACTTTAGCTAACTATAACTCGCGCGCCCGCAATGCACTGCTGATGACGTCACATATTATATCACTCATGACATGGTCAGTGACATCACTCATGACATCACTGATGATATCTGAAATAACATCACTGATGAAATCACTGATGACATCATCCTTGTAAAATAGTGGTAGACCTCCTCTCAGCGTAATATAACCTTTGATACACACATTTAAAAATAGAAACTACAATGTTCAAAGCATGAGTGATGTAATATGTGACGTCATCAGCAGTGCATTGCGGGCGCGTGTGTTATAGTTAGCTGAAGTAACTATAACGGGGGAATTTCATTGGTTTTATATGAGTAAAATATCCAGTTAACTATAACATGTGTCAAACCTATGGTTTTTTCAGTGAATTTCATAGGTTTTGTAAATGCTACTTCCTAACTATAACGTGTGTAAAACCTTTGGTTTTTTCAGTGAATATATATATATATATATATATATATATATATGTATATATATATATATATATATATATCTATACATATATATAGAGAGAGAGAGAGACAGAGAGAGAGAGAGAGAGAAAGAGAGAGATATTTTCACTGAAAAAAAACATAGTTTACAGAGACGTTATAGGTAGGAAATAGCATCAAAAACCTTAGAAATACACCGAAAAAAACAAAGGTTACAGAGACGTTTACTTAGGTTCACATTTTACATACTCAAAACCGTAGAAACTGAGCAGTTATAGCTACCTGGGCTAACTATAACTTACACTCCCCACAATGCACAGCTTATAAAGCGGGCAGAGAAACACATGAAAAAATTGTTCCTGCCCATAGAGCACAGGATTTTAAGCTGCTCCCTACAGGTAGGAACAATACTGGCTCCCGCTGGCGTCATGGGGACTTTGGGGGCCCTCAACATTGATAATGTGGGCTTCCTGGATGGGCTTCCTGGATGGGCTCAAGGGCACCCACCCTTTACTGGCAGGGCCATTTTTGTAAATCCTTCATTATGCATGGTCAAGGCATATGCATGGTAAAGGTGTTACGTGGTAAAGGCATACGTGTTTAGGCATTGCAGGGTAAAGGCATACGTGTTAAAGGCATTTGTTGGTATCTATGACATTATAATTAGTCTAATCCTGCACTATCTCTTGACTTGAAACTAAACCCTGGGCCTTGATAAACTGAACACAGCCAGCTCAAAAAAAGTGTAAAAGCAGGTTTAGTGGAAATGTCAGGTCACATTGTCATAACACAAAAGAGAGGGGAGGGCCCAAGGGGATGTTTAAAGACCCCACAATACTACAACCCCTTATTACAAACTATCACAACAGAAAGTAGCAGTGGGTCTATCAATCAGTTAGCTCAAATATGTGTCTGGAATCTGGAGGTAGACTTAAACTACTGAGGACTTTTGCAGGCAGCCCTATCGTGGTAGGATTAAATTTTGACGGTCTTTTTAGGCATGTATTCACCTCTTCACACAGATCCTGAGTATCTCCATTAGTCTTCGAAAAGAGAAAGTGTAGTCGAACCTTTCTAAAGAATCTTCCCATCTCTATTTGTGTGAGAAAAGGATCTCCTCTATTTGTTGCTACCAAGCCCAGGCCTCTGTTAAGCACCTGTTCTTCAAGTTGAGTCAATACATGGGAGCTTAGGTTAATTACGAGGCTGGTGTCGTTGACGTTCCCGGTTGCTCCTGGGGGATTTTCTTGCCATTCCTCAATCCACACCCTGACATATGAGAACAACAAAAGGTTTCCATTTCCATCATTAATATTGGCTTGAAACCTACCTTCCCGGTGTGAAGGAAACCCAAATGATGAACAGGGCGCCCAGGATCGACAACTGATGGGTATTTTTCCACATAGGAAAGATGCTCATTTTTGAAGTAGTTTAAGTCTACCTCCAGATTCCAGACACATATTTGAGCCAACTGATTGATAGGCCCACTGCTACTTTCTGTTGTGATAGGTCACATTGTCATCACATGCCATTTTCCCAGTGCATTGTACCATTTCCCCAGTTTTCCCCAGATAAATGGTGCTATGAACCGTATAGCACTACTCGCCACCACGTTTAGAGGGTGATCTATTTCTCTTTCTACCCTGGAAAGAGAGTTACTCCAGCATTTTGTTGAAGTGAAACTCTAACTGTTTCCAGTGTCAGAAATAGTCAGATTGGGGTCTGTGAATGCTCACTTGCTCACAAACTGACAAGGTGAATCATGCATGCAGTACAGTTACTAGTGTGTGATTCTACACATGCAAAACATGTACACCTGGCAGCTATCATCTGATTAGTTTTGTTTTCAAACATTGTTGAAAGAGCTGAGGACACAGACAAGCCCACTTACACCAAGAGAGAAACAGTAATAACAGTTATTCACAGGCCCTGGCAAAACCCCTAGGCCTGCTCATCATGAGACCAATCTCCCTCCCAAACATTCTTGCTAAACTATTCACAGGCATTCTGGCACACAACATAGTCCGTTCATAATGGCCTTATGACTGCAAGCCACAGCAGTGGTGGGTTAATATTGTGCTGTTAATAAAATTGATAATTTCCAACACTGAGAAGACACTGGGTGTAGGAAGGTGGATATCTAACTATATGGTTACCCCAACTTTTTGCCTTGTGTTTTTCTGGTTTTCTACTTAGTTGGCCTGGGATCCTGCTATTCAGGGCCCCAGGCTATCTGCTCTGCCTATAAAATGGACTCCGTGTACTTTAGGTACATACCAGATTGGGTATTGGGTCACCTCTGTGAGCCCCTGTGTAGTGTACCATAGGTACCCAGGGCATAGGTGCATCCAAGGCCTACCATGGGCTGAAGCATGTATTATGCCACCCCTAGCTGGCCATCCAAACTGACACCACAGGTTGATCACTCAGCTTGAGTAAGGTGGTGTAATCACCCCTTACTTAGATATAGTATACCTATATCTACCTTTATATATAGACATATATGCACCTATAAGTCACTCCCATGGTAGGCCTCGACAATCCTCAAGGCAGAGTGCTTGGTTTTATGTGAGAGGGTGCCCTAGCATGAGCTGAGCCCCTCTGCAGCTTTCAGAACCATGTCCTTATAGCTGTTCTATGATATAGCCATACCATATACTCTTAAGTGCATTATAATCCTCGCAGTTAAATGCTAACTTTCGTGTGGCTTTATCAAAACATGTGGTGTAAGGTGTCAAACACTTTGGAATACTACCCTCTCCCACCAATTCCGGCGGCGGGGTAGCATTCCACCCTTCTAGAGGGAAAAGACATGTATGTTACTGCTTTACCCGGTTAGAGTTAAACAGAGCTTCAGCATCACAAAATGGATGCTGCTGCCACAGACACGAGTCTGACCTCCTGCTGCTGGACGAAACTTCAGCAAGGGAGGCCTGGACAATGGGTTTCCTGTCGAGGGAGGTGCTAGGACCTCTCCAGACAGCCTGTAGTGTATTGGGGCAGTGTGGGTTGAATGGAACAATGCTTTTCCAGACACTGCCTGGGGCACACAAGATGCTCCATGCATAGCCCGGTTCAAACCAGTTGCTGGGGCACTCCAGCCCTGCTCTGTCACGATACTGGACAAAGGGTAAGGGGTGTAACCACCCCCTTCTCAGGTGCACCCATAGGAGGGACCTAGTGGGTAATCCAGCCCATTTTGTTAGTATAAAGATAGGTGCTGTGTCCCCAGGACTTTAGATTATCCTGGAACGAAACTCTGAAATGAAACTCTTGGACCTTCGACATTCTATACCGACTAGAAGACTGAAGACATCTCCCTTGTGGTCAAGGAGTGACCACCCTGTGTAAACAGGGACCCCTGTCTTTAGTAACAAGCAAGGTAAAGGCGGCAGTTGGCATTTGAGCTGATCCAGTGTGAACAGGAAAGCATTGTGGAAAAAGATGTCCGGAGTTACCTTTGTCATATATACTTCCTGAAGAGTTACCTTTGTTATACAGTTCATAAAGAGTTACCTTTGTTATACACTTCCTGAAGAGTTACCTTTGTTATACACTTCCTGAAGAGTTACCTAAGGTAGATACTTCCTGAAACTGAATTAACGGCAGCGCTTACGGATTCCTCTCTTTTTCCACAATCTGTTCTGTTTAAATGAAATCTTGTCCATGTATATCTACCCAAAACTGTACCTGTAGCACATGAGTGCTCTGTAGCTGCCCTTTGCTTAGTAATTTACTCTGAACAATGGTAAATCACCGCCTTTTCAGAAGTAAATACAATGTGACATGTTCAACCACAGTTTTAATGAAATATCCATGTATGGTAAAATGTTCCTTACTAAATTTCAAATATGGTAGAGAAGAGATGTCTTATCCAGCTGGTTAAATATTGTGTATTCACATTGTATTACATTTGCATTTAGTAATATTACATTTCTTTACATCCAACAGAAAATAAGCCTTAAATGCACGGATTGATTTTGAATAATGAAGATAACACATCAAACCTGCAAAAATTGTCAAAAATAAGGAGCTCCAAAAACATCAGTGCAATCAGAGACAGAGGACAGATCCAGGAAGAAGCAGTCAAAGGCAATTCAGTGAGTGTCCGAGTCTGAGCTCTGCACCTCGACACCCCAAGACAAAGAAATGACCTCTACAAAATTAAGGCAACAAAACTGACAAACCACCTGCTGTATAAACAAGCGTCCAACACCAGCTTTGATCATGAGGCCGGTATGAGAGTTGGAGGAAGGTCTCGTGTCTATTTGGGATCCACAGCTTGGAACAAACTCCCTCTTCAGCTTTGAGCTGTTAGTAACATGATAATGTTTTAAAAAAGGTTGAAAACTTGGCTTTTTGTCCATGTTTGAAACATCTGGATTTACTTTCTTTTCTGACCTGTGCTTTGCCCCGGGACACTCTTTGGAGTAGCTGTACACATTACGAGTCGCTTCACCATCATGATATGGGTAGAGCAGTGCTTCGCTATCTAAACTGGCACCAGACCAGCATTCAGTGCTCTAGGTGTATTGTGAACTCTTTCTAGCCAAACCACAGGCACCAGGGAAAAGCACAACAAAGTGGAGCCTAACAACTGAAGGCTAAAGGAAAGCGGAGATCTGCTCTCTGAAGTACAGAGTATTGTCCCAATTTGCACCTACCGGAAGGAAGATTAAGCTTTACCCGCAAACATGCAAAGCCATTATCCAATCTAAAGATGCAATCACCCACAAGGAAGCTTTACTGATATTTTGAATGTGGCAGGTATTTAGTGAGTCTTGTATTTTATTGTTAAATCGGAAATATCACACACATACAGGGAATGTGAAAATAACACAAGTGGTTTATTAACTATGCTGACCCTTCAGGAAACACGGTCAGGAGAAAAATCGTGCAATTGCACTGAATATGTCAACAACTTTAGCCAATTAGAAACCCTAAAACAGCATCAGCGAATACAAACAGGGGAAAAACCATACAATTGCACTGAATGTGTGCAGAGCTTCAGTCGGTTAAAACATCTCCAAACACATCAGCGAACACACAAAGGGGAAAAACCATACCATTGCAATGAATGTGGGAAGAGCTTCAGTCAAATTGCAAACCTCCACACACATCAGAGAATACACACAGGGGAAAAACCATACCATTGCAGTGAATGTGTGAAGAGCTTCTTTCGGTTACAAGAACTCCAAAAACATCAGCAAACCCACACAGGGGAAAAGCCATACCATTGCAAGGAATGTGTAAAGAGCTTAACTCAATTATCAAGCCTCCATAGACATCAGAGAATACACACAGGGGAAAAACCATACCATTGCAAGGAATGTGTAAAGAGCTTCAATCAAATTTCACAGCTCCGCACACATCAGAGAATACACACAGGGGGAAAACCATACCATTGCAGCGAATGTGTGAAGAGTTTCAGTACGTTAGCAAAACTCCAAACACATCAGCGAACACACACAGGGGAAAAACCATACCATTGCAGTGAATGTGTGAAGAGTTTCAGTACGATAGCAAAACTCCAAACACATCAGCGAACACACACAGGGGAAAAACCATACCATTGCAAGGAATGTGTGAAGAGCTTCAGTCAATTATCAAGCCTCCATAGACATCATAGAATACACACAGGGGAAAAACCATACCATTGCAGTGAATGTGTGAAGAGCTTCTGTCGGTTACAAGAACTCCAACTACATCAGCGAACCCATACAGGGGAAAAATCATACCATTGTAAGGAATGTGTAAAGAGCTTCAATCACATTTCACAGCTCCACACACATCAGAGAATACACACATGGGGAAAACCATACCATTGCAGTGAATATGTGAAGAGTTTCAGTACGTTAGCAGAACTCCAAACACATCAGCGAACACACACAGGGAAAAAACCATACCATTGCAGTGAATGTGTGAAGAGCTTCAGTCAAATTACATGTCTCCGCACACATCAGAGAATACACACAGGGGAAAAACCATACCAGTGCAGTGAATGTGTAAAGAGCTTCAGTCAGTTAACAGGCCTCCAGAGACATCAGCGAATACACACTGGGGAAAAACCATACAATTGCAGTGAATGTGGAAGTAGTTTTAGGTCACAATCAAACCTCCATAGACATCAGCGAATACACACAGGGGAAAATCCATACCATTGCAATGAATGTGGCAGTAGTTTTAGGGTACAATCAAACCTCCATAGACATCAGCGAATACACACAGGGGAAAATCCATACCATTGCAATGAATGTGGCAGTAGTTTTACTTACTCTTCAACATTAAGAAATCATCAGCGAGCTCACAAAGGGGAAACAAATCTTTTAAATGCCATGAATGCTTGAAAAGCTGTAGTCCATTATCAATCCTAAGCAGGCATCAGCGAACACACGCAGAAGAAAAGCCTTCAAGTGCAATGAATGTGTGAAGAAATGTAGTCAATTGTCAAGCCTATGTAGACATCAGCTTGCACACACTCTGTAAATACCGTACAACTGTAGTGAGTGTAGAAGTACCTTTAGGAAATCTTTCGCATTAAGGATTCATCAGTTAATGCTCACAGAGAAAAATCCTTTCAGGTGCAGTGAATGTGTGAATAGCTTCTGTCAGTTATTGAACCTACGGATAAATCAACTAACACACACAGAGTAAAAATGGGCATTGCAATGAATGTCAGAAGTGATTTTGTCAATTGCAAACACACCTGGGGTAAACCTTAGAATTGCACTAAAAGTGTGACGAGCTTTTGTCAATTTCTGATCCTACATAGCCTCAGCGAACACACACCTTCATTTAACTCACTTAGAAATAATCCTAGTGATGCATTGAATTCAAAAAGAACTTAGGAACAATAAAAATAATATTGACTCATCTGAGGACATAGACAGGAGCAGAACAGTCCAGTTATTGTGAGATGAAGAAATTACAGGAACAAGTATATAATTATGTGGGTTATTCAAATACCAGATGAATGAAGACTCGACTAGAAGAAATGAAGAAAACCAAAGATTAGTAGTATATTGAAAGTGTCTGTTCCCAGTGATTGTTCACTTTGGTACACATAGAAAAAAAAACGTGATATAACAGGAAATCCACTGGGAGACTAGCACAATGTGAAATAAAAGAAAAGAAGCACTGGTGGTTTTTATTTGGCGATGAAGAGTTGCAAAGAAAAACATCCAAGTGTTCCTGTTCATGCTACCTGTAAAAGTGTAGGGATGAATATGATTCTGCCTGCACACATTACTATATTAGCATAAGTGAGTTATTTGCGAAAACGCCATTTTGCTGCTTTTGCACACGACACTACATCTCTGTTTTTATAAAGACAAACTGCTTGCTTTTCCTTCACATGAGAACGATCTGTTTTTCACATCTCCAGACTCACACTGCCACCTCAAGTCTGCACAAAGTGTTCAAGGTTAAAATAACAATGTATGCTGTTGATGCAGGTTGATCGGCCCACGCTCTAAACACAACACGAACACAGCTGCTCATTTCTGAAACTCAGGTGCTTTTAATATTGCACTGCATGCATGAGTCTAGCACTTGGGAAAAACCTTTCAATCAACAAAGAGCTCTGCTGATCTGGGATGCGATTCACTTCACCTGACTTTGGAGGTATGGGGTTCCCGGTTTTAACCTAGAGATCTTCTATTATTATAATACCTAGCTCCTAGCAAGGGGAGGGTGGTACACAAGGCGCTATAGACCTGGTTCCACTATCATTATAATACGATTTCTCCCTCTGTATTTTATGGAATTGTAACAATGTTGATTGTATTGATTTTATGCATCTTTTTACTTATTTTAGCAAATATACTGCATCTTAGAGCACGTAGTTGAAATAAACATTTTAAACTATACCGTGTCTCTGATTGCTCACGTTGTGGACATTTATGAGAATAAAAACAAAAGAGTGTTCTTGATTCCCACTATTCCTGAGAGGTCCCAAAGTCGCTTGTTCATTGGTAGCTTCGCTGTAGTACGGAGAATGAATGAGACACTGTTGCTAGTCGGATAGGGGTTCTGGGCACTGAGGTGGATTTTTGGTACACCCCAATACACTGAGGTCCTGGTTTCCTGCGCATAGTTCTGTGCATGAGCAGAATTCCCGCAACATGGCGCCCAAAGTCATGATTAGTGCTCGTATCTGTCCACAATACCCTCAACACCTTTTCCTGTTAACATGCGTGACGGATTAACCTACCTATATGAATGTGTTATAGGTTAATTCAAGCATGAGATTTATGAAAAGGTTCACATTTTGAATACTACCCTTTGTTGTACTGCAATTTATATAAATAGTTTTTCTTCTCTATGTCCTCATGGGTGATATTGACATAGCTCAGCATAGTTGGACAGCGCTCCGGCGTCATCTGACGCAGCTTGGAGTACCAGACGATGGTATGTCTGTTATCTTTGTGGTGAGTGCATATTCGGCGTTCTCCTTTGAGCTTTTCTACTCTTGGGTCACGTTTCCTGCAATAAATGCAGATGAGGATACATTTCATACATACACTCACACTGCGATTCCTGTGAACTATACTCCATATAGGACACAAGAGATTCCAATTTCACCATGGCAGCATCGTGTTTGGTTGTATGGCACCCTCCCCCACACCGTAACTCCGGTTCGGTTAGGTCGCTTGTCAATTCCTGGGGCAACTTGGCCAGTCTTAGCCGGGTTCACACCATATCCACGTTATCTCAATGCCCTGATTGACGACTTGTGTCAACTTTATACCTCTTTTGTTGGGGTACATAGGGCTTTGGTTCAATATGTTTCTTGCAGCGGAACAAGTTGGACCGGCCGGGATGTAGATTAGTCCATTCATGGTTAATTCGGTTAATTCGGTAATGGGCAAGCACCCTCAAACTAAGTACGATATGCCTTATTGTCATGCTGAGAAATTTGACCAACTGGAAGCAGTGTTTCCTAATACCACTCCTGTGGAAAAACACAGGATTCTCACAATTAGTTTGCAGAAAGACTTATTGCCAGAGTTAACAGATTGTGAGATTTGGGGTAAAGTATTTGCAGCAGAATATGCGAAGTATTTCTGCGCGCTGTCTATGAATATCTTGCCCTCTGTGATCAAGCATGTTCCGGATGAGCACAGTGCGGAGGCGGCTGTCGAGTTGAGAATGAGGCTCGTTGGAGTTTTTGACGTAGTTGCTGATCTCATCTTTTGTAATGTAAAGGGAGATGCGGTTATCTTTCAGGTGTCGAATGCTTTGCGCCTTGTCCAAGACCTCGACAAACCCCGAGCGTTACCATGAATTATTGCGGAGGCTTATAAGACCATTGGCCGCAATAGTTTGGGTGTTAAGCTTTTTGCTAAAACGGCAACTCAACCGCAGACTCAGATAGCAAAGTCTACTAAAGACAACCATCCAAATTTTCCAAAACAGAATTGGAAGAATAAAAATCAGGGGAAGCAGCAAAAGAAACAGGGGTCGCCTCCGGCGTCGCGATACCAGCGTCGCTCCGAAGCCGCCAATTCCTTTGTTGTGCACGGCGCAGCCGATTTAAGGCGCTGCCACCGTAACTGCACCCATTTCAGACACCATCTTGCTGGGAGGAAGGGTTGCGGTCCAGTTGTTGGACGCCTCCCGCCCTCCCAATATATTTAAGGGGCATCACATACTATAGCTGTGATATTTGCCATATTCTCCCCTGAGGCGGAAGCCGGGGGCTCTCAGCTCTTTTCTGTTCACTGCCTTACTGCACGCTCTTGAAATACGAAGTACGTGTATTTTAAAATCTGTATATATTTTAACAGCTCTATTTTAAACGCTACCTCTTTGCACTTCGGCGCGAGACTAGCGTCGCTCCGAAGCCGCCAATTCCTTTGTTGTGCACGGCGCAGCCGATTTAAGGTGCTGCCACCGTAACTGCACCCATTTCAGACACCATCTTGCTGGGAGGAAGGGTTGCGGTCCAGTTGTTGGACGCCTCCCACCCTCCTCTAAACCCGCCCCTTACATGTACAAAAACATTAACCCTCCCCATGCGGGCGGGCGCAGCGGGCGCGCCGGCGGCGCGCCAAAGGCAAGCCCGTCTGCGCCCGTCCCCACCTGGACCGGGCCCAGGGCCACCACCCCATGTCCCCTTAACCCAGCGACTTGTCTACACTACTCTAATATTAAGCTGCTCGAGATGCGTCCTCACAATCACTGCGATTGTCGAAAGCTTGACCCAATATCCCTTCCCGGTCTTTTCACACAGTTCTGTGCTCATTGTATGGTTTCTATCCCCCTCGCCATTAAATCACCCTCCAGTGCTAACAAAAATACACATACCAGCATATCAATAGCACTTTCTAATGTACGCTCGCTCGGTAAACACCGACAGGATATAGCAGACTTGATAGAGGATAGGAATTTAGATATATTATTCATGACCGAAACTTGGATGGACAATTCATCCGACCCAGACCTAGTGATTGCAGTCCCAAGAGGTTTCACAATCTATAGACACGATAGACAGCATAAAAAAGGGGGCGGACTAGCGATTATCGCCCGTGACTCACTTAATGTGAGAATTACTGCCACCCTCGCAATCATGCTATCCCCTTCCAACAACTTCAAAGGGATCCTTGTATACAGACCACTTGGATCACGACCACGATCAGACTTTATCACGGATTTGAGTTCTATCCTGGAATCCCTGGCTCTGGAAGACTCTTTTACAGTTTTGGGTGATTTTAATTTTCACCTAGACAAACTAGAGGATAGGGATACTTTATCTCTTATCTCGGATATGAAGACATTTGGTCTTCCCCTTCTGGTTAACTGTCCTACGCATGACGGTGGCCATACACTGGATGGCATCTTCTCCAATCTGGAGGATATCCACATAAATCAAATCCTCCCTTTCACTTGGTCAGATCATTACTCCATCTTGGGCTCCATCATCATCCAGGAAACACTCACCGCTAAAGTATTCGCCAATTCCCGTCAACCGTTTAAAGCCTGGAATGACATAGATAGTCCTAGCCTGAAAACGCTACTTGGTAATTCCAACCCCATTTTTTCCGCAGACCCCAACATTGCCACCAAGCAATTCCACGACTGGCTGGGTACTGCCGCTAATTCACTGGTTCCCACTAAACAGGCGACCAGAAACAGACTCGCCCCCTCGGCACCTTGGTTCACTGAAGAACTAAGAACCCAGAAACAACTCTGCAGGAACAAGGAGAGGCATTGGCGGAAGGCCTATAGCGAAGACAACAGAATTCGCTACATGGAGACGTTGGTCAAATATAAAACCATGATCAGTGAGGCTAAGAAAAAGTACTTTAGTGAACGGATAGAGCTAGCAAAAAACTCCTCTAAGGAACTTTACGATACCACCAAGCAGCTAGCTGGTTACTCCCCTGATCTGAACCCACCTCCCTCTCAATCTCTTTGCGATGCCCTGGCTACCTTCTTTTTCACGAAGGTCAATGACATCTTCTCGGCTTTCTCAAATAATACTAATACCCCCTCTATTACCCATACCTCGACTTACTCTGCACCCAAGTTTACTCATTTTACAGATATCACCAACGCTCAAACTGCGGAAATCATCACCACGATCAAAACAGGATCTGCACTTGATCCTTGTCCTTTTAAAATTCTTCCACCTATTATCGATGTGCTTATATCTGCCATTACTCTAATCTGCAACACCATGTTCAGATCAGGTATTTATCCAGACGCCCTAAAAAAAAATCTCCTCAAACCATTACTAAAGAAGCCTCACCTTGATAAGGATGAATTGAAAAACTACCGGCAAATTGCAAGCCTTCCATTCCTGGCCAAAGTGGCCGAAAAAGCAATGAATTTACAACTATCTGCTTTCATAGAGGAACACCATCTACTCGATGATACTCAATTTGGGTTCCACCCATTCCATGGTACGGAGACTGCGCTGATGACATCAGATCTGTTAGACCTGTCAGCCTTAGGGTGGTCTTTCCCCGTGATTTTTTTGCCCTTGCCTCATTTTTCCCACCTTCTTTTTGTTGGCCCTTAGGTCTTCGGGGACCTTTTCATAGCTAATCTGTGTTAGGGTGCAGGTGCTCTCTACTTCCAGCATGGCTGCCACTGGCCCCTGCTACTGCAGCGAGGTCTTTTTAGTGTAGCACCCTAGTTGCCAGGAGCAGGCTGGGTCCCCATACAATGTTGCAACACCAGCCACCCAGCCCCTGTCCATAGTTAGAGTGGGGAAGCTCCTGGAACCTTCCAGAAGAAAGGCGGACCTGACTGTTCCCGCCTTAGAGAGTGGTCACCTGACCTGGGCATATATAAGCAAGGGAGGGAACTTTTTCTAGTCAGTTGGGGCATCACTGACCTGGGAAACCCACACAGGAGTTTTAGGCAGGAGGGCCTAGTGAGGAACCTATGCTACTGGCAGTGACAGGATTAAGGTGCTGCCTCTTAAGCTGGGTGAGGTGTCCAAAGCTAGCCCCCTGATCTGGCCCAGTGGTAGGGAACCCCAGGGCCCATCTGCAGTGACTGAGGAGAAATTCTTCAAGCCTTCAACTCATCACCCCCCCCCCCTTCCACTTCAAGAAACAAGCAACTAAGGGCGCAGAACCATCCAAGCGCCAAGAAACCTGCTTCCTGGGACCAGGTACTGGACTGTGCTGCCCTGCGCATCCCCTGCCTACAACTGGGCCTACCTGTCTCCCCCTGACTGAACTTTTGGCCAAGCGCTACAATTTGCTCCCATCCTGCCTGCCTTGAGCTAACTGTGCCCTTGAGACTCTAGCGCTGAAGCCCCCTGTGAGGCACTGGTATTCTAAAGCGCTTCTCCCCCTCAGGAATCATCTTGTCAGCGAGGCGCTGCATTTGCCCCCAAGCGCTCACCTGCTGTCCCCGAGCGCTGCGATAGCCTGTCGCTGTCTGCCGCTGTCCCGCCGGGCCTGGAGGCGCCAGTGGCCCCCTCCTTCTGCCCAGCCGAGACTGCCCCTCAGGCGCTGTCGCTCAGCGCACCAAATCACCGCCGCAGCCCACGGAAGCGCTGTGATACCCCTCGGTGGCCCTCGGTACCAGAAGAGGGCCGCCGCAGTGTGGCCGGGCCCCACCCGACTGAGAGGAGGTCCCGCGGCAGCCCCCGGAGCCTGAGGAAGGCCGCCGCGTAGTCCAGTCAGGCCTCGTTAGGCCTGAAGCCAAGTCGCTGCCTCCATCACGTGACGAGGGCGTTCGGCCTCGTCATTGGCCGCGCCCCCGTCTCCCTGTGCCGCGATTGGTCCCGCGGCCCGGCCCACACTGCTCCCTCATTGGCCGTCACCGCGGGCCCCGCTGACACGGCCCGGCGGCCGAAGAGAGCTGCACTTCACTACGGAGGGGGCCGCTGAGCCTGAGAGCCCCCTCCACTTGCCGCCCAAACGCTGGTCCAGCTTCGCCCCGGCACCGGGGCTCCACAACTGCCCCCGCGGCGCACAGGGCCGGAGCTCCTTTCCCCCCAAGCGGACACTTTGCAAGGGCCCCGGAGGGCCGAAGAACACAAGGTAACCCCCTGGGGAGGAGGGCGGTAGGCCCGAGGTCGCCCCTCCCCCGGGGTTAGCTGAGACTGGGTCCTGTTGGCCCCCTTCTGAATGTGCCTCGAATATTTGGAGGCTGGAGGGTCAGACACTTTCCTCATTATATCGTAGTGCACCATATTTACAAGCCTGATATGTTCAAAGTGAGCCGTATTTACAAGCCTGATATGTTTAAAGTGTACCATATTTACCAGCCTGTTAATGAGAGGGAGAGTCACTTCACTGTACTGAATTTTCTTGCAGAGGTGGACTTCCATAATATTCTGATGATCTGATCTGGGTCGCAAACCGATCTGTATTCACAAGAAGAAAGGCTTGTGGTTGATGACTAAAGGCTGTGTTCTTTGAAGTTCCTTGTTAGACTGATAAGTACTTGCTGGAATGTTTTATTACTTTCTAGGAAAAGTGTCCATGAGAGGTTTGATGTGTTACTTAAACGCAACACTATAGTCGCTTCTTGTAGGATCCTCCAGGTTTATACAAATACCCCTTTGCCTGCCAAAGAGTCTGATGCGACAGGCGGGGTTAGTTAATGTTTCATTGCTTAGATGAGCTGGTTATTATTTTAATGAAAAGTCTTACTGAAATGCTTAATGAAATGTTCACCCATTTACAGGAAATGCAATCTGAACGTGATTCATGAAATGTCTTAATGAAATGCTTATCTGAAATACTAATGAATTACTAATGCATCCCTCTATTTGAAAGCCTATGTAAAAGATCTTGATTTCTTTCAAATACAACTACTGGTGTGGTCTCCATTATTGCGCAACTGTGTGTTTCATTGGATGTGAGTGTTAACTGGCTGCTTTACACGCAAGCCCCTGGCTGCCTTCCTGCTCGAGCCATGCTACCCCCCGGAGAACTGGTGGTCCCAGTTCTTACATTGTTGGCGAGCGGTGGGATCCAGGAGGACCTGTAGCTACCTAACACCCTCCAGTGGGACAGAGTGTACTGCAATTAATTGGACACCTGTCGTGCTTCAAGCAAACCCAAATGCCCACCACTGTCTAGCCTGCAGCAAAATGTGTTGAACCAGCATTGTTGCCCACATCTTAGAATTTTTCTTCCAGGTTATCTAGGTCCTCACCTGACAGAATGGAGTTCCAGCTGGCTGACCTTGATAGGTACACTGTAGTGCAGTTAAGGGAGTTTTGTCAGGGGATGGGAGTGCCTGTGGGGACGAGAGCTGTAAAAGAAGAGCTCCGTACCGCCTTGAGGGCATGGGTAAGGGCCCACCCAGAGGAAGAAGAGGATGGGGAACAGGTCACACACGGGGAGGCAGACACTCAGGAAGACCCAGGCCTGCTCAATATTGACATGTCAGACAATATATTGCCAGGAAGACGTTCCGGGTCAGGAAGCAGTGTATCTAGGGAGAGTGTGTCACCGCAGGAGTACGAGGTCAGGAGGGAGGAGAGACGATTGAAGTGGGAGCTTGCCAAGTTAGAGCACGAGAGGGAGAGAGAAAGGGAAGATAAGAATCTGGCTTTAGAGAGAGAAAGGGAAGATAAGCAGTTTGCTTTGGAGAGAGAGAAATTAGCATTGGAGGAAAGGAAGCTGGCGCACAAGCTGCAGCTCAAGGAAATGGAGCTGCAAGCATTGCAGTTGAGTGCGCCAGGAAGTCCTAATGGTGGCAGCGTACCAGGAGCTCATCAGGAGCCCAGATTCTGGTTACCCAAGGAGGTGATAGCGAGCTACACCAAGGGGGATGACATTGCCAGGTGGTTGGAGGCGTATGAAGTGGCCTTGACTGCCCATGGGGTGCCTGAGAAACACTGGGGAGGTGATTTGTACCGCTATATACCTCCTGATGTCAGGGACTCACTCCTGTAATTGGAGAAGGCAGACCAGTTTAGGTATTCCCCATGAAGGAGGCACTTAGCAAACATTTTGGCCTCACCCCTGAAAGGTATCGCCAGAGGTTTCGTGGCAGCCATAAGCTGTCCACGCAGAATTGGGTGGATGTTTTTGAATATGCCCGAAAGGCTCTGGATAGTTGGGTGCGTGGCAGCGAGGTGCGTGATTTTGAGGGTCTGTATAACCTTTTTTGAGAGAGCACCTCTTGGATAAGTGTTTTCCGGAGTTGCGCCAGCATTTGGTGGACCCCAAGCTTACTGATTCCCGTGAGCTCGCGGAGGAGGCGGATATTTGGGTCAGCACCCGGGTGTCACACAAGGGCCCCGGGGGAGATGGCCCGAAAGGCGGTCAGGGCGCCCCTCAGAAGAAAGAGGGTGGAGATAAAAGAACGGAGTTCTCACGAGGCCCACAAACTAGACAGTTTGTGAAAGGAGTAGGTACCCCACCTCAGAACTGTTCCCCAAAACCCACTTACCCTGACAAGAGTCAGCAGCCAAAAGTGGTCCGGTGCTATGAGTGCGGAGAGGTCGGACACTACAAGGGAGATCCCCAGTGTCGCAAACGACCCCCAGCCCCCACTGGTGGCAAGAGTCCCGGGGTGGCTAGCGTAGCGCTTGGGTTGGAGCTGCCCCTAGATAGGGAAGGGGAGTGGACAGGCCTGACCCTGGTTTCACTTGGGGATAGAGAGATGGTCCCAGTGACGCCCTTACCATCGAATACTGCTAAGTACCAGCAGAGGGTGAAGGTCAATGGGGAGGAGGTGGACGCTCTGAGGGACACAGGAGCCAGTATGACCACTGTAGTGAGGCGGCTGGTGTCCCCTGAGCAGGTTGTTCCTGATGTGTATCATCCGGCCGTGTTGGCTGACGGCAGAATGAGCTACTATCCCGTGGCTCAAGTTCCCTTTGAATGGGGAGGAGTGTCAGGCCCGTTGAGAGTTGCGATCAGCCCTGCCTTACCTGTGGACTGTCTGCTCGGTAATGACCTCGAACATACCGCCTGGAAGGAAGTGAAGTTTAAGGCCGACACTGAGATGCTGGGATTACCAGGGTGGACTTGCGTAGTCACCACAGCTGCTCGGCAAGAAGCTCAACCCGGGTTGGAGCCTGAAACAACGGCCCAACCCACTGTCGGTCCAGAGGAGAGTGTTGTGGAGGACACACCCCGTGTGATGGATGAGGAGCCCGCGGAGGTAACCCCGGAGTCCGTGGAGGTGGATGTCGTTCCCGTGGGGGACTTGCCGACCCTTGCCGAGTGGCATGTGGAAGGAGGTCCTACCCTGGAGGAATTCTGTTGGGCGCAGAAGGAGTGCCCCACGCTTGAAGGCATGCGGCGACAGGCCGAAGCCCAAGCGATGAACAAGGAGACCGGCAACTATCACGTGTATTGGAAGGATGGCCTCCTGTACAGTGAACCAAGGGTTCCGGTGCATGGGTCCTCGAGGGCCTTAGTGGTCCCCCAGTGTTACCGGGCCTTTTTGATGGAACTGGCGCATGAGATACCTCTAGCCGGACACCTGGGCCAGGTCAAGACCTTTGCGAGGCTAGTCCCACATTTTTATTGGCCTAGGATGAGAGTTGCCTCTGACACCTATTGCAAGACCTGCAAGACTTGCCAGGCCAGTGGCAAGACTGGGACCAAATTGAAGGCCCCATTTGAACCACTCCCAGTGGTCGGGACCCCTTTTAAGCGGGTCGGTATTGACATCGTTGGGCCGTTGGACCCTCCGACCTCTGCGGGACATCGGTTCAATCTGGTGTTAATGGACCACGCCACTCGGTACCCGGAGGCCATCCCTCTGAGGACCGTTACTGCACCTGTGGTGGCGCGGGCCCTGATGGGGATATTTACCCAAGTGGGATTCCCCAAGGTCGTGGTGTCGGACAGGGGCACAAATTTCATGTCGACCTACATGCAGGCCATGTGGAAGGAATGCGGAGTGACCTATCGGTTCTCCACTCCTTACCACCCCCAGACTAACGGGCTCGTAGAGCGCTTCAACAAGACCTTGAAGGGGATGATCCGGAGTCTGCCAGAAGACCTGAGGTGGAAATGGGACATCCTCCTCCCTTGCTTGCTGTTCTCGTACCACGAGGTACCCCAGAAGGGAGTCGGGTTCAGCCCCTTTGAATTGCTCTATGGCCATCCCGTTAGGGGACCCCTCAGCCTGGTCAAGGAGGGTTGGGAGAAGACTTCGAAGAAACTTCCCTGTGATGTTGTCAGCTACATGCTGGCATTCCGCAGCCAGATGGCCAAGCTGTGGAAGGAAGCCTCAGACAATCTGGAGACTAGCCAAGCCGTCATGAAGGAGTGGTATGACCAATACGCTCGGACGGTGGAGTTGGACACTGGACAGAAGGTGTGGGTCATGGAGCCTGGGGCGCTTAGTGCCCTCCAGGACCGGTGGACTGGTCCGTATGAGATTGTGGAGCGTCGAGGCCAGACCACCTACGTCGTGGACTTGAAGACCCCCCCGACAACCACACCGGGTGCTCCACGTCAACCGCCTGAAGCCTCATCATGAGCGATCAGAGCTTGCTCTCCTCATGGTGACGGATGGGAGCGAGGAGGAGAAAAGTGAGCCTCTTCCTGACCTTCTAGCGGCTCAGGAGAAGGATGGTTCAGTGGAGGGAGTTGTCCTCTCCCTATCCTTGACCCCAGAACAAAAGAGGGACTGCCGCCAGGTATTGGCGCAGCAAGCCTCATTGTTCTCCCTCACGCCTGGAGTCACACATCTGTGTACCCATGATGTGGACACAGGGGACAGTCCGCCAGTGAAAAACAAGTCTTACCGGCTGTCCGAGAAAGTGAGGAACAGCATCCAGGGTGAGGTGATCAAGATGCTGGAGCTGGGTGTGATCGAACCCTCCAGCAGCCCGTGGGCTAGTCCGGTTGTGTTGGTGCCGAAAGCAGCTCCACCGGGCACCACACCAGAACTTCAGTTCTGTGTGGATTATCGGGGGTTGAATTCTGTCACCAAGACAGATGCTCACCCGATACCACGGGCAGACGAGCTGATTGACTGGCTGGGAGCAGCCAAGTACCTCAGCACCATCGACTTGACATCGGGGTACTGGCAGATTGCCATGGCCGATGGAGCGAAGGAGAAGACAGCGTTCTCCACCCCCGAGGGTCACTTCCAATTTCGAGTGATGCCCTTCGGGCTCAAGAATGCTCCGGCCACTTTCCAGCGGTTGGTGAACCAGGTATTATCTGGCCTGGAGTCGTTCTCAGCAGCTTACCTGGATGACATAGCTGTCTTCAGTAGCACCTGGGAGGACCATCTGCAACATCTCCAGGAGGTGCTGCGGGCGTTACAACGTGCCGGCTTGACTATCAAAGCTAGCAAGTGCCAGATTGGACAGGGCTCTGTCGTGTACCTGGGACACTTGGTGGGCGGAGGTAAGGTGCAACCCCTCCAGGCCAAAATTGAGACCATCATGGCCTGGGAGCCGCCCAAAACTCAGACTGAGGTCCAAGCTTTCCTCGGCCTCACTGGCTATTACCGCAGATTCATCAAGGGATATGACACCATCGTGGCCCCCTTGACCGAGTTGACGTCCAAAAAGCAGCCACGACAGGTCATCTGGACGGCTGCTTGCCAGGAGGAATTTGAAACACTGAAGTGCGCGATGTGTACCGCTCCGGTGCTGGCCACTCCGGACTTCCAAAAAGAATTCATCGTGCAGACAGATGCCTCAGAGCATGGCGTAGGTGCCGTGCTATCGCAACTCAATGATGATGGCCAAGACCAACCTGTGGCCTTCATCTCCAGGAGACTCCTCCCTCGGGAACGGCGATGGAGTACCATCGAGCGAGAAGCCTTCGCTGTGGTCTGGGCTTTGAAGAAGTTGAGGCCATACCTTTTTGGCTCTCACTTCCTGGTTCAAACCGACCACCGTCCCCTTCGCTGGCTCATGCAGATGAGAGGCGAAAACCCAAAGTTGCTAAGGTGGTCGATTTCCCTACAGGGGATGGACTTTAGGGTGGAACATCGGCCCGGAGCTGACCACACCAATGCTGACGGTCTCTTCCGGTTTTTCCGCCTTAGTGACGAGAACTCCCTAGAGGTTGGGTAGCTCTCCCCACTTTCAGCTGGGGGGGACGCATGTTAGACCTGTCAGCCTTAGGGTAGTCTTTCCCCGTGATTTTTTTGCCCTTGCCTCATTTTTCCCACCTTCTTTTTGTTGGCCCTTAGGTCTTCGGGCACCTTTTCATAGCTAATCTGTGTTAGGGTGCAGGTGCTCTCTACTTCCAACATGGCTGCCACTGGCCCCTGCTACTGCAGCATGGTCTTTTTAGTGTAGCACCCTATACAATGTTGCAACACCAGCCACCCAGCCCCTGTCCATAGTTAGAGTGGGGAAGCTCCTGGAACCTTCCAGAAGAAAGGCGGACCTGACTTTTCCCGCCTTAGAGAGTGGTCACCTGACCTGGGCATATATAAGCAAGGGAGGGCATCACTGACCTGGGGAACCCACGCAGGAGTTTTAGGCGGGAGGGCCTAGTGAGGAACCTATGCTACTGGTAGTGACAGGATTAAGGTGCTGCCTCTTAAGCTGGGTGAGGCGTCCAAAGCTAGCCCCCTGATCTGGCCCAGTGGTAGGGAACCCCAGGGCCCATCTGCAGTGACTGAGGAGAAATTCTTCTAGCCTTCAACTCATCACCCCCCCCCTTCCACTTCCAGAAACAAGCAACTAAGGGCGCAGAACCATCCAAGCGCCAAGAAACCTGCTTCCTGGGACCAGGTACTGGACTGTGCTGCCCTGCGCATCCCCTGCCTACAACTGGGCCTACCTGTCTCCCCCTGACTGAACTGTGGGCCAAGCGCTACAATTTGCTCCCATCCTGCCTGCCTTGAGCTAACTGTGCCCTCGAGACTCTAGCGCTGAAGCCCCCTGTGAGGCACTGGTATTCTAAAGCGCTTCTCCCCCTCAGGAATCATCTTGTCAGCGAGGCGCTGCATTTGCCCCCAAGCGCTCACCTGCTGTCCCCGAGCGCTGTGATAGCCTGTCGCTGTCTGCCGCTGTCGCGCCGGGCCTGAAGGCGCCAGTGGCCCCCTCCTTCTGCCCAGCCGAGACTGCCCCTCAGGCGCTGTCGCTCAGCGCACCAAATCACCGCCGCAGCCCACGGAAGCGCTGTGATACCCCTCGGTGGCCCCCGGTACCAGAAGAGGGCCGCCGCAGTGTGGCCGGGCCCCACCCGACTAAGAGGAGGTCCCGCGGTGGCCCCCGGAGCCTGAGGAAAGCCGCCGCGTAGTCCAGTCAGGCCTCGTTAGGCCTGAAGCCAAGTCGCTGCCTCCATCACGTGACGAGGGCGTTCGGCCTCGTCATTGGCCGCGCCCCCTTCTCCCTGTGCCGCGATTGGTCCTGCGGCCCGGCCCACACTGCTCCCTCATTGGCCGTCACCGCGGGCCCCGCTGACACGGCCCGGCGGCCGAAGAGAGCTGCACTTCACTACGGAGGGGGCCGCTGAGCCTGAGAGCCCCCTCCACTTGCCGCCCCAAACGCTGGTCCAGCTTCGCCCCAGCACCGGGGCTCCAGAACTGCCCCCGTGGCTCACAGGTCCGAAGCTCCTTTCCCCCCATGTGGACACTTCGCCGGAGGGCCGAAGAACCCAAGGTAACCCCCTGGGGAGGAGGGCGGTAGGCCGAGTGAGGCCCGAGGTCGCCCCTCCCCCGGGGTTAGCTGAGACTGGGTCCTGTTGGCCCCCTTCTGAATGTGCCTCGAATATTTGGAGGCTGGAGGGTCAGACACTTTCCTCATTATTGTAGGAAGGTGGATATCTGACTATGGTTACCCCCAAACGTTTTGCCTGGTGTTTAGCTGGTTTTTGACATAGTTGGCCTGGGATCCTGCTATTCAGGGCCCCAGGCTAATTGCTCTCTCCTTAAAATGGACTCCATGTACCTTAGGTGCATACACAATTGGAACTGATTCACCTTATAGGCCCCTGTAACAGTGTACCATAGGTACCCAGGGCATAGGTGTAGCCAAGGCCTACCAGGGGCTGCAGCATGTATTGTGCCACCTCTGGCCTGGCCTCCATATTTTGACACAACTGGCTGATCACTCAGCTGGGGTTAGTTGGTGTAATCACCTCTTGCTTAGATATAGTATCCCTATATCTAACCTTAACTGGACACATGTTAACCTATAAGCCATTCCTATGGAAGGCCCCTGCAATCCTGGGGGCAGAGTGCATGGTTTCATGTGAGATGGTGCTCTAGCATGAGCTGAGCCTGTCTGCAGCTGTCGGGAACAACTCCCTTAGCTGTTCCGGGATATTGCCATACCATATACTCTTAAGTGCATTATAATCCTCGTGGTTATTTGCTAACTTTGGTTTGGCTTTATCAAAACATGTCGAGTAATGTGTCATACGATTTGGAATACTATCCCCTCGACAGTTCTGTTGACGGGGATAGCATTCCACCCTTCTAGAGGGACACGACATGTACCTAGCCTTAACCCTGGTTAAAGTTAACCAGAGCCTCAGCATCACAAAATGGATGCTGCCACCACAGACACATGTCTGACCTCCTGCTGCTGGGAGTCCTTCTAGCGAGGAGGGCTTGGACAAAGGGTTTCCTGCCTTGGGAGGTGCGAGCACCACCCCAGACAGGATTTTGTGTATTGGGTAGGACAGGGCTGAATAGATTGGGACATGCCCGGGGCACACAAGGTGTCCTCGTGCATAAGCCAGTCCAAACTGGTCGTGGGACTTTCCAGACCCAGGCCTGGCGAGGAGCTGGACAAAGGAAAGGGGGTGTAACCGCCCCCCTTCCTGGTCCCACCCAGAGGAGGGACCTAGCAGGCGATCCACCCCTCAGATTGGGAAAAAGAGTGGGAGCAGTGCCATAGCACCTCGGATCATCCTGAAATCAACTTGCAACTAAGAAGACGACTGGACTTCGACATTCTGCTGCTCAGAAGACTGAAGAGTATCTCCCTTGTGGCCTAGGAGTGGCCACCCTGTGAACACAGGTACCAACCAGCAACTCGACATCTGCTTTGCCGCCGCCTCCCGCTGGAGCCTGAGCCCAGAGCCTGACAAGACTCAGACTTCCAGACTTCTCACAGCCCGATCCACAGTCCCTGCAAAGAAGGAACCCGTGGAGGCACCGAGAGACGTGGAACCAGACCTCTTGGAAGACCCCCGAAAAGCTGACTGCGCAGCATCCGAGGCATCCTTGACGTTGTGCTTTGGGGACTGAGAACCCCTACCACCGAGCAGCCCTTGCATCGAAGATCAGCACCCCAGCATCTCCACGATCTGCGTGGGGCCCTTTTGCATTGTGCCACTCGACGTGCCATCCCGGCCACTAGCCACGTGGTCAGCGGCCATCTTGGCGACGAAATCTATGAACTACACTGCGGGTCTAGTTGCTCCAGACTTGCCCTCGCTCCTGTAAAAAGGAGCACCCGCTCTGACCTTGCTGGTCCGAGTGATAAGCCTTTTTCTATTCCTGCGTGCCTTGCATTAGCCAAGGCCTGTTTGCTGCAATCAAGTTGCCGACACCGCCAACAGCGAGAAGCCTGCGTGAGACAGCGCGTGATTGACTCCTGGACGTCCTCGACCTCTTCGTGTCCACGTGGCTGCAGAGAGAAGCTACACCTCAATGCCTGTTTGCACACAACATTACCTGGTTCCATCCTGGTTCCACGGTAGTCACTGGCTAGTCACTTTGAACATTGTCCCCTCTGCTTTCAGGTCTTCACAACTTCAGATCCACCTTTGGATCCACCGGAACTCTTCACATCGAGCCGCCTGCAGCCTCTTCAGCTCCAAGCACCATCGACCAGCGTGACGAAACCCGACACTACTTCGACCTTATGCACACGCGTCCTGTGGGTGAGGTAACTCAGCAACGCCGGTGTTCCCACACTGGTACACACCTCTAGTGTCTGTGTCATAAGTTTCACTCCTCTAGGTCACTCGGAAGGTTCCTTTCTAACTAACTTTATAACTTTTACGCACCATAGACATTGCATTGGTGAGTGCGTGCACTTTAAACACTGCACCCGAGTCCCGCTGGCCTTTCCCGACTTAGTCACTGCTAGTCCCGATCAGCTCCAGCGATTCCCAAGGCCCTAGGCCTATTTCCTTTTCGATTGGTATCTCTTATACCACTTTCTTAGTATATGGTTTAGGTGGCCCCTAGGGCTCATCCATATTGTGCAACTTTTGTGTATTTTAAACTGTCTTGTGTTTAACGCTTGTGCTTCTGTGCTCATAAAGAGTCCAGGGGATATTTGTAGTTAATAAATCTATATATATTTTCAATATATATCTGTGTGGTGTCCTTTCATTTGGTATTCAAGGGGGTTGTATATGGTAAAACAGCTTGCTTCACATGCCTTTCAGAGTTTAGCCTAAGACTGCTTTGTCCACGCTACCACTAGGATAGCTGGTCTATAAGGTTGACTTACAACCGATCATCATAAGGGTTGCTTGGCATGATACAAGAACTAGTGAGCATCATATATCAGGCCAACTTCTCACAACATCCCCTTTCCTTTGTCCAGCTCCTCGCCAGGCCTGGGTCTGGAAAGTCCCAGGACCGGTTTGGACTGGCTTATGCACAGGGACACCTTGTGTGCCCCGGGCATGTCTCAATCTATTCAGCCCTGTCCTACCCAATACACAAAATCCTGTCTGGGGTGGTTGCTTGGCATGGTACAAGGTGATCACTAGAACTAGTGAGCATCATATACCAGACCAACTTCTCACATTGGTGAGCAGCGGATTGGGATTTGAGCTTGCTGTTGTTTTACCATTACAATCTTTGAGATTATCATTTGAAAGATCATACAGGTACCTGCTAGGTACATATACAACAAAACTAGTATACTTAAGTACTACTGAACTTAGTTGTTGTAGAGGATAGGGAGTAGCACACCCTGACTACAACTACTAGATAGGTTTAGTAGGTAAACACCAGTGTAGGTAGACTGCAACATATCCACCCACACTAGAGCAATGTCTGGGGCAGAGGGTTCCACTGGGAATGTCTCAGCTGAGAGTGACCCTCCAAAGGCACCATCCGGATTTGCTATATTTTCCTTTAAGGAACTAAGACAGCTTTGTGTCTTAAGGGGTCTGAAGACAGGGCCATCCCCTACTACAGACCACCTTAGAGAGCTCTTAGACCAGTCTGAGGCTCTAAAGACCTCTAAAGCAGACCCCACAGGGAATGCTGAAGGAGGCTCTCCCACTGAAGATGACAATACTGATACACCTGTCCCCATAATCCAGGTAGATGAGGATGAAAGTCACTGGAGCTCCTCAGGTAGATGAGGAGGAGGAAGAAGAAGAGGAGACAGAAGGGGGGAGCAGTGATTCTGATGATGGCAGAAATAGTCAGGTACTAGTCAGCAGGCTTAACCAGACTAACTGAAGTATATTTGGGACTGAAGCAAGGATGACCTTGCCCAGGCACCCAGGTGGAATTAACAAGGAGCATAGGAGGAGGAGGAATCACTCAGGTGACTCCAATACCTCCCAGGCTTCTAGAGGTTCTCATGGTCACTCCAGGAGGGAGATGACTAGCCCTCAGAGAAGGGAACATGAGGCCAAAATGAGAGAGGCTGAGCTTAGGATCCAGAGACAAGAATTAGAAGTTGCCCTGTCCCAAGAGAAACTTGCTAGAGCAAGACAGCCTAGAGAGAGTGGGGTAATAGAACCCACTGGCGGCAGCATTATCCACAAGGATAAAGACAGGTCTTTTGATACCAGAAACCTGAGTAAGATTGTGCCCCCCCCTACAAAGCTGGGGATGATATCCAGAAGTGGATGACTGCACTTGAGAGAGCCTGCATGGTACAGCAGATCCCTCAGGAGCAGTGGGCAGCAATCTTGTGGCTCTCCTTTGAAGGTAGAGGCCGAGACAGACTCCTCACAGTTAGTGATGAGGATTCTAGAAACTACCTGGTCCTGAAGAGTGCTCTGATTGATGGGTTAGGCTTAACCACTGAACAGTACAGGTTAATGTTCAGAGAGACCCAGAAGACACAGACTCAGGACTGGTCTGAATTTGTTGAATGTGCCACTAAGGCTCTGGAGGGCTGGTTGCTGGGAAGTAAGGTTACAGACTATACAGGATTGTATAATTTGATGATGAGAGAGCAAATCTTAAATAATTGTCAAAATCAGCTTCTACATCAGCACCTGGTTGACTCTGATCTGACCTCTCCACAAGAATTGGGTAAGAGGGCAGACAAATGGGTCAGAACCAGGATCAGGCCTAAGAACCAGGGTGGTGACCAAAAGAAAGAGACTACCAAGCCTCAAGAGAAAGGTGGGGATAAATCCAAAGAGAAGACTTCCCCAGGGCCCCAAAACTCCAATGGAAAGGGTGGGCCCCAGAACACTTCCTCTACAGGGAAAAAGCCTTACTGCCATGCCTGTAAACAGGTTGGACATTATAAATCAGACAGCTGTTGTCCAAAGAATGGTAAAAAGGAGAATATACCTCCAAGTAAAGCTCCAACACCTCCTGTCACTGTTAGCAGTGGTCCCCCAGGTGGTGGGAGCACCCCCAAGAATTTGGGTGGATTTACTTTTGGAGCTCAGGTGGATTCTGGCCTAACCAGGTCCCCTACCTCAGATACTCTTGTCTATGAGACTGGCATGGGGTTTGCCAATTTCACTGCTTGCCCAAACACTTTGAGCAAGTATAGACAGGAGCCCCTCATCAATGGCTTGAAAGTTGAGGCCTTCAGAGACACAGGGGCTAGCATCACCATGGTGGCTGAATGTCTAGTCCCCTCAAGGCAACTTTTACCTGATGCCACATATCAGGTGACAAACATTGATGGAACAGAAACCAAACATCCCATGGCAGTAGTCAATCTTAGCTGGGGAGGTGTCACTGGCCCCAAGAGAGTGGCAGTGTCAGCAAACTTGCCTGTAGATTGCCTACTTGGTAATGATTTGGAAATCTCAGCCTGGGCTGAGGTTGAACAACAAACCCATTCTAAAATGGTAAATCTCCATGGAAAGGTTAGTGGGGCTGTAATGGCTACAGCCCCAATCCAAGATGTCCTTCCTGAAAAGGTTGGGAGGGCTGAGCAAACCTCAGCCCCATCTTTAGCTAACTTCCCTCCTGAAAAGATTAGCAGAGCTGTTATGATAACAGCTCATACCCAAACTGAGTCTCCTCCTGAAAAGGTTGGTGGGGCTGTGATGGCCACAGCCCAAACTCAAACTGATACATGGGTAGTGAAGCCTGAAATGATGGGTCACTCCACCCAAACTGAGAGCATGGAGGAGGAAGAGAAATCTCCCCCTCACCAGACATTAGGAAAGGATCAGCCTCCTCAGGGAACTGATCTTACCCCTGATGAAGGAACTGTCCCAGAGGTTGTTAGGCCTGGCCTGACAGAGCCTCTGATGGCAGTGGACCCTTCTCAGGTGGGACCCAGTCTGGAGCAGGTAACCTGCCCCTCTCTACCTTGCCTTAGTCAGCCCAGGGCTGCAGAGGACAAGAAGGACAGTGAGCCCCAAAGGGCCCCCTGTCAAATAAAGCACCCCCATCAACAGATTAGGGGCACCGAAAATAGTAGCCCTAGTGAGGTGAAAACTTTAAAAACTCCCGAGGGAGCCCCCTTAAAAGTAGTTAGGGACCTCCCACAGATGGATTCTGTTGGGCACAGCCAAACCTGGGACCCTAAGGGCCCAAACCTGAACTGTCCCTCTAGTAAGCCAACAAGAGGGACCCAGCCTCCAGCTTTAGGTAGCCAGAGGTTGACCATGAGAGCACAGTGCAACTCAGTCAAAGAAAGAAAGGCACACATGGTGGAGAGTGATTGGAGGAAGCTGAGTCCTACAGAGGAGTCTCACTTCAGTACTCCATCTCAACACCAGCCTTTGACTTTGCAAAGACACACTACAGGTAGAGATTCCCTATGGTGGAGACCCTCAGATACCCTTAGGGTGAGCGATTGCTTAGTGGACCATGAGACAGGGGGTAACCAAGCCAGAGCTGGTACTTCCTTATATGGCCACTTAGGCAATATAGGCTTACCTGGACAAGGATAGCCTTATCTCCTTTCGTTTGGGGGGGGGGGGGGGGGTTATGTAGGAAGGTGGATACCTGACTATGGTTACCCCCAAACTTTTTGCCTGGTGTTTAGCTGGTTTTTGACATAGTTGGCCTGGGATCCTGCTATTCAGGGCCCCAGGCTAATTGCTCTCTCCTTAAAATGGACTCCATGTACCTTAGGTGCATACACAATTGGAACTGGTTCACCTTATTGGCCCCTGTAACCCTAGGTACCCAGGGCATAGGTGTTTCCAAGGCCTACCAGGGGCTGCAGCATGTATTGTTCCACCCCTGGCCGGGCCTCCATATTTGACACAACTGGCTGATCACTCAGCTGGGGCAAGTTGGTGTAATCCCCTCTTGCTTAGGTGTAGTATATCTATACCTAACCTAAACTGGACACATATGTTCCTATCAGCCACTCCTATGGAAGGCCTCATCAATCCTGGAGGCAGAGTGCTTGGAAATATGTGAGATGGTGCTCTAGCATGAGCTGAGCCTGTCTGCAGCTGTCGGGAACCACTCTCTTAGCTGTTGCGGGATATTGCCATACCATATACTCCTAAGTGCATTATAATCCTCGCGGTTATTTGCTAACTTTGGTTTGGCTTTATCAAAATATGTCGAGTAAGGTGTCATACGATTTGGAATACTATCCCCTCGACAGTTTTGTCGACGGGGATAGCTTTCCACCCTTCTAGAGGGACACGACATATGCGTAGCCTTAACCCCGGTTAAAGTTAACCAGAGCCTCAGCATCACAAAATGGATGCTGCCACCACAGACACAAGTCTGACCTCCTGCTGCTGGGAGTCCTTCCAGCAAAGGGAGGCTTGGACAAAGGGTTTTCTGCCTTGGGAGGTGCGAGCACCACCCCAGACAGGATTTTGTGTATTGGGTAGGACAGGGCTGAATAGATTGAGACATGCCCGGGGCACACAAGGTGTCCCTGTGCATAAGCCAGTCCAAACCGGTCCTGGGACTTTCCAGACCCAGGCCTGGCGAGGAGCTGGACAAAGGAAAGGGGGTGTTGTGAGAAGTTGGCCTGATATATGATGCTCAATAGTTCTAGTGATCACCTTGTATCATGCCAAGCAACCCTTATGATGATCGGTTGTAAGTCAACCTTATAGACCAGTTATCCTAGTGGTAACGTGGACAAAGCAGTCTTAGGCTAAACTCTGAAAGGCATGTGAAGCCAGCTGTATTACCATACACAACCCCCTTGAATACCAAATGAAAGGACACCACACAGATGTATATTGAAAATATATATAGATTTATTAACTACAAATATCCCCTGGACTCTTTATGAGCACAGAAGCACAAGCGTTAAACACAAGACAGTTTAAAATACACAAAAGTTGCACAATATGGATGAGCCCTAGGTGCCACCTAAACCATATACTAAGAAAGTGGTATAAGAGATACCAATCTGAAAGGAAACAGGCCTAGGGCCTTGGGAATCGCTGGAGCTGATCGGGACTGGCAGTGACTAAGTCGGGAAAGGCCCGCGGGACTCGGGTGCAGTGTTTAAAGTGCACGCACTCACCAATACAAAGTCTATGGTGCGTAAAAAGTACAAAGTTAGTTAGTTCGGAACCTTCCGAGTGACCTAGAAAGCTGAAACTTGAGACACAGGCCCTAGAGGTGTGTACCAGTGTAGGAACATCGGCGTTGCTGATTTACCTCACCCACAGGAAGCGGGTGCACAGGGTCGAAGTAGTGTCGGGTTTCGTCACGCTGGTCGATGGTGCTTGGAGCTGGAGATGCTGCAGGCGGCTCGATGTGAAGAGTTCCGGTGGATCCAAGGGTGGATCTGAAGATGTGAAGACCTGAAAGCAGAGGGGACAATGTTCAAAGTCACTAGCCAGTGACTACCATGGAACCAGATTGGAACCAGGCGATGTCGGGTGCAAACAGGCGTTGAGGTGTAGCTTCTCTCTGCAGCCACGTGGACACCGGGGGTCGAGGACGTCCAGGAGTCAGTCACGAGCTGTCACACGCAGGCTTCTTGCTGTTGGCGGTGTTGGCAACTTGATCGGAGCAAACAGGTCTTGGCTAATGCAAGCCACGCAGGAGTTGAAAAAGGCTTCTTACTCGGACCAGCAAGGTCAGAGCGGGTGCTTCTTTTTACAGGAGCGAGGGCAAGTCTGGAGCAACCAGACCCGCAGTGTAGTTCGTCGGTTGCGTCGCCAAGATGGCCGCTGACCACGTGGCTAGTGGCCGGGATGGCGCATCAAGCGGCACAATGCAAAAGGGCCCCACGCAGATCGTGGAGATTCTGGGGGGCTGATCTTCGGTGCAAGGGCTGCTCGGTGGTGGGGGTTCTCAGTCCCCAAAGCACAACATCGAGGATGCCTCTGATGCTGCGCAGTCAGCTCTTCGGGTGTCTTCCAAGATGTCCGGTCCCACGTCTCTCGGTGCCTCCACGGGTCCCTTCTTTGCAGGGACTGTGGATCGGGCTGTGTAAAGTCTGGGAGTCTGGGTCTTGTCAGGCTCTGGGCTCGGGCTCAGGTGGGAGGCGGCGGCGGCAAAGCAGACGTTGATTCGCTGGTTGGTACCTGTATTCACAGGGTGACCACTCCTAGGCCACAAGGGAGATTCTCTTCAGTCTTCTGTGCAGCAGAATGTCGAAGTCCAGTCGTCTTCTTAGTTTCAAGTTGATTCAGGATGATCTGCTGTGCAATGGCACTGCTCCCACTCTTATTCCCAATCTGGGAGGTGGATCACCTACTAGGTACCTCATCTGGGTGGGACCAGGAAGGGGGGCGGTTACACCCCCTTTCCTTTGTCCACTAGGATAACTGGTCTATAAGGTTGACTTACAACCGATCATCATAAGGGTTGCTTGGCATGATACAAGGTGATCACTAGAACTATTGAGCATCATATATCAGGCCAACTTCTCACAACACCCCCTTTCCTTTGTCCAGCTCCTCGCCAGGCCTGGGTCTGGAAAGTCCCAGGACCGGTTTGGACTGGCTTATGCACAGGGACACCTTGTGTGCCCCGGGCATGTCTCAATCTATTCAGCCCTGTCCTACCCAATACACAAAACCCTGTCGGGGGTGGTGCTCGCACCTCTCAAGGCAGGAAACCCTTTGTCCAAGCCTTCCTCGCTGGAAGGACTCCCAGCAGCAGGAGGTCAGACTTGTGTCTGTGGTGGCAGCATCCATTTTGTGATGCTGAGGCTCTGGTTAACTTTAACCGGGGTTAAGGCTACACACATGTCGTGTCCCTCTAGAAGGGTGGAATGCTATCCCCGTCGACAGAACTGTCGAGGGGATAGTATTCCAAATCGTATGACACCTTACTCGACATGTTTTGATAAAGCCAAACCAAAGATAGCATATAACCGCGAGGATTATAATGCACTTAAGAGTATATGGTATGGCAATATCCCGGAACAGCTAAGGGAGTGGTTCCCGACAGCTGCAGACAGGCTCAGCTCATGCTAGAGCACCATCTCACATATTTCCAAGCACTCTGCCTCCAGGATTGATGAGGCCTTCCATAGGAGTGGCTGATAGCAACATATGTGTTCAGTTTAAGGTTAGATATAGGGATACTATATCTAAGTAAGAGGTGATTACACCAACTTACCCCAGCTGAGTGATCAGCCAGTTGTGTCAAATATGGAGGCCAGGCCAGGGGTGGCACAATACATGCTGAAGCCCCTGGTAGGCCTTGGATGCACCTATGCCCTGGTTACCTAGGGCACACTGTTACAGGGGCCAACAAGGTGAACCAGTTCCAATTCGTAATGCACTTAGAGTGCATTGGCAGTAATTTAGAGAGAGAACAGCAGGCTGTGGGTCTGATTAGCAGGCCCACAGCCACATTAAGTCATAAACCAGTGAAGCAAAAAGCAAAAATTTGGGGTGACCATAGGATAGCAGACCCTACTCTCCTACACAACCCCCCCCCCCAAACGCAGGGACATTAGACTAACCTTGACCAGTTGTGTCTTCATGTTCTAAGTGGAAGTACCTGGAGAGACCATCTGCGTTGCCATGGTCAGTCCCTGGGCGGTGCTCCACTGTAAAGTCCATCCCCTGTAGGGAAATGGACCACCTGAGTAGTTTGGGGTTTTCACCCTTCATCTGATTAAGCCATAAGAGGGGCTTATGGTCGGTCTGAATCTTGAAGTGAGTGCCAAACAAGTATGGTCTCAACTTCTTCAGGGCCCACACCACAGCAAAGGCCTCCCTCTCAATAACTGACCAACGTTTTTCTGTGGGGGTCAGCCTTCTGCTAATAAAAGCAATGGGCTGGTCCTGGCCATCTACATTAAGCTGTGAAAGCACTGCTCCCACTCCCAACTCAGAAGCATCTGTTTGGACAATGAACTCTCTTGAGTAGTCAGGACTCTTCAGGATAGGTGCAGAGCACATGGCCTTCTTCAGGTCATCAAATGCCTTTTGACAGTTTACTGTCCACTGAACCTTTTTGGGCATCTTCTTGGATGTCAGGTCATTAAGAGGAGTCACAATGGACCCATAGTTCTTAACAAACTTCCTGTAGTACCCAGTCAGGCCCAAGGAAGCTCTGACCTGAGTCTGGGTGATTGGAGGGGACCAGTCCTTGATGGTCTGGATCGTACTCTCCAGGGGTTGAACTTGGCCTCCACCTACAAGGTGGCCCAGGTATACAACCTTGCTCTGCCCTATCTGGCACTTTGTTGCCTTGATAGTGAGGCCTGCCTTTTGCAGAGCCTCAAGCACTTCCTTCAGGTGGACCAGGTGATCCTCCCAGGTGGAGCTAAAGACAGCAATATCATCCAGATATGCTGCGCAAAAGTCATCCAACCCAGTAAGGACTTGATTCACCAACCTTTGGAAGGTGGCAGGTGCATTTTTCAAACCAAAGGGCATTACCACAAATTGATAATGCCCACTAGGGGTAGAAAATGCAGTTTTGGCTTTAGACTCCTCAGCTAACCTGATTTGCCAGTAGCCAGCTGTCAAGTCAAATGTGCTCAAATATTTGGCAGAAGCCAACTTGTCAATGAGCTCATCTGCCCTTGGAATAGGGTGTGCATCTGTCCTGGTGACAGCATTGAGTCCTCTGTAATCCCCACAGAACCTCATCTCTCTCTTGCCATCTTTGGTGTGAGGTTTGGGGGCCAGAACCACTGGGCTAGCCCAGGGGATCTCTGAAGGCTCAATGACACATATATTTATATCTATATTTACACCTAATTCCAGCATCTTTTGCACCTCAGTCTTTATACAGTCCCTGACATGATCAGGTTGCCTGTAAATCTTGCTCTTTACATGAAGACTGTCACCAGTGTCCACCACATGGGTACACCAGTTAGTCTGCCTGGGTGTCAATGAGAACATATGCCTGTATGCCTGCAGAACTTGTCTACAGTCATTTTGCTGATGTTCAGTGAGGCTGCCATCAAAGGCCACACCATCAACTGAGCCATCCTCAGGGTTCTGAGTGAGCAGGTCTGGGAGAGGGTCACTCTCTTCCTCCTGTCCCTCATCTGTAGCCATGAGCAAGCCCATGTCTTCCCTGTTGATATATGCCTTTAGTCTGTTGACATGGAGCACCCTGTGTGGGCTCTTGGGAGTTCCTAGGTCCACCAAGTAGGTAACCTCTCCCTTTTTCTCCAGAATTGTATGGGGTCCAGATATTTGTCTTGGAGTGCTGCTGGGGCCACTGGCTCCAACACCCATACCTTCTGTCCTGGCTGAAACTCAACCAAAACAGCCTTTTGGTCATGCCAAGCCTTCTGTAATTCTTGACTGGCCTCAAGGTTTTTGGATGCCTTTTCCATGTACTCAGCCATCCTGGAGCGGAGACCAAGTGCATAGTCCACTATGTCCTGTTTAGGCTTTTTGAGAGGTAACTCCCATCCTTCCTTCACTAGACATAGGGGTCCTCTTACAGGGTGCCCAAACAACAATTCAAAGGGGCTGAAGCCAACCCCCTTTTGAGGGACCTCTCTGTATGCAAACAAAAGGCAGGGTAGAAGGATGTCCCATCTGCGCCTGAGCTTTTCAGGTAATCCTTTGATCATACCCTTTAGGGTCTTGTTAAACCTTTCAACAAGCCCATTACATTGTGGATGATAAGGAGTGGTGAACTTGTAATTGACACCACATTCCTTCCACATAGCTGTCAAATATCCTGACATGAAGTTGGCATCTCTGTCAGATATTACCTCCTTAGGAAACCCCACTCTGGAGAAAACTGCAAGTAAGGCCCTGGCCACAACAGGAGCTGTTGTGGTCCTAAGTGGAATTGCCTCTGGGTACCTGGTGGCATGGTCCACCACCACCAGTATGAATCTGTGCCCAGATGCTGTAGGGGGATCCATTGGACCTACACTATCAATCCCCACTCTTTCAAAGGGAACCCCCACCACAGGTAGTGGTATCAGGGGGGCCTTTGTGGTGCTACCTGCTTTACCACTGGCTTGGCAGGTTTCACAGGAGCGACAAAACTCCTTGGTCTCTTCAGACATGTGAGGCCAGTGAAAGTGAGGGACAAGCCTGTCCCAAGTCTTATTCTGGCCTAGGTGTCCTGCTAAAGGAATATCATGGGCCAAGGTGAGAAGGAAACCCCTAAACTGCAGAGGTATAACCAACCTCCTGGTTGCACCAGGCTTGGGGTCTCTACCCTCTGTATGAAGGAGTCCATCATCCCAATAAACTTTATGGGCACCTTGAGCATTCCCAACAGCCTCAGCAGCAGCCTGCTGTCTGAGGGGTTCAAGAGAAGGACAGGTTAACTGAGCCTGCCCCAAGTCTGCCCTAGAAGGTCCCCCTGTCCCCAGAAACTCAACCTGGTCAGGTTCAAGTTCTTCAGAGACAGTTCCTTCAGGGGTCTCAAGACCAGCTTCCTGTGAAGCTTGATCCTCACTTGTAGGCAGTTGGGAAGGCACAGCCTTAACCCTCCTGTTCTTCTTCTTGGAAGGTGCTTGGTCCATTGTTCCAGGATCCAAGACCTGAGGTTCAGAGAGGCACTTTTTGGCCTGTGACCTGGTCACAGCAAGGACATGTGATGATATCCCTAACATCTCTGCATGAGTCCTGTACTCAACTTCTGACCATAGAGAGCTCTCCAGGTCATTGCCCAACAAACATTCAACTGGGAGATCAGCACTAACCACAACTCTTTTTAGGCCAGTTACCCCTCCCCAGCAAAAGTTAACAATTGCCACACTATGGGTAGTGGTGACATTGCTGGCATTGGTCACCAGGTAATTATCACCTGGCATGTATTGTCCAGGGTCCACAAAGTTAGGTGTCACCATAGTGACACTGGCACATGTGTCCCTGTAAGCTTGAGCCACTTTGTTATTAATCAAAGGTGTCTGTCTGTATTTGCCCAGATTACTGGGACTTATGGCAGGGGGCAAATCTATGTCCCCCTCACAAATCAGAACAGCCTGTGTAAGGGTTCTGACTAGGTCAGAATCTCCTTCAGTTACCAAGGTGATACCCACTACCCCCTTGGTTTGTGGACCAGCACTGCTAGCTGTACTAGTGGGTGCAGGTGCCTTAGGGGCTGCAGTGCTGGGGGCTCCACCCTTTTTACACTCACTTGTCCAGTGAGAGGTGTTTTTACAAGTACTACACCAGGGTTTCCTTTGACCTTCTTTCTTCTTCTTCTTGGAAGTTTGGGACCCACCTTCTGCATTAGTTTGGGGCCCTGTTGAAGACTTCTGGTCTTTAGTGCTCTGCTCCCCACCCTTCTGGTCTGTTTTCTTCTGGTCACCACCCTGGTTCTGGTTCTGGTTCTTTTGCTTAACTCTGGTTCTAACCCATTTATCTGCCCTCTTTCCCAATTCTTGGGGAGAGGTCAAATCTGAGTCAACCAAATGTTGATGCAACTGCTGGTTCTGACAATTATTTAAAATTTGTTCTCTCATCAGCAAATTATACAATCCTTCATAGTCTGTAACCTTGTTTCCCAGCAACCATCCCTCCAGAGCCTTAGTGGCACACTCAACAAATTCAGACCAGTCCTGAGTCTGTGTCTTCTGGGTATCTCTGAACATTAACCTGTGCTGTTCAGTGGTTAAGCCTAACCCATCAATCAGAGCACTCTTCAGGACCAGGAAGTTTCTAGAATCCCCATCACTAACTGTGACGAGTCTGTCTCGGCCTCTACCTTCAAAAGAGAGCCACAAGATTGCTGCCCACTGCTCCTGAGGGATCTGCTGTACTTTGCAGGCTCTCTCAAGTACAGTCATCCACTTCTGGATATCATCCCCAGCTTTGTAGGGGGGCACAATCTTACTCAGGTTTCTTGTATCAAAAGACCTGTCTTTATCCTTGTGGATAATGCTGCCGCCAGTGGGTTCTATTACCCCACTCTCTCTAGGCTGTCTTGCTCTAGCAAGTTTCTCTTGGGCCAGGGCAACTTCTAATTCTTGTCTCTGGATCCTAAATTCAGCCTCTCTCATTTTGGCCTCATGTTCCCTTCTCTGAGGGCTAGTCATCTCCCTCCTGGAGTGACCATGAGAACCTCTAGAAGCCTGGGAGGTATTGGAGTCACCTGAGTGATTCCTCCTCCTCCTATGCTCCTTGTTAAGTCCACCTGGGTGCCTGGGCAAGGTCATCCTTGCTTCAGTCCCAAATATACTTAAGTTAGTCTGGTTAAGCCTGCTGACTAGTACCTGACTATTTCTGCCATCATCAGAATCACTGCTCCCCCCTTCTGTCTCCTCTTCTTCTTCCTCCTCCTCATCTACCTGAGGAGCTCCAGTGACTTTCATCCTCATCTACCTGGATTATGGGGACAGGGGTCTCAGTACTGTCATCTTCAGTGGGAGAGCCTCCTTCAGCATTCCCTGTGGGGTCTGCTTTAGAGGTCTTTAGAGCCTCAGACTGGTCTAAGAGCTCTCTAAGGTGGTCTGTAGTAGGGGATGGCCCTGTCTTCAGACCCCTTAACCCTTTAAGTGCTGCCGTCGGCCAACGGTCGTCACGGGCACTACCTCCCCAGTGCTGCGTGCGACCGTTGGACGTCCAGTTCAGCACTGGATAATGGACAGCGCAGCACTGGGGAGGTATGTTTACGAGCTCCTAAGGTGTTAAGACACAAAGCTGTCTTAGTTCCTTAAAGGAAAATATAGCAAATCCGGATGGTGCCTTTGGAGGGTCACTCTCAGCAGAGACATTCCCAGTGGAACCCTCTGCCCCAGACATTGCTCTAGTGTGGGTGGATATGTTGCAGTCTACCTACACTGGTGTTTACCTACTAAACCTATCTAGTAGTTGTAGTCAGGGTGTGCTACTCCCTATCCTCTACAACAACTAAGTCCAGTAGTACTTAAGTATACTAGTTTTGTTTTATATGTACCTAGCAGGTACCTGTATGATCTTTCAAATGATAATCTCAAAGATTGTAATGGTAAAACAACAGCAAGCTCAAATCCCTATCCGCTGCTCACCAATGTGAGAAGTTGGTCTGGTATGTGATGCTCACTAGTTCTAGTGATCACCTTTTACCATGCCAAGCAACCCTTATGATGATTGGTTGTAAGTCAACCTTATAGACCAGCTATCCTAGAGGTAGCGTGGACAAAGCAGTCTTAGACTAAACTCTGAAAGGCATGTGAAGCAAGCTGTTTTACCATATACAACCCCCTTGAATACCAAATGAAAGGACACCACACAGATATATATTGAAAATATATATAGATTTATTAAATACAAATATCCCCTGGACTCTTTATGAGCACAGAAGCACAAGCGTTAAACACAAGACAATTTAAAATACACAAAAGTTGCACAATATGGATGAGCCCTAGGGGCCACCTAAACCATATACTAAGAAAGTGGTATAAGAGATACCAATCGAAAAGGAAATAGGCCTAGGGCCTTGGGAATCGCTTGAGCTGATCGGGACTAGCAGTGACTTAGTCAGGAAAGGCCCGCGGGACTCGGGTGCAGTGTTTAAAGTGCACGCACTCACCAATGCAATGTCTATGGTGCGTAAAAGTTATAAAGTTAGTTAGAAAGGAACCTTCCGAGTGACCTAGAGGAGTGAAACTTAAGACACAGACACTAGAGGTGTGTACCAGTGTGGGAACACCGGCGTTGCTGAGTTACCTCACCCACAGGACGCGGGTGCATAGGGTCGAAGTAGTGTCGGGTTTAGTCACGCTGGTCGATGGTGCTTGGAGCTGAAGATGCTGCAGGCGGCTCGATGTGAAGAGTTCCGGTGGATCCAAGGGTGGATCTGAAGTTGTGAAGACCTGAAAGCAGAGGGGACAATGTTCAAAGTCACTAGCCAGTGACTACCGTGGAACCAGGATGGAACCAGGTGATGTCGGGTGCAAACAGGCATTGAGGTGTAGCTTTTCTCTGCAGCCACGTGGACACGAAGAGGTCGAGGACGTCCAGGAGTCGATCACGAGCTGTCCCACGCAGGCTTCTCGCTGTTGGCGGTGTCGGCAACTTGATTGGAGCAAACAGGCCTTGGCTAATACAAGCCACGCAGGAATAGAAAAAGGCTTATCACTCGGACCAGCAAGGTCAGAGCGGGTGCTCCTTTTTACAGGAGCGAGGGCAAGTCTGGAGCAACTAGACCCGCAGTGTAGTTCGTAGATTTCGTTGCCAAGATGGCCGCTGACCACGTGGCTAGTGGCCGGGATGGCGCGTCGAGTGGCACAATGCAAAAGGGCCTCACGCAGATCGTGGAGATGCTGGGGGGCTGATCTTCGAGGCAAGGGCTGCTCGGTGGTAGGGGTTCTCAGTCCCCAAAGCACAACGTTAAGGATGCTTTGGATGCTGCGCAGTCAGCTTTTCGGAGGTCCTCCAAGAGGTATAGTCCCACGTCTCTCGGTGCGTCCACGGGTCCCTTCTTTGCAGGGACTGTGGATCGGGCTGTGAAAAGTCTGGGAGTCTGGGTCTTGTCAGGCACTGGGCTCAGGCTCCGGCGGGAGGCGGCGGCAAAGCAGATGTCGAGTTGCTGGTTGGTACCTTTGTTCACAGGGTGGCCACTCCTAGGCCACAAGGGAGATACTCTTCAGTCTTCTGAGCAGCAGAATGTCGAAGTCCAGTCGTCTTCTTAGTTGCAAGTTGATTTCAGGATGATCCGAGGTGCTATGGCACTGCTCCCACTCTTATTCCCAATCAGAGGGGTGGATCGCCTGCTAGGTCCCTCCTCTGGGTGGGACCAGGAAGGGGGGCGGTTACACCCCCTTTCCTTTGTCCAGCTCCTCGCCAGGCCTGGGTCTGGAAAGTCCCAGGACCGGTTTGGACTGGCTTATGCACGAGGACACCTTGTGTGCCCCGGGCATGTCTCAATCTATTCAGCCCTGTCCTACCCAATACACAAAATCCTGTCTGGGGTGGTGCTCGCACCTCCCAAGGCAGGAAACCCTTTGTCCAAGCCCTCCTCGCTGGAAGGACTCCCAGCAGCAGGAGGTCAGACTTGTGTCTGTGGTGGCAGCATCCATTTTGTGATGCTGAGGCTCTGGTTAACTTTAACCGGGGTTAAGGCTAGGTACATGTCGTGTCCCTCTAGAAGGGTGGAATGCTATCCCCGTCAACAGAACTGTCGAGGGGATAGTATTCCAAATCGTATGACACCTTACTCGACATGTTTTGATAAAGCCAAACCAAAGTTAGCAAATAACCGCGAGGATTATAATGCACTTAAGAGTATATGGTATGGCAATATCCCGGAACAGCTAAGGGAGTTGTTCCCGACAGCTGCAGACAGGCTCAGCTCATGCTAGAGCACCATCTCACATGAAACCATGCACTCTGCCCCCAGGATTGCAGGGGCCTTCCATAGGAATGGCTTATAGGTTAACATGTGTCCAGTTAAGGTTAGATATAGGGATACTATATCTAAGCAAGAGGTGATTACACCAACTTACCCCAGCTGAGTGATCAGCCAGTTGTGTCAAAATATGGAGGCCAGGCCAGAGGTGGCACAATACATGCTGCAGCCCCTGGTAGGCCTTGGCTACACCTATGCCCTGGGTACCTATGGTACACTATTACAGGGGCCTATAAGGTGAACCAGTTCCAATTGTGTATGCACCTAAGGTACATGGAGTCCATTTTAAGGAGAGAGCAATTAGCCTGGGGCCCTGAATAGCAGGATCCCAGGCCAACTATGTCAAAAAACAGCTAAACACCAGGCAAAAAGTTTGGGGGTAACCATAGTCAGATATCCACCTTCCTACAATAATGAGGAAAGTGTCTGACCCTCCAGCCTCCAAATATTCGAGGCACATTCAGAAGGGGGCCAAAAGGACCCAGTCTCAGCTAACCCCGGGGGAGGGGCGACCTCGGGCCTCACTCGGCCTACCGCCCTCCTCCCCAGGGGGTTACCTTGTGTTCTTCGGCCCTCCGGGGCCCTTGCGAAGTGTCCGCTCGGGGGGAAAGGAGCTTCGGCCCTGTGCGCCACGGGGGCAGTTCTTGAGCCCTGGTGCTGGGGCGAAGCTGGACCAGCCTTTGGGCGGCAAGTGGAGGGGGCTCTCAGGCTCAGCGGCCCCCTCCGTAGTGAAGTGCAGCTCTCTTCGGCCGCCGGGCCGTGTCAGCGGGGCCCGCGGTGATGGCCAATGAGGGAGCAGTGTGGGCCGGGCCGCAGGACCAATCGCGGCACAGGGAGACGGGGGTGCGGCCAATGACGAGGCCGAACGCCCTCGTCACGTGATGGAGGCAGAGACTTGGCTTCAGGCCTAATGTGGCCTGACTGGACTACGCGGCGGCCTTCCTCAGGCTCCGGGGGCCACCGCGGGACCTCCTCTTAGTCGGGTGGGGCCCGGCCACACTGCGGCGGCCCTCTTCTGGTACCGGGGGCCACCGAGGGGTATCACAGCGCTTCCTTGGGCTGCGGCGGTGATTTGGTGCGCTGAGCGACAGCGCCTGAGGGACAGTCTCGGCTGGGCAGAAGGAGGGGGCCACTGGCGCCTTCAGGCCCGGCGCGACAGCGGCAGACAGCGACAGGCTATCGCAGCGCTCGGGGACAGCAGGTGAGCGCTTGGGGGCAAATGCAGCGCCTCGCTGACAAGATGATTCCTGAGGGGGAGAAGCGCTTTAGAATACCAGTGCCTCACAGGGGGCTTCAGCGCTAGAGTCTCGAGGGCACAGTTAGCTCAAGGCAGGCAGGATGGGAGCAAATTGTAGCGCTTGGCCCACAGTTCAGTCAGGGAGAGACAGGTAGGCCCAGTTGTAGGCAGGGGATGCGCAGGGCAGCACAGTCCAGTACCTGGTCCCAGGAAGCAGGTTTCTTGGCGCTTGGATGGTTCTGCGCCCTTAGTTGCTTGTTTCTTGAAGTGGAAGGGGGGGGTGATGAGTTGAAGGCTTGAAGAATTTCTCCTCAGTCACTGGAGATGGGCCCTGGGGTTCCCTACCACTGGGCCAGATCAGGTGGCTAACTTTGGACACCTCACCCAGCTTAAGAGGCAGCACCTTAATCCTGTCACTCCCAGTAGCATAGGTTCCTCACTAGGCCCTCCCGCCTAAAACTCCTGCGTGGGTTCCCCAGGTCAGTGATGCCCTCCCTTGCTTATATATGCCCAGGTCAGGTGACCACTCTCTAAGGCGGGAAAAGTCAGGTCCGCCTTTCTTCTGAAAGGTTCCAGGAGCTTCCCCACTCTAACTATGGACAGGGGCTGGGTGGCTGGTGTTGCAACATTGTATGGGGACCCAGCCTGCTCCTGGCAACTAGGGTGCTACACTAAAAAGACCACGCTGCAGTAGCAGGGGCCAGTGGCAGCCATGTTGGAAGTAGAGAGCACCTGCACCCTAACACAGATTAGTTATGAAAAGGTGCCCGAAGACCTAAGGGCCAACAAAAAGAAGGTGGGAAAAATGAGGCAAGGGCAAAAAAATCACGGGAAAAGACCACCCTAAGGCTGACAGGTCTAACATGCGTCACCCCCAGCTGAAAGTGGGGAGAGCTCCCCAACCTCTAGGGAGTTCTCGTCACTAAGGCGGAAAAACCGGGAGAGACCGTCAGCATTGGTGTGGTCAGCTCCGGGCCGATGTTCCACCCTAAAGTCCATCCCCTGTAGGGAAATGGACCACCTTAGCAACTTTGGGTTTTCGCCTCTCATCTGCATGAGCCAGCGAAGGGGACGGTGGTCGGTTTGAACCAGGAAGTGAGAGCCAAAAAGGTATGGCCTCAACTTCTTCAAAGCCCAGACCACAGCAAAGGCTTCTCGCTCGATGGTACTCCATCGCCGTTCCCGAGGGAGTAGTCTCCTGGAGATGAAGGCCACAGGTTGGTCTTGGCCATCATCATTGAGTTGCGATAGCACGGCACCTACGCCATGCTCTGAGGCATCTGTCTGCACGATGAATTCTTTTTGGAAGTCCGGAGTGGCCAGCACCGGAGCGGTACACATCGCGCGCTTCAGTGTTTCAAATTCCTCCTGGCAAGCAGCCGTCCAGATGACCTGTCGTGGCTGCTTTTTGGACGTCAACTCGGTCAAGGGGGCCACGATGGTGTCATATCCCTTGACGAATCTGCGGTAATAGCCAGTGAGGCCGAGGAAAGCTCGGACCTCAGTCTGAGTTTTGGGCGGCTCCCAGGCCATGATGGTCTCAATTTTGGCCTGGAGGGGTTGCACCTTACCTCCGCCCACCAAGTGTCCCAGGTACACGACAGAGCCCTGTCCAATCTGGCACTTGCTAGCTTTGATAGTCAAGCCGGCACGTTGTAACGCCCGCAGCACCTCCTGGAGATGTTGCAGATGGTCCTCCCAGGTGCTACTGAAGACAGCTATGTCATCCAGGTAAGCTGCTGAGAAGGACTCCAGGCCAGATAATACCTGGTTCACCAACCGCTGGAAAGTGGCCGGAGCATTCTTGAGCCCGAAGGGCATCACTCGAAATTGGAAGTGACCCTCAGGGGTGGAGAACGCTGTCTTCTCCTTCGCTCCATCGGCCATGGCAATCTGCCAGTACCCCGATGTCAAGTCGATGGTGCTGAGGTACTTGGCTGCTCCCAGCCGGTCAATCAGCTCGTCTGCCCGTGGTATCGGGTGAGCATCTGTCTTGGTGACAGAATTCAACCCCCGATAATCCACACAGAACTGAAGTTCTGGTGTGGTGCCCGGTGGAGCTGCTTTCGGCACCAACACAACCGGACTAGCCCACGGGCTGCTGGAGGGTTCGATCACACCCAGCTCCAGCATCTTGATCACCTCACCCTGGATGCTGTTCCTCACTTTCTCGGACAGCCGGTAAGACTTGTTTTTCACTGGTGGACTGTCCCCTGTGTCCACATCATGGGTACACAGATGTGTGATTCCAGGCGTGAGGGAGAACAATGAGGCTTGCTGTGCCAATACCTGGCAGCAGTCCCTCTTTTGTTCTGGGGTCAAGGATAGGGAGAGGACAACTCCCTCCACTGAACCATCCTTCTCCTGAGCCGCTAGAAGGTCAGGAAGGGGCTCACTTTTCTCCTCCTCGCTCCCATCCGTCACCATGAGGAGAGCAAGCTCTGATCGCTCATGATGAGGCTTCAGGCGGTTGACGTGGAGCACCCGGTGTGGTTGTCGGGGGGTCTTCAAGTCCACGACGTAGGTGGTCTGGCCTCGACGCTCCACAATCTCGTACGGACCAGTCCACCGGTCCTGGAGGGCACTAAGCGCCCCAGGCTCCATGACCCACACCTTCTGTCCAGCGTCCAACTCCACCGTCCGAGCGTTGTGGTCATACCACTCCTTCATGACGGCATGGCTAGTCTCCAGATTGTCTGAGGCTTCCTTCCACAGCTTGGCCATCTGGCTGCGGAATGCCAGCATGTAGCTGACAACATCACGGGGAAGCTTCTTCGAAGTCTTCTCCCAACCCTCCTTGACCAGGCTGAGGGGTCCCCTAACGGGATGGCCATAGAGCAATTCAAAGGGGCTGAACCCGACTCCCTTCTGGGGTACCTCGTGGTACGAGAACAGCAAGCAAGGGAGGAGGATGTCCCATTTCCACCTCAGGTCTTCTTGCAGACTCCGGATCATCCCCTTTAAGGTCTTGTTGAAGCGCTCTACGAGCCCGTTAGTCTGGGGGTGGCAAGGAGTGGAGAACCGATAGGTCACTCTGCATTCCTTCCACATGGCCTGCATGTAGGCCGACATGAAATTTATGCCCCTGTCCGACACCACGACCTTGGGGAATCCCACTCGGGTAAATATCCCCATCAGGGCCCGCGCCACCACAGGTGCAGTAACGGTCCTCAGAGTGATGGCCTCTGGGTACCGAGTGGCGTGGTCCATTAACACCAGATTGAACCGATGTCCCGCAGAGGTCGGAGGGTCCAACAGCCCAACAATGTCAATACCGACCCGCTCAAAAGGGGTCCCGACCACTGGGAGTGGCTCCAATGGGGCCTTCAATTTGGTCCCAGTCTTGCCACTGGCCTGGCAAGTCTTGCAGGTCTTGCAATAGGTGTCAGAGGCAACTCTCATCCTAGGCCAATAAAAATGTGGGACTAGCCTCGCAAAGGTCTTGACCTGGCCCAGGTGTCCGGCTAGAGGTATCTCATGCGCCAGTTCCATCAAAAAGGCCCGGTAACACTGGGGGACCACTAAGGCCCTCGAGGACCCATGCACCGGAACCCTTGGTTCACTGTACAGGAGGCCATCCTCCCAATACACGTGATAGTTGCCGGTCTCCTTGTTCATCGCTTGGGCTTCGGCCTGTCGCCGCATGCCTTCAAGCGTGGGGCACTCCTTCTGCGCCCAACAGAATTCCTCCCGGGTAGGACCTCCTTCCACATGCCACTCGGCAAGGGTCGGCAAGTCCCCCACGGGAACGACATCCACCTCCACGGACTCCGGGGTTACCTCCGCGGGCTCCCCATCCATCACACGGGGTGTGTCCTCCACAACACTCTCCTCTGGACCGACAGTGGGTTGGGCCGTTGTTTCAGGCTCCAACCCGGGTTGAGCTTCTTGCCGAGCAGCTGTGGTGACTACGCAAGTCCACCCTGGTAATCCCAGCATCTCAGTGTGGGCCTTAAACTTCACTTCCTTCCAGGCGGTATGTTCGAGGTCATTACCGAGCAGACAATCCACAGGTAAGGCAGGGCTGATCGCAACTCTCAACGGGCCTGACACTCCTCCCCATTCAAAGGGAACTTGAGCCACGGGATAGTAGCTCATTCTGCCGTCAGCCAACACGGCCGGATGATACACATCAGGAACAACCTGCTCAGGGGACACCAGCCGCCTCACTACAGTGGTCATACTGGCTCCTGTGTTCCTCAGAGCGTCCACCTCCTCCCCATTGACCTTCACCCTCTGCTGGTACTTAGCAGTATTCGATGGTAAGGGCGTCACTGGGACCATCTCTCTATCCCCAAGTGAAACCAGGGTCAGGCCTGTCCACTCCCCTTCCCTATCTAGGGGCAGCTCCAACCCAAGCGCTACGCTAGCCACCCCGGGACTCTTGCCACCAGTGGGGGCTGGGGGTCGTTTGCGACACTGGGGATCTCCCTTGTAGTGTCCGATATCTCCGCACTCATAGCACCGGACCACTTTTGACTCTTGCCACCAGTGGGGGCTGGGGGTCGTTTGCGACACTGGGGATCTCCCTTGTAGTGTCCGATATCTCCGCACTCATAGCACCGGACCACTTTTGGCTGCTGACTCTTGTCAGGGTAAGTGGGTTTTGGGGAACCGTTCTGAGGTGGGGTACCTACTCCTTTCCCAAACTGTCTAGTTTGTGGGCCTCGTGAGAACTCCGTTCTTTTATCTCCACCCCCTTTCTTCTGAGGGGCGCCCTGACCGCCTTTCGGGCCATCTCCCCCGGGGCCCTTGTGTGACACCCGGGTGCTGACCCAAATATCCGCCTCCTCCGCGAGCTCACGGGAATCAGTAAGCTTGGGGTCCACCAAATGATGGCGCAACTCCGGAAAACACTTATCCAAGAGGTGCTCTCTCAAAAAAAGGTTATACAGACCCTCAAAATCACACACCTCGCTGCCACGCACCCAACCATCCAGAGCCTTTCGGGCATATTCAAAAACATCCACCCAATTCTGTGTGGACAGCTTATGGCTGCCACGAAACCTCTGGCGATACCTTTCAGGGGTAAGGCCAAAATGTTTGATAAGTGCCTCCTTCATGGGGGAATACCTAAACTGGTCTGCCTTCTCCAATTACAGGAGTGAGTCCCTGACATCAGGAGGTATATACCGGTACAAATCACCTCCCCAGTGTTTCTCAGGCACCCCATGGGCAGTCAAGGCAACTTCATACGCCTCCAACCACCTAGCAATGTCATCCCCTTGGTGTAGCTCGCTATCACCTCCTTGGGTAACCAGAATCTGGGCTCCTGATGAGCCTCTGGTCCGCTGCCACCATTAGGACTTCCTGGCGCACTCAACTGCAATGCTTGCAGCTCCATTTCCTTGAGCTGCAGCTCGTGCGCCAGCTTCCTCCAATGCTAATTTCTCTCTCTCCAAAGCAAACTGCTTATCTTCCTTTTCTCTCTCTAAAGCCAGATTCTTATCTTCCCTTTCTCTCTCCCTCTCGTGCTCTAACTTGGCAAGCTCCCACTTCAATCGTCTCTCCTCCCTCCTGTCCTCGTACTACTGCGGTGACACACTCTCCCTAGATACACTGCTTCCTGACCCGGAACGTCTTCCTGGCAATATATTGTCTGGCATGTCAATGTTGAGCAGGCCTGGGTCTTCCTGAGTGTCCGCCTCCCCGTGTGTGACCTGTTCCCCATCCTCTTCTTCCTCTGGGTGGGCCCTTACCCATGCCCTCAAGGCGGTACGGAGCTCTTCTTTTACAGCTCTCGTCCCCACAGGCACTCCCATCCCCTGACAAAACTCCCTTAACTGCACTACAGTGTACCTATCAAGGTCAGCCAGCTGGAACTCCATTCTGTCAGGTGAGGATCTAGATAACCTGGAAGAAAAATTCTAAGATGTGGGCAACAATGCTGGTTCAACACACTTTGCTGCAGGCTAGACAGTGGTGGGCATTTGGGTTTGCTTGAAGCACGACAGGTGTCCAATTAATTGCAGTACACTCTGTCCCACTGGAGGGTGTTAGGTAGCTACAGGTCCCCCTGGATCCCACCGCTCGCCAACAATGTAAGAACTGGGACCACCAGTTCTCCGGGGGGTAGCATGGCTCGAGCAGGAAGGCAGCCAGGGGCTTGCGTGTAAAGCAGCCAGTTAACACACACATCCAATGAAACACACAGTGGCGCAATAATGGAGACCACACCAGTAGTTGTATTTGAAAGAAATCAAGATCTTTTATATAGGCTTTCAAATAGAGCGATGCATTAGTAATTCATTAGTATTTCAGATAAGCATTTCATTAAGACATTTCATGAATCACGTTCAGATTGCATTTCCTGTAAATGGGTGAACATTTCATTAAGCATTTCAGTAAGACTTTTCATTAAAATAATAACAAGCTCATCTAAGCAATGAAACATTAACTAACCCCGCCTGTCGCATCAGACTCTTTGGCAGGCAAAGGGGTATTTGTATAAACCTGGAGGATCCTACAAGAAGCGACTATAGTATTGCGTTTAAGTAACACATCAAACCTCTCATGGACGCTTTTCCTAGAAAGTAATAAAACATTCCAGCAAGTACTTATCAGTCTAACAAGGAACTTCAAAGTACACAGCCTTTAGTCATCAACCACAAGCCTTTCTTCTTGTGAATACAGATCGGTTTGCGACCCAGATCAGATCATCAGAATATTATGGAAGTCCACCTCTGCAAGAAAATTCAGTACAGTGAAGTGACTCCCCTCTCAGGCTGGTAAATATGGTACACTTTAAACATATCAGGCTTGTAAATACGGTTCACTTTGAACATATCAGGCTTGTAAATATGGTGCACTACGATATAATGAGGAAAGTGTCTGACCCTCCAGCCTCCAAATATTCTAGGCACATTCAGAAGGGGGCCAACAGGACCCAGTCTCAGCTAACCCCGGGGGAGGGGCGACCTCGGGCCTCACTCGGCCTACCGCCCTCCTCCCCAGGGGGTTACCTTGTGTTCTTCGGCACTCCGGGGCCCTTGCAAAGTGTCCGCTTGGGGGGAAAGGAGCTCCGGCCCTGTGCGCCGCGGGGGCAGTTGTGGAGCCCCGGCGCCGGGGCGAAGCTGGACCAGCGTTTGGGGCGCCAAGCGGAGGGGGCTCTCAGGCTCAGCGGCCCCCTCCGTAGTGAAGTGCAGCTCTCTTCGGCCGCCGGGCCGTGTCAGCGGGGCCCGCGGTGACGGCCAATGAGGGAGCAGTGTGGGCCGGGCCGCGGGACCAATCGCGGCACAGGGAGACGGGGGCGCGGCCAATGACGAGGCCGAACGCCCTCGTCACGTGATGGAGGCAGCGACTTGGCTTCAGGCCTAACGAGGCCTGACTGGACTACGCGGCGGCCTTCCTCAGGCTCCGGGGGCTGCCGCGGGACCTACTCTTAGTCAGGTGGGGCCAGGCCACACTGCGGCGGCCCTCTTCTGGTACCGGGGGCCACCGAGGGGTATCACAGTGCTTCCGTGGGCTGCGGCGGTGATTTGGTGCGCTGAGCGACAGCGCCTGAGGGGCAGTCTCGGCTGGGCAGAAGGAGGGGGCCACTGGCGCCTCCAGGCCCGGCGGGACAGCGGCAGACAGCGACAGGCTATCGCAGCGCTCGGGGACAGAAGGTGAGCGCTTGGGGGCAAATGCAGCGCCTCGCTGACAAGATGATTCCTGAGGGGGAGAAGCGCTTTAGAATACCAGTGCCTCACAGGGGGCTTCAGCGCTAGAGTCTCGAGGGCACAGTTAGCTCAAGGTAGGCAGGATGGGAGCAAATTGTAGCGCTTGGCCCACAGTTCAGTCAGGGGGAGACAGGTAGGCCCAGTTGTAGGCAGGGGATGCGCAGGGCAGCACAGTCCAGTACCTGGTCCCAGGAAGCAGGTTTCTTGGCGCTTGGATGGTTCTGCGCCCTTAGTTGCTTGTTTCTTGAAGTGGAAGGGGGGGGTGATTAGTTGAAGGCTTGAAGAATTTCTCCTCAGTCACTGCAGATGGGCCCTGGGGTTCCCTACCACTGGACCAGCTTAAGAGGCAGCACCTTAATCCTGTCACTGCCAGTAGCATAGGTTCCTCACTAGGCCCTCCCGCCTAAAACTCCTGCGTGGGTTCCCCAGGTCAATGATGCCCCAACTGACTAGAAAAAGTTCCCTCCCTTGCTTATATATGTCCAGGTCAGGTGACCACTCTCTAAGGCGGGAACAGTCAGGTCCGCCTTTCTTCTGGAAGGTTCCAGGAGCTTCCCCACTCTAACTATGGACAGGGGCTGGGTGGCTGGTGTTGCAACATTGTATGGGGACCCAGCCTGCTCCTGGCAACTAGGGTGCTACACTAAAAAGACCTCGCTGCAGTAGCAGCGGCCAGTGGCAGCCATGCTGGAAGTAGAGAGCACCTGCACCCTAACACAGATTAGCTATGAAAAGGTGCCCGAAGACCTAAGGGCCAACAAAAAGAAGGTGGGAAAAATGAGGCAAGGGCAAAAAAATCATGGGGAAAGACCACCCTAAGGCTGACAGGTCTAACAGATCTGATGTCATCAGCGCAGTCTCCGTACCGTGGAATCGGCGGAACCCAAATTGAGTATCATCGAGTAGATGGTGTTCCTCTATGAAAGCAGATAGTTGTAAATTCATTGCTTTTTCAGCCACTTTGGCCAGGAATGGAAGGCTTGCAATTGGCCGGTAGTTTTACAATTCATCCTTATCAAGGTGAGGCTTCTTTAGTAATGGTTTGAGGAGAGTTTTTTTTAGGGCGTCTGGATAAATACCGGATCTGAACATGGTGTTGCAGATTAGAGTAATGGCAGGTATAAGCACATCGATAATAGGTGGAAGAATTTTAAAAGGACAAGGATCAAGTGCAGAGCCTGTTTTGATCGTGGTGATGATTTCTGCAGTTTGAGCGTTGGTGATATCTGTAAAATGAGTAATCTTGGGTGCAGAGTAAGTCGAGGTATGGGTAATAGAGGGGGTATTAGTATTATTTGAGAAAGCCGAGAAGATGTCATTGACCTTCGTGAAAAAGAAGGTAGCCAGGGCATCGCAAAGAGATTGAGAGGGAGGTGGGTTCAGATCAGGGGAGTAACCAGCTAGCTGCTTGGTGGTATCGTAAAGTTCCTTAGAGGAGTTTTTTGCTAGCTCTATCCGTTCACTAAAGTACTTTTTCTTAGCCTCACTGATCATGGTTTTATATTTGACCAACGTCTCCTTGTAGCGAATTCTGTTGTCTTCGCTATAGGCCTTCCGCCAATGCCTCTCCTTGTTCCTGCAGAGTTGTTTCTGGGTTCTTAGTTCGTCAGTGAACCAAGGTGCCGAGGGGGCGAGTCTGTTTCTGGTCGCCTGTTTAGTGGGAACCAGTGAATTAGCGGCAGTACCCAGCCAGCCGTGGAATTGCTTGGTGGCAATGTTGGGGTCTGCGGAAAAAATGGGGTTGGAATTACCAAGTAGCGTTTTCAGGCTAGGACTATCTATGTCATTCCAGGCTTTAAACGGTTGACGGGAATTGGCGAATACTTTAGCGGTGAGTGTTTCCTGGATGATGATGGAGCCCAAGATGGAGTAATGATCTGACCAAGTGAAAGGGAGGATTTGATTTATGTGGATATCCTCCAGATTGGAGAAGATGCCATCCAGTGTATGGCCACCGTCATGCGTAGGAGAGTTAACCAGAAGGGGAAGACCAAATGTCTTCATATCCGAGATAAGAGATAAAGTATCCCTATCCTCTAGTTTGTCTAGGTGAAAATTAAAATCACCCAAAACTGTAAAAGAGTCTTCCAGAGCCAGGGATTCCAGGATAGAACTCAAATCCGTGATAAAGTCTGATCGTGGTCGTGATCCAGGTGGTCTGTATACGAGGATCCCTTTGAAGTTGTTGGAAGGGGATAGCATGATTGTGAATTGCAAAGCTTCGCAGGAGGATGACGGGGTGGCAGTAATTCTCACATTAAGTGAGTCACGGGCGATAATCGCTAGTCCGCCCCCTTTTTTATGCTGTCTATCATGTCTATAGATTGTGAAACCTCTTGGGACTGCAATCACTAGGTCTGGGTCGGATGAATTGTCCATCCAAGTTTCGGTCATGAATAATATATCTAAATTCCTATCCTCTATCAAGTCTGCTATATCCTGTCGGTGTTTACCGAGCGAGCGTACATTAGAAAGTGCTATTGATATGCTGGTATGTGTATTTTTGTTAGCACTGGAGGGTGATTTAATGGCGAGGGGGATAGAAACCATACAATGAGGACAGAACTGTGTGAAAAGACCGGGAAGGGATATTGGGTCAAGCTTTCGACAATCGCAGTGATTGTGAGGACGCATCTCGAGCAGCTTAATATTAGAGTAGTGTAGACAAGTCGCTGGGTTAAGGGGACCAGGGGTGGTGGCCCTGGGCCCGGTCCAGGCGCGGACGGGAGCAGACGGGCTTGCCTTTGGCGCGCCGCTGGCGCGCCCGCTGCGCCCGCCCGCTGCGCGGATGGGGAGGGTTAATGTTTTTGTACATGTAAGGGGTGGGTTTAGAGGAGGGTGGGAGGCGTCCAACAACTGGACCGCAATCCTTCCTCCCAGCAAGATGGTGTCTGAAATGGGTGCAGTTATGGTGGCAGCGCCTTAAATCGGCTGCGTCGTGCACAACAAAGGAATTGGCGGCTTCGGAGCGAGGCTAGTCTTGCGCCGAAGTGCAAAGAGGTAGCGTTTAAAATAGAGCTGTTAAAATATATACAGATTTTAAAATACACGTACTTCGTATTTCAAGAGCGTGCAGAAAGGCAGTGAACAGAAAAGAGCTGAGAGCCCCCGGCTTCCGCCTCAGGGGAGAATATGGCAAATATCACAGCTATAGTATGTGATGCCCCTTAAATATACTGGGAGGGCGGGAGGCGTCCAACAACTGGACCGCAACCCTTCCTCCCAGCAAGATGGTGTCTGAAATGGGTGCAGTTACGGTGGCAGCACCTTAAATCGGCTGCGCCGTGCACAACAAAGGAATTGGCGGCTTCGGAGCGACGCTAGTCTCGCGCCGAAGTGCAAAGAGGTAGCGTTTAATATAGAGCTGTTAAAATATATACAGATTTTAAAATACACGTACTTCGTATTTCAAGAGCGTGCAGTAAGGCAGTGAACAGAAAAGAGCTGAGAGCCCCCGGCTTCCGCCTCAGGGGAGAATATGGCAAATATCACAGCTATAGTATGTGACGCCCCTTAAATATATTGGGAGGGCGGGAGGCGTCCAACAGCTGGACTGCAACCCTTCCTCCCAGCAAGATGGTGTCTGAAATGGGTGCAGTTACGGTGGCAGCGCCTTAAATCGGCTGCGCCATGCACAACAAAGGAATTGGCGGCTTCGGAGCGACGCTAGTCTCGCGCCGAAGTGCAAAGAGGTAGCGTTAAAAATAGAGTTGTTAAAATATATACAGATTTTAAAATACACGTACTTCGTATTTCAAGAGCGTGCAGTAAGGCAGTAAACAGAAAAGAGCTGAGAGCCCCCGGCTTCCGCCTCAGGGGAGAATATGGCAAATATCACAGCTATAGTATGTGACGCCCCTTAAATATACTGGGAGGGCGGGAGGCGTCCAACAACTGGACCGCAACCCTTCCTCCCAGCAAGATGGTGTCTGAAATGGGTGCAGTTACGGTGGCAGTGCCTTAAATCGGCTGCGCCGTGCACAACAAAGGAATTGGCGGCTTCGGAGCGACGCTAGTCTCGCGCCGAAGTGTAAAGTGGTAGCGTTTAAAATAGAGCTGTTAAAATATATACAGATTTTAAAATACACGTACTTCGTATTTCAAGAGCGTGCAGAAAGGCAGTGAACAGAAAAGAGCTGAGAGCCCCCGGCTTCCGCCTAAGGGGAGAATATGGCAAATATCACAGCTATAGTATGTGATGCCCCTTAAATATACTGGGAGGGCGGGAGGCGTCCAACAACTGGACCGCAACCCTTCCTCCCAGCAAGATGGTGTCTGAAATGGGTGCAGTTACGGTGGCAGCACCTTAAATCGGCTGCGCCGTGCACAACAAAGGAATTGGCGGCTTCGGAGCGACGCTAGTCTCGCGCCGAAGTGCAAAGAGGTAGCGTTTAATATAGAGCTGTTAAAATATATACCGATTTTAAAATACACGTACTTCGTATTTCAAGAGCGTGCAGTAAGGCAGTGAACAGAAAAGAGCTGAGAGCCCCCGGCTTCCGCCTCAGGGGAGAATATGGCAAATATCACAGCTATAGTATGTGACGCCCCTTAAATATATTGGGAGGGCGGGAGGCGTCCAACAACTGGACCGCAACCCTTCCTCCCAGCAAGATGGTGTCTGAAATGGGTGCAGTTACGGTGGCAGCGCCTTAAATCGGCTGCGCCGTGCACAACAAAGGAATTGGCGGCTTCGGAGCGACGCTAGTCTCGCGCCGAAGTGCAAAGAGGTAGCGTTAAAAATAGAGCTGTTAAAATATATACAGATTTTAAAATACACGTACTTCGTATTTCAAGAGCGTGCAGTAAGGCAGTAAACAGAAAAGAGCTGAGAGCCCCCGGCTTCCGCCTCAGGGGAGAATATGGCAAATATCACAGCTATAGTATGTGACGCCCCTTAAATATACTGGGAGGGCGGGAGGCGTCCAACAACTGGACCGCAACCCTTCCTCCCAGCAAGATGGTGTCTGAAATGGGTGCAGTTACGGTGGCAGCACCTTAAATCGGCTGCGCCGTGCACAACAAAGGAATTGGCGGCTTCGGAGCGACGCTAGTCTCGCGCCGAAGTGTAAAGAGGTAGCGTTTAAAATAGAGCTGTTAAAATATATACAGATTTTAAAATACACGTACTTCGTATTTCAAGAGCGTGCAGTAAGGCAGTGAACAGAAAAGAGCTGAGAGCCCCCGGCTTCCGCCTCAGGGGAGAATATGGCAAATATCACAGCTATAGTATGTGACGCCCCTTAAATATACTGGGAGGGCGGGAGGCGTCCAACAACTGGAACGCAACCCTTCCTCCCAGCAAGATGGTGTCTGAAATGGGTGCAGTTACGGTGGCAGCGCCTTAAATCGGCTGCGCCGTGCACAACAAAGGAATTGGCGGCTTCGGAGCGACGCTGGTATCGCGACGCCGGAGGCGACCCCTGTTTCTTTTGCTGCTTCCCCTGATTTTTATTCTTCCAATTCTGTTTTGGAAAATTTGGATGGTTGTCTTTAGTAGACTTTGCTATCTGAGTCTGCGGTTGAGTTGCCGTTTTAGCAAAAGGCTTAACACCCAAACTATTGCGGCCAATGGTCTTATAAGCCTCCGCAATAATTCATGGTAACGCTCGGGGTTTGTCGACGTCTTGGACAAGGCGCAAAGCATTCGACACCTGAAAGTTAACCGCATCTCCCTTTACATTACAAAAGATGAGATCAGCAACTACGTCAAACACTCCAACGAGCCTCATTCTCAACTCGACAGCCGCCTCCGCACTGTGCTCATCCGGAACTTGCTTGATCACAGAGGGCAAGACATTCATAGACAGCGAGCAGAAATACTTCGCATATTCTGCTGCAAATACTTTACCCCAAATCTCACAATCTGTTAACTCTGGCAATAAGTCTTTCTGCAAACTAATTGTGAGAATCCTGTGTTTTTCCACAGGAGTTGTATTAGGAAACACTGCTTCCAGTTGGTCAAATTTCTCAGCATGACAATAAGGCATATCGTACTTAGTTTGAGGGTGCTTGCCCATTACCGAATTAACCGAATTAACCATGAATGGACTAATCTACATCCCGGCCGGTCCAACTTGTTCCGCTGCAAGAAACATATTGAACCAAAGCCCTATGTACCCCAACAAAAGAGGTATAAAGTTGACACAAGTCGTCAATCGGGGCATTGAGATAACGTGGATATGGTGTGAACCCGGCTAAGACTGGCCAAGTTGCCCCAGGAATTGACAAGCGACCTAACCGAACCGGAGTTACGGTGTGGGGGAGGGTGCAATACAACCAAATACGATGCTGCCATGGCAAAATTGGAATCTCTTGTGTCCTATATGGAGTATAGTTCACAGGAATCGCAGTGTGAGTGTATGTATGAAATGTATCCTCATCTGCATTTATTGCAGGAAACGTGACCCAAGAGTAGAAAAGCTCAAAGGAGAACGCCGAATATGCACTCACCACAAAGATAACAGACATACCATCGTCTGGTACTCCAAACTGCGTCAGATGACGCCGGAGCGCTGTCCAACTATGCTGAGCTATGTCAATATCACCCATGAGGACATAGAGAAGAAAAACAATTTATATAAATTGCAGTACAACAAAGGGTAGTATTCAAAATGTGAACCTTTTCATAAATCTCATGCTTGAATTAACCTATAACACATTAACGTAGGTAGGTTAATCCGTCACGCATGTTAACAGGAAAAGGTGTTGAGGGTATTGTGGACAGATACGAGCACTAATCAAGACTTTGGGCGCCATGTTGCGGGAATTCTGCTCATGCACAGAACTATGCACAGGAAACCAGGACCTCAGTGTATTGTGGTGTACCAAAAATCCACCTCAGTGCCCAGAACCCCTATCCGACTAGCAACAGTGTCTCATTCATTCTCCGTACTACAGCAAAGCTACCAATGAACAAGCGACTTTGGGACCTCTCAGGAATAGTGGGAATCAAGAACACTCTTTTGTTTTTATTCTCATAAATGTCCACAACGTGAGCAATCAGAGACACGGTATAGTTTAAAATGTTTATTTCAACTACGTGCTCTAAGATGCAGTATATTTGCTAACATAAGTAAAAAGATGCATAAAATCAATACAATCAACATTGTTACAATTCCATAAAATACAGAGGGAGAAATCATATTATAATGATAGTGGTACCAGGTCTATAGCGCTTTCTGTACCACCCTCCCCTTGCTAGGAGCTAGGTATTATAATAATACAAGATCTCTAGGTTAAAACCGGGAACCCCATTCCTCCAAAGTCAGGTGAAGTGAATCACATCCCAGATCAGCACAGCTCTTTCTCGATTGAAAGGTTTTTTCCAAGTGCTAGTCTCATGCATGCAGTGCAATATTAAAAGCACCTGAGTTTCAGAAATGAGCAGCTGTGTTTGTGTTGTGTCTAGAGCGTGGGCCGATCAACTTGCATCAACAGCATACATTGTTATTTTAACCTTGAACACTTTGTGCAGACTTGAGGTCGCAGTGTGAGTCTAGAGATATGAAAAACAGACCGTTCTCATGTGAAGGAAAAGCAAGCAGTTTGTCTTTATAAAAACAAAGATGTAGTGTCGTGTGCAAAAGCAGCAAAATGGCGTTTTCGCAACTAACTCACTTATGCTAATATAGTAATGTGTGCAGGCAGAATCATATTCATCCCTACACTTTTACAGGTAGCATGAACAGGAACACTTGGATGTTTTTCTTTGCAACTCTTCATCGCCAAATAAAAACCACCAGTGCTTCTTTTCTTTTATTTCACATTGTGCTAGTCTCCCAGTGGATCTCCTGTTATATCACGTTTTTTTTTCTATGTGTACCGAAGTGAACAATCACTGGGAACAGACACTTTTATTATTCTACAAATCTTTGTTTTTCTTCATTTCTTCTAGTCGACTCTTCATTCATCTGGTATTTGAATAACACACATAATTATATATTTGTTCCTGTAATTCCTTCATCTCACAATAACTGCACTGTTCTGCTCCTGTATATGTCCTCAGATGAGTCAATATTATTGTTAATGTTCTTAAGTTCTTTTTAAATTCACTGCATCTCTAGGATTATTTCTAAGTGAGTTAAATGAAGGTGTGCGTTCGCTGAGGCTATTTAGGATCAGAAATTGACAAAAGCTCGTCACACTTTTAGTGCAATTGTAAGGTTTACCCCAGGTGTGTTCGCAATTGACAAAATCACTTCTGACATTCATTGCAATGCTCTTTTTTACTCTGTGTGTGTTAGTTGATGTATCCATAGGTTTAATAACTGACAGAAGATATTCACACATTCACTGCACCTGAAAGGATTTTTCTCTGTGTGAATTAACTGATGAATCCTTAATGCAGAAGATTTCCTAAAGGTACTTCTACACTCACTACAGTTGTACGGTATTTACAGAGTGTGTGTAAGCTGATGTCTATATAGGCTTGATAATTGACTACATTTATTCACACATTCATTGCACTTGAAGGCTTTTCTTCTGTGTGTGTTCGCTGATGCCTGTTTAGGATTGATAATGGACTACAGCTTTTCAAGCATTAATGGCATTTAAAAGATTTGTTTCCCCTTTGTGAGCTCGCTGATGATTTCTTAATGCTGAAGAGTAAATAAAACTACTGCCACACTCACTGCAATGGTAAGGTTTTTCCCCAGTGTGTATTCGCTGATGTCTCTGGAGGCCTGTTAACTGACTGAAGCTCTTTACACATTCACTGCAATGGTATGGTTTTCCCCCTGTGTGTATTCTCTGATGTGTTTGGAGGTTTGAAATCTGACTGAAGCTCTTTACACATTCACTGCAATGGTATGGTTTTTCCCCTGTGTGTGTTCGCTGATGTCTGCGGAGGTTTGAAATGTGATTGAAGCTCTTTACACATTCAGTGCAATGGTATGGTTTTTCCCCTGTGTGTGTTCGCTGATGTGTTTGTAGTTCTGCTAATGTACTGAAACTCTTGGCACATTCACTGCAATGGTATGGTTTTTCCCCTGTGTGTATTTTCTGATGTACGTGTAGCTGTGAAATCTGATTAAAGTTCTTTGCACATTCCTTGCAATGGAATGGTTTTTCCCCTGTGTGTATTCTCTGATGTCTGCGGAGGTTTGAAATGTGATTGAAGCTCTTTACACATTCAGTGCAATGGTATGGTTTTTCCCCTGTGTGTGTTCGCTGATGTGTTTGGAGTTCTGCTAATGTACTGAAACTCTTGGCACATTCACTGCAATGGTATGGTTTTTCCCCTGTGTGTATTTTCTGATGTACGTGTAGCTGTGAAATCTGATTGAAGTTCTTTGCACATTCCTTGCAATGGAATGGTTTTTCCCCTGTGTGTATTCTCTGATGTCTTTGGAGGTTTGAAATGTGATTGAAGCTCTTTGCACATTCCTTGCAATGGTATGGTTTTTCCCCTGTGTGTGTTCGCTGATGTGTTTGGAGTTCTGCTAACGTACTGAAACTCTTGGCACATTCACTGCAATGGTATGGTTTTTCCCCTGTGTGTATAATCTGATGTACGTGTAGCTGTGAAATCTGATTGAAGTTCTTTGCACATTCCTTGCAATGGTATGATTTTTCCCTTGTGTGTATTCTCTGATGTCTGTGGAGGTTTGCAATCTGATTGAAGCTCTTCACACATTCAGTGCAATGGTATGGTTTTTCCCCTGTGTGTATTCGCTGATGTCTTTGGAGGTGTGATAACCGACTGAAGCTCTTCCCACATTCATTGCAATGGTATGGTTTTTCCCCCGTGTGTGTTCGTTGATGTCTTCGGAGGTCTGTTAGCCGACTGAAGCTCTTCACACATTCAGTGCAATGGTAAGGTTTTTCCCCTGTGTGTATTCGCTGATGTCTTTGGAGGTGTGATAACCGACTGAAGCTCTTCCCACATTCATTGCAATGGTAAGGTTTTTCCCCTGTGTGTATTCGCTGATGTCTTTGGAGGTGTTTTAACCGACTGAAGCTCTTCCCACATTCATTGCAATGGTATGGTTTTTCCCCTGTTTGTATTCGCTGATGCTCTTTTATGGTTCCTATTTGGCTAATGTTCTTGACATATTCAGTGGAATTGCACAACTTTTCTCCTGACCGTGTTTCCTGAAGGGTCAGCATAGTTAATAAACCACTTGCGTTAATTTCACAATCCATGTATATGTGTGATATTTTGGACACTTGATTTCCAATTTAACAATAAAATACAAGACTCACTAAATACCTGCCACATTCATAATATCAGTAAGGCTTCCTTGTGGGTGATTGCATCTTTAGATTGGATAATGGCTTCGCATGCTTGCGGGTAAAGCTTAATCTTTGTTCCGGTAGGTGCAAATTGGGACAATACTCTGTACTTTAGAGAGCAGAACTCTCCTTTCCTTCAGCCTTCAGTTGTTAGGCTCCACTTCGTTGTGCTTTTCCCTGGTGCCTGCGGTTTGGCTAGGAAGAGTTTGCAATACACCTAGAGCACTGAATGGTGGTCTGTTGCCAGTTTAGATAGAGCCATATCATGATGATGAAGCGACTTGCAATGTGTACATCTACTCCAAAGAGTGTCCCGGGGCAAAGCACAGGTCAGAAAAGAAAGTAAATCAGTTTGTTTCAAACATGGACAAAAAGCCAAGTTTTCAACCTTTTTTAAACATTATCATGTTGCAAACAGCTCAAAGCTGAAGAGGGAGTTTGTTCCAAGCTATGGATCCCAAATAGACACGAGACCTTTCTCCAACTCTCATACCGGCCTCATGATCAAAGCTGGTGTTGGATGCTTGTTTATACAGCAGGTGATTTGTCAGTTTTGTTGCCTTAATTTTGTTGAGGTCATTTCTTCGTATTGGGGTGTCGAGGTGCAGATCTCAGACTCGGACACTCACTGAATTGCCTTTGACTGCTTCTTCCTGGATCGTCCTCTGCCTCTGATTGCACTGATGTTTTTGGAGCTCCTTATTTTTTTTGATAATTTTTTCAGGTTTGATGTGTTATCTTCATTATTCATAATCAATCCGTGCCTTTAAGTCCTATTTTCTATCGGATGCAAAGAAATGCAATATTACTAAATGCAAATGTAAAGAATGTGAATACACAATATTTAACCAGCTGTAGAAGACATCTCTTCTCTACCATATTTAAAATTTAGTAAGGAACATTTTACCATACATGGATATTTCAATAAAACTGTGGTTGAACATGTCACATTGTATTTACTTCTGAAAAGGCAGTGATTTACCATTATTGACAGAGTAACTTACTAAAGAAAGGGCAGCCACAGAGAACTCGTGCTACAGGTAGAGTTTTACGTAGATATACATGGACAAGATTTCATTTAAACAGAACAGATTGTGGAAAAAGAGAGGAATCAGGAAGCGCTGCTGTTAATTTAGTTTCAGGAAGTATCTACCAAAGATAGCTCTTCAGGAAGTGTACAACAAAGGTAACTCTTCAGGAAGTATTTAACCAAGGTAACTTGTAAGCGTATAACAAAGGTAACTCTTTAGGAAGTATACATGACAAAGGTAACTTTTTAGGAAGTATATATGACAACGGTAACTCCAGACACCGTCTTCCACAATGCTTTCATGTTCACACTGGATCAGCTCAAATGCCAACTCCCGCCTTTACCTTGCAGCTCATTAAGGGGCTTACTACGAGTGCGACGGCCCTCATGATCGCCGCACTCACGGTGGCGGTCCAACTGCCACCAACTATCCTGGTGGTCTGACCGTCGTATTATGAGTGTGGTGGTGGGACCCCCACGAGGCCGCCACCCCGCGAGGATCAAGGATCCCGCTGTGGAGGCAGTCTGCAAACACCCTGAATATGTTGGCAGTGCCGATGCCGACATCGCCGAGCATATTACAGTTTGCATATTCACCGCCCTTTTCATGGCGGGGACCCCACCATGAAAAGGATAAAGGACATGCAGGTAAGGGGGCCCTCACAGGGCCCCGGCCGATTCTGCTCCTGGGGTTGCATGCGGGGGGCACATGTTGTGCCACCCCATGGAATTGCACCCTTGTTCCTGCACAGTGTGGCATGCATGACATGGTGCAGGAACGTGCTGCAGGCACTCTTAAGGTGGTGGTATGATGTTTAGGCTCTCCATAATCCGGCGGCGGGCTCACAATGGGCTTGGCAGTCTTCCTGGTACCTCCGCGAGGTAGTCCCATTGGAAGACCGCCACACTCGTAATAAGGCCCTAAGTCACTTTCAACACATTTTACAGCCCTCCTGGCTCAAGCATTTCTGGATCCTTCTAACCTGGAAGACTGGAGCATTATCCCGAGTTGAGGTGGATTTTCTATCAGCGTAATATATATCCATCTTCCTTGAACTATTGACTGATTCTGCCCTGAAAGACAACTTAAAAAGTGAGTCTTTAGTTCTTCCTAAAGTAGGTAAAGTTAAGATCCTGTTGTATTTCAATCAGCAGCTCCTTCCAGGGTTTTCTGTGAAACAGAATGAGGGGTTAATTCTAATGGCCCGTCTTTATATTGCGCACACAGATATGGCAAACAAACATTAAATCATGTCATTTATTATTCAACGATATCATTAATTTATTCCTTATAGAGAACCCATCACAACCAATAATTTAACTGAAATATCAAACATCCAACAGATGTGTGCATATTAATAATTGTTTTTGTTTTTCAACATTTACAAGATATTTGACTTATTGTTATCTGTTTTAAGGCCACGATGCTACTTTGTGACTCAATAGGGCTTTGGTAGAACCTGGCTGTATGCAAATTAGTCTGTTCCCGTCCCAGTGCATGATGGGAGCAGGGCAAACCAAACTACAAAAGCCAATTCTTACACTGGGAAGGAAACAAGCTTCCGGGGACCGGTTTCTGGCATTACAGCCGTCTTCGGCCCGGCTTGCTTGAATCCTGATGGTGCAATGAGCAAGGGACTCATGTCTGAGTATACCCTTCCACGCTTAGGGTGGACAAAAATATTTACAACAAGGGGTAGTGAGGGACAGAGTCTCTGAATTAAGCAGAATCACCACCCCTTGTTGTAAATAATTTTGTCCACCCTAAGCGTGGAAGGGTATACTCAGATGTGAGTCCCTTGCTCATTGTACCATCAGGATTCAAGCAAGCCGGGCCGAAGACGGCTGTAATGCCAGAAACCGGTCCCCGGAAACTTGTTTCCTTCCCAGTGTAAGAATTGGCTTTTGTAGTCTGGTCTGCCCTGTTCCCATGATGCACTGGGCCAGGGACAGACTAATTTGCATACAGCCAGGTTCTGAAACTGGGATGGTGCAATGAGCTAAAAAACGGTGTTGGATCTAGCCCTGATCTCTTGACTGGGTGAGAGTCCTCTGCTTAATTCAGAGACTCTGTCCATCACCACCCCTTGTTGTAAATAGCTGATAGAAAAGAGGCCATGGTTGGCAGTACGGAGCTCACAAGCTTCATTTCAGAAGCTCACCTGGGAGGTACTAACTGAGGAGGTGCACAGGAAGGGGCCTATTAGCTATAAACAGAGAGAGTGCACAGGTGAGTGCTTGTGAGGTATAAACAGATGAGGTGCACATATAGGTACCTATGAGGTACAAACAGAGCAGGCGCACAGGTAGGTGCTTATGAGGTATAAACAGAGGAAGTAAAGAGGTAGGTGTTTCAGTGCCTCTGGGACTATATCTGCTTCTAGGCCCTCTTCCTATAATGCTGGCTCTTGCTCCTTCTACAACACTGGCTGCAGACATGGGGCCTGATTTAGAGTTTATCGGACAGGTTATTGCCTCAAACATGACAGATCCCGCCCACTTTATTACAATTGCCACAGAATATAATGCACTTTTAATAGGGTGGACGGGACACCTGCCACATTTATGACAGGATAAACCATCCACCTAAATATAAATCGGGCCCTTGGCGGACATTGTGTCCAGTGTCTTTTCGGTGTCGGAAAGCATCCATTTTATTAATGGCACAGTATTATCTCACCACTGCTGTGGCTTGCAGCCATACGGCCATTATGAATGGACTAAGTTGTGTGCCAGAATGCCTGTGAATAGTTTAGCATGAGCGTTTAGGAGGGAGATGGGTCTGTATGATGAGCAGGACTAGGGGGTTTCCAGGGCCTGTGAATAAACGTTATTACTGTTTCTCTCTTGGTGTCAGTGGGCTTGTCTGTGTCCCCAGAAGAGTTGTTGCAGCTTATCTTATTTATGCACAAAGACATGGAGTTTTTAGGACTAAGCAGCTCTTTCAACAATGTTTGAAAACAAAACTAGTCAGATGATAGCTGCCAGGTGTACATGTTTTGCATGTGTAGAATCACACACTAGTAAATGCAGCGCACGCATGCTTCGCCGTGCCAGTTTGTGAATGATCCCTAACTTGTGAGTAAGTGAGCATTCACAGACGCCAATCTGACACTTTCTGACAGTGGAAACAGTTAGAGTTTCACTTCAACAAAATGCGGGAGCAACTCTCCATCCAGGGTAGGAAGAAAAATGGATCACCCTCTAAAAGTGGTGGTGAGTAGTGCTATACGGTTCATAGCACCATTTATCTGGGGAAAACTGGGGGAATGGTACAATGCACTGGGAAAATGGCATGTAATGACAATGTGACATGACATTCCTACACGTGCTTTTACACTTTTTTTGGGCTGTCTGTGTCCTGTTTTTCAAGGCTCAGGGTTTAGTTTCAAGTCAAGAGATAGTGCAGGATTCGACTAATTATAATGTCATACATTCCAACAAATGCCTTTACCACATATGCCTTTTCCACGCAATGCCTTGACCACATAACCATCATCATAAAATCTTTATTTCAGTAGAAAATACCATAAAAGCACAGATTTAAAAGACATACAACATTGGTACAATTGAATATTATCATAGTTAAAACATAGCAATTGATTATTACAATCACATTAAAATTACGTTAAAATTAGGGCACATTGTACAATATAGTAGGGCGCACCTCAGTAAGAGTTTGGATAATTTGTCTACTAAGGCACGCTTAACCCTAAATAGTTAAAACTCTTCGTATGCGCCACATTGCTGCTAAAAAATGCGAAACAGCGAAGACAATGGGTCCTGAAGTGTCACTTCGCATAACTCTAAGCGCTTGCAGGCAGTGCCGAAAGCCAAGATTTTTACATAGTAGGACGAGCCAGTGTTTCCTCGGTTTAAGGTATGCGGGGCAAAAGAAAAAAACATGTTGCTCTGATTCACTTTCACATACACAGAAAGGGCAATTTTTCAGGGCGGACATGCTCCAGTTGCATGTAAAGACCAGTAAGGGTAATACACCGTGCCGCCATTGCACGTACAATTTTCTGGCTATGACAGGATAGATGACATCTAAGAAAACTTCGAAGTGATATGTGTCTTTTGCCATGAGAAAAGAAACAGTTCTGGAGCCGTGTTTAGGGTTGCATAGAGCCGTGTTCAAGCTCTCAGCACGGTATACCTTCGTGAGCGTGATAGCCGAGATCTGAGTACATCCCCGCTCGGTGTCAGTCCATAGGACTGGAAGACCCACTCTAGTAAATTCCTTCTTAATGAAGGTAAGCCAGGGTATTTTACATGCGCTTATACAACTAAGTATTTCTCTGAGCTCTTGCCTGTTAATGACCAGCTCCGGTATAACCCAGAGCCGGCGCCAGTACCTTAATGGTCTTAAGGCTTTACCACATGACACCTTTACCACGCAAGTCTTTACCATGCATATGCCTTAACCACGCATGATGATTTACAACAATGGCCCTGCGATAAACCACCTCAAAACGACTTCATTCAAAGGACGATCAGCCGCACTCTCACTCTGTGTCCCATGAAGAAGACACACCATTGTCCAAGCGCTCACTACTGTTTTATTAATTCTATAATGCAGCAACACTCAACACACAGTGCCTACACGTTTCGACTCACGCCTTCAACCAGCAACCCAAAACAAACATCACATGATCACTACACATTTAAGGTCTCCAACGCGGCTGTCCTCTAATCATCTATTACACGTTTTGTGATATACTGCTCCAATTCCCCTTGTAATTCCTCATTTCGCCCACATTTTCACACAGAAATGTTGGCAGTTTTCAGAGTTAAAGTAAATAGATTCTCTGTATTTCCAGATTTCATATTTACGGTGGGGAAGATAACTGCTTTTAAAAGACCCATCCTAACTAAAGAGATTATACGTAATAAGGGTTACACGCTGGCTGACCTCCAGACTGTCCTCGGGCTTGTCTTTATGGCTGCTCCACCTTCAAGTCTCTGTGGTTCGCAAGTAACCTTCCCCAACGAACAGGGCTCTTAACGCCTTAATATCTTGGCAGGATGATGTACTTGCTTGCAGCACATACAGGAGATCGCCGTATCTAATTAAGTTGGCCAAACTATAAGACAAGGCCTAGAACACAAGCAAAGGTAATGCGGTGGGCAGCTTCCCGTACTTAGCTGTGTTCACATTCAGCCCTGTTAGGCACTGCCATGCTCCTCGATGGAACTTCCCGCCACTGACGGGCTGGTAATCATTTCCAACTCTAAAGCAGGTGTATTTCACGAATAGAACAATATCTAACGAGTCTTCACTCTTCCATACAGCATCCCTCTCGCAAATAACATTTCCATTCTCCAGCAAGGCTAGGTTACAGCAGTCGCCAGTGTGTCAGGGGCTCTAGTCCAAGAAAGAAATTCCCTCTTTGACCCATGTTAAACTGTGAAATACAGCAATAATTAGGAGTTCAGTGGGCCCTGGTGCCACTGCACTTGCTGCGCAAACGAAAGCTACGCCTCTAGTTTGAAAGTAGGAATGGAGGAAAAACAATCCGTGTTTGGGATAAATGTGATTACATCGAAAATTGCGGGTGTGCTAATGTCATTTAATATGTTTTTTAAATTGTAAGGCAGGCTTGGGGAATACCTCATTAAAAGAGGCTTTCTATCTTCTACGGCAGAAAAGGGTGTACCTACAAAGAAATACACATACAAAGGTTTGCTCAGGTCCACAAACACACACACAAAATATGAATACACAGATAAGTACCACTACACCGAATTCTGTGGAATTGATCAAAAACTCAGTGAATTCTGCTCCGCAACTCCATTCCATCTCACCACAATTAAGAAAACAGAATCCTCACATACCCTTGGGAAAACGACAAGTAACATTATCACAAATGCATATAATCATCTCATAAAAGTGAAAATGAAAATACAGCAAGCAGTGAGAGAAGTGATGATTTTGGGGACCTTCCTAACCTAGGGAGAGGACCAAGAAGAATCCTTGAACACAAACAGCACACGATGCTGAAATGATTTGGTGGTGGTCCCATCCTCCTAGGTCCACCCCAAGCACAGGTATGGGCAAAAATACAATCCCAACCAAAGGCCCTGCAAAGCATTATGGGACGAAATTCTAGAGTGCTGTGAATATTATAGTATCCAATATCAAAACCCTCCTCAGGGGGCAGGCTCTCAGGCTCAGCTGAGAGCAAATACAATAATATTTACTAGAATCGTGCCCCATAATGCCCTGCTTTCAGCAAGCAAGAGCATTTTTCTGTTCTCGCTTGCTAGAAGTGGAACACAGTTTGCTGTGGCTTGGCCGGAGCGGTATAGTTCCCACCAAGCCACAACAAAGAGCTATGTCCCAGGGGTGGGCACCCTGGGAAATAGCAGGAGTCTGCCCTGGGGATGCCCAGGGCCATTATTGGCTACAGGTTCTTCATATTTTCCTCGGGCTGCAGAGGGGCCAAGTGACCCCACAATACATTTAACAAAAAAGAAGTGGCAGGCCCTAGGGTTGCAGGTGGGTCTGTGTGGCCCCCACGCATCAATTAAAATTAGAGCCCTGGAGAGGTGGTCCCTGGGTCTCAGGGAAGACCGTGCAGGCGCCCCCTTCCAAATTGACAAAAGGCCCAGGGAGATGGCATTCCCCGGGGCCACAGGGGTTCTGTGTGGCCTCCCGCATTATTTAAAATTAAAGCCCTGAGAAGGTGGCAGCCCCCAGGGTGGAGGAAGGCGGGTCCACGGGACCCATGCTTTGTGTAAAGAGAAATCCCCAGGAGGTAGCGGACACCGGGGCAGGTGGGGAGTCAAAGAGCCCCCCCAATTATAATTAAATAAGCACCGAGGAGGTGATGGTTCCTGGGCAGTGGGGGAGGCTATACAGGGCTCGACAAATCCACTCGCCTGCTCGCATTTGCGAGGGAGAATTGATTAGGACAAGCTATTTTTAGGTCCTACTCGCCCTTTCTGGCGAGTAGGAAGACAAACTAACTTTTGTCCTCTGTCATTGAAAAGGGAGCAAAAGTGACAAGATAACAAGATTTAAAGGCATTTTTATTGCTCACAAAGGGAATGAGCAATAAAGATGCCTTTAAATCTTGTTATCTTGTCACTTTTGCTCTTTTTTCAGAGACGGAGGTCAAGTAGGTTACAGTTAGGTCGAGGGGATTTTCCAAGGTACTAGACCTGCAGGACTAGTACAATTTTTTAGATTTTTCAAGCCCTGCTGTGCGAGCCTCCACCACTTACATTTTTAAAGAAGCTCTGGGTAGGTGATGGCCCCTGGGGCAATATTCAGCTTCATGGGGGGGACCTGTGTGCCCCTCGCTCTATTATTTTTAGAAATGCCCTCAGGACCTGGCCAACCTGGGGCCAAGACAGGAGAACACGCTTGGTTTAACAAAAAATTTGTCAGGGTCCATGGATCCTGCTGAACATTTTTTTTAATGCTTTTTGGCCATGTGAGGTCCTTGCGGGACCACCCCCGAAGAGACCCAGTGGGGTCAGGGTGTTTCTACCCGACCCCCTTTTCTTTGTTTAATGTTTTTTTCTGTGACTTGATTCAAGCAGAGTCACAAGATGGCTTCCAACACTTCCTGGTTTGAAGTGTTGGTAGCCAATCAGATCACAGCACGAGATTGAGAGGGTTTGCGGGTCCTCCGTATCCCAAAGTATTTCTTTAAATAACTCTGCAACTACTGTACAGATTTAAAAAAATCACAAAAAGGCACTTCCCTGAATCAACATTCATTTTCCTGCCAAATCTGGTGTCATTCTGTTAAGCAGGTCAGGGCTGTAGCCATGTCTAAATTTCCTATGGAAATTAACACGGGGAAAAAGCGTTTTGCCCCCCCCCCCTTTTTCTAAGCCCGCGCTTGACAGATCACCCCCAAAAAAGACAGCAGCTAAAGTGAGTTGCAAACTACTTTTAAAAATTTCAAAAGGATTCGTCAAATGACACCAAAGGTATTGGCAAATGAAAAAACGCTCTTCCTATGTAAACTACATCCTAACTAGAACTACCTATTGTCAACCGCCTGTAGGTGATATATACACACACATCTGATATATATACGTGGAATTTTGTTGTAAAGGCATGCGGGGAAAAGTCATGCATGGTAAATGATGCATGGTAAATGCTATTTCCCTCTATGTCCAGTTTATCAAGGCCTAGGGTTTAGTATCACATCAAGAGATAGTGCAGGATTAGACTACTTAAGACCCCAATTGGTCTCATAGTGTCATGGTACTCAATGGGACATGAACCCAAACTGAGACAATGCCGTCTACAGAGTCCACTTCAATGGGCCTTTGCTACCAGTGTCTTGAAAGCTTCCAGTAGCACTTACGCTTCTTTTAGTGCTGAGGCAGTTTTGGTATTTGGTTTACCACAGAACGAAAGGCCTGACTAGTCCAGTTGAAACTTCAAATTTAAATTTAGAGAAGACTGTTGACTCCTTTGTACATTGACAGGGGTTCTTTTCAGAGCATAAAAATGTGGTGGACGCCCACATTCGATTTTGATGGCAATCCACCAAAAGTTTACAAAGTGGGAGTTTGTTTCTGAAAAACACACTGGGAGTTTTTTCACGGGGAGTGTGGATCATTATTTTCTTTTCTGTCCATCGCTACCAGGTTTTACCTGGAGGTGACTAACAAAAACAAGCATTTGCAATGCAATAGGTCTCGCATTTTCAAGAGTTAGAGCTATGGGCATTGCAAATAGCAAAGTATTTTACCTAACTATAAAATGTGAGGTTTGGTTTGATTATGTGTTTTTAAAAATAATACTTGTAAACTTGAGCGTATTTAAGGTAAAATAAAAAGTAAATGTTAAATGAAAATAGAATCAAAAGGTATCTAACTATTAAGCACATGTAAGATAAGAAAAATAGTCCAAAGTGAATATATTATAATATGTTATCAGATGATCCTGTGCCAGTTACTTTGTATTTACCGACCGCTGTTCTTCCTGTAAGATAGCGTTTGTGACCGGGTGGTAGGTGTGAAAAGCTCTTTGTGGCGAGCCCGGCAGGATAAAACAAAAGCATGGCCGCTAACTTCAATATGAAGCGGTGTGTGCAGAAAAGGAAGGCGTGGCCGCTACTACGAAAGAATGTGAAAAAGTGAATGAGAGGTGTGGCACACACAAGTCACATGTCATAATTAACCACCACATGTTAAACATACCTACGGATGGTATATGCATGTATATATACTCAAATGTACAAAATAAAATTAAACAAATGAAAATATGTATGCACTCTACTAATCTATTATAGCATACCGGGAGGGCAAGGGTGACAAAGCGGGCAGTCCTGTTCAGAACACTGCTAGCCGATGACTGCCTGTCTGCATCCTTCTGTGTACCTGCTTCTACCTGGGGGTGAGGTGCCTGTTCTGCAGCACTACACACACACCGTGTACCACACACACATCTGTGTTGCACAGTTTACTCCGCGTTCAACATTGCGTCGTTTGGGTTTCTTGTTATATATGCTTTCATTGTTTTAAGTTTTACTGGTATTATGACCTTCTCTCCTGCACTACACTTCATTTAGCAAAGGAAATCCTAGGTGCGAGAAAGGGAGCACAAGAGTAAGCCCTCTCACAGGGGCAGGGGAAGTAAACAAAAGAAGACAAACATCTGCACCCAATACACTTGCTGCGTCCTCAGTAGGCACATAATATGGTGTTACTTTCACTATTAGATTAGATTTGTACCAGTTTTTAACTGCACTGTGTTCTTCACTTTTAAGGCGCTGCCTCGCATCTAAGTCAGTCCTAAATCAGTTTTAAAAAAAGTGCATCGTTTTGCACATATCTTATAAAAATGTTTGTTCTGCAAATGTACTGTGTACCAGCATTAGGGGGCAGGAGGGCAGGATACCAACATGTAGCTTCAGCGGTAAACCGGAAGCTACCGGCACGGGCGTGGGGAAGGAGCTACAATCCTAACCACGCCACACTACAACAAGCAGGGACAAATGGAATGCTGTCCATTCACAAGCTGGTAAATGGAAGCAGCTGACATTAGCGCGCCGTGCCGGCACACCATACGCGTGCACATGTCCTGTCCGGGCATGTGCACATCTCCTGTACCCCCTCCAAAAAGAAATCGACGACAATAGATCTCACCAAGTGAGCAGCAAATGCGTTGCATCGATAGGCGAGACCTAAAAAGGACAGTACATCACCCACCCTGAATAAGGTGGGCAGTGTAATGTCCCTTCTTTGACGATCCCTACTCTATTGGCTGTCAGAGGAAGCTTGAAACCCTTAAGGTCTGCCATCCAGGCAGTTTATTCTTTCGTCCTTGCAAAGGAGTACCCAAACTCTAAATCAGGTCATAAAAGTCTAGGGGACTATGCTCTTGTTTGGGTAACACCCAGTATTCCAGCCCTGGCACTGCACGGGCACAGTTCTTTTACCCTTCCGGGAGGAGCTTCAAATGAGTCAATATGATATCCTTCAGGCCGGCCTGAACCTTTTAGATCTGACGGCCACTTTAGACACTGTTGAACAATTACTTCTCGTTTTGAATGTCCTTCGGTGGGAGGCACCAATGGCAGCTCTACAATCGTTCTGCTTCTTCAGCGTGGATGTTCCAACACTGTTGTTCTTCTGCTTGCTTGTTCTACTGCTACTGCTCTGGCAATAGTTTATGGAGGAACCCAAAGGATATGATATCTCATCCTTTCTCTTTAAACCGGATGTGGCACCAATGAGGGGTTAGTCCACTCCTTTGGTCTGAAAGTATTATCCTTTGCTGATGACACACAGCTGTTCCTTAGGCTGAACAGGGATTCTGACAATTCCATCAGCCGTCTGAGGGTGTGCTAGACAGCCATTTACTTCCTGATGACTACTAAATGTATAAATATGAATAGAGTTCAAACTGAAGTTCTTCTCATAGCTAGAGGACTCTCAACAGGAAAGCCAGAGCTTTGTCCCACACCAGTTGAGCCTGAATAGGTTTAAAACCTTGGAAGTACATTTGACAGCGATGTCTGATTCAAAAACGTTTGGTCTTCTTGAGTTTTACAACAGGATTACTGGAATGATTCAACAACACTACTACCCACTCCTAAAAGAGTTGAGGGGGTAAGAGCTTCTTTTCCTCTCTTGGCTGGACTACCTACCTCAGCTTGTGGAAGGCTGCACGGGGAAGACAGCTACACTTTCAGAATATGCTGTTCAGAATATGCTGGCAATGATAGAGTTAGGGTACAGAACTATCATCATATCCTATCACTGCCTCCTTGATGAAAAACAGGTCAACTTTAAGCTCCTCTGTCTCAATCATCAGACGTCTTACAAAGTACAAAGGTGGTTTGTAAGACATGTTAGTGCCCGCACAATACTCCTAAACGATTTCTAAGACCCATCGCCTGGGTCCTAAATGATATTCCTCACTTCCAGAGGGCTGGGTGAGGGTGGAGAACCTTCAGTGAGCGGAGGAATTACCTATTGTCCTCGCTTCCAGAGGGCTGGATGCAGGTGGAGGACCTTCAGTGACCTGAGGCATCACCTATTGTCCTCACTTCCAGAAGGCTGGATGAGGGCGGAGGACCTTCAGTGACCTGAGGTATCACCTCTCGTCCACGCTTCCAGAGGGCCGGATGCAGGTGGAGGACCTTCAGTGACCTGAGGCATCACCTATTGTCCTCTCTTCCAGAGGGCTGGATGCGGGTGGAGGACCTTCAGTGACCTGAGGCCTCACCTATTGTCCTTGCTTGCAGAGGGTTGGATGGGGGTAGAGGACCTTCAGTGACCTGAGGCCTCACCTATTGTCCTCGCTTCCAGATGGCTGGATGGGGGTGGAGGACCTTCAGTGACCTGAGGCCTCACCTATTGTCCTCTCTTCCAGGGGGCTGGATGAGGTTGGAGGACCTTCAGTGACCTGAGGCCTCACCTATTGTACTCGCTTCCAGAGGGCTGGATGGGGGTGGAGGACCTTCAGTGACCTGAGGCCTCACCTATTGCCCTCGCTTCCCGAGGGCTGGATGAGGGTGGAAGACCTTCAGTGAGTGCAGGTATCACAAACTGAATTTTCTTCTTTTTGTTCCTCGACTCAACCCGTCCCTCAGTAACGTCATAGTGGCCTCAGGAACGACTTGACAACATACTTATTCCGCTGATGTGGTGTTCTGTTAGCTTGTACTTTGTCTGCCTGTTTTAATCCTATCAGTCAATTCTTGGTAACCCAGGGCCATGACCACAGTGGCAAAGTTACGCTCTACTGGTAACGTGTTACCACAGCTCCAGGGCCCTGGATCAAGCTTCTTGTTGCTTTGGTGGCTGTGGCCAGCTGGGCTTGAAAGATCGTGTGGTTTGTGGGTCACTCACTGCTTTGAGGCCACCGCCAGCTGGGACTTCTGTCAGCTGCGTCTTGTGCAGATCTTCCTTCCAGGCAGGGGCTTCTTTCGTCAATGATCAGTTCAAAGGTCGGGTGAGGTACAACTGGCCTAGGTCAACTTCTTTATTGCAATTCTACTGGTCAAGCCACAGGCCACAAGCTGTGAGATGAAGGACAATCTGGATTTTCTAAGCTCCGTGGAAAATTGAGAGAGTTCTACCGCATCCACCACATACTGCAAGACTCCAAGAGCTGAAGGTAGAAATACAATTCCAAGGATGAATTCAACCACTCTTTCTGAACATCCCCTTGAAAATGGCAACTAGTGAACATACCCACTGTACCAGCACAGTGCAGAGAGCTTTTCAAGAACCTCGAGGTACATTGATTTTCTCTATCTGTTGTAACAGAAGATTTTGATACTTGGTATTATCAATGCTCTTTGGACAAGGTCATACATTTTGCAGTAAGAATCGAATTAATCCTGCCCAGACACACACCCTCAAGTCAATATTGCATGACGCTTGGTGGTCTTAGTCCTCAGCAAGTCCTCTGCAAATTGCTGAAACTTTCTTAGACCTCCTGGACAGCTGTGCCAACACACAGACCAACTAAACACCCTCCAGGAGCTACCAATCGATCTACCAGCACTTGGTAGCCCAATCCAGACTCCAATCTTTAAAACCATCTACCAGCATCCAGACTCAAATCTTTCAACGTTCTCTGTTACCATCTTTGGAACTGCCTGTCTCTGAGATTCGTGGAAGCTCCACGCTCAAAGTTAGTTCATAAAATCCCAATAGACTGGAAGACAAGACAAAATAATGACACACCGCACAGAACTGTATATTAATCAACCATTTTTTCATAACATGTACCATTGTCTTACTTCTGTTGCTTCAACATGGACGTTTTGTTGTCTGTTTATCACAACAGCTCCTTTATTTAAAACCTCACTTACCAGTTTGTTTTACATCATACCTACCAGGTTGTTACTATGTTGGACCCAAAAAAGTTTTCGCTTTTCGCCCCCCTAATTTAAGGATGTCTCCCCCATGGTAAAGGTTACTGTATAGGCCATGTGTGGTGTGAGACGCCATGTTAATGTGATAATGTGATGCAATGGTGTGCACGTTTTTTACCCCCATTGTGTAAAATGTACCCTGATGAAATGTCACATTTAAGATGGATGCCAGGGCTGTGCGTTGTGCCACCTGACTGCAGTAGGTTAGCAGTCTGGTCATTAGGTACCCAGCCATCCCTGCTTTTGGAGGGAAAGACTGGCACCTAGGGTGCTCTACTTTTCCCCATGAGCCAGTTTAAACCAGTTTGCCTGAGAATTCCAGAAGGTTCTGGCACTGTCTGGTAGGTGGGGTGAGGGGGTTATAAATAAGGGGAATGTGCCACCATGTGCAGAGACAGAGCAGGTACTGGAACGTGAGGGGACCTGCTGCCAGGGGAGACCACCACTTGGGCCTGTGTGCTGGACCCTGCACCCATCTATCACCCCTCTACTGTCCCCAGGGCTAGTGGAAGCCCCACTTCAGGAGTTCAGGCTGCTGTTCAGGAGGAGGGCCACGCTGCAGTGGAGGAATGTGTCAGCCTACCGCCCTGTTTTGGTGAGTTCCCACTAACTGTTGACCTGGCCCAGTAGTGCCTACTGCTCTGTCCCCCGGCCCCCTGAAGAAGGAGGGCCCTCCTAGGTCCCTGAAGTGCCGGGACCCTACGCCATGCAAGCGCTGCACCCAGAAGTGCCGAGAAGGGAGGGAGCATCTTGCCCCCCCCAGGAGGTGAGGAGTGTTACCCTGGGGCTTGCTGCTGGGACTGTCCGCCCCCCTTGCGCTACAATCCTAAAGCGCCATGCCTAGAAGAAGCGTTGTGGGCCGGGAGAGTTGCTGCCTGTGGTACACCTTGTCAAGCGCTATACTGCCTGGGACTGCAAGAAGCATTGAGCCTCCAAGCGCTGGGGCTGGAGTAGCTGTCTGCCCCCTAAACGCCACAATCCTAAGCTATGGGTGTTTGGAATCGCTATTATTTCCCAGAGTGCCGTGACAGGACTGCCTTGCTGCCCTTCTAAGCGCTGTTGCCGCCTTCATAGCGCTGTGCCCAAGTCGCGCTGCTAATCCCTACTCACCGCCGCAGCCCGCGGCCAGGAAGAACTGTGGCCTCAAAAGCGCCGTGGGTGCCTACCCCGCGTGTGGCGCAATCAACTACCCCCGCTTCATGAATAATTAATCAGCGGGTGCCTACCAGACACTGGCGCTAAAGCCGAACTCACCGCCGCGGCCCCTTGGGCCGTCTGAAGATGCGCCGTGCCTGGGATCACGGCCGCGACCTCGGGGTCGCTGATCAAGGGAGTGCCGCTAGTGACTGGACCCTCGCGGTGGCCCCCAGAGCCAGGAGAGGGCCGCCGCAGCATTGAGAAAGCCGCACTTGCCCTTGCAGAAGCCGGGTCGGGCGGCATCATGTGGCTGGGGGCGCTGGTGACGTTACCAGCCGCGCCCCCCGGCCGCCAGACACAGATTGGCTGTTGATGGCGCGCCCCCTGGAAGTCGCACGCCGATTGGCTGAGAGGCAGGAAAGAAGCCGGAAAAGAAGCTGACCCTAAGCCCCGGGTCCCCGTGAGGGAGGGGGAACCCGGGTGAAGCCAGAAGTGAGCGGCGACGTTGCGGGGCTCCCGGAGTCTCGAGGGAGCCCCGTGGAGAGTGACCGGAGCAGGAGCCCACTCAGCCAGTCTGTGCCCCACAAGAGGAAACCGCCAGAATGGGCCAAAGTGCTGTCGGGGCCCCCCTGGTGGATGGAGAGCCCTGAGTGCTGCCGCGAGTCCAGTGCTGTGCTGCAGGGGCCTGAGGGAGGCCTCGTGGGCCCCGTGTGGCCCGCATAGATACCAGGAGCTGCCCCGGGGCCCTCATGCTCTGAGGAGAGCCCCGCAGAACCCCGCAAGGACATCAGGAGCCCGGTGAGTGGGGGCTCCATTAGACTGTGGTGGGGGTGTGTGTCGGGGCACAGGGTCGGTGCCCTGCCCGGGGACAATCGTTATTCAGGGAGCCCCAGAAGAGGGACTCCCTCGCGCCACCCCCACGGGAGTGCCTTTGCACCACTGCCCCGCTGGACAGAGGGTAGTGGCAACGATTGGGGCATTAATAATTTAAGGGCCACCCCATGTAGGACGCCTGACCTGTTAGGAAGGGGGCTATGTTGGAAATGCATCAATGCTTTACGCCCCGGGATAGGGTTGTGCCTGCAGTAAAGAGTTTGCCTGATCCCATGCCGAAAGTGGAGGTCAGGCTATGAAGTCTATTTGCAGAAGGTCCTGCCTAAGGTTTTGATCCCTAGGGTTTCCCTGTTACCACTGATGCACCTAATGTGCTTTTCTTAAGGGTGAAGCCAGATGTTAAGTTGATGCCCCATGTTAAAGGTGATTCTGCCTTCCTAGGCCAGATGGTAGTATTGCGTGCCTGTTGTTCCCTAATACAAGTCAAGCTGGGTTTATTCCTAATGTTTTATTTTACTCTTACAGCCTACTGCTAAGGTGATGACAAGGATTAATGCCTGTGTTTGCCCTGCAATACTGACCCTATGTTTCATGCCAATTGATAACGTTCTTTTTATTTCAGCCTGGAAACTAATGGACTCACCCTTTTCTTGCTTTGCCCATTTTCCCCTTAAATAATCCCCCTGGTATCCATTGCCCTGGCGCCTGTTGGCGCCCTATTGTGATTACTGTGCATTACTGAGTTTTACCTTTGCAGGTTGGACCTAATACAAAAGTTATTCTTTTTCCAACCAGAAGCTGTGTTGTGTCTCTTTTGTGGTGTGCCTGGTATGTCATCTGTGCGTACTGCGTGGATGCTTCACACATGTCCTCAGGAGTTTGGCCTGCACGCTCTGCTCCATGCTAACCCCCGTAGAATTGGTAACCCCATTTCTAACATACTATTTCTGACCTAAAGAAATCTCTGGTAGACATGTTGTGCTCCCTGTCTCTACATAAATAGTTAATGGACTACTGCTGCAGGAACTGTGCAGTATCCTTGCAGTAATATACACTTTATTGGGAGCGGGTTGAGCACATCTGGCTCACCACTTTTTCCTCCTCCCCTCAGATGTTCACCACTGGAGTCCCGCAGGGTTCCTCCCTTAGCCCGCTCCATTTTAAAATGTATGTTACGCCACTGATATATCTGGCAGAGGAGCTTGGGGCTAAGGTGATGGCCTATGCGGACGATACCCAGCTGCTGTTTACCTGGGACAAAACATCGGACTCCGTTTCAGCGGCGCAACAGTGCCTAGTTTCCATCTTTAAATGGCTGGCCAATGCACAGCCTAAGTGCAACGAACAAAAATCTGAGATCTTGCTTCATGGCAAGTTTCCCGCTGACTTCCGCAAGCAACTGTGGCCACCTGACTCCCCGCATCCCTTCTCGTCGGGACAGCCCGCCAAAAATCTTGGAGTGTGGTTTAACAAGAGTCTTTCTTTTACAACTCACATCAAGAAACTGGCAGGATGTTGTTTCGGCCTCCTTAAGACTCTGAGGACTTTCTTTCCGCTTCTCCCTCTAGTGGCAAGAGAAACTGTTAAATGTGCCCTGATTTTATCTCGCTTGGATTACGCCAATGCCCTCTATGCTGGCACCCCTGGCTACCTGCTTAAAAAGCTCCAGGTGGTCAGACTACTATTGGGCATTTCGGCGAGGAACAGTGTGGCTCTCCAATTACGTTCTCTTCACTGGCTTCCTGTCGCTGACAGGGTCAGGTTCAAATCTTTGGTTTTGGCCCACCGTGCTCTCCATGGCTTTCGCCCACTCTATCTTCAGAGGCGCTTCTCCTTCTACTTTCCGTAGCATGCGCTCTGATCTATGTCCCTGCGCCTGGCTCGGCTTCCATGCTTTAAACTTCAGAGGGTGGGCGGTAGCTCTTTTGTGGTGAAGGCTAGCGCTGCCTGGAATGCCCTCCTCCTTGCTTTGCGGTCCATTCAGAACACAGCTGTGTTCAAAAGGAAACTTAAGACTCGCTTCTTTGTTTGTTAGCCTCTCCTTGTACCCCACTGGCATCACGCCGGGACACTCACGAGTAATCCGTGCGTGCTACAAGTGGATATAACATAACATAACATAACATAAAAGGTACTGTAAAGCAGCAACTACTAGAATAATAACATAACAAATGCAGCGCACACAGTGCAACAACACAGACCAGGCACTAGGAGAATCTGATGCAAACAATGCTATAATACAGGTCACACATTAGGAGAATCTGATGCAAACAAGGCAATAACACAGGCCAGGCACTAGGGCAATGTGACACAAACAATGCAATAACACAGGCCAGGCACTAGGAGAATGTGACGCAAACAATGCAATAATACAGGCTGTATACTAGAAGAATCTGATGTGTACCATGCAATAACATAGGCCAGGCACTAGGGGAATGTGATGCAAACAATGCAATAAAACAGGCCAGGCACTAGGAGAATGTGACGCAAACAATGCAAGAATACAGGCTGTATACTAGAAGAATCTGATGTGTACCATGCAATAACATAGGCCAGGCACTAGGGGAATGTGATGCAAACAATGCAATAAAACAGGCCAGGCACTAGGAGAATGTGACGCAAACAATGCAATAATACAGGCTGTGTACTAGAAGAATCTGATGTGTACCATGCAATAACATAGGCCAGGCACTAGGGCAATGTGACACAAACAATGCAATAACACAGGCCAGGTACTAGGAGAATGTGACGCAAACAATGCAATAATACAGGCTGTATACTAGAAGAATCTGATGTGTGCCATGCAATAACATGTAATGTAATGTAATGTAATGTAATGTAATGTAATGTAAGTGTACACTTATATAGCGCAACTATCACTCCAGGGAGCATCTTGGCGCTTATAGCCCGTAGCCTAGGTGGAAGGCCGGATAAAAAAGTCAGCTCACATATCCATCTCGTCAATACTGAACACACTATATCTAGACCAGAGTCATACAGACCGTGTCTGAAAGGTTGAAAATCCAAGTTTTCAGAGCCTTACGGAAGGTCTTCTCAGCAGAGATCAGGCGCAGATTGGGTGGGAGTTTATTCCAAGCTTTTGCGCCCAATGTTGCGAGAGATTTCCCTCCTCTTGTTGAGAGTCTGAATTTGGGGATCTGTAACAGATTCATGTTGGCTGATCTGAGGGAACGTGTTGGTGTGTACAGTTTAAACCAGGGGAGAAAGTATTTGGGTCCTTGTTGGTGATATGCTCTAAAGGTAATCACTAAGATTTTAAACAGTATACGTTTGTGGATGGGTAACCAGTGTAGGGCCCTGAGAGCAGCCGAGGCAGATGACCTCCTTGGCCATTTTAAGACCAGGCGGGCAGCAGCATTTTGGACAACCTGCAACCTATGCAGGACAGATCGATTTAGTCCTGCATATAAACTGTTGCAGTAGTCCAAACGAGATGTTACAAGTGCTACTGTCACTGTCTTCCTGGCTGTCAGAGGAAGAAAATCAAAAAACTTTCTGAGTCCTCTGATGATATTGAAACAAGACCCTGCCACTGCCCCTGCCTGCTGTTTGAAAGATAGGGCACTGTCAAACCTGATCCCTAGGTTGCGGGCCGTAGCAATGGTATCAGGTGGGGACTCCATATCCAATGGCCACCATAGGCTGGGGGAGAAAGGGTTTTGGGGGCCGAAAGGTATAATTTCGGTCTTCCCGGTGTTACATTTTAGATGGTTCTCACGCATCCAAATGAAGGTTGCGGTGAGGCAGTCTTTGAGATTTTCCTCTGCCTTTCCATTTTCCCTATCTAGTACATAGGCCAGGCACTAGGGGAATGTGATGCAAACAATGCAATAACAAGGGCCAGGCACTAGGAGAATATGACGAAAACAATGCAATAACAAGGGCCAGGCACTAGGAGAATGTGACACAAACAAAGCAATAACACAGGCTGTGTACTAGAAGAATCTGATGTATACCATGCAATAACACAGGCCAGGCACTAGGGAAATCTGAAGCAAACAATGCAATAACAAGGGCCAGGCACTAGGAGAAAGTGATGCAAACAATGCAATAACACAGGCTGTGTACTAGAAGAATCTGATGTATACCATGCAATAACACAGGTCATGCACTAGGAGAATCTGATGCAAACAATGCAATAACACAGAACAGGCACTAGGAAAATCTGATGCAATCAAAGCAATAACACAGGCCAGGCACTAGGAGAATCTGATGCAAACAATGCAATAACAACTGCCAGGCACTAGGAGAATGTGATGTAAACAATGCAACAACACAGGCCAGGCACTAGGGGAATCTGATGCAAACAATGCATTAACACCGGCCAGGCACTAGGAGAATCTCATGCAAACAATGCAATAACACAGGCCAGGCACTAGGGGAATGTGGAGCAAACTATGGAATAACACAGGCCAGGCACTAGAAGAATCTGACGCAAACTATGGAATAACACAGGCCAGGCACTAGGAGAATCTAATGGAAGCAAAGCAATAACACGGGCCATGTACTAGGAGAATCTGATGCAAAGAATGCAATGACACAGGCCAGGCACTAGAAGAATCTGATGCAAGCAATGCTGTTAGAACCCGGAGTCTCTTATTGGCAACAGTATGCACCTTTGTCAAGTAGGGACCCTTTATCTACCTCAGGGCAAGGGAGTTTACACACTCTAGATAACCCCTGCTCACCGCCTTGATAGCTTGGCACAAGCAGGCAGGCTTATCTCAGAGGCAATGTGTTAAGCATTTGTGAACACATACAGTAATATAGATGAACCACTGCAAACAATGCAATAACACAGGCCAGGCACGATGAGAATCTGATGCAAACAATGCAATAACACAGGCCAGGCTCGAGGGGAATCTGACGCAAACAATGCAATAACACAGGCCAGGCACTAGGAGAATTTGAGGTAAACAATGCAATAACACAAGCCAGGCACGAGAACAATCTGACGCAAACAATGCAATAACACAGGCCAGGCACTAGAGTAATCTGATGCAAACAATACAATAACACAGGCCAGGCGCTAGGAGAATCTGATGCAAACAATGCAATGACACAGGCCAGGCACGATGAGAATCTGATGCAAACAATGCAATAACACAGGCCAGGCCCTAGGAGAATCTGATGCAAACAATGCAATAACACAGGCCAGGCACTAGGAGAATCTGACACAAACAATGCAATAACACAGGCCAGGTACTAGGAGAATCTGATGCAGACAATGCAATAACACAGGCCAAGAACTAGGAGAATCTGATGCAGGCAATGCAATAACACAGGCCAGGCACTAGGAGAATCTGACACAAACAATGCAATAACACTGGCGAGGCACAAGGAGAATCTGATGTAAACAATGCAATAACACTGGCCATGCACGATGAGAACATGACGCAAACAATGCAATAACACAGGCCAGGCACTAGGAGAATCTGATGCAAACAATGCAATAACACAGGCCAGGCACTAGGAGAATCTGACACAAACAATGCAATAACACAGGCCAGGTACTAGGAGAATCTGATGCAGACAATGCAATAACACAGGCCAGGAACTAGGAGAATCTGATGCAGACAATGCAATAACACAGGCCAGGCACTAGGAGAATCTGACACAAACAATGCAATAACACTGGCGAGGCACAAGGAGAATCTGATGTAAACAATGCAATAACACTGGCCATGCACGATGAGAACATGATGCAAACAATGCAATAACACAGGCCAGGCACTAGGAGAATCTGACACAAACAATGCAATAACACAGGCCAGGTACTAGGAGAATCTGATGCAGACAATGCAATAACACAGGCCAGGAACTAGGAGAATCTGATGCAGACAATGCAATAACACAGGCCAGGCACTAGGAGAATCTGACACAAACAATGCAATAACACTGGCGAGGCACAAGGAGAATCTGATGTAAACAATGCAATAACACTGGCCATGCACAATGAGAACATGACGCAAACAATGCAATAACACAGGCCAGGCTCTAGGAGAATCTGATGCAAACAATGCAATAACACAGGTCAGGCACAATGAGAATCTGACGCAAACAATGCAATAACACAGGCCAGGCATGAGGAGAATCTGATGTAAACAATGCAATAACACAGGTCAGGCACAATGAGAATCTGATGCAAACAATGCAATAACACAGGCCAGGCATGAGGAAAATCTGATGTAAACAATGCAATAACACGGGCCAAGAACTAAGAGAATCTGATGTAAACAATGCAATAACACAGGCCAGGCACTAGGAGAATCTGATGCAAACAATGCAATATCACAGGTCAGGAACTAGGGCTGATGCAAACAATGCAATAACACAGGCCGGGCCTGCTGTAAAATAGATTTCCTCCTGTAGTCCTAACACTGCTTCGAGTGCAGTGCCCAGACTTCCTCTTCTGTAAACGCCCCTCGTGATGTAGTAAAGAACAAAGCAACGTGCACAGGTCATCGATTCTGAAAATACCACACTTAGGGGCCGCCCTTGAGCCGCACCATGAACGCAAGAGCAACGCAACTCTTAAGTTAGATTTATCAAGACACGCAAGGCCACCTTGCATGTCCATACGTGGCGTCCTTTGCACTCAGGGGCATATCAAAGAGTTGCGTCAGCCTTGAGCCGCACAATGAAGCGCAAGAGAGACGCAACTCTTAAGTTAGATTTATCAGGACACGCAAGCCCGCCTTGCCTAGCCCTGTGTGGCATCCTATGCAGTGCAAATCGCTGCTTTGCGTTACTCTGCCCCAGTGACGGGTTCCATGCGCGGAGCGAGGGTGTTCCCACGCACCGCCCCATAGATTTAGCCGCATTTCCAGATTTACCAACATTGGTAGACCTGGGAGTGCGTCAAAATGGTACGCATCCCCATGAATGGCGTAACGAGGATACATATCTTTATTTCTCCTTGCTGCTTCCTTTCTATGTGCGCTGGATTCTGCAGCACACATGGAAAGAGGGAAATGCCTCAGGGGATTGCTTTTGTGAAGGAAGGTACCCCTTTCTGCACAAAAACAATCCTGTTTACAACGCACGCACGCTTGCACCATGGTGCAGGGGCGCCTGCTTTGGCGCTAGGTAGAACATTGTGCGCCAAAGCAGGGAAAGACAGGATTGCGCTGCGTGATTTTTTGAATAAATATGCCCCTAAGTGTAGTTGAAGGAAGTGCAGAATGGACAGTTTTTTCCCAGTGAAGAGTAAAGAGCGGTGCAGCGTGCCCAGATTTTCTCTTTTTTAAAAGCCCTCGAACTGTTGTAAAAAGTGATTCCGTTTGCAGACCACAGATGGGCTCTAAACACCCTGCACAGAATAGTCAAAGGCAGAAGAGTCAGCATGGATTTCCTCTTTTATTTTAAACCCCCTCACAGTGTAATAAAAAGCAGTGCCGTGTGTGCACATTAGCTTTCCTGTCAACAGCCCTCACAGAGCAGGGAAAAGCAATGCAATGTACAGATTTTATCAGTTCACAGAGATTAGTAATGTAGCAGAGCACAAATTTCTCACAAGGTAGAAAAAAGCAGTGCTGTTTTCACAGACATCCTCTTCTGTCAATCTCCCACAAAGTGCAGTAAAAAGATGACCAATGTGTACGGATTCCTCATCGTGAGGTACGATGCTTGGCAGGGTTCACAGATTACTCATTATGCAGCACGATACAGGGTAGCGTGCACAAATTCCACAGAGAGCAGTAAGATAAAGTGCAGGGTGCAGATTTTTTACAGTCTTAAACACAACTGATGACCACAAAGACCACCAGGGCCAGAAGGAAAGCCCCCCCTCTCCCCGAGGTCCCCAGATAGATGAGACCAGCTGAGCCCCAGGGCCCCCCGGATAGAAGAACCCAGCTCATCCTCAGGGGCCCCGGATAAAAGAGCCCAGCTCGGCCCCAGAGACCCTCGGAAAGAAGAGCCCAGCTCAGCCCCAGGGCCCCCGGATAGAAGAGCCCAACTCAGCCCCAGGGCCCCCCGGATAGAAGAGCCCAGCTCAGCCACAGGAGCCCCAGATAGAAGAGCCCAGCTCAGCCCCAGGGCCCCCGGATAGAAGAGCCCAGCTCAGCCACAGGAGCCCCAGATAGAAGAGGCCAGCTGAGCCCCAGGGGCCCCCGGAGAGAAGAGCCCAGCTCAGCCCCAGGGGGCCCCCGGATAGAAGAGCCCAACTCAGCCCTAAGGGTCCCGGATAGAAGAGCCCAACTCAGCCCCCCCGGGGGGCCCGGATAGAAGAGCCCAGCTCAGCCCCAGGGGCCCCAGATAGAAGAGCCCAGCTCACTCCAGCTCCGGGCAGTGACTTCTCATAGTTCGGTAAGATGCACTGCCCACAAACACCCTCAGGGCAGAAGGAAAGCCCCTCAGGGGCCCCCGGATAGAAGAGCCGAGCTCAGCCCCAGGGCCCCCGGATAGAAGAGCCGAGCTCATCCCCAGGGGCCCCTGGATAGAAGAGCCCATCTCAGCCCCAGGGGCCCCTGGATAAAAGAACCCAGCTCAGCCCCAGGGGCCCCCGGATAGAAGAGCCTAGCTCAGCCCCAGGGGGCCCCCGGATAGAAGAGCCCAACTCAGCCCCAAGGGTCCCGGATAGAAGAGCCCAACTCAGCCTCCCCGGGCGGGGCGGATAGAAGAGCCCAGCTCAGCCCCAGGGGCCCCAGATAGAAGAGCCCAGCTCACTCCAGCTCCGGGCAGTGACTTTTCATAGTTCGGTAAAATGCACTGCCCACAAACACCCTCAGGGCAGAAGGAAAGCCCCTCAGGGGCCCCCGGATAGAAGAGCCGAGCTCAGCCCCAGGGCCCCCGGATAGAAGAGCCGAGCTCATCCCCAGGGGCCCCTGGATAGAAGAGCCCATCTCAGCCCCAGGGGCCCCTGGATAAAAGAACCCAGCTCAGCCCCAGGGGCCCCCGGATAGAAGAGCCCAGCTCAGCCCCAGGGGCCCCCGGATAAAAGAACCCAGCTCAGCCCTAGGGCCGGTAGGAAAAGCCCCAGAGGCCCCTGGATAGAAGAGCCCAGCTCAGACCCAGGGTCCCCGGATAGAAGAGCCAAGCTCAGCCCCAGGAGCCCCGGATAGAAGAGCCCAGCTCAGCCCCAGGGCCCCCGGATAGACAGTTCAGCCCCAGGGGCCCCAGATAGAAGAGCCCAGCTCAGCCCCAGGGGCCCCTTGATAGAAGAGCCCAGCTCAGCCCCAGGGGCCCCGGATAGTAGGGCCCAGCTCAGCCCCAGGGGCCCCCGGATAGAAGAGCCCAGCTCAGCCCCAGGGGCCCCCGGATAGAAGAGCCCAGCTCAGCCCCAGGGCCCTCGGATAGAAGAGCCCAGCTCAGCCCCAGGGCCCCCGGATAGAAGAGCCCAGCTCAGCTCCAGGGGCCCCCGGATAGAAGAGCCCAGCTCAGCCCCAGGGCCCTCGGATAGAAGAGCCCAGCTCAGCACCAGGACCCCCAGATAGAAGAGCCCAGCTCAGCCCCAGGGGCCCCCGAATAGAAAAGCCCAGCTCAGCCCAGGGGCCCCGGATAGAAGAGCACATATCAGCCCGGCGCCTGCAGAGATTCCCCCCAGGATTATTCAGTCTATTTCTACAAACACAGCAGAAGGTGCTGACAATCTCCTACCTGAGCAGAGACCTGTGCAGACGTCTCCAGGCTCTCTCCTCCTCCTGGGAGGGCCCGGGGGCCAGTGGCAGATCTGGGGTCTGAGGAGGGGTCTGTGAGGGTCTGAAGATGAAGGTAACTGCTCACCAGACAGGGCTCCTTCCTCCTCGGCAGCAGGCTGAACACGAGGAGAGACAGGAAATTATGTCACCGCCACTGCTGGTGCTGTCTCTGCCGCCACTGACCTGGAAGAGGAAACTCTTTTCCCTTTCATCCAATGTGCAGTTCAGTGGGTTTCATCAGCAGGCGAGGATCGCCCTCTGGTGGCCACTGATGGAAGCGCTGCCTCAAGTCTCTAGGACTGAATTTGAAATGACATCCTGAATTTCATTAAATAGATGAACATGTGTATGCAACTCACTGCTAGAATAAATCTAGATAGCGTTTTTCTAATTTCCCTGATTCTGTGGGTAATTCTTTATATTTGTTAGGGTTGTGTATACTCAAACAGCATTTCAACGGTTTGCATCAAATTAATTTCATTTGTCTGCATTTTTTACCACCTCACTCCCTTCAAAGTTTCACTTATAAAATAAAGAAAGAAGTAGATTGCAGTCTCAATAACTTCATAAGACATAATAAATAAATATAATATAAATATAAGTATAATAAATAGCAAAGCACTGCACACAGATTTCCTCCTGTTACGGCCCCTCATGGAACAGGTAAAAGCAGTGCAGTGTTTACACAAACTCTCTGTAAAGGCACCTCATGTTGTAGTAAACAGCAGTGCAGTGTGTACAGAATTACTCTTCTATAAACACTCCTCATCCTGTTGTAAAGTAAATTTCCTGCTGTAGATGTAAGCACTGCTTCTAGTGCAGTTAGAAATTAGTGCAGGGCACAGATTTCTTCTTCTGTAAAAGCCCCTCGAAAGGTAGTAAATAACAACGCAATGCGTACAAATCATGAATTCTGAAAGACCATGCAATGGAACGCAAGTGAGATGCAACGCTTAAGTTATATTTATCAAGCCACGCCAGGCCACCTTGCATGGCCCTGCGCGGCACATGCAATGGAACGCAAGAGAGACGCAACTCTTAAGTTATATTTATCAAGCCACGCAAGGCCACCTTGCATGGCCCTGCGCGGCTCGATAAATCTAGAGTAACACCACGCAGCGTAAATCACGGCGCTGTGTTACTCTTCCCCAGAGAGGTGTTCCGTTCCAAGGGTAGGGCGTGGTTGTTCCCACACAACATCATGCACCCATGGATTTTGGCGCATTCCTACTTTTAGCAACACTGGTAGACTTGAGAATGCGTCAAAATGCTAAGTCTCCCCAGGTGAGGCATAGCAAAGAGAAGTATCTTTATTCCTCTTTGTTGCCTCCTCTTTCTATGTGTACTGGATACTGCAGCACACAGGAAAATGCTTCAAGGGATTGTTTTTGTGCAGGAAGGTGCCCCTTCCTGCACAAACACAATCCTGTTTAAGTCACGCATGCACGCTTGCGCCATGGTGCAGGGGTGCCTGCTTTGGCGCTAGGTAGAACATTATGCGCCAGCTCAGGGAAAGACAGGACTGCGCTGCAGAGTGTTAGATACAGCACATTCCTGCCCTTTCCCTATCACGCAGCGCAGCTAGGTGGCTTGCTAAAGAGGAGTGCAGTGTGCCCCTAAGTGTAGCAGAAGGACGTGCAGTATGGACAGATTTATCACACTGAAGAGTAAAGAGCGGTGCAGCGTGCTTAGATTTTCTCTTTTTTAATCGCCCCTCGGACTGTAGTAAAAAGTAATTCTATTTGCAGACCACAGATGGGCTCTAAACACCCTGCACAGAATAGTCAAAGGCAGAACAGTCTGCACAGATTTCCTCTTTGATTTTAAACCCCCCTCACAGTGTAATAAAAAGCAGTGCAGTGTGTGCACATTAGCTTTCCTGTCAACAGCCCTCACAGAGCAAGGAAAAGCAATGCAATATACAGATGTTCTCGGTTCTCAGAGATTATTAGTAAGCTGAGCACAAATTTCTCACAAAGTAGCAAAAAGCAGTGACGTTTTCACAGATATCTTCAAAGTGCAGTAAAAATCAGAGCAATGTGCGCCAATTTCTCACAGTGCAGGGGGCACAGACTACTCATAGTGCAGTACAATGCATGGCCGCATGCACAGATCGCTCATAGTGCAAATAGCTGTGCAGCATGCACTGATTCCACACAGTGCAGTACGATGCAGGGCAGTGTGCACAGATTTCTCATAGTGGAGTATGATGCAGTGCCGTGTGACAGGTTTCTCATAGCGCAGTAAGATGCAGTGCAGTGTGCACAGATTTCTCATAGTGGAGAATGATGCAGTGCAGTGTGACAGGTTTCTCATAGTGGAGTAAGATGCAGTGCAGTGTGACAGGTTTCCCATAGAGCAATAAGATGCAGTGCAGTGTGACTGGTTTCTCATAATGCAGTAAGATGCAGTGCAGTGTGACAGGTTTCTCATAGTGCAGTAAGATGCAGTGCAGTGTGCACAGATTTCTCATAGTGCAGTAAGAGGAAGTGAACCATTAGCAGGTTTCTCAGAGTGTACTACGTTACACTGCAGTGTGAACAGATTTCTCATAGAGGAATAAGATGCAGCACAGTGTGAACAGATTTCAAAATAAATTTCAGAAGAGCCCAGCTCAGCCCCAGGGGCCCCGGATAGAAGAGCCCAGCCTAGCCCCAGGCCCCCCCGATAGAAGAGCCCAGCTCAGCCCCAGGGGCCTGGATAGAAGAGCCCAGCTCAGCCCCAGGCGCCCCGGATAGAAGAGCCCATCTCAGCCCCATCAGGATTCAAGCAAGCCGGGCCGACGAGGCTGAAATGCCAGAAACCGGTCCCCGTTAGCTTGTATCCTTTCTGGTGAAGAATTGGGTTGGTCGTTTGGTCTGCCCTGTTCCCATGATGCACTGGGCCAGGGACAGACTAATTTGCATATAGCCAGGTTCTGAGCTGGGATGGGGCAGTGAGCTAAATAACAGTGATGGATCAAGCCCTGATCTTTGGACTGGGTAAGAGTGGTCTGCTTAATTCAGACACTCTGTTCATCACCACCCCCTTTTCTGAATCGTTTTGGCCACTATAGGTGTGGCAGGGTATACTCAGACATGAGTCCCTTGCTCACTGCTCCATCATGATTCAAGCAAGCCGGGCCGACGAGGCTGAAATGCCAGAAACCGGTCCCCGGTAGCTTGTATCCTTTCTGGTGAAGAATTGGGTTGGTCGTTTGGTCTGCCCTGTTCCCATGATGCACTGGGCCAGGGACAGACTAATTTGCATATAGCCAGGTTCTGAGCTGGGATGGGGCAGTGAGCTAAATAACGGTGATGGATCAAGCCCTGATCTTTGGACTGGGTAAGAGTGGTCTGCTTAATTCAGACACTCTGTTCATCACCACCCCCTTTTCTGAATCGTTTTTGGCCACTATAGGTGTGGCAGGGTATACTCAGACATGAGTCCCTTGCTCACTGCTCCATCATGATTCAAGCAAGCCGGGCCGATGAGGCTGAAATGCCAGAAACCGGTCCCCGGTAGCTTGTATCCTTTCTGGTGAAGAATTGGCTTGGTAGTTTGGTCTGCCCTGTTCCCATGATGCACTGGGCCAGGGACAGACTAATTTGCATATAGCCAGGTTCTGAGCTGGGATGGGGCAGTGAGCTAAATACCGGTGATGGATCAAGCCCTGATCTTTGGACTGGGTAAGAGTGGTCTGCTTAATTCAGACACTCTGTTCATCACCACCCCCTTTTCTGAATCATCTCAGCCCCAGGCGCCCCGGATAGAAGAGCCCATCTCAGCCCCGGGGTCCCCTTATAAAAGACCCCAGCTCAGCCCCAGGGCCCCCAGATAGAAGAGCCCAGCTCAGCCCCAGGGGCCCCCGGATAGAAGAGCCCAGCTCAGCCCCAGAGGCTCCCGGATAGAAGAGCCCAGCTCAGCCCCCCAGGGGCCCCCGGGATAGAAGAGCCCAGCTCAGGCCCAGGGGCCCCGGATAGAAGAGCCCAGCTCAGCCCGGCTCCTGCAGAGATTCCCTCCAGGATTATTCAGTCTATTTCTTCAAACACAGCAGAAGGTGCTGACAATCTCCTACCAGAGCAGAAACCTGTGCAGAAGTGTCCAGGCTCTCTCCTCCTCCTGGGGCTGGGGGGCCGGGGGGGGGCAGATCTGGGGTCTGTGAGGGTCTGAAGATGGAGGTAACTGCACAGTCAGACAGGGCTCCTTCCTCCTCTGCTGCAGGCTGAACACACACAAAGGGAGGCCAGAATGTATGTAATCACCGCTGCTGGTGCTGTCTCTGCCGCCGCTGACCCGGAAGAGGAAACCCTTCTCCCTTTCATCCAATGTGCAGCTCAGTGGGTTTCATCGGTAGGCGAGGAGCGCCCTCTGGTGGCCGCAGACGGAACCGCCTCCTCCAGTCTTTAAGAGTGAATTGGAAATTAAAGCCTGAATTTCATTAATTAATTATATGAAAATGTAAGAAACTGCTAGAATTAAACTGGACAATGTTTTCTATTTTTCCTGTTTCTGTGGGTAATTATTTTATATTTGGTAGGACTGTGTGTATTCAAACAACTTTCCGACTCTGCAGCTCTGTGTTTCATCAGCAGGCGAGGAGCATCCTCTGGTGGCCGCTGACGGAACCACCAACTCCAGTCTTTAAGAGTGAATTGGAAATGACAGCCTGAATTTCATTAAATACATGAAAATGTAAGAAAACTGCTAGAATTAAACTAGTCAACGTTTTTCTGTTTTTCTATTTTTCCTGTTTCTGTGGGTAATTCTTTATATTTGATAGGGCTGTGTGTATTCAAACAACTTTCCAACGATTTGCCCCAAATTAAGTTTTGCATTTCTCTGTATTTTTTACCCACTCACTCCCCCCAAAGTTTCACTTAAAAAACAAAGTAGATTGCAGTCTCAAAACATTCATGAGACAGAACAATCAGGTTTGACTCTCATATATTTCTCCCTCAGTGGATGGTACCATGGCAATGAGTGAACGGTGCCGGGTCTGAGCATGAGAGGGTATTCCAGCACTAACAAATGTCAGAGTTCTGCATACAGGCTCTTATTAGAGGTACCACTTGCCTTTTGGTCATGTTTTAAGATTTTGCAAAGGCCCGGATATTATTCTTCAATAAGACTTTGAATAAAATTGTTTGTATTCATTTTTAACATGGCTGTGTTGTCTTTATTTACTTTAACTCTCAGTCAGGATTCCTTAAGGCAGCTCTAGAACACATTTTAAAGTGATTTCTGCTTATATTTGACATTATAAATTTGCACTGATTAGAGGAAAAATGCCAGCTTTAAGTAATCTTCCTACTTTTGTACTGGCCGGGACAAGAAAATACTGACCATGCCATTCCTATAAAAGACTGGTCAGGTGGTAACCCTCTCTCATAGCATAAGTCACTCCTCGTCCACGCACCATCAATGTGCGGTTGAAGGAGGACTTCGTAGCACCGTCAGGCAAGTTGCATTTGTTGCCTCTGCAGTGACATCAGATCCGACATGCACATACATCAGAGCCTATAAGTCTCACTCATCATGAGTGACACTCACACATTTAGAGGTTGTGCGGAAGTCTCACTCACACCTAGCTGAATCTTATAACTGGGAGACAGGAGAGGGGTCCTTGTACTCCATATGTGACTTTGCTCGCACTGCTACTTTGTGCAGAGTAGCCGCGTACAACTAAAGAGGGAGACACTATTCATTTCATAGAGTTCAGCAAACCCACTGTCCTACATTTTGATAACACTACATTTTCAATATTTCACCTTGCGGCTGCAAAGATTATACTTTCGGTGTAATGTTATTTTGGATGTCTGTATTCATGATTTGGATGTTACCTGTGTACTCATCATGCCTATAATTTCACTATTGTCTCTTCCTCTGACATTATCAAAGTCAAATGTTATGTTACATCACTTCCTGTGAGGTCATCAATAGGCTACTTTTTTTTGGCTCCTAAGAATCTCAAAACCTTGAGCTCGCTGAAGCACATACATGTGCGCTCATCTGGTGTAAGGGGGAGGAGCATGCTCTTCGCTCAGAGATGAAACTGCCTGGAAGCAGTGCAGGCGCTACCCTGACACGTTCCTGCCAAGGTATACTATCAGCATTCAGATCAGAGCAGTGCGGATCTCTGCAAAAACAAATGACATGTTTGTTTCAGTTTAATTGCACTTCATGTCAGTGTTGTTCAACTCTACAATGGTCACAAAGTGGTTCCCCGCTTGAGTTCCTACGAGTACCTTCAGTCTCTTACCTTTCACACTTTGCTGTTTCTGCTTGAAATTGTCCTTGGAAGAGCAGATTGTCTATTCAGAGAGGGAAGTCAAACTTATGTTTCCTAGTGAAAGGGGTTAAAGGCACTGTCTATGTTTCTGCTGATTCCTGGATTTGACTGAAGTGAGTTACACATTCTGTGCCTGGGTGGGTTCACTAAGAGAAGCCCTCCAACATGTACACTGATGCTCTATGCCTTGGCTAAGATCTGGAGGATGGGACCTCAGCCCCACTGGGCTGTGTCTGGCACACAAGATGTTGCCTTTGAACCTCCTTCAGTTGACACTGACACATAAGGCGGATTCAAAGGGCGTCTGATGAAATATCTTCATCCCACAAACAACACTACATAAACCAAGGAGGCATCAAAGAATCTAGCACACCGAAGTCATTGGGGGTAGAAGTTGCTCCTGCTGCAGAGAGTCTTCACCACACCCAGGGGTTCAGGGGAAATAACACCCATGTGGCAACAGAGACCATTATGAAAGGACTGACTTCATGTTCAGCTTTTCTGCACAATACAAAGCCCCTGAAAGAGAAAAGAAAAGGGACTCTTCATTCAAAGTGCATCACTCCTTTTGCTTGCTGGTTTCAATTTTCACTTTTTGCCATTGAGTTTCAAAGTTCATTATTACATATGATTTGGGGAGACTGATACTTCTAAGATGGAAATATAGGGTGGGGGTGTTAGGAAGATGGATTTTAGTTTAGATTCTTCAGGATTTCATTTTGTTCATGGTGACAGGCACATGCTCCCGCCAGTTGTACAGGATCACTTTGATTCTAATGACTAATGAATTGTTGTCAGACTGTGAGATAGGATATAGTATAAAGTCATGGACTGATAATAGTTTGAATACTAAAAATAAGAAGGGCAGTTATGTCGTTTGTTGAACATCACACCCCTGATATCCTGTTACTTCAAGAGACTCATTTACTAGGTACAAAGGGGCATATTACCAAGCAATAGCAATAATTAACGCTATTGCTTGGTTAGCGGCTTAAAATATATTGCCGCATTATGACAATTTTTACCGCTGAGATACCTTGATATTATCAAGGTTTATCTCAAAAGCGGTAAAAATCATGCGAAATGCATGAATATCGCTGAAAAATCAGCGATATTCATGCATTACCGAGCTAATGCTCTTAGCCATGTTATCCACCTTCCATTGGATAACATGGCTAAGAACAGCTCAGGGCAGGTGTTAGCTTTTGGAGATATTCGCGCTTAGCGCGAATATTTCCAAAAGTAGGTAACAGGAGATAGCGATGTTAGCGACTGTTTCCAGTCGCTAACATCTTGGCACGCCCACTTTGCATGTCATTAGCGATAAATATCGCTGACATGCAAAGCGGGACCCAAGATGATCGCTATCTCCAACTAGCTGTCGCTAACTGGTGTTAGCGACAGCTAGGTATTAGGGCGATAAAAATATCGCCGCTTTAGAGAGAAAAATTCCCGCTAAAGCGGCGATAACGCCCTTGGTAATATGCCCCAAAGTGTGTGTTCCTGGGCGGTACACATATCAGATGTCTATCATGCAGTATTTACTCAGTGGTCCACAAGGGGTCGCCATTCTCCATTCACCTCTGTAGGTCTTTCCCATTTTCAGTACAGACAGTTTATGTAGATGACATAGGTAAATATGTCATTCTCTCCAGTGGGCTTTCCGATCATTCACCGGTCCAACTAACCCTCGGACTTCAACAATGGGAGTTGAAGGGTATGTGGTGTTGGAATGCCTGGTGGCTGTTAGATGATACTCTTGTGAAACTGAGGTACCGGGTTTTTAGGAACCCGGTGGTGCCAGGGTAACAACACCCAGAGACCTCTTGGTTCTTCCTGTTTTGGACCACAGAAACACAGAGTCTTCTAGGTGATGTCAAGGATCGAGTTTTATTGGCTGCAACCAAGTAACAAGCGTCCTAGAAGTACAACAGCACGGTGTGTATATTCTCAGGAGACTGTTCGTTTTTACAGAACCAGCCTTCTCCTTTTATACAAAAATATTACCTTCGGGCAAGAATTCTTTAGTTTACAGTATGGCCATATACATATTTTCACAACAATAGAAAAGCAAAGTCATGATGGCCAGCCTACATTTTCGTGTGTCCAGTTTGTGATAGATTACCCAGCCAGGCCCAGAACTCCCATCAGATATCTATGAAACCCCAATAAAATCGGGCACCTCCTCCTTGTAAAACCAGCCATAAAGAAAAAACAGGGACAGGTGTGTGTATGATAAAGCGTGGTTTGTATGCGGTAAATGGTTTATGACATGTTGTGCCTTGATGCTAATCTCGCTCGGCCAGTGGGATGGGGACTGCCCGAACAGGTTTGGCTGGAGGCAGTGAAGGCAGCTCGCCCAGGTCAGAGAAGAGTCAGGAAAAGGTGGACGTGTCCTTTCAGCTCGAATTCGGCCTTAGTCAATTGACTATGTAAGGGCAATCACAAGATGGATGCCGCTCACAACATGGAACCTCGAGGGTTCAAGGCAGAAACTACTGTTTTAGGGTGATTGCATTGCTCGATCACGACGCAAATGCACAGGTACAATGTCCTAATAATTACCGGTCTGCCGATACCAAATTCGTCATGGTATGATGATATTTTGTGACACGAGTGTTGGGCCTCGGTACCATGTTAGAGCAGGGTCCAGATTTTTCAGAACCACAGACCCTCCTTTTGCCCTTATATAGGCAATAACTTATGCTAATCTGAGTCCAAATCTGTATTCATGAAGTCATGAAGATGCTGCTGTAGCATCATCCTGTTGCTCAGTTCGTCCCTGGGCACAGACTTCCTTACACATGAGGTAGCACAGAGGCCACATATTGCAGGAACGCACTGCACACACAGGCAGAACGAGAACAGAATGGCTAAGATTATTCCAATGAACATCAGAATTTTCCACCCCCAGGCAGATATCAGCTCCCAGAACCACCCCAGCAAGGACCAGTCGCATGAATGGACTCAGAGATCTTGTGCAGTTTGGAGATGGCCTGGTACACTGTCGGAGCATTGTCAGGGATGAAAATGCAGCAACTGGATTGGATCACTTTACATACCTCACCACGGTCTGCAAGTACGACGTCTAGGGCAGCTCTGTTTTGAAGAGTCATAAGGCGGTCTGACTGGAGCTCTGCAGTCAAGTTACTAAGGGCACCAGCCGTTTCAGTCACGGAGGATTCAACTACCCTCGTCAACTGGCGAATGTTCCTGCTGTTCACCATAGGCCCCCAAAATGGCAGAAAACCTTTTGCGAAATCTCCAAACTCCTGTTCCGCAGTGTCGTCTTTACTCACAACACCTCTAACTGTCCTTGTCCGGTGGTAATCTGCCTCGGCCGTGTAGGTGGGTGGCAGCAGAAACGAGATAAAACATGTGCCCGAGAAGTCAGGGGGCAACCATGTATATGCTCAGTCGTGGCAGACGAAGTAGGTACCCTCAGCTGCTAGAAATGAGGGAGAGGTCTGAGGCGAGAAAACGTATGTCTGAGTACAGACACTCTTCCCTAACTGAGCTCTAGGGTTTTTTCCATTTCCCTGCAGACACAGGCGACCTTGATGGGGTACTATCCAAATTGGGGAGGATTTCTTTGCTTTCTGGCTCTCAGCTAAGGAAATCCCATACTTAGTCATGTTCCATCGACTGTATGGTATAAGCTCATCTTTTGGAATCGTTCTAACCGTGTCGATATCCCTACTCATATTTCTGATTCCTGCCACTAATGCCTTGTTGCTTGAATTTCTTCCTGTGGGACACAGGGGGTACGGTTCTATGGCAAACAGGAATACGGTCTGGAAAGCCCACAGAGAACCATAATAACTAAATGGCAGGACAAAATACGGGATACCCTTATCTGTGGTGTGTGGCATAAGTCTGCATACCCAACAATTCGTGGTGTTTACTACAGACTGGTGCTGGTGTAGGAGCTGGACAAATGAGTTATTTACAAACTCTAATCTTCTGGCAGACTCTTGTTCAGGTAGGGGGTGAAAAGAATGCGGGGAAACAGTAGGAGGAGGTGTGGGCTGAGTGTCGTGTACAAATGTGACTCGAAAGGTGAACAGAGTATAGCCCACCAAAAACATCATTACGCTACACAACATTAAAATGCATATTACTAAAAATTGTTTTCTTGCCATCACAGTGCATATTGTTTTTTCAAAATTCGTAGATCTGGCAGGTCTCTCCATCTTTGGAAACTCCATTCTCTAAGTTGCTGCCCGCGGTGGGAGATTGATTCTGCTAAGGAGTGCTTCTGTTCAGTCCAGGGTAATTCCCTTAGACCAACCAGAACTGTCGACCTAACCGTCTCCAGCTGCACTCCAAAGACTGTGGCAACCACGACCCTAGCAGCAGAACCGGATGGCAGTTCGAAAATCAAAAAATGAGCAAGTTTCCTGGATGAGAGAGCTGCGCAATCAAAAATAGTTCTTAGGGGAAAAGGAAAACTTTATTAGTTCATTTTTTATTAGTTCGTTTTTCTTGGCCTCAGATTATACCGCTGTTTTCCTGGTATGGTGTGGTCTTCAAACAAGGTTTCAGGTTCTGTAGTGTCCAACTGCATTGATGGTGGCACAAGTCCTTGCAGAATATTATCACTCTCCTTTTCTGTAGCAGTTCCTTTCAAACGTGCATCACTGAAGGGTAAGAAGCAAGGCACAGTCTCGGTCTTGGAGTTGGCAATTCCCTCCTGGACCCACCGGTCATAGGGCAAAGGTAAAGGTACTCGTTTAACGTGCACGCCGTGCACCCAGCTTTTCTTGCCGTGCACACGGACTGCGGTGCGGGCTGCCAGCAGCACTTGGTGGGGTCCCGTCGAGCGAGGCTGTTCTTTCTTCGTTCGCTGGAAGTTTCGCACTAAAACCCATGTGCCGGGTTCAATAGCGTGGCCTGGATCATCAGGAGCTGGTGGTAGGGAACTGTGAACCTGTTGGTGCAAAATACGTAATTTAGTTGTCAATTCGTACAAATAGTCAGGCAGCACAGGATGCTCTACCTCACTAAGCTTCTTGGGTCTGGGCACTCCCCATATGTTGGCCGGACGGCCGAACACTATTTCATAGGGACTAAGTTTCACTCTAGAGTGCACAGTCATTCTGGTGGATAGGAGTGCTAAGGGTAGAGTGTCAGGCCATGTAAGGCCTGTGCTTGCTTGGATCTTGGCAAGCTTCAACTTCAGAGTGCCGTTATAGCATTCTACTAATCCAGCTGATTGGGGGTGATTTGCAGCGTGGAACTTCTGGTGTATACCTAGACTCTCACACACTCTCTTCATCACTCGTCCCACGAATTCACTCCCATTATCACTCCAGACCACTCGAGGCATTCCGAACCTGGGGAAGAATTCTTTGACCAGGACTTTGGCTGTGGATAAGGCAGTGTTGTCCTTAAGGGGATACGCTTCCACCCACCTGGAAAAGGCACAAACAACAACGAGTACGTATTTCAGGTTGTTGCACCTTTCCATGTGGATGAAATCTAGCTGCAAAACCTCGAACGGATACGTTGGAGGCGCAAAATGACCAGCTGGAGTTGGGGTTCCCCTACCAGGATTGTGCTTCAGACACACCATACAGTTCTTGGCCACATTCTCTGCACATTTTGGGATGCCACTATTCTGCCATACTGGAGCCAACAACTTACAAATCCCTTTCACACTGATGTGAGCCATTCCATGAGCCATTGTCACCACTGCAAGCACGTACGCATCGGGTAGCAGCCATTTCTGATGCTCTGACAATTCAACCCAACAACCATTCGCATCCAATTTGCCCTTGCTTTCTCTCCATTCATTCACCTCTTTCTCTGTGGCGTCGGATTGAATAGGCTTCAAACTCTCAATAGTGTCTTCACACATGCCAACATCACCTACCCATCTTGCAGGGCCTGCAACACACATTCGGCTCACCACATTCCTGGCTGTTTCTTTCGCGACTTCGTCAGCAAATGCATTGCCTTGACCAACATCATCAGTCACCCTCTTGTGAGCGCTACATTTTACAATCGCAACTTGTAAGGGCAAAGTCAGTGATTCAAGAAGCTCATTCACCAACTGACCATGCTGGATCTTGGCTCCATGCGAAGTCAGGAATCCACGTTCACGCCACAATCGTCCAAAACTGTGAGCCACGCCAAAGGCGTATTGGCTGTCTGTGTACACATTCACTTGTTTTCCTTTTGCCAACACACATGCTCTTGTCAGTGCAAATAACTCAGCTGCTTGCGCAGAATTGTGTGGGATACGTGCGGTTTCTACAATCGTGTGCAATGTTGTCACAGCATATGCTGCAGTCGTATCACTATTTGGCAACTTGAAGCATGAACCATCAACCCATAAAGCATCATTACATTCAGGAAGGGGAGTGTCCTGTAAGTCTACTCTCCCTTTTGTCTCTTCTTCTGTCCTAAAGCAGCAATCATGTTTTTCGACCTCATCTGTCTCTGCTGGACTGGGCAATAACGTCGCTGGGTTGAGTGTATCACACCTCTTTATGTGGATGTGACTCGCTAACAGTGTCAGCTCATAACTTGACAGACGAGCACTAGTTAAGTGCTGTGTCTTTGTTCTGTTTAGCAAAATGTCTACTGCATGTGGGACCATAACTATCAGTGCGTTATTCATTACTAACCCAGCAGACTGTCGAATACAGACAGCCGCTGCAGCAGTGGCCCTCAAGCAACTTGGCAATGCCTTAGCTACGGGATCTAGAGTTGCTGAAAAGTACGCGCATGGATGCTGCTTGTCCCCAAAACATTGTGTCAGGACTGATAATGCGCAACCTTCCTTTTCATGCACATATAATGTAAAAGGCTTACTGTAGTCGGGGTTACCCAACACAGGAGCCGAACACAATGCATCACGCAATTCGTGAAAACTTTTCTGACAATCTTCAGACCATGGAATGGGTTTCGGTGTATCCTTGCAAATTAATGCCACCAAAGGTTTGGCCAATAATGAGAAATTTGGTATCCATTGCATGCAATATGATATAATGCCCAAGAAAGCACGCACTTCTCTCTGTGTCCTTGGGACACCCAATTTTGCAATTGCCTGTATTCTCTCTGGGGTCAGCTTCCTTCCCTCCTTCAATAAGATGTGACCTAAGTAGGTCACTTCTTGTCGACAAAATTGCAATTTCGAAAGAGAGACTTTGTGCTTCATGTCACATAAATGGCGCAACAATGATAAAGTGGCTTGCTTGCAAATCTCAGTATCTGCAGCGAGTAGCAAATCGTCTACATATTGAATAAGTGTCGCACCATCAGGTAGAACAATTGTGTCAAGCTGTGATTTCAGAGCCTGACTGAATATAGATGGACTTTCACAGTAGCCCTGAGGAGCGCGTTTGAAGCGGAAGCTTCGGCCTCCTAAATTGAAGCCAAAAATATCTCTGCTCTCCTCGGCAATCGGGATACTGAAGAAGGCATTCTTCAAGTCAATCACCGAGAACCAAGTGGCTGAAGCTGGAACCATAGTCAATAAGGCAGTGATATCAGGAACAACGGGAAACTGTGGCACAACAATCTTGTTAACTTCTCTAAGATCAATCACAAATCTGTACATAGGTGGCTGAGACGGATCAGTACGCTTTAAAACTGGCAGAACAGGACTGTTACAAACGTTACCTGTTGTCTCTTCAATGACATCTTTCTCAATCAGACCATAAACGATTGCTAACAACGCCTTTTCACCTTCGCTAGAGATCTTGTATTGGGGAATACGTGGCAACCTAACATTGGCTTTCAATGTTATGGCATATGGCGCTATCTCCAAAAGACCCACATCATTAGAACCAGTAGCCCAAAGTATATCCGGAAGAGATGACAATTCTATTGGAACATTCTCCCTTGACAAATACATTGGAGAAACCACTTTCTTACCTAGGGTAAGTTGTACTCCCGAAGGAGAACAGTACAAAGTGGCATATAATCTCTTCAACAGATCCAATCCCAACAAATTTTCACCACAACCTGTTGTAAGAATGAGGGGTGCTTCCAATTCACATGGCCCAACAGAAAGGGGCATAGGACTAGAAATCGGGTTCCTAACCAGGGCGCCAGAAAAACCTACTGAAACGTTCATTTCGCCAGACAAAGGTGCGTCAGGAAGTTTTGAGTGCATAATAGAACTCTTTGTAGCACCAGTATCCAGCAGAAAAGGTTCTGACACACCTGATGTAATCACCTCAACATAAGGTCCATTCTGATCTACTGGAACCGAAACAACTCCCTCTCTTTGTCCATGGCTGTCCTAGCAATCACTACCCTCATTCTCGTTTTCTGCATAGTAGTCATCAGCATAATACTGAGCTGTCCTAGAGAACGAATTATTCTGTTGATCAAAGCTGTTCATAGATTTCTGAGGCAGAAAAGAAGGAGCATTCTGGGGGACATTTCCACGGCCCCTACCTCTAGGAGCCTGTTGAACACCTCTACCTCTTGCACCAGTAACACCATTCAATCGTCGCAATAAAGCCGGACAACTATTCTTGAAATGACCCTCTTCCTTGCAATATGCGTACTGATTCGGACCATACGGTAAATGCTGTTGAGAAGACTCATTTCTTTGCGAGTTTCTTGAATACTGCTGTGGTTGCTGATAATCGTGCTGATTATTATTACGAGGTGGATAAGCTTGCTGGAGAAGGACTTCAGTTTTCAAATCCTTAGTCTTTTTGTCTGCCTTCTCTAGCTCGTCCTTGCGCCAATTTTCGTAGTACTGGGCTGTAGCTAAAATCTGCGCTGACGTGGAAACAGCCCAAGCACTCTCTGAATCTTTCAATTTATTACACAGTTTAGGAAGCAAATTATGTACAAACTTGTCAACAAACAATCTTTGGCCACCCTCAGTAGCCATATCCTGACCACTATGATCGACGAAAGTCTCTTCAAACCTCGTGAAAAAGTCAGACACATTCTCATCTTTCTTCTGCTTGCATGCAGACAACTTGTCCCAATTCACACGTAATTCAGGCATTAAAGTCTTCATATACGTGATAATTCTACCAGGGAGTTCTGCTACCAAAGGTTCGGGCTTGGAGCCACCAACTTGCCTAGCATCTGCAGTAGCAATATTAGCCCATGTATCACCCAACTCTTGATCATGATCTGCATGAAGAATCTTACCCCATAAAGGCTGTGGAACAACATTACCAAACAACATGTCTACATCGGCTAAATTCATTATACATGAACTGGCAGTCTGTGATAACTCTTTATAATACCCTGCAGGATTTTTGCGAGGATCAGGTAATGTCTGCTTGAGCGCTAAAACTTCAGATCTTTTCCAGGGGACATGTACCCATACACGCTGGAAATGTGGTGGAATTGCTGGATTCGCATTCGCATCGCCTTCCCTCCAAACTGGAGGAACCTCTCTCATGGGATACTGTCGCGCTTTCTTCCTACCTGGCATGTCCTACTCATACAGTGATCTAGAATTTCTTCCTTTACTCCTATAAGACAACAACATCTCTACTGCTCGTTCAACATCGGCACCTACAATCATGCCTTCTGCGAACTTGAATCGCATACGAAGTAATTCAGTCATGTCATATTCTGGATCATTTTCCCTCACATCTTCACGGAGATATAGGCACATTTGCTCAAATACATATCTCTGTGTAGACGCTTCCCACTGACTGAAAACGTCCATAACGGACTGAACATCATACTTTACAGTATCGGTTACCCATTTACGTGCCAACTCATTCAGCACTTCTCTTTCCTGATAGTCAGGCAGTCGACTTCGCAACTGTCTACGTTCTGTATTAGGGGTCGTTTTAGGCGACCCAAAGAAAGGTGAGAAAAGACCAGTGACAGTGTTTGTCACTCTCTGTCGAACAGAAGGAGAAGCTGGTGGAAGGGCAGAAATGCCAGAAACGACAGGCTGATGTAAAGTAGAAGTCGAGGCAGTAGCAGAAAGAGTATCAGGGTAAGCAATTGGAGCAGTAGGCGAAGTGGTAGAAAAAGCAGATGGAGTATGTAGCAAAGGCGGCGGCCCTTGAGAGGGCTGCGCCGGAGAAGTAGAAACCAGCTGAAGAGGAGCTGGTGCTTGTATAAGAACTGGAGTTCGTGTGCCGGGGCGCGGTATAACAAAGCGTTGCGGGGGTGCAGTAGCACTCTGTGCATAGGGAGGTGGAGAACTCAATAAGTGGGACATTAGAGGATCGCTATCAAGTTTCTCCGTTGATCCTTGTCCTTTACGTGGCAACACTGGGTAGCATTTGTCTACTGCTAACTTCTTGCTCCTGAGCATTTGTTCACTCTCTTGCTCTTCCTCATTATCCCTGTATGCAACGGCAGCTTGTACTATTGACATACCTCTTTTATTTTTCTTTGCTAATTTCATTTCTTTCTGTTTGGCTTCCTTGCGCCATAGGCGAAAAGAGTCAAACATCGCCGGCCGGGCTTTCTTCTTGAACAGTTTGACCTCGAGATTATCTAAGATTTCTGTGTCAAAGCTACCGTATTGGGGCCATTTTAAAACACCATCTTTTCTGGTGTATTTTATCCACACTTCATTATATGTGATGGGGCCTATTCCGTGCTTTATATAGAGCTCATATGTTGGATTTCCAATCGGAGGAACCGGACACGAATCCTCAAATCGGGAGTCCTTACTACAACCAAGACAAAACAAGTTTCCAAGTCTGCTAAAACCAGGCATCTTCGCCCACTAGTCTAGCTTCAAACTTCAAAGGATTATCGAATACGATATTCTCGTGAATACACGAGTCCCTCGGTTTTGGCACTTGCAAGTTCCAAATCAAAGTGTATCTCAAGGATACCAAAACTAAGAACAAAACTAAGGACTGGGAGACGCTCCACTTATACTTAACTGAAGTATTGATGATCGATGACGTCACTAGAAGACTCGTCTATCGTTTCGCTCTACCAAGTATCGATGGGTCCAAAACAGGGCGATAGTCAGGGCAGCAGTCCTTTGTAGCCGTCGGGACGCGGGGAACCTCGCAGCAAAGACCTTCGGAACCACGTCGACATACAGGGTTCGCTGAAGTGGCTGGTCGTCCTCTGGAATTTTCACACGAAGCTCCTCACGAACATCTGGCTTGGACCGACACCGCTTGATACCGCCCCACGTTGGGTGCCAAACTGAGGTACCGGGTTTTTAGGAACCCGGTGGTGCCAGGGGAACAACACCCAGAGACCTCTTGGTTCTTCCTGTTTTGGACCACAGAAACACAGAGTTTTCTAGGTGATGTCAAGGATCGAGTTTTATTGGCTGCAACCAAGTAACAAGCGTCCTAGAAGTACAACAGCACGGTGGGTATATTCTCAGGACACTGTTCGTTTTTACAGAACCAGCCTTCTCCTTTTATACAAAAATATTACCTTCGGGCAAGAATTCTTTAGTTTACAGTATGGTCATATACATATTTTCACAACAATAGAAAAGCAAAGTCATGATGGCCAGCCTACATTTTCGTGTGTCCAGTTTGTGATAGATTACCCAGCCAGGCCCAGAACTCCCATCAGATATCGATGAAACCCCAATAAAATCAGGCACCTCCTCCTTGTAAAACCAGCCATAAAGAAAAAACAGGGACAGGTGTGTGTATGATAAAGCGTGGTTTGTATGCGGTAAATGGTTTATGACATGTTGTGCCTTGATGCTAATCTCGCTCGGCCAGTGGGATGGGGACTGCCCGAACAGGTTTGGCTGGAGGCAGTGAAGGCAGCTCGCCCAGGTCAGAGAAGAGTCAGGAAAAGGTGGACGTGTCCTTTCAGCTCGAATTCGGCCTTAGTCAATTGACTATGTAAGGGCAATCACAAGATGGATGCCGCTCACAACATGGAACCTCGAGGGTTCAAGGCAGAAACTACTGTTTTAGGGTGATTGCATTGCTCGATCGCGACGCAAATGCACAGGTACAATGTCCTAATAATTACCGGTCTGCCGATACCAAATTCGTCATGGTATGATGATATTTTGTGACACGAGTGTTGGGCCTCGGTACCATGTTATAGCAGGGTCCAGATTTTTCAGAACCACAAAACATCTGCATGATAAGATCATAGACTATTTTGACATTATTGCATGTTCTGTACCCGCAGCAGTTACAGTTTGGGAAGCATTCAAGGTAGTGACTGAAATACCATTGCTCAGATTAGGCGTAACCTGAAAATTGGAAGAGAGAGTGTTATATCTAACAGCCTTGGCATGGGTTTCCCATGCATTTGTTGCCTCTGCCTCCTGTGTTTTACTGTGTGTTGGATTTTGTTTTTGCTTGTCTAGATGCTTTGGGTAACTGCTGTTCAGTGCCCAAGTGCAAGTGTTCCCTCTGTAAATTATTATCCTGGATTAGTGTTTCCATATTTGGTTTACTGTGAAGTTCCTAGTACAGTGCACTGTGTGTGCCCAGGGTCTGTAAACCAAATGCTGCTAGTGGGCTTGCAAACATAAACAAAAGGGGTATTATGTTCCAAGGACTCCTCATTGGAAGTGTTGACGTGACCACGTTTCAGCCTTTTCTTCTTTGGCCTCCTCCGGAGAAGGGTAATAAGACATTAATCATTTTTAAGCGACCGGAACAAAAGGCTTATGGCGCCGCGGCTGACACTGGCGGAAGCGGCAAACGATATAGCAGTTTGTGTTAAGTGAGGAGATTATACCCCTTGCTACGCAGAGAAGAAGACTAGGACACCGGTTCCGATTAAGATAGACGGCGCCCACCTAAGATAGAGCGTGGATGGTTTTCCACTACACGGAGAGAGAGGTATTTGTGCCTCGATTGTTGAGATGCCATTGTGGTGCCATAAGCCTTTTGTTACGGTCACTTAAAAATTATTAATGTCTTATTACCCTTGTCCTGAGGAGGCCAAAGAAGAAAAGGCTGAAACGTGGTCATGCCGACACTTCCAAGGAGGAGTCCTTGGAACTACAGTTTTCCTTGGAATTGTGTAGTGACACACTAGAGCTAGGAAAACAAGTCCCTAGGCCTTAGGTGTTGGCCTTAGGTGTTTCACCCGGACTACCTCTGAGTGGTTTGCCCAGAATTTATGGGTGGCTTGTGGGCTTGCAGCACTGATTGTGCCATCCACACATGCAGCCTTGCAAAAGTGCCTCAGGCCTGCCATTGCAGTGCCTGTGTGCAGTCTAGTACTGCTGTGTCGCCCCCACAAGTGCACCCACTTGCCAGGCCCCAACCTTCCCTTTTCCTATATGTGAGTCACCCCTAAGGTAGGCCCAAGGTACCCATGTGGGCAAGGTGCATTGTATGTGAAAGGTAGGACATGCCCTGATGTGTGTGGCATGTCCTGATAGTGAAATACTGCCAATTTTGATGTTCACTATTGAAAGGCCCTCTGTCCCATAGGATACAATAGGGAATTTATTTTAAAATCGTATAAGTATAACTGCCCATTGGAACACGATAAGTAAATAGAGTTTGGTATGCTACTACCACTCCCCTGTATCTTACAGTGATGTAGGTAGTCTCTGGTAACCACTGAACATGACAACCCTGATTCCTCAGGGATCATGGAACACAATACAGTACTTTTTGCTCAGACACACATGCTTGCTTACTCTCAGAAAATACACAGAATGGCGAATAGGACGTTTCAATAAGTATTTATTGATCCAGCGTCAGCCTTGTGTAAAACATATTTGCTGCGACAATCATGAGACAGAAGTATATGAAACAGATTGCTAGTATGAATATAGTAAATAGTGGATGCATTTCTACCATAGTGCTAATAAAATGAACATTAGCAGTTCAGATAAAACTGTAGCACTTGCATGTGGAGAAGTGTGGCTCACTGGTTAGAGGAGGCAGACCTGGAAGCAGAGGTCAGCCTGGGACCAGGGTTCAATTCCCGGCTCGGCGGGGTCTTGAGTCCTAAAATGTCCATGGACTCGACAATTCTCGCTCCGGTGCCTACTCGATTCACGGGTTTACACTCTGCGACTCTGGGCAATAGCTTGCTTAATCTCCACAACGGCCCCTCGCGGCGGGATGCCTGGCTTTCACCTTGCGGATACCCTGCCGGGGTTATCTCACAGGGGAATACCAGGACGGGTTCCCTAAGCAAGCGCTTAGAAACCGCTTGGTGATTTGCGCTATATAAATTCCTGTACATTTACATTTACATTGACATATTCCTAAAATGCACGCCCTAATTAATTTGCCTAAATGTACCTAGCCTTTCTCGTGTAGCATGCATATGCGTATATGTGTGTATGTAGCCAAGAAACCAAGAACCAGCCCCCTCACCTGATGGCTGGGAATGAAGAACCCGTCTCTGCTTCGAGGATGAAGCTAGACTGAGTTGGGGGGGTTTTAAACTTTAATGCTGGTGCAGATGATTCACCCCACACTTTTCAGCCCCAACATTTTAGCTATTTGATACTGGAGTAAGGACTGAGCAAAATCATAAGAACCAGAATCCAGAGAAAAGAACGACAGGTGCACGGCTCTGAGAGTCTAGCTGCAGTCGCTTTCTGGGCAACTCTTTAGGAAGGTTTGTTCTGGAGCAAGTTCTGTTTGGTTACGAAGGAGTTCTATTAACAAGATGGAGTAAGTGTAGAGAGATGCTCAGTGGTGTCTCTTCTACAATGGCGGAGTGTCGCCCCACTGCCAGGCTCAGAGCCAGCAAATGAAAAATAAAACAATGTTTTAGCATTGTTTTTTTTTCATTTGCCGCCTCTGAGCCAGCGCTATAGGGAGGGGCGGGACCAGGCATGGGAGGGGGTGGAGTGTGGAAACTAAAAGAGATCGCTGTTAGCATGAGCTGAAGCCATTTTGTTTGTGGCATCCATTTTAGTTATCCATGTGCTTCCCTGTCTTCTCTGTTGCCTGCTTCTCTATTACGCCTGAGTCATCTTCTATAGTTAACTCGTTCAGCACTGAGCCTGAGCACTGCTCAGGGTCAGAAAGGCCTGTAGCTGCTAGAATGCAGCTGTTGCAGACTTAACTGTCCAGCTATTTTTACTGATATCAGCTGTTAGACCTGGCACCTTGGCGTGAGTTTCCCTTCCACTTTTTGCTGTTGTGCCTCCAATGTTTTGATGGTGTCTGCTACTCGGGGCACTGCGCCACGGCCAACCCGTGCCGCAGTGCAAGTGCTCCCTACTGTAAAGTGTACATATGATTGATGTCCATGATTGGTTCATTGGATTCACTGTTAGTCCCTAGTAAAGTGCACCAGGAGTGCCAGGGCTTGTGAATGCCAATACTGCTAGTGGGCCTGCAGCGCTGGTTGCGCCACCCACAGAAGCAGCCTTAAAATGTGTCTAGGGTCTGCCATTGCAGAACCTGCGTGCAGTCTGGTACTGTCACCCTGGCTGGGCAAGTGCACACACTTGCCAGCCCCTAAACCTTCCCTTAACCTTCATATTAGTCACCCCTATGGTAGGCCAGAGGGCAGGGTGCATTGTAAGTGTAAGGTAGAACATGCCCTGATGTGTGTGGCATGTTCTAATAGTGAATTACTGCCAAAGTCGTTTTTCACTATTGTAAGGCTACCTGTTCCCTTCTAGGCCAGATGGGCTGCTGGAATTATTACACTCTATAATCCCAGCAGGCTCAGGGAACATGGTAGAAATTCGTGTTTAGTATGCCTGAACTCAGAATAATAAAATACTTCTTTTAGTAAAGTTTATTTTAATATCCTGTGTTTGCAAATGCTACTTTTAGAAAGTTAGCATTTGCTTGCCTAACCATTTCAGCCCGCCTCTGCTTGGATGTGGATCTGACTGTCTGGTGTGTGTGAGTGACAGGGCTGGGAGTTGACAGGTAGTGATTAGCAGGAGGACCCCTTAATGGGTGGTGGGAGTTTCCCCTGAATGATGCATCAGGCTGTGCCCCTGCCACCACAATGCTGGCTCCGCCCTCCTGGGGAGCGACTGATGACTCAGCCTGCACCTGGCCCAGGAAGGACCGAAGCTTGTAAACAAAGTGCTCAGGCCACTCCTGCCCTCTCAATGCCGGCTCCGCCCCCCTGGGGAGCGGCTGATGTGCCTGCCCTCACACTGAATGCAGAAGTCATAAGTACCCACAACAAGTACTCAGAGACTGGAGCAGTTATGCAGAGGCCCCCCTGGCTTGCTAGAACAAAAGAAACTGGGTATAAAAGTAGGAGCCCTGCTCCTTGTAAATTAGATCCTGTTTGTGCTACAAGAGAAACTCTGCCCGAAGAGAAGGACCTGGAAGGACTACAAGGAGGAGTGCTGACTCTGGCCTGTGTCTGGTGCCTTGCTGCCAAAGGAGAGGAAGAGAAAAGGACTACAAGAGACTTTTGCTTTATTTTGAACTTGGTGCCAAACTCTGCTGAAAGATCTCCAAGGGCTCGCTGTTGAACTTGCCCCCTGACCAGCGCTCCAGGAACAGTGAGCGCTACCCCCCTGAAGAAAAGCTGCTGCTGGCGTGTGCTGTGTGTCTCTACAGCGCCAAGGAAAGGAGAGTTGAGAGCGCTGTGCCTGCCGCCACGCTCTCTAACAATTTGTGCAGCTGTGCCCCTTCCCCGACCACCGTGACTGTGGCCTGTTCGTGTGCCAGCCGCAAAGTAAGGATCAGCCCCGCGCTGGTTCGAGCGCCGTGACTGTCCGCGCTGAGCCGCCCTGGCAACGGAAAGGGAGGACCTGCCCGGTCCAAGCATCGCCGCCTGTGTGACCCCCGAGGTACAGGCTGCTCCGCAAAGACCGGCACTGCCAAGATTGTGCCCCTCGTGACTTGGGCGCTGAGACCCCCTGGCCCCCGCAGCTGGAAGTGGCTCGCTGCGGAGCCGTGCCGGAATCGTGCCCCGCGCTCCGTGGAGTGCACCCCCCTCAGCCCCGCCTGCCTGCAGCTTCCCCCCTTCAGCGCGAGTGAGCCGGACTCCGGAGAATCCTGCCCCGCATCTGCACCGTCATCCCGGGTGCCCTGTTACCTGCGCTGAGACTCGCAGGCCGCCGCACCCTCCAGGAAGACAACGCGACGTGGGACAGATCCCCGGACAGCCGTCCGCTCCAAGACTTACCAGAAAGCCAAGGTACTGTGTTCTTTGACCTTGCGGTGTGAGCGTCCTACGTCCTGAGCTCGCACCGCGCTCCCTGCTTCCCAGCGCGAGCCGCCCCTGAAACCAAGGCTCGCACTGTGCCAGATCGACGAGGCCCACGCGGGAAGCGTGAGCTTTAGCCGGCCGGGCCCGTTCTCCTCTCTGAAACGAGCGGAGACAGCGGAACACGCATTGAGGCGCTACAAGACACTGAACCTTGCTGGAACCTGGGCAGAAGGCCCAAAAGATTGCTTATTGCTGAGAAAGAACTGTGACATTGATAAAAGAGTAACTGGAACCTGCTTTTAAAAAGTAACCAAGACTGTATTTACAAGCCTGCTTGAGATTTATATAAAGAGATATATTTTCCCAAATACAGTTTGGTGTCATTGTGTGGTGGGTTGGTTGTGATGGTGTAATATTGCAAATGTTTAACCCTACATGCCCCAGAGATTAGCCTAAGACTGCTTAAGCCACACTACCTAGAGGGTAAGCAGAGGTTGTCTTGAAGGTAACCCTCAGCCCTGACGAGGAAGAGAGAGGCCCTGCTTGTCGCCAGTGTTGCACTGCGCCAACCAGAGACTCCCCCTTCCTACATTGGACGCAGCGGTGAGGATTCGCGAATTTACATTTGCAGTGTTTTACCTTAGCTACTGACCATTGCATAGTGATTACAGTCCAGTAACTTAGCCACAGACTTTTTGATTTTTTGATTTTGCTAAAAGAAGAAGATCCCTAGTGTTGCAAACATGCCTGGCACAAACAGCATTGATGGAGGAGAGTCCATAGCCTCTAGTGCGCAGGGGCTAGAATGGGATGCATCAAAGCTGGATGACTACACAAAGAAGCAGTTGAGTTATTTTTGCAGGAAACTCAAGGTTCCACACGCAGGATGCAGAAACAAACCTGAGTTCTACAAGGCCATGAGAGCCTGGATTGAATCTAGGAAGGCACCTGAGGATCAGAATGCACCTGTGGATCCTGTGGGTCTGGAAAAACCAGACAGCGTTCTTAGCTTTGGCAGAGGCCTGTCGCCAGAGGAGCTGGCAGACAGACAGGCAACCAGGGATCATGAGATCAAGATGGCAGAATTGAATTTGAAGGGCCAAATGGAGCTTGAAAGCAAAAAAATGGCTCTGGAAGAAAGAAAACTCCAGTTTGAGTATGATATGAAAATGAGGGAGATGAGTCTAAAAGAGAAAGCCTTGGATCATCCTCCCTCTGGTGGCAGCACAACGCCGGTGCAGGTAGAGTCAAGAGTGCACATCCCCAAAGATGTAGTTAAAGAGTTCTTTAAGGGGGATGACATAGGACAGTGGTTTAGGGCATATGAGGTAGCCATGCTTTCCCACCGGGTCCCTGAGAAGGATTGGGGAGCGGGGTTATGGGGAAGGTTCCTTAGCGAAGGAAGGGACACCCTGCTAGATTTGCCCACTGAAGACCAGAGATCCTATCCCCATATGAAAGAAGCTTTAATGACCAGGTATGGGCTTACCCCTGAAATGTATAGGCAGAAGTTTAGGGGGTGTAATAAGCGGCCTGGGAATACGTATGTGGAGTTTGTGACTTTTTTTTGCAGAGCACTGGATGGTTGGGTGAAGGGTAACAAAGTGAATGATTTTCAAGGTCTCTTTGATTTAATTGCATGGGAGCACTTGTCTGATCAATGTTTTCCTGAGTTACGCCAGCACCTGATTGATAGCAAGTTGTCCAACCCGAGGAAACTTGCTGAGGAGGCGGACCGCTGGCTCAGCACCAGGGTCCACAAGGGTCCAGTGGGAGACTCCGCCAAGGGTGGGCAGGGTCCCCAGCAGAAGAGTGGGGGGGACAAGGGAAAACAGAAAGGGTTCCAAAAAGGCCCCCAAAGTAATCCCCAAGGGGACCAGCAGAAAGGTTCTCAGCCTCCCCCACCCCCTAAGCAGAATGGGGCCCCGACAGGTCGACCTGTTCCAAAGGGGCCCTTCAATTGTTACAAATGTGGTGACCCGGGGCACATAGCCAGTGACCCCAAGTGTCGCCTGTTTGGAAAACCAGCACCCACTGGTGCTCCGCCCCGACAAGTGACCAGTGTTCACTTAGGAGAAGAAGTGATGGTCCCGGGGGGTGGAGATCCTGTTCAGATGACCCTAGTCTCACTAGGAGACAGTGAGATGGTCCCTACAAGCTACCTGCCCTCTAACACTAAAAAATATGGGCAGGTGGTTACCATCAATGGTAAGAAAGCTGAGGCTCTTAGAGACACAGGAGCCAGTGTGACTGCAGTGAGGCATCACCTGGTGTCTCAGGAGCAGGTTGTACCCCATGCCTACTGTAGGGTTGTCAACGCTGACAATTCAGAGAGTCAGTGTCCGATGGCTCAAGTTCCCTTCGAGTGGGGGGGGGTCTCTGGTACTCTGCAGGTCTGTGTGAGGAAAGCCATGCCTGTTGACTGTTTGCTAGGGAATGACTTGGAGGACTCCCCTTGGGAAAAGGTGGAGAAAACGACTCACCTGAAGATGGTGGGTCTACCTGACTGGGCGTGCGTGACCACCCGGTCAATGGCAGCCAGTAGGGGTGATCAAGAGGTCCTGGGGCCTGACGGAGAGGCCCAGGAACCGGCCTTAGGGAGAAGGCGCAGGGCGCGCGGGAAACCGGCCCCTGAAGTTCCCACGGTCCAGGAGGAAGCAGACCTTGAGGGGGATGCCCTGGAGCCTACTGGGGAACAGATTGCCGAACTGGGGGACCTGCCTGAGCTGACCCATTGGCAGCAAGAAGGAGGCCCCTCCAGGGAGGAATTCTGCAGGGAGCAGAAAGAATGCCCTTCTCTCGTGGGTATGCGGCAGCAGGCTGCAGACCAGGCCAATGGTGTTCAGGCCAAAACACATTATGTGTACTGGGAGAATGACCTCCTGTACTCAGAGCCTAAGGCTGCTGAACCTGGGTCAGCCCGTGTGCTGGTGGTACCCCAGAAGTTCAGAGCCTTCCTACTGGGACTGGCTCATGATGTGCCTTTAGCAGGACATTTGGGGATGGACAAGACCTATGACAGGCTTGTCACCCACTTCTACTGGCCCCAAATGCACAAGAGCTCAGATGCTCATTGTAGGACCTGTCCAACTTGCCAGGCAAGTGGGAAGAGCGGAGGGAAGAACAAGGCTCCCCTCCAACCCTTCCCTGTGGTCAGTACGCCATTCCAACGAGTGGGTATTGATATTGTTGGGCCTCTGGACCCCAAGACAGCCATGGGCAACAGGTTCATCCTGGTCTTGGTGGATCATGCCACCCGGTACCCTGAAGCCATCCCTCTGAGGACAGTGACGGCCCCCGTGGTGGGGCGTGCACTAATGGGAATTTTCTCCAGAGTGGGGTTCCCTCTAGAGGTGGTGAGCGACAGGGGGACCAACTTTATATCCAAGTATATGAAGTCCCTTTGGCAAGAGTGTGGTGTAACCTACAAGTTCACCACACCTTACCATCCCCAAGGAAATGGGTTGGTTGAAAGATTCAACCGAACCCTGAAGGGCATGATCATGGGCCTGGAAGGTCCAATGAGGCGTAAGTGGGACGTCCTCTTACCATGCCTGCTCTTTGCATACCGCGAGGTGCCACAGAAGTCTCTAGGGTTCAGCCCCTTTGAGCTGCTGTATGGCCACCCCGTGAGAGGACCACTGAGTTTGGTAAAGGAAGGCTGGGAGCAATCTCCCAGGAAACCTCCCCAGAATGTATATAGCTACATGCTGGCCTTCAGAAACCAAACCAGGCGCTTCAGACAACTTGCTGAGGCAAATCTGGAAGCAAGCCAGGAGGAGATGAAGCGGTGGTACGACCAGAATGCCACTCTGGTAGAGCTTCAGCCTGGACAGGAGGTGTATGTCTTGGCCCCAGTGGAACCCTGTGCACTTCAGGATAAGTGGACAGGCCCATTTGAGGTTGTGGAGCGCAAGAGCTCAGTGACATACTTGGTGGACATGAAGACGCCCAGGAATCCTTTAAGGGTCTTACATGTCAACCGCCTCAAGCCCCACTTGAAAAGGTCCGAAGTGGGCATGCTGTTGGCCACTGATGATGGAATGGAAGAGGAGTCTGAGCCTCTTCCTGACCTCTTAGTGGCCTGTGAGAAAGATGGGTCAGTGGATGGAGTTAACCTCTCACCCACCCTGACCCCTGAGCAACAGGAAGACTGCCGCCAGTTGCTGGGGCAGTTTCCAGACCTGTTCTCCCTGGTTCCTAGTGTCACAGATTGGTGCGTCCATGATGTGGACACAGGAGACAGCTTACCTGTGAAGCATAAGGCTTACAGGGTAACTGACAGGGTCCGGGCCTGCATCAAGGAGGAGGTCTCCAAGATGCTTGCTCTTAGGGTGGTTGAGTCTTCCAGCAGTCCTTGGTCCAGCCCCGTGGTCTTGGTCCCAAAGGCTGCTGCGCCGGGAGCCACACCTGAACTCCGGTTCTGTGTGGACTACAGAGGACTCAATTCAGTCACCAAGACTGACGCGCACCCTATCCCCAGAGCTGATGAGCTCATTGATCGGCTAGGGGCTGCCCGGTTCCTCAGCACGTTTGATTTAACGTCTGGGTACTGGCAGATCGCCTTGACCGATGGGGCAAAGGAGAGGTCAGCATTCTCCACACCAGATGGGCATTTCCAGTTCCGGGTTATGCCATTTGGGATGAAGAATGCCCCTGCCACCTTTCAGAGGTTGGTCAACCAGGTGTTGGTCGGGCTGGATGAGTTCAGTGCCGCCTACCTGGATGACATCGCAGTGTTCAGTGGCACCTGGCCAGAACACCTGCGGCACCTCTGGGAAGTGTTGATGGCGCTGCGCAAGGCAGGCCTCACAATCAAGGCAAGCAAGTGCCAGATTGGGCAGGGCTCAGTGGTGTACTTGGGACACCAAGTGGGGAGTGGCAAGGTGGCACCCTTGCAACCCAAAATTGAGACCATCCTGGCTTGGGAACCCCCCAAGACCCAGACTGCAGTGAGAGCCTTCCTGGGGCTCACTGGGTATTACAGGAGGTTTGTCAAGGGCTATGGCACTATTGTGACCCCCTTGACAGAACTGACTTCTAAGAAGCAGCCCAGGAATGTGATTTGGACTGACACCTGTCAGAAGGCTTTTGACACCCTGAAGACTGCCATGTGCACGGCGCCCGTGCTCCTGGCTCCTGATTTCTCCAAGGAATTCATAGTGCAAACAGACGCTTCAGAGCATGGTGTAGGGGCTGTTCTCTCACAGATGACTGAGGAGGGCTGGGACCAACCCGTAGCCTTCATCAGTAGGAGGTTACTTCCACGGGAAAGTAGGTGGAGTGCAATAGAGCGAGAAGCATTTGCTGTGGTCTGGGCGCTGAAGAAGCTAAGACCCTACTTGTTTGGGTCTCACTTCCGGGTTCAGACGGACCACAGGCCCCTCAGATGGTTGATGCAAATGAGGGGTGAGAACCCAAAACTGTTGAGGTGGTCCATCTCCCTACAGGGTATGGACTTCACGGTGGAACACCGCCCTGGCACAGATCACGCCAACGCTGATGGTCTGTCCAGATTTTTCCGCCTTAGTGATGAGGAACTCCCTGGGGAAGGGTAGTTCTCCCCACATTTCAGCTGGAGGGGACACGTGTTAGACCTGGCACCTTGGCGTGAGTTTCCCTTCCACTTTTTGCTGTTGTGCCTCCAATGTTTTGATGGTGTCTGCTACTCGGGGCACTGCGCCACGGCCAACCCGTGCCGCAGTGCAAGTGCTCCCTACTGTAAAGTGTACATATGATTGATGTCCATGATTGGTTCATTGGATTCACTGTTAGTCCCTAGTAAAGTGCACCAGGAGTGCCAGGGCTTGTGAATGCCAATACTGCTAGTGGGCCTGCAGCGCTGGTTGCGCCACCCACAGAAGCAGCCTTAAAATGTGTCTAGGGTCTGCCATTGCAGAACCTGCGTGCAGTCTGGTACTGTCACCCTGGCTGGGCAAGTGCACACACTTGCCAGCCCCTAAACCTTCCCTTAACCTTCATATTAGTCACCCCTATGGTAGGCCAGAGGGCAGGGTGCATTGTAAGTGTAAGGTAGAACATGCCCTGATGTGTGTGGCATGTTCTAATAGTGAATTACTGCCAAAGTCGTTTTTCACTATTGTAAGGCTACCTGTTCCCTTCTAGGCCAGATGGGCTGCTGGAATTATTACACTCTATAATCCCAGCAGGCTCAGGGAACATGGTAGAAATTCGTGTTTAGTATGCCTGAACTCAGAATAATAAAATACTTCTTTTAGTAAAGTTTATTTTAATATCCTGTGTTTGCAAATGCTACTTTTAGAAAGTTAGCATTTGCTTGCCTAACCATTTCAGCCCGCCTCTGCTTGGATGTGGATCTGACTGTCTGGTGTGTGTGAGTGACAGGGCTGGGAGTTGACAGGTAGTGATTAGCAGGAGGACCCCTTAATGGGTGGTGGGAGTTTCCCCTGAATGATGCATCAGGCTGTGCCCCTGCCACCACAATGCTGGCTCCGCCCTCCTGGGGAGCGACTGATGACTCAGCCTGCACCTGGCCCAGGAAGGACCGAAGCTTGTAAACAAAGTGCTCAGGCCACTCCTGCCCTCTCAATGCCGGCTCCGCCCCCCTGGGGAGCGGCTGATGTGCCTGCCCTCACACTGAATGCAGAAGTCATAAGTACCCACAACAAGTACTCAGAGACTGGAGCAGTTATGCAGAGGCCCCCCTGGCTTGCTAGAACAAAAGAAACTGGGTATAAAAGTAGGAGCCCTGCTCCTTGTAAATTAGATCCTGTTTGTGCTACAAGAGAAACTCTGCCCGAAGAGAAGGACCTGGAAGGACTACAAGGAGGAGTGCTGACTCTGGCCTGTGTCTGGTGCCTTGCTGCCAAAGGAGAGGAAGAGAAAAGGACTACAAGAGACTTTTGCTTTATTTTGAACTTGGTGCCAAACTCTGCTGAAAGATCTCCAAGGGCTCGCTGTTGAACTTGCCCCCTGACCAGCGCTCCAGGAACAGTGAGCGCTACCCCCCTGAAGAAAAGCTGCTGCTGGCGTGTGCTGTGTGTCTCTACAGCGCCAAGGAAAGGAGAGTTGAGAGCGCTGTGCCTGCCGCCACGCTCTCTAACAATTTGTGCAGCTGTGCCCCTTCCCCGACCACCGTGACTGTGGCCTGTTCGTGTGCCAGCCGCAAAGTAAGGATCAGCCCCGCGCTGGTTCGAGCGCCGTGACTGTCCGCGCTGAGCCGCCCTGGCAACGGAAAGGGAGGACCTGCCCGGTCCAAGCATCGCCGCCTGTGTGACCCCCGAGGTACAGGCTGCTCCGCAAAGACCGGCACTGCCAAGATTGTGCCCCTCGTGACTTGGGCGCTGAGACCCCCTGGCCCCCGCAGCTGGAAGTGGCTCGCTGCGGAGCCGTGCCGGAATTGTGCCCCGCGCTCCGTGGAGTGCACCCCCCTCAGCCCCGCCTGCCTGCAGCTTCCCCCCTTCAGCGCGAGTGAGCCGGACTCCGGAGAATCCTGCCCCGCATCTGCACCGTCATCCCGGGTGCCCTGTTACCTGCGCTGAGACTCGCAGGCCGCCGCACCCTCCAGGAAGACAACGCGACGTGGGACAGATCCCCGGACAGCCGTCCGCTCCAAGACTTACCAGAAAGCCAAGGTACTGTGTTCTTTGACCTTGCGGTGTGAGCGTCCTACGTCCTGAGCTCGCACCGCGCTCCCTGCTTCCCAGCGCGAGCCGCCCCTGAAACCAAGGCTCGCACTGTGCCAGATCGACGAGGCCCACGCGGGAAGCGTGAGCTTTAGCCGGCCGGGCCCGTTCTCCTCTCTGAAACGAGCGGAGACAGCGGAACACGCATTGAGGCGCTACAAGACACTGAACCTTGCTGGAACCTGGGCAGAAGGCCCAAAAGATTGCTTATTGCTGAGAAAGAACTGTGACATTGATAAAAGAGTAACTGGAACCTGCTTTTAAAAAGTAACCAAGACTGTATTTACAAGCCTGCTTGAGATTTATATAAAGAGATATATTTTCCCAAATACAGTTTGGTGTCATTGTGTGGTGGGTTGGTTGTGATGGTGTAATATTGCAAATGTTTAACCCTACATGCCCCAGAGATTAGCCTAAGACTGCTTAAGCCACACTACCTAGAGGGTAAGCAGAGGTTGTCTTGAAGGTAACCCTCAGCCCTGACGAGGAAGAGAGAGGCCCTGCTTGTCGCCAGTGTTGCACTGCGCCAACCAGAGACTCCCCCTTCCTACATCAGCAAATTGTGTAGCTCCTCCCACTCTGTTGACTAAGCAATTTTCATGTATCCTTATATGTAAGAGGTTATTTGTGTGTCCACTTGTACTGCCTCTTTTTGTACCTGCATGCTTACACTGCAGCTATTACAGTATAAAAGCACCATGTTTTCTGTACTTTATGTTCTGCCTCATACAATGCCTAAGGGTTAATTATCAATGTAGTTCCACTCATGAGGTTTAATAAACTATTTGTTTGATATTACAGCTTCCATGCCAATCTTGTTTGTCAGGCTAAAGGACGAGTGCTCAAAGAAGGGCAAACCCCTGCACCGGTGGGCCTCAGAAAAGGCTAACCCCCACAAATTGGCACCCGCCACGTTTGGCTCATCGGCGACTCGGCGGCCCGAAGGAGTGGTATTGACGAAAGGTTTGGAATATCGCTAAGGATGTACACTGCATGATGAGACCCTTGTCTTAGCAGGCTGAAGTGCTTTTCCGATTTTCCCGATTTGATCCTCTAGGTGGTGCCAGTCCCCGACTGAGATCCCTTTGGCGTTCGTCTTACAGTGACCATTTGGTCGATTCAGAGCTTGGCAGTTGGAGGCTTGAGACTTCTGTTTGGTAAGGACTTTAAATGCACCACTTCTTGATTTGTTTGGCCAAGTTTCTGTTTAGGTATGGGTTAATATATAAATTGCAATTTATATAGGCAGACAATGTGGAGATTTTTCTCTAATTTTTGAATTCTTGAACGGTACAATTTGCGTTACGTACTACTTTGTTATAATATTATATATACTATAATATTTTTGGCATGCCTGTTTCCAGCACGCTCCGAAGGATGTGTTGCTATCTTGGAGGTACCAATATGGATTTAGAACAAAATCAGCTGGCTCCCTCTGAAGGAACACCAAATAGGCATATATACATTAAAAATGGTATTTCTTCCATAATGTATAGTGCACTAAGGAATAAATATACTAGGATGGATCCTGATTTATGATGGCCAATAAATGTGTCATTCGATATTAGAAAAATTCAGTATGTGGAACAGTTTGTATTTAAGCGCAAAAGTAGACAAGATATGTTTGACTGGGTACAAATGTGGGAGAAAGAAGAGCATGAGAGAGTGAAGAGAGAACAAGCACCAGCAGACAAAGAACAGCGCAGAAATATTTATGCGAAAGTGCTAGATACGAAAAATAAAGAAATTGAGGAAATAAAGGAGAAAGAGGATAGGGAGCACCGTCTACAGGCAAATGGCCAATACCCTGTCCGGCGCCCCCTTTATCCTCTACTTAATCAACCTCAGGATGATTCAATTCTATTAGATCGCCACCATATACTGCCCTGCGAATGACAAATCTTCCCCAGGTCAGAAAGGGGACAGAATTATACCCTAAATGACACACTTGTTCAATTGTGCCCGCTGACCGTGCAGCCGCTCTTAGATCTGCTGCTCATAAAGCAGCTTGTGGTGACGCTTCTGCTCCAGACATTATAGCAGATGTTCAGCAATGGCTGGAGTCAGAGCAGTTATATTTCACAAAGTCATTTACTGGAGAAGTAATTGGGAGTGTTAGGAAACATTCCGACAAATTAGAGCCTGCTTGTTAGATTTGTGGGTCTCTAGTTGGCACAGGTAGGTACTTGTGACAAATAAGGACTCTTGCCTCTAGTCAGGGTAAGGGGGTACTCTCCTAAAATAACCCCTGCTCACCCCTTTGATAGCTTGGCATGAGCAGACAGGCTTATCTCAGAGGCAGGGTGTAAAGCATTTGTGAACACATACAGTCATCCAGTAACAACACTACAGATGGACACCACACCAGGTTTTATATAAAAAATAAGTATTCTTTATATAGATTTAACACAAGACCATAAACGACAAAAACCCACAATACTGTACCTAAAAATTTTAGTTTTAGCTTAATTCAGTTCAGTCTTTAAGATGCAACACTTTGCATCAATGTACCATATGATGCATTGAGCTTCCACCACAAGCAATGTTGCAGCGAGGGAAATGCGGAAAATTTCCGGTGCAAAGAACTAAAGACGTGATGCAAGAAGTCTCGATTCGATGTGACAGCTGTATCAGCAACACCCTTGTTCAGTGATGCGACGGCAACAGCCTCGGCTGCAACACTCTTCTCAGATGTTGCGATTGGCTTCTGCACAATACGACAACTACAGCGGCGACATCCAAGATGCGACAGCAGCAGCTCCGACGGCGGCGCGCTTCTCCGGGGGATGCGAGGCACTTTCCACGATGCGGTGCAATACAACAGCTACAGCTCCGACATTCACGATGCAACGGCAGCAGCAGTGACGGCGACACACTTCTCTCGATGCGGTGCAATACGACACCTACAGCGCCGACATTCACGATGCGAGGGAAGCAGCAGCGACGGCGACACGCTTCCTCTTCGTTGCGAGGCGCTTCTCTCGATGCGGTGCAAAACGACAGCTCCAGCGCCGACATTCAAGATGTGACGGCAGCAGCAGCGATAGTGACACTCTTCTTCCTCGTTGAGTCGCGCTTCCAGCTCCTTGCGGCTCGCAGTCCCTCAGAAGGCCCCAAAACAGCAGCAGGCACTTCAAAAGAACTCTGGGGAGCTGGGGGTTGACGTCTGATGTCCCTGAGACTTCAGCAGGAGGCAAGATCTTTTCCAAACCTTTGGAGATACTTCACAAGTTGAAAACAAAGCACACACAGTTCTTTCTCCTTTCTTTGGCAGTTAGGAAACCACTGCAGGCCAATCCCCTAAGCAGCACTTCAGCTTATGGATAGTCTCTCCTCAGTTTCTTCAGGTTCCTCTCCTCAGCAAAGGTTTCTTCTTGTAGTCCAAAAGTGATCTAATTTCTTGGGATCAGGGTCCCAATATTTATACCCCAAAATCCTTTGTCCTCTGAGGCAGAGGGGCCTTTGCCCAGTCCAAACCAGTTCTGGAGCACTCTGTTTACATGACCTCTTTTTTCCTTTCACAGTGCATGACCTCAACATAATCTCCTTCGCCGATGACACTCAGCTGATCCTCTCCCTCACCAAAGACCCCATCACCGTCAAAGCCAACCTCCACGAAGGAATGAAGTCCTTTGCCGACTGGATGAAGACCAGCCATCTAAAGCTAAACTCAAACAAGATGTAGGTACTCAACCTCGGCTCCAAAACTTCAGCCTGGGATGACTCCTGGTGGCCGGTGGCACTGGGGGCAGCCCCGACACCCACCGACCACGCACGCAACTTTGGAATCATCCTCGACTCAATGCTCTCAATGACCAAGCAAGTCAATGCCGTTACCTCCTCCTGCTTCATCACCCTCTGCATGCTCCACAAGATCTACAGATGGATCAGCAGCAGACTCGACTAAGGAAATGTCTTCTATGCGGGAGCCCCGACCAAGCTCATCAAACGACTACAACGCAACTAAAACGCCTCGGCATGACTGAGCCTCAACATACCACGCCACTATCACATCACCCCCACCTGAGAAACCTGTACTGGCTCCCCGTCGACAAGAGGATATCCTTCAAGCTCCTCACCCACGCACACAAGGCACTCACACAAGACTGGCCCAGCCTACCACAACAGACGGCTCTCCTTCTACACCCCCAACCACCAGCTACGCTCCACCGACCTCTCACTCGCCACCGTCCCACACATCCGAAGAACAACCACTGGTAGGAGATCCTTCTCCCACCTCGCTGCCAAGACATGGAACAATCTCCCACTGAGCCTACGACAGACCGAAGACCTGCTGACCTTCAGGAGGATACGCAACACCTGGCTGTTCGATCAGTAGCACCCCCCCCCCAGTGCCTTGAGACCCTCGCACCTATGTAGTTTGCTTTACAAATGATTGATTGATTGAAATATCAGGTGCCCCACAGGAGGTGGAGCCAGTATTGTGGAGGGATAGCACAGCCTTGGAGCACTTTGTTGGCAGGATTCCTTCTCTTTTTTCACTGTGCAGGGCAGAGACATCAGCCGCACCACAGGAGGTAGAGCCAGCATTGTGGAAGGCAGGCAAAGCCCAATTCAAGGTTCAGGTGCAACTCCTCCCTCCCATCTAGATGCAGATCTCTATATTCACCACTGGGCTGACTCATTATGTCTTCTGGAATCCCCAGCCATGTCACTCACAAACTCCAGACAAGGAAAACACAACCTAGCAGAGGCAGGCTTAGAAGGTTAGACTTTCTAAAAGTGGTATTTTCAAACACAGAATGTTAAAACCAACTTCACTAAAAGATGTATTTTATCATTCTGAGTACAGGCATACTAAACTCGAATTTCTACCATGTTCTCTGAGTCTGTTAGGATTATAAGATGTAATAATCTAACTGCCCATGCTGACCTATGGAGAACAGGTAGCCTTGCAATAGTGAAAACCAAAAATGGCTGTAATTCACTATTAGGACATGCCACACACACCAAAGCATGTCCTACCTTATACTTACAATGCACCCTGTACTTGGGCCTACCATAGGGGTGTCTGATATAAAGAAAAGGGAAGGTTTAGGGACTGGCAAGTGGGTGCACCTGCCCAATCAGCATGACAGTACCAGACAGCACGCAGGCTCTGCAATGGCAGACCTTAGACACACTTTATAAGGCTGCTTCTGTGGGTGGCACAACCACTGCAACAAGCCCACCAGCAGCATTTGGTTTACAAGGTCTGTGCACTCCTGGTGCACTGTACTAGGGTCTGACAGGTAAACCAAACCAGCCAATCATGGAACCACTGATTAATACATTCATTTACAATAGGGAGCACTTGCATTGTGGTACTGGACAGCAGTGGCACAGTGGCCAGAGTATCTAACACCACCAAAAACACATGAGGCAACAGCAAAAATGGGAGACCCACGCCAATGGTGAAGTATGTCTTAGTATTGGTATGTGCCTTTAGTAAGTGGATCGAGGCATATGCTACAAAAGATAATACAGCTCTTATTACAGCAAAGGTGCTCCTAAAGGAGTTTTTCCCCAGATTCAGCGTTTGCCTACTTTTGTAGAGTGACAACGAACCCCATTTCATTGGGCAAGTTGTGGAGTATGTCTTGAAAGGATTGGGAATCAAGCAGAAGTTTCATACTGCCTTTCATCCACAATCAGCAGGGCTAGTGGAACGATACAATTCTACTCTCAGGCTTAAACCGGCTGAACTACAGGCTTCCACATCTATGAAATTGCCTGATGCACTGCCTTTGGCATTGCTATCCATTAGATCAGTGCCAAATACACGATCTGGCCTCACACCGTATGAGGAGGTATTTGGAAGGCCCATGAATATCGGGGGGATTCCTAAGCCACACCCTATACCTTGTGTCTTGATGAGTGACTACCTGTCACAGTTGTCTGACAGGTTGCTTTCTATTCATCAACAGGTTCGAGAACCTCTTCCTGACAGGTTGAAGGGTGAGGGCCAAGATCTCCAGCCCAGTGATCAGGTTATGGTGAAAGTCTTCCAGAGGTCGAATACCCTGGAACCAAGGTAGCATGGCCCTGAGTCGGTGCTCTTGGCGACCAGAACTGCAGTCCGAGTGACCGATAGGAAGAATTGGGTTCACTCCACGTACTGCAAGAAAGTGCTGTCAACCATGGTGGAACCTACTGCACTCATCGACCACCGAGACATTCTGGATACAGAGAGAGGCCAAGCCATATCACCTGAAGAACCTGAGGAAGGCTTCCCGGACCACACGATTACTCGTGTTTCTCGATATCAGTTGCGACCCCGGAAGGAAAAAGACTGGTTGAGCAACTGTCCTGGGTTAGTGAAAGGCTGAGTCGAAGGGGGATGATATTTTTCCTTAGTGACACCCGTCTTAACTCTCAGTGAAGAAACCGATGGTTGCCCTGGACTTTAGAGCTCCATCTGCTTTTGTTATTTCAATGTCGAGATAAACATGCCTATGGAAAAGATAGAGGCTGCTGCGAGAATCTGCGACAAGAAGACATGTTCATTGCTGGGTTTACCTTCATTGTAATTATTATGGCAGTAATAACTTGGGTTGTAGAGAAAGTGGCTCCTGCTCAACAAACGTTGACTACCACTACTCCAGCCCCATTGAGCATCAGTATTTCTCCCTTCCCTATCATGAGCAGCAGCACAGAATGTCCTACCTCAACAATACATTCATTCAGATGTTGCATCACACCCCTAATGCTATGAACATCACCAACTGTTGGGTGTGTGGAATGATGCCAGCGCATCAGAAAAAGGGAGGAACACCTTTCATTCCTCTGCCCTTTTCACACAATGGTTCTTGTCAAACCTGGTTCACATTGTTATGGGCTTCTGAAGTTGCTAATATTACTAATGCTGGTGTAGGGAGACTACATTTTTATATTAATAAAGTGTGTTACCCTGATGAGGAAGGAGATTTATTTATTGAAAGTTTTCTATAGCGCGAACAAGACCCTTGGGTATTCGATTGCTTAACATAACAAGAATTAGATTAGAGACACGACTATATAATACATGATATGACAGCAGAGAAATTAGTTGGGTGTGCTTCCTCCAACGCTAGATGAAAGGAAGATAATGAAGATATAAAATAGATAGAGTACAGTACATGGTTGACAAATAAATATACAATGTTCTGAGGTAGGATAGGGAATTAATTATATTATATAAGATGTATGGGGTCTTCCGTACATGAATGTTTTTAAAGACTTTTCTTTAGTCCTCTATATTTTTCAGACCCCGAGTTAGTATTGCGTCGACCGCTAGTATCCACATAGAGTTGGTGATTTCCTATTTACTTCCTGTATGGTTGTAGATTAGTCCCCTCTATGTCAAGGCTTAGATGATGAATTGTTTATCTATGGAAGGAACTTACTCATGAGAAAGATCTTAGCTTCCCTCTTAAATGTTGCGGTGTTTGGAATTTTTCTAATGTTCGGGGGAGAGAGTTCCAGATTCTGGGGGCCGCTCGTAGGTTTTTTTCTTCTTGAAGATGGGTGATCTCAGCATCAGTTCCTTGGCCTTCCTGGCCGGTCTGTTCCCTCCCGATATTTCAATTTTCTGTGCTAGGTATCTTGGTGTGTTGTAATGAATCACTTTGTGGGTAATACATGTCATTTTTAGCTGTATTCTAGCTTTGTGAGGTAGCCAATTTAACGCTTTCAGGTGCGGGGATATATGGTCAAATTTCCTCGTTCCTGTGATCAGTCTTGCTGCTGCATTGAGGCATGCTTTTAATGGTGCTGTGGGAGGGCGTTCTTTGCCATTGCTTTGATGTTTGCTTTCATGTCTAGGTTTTCATCCAGTATGATTCTAAGTGATTTCGCCGAATCAACTAGAGTGGGGGTGCAATTTAACGCTGTGATCATTTTCGACCATTCCTTCACTTCTGATTGGTTCTTTTGTGGCGAGATAAGTAAGAATTCTGTTTTATGTGCGTTTAACTTCAGATGATTGATAGTTAGCCATTTTAGCATAATTTTGAGGGCCTCATTCATTAAGATGATGTCTTCCATGGCCACGATCTTGATGTAGATCTGCGTGTCATCCTCGTACATGTGGTAAGATATTTTGAAATTTCGCAGAACTTCTGTGAGGGGTTCGATATACAAATTAAACAGTGATGGAGATAATGTAGATACTTGAGGTACTCCAATTGTATTTGGACATGAAGGTGAGAGTGATTGGTTGACCAGGAATCTCCGACTTCTATTCTGTAGGAAGGCCTCAAACCATCTTGTTGTAAACGAATCTAGGACCCTAGTGTAATTTTCCCAATTCATGCCCTTATATAGGTATACTTTATCATATCCTTATATAGGCATAGACAACACTACCATATTTGGCCTAAGCCACACAGCCCAAATACAGCATGGCTACTTCCACTAAGTTCCGAGAATTAACAATGATTTCTTGGAAAAACCCGCCTTCAGCAGCTAGGGACTTCCCCCTGCTTGAATATTGTGTTCTCCAAGAAATCCTGGAGTTTTCAAAGAATATAGCCTTTGAGCGACGTTATTAAGTCCAATCCTGCGTCAAACTCGGCACCTTTAAAGTATAAATATGCCTAGGTTTGCCCAAACACTCGGTGGTTTGGAGCAGATCGACTAACTACTTGCCCGACGCCCTGCAGCAGCAAGTGCCGAAGGAAGCCGACCCTCCAGCTGACGCACTGCGAGACTCTGTCTTTTCTCCTGCCAAGAAATCCAGCTCCAATGTTTCCACCTACGCTTGCGGGTATCTGGCAAATCGAGTTCTGAGAGAGAGATACAAGACCTCCCTCATTCTAAAACCAAGGTACAGAACTGATTAGACCTCTTAGGGAATTCTTGGAATAGATTCCTGGCAGAGAAATACTAAACTTAAGAAACTCCTCACTTACTTCTTCCCTCGTACTGGACTCAGGTTAGGTACACCGGGGCAGGCGTATTTTAGAAGCACCAGTTGAGTACTTTTAGTCATTATTTATTACAGTATGTATTTTATACATTTTATGCACTTCTATGGCAAAGAAACTATATCATGCTTTTACAGTACTACTTTTTAATACTGTTCGTATTATATGCCTTGTACTTTATAACCAGTATTACGATTGTAGCAGTACATTTCTTATGCTTGAGAAAGAAGACTGTTCAATAAATACCTTTTATTGAAAACGCCCGTCTCTCTATTTATTCGGCACCTCTGGTGAAATGAAGCATGCACGCTTGACTGAGTGAAATAGCTGCCTATTGTTTCCGTGACTCTAGAGATTGATTTCTTATTCTTGGGAAACAAAGTTGTCATGTTTATGCGGTTGTCAGAAACTAATCCCTTCTTGTTTATTCAAGAAAGTTTCTAGTGACCTCTGAGCTAACTGGCACTCACTATTAAGTTTAATATATACGATAGAGACCTAGTCGAATTCAGTCCTACGTCTAATCTATAGTATATGTTATTCCAATGCACAAAGCCTATTGGGAATATAGGAACTACACTACATGGCACCCAATGTTTGGTAAGGCGATAATTTAATGCTAGATACTAGAGTAACTCAGTCGTGCTTTTCACACAGACCTCTCTTTCCCGTGAAAACTCCAATACACGTCTGGAGTGGGTGAAAGGGCATAATATCCGCCAAAACTGAGTAGGACAAAAATCCTATGTATTAGTTTCTGGTTTGTTCAACGTTACAGTGTTCCAAAATATTGTGCACCTAATCTTTGTTTCCTTGAAACCTTGCTCTGCAAAAACTTTCAGTCAACAAAATGTCAGAGAGTGACAACGAAAGGGAGAGACCTAGAACAGCAGCTCAAGCAGTCTTAGATGACACAAGTCTCCAACAAAATGACGCGGATGCAATAATCATCCAGGTAAATGTAAGAAAAAGCATAAATATAAAACGTATAGAAAATGGGGTATCATCAAGAGGTGGTAAAGTAATCTTTGTTATAGAGGCACATGAATATCGGCAGACAGAGGTATTCTATTCATGGATTCTGTTTCTTGCAGCAAATGCAGTAACACACGAGTTCCACTACTACAAAGTAGAGGAACCTCCAGCGGAATACGTTTCTTCCGAGGACGTTGAAATTCCATTAACTTACCAAGAGCATCGGCTCTGGTTTAAAGGCGCCCTACAACATCAAAATCACATTACCAGGCTCGGTCCACTAGGTAGACCAGGAGCAACATGGCCGGTACTTTCCAGCTACACCCCACATCCTGACATTAATGGAATGACAGGTCCAGAACTGTTAGCTCAGTTGAAACAGTTAATTAATATACATAGACAATTGGTTCATGCAGACTTTAACAGTCCAACCAGCTGTAAGGATTCCACAGCACACCCCTCACCAGGGGATTACAAACAAAATCAAACCACAGACTATACAATCAGTTTGGTAAATTGCCCACAAAGAGGGAACAAATTCCGTTCTGGTTAGCTCAGAAAATTGCTCAAATAGAGGCAGTATTCCCTGATAATACACCTCATGAGAAACACAGAATTCTGACAATCTGTTTACCAATGGGGATAGCACCACATTTGGAGGACTGTGACACTTGGGGCACAGTCTTGGCTTCAATCTATACTAAAACACATGGTGTACCGTCCATGGCGGTAATAACAGACGTTCTGAGGCAGATTAAAAATGAAAACGGTCCAGAACCAGCCTTAAATCTAGGTATGAAATTACTAAAAGATTTCAAACCGGTCTCGGCTATATTATTAGCTAACATTAGAGGTGAAGCAGCATCCGTGGTAATCCGCCAAAAATTAAAAGCAACAGATATAACAGACAGACCATATGAGCTTGCTAGAATTATTGAAAAATCTTATGAAGAATTAGGAAGAGATAGTTTGGGTGGGAAATCAGTAAAACCCGAATTAACGGAAAATCCTGAAAAGGTGTTTATTAAAAATAATCTCGCTACTCCTAAAAAGAAGTTGGGAAATACTAAACAGACACTTCCTAAAGAAAAACGTTCTCAATCCAGAGGTAGGTCTCCCAACGGGAGCCCTCTGAAAAAAGGTATAACCTTAGGAATAGGGATAATTTGAAAAAACCTGACAGATATCAAGATAATGATACACGTCTCTCTCTATCTTTTCAGACTTCCTTGCAGAAATCGGAAATAAGAGGACGGTCAGAACAGAAAGAGGAACGCGTCAAGTCCAAAGAAAAAGAAACCGTTCACCAAAGCAAAAAAACTCACATCACCAAAAGAAGGTAGCAAGTATTAAGATCAGACATGCCGAGGATCTTGAGGACACAACTCAAGAACGGGGAGTGGGCTCAGACAATGCTAGACAGTGCAGCAGAGGTCACCATATTCACAGGATCCTGAAGGATCATCTGTAGACAGTTGACTTGAATTAATCCATTGAAGTTGAAACTGCAGACACCAGGGTTAGTGTACCCCACAAGTTATATGAAATAACACTCCGGATGGAGGGGGACATAACTAGAAAAATAAGAGCACTCTTTTGGGAGAAGCTCTCTAAGGGCTATGACATTCTTCTAGCTGAACGAGACTGGCTGTCTGAATTTGTCAGGGAGTGCCCACATGGCGAAGAGATAATTATCCAACATGAGCTGGGGCGTTATTTACGCCCCCACCGGTCGAACAGCTAAAGCGCTGATTTGGCATTAATTTATTCCGAGTTCATCATTAGTACACCAAGTAATCGAATTTATAAACATCTCTTATGCGTTAACTTTCTTTTCTTCTTTAATCGTCCACACACGACATGGTATGCCAGTTTTCAGGTTTTCTAATATTCAAGCTGTGCCCCCGGGCCTCTTTTTCAAGAATACGGATAACGCAAATTCGTCAAAGACAGTGTTTAATTAAAAGCCCAATGCATTTCGGCCAACTGGTGCCCTATGTTTACATCATAATTAGTTGTCTTACAATATAAACGCTTCCTTAATCATCTTTTTTGTCAAAGTGCAACGTTACCATACATTTTGCGCATGTATCTCCACATCTCCCCCTCCAACCAATAGCACTAATAATAATAACCAATCGTTAGCCCATCAAGGTAATCTCTGCACTTAGTTCTTCCTCATCCTCCTTCTCATATGTTGAAACAATCACCCCTCCATGCTAACTTTCAAAAAACATTCTAAATTACTCGCTTCCTTTCCTACCATAAGACCTCCCACATTTCACTACTGTCCATTTCAGATCGTATGTATGCACTTTAACCTGTCGTTCTCTTATTTTATCTTCACCCTAAATTTACAGCAAAATCATTTTGTTTGCTAATGGTTTCTGAATGCCAACATCTACAAGCTCTCTTCGTACCTGTCTCATGCGATAAAAGCTCCAACGCCATCCCGCGTTTCAAGAATGATTGTGTCCTCGCTTTCTCCCACCCCTATATTAACATCCTCCCTCCTCCCTTCATCCTCCCGATTGGTTAATTATTAAAAAAAGTTCCTGCTCTCATGAGTCATCCGTGCTGATGTACACATTGCTAACTCGTTCTCTACACTACATTTCCCATTGTGCACTTTGTTTGTGAAACATCATTTTCAGACATAAAAATCATTTACTCTTGTCAACAGTTATTATCAATATTCAATAGTTTTCCATCAAGTAACAATGACGGTTAAAGTTCATTTCACTTTGCTCTCAACACTGGCTTATGTGACAAACCACGATCTTTCATCGTAAGTGTTGGTGCTACTGCTTTACGAACGTTATCTAATAATAATAAAGAGCTTGTAAAGCGCACAGTAATGCCATCACGGCATGTCCCCGCGCTAGAACTAGCCGTGAGCCAGCAAGAGAGAGATCCAGAGGACTATGCTGTGTATAAGTGAGTTTTCAGCAAGGCCCTAAACCGCGCTTCACTACTCTCCAGTCTCAAGGCCAAGGGAAGTTTGTTCCACTGTTGAGCTGCATGGAGCGCAAAAGAACGACCACCTATTCTGGCCTTCCTCGTCCTGGGAACTGTCAGCAGTCCGGTCCCCTCCGAGCGAAGGGTCCTGGAGGGTTCATACCGGCTGACTAGATCCTTTAAATAAGCGGGCGACCTCTCCCAGACAATCCGATGACAGAAGAGTAGACACTTAAAACGCACCCTTTTCTTCACAGGCAGCCAATGAAGCGCATCCAGCGCCTTCTGCGAATTGGCCCTCCTAGGTCTTCTCAACACCAACCTGGCGGCGGAGTTCTGGATGACTTGGAGGCGGCCCAGGCTACCCTCGGTCGCCCCCAGAAACAGTACATTTCCATAGTCCAACCGCGAGGTCACCAGTGCCTGTGTTAGAGTCCTTCTGGCCGCAAGGGGCAAGAGGTCTAACGTTTTATTTAGGGTCTTTAAAACTCCAAAACATTTGCCCACAAGACGCCTAATGTGGCCATCATACGAGAGGGAGGGATTCATCCAGATTCCCAAGTTCTTTGCTTCCTCACAGGGGGTAGGAGTAGGACCCAAGCATGAAGGCCACCACTCAGCTGACCAATTATCGCTCTTTCCCCCAACCACCAGCACCTCTGTTTTAGAACCATTGAGTTTTAAACAGTGGGAGTCCATCCATTCTCCCAGTGCCTGCATGCAAGATTTAAAGTTAGTTGGAGTGTTGGAGGAGTTCTGCGACAAAGAGATCAGCAGCTGGGTGTCGTCGGCGTACGACACCAATTCCACCCCAAAAGATTGTACCACTTTTGCCAGGGAGGCCATATAAAGATTAAAAAGAGTGGGGCTAAGAGCCGAGCCCTGAGGCACTCCCTGATCTAATGGCAGCTCTGCTGAGCGACAGGTCCCTTGCTGAACCTGAAAGCATCTCTCTGAGAGGAATGACTGTAGCCAACACAGCGCTTGACCAGCCACCCCAGCTTCCTTCAGACACCGCAGCAAGATGGAATGTGCTACGGTGTCGAAAGCTGCACTCAGGTCGAGCATAATTAGGGCCATTGTGTGACCTGCATCAGCCCCTGCTCTTAAAGTCTCGGTGGCTCGGAGGAGAGCTGTCTCAGTGGAATAGCCCCCCCTAAATCCTGACTGAGAAGGATGAAGTAAATTCCACCTCTCCAGGTGTTCAGAGAGCTGGGTATTAACCACTTTCTCTGCCACCTTCGCCACGTACGGTAGTAAGGAAATAGGCCTGAGGTTTTCCAGCACCTCCAGGCTCACGTTAGGTTTTTTCCTTATTGGCAGTACTATGGCCTTTTTCCACTCTTTGGGGACTTGTTGGGTGCAGAAGGAGGTGTTTAGGACCTGCCTGATGTGAGGTTCCAGGGCTGACACTCCCTCTGAAATGACCCAAGCCGGTGCCGGATCGTTGGGGGACCCTGACTTCACACTTCGGCATATCTTTATAAGATTGTCCACTGTGGGAACCTCAAAAGTTTGTAGTGAGGACTCAGAGGGTACCATTGAGCTACCAGCTACAAGATCTGTGCCTTTGTCTGGGACGCGAGAAAAGGAGGCATAAATCGCTTTCACTTTATTAGAAAAAAAGTTAGCGACTTTATTACATCCCTCCACAGAGACCTTTATAGGGGTACTAGATCCCGAGACTGAGGATATTTCTTTATATATTTTATATAATTCACGCGAGGAGCTCTCAGCTGCCTCAATGCGTGTCTGAAAATATTTGGCTTTGGCTCTACGTACCGCATACTGATAGCTACGATGAGCGGAGCTGTATGTGTTCTTAGCCAGTGGAGTCGGGTTCTTCCTCCAGCTCCTTTCAAGTTTTTTGCAATTAGACTTGATTTGTTGTAATTCAGGAGTGAACCACAGGGCCGTGTGTTGTCTGCCTTCTCTAGCTTTACCCTTACTCAAGGGGGCTATCTCATCCAGGGTGGAAGTCACAAGAAGGTTAAATTCCTTGTTCGCCTGATCACTATCCGTCGCACTCCATGGCTGTGCTTTCCGGATGGCGCTTAAGAATTTATCCTGAGTATACTGCCTCCATTTGCGTCTCGTAGTGTTTCCCATCCCCTTCTCAATCACCCTACCAGGTTGGTAAAAACATAGGAAAGGGACCAGGAAGTGATCGGTCTTCTTTCTCCTATAATGTTAAACTACGCGTGCTATCCAAATAAAGGGCATCTTCATTTAGAATCAACATTGAGGGTAGGATGCCAGCCTTCTCAAATCACATTCCAATTCATAAAAAATACACATATGCCAGAAAATAGGCTGTGGCCCAGGCTCCAGCATTATATAAATATCATGTAGGATGGGATGAGGATTCTCGTCACCATAAAATCCAGTTAAAAAATAAGCCCACTGCACAAAGGCAGTATCCAATTAAGCAAGTAGCTAAAAAACAGGTCAGGGAGATTTTAAATCAACTTGAATACCAAGGGGTGATTGAAACATGCACCTCCTCAATGAACAGTCCTTTGTTTCCTGTCTCCAAACCAGACAATTCATTTTGTCTAGTGTTGGATTACAGGTACTTAAACTCTTGTTGCAAAACATTTGCAGTACAAAATGCACACAGTGCAGCCCTGATGAATAACATCGTGCGCAAAAAATATAAAACGACATTAGATATTTCAAATGTTTTTTTCTGTGAAAATATTGCATCAGAAAGCAGACATTTGACCGCTTTCTCAATAATGGGGATACAGCAACCATTTTGCCGTCCCCCCCAGGGATTCAAGAATAGTCCAGGGTTATTTTCAGCCAGAGTAACAGAGTTACTACAAACGTACGATGATGAGGCATTATCTTATGTCAATGACATCTATCTTACAGATGACTACTTGGACGTATACTTGAAAAGAGTGAACACCATAATACTTGGGTTCTCATCTGAAGGGTATAAATTCAATTTCAAGAAATCACAAATTGCCCACCTCAATGTCCTATTTTTGGGCTACTAATTGTCAAGTGAAGGCAAAAGCCTGGCAGCTAACTTTCTAGAAAAATGTGCGCTGCTCCAACCTCCAAAGACGCTGAAAAACTTACAGTCAATTCTAGGTGTCCTGAATTTCGGAAGAACGTATGTTATGAATTACGCAGAGAGCGGTAAACCTCTCTACGAATTAATCAAACCTGATTTCAAACAAATTAATGGGACACAAAAACACACAGAAATTTTGCGTTCAGTCCAAACAGACATGTTAGTAAAAACACAGCTAGACACACGCGAAAATGTGCGCAACCTTGTAATCCGAATCATCATAGGGAGATGCGGATTCACATACCTAACCTTTAATGAAGGAGAAACGGTACCAATAGCATACAAATCATACTTGTACACACAAGCAGAAATGAAATGTACTTCTACTGAGAAAATTCTGACAGCGGTTCATGTTCGCGCTATATAAAACTCTAAAAAAAAAACATTTTTTAAATAAAAAAACGGATACAATGGATTACCTCTCTTGCTGCATCAGACGTTGAATACGTTTTTGACCCCAGCTTGAAAACACAAGAATTTCTCCAATATGTACACGAATGTCCTCTACCGACCGAGATTCTGCCTCTAGAACATTACGGCTTTATAATATATACAGACGGATCAGCACAGCCCGCAATTGGGGGTAAACAAGCCTATAGTGCTGCGTGCGTGATTGTTAAAGGTCGCTGGCGCGAAGGCGAATTTAGACCTATGTCACAAAAACTCAATCACTCGGAGACAGTACAGCTCAGGGAGCTGAACTACAGGCTTTCAAGATGGCTCTCGAAAATGCAGATCGCGAATTCCCCACACTTATAGTGTGCGATTCGTTTTACTGCGTCAAATCTTACAATGAGTATCTGCAGAACTGGGTTCAAAACGGTTTCAAAGATGCAAAAGGTGGCACAATGAAGCATAAAATGCTTTGGGAACAAGTAGTTCTTTTACAGAAAGAACTACAAAAGACTCACGTGATTCATACACTGAGTCATCAGCGTGATGGCGTTCACGTTGCAGGGAATTCATTGGCTGATGAAGCCGCGAAGGCAGTTGTGCAAATGGCTTCTGTAGCTACAATCGCTCGCTCAAAAAGAGTAATAGACGGTGAAATGCTAATAGCAGTGAAAGCCTCAATGGAAGGCAATCATGCAGCATTACCTCTAAACTATCCACTCACATATACATACATAATTGATGCAAACTCCGTTCCTTTTGTTCGAATCCCTGGAGTAGGGAATAGAGTAATTCCAAACAGGAAGCGGAGAGTTTACTTGGTTCAAGAAGCACATATCCTCACTGGCGTGCTGAGTGGTCGCTCCCCAGTCTCCCTGGCGAGATTTGGTATCGTAGCGCTGAAATTTCATTGTTTACCCCTTTTAAAACATTTGCTTGACTGCCTTGACTGCCGCTTCGCTCTGCTAGCATTTAGAACTTTGCCACAGTGTATCTCACTTCTTAGCGCGATTCTCCCGGCGCTTAGCATTGTACTTGTGCTGCATTCAGATTGTTAACCCTTTTAAAATAATTGCTTGCTGACTGCCTTGACTACCGCCTCGCTCTGCTAGCGTTTGGAATTGCCACAGTGACTTTCACTTTTAGCGCGATACTCCCGGCGCTTTGCATTGCTCACCCCCTCCGCTGCCATTTTGTTTATATTTGTTGTTGTGCTCGTTGGTGAAAGCCGTCATCTGTAGCCCGCCCCGCCTCCCAGCTGAGACGCCCTCCCACTGACTACATACAGCGCTCCCATACCTGGAAGCGCTGTGATCCTCTCCTCACTGGCGTGCTGAGTGGTCGCTCCCCAGTCTCCCTGGCGAGATTTGGTATCGTAGCGCTGAAATTTCATTGTTTACCCCTTTTAAAACATTTGCTTGACTGCCTTGACTGCCGCTTCGCTCTGCTAGCATTTAGAACTTTGCCACAGTGTATCTCACTTCTTAGCGCGATTCTCCCGGCGCTTAGCATTGTACTTGTGCTGCATTCAGATTGTTAACCCTTTTAAAATAATTGCTTGCTGACTGCCTTGACTACCGCCTCGCTCTGCTAGCGTTTGGAATTGCCACAGTGACTTTCACTTTTAGCGCGATACTCCCGGCGCTTTGCATTGCTCACCCCCTCCGCTGCCATTTTGTTTATATTTGTTGTTGTGCTCGTTGGTGAAAGCCGTCCTCTGTAGCCCGCCCCGCCTCCCAGCTGAGACGCCCTCCCACTGACTACATACAGCGCTCCCATACCTGGAAGCGCTGTGATCCTCTCCTCACTGGCGTGCTGAGTGGTCGCTCCCCAGTCTCCCTGGCGAGATTTGGTATCGTAGCGCTGAAATTTCATTGTTTACCCCTTTTAAAACATTTGCTTGACTGCCTTGACTGCCGCTTCGCTCTGCTAGCATTTAGAACTTTGCCACAGTGTATCTCACTTCTTAGCGCGATTCTCCCGGCGCTTAGCATTGTACTTGTGCTGCATTCAGATTGTTAACCCTTTTAAAATAATTGCTTGCTGACTGCCTTGACTACCGCCTCGCTCTGCTAGCGTTTGGAATTGCCACAGTGACTTTCACTTTTAGCGCGATACTCCCGGCGCTTTGCATTGCTCACCCCCTCCGCTGCCATTTTGTTTATATTTGTTGTTGTGCTCGTTGGTGAAAGCCGTCCTCTGTAGCCCGCCCCGCCTCCCAGCTGAGACGCCCTCGCCCCTCCCCCTCCACCAACCATATATGACAGTAGTTCCCGCGCGCAGCGTTCACGCGCAGCGACCGCGCCCAATCCGCGCCGAAGGTGCGCCAAAGGTAAGCCCGTCTACGCCCGTCCGCGCCTGGACCGCGCCCAGTGCCAGACCCCCTGCCCCTCCCTCCCGCATCACCTATGACGCCGCCACCCTCCTAGCCCTCAACCCCGGTCGCGCCCCCAACTGCGTCCAAGCTGCTCCCGGACACACCCATGGACCTTTCTCCTGCTACTCCTGCAAATTCATCGGCACCGTCAACATCTCCGCTACAACCACACCACAGATTCCCGACCCCAATCACCTACAATGCATCCTCCTCAACACCCGATCGGTCCACAGGCACGCCATTGACCTATGGAATCTACTAGACACCATCTCTCCAGACGTCGCCTTCCTAACAGAAACATGGATGAACGCTTCCTCCGCCCCAGACATCACCATCGCCATCCCTGAAGACTATAAGATCACTCGCAAAGACCGTACCAGCCACACAGGAGGAGGAATCGCTATCGTCCATAAGAAATCCATCCGCATCTCAACCAGCTCTGACGCCAACCTCGCCAACTCCGAACACCTACACTTCCAGATCCACATCGACCCCAAGACCACACTCAGAGGCACCCTCCTCTACAGACCACCAGGACCCCGCGCAAAATTCAGTGAAGACATCACGGACTTCATCACCCCACACGCGCTCCCCTCCAAAGACTACATCCTTCTGGGAGACCTCAATTTTCACCTTGAAAAGATCAACGACCGCAACACCGCCACCCTCGTGGACAACCTCGCCAACCTCGGACTTAAACAACTAGTCACTTCCCCCACCCACATCGCAGGTCACACACTCGACCCCATCTTCACATCCAGCAATCATGTCTCCTTCAGCCACACCACGGACCTCCTCTGGACTGACCACAGCTGCGTTCACTTCACCTACAACAAACCAAAACCCAGCACCCACCTCCTACCTACCCTGCAAAGAAACTGGAACAAAATCACCACGGACCAAATCTCTGCATCGCTCCTTCGAAACTCCCCAGCCCTCTCTTCTAACGCCAACGAAGCCGCCGCCAACCTCACCCTATGGCTATCCAACACCGCCGACATCTTAGCACCACTGAAAAAACGTCAAAGCAAACCGGGCAGCAAGAAGACCTCATGGTTCAACGATGATCTCAAGAAGTCCAAGAAACTCTGCCGCTCCCTTGAAAAGGCCTGGAAAAAAGACCCAACCACCAGCACCAAGGACGCCTTCAAAAGCGCCACCCGCACTCACCACCAACTGATCCGAAAAGCCAAGAAAACAGCATTCAAGGATCGACTTGACAACAACGCCCACAACAGCAAGGAACTTTTCAACATCGTCAAGGAATTTTCAAATCCCTCATCCAACTCCAACGACATTACCCCCTCCCAAACCCTCTGCGACTCCCTAGCCTCATTTTTCCACAACAAGATTGCAGACATCCACAACAGCTTTGACAACCAACCCGGAAACAAACCCACCCTACCATTTGCTAATTATCTTCCCCCCGTGAACACCCTTAACGACTGGAACCCAATCTCCACTGAGGACACCATCCGCCTGATGAATTCCATCCACTCAGGATCCCCCACAGACCCATGTCCTCACCACATCTTCAACAAAGCAGACTCCGTCATAGCACCGCACCTCCGAGACGTCATCAACTGCTCCTTCAACTCCGCCACCTTCCCGGAAGACTGGAAACACGCTGAACTTACCGCCCTTCTGAAAAAACCAACAGCGGACCCCACCGAACTCAAAAATTACCGCCCCATCTCGCTTCTTCCATTCCCGGCCAAAGTCATCGAGAAAGTTGTCAACAACCAGCTCGCCGCCTTCCTCGAAGCCAATAATTCCCTCGACCCCTCACAATCTGGCTTCCGAGCAAAACACAGCACTGAAACCGCCCTCATCGCAGCAACAGACGACATTCGAACTCTACTGGACAATGGAGACACAGTCGCCCTCATCCTCCTTGACCTCTCTGCAGCATTCGACACAGTCTGCCACAGCACCCTTTTACAACGCCTCAACAACATCGGAATCCAAGGAAAAGCGCTTGAATGGATCACCTCGTTCCTCACCGGAAGAACCCAGAGAGTCCGCCTTCCACCATTCAAGTCCAAGGCCTCTGACGTCATCTGCGGCGTACCACAAGGATCCTCACTCAGTCCCACCCTCTTCAACGTATACATGAGCCCCCTCGCGGCCATCGCACGCCAACACAACCTCAACATCATTTCTTACGCGGACGACACTCAACTGATCCTTTCTCTCACCAACGACCCCAGCACCGCCAAAACTAACCTACACGAAGGAATGAAAGAAGTTGCCGAATGGATGAAACAAAGCCGTCTGAAACTGAACTCAGACAAAACAGAAGTCCTCATCTTAGGTACATCCCCCTCTGCATGGGACGACTCCTGGTGGCCGGAAGCCCTCGGAAAAGCACCCATCCCGACAGACCACGCACGGAACCTAGGCGTCATCCTGGATTCCTCACTCTCAATGAACCGACAAGTCAGCGCCGTATCCTCTTCCTGCTTCAACATTCTTCGCATGCTCAGAAAAACATTTCGCTGGATCCCCTCCGAAACAAGGAAAACAGTCACCCACGCTCTGGTCACGAGCCGACTGGACTACGGAAACACCCTCTACGCAGGTACTACCGCAAAACTCCAGAAGAAACTCCAACGAATCCAAAACGCCTCAGCCAGGCTCATATTAGACATCCCACGCAACGAACACATCTCTGGTCACCTTAAAGACCTCCACTGGCTACCCGTCAATAAGAGGATCACTTTCCGACTGCTTACCCACGCACACAAATCACTCTATGACATCGGACCAGATTGCCTCAACTCAAGACTGTCCTTCTACACCCCCCCCCGCCAACTACGCTCCTCCAGCCAAGCCCTCGCCACTGTACCTCGCATCAACAAGACCACCATGGGAGGCAGATCCTTTTCATACCTGGCTGCTAAAACATGGAACTCACTCCCCGCTTACCTTCGCCTTACCCAGAACCACCTAGCATTCAGAAAGCAACTTAAAACGTGGATATTTGACAAGTAATCCTCCTCCCCTCCTAAGCGCCTTGAAACCCTCTGGGTATGTAGTGCGCTATACAAATTCTATGACTTGACTTGACTTGACATATGGGAGAGGGTCTGACACATCAAGGGATCTTGAAATCTCTAATAGAATTAGAAGAGATGTACCGGTGGCCAGGAATGAGCGTGCAAGTTTACAAATATGCAATTGATTGCCCAAACTACAGCAGAGATTGCAGTAATGAACCTCCCCAGATACCTGACTACAGAGTAGCCAGCCAGATACAGACACCTCTGTTAGACAGCATTAGACTATCTACTCGCTGGCATCCCTACAGACAAATGCGGCCCCATAACTACTAAGACAAGATTTATTTGGTTATGGCCCCAGCGCTCGGCTGACGCCAGAACTGTTATAAAGGATTTGCGAGTCTTTATCAGCACATACGCAATAGGCACACTACATTCTGACCAGGTTCCTGCGTTTAGCTTTCGAGCTTACAAGGAGGCCATGGCTAGTTTGGGCATTGCATTGCGGTATTCTAGTCCCTTCCATCATGAGGGTAATGCAGTAGTGGAAAGAAAAAAACGTGACATGAAGCAATACATAACAGCGAAGGTACTAGGTTCGCGTGATAGGTGGGTCAAACACCTAATAAGTGTCCAACGTAGTCTTAATAATCTGTCAAGAAATTCTCTGGGGGGAATCACTCCATACGAATTACTATGTGGTACTAGAATTTTAATCAAAGACCTTGATTGTCAAACTTCAGTGGTGGAACAAAAACCCTTTGATGTCAAAGATCGTTTGGCTGTTTTACAAGACTTAAATGAAACAAGAAGAAGTCTGAGTAACACAACACAAAAGCCACCAGCCACTGAAGAAAAACCACCTGTCCCAGCAAGACCTGTCTGGATTCCAAAGATTGGGGATCTAGTCAGGGAAAAAATAGCAGTGAAGAAGGAATTTGGGCCTTCTTACAGAAAAGCAGTACCTGTCTTGGCAATCCAAGGAACCAGATCAGTAGTACTACCGCCCCTTGCTGGTAAAAGGGAGAACAGAGTTGTGTCCATTGACCTGGTCAAACCACAATCATGTGGCCAATAATAAGTAGTAGGCCAGTGGACTCCCAAGATGTAGCAGAAGACCTAATCTTGCTACTATCCAAGAGGTTCAAACTGAAAGACTTATCACGTTTGATAAACCTGCAGTAAGAAAAGAAGGACTATGCAACAAAGCCATGGAACTCGTGCCTCTTGAGACCCAAATAACAGTTTGTCAAGAAACACCTGTCTACAATGATGTAGCCTCTGAATACACCAGTATGACAAAGGAAGAAGCAACTCCAAAGATTAATAACAATCCTGATGCAATTCCAACAATTGACAGAACTGCCTCTGGCTATTTCATCAACTTTGATACATTTTCTGAGGATCCCAGTGAACCCGAAGAAACGCCAGCAAATAAAACTCTCAAAGAAAAAATAACAGAACTCTTTCATCAACTTGAGAAAATATATCTGGTTTCACCATGGATTGAGTTTTGGATTGGTTTAGGTGTATTTTTTCTCCTGCTCTGGCTGATTTTAGTTTTATGCTTGGGACAAATGATAGATGGAAAAAACAGTAAAATGGACACAGCAAGTCAGAAATTCAACTTGGTCCTAAAACCTCACAAATCATCCCATCGTGAAAAGAGAGACCTGTCATCAGTAAACATCACAGCCATTCCCATACCTGGTGGTATAGCATGGGACAGAACTGATTATGACATCTATGGCCCGGTGGAGCAGCTGAAGATTCCACACCAGTTCAAGGTTTCTTTAAGTGATTTTGTATCACCCAGCACATTTTCTGATGATTGGGACTTTGAGACTGTTAATAATATGATGTCAGATTTAGAAATGTCTGCAAAATTTACTGAACATGACTATTTAGAAGGATCATCAGATTATGAACAAATGTATTGTTTTAATCATTATGGTCTCCATTATTTGCATAAATCTGCAAGTCCTAGGAATGTTTTTACATATAATCAATGGGAACATTGCCCAACGCCGTCAAAGGGCAGCTCAAAAACATTTTATGAAAATTTTCCGTACTTCTCAGGGTTTAATATTACAAATCCAGAAACGTTTTATTTAAAAAATGTAAATAAGACAGGGATGAAAACAATGTTGAGCAATACTAAACAAATTTATTCTGCAAACTTTTATGCTCAGCTGTCTACATTAGGTTTTGACTTTTGGAAAGACAACATTGAGACAAAAACTGTCTAGGGCACGAAAGACTGGCAGGTGCAAGGTTTAGAAGCCTTCTTCAGAGCCTGCATTATACCTGAACAAATAATGTTTTTAAATGACACTGTTCAACAGACTTCCTGTTTTGGCCTGGCTAAGATAAAAGATTTAAATAAGCCGTCTTTACCTAAACCCACTACTGAGAATAATGATACTACAGAAAAGGAGGTAGACGTACTAAATATTTTAACACACAACAGAACTAATCCTGATTGGGAAAAATGGTTAATCTGGCCCACAGACACCAATAACTGTCAAAATAGATTCCTGAACAAAACTCAAGGTTTAAAACTGAACAGGCCAGATCCAAGATACTCCCAGAGACAACATCCAGGGATAATAACAACTCATAGTGTAGGAAAACTATGCCTTGAATGGCTAAAAACTTCCACACTTCTGGAAATCAAACAACACTTATCTTTACTTAAAGAAGGCAATAATTTGCGAGATTTCTAATGGGGCCTCGTAAACCACAGCACAAACGTTTCATATATGCCGGTATATACGCTGCATACAACGAAGCTTGGAAAATAACGCAAATGGAAACTGCAGAAAGAATACGAGAAATTGATCGTATTCATTTAGAGGAAGCTCTCTCTGTAGTGGACAATGGGTTAACAACTCTGTCCTACAGAATATATTCTTTGGACAGCATTGTATCCTCTGCAATTGACATCATGGAGCAAGACTTGCTAATGTTACAGCATGGCCAGTCTCAATTACGTTCTATAATGCAGTTAGGATGGACATTACAAAATCTTCGTTCAGGGTACGTGACATAGCGTCTAATCAACACTACGTCATTGTTTGCTGTATTTAACCTTACAGATAAACAAATCTCTTTGGCACAAAGAGGAGCAGACTATACGGTGCTGAGCATTGAAAAAGTAGAAAGATTACCATTGACAGTTTCTGGGAAGCCTGTCATTGAATGGATAATTCATGGCACCATCACGACACCAGTGACGATATTCCAATTTCAGTATTGTCTACAGCGTATACCAGCAGGCCTGTATGAAAGGTTGGGTAAAGAATATATTAAGTCAACATTTTTGAACCACTTTTGGCCACCACGAGTGTGGCGGGGTATGCTCAGACATGAGTCCCCTGCTCACTCTGCCACTGGATTCAGGCAAGACAGGGGTGATGAAGGGTGAAACTCCCAGAAACCGGTCCGCGGTAGCTTGTTTCCGGTCCAGGGAAGACATTGGCTTGGCAGTTCGGGCTGGACTGTTCCCATGAGGCACAGGGTCAGACTGATTTGCATATAGCCATGTCTGAACTGGGGTGGCAGAGTGGGCTAAAGAACGGTGATGGATCAAACCCAGATCTGTTGACTGGGTGAGAGTGTTTGATTGACTCATGCGCTCCGTCCATCACCACCCCCTTTTTGAACCACTTTTGGCCACCACGAGTGTGGCGGGGTATGCTCAGACATGAGTCCCCTGCTCACTCTGCCACTGGATTCAGGCAAGCCGGGCTGATGAAGGGTGAAACTCCCAGAAACCGGTCCTCGGTAGCTTGTTTCCGGTCCAGGGAAGACATTGGCTTGGCAGTTCGGGCTGGACTGTTCCCATGAGGCACAGGGTCAGACTGATTTGCATATAGCCATGTCTGAACTGGGGTGGCAGAGTGGGCTAAAGAACGGTGATGGATCAAACCCAGATCTGTTGACTGATTGAGAGTGTTTGATTGACTCATGCGCTCCGTCCATCACCACCCCCTTTTTGAACCAACATGGACTTTACCTTACACACTCAAATGTTGGAACAAGGGGAAAGAGGTATTCCTTAACTGTAAAAACTCACTAAGTGGTACACTGTTGTACAACAGTATTAATTTACACGGAGCTTGCGATGGTTCTGTAAATAACCTCTCTTGCCACCTGCACGGTACACCCTCCACACAGATAAAGCCCATTTTCAGGCAGCTATCCAATGGCAGTTACATTATGTTGAACGATCACAGCTGCTGTGGCATGGTGCCAGGAAAACTTTATCTGGTTAGTGTGTCGTCCATGGTCATTTGTTGTATGCAAATATTGTATCCAACGCGCAAGACAGACAGTGGGACGGCATTATGGCCTTCACTGAAATTCTCTTCTATACGAATTGATACTTTAAGCAGGCTAAAAGCCATTGTTTTGCAAAAATCTGTGCCACTGACCTCGTCTAAAGAAACGTATGATCTGCAAGTTGCGAGGACATCTGCGGAGATACATGCATTATTAGCAACATATTGCCCAGTACATTTTGCTGAAATGTTAAGTCAAATCTTAAACATGTCTGATACCAGTGGCATCACACATGTATTTAAGATGATTTTTTCGGGACTGTTTGCACCATTGAAGCAGTCCTCAGCATTTTTCCAAATTTCGTGCACTCTGTTCGGCGGCCAGCCTCTCATCTTGGGACTCGTCGCAGGAATTCTATTTTTATTTCTTCTGCTCCGATATGGCAAGTCCGGTCACCAGTGATACCCAGACTACAATGGAAGGAACCCTCCTTGCCATGAGGTATCGTGAAAGAATTACACAGATTCCTGGCTTGGCTCGTTTAAGAGATCTGAACACTACCTGGTTTTTATCGTTCAGACCAATCTGGCAAGATTGCATCTTACCTGTTCTACGATGCCTGCTTTGCGGAGAGGTATGCGTGTTGGACATTTGTCTTACACTTCCATCAGTCCTGTCATCGGATGTCGACACCTTGCTAGGTCCGGTAACGACTCATGCATCGTGTTGTCCCCAGCGGCTACCAATCCTGATGATGGCATTCATTGAGATCTCACCAGTAAGTCTAACTGAGGGTGAGATACGAGGATCAACAGGCACACAGGTACCATCTGATTTGAACACTGCTAATGCGGCACCTGGCGCTGACGGCAATAGTTCTCATATGTGCACATTTGACCTGCTGGATCTAGTGGTTCCACTCTCACCTACTGTGGTAGACGATTTCTTTGCCATCCTAGACAATCTGAAGTTTTCTCCTGACACTGAGAATAACTTTTGATTCATGCACACAGTGTTCCCTGAACTCTGAAATTCGGCCTTTATTTTTCAAAAGAAAAACTTCTAACTTTGGAACTCTATTTTTTCACAACCAATTGAGTTTTTCTCTCAAAAAACATTTGAACTTTTTGGCACGGACTAATCTGCTTAAAGTAGAACTATTCTTAAAGAACAAGAAATTATTTTCATTTTTTGAACACTGCTTAGAGAAAATATTTGGCCTTGTCCTCATATTTACATGATATGTTATGTTATGAAATGGTCTCGACCTTTCTTTCTGTATTTAAGAGCCATTTTCATAAATGTAATTTCATGATTCATTCAGTTTGCATCTTTAGATACTCTATGCTTAGAATGACATCACTTCCTTAAATTGCGTACTGTAGAAAGGCTCAACCATTTCAAGTGCATGTTATGTATTTTTGGGGTGGGATTGTAAACACTAGCTTTAGATATGTTCAGTGCTTGTTAGGTTAGCTTATTGAACTTAAGATCGTGGAGTGGGTGTTGTAAACGAATCTCGGACCCTAGTGTAATTTTCCCGATTCATACCCTTATATAGGTATACTTTATCATATCCTTATATAGGCATAGAAATCACTACCATATTTGGCCTAAGCCACACAGCCCAAATACGGCATGGCTACTTCCACAAAGTTCCGAGAATTAACAACGATTTCTTGGAAAAACCCGCCTTCAGCAGCTAGGGACTTCCCCCTGCTTGAATATTGAGTTCTCGAAGAAATCCTGGAGTTTTCAAAGAATCTAGCCTTTGAGTGACGTTATTAACCCCTTGCACGCTGATGACGAGCTGGGCTCGTCATGGCGTAGCCTCCTCCCAGGCTGATGACGAGCCCAGCACGTCATCAATAGTGCGGTTTCGCAAATCTCAGCACAGGAGCGGAATTCCGCTAGCGCGCATGAGGTTAAGTCCAATCATGCGTCAAACTCGGCACCTTCAAAGTATAAATATGCCTAGGTTTGCCCAGACAAACACATGGTGGTTTGGAGCAGATCGACTAACTACATGCCCGACACCCTGCAGCAGCAAGTGCCGAAGGAAGCCGACCCTCCAGATGGTGCACTGCAAGACTGTGTCTTTTCTCCTGCCGAGAAATCCAGCTCCAGTGTTTCCAGGCTACCCTCGCGGGTATCTGGGAAATCGAGTTCTGAGAGAGAGATACAAGACCTCCTTCATTCCAAAACCAAGGTACGGAGCTGATTAGACCTCTTGGAGAATTCTTGGAATAGATTCCTGGCAGAGAAATACTAAACTTAAGCTACTCCTCACTTACTTCTTTCCTCGTACTAGACTTAGGTTAGGTACACAGGGGTAGGCGTATTTTAGAAGAACCAGTTGAGTACTTTTAGTCATTATTTATTACTGTATGTATTTTATACATTTTATGCACTTCTATGGCTTAGAAACTATATCATGCTTTTATCTACTTTATAATACTGTTCGTATTATATGCCTTGTACTTTATAACCAATATTACGATTGTAGCAGTCCATTTCTTATGCTCGAGAAAGAAGACTCTTCAATAAATACCTTTTATTGAAAACGCCTGTTTGACTGAGTGAAATAGCTGTCTATTGTGTCCACGACTCTAGAGATTGATTTCTTATTCTTGGGAAACAAAGTTGTCATGTTTATGCGGTTGTCAGAAACTAATACCTTCTTGTTTATTCGAGAAAGTTTTTAGTGACCTCTGAGCTAGCTGGCACTCACTATTAAGTTTAATATATACAATAGAGACCTAGTCGACCTCAGTCCAACGTCTAATCTATAGTATATGTTAATCCAATGCGTAGAGCCTATTGGGAATATAGGAACTACACTACAATCTCAGTACTTTACCAAATATTCACCATCCTGCCCTGGAGTCTGTTAAGAAATTTTTCATGGTTAAGTGTATCAAATGCAGATGATAAGTCAAGGAGGATGAGTAGACAAGATCGGTTTTGATCTAGTGCCTGAAGTGCATTATCGACAATGTGTAGGATTGCTGTTTCCGTGCTGTGACCTGTTCTAAATCCTGATTAGCAGTCATCTAATAGTGAGAAATTGTTGATATGTTGGCTCAGCTGATTCTGTATACATTTCTCTATTAATTTGGCAAGAAGTGGGATGTTGGTCACTGGGTGATAGTTGTTTGGATCAGCTGGGTCCACTGTAGGTTTTTTGATGATCGGTACTACTTGACCTGTTTTTAGGCATTCTGGAAGGATCCCCTGGGAAAGAGAGGCGTTTACGATTTCTGTCCAAATAGGGATCACAATATGGCTGATTTCTTTTAGGCATTTTGATGGTAGTGGGTCGTTATAGTGATTGTTAGGTTTGATGTCAGATAGCGTTTTAGAAATGTCGTACTGGTTCAATAATTTGAAGGTGTTCAAGTGTGCCTTGTTTTTTATCTTATGGTTCACATCTTTTGATGTAGTGTTGTAACATGATTGTGCGTGATATTCAGGGTTGTCTGCTTCCATCTTGAGTTCTCTTTCCAGCTTATTGGCTTTGTCGGTGAAAAAGTTTGAACATTGTTTGCAGCTTAGTTGCGTTGTAATGATTTCTTGGGCAGATTTGGCTTGCTTGTTTGATTGTTGTTTTATGATCTCAAATAGTTTCCGTGGTCTGTTTTTGGCGTTATCTAGTTCTAATCTAATAAACTTCTTTTTTGCGTTGAGGATCTTTTTGTTGTATTCATTTCTGATTCTTCTGAGGGATTTCAGCTCAGGGGATGATGGGTGTTGTCTCCATTTTCTTTCCGCACATCTCAATTTTTGCCTGTCTTCATTCAATGACCCATTGAACCATGGGTTTTTATCCTTCTCTGTAACTCTTTTCAATTTTAGCGGTATGGTGGTGTTGACAATTTTCGTTACTGAAGTAGGGTAGTGGTTCGTAAGCTCATCCACATTCTGCACGTTGAGAGGTAGGTTTAGGTCTTTCTTGCATCTTTCAATTAGTAGTTCCATGTACGAGTCTCTGGTGTCTCGCATCCATCTTTTGATTTTGATAGGTTGTGTGGTCTGTGTCTTCATCCATATAGGTATCAGGAAGGTTATGGCATGGTGATCTGACCAGTCGCAAGGCTCTATTGCGAGGATTGAGATATTCTCATTTTTAGAGATTATCCAGTCCAATGTTGTTCCTTTCGAATGTGTTGGTTGTAGACATGCTTGAAATAAGTTTAGTTCGGTTAAGACGTCTTTCAGAGTGTTGACCTGTTTGTCGTTGTTGTCGTTCCAGTTTAGATTAAAATCACCTAAGAATATGTTATTAGCATCAGTGTTAGTGTTAGCCGTGATTATCTCCATTAGCTGGTCAATTTAGGTCATATTGTTGTTTCCCGGTGGGTGATATAGGGCATGTAGGGTGCAACTTGGTTTGTTAGCTGTTCTTATATTGAGACCTAGATAATCGCATGACTCTAGAGGGTCAGATTGTATTTGGCTAATTTCTATGTCCGATCTGTGTATGCAGGCTATACCACCCCCTATCTTTTTTTGCCTATCAAGTCTCACAATGTTGTAGTGAGGGGGCACCAGAAAGTTCATGACTGGGGACGACGATTCAGATAGCCATGTTTCCTTGAGGATTGTTACGTCTATTTCCTGGTTAATAATGATGTTGGCTATGTCAGACGCATGTTTAGCTGCTGATCGACAGTTGAGCAGTAGGCATTTGAAAGACTTTTTCTGTTCTACATGGGTTCATATTTTGCGATTCGGTGATTAGTTGGACTTGTTGTAGGTTGTTGAGATTGGGTTTCCTTCCATTCAGCTTAGACATTCTGTTGGCATCTATTGGAACTCTTTTGATTTCCTCCCCTCTAATGTGGTCAGTAGACTCATAATCCCGGATTAGGGATAGGGTCTCTTCTTCAGTTAAATATTTCTGATTCCTATTTGGTCTATTTTGTCTGTATGAAAGTGGAATGGCCTTCTTCTTGCTCTTGCATTGAGAAGTATATAATAGTTCTCGGATGTGCTCGACTTCTGTGTGAGTGTTTTCCGTGATATCCCATAGTCTTTCGATTCCTTTAAGGGTGCTTAGTAAATCCTGTGACAGGTTGCTCATTTGTGTTTGGAACTCTGTGATCGTTCTCATGATCTTGGGTGACGTACTGGGATTGATCATCCGCTCATTTCGAGTTTCACGACTTTTGTTCCTTAGTTTTCGTTCTGAGCTTTTCATCTGGATCTTGTTCTGTTTGCCCTTATATCGGTTGTCTCTTTTACCATTGTTTGCCTTGTTTGAGTCTCCATCTTTGTTTTGTGGAGCATATTGTTCTAGGAAAACTTTGTGTAGACGTATTTGGGGTATAGAAAGGGCGGCTCTTTCCGAGTTAGCTATTCCCAGGTTTTCATTTTGTGATTTGCTCGTTGAAGATGTTTCATCAATGATGTGAGGCATCACTTCTTCCCACTGGAGAGTATCTGTAACGTTATACGAGTGACATGTGGACATTTCTTTTCTCTCAGTAATGTTCTCAAATGTTGGGCCTCCTGTTTCGCTAGTGTCTCCTTGTTGCGGTGAGTGTTCTAGTTCCTTAAGGTCTCTAGTTAGTATGCTGTCTAAAGTCGATTTTCCCTCTGAGGAGGCTCTCTGTTGTTGAGGGCACTTTGTTTTCTCTCTGAGTCATTCCATAACAACAAGACTTCTGTTCTGTTTGTGTCTCCTAGTTGCGCGTGAATTGTTCAGGTTCCAGGTCTCTAGTTGGTTTGCTGATTGAGGTGGTAGAGACATAAGAGACTGGGTTGTCTTCTGGAGGTCTCTGGTGCTGTAGTTGGTTTGTGTCTCCTAGTTGTGAGAATTGTTCAGGTTCCTGGAGGTCTCTAGTTGGTGTGTTAATTGTGATGGTAATATCAGATGGGACTGGGTTGTCTTCTGTAGGTCTCAGGTGTTATAGTGGGTTTGTGTCTCCTAGTTGCGAGAATTGTTCAGGTTCCTGGAGGTCTCTAGTTGGTGTGCTAGTTGTGAAGGTAATGTCAGATGAGACTGGATTGTCTGCTAGAGGTCTCTGGTATTGTATTAACTTGAGTTTTCTACAATTCTTTTTAAGGTTAAGAACATATTGTCGATTTTTCCAATTCGTTGTTAGAGGCTTGAATCATCACTATTCCGTTCTTGAAGATAGTTATGCAAAGGGCCGCTCTGATTCTAGGTGATGCTATGGTCATGAATTTAGTACCATGTGGGATATTAATTATGGATTTTATGTTAAGATCTTTATAACGGCATTTCGCCATTTCGCTGTTCTTCTTGTGAAGAATATCATGTCTTTCGCGATGATGCCATTATCCACGCAGAAGGCAGTGTCAGAAATCAGGGTGTCCGGGTTTTTCCTCATAAGGTTGTGTTTGAATTTTTTGGCTGCATTCTTGGAGAGCTTGGCTGGGTATTTTATGATATGGGGGTTCCTGCTTACTAGGTCTAGGTACTTGTCCTCCATATTTGTGAATTGCAGATGACTAATATGAATAATATTTATAATATTTGGAGTGCTCTCATGATTCTTTTTCATTCATCCAATCCTTTTCCATTTGATCAAGCCCCCCTTTATTTAAAGTGTATTTCCATCTGACCTTCTATTCAGGCATTTATGTACCATGGTCTGGTTTTAACTAGTCAGACTTCACTCGGAAATGCTGCTGCTGAGTTTATAGTTACGCGATCGTTGACGCCATCTGACCACTCTTCACGTGCTCCTCTACCCTTAACATTATTAATTGGTCTCATAAGAATGCACAGACCAGAAACACGGAGAGAGGCTTATCTCCTACAGGATCCTTAGATCGCTTCTGCGACTAGGCGATCAACAAGAGTGCCCTAATAGGTATATGCAGCTATCAACAACTATTAGACATTCTCGCTTCTTCCAATTGACTCTGACCATTTTATACTGGTTCTCCAGCTCCCAAAGAGAATCGAGTTGGCATTACAGGGGTTTTTTCCAGCATCAAAAATCTATGTCCTGATGATGGTCACGACGACGATTGCATTGTAGACCGAAACGTCGACTTTTCTGCCTTCTCCAATCTTGATGTCTCTGACACGAACATACAACCTATTGTATATTTTTCGACTTGGTTGCCTAACAATTGACTAGGAGTTGGTATTGTGTTATGTACAGAGTAGTTGATGTTTACATACATCTGTCCATAACTCTATTTGCTCAGATTGATTTTTGTTACTGTCCCCATGACTTTTTGAATTAAAATACAATATCAATGATTTGATAACATATTTTTGTTTTCCGTGTGTTTTTGCTCTTTCCCTACTTGGTCTGGTTTTAATTACCTAAGACCTGCTTTCAGAACATTGTTTTTCCCTCTCGTAAAATGTGTTCTATTGGAGCGAGATATTGTGATACTGCTCGATAACTTAGTAGAATTGTCATAACAAATCCCTTGTAGCTACCCTGTTGTTACTTTACGTACTGCCCAAGCCTACAAGGGTATATTGGGTCAACCCCTGTTTGAAAGAGACCTAGTCGACCTCAGTAATATGTCTAATCTATATTATATGTTATTCCAATGAGCAGAGCCTATTGGCAATATAGGAACTACTCTGCGATTCCCAACTCGACAGCCCCCTCGGGATTGTGCTCATCCTGAACACGCTTGATCACAGAGGGCAAGACAGTCATAGACGGCGTGCCGAAACACTTCGCATATACTGCTGCAAATACTTTACCCCAATTCTCACAATCTGTTACCTCTAGCAATAAGTCTTTCTGCAAACTAATTGTGAGAATCCTGTGTTTTTCCACAGGAGTGGTATTAGGAAACACTGCTTCCAATAAGGCATATCGTACTTAGTTTGGGGGTGCTTGCCCATTACCAAATTAACTGAATTAACCATGACGGAACTAATCGACATCCCGGCCGGTCCAACTTGTTGCGCTGCAAGAAACATAATGAACTAAAGCCCTATGTACCCCAAAGGTGACACAAGTCGTCAATCGGGGCATTGAGATAACGTGGATATGGTGTGAACCTGGCTAAGATTGGCCAAGTGGCCCCAGGAATTGACAAGGGACCTAACCGAACCGGAGTTACGGTGTGGGGGAGGGTACCATTAAACCAAACACGATGCTGCCATGCCGAAATTTGAATCTCTTGTGTCCAATATGAAGTATAGTTCACAGGAATCGCAGTGTGAATGTATGTATGGAACGTATCCACTTCCGCATTCATTGCAGGAAATATAACCCAAGAGTAGAAAAGCTCAAAGGGCTGAGCTATGTCAATATCACCCATAAGGACATAGAGAAGAAAAACAATTTATACATTGCAACACAAAAAGGGTAGTAATTCAAAACGTGAACCTTTTTATAAATCTCAAGTTTGAATTAACCTATAACACATTTGTATAGGTAGGTTAATCCGTCACGCCTGTTAACCGGAAACAGTGGTAAGGGCATTGTGGACATATAAAGCACTAATCAAGACGTTGAGCGCCATGTTGGCGGTATTCTGCTCATGCCCAGAACTATGCTCAGGAAACCAGGACCTCAGTGTATTGTGGTGTACCTAAAACCCACCTCAGTGCCCAGAACCCCTATCCAACTAGCATCAGTGTCTCATTCGTTCTCCGTACTAAAGCGAAGCTACCAATGATTAGACAACCCAGAACAAGTGACTTTGGGACCTCTCAGGAATAGTGGGAATCAAGAACACTCTTTCATTTTTATTCTCATAAATGTCCACAATGTGAGTAATCAGAGACAAGGTATAGTTTAAAATGTTTATTTCAACTACGTGCTCTAAGATGCAGTATCTTTGGTAACATAAGTAAAAAGATGCATGAAATCAATACAATCAGCATTGTTACAGTTCCATAAAATACAAAGGGAGAAATCATATTATAATGATAATGGAACCAGGTCTATAGCGCCTTGTGTACCACCCTCCTCTTGCTAGGTATTATAATAATAGAGGATCTCTAGGTTAAAACGGGGACCGCATACCTCCAAAGTCAGGTAAAGTGAATCACATCCCAGATCAGCACAGCTCTTTGTCGATGGAAAGGTTTTTTCCAAGTGCTAGTCTCATGCATGCAGTGCAATATTAAAAGCACCTGAGTTTCAGAAATGAGCAGCTGTGTTCGTGTTGTGTCTAGAGGGTGGGCCGATCAACCTGCATAAACCGCATACATTGTTATTTTAACCTTGAACAGTTTGTGCAGACTTGAGGTCGCAGTGTGAGTCTAGAGATGTGAAAACCAGACCGTTCTCATGTGAAGGAAAAGCAAACAGTTTGTCTTAATAAAAACAGAAACATGTAGTGTCATGTGCAAAAGCAGCAAAATGGCGTTTGAGCAACTAACTCACTTATGCTAATATAGCAATGTGTGCAGGCAGAACCGTATCCTCACTACACTTTTACAGGTAGCATGAACAGGAACACTTGGATGTTTTTCTTTATAACTCTTCATCGCCAAATAAAAACCACCAGTGTTTCTTTTCTTTTATTCTACATTGTGCTAGTCTCCCAGTGGATTTCGTGTTATATCACGTTGTTTTTTCTATGTGTAGCGAAGTGAACAATCACTTGGAACAGACACTTTTATTAGTCTACAAATGTTTGGTTTTCTTCTTTTCTTCTAGCCGAGTCTTCATTCATCTGGTATTTGAATATCCCACATAATTATATATTTTTTCCTGTAATTCCTTCATCTCAAAATAACAGCACTGTTCTGCTACTGTCTATGTCCTGAGATGAGTCAATATTATTGTTAATGTTCGTAAGTTCTTTCTGAATTCACTGCATCTCTAGGATTATTTCTAAGTGAGTTAAATGAAGGTGTGTGTTCGCTGAGGTTATGTAGGATCAGAAATTGACAAAAGCTTGTCACACTTTTAGTGCAATTGTGAGGTTTACCCCAGGTGTGTTCGCAATTGACAAAATCACTTCTGACATTCATTGCAATGCTCAGTTGTACTCTGTGTATGTTCATTGATGTATCCGTAGGTTTAATAACTGACAGAAGATATTCACACATTCACTGCACCTGAAAGGATTTTTCTCTGTTTGCATTAACGGATGAATCCTTAATGCGAAAGATTTCCTAAAGGTACTTCTACACTCAGTACAGTTGTACGGTATTTACAGAGTGTGTGTAAGCTGATGTCTACATAGGCTTGATAATTGACTACATTTCTTCACACATTCATTGCACTTGAAGGCCTTTCTTCTGCGTGTGTTCGCTGATGCCTGTTTAGGATTGATAATGGACTACAGCTTTTCAAACATTCATGGCATTTAAAAGATTTGTTTCCCCTTTGTGAGCTCGCTGATGATTTCTCAATGCTGAAGAGTAAGTAAAACTACTGCCACATTCATTACAATGGTAGGGTTTTTCCCCTGTGTGTGTTCTCTGATGTGTGTGGAGGCTTGATAGTACCGTAAAACTACTTCCACATTCACTGCAATTGTATGGTCTTTCCTCAGTGTGTATTCGCTGATGTCTGCGGAGGTCTGTTAACTGACTGAAGCTCTTTACACATTCACTGCACTGGTATGGTTTTTCCCCTGTGTGCATTCGGTGATGTTTTTGGAGTCCTGCTAACGTACTGAAGCTTTTCACACATTCACTGCAATGGTATGGTTTTTCCCCTGTGTGTATTCTCTGATGTGTGTGGAGGTTTGAAATGTGACTGAAGCTGTTTACACATTCATTGCAATGGTATGGTTTTTCCCCTGTGTGTATTCGCTGATGTATTTGGAGGTGTGATAACAGACTGAATCTCTGCACACATTCAGTGCAATGGTATGGTTTTTCCCCTGTGTGTATTCTCTGATGTCTGTGGAGGTTTGCAATTCGATTGAAGCTCTTTACACATTCACTGCACTGGTATGGTTTTTCCCCTGTGTGTATTCTCTGATGTCTGTGGAGGTTTGCAATTGAACTGAAGCTCTTTACACATTCCTTGCAATGGTATGGTTTTTCTCCTGTGTGTGTTCGCTGATGTGTTTGGAGCTCTTGTAATCGACTGAAGCGCTTTACACATTCATTGCAATGGTATGGTTTTTCCCCTGTGTGTATTCTCTGATGTGTGCGGAGGAGTCTATTTTGACTGAAGCTCTTCACACATTCACTGCAATGGTAAGGTTTTTCTCCTGTGTGTGTTCGCTGATGTGTTTGGAGTTCTTGTAATCGACTGAAGCGCTTTACACATTCATTGCAATGGTATGGTTTTTCCCCTGTATGTATTCGCTGATGTGTTTGGAGATGTGATAACCGACTGAAGCTCTTCACACATTCAGTGCAATGGTATGGTTTTTTCCCTGTGTGTATTCGCTGATGCTCTTTTATGGTTTCTAATTGGCTAAAGTTCTTGACATATTCAGTGCAATTGCACGATTTTTCTCCTGACCGTGTTTCCTGAAGGGTCAGCATAGTTAATAAACCACTTGCGTTATTTTGGACACTTGATTTTGGATTTAACAATAAAATACAAGACTCACTAAATACCTGCCACATTCATAATATCAGTTAAGGCTTCCTTGTGGGTGATTGCATCTTTAGATTGGATAATGGTTTCACATGCTTGCGGGTAAAGCTTTATCTTCATTCCGGTAGGTGCAAATTGGGACAATACTCTGTACTTTAGAGAGCAGAACTCCCCTTTCCTTTAGCCTTCAGTTGTTAGGCTCCACTTCATTGTGCTTTTCCCTGGTGCCTGTGGTTTGGCTAGAAAGAGTTTGCAATACACCTAGAGCACTGAATGGTGGGCTGTTGCCAGTTTAGATAGCGAAGCACTGCTCTAGCCATATCATGATGATGAAGCGACTTGTAATGTGTACAGCTACTCCAAAGAGTGTCCCAGGGCAAAGCACAGGTCAGAAAAGAAAGTAAATCTGTTCGTTTCAAACAAGGACAAAAAGCCAAGTTTTCAACCTTTTTTAAACATTATCATGTTGCTAACAGCTCCAAGCTGAAGAGGGAGTTTGTTCCAAGCTATGGATCCCAAATAGACACGAGACCTTCCTCCAACTCTCATACCAGCCTCATGATCAAAGCTGGTGTTGGACGCTTGTTTATACAGCAGGTGGTTTGTCAGTTTTGTTGCCTTAATTTTGTTGAGGTCATTTCTTCGTCTTGGGGTGTGGAGGTGCAGAGCTCAGACTCGTACACTCACTGAATTGCCTTTGACTGCTTCTTCCTGGATCTGTCCTCTGCCTCTGATTGCACTGATGTTTTTGGAGCTCCTTATTTTTGATAATTTTTGCAGGTTTGATGTGTTATCTTCATTATTCATAATCAATCTGTGCATTTAAGGCTTATTTTCTGTTGGATGTAAAGAAATGCAATATTACTAAATGCAAATGTAACAGAATGAGAATACATAATATTTAACCAGCTGTAGAAGACATCTCTTCGCTACCATATTTGAAATTTAGTAAGGAACATTTTATCATACATGGATATTTCATTAAAACTGTGGTTGAAAATGTCACATTGTATTTACTTCTGAAAAGTCAGTGATTTACCATTGTTGCAGAGTAAATTACTAACAAAAGGATTGTGGAAAAAGAGAGGACTCAAGAAGCGCTGCCGTTAATTCAGTTGAAGGAAGTATCTACCAAAGGTAGCTCTTCAGGAAGTGTAAAACAAAGGTAACTCTTCAGGAAGTGTAAAACAAAGGTATCGCTGGAGGGAGGAGCTCCGCGAGCATCCGAGATGGCCGCATGAGCAAAGTGCTCCCGAGACCCTCGCCACCTCCCGCATATATCCTGGAACAGATCCTGAATATTTTAATGGACTATTGAAGAGCAAGCCCAGCTGATGCACTAGCCACTTTCCGCGATCGATTTGGACTTCGGGAACCATAATTACATTGATTTCCACTTTTCTGGCCCACCTCGTAGTGATGCCCGGAGCTCGAATGATGCCACTACCCAGGCAGCAGTTGAACAACAACGGCCTGTTGCGGTGAGATCACTGCCTCAGAGTCACTTTCAGTTTCGTTTTGTACCCTTTCCAGTTTGCAGAGGTGCAGACGGCCTGGTGCCCAACAGCTTTGCCGGATCCCTCACTTCACATCTTATCTACGACAGTGTCTCTGTGTTGCTAAGATGAGAATATCCTAATCTTAGTAGGTGGACTTTGGTGGATTCTGAAGTGCGTGATTGACACCAGGTCGCACGGCGCCCTCCGGGGTACGGAGCCCAAGATGGCTGGCAAGCAAGACGGAGAAAAGCAGAAGACCAAAATCACCAGCCGGGGAGGCATTACACAAACGAACATTATCGACCGCTATACCCAGCCAAGAGGATCCCCTGGCAGTGTCCCCAAAACAACTGAGGGGGCGAGTGTGTGCCCTGAAGGATCGGATGAGTTGACTCTTCAAGACGTCATGGGCGCCATTGCTGGCATGAAAACTGCAATCGGTCAGCAGTATGACACTCCCGCCCTAAAGATGGACACTGTGGCGATTGAAGTAAACTTAATCAGGGCGGACTTTTCGAAAACGAACGAGAAAGTCAAGTCCCTTGATTTGAAAACAGCCAGTCTCATCACAGATGTCTCGGACTTGCAAACGGAGGTTTGTAACTTGCGATCCTCCAATGATCTTTTTGCTCGTCGACTGGAGGATTCCGAAAGCCGTGCACGGCGGAACAACGTGCGTATTATTGGTGTACCCGAAAAATCGGAAGAACCTGCAACGGATCTCTTTGTGGAAGACTTGGTTCTCAATCACCTCACCCCCAAAGGCCTGAGCAAATTCTTCACGGTAGAGTGCGCCCACAGAGTGCCGGGCGGGAGGCCCAAATCGGGTGCACCACCAAGGCCGATTATCGCTAGGATTTTTAACTTCCGTGACAGAGACGCTATCCTGCAGGCCTCGAGAGCGGGTGGCCCTACTAGATTTGAGAACACCATGGTTAATTTTTACCCGGACTTCACCCAATCGGTGCAGAAACAAAGATTGGGGTTCCAGGGGGTGAAACGAAAACTGCGAGACATGGATCTGAAGTATGCTATGCTCTTCCCGCACGGTTGCATGTTGAATATGAGGACAAAACATTTTTCTTTGACCGCCCGGATGTTGTGAATGATTGGCTAGGTACTTTGCCCGGAAGGAGAGATCACACGAAACACTCTGGTGGTCTGGAAGGTGGAGGAATGGAGCAAGAATAAGAATTGTCTCTTGGTTCCAGATCTGCAACATGATGGACAGCTGTGGTTTGCGTATTATATTTATATGTTTGTTTTGAAGTGCTATCGGGGGTGGCAGGAGGGACTGGGACTCTTCCTCCTCTGGGTTTCTTTTTGTAGACTAGTTGGTGGTTGGGGCGACAGGCACACTGCAAGTTGGGGTGGCTAATGGGTCAGACGCAGGGGTGCAGGGTGGGGGGAATATGTTTGTTTCTATTGTTGGTGGGTGGTTGGAAGGGTGTTTGGGTGTGTTTTGGTTTCACACAAGGCTACGTATCGTTAAACGATTGTCCATTGGGGTCGTGTCTGGCGGGGGGGGAGACGGAAGTCAAATCTGGGATGGGGTAGGGGATTGAGACTAGTGTCATGGAACGTCAATGGTTTGGGGGATAGAATCAAGCGGGGAGTGGTTCTACAGCTACTGAAGAGATTGTCTTCTGATGTTGCCTTATTGCAGGAGACACATTTAATAGGGAACGCTTGTTCAGCCATGAACAGGCGGGGTTATCGTCTTGCAGTACATTCTGGCTTCACCTCTGGTTCTAGGGGAGTGGGCATTTTGATTTGAGCATCTCTCCCTCTTGAAATTGATGAGGTCATTCACGACGATAGAGGACGCTATGCAGTGCTTGTGGGCAGATGGGAGGGCAGCACTATATTTTTAATGTCTGTTTATGTTCCACCCGGGTTACAAACGGCTACATTGGCAGATCTGCGGCGTGTGCTCATGGGTCTCCCAGAGGGTGTCCTGATATTGGGAGGTGATTTCAACTCCGTAGTATCCGGGAGGGAGGATCGGCATCCACCCAGGGACCTGCCGGGGGCACAGAACTGGTTGAGAGGTTTCCCGGATACTCTGGGAGTAGTGGACTGTTGGAGGTTGATGCACCCCGGACAGGCGCAATATACTTTCCATTCCGGGGCACAAGGCAGTCTTTCTAGACTCGATTACGTCCTGATGCCAGCTGCGCAGGCCTTGATGGTTAAGGAGGTCAGACATCTGGCCCGGGGTATCTCTGACCACTCCCTGCTACTGATGGAATTGGACACCGGTGGTGGGACTGAAGGGAGGGTTGCCCCTATTAACCCGTGGTACCTCCGCAAACCCAAGACCCGTGCGGTGTTGGTTAAGTCATTGGATCAATACTTTCATGACAACGTGGGGTCTGTGTCTTCTGCTGTTTTGCTGTGGGAAGCCTTTAAAACAGTCATCCATGGACAGGCTCTGTCTTTGATCTCCTGTGCCAAAAAGAGTAAACACAAAGAAGTGGTCCGACTTGAGTCTGAAATAGCTGAGTTGGAAGGGGATTTGGAACTCGGCATCACAAATGACAAACTGTATGTCCTCAGTCTTAAGCAGTTAGATTATAAGGCACTGGTCACGGATGCTGCTGAAGTCATGAGTAGGGAACAGCAGGGGCGTTTGTATGATGTGGGAGATAAAGCTGGAAAACTGATCGCATGGTTAGATAAGAAAGAGAGAGCGCGTCGGGTGGTTCCGGTGATTGAGAAGACGGTTGGTGTGAGTGTGACTGACCCGGTGGAAATTGTTGAGTGCTTTGCTGATCATTTTCGTGTGGTGTACTCCCCAGTCTCAGATAGGCTGGAGGAAGACTCCCACTAGTTGCTGCGCGATATAGCATTGCCCTGTCTTTTGGATGAGGATAGGGAATTGATGGATGCTGCGTTGTCTGCAGACGAGATTGCTTTAGCAATCCGCTCAGTGCGTTCGGGCAAGGCATTAGGCCCCAACGGTCTTCCCATTGAACTTTACAAATTGCGACCTGACAAGATGGCGCCATATCTCCGCGATATGTTCCTTGATTCACGTAACGTTGGTTCCCTTCCCCGTGATCAGAGGCTTGCTACTATTGTTGTAATTCATAAGGAGGGAAAACCGCGAGAGTACTGTGCATCCTATAGGCCCATTTCACTTTTGAATGCCGAGCCAAAGATTTTAGCAAAGGTGTTGGCGAATCGCTTAATAAAAGTCATTGGCGACCTGATCCACCCGGATCAATCCGGTTTTATCTCTCACCGTAAGACGGCACTGAACTTGCGGCGTCTTCATGGAGTTCTCCCGAGAGTTACATCTATACGTGAGCCGGCCATCCTGGCGTCCTTGGATGCGACGATGGCCTTTGATACTGTGGAGTGTCCATATCTCTGGGCTGCACTTGCAAAGTTAAACTTTGGTCCAGGATTTATTGGATGGGTGAAATTGTTGTACGAAGAACCGCTGGCTCAGGTGGTTGTAAATGGTAAAGTGTCTAACTCCTTTGTATTTGGTAGGGGCACGCGTCAAGGATGTCCGTTGTCTCCGCTCCTTTTTGCCTTAGCTTTGGAGCCCCTTGCTGCCTGGTTACGTTGGGAGCCTTCCTTGAAGGGCATTAGGTGGACTCCAGAATTTGAAGATCGCAATTTCACTTTATGCGGATGACATTCTCCTGTATCTCACGTTGCCGCGTAGGTCCCTTATTGTGCAATTTGACGTTTTGAACTCTTTTGGTCGTAACTCGGGTCTTGTAATTAATTGGCCCAAGTCCTGCATATATGTGCTTTCCGGAGATGCCCCCCTCCTTCCGCGCGGCTGTCCCATACAGGTATCGCAAACGGGTTTTAAGTATTTCGGCGTCTTCATCTCAATGGATCCCGTAGTCCGTTATGAGCGAAACCTGCTCCCTCCGCTCCAACGATTGAAGGCTGATGTGGTGGGCTGACGAAGGCTGCCGCTTTCGCCGCTCGGACCGCAGCATTATTTAAAATGATGTCTTTGCCGCGGTTTTTGTACGCATTACAAAACACGTTCAACGTAATTCCGTCGCGCTATTTTCGGGAAGTGGAGAATTTGCAGAGGCAGTTGATTTGGGATGGACGTCCACGAATTGCCCTTTCAAAATTGACACACCCCTGGTATGACGGGGGGAATAGCACTCCCGGACATCAGAAGATATTGGGCCGCCCAACTTGTCGCTGTGAATCATGGGATGTATGGACCTGCTCTCAACCCAGCATTTGAGATGGACAAATTACTGTTGCCGGGCGTGGATTATACCAGGGCTCTTTATTCAAAGTCCGCTGGAGCTAAGTTGACGGGTCCCACGCGGATAGCAGTACGCGCGTGGCACTGTGCGACTGCCGCAATGGGATGGAAAGACCGACTGACTCGTGCGACTCCTTTGTATGCGTCTGAAAGGTTAGGCTGTTTGTGGAAAACGAAAGGATTTGAGAAATGGGACAGGATTGGCATTAGTAAAGTGAGTGACCTTTGGGTGAAAGGTAAATTCAAGACTTTTGATGCTCTGAAAGTGGAATACAAGTTGAGTGATAGGGAATATTTCCGGTATGCTCAGGTTTATCACGCACTGTTCAGTTTTCCCGGATGTTGCCGCTATCCCGGAATACTCCCCTCTAGAAGATCGGGTGCTGGATGGTTACGTGCCGGACAGCACCATCTCCTTGATCTACAAAAAACTGATTAATGATCGATTAGATCTCCTGACGCAGCTTAGGGAATTCTGGACTGCAGACGGTCTGGAGCTAGACGACAAAGACTGGATATCGGCCATATCCTCCCCGAAGGAGGTTGAGATCCCGGCCCGGCTCCGTCTTGCACAGCTAAAGATTCTGCACAGAATTTATGTGACCGGTCCACAACTGATATGTATGGGATACTCGGTGGATGGATTATGTAAACGTGGGTGTGGTGCGGTTGGTACTTTTCTTCATATTCTATGGGAGTGTCCGAAGGTGGTCCGCTTCTGGAATTGTGTACATGAAGTAATGGAAGAAGTAACAGGCGTGGCTTTGTTACCTGAGGCCAGGAGATGTTTGTTGAATGTATGGGAACCGAATGATTATGACGTGTCGCAGACACGATGGGCGACTCTGGGGAATATGATCGCAAAAAGAGACATCGAGCAGTTGTGGGGATCCCAGATGCTGCCCACGACTAGGGTATGGAAGGAGAACATGGACTGGTGTATGTTTAGAGAGAAGACGGTGTATGTGGCGAGAGGAAAGCCTAAGAAATTGGGTAAAGTATGGGGTCAGTGGAATTCCTACCGTGGGGACATCTGCACTCTCCCCCTCACACCCGGGTTGGATATCCCTTTGTCCCCCTAGACAGACGTTCCTGGCCTAACACAGTATGAGTGAACTCCACTTTGGCTTCTCCCCTGCTCCCATATCCCCCCTCAAGGACTGATAAGCAATCGCAATTGTATGTTGAAGGGTTTCTGTCTTTCTTTCCCTGGAGACGTGTACCAGTTTATAAAGTGGTCTTGCCTTGTTTGTGTGCCTTGTGAGTAGTTTTTTATTTTTATAAACAGAAAATGAAACCTTCATGAATCCTGTCATTAAGTTCGGAAACTGACTTGTATCCTGTATTATTGACGACATCCTAGATCTAGGGCCTGACCACATTGTTGTGTGTAACTGTGCTGTGTTACGACTCTTAAATTAGCGGCCGGCCCGAGTGGTTGTAGGCCCTGGTTTGTATTTATTTATCAATGTCAATAAAGGTTTAAAAAACAAAAAAAAAAAAAAAACAAAGGTATCGCTTCAGGAAGTATATAACCAAGGTAACTCTTCAGGAAGTGTATAACAAAGGTAACTCTTCAGGAAGTATTTTACCAAGGTAACTCTTTAGGAAGTGTATAACAAAGGTAACTCTTCAGGAAGTATTTAACCAAGGTAACTTTTTAGGAAGTGTATAACAAAGGTAATTCTTTAGGAAGTGTATAACAAAGGTAACTCTTTAGGAAGTGTATAACAAAGGTAACTCTTCAGGAAGTATACATGACAAAGGTAACTCTTCGAGAAGTGTATAACAAAGGTAACTCTTCAGAAAGTATTCAACCAAGGTAACTCTTCAGGAAGTGTATAACAAAGGTAACTCTTCAGGAAGTATACATGACAAAGGTAACTCTTTAGGAAGTGTATAACAAAGGTAACTCTTCAGGAAGTGTATAACAAAGGTAACTCCTCAGGATGTATTTAACTAAGGTAACTCTTCAGGAAGTATACATGACAAAGGTAACTTTTCAGGAAGTATACATAACAAAGGTAAATCTTTAGGAAGTGTATAACAAAGGTAAGTCTTCAGGAAGTATACATGACAAAGGTAACTCTTCAGGAAGTATATATGACAAAGGTAACTCCAGACACCTTCTTCCACAATGCTTTCATGTTCACACTGGATCAGCTCAAATGCCAACTCCAGCCTTTACCTTGCAGCTCATTAAGGGCCTTACTACTAGTGCGACGGCCCTCATGATCGCCGTACTCACGGTGGCAGTCCAACTGCCACCATCCTGGCGTCTGACCGCCATATTATGAGTGTGGTGGTGAGACCGCCACAAGACCGACACCGCGCAAGGATCAAGGATTCCGCTGTGGAGGCGGTCTGCAAACACCCTGAATATGTTGGCAGTGCCGACATCGCCGAGCATATTACAGTCTGCATATCCACCGCCCTTTTCATGGCGGGGACCCCGCCATGAAAAGGGTAAATGACATGCAGGTAAGGGGGCCCTAACAGGGCCCCGGCCGATTCTGCTCCTGGGGTTGCACGCGGGGGGCACATGTTGTGCCACCCCATGGAATTGCCTTCTTGTTCCTGCACAGTGTGGCATGCATGACATGGTGCAGAAACGTGCTGCAGGCACTCTTAAGGTGGTAGTATGCTGTTTAGGCTCTCCAATGAGCCTAATACAGCCGCCGCGAGACCGCTGCTGCACCGCCCACCCACCCTGGATTTAGGTCATATTCCGGCGGCGGGCTCACAATGGGCTTGGCAGTCTGCCTGGTACCTCCGCTGTGGTAGTCCCATTGGAAGACCGCCATACTGTAATAAGGCCCTAAGTCACCTTCAACACATTTTTCAGCCCTCCTAGTTCAAGCATTTCTGGATCCTTCTAACCTAGAAGACTGGAGCATTATCCTGAGTTGAGGTGGATTTTCTATCAGCGTAATATATATATCCATCTCCCTAAAACTATTGACTGATTCTGCTCTGAAAGACAACTTAAAAAGTAAGTCTTTAGTTCTTCCTAAAGTAGGTAAAGTTATGATCCTGTTGTATTTTAATCAGCAGATCCTTCCAGGGTTTTCTGTAAAACAGAATGAGGGGTTATTTCCAATGGCCTGTCTTTATATTGCCCACACAGATATGGCAAACAAACATTAAATCATGTCATTTATTATTCAACAATATCAGTCATTTATTCCTTATAGAGAATCCATCACAACCAATAATTTAACTGAAATATCAAGCATCCAACAGATGTGTGCATATTAATAATTGTTTTTGTTTTTCAGCATTTCCATGATTTTTGACTTCTTGTTATCTGTTTGAAGGCCACGATGCTACTTTGTGACTCAACAGGGCTTTGGTAGAGCAGGAGGAGGTGTCTGTTGTCCACAGGTGAAGTCACATTTCTCCCATCCCATATTTCTTTTATCCAGGTTTACCTCATTCCATGTCCTTCAGCTCCCTACTCCCCTTGTTGGGTGAGGCAGGGAGACACACTTGAAGCATGCACACAGCAGATGTCAGATAATAGTCAAAGCCTGCTAGTCAAGAGGACATGGTTGGTAGTATGGTGATCACAAGCTTCGCTTCAGAAGCTCCTCCGGGAGGTACAAACAGAGGAGGCGCACATGTAGGTGCTTATGAGGGATGAACAGAGGATGAGCACAGGTAGGTGCTTATGAAGTACAAACAGGAGATGCACAGGTAGGTACTTATGAGGTAAAGACAGAGGAGGAGCACAGGTAGGTGCATATGAGGTATGAACAGAGGAGGTGCACAGGTGAGTGCTTATGAGGTGCACAGGTAGGTGCTTATGAGGTACAGACAGAGGAGGAGCACAGGTAGGTGTGTTTGAGGTATGAACAGAGGAGGTGCACAGATGGGTGCTTATGAGATACAAACAGAGGAGGTGCACAGGTAGGTGCTTGTGAGGTACAGAGGAGGTGCACAGGTAGGTGCTTACGAGGTACAGACAGAGGAGGAGTACAGGTAGGTGTGTATGAGGTATGAACAGAGGAGGTGCACAGGTAGGTGCTTATGAGGTATGAACAGAGGAGGTGCACATGTAGGTACTTATGCAGTATAAACAGAGGAGGAGCACAGGTAGGTGCTTATTAGGTACAAACAGAGGAGGTGCACAGGTAGGTGCTTATGAGGTACAAACAGAGGAGGTGCACAGGTAGGTGCTTATGAGGGATGAACAGAGGAGGTGCACAGGTAGGTGCTCATGAGGTACAAACAGAAGAGGTGCACAGGTAGGTGCTTGTGAGGTACAGAGGAGGTGCACAGGTAGGTGCTTACGATGTACAGACAGAGGAGGAGCACAGGTAGGTGTGTATGAGGTATGAACAGAGGAGGTGCACAGGTAGGTGCTTATGAGGTATGAACAGAGGAGGTGCACATGTAGGTACTTATGCAGTATAAACAGAGGAGGTGCACAGGTAGGTGCCTATGAGGTACAAACAGAGGAGGTGCACAGGTAGGTGCTTATGAGGGATGAACAGAGGAGGTGCACAGGTAGGTGCTCATGAGGTACAAACAGAAGAGGTGCACAGGTAGGTGCTTGTGAGGTACAGACAGAGGAGGAGCACAGGTAGGTGTGTATGAGGTATGAACAGAGGAGGTGCACAGGTAGGTGCTTATGAGGTATGAACAGAGGAGGTGCACATGTAGGTACTTATGCAGTATAAACAGAGGAGGTGCACAGGTAGGTGCTTATGAGGTACAAACGGAGGAGGTGCACAGGTAGGTGCTTATGAGGTACAAACAGAAGAGGTGCACAGGTAGGTGCTTATGAGGGATGAACAGAGGAGGTGCACAGGTAGGTGCTTGTGAGGTATAAACAGAGGAGGTGCACAGGTAGGTGCTTATGAGGTACAAACAGAGGAGGTGCACAGGTAGGTGCTTATGCAGTACAAACAGAGGAGGAGCACAGGTAGGTGCTTATGCAGTACAAACAGAGGAGGAGCACAGGTAGGTGCTTATGAAGTGCAAACAGGAGGTGCACAGGTAGGTGCTTATGAAGTACAAACAGGAGGTGCACAGTTAGGTACTTATGAGGTAAAGACAGAGCAGGATCACATGTAGGTGCATATAAGGTACAAACAGAGGAGGAGCACAGGTAGGTGCCTTTGAGGTACAAACAGAGGAGGAGCACAGGTAGGTGATTATGAGGGATGAACAGAGGAGGTGCACAGGTAGGTGCTTATGAAGTGCAAACAGGAGGTGCACAGGTAGGTGCTTATGAGGTACAAACAGAGGAGGAGCACAGGTAGGTGCTTATGAAGTGAAAACAGGAGGTGCACAGGTAGGTGCTTATGCAGTACAAACAGAGGAGGAGCACAGGTAGGTGCTTATGAAGTGCAAACAGGAGGTGCACAGTTAGGTACTTATGAGGTAAAGACAGAGCAGGATCACATGTAGGTGCATATAAGGTACAAACAGAGGAGGAGCACAGGTAGGTGCCTTTGAGGTACAAACAGAGGAGGAGCACAGGTAGGTGATTATGAAGTACAAACAGGAGGTGCACAGTTAGGTACTTATGAGGTAAAGACAGAGCAGGATCACATTTAGGTGCATATGAGGTACAAACAGAGGAGTAGCACAGGTGGGTGCTTGTGGGGTATGCACAGACCAGGTGCACAGGTAGGTGATTATGAGGTACAAACAGAGGAGTAGCACAGGTGGGTGCTTGTAGGGTATGAACAGACAAGGTGCACAGGTAGGAGAATATGGGGTACAAACAGAAGGTGCACTGGTAGGTGCTTAGGAAGTACAGACAGAGGAGGTGCACAGGGAGGTGCTTATGAGAAACAAACTGAGCAGGTGCACTGGTACATGCCTATGACCATAAACAGATAAGATGTACAGGTAAGTGCTTAGGAGGTACAAACTGAGAAGGTGCCCATTAGGTATAAACAGAGGAGGTGCGCAGGTAGGTGATCATGAGGTATAAACAGAGTAGATGCAGTGGTAGGTGCCTATGAGGTATTAACAGAGGAGGTGCACAGGTAGGGGCTTATGATGTACAGAGGAGGCACACAGGTAGGTGGGTGTAACCCTCTGTGTCTGCTTCCATCTGTACTAGGCGGTGTATTGGTGTCCACTGGATCCTATTCCTACAGCCTCACGTGGACACTTGCTGTGTCTGTGTCACCACATTGACCCTTTAGTTGAGGGGAGCAGAGCCTCAGGAAACACAACACCTGGAGGCCGTCTGCCTCGAGGGGGCGATCCAGGTGAGGGTTCAGGTATCAGAAACTAGGAAGACAAAAGCATCCTATGAAACACTCTTGGGTGTTCCAACAAGAGAGTGAAGTTTCATTTGCTATCGGTCCTCGCTCTCAAACTCAGATCCCTTTTCAGTGACTCTGGGACTATATCTGCTTCTAGGCCCTCTTCCTATAATGCTGGTTCTCGCTCCTTCTACAACACTTGCTGCAGACATAGGGCCTGATTTAGAGTTTATCGGACAGGTTATTGCTTCAAACATGACAGATCCCGTCCGCTTTATTACAACTGACACAGGATATAATGCACTTTTAATAGGGTGGACGGGACACCTGCCACATTTATGACGGAATAAACCATTTGCCTAAATATAAATCGGGCCCTTGGCAGACATTGTGTCCAGTGTCCTCTCAGTGTTGGAAAGCATTCATTTTATTAACGGTACAGTATTATCTCACTACTGCTGTGACTTGCAGTCATAAGGCCATTATGAACGGACTAAGTTGTGTGCCAGAATGCCTGTGAATAGTTTAGCAAGAATGTTTAGGAGGGAGATGGGCCTGTATGATGAGCAGGACTAGGGGGCTTTCCAGGGCCTGTGAATAAGTGTTATTACTGTTTCTCTCTTAGGGCCATATGTATCAACACATTTCCCCATAGACACAGAATGGGTAAAACCCTTTGATACATCTGGCCCTAAGTGTCAGTGGGCTTGTCTGTGTCCCCAGAATAGTTGTTAACAGCTTATCCTATTTATGCTCAAAGAGTTGGAGTTTTTAGGACTAAGCAGCTCTTTCAACAATGTTTGAAAACTAAACTAGTCAGATGATCGCTGCCAGGTGTACATGTTTTGCGTGTGTAGAATCACACACTAGTAAATGCAGCGCACGCAAGCTTCGCCTTGTCAGTTTGTGAATGAACGCTAACTTGTGAGTTAGTAAGTGAGAATTCACAGACCTCAATCTGACTCTGACACTGGAAACAGAGTTTCACTTCAACAAAATGCAGGAGTAACTCTCCTTCCAGGGTAGGAAGAGAAATGGATCACCCTCTAAACGTGGTGGCGAGTAGTGCTATACGGTTCATAGCACCATTTATCCGGGCAAAACTGGGGAAATGGTACAATGCACTGGGAAAATGGCATGTGATGACAATGTGACATGACATTCCCACTACATGTTCTTTTGCACTTTTTTGGGGCTGTCTGTATCCAGTTTATCAAGGCCCAGGGTTTAGTTTCAAGTCAAGAGATTGTGCAGGATTAGACTAATTATAATGTCATACATTCCAACAAATGCCTTTACCACGCAATACCTTTACCACGTACCACCTTTACCACGCAAGTCTTTACCATGCATATGGCTTGACCACGTAACACCTTTCCCACGCAAGTCTTTCCCACGTACCACCTTCACCACATACGTCTTTACCATGCATATGCCTTGACCACATACCACCTTTACCACACAAGTCTTTACCATGCATATGCCTTAACCACGTAACAGCTTTACCACACAAGTCTTTACCATGCATATGCTATGACCACGCATAAAGAAAGATTTACAAAAATGGCCCTGCCAGTAAACGGTGGGTGCCCTTGAGCCCACCCAGGGCACCCACATCATTATTGTTGGGGCCAGAGGAGGTCCCTAAGCCTCCGTGATGCCAGAGGGAGCCAGCATTGTTCCTACCCGTAGGAAAAAGCTTAAAATCCTACGCTCTACGGGCAGGAGCAATTTCTTCATGTGTTTCTCTGCCCGCTTCATAAGCAGTGCATTGTGGGTGGTGTAAGTTATAGTTAGCCCATGTAACGATAACTGCTGAGTTGATATGGTTTTGTATGTGTAAAATCTGATCCTAAGTAAATGTCCCTGTACCCTTTTTTTCTGTGAATTTTTAAAGTTTTTGATGCTATTTCCTACCTATAACGTCCCTGTAACCTTTGCTTTTTTTCGCTCACCCATACAGGTACTCATACACCCACATACTCCCCTATAAAGCTACTCACACTGCCACTTACTCATACACCCACGTATTTACCCATTCAGCCACCCAAACACCCACTCACTTACCCATACAGCCACTGACACAGTCTCTCACTGAGCCGTACAGTCACTGACAGCCTCTCACTCCCCACATAACCACTAACATAACCATTCACACATCCATACTACCATTCACACATCCTTACAGCCACTCACACAGACATTCCTTCTCCAATACAGTCACTCACAACCACAGAGCATGACCAACCTCTGAGACAGCTCCACGCCCGGACCAACTAATGCTGCCAAATCCTGTTTTGCTAGGATGCATCCTACACCCAGACGAGAGAAGTGTGACTGCACAGCGGAAGGCGGATGATATACCCACTCCAAAACAGTTGATGGGACCTCTGGGCAGCCAAACACAGCGACTGTGCTGAATCCATTTGAGGCCAAACCAATTCGCCTGATCCCGATACGGGTTAAACAACACCGGTTTGAGAGATCACGGGGACGAGGACGGCACAGAGAGGTACGATAATCCAACCAGTTGGGGACCCCTGCATTCCGGGGCTATAGAGAGAACCCTGGATGCGGGCAAGGACCCTGAGAGCTGCATCACTGAGGCCTCTGGACCCGTCCCTGGCATGACACACTGAGCGAACCCGCGCCTCTCCAGCTTTGGTGGCGGAAGGCTGTGTCCACCCTCCCCCCAAACCTGCATTGTACTGAACTACTGGGACCACTGGACAGACGACGAGCAGGGGGCTGGAGAGTGGAGGCAGGCCTAAGTGGGGCCCCGGGGGTTGGATGGCTGGCAACACAGGCCAGCAAACTGGCGCAGTGCACGGTACAGCTCACAACCTCGCCCCTGCGCAACACCAGACTTGGCTGCGATCTCCAGTGGGTGAGCGAAGACCTGCAAGCTCTCCCTGGGTATGTGAAATGCCCAAACACCCCTTCTGCACAGGACTAACGGTGGCCCGGCAGCACTTCGGGGCAACACCTGGGCACTGTCCTACATTGTGACTGGCCTGGGACGAACACACATGCAGTGGCTGTGCTCGACCACGAAAGAAAAATGGTGAGTAGAGACTCTCGGTGCTCCCCCATCCACCCTCCTTCTACTTTATATACACAAAGAGGTTGAGTAGGCCCCAGGATACTGCCCATAAACATGGGCCTTCCCTGATGCTGGGCAGAGGAATCCCCACTGTGTGAAGTGTTACGCATCATATGGCCTACTGAGGGAAGCAAGACACTCTGCTGCACCTACCAACATAAGTCACCGTGCTCCTCCCCCATTGCAGCACGCAGACACTGGAGGGTGAACGAAGGAGCTCCAGGAGGTAGTTCAGGCTTGGGACAGAGTGGACACCGCATACAACAAGGGGCAACTCGAGAATGGAACCGAGCTAACTGCTTGAAAGAGAATTCACCAACTTAAAAGCAAAGTGTTCACTTGGGTAACATAATTTATCAGCTACCTGTGCAACAACACAGTGGGGTGGGGGGCTGTGAGTTGGAGGAAACTACCGAAGACACTACACAGAATCGCCTACTGGGGCCCACTGGTTCAGGCTAGAACCATACATGCGACAGACCACACTGAGCTGCCTGCTGAAGTCAGTGCATCACCCCGTGCAATAACAGAGACATTGCACCCAAATAGATACTTCTATCCATAGGCACGCTGTGTGGCCTCCGGGTGCTGTGCAGGGAAACAAATAAAAATGGGAGGCCCCAAAAGTAAAGTCCCGGAGACGACCACACCTACAGGCAAACAACAAATGGAGAATACGGACCACCGCCTCTCATCAGCCTTCCTTGAGCTGTGTCCCACCAACAAACATGACTTCAGAACCCGACAAACTAGACTTAATCCTACAGGAAGTTCGGGACTCCAGAAAAGGCATAGAGCAACAAATAATCCTACAGGAAGTTCGGGACTCCAGAAAAGGCATAGAGCAACAAATCGGCTCCCTATCAACAGGATTCACACTTCTGAAAGCAGACCATGCTAAACTTGCCACCAGCGTTAAAGATAATATACTCACTGGTGCCACAGCATAAAGAGCAAGCAATGCAACGGACTCAGCTACAGCTCCAAGTGTTGGGACAACAGGAACGGATTGATGATGCGTAGGGAAGAGCTCAGAGGAATAATGTTCACGTTAAAGGTCTGTCGGAAGGATGTGAAGGGCCCAACGCTACCAAGTTTATGGAGCAATGGCTCAGGGAGCATGTGGCCTCGGAGGGCCTCTGAGACTTCTTCTGTGTGGAAAGGGCACACAGAATTCCGTCAGGCAGACCAACAGCAGGGGCCATGCCCTGTCCCATAATTGCTTGGATCCTGAACTTCAGGGATTGAGACACGCTGCTTTAAAAGGACAGAGAGGGATCCCGAATACAATATGAAAATCAGAGGATCTTATAAAAACCCTGATTACACGAGGCAAGTACAGTGGAAAGGTCCTCATATCAGGCGACAAAATAGAAGCTTTGAACTCTTAATCTGAAGTATGCCCTACTCTTCCCTGCTTGCCTGAAAGTCATATATGACCAAAAAGCAAACTTCTTCGACACCCCAGAAGATGCAGATGAATGGTTGGAGATTATGTCCCCCTCGACAGCATCAAGGTCCTCCACGCAAAGTAAACTCCGAAATCGGAAAATGACGGCTTCTCTGAAATCACGCCATAATAATCCCACAAAGGGGGGGGGCGCTAGAGGGCGCACTGCGGGATGGCTGCCTGAAGTGACAGCTCCGCCGGATAGACCTCGGCCCTGCGTGTTTTCGCCCTTAAAACAGACGATATGCCACTGGAAGCGGTCAGCAGCGGAACGCGTCTAGAAGCTGCAGAGCGATTTTGACGGCACTCGGTGCCCGGAATGAGGATGTAGAGAGCCTTTCCATCTCCAGTGCATGGCGGCTGCCACCCTACAAGATGGCGCCGGTTGGCCGACTGGAGAGCTGAGCGGTGAACTGAGCGCTGCTACGACGGGGAGCGGGGCGCCTGGAGCCCAGTGATCACGGCCGCGGCGGCCCGAGTTTGTACCCTGAGATGCGGTAGTTTAAAGCTCACTGCTCCTGTTGTGAACTGATCTGGGCGCTTCTGTCTGCAACACCACCATCGACCTAAAATGGCAGCCTCCAGGGAGCAACGCGGGGAAAGCCTCCAGGTCAGGTAGGAGAGCTCCCCCTTGCCACCTTTTGCCGCCCCTTCTCCTCATACTCCGCTCACACCATGGATGACATCAGGTGCGGGGACCTGCCGGAGCCACTCGAATGTGTGCTGCAAGCGGCAGTAGAGTGGGGACCGTGAGAAAGTGACGGCTCTCGGATGGCGGGTAAGCCTGCATCATCTGGAGCAGTGGCCGATATTGCTCACATTACACTGCCGATTTTTGCCACTGCCTACCCCGCGCCCTATACACTGTGCAGTGTTTCACTCTCGCCGTAGCCACATTGGACCTGCATTGCCAACAGCGTGACTGCTATCCACCTGACATGGCGAAGCGGGGGTGCCACAGGCAGAACTATGACCATAAGCTTGCCCGGTGAGCTGAGTGACTGGAGCGCGGGCCGCTTTCCATTTTGATTGGCGAGAATGGTTTGGAAGATTCCGGGAGCCGGCCATTTTGTGGATCATGATAATACCCGCTAGCCGACACACGAGATGACACGCCTGCCAGGCGCACCTGTCCATTAGCACATATCCTCGCCATATATCCTTACTTCACCCAATACCGATGGGTTTTCTATGAACAGCACTTCAATACATGCTCTCGAACATTGTCTAACGCCATGGTCAGATGTACTCCTCAATCCTATTCTTTTCCTTCACCCAATAAGGATTATTCGTGCGGGAAACGCTACTTGAAACATATGCTTTTTTCTGGTCCTGAGCCCGGTCGGGTTGGAATTATCACTGATTGAGCGACCTTCGGCTTCTATTCATTTTCGTACAGCCCTGAATAGTCGCAGGCATATTGTGCCACATGCGACGAAACATTTTGCTCTTGTTTTGAATATTACTATTGCCATTGTGTTTTCCATTCCTTTGTCTCCATAACTGTATCTGATTCTATTTTGACTTTTCAACTTACTTACTCTAGAGTGTGCATGGGTTTCTGTTTTGTCTTGATACAGTGTCAGTCTAGGTTGACACTCCACTGGGGGGGTTACAGGTTTTTTCCCCTCGCCCTCTTGCACCTCATACTCCACTGATTATCCACTCTTCTCGAGTCTTAGCGTTAGCGTAGGGCAGTGCACCCCAGTCCTAGGACAAAAACCTTTCTTGACCCTTACTGCGCCACACAGATAGCTGAAGGCCGGGGCCTTAGCAGCCACTAATTGCATTATACATGTGGATTTCTTGCGACGACCTTCCCGGGCTGTAGTTATCTGGCAGACGATGGTGGGAGCTCACGTTGCACAGCCTTACCTGATAGCACTGCCTTGGCCTCACCTTCTGACACGAGCAGTTTCATGCTGCCACGGTTTGTTTCCTACCTCCATAGCTGCCTTTTTCACCTGAATATCTCAGCGTCTCCATCCTGTGTTCGCCCTTGGATCTAGCAGGTGACGCTACAGTGGGTGCTTGGTCTTGGACAACACAGGAACGATCATAAGTTGCCCTTCTGCGATCAACAGCGCAGACATAGAACTGCGCCGCAGGGCACCTTTTTTCCTACAGTGTGCTGCTCGCAGACAAGTGTTCTAAGGTCCCGGCTCGTCCATCAGGATGGAGAAACCAGACAGGCAGCAATCAAAGCTTAACTTTGAATCACGCAGGGTGGTGCGTGGACCTGCAGCGCACTCTGATACAGAAACAGATGTGGACAACGCCACGGAAAGCAATAGGCAATACAATCCAACTTGCAGGACATTAACGGGAAGCTCGACCAACTTACCAGCTGGGTGGATAACATGGCGGCCAAATTAGACATACAGGGGGAGCGCCTAGATGTGGCTGAAACCCGTATATTGGCGGTCGAGGATGAGGCACATACCACTGCTAGCAAATGTGGAGGAATGGAAAAGGTGTTGGAGGTGATCAAGGCCAAGGCGGAAGATTTGGAGGCCAGATCGCGCCGCAATAACGTCCGTATAGCGGGGATCCCTGAAACAACCAATACGGGTCGCATGGAGACATATGTTGAGGAGCTGTGTCGAGCGATTTTCGGAGTGGAACTGCTATCTCCGCTCTTCATTGTTGAGCTGGCGTCCCGGCCTCAACAAGGCGCTCCCCCTAGACCTATAGTGGCTCAAATTTTAAATTATCGGGACCGCAACAACATACTACGGATGGCGCGGGAGAAAAGGCAAGTGAACTATCAAGGTAACCAACTAGAATTCTACCTGGATTGCATTATAGCTGTGCAAAAGGCCCGTAGGGAGTTCGCCACTGTTAAGATGAAGCTGAGAAACATGCAGGTGGAATACGCTATGTTATACCCTGCGCATCTGAAGGTAACCTGGGAAGGTAAAACCACCATACTTCCCACTCCTAAGGTGGCCCAGGACTTCCTCAAAAAAATTGCTGGCAAGCGCAAGGAACAGAAATAATGCCGATCAACAGCAGGATTCCGATTGATGAACCGACCGACGGAGACCCCTCTACTGAGATTGTTGGCGCTCCGGGGGTGTGCATGATAACTGTCCTTGACATGATTAACCTGAGTATGCTACGCTGGTTGAGAACTGTCTGACTCCTGGGTGGTAAGTGCATGCTTCCCACACAATATAGAACATTTGAGCACTACAGAATGGTGCAGCATGGCAGTGGCTAGATGCCCGAGGAACAGACCCACCGATGGCTGGCAATTGAGGCATGTAGCTGTGAGACTGCAGTGAAGTAAACGTGATTGTATGTTCTTTTCAGACCCTATGTAGCATACGTTAAGATTTTGATTGGGGTCCTGCCGGTAGCGCGGATCCCGGCTCCCTTGTTTGCGGGGTTTGGATTGGCGCTCTCATTCTTAGTGCATGTGTTGGTTGGGTTTTAAACATAATACACTAAGATACACAGTCAAATGACAGACGCCTACACAATAATAACCTGGAATGTACGGGGATTGGGGTCAATACACAAACGCCATAGAATATATGCACAGCTAAACAGACGCAGGTCACACAGGCTTTATTCAAGAATACCACCTCACTATTTCTGAAGTCCTCAAGATGTGTAAGAAATGGAGAGGCCAATTCTTCTCCACATTATACTCTGCCTTTGCCAGGGGGGTTCTGTAAAGATGAGGCGGACGCAGGAAAGGATGTTGTAGATTTATTGAAGAGAAGAGAGCCGTCCAGCCAGTAGATAAGACACAGCAGCTGCAACTGCCACACAAGGAACACTCTAGTGGAACCCCCAGCAAAGACCCACAGGTGACATCACAGTATTCCAAGATGGCATGACATCAAGCAGCAATAAATACAGATTACAGATCACCACACACCTCCCCCCTTTTTAATAAACAAAAAAACAATGAAAAGAAAAAAAGAACATTAAAAAAAAACACGAAAAACATAGAGTTTAACAACTTGAATAAACAAATTAAATATAATCACGAAATCTGTTAGGCTAACAATCACTCTGGTGCTTTTCCTGAAACCATTCTCAGCTTTAACAATTTTAGGAGAAAGTACAGTTGAACGAAAAGAAGGATCTTTTGCAACACGAGATGTGCTCCACCAGTTTCCATTTGACAATTTAACAGCATTTTTGCGAACATCCACAACTTGCTGAGATTCAAGAAATTTAGAAAAACCCTTCTTAACTGTGACAGGATTTTTAACTCTAACCCAATCACCCACACAAATACTAAGTGGAGCCCTCTTTCCTAGTTCAACATTACTAGACAGTAATTCAGAAGATTTCTTATTTGCACATTCCCATACCTCCTCCAAATCACACCCTCGGTGGAAACTTTTGACCATCCAAAAAGGATAAGTTTGAGAACAAGCTTTTCTTCCTCTCATAAGTTCGAAGGGAGTCAAACCTGTAGCAACATGAGGAGAAATACGATAAGACCATACTAGGTCTTTAACCGCTTGAAAAATACAACTTTTAGACCTAAAAGCTGCTTGCACACATTCAACAACAACCCTATTGGACCTCTCGGTTTTACCATTGCTCTGGGGATGATATAAAGGGGTTCTAGTATGTTTAATACAACAGTTATTCAAAAAAACACTCATGTTATTAGAAACAAACTGTACCCCGTTGTCAGTGAGAATTTCTTCCGGACAACTTTCCCTCATGAAAATTTTACTTAAGCAATCAATGACACTTTTAGAGTTTTGAACATTGATGGGTTCGACCTTCACCCATCTGGAGAGATGATCAACAAGAACAAGAAAGTATTTAGAAGTATTAGGAAGAACATGAAATGGACCAAGAAAATCCAAACCAATTTTCTGCCAAGCCCTGACTGGAGGAGAAACAATAGAATCAGTAACACCTTCTCAGACAAGAACTTTGTCACTAGTGTTACAACGTGTACAATGCTTAACTGCCTCTACAATTTGATTATCCATTTTTGGCCACCAAAAATTTGCTCTAACATTCCTCTTGGTAATAGTAGCTCCAAGATGTCCAGAATGAGCATCCGAAACTAATCTTTCTCTATAAACAGAGGGAGGAATGAATTTGTCACTCCTAACAATTTTGCCATTTTCCAAAGAAAGTTCAGAATTAATTTTCAAATAGATCTGAAGTTCAGAAGAAAGAGATTTTTCCTTTGGCCACCCTTTTTGTATAAAAGAAATTACTTCTTTAAGGATGTCATCATTTTCAACTGCTTTAATCCAATCGTTTTCGGCGAATGAAATAAAGTCATGACTAATATTGGCCACAAAACACTCTTCAATTTCAGTTTCCCACTCTTGTTCATCAGAATCTTGTATGGGAAGTCTGGACAAACAATATGCCCGTTTATTTTTACCTCCAGGGATGTAAATGACCTTGAAGTTATATTCCAGTAATTTAGTAGAAAGCCTAGCCAAACGGGCGGTCGTACGTTTAATATTTTTGCCTGACAAAATATCGACTAATGGTCGATGGTCAGTTTGAAGGATCAAGGGCCAGATGTAGGTGGCCGTTTCAGGCCATTTACCGACCGGTAACGGCCGATTTTGACCGTTACCGATCGGTAAATGGGTGACTGGTATGTAGGAGGCATTTTTTTACCGATTCGGTCAAATTACCGATTCGGTCATTTTACCGAATCGGTAAAATACGGATTCGTAAATTTACCGCATCTGAGGCACCCAGATGTAGGTGGGACTCTTCTGAGTCCCAGAGGCCTTACCGAATCGGTATTTTACCATCCAATCCAATTTGATGGTAAAATACCGATTCCGGTGTGCATGCACATGTGTGCATGCACACCTATGCCATGTGACAGGCAGACCTGCCCTTAGGGCATGTATGCCTGCCACATGGCACCCAAGCCTGTTTTGGGGGTGCCAGAGGGTGTCAAAGTGACACCCCCTGCACCCTTGTGAAATTCGGTATTTACCGATTCGGTAAATACCGAATCGGTAATGCCCATTCATTCCTATGGGCTTCAAAGCCCATAGGAATGAATGAGAATTACCGATTCGGTATTTACCAAATCGGTAAATACCGAATTTTTCCGAATCGTTATTCCAGCACATCTGGAATACCTACATATCACACTCTAACCCCTTCAGACAACATCTAACATTATGGCGTCGGTATATCGACGACATTCTGATACTATGGAGGGGTGAGCTGTAATCAGTTCTGCACTTGGATCAACCAACAGAATCCCTATTTGAAATTTACAGGTACCATGTCAGAGACAGCCCTGCCTTTTCTTGACCTCACGATACGGCTGGGACCAGCAGGTCTAAGCACTACTCTGTTCCGTAAAGAGACGGACAGGAACAGTCTCCTTCTGTTTAATAGCCATCACCCCAGAGCACTACGCGAAAATCTCCCCTTTGGTCAATTCTTGAGGGTATGTAGAAATTGCTCCTCAAGGGATGACTACAGACAGGAAGCCAACACCTTACAACACAAACTACTTGATAGAGGGTACCCCACCAAATTGATACGAGATTCTAGTAAGAGAGCCCTTAACAACCATAGGGAGGCCCTCCTTGAAGTGCATCAAAAAGAACACGATGACCTAATAACATGTGTCACTAGTTTCACCAGAAACTCTAACTTCATTAAGAAAACAGTGAACAAGCACTGGGACATTCTTAACTCAGGGGGCACTGTTTTACCCAAGCCAAGGTTCGCATTCAAACGGACAACTAACCTTAAAGACTCCCTGATACACACACGTCCTAAGAAACTACCCGGTGCTGGACAACGGACTCTGTGGGATCTCCCACCCGTTGTTGGACACTACCCCTGTGGAGGCTGCGCGGTCTGTCCCCAATCTATACAGTGTAAAGAAATTAAGCTAACAGACTCTTTCACATGGAAACTGAATAGGCATACGAATTGCAACAGCTCTAAGTGTGTCTATCTGCTTATTTGTCCTTGTGGTAAATTCTATGTAGGGATGACCATGAGACAGGTGAAGCTAAGAATAACGGAGCACAAAAGCAACATACGATGCTCCAAGACCCACACGAGGCTTTATGAACACTACCAACTACATCAGCACTCTGCTGACAGCATCCAATGGTTAGTGCTTGAGTCCCAACCAGCCATGACTAGACAAGCTTTGTTCAGGCTTGAACAAAGATGGGTTCACCGTCTCCAATTAGACATAATGGGGCTGAATGACGCCATCCCCTGGGCTACTGTCTCAAGATAAAGAAACCCCCCCAGATGACCCCCCAGCCATCCTCTTCTTCCTATTAGCATATCCAGAGCGTTCTGCTCTAGCTACACACACCCCTGGCCAGCGCTTCAGGTTACCTTCTTAACCCGGCCCCCCGCCCCCCTCCCCCCTCCCTGCACCACCAGGGATGGTTATGCCACCACTTTATCTAAATCCCAGATCCATGGTGATACATATATAGTGGGGACAGATTGACGCAAGTCGTGCGACACCCGCACGATGACACACAAACTTGCCTTTAAGGTGAACTTCAGGCGGGGTCGCGTACACCTGATATATCATCTAAACCGCTTGGGATATCATGCACCGAGCTCTCTTTCACTCTCGACATATCTGCCCCTGCCAAGATGGCCCCCACTCTGTGCCAGTTGAGAATAGACACTTCCTGGTCTCTCACATGGGTTTTGCGCATGTGCATGACGCATGACAGACGCGCCACAGCCGGACCTGCTCCCACGTCACAGGTCCACTCCCTTCATAACGGCGGACACCGGTGGAAACCCCCACCAGCTGCTCCGCACCCTGACCAGGTGCCGCGAGCGTGAGGGGTAGGTGTCCCGCCGTACCAGCGCTTCATTGAAGGTAAGCCTCCATCGAAACCTCCGAAGCTCTGGGTGTTGGTGCCGGGAGCTCCGTTCGAGGGATAGGACCGGGTAAAGCTTCCAGATTAACCAGACTGGACCCGCGACGAGTCCCTTGATCTTAGCCCTCTGCTACCATTCTCTCCCGCTAGCCCATTCCAGCTAGTCAGTAGACACGAGATTTAGTATGGCATTATGCCCCACCCGGCCATAGCCTGCCCTTGCCTTTTCTTGCTTCCATCATGCCCGGCCAATAATTGAACTGAACTAGGGCAGCACCTCAGGCGACTGGCTTTCCCCGCATTACCCCAGGCATTTGTTACCATTGGTCTAACATACACACTCCACACTTGGGTTGGTCTGACCCCTCACCGCCCTGGCTATTTGCACATGCTGGTTCCTCAAACATCTATGCCTTATGTCTACAGCTCCGGTCACCACCCTGTGCTGTAGACTGGAGTGTGTGGTGTGTCCCTAGCATTTCACTCCTGTTTTAACGTGGGTATGATAGAGTGGGGATATTTCCCACTAGTCTATTCCGCTTTTTAACTAACTGTGAGATTCATCTTGGGACAGTGTATCTGACGCTATCTTGTGGAGCTACTGCTGATGTCAACTGTACCACTAGCCTCCTCCACGTCATATGTCTATATATATAACAAAATTCTTTTCCCCACTCCTCTTTTGGCTTACCTATTTGCCAACCCTTACCTACCTTACATACCCCACAGGTGCATCTTACCTAAGAGCGCTGGCCTCACGGGAGTATGCTGCGAGGCCTTATTTCATTCCCTTCAGGGTAAGAACACGCTGATTGCTGCGTCATGTTGTTGCCTCCTAGGCTTTGGGGGTTGTCTTGAAAGCTTTGGCTGCACACCACAGTTTTGTCTTAAAAAGCACTATGGATATCCTCCTAATGCGAGACTTTACTCGTGTTATATTAGTATGCTGTTGAAGGGATTTGGCACCCATTGCCCGGTATCATTGTTTTCTGCGCACACACATACTACCCCCTCACCCCTCACAGTATGGAGCACTTGTCACTATAGTCACGTGATACTGTATGAGCATCATCTCACTATGTGATATTTGACTTGACTTGTTCTCTCTCTGTCAAATTTCTTCCCTACCTCTAGGTCGCCTAAATAGAGCAGGACCCCATGGCCCTCTTGTCCTCCGACCCAGAGAGGTTGTATTTGCCTTCATCATAGTGCATGAGCATTGAGTCCATATTTGTTTTTTATTTATTTTTTGTGTAGTACTTTATTGAGGTCCTGACGAATCGCCGGTTGGCGAGAAACATGTTGACCACACTAGGGGGTTGAGTTAGTGTTCTGTATACCCATACGGCCTCTAGCTCCCCTCTCACCCCTTTTAACTAAGGAACCAGCCACGTTAATAAAATTGAGGGTGGACTGTTTACCTTTTTTAACCTTCACTCACATTTGCACTGACTACACTTTTCTTCATCCTCACTCACACCCACCATCGGCAAGGAACTAAAAGAACCCCGTCAAAAGAGTACCTTTTGGTTACTCCGTCAGATATTGCAGCGCCGGTCTGACGAGGGGCAGTGAGTCGATGATGACACTGGACACCCTCCAGTAAGGGTGTGTTCCACACCTAATACTCTGGGTGTGTGAGGCTCTCTAAGTTCCGACTAGGGAACCCTTCCAGTCACGGTACTGACTATACCAACTCCGCGCTCCACGTTGTCACACTCTTCCTGGGGAACTTTGTATTCTGCTGCCAGCTATACCTACATATCCACCCCTCAGATTTACCGATTCTTAATTACCGAATCGGTAAAATTCGGTAATTTTCGGTAATTAAGAATCGGTAAATCTATTTTACCTACATCTGGCCTGAAAGGTCTACCCATAAGTAAGATTTGAATTTTTCAACACTCCAAGCACAAGCTAGAAGCTCTTTTTCTATAACAGAATATTTTCTTTCGACAGGACGGAGAGTCCTGGAAGCAAATCCTACTGTAAATTCCCTGCCATTGGACAATTGTGAAAGAACCGCCCCTAAACCATATTCGCATGCATCAACAGTGATCACAGTTTCTATACTACCGATAAAAGGTTGTAGAGCAGGTGCTTTAGTGATATGCTCTTTTATAAGCTGAAAACCCTTCTCACACTCATCAGACCAGCTAAAAGTGGCACCCTTTTTAATAAAAGTCTGAAACATTCAGTAGTCTTAGCATAGTCTTTCATGAATTTCGAGTAAAACTTACAAAGACCTAAGAAGGATAAAAGCTGTTCTTTGTTGGAGGGTGCAGGAGCCTCAATAATACTTTTGACTAAACCTGGTCTAGGTTTGATACCATTCTCCGAAATGATATGACCAAGATATTCAACCTCTCTAGTTTTGAAAACACACTTGCTCTTCTGTAAAGTTACTCCTCTTTGTTCTAAAATGGTGAAAACCTGTTCAATTACTTTCTCATGTTCAACCTCAGATTGAGTGAAAACACTCACAATATGGCTGTCTCTGGGGAGGGGGTCACTGTATCTCAGAATGAAGCTCTTATTTCAGTTATTTTACCAAAGCCGGGCACGGATCCCGGCCCTGTGGCTCATACCGACCCAGGAATCTCTTAATCTGAACTCACTGCACATTTAGCGTCTATTTTAAACATATGGCTATCTCTGGGGGGGGGTCACTGCATCTCAGAGTGAAGCTCTTATTTCAGTTATTATACCGAAGCCGGGTACAGATCCCGGGCCTAAGGTTCATACTGACCCATGACTCTTAATCTGAACTCACTGCACATTTAGTGTCTATTTTAAACATATGGCTGTCTATGTGGAGGGGGGGGGGTGTCACTGCATCTCAGAGTGAAGCTCTTTTTTCAGTTATTATACCGAAGCCGGGCACGGATCCCAGGCCTGAGGTTCATACTGACCCATGACTCTTAATCTGAACTCACTGCACATTTGGTGTCTATTTTAAACATTTGGCTGTCTCTGGGGGTGGGGGGGGGTCAATGCATCTCAGAGTGAAGCTCTTATTTCTGTTATTATACCGAAGCCTGGCACGGATCCCCGGCCTGAGGTTCGTACCGACCTGTGACTCTCTTAGTCTGAGCTCACTGCACATTTAGTGTCTATTTTAAACATATGGCTGTCTCTAGGGAGGGGGTCACTGCATCTCAGAGTGAAGCTCTTATTTAAGTTATTATACCAAAGCCGGGCACGGATCCCGGGCCTGTGGCTCACACCGACCTGTGACTCTCTTAATCTGAACTCACTGCACATTTAGTGTCTATTTTAAACATATGGCTGTCTCTAGGGGGGTCACTGCATCTCAGAGTGAAGCTCTTATTTCAGTTATTATACCAAAGCCGAGCACGGATCCTGGAGTGTGAGTCTCACACCGACCCAGGACTCTATTAATCTGAACTCACTGCACATTTAGTGTCTATTTTAAACATATGGCTGTCTATGTGGAGGGTGTCACTGCATCTCAGAGTGAGGCTCTTACTTCAGTTATTATACCGAAGCCGGGCACGGATCCCGGGCCTGTGGCTCACACCGACCCAGGACTCTCTTAATCTGAACTCACTGCACATTTAGTGTCTATTTTAAACATATGTGTAGTGTTGGCTTTCTAGTTGTTTGACATATGACATACTTAATTATTAAATACATCTTTCTACAAGAACCTACGTGACCTGATCCTCATTTAACATCACTACAATATGGTTGTCTCTGGGGAGGGGGTCACTGCATCTCAGAGTGAAGCTCCTATTTCAGTTATTATACCGAAGCCGGGCACGGATCACGGGCCTGTGGCTCACACCGACCCGTGACTCTTAATCTGAACTCACTGCACAGTTAGTGTCTATTTTAAACATATGGCTGTCTCGGGGGGGGGGTCACTGCATCTCAGAGTGAAGCTCTTATTTCAGTTATTATACCGAAGCCGGGCACGGATCCCAGGCCTGAGGTTCATACTGACCCATGACTCTTAATCTGAACTCACTGCACATTTAGTGTCTATTTTAAACATATGGCTGTCTCTGGGGGGTGGGGGGGGGGGTCAATGCATCTCAGAGTGAAGCTCTTATTTCTGTTATTTTACCAAAGCCGGGCACGGATCCCGGCCCTGTGGCTCATACCGACCCAGGACTCTCTTAATCTGAACTCACTGCACATTTAGCGTCTATTTTAAACATATGGCTGTCTCTGGGGAGGGGGGGTCACTGCATCTCAGAGTGAAGCTCTTATTTCAGTTATTATACCAAAGCCGGGCACGGATCCCGGGCTTGAGGTTCATACTGACCCATGACTCTTAATCTGAACTCACTGCACATTTAGTGTCTATTTTAAACATATGGCTGTCTCGGGGGTGGGGGGGTCACTGCATCTCAGAGTGAAGCTCTTATTTCAGTTATTATACCAAAGCAGGGCACGGATCCCGGGCCTGTGGCTCACACCGACCCGTGACTCTCTTAATCTGAACTCACTGCACATTTAGTGTCTATTTTAAACATATGGCTGTCTCGGGGTGGGGGGGTCACTGCATCTCAGAGTGAAGCTCTAATTTCAGTTATTACACCAAAGCCGGGCACGGATCCGGGGCCTGATGCTCACACCGACCCAGGACTCTCTTAATCTGAACTCACTGCACATTTAGTGCCTATTTTAAACATATGGCTGTCTCTGAGGGGGGGTCACTGCATCTCGGAGTGAAGCTCTAATTTCAGTTACTACACCAAAGCCGGGCACGGCTCCCGGGCCTGATGCTCACACCGACCCGTGACTCTCTTAATCTGAACTCACTGCACATTTAGTGCCTATTTTAAACATATGGCTGTCTCTGGGGGGGGGGGGTTCACTGCATCTCAGAGTGAAGCTCTTATTTCAGTTATTCTACCGAAGCCAGGCACGGATCCCGGGCCTGTGGCTCACACTGACCCGTGACTCTTAATCTGAACTCACTGCACATTTAGTGTCTAATTTAAACATATGGCTGTCTCTGGGGGGGGTCACTGCATCTCAGAGTGAAGCTCTTACTTCAGTTATTATACCGAAGCCGGGCACGGGTCCCGGGCCTGAGGTTCATACTGACCCATGACTCTTAATCTGAACTCACTGCACATTTAGTGTCTATTTTAAACATATGGCTGTCTATGTGGAGGGGGGGGGGGGGGTGTCACTGCATCTCAGAGTGAAGCTCTTTTTTCAGTTATTATACCGAAGCCGGGCACGGATCCCGGGCCTGTGGCTCACACCGACCCGTGACTCTCTTAATCTGAACTCGGTGCACATTTAGTGTCTATTTTAAACATATGGCTGTCTCTGGGGGGTGGGGGGGGTCAATGCATCTCATAGTGAAGCTCTTATTTCTGTTATTATACCGAAGCCTGGCACGGATCCCCGGCCTGAGGTTCGTACCGACCTGTGACTCTCTTAGTCTGAACTCACTGCACATTTAGTGTCTATTTTAAACATATGGCTGTCTCTAGGGAGGGGGTCACTGCATCTCAGAGTGAAGCTCTTATTTCAGTTATTATACCAAAGCCGGGCACGGATCCCGGGCCTGTGGCTCACACCGACCTGTGACTCTCTTAATCTGAACTCACTGCACATTTAGTGTCTATTTTAAACATATGGCTGTCTCTAGGGGGATCACTGCATCTCAGAGTGAAGCTCTTATTTCAGTTATTATACCAAAGCCGAGCACGGATCCTGGAGTGTGAGTCTCACACCGACCCAGGACTCTATTAATCTGAACTCACTGCACATTTAGTGTCTATTTTAAACATATGGCTGTCTATGTGGAGGGTGTCACTGCATCTCAGAGTGAAGCTCTTATTTCAGTTATTATACCAAAGCCGGGCACGGATCCCGGGCCTGTGGCTCACAACGACCCAGGACTCTCTTAATCTGAACTCACTGCACATTTAGTGTCTATTTTAAACATATGGCTGTCTCTGGGGGGGGGGCACTGCATCTCAGAGTGAAGCTCTTATTTCAGTTATTATACCGAAGACAGGCACGGATCCCGGGCCTGTGGCTCACACCGACCCAGGACTCTCTTAATCTGAACTCACTGCACATTTAGTGTCTATTTTAAACATATGTGTAGTGTTGGCTTTCTAGTTGTTTGACATATGACATACTTAATTATTAAATACATCTTTCTACAAGAACCTACGTGACCTGATCCTCATTTAACATCACTACAATATGGTTGTCTCTGGGGAGGGGGTCACTGCATCTCAGAGTGAAGCTCCTATTTCAGTTATTATACCGAAGCCGGGCACGGATCACGGGCCTGTGGCTCACACCGACCCGTGACTCTTAATCTGAACTCCCTGCACATTTAGTGTCTATTTTAAACATATGGCTATCTCGGGGGGGGGGGGGGTCACTGCATGTCAGAGTGAAGCTCTTATTTCAGTTATTATACCGAAGCCGGGCACGGATCCCAGGCCTGAGGTTCACACTGACCCGTGACTCTTAATCTGAACTCACTGCACATTTAGTGTCTATTTTAAACATATGGCTGTCTCTGGGGGGTGGGGGGGGGGGGTAAATGCATCTCAGAGTGAAGCTCTTATTTCTGTTATTATACCGAAGCCTGGCACGGATCCCCGGCCTGAGGTTCACACTGACCCGTGACTCTTAATCTGAACTCACTGCACATTTAGTGTCTATTTTAAACATATGGCTGTCTCTGGGGGGTGGTGTGGAAAAGTAAATTTTGCCATGTTCTGTGTCCCTACGTGTCATCCATCATATGTTATATGTGCATGATTAAATATGCATGTGTACTCCCCATGTCCGATTAATGACGCAATTACAGTTGTGTCCCCCTCTAGTATGTCAGTTTCCAGTCCTCGTGAATAATACGATCATCAGGCCTATGTAAAGCTACGTTGCCACGTTTCTCAGTGTGCACGTTATTCCATTATAAAGTCCCCGTTTCTAGGCCTCAACAGGGCCCGGACATCAGATTCAGCTCCTGTCTCCTGAAGCCTCGCTGAGGAGCGATACAGCCCCCACCTGTATCCTCGACCCTTCACTTACTTCCTGCCTCGCAGTGCCCGGTGCAGCTTGGCTCTGCCTCTGAGTCTGCCAAGAATATGTTATAGTTCCAGCTATCAGTTCAGTCCTCCTTTTCTGCATTCCTAAGCTACTGAACTGCATCAATAGTTTCCGTCATTGTCTAGCCTATGCGGCCCCATGTTAAGAGAAATACTGTATTTAATGGTCATTTCATATTCTTCATCACGCACTACATGTAGAATAATGCATGGTCCAGTCTTAGAGTCTGTTAGCCTTTCCCCTCCTGACTTCTAGTTTATATCAACATGTTCCCTAAACATCAGATACTAGATAGGGTTTAGGTACATGTCGCTCCGACCCTCCAGACTTTAGTCTCTGCTCCTAGCACAGAGTTCATAGCCCCCAGCTTCTCCTCGTAACACGTCATTGCCAGTTTGCGCGCACCACCAGGTTAGAGGTCCCGGCTCCTTAGGTAGCCCCCTCCTATGTTTCCGCCCCATTCATGACATATTCTGTTACGTCTGCACCACATGTTTATGTATACGCCCAGTTACACCTCTTTTTACTCTTATCTTTCGCGACTGCTACGCGTCACGCCTTCTGCTCCACCCACTGCTACGCCTACTGCAATGTAATGCTATGTGTTTGCGTTATGTATATATGCTCGTGTATTGTTATTAAAAGTTAGCGCGCTCATCCCAGACCCAGCCCCAGCAGCTGCTGGGCCCCCTGTCGCCCTGCTGGGCCCTGTCATCCTATTCCTATGCAGGTTGTCCTGATCCTGTCCTTATGCTGTATTAAACCTGCAAAACTCCTACTACCTCGAATCTTGACTCTTATTTATTGAGCTATCTGTTATGATATATGTCTAGTCAAAAATAGGGTATTATTTATTTATTTACCACATAATGGCGCCCGAACAGGGACTTGCCCTTTCCCCACGCGTCGGTGAAGCCACGCCGACCCCCTGACCCTCTGCAGTCGTGACGGAACTCTTCTGCGCAGTGGCAGATATTTCTGCTCAAGTATCCCTCAGGCCCACGGAGGAGACGGAGGAGGCGGTCCAGCATCCAAACGAGACGGTGGAGGAACGCGGCGAGTCCCGACCAGAGCCCAAGCCAAGAGTCCAAGGTCCGAGGTATCCGGAGGCCCACCCGTAACTGAAGTCCGAAGTTTGTCGTCCGTCGTCGTAGCAGTCCAGTCCAGTCCGAGGCTTTCCGTTCTTGCTGCCCGGTGAGTACCATTACTGGGGTAGTATCTAGACAGGGTCAATCTAAATTGACTCTGGTCCGTGGGTTGGTGGTACACAGACTCACAAACGAAGTGTTCACCTAGGTGGATACGGGTCTTGATGCGTCCCTTTATGGGACCGGTATGTTCCGTACTGTTTCAGCAGTGCATCCAGTAACTCTAGTCTGTTCCGTTCTCGAGAAATTCTTGTGTTTCTGTTCTCAGTATTCCAGGTAATATTCTGTCCGAACTGTTATGTTATGATGTTGTTCAATGTATTTCCAATGTCGTGGTATGCCTGAATTGTTCTCCCAATTGTTATTGTTCCTCGTGTATTGTATTGTGTTCCGATTCAAGTTTACAATGTCTCTTTTTTCGAGATTACGTCAGCTAAAAACTAGAAAGGGTTTGTTAGAAGAAGCAGTTCCTGTTCCGCCCAGGGACAGTCCAGGTCACTTTATGTATCAGAAACATGGCATAAACGCCATATTGTATCTAGATTTATGGGTAGAGTATACCAAACAGTTAGAAGAAAAGTATAGATGGCCCGTATCGGGTACATGGGATGCCGAGTGCATCATGCGAGTAGAAGAAGCATTATGGAAAAAGAAAGCCAGACAGTCACAGAAAGATGCCATCGAGTTATGGCGTAAAGAAGCTCATAAAAGAACCGAAAAAGAAATCAGAAAGTCAGAATTAAGTAGAGAATCCCAAGAACGAGCCCAAGAAAGAGAATTAATCAAGATAGGTGAACAAGTCAAAGCCGAACAGTCAGACAGACAGAGGCATGCCCTTATTAGGGGTATGTATCCTCTTCTTGCCGAGGGCTTGCCAAAAGCGACCCCAGAGGCACCCAGTAATTTCCCGCCACCATTAGTTCCGACCAAGCTACGTCACAAACAGACCGCAGCTGATATTTTTATTTCGTCCTATTTGGACGACACAGTCCCAGAATATGCAAATCCTGTTCGCGCTCCGCCAGTCCCTGTAAATCAGGTACTTCCTGCTCCTCCAGACACCGGGGCACCCCATGCAGTACCTGCTACGGTACCCCCGGTTCAGCCAGCATTTCAACTTCCCGCTCCGCCACGAAGAATGTCAGTCGACGATTCCAGTTTAGGGGCCGCAGGAGGAGGTCCTCCTCAAACTCCGCCGCCATACAAGCGTTTATCAGCACTCGAATTACATGCTCAAGCATCACAGCGTACTCCTAAAAGTAATAAATCTGTTGCAGAAATCAGGCAAACCCTTGGTGAATGTGTTTATGACCCAGTTCCAGGCGAGTTTAATATGGTTTTATATTCCGTACGCGTAAGGAGAGTGACCGAGTATCTAGTCACCCTGCCGAATATGAAGGAAGATCTAGACAGGATATATCGTTTCATCCGTACAGGGGATGACCCACAAAGTATTGGCGAGGCCATGTCTCAAAGGAAAGCCGAGATCCAGCTCATGATATTAAAGTTTCTGATCAATTGTCTAATAAGAGAACAAGATTACCCGTCTAAAGATCAGGCTGAAATGAAAACTCTAACAAGGTGGAGTGATAATATAGCCGAGGGTAAGCACAAGACCGTCGGTGCTATGGAGAGTATGTACAAGAAAATCCGTAGAGAAATAATAAAGATACACGAACAACGTAAAGCAGCACAAGTAAGCGAGAAAGAAAGTAACTCTGATACTGAAGAGGTAGAGGACGAGAATTCCGCCAGAATAGCGTATGTAGGAAAATCTAGATTTCCAGATCGCCATTTACGCCTAGAACACAAGTCACTCTTCCATCATTCAGCACCAGAACAAGGTTCCCTAGAACAAGTATTTCAAGCTACCGATCACATTCTGAAATCACGAATCGGTTATAGTGAGTTAAGTACTATGCATGAACAGGAAATAGCCCGATCAGCAGTCCGATGGATTACTGATTCTACCACTTTTCCAGACGAAATAGTGGCACAAATGTTTCTGAAAATGCCCCCAGCCGAGCAGCGACTGGTGGGTATGTATATGATCCAGCACCTCATTATTCTGTATGAGGGTCAACATTCTGATCCAGGCCCATTACATGATATCTTGAACGAGTTACTCCAGTACAAATGGAAAGGTCTAGGTACCGATTTAATTAGTGTCATTCTAGAACAACGCCATAAATATAGAACATTCTTGAACCCGCATTTTGTTCATGTCTCACCCCCAGAAAGTAAACCCTTTTATATGGAAAGACAGAATCCGTTACGAGAAGTCCACCCAGTTAAAGGAACGGGTGGCGAAATGCAACGAGTGTTTGTATACACCCCGATTACAAAGATGGAACTCCTCGAGATGAAGAAATTAATTCCCTGTCATGACAAAGATCCAGCAGGGTTCCATAGAGAATTAAAAGACATGCTCCGTATGGGAGAATACACTTACCCAGATATCATTAAAATGTTAAAGGTTCTGCTACCCGCAGGGGTGTATGAAAAGCTGAAGGAAAAAGAATGGGAGGTGGGAGAGAAAAAGATCGATTGGGCAGTCCTAGAAGCAGAAGATAAGATACGAGTACCAGGTACTGGTCTTGGAGATAAATGTAAAGAATTACCAGAATTATTGATTCAGGTTTTACCCAGATTATTGACAACGAGAAAAGAAGACTGGGATGCAATCTCAGCCTGTAAACAGAAACAAGATGAAGATATTAGTGATTTTTATTCTAGGTTTGAAAAATGTTTCAGTATCAACAGTGGTCTCAAGACAAGTAGTGAGTCATACCCTCACCTTTTCGTTACCAAATTAGTTGAGAATTCAAGCCCACAAATTAAAAATCGAGTTTTGAAAGTCGAAAGTACCTGGCAAGCTAATACCCCGTCCCAGATGTTGCAAATGCTTCAGTATCACCAGAATAGAATCAGAGAAGAGCAAGAACACGAAAGAAAACGTATGAAAGACACGAAAATGAAAGTGCTAGTTGCACAATCTGTTCCTCAAGACAGTCAGAAGAGGGGTCCGAATCAAGCCAGTCATCCTGCAGCACCCGTTAAAGGGAACTGCAATTATTGTAAACAGCCAGGTCATTTTATAAATGAGTGTGCAGTTCTGAAACACAACATAGCTACTGGTAAGACTAAAGAAAGACCACGTCCGCCTAGACAAGAACAAGTTTCACAGATTCCTCAGCCACAGAATGCACCACAGACAGTTACAGCACCGCAGCCTATTGCTGCAACACAGCATGTTACATCGCAGATGTACCAGTATGCACAGTCTGAGTATCCAGAGTACCAGCCATATTCATGAAACAGCCTAGAGAGGGAGGTAGGCTTGCCTCTCATCGAGATACCTGTAGATCAAGAAGGTCCCTATGTTCACAGTCAAGTATTAGGGAAAGACAGAAAGTTTTTGATTGATACAGGGGCAAGTAGGACCACAATTAGTCATGCCGAAGTTCCAGGGGCTCCGCTCTCAGGCTCAAGAAATGTTTCCCTTGGATTTTCAGGAAAGCCTATCGTTAATGAGATTTCAAAGCCAGTTACTCTAGAAGTAGGTCCATTGTCCCGCACTACTGATCTGTTACTTACTAAGTCATGTCCAGAAAATCTATTAGGCATTAAAACACTGAAAGAATTAGGTGCAGTTATTTGCTGTTCCCCAGAGGGAATACGCCTGTTCCTACGTGACTTTAAGGGTCACTATGTATTACGAGATTTTGATTCCAGACTGTCTAATGTCCCGCAGCATTTATGGGCGCAAGGTCCAACTGATGTAGGTTATATGCAAATCACACCCCATCGTGTGACTCTCAAACCAGGTGTAGTGTTACCACGAATCAGACAGTATAGATTGCCACCCGAGGCTGTAGCAGCCTTATCCAAAATTATTGACGAGCTTATGGCTCAAGGAGTAGTTGTAGAAACTGACTCCAATGTATGTAACTCTCCGATCATTCCAGTCATGAAACGTACTGATCCAAATGCACCCCCAGTATATCGATTAGTGATTGACCTACGAGAACTTAACAAATGTATTATTCCTCAGTACCCAGTTGTCCCAGATATCTCTTCCCTATTGACAGCCATTGATTCTGAAGCCATGTTCTTTATTGTAATCGATCTCAAGAACGCATTTTTTAGTGTCCCCATTCATCCAGACAGCCAGTTTCTTTTCGGATTTTGTTTAAATGGAAGGAGCTATATGTTTACACGAGCTCCTCAAGGTTTCACAGAAAGCCCTAGTATTTACAGTCAAGCACTTAAGAGACAACTTGACAACATTCATATGCCAACTGACACTGCCCTGCTCCAGTATGTCGATGATCTACTGATCACAGCCCGTTCTGAACGTGACTGCGAGCGAGCGTCACTGACAGTCCTGTATTTCCTAGCCGAGATGGGGCACAAGGTGTCCCCTTCGAAGCTTCAATTCTGTGTCCAGCAAGTGGTCTACTTAGGACACTTACTGTCCAAGAGGGGTAGGCAGTTGACACCAGACCGTATCCAATTGATAGCGAGTCTTCCCCAGCCCAGAACCCAGAAGGAGGTACGTGCTTTTATTGGCCTTACTTCTTATTGTAGACAATGGATTCCGCAGTATGCATTTCTAGCTAAGCCACTGATACAGTTAACGACACAGGAGGCAGCCGTATCGACTGTTCTCCCTTGGACATCTGAACATACACTTAGTTTCAACGAGTTAAAGAAAGCCTTATGCCAAGCTCCAGTTCTAGCGACACCGAACTACAGTAAGCCTTTTACACTTTTCGTTACTGAACGTGAAGGTACAGCATTATCTGTTCTCACACAAGATCAAGCAGGACAATACAAGCCGTGTGCTTATTTTTCGAGCACATTAGATCCGGTCGCCCAGGCTCTGCCTGCGTGCCTCAAGTCAGTTGCAGCCACAGCACTAGCTATCAGACAAAGTGATTCCATAGTTTTAGGACACTCCTTGACAGTACAAGTTCCACATTCCGTGGAAGTTCTTTTAAATCGAACACAGACTCAGCACTTGACAATTGCACGTTTAACAGGTTATGAATTGACACTGTTCCAGCCACACATAGATATTAGACGCTGCAACGTCCTGAATCCTGCTACACTGTTACCATCAGTTACTTCAAATCCAGACCCACATGACTGTGTGGAAGTAGTCAACATTATGACAAAACCAAGGCAAGATCTGACAGATATTCCGTTACCAGATCCTGACCTGACACTTTATGTGGATGGTTCATGTATGAGAACTAGTACAGGAGAACTAGTCGCCGCGTATGCAGTGACTACTGACACTGAAGTTATTGAAACACACCGCATTGACACTCTGTCCGCTCAAGCAGCAGAGCTAGTTGCTCTGACACAAGCCTGTATACACGCCAAGAACCTGAAAGTTAATGTTTACACAGATTCACGTTACGCATTTGGAGTTGTACACGACTTCGGAGTGCTCTGGCAGGAGAGAGGTTTCATGACTTCTCATGGAACCAAGATTCAGCATGGTTTCCTTATTCAAGCTCTGTTAGATGCCATACATTTACCGACATCTATTGCTATCATGAAGTGCAAAGCACATACGAAAGTTACTGACATTATTTCCCAAGGTAATGATCTAGCAGATCGCACCGCCAAGCTTACAGCACAGACTCCAGACATTCCAGTTAACATGACACATACTCCAGATCCGACTACATGTATGACAGTTAAGGACCCTACTCAAGATGTCATAGATATCCAGTTACATGCTACTCCCGATGAAATCAAGAAGTGGTCCGAACAAGGAGGGGTCCAGACAGATCAAGGATGGTTAACGAAGGGTAGAGCCACATGGTTTCTCCCCGACTCTATGGTTCAAGTCATTATTAATACCGCACATAGTCCAGCACATTTAGGGGAAAAAGCTATGTTAGATAGTATCCAGAACATTTGGTTTAACAAGCATTTACGAGCTGCAGCCAAGCAGAAAGTCCGTACCTGTATGATATGTTGTCAGTTTAATCCAGGTAAAAGTGTCCCGGTGGAACAAGGTGGATTCCAGCCCCCTGACCACCCTTTTGAGGTCCTCCAGATGGATTATATTCAGATGGAGCGATGTCGAGGTTTCAAGTATGTCCTTGTAGTTGTATGCGCTTTGTCCAGATGGACAGAAGCATATCCAGTCCCAGATTACACAGCCGCGACCACTGCCAAGCAGTTGGTTCGTGAGTTTTTCCCTCGATATGGACTCCCTAGAGTCGTATATTCTGATAACGGCCAGCCATTCTCATCCGAACTCATGAAGCACGTTTCCCTGTTGTTAGGGTACCAGTGGAAGTTCCATTGTGTACGCCATCCTGAAACAGCCGGTCTAGTCGAGAGACATAACCAGACCCTGAAAATCCGCATCGCCAAAGTATGTAAAGAAAAAGGTGTGGACTGGCTAGTAGCTCTGCCAGTTGCTTTGTTTTATATGCGCATGGTCGCACATTCCAGATCAGGTCTGTCCCCGTATGAGGTCGTATTCGGCCGCCCCCCTAACATGTGGGGTACTCCTAGACCCCGAAGTATTACTGATGTTTCATGTAATATGCTGACAGATTACCTAGCTTCCTTGATGTCTGCCCTCAACTCATGTCGTTCACAGGTTGCCGCCGCATTTCCAGACAATACAGAGGTGGCACCGCATGAAATCGTTCCAGGTTCGATGGTGCTCGTCCGGAACTTTGACAGATCAAGTCCGCTGGAGCCACGTTGGAAGGAGCCCCGTCAGGTCCTCCTCACCACCCGTACAGCCGTGAAATTGGAAGGACGCCGCGGCTGGGTGCACCTTTCTCATATAAAACTTTTTAAAGGATTGAAACCGGTCTCCAAGAACATTTCCCAGGATATCAAGACTTGTCAAAACATTGTTCCTAAGGACTGTCCCGCAAATGACATTGATACAACCCCTCCCTTGATAGAGAAAACTCCGCAGCAGGAGTATAAGCAAAAACTCCGGTCTAGTAAAATAAGTCAGTCAGTTTGATTGTATAAGTCCTCCCCTAGGTGAAACGGTTAGACTGTTTCTGACATGTATAAAATAGACCCCCATAGTGAGAGAGTTAGTCCAAACTCAATTCGATGTATCGTTTTTCTAAGTTTCATATTATTTCTCAGCATTTTGATTTCCTGCACTAGTTACGCATTTTTCCTGTATTTTCCAGTTCTTCGTGTAAATAAGCATTCTAATGTTACAGTAGAACACACGTTTAGTGATCTGCCTCCTCACGAATATTCATACCGCCTCACTATGCGTAATAACTCATTTATCCGTATGTTGCATTATTCACATCAAACCAGCAATGCCACTAATTGTTGGGTGTGTGGTCGACTCCCCCCTTTCCAGACACCGAAAGGAGTTCTGCCACTTTTTCCTTATCCTTTTTCACATAATGGTTCGTGTGGAGCATGGTCCACGTTAACGTCATCCTTAACAGATATGTCTTTTCTTAACAGCACATGTTTCCCAGACAAGCAAGGTTTCCCCCACAGAACAGGTTTAGATCTAGAAAATGAAGTTTATAATTTAGGTAACTATTCGTCGAATTTCATGGTCCTGAATGTTCAGTCTGATACTACTCCAGACTCACCTGCTATTTCAGTATTACCAGTCAAAGGCGAATTATGTGTCCGAAATAATGGTTCTGTACACGTAGGACATAGTGATTGTACTACTATTATCCAGTATAGTGACAGTGGGAAATCTATTTTTAAAGCTTCACGTCATTCTTATTTTGTTTGTGGTCAAACTGCATATGTTCGTCTGCCCCTCGATTGGGAGGGAACCTGTTACATTGCCTTCCTACTGCCACCTGTTTTCCTAGCCCCACCTGACTACCATAGGAATTCCTTCCTAGTACACACTAGACACAAGAGAAACCTCCCGATTGTCGATTATACTGAAACTGCTGCAGAGCAATTCATTGATATTGATAAAGGTGTGTTCCCTTATTTAGGTACAGTTGTAAATAGTAAGCTAATTCGTAGGTTAACAAGAACCCTTGAAGCTGTAGTAGATGAGACTGCCTCTGCTCTAGGTAACTTAACCGAAGAGCAATCCTTTATGAGAATTGTCGTGCTCCAGAATCGTCTCGTCCTTGACGTCATACTGGCCGATAGGGGCGGGGCCTGTAGAGTCCTCGGATCTAGTTGCTGCATTTTCATTCCAAATAACGCGCCGTCTGTTTATTCAGCTATAACCAGACTTCATAAAATTGCCCATCTGTTACACCAAGATCCAGGCACCTGGACATGGTTCGGTTGGTTCTGGAATATAATTTCTGCATGGGGATGGAAAGTCCTGTCCTTTCTAGGTATCGCAGTAGCGATCATATTCAGCTGCTGTCTCTGTATACAATGTGGCCCTGCGATTTGCGGCATTTGTGCTACCTCTTGTATTCCTAGTCCCAAGCCCCGTTCTAAATCTCGTTCCAAGACAATTCAAGACGAGCAAATGGTACTGTATGAAATGATAGATGGTATCATGAATATTGATGTTTCCTGATGGAAACGTAGTGACAAGGAGGGAATGTGGAAAAGTAAATTTTGCCATGTTCTGTGTCCCTACGTGTCATCCATCATATGTTATATGTGCATGATTAAATATGCATGTGTACTCCCCATGTCCGATTAATGACGCAATTACAGTTGTGTCCCCCTCTAGTATGTCAGTTTCCAGTCCTCGTGAATAATACGATCATCAGGCCTATGTAAAGCTACGTTGCCACGTTTCTCAGTGTGCACGTTATTCCATTATAAAGTCCCCGTTTCTAGGCCTCAACAGGGCCCGGACATCAGATTCAGCTCCTGTCTCCTGAAGCCTCGCTGAGGAGCGATACAGCCCCCACCTGTATCCTCGACCCTTCACTTACTTCCTGCCTCGCAGTGCCCGGTGCAGCTTGGCTCTGCCTCTGAGTCTGCCAAGAATATGTTATAGTTCCAGCTATCAGTTCAGTCCTCCTTTTCTGCATTCCTAAGCTACTGAACTGCATCAATAGTTTCCGTCATTGTCTAGCCTATGCGGCCCCATGTTAAGAGAAATACTGTATTTAATGGTCATTTCATATTCTTCATCACGCACTACATGTAGAATAATGCATGGTCCAGTCTTAGAGTCTGTTAGCCTTTCCCCTCCTGACTTCTAGTTTATATCAACATGTTCCCTAAACATCAGATACTAGATAGGGTTTAGGTACATGTCACTCCGACCCTCCAGACTTTAGTCTCTGCTCCTAGCACAGAGTTCATAGCCCCCAGCTTCTCCTCGTAACACGTCATTGCCAGTTTGCGCGCACCACCAGGTTAGAGGTCCCGGCTCCTTAGGTAGCCCCCTCCTATGTTTCCGCCCCATTCATGACATATTCTGTTACGTCTGCACCACATGTCTATGTATACGCCCAGTTATACCTCTTTTTACTCTTATCTTTCGCGACTGCTACGCGTCACGCCTTCTGCTCCACCCACTGCTACGCCTACTGCAATGTAATGCTATGTGTTTGCGTTATGTATATATGCTCGTGTATTGTTATTAAAAGTTAGCGCGCTCATCCCAGACCCAGCCCCAGCAGCTGCTGGGCCCCCTGTCGCCCTGCTGGGCCCTGTCATCCTATTCCTATGCAGGTTGTCCTGATCCTGTCCTTATGCTGTATTAAACCTGCAAAACTCCTACTACCTCGAATCTTGACTCTTATTTCTTGAGCTATCTGTTATGATATATGTCTAGTCAAAAATAGGGTATTATTTATTTATTTACCACAGTGGGGGGGTCAATGCATCTCATAGTGAAGCTCTTATTTCTGTTATTATACCGAAGCCTGGCACGGATCCCCGGCCTGAGGTTCGTACCGACCTGTGACTCTCTTAGTCTGAACTCACTGCACATTTAGTGTCTATTTTAAACATATGGCTGTCTCTAGGGAGGGGGTCACTGCATCTCAGAGTGAAGCTCTTATTTCAGTTTTTATACCAAAGCCGGGCACGGATCCCGGGCCTGTGGCTCACACCGACCTGTGACTCTCTTAATCTGAACTCACTGCACATTTAGTGTCTATTTTAAACATATGGCTGTCTCTAGGGGGGTCACTGCATCTCAGAGTGAAGCTCTTATTTCAGTTATTATACCAAAGCCGAGCACGGATCCTGGAGTGTGAGTCTCACACCGACCCAGGACTCTATTAATCTGAACTCACTGCACATTTAGTGTCTATTTTAAACATATGGCTGTCTATGTAAATGTAAATGTAAATGTATTGCGACTTATATAGCGCACGTATCACCCGAAGGTATCAAGGCGCTTGCCTAGGGAACCCGTCCTGGTATTCCCCTGTGAGATACCCCGGCAGAGTATCCACAAGGTGAAAGCCAGGCATCCCGCCGCGAGGGGCCGTAGTGGAGATTAAGCAAGCTATTGCCCAGAGTCGCAGAGTGTGACCCCGTGAGTCGAGTAGGCACCGGAGCGAGAATTGTCGTGTCTGTGGAATTTTGAGCCCGAGACCCGCCGAGGCGGGGAATCGAACCCTGGTCCACGGCCGATCTCAGCTTCCGGGTCTGCCGCCTCTAACCACTGAGCCACGCTTCTCCACTATGTGGAGGGTGTCACTGCATCTCAGAGTGAAGCTCTTATTTCAGTTATTATACCAAAGCCGGGCACGGATCCCGGGCCTGTGGCTCACAACGACCCAGGACTCTCTTAATCTGAACTCACTGCACATTTAGTGTCTATTTTAAACATATGTGTAGTGTTGGCTTTCTAGTTGTTTGACATATGACATACTTAATTATTAAATACATCTTTCTACAAGAACCTACGTGACCTGATCCTCATTTAACATCACTACAATATGGTTGTCTCTGGGGAGGGGGTCACTGCATCTCAGAGTGAAGCTCCTATTTCAGTTATTATACCGAAGCCGGGCACGGATCACGGGCCTGTGGCTCACACCGACCCGTGACTCTTAATCTGAACTCACTGCACATTTAGTGTCTATTTTAAACATATGGCTGTCTCTGGGGGGTGGGGGGGGGGGGGGGGTAAATGCATCTCAGAGTGAAGCTCTTATTTCTGTTATTATACCGAAGCCTGGCACGGATCCCCGGCCTGAGGTTCATACCGACCTGTGACTCTCTTAGTCTGAACTCACTGCACATTTAGTGTCTATTTTAAACATATGGCTGTCTCTGGGGAGGGGGTCACTGTATCTCAGAGTGAAGCTCTTATTTCAGTTATTATACCAAAGCCGGGCACGGATCCCGGGCCTGTGGCTCACACCGACCCGTGACTCTCTTAATCTGAACTCACTGCACATTTAGTGTCTATTTTAAACATATGGCTGTCTCTAGGGGGGTCACTGCATCTCAGAGTGAAGCTCTTATTTCAGTTATTATACCAAAGCCGAGCATGGATCCTGGAGTGTGAGTCTCACACCGACCAAGGACTCTCTTACTCTGAACTCACTGCACATTTAGTGTCTATTTTAAACATATGGCTGTCTATGTGGAGGGTGTCACTGCATCTCAGAGTGAGGCTCTTACTTCAGTTATTATACCGAAGCCGGGCACGGATCCCGGGCCTGAGGTTCATACTGACCCATGACTCTTAATCTGAACTCACTGCACATTTAGTGTCTATTTTAAACATATGGCTGTCTCTGGGGGAGAGGGGGTCACTGCATCTCAGAGTGAAGCTCTTATTTCAGTTATTATACCAAAGCCGGGCACGGATCCCGGGCCTGTGGCTCACACCGACCTGTGACTCTCTTAATCTGAACTCACTGCACATTTAGTGTCTATTTTAAACATATGGCTGTCTCTAGGGAGGGGGTCACTGCATCTCAGAGTGAAGCTCTTATTTCAGTTATTATACCAAAGCCGGGCACGGATCCCGGGCCTGTGGCTCACACCGACCTGTGACTCTCTTAATCTGAACTCACTGCACATTTAGTGTCTATTTTAAACATATGGCTGTCTCTAGGGGGGTCACTGCATCTCAGAGTGAAGCTCTTATTTCAGTTATTATACCAAAGCCGAGCATGGATCCTGGAGTGTGAGTCTCACACCTACCCAGGACTCTATTAATCTGAACTCACTGCACATTTAGTGTCTATTTTAAACATATGGCTGTCTATGTGGAGGGTGTCACTGCATCTCAGAGTGAGGCTCTTACTTCAGTTATTATACCGAAGCCGGGCACGGATCCCGGGCCTAAGGTTCATACTGACCCATGACTCTTAATCTGAACTCACTGCACATTTAGTGTCTATTTTAAACATATGGCTGTCTATGTGGAGGGTGTCACTGCATCTCAGAGTGAGGCTCTTACTTCAGTTATTATACCGAAGCCGGGCACGGATCCCGGGCCTAAGGTTCATACTGACCCATGACTCTTAATCTGAACTCACTGCACATTTAGTGTCTATTTTAAACATATGGCTGTCTCTGGGGGACGGGGGGGGTCACTGCATCTCAGAGTGAAGCTCTTATTTCAGTTATTATACCAAAGCCGAGCACGGATCCTGGAGTGTGAGTCTCACACCTACCCAGGACTCTATTAATCTGAACTCACTGCACATTTAGTGTCTATTTTAAACATATGGCTGTCTCTGGGGGGGGGGCACTGCATCTCAGAGTGAAGCTCTTATTTCAGTTATTATACCAAAGCCGGGCACGGATCCCGGGCCTGTGGCTCACACCGACCCAGGACTCTCTTAATCTGAACTCACTGCACATTTAGTGTCTATTTTAAACATATGTGTAGTGTTGGCTTTCTAGTTGTTTGACATATGACATACTTAATTATTAAATACATCTTTCTACAAGAACCTACGTGACCTGATCCTCATTTAACATCACTACAATATGGTTGTCTCTGGGGAGGGGGTCACTGCATCTCAGAGTGAAGCTCTAATTTCAGTTATTATAACGAAGCCGGGCTCGGATCCCGGGCCTGAGGTTCATACTGACCCATGACTCTTAATCTGAACTCACTGCACATTTAGTGTCTATTTTAAACATATGGCTGTCTCTGAGGGGGGGTCACTGCATCTCGGAGTGAAGCTCTAATTTCAGTTACTACACCCTCGTCTCTGGGGTCAGTTGGTGACGTGGGCCTCGTGCGCCCCTCGTCTCTGGGGTCAGCTGGCGGCGTCGGCCTCGTGCGCCCTCGTCTCTGGGGTCAGTTGGCGGCGTCGGCCTCGTGCGCCCTCGTCTCTGGGGTCAGCTGGCGGCGTCGGCCTCGCGCGCCCCTCGTCTCTGGGGTCAGCTGGCGGCGTCAGCCTCGCGCGCCCCTCGTCTCTGGGGTCAGTTGGTGACGTGGGCCTCGTGCGCCCCTCGTCTCTGGGGTCAGCTGGCGGCGTCGGCCTCGTGCGCCCTCGTCTCTGGGGTCAGTTGGTGACGTCGGCCTCGTGCGCCCCTCGTCTCTGGGGTCAGAGGTTCACAGCTAACCTTCTGCCGCGCGCCTCCTCGTGCCCGATACTTCCGGGTTCTTCTCTTCCGCCTTTCAGTGACGTGGAGTTGTTCTCCCGTTTCACGCCGCAGGCCTCGGAAGGATGAAGGGCCGGGCCCGCCCGCCATCCCAAGAATGGCGCCGGCCCATTCCCCCATGCTGGTGCCCCTCCCGCCCCCTGCAGGTGTGGGGCCCCCCTGGATCCTCACTGCCAGACTCCATTCTTCTTGCTAACCCTCCTCCTGGGCCGCCTCAGCCACCCCGTCCGACCCTAACCCCCCCCCCCCCCCCGGCCCGAGGAGCTGGTCTGCGGTGTGGGGGGGGACACTGTCCTGTATGCCGAGGATCACCGCCTGACGCGCCGTTCTCCAGTCATCCCCCTCACCCCCGGGGGCCGCAGAGAACATTGGTCTCTGCGGCCCCCACGGACTCCTCGGCATCCCGAGAAGCCCCCCTCCCCCCTCACGGGCGTTGCTCCTACCCCCCCCCCCCCCCGCCTCTCCCCCTCCACACGGGAGCCCCCGTTGCTATCCCTGCATTGTCCTCCTCTGCCTCTCTCTGTTGGTGCCAAAGCCCCGCACCCCCCCTCGCTTATGAACCCCTGCGGTGCCCCCCCCCCGAACACACACCCCCAGATCGGATTCCCTGCTCTGACTCCGGATCCGGCGCGGGCTCTGCTGTGCCCGGCTCAGGGAGGCTCATTCCACTCGTCCTTGCATTGCTATCAATCCTCTCCACTCTCTACCAGTGCGCGCGCATTGCTGCAGTATATCTGGTTGTACATTAAACACACGTACCGTGCGCCCTGCTGTCAGCGCGTTACTTCCTATGTTTGCTATAGTCTGGATGGATTGAAGTGCCTTCCCTTCACGTTTTGTGTTTTGTTTCACCTGCGTTCGTGGTGACTCATTACCTTTCCCCTCTATCACAACATGAGCGTTCTCACAAAACCTAAATAAACTCTGTTGCTGCTGCGTGTCCGGCCACAACCCCCTCAGGCCGCAGCAGCTCCTCGCCGCCCCTTCTGGGCGCTTTCTGCAGCTTTCCCTCGCCCACAGTGCAGGGCGCGACGGCAGCAGGGCAGCTCGGCTCAGGAGCAGTGACATGTTTTAACCACTTGGATGCTAAGGTACATCCACCTCTTCCCATTGACTTTCCATTGAAATCAATGGAAACTCCATGACGAGTTACCCTTGTCATTAGCACTGAAGGGGTTAAAGGGGGCTGCTTGTAGGGGCTGAGATGCCGCCTTCGTCCTGTCAGTCATGGAGTTAGATGCGAGTGCGGCTCCTGTGGTGGCCTCTTTCCTGGACGGCTGGCTCTTTTCGCCTGGGCTGGCGTGGAGCAACCACTGACTGGTCCCCACTTACTGCAGGGTTTGTCAAGAGGGCGAAATTTACACATTGGTTATTTAATGCGATTTTATAGGGCGCAAAGTACTTTACCCGAAGGTGTCAGTGCGCTTTTCAAAAAGGACTAGTTATGTTACATAGACTTCAACATCTAAGCGACAAGCTCAAAAGCTCTAATAAAATTATGAATGATAGTCAGCACAATATTTTAACACATATACCCGTGGTTGGTTACATATTTACAACTTGCAAATAATTCAAGCATAAGATACTAGCATGCCATGTGTATGTATCCTCTCTGGAAGGGCATTGAGGGGAGTTTTAACCGTTACTAAGTTTAACTAGTAGAGTTGTTTATATCCACCAGTTCTTGAATACCCTCCACCTGCTGTGCAGGAATATCCCCAGGGTGGATCACATTTTTGACCCATAGGCAAAGCTACAAAATTTGGCCAGCAGCAACATTCGTGCTGCCTTGGGTTCTAATCCTGATACCTTTATAAACTCTAGGCAGATTGTAGCACAGTTGGTATTCGCCTTACTGTGCTTACAGTTCTGTACTTGTAATGCCTCACAAAGACCAGGATATCTAGTTTTCTGGGCTAACAAAAGGGCAGACGTTTTTCTAGCCTTCCTCAAGGTTTATTTACACTCCACCCTGGCATATTTCAGCCTTGGTGAGGACAGTGCATATGGGGGCATGGGTAATGTTTTGCATTGGTAGGCTGGCAAGCTCAAATGAAATAGATGCACCCATTGTCAGCAGACCTAGCTCAGGTAAACAGTACTCCCGTTTGGCACGCATATGAAATTGTTCATGTGGGTTGGGCTTTGTGTAAGGTTGGACCAAGGGGTTGCCCTACAGTGAGGTGTTAGGATACGTTTTAAGTCCTGCAGCTTGCAACCCCCGCAAGGGCCCCGTCTTGCTGTAGGTGCAAGGTTATGGGTGGAGTTATATATATGGATGCTATGACAGATAATAAATAATAATAATAATAATAATAATAATCCACATTTGTAAAGCGCACAATCACCCGTAAGGGTCTCTAGGCGCTGGGGGCCGTCGGGAAGATTAAGCAAGCTATTGTCCAGAGTCACATGGTGCTGGGCTAATCTGCCACCGGCGCTGGGGATCGAACCGTGATCCCCAGATTCCAACGTCAGTTGCCCTGGCCGCGGCGCCACACCTCTCCATGACAGAAGAGTGAACCATGCGGCACGAATTGCAAAACATTCAGCATCATGTTTTAACCCAATGACCAAGACAGAGTCTTGAATCATTAGGCCACAGGGAAGCACAACAGAATAATTCTAAACCTGTGGTATCTGGTTTTTCCCGCCCTCCACCCCTCGCTATCCTCGGAGGGGATTTCCAAGAAAACCATGTGGTAGATACAGGACGAAGAGCCTGAATGGTGTGGCACGCTATGCCAGGAAAAGTTTACAGCTTAAAAGTTTTAACCCTATGCCATGATAGGCTAATCGTCCAGGCCAGAATCATGGGGCCACCGGGTAACTCGACTAGGTATGTTTTAGCGTACAGAGGGCACATGTGGTTTGGTGCAGGGTAATTCCTCCCACTCCACCACGTGCCAGCCAGAGGGGGGGTGACTGGTCTTAGAGGAATATACTTTATTAATCTATACTGATTGGCTTTAGCACTTTCACTTTCCTGAGGCGGAAAGCCAGGAAAGTTAGGCAGCACATCTCAACTCTGGTTTTAAAAATTTGTTTGAATCTGTTTTTACCTTCTTCTCTTGCTCATTTTGCACTCGGCTACCTTCATTGCACTGTGTATCACCCCGCGCAGCCGATTAGGCGCTGTCGCAGGTTGATCCGGGGGTGAGCTGCCATCTTGCAGGGAGGCGCAGGGTTGGCGGTCTAGTTCTTTCGACCCTCCCGCCCTCTCAGGTATTTAAATCGCGCTGTTCCTGCCGCGCGCTGATTGGCATTAGCACTTTCACTTTCCTGAGGCGGAAAGCCGGGAAAGTTAGGCAGCACATCTCAACTTTGGTTTTAAAAATGTGTTTTAATCTGTTTTTACCTTGTTCTCTGCTCACTTGCTCATTTTGCACTCGGCTACCTTCATTGCACTGTGTATCACCCCGCGCAGCCGATTAGGCGCTGTCGCGGGTTGATCCGGGGGTGAGCCGCCATCTTGCAGGGAGGCGCAGGGTTGGCGGTCTAGTTCTTTCGACCCTCCCACCCTCTTCCTGTTTAAATGTCTGGCACCTCCCATCCGCGCAGCGAGTCGGGCCGATGGCGCTCCCGTCTGCGCCCATACGGGCCCAGGGGCCACGACCCCTGACCAATTTACGTCACCTAGGCTCATCTATGGAGCTGATCAATTGCATGCTTTGAAACCCATACCTATCCATGCAGCTGTTACCTTTGACATGCTTGATCAGTTCCCACAATTTTGCCCCCATTGCACTTTCTCTTTGGATGTCCCACAGTTATGTAACTGTTTTATTCAGCGGACCATTACTCCTTTTTACCCTAGTTATACCTTTCTCAGCTTGAATTGTCGCTCCCTGCATAAGCATAAACGTGAGATTTTTGATCTTCTCACTGATGAATCCCCTGATGTGTTATTCATCACTGAAACATGGCTCCACGAGAGCTCCGGTCCAGACATCGCGGAAGCTTTACCCGTTGGCTACGCCATTGCTAAAAGTGACCGACCCAAGAAAACCGGGGGTGGCATTGCAATTATATTTAAGAACGCATATCTATGCCAACTCGATCCGGTCACCTTATGCAATTGTGAGGCAGCGTATTTCAAGCTTGCTCTTCATCCTAAGGTCACCCTCACTGGTCTTTTAGTGTATCGTCCTCCTGGCCCAGCTAATGCCTGGCTGGTACAATTCTCGGATTATATAGCTTCGGTTTTAACATCCTCCAGCAACTTCTTGGTTGTTGGGGATCTGAATGTCCACTTGGAGAACCTGCCAGGTCTTTAACCACGCTAAAAAGTACCTCCATCCTAATAACGTGCACTCGCATGTCCTCTCTCTCCCTCCCTCCATCCCCCAATCCTGGGCCCACTTCAAGTCCCTGGCCGCAATGGTTTGTCTCGTGTAATGCTTCCGGTCAGTGTTCTTGCGAACCCTGATTTTAAATCTTCCTCCTCCCTGATGAAAACCAGCTCAGTAAGGCAGGCGGCTGCTTGGAGTGTTGAAAAATGTACTCTGTGAGGGCAGAACGCGGACATAGACAAGCGGGATCCCCGTAGGACACTAAATGCCCATTCTAGGGCTGGGAACATCGAGCCCTCTAGGGGAGTGCCCTTCTTTGAAGTGAATCCCATCTCCATTGGAAAGTCAACCCCTTACACGCAAAAGTCCCACCCCTATGTAATTAGCATTTGTTCAAGGACCCTTTACCGTTTTGAAAAGAGGTTTGCCCATCCCAATTTAGAGAGCCCCCACCCTTTTGATGATTGCCCTGTCCTCAGAGACGTTTGCTTTGTTAAAATTCTTAAGAGAGAGGCCTTCCTCGTTTGGGTTAGTTCTGACTATTTGGCATGAGTTGTGTCTACTTCGATGTAGCCAGGCGCTTTACAAGCTTAATAATTCCATACAGTCGCAGAGGTTTCCTTTGAATCCGTATTTTCTTTCAGAATGCCTTCCCTCCAGTGATTTAGCATCAGTCAGAAACGTTGTATACCCTACACCAAATCAAGTCATTTCTGTCGTCTTGAGGACTGCCTGCAACAGGAACATCGAATTGAAACCACAGTTACAAATTCGTCCAGTCTCTGAAACAATGTAAAAGGAATATGTTTGGGGAAACCTCTGCCTCCTCCCCCTCCCCAGCCAGCTTGGTGCCGCCAGCACCTCCGCTCTCTCTCCCCGCACACAGCCTTGCTCGCATTTCTCCTCCCCCTCCCCAGCCGCCAGCACCTCCCCTCTCTCTCCCTGCAGTTTCACGGCCGCCAGGCCGTGTCTCCCTTTATTTTTTCAGCCTCCCCTTTTTTCAGCCCCTGTTGTGCCGCCCGACTTGTTTCTGTTTGTTTTCTTGTTGCTATTTTTTTTGGTTTGGTGTCATGTGAGTTGCTTTGCAGAGAGCATGACGCCCAGCCCAGTTCGCCCTCCGGTTGGGTGACTTGGCAGTGTGGTGGACGTCACGGATATGTGTTGCCCTGGACTAATGCAGGCGTTAACATAAAACTGGAGTTTGGGAGGGGCTGGGAACACATGTGTAGGACGTTTTCTTGCGTCACTGGGGAATCTAGTGAGTGTGCGCTTTCCAAAACGAACCTATTCAAAACAGGCATTTAATTTGTTTGAAATCGATGACTGGGACGAATTACCTGATAACAACGTTCATTTTCTTTCTTTTTAGCATCACATGGCAGTCTGAAAATATAATTCTTAATCAGTGTTGCAGAATTGTGCACTTTAATGTTTTTAGGTCTTGCGGACAGACAGCTGTAGTTATTCATCAGAGATGCCATTTTACCACACAGTACAGAGAGAGTGTGCTTTTGGTCCAGCCATTTGCTGTTGACTTTTTTATCCGCTGGTACGATAGTCATGGCAATGTAAGGAAGGCTGCATGAGTTTGACATTATTTTCCGACTGGGTGTTGTGATAGGGTGAGGTTATATGAAGATCCTTTTCCCTGTGCAACAGTTCATTCTGCACCTCTTCACAGCTCAGTATCCTGTTGTGCAGGATGTGGCCCCTCTCTCAGCTGTTTAGCTTCTGCCTTTGCCAGTGCTTGTTGAATTGTTTCGTAAGCACAGTCCATTGCAACCGCGGAGCCCAGCCATTTGAGGTGTTATTTTTTTGTTCATACAGGCATACAGCCAAAGGGACCTAGATGTTGCTTCACACAGTACCAAGGCCATTTCACCCCCTCACCCACTCATCCTCACACACCCTCACTCACCCTCACACCCTCAACCCCCTCACAACCCTCTCACCCGCCCTCACCCTCACACACCCTTGCTCTCACCCCCTCACCCTGACACACCCTGTCACACTCACCCCCTCACCCTCACACCCCCTCACCCTCACCCTCCTCACTCACCTTCACACCCCCTCACTCACCCTCACCCACCCTCACACACCTTCACACCCCCTCATACACCCACTCACCCTCACACACCCTTACCCTCACCCCCTCACCCTCTCACACCCTCAGTCACCCTCACACTCACACTTCCTCACCATCACACGCCCTCACATCCTCTCACCCTCACAAACCCTCACCCACCCACCCTCACCACCCTCACACCCTCACCCACCTTCACACCCCCTCACCCTCACACCCTCACTCATCCTCCCCCCCCTTATCCTCACACACCCTCACTCACCCACACACCCTCACCCCCCCTCACAACCCTCTCACCCTCACTCAGCCTCACACCCTCACACACCCTCACCCACACACACTCACCCTCACACCCCCTCACCCTCGCACCCTTTCACCATCACCCCCCCTCACCCTCACACACCCTTACCCTCATCCCCTCACCCTCACACACCCTCAGTCACCCTCACACCCTCACCCCCTAACCCTCACCTCCTCACCCTCACCCTCACCCCCTCACACACCCTCACTCACCCTCACACACCCTCACCCTCACACCCCCTCACACACCCTCACCCTCACACACCCTCACTCACCCTCACACACCCACTCACCCTCACCCTCACACCCCTCACCCTCACACCACTCAGTGCTACAACACATATTGTGTTACAATAGGTGTCACATTTGCGAAAGATAAAACTATTGGCATTGTAAATAACAAAGCTATTAATTTCGCTATTTTCAAAACAAGCACATAAATAAAAAATGTGCTTTTACAATACCAATAGCTCAAACTTTCCTAATGCGAGACCTATTGCATTGCTGTGCTACTCTCCCCTGCTGCACTCTCCTGCTCTCTAGAGATGTGGCCTAACAACCAGAGCTGCCATCTAAGTCACGTAAATACAAAACATGTTGCATTCCAAATGCTATAGGTGTCACATTCGCGAAAGTTATAACTATTGGCATTGTAAATGACAAAGCTATCAATTTAGCTATTTTAAAAACCAACAAATAAATAAAATATTTGTCATTTACAAGACCAATAGCTCCAACTTTTCTAATGCGAGACCTATTGCATTTCCAATGCTTGTTTCTAATATACTCCACCTACATTGCTTTTCGGCATTGCCTGTTCTTTGGTCTGACCATTATTTAATTAGGTTTACTTTTACTCCTACTGAAGCATTGCCCCAGTGAGTATTCGAAAGAGAGACTGGAAAAAGTTGGACATTTGCTCACTTGACAGAGCTCTTGCCACTCACTTACCCACCAGCCTACCAAATTCGGTTGACGTGGAAACCGCTGCCACCGCTGTCAACTCCTGGCTCCTTGAAGCCTTTGACATCTGCCTTCCCTTTGTCCATAAGAAGATGAAAATCCATAGAACACCTGCCCCATGGTATAATGAGACATTACAAACTGATAAATCTCGATGTAAAAAATTGGAACGCGCCTGGAGAAGGGATTACTCTCCTTCAGCTGGCCTTACTTATAAAAATGAGTTGAAGCGTTACCATAAAGCATGTACCCTAACAAGGGCAAATTATGCAAATAAAATGATCTCGGAAGCGGTTAACAAATCTAAAGTACTTTTTAGCATGGTTAAAGACCTGGCAGGTTCTCAGACTACGGCCAAACCTCCCCCCCTGTCAATCAGCAAGTGCGATGAACTCGCTCAGTACTTTATCGCTAAAATTGAAAATATTTATCAGGATATCTCCGTTCAAAGAGACAGCAACATCTCTGCGACTCTGCCCCCTAATTTAGGGGAGGTCACTGACTCTCCTGCTCCGTCCCTGGCATTACTTCTGTCTTGGCCTGATCTTCACCCCCCCACTCTCTTGGAGATCCTGAGCAAGGTTAAGTCAGGCTCTCCGATTGATCCCTTGCCTATCCCTATACTGCGCCTTCTGGATACCCCTCAACTCTCTATGATTTGCACCTTACTTAATCAGTCACTCAACACTGCTGTCGTCCCTGGTTGTTGGAAGCACGCAATGGTTACCCCGTTGTTGAAAAAACCCACTGCTGATCCCACTGTTCCTTCCAACTTTCGTCCTATTTCTTTATTACCTGCATTTTCTAAAATCTTAGAGAGGCACATTCACCAGCACCTGTCCCAGTTTGTGGCAACTAATAACTTGCTACATCCCTCTCAGTCCGGTTTCCGTCCTGGTTTTTCCACCGAGACCACTCTTCTTGGCGTAATAGAAAATCTTCGCCTGCTGCTGGACCGAGGTGATACAGTTGCTCTGATATTACTCGATCTCAGTGCAGCTTTTGACACTGTATCCCACGACATACTCCTCAGATCCCTCGCGGCTATTGGCATCAGTGGACTAGCCTTGGACTGGCTTACATCTTTCCTGACAGACCGGACTTTCCAAATATTTTCTCACTCTTCCACTTCTAAAACGTATTCTTCCCCTCACGGTGTGCCCCAAGGCTCGATCCTCAGTCCCCTCCTCTTCAATCTTTACGTCACTCCCTTGGCACTTATTGCACAATGTTCTGGACTTAATTTATTTACTTATGCGGACGATTCTCAAATCGTCTTTTCTTTATCCCAAGTTGACCCTGCCTCGACCTCCCCCCTGCAGGCGGGTCTCAGCGAATTATCCCACTGGATGAACCACAACCTGCTCAAATTAAATGGTGGGAAGACCGAGGTTTTGGTACTTGGGAATAAACCCGACCTCTGGAGCCCTGGGCACTGGCCAGCTGCTATGGGTTCTTTACCTTCCCCTTCCAAATATGTGCGTAATCTTGGGTTGATCATCGACAATGGTTTATCCATGAAATGTCAGGCCAACAAAGTGGCAGCCACCTGCTTTACCATCCTGCGGTGGCTGAGAAAAATCTTTTGGATGTTACCATCCGAAACGCAGAAGTCCGTAGTGGATGCCTTGGTGACCTCCAGGTTGGACTATGGCAACGTACTCTACCTGGGGTCTACCAAGGCAGTCACACGGCGTCTTCAATTGGTCCAAAATGCCGCCGCTCGGCTTCTCTGTGGCTGTCGTAAAACCGATCACATCACAGAACGCCTTCGGGAGCTCCATTGGCTCCGTTTTGAAAGTCGAGTAAAGTTCAAGGCTTTGAGCTACATGCACAAGATCAAGGCGGGGGTAGCTCCCTTGTATCTTCAGTCCCTTGTCAAACCCTACACTCCTTCTCGTTCTCTTCGTTCTTCTCAATATCTATTTTATGTACCTAAGTACAGACTTTCTAGAATTGGTGGCAGTTCTTTTGTTAATCTTGGACCAAGACTTTGGAACTCCCTCCCCGTGGACATTCGCATGGAGAACTGTCATGCTCGCTTCCGCAGAGCCGTTAAAACCTGGCTCTTTAACCAATAATCCCTCATCTGCTAGTGATATGCTGCTTCTGTCCTTTCAGCGCCGGGAAACCCTTATGGGTAGCTGTCGCGCTATATAAACGTAATAAATAAATAAATAAATACTTATTGTAATTTTTAAGGGACTTTGGCCTATTTTCTGATTTGCCCTTGTCCTTTATTCGTTCCCGCTCCCTCAGAGCCGTGTGCAACAGATTGTACCCTTCCCAGATGTGCTGTCCCAATCTGTCTCTGGGGTCCCTCTTAGGACTCAGCTGGCTATCTTACTACAGAAATGGTTATATCAAACAGTTGGCATCACTGTATCCCACTCACATTTTACAACTGACCTTTGAGACTGTGCAACAAGGGGGAAGGGTCGTTCAAACTTTTCCTTTAATTTTATTTTATGTATGTTATCTTTAAAAGACATTCTTCTAATTTGCAGTACCTCAAATGCCCTGTTTAAGGCCACTTGATTTTCTGTGTCCTGCAATCTAAGTGCTTGGTTGGGTGTTGCTTTCCCGTACCAATCGGTCTACAGATTTCCACACTAGGAACAAGAACTCTCTGTACTACCTTAACAGCAGTATCTGTTTGACAGAAGCTTCTTTAGTAACAAGAGATCAGTGGGTTAAAGCATGCACTGCAAGGATCGATGGGTAACCATCAAATGTTTGCTTACACGGTCTGTGAAGTTGATGTGATGGTTCATTTCTCCTGCAAAGCACTGGGCATAATCTATAGGTCACAGATTTACATACTAGTACATTTCCAATGCTGTTCTTGTATTTGGAATAGAGATCGAGGTGTAATCCCAGGTCAAAGATCCTTTCCAAACAAGATAGCTCACTGGAGTATGTGCCTGCTGCAAACCCCATCTGTACTGTTCAGGACATAAGTAGCTAGCTCAAGCTTCCACTCTTTGAGTGTGATAAAGTTAGTACCAGTAAGTTGCATTACAATTAACAGCTTTAGTAAATATCAAGGAAAAATTACGATTGTACTGGGTGTGATTTGCACAGTTATTATTAGTGTAATGATTCCACTACACCTTCACTAGATATACTGGGATGGGACTCTGGTAGATGAGCAGAACCTCTTATTCCCGATTTCTGCTGGCTCAGTGTACACTGTAGGGGCTGGGGTTCTACCTCCTGGCTCGCCCCCAAACCCCCACTCCCGGATGGGGTTTCCCTCAGCCTGGCACCTCCCTCTTCAGCTCCAACATGACCACAGGTTCAACCACCCGGTTCTTAGAAAAATGCCACTGGCAGTGGGAGAACTTTTGTAAATCATCAATTCAGCCTGGCAGCACCAGTCTAGATCACTTTCCCAATCCTCCACTGACGGAGTGGCAGCTGCCCCCCATTTCTTTGCACAGTTTGTTTAGCTACCACTGCGGCTGGCACCAATCATTGCTTTATATCTCTTGGCTAGTCGTCATTTGCCTCCGATCTCAGGAGAAACCATTTGGCCTCCAAGGGGTCTACCATGCCCAACGCCTCCGACATTAACTTGGCAATTTCCTCCAATACTCCTGAAGAATCTGGCATTCCCAGAGTAGGTGGTAGAAAGAACCTTGTTTATTCTCACTCCTACCCGTATAGCACTGACCTGAAGTAATACACCCTGTGTAGCACTTTAAGCTGTATAAGTCGAAACCTCATCCAGATCGCCACCTCTCTTGGGCCCTGCAGCATTCTACCCATTGCTCGTCTTCCATGGAGCCCATATCTTGTTCCCATACCAACTGCAGACCACCCATGGGGTCCAGGGCATTATTAATGATCTTTTTAAGGATATGGTCTTGTTCTTGCTTTGACAGTAGCCTGCCTTTTACTGGTGAGGCAGTCTCCAGGGTCTCTACCTCAAGAATATGCTTCTGTAATGTGTGTCTCCATTGAAAATATTTCAGCCATTCTCCTTTCCCATCTCATAATCCCTTTGTAAATCCACAAACGTGATATATGCTACAGTCTCGCGATGTTTCCTAATGTTTAAATTCCCAGTAACTCCCATTTGGCAAAGCCCTCTAATTTACCTACTTCCTTCAGAAAGTCACCCGTCCAGAGCGGCGTCATTGATGAGAGTTTGCTCTCCCAACCTAAGTGCTTTCTTGCCGCTTTCCAAGACCTGGCTACTGTGTTGGTATTTACAGAAGAAGTTTATCCATTTGTTTCGTGTATAACAATTCCTGTGGGCCAAGTGTTCTACCCTGGCTCCGCTCTGTCTTCAAATATCCAGCCATTCACATTCACCAGCTCTGAGGCCCAGTAAAAACTGCGAACGCCGGGCACCACTAGGCCCCCTTTGAAGACCCCTCTATGGAACATGATCAGTGCTGTACGAGGGGACGCCCCGCACCATAGTAGCACCTGTAATTCTGAATCCACCCTACGGAAGAAGAGGTGGGGTACTTCATATGGTGAGTTTTGCAACACGTAAAGCAGACGTGGGAGAGGCATCATTTTGAACAGTACCGCTCCTTCCATTCGAGTCAGGGGGAGTGTGTGCCAATGTTTACCATCTTTATGAACCGATCTAGCTGCCACTTGAGAAGGAAGCTTGATGGGGCTGGGAGAAACAAGAGAAGGAAGCTTGATGGGGCTGAGAGACACATGAGAAGGAAGCTTGATGGGGCTGAGAGACATATGAGAAGGAAGCTTGATGGGGCTGAGAGACACATGAGAAGGAAGCTTGATGGGGCTGAGAGACACTTGAGAAGGAAGCTTGATGGGGCTGAGACACTTGAGAAGGAAGTTTGATAGGGCTGAGAGACACATGATAAGGAAGCTTGATGGTGCTGAGAGACACTATAGAAGGAAGCTTGATGGGGCTGAGACACTTGAGAAGGAAGCTTGATGGGGCTGAGAGACCCATGAGAAGGAAGCTTGATGGGGCTGAGAGACACTTGAGAAGGAAGCTTGATGGGGCTGAGACACTTGAGAAGGAAGCTTGAGGGGGCTGAGAGACACTTGAGAAGGAAGCTTGATGGGGCTGAGAGACATGAGAAGGAAGCTTGATGGGGCTGAGAGACACAAGAGAAGGAAGCTTGATGGGGCTGAGAGACACTTGAGAAGGAAGCTTGATGGGGCTGAGAGACACTTGAGAAGGAAGCTTGATGGGGCTGAGAGACTCACGAGAAGGAAGCTTGATGGGGCTGCGAGACACTTGAGAAGGAAGCTTGATCGGGCTGAGAGACACTTGAGAAGGAAGCTTGATGGGGCTGAGAGACACATGATAAGGAAGCTTGATGGTGCTGAGAGACACTATAGAAGGAAGCTTGATGGGGCTGAGAGACACAAGGGAAGGAAGCTTGATGGGGCTGAGAGACCCATGAGAAGGAAGCTTGATGGGGCTGAGAGACACAAGAGAAGGAAGCTTGATGGGGCTGAGACACTTGAGAAGGAAGCTTGATGGGGCTGAGAGACCCATGAGAAGGAAGCTTGATGGGGCTGAGAGACACTTGAGAAGGAAGCTTGATGGGGCTGAGACACTTGAGAAGGAAGCTTGATGGGGCTGAGAGACACTTGAGAAGGAAGCTTGATGGGGCTGAGAGACATGAGAAGGAAGCTTGATGGGGCTGAGAGACACAAGAGAAGGAAGCTTGATGGGGCTGAGAGACACTTGAGAAGGAAGCTTGATGGGGCTGAGAGAAACAAGAGAAGGAAGCTTGATGGGGCTGAGACACTTGAGAAGGAAGCTTGATGGAGCTGAGAGACACTTGAGAAGGAAGCTTGATGGGGCTGAGAGACACATGATAAGGAAGCTTGATGGGGCTGAGAGACACAAGAGAAGGAAGCTTGATGGGGCTGAGAGACACTTGAGAAGGACGCTTGATGGAGCTGAGAGACACTTGAGAAGGAAGCTTGATGGGGCTGAGAGACACATGATAAGGAAGCTTGATGGGGCTGAGAGACTCTTGAGAAGGAAGCTTGATGGGGCTGAGAGACTCTTGAGAAGGAAGCTTGATGGGGTTGAGAGACACAAGAGAAGGAAGCTTGATGGGGCTGAGAGACACAAGAGAAGGAAGCTTGATGGGGCTGAGACACTTGAGAAGGAAGCTTGATGGGGTTGAGAGACACAAGAGAATGAAGCTTGATGGGGCTGAGAGACACTTGAGAAGGAAGCTTGATGGGGCTGAGAGACACTTGAGAAGGAAGCTTGATGGGGCTGAGAGACACTTGAGAAGGAAGTTGATGGGGCTGAGACACTTGAGAAGGAAGCTTGATGGGGTTGAGAGACACTTGCGAAGGAAGCTTGATGGGGCTGAGACACTTGAGAAGGAAGCTTGATGGGGCTGAGAGACACAAGAGAAGAAAGCTTGATGGGGCTGACAGACTCATGAGAAGGAAGCTTGATGGGGCTGAGAGACACTTGAGAAGGAAGCTTGATGGGGCTGAGAGACACTTGAGAAGGAAGTTGATGGGGCTGAGACACTTGAGAAGGAAGCTCGATGGGGTTGAGAGACACTTGAGAAGGAAGCTTGATGGGGCTGAGACACTTGAGAAGGAAGCTTGATGGGGCTGAGAGACACAAGAGAAGGAAGCTTGATGGGGCTGAGAGACACAAGAGAAGGAAGCTTGATGGGGCTGAGACACAAGAGAAGGAAGCTTGATGGAGCTTTGAGACATGAGAAGGAAGCTTGATGGAGCTGAGAGACATGAGAAGGAAGCTTGATGGGGCTGAGAGACACCTGAGAAGGAAGCTTGATGGGGCTGAGAGACACTTGAGAAGGAAGCTTGATGGGGCTGAGACACTTGAGAAGGAAGCTTGATGGGGCTGAGAGACACAAGAGAAGGAAGCTTGATGGGGCTGAGAGACTCACGAGAAGGAAGCTTGATGGGGCTGCGAGACACTTGAGAAGGAAGCTTGATCGGGCTGAGAGACACTTGAGAAGGAAGCTTGATGGGGCTGCGAGACACTTGAGAAGGAAGCTTGATGGGGCTGAGAGACCCACGAGAAGGAAGCTTGATGGGGCTGAGACACAAGAGAAGGAAGCTTGATGGGGCTGAGAGACCCATGAGAAGGAAGCTTGATGGGGCTGAGAGACACAAGAGAAGGAAGCTTGATGGGGCTGAGACACTTGAGAAGGAAGCTTGATGGGGCTGAGAGACCCATGAGAAGGAAGCTTGATGGGGCTGAGAGACACTTGAGAAGGAAGCTTGATGGGGCTGAGACACTTGAGAAGGAAGCTTGATGGGGCTGAGAGACACTTGAGAAGGAAGCTTGATGGGGCTGAGAGACATGAGAAGGAAGCTTGATGGGGCTGAGAGACACAAGAGAAGGAAGCTTGATGGGGCTGAGAGACACTTGAGAAGGAAGCTTGATGGGGCTGAGAGACACAAGAGAAGGAAGCTTGATGGGGCTGAGACACTTGAGAAGGAAGCTTGATGGAGCTGAGAGACACTTGAGAAGGAAGCTTGATGGGGCTGAGAGACACATGATAAGGAAGCTTGATGGGGCTGAGAGACACAAGAGAAGGAAGCTTGATGGGGCTGAGAGACACTTGAGAAGGAAGCTTGATGGAGCTGAGAGACACTTGAGAAGGAAGCTTGATGTGGCTGAGAGACACATGATAAGGAAGCTTGATGGGGATGAGAGACACTTGAGAAGGAAGCTTGATGGGGCTGAGAGACACTTGAGAAGGAAGCTTGATGGGGCTGAGAGACACTTGAGAAGGAAGCTTGATGGGGCTGAGAGACTCTTGAGAAGGAAGCTTGATGGGGCTGAGAGACACTTGAGAAGGAAGTTGATGGGGCTGAGACACTTGAGAAGGAAGCTTGATGGGGTTGAGAGACACTTGAGAAGGAAGCTTGATGGGGCTGAGACACTTGAGAAGGAAGCTTGATGGGGCTGAGAGACACAAGAGAAGGAAGCTTGATGGGGCTGAGAGACACAAGAGAAGGAAGCTTGATGGGGCTGAGAGACAAGAGAAGGAAGCTTGATGGAGCTGAGAGACATGAGAAGGAAGCTTGATGGGGCTGAGAGACACCAGAGAAGGAAGCTTGATGGGGCTGAGAGACACAAGAGAAGGAAGCTTGATGGGGCTGAGAGACACTTGAGAAGGAAGCTTGATGGGGCTGAGACACTTGAGAAGGAAGCTTGATGGGGCTGAGAGACACAAGAGAAGGAAGCTTGATGGGGCCGAGAGACTCATGAGAAGGAAGCTTGATGGGGCTGAGAGACACAAGAGAAGGAAGCTTGATGGGGCTGACAGACTCATGAGAAGGAAGATTGATGGGGCTGAGAGACACTTGAGAAGGAAGCTTGATGGGGCTGAGAGACACTTGAGAAGGAAGCTTGATGGGGCTGAGAGACACAAGAGAAGGAAGCTTGATGGGGCTGAGAGACTCATGAGAAGGAAGCTTGATGGGGCTGAGAGACACAAGAGAAGGAAGCTTGATGGGGCTGACAGACTCATGAGAAGGAAGCTTGATGGGGCTGAGAGACACTTGAGAAGGAAGCTTGATGGGGCTGAGAGACATGAGAAGGAAGCTTGATGGGGCTGAGAGACACAAGAGAAGGAAGCTTGATGGGGCTGAGAGACACTTGAGAAGGAAGCTTGATGGGGCTGAGAGACACTTGAGAAGGAAGCTTGATGGGGCTGAGAGACTCACGAGAAGGAAGCTTGATGGGGCTGCGAGACACTTGAGAAGGAAGCTTGATCGGGCTGAGAGACACTTGAGAAGGAAGCTTGATGGGGCTGCGAGACACTTGAGAAGGAAGCTTGATGGGGCTGAGAGACCCACGAGAAGGAAGCTTGATGGGGCTGAGACACAAGAGAAGGAAGCTTGATGGGGCTGAGAGACCCATGAGAAGGAAGCTTGATGGGGCTGAGAGACACAAGAGAAGGAAGCTTGATGGGGCTGAGACACTTGAGAAGGAAGCTTGATGGGGCTGAGAGACCCATGAGAAGGAAGCTTGATGGGGCTGAGAGACACTTGAGAAGGAAGCTTGATGGGGCTGAGACACTTGAGAAGGAAGCTTGATGGGGCTGAGAGACACTTGAGAAGGAAGCTTGATGGGGCTGAGAGACATGAGAAGGAAGCTTGATGGGGCTGAGAGACACAAGAGAAGGAAGCTTGATGGGGCTGAGAGACACTTGAGAAGGAAGCTTGATGGGGCTGAGAGACACAAGAGAAGGAAGCTTGATGGGGCTGAGACACTTGAGAAGGAAGCTTGATGGAGCTGAGAGACACTTGAGAAGGAAGCTTGATGGGGCTGAGAGACACATGATAAGGAAGCTTGATGGGGCTGAGAGACACAAGAGAAGGAAGCTTGATGGGGCTGAGAGACACTTGAGAAGGAAGCTTGATGGAGCTGAGAGACACTTGAGAAGGAAGCTTGATGGGGCTGAGAGACACATGATAAGGAAGCTTGATGGGGATGAGAGACACTTGAGAAGGAAGCTTGATGGGGCTGAGAGACACTTGAGAAGGAAGCTTGATGGGGCTGAGAGACTCTTGAGAAGGAAGCTTGATGGGGCTGAGAGACTCTTGAGAAGGAAGCTTGATGGGGTTGAGAGACACAAGAGAAGGAAGCTTGATGGGGCTGAGAGACACAAGAGAAGGAAGCTTGATGGGGCTGAGAGACACTTGAGAAGGAAGGTTGATGGGGCTGAGACACTTGAGAAGGAAGCTTGATGGGGCTGAGACACTTGAGAAGGAAGCTTGATGGGGCTGAGAGACACAAGAGAAGGAAGATTGATGGGGCTGAGAGACTCATGAGAAGGAAGCTTGATGGGGCTGAGAGACACAAGAGAAGGAAGCTTGATGGGGCTGAGAGACACAAGAGAAGGAAGCTTGATGGGGCTGAGAGACATTTGAGAAGGAAGCTTGATGGGGCTGAGAGACACCAGAGAAGGAAGCTTGATGGGGCTGAGACACTTGAGAAGGAAGTTTGATGGGGCTGAGAGACACATGAGAAGGAAGCTTGATGGGGCTGAGAGACACTTGAGAAGGAAGCTTGATGGGGCTGAGAGACACAAGAGAAGAAAGCTTGATGGGGCTGACAGACTCATGAGAAGGAAGCTTGATGGGGCTGAGAGACACTTGAGAAGAAAGCTTGATGGGGCTGAGAGACACAAGAGAAGGAAGCTTGATGGGGCTGAGATACACTTGAGAAGGAAGCTTGATGGGGCTGAGAGACACAAGAGAAGGAAGCTTGATGGGGCTGACAGACACAAGAGAAGGAAGCTTGATGGGGCTGAGAGACACTTGAGAAGGAAGCTTGATGGGGCTGAGAGACACTTGAGAAGGAAGCTTGATGGGGCCGAGAGACACTTGAGAAGGAAGCTTGATGGGGCTGAGAGACTCTTGAGAAGGAAGCTTGATGGGGCTGAGAGACTCTTGAGAAGGAAGCTTGATGGGGTTGAGAGACACAAGAGAAGGAAGCTTGATGGGGCTGAGAGACACAAGAGAAGGAAGCTTGATGGGGCTGAGACACTTGAGAAGGAAGCTTGATGGGGTTGAGAGACACAAGAGAATGAAGCTTGATGGGGCTGAGAGACACTTGAGAAGGAAGCTTGATGGGGCTGAGAGACACTTGAGAAGGAAGCTTGATGGGGCTGAGAGACACTTGAGAAGGAAGTTGATGGGGCTGAGACACTTGAGAAGGTAGCTTGATGGGGTTGAGAGACACTTGAGAAGGAAGCTTGATGGGGCTGAGACACTTGAGAAGGAAGCTTGATGGGGCTGAGAGACACAAGAGAAGAAAGCTTGATGGGGCTGACAGACTCATGAGAAGGAAGCTTGATGGGGCTGAGAGACACTTGAGAAGGAAGCTTGATGGGGCTGAGAGACACTTGAGAAGGAAGTTGATGGGGCTGAGACACTTGAGAAGGAAGCTTGATGGGGTTGAGAGACACTTGAGAAGGAAGCTTGATGGGGCTGAGACACTTGAGAAGGAAGCTTGATGGGGCTGAGAGACGCAAGAGAAGGAAGCTTGATGGGGCTGAGAGACACAAGAGAAGGAAGCTTGATGGGGCTGAGACACAAGAGAAGGAAGCTTGATGGAGCTGAGAGACATGAGAAGGAAGCTTGATGGAGCTGAGAGACATGAGAAGGAAGCTTGATGGGGCTGAGAGACACCAGAGAAGGAAGCTTGATGGGGCTGAGAGACACAAGAGAAGGAAGCTTGATGGGGCTGAGAGACACTTGAGAAGGAAGCTTGATGGGGCTGAGACACTTGAGAAGGAAGCTTGATGGGGCTGGGAGACACAAGAGAAGGAAGCTTGATGGGGCCGAGAGACTCATGAGAAGGAAGCTTGATGGGGCTGAGAGACACAAGAGAAGGAAGCTTGATGGGGCTGACAGACTCATGAGAAGGAAGATTGATGGGGCTGAGAGACACTTGAGAAGGAAGCTTGATGAGGCTGAGAGACACTTGAGAAGGAAGCTTGATGGGGCTGAGAGACACAAGAGAAGGAAGCTTGATGGGGCTGAGAGACTCATGAGAAGGAAGCTTGATGGGGCTGAGAGACACAAGAGAAGGAAGCTTGATGGGGCTGACAGACTCATGAGAAGGAAGCTTGATGGGGCTGAGAGACACTTGAGAAGGAAGCTTGATGGGGCTGAGAGACACTTGAGAAGGAAGCTTGATGGGGCTGGGATACACATGAGAAGGAAGCTTGATGGGGCTGAGAGACACAAGAGAAGGAAGCTTGATGGGGCTGAGACACTTGAGAAGGAAGCTTGATGGGGTTGAGAGACACAAGAGAAGGAAGCTTGATGGGGCTGAGAGACACTTGAGAAGGAAGCTTGATGGGGCTGAGAGACACTTGAGAAGGAAGTTGATGGGACTGAGACACTTGAGAAGGAAGCTTGATGGGGTTGAGAGACACTTGAGAAGGAAGCTTGATGGGGCTGAGAGACACATGAGAAGGAAGCTTGATGGTGCTGAGAGACACAAGAGAAGGAAGCTTGATGGGGCTGAGAGACACAAGAGAAGGAAGCTTGATGGGGCTGAGACACAAGAGAAGGAAGCTTGATGGAGCTGAGAGACATGAGAAGGAAGCTTGATGGAGCTGAGAGACATGAGAAGGAAGCTTGATGGGGCTGAGAGACACCAGAGAAGGAAGCTTGATGGGGCTGAGAGACACAAGAGAAGGAAGCTTGATGGGGCTGAGAGACACTTGAGAAGGAAGCTTGATGGGGCTGAGACACTTGAGAAGGAAGCTTGATGGGACTGAGACACTTGAGAAGGAAGCTTGATGGGGCTGAGACACTTGAGAAGGAAGCTTGATGGGGCTGAGACACAAGAGAAGGAAGCTTGATGGGGCTGAGAGACACAAGAGAAGGAAGCTTGATGGGGCTGAGAGACACTTGAGAAGGAAGCTTGATGGGGCTGAGAGACACTTGAGAAGGAAGCTTGATGGGGCTGAGAGACACTTGAGAATGAAGCTTGATGGGGCTGAGACACTTGAGAAGGAAGCTTGAAGGGACTGAGAGACACTTGAGAAGGAAGCTTGAAGGGACTGAGAGACACTTGAGAAGGAAGCTTGATGGGGCTGAGAGACACATGAGAAGGAAGCTTGATGGGGCTGAGAGACACATGAGAAGGAAGCTTGATGGGGCTGAGAGACTTGAGAAGGAAGCTTGGTGGGGCTGAGAGACACATGAGAAGGAAGATTGATGGGGCTGAGAGACACTTGAGAAGGAAGCTTGATGGGGCTGAGAGACACTTGAGAAGGAAGCTTAATGGGGCTGCGAGACACTTGAGAAGGAAGCTTGATGGGGCTGAGAGACCCACGAGAAGGAAGCTTGATGGGGCTGAGACACAAGAGAAGGAAGCTTGATGGGGCTGAGAGACACAAGAGAAGGAAGCTTGATGGGGCTGACAGACACAAGAGAAGGAAGCTTGATGGGGCTGAGAGACACTTGAGAAGGAAGCTTGATGGGGCTGAGAGACACTTGAGAAGGAAGCTTGATGGGGCCGAGAGACACTTGAGAAGGAAGCTTGATGGGGCTGAGAGACTCTTGAGAAGGAAGCTTGATGGGGCTGAGAGACTCTTGAGAAGGAAGCTTGATGGGGTTGAGAGACACAAGAGAAGGAAGCTTGATGGGGCTGAGAGACACAAGAGAAGGAAGCTTGATGGGGCTGAGACACTTGAGAAGGAAGCTTGATGGGGTTGAGAGACACAAGAGAAGGAAGCTTGATGGGGCTGAGAGACACTTGAGAAGGAAGCTTGATGGGGCTGAGAGACACTTGAGAAGGAAGCTTGATGGGGCTGAGAGACACTTGAGAAGGAAGTTGATGGGGCTGAGACACTTGCGAAGGAAGCTTGATGGGGTTGAGAGACACTTGAGAAGGAAGCTTGATGGGGCTGAGAGACACTTGAGAAGGAAGCTTGATGGGGCTGAGAGACACTTGAGAAGGAAGCTTGATGGGGCTGAGAGACACTTGAGAAGGAAGTTGATGGGGCTGAGACACTTGCGAAGGAAGCTTGATGGGGTTGAGAGACACTTGAGAAGGAAGCTTGATGGGGCTGAGACACTTGCGAAGGAAGCTTGATGGGGTTGAGAGACACTTGAGAAGGAAGCTTGATGGGGCTGAGAGACACTTGAGAAGGAAGCTTGATGGGGCTGAGAGACACTTGAGAAGGAAGCTTGATGGGGCTGAGAGACACTTGAGAAGGAAGTTGATGGGGCTGAGACACTTGCGAAGGAAGCTTGATGGGGTTGAGAGACACAAGAGAAGGAAGCTTGATGGGGCTGAGAGACACTTGAGAAGGAAGCTTGATGGGGCTGAGAGACACTTGAGAAGGAAGCTTGATGGGGCTGAGAGACACTTGAGAAGGAAGTTGATGGGGCTGAGACACTTGCGAAGGAAGCTTGATGGGGTTGAGAGACACTTGAGAAGGAAGCTTGATGGGGCTGAGACACTTGAGAAGGAAGCTTGATGGGGCTGAGAGACACAAGAGAAGAAAGCTTGATGGGACTGACAGACTCATGAGAAGGAAGCTTGATGGGGCTGAGAGACACTTGAGAAGGAAGCTTGATGGGGCTGAGAGACACTTGAGAAGGAAGTTGATGGGGCTGAGACACTTGAGAAGGAAGCTTGATGGGGTTGAGAGACACTTGAGAAGGAAGCTTGATGGGGCTGAGACACAAGAGAAGGAAGCTTGATGGGGCTGAGAGACACAAGAGAAGGAAGCTTGATGGGGCTGAGACACAAGAGAAGGAAGCTTGATGGAGCTGAGAGACATGAGAAGGAAGCTTGATGGAGCTGAGAGACATGAGAAGGAAGCTTGATGGGGCTGAGAGACACCAGAGAAGGAAGCTTGATGGGGCTGAGAGACACAAGAGAAGGAAGCTTGATGGGGCTGAGAGACACTTGAGAAGGAAGCTTGATGGGGCTGAGACACTTGAGAAGGAAGCTTGATGGGGCTGAGAGACACAAGAGAAGGAAGCTTGATGGGGCCGAGAGACTCATGAGAAGGAAGCTTGATGGGGCTGAGAGACACAAGAGAAGGAAGCTTGATGGGGCTGACAGACTCATGAGAAGGAAGATTGATGGGGCTGAGAGACACTTGAGAAGGAAGCTTGATGGGGCTGAGAGACACTTGAGAAGGAAGCTTGATGGGGCTGAGAGACACAAGAGAAGGAAGCTTGATGGGGCTGAGAGACTCATGAGAAGGAAGCTTGATGGGGCTGAGAGACACAAGAGAAGGAAGCTTGATGGGGCTGACAGACTCATGAGAAGGAAGCTTGATGGGGCTGAGAGACACTTGAGAAGGAAGCTTGATGGGGCTGAGAGACACTTGAGAAGGAAGCTTGATGGGGCTGGGAGACACATGAGAATGAAGCTTGATGGGGCTGAGAGACACAAGAGAAGGAAGCTTGATGGGGCTGAGACACTTGAGAAGGAAGCTTGATGGGGTTGAGAGACACAAGAGAAGGAAGCTTGATGGGGCTGAGAGACACTTGAGAAGGAAGCTTGATGGGGCTGAGAGACACTTGAGAAGGAAGTTGATGGGGCTGAGACACTTGAGAAGGAAGCTTGATGGGGTTGAGAGACACTTGAGAAGGAAGCTTGATGGGGCTGAGAGACACATGAGAAGGAAGCTTGATGGGGCTGAGGGACACAAGAGAAGGAAGCTTGATGGGGCTGAGAGACACAAGAGAAGGAAGCTTGATGGGGCTGAGACACAAGAGAAGGAAGCTTGATGGAGCTGAGAGACATGAGAAGGAAGCTTGATGGAGCTGAGAGACATGAGAAGGAAGCTTGATGGGGCTGAGAGACACCAGAGAAGGAAGCTTGATGGGGCTGAGAGACACAAGAGAAGGAAGCTTGATGGGGCTGAGAGACACTTGAGAAGGAAGCTTGATGGGGCTGAGACACTTGAGAAGGAAGCTTGATGGGACTGAGACACTTGAGAAGGAAGCTTGATGGGGCTGAGACACTTGAGAAGGAAGCTTGATGGGGCTGAGACACAAGAGAAGGAAGCTTGATGGGGCTGAGAGACACATGAGAAGGAAGCTTGATGGGGCTGAGAGACACTTGAGAAGGAAGCTTGATGGGGCTGAGAGACACTTGAGAAGGAAGCTTGATGGGGCTGAGAGACACTTGAGAATGAAGCTTGATGGGGCTGAGACACTTGAGAAGGAAGCTTGAAGGGACTGAGAGACACTTGAGAAGGAAGCTTGAAGGGACTGAGAGACACTTGAGAAGGAAGCTTGATGGGGCTGAGAGACACATGAGAAGGAAGCTTGATGGGGCTGAGAGACACATGAGAAGGAAGCTTGATGGGGCTGAGAGACTTGAGAAGGAAGCTTGGTGGGGCTGAGAGACACATGAGAAGGAAGATTGATGGGGCTGAGAGACACTTGAGAAGGAAGCTTGATGGGGCTGAGAGACACTTGAGAAGGAAGCTTGATGGGGCTGCGAGACACTTGAGAAGGAAGCTTGATGGGGCTGAGAGACCCACGAGAAGGAAGCTTGATGGGGCTGAGACACAAGAGAAGGAAGCTTGATGGGGCTGAGAGACACTTGAGAAGGAAGCTTGATGGGGCTGAGACACTTTAGAAGGAAGCTTGATGGGGCGGAGAGACACTTGAGAAGGAAGCTTGATGGGGCTGAGAGACACTTGAGAAGGAAGCTTGATGGTGCTGAGAGACACATGAGAAGGAAGCTTGATGGGGCTGAGACACTTCAAAAGGAAGCTTGATGGGGCTGAGAGACACTTGAGAAGGAAGCTTGATGGGGCTGAGAGACACTTGAGAAGGAAGCTTGATGGGACTGAGACCCATGAGAAGGAAGCTTGATGGGGCTGAGAGACACTTGCGAAGGAAGCTTGATGGGGCTGAGACACATGAGAAGGAAGCTTGATGGGACTGAGACCCATGAGAAGGAAGCTTGATGGGGCTGAGACCCATGAGAAGGAAGCTTGATGGGGCTGAGACCCATTAGAAGGAAGCTTGATGGGGCTGAGACACTTGAGAAGGAAGCTTGATGGGGCTGAGACCCATGAGAAGGAAGCTTGATGGGGCTGAGACACTTGAGAAGGAAGCTTGATGGGGCTGAGAGACACTTGAGAAGGAAGCTTGATGGGACTGAGACCCATGAGAAGGAAGCTTGATGGGGCTGAGAGACACTTGAGAAGGAAGCTTGATGGGACTGAGACCCATGAGAAGGAAGCTTGATGGGGCTGAGACACTTGAGAAGGAAGCTTGATGGGGCTGAGAGACACTTGAGAAGGAAGCTTGATGGGGCTGAGAGACACTTGAGAAGGAAGCTTGATGGGGCTGAGAGACACTTGAGAAGGAAGCTTGATGGGGCTGAGAGACACTTGAGAAGGAAGCTTGATGGGGCTGAGAGACCCATGAGAAGGAAGCTTGATGGCGCTGAGAGACACTTGAGAAGGAAGCTTGATGGGGCTGAGAGACACATGAGAAGGAAGCTTGATGGGGCTGAGAGACATGAGAAGGAAGCTTGATGGGGCTGAGAGACATGAGAAGGAAGCTTGATGGGGCTGAGAGACACTTGAGAAGGAAGCTTGATGGGGCTGAGACCCATGAGAAGGAAGCTTGATGGGGCTGAGAGACACGTGAGAAGGAAGCTTGATGGGGCTGTGAGACACAAGAGAAGGAAGCTTGATGGGGCTGAGAGACACTTGAGAAGGAAGCTTGATGGGGCTGTGAGACACTTGAGAAGGAAGCGTGATGGGGCTGAGAGACACATGAGAAGGAAGCTTGATGGGGCTGAGAGACATGAGAAGGAAGCTTGATGGGGCTGAGAGACACTTGAGAAGGAAGCTTGATGGGACTGAGACACTTGAGAAGGAAGCTTGATGGGGCTGAGAGACACATGAGAAGGAAGCTTGATGAGCTGAGAGACACAAGAGAAGGAAGCTTGATGGGGCTGAGAGACACTTGAGAAGGAAGCTTGATGGGGTGAGAGACACAAGAGAAGGAAGCTTGAAGGGGCTGAGAGACACATGAGAAGGAAGCTTGATGGGGCTGAGAGACACTTGAGAAGGAAGCTTGATGGGGCTGAGAGACACTTGAGAAGGAAGCTTGATGGGGCTGAGAGACACTTGAGAAGGAAGCTTGATGGGGCTGAGAGACACAAGAGAAGGAAGCTTGATGGGGCTGAGAGACACAAGAGAAGGAAGCTTGATGGGGCCGAGAGACACAAGAGAAGGAAGCTTGATGGGGCTGAGAGACACTTGAGGAGGAAGCTTGATGGGGCTGAGAGACACTTGTGAAGGAAGCTTGATGAGGCTGAGACACTTGAGAAGGAAGCTTGATGGGACTGAGAGACACTTGAGAAGGAAGCTTGATGGGGCTGAGAGACACTTGAGAAGGAAGCTTGATGGGGCTGAGAGACACTTGAGAAGGAAGCTTGATGGGGTGAGAGACACAAGAGAAGGAAGCTTGATGGGGTGAGAGACACAAGAGAAGGAAGCTTGATGGGGCTGAGAGACATGAGAAGGAAGCTTGATGGGGCTGAGACACTTGAGAAGGAAGCTTGATGGGGCAGAGAGACACTTGAGAAGGAAGCTTGAAGGGGCTGAGACACTTGAGAAGGAAGCTTCATGGGGCTGAGAGACACTTGAGAAGGAAGCTTGATGGGGCTGAGAGACACTTGAGAAGGAAGCTTGATGGGGCTGTGAGACACTTGAGAAGGAAGCTTGATGGGGCTGAGAGACATGAGAAGGAAGCTTGATGGGGCTGAGAGACACTCGAGAAGGAAGCTTGATGGGGCTGAGAGACACAAGAGAAGGAAGCTTGATGGGGCTGAGAGACACTTGAGAAGGAAGCTTGATGGGGCTGAGACACTTGAGAAGGAAGCGTGATGGGGCTGAGAGACACATGAGAAGGAAGCTTGATGGGGCTGAGAGACATGAGAAGGAAGCTTGATGGGGCTGAGAGACATGAGAAGGAAGCTTGATGGGGCTGAGAGACACTTGAGAAGGAAGCTTGATGGGGCTGAGAGACACAAGAGAAGGAAGCTTGATGGGGCTGAGAGACACTTGAGAAGGAAGCTTGATGGGGCTGAGACACTTGAGAAGGAAGCTTGATGGGGCTGAGAGACACAAGAGAAGGAAGCTTGATGGGGCCGAGAGACTCATGAGAAGGAAGCTTGATGGGGCTGAGAGACACAAGAGAAGGAAGCTTGATGGGGCTGACAGACTCATGAGAAGGAAGATTGATGGGGCTGAGAGACACTTGAGAAGGAAGCTTGATGGGGCTGAGAGACACTTGAGAAGGAAGCTTGATGGGGCTGAGAGACACAAGAGAAGGAAGCTTGATGGGGCTGAGAGACTCATGAGAAGGAAGCTTGATGGGGCTGAGAGACACAAGAGAAGGAAGCTTGATGGGGCTGACAGACTCATGAGAAGGAAGCTTGATGGGGCTGAGAGACACTTGAGAAGGAAGCTTGATGGGGCTGAGAGACACTTGAGAAGGAAGCTTGATGGGGCTGGGAGACACATGAGAATGAAGCTTGATGGGGCTGAGAGACACAAGAGAAGGAAGCTTGATGGGGCTGAGACACTTGAGAAGGAAGCTTGATGGGGTTGAGAGACACAAGAGAAGGAAGCTTGATGGGGCTGAGAGACACTTGAGAAGGAAGCTTGATGGGGCTGAGAGACACTTGAGAAGGAAGTTGATGGGGCTGAGACACTTGAGAAGGAAGCTTGATGGGGTTGAGAGACACTTGAGAAGGAAGCTTGATGGGGCTGAGAGACACATGAGAAGGAAGCTTGATGGGGCTGAGAGACACAAGAGAAGGAAGCTTGATGGGGCTGAGAGACACAAGAGAAGGAAGCTTGATGGGGCTGAGACACAAGAGAAGGAAGCTTGATGGAGCTGAGAGACATGAGAAGGAAGCTTGATGGAGCTGAGAGACATGAGAAGGAAGCTTGATGGGGCTGAGAGACACCAGAGAAGGAAGCTTGATGGGGCTGAGAGACACAAGAGAAGGAAGCTTGATGGGGCTGAGAGACACTTGAGAAGGAAGCTTGATGGGGCTGAGACACTTGAGAAGGAAGCTTGATGGGACTGAGACACTTGAGAAGGAAGCTTGATGGGGCTGAGACACTTGAGAAGGAAGCTTGATGGGGCTGAGACACAAGAGAAGGAAGCTTGATGGGGCTGAGAGACACATGAGAAGGAAGCTTGATGGGGCTGAGAGACACTTGAGAAGGAAGCTTGATGGGGCTGAGAGACACTTGAGAAGGAAGCTTGATGGGGCTGAGAGACACTTGAGAATGAAGCTTGATGGGGCTGAGACACTTGAGAAGGAAGCTTGAAGGGACTGAGAGACACTTGAGAAGGAAGCTTGAAGGGACTGAGAGACACTTGAGAAGGAAGCTTGATGGGGCTGAGAGACACATGAGAAGGAAGCTTGATGGGGCTGAGAGACACATGAGAAGGAAGCTTGATGGGGCTGAGAGACTTGAGAAGGAAGCTTGGTGGGGCTGAGAGACACATGAGAAGGAAGATTGATGGGGCTGAGAGACACTTGAGAAGGAAGCTTGATGGGGCTGAGAGACACTTGAGAAGGAAGCTTGATGGGGCTGCGAGACACTTGAGAAGGAAGCTTGATGGGGCTGAGAGACCCACGAGAAGGAAGCTTGATGGGGCTGAGACACAAGAGAAGGAAGCTTGATGGGGCTGAGAGACACTTGAGAAGGAAGCTTGATGGGGCTGAGACACTTTAGAAGGAAGCTTGATGGGGCGGAGAGACACTTGAGAAGGAAGCTTGATGGGGCTGAGAGACACTTGAGAAGGAAGCTTGATGGTGCTGAGAGACACATGAGAAGGAAGCTTGATGGGGCTGAGACACTTCAAAAGGAAGCTTGATGGGGCTGAGAGACACTTGAGAAGGAAGCTTGATGGGGCTGAGAGACACTTGAGAAGGAAGCTTGATGGGACTGAGACCCATGAGAAGGAAGCTTGATGGGGCTGAGAGACACTTGAGAAGGAAGCTTGATGGGGCTGAGACACATGAGAAGGAAGCTTGATGGGACTGAGACCCATGAGAAGGAAGCTTGATGGGGCTGAGACCCATGAGAAGGAAGCTTGATGGGGCTGAGACCCATTAGAAGGAAGCTTGATGGGGCTGAGACACTTGAGAAGGAAGCTTGATGGGGCTGAGACCCATGAGAAGGAAGCTTGATGGGGCTGAGACACTTGAGAAGGAAGCTTGATGGGGCTGAGAGACACTTGAGAAGGAAGCTTGATGGGACTGAGACCCATGAGAAGGAAGCTTGATGGGGCTGAGAGACACTTGAGAAGGAAGCTTGATGGGACTGAGACCCATGAGAAGGAAGCTTGATGGGGCTGAGACACTTGAGAAGGAAGCTTGATGGGGCTGAGAGACACTTGAGAAGGAAGCTTGATGGGGCTGAGAGACACTTGAGAAGGAAGCTTGATGGGGCTGAGAGACACTTGAGAAGGAAGCTTGATGGGGCTGAGAGACACTTGAGAAGGAAGCTTGATGGGGCTGAGAGACCCATGAGAAGGAAGCTTGATGGCGCTGAGAGACACTTGAGAAGGAAGCTTGATGGGGCTGAGAGACACATGAGAAGGAAGCTTGATGGGGCTGAGAGACATGAGAAGGAAGCTTGATGGGGCTGAGAGACATGAGAAGGAAGCTTGATGGGGCTGAGAGACACTTGAGAAGGAAGCTTGATGGGGCTGAGACCCATGAGAAGGAAGCTTGATGGGGCTGAGAGACACGTGAGAAGGAAGCTTGATGGGGCTGTGAGACACAAGAGAAGGAAGCTTGATGGGGCTGAGAGACACTTGAGAAGGAAGCTTGATGGGGCTGTGAGACACTTGAGAAGGAAGCGTGATGGGGCTGAGAGACACATGAGAAGGAAGCTTGATGGGGCTGAGAGACATGAGAAGGAAGCTTGATGGGGCTGAGAGACACTTGAGAAGGAAGCTTGATGGGACTGAGACACTTGAGAAGGAAGCTTGATGGGGCTGAGAGACACATGAGAAGGAAGCTTGATGAGCTGAGAGACACAAGAGAAGGAAGCTTGATGGGGCTGAGAGACACTTGAGAAGGAAGCTTGATGGGGTGAGAGACACAAGAGAAGGAAGCTTGAAGGGGCTGAGAGACACATGAGAAGGAAGCTTGATGGGGCTGAGAGACACTTGAGAAGGAAGCTTGATGGGGCTGAGAGACACTTGAGAAGGAAGCTTGATGGGGCTGAGAGACACTTGAGAAGGAAGCTTGATGGGGCTGAGAGACACAAGAGAAGGAAGCTTGATGGGGCTGAGAGACACAAGAGAAGGAAGCTTGATGGGGCCGAGAGACACAAGAGAAGGAAGCTTGATGGGGCTGAGAGACACTTGAGGAGGAAGCTTGATGGGGCTGAGAGACACTTGTGAAGGAAGCTTGATGAGGCTGAGACACTTGAGAAGGAAGCTTGATGGGACTGAGAGACACTTGAGAAGGAAGCTTGATGGGGCTGAGAGACACTTGAGAAGGAAGCTTGATGGGGCTGAGAGACACTTGAGAAGGAAGCTTGATGGGGTGAGAGACACAAGAGAAGGAAGCTTGATGGGGTGAGAGACACTTGAGAAGGAAGCTTGATGGGGCTGAGAGACATGAGAAGGAAGCTTGATGGGGCTGAGACACTTGAGAAGGAAGCTTGATGGGGCAGAGAGACACTTGAGAAGGAAGCTTGAAGGGGCTGAGACACTTGAGAAGGAAGCTTCATGGGGCTGAGAGACACTTGAGAAGGAAGCTTGATGGGGCTGAGAGACACTTGAGAAGGAAGCTTGATGGGGCTGTGAGACACTTGAGAAGGAAGCTTGATGGGGCTGAGAGACATGAGAAGGAAGCTTGATGGGGCTGAGAGACACTCGAGAAGGAAGCTTGATGGGGCTGAGAGACACAAGAGAAGGAAGCTTGATGGGGCTGAGAGACACTTGAGAAGGAAGCTTGATGGGGCTGAGACACTTGAGAAGGAAGCGTGATGGGGCTGAGAGACACATGAGAAGGAAGCTTGATGGGGCTGAGAGACATGAGAAGGAAGCTTGATGGGGCTGAGAGACATGAGAAGGAAGCTTGATGGGGCTGAGAGACACTTGAGAAGGAAGCTTGATGGGGCTGAGAGACACAAGAGAAGGAAGCTTGATGGGGCTGAGAGACAAGAGAAGGAAGCTTGATGGGGCTGAGAGACACTTGAGAAGGAAGCTTGATGGGGCTGAGACCCATGAGAAGGAAGCTTGATGGGGCTGAGAGACATGAGAAGGAAGCTTGATGGGGCTGAGAGACACTTGAGAAGGAAGCTTGATGGGGCTGAGAGACATGAGAAGGAAGCTTGATGGGGCTGAGAGACACAAGAGAAGGAAGCTTGATGGGGCTGAGAGACACTTGAGAAGGAAGCTTGATGGGGCTGAGAGACACTTGAGAAGGAAGCTTGATGGGGCTGAGAGACTCACGAGAAGGAAGCTTGATGGGGCTGCGAGACACTTGAGAAGGAAGCTTGATCGGGCTGAGAGACACTTGAGAAGGAAGCTTGATGGGGCTGAGAGACACATGATAAGGAAGCTTGATGGTGCTGAGAGACACTATAGAAGGAAGCTTGATGGGGCTGAGAGACACAAGGGAAGGAAGCTTGATGGGGCTGAGAGACCCATGAGAAGGAAGCTTGATGGGGCTGAGAGACACAAGAGAAGGAAGCTTGATGGGGCTGAGACACTTGAGAAGGAAGCTTGATGGGGCTGAGAGACCCATGAGAAGGAAGCTTGATGGGGCTGAGAGACACTTGAGAAGGAAGCTTGATGGGGCTGAGACACTTGAGAAGGAAGCTTGATGGGGCTGAGAGACACTTGAGAAGGAAGCTTGATGGGGCTGAGAGACATGAGAAGGAAGCTTGATGGGGCTGAGAGACACAAGAGAAGGAAGCTTGATGGGGCTGAGAGACACTTGAGAAGGAAGCTTGATGGGGCTGAGAGAAACAAGAGAAGGAAGCTTGATGGGGCTGAGACACTTGAGAAGGAAGCTTGATGGAGCTGAGAGACACTTGAGAAGGAAGCTTGATGGGGCTGAGAGACACATGATAAGGAAGCTTGATGGGGCTGAGAGACACAAGAGAAGGAAGCTTGATGGGGCTGAGAGACACTTGAGAAGGACGCTTGATGGAGCTGAGAGACACTTGAGAAGGAAGCTTGATGGGGCTGAGAGACACATGATAAGGAAGCTTGATGGGGCTGAGAGACTCTTGAGAAGGAAGCTTGATGGGGCTGAGAGACTCTTGAGAAGGAAGCTTGATGGGGTTGAGAGACCCAAGAGAAGGAAAGCTTGATGGGGCTGAGAGACACAAGAGAAGGAAGCTTGATGGGGCTGAGACACTTGAGAAGGAAGCTTGATGGGGTTGAGAGACACAAGAGAATGAAGCTTGATGGGGCTGAGAGACACTTGAGAAGGAAGCTTGATGGGGCTGAGAGACACTTGAGAAGGAAGCTTGATGGGGCTGAGAGACACTTGAGAAGGAAGTTGATGGGGCTGAGACACTTGAGAAGGAAGCTTGATGGGGTTGAGAGACACTTGCGAAGGAAGCTTGATGGGGCTGAGACACTTGAGAAGGAAGCTTGATGGGGCTGAGAGACACAAGAGAAGAAAGCTTGATGGGGCTGACAGACTCATGAGAAGGAAGCTTGATGGGGCTGAGAGACACTTGAGAAGGAAGCTTGATGGGGCTGAGAGACACAAGAGAAGGAAGCTTGATGGGGCTGAGAGACAAGAGAAGGAAGCTTGATGGGGCTGAGAGACACTTGAGAAGGAAGCTTGATGGGGCTGAGACCCATGAGAAGGAAGCTTGATGGGGCTGAGAGACATGAGAAGGAAGCTTGATGGGGCTGAGAGACACTTGAGAAGGAAGCTTGATGGGGCTGAGAGACATGAGAAGGAAGCTTGATGGGGCTGAGAGACACAAGAGAAGGAAGCTTGATGGGGCTGAGAGACACTTGAGAAGGAAGCTTGATGGGGCTGAGAGACACTTGAGAAGGAAGCTTGATGGGGCTGAGAGACTCACGAGAAGGAAGCTTGATGGGGCTGCGAGACACTTGAGAAGGAAGCTTGATCGGGCTGAGAGACACTTGAGAAGGAAGCTTGATGGGGCTGAGAGACACATGATAAGGAAGCTTGATGGTGCTGAGAGACACTATAGAAGGAAGCTTGATGGGGCTGAGAGACACAAGGGAAGGAAGCTTGATGGGGCTGAGAGACCCATGAGAAGGAAGCTTGATGGGGCTGAGAGACACAAGAGAAGGAAGCTTGATGGGGCTGAGACACTTGAGAAGGAAGCTTGATGGGGCTGAGAGACCCATGAGAAGGAAGCTTGATGGGGCTGAGAGACACTTGAGAAGGAAGCTTGATGGGGCTGAGACACTTGAGAAGGAAGCTTGATGGGGCTGAGAGACACTTGAGAAGGAAGCTTGATGGGGCTGAGAGACATGAGAAGGAAGCTTGATGGGGCTGAGAGACACAAGAGAAGGAAGCTTGATGGGGCTGAGAGACACTTGAGAAGGAAGCTTGATGGGGCTGAGAGAAACAAGAGAAGGAAGCTTGATGGGGCTGAGACACTTGAGAAGGAAGCTTGATGGAGCTGAGAGACACTTGAGAAGGAAGCTTGATGGGGCTGAGAGACACATGATAAGGAAGCTTGATGGGGCTGAGAGACACAAGAGAAGGAAGCTTGATGGGGCTGAGAGACACTTGAGAAGGACGCTTGATGGAGCTGAGAGACACTTGAGAAGGAAGCTTGATGGGGCTGAGAGACACATGATAAGGAAGCTTGATGGGGCTGAGAGACTCTTGAGAAGGAAGCTTGATGGGGCTGAGAGACTCTTGAGAAGGAAGCTTGATGGGGTTGAGAGACCCAAGAGAAGGAAGCTTGATGGGGCTGAGAGACACAAGAGAAGGAAGCTTGATGGGGCTGAGACACTTGAGAAGGAAGCTTGATGGGGTTGAGAGACACAAGAGAATGAAGCTTGATGGGGCTGAGAGACACTTGAGAAGGAAGCTTGATGGGGCTGAGAGACACTTGAGAAGGAAGCTTGATGGGGCTGAGAGACACTTGAGAAGGAAGTTGATGGGGCTGAGACACTTGAGAAGGAAGCTTGATGGGGTTGAGAGACACTTGCGAAGGAAGCTTGATGGGGCTGAGACACTTGAGAAGGAAGCTTGATGGGGCTGAGAGACACAAGAGAAGAAAGCTTGATGGGGCTGACAGACTCATGAGAAGGAAGCTTGATGGGGCTGAGAGACACTTGAGAAGGAAGCTTGATGGGGCTGAGAGACACTTGAGAAGGAAGTTGATGGGGCTGAGACACTTGAGAAGGAAGCTCGATGGGGTTGAGAGACACTTGAGAAGGAAGCTTGATGGGGCTGAGACACTTGAGAAGGAAGCTTGATGGGGCTGAGAGACACAAGAGAAGGAAGCTTGATGGGGCTGAGAGACACAAGAGAAGGAAGCTGGGGCTGAGACACAAGAGAAGGAAGCTTGATGGAGCTGAGAGACATGAGAAGGAAGCTTGATGGAGCTGAGAGACATGAGAAGGAAGCTTGATGGGGCTGAGAGACACCAGAGAAGGAAGCTTGATGGGGCTGAGAGACACTTGAGAAGGAAGCTTGATGGGGCTTGAGACACTTGAGAAGGAAGCTTGATGGGGCTGAGAGACACAAGAGAAGGAAGCTTGATGGGGCTGAGAGACTCACGAGAAGGAAGCTTGATGGGGGCTGCGAGACACTTGAGAAGGAAGCTTGATCGGGCTGAGAGACACTTGAGAAGGAAGCTTGATGGGGCTGCGAGACACTTGAGAAGGAAGCTTGATGGGGCTGAGAGACCCACGAGAAGGAAGCTTGATGGGGCTGAGACACAAGAGAAGGAAGCTTGATGGGGCTGAGAGACCCATGAGAAGGAAGCTTGATGGGGCTGAGAGACACAAGAGAAGGAAGCTTGATGGGGCTGAGACACTTGAGAAGAAAGCTTGATGGGGCTGAGAGACCCATGAGAAGGAAGCTTGATGGGGCTGAGAGACACTTGAGAAGGAAGCTTGATGGGGCTGAGACACTTGAGAAGGAAGCTTGATGGGCTGAGAGACACTTGAGAAGGAAGCTTGATGGGGCTGAGAGACATGAGAAGGAAGCTTGATGGGGCTGAGAGACACAAGAGAAGGAAGCTTGATGGGGCTGAGAGACACTTGAGAAGGAAGCTTGATGGGGCTGAGAGACACAAGAGAAGGAAGCTTGATGGGGCTGAGACACTTGAGAAGGAAGCTTGATGGAGCTGAGAGACACTTGAGAAGGAAGCTTGATGGGGCTGAGAGACACATGATAAGGAAGCTTGATGGGGCTGAGAGACACAAGAGAAGGAAGCTTGATGGGGCTGAGAGACACTTGAGAAGGAAGCTTGATGGAGCTGAGAGACACTTGAGAAGGAAGCTTGATGGGGCTGAGAGACACATGATAAGGAAGCTTGATGGGGATGAGAGACACTTGAGAAGGAAGCTTGATGGGGCTGAGAGACACTTGAGAAGGAGGAGCTTGATGGGGCTGAGAGACACTTGAGAAGGAAGCTTGATGGGGCTGAGAGACTCTTGAGAAGGAAGCTTGATGGGGCTGAGAGACACTTGAGAAGGAAGTTGATGGGGCTGAGACACTTGAGAAGGAAGCTTGATGGGGTTGAGAGACACTTGAGAAGGAAGCTTGATGGGGCTGAGACACTTGAGAAGGAAGCTTGATGGGGCGAGCGCCACAAGAGAAGGAAGCTTGATGGGGCTGAGAGACACAAGAGAAGGAAGCTTGATGGGGCTGAGACACAAGAGAAGGAAGCTTGATGGAGCTGAGAGACATGAGAAGGAAGCTTGATGGAGCTGAGAGACATGGAGAAGGAAGCTTGATGGGGCTGAGAGACACCAGAGAAGGAAGCTTGATGGGGCTGAGAGACACAAGAGAAGGAAGCTTGATGGGGCTGAGAGACACTTGAGAAGGAAGCTTGATGGGGCTGAGACACTTGAGAAGGAAGCATGATGGGGCTGAGAGACACAAGAGAAGGAAGCTTGATGGGGCCGAGAGACTCATGAGAAGGAAGCTTGATGGGGCTGAGAGACACAAGAGAAGGAAGCTTGATGGGGCTGACAGACTCATGAGAAGGAAGATTGATGGGGCTGAGAGACACTTGAGAAGGAAGCTTGATGGGGCTGAGAGACACTTGAGAAGGAAGCTTGATGGGGCTGAGAGACACAAGAGGAAGGAAGCTTGATGGGGCTGAGAGACTCATGAGAAGGAAGCTTGATGGGGCTGAGAGACACAAGAGAAGGAAGCTTGATGGGGCTGACAGACTCATGAGAAGGAAGCTTGATGGGGCTGAGAGACACTTGAGAAGGAAGCTTGATGGGGCTGAGAGACATGAGAAAGGAAGCTTGATGGGGCTGAGAGAACACAAGAGAAGGAAGCTTGATGGGCTGAGAGAACTTGAGAAGGAAGCTTGATGGGGCTGAGAGACACTTGAGAAGGAAGCTTGATGGGGCTGAGAGACTCACGAGAAGGAAGCTTGATGGGGCTGCGAGACACTTGAGAAGGAAGCTTGATGGGCTGAGAGACACTTGAGAAGGAAGCTTGATGGGGCTGCGAGACACTTGAGAAGGAAGCTTGATGGGGCTGAGAGACCCACGAGAAGGAAGCTTGATGGGGCTGAGACACAAGAGAAGGAAGCTTGATGGGGCTGAGAGACCCATGAGAAGGAAGCTTGATGGGGCTGAGAGACACAAGAGAAGGAAGCTTGATGGGGCTGAGACACTTGAGAAGGAAGCTTGATGGGGCTGAGAGACCCATGAGAAGGAAGCTTGATGGGGCTGAGAGACACTTGAGAAGGAAGCTTGATGGGGCTGAGACACTTGAGAAGGAAGCTTGATGGGGCTGAGAGACACTTGAGAAGGAAGCTTGATGGGGCTGAGAGACATGAGAAGGAAGCTTGATGGGGCTGAGAGACACAAGAGAAGGAAGCTTGATGGGGCTGAGAGACACTTGAGAAGGAAGCTTGATGGGGCTGAGAGACACAAGAGAAGGAAGCTTGATGGGGCTGAGACACTTGAGAAGGAAGCTTGATGGAGCTGAGAGACACTTGAGAAGGAAGCTTGATGGGGCTGAGAGACACATGATAAGGAAGCTTGATGGGGCTGAGAGACACAAGAGAAGGAAGCTTGATGGGGCTGAGAGACACTTGAGAAGGAAGCTTGATGGAGCTGAGAGACACTTGAGAAGGAAGCTTGATGGGGCTGAGAGACACATGATAAGGAAGCTTGATGGGGATGAGAGACACTTGAGAAGGAAGCTTGATGGGGCTGAGAGACACTTGAGAAGGAAGCTTGATGGGGCTGAGAGACACTTGAGAAGGAAGCTTGATGGGGCTGAGAGACTCTTGAGAAGGAAGCTTGATGGGGCTGAGAGACTCTTGAGAAGGAAGCTTGATGGGGTTGAGAGACACAAGAGAAGGAAGCTTGATGGGGCTGAGAGACACAAGAGAAGGAAGCTTGATGGGGCTGAGAGACACTTGAGAAGGAAGGTTGATGGGGCTGAGACACTTGAGAAGGAAGCTTGATGGGGCTGAGACACTTGAGAAGGAAGCTTGATGGGGCTGAGAGACACAAGAGAAGGAAGATTGATGGGGCTGAGAGACTCATGAGAAGGAAGCTTGATGGGGCTGAGAGACACAAGAGAAGGAAGCTTGATGGGGCTGAGAGACACAAGAGAAGGAAGCTTGATGGGGCTGAGAGACATTTGAGAAGGAAGCTTGATGGGGCTGAGAGACACCAGAGAAGGAAGCTTGATGGGGCTGAGACACTTGAGAAGGAAGTTTGATGGGGCTGAGAGACACATGAGAAGGAAGCTTGATGGGGCTGAGAGACACTTGAGAAGGAAGCTTGATGGGGCTGAGAGACACAAGAGAAGAAAGCTTGATGGGGCTGACAGACTCATGAGAAGGAAGCTTGATGGGGCTGAGAGACACTTGAGAAGAAAGCTTGATGGGGCTGAGAGACACAAGAGAAGGAAGCTTGATGGGGCTGAGATACACTTGAGAAGGAAGCTTGATGGGGCTGAGAGACACAAGAGAAGGAAGCTTGATGGGGCTGACAGACACAAGAGAAGGAAGCTTGATGGGGCTGAGAGACACTTGAGAAGGAAGCTTGATGGGGCTGAGAGACACTTGAGAAGGAAGCTTGATGGGGCCGAGAGACACTTGAGAAGGAAGCTTGATGGGGCTGAGAGACTCTTGAGAAGGAAGCTTGATGGGGCTGAGAGACTCTTGAGAAGGAAGCTTGATGGGGTTGAGAGACACAAGAGAAGGAAGCTTGATGGGGCTGAGAGACACAAGAGAAGGAAGCTTGATGGGGCTGAGACACTTGAGAAGGAAGCTTGATGGGGTTGAGAGACACAAGAGAATGAAGCTTGATGGGGCTGAGAGACACTTGAGAAGGAAGCTTGATGGGGCTGAGAGACACTTGAGAAGGAAGCTTGATGGGGCTGAGAGACACTTGAGAAGGAAGTTGATGGGGCTGAGACACTTGAGAAGGTAGCTTGATGGGGTTCAGAGACACTTGAGAAGGAAGCTTGATGGGGCTGAGACACTTGAGAAGGAAGCTTGATGGGGCTGAGAGACACAAGAGAAGAAAGCTTGATGGGGCTGACAGACTCATGAGAAGGAAGCTTGATGGGGCTGAGAGACACTTGAGAAGGAAGCTTGATGGGGCTGAGAGACACTTGAGAAGGAAGTTGATGGGGCTGAGACACTTGAGAAGGAAGCTTGATGGGGTTGAGAGACACTTGAGAAGGAAGCTTGATGGGGCTGAGACACTTGAGAAGGAAGCTTGATGGGGCTGAGAGACGCAAGAGAAGGAAGCTTGATGGGGCTGAGAGACACAAGAGAAGGAAGCTTGATGGGGCTGAGACACAAGAGAAGGAAGCTTGATGGAGCTGAGAGACATGAGAAGGAAGCTTGATGGAGCTGAGAGACATGAGAAGGAAGCTTGATGGGGCTGAGAGACACCAGAGAAGGAAGCTTGATGGGGCTGAGAGACACAAGAGAAGGAAGCTTGATGGGGCTGAGAGACACTTGAGAAGGAAGCTTGATGGGGCTGAGACACTTGAGAAGGAAGCTTGATGGGGCTGGGAGACACAAGAGAAGGAAGCTTGATGGGGCCGAGAGACTCATGAGAAGGAAGCTTGATGGGGCTGAGAGACACAAGAGAAGGAAGCTTGATGGGGCTGACAGACTCATGAGAAGGAAGATTGATGGGGCTGAGAGACACTTGAGAAGGAAGCTTGATGGGGCTGAGAGACACTTGAGAAGGAAGCTTGATGGGGCTGAGAGACACAAGAGAAGGAAGCTTGATGGGGCTGAGAGACTCATGAGAAGGAAGTTTGATGGGGCTGAGAGACACAAGAGAAGGAAGCTTGATGGGGCTGACAGACTCATGAGAAGGAAGCTTGATGGGGCTGAGAGACACTTGAGAAGGAAGCTTGATGGGGCTGAGAGACACTTGAGAAGGAAGCTTGATGGGGCTGGGAGACACATGAGAAGGAAGCTTGATGGGGCTGAGAGACACAAGAGAAGGAAGCTTGATGGGGCTGAGACACTTGAGAAGGAAGCTTGATGGGGTTGAGAGACACAAGAGAAGGAAGCTTGATGGGGCTGAGAGACACTTGAGAAGGAAGCTTGATGGGGCTGAGAGACACTTGAGAAGGAAGTTGATGGGACTGAGACACTTGAGAAGGAAGCTTGATGGGGTTGAGAGACACTTGAGAAGGAAGCTTGATGGGGCTGAGAGACACATGAGAAGGAAGCTTGATGGTGCTGAGAGACACAAGAGAAGGAAGCTTGATGGGGCTGAGAGACACAAGAGAAGGAAGCTTGATGGGGCTGAGACACAAGAGAAGGAAGCTTGATGGAGCTGAGAGACATGAGAAGGAAGCTTGATGGAGCTGAGAGACATGAGAAGGAAGCTTGATGGGGCTGAGAGACACCAGAGAAGGAAGCTTGATGGGGCTGAGAGACACAAGAGAAGGAAGCTTGATGGGGCTGAGAGACACTTGAGAAGGAAGCTTGATGGGGCTGAGACACTTGAGAAGGAAGCTTGATGGGACTGAGACACTTGAGAAGGAAGCTTGATGGGGCTGAGACACTTGAGAAGGAAGCTTGATGGGGCTGAGACACAAGAGAAGGAAGCTTGATGGGGCTGAGAGACACAAGAGAAGGAAGCTTGATGGGGCTGAGAGCCACTTGAGAAGGAAGCTTGATGGGGCTGAGAGACACTTGAGAAGGAAGCTTGATGGGGCTGAGAGACACTTGAGAATGAAGCTTGATGGGGCTGAGACACTTGAGAAGGAAGCTTGATGGAGCTGAGAGACACTTGAGAAGGAAGCTTGATGGGGCTGAGAGACACATGATAAGGAAGCTTGATGGGGATGAGAGACACTTGAGAAGGAAGCTTGATGGGGCTGAGAGACACTTGAGAAGGAAGCTTGATGGGGCTGAGAGACACTTGAGAAGGAAGCTTGATGGGGCTGAGAGACTCTTGAGAAGGAAGCTTGATGGGGCTGAGAGACTCTTGAGAAGGAAGCTTGATGGGGTTGAGAGACACAAGAGAAGGAAGCTTGATGGGGCTGAGAGACACAAGAGAAGGAAGCTTGATGGGGCTGAGAGACACTTGAGAAGGAAGGTTGATGGGACTGAGACACTTGAGAAGGAAGCTTGATGGGGCTGAGACACTTGAGAAGGAAGCTTGATGGGGCTGAGAGACACAAGAGAAGGAAGATTGATGGGGCTGAGAGACTCATGAGAAGGAAGCTTGATGGGGCTGAGAGACACAAGAGAAGGAAGCTTGATGGGGCTGAGAGACACAAGAGAAGGAAGCTTGATGGGGCTGAGAGACATTTGAGAAGGAAGCTTGATGGGGCTGAGAGACACCAGAGAAGGAAGCTTGATGGGGCTGAGACACTTGAGAAGGAAGTTTGATGGGGCTGAGAGACACCAGAGAAGGAAGCTTGATGGGGCTGAGAGACACAAGAGAAGGAAGCTTGATGGGGCTGAGAGACATGAGAAGGAAGCTTGATGGAGCTGAGAGACATGAGAAGGAAGCTTGATGGGGCTGAGAGACACCAGAGAAGGAAGCTTGATGGGGCTGAGAGACACAAGAGAAGGAAGCTTGATGGGGCTGAGAGACACTTGAGAAGGAAGCTTGATGGGGCTGAGACACTTGAGAAGGAAGCTTGATGGGGCTGAGAGACACAAGAGAAGGAAGCTTGATGGGGCCGAGAGACTCATGAGAAGGAAGCTTGATGGGGCTGAGAGACACAAGAGAAGGAAGCTTGATGGGGCTGACAGACTCATGAGAAGGAAGATTGATGGGGCTGAGAGACACTTGAGAAGGAAGCTTGATGGGGCTGAGAGACACTTGAGAAGGAAGCTTGATGGGGCTGAGAGACACAAGAGAAGGAAGCTTGATGGGGCTGAGAGACTCATGAGAAGGAAGCTTGATGGGGCTGAGAGACACAAGAGAAGGAAGCTTGATGGGGCTGACAGACTCATGAGAAGGAAGCTTGATGGGGCTGAGAGACACTTGAGAAGGAAGCTTGATGGGGCTGAGAGACATGAGAAGGAAGCTTGATGGGGCTGAGAGAAACAAGAGAAGGAAGCTTGATGGGGCTGAGAGACACTTGAGAAGGAAGCTTGATGGGGCTGAGAGACACTTGAGAAGGAAGCTTGATGGGGCTGAGAGACTCACGAGAAGGAAGCTTGATGGGGCTGCGAGACACTTGAGAAGGAAGCTTGATCGGGCTGAGAGACACTTGAGAAGGAAGCTTGATGGGGCTGCGAGACACTTGAGAAGGAAGCTTGATGGGGCTGAGAGACCCACGAGAAGGAAGCTTGATGGGGCTGAGACACAAGAGAAGGAAGCTTGATGGGGCTGAGAGACCCATGAGAAGGAAGCTTGATGGGGCTGAGAGACACAAGAGAAGGAAGCTTGATGGGGCTGAGACACTTGAGAAGGAAGCTTGATGGGGCTGAGAGACCCATGAGAAGGAAGCTTGATGGGGCTGAGAGACACTTGAGAAGGAAGCTTGATGGGGCTGAGACACTTGAGAAGGAAGCTTGATGGGGCTGAGAGACACTTGAGAAGGAAGCTTGATGGGGCTGAGAGACATGAGAAGGAAGCTTGATGGGGCTGAGAGACACAAGAGAAGGAAGCTTGATGGGGCTGAGAGACACTTGAGAAGGAAGCTTGATGGGGCTGAGAGACACAAGAGAAGGAAGCTTGATGGGGCTGAGACACTTGAGAAGGAAGCTTGATGGAGCTGAGAGACACTTGAGAAGGAAGCTTGATGGGGCTGAGAGACACATGATAAGGAAGCTTGATGGGGCTGAGAGACACAAGAGAAGGAAGCTTGATGGGGCTGAGAGACACTTGAGAAGGAAGCTTGATGGAGCTGAGAGACACTTGAGAAGGAAGCTTGATGGGGCTGAGAGACACATGATAAGGAAGCTTGATGGGGATGAGAGACACTTGAGAAGGAAGCTTGATGGGGCTGAGAGACACTTGAGAAGGAAGCTTGATGGGGCTGAGAGACACTTGAGAAGGAAGCTTGATGGGGCTGAGAGACTCTTGAGAAGGAAGCTTGATGGGGCTGAGAGACTCTTGAGAAGGAAGCTTGATGGGGTTGAGAGACACAAGAGAAGGAAGCTTGATGGGGCTGAGAGACACAAGAGAAGGAAGCTTGATGGGGCTGAGAGACACTTGAGAAGGAAGGTTGATGGGGCTGAGACACTTGAGAAGGAAGCTTGATGGGGCTGAGACACTTGAGAAGGAAGCTTGATGGGGCTGAGAGACACAAGAGAAGGAAGATTGATGGGGCTGAGAGACTCATGAGAAGGAAGCTTGATGGGGCTGAGAGACACAAGAGAAGGAAGCTTGATGGGGCTGAGAGACACAAGAGAAGGAAGCTTGATGGGGCTGAGAGACATTTGAGAAGGAAGCTTGATGGGGCTGAGAGACACCAGAGAAGGAAGCTTGATGGGGCTGAGACACTTGAGAAGGAAGTTTGATGGGGCTGAGAGACACATGAGAAGGAAGCTTGATGGGGCTGAGAGACACTTGAGAAGGAAGCTTGATGGGGCTGAGAGACACAAGAGAAGAAAGCTTGATGGGGCTGACAGACTCATGAGAAGGAAGCTTGATGGGGCTGAGAGACACTTGAGAAGAAAGCTTGATGGGGCTGAGAGACACAAGAGAAGGAAGCTTGATGGGGCTGAGATACACTTGAGAAGGAAGCTTGATGGGGCTGAGAGACACAAGAGAAGGAAGCTTGATGGGGCTGACAGACACAAGAGAAGGAAGCTTGATGGGGCTGAGAGACACTTGAGAAGGAAGCTTGATGGGGCTGAGAGACACTTGAGAAGGAAGCTTGATGGGGCCGAGAGACACTTGAGAAGGAAGCTTGATGGGGCTGAGAGACTCTTGAGAAGGAAGCTTGATGGGGCTGAGAGACTCTTGAGAAGGAAGCTTGATGGGGTTGAGAGACACAAGAGAAGGAAGCTTGATGGGGCTGAGAGACACAAGAGAAGGAAGCTTGATGGGGCTGAGACACTTGAGAAGGAAGCTTGATGGGGTTGAGAGACACAAGAGAATGAAGCTTGATGGGGCTGAGAGACACTTGAGAAGGAAGCTTGATGGGGCTGAGAGACACTTGAGAAGGAAGCTTGATGGGGCTGAGAGACACTTGAGAAGGAAGTTGATGGGGCTGAGACACTTGAGAAGGTAGCTTGATGGGGTTCAGAGACACTTGAGAAGGAAGCTTGATGGGGCTGAGACACTTGAGAAGGAAGCTTGATGGGGCTGAGAGACACAAGAGAAGAAAGCTTGATGGGGCTGACAGACTCATGAGAAGGAAGCTTGATGGGGCTGAGAGACACTTGAGAAGGAAGCTTGATGGGGCTGAGAGACACTTGAGAAGGAAGTTGATGGGGCTGAGACACTTGAGAAGGAAGCTTGATGGGGTTGAGAGACACTTGAGAAGGAAGCTTGATGGGGCTGAGACACTTGAGAAGGAAGCTTGATGGGGCTGAGAGACGCAAGAGAAGGAAGCTTGATGGGGCTGAGAGACACAAGAGAAGGAAGCTTGATGGGGCTGAGACACAAGAGAAGGAAGCTTGATGGAGCTGAGAGACATGAGAAGGAAGCTTGATGGAGCTGAGAGACATGAGAAGGAAGCTTGATGGGGCTGAGAGACACCAGAGAAGGAAGCTTGATGGGGCTGAGAGACACAAGAGAAGGAAGCTTGATGGGGCTGAGAGACACTTGAGAAGGAAGCTTGATGGGGCTGAGACACTTGAGAAGGAAGCTTGATGGGGCTGGGAGACACAAGAGAAGGAAGCTTGATGGGGCCGAGAGACTCATGAGAAGGAAGCTTGATGGGGCTGAGAGACACAAGAGAAGGAAGCTTGATGGGGCTGACAGACTCATGAGAAGGAAGATTGATGGGGCTGAGAGACACTTGAGAAGGAAGCTTGATGGGGCTGAGAGACACTTGAGAAGGAAGCTTGATGGGGCTGAGAGACACAAGAGAAGGAAGCTTGATGGGGCTGAGAGACTCATGAGAAGGAAGTTTGATGGGGCTGAGAGACACAAGAGAAGGAAGCTTGATGGGGCTGACAGACTCATGAGAAGGAAGCTTGATGGGGCTGAGAGACACTTGAGAAGGAAGCTTGATGGGGCTGAGAGACACTTGAGAAGGAAGCTTGATGGGGCTGGGAGACACATGAGAAGGAAGCTTGATGGGGCTGAGAGACACAAGAGAAGGAAGCTTGATGGGGCTGAGACACTTGAGAAGGAAGCTTGATGGGGTTGAGAGACACAAGAGAAGGAAGCTTGATGGGGCTGAGAGACACTTGAGAAGGAAGCTTGATGGGGCTGAGAGACACTTGAGAAGGAAGTTGATGGGACTGAGACACTTGAGAAGGAAGCTTGATGGGGTTGAGAGACACTTGAGAAGGAAGCTTGATGGGGCTGAGAGACACATGAGAAGGAAGCTTGATGGTGCTGAGAGACACAAGAGAAGGAAGCTTGATGGGGCTGAGAGACACAAGAGAAGGAAGCTTGATGGGGCTGAGACACAAGAGAAGGAAGCTTGATGGAGCTGAGAGACATGAGAAGGAAGCTTGATGGAGCTGAGAGACATGAGAAGGAAGCTTGATGGGGCTGAGAGACACCAGAGAAGGAAGCTTGATGGGGCTGAGAGACACAAGAGAAGGAAGCTTGATGGGGCTGAGAGACACTTGAGAAGGAAGCTTGATGGGGCTGAGACACTTGAGAAGGAAGCTTGATGGGACTGAGACACTTGAGAAGGAAGCTTGATGGGGCTGAGACACTTGAGAAGGAAGCTTGATGGGGCTGAGACACAAGAGAAGGAAGCTTGATGGGGCTGAGAGACACAAGAGAAGGAAGCTTGATGGGGCTGAGAGCCACTTGAGAAGGAAGCTTGATGGGGCTGAGAGACACTTGAGAAGGAAGCTTGATGGGGCTGAGAGACACTTGAGAATGAAGCTTGATGGGGCTGAGACACTTGAGAAGGAAGCTTGATGGAGCTGAGAGACACTTGAGAAGGAAGCTTGATGGGGCTGAGAGACACATGATAAGGAAGCTTGATGGGGATGAGAGACACTTGAGAAGGAAGCTTGATGGGGCTGAGAGACACTTGAGAAGGAAGCTTGATGGGGCTGAGAGACACTTGAGAAGGAAGCTTGATGGGGCTGAGAGACTCTTGAGAAGGAAGCTTGATGGGGCTGAGAGACTCTTGAGAAGGAAGCTTGATGGGGTTGAGAGACACAAGAGAAGGAAGCTTGATGGGGCTGAGAGACACAAGAGAAGGAAGCTTGATGGGGCTGAGAGACACTTGAGAAGGAAGGTTGATGGGACTGAGACACTTGAGAAGGAAGCTTGATGGGGCTGAGACACTTGAGAAGGAAGCTTGATGGGGCTGAGAGACACAAGAGAAGGAAGATTGATGGGGCTGAGAGACTCATGAGAAGGAAGCTTGATGGGGCTGAGAGACACAAGAGAAGGAAGCTTGATGGGGCTGAGAGACACAAGAGAAGGAAGCTTGATGGGGCTGAGAGACATTTGAGAAGGAAGCTTGATGGGGCTGAGAGACACCAGAGAAGGAAGCTTGATGGGGCTGAGACACTTGAGAAGGAAGTTTGATGGGGCTGAGAGACACATGAGAAGGAAGCTTGATGGGGCTGAGAGACACTTGAGAAGGAAGCTTGATGGGGCTGAGAGACACAAGAGAAGAAAGCTTGATGGGGCTGACAGACTCATGAGAAGGAAGCTTGATGGGGCTGAGAGACACTTGAGAAGAAAGCTTGATGGGGCTGAGAGACACAAGAGAAGGAAGCTTGATGGGGCTGAGATACACTTGAGAAGGAAGCTTGATGGGGCTGAGAGACACAAGAGAAGGAAGCTTGATGGGGCTGACAGACACAAGAGAAGGAAGCTTGATGGGGCTGAGAGACACTTGAGAAGGAAGCTTGATGGGGCTGAGAGACACTTGAGAAGGAAGCTTGATGGGGCCGAGAGACACTTGAGAAGGAAGCTTGATGGGGCTGAGAGACTCTTGAGAAGGAAGCTTGATGGGGCTGAGAGACTCTTGAGAAGGAAGCTTGATGGGGTTGAGAGACACAAGAGAAGGAAGCTTGATGGGGCTGAGAGACACAAGAGAAGGAAGCTTGATGGGGCTGAGACACTTGAGAAGGAAGCTTGATGGGGTTGAGAGACACAAGAGAATGAAGCTTGATGGGGCTGAGAGACACTTGAGAAGGAAGCTTGATGGGGCTGAGAGACACTTGAGAAGGAAGCTTGATGGGGCTGAGAGACACTTGAGAAGGAAGTTGATGGGGCTGAGACACTTGAGAAGGTAGCTTGATGGGGTTGAGAGACACTTGAGAAGGAAGCTTGATGGGGCTGAGACACTTGAGAAGGAAGCTTGATGGGGCTGAGAGACACAAGAGAAGAAAGCTTGATGGGGCTGACAGACTCATGAGAAGGAAGCTTGATGGGGCTGAGAGACACTTGAGAAGGAAGCTTGATGGGGCTGAGAGACACTTGAGAAGGAAGTTGATGGGGCTGAGACACTTGAGAAGGAAGCTTGATGGGGTTGAGAGACACTTGAGAAGGAAGCTTGATGGGGCTGAGACACTTGAGAAGGAAGCTTGATGGGGCTGAGAGACGCAAGAGAAGGAAGCTTGATGGGGCTGAGAGACACAAGATAAGGAAGCTTGATGGGGCTGAGACACAAGAGAAGGAAGCTTGATGGAGCTGAGAGACATGAGAAGGAAGCTTGATGGAGCTGAGAGACATGAGAAGGAAGCTTGATGGGGCTGAGAGACACCAGAGAAGGAAGCTTGATGGGGCTGAGAGACACAAGAGAAGGAAGCTTGATGGGGCTGAGAGACACTTGAGAAGGAAGCTTGATGGGGCTGAGACACTTGAGAAGGAAGCTTGATGGGGCTGGGAGACACAAGAGAAGGAAGCTTGATGGGGCCGAGAGACTCATGAGAAGGAAGCTTGATGGGGCTGAGAGACACAAGAGAAGGAAGCTTGATGGGGCTGACAGACTCATGAGAAGGAAGATTGATGGGGCTGAGAGACACTTGAGAAGGAAGCTTGATGGGGCTGAGAGACACTTGAGAAGGAAGCTTGATGGGGCTGAGAGACACAAGAGAAGGAAGCTTGATGGGGCTGAGAGACTCATGAGAAGGAAGTTTGATGGGGCTGAGAGACACAAGAGAAGGAAGCTTGATGGGGCTGACAGACTCATGAGAAGGAAGCTTGATGGGGCTGAGAGACACTTGAGAAGGAAGCTTGATGGGGCTGAGAGACACTTGAGAAGGAAGCTTGATGGGGCTGGGAGACACATGAGAAGGAAGCTTGATGGGGCTGAGAGACACAAGAGAAGGAAGCTTGATGGGGCTGAGACACTTGAGAAGGAAGCTTGATGGGGTTGAGAGACACAAGAGAAGGAAGCTTGATGGGGCTGAGAGACACTTGAGAAGGAAGCTTGATGGGGCTGAGAGACACTTGAGAAGGAAGTTGATGGGACTGAGACACTTGAGAAGGAAGCTTGATGGGGTTGAGAGACACTTGAGAAGGAAGCTTGATGGGGCTGAGAGACACATGAGAAGGAAGCTTGATGGTGCTGAGAGACACAAGAGAAGGAAGCTTGATGGGGCTGAGAGACACAAGAGAAGGAAGCTTGATGGGGCTGAGACACAAGAGAAGGAAGCTTGATGGAGCTGAGAGACATGAGAAGGAAGCTTGATGGAGCTGAGAGACATGAGAAGGAAGCTTGATGGGGCTGAGAGACACCAGAGAAGGAAGCTTGATGGGGCTGAGAGACACAAGAGAAGGAAGCTTGATGGGGCTGAGAGACACTTGAGAAGGAAGCTTGATGGGGCTGAGACACTTGAGAAGGAAGCTTGATGGGACTGAGACACTTGAGAAGGAAGCTTGATGGGGCTGAGACACTTGAGAAGGAAGCTTGATGGGGCTGAGACACAAGAGAAGGAAGCTTGATGGGGCTGAGAGACACAAGAGAAGGAAGCTTGATGGGGCTGAGAGCCACTTGAGAAGGAAGCTTGATGGGGCTGAGAGACACTTGAGAAGGAAGCTTGATGGGGCTGAGAGACACTTGAGAATGAAGCTTGATGGGGCTGAGACACTTGAGAAGGAAGCTTGAAGGGACTGAGAGACACTTGAGAAGGAAGCTTGAAGGGACTGAGAGACACTTGAGAAGGAAGCTTGATGGGGCTGAGAGACACATGAGAAGGAAGCTTTATGGGGCTGAGAGACACATGAGAAGGAAGCTTGATGGGGCTGAGAGACTTGAGAAGGAAGCTTGGTGGGGCTGAGAGACACATGAGAAGGAAGATTGATGGGGCTGAGAGACACTTGAGAAGGAAGCTTGATGGGGCTGAGAGACACTTGAGAAGGAAGCTTGATGGGGCTGCGAGACACTTGAGAAGGAAGCTTGATGGGGCTGAGAGACCCATGAGAAGGAAGCTTGATGGGGCTGAGACACAAGAGAAGGAAGCTTGATGGGGCTGAGAGACACAAGAGAAGGAAGCTTGATGGGGCTGACAGACACAAGAGAAGGAAGCTTGATGGGGCTGAGAGACACTTGAGAAGGAAGCTTGATGGGGCTGAGAGACACTTGAGAAGGAAGCTTGATGGGGCCGAGAGACACTTGAGAAGGAAGCTTGATGGGGCTGAGAGACTCTTGAGAAGGAAGCTTGATGGGGCTGAGAGACTCTTGAGAAGGAAGCTTGATGGGGTTGAGAGACACAAGAGAAGGAAGCTTGATGGGGCTGAGAGACACAAGAGAAGGAAGCTTGATGGGGCTGAGACACTTGAGAAGGAAGCTTGATGGGGTTGAGAGACACAAGAGAAGGAAGCTTGATGGGGCTGAGAGACACTTGAGAAGGAAGCTTGATGGGGCTGAGAGACACTTGAGAAGGAAGCTTGATGGGGCTGAGAGACACTTGAGAAGGAAGTTGATGGGGCTGAGACACTTGCGAAGGAAGCTTGATGGGGTTGAGAGACACTTGAGAAGGAAGCTTGATGGGGCTGAGACACTTGAGAAGGAAGCTTGATGGGGCTGAGAGACACAAGAGAAGAAAGCTTGATGGGACTGACAGACTCATGAGAAGGAAGCTTGATGGGGCTGAGAGACACTTGAGAAGGAAGCTTGATGGGGCTGAGAGACACTTGAGAAGGAAGTTGATGGGGCTGAGACACTTGAGAAGGAAGCTTGATGGGGTTGAGAGACACTTGAGAAGGAAGCTTGATGGGGCTGAGACACTTGAGAAGGAAGCTTGATGGGGCTGAGAGACACAAGAGAAGGAAGCTTGATGGGGCTGAGAGACACAAGAGAAGGAAGCTTGATGGGGCTGAGACACAAGAGAAGGAAGCTTGATGGAGCTGAGAGACATGAGAAGGAAGCTTGATGGAGCTGAGAGACATGAGAAGGAAGCTTGATGGGGCTGAGAGACACCAGAGAAGGAAGCTTGATGGGGCTGAGAGACACAAGAGAAGGAAGCTTGATGGGGCTGAGAGACACTTGAGAAGGAAGCTTGATGGGGCTGAGACACTTGAGAAGGAAGCTTGATGGGGCTGAGAGACACAAGAGAAGGAAGCTTGATGGGGCCGAGAGACTCATGAGAAGGAAGCTTGATGGGGCTGAGAGACACAAGAGAAGGAAGCTTGATGGGGCTGACAGACTCATGAGAAGGAAGATTGATGGGGCTGAGAGACACTTGAGAAGGAAGCTTGATGGGGCTGAGAGACACTTGAGAAGGAAGCTTGATGGGGCTGAGAGACACAAGAGAAGGAAGCTTGATGGGGCTGAGAGACTCATGAGAAGGAAGCTTGATGGGGCTGAGAGACACAAGAGAAGGAAGCTTGATGGGGCTGACAGACTCATGAGAAGGAAGCTTGATGGGGCTGAGAGACACTTGAGAAGGAAGCTTGATGGGGCTGAGAGACACTTGAGAAGGAAGCTTGATGGGGCTGGGAGACACATGAGAAGGAAGCTTGATGGGGCTGAGAGACACAAGAGAAGGAAGCTTGATGGGGCTGAGACACTTGAGAAGGAAGCTTGATGGGGTTGAGAGACACAAGAGAAGGAAGCTTGATGGGGCTGAGAGACACTTGAGAAGGAAGCTTGATGGGGCTGAGAGACACTTGAGAAGGAAGTTGATGGGGCTGAGACACTTGAGAAGGAAGCTTGATGGGGTTGAGAGACACTTGAGAAGGAAGCTTGATGGGGCTGAGAGACACGTGAGAAGGAAGCTTGATGGGGCTGAGAGACACAAGAGAAGGAAGCTTGATGGGGCTGAGAGACACAAGAGAAGGAAGCTTGATGGGGCTGAGACACAAGAGAAGGAAGCTTGATGGAGCTGAGAGACATGAGAAGGAAGCTTGATGGAGCTGAGAGACATGAGAAGGAAGCTTGATGGGGCTGAGAGACACCAGAGAAGGAAGCTTGATGGGGCTGAGAGACACAAGAGAAGGAAGCTTGATGGGGCTGAGAGACACTTGAGAAGGAAGCTTGATGGGGCTGAGACACTTGAGAAGGAAGCTTGATGGGACTGAGACACTTGAGAAGGAAGCTTGATGGGGCTGAGACACTTGAGAAGGAAGCTTGATGGGGCTGAGACACAAGAGAAGGAAGCTTGATGGGGCTGAGAGACACATGAGAAGGAAGCTTGATGGGGCTGAGAGACACTTGAGAAGGAAGCTTGATGGGGCTGAGAGACACTTGAGAAGGAAGCTTGATGGGGCTGAGAGACACTTGAGAATGAAGCTTGATGGGGCTGAGACACTTGAGAAGGAAGCTTGAAGGGACTGAGAGACACTTGAGAAGGAAGCTTGAAGGGACTGAGAGACACTTGAGAAGGAAGCTTGATGGGGCTGAGAGACACATGAGAAGGAAGCTTGATGGGGCTGAGAGACACATGAGAAGGAAGCTTGATGGGGCTGAGAGACTTGAGAAGGAAGCTTGGTGGGGCTGAGAGACACATGAGAAGGAAGATTGATGGGGCTGAGAGACACTTGAGAAGGAAGCTTGATGGGGCTGAGAGACACTTGAGAAGGAAGCTTGATGGGGCTGCGAGACACTTGAGAAGGAAGCTTGATGGGGCTGAGAGACCCACGAGAAGGAAGCTTGATGGGGCTGAGACACAAGAGAAGGAAGCTTGATGGGGCTGAGAGACACTTGAGAAGGAAGCTTGATGGGGCTGAGACACTTTAGAAGGAAGCTTGATGGGGCGGAGAGACACTTGAGAAGGAAGCTTGATGGGGCTGAGAGACACTTGAGAAGGAAGCTTGATGGTGCTGAGAGACACATGAGAAGGAAGCTTGATGGGGCTGAGACACTTCAAAAGGAAGCTTGATGGGGCTGAGAGACACTTGAGAAGGAAGCTTGATGGGGCTGAGAGACACTTGAGAAGGAAGCTTGATGGGACTGAGACCCATGAGAAGGAAGCTTGATGGGGCTGAGAGACACTTGAGAAGGAAGCTTGATGGGGCTGAGACACATGAGAAGGAAGCTTGATGGGACTGAGACCCATGAGAAGGAAGCTTGATGGGGCTGAGACCCATGAGAAGGAAGCTTGATGGGGCTGAGACCCATTAGAAGGAAGCTTGATGGGGCTGAGACACTTGAGAAGGAAGCTTGATGGGGCTGAGACCCATGAGAAGGAAGCTTGATGGGGCTGAGACACTTGAGAAGGAAGCTTGATGGGGCTGAGAGACACTTGAGAAGGAAGCTTGATGGGACTGAGACCCATGAGAAGGAAGCTTGATGGGGCTGAGAGACACTTGAGAAGGAAGCTTGATGGGACTGAGACCCATGAGAAGGAAGCTTGATGGGGCTGAGACACTTGAGAAGGAAGCTTGATGGGGCTGAGAGACACTTGAGAAGGAAGCTTGATGGGGCTGAGAGACACTTGAGAAGGAAGCTTGATGGGGCTGAGAGACACTTGAGAAGGAAGCTTGATGGGGCTGAGAGACACTTGAGAAGGAAGCTTGATGGGGCTGAGAGACACTTGAGAAGGAAGCTTGATGGGGCTGAGAGACCCATGAGAAGGAAGCTTGATGGCGCTGAGAGACACTTGAGAAGGAAGCTTGATGGGGCTGAGAGACACATGAGAAGGAAGCTTGATGGGGCTGAGAGACATGAGAAGGAAGCTTGATGGGGCTGAGAGACATGAGAAGGAAGCTTGATGGGGCTGAGAGACACTTGAGAAGGAAGCTTGATGGGGCTGAGACCCATGAGAAGGAAGCTTGATGGGGCTGAGAGACACGTGAGAAGGAAGCTTGATGGGGCTGTGAGACACAAGAGAAGGAAGCTTGATGGGGCTGAGAGACACTTGAGAAGGAAGCTTGATGGGGCTGTGAGACACTTGAGAAGGAAGCGTGATGGGGCTGAGAGACACATGAGAAGGAAGCTTGATGGGGCTGAGAGACATGAGAAGGAAGCTTGATGGGGCTGAGAGACACTTGAGAAGGAAGCTTGATGGGACTGAGACACTTGAGAAGGAAGCTTGATGGGGCTGAGAGACACATGAGAAGGAAGCTTGATGAGCTGAGAGACACAAGAGAAGGAAGCTTGATGGGGCTGAGAGACACTTGAGAAGGAAGCTTCATGGGGTGAGAGACACAAGAGAAGGAAGCTTGAAGGGGCTGAGAGACACATGAGAAGGAAGCTTGATGGGGCTGAGAGACACTTGAGAAGGAAGCTTGATGGGGCTGAGAGACACTTGAGAAGGAAGCTTGATGGGGCTGAGAGACACTTGAGAAGGAAGCTTGATGGGGCTGAGAGACACAAGAGAAGGAAGCTTGATGGGGCTGAGAGACACAAGAGAAGGACGCTTGATGGGGCCGAGAGACACAAGAGAAGGAAGCTTGATGGGGCTGAGAGACACTTGAGGAGGAAGCTTGATGGGGCTGAGAGACACTTGTGAAGGAAGCTTGATGAGGCTGAGACACTTGAGAAGGAAGCTTGATGGGACTGAGAGACACTTGAGAAGGAAGCTTGATGGGGCTGAGAGACACTTGAGAAGGAAGCTTGATGGGGCTGAGAGACACTTGAGAAGGAAGCTTGATGGGGTGAGAGACACAAGAGAAGGAAGCTTGATGGGGTGAGAGACACTTGAGAAGGAAGCTTGATGGGGCTGAGAGACATGAGAAGGAAGCTTGATGGGGCTGAGACACTTGAGAAGGAAGCTTGATGGGGCAGAGAGACACTTGAGAAGGAAGCTTGAAGGGGCTGAGACACTTGAGAAGGAAGCTTCATGGGGCTGAGAGACACTTGAGAAGGAAGCTTGATGGGGCTGAGAGACACTTGAGAAGGAAGCTTGATGGGGCTGTGAGACACTTGAGAAGGAAGCTTGATGGGGCTGAGAGACATGAGAAGGAAGCTTGATGGGGCTGAGAGACACTCGAGAAGGAAGCTTGATGGGGCTGAGAGACACAAGAGAAGGAAGCTTGATGGGGCTGAGAGACACTTGAGAAGGAAGCTTGATGGGGCTGAGACACTTGAGAAGGAAGCGTGATGGGGCTGAGAGACACATGAGAAGGAAGCTTGATGGGGCTGAGAGACATGAGAAGGAAGCTTGATGGGGCTGAGAGACATGAGAAGGAAGCTTGATGGGGCTGAGAGACACTTGAGAAGGAAGCTTGATGGGGCTGAGAGACACAAGAGAAGGAAGCTTGATGGGGCTGAGAGACAAGAGAAGGAAGCTTGATGGGGCTGAGAGACACTTGAGAAGGAAGCTTGATGGGGCTGAGACCCATGAGAAGGAAGCTTGATGGGGCTGAGAGACATGAGAAGGAAGCTTGATGGGGCTGAGAGACACTTGAGAAGGAAGCTTGATGGGGCTGTGAGACACTTGAGAAGGAAGCTTGATGGGGCTGAGAGACACTTGCTTAGCTTGACAAGACCTCACTCGTGGATCAACACTGTGCAGCAGAGGCCAGTGCGTCAAGAAATATAGACGCGCCAGTTAGTCTGAATCACTTTTGCAAATGTGCGCTCTGTACAATTATACAAATCTCAATCTCGGCTGCACAGAGAGTGTTATTATTGGTGCAGAAAAGAATGATGCTTCATTTCAACTGCGCTATTCTAAAACACAGACTCTTATTTCCTCTGAAAACTATGTAATATAATTAATTGCCCGTCAATTGTCAAGGTACGAAATTGTGGCTAACATGAGGCTTTCGACAAGGAAAAGGGGCGTGTCTGCGCCCCAAACCAAGTGCACTGCGAAATCTGCCACCTTTGGCGCTGCTTACTTTCTTTTGTAATCCATTTTAACTTATTATCCATGTTCTCATCTGTTTAATGCGATTCTTTATTCAATTATCATCCCCTTTAAGACTTCAGCTGCCTTTTCCCAAATTTCTAATGTTCTGCCTGTGCCACTCGGGGCCTCTTGAAAGAACATGACTAATGCAGGGTTTTCATAAAAAGCAGTGTTTATTTAGTACCCTATGCATTTCGGGCTGATATAGCCCTTCTTCGGGGGGTCACTGCCGAGTGTCATTGTTTGTGAATGAAGAGGAGAACGTGTAGCTTTTAAATGACACTCGGCAGTGACCCCCCGAAGAAGGGCTATATCAGCCCGAAATGCAGATTTCGCAGTGCACTTGGTTTGGGGCGCAGACACGCCCCTTTTCCTTGTCGTGAACTATTTCAGTGTCTCATGGGCATGACACTGCAACTAAAGTAGCACGCATATTGGAGTACGTCATGATGAACTTTGAATTAGCAGGAATGAACAGGTGTGCATTCCACACAACCCCCGTACAGTTTATAACATGAGGCTTTACCAACAAGCATTTACAATGCAATAGATCTCGGGTTAATTAAGTTTGAGCTATTGGCATTGCTAAATATTGCAACTGCAACAAAAGTCTATAAATTGTAGGCCAAAAAAAAGTTGTATTTATTTTTGTAGCAATGGTGGAATGTTGCGCTTTAGATGAACATGTTTAACCCCTTCGATGCTGATGACGGCCCCCAGCCGTCATGCATCACGGGGCTCGTGTGCTGATGACGGCTGGGGGCCGTCATAAACCCGCCGACCTCGAAAAACGCCGCACAGGTGCAGAATCTCGGCCGCACGTAAGGGGTTAAAAGTAAAGTGCACCATACTGCGATTGCTACAATAGTTAATTGTGGATGCGTTCACAATTGATGTGTGCACTGATGGCTGGTGGTGTGTGTGCCTGTAGAAACTGTGCACTGATGGCTGGTGGTGTGTGCCTGGTGGAAGTGTGCACTGCCAGCTGGTGTTGTGTGTGCCTGGTGGAAGCGTGCACTGACGGCTTGTGGTGTGTGTGCCTGGTAAAAGCGCGCACTGACGGCTGGTGGTGTGTGTCCGATGAATGCATGCACTGACGGATGGTGGTGTGTGTGTGTGCCTGGTGAAAGCGTGCACTGACGGCTGGTGGTGTTTGTGCCCGGTGAAAACATGCACTGATGACTGATGGTGTCTGTGCTTGGTGAAAGTGTGCACTGACGGTATGGTTCTGTTTGTGGTTGTGTGTGGTTGTATTTGTGGTTGTATGTGTCGTATGTGTGGTTGTGTGTGTGGTTATATGTGTGGTTGTGGTTGTATGTGTATGTGTGGTTGTGTGTGTGTGTGGTGGTGTGTGGTTGTGTATGTGGCTGTGTGTGTGGTTGTGTGTGTGTGTGTGGTTGTGTGTGTGTGGCTGTGTGTGTGGGGTGGGTGAGGGGGCAGATAAGCGTAATGTTGTCAGCTCTGAGGAGCACACAGTTTATGCTCATATTCTGAAGCATGTGCTTCCAGACTCCCTGCTCCCCTTCACGGTCGGTCCGAGTTATACCTTGCACTGCTGTTAAGTCTCAATAAATCCCAGGCACACTTCCGCTTTGCATCTATCGCCACAGGGAAGAAGCAGTGTACCAGTGCATTGATTAATTGGCCGGCTGATGAGACCCTCCTGTGAAATCTAAAGCATTTAATAAAATAACGCTCTTGTTTGCTCTTGAGATAATAAAGTGACCCTTCGGTGAGACCCGAGAGTTAGCCTTTGAGATCCAAGGGTGATTATACCTGAGACGCCAAAAGAAGCTGCTGTGACATGTCCAGGAGCCACCTAAATTACCCAAATGTATTACAACAAGCCATGTAAGGAATATCGCGAACAGATGTTTGTGACGGACACTCACGAAGTTTGCTTACTGTGCCTGGCGGCGGAGCACAATTCTAGGGCCTGCATCGACTGCGCTCAGTTAAATCTGAAGGTCATGCAGTTTGCTTACTGTGCCTGGCGGCGGAGCACAATTCTAGGGCCTGCATCGACTGCGCTCAGTTAAATCTGAAGGCCATGCAGTTGCTTACTGTGCCTGGCAACGGAGCACAGTTCTAGGACCTGCATCGACTGCGCTCAGTTGAATCCGAAGGTCATGCAGTTTGCTTACTGTGCCTGGCGGCGGAGCACAGTTCTAGGGCTGCATCGACTGCGCTCAGTTGAATCTGAAGGTCATGCAGTTTGCTTACTGTGCCTGGCGGCGGAGCACAGTTCTAGGGCCTGCATGGACTGCGCTCAGTTGAATCTGAAGGTCATGCAGGACTGTGAGGTGAAGTTCCATGTCACCAAATATTGGAACCCTTCACACCCTGACATGTCGGAGCGTTGGGACACCCCCCTACCGGCGCGCAAGAGTCCTGCATTAAAGTTTCCAGATCCAGTCTCACACTTGGGGAACATTCCTTCGGTGAGTAAACTGTGGGTAGAAGTATCCATCAGAAACAGGCCACGTTGATAACAGGAGAAATGACACCTGGTAACAGTGACAAAACATACCGAGAAGAGAGGAGGCCGGAGACAAATAGGGGACTGACAGAGGCACAGAACAGATGTATGTAACATGGGAAAGGAGATTAAAGTCACCTGGGACACAGAGAGACTGGGCTAAGTGACAAAAAAGAGACTGTGAAACTAAGGGACACATAATCCAAAAGAACAGATACACCAGGAGACCTACAATAGACGCAGAGAGACAGAAGGGGTCAGAGAGAGGGAGATCATACCGTGGTGCAGAAGAGAACACAATGCGACATGGGACACACATAGAAAAAGAGACGAAGAAGAGACGGGGACATCTTGGGATACAGACTGGCAGAGAGTACAGACACTCAGAATAGAGACACACCAGGGGTCGGACACAGCAACACTCAGCACCACCACAGCATCACTCAGCACTACCACAGCATCACTCAGCACCACCACAGCATCACTCAGCGCAACCCCAGCATCACTCAGCACCACCACAGCATCACTCGGCACCACCACAGCACCACTCAGCACCAGCACAGCATCACTCAGCACCACCACAGCATCACTCAGCACCACCACAGCATCACTCAGCACCACTCAGCACCACCACAGCATCACTCAGCGCAACTCCAGCATCACTCAGCACTACCACAGCATCACTCAGCGCAACCACAGCATCACTCAGCGCAACCACAGCATCACTCAGCACAACCACAGCATCACTCAGCACAACCACAGCATCACTCAGCACCACAACAGCACCACTCAGCACCACAACAGCACCACTCAGCACCACCACAGCACCACTCAGCACCACCACAGCATCACTCAGCACCACCACATTATCACTCAGCACCACCACAGTGTAGGAAGGTCGATATCTGACTATGGTTACCCCCAACTTTTTGCCTAGTGTTTAGCTGGTTTTCGACTTAGTTGGCCTAGGATCCTGCTATCCAGGGCCCCAGGCTATCTGCTCTCTCCTTAAAATGGACTCCATGTACCTTAGGTACATACCCAATTGGATACTGGATCACCTTATGAACCCCTGTACTGTCTACCCTAGGTACTCAGGGCATAGGTGCATCCAAGGCCTACCAGGGGCTGCAGCATGTATTATGCCACCCCTGGCTGGCCTCCCTATTTGACACAACTGGCTGATCATTCAGCTGGGGCAAGGTGGTGTAATCACCCCTTGTTTGGATATAGTATTCCTATATCTAACCTTACATCTAGACACATATATACCTATAAGTCACTCCTATGGCAGGCCGTAACAATCCTGGAGGCAGAGAGTTTGGTTTTATGTGAGATGGTGCTCTAGCATGAGCTGAGCCAGTCTGCAGCTTTCGGAACCATTTACTTATAGCTGTTCTAGAATATATAACAACAACAAGAGAGACCACGGTTAGGCTGCTACACCCCTTGGAATTATACTAATAAACAACAAAAGAGTAACTAATAAAAAGACAAAAAAGTAAAGCAAGGCACGTAGCGGAAAGGATACAAATTACCATCACCACTACAGGAACTAGGAAGAAGAATTAGTACACACTGTGAAAACAAGAAACCGTCTGGCACCAACGAAGTTAGTGTCCAGTTTTCATCATTGGGTTCTGGTTTGTAGGTAGAAGCATTTATACCATAAGTGAAAGAAGTGATGTTAAAAGAAGGTGTATAAGTTCCCTAATGTCAAGGATTTCTTTAATAGAGGGACAGACCACCTTCATTAAAATAATGTGCAAAGCAGACAATAAATGGTTGAGTTACTTTGAACCAAACCTGTCCTTTAAGTTAAGAATTGGTCAACATGTTTCTGCTATCTCGAGCTTTAGTAGTTCAGCATTCGTCAGGACCATAGATACCCCAGCCGGTGTTCAGCGCACACTAAGGCGCAAACTCCAAGAAGGGGAGAAGAACCAACTCACAGGATTTCTGTGGCGGTGTCAAAAAAGAGGAAACCTCCAATCTGGAAAGGAAAAGCATTATATACCTTTAGCCTCTTTTGTTACAACCTTAGTAAGCATTAACTCACCCACAGACTTCATAATAGATTATAATTCAGAGCAAAGATTAAAGTGAGCCAATGAGACCGACCAACACAAACCCAGTCCGATAAAAAGTGCCATTTCATTGTATATAAACACATTAATAAAGAAAGAGAAAACAAGAACACAACCTGCATTGGATAGATTACCCTTTGCTGTGGTGTCTGTGCGTCACTTAAAATAAGTGACGGTAAGGCAAGGATTAATCTCCTTCTGTACCATGGAAACCTTCCGTAACAAGGTCATAACCCTTAATGGTACATGACTGCAGAGGTTGGAAAAAGTGCCCATTAAAATACACCTAAAAGTCAGAATAAGACACATTTCGTGTAAAAATCACGGGATTTATGTAGTGTTTAAAGACTCACTCAATTCAAGAGGTGATGTCTCCACATGGGCTCGAGGCAGGGGAATCTTCACGCCCAGAAACACTATCAAGGAAAAAGAGAGCTCGGGGCAAAACACCTTTGGACAGGCGTCCTTCGTTCAAGTTTCAGATCAAAAATTCAATCGTGCTCGGCTTTTCCTTCAAGTCAAAGCAAATAGATGCAGTAAATTACTTCAATCTGAGCGGCGACCGCTCGCTGGGTCACATCCACGGCCCGAAGGAGGCGACGCACACTCCGGCGTTGATTCGAATACCCGGGACGGCGTCGGCCGCCTGCATAGGGGTCACGTGGTTGTACCGAAACTCCCCCTTTCCTCTGGGATTTAAAGGAACATGACATAGGCAAGGGTTCGAGCCCCGGTCTGGATAGCACGGCCGGACCTTCCTTTTTAAATTGTGTTTAAATTCTAAGAATGACTGTAAATATGATAATAATCGTTCGCTAAGGAATTTTAAGGAATTATGTCAAAGTGGAATTGTTGACAAATAGGTCACACGTGTAGTGCTAGATGGTCATGGACAGCCAAGTGGCCAAACTAAATGCTAGCTGGTTATTAGTAGAACAAAGTTAACATCATAGGCAAATTAAATACTAATTAGCTTTTGGTAGATCAGGACTACCATGATGGAAGTATTTACCATTCTTGCAAGTGTCGATCCAAAACAGGAACACACAGTAGTAGTCCTTATGTATCTGGAATTTTTGGAAAACAAAATGAGCACACAGTCAGTACCCCGGATACTTCTCCCAACCCTATCTTTATTTAGACATAGATGGGGAGTGAGATAACCATCTTATCCGTACGTGAAGTCAGCGTCTCATGACTGACCCCCAGGGGATAGCGTCGTTCAAGCCTAGCTCATGTGTCCCGAGGCGGTAAATCCACCTCTGTTCTTTCTCAAAAATTCTACCTTCCGTCCCTTGTTTGAGCTGCTCGATTACAGTCCACTTGATGTCGTTGGGGCTATGACTCATTTGTAGGAAATGTGCAGTCAATTTGGTTGTACTTTTGTGGCATCTCACATTACTACGATGCTCACAAATTCGTTGCTTCACTTTTCTAGTGGCCATGCCCACATACTTCACTGACACGGGCAGGTAATTAGATAGATAACATTACTGGAGTTGCAATTCGTATGGCTTTGCTGATGCCATAGTTTGCCAGGCTCCAGCGTTTATTTATTTATTTATTTACAGGCTTGTATAGCGCTAGGAATAAACTTCCGTAGAAGTATCTCCGTGCTTGTGACAGCTTGACAGTAAACAGAAAACAGTGTTTATAGAAAATTCCAAAAGTATAACCCCCCTTCAGGAAGATGATTCTCCACCAAAAACTAACAATAGTTAGTTCTGACTAAACAGAAAGGTTTTTAATTGTTTTCTAAAATGGAAATGGTCAGAGCATTGCCTTAATAACAGAGGGAGTGCATTCCACAGTCTCGGGCCCACCACAGACAAAGCTCTACCTCCCAATCTAGCTCTGCTGACTTTGGGTACTCTCAGCAATTGCTGTTCACTAGACCTAAGGGTGCGGATAGGGACATATGGTGAACATTTTTTTGCCAAGTAATCCGGACCAAGATCATGTAGACCCTTGTGTACAGTACAACAAATCTTAAACTTCACTCGTTGCCTTATAGACAACCAGTGAAGTTCTTCTAACAAAGGTTTAGATGGTGATCTAGGGGGAGCATTAAGGACAAGCCTGGCTGCTGTGTTCTGTACAACTTGCAGACGGTCCAGTACCTCTTCATTTGCACCTCCAAAGAGACCGTTGCAATAATCAAGACGGCTGATTACTAGAGCCTGGACTAAGGTTCTTCTGATGGAATTTGGAAGGAAAGGAAAAATCCTACGAAGAAGACCAATCATATGGAAACAGGAACCGACAACGTTGTTACTATGATGTTTCATGGTCAGTTCCGGTTCCAGCCGTACGCCCAAATTCTTGATTATTAACTTTGGTTCAGGGATTGGGCCCAGGTCCAGAGGCCACCAATCGGGGGACCAAAGAACCTTAGCTTCACCGAAAAGCATCACCTCGGTCTTGCCAGCATTGCATTGAAGGAGGTTTCCAGACATCCACCGAGATACTGCTGTCATCCCCTCGGAGAAAGATTGTATAACCTCCGGGGTTAGTTGTTTAAAGGGGAAGAGCAGCTGAGTATCATCAGCGTAGGATACTGGGTGGAAACCAAAGGCTCTGGTTAGATCTGCCAAGGGGGCCACATAAGCGTTGAAAAGAGTAGGGCTTAAACAAGATCCCTGAGGGACCCCCTTGGTGATCTTTACCTCTTCCGACTTAAACTCACCCATGGTGACACATTGGGTCCGGTCGGTAAGAAAGCTCTTGATCCATCCCAGCGCCATGCCGCCGATTCCCTTCACAGTCAGACGTTCGATCAAGATGTTGTGTGAAATAGTATCGAACGCTGCCGATAAATCTAGCAGCACCAAGACAACAGAATAACCGCTGTCCTGGTACATGCGAAGATCGTCTGTTATCGACAGCAGAGCTGTTTCAGTACTAAATTTAGGTCTGAAACCTGACTGTGAGGGATCCAAACTTCCAGATTGTTCTAGGAAGTTAGACAGATGTTTATTTGTGTGCTTCTCGATGATTTTCCCCATGAAAGGTAGTAGAGAAATCGGCCTAAGGTTAGACAAGTTGGTCCAGGGAGAAGAGGTATTCTTCCTAATAGGTCTAACTAAGGCCCTTTTCCAGTTACAAGGAACTGTTCCTGTTTTTAGGGAAAGATTTACCAAGGCCTGAATATCAGGACTAAGTATTTTCCCTAATGGTCCCATTAACCTGGCCGGTAGTAAGTCAGAAGGACTTCTGCTTTTTATACTGTTGAGCAGCTTCTCAACGTCTAACAGGGAAATATCGGGAAATTTGTCAAAGACATTGGTATTAGTGGGCACAGTTTGATCTAACATGTGATCATCCTGGCTGATTCTAGCTAGGGCAAGTGTTTCTATCTTGTCATAGATGTTATCAATTTTCTTTGTGAAGAAACTTGAGATGTCATCACAAAGATGTTGGGATGCTATCTCTGCACTTTCACACGCCACCGGTTTTAGGAACGTGTTTACAATCTGGAAGAGTACTTTCGAGTCATTGCCTGCTGCCTCTAACTGCGAGGTCACATGGTTCTTACGTGCAGACCGAATGGCTTTATGATAGGTGTTTGTAGCCACCCAATGACTGGGTTTGTCTTCCTGTAAGTGTGATTTTCTCCATCTCTTTTCAGCTTTCCTAGCTAGACGTTTAAGGTTTCGCAGTTCTTCCGAAAACCAGATCTCCTGTTTCCTAGCTGTGCACTTTTTAAAGGTTTTCACCGGAGCAATCTTCTGCACTGCCATACTAATAGCAGTATCCAGATTTAAGAGTGCAACATTAACATCATTAGTAGCTGGGAGAGAGGGAGGAACATATACCTTTTTAAATTGTTCATCAGTTACTTTGTGCCATTGTCTTCGTTTAAGCGGAATTTGTACAGGGGGGTTGAAGTGTGTGGCCTTCACTGGCATTGAAAACTCAAGCACAAAATGATCTGTCCAGTTGTACTGTTTGGGTATAGAGCATTCAATACCAGAAAAATTAGAAAGAATTAAATCTAAGGTGTGACCTGCCACATGCATAGGTCCATTATTACGCTGTTTTAGTCCAAGTAGTGATAGATCAGTCAGGAAGGATTGGGCATCAGTGTTATTTGCAACCTCACTGTGTATGTTAAAATCACCAACCAGTAGAAAATCTTTATCGATGCAGACATGTGGAGCCAATGCTTCCACTAACTGTTTAGAGGCATCTTTTATAGGGCCCGGAGGACGATAAATCAGAGCTCCTTTCCTACTATATTTAGATGACGTGCCTATCTTAAAAACCAACATTTCCAAGACCGGGCTGCACCATTGGTCCAGCACCGTAATTAAAATGTCATCTTTATGAACAATGGCTATTCCCCCACCAATTTTCTTGGGTCTATCTAACCTAATAATTTTATAACCCTCCGGAATTCCAAGTGTGATGGCCGGAACAGAGTGGGGTTTAAGCCATGTCTCTGTAAGGAAACACAAATCGGCTTTATAAGTAGAGATAAGATCCCAAACCTCCGTATAATGCTTTGGCAGAGATCTTATGTTACATAGTATATTTTTCCCGCCCTGTATTTGGGTAGTGGGATTGCGTTTTATATGTTTGGAGGGACAGGCATTTCCAGCTAATAGGAACTGATGTTGACATGTCCTGCATGAAAACGGCCCTTCCAATGAACACTTATGCTTTTCCTTGCATTGTATGAGTGTATTATTACTCAAATGCCTCAACATTTGTGACAAGTAAATCAGCCTGTGTACCTTACATTGAAAAGTTGATAGTGCCATGGCCCCTGGTCCCGTTTGGTCACGGACGGGCACAGACGGGCTTCTCTCTGGCGCGTCTCAGGCGCTTCGCTGCGCGTTCGCTGCGACGAGGGGGCTAAATACCCCTCTGTGAGCTGAAGGCTAGAGCGCTAACCGCTCGATGTGGGCGGAAGTAACCTGGCTCTGCCTGCCCGCCCTCCGCTCAACGGCACTGGTTGCCGAGTCGGACCGGGGCGGACAGGTCGTGGAATCGAGCTCAGGCTGTGCAGAAATGTATTTACACAATGCGTTAATGTCTTTGTGGTAGCAGTCAGGTGACAAACACTGCATCCCCGCATGGGAAATGCCCAGTCACTGCTGGCAGACCCCAAGCTCTCCGTACATCTGGTTCAGTGGCAGTATCGTTATTTCTTGGTCGTGTGTGTACCAGGGAGTCTTGAAGACTCCTTTCTCGTTTGTATGGGAAAAAGGATTTTGGCCAGTTGTGTTTATTACTCGTTAAGATCTTCCAGTGCTTCCCAATGCAGCGACTGACTACATTGGAAATGTTACTGTAGGTTGTCACACATGTCAGTGGGGCACTTGCTTCTGGCTCTTTCATGTAGTCCTCCAGGAGTGCCTCTCTTAAGTGCATTAAAATCCTCGCGGTTATTGCTAACTTTGGTTTGGCTTTATCAAAACATGTTGGGTAAGGTGTCATACGATTTGGAATACTACCCCCTCGCCAGTTCTGGCGACTGGGGTAGCATTCCACCCTTCTAGAGGGAAACGACATGTACCTAACGAGAACCCCGGTTAAAGTTAACCAGAGCCTCAACATCACAAAATGGATGCTGCCACCACAGACACAAGTCTGACCTCCTGCTGCTGGGAGTCCTTCCAGCGAGGGAGGCTTGGACAAAGGATTTCCTGCCTTGGGAGGTGCTAGCACCACCCCAGACAGGATTTTGTGTAGTGGGTTAGGGAGGGCTGAATAGAATTAGACATTGCCTGGGGCACACAAGGTGACCCATGCATAGGCCAGTTCAAACCGGTGCTGGGGTACTCCAGCCCCAGCTCTGGCGCGAAACTGGACAAAGGAAAGGGGGTGTAACCACCCCCCTTCCTGGTCCCACCCATAGGAGGGACCTAGTAGGTAATCCAGGCCCTAGATTTGGTATATAGTTAGGAGCTGAGTCCAAATACTTTAGATTATCCTGACTGAAACACTGATACGAAACTCTGGACCTTCACCACTCGACTTCCAAAGAAGAAGACTGAAGAATCTCCCTTGTGGTCAAGGAGTGACCACCCTGTACCCGCAGGCACCACCCAGCGCTCAATGACTTGCTTTGCCGCCGCCTCCCACCGCAGCCCGAGCCTAGAGCCTGAAAAGAACCGGATTCCCAGACATCCAACAGCCCGATACACAGTCCCTGCAAATCTGAGACCCGTGGAGGCGACGAGAGACGTGGGACCGGCCATCTTGAAAATTCCACGACCTGCTAACTGTGCAGCACTCGAGGCACCGTCGATGCTTTGCATTGGGGTTTGAGAAGCCCCAGCCCCGAGCACCATTTGCAGCAAATATCAGCCCTGTATCCTCCACGAGTTCTGCGTGGGGCCCTTTTGCATTTTCCTGCTCGATGCGTCTGCCCGGTCACTTGCCCGTTGGCTAGTGGCCATCTTGGTGATGAATCTTTGAATCTACGCCACTGGTCTGGTTGCTCCAGACTGGCCCTTGCTTCTGTGAAAAGAAGCAGCCACTCAGACCTTGCTGGTCTGAGTAAGAAGAAGAAGGAAAACGAAAGGAGCCAGGCCCTTAGGGACAGATGAGGAGGCTGGACCTTATTATACTCTTTATACCAAAAATTGCCTCATCACCTACATTTATGTCCACACTTATGGAAAAGTTGAACACGCTACCAATCGTATTCAACAAGGTATTTTTATTTTTACCAAACTGATTATAGAATTAATCCAAATTCAAACAAGCGAATTTTAACACACATAAAGACACATTAATACATAGATTATTTACACCATAAATATCAAGTTCTTAAACTATACACATATGATCCTGATTTTGCTTGAAAAGACAATCGAATACAAAATAAGTGATGATTCTACAACAAACAGAGCATTTCAAACATGTGTTACATACAACAATACATTTGCTACAATAATCAGTGATTAAAGCATAAAGGGTAATGAAAAGAGGGAAGATAGAAAAGAAACAAAGTTAATTTGTAAGTTTTTACAACAGCAAAAATTGCTGGTATAACGAAATGGATCGCCACAATTCTTTTCTAACTGGCCTACGCGTTTCGATTCCAGTGAGCAATTTCCTGGAATCTCATCAGGGCATAAAAAGTTCTGTCTGTGAGAAGGAAAGGGATTGAATTAGGGTTCTGAAAACTGTGGATTCTCTCTCCCAAATAAGTGACGCTAAGCAAAAGGAATCAACCTACCAGATTGTGGGAATTGCGAGGATGCACATGGTTTCTGTGTGTGCAACGTCGAACTTCTTAGGCATAAACTCAAAAGCTGGGCGGGGCACCACCTACGGATTAAGCAATTCTTGTCAGACCTATGTCTGTTGTCTGTACAAAAACGCATTACTTTTGGATTGAATAAAGTGAAGCGACATACCGTCAGGAGGCGGAAAACTGGATCCTGCCGGCTGCCGCTGTGTCACCGTTATGCTCTCGGTTGAGTGAAGGGCAGAACACTGAAATGTTTACGCTGGGGAGACGGGAGCAACGGGTAAGTACCATGGACTGGAATCTGGCCAAACTAATTATACAAAGGGGGGATAAAACCACGTACCTTTCTTTGAAAGCTGCAAGGCTAAAGGCTTCGTATTATTCTCTCATGGATTTTTCATCGTGACTTTGGAATTATTGAGGCTTCCGCTCTAAAGATAGCGGGATAAATCACTAAATCAAAAATGTCAGGTGGATGTTACAAATCGAGGAAAGAATAAAAGGGAGCGTTGCATACCTGTGTCCTCACCAGCCTCTGTCTGCTGCGTTCTGTACCGAGTCCAAAATGGACGACAGGTGTGTTTACCTGTATAAAACTATCGGGTAGGGTTCTTTGCATTGTGGGAAACGTAGTTCTTGAAGCACAAATGAAAACGTAATGTGGCACATATGTTTGGAAAACATATGTCACATTGGTGTGGGTGGTGCCCCGTAAATATGAATTTATGAATATTAAAAAAAGAGGAATGAGACAAGCAGAGCAGCCGAAGTAGCTGCGCATGGCCAAAGCACTGTGATTTTATACTCTGGAAATTTCAGATAAAGTGTTAAGGCCCTTTTGCGCACTATTGAATTTTAGGATAAGATATGCCTCTTTTTGAAGGAGCATTCTGTCGATGTCCACATTCCGATTAGGGGATCGAAGTGTGTATAACACCGTCCATTTCAGATCGTTTACATCGTGTTTCTCCGTCAGAAAGTGATCAACCATTGGGGCATTGACAATTTTGTTTTTTATCCTTGACCTGTGCTGGCAAATACGGGTGTTAACTTGTGTCGTTTTACCTTTATAAATTTTTGCGCAGGGACATCGAATTAAATAAACCACATTCTTGGTTTTGCAATTGGAAAATTCTCTGTGTTTCCATCTTGTCCCCTCGTGTTCGAACTCTCACCTTCAATGGCATTGGGGCACACAACACAGGTGCCACATTTGTGTTGCCCTGTGATCGGTTTAAGGTTCCATTGGGTTAGTAAGTCGCATTTCTTTTTAGTTAAAGATACATCAGCCCTCGTGATTTGCTGCCCTATGCTTTGGTTTTTCTTGTACGCGAATAGGGGCCGTGGGAACGGGCATTCGAGGTTGGCAAGTAAATGCCAATTGCTCAGCACGGCTTTTCTCAATTTGTGGGTGTCTGGTCCAAAGGTGGAAACGCAGACCAATCTTTCAAGAGCAGGTTTGGGCCGAGTTTGTAGAAGGGTTTCTCGAGGAGTGTAGCGCGCTCTTTTAAGAGAGTGCTTTAGTAACTTTTTCGGATACCCTCTGTCTTTCATTTCTTGGCAGAACCTCTCTGCATGGGATGAGAAATCCTCCAAGTAAGAGCAGTTTCTCCTGATACGCAATAACTGCCCATAGGGGAGATTGGATTTGAGATTGCGAGGATGGGCACTCTTGTAGTGCAGGATGGTGTTTCTATCCGTCTCCTTTTTATACAGGGATGACTTTAGTTCGCCATCGATGGATGTCATTTCTACATCGAGGAAGGTCATTTTGGAATTGCTGTGGGCAATGGAGAATTTGATATCCCCATGTCTATTGTTCAACCAATCGTGGAACGCTACCAGGTCGGTCTGGCTCCCCTGCCACAGGAGCCAGACGTCATCTATGTAACGAAACCACTGCAGGATATGATGTTTAAATGGGTTGTTATTCTCAACAAATTTCTCCTCGTATTGTGCCATGTACAATACGGCCATTTCAGGGGCATAAGGGCACCCCATCGCGGTGCCCTTGACCTGCATAAAGAATTCTCCATTGAATGAGAAGTAAATCTTCTTTAAAGCAATCTCAGCCAGTTTGACAATAAAGGTGGTGGGAACTTGGTGAGGCCTTTCTCTCATGTCTAGGTATATCTCCATCACCTCTAACGCTTCTTCCTGAGGAATCTGCGTATAGAGGGAGGAGACATCCATTGTGACCATTAGTTGGGTCTCCTGATCAAATTTGGTCCCCTCTACCTTAAGTAAAAAGTCTGTGGTGTCTCTCGGATAAGATTTCACTTTAATCAAGAATGGTTTTAAAAAGAAATCTACATACTGGGAAAGTGGTTCAAGACAGGAGTCACACCCAGAGACGATTGGACGTCCTGGGGGATTTTGGAGACTCTTGTGGATTTTGGGCAAGAGGTATAGTACTGGAGTCCTTGGACTCTTTTTAGCTAGATATTCATGTTCTTTTTTACCCAAAAATCCTTCTTCAAAACCTGTTTCTAATGTCTCGGAAATCAGTCGTTGAATGTCATTGACTGGATCCTCAGTGAGGCGTCTGTACCAAGTCTGAATATTGACTTGTTTGTTGCCTTCAGCTAGGTATTGATTGCGTGCCCAAACAACTACTGCCCCACCCTTATCAGCCTGTTTTATGACTATTGAGGTGTCTTCTTTCAGGGATTTAATAGCTGCGCGTTGTCTTTGGCCCATGTTTTGATGGACAAAGTGTCACCCTTTTTCCAAGTTGTCAATAGATGACAACAGTACTTGTTCGAACGCTAAAACCTCTTTTGGGATATTTTGATTGGGAACAAAGTTAGACTTGTTTCTTAAACCAGTCACTTCTACATTGGGTGACGGAACATAGTTACAAAAGAATGTTTTTAAGCGTATTTTGCGACAAAACTCAATAGCTTCCAGTTTGAGTCTCGTGTAGTCAGTGTGTTTACATGGCACACATTTTAATCCTAGATTCAAAACAGAATATTCATCTGGCGTTAGTGGTCTGGTTGACAGATTGACGACCGAGCTGCCGCTACCTATGATTTGTACGAGCGGTTCCTGGTCCTCATCTCCCAAGGTTGTTTGTAGCGGGTTTTTGGCTGTTGGCCCTGTTCTAAAAAAGACACCTGTTTTTTTGATGGATTACGGTTGTCAGATCCCGATGAATCAGAAGATGAAGTTTCCGAGAACGTTGTAAACCGGTTTCTCGACCGGCCTTGATATGTAGATAACACTCTACGAGAATCTTGTTGGGTATAATAGTCCTCTTTCAAAAAAGGATATACCTGCTCAATTTTGAAGGACTTGACGTCCCTGTCATACTTAGAGGTTTTATCATTAATGGTGTTGTCTTTAAAAATCCTAATTTCCTTATCTATTTTTTCCAACAGTGCCTTGGCGTCCGCCACCACCGGGCTGCTCTTTATTGTCTCAATAAGTTCCTCGATCTCTTTTTCTTCCTGTAGGCACAGTCTCTGGGCAGTTTCAATAGTATGGACCATGAGGTCCCGACTGCACTTGGTATTTATAAAACTAAAACCTTTTTTATATTCTACATCTTCAATGAATATTACAGGGACATTTTTAACCTGTAGGCCCCAAGGGATGGTACCATCCTTCAGATGCCTAAGGAGAAAATGCCCATGTAACTCTGTTCGTACATGTTTTTTCTGTAGTCTTATTAGTCTATCTGATTAATTCTGCTGTTTAGCAGTCGTACTGAGCGTCACATTAGAGAAGGGAGAGTTGTCAATTAGATTTTGAATGTGGCTTTCGCTAAAAGATAGCGTGTCTTTATCTGCCATTTTTTTGGGAAATATAGGGATTCCCCAAACTGTTACTCAGTTGAATTCAAAACGAAAACAAAAAGTGTCCGTAGGCTCTCGCGGGTGGACACCCGCACAAGGATAAGGAAAACGAAAGGAGCCAGGCCCTTAGGGACAGATGAGGAGGCTGGACCTTATTATACTCTTTATACCAAAAATTGCCTCATCACCTACATTTATGTCCACACTTATGGAAAAGTTGAACACGCTACCAATCGTATTCAACAAGGTATTTTTATTTTTACCAAACTGATTATAGAATTAATCCAAATTCAAACAAGCGAATTTTAACACACATAAAGACACATTGATACATAGATTATTAACACCATAAATATCAAGTTCTTAAACTATACACATATGATCCTGATTTTGCTTGAAAAGACAATCGAATACAAAATAAGTGATGATTCTACAACAAACAGAGCATTTCAAACATGTGTTACATACAACAATACATTTGCTACAATAATCAGTGATTAAAGCATAAAGGGTAATGAAAAGAGGGAAGATAGAAAAGAAACAAAGTTAATTTGTAAGTTTTTACAACAGCAAAAATTGCTGGTATAACGAAATGGATCGCCACAATTCCTTTCTAACTGGCCGACGCGTTTCGATTCCAGTGAGCAATTTCCTGGAATCTCATCAGGGCATAAAAAGTTCTGTCTGTGAGAAGGAAAGGGATTGAATTAGGGTTCTGAAAACTGTGGATTCTCTCTCCCAAATAAGTGACGCTAAGCAAAAGGAATCAACCTACCAGATTGTGGGAATTGCGAGGATGCACATGGTTTCTGTGTGTGCAACGTCGAACTTCTTAGGCATAAACTCAAAAGCTGGGCGGGGCACCACCTACGGATTAAGCAATTCTTGTCAGACCTATGTCTGTTGTCTGTACAAAAACGCATTACTTTTGGATTGAATAAAGTGAAGCGACATACCGTCAGGAGGCGGAAAACTGGATCCTGCCGGCTGCCGCTGTGTCACCGTTATGCTCTCGGTTGAGTGAAGGGCAGAACACTGAAATGTTTACGCTGGGGAGACGGGAGCAACGGGTAAGTACCATGGACTGGAATCTGGCCAAACTAATTATACAAAGGGGGGATAAAACCACGTACCTTTCTTTGAAAGCTGCAAGGCTAAAGGCTTCGTATTATTCTCTCATGGATTTTTCATCGTGACTTTGGAATTATTGAGGCTTCTGCTGTAAAGATAGCGGGATAAATCACTAAATCAAAAATGTCAGGTGGATGTTACAAATCGAGGAAAGAATAAAAGGGAGCGTTGCATACCTGTGTCCTCACTAGTCTCTGTCTGCGGCGTTCTGTACCGAGTCCAAAATGGACGACAGGTGTGTTTACCTGTATAAAACTATCGGGTAGGGTTCTTTGCATTGTGGGAAACGTAGTTCTTGAAGCACAAATGAAAACGTAATGTGGCACATATGTTTGGAAAACATATGTCACATTGGTGTGGGTGGTGCCCCGTAAATATGAATTTATGAATATTAAAAAAAGAGGAATGAGACAAGCAGAGCAGCCGAAGTAGCTGCGCATGGCCAAAGCACTGTGATTTTATACTCTGGACATTTCAGATAAAGTGTTAAGGCCCTTTTGCGCACTCTTGAATTTTAGGATAAGATATGCCTCTTTTTGAAGGAGCATTCTGTCGATGTCCACATTCCGATTAGGGGATCGAAGTGTGTATAACACCGTCCATTTCAGATCGTTTACATCGTGTTTCTCCGTCAGAAAGTGATCAACCATTGGGGCATTGACAATTTTGTTTTTTATCCTTGACCTGTGCTAGCAAATACGGGTGTTAACTTGTTGTGTCGTTTTACCTATATATATTTTTGCGCAGGGACATCGAATTAAATAAACCACATTCTTGGTTTTGCAATTGGAAAATTCTCTGTGTTTCCATCTTGTCCCCTCGTGTTCGAACTCATCACCTTCAATGGTATTGGGGCACACAACACAGGTGCCACATTTGTGGTGCCCTGTGATCGGTTTAAGGTTCCATTGGGTTAGTAAGTCGCATTTCTTTTTAGGTAAAGATATATCAGCCCTCGTGATTTGCTGCCCTATGCTTTGGTTTTTCTTGTACGCGAATAGGGGCCGTGGGAACGGGCATTCGAGGTTGGCAAGTAAATGCCAATTGCTCAGCACGGCTTTTCTCAATTTGTGGGTGTCTGGTCCAAAGGTGGAAACGCAGACCAATCTTTCAAGAGCAGGTTTGGGCCGAGTTTGTAGAAGGGTTTCTCGAGGAGTGTAGCGCGCTCTTTTAAGAGAGTGCTTTAGTAACTTTTTCGGATACCCTCTGTCTTTCATTTCTTGGCAGAACCTCTCTGCATGGGATGAGAAATCCTCCAAGTAAGAGCAGTTTCTCCTGATACGCAATAACTGCCCATAGGGGAGATTGGATTTGAGATTGCGAGGATGGGCACTCTTGTAGTGCAGGATGGTGTTTCTATCCGTCTCCTTTTTATACAGGGATGACTTTAGTTCGCCATCGATGGATGTCATTTCTACATCGAGGAAGGTCATTTTGGAATTGCTGTGGGCAATGGAGAATTTGATATCCCCATGTCTATTGTTCAACCAATCGTGGAACGCTACCAGGTCGGTCTGGCTCCCCTGCCACAGAAGCCAGACGTCATCTATGTAACGAAACCACTGCAGGATATGATGTTTAAATGGGTTGTTATTCTCAACAAATTTCTCCTCGTATTGTGCCATGTACAATACGGCCATTTCAGGGGCATAAGGGCACCCCATCGCGGTGCCCTTGACCTGCATAAAGAATTCTCCATTGAATGAGAAGTAATTCTTCTTTAAAGCAATCTCAGCCAGTTTGACAATAAAGGTGGTGGGAACTTGGTGAGGCCTTTCTCTCATGTCTAGGTATATCTCCATCACCTCTAACGCTTCTTCCTGAGGAATCTGCGTATAGAGGGAGGAGACATCCATTGTGACCATTAGTTGGGTCTCCTGATCAAATTTGGTCCCCTCTACCTTAAGTAAAAAGTCCGTGGTGTCTCTCAGATAAGATTTCACTTTAATCAAGAATGGTTTTACAAAGAAATCTACATACTGGGAAAGTGGTTCAAGACAGGAGTCACACCCAGAGACGATTGGACGTCCTGGGGGATTTTGGAGACTCTTGTGGATTTTGGGCAAGAGGTATAGTACTGGAGTTCTTGGACTCTTTTTAGCTAGATATTCATGTTCTTTTTTACCCAAAAATCCTTCTTCAAAACCTGTTTCTAATGTCTCGGAAATCAGTCGTTGAATGGCATTGACTGGATCCTCAGTGAGGCGTCTGTACCAAGTCTGATTATTGACTTGTTTGTTGCCTTCAGCTAGGTATTGATTGCGTGCCCAAACAACTACTGCCCCACCCTTATCAGCCTGTTTTATGACTATTGAGGTGTCTTCTTTCAGGGATTTAATAGCTGCGCGTTGTCTTTGGCCCATGTTTTGATGGACAAAGTGTCTCCCTTTTTCCAAGTTGTCAATAGATGACAACAGTACTTGTTCGAACGCTAAAACCTCTTTTGGGATATTTTGATTGGGAACAAAGTTAGACTTGTTTCTTAAACCAGTCACTTCTACATTGGGTGATGGTACATAGTTACAAAAGAATGTTTTAAGCGTATTTTGCGACAAAACTCAATAGCTTCCAGTTTGAGTCTCGTGTAGTCAGTGTGTTTACATGGCACAAATTTTAATCCTAGATTCAAAACAGAATATTCATCTGGCATTAGTGGTCTGGTTGACAGATTGACGACCGAGCTGCCGCTACCTACGATTTGTACGAGCGGTTCCTGGTCCTCATCTCCCAAGGTTGTTTGTAGCGGGTTTTTGGCTGTTGGCCCTGTTCTATAAAAGACACCTGTTTTTTTGATGGATTACGGTTGTCAGATCCCGATGAATCAGAAGATGAAGTTTCCGAGAACGTTGTAAACCGGTTTCTCGACCGGCCTTGATATGTAGATAACACTCTACGAGAATCTTGTTGGGTATAATAGTCCTCTTTCAAAAAAGGATATACCTGCTCAATTTTGAAGGACTTGACGTCCCTGTCATACTTAGAGGTTTTATCATTAATGGTGTTGTCTTTAAAAATCCTAATTTCTTTATCTATTTTTTCCAACAGTGCCTTGGCGTCCGCCACCAGCGGGCTGCTCTTTATTGTCTCAATAAGTTCCTCGATCTCTTTTTCTTCCTGTAGGCACAGTCTCTGGGCAGTTTCAATAGTATGGACCATGAGGTCCCGACTGCACTTGGTATTTATAAAACTAAAACCTTTTTTATATTCTACATCTTCAATGAATATTACAGGGACATTTTTAACCTGTAGGCCCCAAGGGATGGTACCACCCTTCAGATGCCTAAGGAGAAAATGCCCATGTAACTCTGTTCGTACATGTTTTTTCTGTAGTCTTATTAGTCTAACTGATTCATTCTGCTGTTTAGCAGTCGTACTGAGCGTCACATTAGAGAAGGGAGAGTTGTCAATGAGATTTTGAATGTGGCTTTCGCTAAAAGATAGCGTGTCTTTATCTGCCATTTTTTTTGGGAAATATAGGGATTCCCCAAACTGTTACTCAGTTGAATTCAAAACGAAAACAAAAAGTGTCCGTAGGCTCTCGCGGGTGGACACCCGCACAAGGATAAAGAAAAATAAAGGAGCCAGGCCCTTAGGGACAGATGAGGAGGCTGGACCTTATTATATTCTTTCTACCAAAAATTGCCTCATCACCTACATTTATGTCCACACTTATGGAAAAGTTGAACACGCTACCAATCGTATTCAACAAGGTATTTTTATTTTTACCAAACTGATTATAGAATTAATCCAAATTCAAACAAGCGAATTTTAACATACATAAAGACACATTGATACATAGATTATTTACACCATAAATATCAAGTTCTTAAACTATACACATATGATCCTGATTTTGCTTGAAAAAACAATCGAATACAAAATAAGTGATGATTCTACAACAAACAGAGCATTTCAAACATGTGTTACATACAACAATACATTTGCTACAATAATCAGTGATTAAAGCATAATGGGTAATGAAAAGAGGGAAGATAGAAAAGAAACAAAGTTAATTTGTAAGTTTTTACAACAGCAAAAATTGCTGGTATAACGAAATGGATCGCCACAATTCCTTTCTAACTGGCCGACGCGTTTCGATTCCAGTGAGCAATTTCCTGGAATCTCATCAGGGCATAAAAAGTTCTGTCTGTGAGAAGGAAAGGGATTGAATTAGGGTTCTGAAAACTGTGGATTCTCTCTCCCAAATAAGTGACGCTAAGCAAAAGGAATCAACCTACCAGATTGTGGGAATTGCGAGGATGCACATGGTTTCTGTGTGTGCAACGTCGAACTTCTTAGGCATAAACTCAAAAGCTGGGCGGGGCACCACCTACGGATTAAGCAATTCTTGTCAGACCTATGTCTGTTGTCTGTACAAAAACGCATTACTTTTGGATTGAATAAAGTGAAGCGACATACTGTCAGGAGGCGGAAAACTGGATCCTGCCGGCTGCCGCTGTGTCACCGTTATGCTCTCGGTTGAGTGAAGGGCAGAACACTGAAATGTTTACGCTGGGGAGACGGGAGCAACGGGTAAGTACCATGGACTGGAATCTGGCCAAACTAATTATACAAAGGGGGGATAAAACCACGTACCTTTCTTTGAAAGCTGCAAGGCTAAAGGCTTCGTATTATTCTCTCATGGATTTTTCATCGTGACTTTGGAATTATTGAGGCTTCCGCTGTAAAGATGGCGGGATAAATCACTAAATCAAAAATGTCAGGTGGATGTTACAAATCGAGGAAAGAATAAAAGGGAGCGTTGCATACCTGTGTCCTCACCAGTCTCTGTCTGCGGCGTTCTGTACCGAGTCCAAAATGGACGACAGGTGTGTTTACCTGTATAAAACTATCGGGTAGGGTTCTTTGCATTGTGGGAAACGTAGTTCTTGAAGCACAAATGAAAACGTAATGTGGCACATATGTTTGGAAAACATATGTCACATTGGTGTGGGTGGTGCCCCGTAAATAAGAAAAATAAAAAAAGAGAAATCCTCCAAGTAAGAGCAGTTTCTCCTGATACGCAATATTGGAGGATTTCTCATCCCATGCAGAGAGGTTCTGCCAAGAAATGAAAGACAGAGGGTATCCGAAAAAGTTACTAAAGCACTCTCTTAAAAGAGCGCGCTACACTCCTCGAGAAACCCTTCTACAAACTCGGTCCAAACCTGCTCTTGAAAGATTGGTCTGCGTTTCCACCTTTGGACCAGACACCCACAAATTGAGAAAAGCTGTGCTGAGCAATTGGCATTTACTTGCCAACCTCGAATGCCCGTTCCCACGGCCCCTATTCGCGTACAAGAAAAACCAAAGCATAGGGCAGCAAATCACGAGGGCTGATGTATCTTTACCTAAAAAGAAATGCGACTTACTAACCCAATGGAACCTTAAACCGATCACAGGGCACCACAAATGTAGCACCTGTGTTGTGTGCCCCAATACCATTGAAGGTGATGAGTTCGAACACGAGGGGACAAGATGGAAACACAGAGAATTTTCCAATTGCAAAACCAAGAATGTGGTTTATTTAATTCGATGACCCTGCGCAAAAATGTATATATGTAAAACGACACAACAAGTTAACACCCGTATTTGCCAGCACAGGTCAAGGATAAAAAACAAAATTGTCAATGCCCCAATGGTTGATCACTTTCTGACGGAGAAACACGATGTAAACGATCTGAAATGGACGGTGTTATACACACTTCGATCCCCTAATCGGAATGTGGACATCGACAGAATGCTCCTTCAAAAAGAGGCATATCTTATCCTAAAATTCAAGAGTGCGCAAAAGGGCTTTAACACTTTATCTGAAATTTCCAGAGTATACAATCACAGTGCTTTGGCCATGCGCAGCTACTTCGGCTGCTCTGCTTGTCTCATTCCTCTTTTTTTAATATTCATAAATTCATATTTACGGGGCACCACCCACACCAATGTGACATATGTTTTCCAAACATATGTGCCACATTACGTTTTCATTTGTGCTTCAAGAACTACATTTCCCACAATGCAAAGAACCCTACCCGATAGTTTTATACAGGTAAACACACCTGTTGTCCATTTTGGACTCGGTACAGAACGCCGCAGACAGAGACTGGTGAGGACACAGGTATGCAACGCTCCCTTTTATTCTTTCCTCGATTTGTAACATCCACCTGACATTTTTGATTTAGTGATTTATCCCGCTATCTTTACAGTGGAAGCCTCAATAATTCCAAAGTCACGATGAAAAATCCATGAGAGAATAATACGAAGCCTTTAGCCTTGCAGCTTTCAAAGAAAGGTATGTGGTTTTATCCCCCCTTTGTATAATTAGTTTGGCCAGATTCCAGTCCATGGTACTTACCCGTTGCTCCCGTCTCCCCAGCGTAAACATTTCAGTGTTCTGCCCTTCACTCAACCGAGAGCATAACGGTGACACAGCGGCAGCCGGCAGGATCCAGTTTTCCGCCTCCTAGCGGTATGTCGCTTCACTTTATTCAATCCAAAAGTAATGCGTTTTTGTACAGACAACAGACATAGGTCTGACAAGAATTGCTTAATCCGTAGGTGGTGCCCCGCCCAGCTTTTGAGTTTATGCCTAAGAAGTTCGACGTTGCACACACAGAAACCATGTGCATCCTCGCAATTCCCACAATCTGGTAGGTTGATTCCTTTTGCTTAGCGTCACTTATTTGGGAGAGAGAATCCACAGTTTTCAGAACCCTAATTCAATCCCTTTCCTTCTCACAGACAGAACTTTTTATGCCCTGATGAGATTCCAGGAAATTGCTCACTGGAATCGAAACGCGTCGGCCAGTTAGAAAGGAATTGTGGCGATCCATTTCGTTATACCAGCAATTTTTGCTGTTGTAAAAACTTACAAATTAACTTTGTTTCTTTTCTATCTTCCCTCTTTTCATTACCCTTTATGCTTTAATCACTGATTATTGTAGCAAATGTATTGTTGTATGTAACACATGTTTGAAATGCTCTGTTTGTTGTAGAATCATCACTTATTTTGTATTCGATTGTCTTTTCAAGCAAAATCAGGATCATATGTGTATAGTTTAAGAACTTGATATTTATGGTGTAAATAATCTATGTATCAATGTGTCTTTATGTATGTTAAAATTCGCTTGTTTGAATTTGGATTAATTCTATAATCAGTTTGGTAAAAATAAAAATACCTTGTTGAATACGATTGGTAGCGTGTTCAACTTTTCCATAAGTGTGGACATAAATGTAGGTGATGAGGCAATTTTTGGTATAAAGGTCTGAGTAAGAAGCCAACTTCGTTTCCTGCGTGGCTTGCATTTGCCAAGGCCTGTTTGCTCCGATCTTGAAGCCCACACCGCCAGCAGCGAGAGCCTTTGTGGGACAATCCGTGCCTGACTCCTGGTTGTCGTCGACGCCTCCTCGTCCACGAGGCTGAAGAGACAAGCTTCTCGACATCACCTGCTTGCATCCCGACATTGCCTGGTTCCTTCCTGGTTCCTTCCTGGTCACTGGCTAGTGACCCAGACTCTGTCCCCTCTGCTTTCAGGTCTTCTACATCTTTGATCCACCCTTGGATCCACCGGAACTCTTCTCTCCTGGTTGCCTGCAGCATCTTTACTTCAAGGCGCCATAGAACTCCACGAAGAAACCCAACACACTTTGGCACCTATGCACCCGCTTCCTGTGGGCGAGGTAACGCTGGCACTCTGGTGCTCCTGTGTAGAGTAACTCTCCTAGTATCTAAGTTTCAAGTAGTTAGGTTCTAGACCATCAGGAAGACTCCCAATCTTTAACTTTGTGACTTTTACGCACCCATTGTTTCCAATGAGTGCACGCGTGTAACTTTCAGCACTGCACACACATCCCGTGGGCCTCCTGTTCACTAACCATTGTTAGCTCAATGTAGCCCCAGCGATTCCCAAGGCCCTAGGCCTTACCACTGTTCGAATCGTGGTTCTTATACCACTTATTTAGTATATGTTTTCACGGGCCACCAGGGCCTATCCATATTTGTGCAACTTTTGTATATTTTATCAAGTAACTTGTTTCACGTATGTGCTTCTGTGCTGATAAAGAGTATAGGGGATTGTTTTAGAAATAAAGACATATATATTTTCAATATATATCCTGTGTGGTGTCCTTTCACTTGGTATTAAAAGGGATTACATATGGTAAAACAGCTGGCTTCACATGCCACTTGAGTTTAGCCTAAGACTGCTCTGTCCATGCTACCATTAGGATAGCTGGTCTATAAAGTTGACTTACAACCATCACCATAAGGGTTGCTTGGCATGATACAAGGTGATCACTAGAACTAGTGAGCATCATATATCAGGCCAACTTCTCATACACAGCACCACCACAGCACCACTCAGCACCACCATAGCACCACTCAGCACCACCACAGCACCACTCAGCAACACTACAGCATCACTCTGGAACACCACAGCATCACTATGCGCTACCACAGCATCATTATGCGCCACCACAGCATCACTCAGGGCCTCTACAACATCACTCGGCCTCACAGCATCACTCAGGACCTTCACAGCATCACTCAGGGCCTCCACAGCATCACTCAGGGCCTCCACAGCATCACTCTGGGCCTCCACGGCATCACTCAGGACCTCCACAGCATCACTCAGGGCCTCCACAGCATCACTCACGGCATCCACAGCATCACTCACGGCCTCCACAGCATCACTCACGGCCTCCACAGCATCACTTAGGGCCTCCACAGCATCACTCACGGCCTCCACAGCATCACTCACGGTCTCCACAGCATCACTCACGGCCTCCACAACATCACTCACGGCCTCCACAGCATCACTCACGGTCTCCACAGCAGCACTCACGGCCTCCACAGCATCACTCACGGCCTCCACAGCATCACTCACGGCCTCTACAGCATCACTCAGGGCCTCCACAGCATCACTCAGGGACACCACAACATCACTATGCGCAACCACAGCATCACTGAACGCCACAGCATCAGTCGTCGCCACCACAACATCACTCCGCGCCATCACAGCATCGATATGTGCAACCATTCAACAACAACTGGTTCAAATATGTTCTCTCAATGTTTCAAGCTTTATTACAAATGTCACAAAAAGATGTTAATAATTCACTTCTGTTCTTGGATTTTCGTCACAATAAAATACACTGAACATAATCTTCACAAAAGTTATTTACAAAAGTTTAAGCTATTGCCATTATAAATTACAATCACTTTTATTTAAGTATTAATTATTTAAAAAAAATTAAAAGCCATTGTTATTTGTAATATCAATACATCTAAGTCACGTAAATACAAAACATATTGCATTACAAATGCTATAGGTGTCACATTTGCGAAAGTTATAACTATTGGCATTGTAAATGACAAAGCTATTAATTTAGCTATTTTCAAAACCAACACATAAATAAAATAATTGTCATTTACAAGACCAATAGCTAAAAATTTCCTAATGCGAGACCTATTGCATTGCAAATGCTTGTTGCCTTATTGTGTGCCTTGATTTGTGTTCTTTTGTTTTTTCTCTGTCAGCCCGTTGTGCCCTTTTGTACCCCCTGCCTTCTGTGACCCCCTTCCCCCGCATTGCCTCCATGCCCTTTTGTGCCCTTCTACCCCATGCCTTCCGTGCCCCCTTTCTGTGCCCCCGTAGTGCCCCTGGGTCCTCTCCCCACCCTCCCCCTGGTTTCACTCGCTGCCACTTCCCGCCGCTGCGTCCCTGCAGCCCCGCCCCTGCTGCTCCCATTCGCCACCCCACTCCCGCCTCCGAGCTGCTCCTCCCTCCCACAGCCCCTCTTATGGAGGCCGCATAGCGGTGAAGGGAGCGACCTTTGACCCTGTTCTCAGGCAGGTCACCCCCCCAGCCGCCGAACGGTCCTCCTGTGATGCTGCCCCCGCTGTCGCCTTGCCCCTGCCGCTGCCTGGTGCGGCGTGAACCTCCCTGGTCTCGCCAAATGCTTGTTGCCTTATTGTGTGCCTGGATTTGTGTTATTTTGTTTTTTCTCTGTCTGCCCGTTGTGCCCTTTTGTACCCCCTGCCTTCTGTGACCCCCTTCCCCCGCATTGTCTCCGTGCCTTTTTGTGCCCTTTTACCCCTTGCCTTCCGTGCCCCCTTTCTGTGCCCCCATAGTGCCCCTGGGCCCTCTCCCAGCCCCCCCCCCGGTTTCCCTCGCTGCCACTTCCCGCCACTGCGTCCCTGCGGCTCCGCCCCCCGCTGCTCCCATTTGCCGCCCCACTCCCGCCTCCCAGTTGCTCCTCCCTCCCACAGCCCCTCTTATGGAGGCCGCACAGTGGCCGCGCAGCGGCCACGCAGAGCGGGCGCACCAAAGGCAAGCCCGTCTAAGCCCGTCCGTGCCTGGACCGTGCTCAGCGCCAGAACCTCTGGTCCCCGCACCCCCCGCAACGCCAGACTGCACTACGACTCCAGCACCCTCCACGCACTCAACGCCGGACGAGACCACCCCTGCTATCGGGCCACCGCGAAGCGCACCCAAGGGCCCTTCACCTGCCGGAACTGCAGATTCACCAGCATCCAGCCCACCAAACCACCAACCAGAGAACCCAACCACCTCCGCTGCATCCTCCTCAACACCCACTCTGCTCGCAAACACGCCATCGAACTCTGGGACCTCCTAGACTTTACTGCCCTCGACGTCGCCTTCCTGACGGAGACCTGGCTGAACGCCACCTCAGCACCAGACATCGCCATAGCCATCCCACATTGTTTGCATCAGATTCACCTTGTGCCTGACCTGTGTTATTGCATTATTTGCATCACATTCTCCTCGTGCATGGCCTGTGCTATTGATTGTTTGCCTCAGATTCTCTGAGTGCCTGGCCTGTGTTATTGCATTGTTTGCTTCAGATTCTCCTAGTGCCTGGCCTGTGTTATTGCATTGTTTGCATCAGATTCTCCTCGTGCCTGGCCTCTGTTATTGCATTGTTTGCATCAGATTCTCCTTGTGCCTGGCTCTTGTTATTGCATTGTTTGCAACAGATTTTTCCAGTGCCTGGCCTGTGTTATTGCATTGTTTACATCAGATTCTCCTAGTGCTGGCCTGTGTTATTGCATTGTTTGCGTCAGATTCTCCCAACGACTGGCCTGTGTTATTGCATTGTTTACATCAGATTCTCCTCATGCCAGGCCTGTGTTATTGCAGTGTTTGCGTCAGACTCTCCTAGTGCCCGGCCTGTGTTATTGCATTGTTTGCATCAGATTCACCTTGTGCCTGACTTGTGTTATTGCATTATTTGCATCACATTCTCCTCGTGCATGGCCTGTGCTATTGATTGTTTGCCTCAGATTCTCTGAGTGCCTGGCCTGTGTTATTGCATTGTTTGCACCAATCCTAGTACTTCGCCATCATCCACAAGGATACCCTAAGAGACTTAACCAACACCGATGACACCCTCACCACCGCCGAGCACATGCACTTCCAGATCCACACCAACCCCAACACCACCCTCAGAGGAACACTCGTCTATAGACCACCCGGACCATGACCACAGTTCAGCGACACCATCGCCGACCTCGTCAGCACCCACACCCTCGCCTCCACAGACTACATCCTCCTCGGGGACCTAAACTTCTACCTCGAGAACAACAACGACACCAACTCCACCGCCCTGATCGACAACCTCGCCAACCTCGGACTCAAACAGCTTGTGACAACACCCACCCATGCCGCTGGACACACGCTGGACCCCATCTTCTCCACAAGCCCCCACGTCTCCTTCAACCACACCACCGAACCCCACTGGACCGACCACAGATGCGTCCACTTCACCTTCAGGAAACCCACCACACACCACTGCACCCAACAGTTGCCACGCCGCTGCTGGGGCAAGGTCACCAAGGACCAACTGACTACCACCCTCGCCCTGAGACTACCCGCCGACCCCACCGACCCCAACACCATCGCGACCAAGCTCAAACAGTGGATCAACGACTGCGCCAACACCCTCGCCCCTCTCAAGATCTCCACAACCAACCACACCAACAAAAAAGCCGCCTGGTTCACCGAAGACCTCCGGATCTCCAAGCGCACCTGTCAGAAGCTGGAAAAGAAATGGCTCCACAACCGAACACCAGACAGCCACACAGCCCACAAGAGCGCCACCCGCCGACACCACCAACTCATCAGAACCGCCAAGAGGACCTCCTTCAAGGACCGCCTAGACAACAACGCACACAACATCAAAGAGCTCTTCAGCATCGTGAAAGAACTCTCCAACCCCAGCTCCAACACCAACGACATCCCACCATCACAGGACCTATGCGACTCCCTGCCCACCTTCTTTCACCGCAAGATCTCCGACATCCACGACAGCTTCAACTCCGACACCCCGCACCCACCACCGAGTCCCTCACCCCTGCGACCACCACACGCACCAGTCACCTGACCGCCTGGTCCAAAGTCAGCGACAAAGACACCATCAAAACCATGAACTCCATCCACTCCGGATCCCCATCCGACCCCTGCCCTCACCATGTCTTCAACAAAGCCAGCACAACCATCGCGCCACACCTCTGGAAAACAATCAACAGTTCCTTCAAGACAGCAACCTTCCCGGAAACCTGGAAGCACGCCAAGATTAACGCCCTTCTGAAGAAGCCCAAGGCGGGCCCCAAAGACCTCAAGAACCTCAGGCCCATCTCCCTGCTCCATTCCCGGCAAAAGTGACAGAGAAGATTGTCAACAAACAGCTAACCCACCTCCTGGAAGACAACAACATCCTGGACCCTTCCCAATCCTATTCCGCAGCAACCTCAGCACTGAGACCGCCCTCATCGGCGCCACTGACGACATCAGGATCCTGATGGACAAAGGAGAAACAGCCGCCCTCATCCTCCTGGACCTATCAGCAGCCTTTGACACAGTCTGCCGCCGCACCCTAACAGTGCGCCTCCACGACGCCAGAATCCAAGAGAAGGCCCTGGCCTGGACCACATCCTTCCTCTCCGGCAGAACCCAGAGCGTCCGCCTCCCACCCTTCCGCTCGAAAACCACAGAGATCATTTGTGGCGTCCCACAGGGATCCTCCCTCAGCCCGACGCTGTTCAATATCTACATGGAATTGCTCGCCCACGTTGCACAACAATATAACCTCAACATCATCTCCCACGCCGACGACACCCAGCTGATCATATTCCTCACCGAAGACCCCCACACAGCCAAAGCCAACCTCCACAGAGGAATGAAGGCCGTAGCCGACTGGATGAAGGACAGCAGACTGAAGCTGAATTCAGACAAGACGGAGGTCCTCATCCTCAGACCCACCCCATCAGCCTGGGATGACTCCTGGTGGCCCACATCGATAGGCACAGCCCCGGAACCCACAGACCATGCACGCAACCTGGGGGCCATCCTCGACTCCACCCTCTCCATGACCAGGCAAGTCAACGCCGTCTCTGTGTCCTGCTTCAACACCCTCCAAATGCACCACAGGATCTTCAAATGGATCCCTCCAGCCACGAGAAAAACCGTCACCCAGGCCCTCATCACAAGCAGACTCGACTACGGGAACGCCCTCTACTCAGGAACGACAACCAAGCTCCTGAGACGACTACAACGAATCCTGAACGCCTCAGCATGACTGATCCTCAACGTCCCCCGACGCAGCCACATCACACCCCACCCGAGAGGTCTGCACTGGCTCCCCATCAACAAGAGGATCACCTTCAAACTCTTCATCCACGCACACAAAGCACTACACAACACCGGACCTACATACCTCAACAACCAACTCAGCTTCCACACCCCCACCCGAAGCCTCTGCTCAGCCAACCTCGCCCTCGCCACAGTTCCTCGTATCTGGAAGACCACCGCCGGTGGCAGATCCTTCTCCTACCTCGCCGCCAAGGCCTGGAATGCTCTCCCTACCAGCCTACGACAGACTCAGAACCGGCTGGCCTTCAGAAGACTTCTCAAGACCTGGCTCTTTGATCAGTAGCGCCCCCCCGCGCCTTGAGACCCTCACGGGTATGTAGCGCGCTTTAGAAATGCAGTGATTGATTGATTGATTGATTGCATTGTATGCATCAGATTCTCCTCGTGCCTGGCTCTTGGTATTGCATTTTTTGCATCAGATTCTCCCCATGCCTGGCCTGTGTTATTGCATTGTTTACATCAGATTCTCCTAGTGCTGGCCCGTGTTATTGCATTGTTTGCGTCAGATTCTCCCAATGCCTGACCTGTGTAATTGCATTGTTTGCATCAATCCTAGTATGTGGCCTCTGTTATTGCGTTGTTTGCAGCAATCCTAGTACTTGGCCTGTGTTATTGCATTGCTTGCATCAGATTCTCCTCATGCCTGGCCTGTGTTATAGCATTGTTTGCGTAAGATTCTCCCAACTCCTGGCCCATGTTATTGCATTGTTTGCATCAGATTCTCCTCGTGTCTGGCCTCTGTTATTGCATTGTTTGCATCAGATTCTCCTCGTGCCTGGCTCTTGTTATTAGCGGCTGACAGGTCCAGGAGGATGAGGGCCGCAGTTTCTCCGTTGTCTAGCAGGGTCCTGATGTCTTCCGTGGCGGCGATGAGGGCAGTCTCTGTACTGTGGTAGCTGCGGAACCCGGACTGGGATGGGTACAGGATGCTGTTCTCCTCGAGATAGCGGGTCAGTTGTTCGTTGACTATCTTTTCGATGACCTTCGCCGGGAAAGGGAGCAGGGAGACGGGTCGGAAGTTCTTGAGGTCCTTGGGTCCGCCTTGGGTTTCTTGAGTAAGGGGTTGATCTCGGCGTGCTTCCGGGAAGGTAGCTGTCTCTGAGGAGATGTTGATGCCTCACGGAGGTGAGGTGCGATGGCGGTGCTGGCTTTGCTGAAGATGTTGCATGGGCATGGGTCTGATGGAGATCCTGAGTAGATGGTGTTCATGGTCTTGATGGTATCGTCGTCGTTGATGTTTGTCCAGGAGAGAAGGCGGTTGGTGCGGATTGTGATCGTGGGGGCGGCGGTCTCAGTGGGTGTTGGGCAGTCGTGGCATTGAAGCAGTCGTGGATGTCTGCGATCTTGCGGTGGAAGAATGTGGCAAGCAAGTCGCACAGGTCTTGTGAAGGTGGGATGTCGTTGGTGTTGGAGCTGGGTATAGGAGAGTAGGGTCTGCTTCCTATGGTCACCCCCACTTTTTGCTGTGATTTTCTGGTTTTTCGACTTTAGTGTGGCTGTGGGCCTGCTGATCAGACCCACTGCCCAGCTGTTCTCTCTCTAAATTGATACCATGTACTTTAGGTACATACATGATTGGGTATTGGGTCACCTTTGTGAGCCCCAGTATAGTGTACCTTAGGTACCCAGGGCATAGGTGCATCCAAGGCCTACCAGGTGCTGCAGCATGTATTATGCCACCCCTGGCTGGCCATCCAAACTGACACCACAGGCTGATCACTCAACCTGGGCAAGGTGGTGTAATCACCCCTTGCTTAGATATAGTATACCTATATCTACCCTTATATATAGACAAATATGTACCTATAAGTCACTCCTATGGCAGGCCTTAACAATCCTGGAGGCAGAGTGCTTGGTTTTATGTGAGAGGGTGCCCTAGCATGAGCTGAGCCCCTCTGCGGCTTTCAGAACCATGTCCTTATAGCTGTTCTATGATATAGCCATACCATATAATCTTAACTTTGGAATACATGAAGCACCCTGTGGGGGCTCCTGGGAGTTCCAAGGTCAACCAAGTAGGTTACCTCTCCCTTTTGCTCAACAATAGTGTGGGGTCCAGACCATTTGTCTTGGAGTGCTGCTGGGGCCACTGGCTCCAACACCCACACTTTCTGTCCTGGCTGGTAAACAGTCAGCACAGCCTTTAGGTCATGCCAGGCTTTTTGGAGTTCCTGGCTAACCTCAAGGTTTTTGAATTCCTTTTTCATGTACTCGGCCATCCTGGAGCGGAGACCAAGTACATAGTCCACAATGTCTTGCTTAGGCTTTTTGAGAGGTAACTGCCATCCTTCCTTCACCAGACAAAGGGGTCCTCTTACATGATGCCCAAACAGAAGTTCAAAAGGGCTGTAGCCAACCCCCTTCTGTGGGACCTCTCTATAAGCAAATAAAAGGCAGGGCAGAAGGATGTCCCATCTTCGCCTAAGATTTTCAGGTAAACCCTTGATCATGTCCTTTAAGGTCTTGTTGAATCTCTCCACCAGACCATTACACTGTGGGTGATAGGGTGTGGTGAACTTATAGTTCACTCCACACTCTTCCACATAGCAGTCAAATATCCAGACATAAAGTTTGCACCTCTGTCTGAGACAACCTCTTTCGGAAAACCCACTCTTGAGAAAACTCCCAGGAGGGCTCTAGCCACAACAGGGGCTGTTGTGGTCCTTAAGGGAATAGCTTCTGGGTATCTGGTGGCATGATACACTACCACCAGAATAAACATGTGCCCAGAGGCTGTTTGGGGATCCATTGGTCCAACAATGTCTATCCCAACTCTTTCAAAGGGAACCCCCACCACAGATAGTTTTATTAGGGGAGCCTTTGTGGTGCCACCTGATTTGCCAAGCACAGGAGCGACAAAACTCCTTGGCATCTTCTGATATGTGTGGCCAGTGAAAGTGAGGGACAAGCCTGTCCCAAGTCTTGTTCTGGCCAAGATGTCCTGCTAAGGGAATATCATGGGCTAAGGTAAGAAGGAAGCCCCTGAATGCCAAAGGTATGAGCAACCTCCCGGAAGCACCAGGCTTGGGGTCGCTAGCCTCTGAATAATGGAGCCCTTTATCCCAATACACTCTATGGGTACCTGTAGCGTTCCCAGCAGCCTCAGCAGCAGCTTGCTGTCTGAGGGGCTCAAGAGAGGGGCAGTCTAGCTGCGCCTTCCTCAGATCTGCCCTTGAAGGTCCCCCTGTCCCAAGAAACTCAACCTGATCAGGCTCAAGCTCTTCTAGGACAGTTCCTTCTTGGGTCTCACTATCAGCTTCCTCAGAAGGCTGATCCTCATTCTGAGGCAGGGGGGAAGGCACTGCCTTAACCCTACTGCTCTTTCTCTTGGTAGGCCACTGTTCACTGTTCCATAGTTTCAGGATCCTGGGCCTGTTCAGTTTTGCACTTTTTGGCCTATGACTTGGTCACAGCAAGGACATGTGCTGATATACCTAGCATTTCTGCATGAGTCCTATACTCCACTTCAGACCAGACTGAAGATTCCAGATCATTGCCAAGCAGACACTCTACAGGGAGGTCTGAACTAACAACAACTATTTTGAGGCCAGTTACCCCTCCCTAGGAGAAATTAACAATTGACATACTATGGGTGGTAGTGATATTGCTTGCATTGGTCACTAGGTAATTGTCACCTAGTATTATCTGACACTGGTACATGTGTCCCTGTAGGCCTGAGTTATTGGGACTCACAGTAGAGGACATAGCCATGTCCACATCACAAACAAGAACAGCTTGAGTTGGTATTCTGACTAGGCCAGAATCGATCTCAGTACCCCACTATAGCCTTGGGTTGAGAACCACCACTGTTAACTGTACTAGGGGGTACAGGTGCCTTAGGGGCTACAGTGGTTGGAGCTGTCTCCTTCTTGGTGCAATCACTAGTCCAGTGAGGATAAACCTTACAAGTTTTGCACCAGGGTTTCTTTGGGCCTTCCTTTTTCTTAGATTGTTGGGAACCCCCACCATTAGAAGCTTTTTGAGGACCTTGAGAAGACTTCTGGTCTTTTGCTTTCTCCCCACCCTTTTGGTCTTCCTTCTTCTGATCACCACCTTGGTTCTGGACCTTCTGCTTCACCCTGGTTCTGACCCATTTGTCTGCCTTCTTTCCCAATTCTTGGGGAGAGGTCAGATCAGAGTCAATCAGGTGTTGATGCAATAGCTGGTTCTGACAATTATTAAGAATTTGCTCTCTCATAATCAAATTATACAATCCTGTATAGTCTTTGACCGTACTGCCCAGTAACTAGCCTTCCAGAGCCTTAGTGGCACAATCTACAAAGTCAGTGCAGTCCTGAGTCTGTGTCTTCTGGGTGTCTCTGAACAGCAACGTATACTGCTCAGTGGTTAAGCCAAACCCATCTATTAGAACACTCTTCAGGACATTGTAGTTGTCAGCATCCTCATCACTAACTGTGAGGAGCTTGTCTCTACCTTTTTCTGAAAAAGAGAGCCATAAGATTGCTGCCCACTGACTTTGGGGTAACTGAGGTACTTTGCAAGCCCTCTTCAAAGCAGTTATCCACCTGTGGATGTCATCCCCACTCTGGTAGGGAGGGACAATCTTTCTTAGGTTTCTATGGTCATTTGACCTTTCCCTAGCTCTAGGGATGTTGCTGCCACCAGTGGAATCTAATCCACTCAACCTTTGCTCTCTAGCAAGAGCCAGGGTCTCTTTGGCAAAGGCAATTTCTTGCCTCTTGATCCTAACATTGACTTCCTTCATCCTAGCCTTATGCTCTCTTCTCTGAGGTGAAGTCATCCTCCTCATTGCTGAGGTATCTGACCCTATTGAGTCATCAGAGTGGTGGGAGTCACTGGAAAGTGACTTCCTCCTTCTGTGCCCAGTGTTAGGCCTACTTGGGGGCCTGGAAGGGAATCTCTCCTGTCCAGCCCCAGGTAGTCCTATGTTGACCTGGTCCAGTTCTTCAACTTGGACCTGATCATCATCCTCATCCTCATCAGACCCCCCTGGATTGTCATCCTGGGAATCCTCTGTTGGGGGATCCCCCCCCCCCTTCCACTACCAGTCCGATCTGGGGCTGCTGCCTTCTCTGCATCATACTCCACTAACACATCTATAAGGTGTCTTAGGGTTGGACTCTGTCCTTGCCTCAGTCTCCTGAGTGAACACAAACTTCTAAGCTCATTAAAAGTAAATGTGTCATATCTAGATGGTGCCCTGGGAGAGTCCACTTCTATGGGGAGAGACCCACTAGGCTCTCCTCTCAAGGACATTCTCTAGTGAGGTATGGTGTGTGCACCTACCTACACTAAGTGTTACCTACCAGAACCTCTCTAGGAGTTGTAGTCAGGGTGTGCTAGGCCCTTTCTTCTACAACAACTAAGTTCAGTAGAACTTAAGTATTCCACAATGGTAACTCGCGTCTGTGTTCCCACACTGCACGCGTCTCCCGTGGGTCTCCTACTTCCACACCTTTGGTCCTGTAGTGTAGCCCCAGCGATTCCCTAGGCCCTAGGCCTATTCACTTTTCCTGAAGTGGCTCTTATACCACTTACTTAGTATATGGCTCGTGAGGCTCCTAGGGCAGAATTGTATTTGTGCAACTTATAGTATTCTTAATGAGTAACTTGTAACGTATCTCGAACTCTGACCTCTTAAAGAGTGCAGAGGGGTTGTGTTAGTAATAGATACATATATATTTGATATAGACCTTGTGTGGTGTCCTTTCATTTGGTATTCAAGGGATTATATATGGTAAAACAGCTGGCTTCACATGCTCTCTGAAGTTTTAGCAAGACTGCTTGTCCATGCTACCACTAGGATAGCTGGCCTATAAGGTTGACTTTACAACCATCATCATAAGGGTCGTTTAGACTGGTGCAAGGAGCCCACTAGAATAGTGGACAACATATGCCAGGCTAACTTCTCACACTGGGGTTGGAGAGTTCTTTCACGATGTTGACGAGCTTGTTGCTGTTGTGTGCGTTGTTGTCTAGTCAGCCTTTGAAGGAGACTCTTTTGGCTGATCTGATGAGGTGATGGTGTATGCGGGTGGCGTTTTTGTGGGTTGTGCAGTTGTCCGGTGTTCGTTCACTGAGCCATTTTTTCTCCAGTTTTCAACAGGTTTGCTTGGAGGCCTGGAGGTCTTCTGTGAACTAGCTGGCTTTGTTGCTGGTGTGACATCTGAGGATTTCTTGAGTGGGGCGAGGGTGTTGGTGCAGTCGTCGATCCACTGTCTGAGGTTGCAAGCGGTGGTGTCGGGGTCAGTGGGGTCAGCGGGTGGGCTCTGGCTGAGTGTGGCAGTTAGCTGGTCTTCGGTGACTTTGCCCCAGCAGCGACGTGGCATCTGTTGGGTGCGGTGGTGCGTGGTGGGCTTCCTGAAGGTGAAGTGGATGCAGTGATGGTCAGTCCAGTGGTGTTCGTCGTGTGGTTGAAGGAAATGTGGGGGCTTGCGGAGTTGATGGGGTCATGCGTGTGGACGGCGGCGTGGGTGGGTGTTGTCACAAGCTTTCTGAGTCCGGGGCTGGTGAGATTGTTGATCAGGGTGGTGGAATTGGTGTTGGTGTTGTTCTCGAGGTGGAAGTTTAGGTCCCCGAGGAGGATGTAGTCCTTAGAGGCGAGGGCGTGTGTGCTGATGAAGTCAGCGATGGAGTCGCTGAACTACAGTCGGGATCTGGGGGTCTGTAGATGAGGGTTCCTCGGAGGGTGGTGTTGGGGTCGGTGTGGATCTGGAAGTGCAGGTGGTCGGCGGTGCTGAGGGTGTCGTCGGTGTTGGTCGAGTCTCTGAGGGTGTTCTTGTGGACGATACCGATTCCTCCTCCTACTCATTTGGTGCGGTCCATGCGGTTCATCTTGTAGCCTTCCGGGATGGCTATGGCGATGTCAGGAGCTGAGGCGGGGTTCAGCCAAGTCTCCATCAGGAAGGGGACGTCTGGGGAGGTTGAGTCGAGGAGGTCCGCATGTTTGCGGGTGGAGCGGGTGTTGAGGAGGATGCATCTGAGGAAGTTGGGTTCTTTCCTGGGCGGAGGTTTGGCAGGGTGGATGCTGGTGAAGCTGCAGTTCCGGCAGGTGAAGGGTCCTTGGGTGCACTTCGGGATGCCCCGGAAGCAGGCTTGTTCTCGTCCGGCGTTGAGTGCATGGAGGGTGCTGGCATCGTAGCGCAGTTGGGCATTGTGGTGTTCGCGGGGTCAGGGGTTCTGGCACTGGGCATGGTCCAGGCGCGGACGGGCACAGATGGGCTTGCCCTAGGCGTGCCTTTGGTGTGCCAGTGGCGCACCCGCTCCGTGCGTCTGCGCATTGCCCGCCATAAGTAGGGGATTTGGAAGGGAGGATGAGCTGGGATGGGGGAGCTGTCTAATGTAAGCGGGGGGCGGGGCAGCAGGGGGGGGCAGCGGCAGGAAGCGGGACCGGTGAGGAAAACAAGGAAAAGCAGACACAAAGGGACAACGAGGGCAATACACGAGCAATAAAAACAATATTTAGACAACCATAGGGGCACAGAAAACGAGCACAATAAGCGGGCAAAAGCAAGGCAAAAGCGAGTAAAAGCAATCTTAAGGCACAGAACAGGCACAATAAAATGGGCAAAAAACGAGTACAGAAGCCGAAAAAGCAAACCTAAGGCCTACCACTGGCCACCAGGGATGAGGCACCGATGGTAGCCTGCGTGTGGAGGTGGGTCTCGAACTAGGCAGCATCTGAGCTGGAGCACGGGAGCAGTCCGGTGGAGCTACGTGGTGTGGGAGCGACCTGCCTGGCAACAGGGTCAAGGGTCGCTCTCACTGCCGCGCAGAGGCCGCCATAAGTAGGGGAGGTGTGAGGGAGGTTCAGCTGGGAGGGAGGAGCGGACTAATGGGAGCTGTGGGGCAGGCCGCAGAGGGTGCTGCGGCGGGAAGCCTGACCGGCGAGGTTACACAAGGCAAAGCGGGCACCAAGGGATAACGAGGGCAGTACAAAAACAATAATTACAATATTTAGACAACCATAGGGGCACAGAAAACAAGCACAATAAGCGGGCAAAAGCCAGGTAAAAGAGGGTAAAAACAAACCTAAGGCACAAAACAGGCGCAATAAAACGGGCAAAAACAATACAGAAGCGGAAAAAAGCAAACCTAAGGCCTACCACTGGCCACCAGGGATGAGGCGCAGGTGGTAGCCTGTGGGTGGAGGTGGGCCTCGAACTAGGCAACAGCTGAGCTGGAGCACGGGCGCAGTCTGGTATAGCTATGTGGCATGGGAGCGAGCTGCCTGGCAACAGGGTCATGGGTCTCTGAGCCATGTGTTCAGTTTTTCTTAAAAGTATCTGCTCTGAACTTTCAAGACGAAGGTTCTGAGTAAGTTTGTTCCACTTCAAGGGACCAAGAAAAGAGAAGGAATGACACCTGCCCTCCCCCAGGAAATTCTTGGGACCAAAGCTAGTGCCTTACTGGCATTGCCCGCCATAAGTAGGGGATTTGGAAGGGAGGATGAGCTGGGATGGGGGAGCTGTCTAATGTAAGCGGGGGGCGGGGCAGCAGGGGGGGCAGCGGCAGGAAGCGGGACCGGTGAGGGAACACAAGGAAAAGCAGACACAAAGGGACAACGAGGGCAATACACGAGCAATAAAAACAATATTTAGACAACCATAGGGGCACAGAAAACGAGCACAATAAGCGGGCAAAAGCAAGGCAAAAGCGAGTAAAAGCAATCTTAAGGCACAGAACAGGCACAATAAAATGGGCAAAAAACGAGTACAGAAGCCGAAAAAGCAAACCTAAGGCCTACCACTGGCCACCAGGGATGAGGCACCGATGGTAGCCTGCGGGTGGAGGTGGGTCTCGAACTAGGCAGCATCTGAGCTGGAGCACGGGAGCAGTCCGGTGGAGCTACGTGGTGTGGGAGCGACCTGCCTGGCAACAGGGTCAAGGGTCGCTCTCACTGCCGCGCAGAGGCCGCCATAAGTAGGGGAGGTGTGAGGGAGGTTCAGCTGGGAGGGAGGAGCGGACTAATGGGAGCTGTGGGGCAGGCCGCAGAGGGTGCTGCGGCGGGAAGCCTGACCGGCGAGGTTACACAAGGCAAAGCGGGCACCAAGGGATAACGAGGGCAGTACAAAAACAATAATTACAATATTTAGACAACCATAGGGGCACAGAAAACAAGCACAATAAGCGGGCAAAAGCCAGGTAAAAGAGGGTAAAAACAAACCTAAGGCACAAAACAGGCGCAATAAAACGGGCAAAAACAATACAGAAGCGGAAAAAAGCAAACCTAAGGCCTACCACTGGCCACCAGGGATGAGGCGCAGGTGGTAGCCTGTGGGTGGAGGTGGGCCTCGAACTAGGCAACAGCTGAGCTGGAGCACGGGCGCAGTCTGGTATAGCTATGTGGCATGGGAGCGAGCTGCCTGGCAACAGGGTCATGGGTCTCTGAGCCATGTGTTCAGTTTTTCTTAAAAGTATCTGCTCTGAACTTTCAAGACGAAGGTTCTGAGTAAGTTTGTTCCACTTCAAGGGACCAAGAAAAGAGAAGGAATGACACCTGCCCTCCCCCAGGAAATTCTTGGGACCAAAGCTAGTGCCTTACTGGAAGAGCAGAGCTTCCTTGCAGGGCAGTACACATGAATTCTTGTGGCCAGATATCTGGGGCCTATCGGGTGGAAGGTTCCAAGGAGCAGGACTAGCTCCTTGAACACAGTTTGTTTCGTCACAGGCAGCCAGTACAGCACATGCAGGTGCGTAGAAGCCCAAATTACCAATCGCTGATTAAGAAGTAGTCGTGCTGCAGCATTCTGGACCACTTGGAGTCTCTGGCAGCATAGTCCAATAGGCCAAGATAAAGAACATTTGCACAATCCAGGCTAGATGTAATCAAGGCATGGATCAAAGTTTTCTTGGTGGGACCAGACAGAAGGGACAAAAACATCTTTACTACATGGAGTAGAACAAAGCAGCTCCCTACCACGGACCTGACTTGAGATTGAATCGGAAGCTGGTTGTCAAATTTGAACCCTAGGTTTCTAGGTACTCCTGTTTGAGGAAGCTGAAGTGGTGCTTCTTCTTACCAGCTTGTCGAACAGTTAGGGGGTGAAAGAGAATTTCCGTCTTGTCGGCATTGCACATTAGTTGGTGCTAATGCTTCTAGGAGAACATTGTAGTCAAGCAGGGACTGTTTGAATCAGGAATAATTTCTTTGCCTATATGTGATATAATCTTGGCTCCAAACAGCTCATGCACCTTCAAAACTACACAGAGGTTACTCCCCTGTCACATTGCTGAAATAGAAAGGCAAGAGTGTTCGAACGGAGAGATAGAAGTGGTCAACTAAAACAGTGGAATCATTGGAAACAAGAGCCATCAAGCCTTTTGTGGGGTGCTACACTCAGTTTTTAACCATTTTGAAGGTGCTGGACCTGTCTTTCTTTCATGTATAAGGGGTTGGCTGTACAGCAGAGACAGATCCCCGTGGAGTGGATAGAAGGGATATATACGGACACCTTCATCTCTGGATTTTGTAAACACCTTTGAGATTTGCCATAAGTGCTCATTTGTAGAAAACTAAGATAACAAATTGTGGCTGGGAGATATCATTTTTCCTGAAGAAGGTGGCTGTCAAATATTAGAAGCCGCCGAAACGCGTTAATGCTTTCCAAATAATCTTTTACACTAGATCTTTGGGACATTTTGTTAGTTGAAGATAACTGAGCAGATGAGATATTCCAACTTTTTAACAAATGATCTGTTATAGACTAGTGATGGTTTAATGACATGAGATAACTGTCTAATATGTTCTCCCGCTGTGTTTGTCTAATGAAAAGGGTTTTTTGATTGGGAATTTTATTTGAATTGTTTAATTATATGTTTTGTATGCTCTTTTTTAATTATATACAACAATTGTTTTTTTAAAGATTGACATTGTTTGTACAGTTTTTTAATTAATTTATAATACATTGTTGAAGAAAATTTGGTGCACACTGAGTATAGTAAGAACTCATTTTTATTCTCAGTATGTTTTGGTGATATTGTTTTTTGATATACGTCTGACAGTGAAGTGATTGAGTTTGCCAAAGGGGATCTTTATTTCTTGACTATGGTCTACTTGGTGCCCTACCACTTTGGTTTTAAAGGGCCCCTCTCTTTTACTGAGATCATTTTGATGAGTATACAGAAAACGGGGTGAGTTATCATTTTAAACAGGGCCCATATCTCCTTAATGAGAGAGGCAGAGATATCCAGGCCCAAAAGTCTCGCTTCTGCGACAACCTAGGTCGGCAAATAGTTTGCTCTCAACTCCTGCTCTGTGAGTGGGTAATTTCTATCACCAGATATTGAAAATGGTTCTCCCATTACCTGAAGGTCAGCAGTAACCTGGCATGATGGCATGTCCTCATTAACTTGCACATAAATGGATTTCCCACAATTTACCTGTAACCCAGAAGCATCTCCATAAACCTGAAGGATCTCTATTAATCTATGTATAGTAATGTCAGGGTCTGGAATGTAAAGCAGTATGTCATCCACGTAAAGTGTGTCATCTTCGTAAAGCAACATTCTATCCTTATGATTGTCTCCCCAGTCCAGATCCCAAACCTGTGGATTTAAACGGATCCACTCCACCAGAGGCTTAATAATAAGGGCGGACAATAGGGGCATGAGAGGGTAATCTTGTCTGGTGTCCTTCTATGTCGAGAGTGGGACCAATAATGTGCCATTTAATCTCACTTGTGCCCAAGGGGAGGTATAAAGGGTATTGACAAAACAAATTAAATGTGGCCCAAAATTCATTTTGGTAGAGCAGTTCACACAAATGGCCACTCTACCAAGTCAAAAGTCATCTTTATATCTAGCAAAAGTAGGGCCGCTGGGCTGCGGAAATGGTGCACATGGGAGGGTATAATGTGGAGGTGCCGGAGGCAATGACGAGTGCTCTTATTCCTCATAAAGCCATTTTGATCATCGTGCACTAGGGTTCGGATGACATTATGTAATCTCATGGCTAGCACTTTTGTTTGGGCTTTAGTTTTGATATTATTAATGATTGAATTATAGGAGGTTCAGAGTTGTGGGGGCGTATGCGGCTTCAGAGTAACTGAAATAACTGCCCCTCGCAAGAAGTAAGAAAATATGCAATTCACAAAGGCCTCTTCAAACATAAACTTTAAATACGGAAAAAGCAGGGAGGCAAATGCCTTGAAGAATTGAATAGGATACCCTTTGGGACCTGGGGCATCATTTGACGCTGCCCACACCGAAAGAGCTCTTAGGATGGGATTCTGAAGTTCAGCAGGAGGGGAATGTACACAAGAATATAATATTTTGTAGTAGTGGGCGAATGTCTCTGTAATATCTGTGTTCACCATTTGTAATTGATCCTGAGAGTAAAATCGATGGGACAATTTTTGAGATTTGGCCTTTGTTTGGAAGCAAGTATAAAGTTTCCCAGCCTTGTCACCCAATTCATATATTCTGCTTTGTGAATTCAACTAACCTGTCCATCCAATAATGTGGATTTTCTACTTTAGTGTGGTTCTTGGTTGTTGAAGGAGTTGAGCAGTGTCGGTATGATGTGCATTCATCTTCCTCTTTTACAGCGGACTAATCTGGTGTAGGTCAGTAATCTCCCTGTTAGTAATGGGGGTCTCTAGTTGGCAACCGTTTGCACCTTTGTCCAAGTAGGAAGCCTTCTTCCTAGTCAGGGTAAGGGGGATAAGCTTCTAAAATAATCCCTGCTCACCCCCTTGGTTGCTTGGCATGTGCAGACAGGCTTATCTCAGAGACAGTGTGTAAAGCATTTGTGCACACATACAGTAATCAAGTGACAACACTACAAATGGACACCACACCAGTTTAGAAAAATAAGTATTCTTTATTGAAACCAAACAAGACCAAAATAACACAAATCCACAATACAATAATACAAATATGACTCTCAAAAGGTAGAAAAGTTCTGATCAGAGCAAATTGCAGATGCAACACTTTTCACATAAAGTACCTTCGATGCTTCACGCGCAGAAACAAAAATTATTCCAGGGAAGGTATAGCGTTGGTTCCTTATGCCCAGGCAAGGTGATGCGTAGGTTTCTTACTCCAAGGGAGGTGATGCACTGCTGCCTTACTGCCAAGCAGGGGCGATGATGCGTTGGTTCCTTACTGAAGGGGAGGTGATGCATCAGTTTCTTACTGTGCGGCCCCAGCATTCTTGCAGGAGTGACAACCAGATGCGATGCCTGAGGATCAGGGATGCATCAGTTCCCGCTGTGGCAACGGCAACGACACTGGGTTGCTTTCTTCAGCCGCTGTTCCATGATGCCTTGGTTCTTGCAGCAACACAGCACGGCCTGCATCGGAATCAGTGTGGTTATCTCTGATTTCAGAGATCGGTGCATGGAGTTCGGTGTGCGGTGCTTTCTCAAGTCTTGGGCAGGCGCTCTGTTGCTTTCTTCAGCGTTGCATCGGAAACAGGTGCGGATGCGTCACGTTTCTTGAGGTTGCATTACGTTTCCAGCTCCCATCGGCAAAACAACCTCCAGTGGCCTAATACAGCCACAGGTACTTCTTGGCGGTTCAGAACTCCCAGCAAGGAAGTTCAGGGGAGCTGGTTGTGAAATCTTTGTATCCCTGAGACTTCAAAACAGGAGGCAAGCTCTGCTTCAAGCCCTTGGAGATCTTCCTCAAGCAGAAGACACAGCACACAGCAAAGTCTTTATCCTCGCCTTGGCAGAATCTGCTACTGCAGACCAACCCCAGACAGCTCACAGCAAAGGGGCAGTAGTTCTCCTTCAGTCTTCTCAGCTCTTCTCCTTGGCAGAGTGTCCTCTTGAGTTCCAGAAATGATCTAAAAGTCTGGGATCTGGGCCCCACTTCTTATAACACAAAATCCTTTGTTCTCTGGTGGCAGAGAAACTCTTTGCCCAGCCCAAACCAGTTCTGTCCTCTCTGGTGCAGCTTCCTGGCAGGAGGTAGAGACAGCATTGTCCAAGGCAGACCAGGCCCATTCAGATGTGAAAGGAATCTCCTCCCTAAACTCTGAATGGAGCCCAGGTCTATTTAGCCTAGCCCTGACTCACCCTGGAAAGGCAGGACACGCCTCACCCCCCACCCCTCCAAGTGGCTGTCTGAATAGAATACACATCCCTAGCCACTGTCACTCCAAAGCCAGACAGTCAATACACAAACCTTGCAGCGGCACACTGGATGGCTAAGCAAGAAAATATCCACTTTCTAAAAGTGGTATTTTCAAACCCAGTATATAAAAATCATTCTTACTAAAAGATGCATCTCTTTATTCTACGTACAGGCATACCAAACTCTATTTTCCAATATTGTTTCCATGGGCGGTTATACTTATAAAGTGTTATAAGTAAACTCCTCATTCTATCCTATAGGACAGATAGCATTTCAATAGTGAAAAACAAAATTGGCAGTGTTTCACTATCCGTACATGCCACACACATCAGGTCATGTCCTCCCTTGCACATATACTGCATTCTGCCCACAGGGGTACCTTGGGCCTACCTTAGGGGTGACTCACATGTAAGAAGAGGAAAGGTTAGGGCCTGGCAAGTGGTTGCACTTGCCAGGTCGACATGGCAGTTCTAGACTGCACACAGCGACTGCAATGGTAGGCCTGAGACCCTTTTGCAAGGCTGCATGTGTGTGTAGCTCAATCAGTGCTGCAAGCCCACTAGCAGCATTTGGTTTACAGGCCCTGGGCACACACAGTGCACTATACTAGGGACTTAACAGTAAACCAAATATGGAAACACTAATCCATGATAACAATTTACAGAGGGAGCATTGCACTTTGGCACTGAACAGCAGTGGCAAAGTACCCAAAGCATCCAGACCAGCAAAAATGAAATCCAACACACATTAAAACACAGGAGGCAACAGCAAAAAATGGAATGGAGATCCATGCCAAGGCTGCCAGCTCTAACAATCCCTCTTCCCATTTTTAAGCTTACACCTAATCTGAGCCATGGTATATCCTCTAGGCACTACATTGAATGCTTCCCAAACTTTAACTTCTGAGGAGATAGAGCCCGCAATAATGTCAAAATAATCTATGATCTTATCCCACAGATGTTTCACAAGAGTATTATCAATAGCCATCAGGCATTCAAACACTATATTCCAGCTGAGAGATCATGTATGTGCTTCACAGAGCTCAAGTTTTTGAAGTTCCTAGGAGCTAAAATGAAGTAGACTATTGATGACCCTGCAGGAAGTGATGTCACCTAACATTTGACGTTAATAATGTCAGAGGATGAGATATTAGTGAAATTATAGGAATGATGAGTACACAGCTAAAATTCAAAAAATTAATACAGACATCCAAATTAACATTACACCAAATGTATAATCTGTTCAGTCGTCAAGGTGAAATATTGAAAATGTACTGTTATCAAAATGTAGGCCAGTGGGTTTGCTGAACTCTATGAAATGAATAGTATCTCCCTCTTTGACTGTAAGCGGCTACTCTGCACACAGTAGAAGTACGAGCAAAGTCACATATGGAATTCTAGTTCTGGGCTCCCCTTCCCCGAGTTATAAGATTCAGCAAGGTTTGAGTGAGACTTCAGCACAACCTCTAAATGTGTGAGTGTCACTCATGATGAGTGAGACTTAAAGGCTCTGATGTGTGTGTGTGTGTGTGTTGGATCTGATGTCACTGAAGAGGCAACAAATGCAACTTGCCTGACAGTGCTACGAAGCCCTCCTGCACCCGCACATTGATGGTGTGTGGACGAGGAATGACTTATGATAGGAGAGAGAGTTACCAACTGGCCGGTCTTTTACCGGCATGGCCTGTATTTTAATGTTCCGGTGAGTACAAAAGTAGGAAGATTAGTTAAAGCTGGTATGTTTTCCTCTAATCAGTGCAAACTTAAAATATCAAATATAAGCAGAAATGACTTTAAAATGTGATCTAGAGCTGCCTTAACGAATCATGACTGATAGTTAAAGTAAACAAAGACAGCAAAGTCATTTTAAAAATCAATACAAATACTTTTATACAAAGTCTTATTGAAAAATAATATCCGGGCCGTTGCAAAATCTTAAAACATGACCAAAGGTGGTAACTCTAATAAGAGCCTGTATGAAGGAGTCTAACATTGTTAGTGATGGAATACCTTCTCCTTCCTCAGACCCGGCACCGGTCACTCACTGCCAAGGGACCATCCACTGAGGGAGACATCTGTGAGAGTCAAACCTGATTGTTCTGTCTTATGAATTTATTGAGACTGCAATCTACTTTTTTCTTTATTTCATAAGTGAACCTTTGAAGGGAGGGAGTGAGCAGGTAAACAATGCAGAGAAATGCAAAAGTTAATTTGGAATGCTGTTTGAATATACACAGCCCTACCAAATATAAAGAATTACCCACAGAAACAGGGAAATTAGAAAAACGCTGTCCAGTTTAATTCTGGCAGCTTTAACATTGTCATATATTTAATGAAATAGAGACTGTCATTTCCAATTGACTAGAGGCGGTGGTCTTGTCAGCTGCCACCAGAGGGCGCTCCTCGCCTGCTGATGAAACCACCTGAGCTGCACATTGTATGGAAGAGAAAGGTTTCCTCTTCCAGGTCAGCGGCGGCAGAGACAGCACCAGCAGCGGTGCTGACATCACTTCCGGCCTCTCCTGGTGTGTGCAGCAGAGGAGGAAGGAGCCCTGTCTGTCTGTGCAGTTACCATCATCTTCAGACCCCCCCTCAGATCCCATATCTGCCCCCCCCACACGGCCCCTCAGGAGGAGGAGAGAGCCTGGACACGTCTGCACATGTCTCTGCTCAGGTAGGAGATTGTCAGCACCTTCTGCTGTGTTTGTAGAAATAGACTGAATAATCCTGGAGGGAATCTCTGCAGGAGCCGGGCTGAGCTGGGCCCTTCTATCCGGGGCCCCTGGGGCTGAGCTGGGCTCTTCTATCCGGGGGCCCCTGGGGCTGAGCTGAGCTCTTCTAACCGGGGGCCCCTGGGTCTAAGCTGGGCTCTTCAATCCGGGGTCCTGGGGCTGAGCTGGGCTCTTCTATCTGGGGGCCCCTGGGGCTGAGCTGGGCTCTTCTATCCCTGGGTCCCGGGGGCTGAGCTGGGCTCTTCTATCCGGGGCCCCTGGGGCTGAGCTGGGCTCTTCTATCCGTGGGCCCTGGGGCTGAGCTGGGCCCTTATATCCGGGGGCCCCTGGGGCTGAGCTGGGCTCTTCTATCTGGGGCCCCTGGGGCTGAGCTGGGCTTTTCTATCCAGGGGCCCTGGGGGCTGACCTGGGCTCTTCTATCCGGGGGGGGCCCTGGGGCTGAGCAGGGTTATTCTATCCGGGGGCCCGGAGGGGGGGGGCTAGGCTCTTCAATCCGGGGCCCCTGGGGCTGAGCAGGGTTCTTCTATCTGGGGGTCCGGAGGGGGGGGCTGGGCTCTTCTATCCGGTGGCCCTGGGGCTGAGCAGGGTTCTTCTATCCGGGGGCCCGGAGGGGGCCTGTGCTCTTCTATCGGGGAGCACCTGGGGGGCTTTACTCCCAACTCTGGGGGTTTGTAGGCATCATTTGTGTTAAAAAGGGGATCTGTGTGCACTGCATCTTACTGCACCATGAGGAATCTTTACACTCTGTACTGCATCTTTCTGCACTGTGAGTAATTTGTGCACTACACTGTATCTATCTTACTACACTGTAAGGTATCTTTGTCACTGCGCTGCATCTTATGGAACTGTAGGAAGGTGGATATCTGACTATGGTTACCCCCAACTTTTTGCCTAGTGTTTTGCTGGTTTTTGACTTAGTTGGCCTGGGATCCTGCTATTCAGGACCCCAGGCTTCCTGCTCTCTCTGTTAAATGGACTCCATGTACCTTAGGTACATATGTAATTGGATACTGAGCCACCTTATCAGTCCCTGTACAGTGTACCTTAGGTACCCAGGGCATAGGTGTACCCAGGACCTACCAGGGGCTGAAGCATGTATTATGCCACCCCTGGCTGGCCATCCAAAACTGACACAACTGGCTGCACGACAGCTGGGGCAAGGTGGTGTAATCACCCTTTGCTGTAGATATAGTAGACCTATATCTAACCCTAAAATGGACACATATATTCCTATCAGCCACTCCTATGGAAGGCCTTATCAATCCTGAAGGCAGAGTGCTTGGAATTATGTGAGATGGTGCTCTGGCATGAGCTGAGCCTGTCTGCAGCTTGCGGAACCATGTCCTTATAGCTGTTCCATGATAACGCTACACCATATACTCTTAAGTGCATTATAATCCTTGCGGTTGAATGCTAACTTTGGTATAGCTTTATCAAAACATGTCGAGTAAGGTGTCATACGAATTGGAATACTACCCCCTCGCCAATTCTGGCGACGGGGGTAGCATTCCACCCTTTTAGCGGGACACAACATGTATGTAACTGTGAACCCCGGTTAAAGTTAACTCGAGCCTTGGCATCACAAAATGGATGCTGCCACCACAGACACAAGTCTGACCTCCTGCTGCTGGGAGTCCTTCCAGCAAGGGAGGCTTGGACAAAGGGTTTCCTGCCTTGGGAGGTGCAAGCACCACCCCAGACAGGATTTTGTGTATTGGGTAGGACAGGCCTGAAAGGAATGAGACATGCCTGGGGCACACAAGGTGTCCTGTGCATACACCGGCTCAAACCAGTTGCTGGGGCATCCCTGGCCCTGCTCTGGCGCGAAACCGGACAAAGGATAGGGGGTGTAACCACCCCCATTCCTGGTCCCACCCATGGGAGGGACAGAGTCGCTAGTGCAGCCCCCTTTAGGAGAATAAAGGTAGGAGCTGGTCCCATTCCAGATTAGATTATCCTAAACAACTTTACTAGAAGAAACTCTGGACTTCGACGTTCTGCTCCACAGAAGACTGAAGAATCTCCCTTGTGGGCAAGGAGTGTCCACCCTGCAACTGCAGGCACCATCAAGTGTCCAGCAGCTTCACTTTGTTGTCTTCCCTCGAGGATCCAGACTTCAGAGCCTGACGAGACCTGGATTCTCAGACCTCTCCAAACTCAACTCACATCTGCAGCACAGCTGAGATCCGTTGGTGCGACGAAACACGTGGGACCGGCCATCTTGAAGAAACTGCACTTCGCTACAAGCACGACTCCCGAGGTAAACTCGACCAAGTGCTTTGGAGATTGAGAAGCCCCAGCCCCGAGCAGCTCCTGCATCGAAGATCAGCCCTCCAGCCTCCACAAGATCTGCGTGGGGCCCTTCTGCCTGGTTGCTGCTCGACGCATTGTCTGGTCACTTGCCGGCTGGCTAGTGGCCTCCTAGACGACGAACTTTGAAAACGACACTGCTGGTCTGGTTGCTCCAGACTGGCCCTTGCTCCCTTCCAAAAGAGGAGTACCCCGGACCCTCCTGGTCCACTCCAGACGCCGTTTCCACTCACTGCGTGGGTTGCCTTTGCCAAGGCATGTTGACTCCAAATCCGGATCCGATACCGCCGACAGTGAGAGCCTGCGTGGGACAGCTCGTGCCTCCATCCTGGTCATCGAAGACACCTCCTGGTCCACGTGGCTACAGAGACAAGCGTCCACTCTTCACTTGATCGCGACGACAGCATCTGGTTCCCTCCTGGTTCCACTCCGGTCACTGGCTAGTGACTTTGAACACTGTCCCCTCTGCTTTCAGGTCCTCTTCTTTCTCGATCCACCCGTGGATCGCACCGGACATCTTCCACTTGGTCGCCTGCAGCATCTTTCTTCAAGGCTCCATTGACTTCGACGCGGAAACCCGACACACTTTGACACCTATGCACCCGCAGCCCGTGGGTGAGGTAACAAGAGCATTTCGGTGCTCAAGGGTAGATTGACTCTCCTAGTGTCCAGATTTCCAGTCGTTTTAGTCCTAGATAGTAAAGACTGTCCATACTTACCTTTTTAGTAAACTGTACAGTCCATTGACTTTGTTCCGCATCTCGCGTGTGAGTTCACACTCTGCACACGCGTCCCGTGGGTCTCCTATTACTTACCTGAGGTTAGGATAGTGTAGTCCCAGCGAACTTATAGCCCCTGGACAGCTCCATTCCTTCTATCGATTTCCTTACACCATTTACATAGTATATGGTTTGTCGTGCCCCTAGGGCACCATTGTAATTTTGTGCAACTTATCATATTTTTCCTAAGAGATTGTCATGTGGTTAGCCCTCTGACCTCATAAAGAGTTCAGAGGTGTTTGTTATTAATAAATATATTGTTTATTTTCATAACAACCTGTGTGGTGTCCTTTCATCTGGTGTTCAAGGGGTTAATGTGGTAAAACAGCTGGCTTCACATGCCAAAAGAGTTTAGCCTAAGACTGCTTTGTCCATGCTACCATTAGGATAGCTGGTCTATAAGGTTGACGTACAACCAATCACCATAAGGGTTGTTTGGACTGATACAAGGTGATCACTAGAACTAGTGAACATCATATATCAGGCCAACTTCTCACAGGAACTATGAAAAATCACTGCCAGGAGCTCGACTGAGCTGGGCTCATCTATCTGGTGACGTTTTGGGGGGAGGCGAGAGGGGGTGTTCCTTCTTCCCCTGGTAGTTTTTGTGGTCATCATTTTTTTTAAGGGGGAATCTATGCACACTGCACTGCATCTTGAGGAAAGCTAGTGTGCACACTACTGCTTTTTATTACACTGTGAGTGGTATTTGAAATAAAAGAGGAAATCTGTGCAGACTCCTCTGCCTTTTACTATTCTGTGAAGGATGCTAAGAGCCCATCTGTGGTCTGCAAACGGAATCACTTTTTGCTACAGTTCAAGGGGCATTTAAAAAGGAGAAAATCTCAGCACAATGCACCGTTCTTTACTCTTTACTGCGGAAAATCTGTCCATACTGCACTTCCTTCTACTACACTTAGGGGCACACAGCGCAGCACAGCAAGTCACCTAGCTGTGCTGCGTGATAGGGAAGGGCAGGAATGTGTTGTATCTAACATTCTACAGTGCAGTCCTGTCTTTTCCCTGCGCTGGCGCACAATGTGCTCCTAGCTCCTAAGCAGGCGCCCCTGCACCACATGTGCAGAATCCAGCACACTTAGAATGCAAGGAACAAGGAAAAATACAGATATTTATCCTGGTTACACCTCACATGGGAGGTGTAGCATTTTGACGCACTCCCAGGTCTACCAGTGTTGGTGAATCTGGGAATGCACCAGAGGCGATGCGTGGTAACACCCACTCTCCGCCCATGGAACCCGTCACTGGGACACATAACGCAACACAGTAATTTGCACTGCGTATGATGCCACACCTGGCCGTGCAAGGTGGGCTTGCGTGGCTTGATAAATCTAACTTAAGAGTTGCGCCGCTCTTGCGTTTCATTGTGTGGCTCAAGGGCGGACCCTAAGTGTGGTATTTTCAGAATCGATGACCTGTGCACGTTGCTTTGTTCTTTACTACATCACCAGGGGCGTTTACAGGAAGTCTGAGCCCTGCACTATTTTCTAACTGCACTCGAAGCAGTGTTAGGTCTACAGGAAGAAATATATTTTACAACAGAATGAGGGGTGGCTACAAAAGAGTTAATCTCTTCACACTGCACTGCTGTTTACTGCATTACGAGGGGGTTTACAATAGAGAAAAGTTGCACCATGCTGTGTTTTAACTGCTCTAGAAACAGTGTTTACAGCTAAAGAAGGAAGTCTATTTTACAACAGAATGAGGGGTGTATACAAAAGCATAAATGTTGATGACGCTTAGTCCGAACCCCCTCGAGAACCAGTTACCTCAACAAGGAAATCTACTCTTGATGAGTCAACTTGTCCCCAAGGGAAAGGGGAAGTGGAGTGAGAAACAAGACAAAACAAACACTGGTCTTCGTCTCTGGGAAGCCAGGTCCTGTTTCTCCGTTGAAGTGTTCTGGGTCTAAATCACTCTTGTTATCAGCCAAGTCTGCTTGTTCTGTTATAACATAAATAACCATAAAATTAGTATTCGTTATGTGAGAATAACCGTGTTACAGAATTTACTTTTAAAACTTGACATTACACACCAACAATCTTTAGACCCATGCCCACACTTCTGTACTTCTTGAGTCTCGTAGAACTAACTCTTGATTGAGTTCTGACTCCTTAAAACACAGAAATAAACGTTATAAATACTTCATTTGTTTCATCGTATTAAGTGTTAGTGAAGTTAGGGATTAGTGGAAACATCACTATTTAACAACCAGAGTGGTATCTGTAGTAGACTCCGAAGTAGGTCTTCACTGGGATTATGTTCTACAAGGGAGAAAAGACACAATGCACAGCAAGACACCTAAACACTCTGTAAGGGGCCTGAAATACAGTCGCAGAATGTATCAATATATACAGTAGTGGAATGACTGTTCAATCCCACCTATAACAACTTAGTATCATCATCTATTTCACATTGCAGTTACCAATAGTTGCTTATACTTTTAGCAGTTGATTGTATTCTCATCAACTGCAACTCAACCAAGTCCTTTTAGTTTGCCATGTGCTTGCTGATCGTCTCGTTTGTAAATTGTCCAAGACTTTCTATTAACCTCTTTTTACATTGTCCAAGGCTTGTTTCCTTTTACAGGAATTAGACGAAACTATGACCAAGTCCTTCGCAAACAACGTTCTATACAAGCTGGTTGCTCAGTAACAAAAAGCTTACTGTCCTGTTGTTCTGTTTCCAGGTGACGCGTGGATTTCCGGTGGAAGACGGGGGCTGGTTCCGGTGAAGTCCAGAAGCTCAGCGTTTGTGGAGGAATCGGGAGAGCTGCGAAGATCAGGATCAGGTATGGAGGGAAGCGAAGAGGGAAGGACTGAAGGAAGGTACTGGGTGGGGTCAAAAACCACTTGAGGCAGGATAGGCTCCGGAGCGCTCGTTGTGCTACGATGCAAAGAAGCGAAGCATCGGCACGTTGACGAGCGCTATATTTATACCATTCAGTGCGCAACGGTTCCTCATTTGCATCCGTTGCACGAGCCTCATTTACATGCACAGCACGAGAAACCTCAAGTACAGGATTACACGTGAATCAACACGTTTGAGCAGGGAGCCACGCGTACAGTCCGCAACAAACATAGCTAACTGCAACCACAATAGGAATAAACAAGCATTGCTAACAGCAATTACTAAAGTCTATGTACATGGGGTATTTCTAAACAGGTTCAGCCAAACAGGTTAAGACAGGGAATAACCAATCTAACCAAGTGCAGCATGGGTTCCCTTAACAGTTATTGCCTTGTTTGCATCAGGTTCTCCTAGTACCTGGTCTGTGTTATTGCATTGTTAACATCAGATTCTCCTAATTCCTGGCCCTTGTTATTGTATTGTTTGCATCAGATTCTCCTAGTGCATGACCTGTGTTATTGCATAGTATACATCAGATTCTTCTAGTACACAGCCTGTGTTACTGCATTGTTTGCGTCAAATTCTCCTAGTGCCTGGCCCTTGTTATTGCATTGTTTGCGTCACATTCTCTTAGTGCCTGGTCTTTGTTGTTGCATTGTTTGCATCACATTCTCCTAGTACCTGGCCCTTGTTATTGTATTGTTTGCGTCACATTCTCCTAGTGCCTGGTCCTTGTTGTTGCATTGTTTGCATCAGATTCCCCTAGTGCCTGGCCTGTGTTATTGCATGGTATATATCAGATTCTTCTAGCACACAGCCTGTATTATTGCATTCTTTGTGTCACATTCTCCTAGTGCCTGGCCTGTGTTATTGCATTGTTTGTGTCACATTCTCCTAGTGCCTGGCCTGTGTTATTGCATTGTTTGTGTCACATTCTCCTAGTGCCTGGCCTGTGTTATTGCATTGTTTGTGTCACATTCCCCATCCAGCCTGCTTCTGCTAGCGTGTGTAATGTGTGTCTGGGTTTACGAGTGACAGGGCTGGGGGGACTCCAGGAGGAAGGGGGCGCGACAGCACTAGGCTGATTGTCCTGAGAGTGGTGGGAGGAGTAGGTACCTGGGTCTGAATAGAGCTGGGCCATCTCCCACAATGTTGACTCCACTTCCTATGGTGAGTTTGAAGACCCTGGCTCACCTCGACAAAGGAAGAAGACACACACTGGTAGAATGCACCCGAAACTGGTTTTGACCAGGCAAAGAACCCTCTGCCCTCAGAGAACAACAGATGTATGGGTATAAATACTGGGGCCCAGACCCCAGATTTTTGGAATCACTCTGGATTGAACAAGACGACCCTCTGCCGAGGAAGAGCACCTGGAGACCACAGGAGTTGTACTGCCCTTCTGCCAGAGCGCTGCAGTGGGTTGGCCTGTGGTGGTGTCTCTCGTGCCAAGGAGAGGTAGAAAGGACCAAGGAAGAAACTTTCATCATCTTGCCGATTATTCCCTGAGGGCTAAGGTTGAGCTAGCCTCCTGTTTGAAGACGCAGGGATACCAACGACTTCACCTCTTCTGTTTGAGCAAAGCTGGATCTGTTGTTTCAGCTGCTACAGAGGAACTCTGCAACTCAAGCCAGCTAACTTCGCCGCCATCTGCAACGAGACCATGAGCGCTGCCCCGACTCGCACCGTAGATCGACGCCTGCCGCTGGGCAGCAACCGGCTCTGAGATCGCCATCTGGGCAGAGCCGATCATCGACAAGAGTGACCAAGCACTCACTGACTCAACGACATCAGCAACAACTTGTTGTGCCAGCGCTGCCATAATGCCACCTCCTCTCCGGTAAGGACCGAAGCACCCCCTGCCTGCATCCGCAGCTAGGGTCCCATCATATCACTTTCCCCCGAAGCAAGAAACCGACTCTACCAACGTGCCACACAACATCACAGCTCCCTGACGCCAAGAAGAGCCTTTGTTTGTTTTCTTAAAGGTACTGTCCCGTGAGAGTCTAGTTGTGACCCCGGGCCCAACGCTGTGCTCCTCGCAGGCAGATTGTTCCCTGAGAACTCTTTTGCGCATTGAAGCGATAACTCCTGTTGGTATTATCTGTTGCCAGAGACACTTGAAACTAAGAACCTATTTTTGAGTAAACCGTAAAGCATATTCGTACTGTGGATTTTTGCCGTTAAGGTCTTGTGTTAATTATATAAAGCTTACCTATTTTTGATACATCCCGGTGTGGTCTCCGTTTGTAGTGGTTCATCTATATTACTGTATGTGTTCACAAATGCTTAACACACTGCCTCTGAGATAAGCCTGTCTGATCGTGCCAAGCTACCAAGGGGGTGAGCAGGGGTTATCTACAGTGTGTAAACTCCCTTGCCCTGACGTAGACAAAGGGTCCCTACTTGACAGAGGTGCATACTGTTGCCAATTAGAGACTCCGGGTTCTAACAGCATAGTTTGCATCAGATGCTCCTAGTGCCTGGCCTGTGTTATTGCATTGTTTAAATCAGATTCTCCTAGTACACGGCCCGTGTTATTCCATAGTTTGCGTCAGATTCTTCCAGTGCCTGGCCTGTGTTATTCCATAGTTTGTGTCACATTCCCCTAGTGCCTGGCCGGTGTTATTGCATTGTGTGCATTACATTTTTCTAGTGCGTGGCCCGTGTTAGTGCATTGTTTGCGTCACATTCTGCTAGTGCCTGGCCTGTGTTATTGCATTGTTTGTGTCACATTATCTTAGTGCCTGGCCTGTGTTATTCCATAGTTTGTGTCAGATTCTCCTAGTGCCTGGCCTGTGTTATTGCATTGTGTGCATTACATTTTCTGAGTGCGTGGCCCGTGTTATTGCATTGTTTGCGTCACATTCTGCTAGTGCCTGGCCTGTGTTATTGCATTGTTTGTGTCACATTATCCTAGTGCCTGGCCTGTGTTATTCCATAGTTTGCATCAGATTCTCCTTGTACACTGCCTGTGTTATTGCCTTGTTTGCAACAGGTTCTCCTCGTGCCTGGCCTGTGTTATTGCATTGTGTCCATCAGATTCTCCTAGTTCCTGGCCTGTGTTATTGCATTGTTTGCATCACATTCTCCTAGTGCCTGGCCTGTATCATTGTATTGTTTGTGTCAGATTCTCCTAGTGCCTGGCCTGTGTTATTCCATAGTTTGTGTCACATTCCCCTAGTGCCTGGCCTGTGTTATTCCATAGTTTGTGTCAGATTCTCCTAGTGCCTGGCCTTTGTTTTTGCATTTTGTGCATTACATTTTCCTAGTGCGTGGCCCGTGTTATTGCATTGTTTGCGTCACATTCTGCTAGTGCCTCGCCTGTGTTATTGCATTGTTTGTGTCACATTATCTTAGTGCCTGGCCTTTGTTATTCCATAGTTTGCATCAGATTCTCCTTGTTCACTGCCTGTGTTATTGCAAAGTTTGCATAAGTTTCCCTAGTGCGTGGCCTGTGTTATTGCCTTGTTTGCATCAGGTTCTCCTAGTACCTGGTCTGTGTTATTGCATTGTGTCCATCAGATTCTCCTAGTTCCTGGCCTGTGTAATTGCATTGTTTGCATCACATTCTCCTAGTGCCTGGCCCTTGTTATTGTATTGTTTGCATCAGATTCTCCTAGTGCTTGACCTGTGTTATTGCATAGCATACATCAGATTCTTCTAGTACACAGCCTGTGTTACTGCATTGTTTGCGTCAAATTCTCCTAGTGCCTGGCCCTTGTTGTTGCATTGTTTGCATCAGATTCCCCTAGTGCCTGGCCTGTGTAATTGCATTGTTTGCATTACATTCGCCTAGTGCCTGGCCCTTGTTATTGTATTGTTTGCATCAGATTCTCCTAGTGCATGACCTGTGTTATTGCATAGTATACATCAGATTCTTCTAGTACACAGCCTTTGTTACTGCATTGTTTGCGTCAAATTTTCCTAGTGCCTCGTCCTTGTTGTTGCATTGTTTGCGTCACATTCTCCTAGTGCCTCGTCCTTGTTGTTGCATTGTTTGCATCAGATTCCCCTAGTGCCTGGCCTGTGTTATTGCATGGTACACATCAGATTCTTCTAGCACACAGCCTGTATTATTGCATTGTTTGTGTCACATTCTCCTAGTGCCTGGCCTGTGTTATTGCATTGTTTGTGTCACATCCCCCATCCAGCCTGCTTCTGCTAGCGTGTGTATTGTGTGAGGTAGAAAGGACCAAGGAAGAAACTTTCATCATCTTGCCGATTATTCCCTGAGGGCTAGAGTTGAGCTAGCCTCCTGTTTGAAGACGCAGGGCTACCAACGACTTCACCTCTTCTGTTTGAGCAAAGATGGATCTGTTGTTTCAGCTGCTACAGAGGAACTCTGCAACTCAAGCCAGCTAACTTCGCCGCCATCTGCAACGAGACCGTGAGCGCAGCTCCTACTCGCACCGTAGACCGCCTGCCGCTGGGCTGCAATCGGCTCTGAGATCGCCACCTGGGCAAAGCCGATCATCGACAAGAGTGACCAAGCACTCACTGACTCAACGACATCAGCAACAATTTGTTGTGCCAGCGCTGCCGTAATGCCACCTCCTCTCCGGTAAGGACCGAAGCCCCCCACTGCCTGCATCCGCAGCGAGGGTCCCGTCATAACACTTTCCCCCGAAGCAAGAAACCAACTCTACCAACGTGCCACACTACATCACAGCTCCCTGATGCCGAGAAGAGCCTTTGTTTGTTTTCTTAAAGGTACTGTCACGTGGGAGTCTAGTTGTGACTCTGGGCCCGACGCTGTGCTCCTTGCAGGCAGACTGCACCTTGAGAACTCTTTTGTGCGTTGAAGCGATAACTCCTGTTGGTATTATCTGTTGCCAGAGACACTTGAAACTAAGAACCTATTTTTGAGTAAACCGTAAAGCATATTCGTACTGTGTATTTTTGCCGTTAAGGTCTTGTGTTAATTATATAAAGCTTACCTATTTTTGATACATCCCGGTGTGGTGTCTGTTTGTAGTGGTTTGTCTATATTACTGTATGTGTTCACAAATGCCTAACACACTGCCTCTGAGATAAGCCTGTCTGCATGTGCCAAGCTACCAAGAGGGTGAGCAGGGGTTATCTACAGCGTGTAAACGCCCTTGCCCTGAGGTAGAAAAAGGGTCCTTACTTGACAAAGGTGCATACTGTTACCAATTGGAGACTCCGGGTTCTAACAGCATTGTTTGCATCAGATTCTCCTAGTGCCTGGCCTGTGTTATTGCATTCTTTGCATCAGATTCTCCTAGTACACGGCCCGTGTTATTGCTTTGTTTGCATCAGATTCTCCTAGTGCCTGGCCTGTGTCATTGCATTCTTTGCATCAGATTCTCCTAGTACACGGCCCGTGTTATTGCTTTGTTTGCATCAGATTCTCCTAGTGCCTGGCCTGTGTTATTCCATAGTTTGCGTCAGATTCTTCTAGTGCCTGGCCTGTGTTATTCCATAGTTTGCGTCACATTCCGCTAGTGCATGGCCTGTGTTATTGTATTGTTTGTGTCACACTATCTTAGTGCCTAGCCCTTGTTATTGCATTGTTTTCGTCATATTCTCCTAGTGCCTGGCCCTTGTTATTGCATTGTTTGCATCAGATTCCCCTAGTGACTGGCCTGTGTTATTGCATGGTATACATCAGATTCTTCTAGTACACAGCCTGAGCAATTGCATTGTTTGTGTCACATTCTCCTAGTGCCTGGCCCTTGTTATTGCATTGTTTGCATCACATTCTCCTAGTGCCTGGCCTGTGTTATTGTATTGTTTGTGTCACATTCCCCAGTGCCTGGCCTGTGTTATTGCCTTGTTTGCATCAGATTCTCCTAATGTGTGACCTGTATTATTGCATTGTTTGCATCATATTCTCCTAGTACCTGGTCTGTGTTGTTGCACTGTGTGCTCTGCATTTGTTATGTTATTATTCTAGTAGTTGCAGCTTTTCTAACAAAGTACCTTTTTTGTTATGTTATGTTATGTTATATCCACTTGTAGCATGCACGGATACTTGTGAGTGTCCCGGCGCGATGCCAGAGGGGTACAAGGAGAGGCTAACAAACAAAGAAGTGAGTCTTAAGTTTCCTTTTGAACACAGCTGTATTCTGAACGGACCGCAAAGCAAGGAGGAGGGAATTCCAGGCTGCGCTAGCCTTCACTACAAAAGAGCTATCACCCACCCTCTGAAGCTTAAAGCATGGAACCCGAGTCAGGTGCAGGGACATAGATCAGAGCGCACACGACGGAAAGTAGAAGGAGAAGCGCCTCTGAAGATAGAGGGGGCCAAAGCCATGGCGAGCACGGTGGGCCAAAACCAAAGATTTGAACCTGACCTTGTCAGCGACAGGAAGCCAGTGAAGAGATCGTAATTGGAGAGCCACACTGTTCCTTACCCGAAATGCCCAATAGTAGCCTGGCGGCCGCATTCTGGACCACCTGGAGCTTTTTAAGCATGTAGCCAAGCGAAATAAAATCAGGGCACATGTAACAGTTTCTCTTGCCTCTTGAGAGAGAAGCGGAAAGAAAGTCCTCAGAGTCTTAAGGAGGCCGAAACAACATCCTGCCAGTTTCTTGATGTGAGTTGTAAAAGAAAGACTCTCGTCAAAACCACACTCCCAGATTTTTGGCGGGCTGTCCCGACGAGAGGGGAAGCGGGGAGTCAGGTGGCCACAACTGCTCGCGGAAGTCAGCGGGAAACTTGCCATAAAGCAAGGTCTCAGATTTTTGTTCGTTGCACTTAAGCTGTGCATCGGCCGGCCATTTAAAGATGGAAACTAGGCACTGTTGCGCCGCTGAAATGGAGTCTGATGTTTTGTCCCAGGTAAACAGCAGCTGCATATCGTCCGCGTACGCCATCACCTTAGCCCCAAGCTCCTCTGCCAGATATATCAGTGGCGTAACATACATTTTAAAGAGGAGCGGGCTAAGGGAGGAACCCTGCGGGACTCCAGTGGTGACCAGCTGAGGGGGGGAGGAAAAAGGGGGGAGCCAAATCTGCTCGACCCGCTCCCAATAAAGTGTACATTACTGCAAGGATACTGCACAGTTCCTGCAGCAGTAGTCCATTAACTATTTATGTAGAAACAGGGAGCAAAACATGTCTACCAGAGATTTATTTAGGTCAGAAATAGTATGTTAGAAATGGGGTTACCAATTCTACGGGGGTTAGCATGGAGCAGAGCGGGCAGGCCAAACTCCTGAGGACATGTGTGAATCATCCACGCAGTACGCACAGACGATACACCAGTCCCACCACAAAAGAGACACGACACCGCTTCTGGTTGGAAAAAGAATAACTTTTGTCTTAGGTCCAACCTGCAAAGGTAAAACTCAGTAATGCACAGTAATCACAACAGGGCGCCAACGGGCACCAGGGCAATGGATACCAGGGGATTATTTACAGGGAAAATGGGCAAAGCAAGAAAAGGGTGAGTCCATTAGTTTCCAGGCTGAAATAAAAAGAACGTTATCAATTGGCATGAAACATAGGGTCAGTATTGCAGGGCAAACACAGGCATTAATCCTTGGCATCACCTTAGCAGTAGGCTGTAAGTGTAAAATAAAACATTAGGAATAAACCCAGCTTGACTTGTATTAGCACCTCCTGCAAAAGGGAACTGGCACGCAATACTACCATCTGGCCTAGGCAGGCAGAATCACCTTTAACATGGGGCATCAACTTAACATCTATATATATTGGGTTTAAGAAAAGCACCTTAGGTACATCAGTGGTAACAGGGAAACCCTAGGCATCAAAACCTTAGGCAGGACCTTCTGCAAATAAACTTCATAGCCTGACCTCCATTTCGGCATGGGATCAGGCAAACTCTTTACTGCAGGCACAACCCTATCCCAGGGCGTAAAGCATTGAGGCATTTCCAACATAACCCCCTTCCTAACAGGTCAGGCATCCTACATGGGTTGGCCCTTAAATTATTAATGCGCCCAGTCGCTGCCACTACCCTCTGTCCAGCGGGGCAGTAGAGCAAAGGCAGTCCTGTGTGGGTGGCACGAGGGAGTTTCTCTTCTGGGGCTCCCTGAATACACGATGGTCCCCGGGGGGGGCACTGACCCTGTGCCCCGACACCCCCCACACCACAGTCTAATGGAGCCCCCCTCACCGGGCTCCTGATGTCCTTGCGGGGTTCTGCGTGGCTCTCCTCAGAGCATGAGACTCCCGGGGCAGCTCCTGGGATTTATGCAGGCCACACGGGGCCCCCGAGGCCTCACTCAGGCCCCCGCAGCACAGTGCTGGACTCGCGGCAGCACTCAGGGCTCTCCATCCACCGCGGGGGCCCCAACAGCACTTCGGCTTGTTCCGGCAGTTTCCTCTTGTGGGGCACAGACCGACGGGGTGGGCTCCCGCTCCGGTAGCTGTCCACGGGGCTCCCTCGAGACTCCGGGAGCCCCTCAACATCGCCGCTCACTTCCGGCTTCACCCGGGTTCCCCCTCCCTCACGGGGACCCGCCAATCTGTGTGAGGCGGCTGGGAGGCACGGCCGGTGATGTCACCGGTGCCCCCAGCCACGTGATGCCACCCGTCCCGGCTTCTGCGAGGCCCAGCGCGGCTTCCTCAATGCTGCAGCGGCCCTCTCCTGGCTCCGGGGGCCGCCGCGAGGGTCCAGTCACTAGTGGCACTCCCTTGATCAGCGACCCGGAGTTCGCGGCGGTGATCCCTGGCACGGCGCTTCTTCAGACGGCCCAAGGGGCCGCGGTGGTGAGTTCGGCTTCGGCGCCAGTGCGAGGTAGGCACCCACTGATTAATTATTTATGAAGTTGGGGTAGTTGATCGCGCCACACGCGGGGTAGGCACCCGCGGCACTTTTGAGCCCACAGTTCTTTCTAGCCCCGGGCTGCCGCGGTGAGTAGGGCCTGCAGCGCGACTTGGGCACAGCGCTATGAAGGGGTCAACATCGCTTAGAAGGGCAGCAAGGCAGTCCCGGTCACGGTGCTCTGGGAAATAATAGCGCTTCCACAAACACATCACTTAGGATTGTGGCGCTTAGGGGGCAGACAGCTACTCCAGCCCCAGCGCTTGGAGGCTCAATGCTTCATGCAGTCCCAGGCAGTATAGCGCTTGACAGGTGCACCACAGGCAGCAACTCTCCCGGCCCACAACGCTTCTTCTAGGCATGGCGCTTTAGGATTGTAGCGCAAGGGGGGGGCGGACAGTCCCAGCAGAGAGTCCCAGAGTAACACTCCTCACCTCCTAGGGGGGTCCAAGATGCTCCACCCCTTCTAGGCACTTCTGGGCGCAGCGCTTGTGTGACGCAGGGTCCCGGCACTTCAGGGACCTAGGAGGGCCCTCCTTCTTCAGGGGGCCGGGTGACAGAGCAGTAGGCACTACTGGGCCGGGTCAACAGCCAGTGGGGGCTTCAACAAAACAGGGCCGTAGGCTGACACCATCCTCCACTGCAGCGTGGCCCTCCTCCTGAACAGCAGCCTGAACTCCTGAAGTGGGGCTTCCACTAGCCCTGGGGACAGTAGAGGGGTTCTAGATGGGTCCAGGGTCCAGCACACAGGCCCAAGTGGTGGTCTCCCCTGGGAGCAGGTCCCCTCACCTACCTGTCCCATCTCTGTCTCTGCACATGGTGGCACAACCCCCTTATTTATAACCCCCTCACCCCACCTTCCAGGCAGTGCCAGAACCTTCTAGAATTCTCAGGCAAACTGGTTTAAACTGGCTCAGGGGGAGGAGTAGAGCACCCTGGGTGCCAGGCTTTCCCTCCAAAAGCAGGGATAGCTGGGTACCTAACGACTAGACTGCTAACCTACTGCAGTCAGGTGGCACAACGCACATCCATGGCATCCATCTTAAATGCGGCATTTCATAAGGGTACATTTTACACAATGGGGGGAAAATACGTGCACACCATTGCATCACATTATCAGATTAACATGGCGTCTCACACCACACATAGCCTATACAGTAACGTTTACCATGGGGGAGACATCCTTAAATTAGGGGGGCGAAAAGTGAATTTGTTTGGGGGAAAAGTGTTAAGTCCAACACAACTCCCCCCAGCCAAAAGCCAGGATAGACCAATCATTGCCTTGATGGGCTTCCTTGCTTGGAGGGGAAAAAAGTGGATGCAGGCCTGCAACTACAGGAGCAACTGCAGTTTCTTCTCCACTCTGGAACCCGATGGTTCCCTCGCTCAACCCTCCCTTCACCAACCAAACCATCCCACTGAAGCTCTCTAGTGGGATGTGGCCAGGACCGGCCAGTAGGCCATCCAGATGTCTCTAGCCTTTGCTCTCTCACAGAGTGGGAGGCTTTAGCCTCATGCCTGTAGTACCCTTTGACCACTCTCCTCCTACCAAACTGCCACTGGTCCTCCCACCTGGGATCCGATCCCTCAGGCTGACAAGCACTCAGGGGGGAGGCTCTCCTCCCCCTACCTCTCCTTCTGGGGTTCCGCCCTCTCTTCCTACGCGGTGCACCCTCAGAACACCACTCTCTCCCCAACCTAGAGTAGAAACCCTCAGGTTGAACTGGTGACAGGGGAGAGTCCTCCCTCCCCCTGCACCCCCTCTCAGAGTTCCGCACCCTCCTAACTGGAGTAGTACCCCTGAGAGTCAAACCCGGGGGGAAACTGTTTACAGACGTCCCACCCGCCAGGTCAAGCAACCCCTGTCCCTGGGCTCCCAACCCAGGATCTATGCCCTGTGGCTGGACCGGTGACAGAGGAGAGACCTTCCTCCCTCTGTATCCCCTCCCAGAGTTCCGCACCCTCCTACCTGGAGAAGTACCCCTGGGAGTCAAACCGGTAGGGACCTTGATTACCAGTGCCCCACCCTCCAGGTCAGGCAACCCCTGAACCTGGAACCCCAGTCCAGGATCTAAACCCTGTGACTGGACGGACCCCCAAACCTCTGGAGCTCCGATTACAGATGCTCCCGGTTATCCTGACACAAGGGTATCCCTTCCACTGGAAGGCACATCAGGACAGCATAGGCTCCCAACCTGGGGCCCCCTTATGGAACTCTCCAGGCCCTGTGACTGCGGTTGGGGCACCTCGGGACACCTCCCCGTCTCACTCCTTCCTGTATATAGGATGTGAGACCCTACAACCCTCTCACTATCCTGGGACCTAGCTGGGCTACTCCTCACCTCTCCTGCCTCGCTGGGTCGGAAGATCCCTGCATCACCCCTTCAGGATCACTCCCCCATGCCCTCTCAGACTCTCTGACACTTACCCAAAGGTCTGCCTCCCGTGCAAGTTCCCTGGGGTCTGAGAACCCACACTGCAACAGGTGATGACGCAGCGTTGGAAAACAATTCTTTAGCATGTGCTCCCTGATAACGGCATGGCACAGCCCTTCCCAATCCTCCACTGCTCTACTCACCACCCAATCCTCCAATGCAGTCCAACACTCCTCCGCAAACTCCTCTCAGGACTGGTGGGACAGTTTTTCCCTGCCCCTGAACACTAACCCGTCCCCCTCTTCCTGGGATTCAGGCACCGTCTCCTGCGCTCTGGGAGTGGGACTCCCTGCACTGGAACCACTCTCTCTGCCACGACCGGATCCCACCCTCACTGGTGAATCCAGACTCCTGAAGCCACTCTCAGGGGACAACCTACCCACCTGAGCAAGTCTCTCTCTAGCGAAGGCCCTATCCGCCTCCGCCATCCTCTCCTGTGCTAGGACCTTCTCCGTTTCTAGCCTTTTCTCTTCCACCCTCAGTGGCGCTAACTCCTTGACATTCCTGAGCTTCTCCAGCGCCAGCTGATACTCCCTTTCTTCCCTCCTATCTACCCACTCTTCTGGGGACAGGGAAAGGGATGGGGCAATGCCCCCGGGACTGGACCCAGCGTGGGACTCCCTATCTATGGTGTCCTCATCAGCTACTGGCGTCTCTGCCTTATCCATTTATTCCTCCTCATCATCCGAGTAACCACCATCCATGGTTATGGCCTGGGAGCCCTCCCTCTGGTCTCTACCAAATCCACCCTTCAAATACGCGGAGGGGTAATCATACAGGCCCCCACCTGGCCCTAATGGGTCCCCCCTCTTGAGAGCTTCGTAAAGGAACAACTTCCTTCTAATGTTGCCTACTGGGGGTATCCCTCTCTCCTTGCAGAAATACAAAATTTCCTGCTCGGTGTAATCCATGAGGTCCTCCTCATTATAAACCAACCCCATCGTGACAAGGTACCCCCGGGATACACCACCCACAGGGCAACAAGGGGACACAATTCAAAACACCTTCAGGAGGAAATACAATAATTAGGAAAACAATAATCAGCAAAAATGCAATAATCCCCACAAAAAGACTGATTACTCTTAAAAGCTCTATTTGCAGTGTAACCTGTGGCCGCTCTGGTACTGCGCAAACACAAGTCCTATCCCACCGCTCGTCAACAATGTTAGAAATGGGGTTACCTATTCTACGGGGGGTAGCATGGAGCAGAGCGGGCTGGCCAAACTCCTGAGGACATGTGTGAAGCATCCACGCAGTACGCACAGACGACACACCCGGCACACCACAAAAGAGACACGACACCACTTCTGGTTGGAAAAAGAATAACTTTTGTATTAGGTCCAACCTGCAAAGGTAAAACTCAGTAATGCACATTACTGAACACTTCACTGATGACATAATTCATGTGAAAATACGATGAACCTCTTCAGACTCTAATATAACCTTAGATACACTCAGTGTAAACAGACACTCACAGACTGTCACTCATCCATGAAGTTACACACACACACCTAGTCAGTCATGCAAAGAATCAATCACACCTCCATTTTCTCAACTATACAGTTATACACACCTTACTTATTCAAACATATACTAACACATATTTACTCTCTTATACAATCCTGGATACAAGTTCACAATGATCCATACAGCCACTCACACATTCACTGGCTCTTATGCACAGTTATTTATATATGTCAACTCTCACATGTACTGTGTTTTACATATGTACTTACTTTGACATGTAGCACTGAGATATACATTCACTCACCAATACACTCATGCACACAGTCAACCGCCCATACAGCTGTTTCCACATGCACTTTTGAACCCATACATCTAGTGAATCAACTGCTCACACATCTATGCACAGAGTCATACACCTCCCAGCCACCCCCACACACACTCAGTCTCCCATACAAATACTTGGGCAACCAATCAATAACCCATATAGTTACTCATATAGATAATGATCAACACATGCAGCAGATTACAGAACAACAGACATAATGATGCACAAATTAAGACAGTTTAGTCACTAACCCATGCACTCAGTGAGACACATTTAATCACTCACTCATACAGTCAGTCATGCACCTACTAAATCCTTCATCCAGACACTTATAAATCCACTCATTCTTCAATATGTAAGACATATTTAAACTTTACAGACATGTAAGACATATTTAAACTTTACAGAAACATACAGTCACTGGATGTAGTCATCAGTGATGTCATTTGAGATGTCATCAGTGATGTCATCAGTGATGTCATTTGAGATGTCATCAGTGATGTCATCAGTGATGTCACTGACCATGTCATGAATGATGTAATATGTGACATGATCAGCAGTGGATTGCGGGTGCGCGATATATAGTTAGTGCAACTAACTATATATGGAATTTCATTGGTTTTATGTCAATAAAATGTCCAGCTAACTATATATGGTCTCTAACCTATGGTTTTTTCAGTGAATTTTCAAGGTTTTGTAAATGCAAATTCCTAACTATATATGGTCTATAACCTATGGTTTTTTCAGTGAATATATATATATTCACTGAAAAAACCATAGGTTATAGACCATATATAGTTAGGAATTTGCATTTACAAAACCTTGAAAATTCACTGAAAAAACCATAGGTTAGAGACCATATATAGTTAGCTGGACATTTTATTGACATAAAACCAATGAAATTCCATATATAGTTAGTTGCACTAACTATATATCGCGCACCCGCAATCCACTGCTGATCATGTCACATATTACATCATTCATGACATGGTCAGTGACATCACTGATGACATCACTGATGACATCTCAAATGACATCACTGATGACATCACTGATAACAACATCCAGTGATTTTTTGTTTCTATAAAGTTTAAATATGTCTTACATATTGAAGAATGAGTGGATGTGTAAGTGTCTGGACGAAGGATTTAGTAGGTGCATGACTGACTGTATGAGTGAGTGATTAAATGTGTCTCACTGAGTGCATGGGTTAGTGACTAAACTGTCTTAATTTGTGCATCATTATGTCTGTTGTTCTGTAAACTGCTGCATGTGTTGATCAGTAGCTATATGAGTAACTATATGGGTTATTGATTGATTGCCCAAGTATTTGTATGGGAGACTGAGTGTGTGTGTGGCTAGCTGGGAGGTGTGTGACTCTGTGCAGATCAATCTGTACTTGTATCAATGATTGTATAAGAAGATAAGTATGTGTTAGTATATGTTTGAAAATGTAAGGTGCTCTATGTTTAACTGTATAGACAAGAAAATGGAAGTGTCATTGATTCTTTCCAGGACTGACTAGGTGTGTGAGTAACTCCATGGATGAGTGGCAGACTGTGAGTGTCTGTATAGGTGTATGAGTGCATATGATAGTGTAAAGATGAGTGATTGTATGTATGAATGATTGTATGGGTGAATGAGTGAAGGTGTGTGTAGACGTAGCAATCAGTGAGTGCGTATGTAGTAACTAGTATTGGTGTGTCAATGGTTTCAAAAATTATACTCTCTTTTTAACACTGGTTATATTAAAATGTGAGGAGATGCATTGTATTGTCACATGAATGATATCATCAGTAATGTGGTCATTGATGTCAAATGAGATGTCATCAGTGATGTCATCAGTGATGTCATTTGAGATGTCATCAGTGATGTCATCAGTGATGTCACTGACCATGTCATGAATGATGTAATATGTGACATCATCAGCAGTGGATTGCGGGTGCGCGATATATAGTTAGTGCAACTAACTATATATGGAATTTCATTGGTTTTATGTCAATAAAATGTCCAGCTAACTATATATGGTCTCTAACCTATGGTTTTTGCAGTGAATTTTCAAGGTTTTGTAAATGCTAATTCCTAACTATATATGGTCTATAACCTATGGTTTTTTCAGTGAATTTTCAAGGTTTTGTAAATGCTAATTCCTAACTATATATGGTCTATAACCTATGGTTTTTTCAGTGAATTTCAATGGTTTTTTAATAGCAAATATCATAAGCTGTCGAATGTCAAGTACGTGGTAAGTAAAAACATTTTCGTGTTTATGCACACTGATCTGCTTTGAATGGTGCCCCCCCCCCCTCATTTCTATTAGGAGTACTCTCTCTTTGCAGATAGTGAAAGGTAGTTAACGCAGGCCTTTGCCCCGGTTGTAATCCGTCATGCCTGCTTCTCTCTCCATTTGATTGATTGTTATCCAAGTATTTACTGTTTTAGAATTAGTTCTCTTTGGTTCATTCTCTATTTACAAACAAACACAGAGTCGCAATACTCTGTTTAGTCTTTGCAGATAATGAAAAATCGTGTAAAAAAAAAGAAAAGGAATCGAGTAAAATCAGTAGGCCACTAATGGGATCTCTTTTTGACCTCGCTAAAATAGAAACATTAGGAACAACCCCTCATGACAAATACAAAACTAGTGAGATGAACTGAACTTCACACAATGATGGCTGCAAAACAGCTCGGCTCCGCCACCCACCCCGCCCAAAATAACGATAAAGAGCGGCTGCCATGATTGGTTGCGGAATGGCCACAACGGAGCTACGAAATGGTGGTGCTCTCATGCTAACCCCAGCTTCAGTCTGAAACATCCAGAAACACTGTAGACTACCAATTCGATCAGTTCCGGTAGCGCCCCAATGTAACCCGGTAGAGAAGAACTAGCCCTCCCCTCTTTGACTGATGGTTCTTGTTGCCTGTCCCTTCTGTTGTCATTTAACAGAACTATTTAGCCTGCTGAAAGGGGTTGTGTTTCGACCGCTGGTTGGTGGAGACATTTTGACTATATTCTGGACCTGCGTTGTCGCGTAATGCGTCATATGACGCGCCGCGTTAGCGCATCCGGAAGTCATCCGGGGCGCGCAGCGCGTAACGTAAGCATAACAAGTCATGTGACTTGTTAATACAACTTTTCATTGGTTCATTTTACTTTTCTTATTCTAATGATGAAAGCCTTGGTCATATCACCTAAAAATTACGCTTTTAATTACTTCCGAACATTATTTTTTCTTAAATATATGTTATAATGTTCCAGGCTAATGTACTTTCCCGGAAATTTTACAACTGTTCTGCAAGTAAAATATATTATTTTTTCGAGAAAAAGAGCGTTTCTTCGTCCCATGACGGAGCCGTTGAGCAAAAGAGGGTCGACCTGCTGTCTTAGTCGCCGATACGCCTGAATATGAGATTCTTATCGATCACTTTATGTTGCAGGAATAGAAAACACAACAGCCCTTGACCATTTATCTTTACTGCGTTCCTTCGTATTATACCTTTTACCCTTCATGTAATTGGTCTGCTTTATTTCACTTGCCTTTTAATGATTCTAAAACAGTGACTATTATTAAAAACTTTACCAATGTATATACTACTACCATGTTTTCTTTTAAAAACCTTTATTGTGAAAATTTCATTATACAAATACGAGCCTATAACCACGTGGGCCTGCCACGGAGCAAACTGTAATCGTATATGATGAATAGACATTTACACTGTAGAGGAACGTAACGGGCGGGCCATTAGGTTGCAAGAACTAAGGTGTCTAACAGTTACGGAATCGGTGGACGTACATTTTATAATTAAAATACGACAGGGCCAGTTACAATAAAATTATCTAGATATACATTTGCGGGCAAGTACCATGGGTGACGTTAATTCGAATTTTCAACAGTACAGTAATCAATAACACATCAGAACTTAATATCAATAGGGATGTCGAAATATTCAATCAATTCTCGTCCCCGCCCGCCATGTGCTTCAAAACTGCATACGTATCTCGTGATTTCAAGGTTCTGCAACCAGTACACAACAAGGAGTTACGAGTCCCATTTATTCCGGCGCCATTTTGGGCGAGGACGGGCAGGTCCAGGATATAGTCAAAATGTCTCTACCAACCATCGACTATGATGATGTTCATATGCTGTATTTATTAGAGTAACACTCATCTGTCCACATGAAATTAATTTACCACAATCTAAACATGTCATTTTAATCTTTCCAAAGTTCTTCTAAATATTTGGGACCGTTTCCCTTGCCTCTGAAGCTCTCAGTGCCACTTCTTTGATGAATGTACTAGCAGGTCAGGGGTTCTCCTCCAAATCTCTCTTTTATGCAGCACTATAATTAATTGGTGCCACCTCTCCATATGACGATGCATGGTATAGTTACCACAACTATATTTTTTTTCGGTTCCTCTGGAGAGTTCATCGTGGCAGATGAAGCGTGTAACGTACCGGGAATTTACCTTTTTTTGCATGTACAGGAAAGGAAAAAAAAATCGAGCGTCCGAGTTCTAAGGTGTCCCAGGGCCATTTTAGTGGACCAGGCCCAAATCCAAAGAACAGGCCGCCATTTTGAGAGTCCTCTTGCAGCCGCCTGTCGCTGTAGCATCAAGAGCAGCCGAAACTCAGCTGAATGGCAACTGAAACGGTAAATGGGCGCCCCACTACATTTCAGCATTGTAGGATGACCACACCAGTACAGCAACTTGCTAGACATCACCTCGGTGCCATCCGGATCTCGGCGCCCCACTGCAGATGAAGTGCCTCTCAACTATGAAACCACCACGGTGACATCCGGATCTTGGCGCGTTGTGCTGCCTTCGGCCTATTCGCACATCGGTCCGCTACTGACGCCATCTCACAGGCTAATGGGGTGACCCACGCCGAGTTTCAGCATTTTAGGATGACCACACCAACTTGCTAGACATCACCTCGGTGCCATCCGAATCTTGGCATCTCAACGCCTAGTGGTATCTTCCATACAGAAAATATTGTTACGCTGCCTTTGGCCCCATTCGCACATCAGTCCGCAACTTAGACATCACCTCGGTGCCATCCGGATCTTGGCATCTCAGCGCCTTGTGGTGTCAGTCAGAAAATATTGTTGCGCTGCCTTTGGCCCCATTCGCACATCAGTCCGCTACTGACACCATCTCACAGGCCAATAGGGCGCCCCACGCCGACTTTTACCACTGTACGATGGCCACACCAGTGGCACAACTTGCTAGACATCACCTCGGTGCCATCCGAATCTTGGCATCTCAACGCCTAGTGGTATCTTCCATACAGAAAATCTTGTTACGCTACCTTTGGCCCCATTCGCACATCGGTCCGCAACTTAGACATCACCTCGGTGCCATCCGGATCTTGGCATCTCAGCGCCTTGTGGTATATTCTCTTCAGAAAATATTGTTGCGCTGCCTTTGGCCCCATTCGCACATCGGTCCGCAACTTAGACATCACCTCGGTGCCATCCGGATCTTGGCATCTCAGCGCCTTGTGGTGTCTTCTAGTCCGAAAATATTGTAGAAAATATTGTTGCGCTGCCTTTTGCCCCATTAACACATCAGTCCGCTACTGACACCATCTCACAGGCCAACAGGGCGCCCCACGCCGACTTTTACCATTGTACGATGGCCACACCAGTGCCACAACTTGCTAGACACCACCTCGGTGCCATCCGGATCTTGGCATCTCAGCGCCTTGTGGTGTGTTCAAATCAGAAAATATTGTTGCGCTGCCTTTGGCCCCATTCGCACATCGGTCCGCTACTGACGCCATCTCACAGGCCAACGGGGCGCCCCACGCCGACTTTCAACATTGTAGGTTGGCCACAGAATTGCGACAACTTACTAGACACCACCTCGGTGCCATCCGGATCTTGGCGCGTTGTGCTGCCTTCGGCCTATTCGCACATCGGTCCGCTACTGACGCAAACTCACAGGCCAACGGGGCGCCCCACGCCGACTTTCAGCATTGTAGGATGGCCACACCAGTGCGGCAACTTGCTACACACCACCTCGGTGCCATCCGGATCTTGGCATCTCAGCGCCTAGTGGTGTCTTCTATTCCGAAAATATTGTTGCGCTGCCTTCGGCCCCATTCACACATCGGTCCGCTACTGACGCCATCTCACAGGCCAACGGGGCGCCCCACGCCGACTTTCAGCATTGTAGGATGGCCACACCAGTGCGGCAACTTACTAGACACCACCTCGGTGCCATCCGGATCTTGGCGCGTTGTGCTGCCTTCGGCCTATTCGCACATCGGTCCGCTACTGACGCAAACTCACAGGCCAACGGGGCGCCCCACGCCGACTTTCAGCATTGTTGGATGGCCACACCAGTGCGGCAACTTACTAGACACCACCTCGGTGCCATCCGGATCTTGGCGCGTTGTGCTGCCTTCGGCCTATTCGCACATCGGTCCGCTACTGACGCAAACTCACAGGCCAACGGGGCGCCCCACGCCGACTTTCAGCATTGTAGGATGGCCACACCACTGCTGCAACTTGCTGGACACCACCTCGGTGCCATCCGGATCTTGGCCCGTTGTATTGCCTTCGGCCTATTCGCACATCGGTCCGCTAATGACGCCGCCTCACGTGCCAACGTATTTTCTCCGCATTTTACACCCTATGCCGCATAACAGGTCATGTGACTTGTTTATAAAACTTTTCATTGGTTCATTTTACTTTTGGTTTCCTAATGATGGAAGGCTTGATCATGTGACCTAAAAACAACACTTTTCATTGGATGAAAACTTTTTTTTTTTCCCAAACGATGAAAGCCCCACCTTGTTTCTGGATGTTTCAGACTGAAGCTGGCGTCAGCATGAGAGCACCACCATCTCGTAGCTCAGTCGTGGTCATTCCGCGAGCAATCATGGCAGCCGCTCCCCACCAGAAGCCTGCAGGAGTCGGAGCCCCCAAAACTTTTGATGAATTCTCAAGGCGGAGGGGACGCTTTCGAGAATGGGGTCCAAGACCTAGCAGACAAGCGTCCGATTTCCAAGGTGTCCCAGGGCCATTTCAGTGGACCAGGCCCAAAAAGGAAACAGCCTGCCGCCATTTTGAGAGTCCTGTGACAGCCGCCTATCGCTGCACCGCAAGAGTGGGCGCAACTCAGCTGAATTGCGGCTTTTGACACAGTGGACCAAAAATGGACGGAATGGCAACTAAAACGGTAAAGGGGCGCCCCACTACAACAGATGACACTCCACCTGGAGAGGCCCGTTCACACCGCCTCCCCCGGGGCGCCCCACGCCGTTATTCGGAGCAGCATTGTACGATACCAAAACCAGTGCGGCAACTTACTGGACATCACCTTGGTGCCATCGTTCTGCTGCCTTGGAACTATTCGCGCAACAGTTTGCTACTGATGACCCACCCCCCGCGACGCCCCATGCCGTTATTTGCTGGGTGGCAACTTACTAGACATCACTTTCGTGTCATCTAGATTTCAACGTTCTGCTGCCTTGGAACTATTCGCACAACAGTTTGCTACTGATGACCCACCCCCCCGCGACGCCCCACGCCGGAAATCTGGACGTTGTGCTGCGTTGGGACTATTCGCACAGCCGACCGCTACTTCGTTGTTTTTCCCTAAAAATGTTTATATGTTATTACTATTTTTGTTTTCTTGTATATATTTATAAATTATTAAAGTTTTATAATCTTACTACTTTGTCGGAGTGCTATATATTTTTAATGTGACACATAATTGTAAAAACTTTGATGTACAAAGAGTCATCCCTGGAATCTTCCGCTTCAGGCTCGGTCCCCTCCCCAATCACAATACAGGATGGTTTTCAGATAATAGCAACGCTTCTGCTGTGACGGATCTCATCGAGTGTAGGCCTTGATCTACTATAACTCCTTTGAAGAGGGGTGATTCTTTACAGCTGTGGCCATAAACTACATCTGCAGGGCTAGCTGATACCCTAGGACCAGCCTGGACAATCGGACACAGAGGAAAAGGAGTGTCAGAGGGTGCGGTAGTGAATAGGGCGAAAGGGAGGTGTCGGGCGGGCACAGGGTGTGATTCTCAGGGAAGAGCAGCGCAGATGGGGGGAGGTTTATTACCCATGCATAAGACAGAGAGCGGGGGTGACCACTGCCTGGGGGAGATGCTTGCGAGGGTGGAGAGCCATGCTAAGGATCGACAGCGTGCACAGAGTGGGTCTGGTCAAGGCATCTAAAATGGCTGCCGTGCACGACAAAAGTGTGGCATTTGAAAAAAGACAAGATGGCGCAGACAATGTTTTTCAACACTTCCTGATTTCCTTTGAATCGAACGTTAACAGACGTTGGGGCATATTACCAAAGTTAAGCGATATTTATCCATAACGATGCTTAGCAACGATTTTTTTACCGTCAGAAATTATCGCAGATAAACCTTGCTATTATCAAGGTTTATCGGAAATACGATAAAAAACGACCGCAATGCATTAATATCGCTGAAAACTCACCGATATTCATGCATTACCGAGCTAACGCTCTTAGCCATGTTATCCACCTCCCATTGGATAACATGGCTAAGAACTGCTCAGGGCAGGTGGTAGCTTTTGGAGATATTCGCGCTTATCTCGAATATTTCCAAAAGTTGATAATAGGAGATAGCGATGTTAGCGACTGTTTCCAGTCGCTAACATCTTGGCATGCCCACTTTGCATGTCATTAGTGATAAATATCACTCACATGCAAAGTGGGGCCCAAGATGGTCGCTATCTTCTACTAGCCGTCGCTAACTGGTGTTAGCAACAGCTAGGTAATACACATATAATTTTATCTCCGCGAAGCGGAGCGCTGTTACAGATATATATCTTGTTTTTGAACGTTAATTTCTCAAAATGCACTGAAGCACATATATTGAGACCTACCAAAGGCACATCGGGCTACCAGTCCCTACAATTTTGCCAAGTTTCGTGCAAATCCATTCAGCTGTTCGATCCTACCGAGAGACAAGATGGCGGCCGCTACGGACTGTTAGGAATGTTTACAGACACCGGAGAGCCAATCAGCTTCGCTTCGCAAAGCTCCGTAACGCGAAAAGTACGCGAAGCGGTGCGCTGTTACAGATATATATCTTTTTTTGAACGTTAATTTCTCAAAATCCACTGGAGCACATATATTGAGATCCAGCAAAGGCACATCGGGCTACCAGTCCCTACAATTTTGCCAAGTTTCGTGCAAATCCATTCAGCTGTTCGATTATTATTATTTTTATTTTTTTTTGCCCCGCAGGGCCCTTTTAAAACCTCCACATCAAACCTAGGGGGTCAGCGACAATGTACTATGCCCCCTTATGGTCATTTGCCCCTTCGCTTTGGCCTCCTCTTGTCTCTCGATCCTACCGAGAGACAAGATGGCGGCCGCTACGGACTGTTTGGAATGTTGACAGACGCCGGAGAACCAATCAGCTTCGCTTCACAAAGCTCCGTCGGGCTACCAGTCCCTACAATTTTGCCAAGTTTCGTGCAAATCCATTCAGCCGTTCGGGCTAAAAGTGAGGCCAACCGCCCTATGGAAATTAACATGGGAAAAACGCGTTTTGGGACCCCCCTTTTTTCTCGGCCCCCCCTTGACGAACCCCCCCAAAATTTTCAGGGGCTGCTCAGAAACAAAATGTGCCATTTTCCTGAAAATTTCAGCCAATTCCGTCCACAAACGCCAAAGTTATTAGACATAGAATTTTCAAAAATCCCATAGGGAAAAAATCCTAACTATATATACCTACTGGCGAACGCCAAAGTTATTAGACATAGAATTTTCAAAAATCCCATAGGGAAAAAATCCTAACTATATATACCTACTGGCGACCGCCAGTAGGTAATATATATATATATATATTACCTACTGGCGGTCGGCAGTAGGTATATATAGTTAGGATTTTTTCTCTATGGGATTTTTGAAAATTCTATGTCTAATAACTTTGGCGCTTGTGGACGGAATTGGCTGAAATTTTCAGGAAAATGGAACATTTTGTTTCTGAGCAGCCCCTGAAACTTTGGGGGGGGTTGTCAAGGGGGGGCCGAGAGAAAAGGGGGGTCCCAAAACGTGTTTTTAACATTGAGTTTTCCATAGGGCGGTTGGCCTCACTTTTAGCCCGAACGGCTGAATGGATTTGCACGAAACTTTGCAAAATTGTAGGGACTGGTAGCCCGATGTGCCTTTGCTAGGTCTCTATAAATGTGCTCCAGTGGATTTTGAGAAATTAACGTTCAAAAAAAGATATATATCTGTAACAGCGGACCGGGCAGCGCTCCAGTTCGCGTACTTTTCGCGTTACGGAGCTTTGTGAAGCGAAGCTGATTGGTTTTCCGGCGTCTGTAAACATTCCAAACAGTCCGTAGCGGCCGCCATCTTGTCTCTCGGTAGGATCGAGAGACAAGAGGAGGCCAAAGCGAAGGGGCAAATGACCATAAGGGGGCATAGTAGATCCTCCCTGATCCCCTAGGTTTGATGTGGAGGTTTTAAAAGGGCCCCGCGGGGCAAAAAAAAATAAAAATAATAATAATCGAACGGCTGAATGGATTTGCACGAAACTTGGCAAAATATTAGGGACTGGTAGCCCGATGTGCCTTTGCTAGGTCTCAATATATGTGCTCCAGTGGATTTTGAGAAATTAACGTTCAAAAAAAGATATATATCTGTAACAGCGCTCCGCTTCGCGTACTTTTCGCGTTACGGAGCTTTGCGAAGCTGATTGGTTCTCCGGCGTCTGTAAACATTGCAAACAGTCCGTAGCGGCCGCCATCTTGTCTCTCGGTAGGATCGAGAGACAAGAGGAGGCCAAAGCGAAGGGGCAAATGACCATAAGGGGGCATAGTAGATCCTCCTTGACCTCTTAGGTTTGATGTGGAGGTTTTAAAAGGGCCCCGCGGGGCAAAAAAAAAAAAATAATAATAATAATCGAACGGCTGAATGGATTTGCACGAAACTTGGCAAAATTGTAGGGACTGGTAGCCCGATGTGCCTTTGCTAGGTCTCAATATATGTGCTTCAGTAGATTTTGAGAAATTAACGTTCAAAAAAAGATATATATCTGTAACAGCGCTCCGCTTCGCGGAGATAAAATTATCTCTGTATTACCTAGCTGTTGCTAACACCAGTTAGCGACCGCTAGTAGGAGATAGCGACCATCTTGGGCTCCACTTTGCATGTCAGTGATATTTATCACTAATGACATGCAAAGTGGGCATGCCAAGATGTTAGCGACTGGAAACAGTCGCTAACATCGCTATCTCCTATTACCAACTTTTGGAGATATTCGCGCTAAGCGGGCCTCTCCAGGTGGAGTCTCGTCTGCTGTAGTGGGGCTGAAGGACTGGACTTTTAACAGAACCAGCGGTGCCAGGGGACAACACCTATAACCTTCATGGGATACCTGTTTCGGCGCACAAGTGACAGAGACATGGGACACTTCCTTCGGCGTCAAAGATCAGCGTTTATTTACTGCAGGGAAACAAGAGTCATTAGAAGTACATCGGCATGTAGGTTCTGCGAGTCTGCTTCAAATTGCTTATGTAGGTCGCTCTCTTTTATACAAAATGTTGCCATTGCACAACATGCGAACAAAAGATTACAATTCAGCTCCCACAGTAAACTTCAAAAGGGTCGCTTTCATGTGTTCAGAATCCCGGAACATAATTACAGTAGCACTGCCGGTTCCCAACTGTAAAAGTACATCTTCCCACCATTAGGCACACCCATTAGAGTTGTAAATGACCAAGGAGAAGAAACAAGAGCAGCTGCAAGGAAGTCAGACACGTGTAGAGAAAGGAGTGTGGGGGTAATATCGGAAGCATGATCGTAGGATCAAAGAGCTGGATCCCATCGCCTGCACGGCTGTCACAATAGACCGGCACGACCAGATTACCCTCAAGCTGAGCCATCTGCCTTCGCTGTGTCATTCCTCCGGCCATAAAGACGCATGAAAGGAATAGGCGTCTTCCGCAAGGCTTGGGAACTAGAGGGTCAGGGGGCGAACAGTTACCTGCTCGCTGACTACGTGAGGGCAAGAAACAAAATGGATGCCGTATCTAAAATGGAACCCGAGGGTTCAGATGAAGAACCCGTAATATTAGGCGAACCCTAACAGGTAGTGTAGCGAAAATGCATACACTTACCGAACTCGCCATTTACGGTTCATAGATACTAAACTCGTCCATATTCGGTAATGCCCAGAACGTTGTAATAATTTTTACGGAACCTCAGACGGTCCTTTTGCCCTCATGTAGGCAAGCACTAGTCGGAATCATAATCGATTTCGATACTCATCAGATCATTTAGATGTTGCTGATACATTATTCTATCCTTCAATGCCTCTTTGGTGCCAACGGGCTGTCTTATACACGTTGTAGCACAAAGGCCACATAAGGCAGGACCACATTGCACACAAAGACAACATGTGAATAGAAACGTCACAACAACCCCTATGATCATCAGAATCTTCCAACCCCAAGTTGACATCAGACCCCAAAACCATCCCAGAAGCGTCCAATTTCCTTCGTCCACGTGTATGGACTCCGAAATTTTGTGCAACTTAGTGATGGCTTGATAAACCGTTGGAGCGTTATCAGGTATGAATATGCAGCAGCTCGAATGGATGACTTTACAAACACCACCTCTATCTGCTAGAACAACGTCTAGAACCATACGGTTCTGTAACGTCATCAGTCTATCCGCCTGAAGCTCGGCTGTCAAATTACCAAGGGCACTTGCAGTTATGTTGGCAGTTGATTCTACTACACGAGTTAACTGCCTCAGGTTTCTGCTATTTACCATAGGGCCCCAGAATGGTAGAAAACCCTTAAAGAAGTCTCCTGCCTCTTGACCGGCAGTATCTTCTTTGTTAAGTAGAGTAGTGTGGCTCACTGGTTAGAGGCGGCAGGCCTGAGAGCAGAAGTCAGCCTGGGACCAGGGTTCAATTCCCGATGCGGCAGGGTTGTGGACCTTGGTCAGCGGACTCGATAATTCTCGCTTCAGTGCTTACTCTAATCAGGGGTTCCACTCGGCAACTCTGGGCATTAGCTTGCCTAATCTCCACAACGGCCCCACCAATTCCAGGGATGCCTGGCTCCACCTTGGGGACTCCCAGCAAGGGACCATCCCACAGGGAAAGCCAGGACGGGTTCCCCAGAGTTATACAGCGCCGGGACGCCCCGTTGCTGGGGCAGCTGTGCGCTTTACAAGTATACTACATTTACTACATTTACATTTAACAACACCTCTCACAACTCTAGTTCTGTGATAATCTGATGCCACAGTGAAAGTCGGAGGCAAAAGATTTGCAATGTAGCAGGTACCCGAGAAGTCATGAGGTAACCACGTATAGGCTCGATCATAACATACAAAGTAGGTACCCTTGGCAGTCAGGAAGACAGGGGAGGAGAGCGTGGGTAAGACATATGTCTCAGTACACGCACTCTCCCCAAACTGAGCTCTCGGATTTCGACCAAGACCTTTCAAGCAGAAATTACCAAGGTGAGGTACAATCCATATCGGTGATTAGCTTTTAAGCTGCCTATCACCCACTGATACACTATACTCAGCCTCACTTAGTTCCCTATATGCTCGCACCTCCTCCTCTGGGATAAGCGATGCGTCAAAAATATCTCTATCTAAATCAGCAATAGCTCTCGCCAGAGTCTTGTGGTAAGGGCCAGGACCAAAGTTTGCTGAGCGTGGTTCTCGATGGGGGTAGGAATCTAGTGCACTACGGAACATAGTTTGTAATGCTCTAGCTGACCCTTGGGCACTATAAGGCAGAACTAAGTACGGAATACCCTTATCCATGGCATGTGGCATTAACCCACACACCCAACAATTGGTAGTGTTTACCACTAACTGATGCTGGTGCAAGAGTTGAATAAAGGAGTTGTTTCTGAATTCCGCACGTCTGGCTTGTTCGTGTTGAGGCAGAAGATGAAAGGAATGTGGAGAGACAGTTGAAACGAAATTTAGATCATGAGATGGAAGAGTAGGTATAGTAGAAGGCAATAAGAATTGGGACCCATAATATACTCCCCCCACCAGTAACATAGATACATTCAGAAACAATATGAAAACCTGTAGAAAGAACCATTTTGAACGAAACATCTTATGTAATGCAGATCTTTGCGCCAACATTTTCTCTCTTTTCGACAGCTCAGACAATGACGATTCCATCCCCTAACGACCGTCCGCGACGTTCTTGACGCACTTCGTTCTGAGTAGCGATTATCAATTCCCAGGAGTTCCAGGAAATCGACAAAAGAAACCGACCTTGTGTCGATAGCTGCTAAACAGAAGGAAGTACCCGCACGGCCCTACGGCCAACCTAGATGATACGTTCTAGCTAAATTGTACGTTCAATTTATTATAATGTTCTTGGCTGTACGAAAAGGGAAAAACACACAATATATAATGTCCACTATATTCAGGGCAAGTGTGAAAACCTAAAAACAAAAATCTTTTTATTTAGTCTCTAGTGCGTGGACGAAGAAAGTATCGGCTGCTCCCAGGGCGAGTTTGATCTTCAAATAGTGAATTGGACGGCAAAGGAGTGTTCAATTGTTCAGGCGATTGTTCAGCACTCGAATTTTCCAAGGTTGACGGGGAGGAAATTGTTTGAGGGGAATCAACAAGGGCGTCAGATACAAGCTGAGCTTCGCTGAATGGAACAAAACGTTGTGGAGTGTCGGTTTCAGATGAAGAAAAACCTCTTCTCATCCAGGTGTCCGACGGCAAAGGAAACGGGACTCTTTTGGTGTGGGTAGCATGTACCCAGTTTTTCCGGCCTTCCAGCCGAACTGCCGTCCTCGTTGCTAGCTGTACCTGGAACGGTCCCACGAATCTCGGCTCAAGATTCCGTTTTCGTCCGAAGTTGCGGATGAGAATCCAATTTCCGGGTTGGAGCCGATGACCAGGACCCTCTGTTCGTGACGGCAAAGCCTCAAAGACCTGTTGATGAATCAAACTCAATTTAGCAGTCAGATCATGAAGATAGTCAATCAACATTGGATATTCGATTCTATCAAACTCCTTAGGCCTTGGGACTCCCCATATATTAGCGGGACGGCCAAATACGATCTCATATGGGCTAAGCCCTACTCGTGAGTGTACAGTTGCCCTGGTCGACAGGAGAGCTAGGGGCAAAGCCTCGGGCCATGATAGACCAGTTGTCGCCTGAATTTTAGCCAATTTTAGTTTTAGGGTGCCATTGTATCCTTCCACCAAGCCTGCTGATTGTGGATGGTTTGCACTATGGAACTTTTGTACTATCCCTAACCCACAACACACACTCTTCATCACACTTCCCACAAACTCACTTCCGTTGTCCGACCATACAACCCGAGGCATTCCGTAGCGGGGAAAATACTCTTTGAGCAAATTTTTTGCCGTGGATAAGGCCGTATTATCCTTAAGGGGGTAAGCCTCAATCCATCTAGAGAATGCACACACCACAACTAAAATGAATTTCAAATTGTTACATCTCTCCATGTGGATGAAGTCCAACTGGATAACTTCGAAAGGGTACGTAGGAGGGGCAAAATGGCCAGGTGGAGTGGGAGTGCCCTTACCAGGATTGCGCATCAAACACACCATACAATTCTTAACCACTCTCTCTGCACACTTAGTAATCCCATCATTCTTCCATACATGAGACAACAACTTGCATATGCCTTTTGTGCTGATGTGCGCTGTACCATGAGCTATTGTAACGACAGAGAGCACATATGCATCCGGTAACATCCATCTCTGCTTTTCTGACAAATCAACCCAACATCCGTTCTCATCCAATCTTCCCGTGCTCTCTTTCCATTTAGTCCTTTCCATCTCAGTGGCTTCATTCTGTATTCCCTTCACACTCTCAATCGTGTCTTCACATATACCAGTCTCTGTTGGCCATCTCACTGAACTCGTAACATACATTCTGTTCGTCAAATCTTTAGCTGTCTCTTTAGCCGTTTCATCCGCAAACGCAGTACCACGACCCACATCGTCCGTCACTTTCTGATGTGGACTACATTTGACTACGGCCACCTGTTTAGGCAATGTGAGTGCATCTAAAAGGTCATTCACAAGCTGACCATGTTGAATCTTCGTGCCATGCGACGTAAGGAATCCTCTCTCTCTCCACAATCGCCCAAAACTATGTGCCACACCAAACGCATACTGGCTATCTGTAAACACATTCACCCGTTTATATTTAGACAATACACACGCACTTGTCAATGCGATCAGCTCAGCAGCCTGAGCCGAATTCTGACTCAATCTTGCGCTTTCCACAATCCTACTCAATGTTACTACAGCATACGCAGTCGTCACATCACCATTCGGTAACTTAAAACAGGAACCATCCACATATAAAGTACCATCGGGATCTGCCAATGGAGTATCTTTTAGGTCAATACGACCCTTGGTTTCCTCTTCAGTTCTGAGATAACAGTCATGTAGTGCTTCACCACTTGACTCCGTGTCGATCGGCAGCAATGTTGCTGGATTCCACACATTACATCGTTTTATCTGTATATGACTGGCCAGTAACGTCAACTCATATCCAGAAAATCTTGCGCTCGTCAAGTGTTGAGTTTTCGTTCGATTCAATAGAGTGTCAACTGCATGCGGAACCATCACCGTAAGCATATTATCCATGACCAGACCTGCGGACTGTCGAATGGACGCCGCAGCTGCCGCTGTTGCTCTTAAACAACTCGGCAAGGCTCTAGCTACTGGGTCTAAAGTCGAGGAAAAATAGGCGCATGGGCGTTGTTTGCCGCCAAAAGGTTGTGTCAGAACACTCAACGCACAACCATCCCTCTCGTGAACGTATAGTGTAAACGGCTTACTGTAGTCAGGAGTGCCCAACACAGGAGCCGAACACAACGCATCACGTAATTCAGAAAAACCTTTCTGACACTCTTCAGTCCAAGGCAATGGGGATGAAACATCCTTGCACGTAAGGGCTATCAATGGTTTCGCCAACAATGAAAAATTTGGAATCCATTGTCTGCAGTAGGACGTAATACCTAAAAAGGCACGAACATCTCTCTGGGTTTTTGGCACAGTCATTCGGGAAATCGCTGCGATTCTCTCTGGGGTCAACCTTCTCCCTTCTTTTGACAATAAGTGACCTAAATAGGTAACTTCTTGACAACAATATTGTAGCTTAGAAGGTGATACCTTGTGATGTAAGTCATGTAGATAATGCAATAATGATACTGTAGCTGTTTTGCAAATAGCTCCTGTATCATCAGCTGCCACTAAAAGATCGTCAACGTATTGAATCAAAGCCGCACCCGTCGGTAAAACAAAGGCATCAAGCTGACTTTTAAGTGCTTGACTGTAGATCGACGGACTCTCATAGTAGCCCTGTGGAGCGCGTTTTAGCCTAAAACTGCGACCACCTAATGAGAATCCGAATAGGTCTCTGCTTTCCTCAGCAATCGGGATACTAAAGAAAGCATTCTTTAGATCGATCACCGTGAACCAGGAGGCAGAGGCCGGAATCATTGTTAGTAAGGCCGTGATATCAGGAACCACGGGGAATTGTGGAATCACTATTTTATTTACTTCTCTCAAATCTATTACGAAACGATACACAGGAGGTTTAGATGGGTCAGTTCGTTTCAAAATAGGCAATACAGGGCTATTACACACGTTTCCACGAGTTTCTTCAACAACACCTTTTCCAATGAGATCATGAACGATCGCTAACAGCGCTCGCTCACCATCAAATGAGATACGATATTGAGGTAAACGTGGTAATCGCACATTTGGTTTCAATTGAATCACATAAGGTGGAATGTCTAACAGACCCACATCATTGGGACCTGTGGCCCATAGAGACGCAGGGAGGGAACTCAATTCTGGTGGGAATTTATCGACCGATAAATACATAGGAGAGATCACTCTCCTCCCTAATGTAAGCTCCACTCCTTCGGGGGAACAATACAAAGTTGCATATAGTCGTTTCAACAAATCCAGACCCAAAAGATTCTCACCACAACCTGTAGATAGAATCAGTGGAGCCGTTAGCTCACGAGGTCCAATCGTAAGGGGCAAAGAACTAAAGACGGGGTTGCTAACAGGGGCACCAGAGAATCCAACGGAAATGTTCGTTAAGCCAGACAAAGGTGCGCCAGGGAGTTTCGAATGCATGATGGAACTTTTCGTCGCACCAGTGTCTAACAGAAAAGGCTCAACTACGCCCGCTGTAGCCACTGCAACGTAAGGCCCACTCTGATCGACCGGAACTGATACTACTCCCTCTCTTTGTCGGTGGCTGTCCTAGTAATGGTCGTTTGCAACAGTCTCATGTTCTACGTAATAATCGTCCACATTATATTGTGCAGATCGAACTGACCCCGCATTTCGCTGGTCAAAACAATTATTCGTATCCGATTGATTTTGATGGCGATCAATCTGATTTTGGGGTGAACCACGACCTCTACCTCGTGATGCCTGTTGAGGACCACCACCACGGTTTCCCCGTAAGGCAGGACAATCATATTTTATGTGTCCCTCTCTCCTACAATATGCGCACTGATTATACCCAAGTGAAGATCTATAGTCAAAGTTGTCAGTACGCGGCTGCATCCTATCGGGCTGTGCTCGCAGTCGATACTGCTGTTGCGAATCATTTTGGTTTGATCGTGGAGGATATGCTTGCTGCAACAAAACCTTCGTTTTGAGCTCCTTCGTTTTCTTTTCTACACGATCACTTTCTTCCTTTTCCCTATTCTCGTAGTATTGAGCCGTTGCTAATATCTGTGCAGTTGTGGAAACCGCCCATGCACTTTCTGAATTCTTCAATTTGTTGCTTAGCTCAGGCAACAATTTCGACACGAACTTGTCGACAAATAACCGCTGACCTCCTTCAGCGCCCATGTCCTGACCGCTGTGGTCGACAAACGCTTCCTCAAACCTTGTGAAGAAATCCGAGACACTTTCGTCTTTCTTTTGCTTACAAGCTGATAACTTATCCCAGTTCACCTTCATCGCTGGCATGAGAGTTTTCATGAGCGTAATGATTTTCTGAGGCAAATCCAAGATCAGCTGTTCAGGCTTAGCCCCACCGACTTGCAATGCATCAGCCGCTATCAGTGCAGCCCAATCACCACCTAACTCATTTGCGTGGTTTGCTTGGCGAATTTTCGCCCAAACTGGTTGCGGTACAACGTTACCGAACAACATGTCGATATCGGCAAGGTTCATAACAGAAGCTTCCACCAATTGGGATAGCTCCTTATAATAACCAGCCGGATTCTTATGCGGATCAGGCAAGGATTGCTTCACTTGCAAAACTTCCGATCGTTTCCATGGGAGGTGTATCCACACTCTTCGAAAATGCGGTAAAACCGGAGGGTGAGCACCAGGATCACCAGGCACCCAAAGTGGCGGAACCTCTCTCATAGGATACTGACCAGGAGCCGCTTTCCAATTCTCAGTGGCATCATCAAATGACACCCGAGAATGCACTGTGGATCTGAACGATAACAAGCGTTCCAAGGCACGTCGTACATCTCCACCTACAATCATACCGTTCGAAAAATGACTCTGGAGTTCAGTTATATCGGGCGGCACGTTATCTAAATCATCGTTATACCATTCTTCCCTCAAAAAGTTACACATTTCTTCGAACACGAATCTCTGCGTAGGCTCATTAAACTGAGAAAACGTGTCGAAGACCACACGTGGAGTGTAGTTAGCGGGATGTCTTATCCATCTATGTGCCATAGTCACTAACGTCCCTTTCTCCCTACCACTAGGGATCTGACTCCGTCTCTGAGGAGTTTCGGAAAGATCAGACGGGAATAACTGACCAGGAAGTGGTGAATAAAGGGTAGCAACAGTGTTAGGAATACGCTTACGAACAGAAGGAGAAAGAAAACAAGCATTGAAAATGCAATAGGTCTCGCAATAGAAGAGTTTAACTTTTTTCGTTTTGCAAATGGATGAGTGGCGTTGCGTGGATGAGTGGCGTTGCGTGGATGAGTGGCGTTGCGTGGATGAGTGGCGTGTGAGAGTGGCGTTGCGTGTGTGAGTGGCGTTGCGTGTGTGAGTGGCGTTGCGTGTGTGAGTGGCGTTGCGTGTGTGAGTGGCGTTGCGTGGGTGAGTGGGGTTGGGAATGCAATAGGTTTCGCATTAGAAAAGTTGTAGTTATTGGTCTTGTAAATGACATAATTTATTTATTTTTTCGTTGTTAAAATTGCTAAATTGATGGCTTTGTCATTTACAATGCCAATAGTTATAACTTTTGCGAATGTGACACCTATAGCATTTGGAATGCAACATGTTTTGTATTTACGTGACTTATATGGCAGCTCTGGTCGTTATGCTACATCTCTAGATAGTTTTATCTTTCGCAAATGTGACACCTATTGTAACACAATATGTGTTGTGAGGGTGAGTGAGGGTGAGGGGTTGAGGGTGAGGGGTTGAGGGTGAGGGGTTGAGGGTGAGTGAGGGTGAGGGTGAGTGAGGGTGAGGGGTTGAGGGTGAGTGAGGGTGAGGTGTTGAGGGTGAGTGAGGGTGAGGGGTTGAGGGTGAGTGAGGGTGAGGGGTTGAGGGTGAGTGAGGGTGAGGGGTTGAGGGTGAGGGGTTGAGGGTGAGTGAGGGTGAGGGTGGGTGAGGGTGGGTGAGGGTGGGTGAGGGTGAGGGGTTGAGGGTGAGTGAGGGTGAGGGTGAGTGAGGGTGAGGGTGAGTGAGGGTGAGGGGTTGAGGGTGAGTGAGGGTGAGTGAGGGTGGGTGAGGGTGAGGGGTTGAGGGTGAGTGAGGGTGAGTGAGGGTGAGGGTGAGGGGTTGAGGGTGAGTGAGGGTGAGGGTGAGTGAGTGTGAGGGGTTGAGGGTGAGTGAGGGTGAGGGGTTGAGGGTGAGGGGTTGAGGGTGAGTGAGGGTGAGGGTGAGGCTGAGGGGTTGAGGGTGAGTGAGGGTGAGTGAGAGTGAGGGTGAGTGGTGGGTTGAGGGTGAAGGGTTGAGGGTGGGTGAGGGTGAGGGGTTGAGGGTGAGTGAGGGTGAGGGGTTGAGGGGTTGAGGGTGAGTGAGGGTGAGGCGTTGAGGGTGAGTGAGGGTGAGGGTGAGTGTGGGTGAGGGTGAGTGAGGGTGAGGGTGAGTGAGGGTGAGTGAGGGTGAGGGTGAGTGAGGGTGAGTGAGGGTGAGGGTGAGTGAGGGTGAGTGAGGAAAGCATGTTAATAAAAATAAAATAAAATACTGGTGGTTGTGAGTGGGAAGCGGTATACAAACGAGGGAGCAAGAAAGCAAATGGTCTCCGACGAAGTGCTGAGAAAAAATTGATATAGAGTAAACACTTGTATAAAATTCAAAATAAGCTATATATAGATTTGTCACAACTACACAAAAACTATAGTTCATCAAAATGTGCTCCAAGTCGCAGCACAGTGCAAGTGAACAAGTATTAGGTACATGGAGAAAGTTAATTAAAAAGAGAAACAACGTCTCTTTTTTGGCTTCTACAATAAATTATTTGCAAGGGCACAGACTTCACCCAATGTGAAGACTGCAATGCATAGAATTATTTGCAAACGGTATCAGTGGAAGCATAAGCGTTTTGACCCCTTGCAACACCTTTTCATGTGTCTTCATCAAGACAAACTAAATGTAGCATACTACAATATAAAAAGGTATAGTTATGGGCCCTACCAATGGCAGCTAGAAGACTATGAACTGCTGAGGTAGCTACACATCCTACCTCTACTACAGCAGTCCAACAGTATCCAGAAGATTAAATAAGAAATATGTTTCATAATACACACAAAATGCAAGTGTTAATGATTAAGTGCCAACGGTCACACCAGTAGACTCCTGCTGAAATTAAGCCCCCAGCCCAAGAACGCGCTCATTCTGGGCGCTGCCTACAAAGGTTCTAAGTAGAAGCAGCGCTTACAAACATTATTGTATCTATTAGTTTGAACAGTTCCACCTGTGCCCGTTAAAGGTTTGTTTAGATAAATGAAAACAACTTTTAAATTCAGAAACGTGAAAACAGAAAATGAATTTACATCCTTCACATTTACAGGTAACCCACAATCCACCAGGTGCCAATGTTAATTATTTACAGAGGCAAAAAAAAAGAAGGCCAGAGAGACGTGGAAGTGTGCCTTTGTCACAGTGTGTATCGCAGTTTGTCAAAAGGGAAGTAGTTATAACAACGTGCTCAGCTCACTGTGATACATGTTGGAGTGTTGGATATTTCTATTGCCACCCAATTATTAAAGTAAGTCAGTTATTGCGACCTGCACAGTGAGGGGTACCGAATGTGCTTTATGAATTACACTTTATTATGCGTGAATGTGAGGAGCACAGATAGGCATGAAATTCACCAGTAAAAGAAGCGCGGACACAAAAGTGAAAGCGACCTCGACTGCACTGTGTTAATTAGTGGTAAAATCTTCAACAACAGGGGAGGAATGCAGCTGTGTGCCACTGCTCTCTCCCGAGATCCAAACGCCATGGGAAGGAATGTTTAGATAGGAGTGAAGGGGGCGGGTGAGGAGCCAGTGAACGGAGATAGATTGCAGTGATAAGAAGCAGTACACAGACTGTTTACTGTAGAGCTGTTTGTTAGAAGTATGGGAGAGGTGCTGGGACTACCTCCTATTACAGTGAGGGGGCTGGTGTGCTTCCTGTGTGGGCAGCACAAGAGCACAAATGTTGCCGTGGCCCAGACACCTAGGATGAATAACATAATAAGCAGAACACAGATAACTTACACTTTTGGGTGTTAAAAAACGGAAACAGCATATTCCTTAAGTAATATGTATTACAACATGCCCAGAGTAAGCGCCAGGAATTAAACGCCAATGTGCGCACCGGTAAACCCCGGCTGAAATTAAGCCCTAGCACAAGAACAAGCTCAGTATAGGCCCTGTCTACAAAGGTTCGAACTAGAAGCAGCGCTTGCAAACATGATTGTATCCACAGTGAGAACAGTTACAACTGTGCCAGTAAAAGGTTTGTTCAGATAAATGAAAACAAACTTTTAAATTCAGAAACGTCAAATCAGAAACTAAAATTAGATCGCTTCACATTTACAGGTAACCCGGAATACCTCAGATGCTAAATTTTAATTATTTACAGAGACAAATTAAGACGAGGCCAGAGAAAGGTGGGAGCGCGCAATGTACCTTGGACTAGCACTACCCTTCCCTAAGAAATATAATCATAATACGCCCACAATGCAAAAGTAAATGACAAGCTGCGAACAAAGCATCCGAAAGCAGCCTAAAGGGGAGAAAGGAGGGGTGAGTGTAAGCCGAGGTGACAATAAGGGCCGCTGTGGAGGGGGAGGGGCGAGCCAGCAATGCGGAGGAAGATATAACAAACAAGGAAGAGAAAATAAACAAGAGATGTTACCACTGTTGCTGACTGTGTTTATACAGCACACACTGCCCGTGCAATGGAGGGCGGGGAGGGGGTGCGTGCTGTGAGCGCACGACAACCCCGAAGCCTCAAAACGTGCTTGAAAAGGGAAACGCTGCAGGCTCTCATCTATAGTTCATTTGTTTGTATTTTGGAGGATCAAAATATGAATGGGGAAATGCAATTGCCCTTTCCATTTCTTCCTCACATTTAAACAACGTGCTTCTCTGTAAAAGGGAAGAGAAGTCTGACTACACATGAGGCCAAATGACGGGGAAGAAGCGCAAACAAGGTTGTGCTGGGAGAGAGAGAGTGGGGAGGAGAGTAGGTGGAGGAGGGGGGAGGAGAGTAGGAGGAGAAGGGGGAGGAGAGTAGGGGAGGCACGGCGAAGTGAAGAGACTAGACGGAGGGAAGGCAGAGAAGGGGAGGGGGGAGGAGAAATGCGACACGGCGGGCAGGGGAGGGGGCGGAGCGGGGAGGGGGTGTGAAAACAGCAGGGGCCTGGAGTGCGGCTGAGGGAACTGATGTGCACGCACTTTTAAGCTCAATGCTCATGCGCATTGAGCTTAAAAGTCACGGGCACTGCAAGGAATCGCCACGATTCCTTGCTTCTTAGTTAAACGTTGTTTAAGCCGCAATAGGCTCGCAAGCTCGATGCGCATGCGCATCGACAGGCGAGACCTAAAAAGGGCAGTAGGGACGATCCCGCTAATTATAGACCTATCAGCTTCATAGACATTGCCCAAAACGTCTATTCAAAGCAGGTACTGGACAGGCTAAACAACTGGCTAGTTGACAACAACATATTATCCCCATGCCAGGCAGGGTTCAGAAAAAGAATCAGCACCATAGATCAGGTGTTTAGGCTGCTAACCATTGCCTGGAAGTATACTAAACTAAGATCCGGCAACTTGTATATGGCCTTTATTGACCTAAAGGCAGCTATCGATTCAATTCCAAGAGATCTGCTGTGAATAAATCTGCTAAATCAAGGGGTTCCAAAAAACTTACTGGTGCAACTCATAAAATTACATGAAGATAATTTTGCAAAAGTGCGCTGAGGTATGGGCGGGGAGTTGACAGAGGAGATACCGGTGAGGAGAGGGTCCGCCAGGGCTGTGTCCTGGCGCCTCCCCTGTTTCTCCTCTATGTTAATGATATGGTGGATTTCCTATTGGACACAAGCCACGATTCCCCAAAGTTAGGTGGCTCTCATGTATGTGCTCTGACATTTGCGGATTATACCATCCTCCTCTCACAGACCCCAATGGGACTGCAAAATCTTCTGAAGAAGTTGGTGGTGTACTGTAAACAAAAAGGATTGGAAATAAACCCATCAAAAACAAAATACATGTTCATCAGGCCGCACAAAAGTTTTAAGAAAAAGATGATGCTGAATGACGTAGCGATAGAGAGGGTTCACACTTTTATTTACTTAGGGGTGACCCTAGATTCTAAGCTCTCATGGTGCCCGCATGTCAGAAAATCTGGGACCATTTTAATGCAAAATTCAGTGCCCATCTTGAAAAAGCTCCATGCAACTAGTACCAAGTCCATCACCCCAGCATTGGAGGTATATGAATCTAGGGCCCAAACCGCTTCTCTCTATGGCTCGGAGCTGTGGAGCGGAGAGCAAATCTCCACCTTAACCCTGGGAGAAAACAGGGTTTTAAGAGCGATGGTCCCCCTCCCCCAAAATACACCGGTGATCCCCTACATGTACGATCTGGGGTTAAAGCGCATCGAGCATAGGGCTGTGTGGATGACTTTGTCATATTGGTTTAGGTTATGGGCCACTGATGAACTCCATATCTACAGGCAGGCACTAAGTGAACTTATCGCACTAGATACCCATGTTACTTTCCCATGGCTGGCTAATATACGTAGATGGCTTTTGACCTTGGGGCTTAGTGAGTTCTGGCACCACCCAGAAAGGTTGACCGCAGAATCAAAAAGGGAACTCAGAAGGGTCTATTTGAACTTCACTGTGCACAAAGTTTTACAAAATTGTGGAGTTGGCTCACTCACAAACAATATTCTGATGGTTAAACAAACACCCCGCTTTGAGGCATTTTTAGACCAAATCGAACCCCAATTGGCGAAAATATTGTACTTGAAATTCAGGTACGGGACCCTCCGTGTTAAGTCCTTTACAACCAAATGGGAAAATTGCCGAAATGGGGGGAAAGATAGTGAGTGTAAAATGTGCCAGCTGGGTATGCAGGAAAATATAGCACATGTTTTGTTATTCTGCCCCACTTACCTGAGAGCTAGACAAAAATGGATTGTGCCGTTGGGCAGGAATATGGGTGTCAGGAGATGTAATGATATGTTACGCATTTTAAAAACAGATAACACCCAGCTTACTGTATTTGGAGTTTCTAGATTTTTATTGGCTATCAACTATATAAGAATGAAGAAGGGTTTGAAATTTTATCTAGGATTCTGCAATAGAGGATAAAAGAACATTAATTGAGTATTGCAGGACTGAATCGCCGAAACGTTTTATTGTATATAGTATTTAATATTTTATAATGTATTTTGTTTGTAGTAGTTCTTATTATTTCTTTTTTTAATTGTTACTGTGATAAACATATAAGGGGCACAAGTACCTTTGGGAATACAACTATGATACATATGCACTGTACTTTACTATTGTAATTGTCTATTGCACCGAGAACCTAATGGCCATGTTATTTGCACTGATTCTACTAACTGCACCTTATCTTGGAATTGCGTATTTTCACAAATTTAATGATACCCAAAAATCTGCAATTTACTTTCTCAAGGATTATGGCATTGGACGGAAATGATGTATCTATAAATATTGCATTGTTTTTCTTTTATGATTCCACAAATCGAATAAAGATGTTTTGAATGAAATAGATAGCAATATCCAATCCATAATGTAGCAAAATACAGTAAACCTAGGTAAAGTGCATATTGTGAATACTACAATATAAATGACTTCATAGATCGCACATAGATTTCCGTGCACCTGTAGCTACTCTCAAAAAGGTGCCAATGCTCAAGATCAATTCAACATTGTCCAATTTAAATTTGCAGTCAAGAGCGTCTGTTAAATTAATAGGTGACAATTTTTTAAAATACAGAATTAGCAACCATAGTGCATATTTCATATAGTATCTACTAAAGAATAAAAAGTGTAAAAGTGTTTGACCGCTGTGACCATCACATGGACATGGCAGCGACTCAAGTTTTGCGTTATACCCATAGGGAAAACAAAGCAAATATCTTACTGTCCCAGCTCTTAGACGGAATAGGAGGCCTCTCTCCCATTGGGACATGGGTAGTGTAATATAACTTGGTAGACAATGCTCAGGGTACGCAATGGATATACATTTTGCAACAGTTTGTTTATTCAATTCCCTTTCTAGTCTTTCTGCGCTATAAAGTGCGTACAATGCTCTCTTTAAAGCTTTTTTGTCCATTGATACAGCTGTGTTCGAATTAGCAAACAGTCTACTAAGGTTAACACTTTCCAGACTCTTGACTACCCCAGGAAGCCATGGAATATCCATCCCTTTCTCACAGCAAAGACTACCATCTATTATGTCCCTTGTGAGAGAAGACTCGGGATTCTTCATTATGGATAGCCAAAATAGTACAGGGCGGGCCCTATGATGTCTTCAATGTATCCTAATTTCAGTTTGCCGTGACATATGTACAGAGGGGTGGAGATTGGTGCGCTCAAGAGTTTTCTACAAAATCTATTTTCCTCTGATTGGACGCAAGAGCATTTGGCAACATTCCATACCTCTGCCCCATAGGTAGCTATTGGTACACACAGGATCTTAAAAATCTTTAAAAAGGCTGAAATTGTTCCCGATCTTTTAGGGCAGAGGAGACTGAGGATTGAGTTAAAAACCTCGAGAACTTACTTTTACAATATGCCAAGTGTTCACACCAGGTGCCGTTCGCATCGAAGACCATTCCCAGATTAGGGAAAGTAGCAGTGCAAGTACATTTTTGGTCACCCACAGAGATAACATTTAAAGGACATTTCCTTGGCCCACAAGGCATTATAAAAGATTTCTTAAAATTTGTGCATAAATCTAAGCCGGACATAAAATATGTGAAACCTCGAACTAAAGTGCGTAGTGCATTTGGTGTGCGACCAATTAAAACCACATCATCTGTGTATAAAAGCAATGGGAGAGGTTTGCCTTGAATTCTGGGAATATCATTAGTTAGTGTGATCAGTGATTTATGTAAATTGTTTATATATATGATATATATGATAAAAAGAAAAGGGGCCAGAACACACCCCTGTGTGACCACTCTGTCTACACTGATGTAAGTGGAAACTTCTCCCCCACCAACAATCCTGACCCACGCTTTCAGGTCCGTATGGAGATAGGCCAAAAAATTAACAAGGGCCATAGACGAGACCTATTAACAAAATCAAAAGCTGAGGACAGGTCCATAAAAGCAAAGTAAAGTGGCGAGTGCTGTGCAATAGTGTACTTCCCTATGATCAAATTAAGATTAGGACTTTGCTCGTTTGTGCCAACTTTACCCCTGAAACCTAGTTGGAATTGTTCTAAAATCTGATTGTCCTCTGTCCAGGTTAAAATGTTTGTGTATAAAACTCTGCCTAAAATGTTAAGGGTGTTATCTATGAGGGAGATCGGTCTACAGCAACAAGGTTGTGTGCAATCGCCCTTTTTAAAAAAAATGGGAACGATCGTGCTAGTACACCATGTCTTAGGCAGTGGGGCATTGGTTAGAATATTAAAAATATTTAACAACAGTGGGGCCAACAAATCTTGTTTATATTTAATAAGATCGATGGGCATCCCATCAGAGCCTGGAGTTTTATTGCCCGCACTCTGACATATAGCCGCCTCAACCTCGTTTATTGATAATGAGATTCCAGGTGGCTCCCTGTTAATAAAAGGGTCGGATTAAAAAGCAGGCTCTTGGTAAATAGTGGAAAAGTGACTTTCCCGGGTAGGGCTCATTATGTTGCAGCTGATGTGAGTTAACGGTTGTCCCATTGATCTCAACTCTTTAATGGTAGTCCAAAATATATTCCCATTATTTAAGCTGGCAACATTAATGAGCGCATACCAGTGCTCACCTAATAACTGTTGCTTCCTTTTAGCAATAGCCTGCTTATATGTCAACCTTAAGGACTTGAGCAAATCATTACACCTAGGGCTTTGAGATAGGGCCTTGCGGAGCTTCCTGTTGGCAATTGAGCACTCCTGATTGAACCATCTAGGTTCGCGCAGTACTGTACAAATGGGTTTAGACAGCAAGGATTTAATGGTCCACTGAGTTCGGTAAAGGCGCTGATAGCCACTGGGTGTGGAACAGGCCCTCTAAGCAGATGTTAATAAGATTCATGTTTCCCCTAACCATAGAGCTGAATCGTTCTGTGTTATTAATGCCTCGCCAGCCCATTCTGAGGTTATCTGTAGATGGTGATCGGTCCCTAGCACCACATTCTGTCTGAGGCGTTGGAACTGGAGACATCCGTAACGTTATTTGTGAGAAGTTGGCCTGGTAGGGGATGTTTCCAATTCTGGAACCACCTACTACCTGACCAAACAATCCCCTTATGGTGTCTGGTTGTAAGTCAACCTTATTAGACAAGCTATCCTAGGGGTAGCATGGACTAAGCAGCCTAAAGGCTTAACTTAAGAGGTCGTGTTAAGCGAGCTGTTTTACCACATACAATCCTGTAATACCAAATGAAAGGACACCACACAAGTATATATTATAAAAATATATGTGTTTATTACTAAAAACAATCCCCAGTATTCTTTATGAATAAAGGGGCACAAGCGTTAAATCAAAAGCACTGTTTAAACATACAAAGTTGCACAATTATGGATGAGGGCAGGGGGCCACTCAAACCATATACTAAACAAGTGGTATAAGAGAGGCCACTCGAACAGTGGTTAGGCCTAGGGCCTAGGGAATCGCTGGGAGCAGTCAGGACAAGCAATGCTGAAGTCGGGAATGGCCCTCGGGATTCGGGAGATGTGCGGAAAGCGCACGCATGCACCAATGTTAACCAATGGTGCGTAAAAGTCGAATAGTTAAAGTTTAAGGACACTTCCGCTGAACCTAGAGGAACAAAACTTAACACACAGACCCTAGAGGTGTGCACCAGTGTGGGAACACCGGCGGAGCAAAGTTACCTCACCCACAGGAAGTGGGTGCACAGGGTCGAAGTGGCGTCGGGTTTTGACACGCAGGCTCTTGGTGCTTGAAGCTGAAAGGGCTGCAGGCAGGGTGAAGACGAAGTGTCCGGTGGAGTCCAAGGGTGGACTCAAGTTGTAGAGTACCTGAAAGCAGAGGGGACAGAGTCTGGGTCACTCAGCAGTGACCAGGGTGGAACCAGGACGGAACCAGGCAATGTCGGGCGCAATCAGGTGGTCGTCGAGGCGCTTCTCTTCGCTGTCACGTGGGCTCTGGGGCATCTGCGACGTCCAGGAGCAGGTCACGATCTGTCCCACGCAGGCTCTCACCGTCGGTGCAGTCGGCTTCCGGTTTGGAGCAAACAAGCCTTGGTAAGAGCAATCCACGCGGGATTGGAAGATGGCGTCTCACTCGGACCAGGAAGGTCAGAGTCGGGGCTCCCTTTCAGGGGAGCTGGTGTGGATCTGGAGCAACCAGAATCACGAGTCTTCTTTTGTAGTTCGTCGGCACAGGGACCACAAGCCAGCTGGCAAGTGACCGGGCCAACGCGTTGAGCCAAATCGTGCCAAAGGGCCCCACGCAGCACTCGTCGAGTGTGGAGGGCTGAACTTCGGCTCAGGAGTAGCTCAGGGTGGGGGCTTCTCAAACCCCGGTGTACAGCTTCGAGGGTCACTCGTGGGCTGCACGGTCAGCGTCTCGTGGTCACTTCAAGATGGCGTGCCCCACGCTTCCGGTCGCCTCCACGGGTCTCAGCTTTGCAGGGACTGTGGATCGGGCTGTTAGAAGCTGGGCAGGCTTGATCTCGTCGATCTCAGTCGCTCGAGTTCCGGCGGGAACTGCAACTAAGTAGACGTCGAGGGCTGGATGGTGCCTGCTGCTGCAGGGTGGTCACTCCTTGACCACAAGGGAGATTCTTCGGGCTTCCACGTTGAGATGGAGGGCGAAGGGTCCAGAATATCGTTTCAAATGTTTCTTCCAGGAAATCTGATGTGCATTGGCACTGCTCCCACTCTTATTCGAATCTGGTGGGCGTGATTACCTGCTAGGTCCCCTCCTATGGGTGGGACCCAGGAAGTGGGTGGATACACCCCCTTCCTTTGATCCAGGCCGCCCTGGCACGAGGGCTGGAGTGCCCCAGAACCGGTTTGGCCGGATTATGCAAGGGGCAGCCTTGTGCGCCCCAGGCAGTGTCTGGTTTCTTTCAAACCTCCCTGCTACAATACACTATCTCCTGTCTGGAGGGCGGTGACACCCTCCTGTGACAGGAAACCCTTTGTCCAGGACCCCCTTGACTGGGTTTCGGTCAGCTCCAGGGGTCCAGACATTTGTCTGTGGCAGAGGCATCCATTTTGTGGATCTTAAGGCCTTTGGAGAAATCAACCGCATTAAAGTGAAGTAACATGTCTTACCCCTCTAGAGGGGTGGAATGCCATCCCCGTCGCCAGAACTGGCGAGGGGATGGTATTCCAAAGCGTATGACACCTTACACGACATGTTTTGATAAAGCCAAACCAGAGTTGCTAAATAACCGCGAGGATTATAAGGCACTTAATAGTATATGGTATGGCATTATCCTGAAACAGCTTAGGGATTTGTTCCCGACGGCTGCAGACAGGCTCAGCTCATGCTAGAGCTCCATCTCACATAAAAACCATGCACCCAGCCTCCAGGATTGGTGAGGCCTGTCTATAGGAGTGGCTCACAGGTTTACATGTGTCCAGATATAGGTTTAGACATAGGTATACTATATCTAAGCAAGGGGTGTGTACACCACCTTACCCCAGCTGAGTGATCAGCCAGTTGTGTCAATTTAAGAACCAGCCAGGGGTGGCAAAAGATATGCTGCAGCCCCTGGTAGGCCTTAGTGGCTCCTGTGCCCTGTGCACCTATAGTGCATTCTACAGGGGCTGACAAGGAGTCCATTTCCAATTGGTATGTACCTAGGGTACATGGAATCCATTTTACAGAGAGAGCAGATGGCCTGGGGCCCTGATTAGCAGGGAACCAGGTCAACTAAGTCAAAAAACCAGCTAAACACAGGCAAAAAATCTGGGGTAACCATAGTCAGGTAGCCACCTTCCTACATAACCCCCCCCCAAACGAAAGGAGATAAGGCTATCCTTGGCCAGGTAAGCCTATATTGCCTGAGTGGCCATATAAGGAAGTACCTGCACTAGCATGGGTACCCCCTGTCTCATGGTCCACTAAGCAGTCCCTCACCCTTTGGGTATTAGAGGGTCTCCACCATAGGGAATCACTACCTTGGGTGTGTTTAGGCAAAGTTAAAGGCTGGTTTGGATATGGAGTATTGAAGTTAGGCTCTACTAAGTTAGGGCTTGGCTTCCTCCAATTATCTTCCACCAGGTGTGCCTTTCTTTCTTTAACTGAGTTGCACTGTGCTCTCAGGGTCAGCCTCTGGCTACCTAAAGCTGGAGGCTGGGTCCCTCTGTTTGGCTTGCTGGAGGGACAGTTCAGGTTTGGGCCCTTTGGGTCCCAGGTTTGGCTGTGCCCAACAGAATCCATCTGTGGGAGGTCCCTAACTGTTTTTAAGGGGGCTCCCTCAGGAGTTTTTAAAGTTTTCACCTTACTAGGGCTACTAGTTTTGGTGCACCTAATCTTTTGATGGGGGTGCTTTATTTGACAGGGGGCCCTCTGGGTCTCACTGTCCTTCTTGTCCTCTGCAGCCCTGGGCTGGCTAAGGCAAGGTAGAGAGGGGCAGGTTACCTGCTCCAGACTGGGTCCCACCTGAGAAGGGTCCACTGACATCAGAGGTTCTGTCAGGCTAGGCCCAACCACCTCTGGGGCAGTTCCTTCATCAGGGGTAAGATCAGTTCCCTGAGGAGGCTGATCCTGTCCTAAAGTCTGGTGAGGGGGAGATTTCTCTTCCTCCTCCATGCTCTCAGTTTGTGTGGAGTTATCCATCATTTCAGGTTTCACAACACACGTGTCAGTTTGAGTTTGGGCTGTGGCCATCACAGCCCCACCAACCTTTTCAGGAGGAGACTCAGTTTGGGTTTCTGCTGTTATCATAACAGCTTTGCTATTCTGTTCAGGAAGAGCTTTTGCTAAAGATGGGGCAGAGAGTTTCTCAGCCCTACCAACCTTTTCAGGAAGGACATCTTGGATTGGGGCTGTAGCCATCACAGCCTCACTAACCTTTCCATGGGAATTCACCATTCTAGAATGGGTTTCCTGTTCAACCTCAGCCCAGGCTGAGATTTCTAAATCATTCCCCAGTAGACAGTCTACAGGCAAGTTTGGGGACACTGCCACTCTTTTTGGGCCAGTGACACCTCCCCAGCTGAGACTTACTACTGCCATGGGATGATTTGTTTGGATGCCATCAATGTTTATTACCTGGTATGTGGCACCAGGTAAAAGTTGCTTAGAGGGGACTATGCCATCAGCCACCATGGTGATGCTAGCCCCTGTGTCTCTAAAAGCTTCAACTCTTAAACCATTGATGATGGGTTCTTGTCTATACTTGCTCAAAGTATTTGGGCAAGCAGAGAAGTTGGCAAACCCCATGCCAGCCTCATAAACAAGATCATTGGGTGATGGGGACCTGGATAGGCCAGGGTCCACCTGATTTCCAAAAGTAAACCCACCCAGATTCCTGGGTGTGCTTCCACTTCCTGGGGGATTACTGCTGACAGTAACAGGAGGTGTTGAAGCTGGCTTTGGAGGTATATTTTCTTTATTGTTATTCTTGGGACAACAGCTGTCTGTTTTGTAATGCCCCACCTGTTTACAGGGATAACAATAGGGCTTTTTCTCAGTTGAAGAAGTGTCTTGGGACCCACCCCCATCCTTGGAGTTTTGGGGCCCTGGGGAAGTCTTTTCTTTACTTTTATCCCCACCCTTATCTTGAGGCTTGGTAGACTCCTTCTTCTGGTTACTGTCCTGATTCTTAGGCCTAATCCTGGTTCTGACCCATTTGTCTGCCTTCTTTCCCAATTCTTGGGGAGAGGTCAGATCAGAGTCTACCAGGTGCTGGTGTAAGAGCTGGTTCTGACAATTACTTAGGATCTGCTCCCTCATAATCAAATTATACAATCCTGTAAAGTCATGTACTTTGCTGCCATGTAGCCAACCCTCCAGAGCCTTAGTTGCACAATCAACAAAATCAGTCCAGTCCTGAGTCTGTGTCTTCTGGGTGTCTCTGAACTTCAACCTGTACTGTTCAGTGGTTAAGCCAAACCCATCTATCAGAACACTCTTCAGGACTTTGTAATTGTTTGCATCCTCATGTCTAACAGTGAGGAGCTTATCTCTCCCTTTCTCTGAAAAGGAGTACCATAAGATTGCTGCCCACTGTTCCTCAGGAACCTGCTGTACCATGCAGGCTCTCTCAAGAGCAGTTATCCATTTGTGGATATCATCCCCTTCCTTGTAGGGGGGCACAATCTTTGTCAGGTTTCTACTATCATAGGACCTGGGTTTCTCTTTAGGAATATTGCTGCCACCAGTGGCATCTAAGCCACACAATTTTTGCTCTCTTGCCAAGGCAAGTTTAGCTTGGGCTAAGGTAAGCTTAGCTTGACTCAGGGCTACCTCCTCTCTCTCTATCTGGAGTCTGACAGCCCTCATTCTAGCCCTATGCTCAGCTTTCTGAGAAGCACTCATGCCTCTCTCTGATTCTCTGGAGGCACTAGAAAGATGAGAGTCCCCTGAGGGAGATCTCACTCTTCTGTTGCCTGGGAGAATCACATGTTGGGTTCTGGGGAGGTGCTGGCCCTCTCCATTCCCCAGTAGGTCCAAGTTGGCCTGGCTAAGCCTACCAACTGGAACCTGGCTACCCTGATCCTGTACTTCTAAGTCCTCAACTTCTGAGTCCTCATCCAAGTCATCATCATCCTCCTCTTCAGGGGGATCAACTGCAGGGGGGTTCCCTTCAGTTCCTGTATCTAGGGAAGCTGCTTTTGCCCTCTCTAAGTCATCCTGTTCTAGGAGTCCTATCAGGGTTAGGCAGGTGGGGCTTCTGCCCCTTTTTAACCCTCTTGCTTTGCACAAGACAATCAAGTCTCTGCGGGTTAGTTTGTCATATCCAGAAGTTGCCTGGGTAGGGTCAACTGTCACAGGACTAGACCCTGAGGCCTTTCCTGTGTCGGACATGGTTACTAGTGAGGTGTAAGTGGTGCACTTACCTACACTAAGTGTTTTCCTACTGGACCTTGCTAGTGAGTTGTAGTCAGGGGTGTGCTACTCCCTTCAACCTACAACTACTAAGTTCAGTAGAACTTAATATGCTAAGCTTTTGATTTTATATGTACCTAGAGGTACTTGATGTGATCTTTCAATTTGATATAAAGATTGCAATGGTAAAACAACAGCAAGCTCAAATCCGCACCGCTGCTCACCAATGTGAGAAGTTGGCCTGGTAGGGGATGTTTCCAATTCTGGAACCACCTACTACCTGACCAAACAATCCCCTTATGGTGTCTGGTTGTAAGTCAACCTTATTAGACAAGCTATCCTAGGGGTAGCATGGACTAAGCAGCCTAAAGGCTTAACTTAAGAGGTCGTGTTAAGCGAGCTGTTTTACCACATACAATCCTGTAATACCAAATGAAAGGACACCACACAAGTATATATTATAAAAATATATGTGTTTATTACTAAAAACAATCCCCAGTATTCTTTATGAATAAAGGGGCACAAGCGTTAAATCAAAAGCACTGTTTAAACATACAAAGTTGCACAATTATGGATGAGGGCAGGGGGCCACTCAAACCATATACTAAACAAGTGGTATAAGAGAGGCCACTCGAACAGTGGTTAGGCCTAGGGCCTAGGGAATCGCTGGGAGCAGTCAGGACAAGCAATGCTGAAGTCGGGAATGGCCCTCGGGATTCGGGAGATGTGCGGAAAGCGCACGCATGCACCAATGTTAACCAATGGTGCGTAAAAGTCGAATAGTTAAAGTTTAAGGACACTTCCGCTGAACCTAGAGGAACAAAACTTAACACACAGACCCTAGAGGTGTGCACCAGTGTGGGAACACCGGCGGAGCAAAGTTACCTCACCCACAGGAAGTGGGTGCACAGGGTCGAAGTGGCGTCGGGTTTTGACACGCAGGCTCTTGGTGCTTGAAGCTGAAAGGGCTGCAGGCAGGGTGAAGACGAAGTGTCCGGTGGAGTCCAAGGGTGGACTCAAGTTGTAGAGTACCTGAAAGCAGAGGGGACAGAGTCTGGGTCACTCAGCAGTGACCAGGGTGGAACCAGGACGGAACCAGGCAATGTCGGGCGCAATCAGGTGGTCGTCGAGGCGCTTCTCTTCGCTGTCACGTGGGCTCTGGGGCATCTGCGACGTCCAGGAGCAGGTCACGATCTGTCCCACGCAGGCTCTCACCGTCGGTGCAGTCGGCTTCCGGTTTGGAGCAAACAAGCCTTGGTAAGAGCAATCCACGCGGGATTGGAAGATGGCGTCTCACTCGGACCAGGAAGGTCAGAGTCGGGGCTCCCTTTCAGGGGAGCTGGTGTGGATCTGGAGCAACCAGAATCACGAGTCTTCTTTTGTAGTTCGTCGGCACAGGGACCACAAGCCAGCTGGCAAGTGACCGGGCCAACGCGTTGAGCCAAATCGTGCCAAAGGGCCCCACGCAGCACTCGTCGAGTGTGGAGGGCTGAACTTCGGCTCAGGAGTAGCTCAGGGTGGGGGCTTCTCAAACCCCGGTGTACAGCTTCGAGGGTCACTCGTGGGCTGCACGGTCAGCGTCTCGTGGTCACTTCAAGATGGCGTGCCCCACGCTTCCGGTCGCCTCCACGGGTCTCAGCTTTGCAGGGACTGTGGATCGGGCTGTTAGAAGCTGGGCAGGCTTGATCTCGTCGATCTCAGTCGCTCGAGTTCCGGCGGGAACTGCAACTAAGTAGACGTCGAGGGCTGGATGGTGCCTGCTGCTGCAGGGTGGTCACTCCTTGACCACAAGGGAGATTCTTCGGGCTTCCACGTTGAGATGGAGGGCGAAGGGTCCAGAATATCGTTTCAAATGTTTCTTCCAGGAAATCTGATGTGCATTGGCACTGCTCCCACTCTTATTCGAATCTGGTGGGCGTGATTACCTGCTAGGTCCCCTCCTATGGGTGGGACCCAGGAAGTGGGTGGATACACCCCCTTCCTTTGATCCAGGCCGCCCTGGCACGAGGGCTGGAGTGCCCCAGAACCGGTTTGGCCGGATTATGCAAGGGGCAGCCTTGTGCGCCCCAGGCAGTGTCTGGTTTCTTTCAAACCTCCCTGCTACAATACACTATCTCCTGTCTGGAGGGCGGTGACACCCTCCTGTGACAGGAAACCCTTTGTCCAGGACCCCCTTGACTGGGTTTCGGTCAGCTCCAGGGGTCCAGACATTTGTCTGTGGCAGAGGCATCCATTTTGTGGATCTTAAGGCCTTTGGAGAAATCAACCGCATTAAAGTGAAGTAACATGTCTTACCCCTCTAGAGGGGTGGAATGCCATCCCCGTCGCCAGAACTGGCGAGGGGATGGTATTCCAAAGCGTATGACACCTTACACGACATGTTTTGATAAAGCCAAACCAGAGTTGCTAAATAACCGCGAGGATTATAAGGCACTTAATAGTATATGGTATGGCATTATCCTGAAACAGCTTAGGGATTTGTTCCCGACGGCTGCAGACAGGCTCAGCTCATGCTAGAGCTCCATCTCACATAAAAACCATGCACCCAGCCTCCAGGATTGGTGAGGCCTGTCTATAGGAGTGGCTCACAGGTTTACATGTGTCCAGATATAGGTTTAGACATAGGTATACTATATCTAAGCAAGGGGTGTGTACACCACCTTACCCCAGCTGAGTGATCAGCCAGTTGTGTCAATTTAAGAACCAGCCAGGGGTGGCAAAAGATATGCTGCAGCCCCTGGTAGGCCTTAGTGGCTCCTGTGCCCTGTGCACCTATAGTGCATTCTACAGGGGCTGACAAGGAGTCCATTTCCAATTGGTATGTACCTAGGGTACATGGAATCCATTTTACAGAGAGAGCAGATGGCCTGGGGCCCTGATTAGCAGGGAACCAGGTCAACTAAGTCAAAAAACCAGCTAAACACAGGCAAAAAATCTGGGGTAACCATAGTCAGGTAGCCACCTTCCTACATTATTTGTATTGGGTTATGGTCCCCAAAGATTGTGGCCATAATTTCGGCTTTAAGCAAGCCTGCTTCTCAAGCGGGGGAGATAAAAAACATTATCAATTGTAGATGAGCAGCCCCTCCCTCTGAATGACTGTTCGGGGGGGCATTATCTTTTGTAGTTGCATCAATTTCCATAACATTAATTAAGTTAAGGGTGTTCAAATGGTCCATTAGCTCTCTACCCCATTGCATGTTTGTCTGCTGCTATGTGAATATTCACTTGACCATTAGTAAGTTAGCTTAGCATTAAAATCACCCCAGACAGATTCTGACTGACTTGAAAGAGTTGTTGGATTTTACAATAGATGCAATACAATTAAACAAATATATAAAATGCATATTTGGAACAGAATGAAAATCACAAGACCTGCCAAACGCCATTCAGCTACAAGCAATGCGCCCGCATGTTTATGGGTAATTCCTTCCACCCGAAAAGGAGCATTTTTCAAAGCACAGCAAGGGGGTGTTTGCCATGACCCTTCATCAGTATGAACGCTGTACCCTTCAATACGTTTTATTTGGTAGCCGAAACCATGCACCTTATTGCTGCTCTACTATAAACAAAAATCACACTTTGATACTAATATACACCTGGGGTATACTTAGACGTGGGCTATTGTGTAAAACTAAACAAGCCCACACACAGAGCGTCCCGTATGCCACCCATAACCGTCAAAGTTCCTATTTTACACACACAAGCAAAACATCTGGTGAATATCTGCGGTAAGGGACCTGTAAAAAGCACAGTTCAATAAGGACCAGTCTGGGGTAAACTTAGGGGGCGGGGGGGGGGGGGGGGATGACGGAACTGCGAATCATCACTACCTGAATAATGTGTCCCGGTTTAGCGTATCACAGGGATCGTGGCAAAGTTGAAAGGGTCCGCAGCAAGGGGCTTGCAATAAAAGGGAATCTTGAGATCCATTCTATTGCATATGCCAAGAAGGAAATGAAGATGCAGCGTCAGGGATTACCTGTTAGCTATGTGGGGTCCCAAAGAAAGCGTTGTGGAACGATCACGAGGGTGAATTCAAATGGCGGCCAGGGACCTGAAATTAAGGCAGATAGCGAGCGCCGCTCTAACAAATAAATTGTGAGAATGGGGCAAATAAACGTGCTCCACAGATACCTGTTTACTTGTAAGGAAGCGCGGGCACAGTCAGTGTAGTCGGGCACGCCGGTCGAGGGTCCGGGAGCCTGCTCGTAGCGCGTGAATCGCCAAAAGCGCTAGGGAAATGCGGAAGTGAACTGGGGGATGTGTCATGAGGTCAGAGGGGAGGGGGCGGGGTCGGGAACCCAGTGCGAGTGCTCCGAAGGTTAACCCTATAACACCCAGGGTATTTTCAAAGTAAGTTTACAACTGACACTCTTGTCAGCTCAACATTTCTTTATATGAAAAGAAACAAAACAATTTGGCAAGGAACCAATAATATCACTGGTACAGACTAAATATTTTTCAGAAAGATGTCTGCCAAGAGGGACCCAGTTAAAGCATATAAGTATATATCCAAAAGGAAGGGAAAGCTAAAGGCTGATGTTACCTCTGGTTTGAACACCCTCGACGAATGGAACAGTACCATCAGCCTTTAGCTATCCCTTCCTTTTGGATATATACTTATATACTGATAACGTTCCACATCTGTGCTTGTAGGTTGTCCTTACAGTGAGACCTCCCAGACCCCTATACATCTAAGTGGTCCCTACTCTTTACATTTATTATCCCAATATTAATCGATCCAGTTCTTAGTGTCTATAATAGTGAACTTGGCAGACAACTCTGTATGGTATGCTTTAACTGGGTCCCTCTTGGCAGACATCTTTCTGAAAAATAATTAGTCTGTACCAGTGATATTTTTGGTTCCTTGCCAATTTTTTTTCACGCGCTACAAGCAGGCTCCCGGACCCTCGGCTGGCGTGCCCGACTACACTGACTGTGCCCGCGCTTCCTTACAACTAAACAGGTATCTGCGGAGCACGTTTATTTGCCCCATTCTCACAATTTATTTGTTAGAGCGGCGCTCACTATCTGCCTTAATTTCAGGTCCCTGGCCGCCATTTGAATTCACCCTCGTGATCGTTCCACAACGCTTTCTTTGGGACCCCACATAGCTAACAGGTAATCCCTGATGCTGCATCTTCATTTCCTTCTTGGCATATACAATAGAATGGATTTCATGATTCCCTTTTATTGCAGGTCCCTTGCTGCGGACCCTTTCAACTTTGCCACGGTCCCTGTGATACGCTAAACCGGGACACATTATTCAGGTAGTGATGATTCGCAGTTCCGTCATCCCCCCCCCCCCAAGTTTACCCCAGACTGGTCCTTATTGAACTGTGCTTTTTACAGGTCCCTTACCGCAGATATTCAATTCTGCATTGATTACTTTGTGACGCCCTGACCTACTGGGCAATTGTTTAAGGTAACCTTCAATACATCAGTATTGGCGTGGCCCGACCTCATTCCGGTTCGGTACATTCACCCCCTTTTCCTCTGATTGCTGCCCCTGGGCGGTCATACGCAACTTGCCGGATCCCTCGGATCTCGGCTGAGACCCTCTTGCTTTCAGGTAAGACCAATTCTGGTCTTTCCCACTTCCCCCACTCCCGCAGATGAGTCACTTCTCGCTTAAATCTCTATGGTAATATACCACGACTAGTATTTTTGCCAGAGCACATTTTCGGACCGCAACCTGTCCTATATACTTTCTCAGGCGATTTGAGGGCATTTAACGACCAACTTTACTAACGTCGCCCTATGCCTTCCTTCCTCTTCCCTTTCCCACCCACCCCCCTCTCTTCCTATCCTCCCCCGCCTCTGCCCGTCCGTTACCCAGTCTGCTCCAACCACTGTAGTTATATTCCTTTCCCTTCCCCCGGCTTGTCCTCCTAGTTCCCTCCCCATTCCCCATTACCCATATGTCATTTATTTTCCCGGGTGCTTAAACTCATTGTTTTTCACCCCACAGCGCCTGTAACGAGACAACCCCGTCCTGAAGATGGTCCGCATTGGTTAAGGACCGAAACGTTGTCGACCCCCCAGCACAAATTATAGGCGCATGCTGTTGTGACCCCAATTGAAATTACAATCTGTATCATAGATAGTCACTGATTTTATGTCACTGTTTGGGCTATTCACTGTAAATAGATCACTTTGCTTACTTTGCGCCGTTCGTCGCTGCTCACGCTTTCACTTGAGTTGCCACACCTCACTTGTATATACTGTGCACCAAGTTCTCTTCGGGTTGTCACCCCAAGTATTTGATTATGTGCTGTATATAACTGAGTATACTTGAAAAAAAAATTCTTCTTGAATATCAAAACTAAAAAAATTTACTTTTCGAAAACTATTTGAATAGGTGTCTCCTTTCTCTGATCCATGTAATGCTTGTTGCATACAATGTAAATTGCCTTCACACTTATACCTTTTGGGATACTGTTTTACCTTTATACTAATCTTCTCCACAGCGTGAGGAGCTCTGTAACTCAAAGCCCTGCACCGTGCATAGGTGAAAAGGTGCCTATTAACATCTTACTACCACAGGTGAGCACTGCCTAACAGAGTGCACTAGATACGGTAACCCTCCTAAAATTCAGGACAAATTGACTTGTCCAATAGCAAGGACACCGCATCAGAGGGCCACTGGTTTGAAAAGCACATGCTTCCTAGGGTGCCTGCGTTCAGTTAGAGATAATGTCTGTGGGACTGAACCTCCAGAACAGTATACAGTGAGTTGATTTATATGAAGAATGTGTATACTGGACTGTCCTATTCCTAGTCATCTCTTATTATATGTAAAATAAAACACAACACACCTGGAGGCCAACCAATCTATCATAAATTTAATGCAAAAATAGCAAAAGGCCAAGCAAACTAACAAGTGACAATTGTCTTTGCAATGGACGAGAACATCCACCCTAAAGCAAGTTGGAGTATATAATGCTAATGCTACCCATGTATTTTTATACACTTTTCGCCTAATACAAGTCAATGAAACATGAACACGTGATAGAAACAGTTACTGAAATAACACTAATGAGTAGGAGGCAGGATCTTCTCTCGAGAGGAATGTAAGGAATCCGTGATGTGCAGATAAAAGATACACAGACAATCTGCAGAATTCACTGTTTCTGGAAATAACACTTCTGTTTGTCAATATTCAATTTACTACAAGATGCAGGAAAGTGTGCAGATGGACATCACTAAATAAAATAGTTCTGGGCCCTAATAGTATCATATAACTTTGCAGGCAAATTAAGGCGAACAGTCACATCAAATTAATATAAGAATATGGTAATTTGGTAATGTAATATATCAGTGCACGGTGAGGCATTCATGTGTACCTAATTATCGGTATTAAAGCAACCAGTATATCCAGTTATGCTTTCTCAATTCCTTCTTCCTAGAGGCCACCACTGCTGCTATCCAGCTGTGCAGCACCCGTCCGTATTGTTGACCGGCGATGTCAGACTTCATTTAATGGGTCGACTGCTTTCTCCTAAGACACAGGAGTTTGGCCACCCAGTGGTATCCGCCAACTTTGCCGCTTCCCTGAGGATTCGTCCGGGGAGAACTATATAATTAAAAGGTCCCCGGGCACGAAGTTCTTCAAACCTCCCAATTGCCCTGACGAAAGCGGAGGGGAATAATATAATTCAGGTTATTGCACCATTGTTCGACCCCCTGAGACGCCCATCTCATCAGACTTAGGATTCAGTCCCTGGGCGACTAAATGCAACGTGCCGGTTTTAGTTAATCACGGCCGTGATTCCCCTTTCGCAGCACCCCCAATTGAGACAACCCTGTCCTGAAGATGGTCCACATTGACTAAGGACCGAAACGTCGTCGACCCTCCAGCGCAAATTTCAGGCGCATAATATTGTGACCCCAATTGTTTCCTTGCAATTATAGACTGCATTATAGACTGTCACTGATTTCATGTCACTGTTGAGCTACTCACTGTACATACTGCACCTTGCTCACTTTGCGCCGTCCGCCGCTGCACACGCTCTCACTTGAGTCGCCACTTTTCACTTGTACATACTGTGCACCAAGTTTTTCTTTGGGTTGTCACCCTGAATTTTGGTTTATGTGCTGTATTCAACTTTTTGTTTCCAAAAAATTGCTGCTTGAATATAAAATAACTAAAAATGTATTTTTTCTAAAACTATTTGAATAGGTGTCTCCTTTCAGTACCTTATGTAATGCTTTCTGCATACTGTGTAAATTGTCTTGACATTTATACCTTCTGGGATACTGTCTTACCTTTATATCCAGCTGTATTCAGCAGTGCCTCCTGCATTAATACCAAATGTTCTCAATGCTTCTAGCCAACTCTGGTCACTGGTGCCACTCGCAAGCCCACCACCCTGGGGCCTGTTATTCTTTTAGCAAGCTCCAGTCAGTAGTGGCCCCTTGGGCTTGTATGTAAGCCTACTAGCCAGCTCCTGTTAGTACTGGCCCCTGGGACCTGTTATCATTCTAGCCAACTTGAGTCATTAGTAGCACCTTGGGACTAGTGATCATACTAACCAGCTTCAGTCAGTATTGGCTCCTGTACCTTAAATCCTGCAAATATTCAAAACCAGAGGTTAACTCTACTGCCAACCAGTTCCAGTCAATATTGACATGTATTGTTACCCTGCCTGTAATGTATACCAGAGGCCAGCGTTGCTGCTAGCCAGCTCCAGTCACCAGTGCCCGTCACATATTATCCTCAATAGGATCAATGCCCAAGGCCTGTGCAACTGCTAACCTCCTCTAGTCAGCAGTGACCTCCCAGCCCTGTTATTCTGCATATAATCAGCAAGGCTTCGGCCCTAATAACACTCACTCCACATCCTTATGGTATATTAGCAATGTAATTTATTTACATCATACGGTAGGCACCGCACTATATCACACGATCCCAAAAACAAAGAAAATCAAAATTTCCCTAACCGTTCAGCACTCCACCTTGTCAAAAATGACCAAATCACATCAAGCACTATAGCCTGCCACATCACATGGCACACTCAGCCACAACATGACAAGATACCACGGCAGGGATTTGGAGCCATTAATCCTCTTTTCGAGGCATGTATGCTGTAGATGCACATGCTATGCATACTCCTGCCATCTTGTGTTGGGTCGGGATGTTTGCAAGTTGTTTCATTATTACGCCTAGATTTTTATTCCAGCGTAAAAATTACCTGCACCACTCCTTTTTGATTTGGGTAATTTAATTTAATTTGTTGCAGGCTATTTTCACCTTGAGCATGCTCAATTAAACTTCCATTATTTATCATTTCAATCTTTATTTCGGCCGGTTTGACCATCAAAGATATACAACAAGAACACATTTGAAACATTATAAAATCATCAAAGATAAACAACAAATGCGTATTGTACAGAGTAAAATCATTCCACCCTAAAAATTAAGTACTACTAGAGTGAAAACAGATAAAAGACCATACATTTAAAATTGTTTAAACTAAAAATTATGTGGGAACCTGCGACTTTAAAATACGGGTGCGAGTATGCCAGACATTTACAAGAAATTTAGCCAATGCAAACACAGTTGGACCCGAAAGATCAGTTTTTAAGATTCTATACATGGGGAGGTACTCCCTACAACCAAAGTTTCTAATGAGTGGTAGGAGCCAATATTTCCTCGCGGCCTTGTAAGTTGGGCAGAACAAGACCACATGTAAATCGCTTTCCTCAGCACAAGGACATGCAGGGCATTGCTTGGTAGAGGGCGGTGTTGACCAGGAGCTAGTATAGGATCGCAGGGGTAATGTGCCATATCTCCATTGGAGAAATAGCTTCCTGGCCTGCACGGGGGACATAGCATCCAGGACCCTCTCCAGCCTATATGAATCCTTGCATTGCGTAAATGCAGATGTTAATGACCCCTCACCCTGAGAGTCCAAGGCCATAGCTAATTTCTGCTCATGGTAAGCATTGGCCAAAGCTTTTCGTGGGATCTTTAGTGAAGCATTCGCTGGATCAAGCCACAAATCGGGGAGCCCCAGTCTCACACAAGACTTTTGAATATATTTTATCCACGGGATCTGCAAAGCTTTAGGGTGGGTTAAAAACTCCCTCAGTTCCGCCCTATAAGTAGAAAGTTCTTCGCTACTCCATAGCCTCCGCCAGAAGGCTATGGGTCTGAGACCTAGTTCATCTGCTATTGGTCTCAGTCCCAAATCCATCCTCAAAGGGAGGAGCGGAGTACTAGACGGGAGTGCAACTATCTGCCTAATGAAGTTATTCTCGGTTATAGACAAACTGCGGGAGGATGTGTGACCCCACAGTTCCGCCCCATACATAATGGCCCCCCTGGCCTGTGCCTTGTAGATCTGAATAAGCGGCCCCAGTGGACGATATGTGGAACTTTTCAACATCCGAGCAATGCCCCCTGTGGTCTGCACTAATTTAAGATTAGCCCTAGTCTGGTGTGTTCCCCAGGACATGGTTTCATTCAACGTTACACCAAGGTATTCGAAGGTGGAGACTCTCTCTAAACGTGATGATCCCAGTAGGGGATTCGGGCGTGATCTTTGGGTTGGGTTCAGGACCATAAACTTAGTTTTTGCAGCATTGATTTCCAACCCCCTGTCAGTGCAGAAGGCCACAAAAGAATCTAGGATCCTCTGTATCCCCATGGGGGTTTTGGACAGCAGCAGGGTGTCATCAGCAAACATGATTGCAGGCACCCTGCTGCCGTTCAGCCTTGGGGCGTCAGTGTATTCAGTGCCATTGAGATGGGCGATTACCCCGTTGACAAAGAGGCAGAACAGGGTCGGTGCCAATACACAACCCTGCCTAACCCCCCTGTCAACTGAGAATCTGTCCGTCAGTTCCCCAAGTTTCCCGCACCTGACCCGGGCATAATTATTGTGATGCAGTCTCTGTAAAATTATCAGAATATCCGGGGGAACCCCCATCTCGGCCAGAACGCTCCAAAGTTTCCCTCTCGGCACCAGGTCGAAGGCGGCCCTCAGATCCACAAATATTGTGTATAAGCTGCCACCTTCGAATATCGCTACCCTCCAGTAGATGATGTTCAGACGAAAAACCTGGTCCACTGTAGAGACTCCCTTGCTGAAGCCCGCCTGATACGGGCTAAGGGCGCCCGTCTCTTCCACCCAGTCCTGGAGCCGGTTCAACCGTATCCTGCCAAACAACTTCTGTGGCACGTCAATTAAGCTGATGGGTCTGTAATTGGCTGGGAGCAGAGGCGAGCCCTTCTTAAATATAGGAACCACCTCTGCCCCCAGCCAAGTACTCGGGATTTCCATGCCCTGCAGAACTCCATTGAACACAGCGGCAAGGTAGGGGGCCCAAACAACGGGCTCCTGCTTAAACAGGTCCCCGGGGAGGCCATCCAGCCCCGGCGCCTTTCCCGATGCCAGTCCTGCTATTGGTACCTTGACCTCCCCCACTGATATCAAATCCCCATCATACTCAGCCAGTCCGTTACCTATGTCATTCATGGTTTCTCCCAGCTCAGAGCTGTAGAGAGACTTGAAGTGTGCCTGCCACACCCCTGCTGCAATGTTTGGCTCTATTGCCGAGTGGAGGCTCCCCGACCCCCCATTTACTACTCTCCAAAACGTTCGATGGTCTCTTGTTGCGAGGGAACTAGTAAGCTCCTCCCATTGGTTCTCCTCCCATTCAATTTTAGCATGGGCGACTAATTTTTTGTATTCCCGTCTACTTTCTCGTAGCTTCTCTCCTCCTTGTCCCTCCTTAATACTTTTAAGAAGTTCTCCCTTTGCCTTCCTACAGGCTGTGTTGTACCATGACAATTTGTGTTGCTGCCCCCTCCTCGAATTCTGAACCTTGCTAAAGAGCTCAGAGGCCGCTCCCTTTATGAGGTCCTCATGAGCCTGATATAGTTTATCGTGGGAATCTTTAGTGCCCACCCCATTCACTAGATCTCCCACTTTTTCAATGATAGGGATTAGTCCTGCATAGAGCCTCGGGAGTTTCACTTGGCTTGTGGCTAGTTTTTCCCACCTGACTCTTCTCCTGTTGTTACCCAGTAGAAGTTCAGGTTTGTTCTCCTCCCTAGTTGTTATAGAGGCTTGTAGACCGGGGTGGATAAGATCGAGTTCAAGGGCGTTATGGTCACTATCTAGTCTCTCAGTGACCCTAAAGTCCAGGATAGATGACCAATTCACTATCTGTACAAGGGCGTAGTCCAAACGGGACTCTCTTCCCACTCTGTTATACGTAGTTTTACTTGGTACATCTGACTTAATACGCCCATTGCAGGCTCTAATTCCATGCTTTAGGGTGAGGGCAGTGATCTGCAGTGCTACAGGTGTCCAAGCCTTCGGGGGAGGTGCTACTACAGAAGGCACTGACCACCTGGACTCTTCTCCCATAGGGAATCCCTCTAAGAGACCAGCCAGCAGCTCGAAATGAGAATTTAGGTCTCCTCCCACTACATAGGGTATGTCTCTTGGCAATTCAGATAAATAAACTGAAAGCTCATCTATGGTGGAAGATTCTCTCGAAACTCCCACTGGCCTGGAGTAGATGTTTATCAGGGCAAGTTTCGCTAGGTTCGGCCATACCAATAGAACCACTAGGATGTCATCTGATGGCACCGGTAAGCGTGAAGCCTGGCAACCTAGGTGGGATGCCACCCAGGTAGTTAGTCCACCTGAAGGGCGGCCCTTGCCCTCCCACCTGGCCGGGATGGAAAATGACAGGTAGCCCTGGTGCCTATATTCTTCCCTGGCCCAAGTCTCCTGAAACATGCAAACATCCCCAGACTCCATATATGTTACCCAGTCTTGAATGTCCAGCTTATTCGCTAGGCCGGCCACATTCCACCAGATTAGTCTCAGGTACGCCAGAACAACAGCGGGGGGGTTGCAGGGGTAGGAGTGAGAGGGGAACCAATGCCAGATACTACTCCAATTACTACATCAGGACCATTGTCAATGGTAAGTCCAGTTGGATCAGATGGTTCACTGGAAACGTTGTCCGAGGTCACAGGATTGAGGTCAGGGTTTGAGGACAGTCAATCGACCCCTTCCAGTCCACTCAGGCAATTAAAACGATTGTAGTCCAAAAAAGGTGTTTCCGGAAGTCGGTGGACTGGGCGTGGAGTATATCCCCTGTATCTGGGTCTCCGTTCGACCCTTGTCCAATTGCCTTGTGGCAAATCATGGTGCATGCTAATGGGGGGAAAGAAGAAAGAGACTGGGAGAGTCTGTATGGTAGAATCCAGTGATCTATTTGACCCAGCGCAAATATGTGATACTGTCCCAGGGTCTCGGAAAGTCACCATAATGCAGTCCCCTATTATTGTTTTTCTCGTCTTCCCCAACCATGGTACCATTCTCACCATAATAATCTCGTTGTTGAAATGGGCTGGGAGAGGTCTGTTCCAATTCAACCATTTGATGATTTTCCTCTTGAGTGATTGGAAGTTCTCGCTTTCGCCCATTTCGAGAGGAGGAGCACCCGCCAAAACCACCATAAGGCTATTAGCCTCCGGCGGCAAGTCGGGTCTCCGTGGTCTGGGAGCGGGCTTGCCAGGGAATAAGGAAGCAAGACTAGCATTGGGTGGGACCCCAAGATTTATACCAGGGGCTAAACTGTGGGGGGCAGGGCCTACTGTCTGTGGAGGTAAGGTGTTAGAATTGTTAGATGGATTTACAACTTAAACTTCCATTATGATTACTAACAGTTTAAGACCATGATTTTCGATGTTTATGAAACTGCTTCGTTTCGCTTCCCAGATCTTGTGGTAATTTAATATCCTTCCAGGTTTTCAACAAATCTCTATTCGTTTCATCCCCTCTGATACTCTCTCTCTTTGTTCTATTTGTTTCCAATTGTGATGGCTTATTTTCCACCTATTTATTACTTTCCTCCACTTGCAGCATTTCTAAGGACTGAATTTTCCCATTCTCTATCATTTTTAAGCTATCAGCTTGATTGTTTAGGCATTTATTTTTTATAACTGTACCTCCGATAGATCCTTATTAAATAGAGGGTAAAAGGGTTTTGTTGGAGACATTTGTTTACCCTCACCTTCACAATATGATATTTGGTCATGGTTGTTTCCAGTGTTCAATATCACTATATCTGATGCATTTGTGTTTTTATACTTTTAGAAGCTTTATTTCTTGCTTTCCATTGTTTTTTCTCTCTTTTTGATAGATGAACTTCCGGAGCTGCGTCTGTCATTGTTGATTCTGTCGAGCATAGGTTTATCACTTCTTGATCTTCTGTTTTATCATCTATTTTTTCTTTAACAACAACAGTATTGTCTTTACATTTTATTGTATCTTTAGAGGGGGAGTCAGTCTTGATGGGTTGAATTCCCACATTAGGAAAATTCCCTTTTACATCGTCAATTATTGTTTTTAAAATATCCGGAATGGTAGCCAGTTTGTTAATTAGTGGAGCACAACTACACTCTGCATACGTAGATATTGGCTGAGATTGTGCCCTTACTATTATTAGATTATTTTGGGTTGTAATCTTCTGCTCAATTCCGGCAACAGAGGATGCCGTAGCGCTCAAGAGATCTATTTGGACCTCCTTTTTGTTGAACTGATATGTTAAAGCTTCCAGAGTTAATTGCGAGGTTTTGAAGAATAAATCCCAAATTGCTCCTGTGTTCCCACTTCCTGGTGCCTGAGTACCATTTATGAATTATAGGTCCTTATACTCCTCTTTTTGTGGTCCTTGAAAATCATGTCCCTCGTCACAAGAATTAATGAATTGTGGACTACTATTCAAAACGTCTTTTTGATACGGAGTACTCAAACGCTGCAGAGTTTCTGGGTTGCTGGTGTATTCGTCCTTATTAATATGAGATCCGTTATTTTGATGAAATTTTGGCTGTTCCTGTTTTAGAACTGAATTTATTTTGGACAGAGTAAGATCCGATTTCAGTGGGGTATTGGCTTTCCGTATGATTTTAACCCCACCATTTAGTTCATTTGGAGCTTCTTGCTCTCGTTGATTTATTTGGCCCAAATTAGATGGTTCCAGTATACCGTTAGCTTTTCTGATTTTTAATTGCGCTTCTATTGCCATTGGCTGCCTAGTTGGTAGTAATTGCTGAGTATCTCCCATTGTTGGATTTGTGCATTTTGGGTCCTTTTGTTGTGAACGACCAGTAAGTGGAATAGTTAACATCTCTAGGTCCGTTATTTGACCCCAGTGGTTGACTTTGTTCTTGGTTGAATTTTACATACGTTTGACTTTATCTTCAGACTCAGGGTGGACTGGTTCACTTACTCCTTGCTTAGGGGATATAATATTTGTTCTACTCAGTGGTTTAATTGGAGTTTGAAGAACACATGGGTTAGTTAATAATGTTAGCATAGCATCAGTTGGATCTTTCATAAAATCAAAATTTGACGGCGACTTTCCCAGTTTCCCAAATGTATGGACCTCAGATGATTTAAAGGACTATATGTCACCTGCCTGTTTTATTTTAAACGTATCTAATATTAGTGTTTGTTGTATTTTTCTTTTCTTTTTGATAGGAGGGTCTGTGCTTAATTTGTGCCGGTGCTTTCCGGTGCTTAGCACCGGCACTTATTTATCAGGGCCAGGTCTAGAAGTCAGGGCCAAGATACAACTCACATCAATGGCTGCACAACGTGTGTAGTGGCTGCGTAGTGTCAGCCAATATAAACAACTGTTGAAACTACTCTGTCTTTTTGGTGAAGAGCTGAACTGAAAATAAATTAATGCCTTCCGTCTGTTTTGCCCGTGGGCGGACCCCTATTTGGGCTGGATTTGGTCCTGGGCAGCTGCAGGAGCATGTGTAACCTTAGTGACACAGATCCCTATCACGGTGTTAAAACTGCTCCGACCTCTTCTAAGATGAAATGAGCCTGCTTCAGTGCACTCGTGTGATTTTTCAAAGGTGCTGCCCTTGCAGAAAGTCGGTGAAGGGTATTGCTTTCCTTTTATAAATGTTGTCAGGGGCAACACTTCCCTTACTTTACGGGAGGGTCGGTGCCCGGACAATACTATTTCTGCAGAGGCACCTATCTTCCTAACAAAACGCATCAATTACTCTGACTGTTTTTGTGGCATTGAAGGCGAAGAAGCTATTTCAACTGGCGCAGCCAAACCTGCTTTCTGTTACAGCTCCCCGGGTTACCACAGGTCCCACATGGACACACTGTTGCGAAGGAGGCATCTCCGGTCGGCGCGCATTCTGAGGCAGGTTGTTGAATTTCCTGCCTGCCAGTGGGGCCCCAAAGCACACAGGAAATCAATCCTTGGCCTGCTGCAAGGATGCCAGTGTTTAAGGATTGACCACCTGCTCACTACTTTCTGACCTTGACCGGTGCTGTAGCTGTGCGTGCCCTGCCCAGGCAGAGCCCAACTTATGCCCTGGACTCACCACGCCAGTGTGAGTCTCCTAGTGGGAGCAGGTGGCACAGGCTGAGGCTGAACTGCAGCTTGGCTCGCTGTCTGACTCTGAACAAGAGACAGGCTAGTGATCCACGCAAAGCCACACCTGCATCTCCTCTGGTAGATCATTCTGACAGCAATAAAGAGATTCAGGTAAGTCAGATATTCATTTATTAATCTGTTTCTGCTCACATTTAAAAGGTTTGTGATACAAGAATCGAGAGGGGACTCCAGCACGGAATAAGCCTTGAAAATGGGCACACTAACTTGTCAGTCTGTGCTGTAAATGAAGGGCCTTCTAAGGTGGAAGTTTTGCCTCAACTAGCAGATTTGCTGATTTATTAGTGAAAAGTGTTTAATATCCGTGCTTGACAGTGGCACTATGAAGCAGCAGCCATTATTTTCCCAGCGCAGTGAGACTTGCTGAGTTAGAGGTAAGTCAGGTGAGAGGTCAGACTTTTGTCTACTGGCAGTTTTCACTCTGACCATAAAGCAGCGCAGAGGGTTAATATGCCTACTGCAAAGAAAGTCTACCACCATATTGTATTGTATTAAACTGCAGTATTGTATGTGGCTAACTCAGTGGGTTGCTGCATTTGTCTCAGAGATCTTTGTTACATATGTTTCAGCCGCTAACTGGAGTGGAGGTTGGGGTCGCTAACTGGAGTGGAGGTTGGGGTGGAGGGTGCTGAGTATTTAAAAATTAAATAATAACTATTTAAAAATTAAATAATAGCTTTAACTGCACCTGCTGCAGAGTTCTATTTTCTTCTTGCTCAAATGAGTTTGATTTCTGATATTTGTTTATTTCCATAGACATCATTGTATGATTTTGGTTGCAAGAAAATGCCACGCAGTTAGTCGTTGAATGATGACTCTCATAAATCCACTGAATCTATGACAATCTCACACATAAGCAATCTGTACATTAGCAGCTATACTCAAATGGGTGCAATTTTGTTATATATATATGATTCCCTCGTCTTCATTACTTGATTTTGCTACAAGAAAGTGTCACTCATATGTGTTGGAATGGCAGCTATGCATGTCGTCTTGAGGCACGCATGCACGCACTACACACTAGCCAGCAGTCCGGCACAATTAACTGAAGTAGCAGCATGCGGTGCAGCGTGCAGCAGCAAGCCTGTTGAATAACCAAGTAATAAGTAACTCTGCTTTCACCTGAGCGTGCCACATAGGTCATTGAACGGTGGAATCTGCTTGTTCATAAATGTTTTCTGACCGTAGTTTCTTCACGGGCACCTGAAATGTGGCATCTGTTTATTTTGCAATGTTCAGTGTCTGCCATGTCTGTACAAGTCAATGAAAGGTTTGATTGGTTTGTCCTGGAAGCTTCGGTGTGCAGCTGGCGCTCGGGGATGCAAGTTCGTTTTGCACAGTGTGACTATCACAGGCCAATTAGTAGCAAAGACAAAGTATTTAAGTGGGTTAATGCCGGTGCGAAATATTGAATTTATGTGCAAATTATTGGTTTCAGGCAGTCAGGCCACAAGCCTGAATAAGAAAGATATAAACAGAGCGATGGGAAGTGTAGGATGAGGACAGGTCTTCGCACTTCCCTGGTGCAAGCACCTCGTGGTACCCTCAGGTGCCAGCTTGTCACACTGCTTATCAATGCCAGACAAGGGATTATCCAGAAAATTAAAATACCACCCGCTTTGACCATCCCTGTAAAGCGCCGATGAGCAAGAGGGACCCCACCATCCTTGAGGTTTTCAGTCGAGTTTATACTTAAGAAACCTTTTGTCGTAGTTAATGATAAAATAGGGTTTTAAAGAAATTCTCCAAACAAAAAATGGCTTCTGATTGCTTTCCCATAAAAAAAATACAAAACGTATTTCCAGTTTGATGAGGCTGACTGTTGGGGTTTTCTTCCTTTTGTCACCCTTTCTCCACTTTTCCTTTCATTAATGTTTTTTTCCTTTTCTCACCTCTATACTTTTTGTTTCCTTTTTGAAACTTCCAGCCTTTGTGACCTCAAAACTCTTTCAAAATAGCCTTATGTGGGTAAATGTAAAGTCTGGAGTGCTAATAAAAACGAATACTGACAGTATAACACCTGATGTAACGCCAGGGAACATTTCCAGTCCTCAATTCAAATATTCATTTGTTTCAAACACTAAGTGTTGAAGTTAAATTGTATTATATATTTAATGGCAATCGAACTTTGATACAGAGTAAACAACATATGTCTTGTTGTGGGCTCGAAATAATGAACATAGGGGGAGCCAGTAAGTGCATTTGTTGTTACATTTGTCATCTCAAACCACCAACCTCATTGATGCTTTTCAAAAACATAAATGTCACACAATGATTAGCATTCAGCACATTTTAAGTCAGCTTCCTTTTAGGTTTGACTTGATGACCCCTGCGTCATTCATGGCAGATGTGTCCATATGATATGCATGAATGGACTAGATCAGAGGTTTGAAGAATTGCTTGCATTTGTTTGAAAGAGATATGCAATTATGTCATCCAGGTGTTAGATATGTCAGCACAGACAAGCTTGAGGCAACATAGAATGTTGTGACAACTAACTTTCTCAACTAGGATGGTACTGAAGCCTTACTGGACAATCTATGCCACAATACATCACTGCTTTCTGCGAGTTGGTACCAACCAAAACAAGAACCACTAAATTTGGCACTAAATCCAGTAAAAATGGTTCCATGTGGTGCCTGTGGACGTAAAACAAACCAGTCTCAACCTGTAATGCAAGTTGCACAAGACTATTTTACCTGAAGATAGTCCCTCTCTAAAAGATACCTGTAAGGCCTCCATAGTGCCATAAGGAGAGCCAAAAAGTCTTAATTTACAAAATGCATCTAGCTGGTCTGACTGAATAAGAGCAATCTTCAGCATCTTTCAAGAACTGTCTAACCCAGATACCCAGAAGTACAACCCCTGCGCATCACAACAATATTGTGGCAAAACTCCTGGATTCCTTTTGTTCAAAATTAGCACCATCAGTGACTCCAACATTACTGCCCTGTACTATCTGCCTGACACTCTCTCTCCTTTCTTCACAGTTTTAATCCTTTCTCTGCCTCTGTCTATCTGTGCTATATTGCTTCACTTGCAGCACTTAACCTTCCCTGTTAGCTCTGGCATGGCATTTTAATGGCATTTTATTTAGGAGTGTAGGCATAAACAACAGGAAGATGGGAGCCCAAAAGGTAGTAATTATAGCCTAGGTGTCCCCTTTAAGTGCATTAGTCATTTCAGCCAATTTATTCCAAAATTGTGCTTTAAGTGCACTTTTTGATTTAATTTTTCTCAAAAAGTTCTTGGGCTGGAGGAACCTACTATCAAACCCTTACATAAGGTATGCTTTGTTGCTGAAAATTCAGATGTGGTATTACATATGGCTTTCAGCAGTGGCAGTTGAGGATGTGGGTGGAGCCAGTAGAGGAAGTGGGTGAAGCCGGGGGAAGAGGTGTGGTCTCCTAAAAAATGTGAGCACCTGCACTTAATATTTTACAAATTAAGCACTGGAAAGGTGGCTGCTCCTTTCCTGACCTCGAAATACAACCTCTAAGGTGAAAAAGTCTTGCTTCTTTCAGAAAATCAAACAGGCCAGTGACAAGACCAAACGGTGCTTTGATAGGACAAAAACACCTCTAAACACCTCCAAGGGAAAACACCCCCAAAGCACACCTCAGTACAGAATCCGCAGAATCGTGCTGCTGGTTACTTATTTATTTAACTTGTTAATTAATCGATTGATTAATATCCGGACTCCGGGTAGGGCTGTAGTCTAGGCATGCAGAGTAATTCAGGGGTCGAGGGGTGCTTCAACAGGGTCAAAGTCTATTGTCACTTTCCCCTTTGCATAATTTCTCAGATTTTGTATTACAGACTTATTACAGACTCCAATGGCTCAGAGACTTACGGACCGATCAACCTTAACTCCTCGCCACACACCTCTTGCCACTTGTCACTCAGCACTCACTATTCATTGTTTGTTCATTGCTAATCATCGCTGTCAAGAGTACAAGGGAGAATGTTGGCAATCGTTCAGGAGCAAGAGCGGGATCCAGAGCCAGTCCCACTACAGACGGCAGATGTAGGCACTTCCCTCCACTCCTCTACTCAGCTCTGCTCTGCTCAATGCTTGGTGTATACGTAAAATCAGACGGCAGCTCTCTGAGTTCTGAGGAATGATTGAAGCGTGCGATGTCGGACCATAGATGCGTCCATTCCTAACCGGAATTAGGACAGTGAATTAAGTCTGCCACATAGACATATACCGGGGGCGTGGGGAAAGAACTGTTTTAAGGAGGAAGATCTAGATAAATAAGATCACCCCTTTCATGTTGGCAGTCTTGGTGAGTAAGGCCTCAAATGTTGTGAGAGGTCAAGTAGCCGCCTCCCGTATCTGAGGTGTGAGGGTGCAGTGCATCTATTGGATATACTGATATCTTTCCGTGTTCTTTGATTCAAAGTCCCTTTGACATTGATCCAAAGTAAGGGGATCAAAATTATGAAATAAATGTAATAGAGCTAAGCACCCTCCCCTTATCCAGGCATCAAAGGGTCCCTCATGTTGGGCCGGGGGGGAAAGCTGGATTGAAATGGATTGGAGTGAATGGAGATGGAAAAGAAGTCCACCTGTCGTCGCCTGAAATTGAGTCCCAAACTGTAAGAGTGGTGCATGTGGGGCAGCTAAGGTCACCATGGCAGTCTCCTTCCTCTCCCATGGTCTTCCGTCTGCGGTGTGTCCCTCCAACATCAGAGCCCTCCATCTCTTCCAGTTTTGAACACAACTCCAGTGTCGACCAACCTCTCATTAGTATGAACACGCCGCCACCACGGGTGAGGTGGGGGGTGTTTTTTTTTCTCTTTGTTCCTTGTTAGATTCATAATTACTTATCCCATGTTAGGATGAGTTTGTCCACGCTTTTTGGCTATTCCGCATACAACAACTCGGTGGAGCAACCTGGAGAAATGACCGTTACAGAAAGCCGTTGAGTTTTCTTTAGGCCTATCTGCTGGCTTAGCAAAGTTGCATGATCTTTTTTTTCTCTTTTATCTCTCTGTCTCAGCTTCGGGTCACTTAGAAGCTGTATCTTTCATTTGGCTTATCTACTAAGAGGAGGAGCTGGTTTATATTGATCAATGCACTTTGTCCACCTATTATAATTCTGTTGGGGCTTTCTGATCCCCTGTGTGGGACCAAGTGATGATGTAATTTTTGCCTGTGGACTGTGAAAAAAAATTTAATAAACACATTTTTGACTAAAATCAGGCGGCAGGCCAAGGCTCCTCTGTGCTCCTCTGTGCCCTGCAGCAGCCGCCGCACGAGCAGCACCAGCAGCGCCTTAGCACCCGGTTGCAGGCAGCGGCCGTTCCTGCCCCCACAGCAAATCCGTAGAACTTAAAGCACCTGTATAACAGGACACAGGTGAAGCGGGAGAAAACTTTGAGAGCGGGAACCGGTCACAAAACAAACCCGGGCAGTCTTCCCAAGCTCCGCTCCGCTTGCTCGTCAACTCCTCCTCGGCTTGGCCCCTCGGCTCTAATTGATTCGCTCTGCACTCAATGCCGAATCACAGGCCGACAACGACTGTGAACACCAACAGAGGAAAGAATTGTGTGTTTCCCCCAGTTTGTAAAAAAAACAGCATAAGTCTTGGCTGCTTCTGCTGCACCCAGAGTCTTATGCGTCTTTTCAGTCTAATATTTCTGTCTGGAAAAAAATCGTTTCCTGGTTTTATGCACCCAGTAAATCCAGGTGCAGAAAAACCTAACAACTGATAATCAGGTGGAATAAAATGAACACATGAAAGTACTCCTTAATTTCATTGCCCTTGATTCACACTCTGGACCATAGTTGAGGGATAGGTCTAGGCGTAGTCCTCGCAATACACAATAGATTTGCTTGAGGCAGAGGCCAAAACTCAAAAGTCAGGAAACCAGATACAAGTAGGTGGTAACTCAGGGCAGGGGAAACAGCCTGTTGTCCGTGGAGGAGTCATTCCCTTCCCAGAAATCTGCATTACAAATTAATTAATAGTATATATTTTTTTAACATATGTTTGGTGCCAGTCCATATGACTTTAATATCTGCCTTTGGGATTCTATGTTGCAACTCCATAGGGTACATGTATCCTTTGTGAGCTTAATAAAATGTTGAAAATTCTACAAATCCTCACTCCTACATCCAAGTACTCTCATGCTACCATTCTACACTCTGCTCTGTCTGAAAAACTGCTCAACATTTTCAAAATTCTGCATTGATTTGGCTTGTAAATTATATTTTTGGAAATGTACATGTATTAACTATTTAATTTTAATACTATAGGTGATTGAAATTACGGACGAAGAAAGCAAGATTTAGCACTAAGCAACTGAATGTCAGTGCCATAAGAAGGATTATTTTGAAAAACTGACGGACATCCAGCATTCTACGTTTAAACTAGTTCCAAAAATCTAAGTGTGGCGAGGAAAGTACTATACCTGTAAGTGAAGTCTCTAATTTTGCATTTCCTTAACCCAGAGCAAAGCCATATCTGTGCACACAGCATCAGAAATAATGTAGAAAGACCACTTCAGCATCCACATCTGAAATATTATCAGAAAGACAAATTGCCTAAGCATGACAGAATAACGTTCATCTAAAGCATCATGTAATTCTAGAGAGGAAGCTCACACTGCATAAAAGAAAGTTACAACTAAAGGTTTCTTCTGGATACCATCAAAGAAAAGACGCTGAAAGAAGACTACAAAGCTGACGTTAACAACCAAAAGATTGGAAACTCACCTGTGTTCAACAACCGTTTTTAACCAGTTTCGCAAGTTTGAGACTATCTGCCTCGGGATAAAACACCTTGACCCACTCTGCTCACTCTTGCAAAAACCTTGAAAATTCACCATTTTATTGTGTTCTTGACCATCTCAGATTGTTTCCTTTTTATTGTGTACTGTTCTGTCATTCCATGTAAGTCGCCTCGAAATTATCTGTGTGCAGGAGTGATATGTAAAACTGTTAAATATAAAAATGGATTAAAGGAGCACCGTTGCGCTATAGCTAATGTAAATAAATCCTCATCCTCAGAACTACAAACCTTAAACTTACCCCAAACATAGAAAGGGTAGAAGGAACTGATGTTCTGCGACTAATGATCCACAATAGTACTCTGCACGTTCTAACGCCCTCAGTTACTGCCATTACATCAGTGCAAAGAGGTACTGATCAGTTTAATAATTAAATATCAGACTAACACCTTATTACTGCATTGCTAAGAACCTATACAAATAGATTTGAGAAAAACTTCAGTCACAAATTAAGTTGCTGTCGGAGAGGCCATTACCTAAAGACTATTATCTGCAGAAAAATTTCAACAGGTGTTACAGGGCTACTTCCCGACATTTTTGCTCAATTCAAGTGTTCAGAAGATTACACACAATTTCTTTTAGCGATAAGTGTTGAACATTATCTATACAAGTCCGACTCTAAAATCGAGGGAAATTAACCAAAGTTGGGGGAAAAAAGTTACCTGTGCTAAAAAAGATACAGCCATAAATCTTATCTCACAGAATTTGACAGAATGCACACTGGGGGAAACCACTTTCAGTGCAAAGTATGCCAAAAAAGTTTCAGGCGTAAATCTTATCTCACTGAGCATATGAGAATCCACACTGGGGGAAACCACTCTCCGTGCAAAGTATGCCAAAAAAGTTTCAGGCGTAAATCTTATCTCACTGAGCATATGAGAATCCATACTGGGGAAAAACCTTTTCAGTGCTCTGAATGTCAGAAAAGGTTTAGTATCAAACCGAGTCTATATCGACATGCATTAACCCACTCTGTGGAAAAACCTTACCAGTGCGCTGAATGCCAAAAGAGTTTCAAATTAAAATCTTATTTCACTGAACATATGAGAATCCACTCTGGGGAAAACCCTTATCAGTGCTCTGAATGCCAGGAAAGGTTTTGTAACAAACAAAGTCTTTCTCGACATCTAATAACCCACTCTGGTGAAAAACCTTACCATTGCTCTGAATGCCAGAAATGTTTCAGTAGAAAAAACAGTCTCTCTCTGCATAGAAGAACCCACACTGAGGATAAACCTTATCAGTGCACGGATTGCCAAAAATGTTTCATGAACAAAAACAGTCTCACTCAGCATAGAATAGCCCACACTGAGGATAATCCTTTTCAGTGCTCTGAATGCCAGAAATTTTTCAGTTGCAAAAGCAAACTCACTGAACATACAAGAATCCACTCTGGGGAAAACCCTTATCAGTGCTCTGAATGCCCAAAACATTTCAACCGTAAATCACTTCTAACTGCACATTTGAGATTCCACACTGGGGAAAAACCTTATCAGTGCTCTGAATGCCAGGAAAGGTTTTGTAACAAACAAAGTCTTTCTCGACATGCACTATCCCATTCTGTGGAACAACCTTTTCAGTGCTCTGAATGCCAGAGAGGTTTCAGTATAAAAAGCAGTCTCACACGGCACATAAGAATCCACACTGGGGAAAACCGTTATCAGTGCACTGAATGCCACAAATGTTTCAGTCAAAAAAGCTGTGTCACTCGCCATACAAGAACCCACACTGGGGAAAAACCTTATCAGTGCTCTGAATGCCAGAAATGTTTCAGTGAAAAACGACATCTCACGCTGCATATAATAAACCACACTGGGGAAAAACCTTATCAGTGCTCTGAATGCAAGAAATGTTTCAGTGAAAAACGACATCTCACGCTGCATATAAAAACCCACACTGGGGAAAAACCTTATCAGTGCTCTAAATGCAAGAAATGTTTCAGTGAAAAACGACATCTCACGCTGCATATAATAAACCACACTGGGGAAAAACCTTATCAGTGCTGTGAATGCACAAAAGATTTCAAACTTAAATCACTTCTAACTGCACATGTGAGATTCCACACCGGGGAAAAACCTTATCAGTGCTCTGAATGCCAGAGATGTTTCAGTGACAAAATGAGACTCACTAAACATACAAGGATTCACACTTGGGTAAAACGTTATCAGTGCACTGAATGCGACAAATGTTTCAGTGAAAAAAGCAGTCTCACTCAGCATATAAGAATCCACACTGGGGAAAAACCTTATCAGTGCTCTGAATGCCACAAATGTTTTAGTACAAAAAACAGTCTCATTCATCATATAAGAATCCACACTGGGGAAAAACCTTATCAGTGCTCTGAATGCCAAATATGTTTCATTCAAAAAAGAAGTCTCGCTCAGCATATAAGAACCCACACTGGGGAAAAACCTTATCAGTGCTCCGAATGCCAGAAATGTTTCATTGGAAAAAACAGTCTCATTCATCATATAAGAACCCACACTGGGTATAAACCTTATCAGTGCTCTGAATGCCAGAAATGTTTCAGTGAAAAAAGCAGTCTCACTTACCATATAAGAATCCACACTGGGGAAAAACCTTATCAGTGCTCTGAATGCCAGATATGTTTCAGCCAAAAATCTCATCTCACTCCACATGTGAGAATCCACACTGGAGAAAAAAAAATATCAGTGCTCTAAAGGTCCGAAAAGATTCAGAGGTAGAGATGGTTACAAGCTCCTTAAGAAAACACACCATCAAAATAATTCAGTTCTCCAAATGCCAGAAAAGCATCTTTTTTAAACTCAATCTCACTCTACATGAGCAGACGCACAGAGGGGAAAACATTACCAATTTCTGTGAATGCAAGAAATTCCTATTTGATAGGCACAGCCTCACTAAATATAAGCGACTCAATACTGATGAAAAACCTTATGAGTGCTCTGAATGCCAGAAAAGCTGCAGAGAAAAACGCTATCTCACCATGAGAAACTCCACACTGGAGAAAATCCTTATGCCATAAAAGCTTGAATCTGAAAGACAGTGTTATGCTTCATGAGAGATCCCACATTGGGAAAAAACCTTATGAGTGCTCGAAATGCAAGCAAAGTTTTGGTTACAAATTACTTCTCACTTGACATGAGTGAACTCACACGGGGGGGAAAAGCCTTAAGTATGTTCTGAATATCAGATAAGGTTTAGTCTTGAATACAATGTCATTTCACATGAGATAATTCACACTGGACTAAAGCCATATACAGGAGGGGAAAGCCAGAAACGTTCTACTCGGAAAGGAGATCTCACTAAACATGAGAAATGCATCCACACCAGGTGAAAAGAAAGGCGTATCTTGAGTTGCAGAAAAGCTTCTAACAACCTGACTTTACATCAGAAAGCACATATTGTAGTTGCAATAGAATTCATCAAGAAACTCTTGCAGGATAACTTAGGGTGCCCGCATGCAACCTCCAAAGAAATTTCAGGCCTGGAAATATTTGTAATTGCAACAGAATCCACAATTTGAGCATCTGAAAGTTACAAAACTCTCAAGGTCTTTACTTTACACAGAGAAGTGTTAGTACTTGAAAAAATCAACTAATTGCCAAAAGAATCACAATAATAATGTCTTAAATTTTACTCCACCCAAAAGGTTTCTACTCACTCTTGTTTTTTAACATATGACTGATATCTATTTTTTCATGATAAGATTAAGCCTATGCGGTGTTCCTCAGTGATGAATTCGGCAAAGTGACAAAAAAACTCTGGCGGTCTACGCGGAGTTCCGCGAGCAGTGAAGTGCGTAATGGTCATGCCGTTTGTGGTGATTTCATCCCATGTCGGAGGATCATTTGGCCCTTCTCTTCCAGGAAGTTACGGATCTCTTTGCCAAGGGAGCTATCAAACGCGTCCCTGTGCCAGAAGTAGGTCGGGGTTGCTACTCCCACTATTTCTTGATACCCAAGAAGGACAAAGGCCTGCATCCTATCTTAGTCCTCAGGGACATCAATCGCTTCCTCCGAAAGGCGAAATTAAAGATGCTAACCTTGGCTTAGGTCTTCTCTGCCTTCAACCCTGGAGATTTGATGGTAGTGTTGGACTTGTAGGACACTTACTTTCACATCCCCGTCTTGCCTGCCCACCAGTATTACCTACGGTTCACGGTAGGCCACACGCATTTTCATTTTACCACGCTCCCCTTTGGCCTTACCCGCTACCCCGGGTGTTCACGAAAGTGATGGCGGTGGGCCAGCGCATCTGCGCAGATAAGGGGTTCCAGTCTTCCCCTATCTCGACGACTGGCTGTTGAAGGCGAGCTCGCCCAGGCTGTCGTCTCCCACCTCCAGACTACGACAGACTTCCTACATTTGCTGGGGTTCACAGTTAATGTGCTGAAGTAGCACCTGATTCCCTCCCATAAGCTCTTTTTCATCGGAGCGGTTCTGGACACAGCGCAGTTTCGGGTCTATCCTCCCGAGCAGTGAGCCCAGGATATTCGGGCTATGACACCGATGTTTCAGCCTCCATCCCGGTTTTCGGTGAGAATGACCCTGAGGCTGCTGGGCCTCATGGCCTCCTGCATCCTGCTGGTGCAGTATGCCAGATGGCATATACGTGCTCTCCAGTGGGCGCAGCACCAGGGAATCTTACCGATGTCGTTCGGATTTCAGTGGGGACGTCAGTTGCAGTGGTGCTTAACAAGCCAGGATTGGGTCAACAGCAGATCCTTCTCTCTTCCCCAACCTGAATTCACAGTAGTGACGGATGCGTCACTCCTGGGATGGGGCAGCCATATGGGAATGGTGGAGATCAAAGGTCTATGGCCTCTGGCGGAGTCCAGGCACCACATCAACCTTCTGGAGCTCTGGGTGATTAGTCTTGCACTGAAGGCATTCCTTCTTTCTGTCAAAGGAAGAGTGGTGCAGGTGTTCACGGACAACACCACCGCCATGTGGTACTGCAACAAACAGGGCAGGGCAGGGTAGGATCGTGGACCCTATGTCAAGAGGCTCTTCTCCTTGGACATGGCTGGAACAACAGGGCATACCTCTGGTGGTTCAACACCTAGCAGGTTCCCTGAACGCCAGGGCGGACAAACTCTGCTGCCGGTGCATGATGGATCACGAATGGCGTCTTCACTGTAAGGTGGTGCAAGGTCTCTTTTAGCAGTGGGGAGAGCCTTGGTTAGTTCTATTCGCCAACAAGGAGAATGCGCAGTATCTGCAGTTCTGCGTGTTGGAGTTTTCGCGACCGGTCCCAAGTCATTCTTGTGCCTCCTGACTGGTCACGAAGAGTCTGGTACCCCGAGCTCTTGAGCATGGCCATCGATCCTATTGTTAACTGATTTATGAAGTGAATTACTCATCTCTTTCCTCCTTCTCCTTTCGTAATGCCCCAGTGGGACTTGAATCTTGTCCTCACTTATCTTATGTGTGTTTCCTTTGAACCCCTACATAATTGTCCTCTTCGCCTCTTTTGAAGACTGCTTTTTTGCTTGCCATCACCTCTGCTCGCAGGGTGAGTGAGCTTCAGGCTTATCTTCCAGACCTCCCTTTCTTGCTGTCCATCCAGACAAAGTAGGCCTCCGTACTAAGCCCTTTTTTCTGGCCAAAGTGATGACATCTTTCCACATAGGTCAGACCATCACATTGCCTACCTTCTTCCTGCCTCTGAACCCTCCCAAAAAGGAGGGTAGATTCCGCTGTCTGGACCCAAAACGTCTTTCTACCTAGACCGCACGAAAGATTTCCGGGTGGACGATCAACTCTTTGCGTATTATGTGGGCACCAAGAAAGGTCGGGCAGTGCACAAAGGTACCATCTGTCGATGGGTCTTCCTATGCATTAAGATCTGTTATTCTTTGGCTAAAAAGGAACCTCCAGTAGGACTGCGTACCCACTCTACCAGGGCGACGGCAGCCACTACTGCTTTGGGACATGGAGTTCCGCTGGTTGACATCTGTCACACAGCCACGTGGGCATCCCTGCACATGTTAACTAAGCATTACTGCCTGGATATTCAAGTCCGGAGAGACGGTTTCTTTGGCCGTTCCTTCTGCCAGGCAGCCACGTGGGCATCACTGCACACATTCACTAAACATTACTGCCTGGATATTCAAGTCCGGAGAGACGGTTTCTTTGGCCGTTCAGTTCTCCAGGACTTTCTGGTGTGAACTTGTTTCGCAGACCCTCCTCCTGGTTTGGTATTGCTGGGGTATCTATTCTAAGGTAATGAATCTATAACTAATAGTCTCTTTCAGATGAAAAGTTACTTACCTTCGGTAACGATGTATCTGTAAGAGACATATTAGGTATAGATTCCCTACCTCCCCACCAATCCTCCCCATTCTGCACACTGACTTCTAGGGATAGGGACTCCGTTACAGGGCCCTAGTTTTGTGCACCACGGGTCAGTGTCTTGCATGGCTCTGTGCTTCTGGCATGGAACGTCGTATCAGAACTGACATTAGTGCACAGGAGCGGAGTCTAAATAGACACCACTGCGTCATCCCGGCGACCACGACGCCCATGACGAAGGCGGAGTCGACCGATGCCACCTACCGACACGTGGGGGTACTGCTAAGTAAAAATTTCTTCAGATCCAGTCTGACGCCTGGGGGTAATTCTAAGCTAAGGAATCTATAACTAATATATGTCTTACAGATACATCGTTACCAAAGGTAAGTAACTTGTTCGTTTTGTGCCTACCAGGGATGGTGCATCAATTGAGAAAGAGGGCAGATAATGAACAACAATATTATAGAAGAAAACTGGGTGGACGCCTGTACATAGCCCTGGTGAACACCTTAATTGATAGTTAATCGTTCAGACACCTGGCCCTGGGTTCTCCAGCAAAGCTGGGCATAATTACCCTCATGTAGACTGATCAATAGGCTCAAGAGCCTCCTGGGATGGCCCATATCACCCCAAACCTTCCATGCCCTGCTTCGTGTCAAAAACAGATTTAAGGTCGATGAAGGCAACATACAAGTATCCCTGCCGACCACAACGATCTTGCAATAGAGTGAAAGGAAGCGGAAACCTGATGAATCGTGGATATCTTCTTCCTAATGCCTGTCTGAAAGGGGGATACAATGGCTTTAGCTGCAGTCCATTTCTCAATCTTGCTCAAGACCAATTGGGCAGAAATTTTCTTCGCACAGTTGATCAAGCTGATCAGCCTGTAATTGGCTGGATGGAATCTATCCCCCTTCTTATATATCGGGAAAACGTCTGCTCCCTTCCAATAGTCAGGTACTGGGGCACCACTGATAATGGCATTAGTTAAGAATAGGTTATACCAAGACTATTTATCTCTTTCTAGCAGAAGGATATAAGCTTGAATGCTGTCTAATCCTGAAGCTCTACCTCTGGTTATTACATACAGAGCTGAGGATGTCGGCCAGGTAAAGGAAAGGGTCAGGTACAGCTATAGAGTTGTCTGTTTACACAGTCCCCAGCACAGTGTCCGGCTCATTAGAAGGAGTGACTGAATAAAGATTGGAGAAATGATCAACCCAGGTCTGAGAAGAAATGTTATTTTGCAGAGGTGAAGTAGAGACCTCTCTCCCCTCCACTTTATAAGTGCCCAAAACCTGGTGGAGTTCTTATGAGAGCAATCCAATGTGAGTTCCTGCCATCTTTCTTCCTCCCATTCTTTCTTAGCCCGAGCCTGGGCCCTTTTATAGCTCTCTCCGTCCAGACTGATTTCTGAGATGTCCTTTGTGAAGGATATCTACATGAAAGTCTGAATTCCTTATTAAACCAATTGTTTACTTTATGAAAATTCCGTTTGTGGACTTTAATAGGGGCTATAAGGTTGTACAATATTTTCTTTAAGTTGTTGTGGAAGCAGTCATTGGCATGCCACACTCTTAGTTCTTACAAATCAATTTCCCAAAGGTAGTGATAGATTGATCTCACCTCGCCAGATGACCAAAATATTGTTGATACACACATATAACTGAAATCCCAATTGGCACAGACAAACCACGGGATCAAAAGCAGTGATTGGGATAGGACAGGTACTAAACACTATTTTCCCTTGTTCATGTAAAATAGTCCCAAATCCAATACAATAAGAAACCTCTTATCTGGCCTATATTACTTTTCAAATGGTAATGACTCTACAAAAAGCATTTATCTTACAGCATAGACACTATACACAAACATTAGTCTTATATTGAAGTTTGTTTATTTATCAAAAATATTTATATATTTACTTTTTTTAAACATTTATATTTTTTTCCAGATTTTTTTGTTATTTCTTGTAAACATAGTGATACACAAAAACGCAGTTCTCATTACTCTTTCAAATTGGACAAGAAAATATTAAAATTTTCAAAACAATGTTTTATGTGGTCCGACAGACCCCAAATTTATCTCTGTCATTCTTCCATTCTCACCTATCATTCCACTCTTTCATACCCTCCAACATACCACACAAGCTAAATCACAATAAAAAACACATCTGGTTCGACAAAGCCTACTCCTTATTCCTCTTTGTTCTTTTTCATAAAGTTCCAAAATTCAAGAGATGCAGTCCGTCAATTTGGTATTAGCTATTTCTTCTTTTTGGTTTAATCCTCGAGTAGAACTTTCTGATGTGTCACTGGCCTACGTGCGTTTCGGTTAAACATAAATTAAATTCACCTTCTTCAGGACCAAAGCGTTCCAAATTTCATCCTTGGGATTTGTCTGGGAGTTTATATGTCTCTCAGAACACTGAGGTTTTTTGGCATTACCATCTTTTAATCCGATCCTCACAGATAGAAGATGAAGAGAGGAATCAGTCATCTGTTTGATCTCCTTCTATTGGACACAAGGTATAAAATGCTGCATTTTGTGGAGCTTCAAGCTTTGCTTTTGTTATCCAGATTCCGCAGTTGTGGTGACTCTATCTGTTAAACTAGTTTAAAATGGGACTTAATGTGTCCCAATCTCTCAGTAGTGGCTTTTATGTTTTCTTAGAGTTTTCAAAGTAGGAGTGATTGTCTCTTGGGATAGTATTATGTATAACCCAATTAGTGTCCTGCGCTTGCGTCCGTGGCTGCATCCATCTGATGTATCACTACTAGGGTAGAGCGCAGGACTCTAATTGGGTTATACATAATACTATCCCAAGAGACAATCACTCCTACGTTGAAAACTCTAAAAGACCATAAAAGGTACTTTAATACCCAGGCATGAAGTCATCGTCGAGCTGTTTAGATAATCCACCTGTCTCGCCACCTCTTCCCCACTCCATCCTTAACACCTTCAATGCTATGGCTTTTCCCGTCCTGTGCCGAGATTTCTGAAATCTCTTTGTTCCATGACGAGTTCACCTTGTCATCCGCACAGGGTATGTAAAGCTGATGACGAGCTGAGCTCGTCATCAGCATGGAATGGGTTAACCAGTAGCCTAGCCAGTGTGCCCTGGGCCCCAAGGCAAGAAAGGAAATGTGACCTCTGCCCTTTATTTGGACTGTGGAAAACAGCAATAATCATTGTTCTGTGGGCCCCTCAGGCCTCTGTTTGAACTGTGACAAACAGCAGTTATCAGGGTTGAGTGGGCCTTTAAAGCATCTGGCACCTGGTGCCACTGCACCTGCTGCACCAATGGGAAGGTAAGCCCCTGCCCTCTAACAGCTTCTATTCTAGCCCTACTGGAGAACCAACACTGCCAAGTACTGATCTGGCCATATATGCAGGCATGCAGCCGTCTCTTCCACTGAAGGGATTTAAGTCGCATGAAAGCAGCATGCGGGAAACAACCATTTTCTGAGGTAAAGTCAGCCAACACCTCGTCTGTTCCAACCTGAATCCATTTAAAACCAGGGACGAAAAAAACTAATCATCGTCATCCCTTGCTTATCAGAAGGGTAAAACAGATTCATCTAACATTACAGTGTACCACATACCAAATTGTGATTCTCTTTACAAATTAAAACACGCATGCATATAGAAAGGGGCGCCTTTGGCCAAAATAGCCATTTTCCCTACCCATACTTTTAACACATCTTATACAAAAAATGCTAATTACATTGTCATCTAGAAATAGTCATTAGCGCCTACTCATAACCAAATGCCACTTTGAATTGTCTTTCACTTCAAGCTTTCAAAAGTAAATTGATATAAATGCAGTATTGGTTTTTTTGACATTGTGTACTCTTACCAAAATTTAGAGCATCAATTGTATATGACACACCATAGAAAAAGGAGTTGTTTATATATACTAAACCTCCAGAAACGTTCTATTAACCAGTTATAAAGTCACATCTAGCTTAGTTAGTTTATAGTCTTCTTTTTTTCTAATAGAAATTATTTCACATCGTTACTGAATCTGCTTGGCTAAACACTTATAAGGTCCCAAAGGCGAGACCTATTGGCTATTACAATGCTTGTTATTGATTGAGTACATTGAGCAGCAGAACTTTTGATTAAGTCCTGAAGAATGCTGCAAACACCTCTTTGGAGGGTTAATAGGCTGAAACATGTTGACGTCTTATTGACTCTAACAGTGCATATATATTTCTCCCACAGTGTCCTGTTTTTAAACTTGGCCCAGGGGAGTACAAATAATGTAAACAACATACCCTTTAGCAAGTTTTAACTTTCACTCTGCTGCCCCCACTACCCTGAGCTCATTATTGTGGTATTTAGTATATCTTTCTCAATAACAAAATATGCCTGAACTCCTCCCTCTCAGTGAGGGGGTTGTATCATGGTGTAAGGAGATTCCCAATAAGGAAGCATGCCAACTATGGTGGGTAAGGGAAATCGTCCTTTTAAAGGGATATTTCATCTTAGCTAGGACTTCATTGGCAACAGTAATCCTCAGAGACCCAAGGGTTTCTTGATTGTGGTAGAAATCCATTTTTACCCCTTCATTGTACGTTCAAGCACAGACCATTGAATGAAATGTTGTGATCTATGTAGGGAAAATACTCTGTGCACTGAGGAATTGTGTTAAAATAACAGAAAGTTGATAATCGCATTTACTACCATCTCATACCTGGATTTATCTAGAAGAGAAGTCTGTTAATTCCAGCAGATTTTTGATACCACATGGTATAAGAAATTAGGGGATCTTTATCTGATATCTTTATCAGTAAATTATCTGAAATTATTGAACATAAACTTTTCCAAGTATTATTTCTAAAGATTAAGGAAGGTCTATATTGGTCTTTTCGAAACTAACCCCAGTGTGTATGAGTACAGTAACCACCTCTCTCAAATCAATATTGTGCTTGTTTTAGTGAGAAATCTAAATGATGTAGGAGAAACCAGGAACTGGTGTCAGTATTTTTCTTAGGAAGCTTCAAGTTAGAGAGTGAAAACACTTTTTAGAATGTCCCAAAAATTGTAATAAAGATATTTCAATATGTTTGACAAAAATAATAGGCACATTTCATGACAATATTGAAATGGGAACTAACAGGAACAAATATTTACACAACATTACAAAAATATTACAGACTCAATTTTAGCAATACAGGAAATACTGATAATCCATTTGGTACAAAGTGGTTGCTTGTAGTGTCAACACACTACGTTGTCTGTGATAGCTTTTAAATGAAGACATTTTTAATGCACCCCATTTTACTTTCAGATTTACAAATGTCCCCTTGGGTTACCACCTCCTGTTACTGTTTTTCAGCCCACATATGGTTTCAAAGCTCAATACATACCATAACAATGTATTACATATTCAGAGAAACTATTAACATTCCCCTTCCAAATTCTGAATTGTTAAATGGGCTTAGTACATTTCAAAAATGTGTTTAGCATTTGCAAACTCTGTGAATTACTGAACCAGTAGATTTTTTAACAATAAAACATGAGGCAATTTTTCTCAATCTCCTCCAAATTAAGTTTGCTAATAATGTTAGTTGAATGATAACCGGTGCACATACCTATTTAGTTGCTTCTGATCAAATAAAAACCCTCACACATAACCCTTACACAATACTTAAAGACAACATTTGCAAATATATTTAACAAAACATTAAAGCTAGATGTCAGAAATTCTGTTACTTAAACAGGAAAGCAGCTAAAGAAGACTCTGGACATAAAATAAGATGTAACCATAATCTTTAGATACATTTTCTGAGTTTCAGGAACAATGTGTGTCTTCTGGGTTTACTCTAAACCGCTATAATAAACATATTCAATACTTTTAGATTTGATCTGTTTGTACTGGTTTCTATTGCAGACAATAATCTAGATTTAGACTAAGGATCAATTCCACCCATGGCTTTTAAAATCTATTTATCAATGATCTCTATTAGTGTTATCGCAACTAAAACTGTAATAGAACTGATCTGAGAAATGGACCTTCAAGTATTACGCTCAGTCAATTTATTGAACAAATTATGGAGTTAAAATCTGAATAGATTAGATCTACAATCATTGCCTGACCACTGTATTTTATATCAATAGATTACTTATCAGCACATTTTCTCCAAGTACAATTCAATCATCTTCTATTTTTCGTGGAGCTCGTGCTGGGTCTGTTAGAACTCTTTTAAAATATGTCATTTAAATATCCAAAAGTTCAGGAATTCTAGTTTCAAGCCTGGACAAACCTTAATGAATGCTACACCAAAAGATGCCCTTCTGTTCCTACATTTTATTGTGCATTATGATTCAGAAATGTCATGTTTTTGCTTTCGGAGGTCAAATTCTAAACGTATTTATTGTTGTTGCCAGCAGAAACATATTTTTTTTTTTTTGGCAGAGTTTTTTATAGCGCGAACTTGACCCGAACCGAATCGGGTATCAGAGCGCTTTACATAGCACCAGTTACGTTACATGAGGACACATATTAATTTTTGTTAGGCACGGGGAGATTAAGTGATTTGCCCAGAATCACAGGATGTCTGGCGTTGTTTCCGAGACTCGAACCCAGATCCCCAGGTCCGAGGTTGAGCGCCCTAGCCGTTAGGCCAACTCCTATCCCACATTATCACTAATTGAGAAGATAACAAGTGTTCTTGTGATGCTTGCTAGAATGGGATGTGTTTAATCAAAAAGTGGATGGAACTCCAGTTTAAGAGACAATTTTACAAAAGTGTATGGATTTTGTATATATTTCAAATTGTTGATTTCCAAAATGGCCTAAATCCATAAATTGAATTGAAATTCAAGTTTATCATTTGAATCCTATTGTTGGAAAATATGTGATTTTGAACCCCATGAGGTGGTTCCTTTCCAGAAAGCATTCAAGTTGTAATCATGAGTCAAATAATGCTGAGGAGGTTAAAATATTCAAATTGAATTCTAATTACTTATGAAATGTTCATTGTTCAATATATTTCTCTTAGTATTTTAATGTGAGGACTTTATTACTCAAGGAAAATAATTAGTATTTGTTTTTCTATATGTAGGAAGCATTACATTAATGAAATCACTGTATCCCACCTTCTTTGTTTCCTTTCCTGTTCTTTATGAACGTTTCTATTGTTGAACTTTAAAGATTGCCCGAAATTAGGAATTGTGCTCTACATAACTTTGCTGTGTTACAGTATGTTGATTTTTATGAACTACTTTTGTCTCTTATGTGTATGGCAACTGATGTTTAGTTTTGCTTTAATAATCAGCTTATGTTTATTAGGTTTTATAATTCAATAAAATGTTTCAAACACAACAAATGGTAGTTGATATGTATTTACAACTTTTTATTGTATGGGCACTTTCAAAGGGGCCAAAAATCTGGTCTGTGGGATGACGGAGGATCACATTGGCATCAGCATGCAGAGTTTTGGGCAGGTGATTAGGGGTACATGTAAGGTTGGAAGTAGGGAGAACAAAGCATGTACATTGTGTGGACTGTGACTCCTGTAGTTATTATGAGGGATACCATGCTACCCTGTAAATGAATCCCCTGGTGATTATTATCAACAAACTTTATTCAGTTTTATAAAAGAAAAATATCTTCCAAGTAACAGATTGACAAATATAATATGTCCAAGTTAATCAGAACACAAGATAAAAATTCATGAATTACAGTACAGAAGTTAATCGCAGCTTGACCTGAGTCTAACAGCGACCCGTAAAAAGTTAAGCGTATGCAAAACAGTGTCATTAGAGAGCAGTTGTGAAACGATAAGAGCTGGTCTCACCCTCCTAAAACTCGCTTTTTTGAGAATGGGAATAATAATTTACTTTCTAGGGACAGCATAAAAACTACAAAACATTCAAAAAGTGCATCATGTCCTGAGGAGACTCACCGTTGCAGCCACAGGGCATGAGGCATGAGGCCTCTGTGGGAGCCGCGAGGGTGTGCGAAGAGGTTATGGAAGAGGTTGAGCCTAAACTGGGTCAATAGAAAATGATCATGGATGCTTTTAAGCCCTAGAAGATGAGGTCCGGTGGTTGGTACAGTTTTTAACACAAAATACATACGCACACTAGGCTTACACAGCTCATTTCCCTCTCTATCACAGCGGCTCATTCTTAAAAAAAACTCTTTGACCAGAGAAAGGTCTCTCTTACATATGCGCTCAGGGTTAGCAAATAGTTCCTACCTACCCTGAAGAGGCCAACTCTTACATAAAGGAGCCATCGGATGCTTGAGACATGGTCAAATGAAAGGCATTCTCGTAGGACATCTTTGCTAAGTATATTTTCTTAATTAGCCCAAATATTAAGCCACAAAGCCAGGGGACAGAAAGCCAGTACATCTGAGCGGAAAGGCATCCCCAACTCTTCATGCACAACATAAAACGGGGTGCTTTGTGGGACAGAAAGGGCCCATCGCAGGAAAGAGTTTTCAGCACTTTGCACCTCCCCTACCCCAATGTGGCCCCATATCTCACTCCCATAACTAACCTTTAAAATATATTTGGCTTCATATATCTTCAAAAGAGCCGCTATTGGCTTCCCTCCCACTCTGCTGGCAAAGTTAAAAACAGCTGCAAAAGCTTTCACTATACCGCCTTTCTTCCACGTAAGCAAAGGGCACAAACGCAAGGAATTTTCAAACACAACTCCCAAATAGAGGAAACCATTGGTCTTCGATATTGACGAAAATCCGAATTTAAAAGTGAACTGCTTAGCTTTACGAGGTTCCACCTGCATAATGAACGACTTGGAATGATTAAACGAAAGGTACAAGTCCTTCATAAAAAAGGCAAAAAAATTCAGAAGAAGTTGTAGGCACCTAGCTGTCCTCGCCAAGGACTGCATCGTCCACGTATAGGAGGACTGGCAGGCTACGCTTGCTTACCTGGGGACAATCCGCATTTGTGGCCGAGAGGGCCTTCTCTAAGGAATTAATATATAGGTTAAAAAGAAAGAATACTAAAATGCACCCCTGACACACTCCTCTCTTAAAGTCAAGCTGACTGGACACTTTCAGATCCTTTGAATAGCAAACAACCGCGGTTGAATCACAGTGAAGATCCCTCAGAAATAAAATTATGTTACTGTCAATGCCAATGGAGGACATCAACAGCCACAGCTTGGACCTATTGAAACAGTGGAATGCTGAGGACAGGTCCATGAAGGCTAGGTATATGGGGCTGGAACGAGCCACAGTGTATTTGTTCAGTACCATGTACAGGTTTAAAGACTGTTCCACAGTGGAACGACCTGGGTGAAAGCCGTATTTGATTTCGGATAAAAAGTTGTTTTCATCAACCCAAGATACAAGTGTGTCAAGTACCAAGTGGCCCACCATCTTCACCACAGAGTCCAGAAGATAAATGAGCCTATAACAATAGGTACTGTAAATTAGCATTATCTCCAGATAGAAACGGGCTGTTAATAATGCCCCAGAACTTTGAGCTATTACACAGTGTACTAGCCTCCACTAAATCGATCCAGGCCTCCATCTTCAGGGCCGACTCGCAAGTTGATAGTGCAGCCTTATATGCTATTCGTAGGCCTTTGACCGCCAGCTGGTCTCGGGGCTTAACACCCAAGGCCTGTCTCAGGTTCCTGGAAGCCTGGGAGCACGTTGAACCACCGTGGACCTGGTTGCTTACAGCCCCCTCCCGAGGCCCATAGTAACTTCCTTATGACAGTAGACATGGATCCAAATGCACCCATGATGTCCAGCGCACTTGCCCCATCATCGAGACAGGTTCCAAACTTGCTGCAACACTGAGTTAAAAGGGACTCGTGGAGTAGCTCTGGGACACTACACCCCCACTTTACGCGCCTTCCCGCTTCCACCACTTTAAGGGGGACACCAGCCCACCTTGGCATGTCATAGTGTTCGGGTCTAGCCTGTTAAGACACAAATGGGGTTGTGGTCACTACATTCACTCGCCGGCACAGAAAAATCTGTAACCAGAGAATAAGGGGGATAGATACAAAGGTGAATTCAATAAAGTTCTCACACCCTATTCCAATAAAGGTGGGAGTAATGTCTGTTTTCCCCAGAGGCAACTTATTAATTACAGATGTTAGATCAAATTCAAGCATGATGGAGTTAAGCTCAATGTTCAATGTGTAAGCCTGCTTGTCGTGCACAGCCCATAGCTTCCGCTCCTCCTTGCCTGATGTTCCCACAGATATGAGTGTTAAAGTCCCCTGTCAAACAAATGTAGTGATAACTCTGACCTTTCAAGATGCTATCCTGAAGTACAGACCCCAGCAGAGTTATATAGCTCGCATCCAGGTGTGTAATTCCCACGTTGTAAAAGTTTACCAGAAGTAGCTCGCTCTTTCCACTGGATAACAACATCACATGTAAATTGGGAGAGACGTATAATGAGGTAGTGGAGATGCCAAGGACAGCTGGAGAAACAAAGTTGATAAGCCCCTCCTTTGCTCTCCCTGACCTGGATGGGGTAGCTGGAATGAAGAGGGTTTTATAGCCATCCAGGTGATGATTATTGTCTACAGCCCATGTTTCCTGTAGGCATATCACATCAAAACAAACTCTTAACAAGAGCCAACCATTTGGTGTTCTCAATCTCGCTCTCCAGCCCCGCGATATTCCAAGAAAGACATTTACACCCTCCATTCACACTCCATGCCTGTTCCGGGGGCGATACATTTTCCTGGGATGCGGGTGCCACAGGGTCCGAGAGACCACACATCGTCAATCACAATCTTCCAATGAGCTCAGAGGAGTAAACCTATTTGGTGTGCTTACCCCTCTAATCCTCTCTGTACGACCCCTATGGCCCACCTCTTGGAGCTCCTCGCTCTGGGACCGTAGTTGGTAATAATTGAGTCTGTTGAAGTATCTCCGCGTCAAGATTGCTGAGTTCCAACACCTGTAGTTAGACTGGACAACGTGCTTAAAATTCGGTTTACCATGACTGGATTGTTAAAATTGATGATAATGCAGTCCCCCAGCCAGGATTTCTTGGTACTACCAACCCACTGTGTCTGGCGCACCATGAGAGTTTGCTTTTCCTCCCTAAGCCCTGGGGCAATGTTGGAATTGAGCCAGTGCACCACCTTTTTGTTCAGCTGGTAAAAGTCTTGGTCCCGGGGTTGAGGCATGGTACTCTAGTTAACACCACAACAAGCGGAGTGGACTCAGGTAGGAGATGAACAGAGCCCAAACTAGGAGAATAGTTATTCAATTCCCCAGGGGGCATGGCTTCCAGCTTCCCACCTATCATCGGAACTGTACAATCCGCCCACTTTGAAACCCTGAGATTGAAGACTGAGAAGAAACTGGGTTCAGGGTGACCCCCGCCCCCCTCCAGTTGGCTGGACGGTCTTTAGGGTCAGTCCTGGGCATAATAGGTGGCGTTGTATCTCCTACCATGCGACTAGGCTGCTTCGTGATAGACACTGCTCTGTCTCCTGCGCCCGTGCCACTACCACTGGACCTGGAAATGGTGGTCAAGATCATAGACCTTGTAGGAGGGATACTTGTGGAGAGAAGGGAGGCGATCAGTGCAGACTGAGTGATTTCCAGTGCAGAACGTCGTAGTAGGATGGGGTCCAATTTAGTTCCAAGTGCTGACAGCAAGGCCGCTTTGAGCATGTCTAACGAAACAGCATCCAGGTTAGGCACTACTCGGTGTACTGCTGAAGATGCCTGTGATCCAATATTCTTTCTGCGTTTACAAGGGCCCCCATCCGAGGGGCGCTTCCTTTTAGTGCCTCCAGGGCCCAACCCATTGCCAGGGGTCATGTCAGGGGCTGACCTAAAAATTGGCGACTGGGCACCGACCCACGTGACAACAACTGGTGTAAGGGGGGTTAATACCCACAGCCTGGTTTTGAGGCATATCTTGAGGTATGTCCACCAAGCCTACTTGAGGGGACTGAGGCTGAGTATGGGAACCGGCATATGGAGCAACAGAAGAAACCACTAGGGAAGGGTAGGAAGGTGAGCGAGATAATTGTCTAAAAGCCAATTCAATCTCCTTGTCCCGAACCTCAGCAGCGTGCTACAAAAAGCATCCTATGTATAACTTTTAAGTTTTCTTTCTTTTATAAAACCGGATACATTTTGTTGAATCCCCTAATGTATAGAAGAAACATAGATTAGACAGTACTTGATCTTAAAGTAAGCCTTTTCTGCCTGCTATTGCTTCATTTGGGGAGCCAAGTTTACACAGGCAGTAACTTGATTGGTATGAAATACAATCTTTGGCATCACTATCTCCTTATGCCTTTAGTCTCTTATCTGTAAACACTTTGAGTGCTTGGAAACGGGCTCTGTTAAATTACAGAGTGCTTTAAAAAATCCGTGTGAACCCCCCAACAAGATGTTTAGTTCACTGAGTTGGGCAGACACAAACCTCGCTCATTTATTCCTGGCTTGACCTCTTTGCCAAAATATTGTGTTTGAGAACTCTCTATTCAAGGTCTGGGCAGCTTGCACTCAGTGGCATTTTCTTGATAAGAACAGTCCCGGTCTCACCATCACAGACAGTGACATCCACTTTGTGTAACAAACAAGATGGAAGCTATAAAACCAGGAGATTTGTTTTTCAGCCTCCCCTTGTGACAACTTGGGTTCCCAAGAGCTATCTCTTCGTTTTTAACAGTTACAGGAATAACTTAATTCAAACTAAACATTTGAAGTAAGTTTGTGATAGAAAAACAGGACTGTAACATTGGGTAGTCTGAGATGCATACTTCGTATCATCCCACTTGTACCATACAGCAAGCGGCAGCTAAACCACCACCCAACTGATTAGCCATCTTTAAACACTGTAAAAACGTGCATGTACACTCTGGGGCTGCCAGCTGCATCCCGCTTATGTTGTAGGTCCTCTCTGCCGTGCTCGACTCCGAGCATAATATTGCATCTAGTCGGACATGGAGATCATGCAGTGCCGAAAAATAGGAGTAGTCCCAGTTATGCGGGTGATGGGTTGTCCACACATCTACAAAATTCCATCTGGCTTGCCAATCTTGTCTATATTTCGATAACCTGTGGACCGGAGAATCCGGTAATGGAGGATGCGACCTATCGTGAGCGAAATCCGATATTGAATTAAAATCTCCTCCCAACACTACTGGACCCGTGAAATAGTGTGTCAATGTGCCGGACATGCGGTCCAGGAACCGCGCCTGGTCTATATTTGGTGTATATATACTACATAACTCTACGTCCCTGCCATTTAATCGCCCCTTAACCGCTACAAACCTCCCCTCTGAGTCTATGGTTTGCTTAGTCTCCTGAAAGGGGACCCCTGCTCTAATCCAAATCAATGCCCCCTCACGAATAATGAGTACGATGTACTAAAAACCTGCCCCCTCCCCCTCCATCTGCGCTGCAATGCAAGTCCCTCCGATCTTGTACGCATGAACCTTATGTCGTCTCGTCATGGTGCGTGGTCCCCTTACATTCCAAGTGATGCAACGTAAATCAGGTATTGTCCCCATCGTAGTAAAGTAACCATTTCGCCTCTCCTTGCACAAATATGAACACACCGGTGATTCCCATGCCCAAACCAATCCCCCAACCTCCCAAGAACAGGTCCTAGAACAACACTGCTAGACCCCATCCAAACGAGTTTAACCGGTAACATACTCCTAAGCCCACCAGTAGTCACTGCGGGCGTGCCTTATGGGCAATGGGGGGGGGTCAGTGCCAACGGGCGACCGCTTATGTACATTATATATCTTGCTTCGATCCCCCAAGTAGCCACAGTTTCATTAGCCCACCCGTACCCCTTCACTTAGATATGCGATCTGCTGCACACTGTTCGAAGTCCCACCTCGGTTCGGCCTCCCAAAGGACCCCTGGAGCTGCGTCCTTCGAGCCAGAGAGGCTGCGACAGAACGGAGACGCCGTGAACTGCAATGTGCCAACATCCCTCTTCTTAAATGGTGCCTATGGACCAGCCTTCCCTTTACATATACCAGCCCCTGTGACAGCCCCCTAAACTGCAAAACATCATTCATCCAATAGTCCGTCTGCTGTGGCCGGGGTGACCTGCGGCATCCTCAGGCTTCCTGCTTCCGAGGCATCGGTGTCAGACTGTGCTTTGTCTCTCTCTGAGTCCGTACTCCCCGATGACTGCGACACCCTCTCTCCAGTCAGCGCCGTCACCGCTTCAAAAGCCCCCTGCCTTTCCAACTCCGTCTGTGACTGAGATAGTTTCTGCATACCCAGCCATCGCCTCCTGATCCGCTGTGGCTTGCTCCAGTGAAATTCCCTCGAGGACAACTGGTGGCGCCTCTCCATGTGGTCTGTCCCTGCCCTATAGGCTTCCAACCAGGGCCATGCGTCCTCTGGGATATCATGGAAGTGAGTGCCCCATCTAACATTATTTTCAGTCTGGCTGGGAATAACAAGGAATATTGGAGGCCTTCCGATCTCAGCTCTCTCTTAACTGCTAGGAAGGATGCGCAGCAACGCTGGATTTCCAGAGGATAATCCGGAAAAATAGAGACGTTGCTATTTTCAGCCTGATACAGGCCATCTTTTCGCGCTTTTTGGAATAATAAGTCCCTGTCCTTATAATGCAGAAGTCTTGCTACCACTGGACGGGGAGGACGCCCCGGTAGTGGTGGTTTCGCAGGTACTCTTTGGGCCTGTTCCAAGGTGTAGAAGGGCGACAGCTGATCGGCAGCCACCGTAGTCCTCAGCCAGCTCTCCAAATATTGCACCATGTCCGTCCCTTCCACTTTCTCAGGCAGGCCCACTACGCAAATGTTATTCCTACGGTTTCGGCTTTCTGCGTCTTCCGCCCGTTTCTCCAATGCTTGTATCCGCTCCAACGCATCTGTCATCTTGGTCTCCAGTACAGTTTGGGCTGGCGCCACCTCCTGCAGCGTTACCTCCACCTGTTTAAACCTATCCACCAGCTTAGAGTGATCAATGCAAAACAGGCCTAGTCCCTTTGCCACCTGTGCGATGTCTTGTTGCAGGGACGTGCACAAGCCAGCAACCGCCTCCAGAATTCTGTCGAACTGCTGCTGCATCTTGGGGTGCCTCCATCTGGTCGGACTCGGCCCCAAATTGCTTTCCTTTCGTTTTCCCCTTTCTCCAGCTCCCCGGATCGCGTGCTGGTATATATGGACTTGCCACGATGCCCAGTCTCCAGGTGTGCAACCAGAAATCTAGCCCACTCCAATTGATCCCAGGAGCCCAGCCCGCCAGTGGCTCCTCGCTCCGCTGTCCAGGTGTCCCGTAAAACGGATCTTCACCCTTCCCCAGTAGCGCAGATCCACGGGTGCTAGATCCCGTCCCGCTGGTGCCAGTCCCCGCTGAGCAACGTTCTGCCCCCTGCGCACGAGTCCAGCAGTGGCGGGTGATGAACAACAACCTGTTTCCTTACAGGGGACTTGCCTGCAGCACCTTTACCTCCTCTGGCCCCAGTTGTACCGTGCTCTCCGCACTGGACCAGGCAAGGACCCAAGCCCCACTTTCCGGGGCTCAACCTCCTGACCAAAGCCCACCGGTGTATCCTTGCTGCTCGGGGCTGTGTCAGGGACACCCTCCTCTAGGCCCACATCCGTCTCCTTGGGTCCAGGGGCCAAATCACGCACTGAGGGATCTTTGCTGGGCCTCCCGCCGCACCTCAACAGGCAGCCTTCCAGGGTCAAGTGCCGCACCCCCAAGGCTCGTGTCTCTGCCAGCTCCCCTCCGCCTCCGCCTCCAACCGGTATATCTTTCATGCTGCAGTCCCTCCTCTGTGGGCCCACGTCCTGCCGCCAGCGCCCACCAACCACCCCAGCTCTCAGGCCGCTGCCGCCCCTGAGACCCACGCCCGCCTCCGCAGCCAGGGGCTCCTGGCTAAGCTGCACCCCACTCACCGAGGTAGGACCGACGGTGCCGCAGCTCCTCCGTGTGCAGCCAGGCGTCTCCGTTCCGTCGCAGCCTCTTTGGCTCGAAGGACGCAGCTCCAGGGGGACGGAGCCTTAGGGTTCTCACCTCTGGTCACAGCTCCTTCCGTCCAGAAGGCCGGCACCGCCCGATGCAACCACGAAGCAGGATTAGTATAAGAAAGTATTATAGCTAGATGCTGATATCAGTAGAAATTTAGAAAATTAGAAGATTAGAATATTAGAATACCTCTAAAAGTATCATAAATTGCAATAAGAGAGATAGACCACCCTGAAGTATGTGATCAATAACCACATGGAAGATATTTATCAAAACAGTATATTTATTTATTTTATCTTTTATAAACATGATTTATTTGATAGATCAAAGTTCCAATTGTGCATAAAGGATACATAATGATGACTACATAGAATAAAATATCATTAATCGACATTTGATTTGTACAAATACATGATGGTAGACGCAAAGTTGATGTAGGCAGTGCGGCAGATATCTACAACGGCGTTTCGGCATACACACCTTCATCAGGTAGCCGTCTATTGCACTAAAAAGTATATATAATAATTGTGTAAATGATATATTTAGGGCGCTAACATACTCTTAAATAGCAACTAGAGGTATTCAATCATATAAATGATGTTCTATTTAACATAACATTTATAATTATCTTCACATGGAAAAGTCGCCAAAATACAACACCATATTTACAATATTTACAATGTTCTTAACCTGCACATAGTGAATAAAGACATACAAAACACCTCACTTGTGAAATACATATATATACACTAAAAATTGTTATTCTTACATACAAATATTTACATAACTTTAAAATGTCATGTTTCCATTGCACAATAGCTAATTCTGTTGACCACAAGAACATGTTCACATGGTTAGTCGGCCCCAAATTAACCATGCATTATCTAAGATTATATGTTTAGCTAGTAAATCTCTGAAATCTTGTAATAGCAAAGAGATAGATTCTCTTATCATATATCTATTTCTAGACATTCAAGATGTTATGCTGTTGCGTCGAAAAAATGTCTGCTCATAAGGCTTGATCTGCGAATAATTAAAAGCATGCGATGGATAAATAGTCACACTGAAGATAATAAACCTCATATTGATCTCAAATATGAGATAACCATTTAGCTAGATAACAACTCGAGCTTAAAGCAGGAGGATATAATCCATATTGTGTTCATTCTGTATAAGTTCAGGGCGCCTTATATATTTCTCAGTAAATGTGGACAATTAGGATGCAGTAGATTATTGCCTGATATGTTTACTGCCTGTTAGTGCAAGGGCTGAAAAAGGGAGAATCCCATATAACATATCTCAGTAGAGTGGATTGGTATATAAACCAATTCCGTAAAAGTCAAATAATTGCAGTTATCGTTTCTTAGATGGTAATATATTCTAAGCATAAAGTATTAAGGCGAATAATTATGTGTTATCCAAACATTATGAAATTCTTGCAAGGCTGATTCTATATCAAGTTAATTTGAAGTAAAGACTTACTGATTATTATTTCTTCTGACAAGACCGTAGAGATGGTTGGGGGACAGGAGAACAAGAATGTTCTGGGATGTTGTGCCGTAGGTAGCAAGTCCTGATTTTATTTACATATGAAAGGCACAAGGGGTCCGAATGAATTTGGCTTCTGGCTACAAGGTACTTAACTTATCTCCATATTAAAGATGGATAGTTACGGAGACTACCTACGCTATGTGTTCATATGCGAGCCATTGGTGTCTGGACTATACAATTACGTATGTATTGACTCTGATCCGAAGATAGTATCCGATATAAACCTGTCCTGAAAATATATCAAAGAAAGAAAAGAAAAGAACGTCCACAAACTCCTACTTCTAAGTATGAAGTTCCAAATATATCTCCTCAGAAGGTGTAATTGTAAAAGGAGGCTACTTACACAATGTGGTCATGTATGAGCGGTAGCGTCAGGACAAGTATTTTTAAGAAACTACGGCGTGCCGAGGGAAATTTCCTATGGAAAAGACATAAACTATAATAAATAGTCTGTCTAGAGTATCGAGGTTATCTGGTTATTGTTATGTTATATTCGCATATACGCATTTACCTGGCATATGGATGCTTCCAATTTATAAATCCTCTCGCCGAGATGCCATGGGCTAAGGGCTGGTCGGGTTCTATGTTCTGAACCGAGCCGTATAATGGGCTGATTTAAATATGAGTGGCCCGTGCGTGAACCTATCAAAAGGTCGAGATTGTTCTGGATATGGGCGCAAGAGTATCCAATGCAATAGCCATCAAATTGTTTACGAGTGATGTCTTAATACGATTGGCCACCTAGGTAGCAAAGAACTACCACAAGGACGCTATTGGTTAGACGTGAGGCTGGCGTTATATGGAGCAGTGTGATTCGTGTTCAGAATTAAACGAGAATATGGCTGCCTAGATGTTAAAAGACTACCCAGTGGATGCTATTGGTTAGTTGGCACGCTGAGATTGTGTGGAGCAGTATAATTCGCTCTCAGGGTCCAGCGTGGATATGCCAAGCTTCTTTAGTGGATAGAAGAGAGTCTACTTCCCAAAGTAGCGTGTATGTGACCTAACATAAACTAATTAAAACATAAATTAGGGCCACAACGTATTTACATGTATGGGTATGATCGTATGATATAAATGATAATTCGGCAATTAGATTGATTAGCCGATGTAAACGCTTGATGAAAGCGGTAAGGACCTCCTAGAAAAAATTCGAGGAAGTATACGTTTAAACTACTCCATGATTTCGATGCAACAGCGTATCATGTGAATGTAGATCAAAATACCTTAGTATAATAGTACATATAGGAAAGATCTTTTAACAGTTTATTCAATTTAGAGTCATTTCCAATACACATGTAGTATTAGAAATGTTGTTATCTACATGTGACTATGTATTTATAATTCTAGCATCAACAACCACCAGCCGGTGGATAGTGCACATATTCTTCATTATAATAACAGCTTCACATGTAGCTCTAGGTAATATGAGATACATGGGCTCATAATTACCCACACTTATCTCGCACTTTTGATTTTAACATTGTCCAGTTGCTTACAAATAAAACTTCTATTTTCCTAAGTTAAACCAGGACAATTTTTAACCCACATACTTTTTTCTTTCACGCATCCCCACTCACAACCAGCTCCTCTGTAATCAGGTGTTGTAGCACACCCTGATGACGCTAGGTCATGAGGGTGGACCCCGATGATGAAGCATGTCACCACTAGGTGGTGAGTGAGGGTTTTTTAACAAAAGGAGAGTCCTCCCCTTTTTTGCATCAGCCTGCACCCCATTAGGAACTGACAATTCCCTCTGGGTGGTACTCCTCATTTTGTTTCTATATTTACGTACTAAGGGGTATAGGAGTATTCCCCAGTTCACTCAGTGAACCAAATACCTTGCTCTCCCCATTGTTTTTTCATATATGTGAATATAACCATAACAATAACTAGAAAACCTCGATACTCTAGACAGACTATTTATTATAGTTTATGTCTTTTCCATAGGAAATTTTCCTCGGCACGCCGTAGTTTCTTAAAAATACTTGTCCTGACGCTACCGCTCATACATGACCGCATTGTGTAAGTAGCCTCCTTTTACAATTACACCTTCTGAGGAGAAATATTTGGAACGTCATACTTAGAAGTAGGAGTTTATGGGCGTTCTTTTCTTTTCTTTCTTTGATATATTTTCAGGACAGGTTTTATCGGATACTATCTTCGGATCAGAGTCAATACATACGTAATTGTATAGTCCAGACACCACTGGCTCGCATATGAACACATAGCGTAAGTAGTCTCCGTAACTATCCATCTTTAATATGGCGCTAAGTTAAGTACCTTGTAGCCAGAAGCCAAATTCATTCGGACCCCTTGTGCCTTTCATATGTTTATAAAATCAGGACTTGCTACCTACGGCACAACATCCCAGAACATTCTTGCTCTCCTGTCCCCCAACCATCTCTACGGTCTTGTCAGAAGAAATAACTTTACTCAGTAAGTCTTTACTTCAAATTAACTTGATATAGAATCAGCCTTGCAAGAATTTCATAATGTTTGGATAACACATAATTATTCGCCTTAATACTTTATGCTTAGAATATATTACCATCTAAGAAACGATAACTGCAATTATTTGACTTTTACGGAATTGGTTTATATACCAATCCACTCTACTGAGATACGTTATATGGGATTCTCCCTTTTTCAGCCCTTGCACTAACAGGCAGTAAACATATGAGGCAATAATCTACAGGCATCCTAATTGTCCACATTTACTGAGAAATATATAAGGCGCCCTGAACTTATACAGAATAAACACAATATGGATTATATCCTCCTGCTTTAAGCTCGAATTGTTATCTAGCTAAATGGTTATCTCATATTTGAGATCAATATGAGGTTTATTATCTTCAGGGTGACTATTTATCCGTCGCATGCTTTTAATTATTTGCAGATCAAGCCTTATGAGCAGACATTCTTTCGACGCAACAGCATAACATCTTGAATGTCTAGAAATAGATATATGGTAAGAGAATCTATCTCTTTGCTATTACAAGATTTCAGAGATTTACTAGCTAAACATATAATCTTAGATAATGCATGGTTAATTTGGGACCGACTAACCATGTGAACATGTTCTTGAGGTCAACAGAATTAGCTATTGTGCAATGGAAACATGACATTTTAAAGTTATGTAAATATTTGTATGTAAGAATAATTTTTTTTTGTGTATATATATGTATTTCACAAGTGAGCTGTTTTGTATGTCTTTATTCACTATATGCAGGTTAAGAACATTGTAAATATTGTAAATATGGTGTTGTATTTTGGCGACTTTTCCATGTGAAGATAATTATAAATGTTATGTTAAATAGAACATCGTTTATATGATTGAATACCTCTAGTTGCTATTTAAGAGTATGTTAGTGCCCTAAATATATCATTTACACAATTATTATATATATTTTTTAGTGCAATAGACGGCTACCTGATGAAGGCGTGTATGCCGAAACGCGCGTTGTAGACATCTGCCGCACTGCCGAAATCAACTTCGCGTCTACCATCATGTATTTGTACATATCAAATATCAATTTATGATATTTTATTCTAAGTAGTCATCATTATGTATCCTTTATGCACAATTGGAACTTTGATCTATCAAATAAATCATGTTTATAAAAGATAGAATAAATAAATAAATATACTGTTTGATAAATATCTTCCATGTGGTTATTGATCACATACTTCAGGGTGGTCTATCTCTCTTATTGCAATTTATGATACTTTTAGAGTTATTCTAATCTTCCAATTTTCTAAATTTCTACTGCTATCAGCATCTAGCTATAATACTTTCTTATACTAGTTTTATTCCCTATGTTATAGCTAGCTGTTTCTATAGGGGTCCCTTGTTTTCTAAAAAACCACAAAGCAGGGTGCCAGCGCTCGCAGCTGTCCCTCTCTTGTCAGCAACTCAGTTCACAGCCGATCCGCAGATGAACTGCCGCTTTCGCACCAGTAGTGCCTCGGTCTCTCAGCTGGCTTGCATGCGCGGCCTCCGGTCTAGGCTTTAGTAGTCGTCCTCGGGCCGCCGCCATTTTAGGACGCGCCTCTGCCAGCAACCTCAGGCTGGAAATCCTCCCAAACTCCCGCTCCACGTCCGATGTGCCCAAGGATAGGCGCCAGGGCAGGTCAGCACCCCTCCGGCCGTGCTCTGTGTCGCCGGGCAGGCCAGAAAGCTACAATATTTCAGGATTTCTGCGGGGATCCGTGTGGAGCTCGGCGCTCATGCAACCTGCTCCATCGGCTGCCAAGCCATGCCCCGTGCCTGGCCTGTGTTATTGAATTATTTGTGTCACATTCTCCTCGTGCCGGCATGTGTTATTGTATTGTTTGCGTCAGATTCTCCTAGTGCCTGGCTTGTGTTATTGCATTGTTTGCATCAGATTCTCCTCGTGCCTGTCCTGTGTTATTGCATTGTTTGCATCATATTCTCCTCGTATCTGGCCTGTGTTATTGCATTGTTAGCATCAGATTCTCATAGTGCCTGGCCTATGTTATTGCATTGTTTGCCTCAGATTCTCCTATTGCCTGGCTTGTGTTATTGCATTGTTTGCATCAGATTCTCCTAGTGCCTGGACTGTGTTATTGCATTGTTTGCCTCAGATTCTCTTTGTGCCTGGCCTGTGTTACTGCATTGTTTGCATCAGATTCTCTTTGTGCCTGGCCTGTGTTATTGCATTGTTTGCGTCAGGTTTCCTAGTCCCTGGCCTTTGTTATTGCATTGTTTGCATCACGTTTTCCTAGTGCCTGGCCTGTTTTATTGCATTGTTTGCGTCACGTTTTTCTAGTACCTGGTCTGTGTTATTGCATTGTATGCAAAGCTCTTGCTATGTTATTATTCTTATAGCTGCAGCTTTTCTAACAAACATGGCACCTTTTATCCCAATCAAGTGCATCTAACGGCAAGGATACTGCACTCTTCCTGCAGGAGCAATCTATTTCCTATTTATGTAGCAACAGACAGCACAGCATGTCTGCCAGAGATGTTGTAAGCGTCAGAAACAGTACATAGGTCAGTAGGTATGATGCAAAACAAACTGTTGAGTAAGAGTTTAAACGAAGAATCTGCTGTGATAGACGGCAAAACATCCATGTCGAAACATCAACAGTAGGACAATGGTACATGGAATGATATTGGTAGATTACACTACTGTGCAGAGCGTGTCACTTATTGTTCTTTTCTTCCACTCTCATGAGATGGTTTTACAAGGAAACTCTGAGCTCACTGACTGTGGAGCTTCCAGGAATCTCAGAGACGGGCCGTTCCAAATAGGGTAGCTGAGAAGGTTGAAAGATCTGAGTCTTGATCCTGGCAGATGGACGGGTGATCCCTGAGGGGGTGCAGTTGGTCTGTGTGTTGCCACGGCTGTCCAGGGGGTGTAAGAAAATGTCAGCAATTCATGGCGGGCCCTTTTTTGGGTGAGAACCACCCAGCTTCATGCAATATGGACTTGAGGGTTTAGGTCTGCGCAGGATGAGTTACATTTTGATAGCAAAATAGAGGACCTTGTCCAAAGCGGATAGATGTTACCAATGATTAACATCGTCAGTTACAACAGATAGAGAAAGCAGTGGCGGCTCCCCCATTGGGGCGAGTTGCATTGCCTCACTGCTTTCTGGCAGTGCGAGAAGGCAGAAACAAAAATGGTAAAAACTACCATTTATGTTTCTGCCTTCTTGCACTGCGTGAAAGCAGAAGTGCCTCTGTTTCTGGTTGGGGCGGGCGGGTGTCATGCTTGAGGGTGGGGGGAGTGGCTTACCTACTGTTGTGGGTACTGACTATTTGGTCGGCCCCAGGGTCGAACAAAGTAGTCATGCGCACTCCTGCTGGGGGGATCTCCGCTGCGCCTAACCAATCACAAACCGTTGTGATTGGATTAGGGCAGCAGGAAGAGGGAGCTTGCCTAAAAGGGCGCCAGGACTCCAGAGCAAGCAGGAGCTAAGGCGGCGGAGTGTGACGCGGTCCCGGAGAACGCATGTACGTTTTTTATTTTATATAGGTAATATACTGATAGATTACCTCCCCCCACGTGTACTCACCCGCTTTGCCGGCCGCAACTGTTTACATCACACCATGGGATTCGATTAAACGTTCCCACCATAAATGCTTCTTCTTCCTAAAATTATGGAACCCTATCATTGAAAACAATTGGGCTATATATCAACAGCAGGGGTCTTCTTTGATTGTCAGTGCATGGTTGCCCTGTTTGCATGAATTTGCGTATTAATATGCCACGGTTCTTACGTATAGTGTCAACTGATCACCATCGTTTCTCAAGCTGACAAAACCAATAGCGTTCTCTGTTAACAAGCAAGATGCTATCGCGGTTTTCCAGTGTACCTTATCCTTCGATGTCCGACTCATTTTGAGGAGAGCTTGTGCAGTGGCGTAACGAAAGTTGGAGGGACAAGGTTCACAGGGGAGCCCCTGCTCCCGATTTAATCTGGAGCTCTATGGCTTCAGTGCAGTGCTGAGGGGGCCCCCCTACTGCGGGGCTTGTGTTGTTGCTATCTATTCAGGAACTTTCTTTTAATAACCGCATAGCTACGTAACAGTTGAGCTGAAAAAGACACCGGAATAAAATGATGGCGTTTTCCCAAGTGGTGTATTGGTTAATAAAGATAGTCTGTGAGTCTCAAACACGATGCACATAAAGCCGCCCACCCAGGGTAGACCATACGGTTGTATCAATGTCTAGTGCAGTTATCGTCATCAACAACGTTCTTTACTAAGCTCTCAACTGTGGATAACCGTTAGCATCCTAAATCTTGCAGTCTCTGCATTGTAAAACTAAGCAAAACAAATCAAACTAGAATACGATATACATAGCATGTGCATATTTACTGATCTGTTGTGTCCTGCAAACACTATTTCATTCTGATGACAGGCTTTTCAGGAGTCATAGGAGGGATGAGTGCTGAAGTGCTTGGCCTTGCCTGCAAGAACTCTCTGCCTGTTTTCTGCTTCCCGCCGAGCTGCTTGTGTTCCTGCTTGGAAATCGGCATCTCTCCTGATACACCATATTATTTGCCGTTTTATAGATGCTGCCGTGTTTTATGTTGATAATATCTTAATAGCCTCCCCTGCTTGGAAATAAGATCTAAATGACCCGTCCTCCAGTCCACCCTGCCGGAGACGTATCTGTGCACCACGGATTGTCTTCCCTGCAGTGTCGTCGACCAGATGCCAGACAAACAGGAGGATTCTCACACTCTCACTGCCTGTTATGTGTGGCTCAGTCCTTAATCTTTATGAATGTGAACTTTGTTATTCTTTTCCTGCTAACACGCTGTGTTGCTAGACTCTCACTCACAGAAGCTGCAGAGGCACCAGAAGTCCTCTGCAGGGCTTCCCGAAGAGGAACACATAACCATGGGGTCGGGCCACTTTTATCTTGGCTGTTTCCTGGTGTAATAGCAGCAGGGAATGTTAGTCATGAATACGAGTGTTTTTCACTCCCCATCTCGTGCAAAGTGCCAGTGGGTGTGTCAGTTCAAGACTGGCTACCTCATTACTCTTGTCATTCGCCCTTCTTTCAACAGACATGTATCGGAGCTGGCTATGTGCTTAAGGATCACACCGCAGGCAGCGTACGTACATAAGAATCATAAGTGTTTGTTTTATTAAACATCATTTTCATCTGCTATTGTGTTGTACAAACTGTGAAGAGTTAATTTTTTTAAATCGGGCCTGCATTGTGACAGGTGTTACCAAACCAGAAACGACTTTTGTCTGTAATTGTTTAAGCAGTTCTTAGTTCATTAATTATTAACTTCTTTCGAGTGGTAGATGTATTCAACTTTGGTCTGTGAAATTTAAAACGTGTCTTTGTAATTGCCCCACAATGACGTCGGGAATAACACCAATTCATCAGAAAAACTTTTCATCATTGACTAGGATTTTGTTTTCTCACACCGAGGCTCATCTAAAAGCTGAGTGAATGGGAACTGGCAGGCCTCGTTTTTTTTTATCATGTTTTTAAAATATCTTCTTCTGTTCGATACGGCTCTGTCTTTGAATTTGCCCCCATGCTTGTCTATGCACGCTGGAAGCCATTGAGCATGGACTCTACGGGTATCACTTGTTGTGATGTAGTATGTGGGATCTGTCTCTGTGTAGCGTGTGGTAGTAGCGGAAGGCCTTATCTTAATTTAGGGTAGGTGTGGTCTGTCCGTGTTTTGGTGCAGTGCGTCAGTAGGAATGATGAATATGAGGCAGGAGTCCGAATAGTGGGATTACAGTCTCAAATTTGCTTGAAAATGAACAGTTTGCACCCCTGTAGGTGGCTCAGTCTCGCTCGCTCGCCACAGTGAAGTACAATTGTTTTATGCCTCACCACTTTCAAATGTCACCAGCTGCCACTGAGAGAAAGCCCAGGTACCCCTAGTTTTGATAAGCTTCCTGCACGGGATGTTCAGATTCAGTGGTTGAATTAAACCTTGGAACAGTACTTGTAGTGTTGACTTCTGGAGTCTTGTAGTATGTGCTGGATGCGGTAGGACGTCTCAATGCTCTACAGAGCTCATAAATCCAGACTCTCATTCATCTCAGAGCTCGAGCTCTGTGGCATGACCAGTAGAACTTCAATAAAGAAGATGACCTAGAACAGTTCTACCTCTCCCAACCTTTGAACTGATCATTGAGGAAAGAAGCCCTTGTCTAGAAAGCAGATCTACACAAGGCGCAGCTGACAGAAGACCCTGCCTGGGAGAAAGATCTACACAAGAGGCAGCTGACAGAAGCCCCTGCCTGGGAGGAAGATCTGCACAGGGCACAGATGATTGAAGTCCTGCCTGGAAGGATGATCTGCACAACGCACACCTGATTGAAGTCCACCCTGGAAGGAAGATCTGCACAAGGCTCAGCTGACAGAAGTCCTGCCTGGAAGGATGATCTGCACAAGGTGCAGTTGACAGCAGCCCTGCCTGGACGGAAGATTCACACAAGGTGCAGCTGACACAAGCCCCTGCCTGGAAGGAAGATCTGCACAGTGCGCAGCTGACAGAAGCCCTTGCATTGAAGGAAGATATGCACAAGGCGCAGCTGACAGACGTCCTGCCTGGAAGGAAGATCTGCACAGAGCACAGCTGACAGAAGTCCTGCCCGATGGAAGATCCGCACAAGGCGCAGCTGAGAGACGTCCTACCTGGAAGGAAGATCTGCACTCGGCGCAGCTGACAGAATTCCTGCCTGGAAGGAAGATCTGCACAAAAGCAGCTGACATAAGTCCTGCCTGAAAAGAAGATCTGCACAAGGCGCAGCTGACAGAAGTCCCTGCCTAGAAAGGAAGATCTGCACAAGGTGCAGCTGACAAAGGTCCTGCCTAGTAAGGAAGATATGCACAAGTCGTGGCTGACAGACGTTTTGCCTAAAAAGGAAGATCTGCTCAAGGCACAGCTGACAGAAGTCCTGCCTGGATGTAGGATCTGCACAAGACGCAGCTGACAGAAGTCCCTGCCTGAAAGGAAGATCTGCACAAGGCGCAGCTGACAGAAGTCCCTGCCTAGAAAGGAAGATCTGTACAAGGTGCAGCTGACAGACGTTTTGCCTAGAAAGGAAGATCTGTACAAGGCACAGCTGACAGAAGTCCAGGATGGAAGGAAGATCTGCACAAGGCGCAGCTGACAGAAGTCCCTGCCTGAAAGGAAGATCTGCACAAGGCGCAGCTGACAGAAGTCCCTGCCTAGAAAGGAAGATCTGTACAAGGCACAGCTGGCGGAGGGCCTGCCTGGAAGAAAGATCTGCACAAGGCGCTGTTGACAGAAGTTCTGCCTGGCGGTGACCTCAAAGCAGTGAGAGACCCACAAACCACAAGACCCTTCAAGCCCAGCTAGTCACACTGGACACAATGTACATCAAAGGCCTGGTTTAGATTTCAGCGGATGGTTTATTCCATCACAAATGTGATGGGTATCCTGCCCGCCCCACTAAATATGCATTACATCCTGTGGGAATTAAAATTAGGCAGACCGGATATCTGTCACGTTTTGATTCGGCCTTGGTGTAGTTCGCAGAGTTTTACTCTTGCGGAACCCCAAGAAACTCCACACTCTACAGGACTTCCGCAAGTGGCAGAGTTTGTTAAATTGCGCTGCTCTCACTGATCTTTAGTGCCAGGAGTTCGTCCCGCATTGTAAAATCAGCATGAACGGTACTACGCGTCACGCCAGAGGGCGCTGCTGCTTTCTGCCGTTCGAATTGACATTCTAATTGAGTGGCAGCTTCATCAACGAGAATGGCATATTTCTACACTCAAGTGGTCGCGACCTCCCTAAATTAGAAATCTCACCGTGAGGAGGTCTTGCGCATTATATATTCTCACAAGCGCTCGCCACCTTACCGTTGGCGAACCGCTTATGAAAAAAAACTCAGTTCTGCATCATTTTGTGAGTTTTTTGGAACTCCGGACCTGTCGGCAAAACTTCGCAAGCTCCCCTGGCAGATCGGAATTCTTCACCCACCCCTAGTTTTGAGGCAATAATCTGTTGTACAATCTCCTAACTAGGCCCTTTGTCTGCAATAAGTGTTGTAGAAGAAGTGAGATCCATGGCCTTGTGAGTATGAGGCAGTTATCTGACTTCTGATGAACCCCACAGAGTGAGTGTGCAGACAGAGGGCAGTAGGGGGGCCAAAGGACATGAAATTAGGTAAACTTGAATATGAGAAATATGGAAAGGTAGAAATGCCGCATCACCTGTGGATAACTGACACCTCCTCCCGCTCTTCCAAATGCTCATCCGGTCACAAATGGCATCCTGGGCCCCAAAAGGACAACGTTATGCCAGATGCCATGTAATGTTGGAAATGGGGGGAAACAGAGTAATAGGCACACATCTGCTGCGGGGATATGTCAGGTAAATTATTGGTTGTGATGGATTCTCTATAAGTAGTAAATGACTGATATCATTGAATATTAAATTATATGAATCAATATTTGTTTACCTTATCTGCGCTTATAATGTAAAGGACGGGCCTTACAGTGAACCCCTCGCTCTGTTTTACACAAAAGCTCTGGAAGGAGGTGCATCTTACAGAACTTTATCCACCTTAGGAAGAACTAAAGACTTGCTTTTTAAAGTTAACTTTCAGGGCCAGAACCGGGTGCTGTAAGCTGCACTAGTTTCAGGACGATGGACAGATGTTATGGTGAAAGGAAACCCCCCTCAACCCACAATAAAGTTCCAATCTTCCAGGTTAGAATAAACCAGAAATGCTTGAACCAAGGGAGCTGTTGAAAGTGTCAAAGGTGACTTATGAACAGTGAGGTAAAGAAAGGAGTTGGTATTTGAGATGATCTTAAGTGAATAGGGAAGAACGAGAAGAAGTGTGTGAATGGAGTTACTTTTGTTGTATACTTCGTGAACAGTTACAGGAAATTTTGCAGCCCCGCCTCATCCATCTCTTTTTCTAAACTCTATTGTTGTTTAAATGAAATCTTCACCATATGCCTCTATCTTAAGCTATACCTCAAGCACATGGGTGCTCCGTGAGTGCCCTTACTCTGTAAATGTATTAAGATGTCACCTGATCAACCGAACTTTTAGTTAAATATCTGTGTATGATGAAATATTCCTTGCTAAGTTTCAAAAGCGATAAAGAAGAAGGTGTAGATTTACTAAGAATTTCCGCTGTATTTGCGGCACAAAAGTGGCACAAAATGGCGTAAAATCTTTTTTTCCTAATTTACTTTCCAGCGCTAAACTTGTTTAGCGCTGGAAATAACGTTAAAGTAATGTGACACTGCGCATCGCATTGTTTCGCATTACTTTGTGCCATGGGTGCCTGCCAAGAGTGGTGCAAGGGCGCTCCCGTGCAACCTGAAAACTAGGTGCAAGGAAGGAGAAATGCTTTAATTTCTCCTTCCTTTTCTGACTTTGCATGTGTGCTGCACTGTGCAACACGTATACAATATGGTAAAAGCTTTCCCTCGTGTCTAGGTATAGTAATTTGTACAGGAAGGGTGTCCTTCCTGTACAAAATCTATGCTGGACTCACACACACAGCCTAGCGCTCTGGTGCTAAGGTGTGTGCATGGCGCAGGGCCGCTGAAATCAGTGCTGGCGCAAGGGAAAGGGAAGGAGAGAGCCATATCTTTGAAAATATGGTGCTCTCCTGTTCTCTCTTTGTTGCGCAGTGCAGCCCCGCAGGGGGAGGGCTGCGCTGCATTGTGTGAAGATTTGGTAAATCTCCCCCGAATGTCTTTTACAACCAGTTAAACGTTGTGAATTCTCATTCCAATATGTTTCAATTTACTAATTTTCAATATCTTTATATCCAACAGAAAACAAGCCTTGAATGTATGAAATGACCATCAATAACAAAGCTAATGCTGTACATCTTCAATAATAGCAGAAATATTGAGCTACAGTATTCAGGAAAACATCAGCGCAGTCGGCGACGGAGGAACCTGCACACAAACTGACAGATCCCGGATGAAGCATCAAGGGCAGTTCAGTGATTGCAAGAGGCTGAGCTGTGCACCTCCACGCCACAAGATGAAGAAATGACCTTGGGAAAATTAAGGCAACAACAATAACAAACCACATCCTGTATAAACAAGTGTCCAACACCAGATTTGATAATGGGATCGGTATAGTGTGATTACCGCTGTGCTCGTTTTTCTAAAATGACGACAAGCCATCATTCAATGCTCTAGGTGAATTTTAAACTCTTTCTGGCCAAACCACAGCAACCAGAGAAAAGCACAACAGAGCGGAGCCAGACAATTGACAGGTAAATGAAAGAGAAGTTCTTCTATCTGAAATACAACAGACTGTCTCTATTTGCACCAGCCAGAAGGAAGATACATCTTTACCCGCAAGCATGCATAGCCATAATCCAATCTAAAGGCACAATCGCCTACATAGACTCCTTCTACATATTAGGAGTGTGGCAAATATTTGGTGGCTATAGCAGAAATCAAACGTGCAAAATACTGCACACATATAAAGTGTGTGAGAAAAAACACAAGTGCTTTATCTGCCATGTTGGCCAATCAGGAAATGCAGTCATGGGATGTAGGCACATATATACCCGACCCACAGACACTAACCAAGAAAGAAGAATCGCACACATGCAGCAAGAGCTTTAGTTTGTCATCATTACTCAAGCTTCATCAGCACATGTACACAGGAGAAAAACCATTCAAGTGCAGTGAATGTGTAAAGAGCTTTAGTCACTTATCAAGCCTTCAAAGTCATCAGCGAACACACACAGGGGAAAAGCTATATCATTGCATTGAATGTGCAAAGTGCTTTAGTCACTTATCAAACCTCCAAAAACATAAGCGAATACACACAGGGGAAAAACCATTCAAGTGCAGTGAATGTGAAAAGTGCTTTAATCGGTTATCAAGCCTTCAAAGACATCAGCGAACACACACAGGGGAAAATCCATTCAAGTGCAGTGAATGTGTACAGAGCTTTAGTCAGTTATCACACCTAAAAAGTCATCAGCGAACACACACAGGAGAAAAACCATTCAAGTGCAGTGAATGTGAAAAGAGCTTTAGTGAGTTATCAAACCTAAGAAGTCATCAGCGAACACACACGGGGGAAAAACCATTCAAGTGCAGTGAATGTGCAAAGAGCTTTAGTCAGTTATCAAACCTTCAAAAACATCAGCGAACACACACAGGAGAAAAACCATTCAAATGCAATGAATGTGTAATGAGCTTTAGTTGGATATCAGACCTAAAAAGTCATCAGCAAACTCACACAGGAGAAAAAACATTCAAGTGCAGTGAATGTGCAAAGTGCTTTAGTCACTTATCAACCCTCCAAAAGCATCAACGAACACACACAGGGGAAAAACCATTCAAGTGCAGTGAATGTGCAAAGTGCTTTAGTCAGTTATCACACCTTCAAAGACATCAGCGAACACACACAGGGGAAAAACCATTCAAGTGCAGTGAATGTGCAAAGTGCTTTAGTCAGTTATTACACCTTCAAAGTCATATTCGAACACACACGGGGGAAAACCCATTCAAGTGCAGTGAATGTGCAAAGTGCTTTAGACAGTTATCACAGCTTCATAGTCATCAGCGAACACACACAGGGGAAAAGCCATTCAAATGCAGTGAATGTGTGAAGAGCTTTAGTCGTTTAGAAAACCTACAAAGACATCAGCGAACACACAGTTATTGTGAGAGGAATGAATTACAGAAAAAGATCAAATTTAATTTATGTGGGATATTGAAATACCAGATGATAGAACACCCGACTAGCAGTAAAGAAGAAAACCAGATAACAGTATTTGCAGAATTATAAAAGTGTTTGTTTCCAGTGATTGTTCACTTCCGTACACATTGCAAAGTGACATGATGCACCAGGATACACAGTGGGAGGCACGCACACTGTGGACTAAAAGAAAAGAAACTTTGCTGATTTTTATTTGGTGAAGAGGAGATACAAAAAAACCATTCAATCGCGCCTGATCACACTACCTGTAAAAGCAACACTGAACAATACTGGGACTAACAATGGTACTTCCAGCTAACTTGTCAGATTAGTGATAACACCCATAAACCCAACACACCCAGAGTGGACATGTGGTCAGGGCTCTGGAGATTGGAAACTTCATTGGTAAAATGTATGTATTACTATTAACAAATGCCACTGCAGTATGTGTAATGAACTAAAGCAAAGCACAGGTGTTCAAGAAATAACCTGTTTTGAGATATAAAAGAGCATATACCTTGTTTTTAAGTAATGGTTGTTGCATCTTTTACACTCTGTTATCGGTTGATGGATCAGCTCATGCCTCGGGCCTTATAACTAAGTGTGACCCATGGCTCCTCTCCGACATGGCTCTCCCTATTCATTTTGTGACTTGCCAAACTCTACTTTTTACCAGAATTGAGCCATTGTAAGCAGTCGACTCTGTTTGAAGAATGTGGTGAAATAGCGAAATCCCACATCAAAAGTATATATGTGCTGGGCAATCAGTTGCAGTCCCAGCAACTCGTCTTCCACACCTGATTGTCCCTTGTCCTCCAATGTTCTAAAGGATTTGTCGTATGAATGCCAGAAGTGGCAGTGACATTCATGAAGCTAACGCTAACAGGAGTGTGTGGGAGATAGAGAGGGTGAGAGATAAAGAGAGCGAGAGAGACAAAGAAAGGGGCGAGAAATAGAGAGAAATGGAAAGGGGGGGAACTGCACGTTATTTGTACTCACCTAAAAATAGAAGAAGCAGCCAAATACATGTCAATGTGTGACATCACCAGAGAAATGGACTGAACACCTGTGAATTTATATGTTTATTTTTAATACCTATAGACCCATGTCATGCCAATAAACAGCGCACAAGTAAGGAAAATAGTGAAGGAGCCCATTATCATATGCAAATCACAGTGACGTCACATGTAGTTACATCACAAGAAGTGATGTCAGGCCCTTATACTAATTTTCACGTGAAAGGTTGACGGCCTGTTTTAAAAACACAAAACAAGAAACATAAAATAATGTAAAAATAAGTTTTTGGTTTCAGTTTTTATACATCATGTATTTTTCCCACTATTAGTTTGTAACTAAACTCGGAAATGATTGAAAGTGTAAATATTTTTAAACAGAAATGTGAAACTTGGAAATTACATTTTTAAACAGTTTTCAGAGTATAAATAAAATGTGCTTTTAATTTGCGTTTGTTTCCTGATGTTATTCTTTATCCAGCCCCTAAGCCCCAAAGTGTTTCACATTTACAGTGTATTAAGCAAAAGAAGGGCTAATTTTGTCAAGTTCTCTGTTCCTCTCTTGCGCCACTCACACAAACACTCAGAGGCCTGTGTCTGCAGAGCTGGGGCACAAAGTAACAATTATCAGTCGCAGGCTAAGGAGCTAGATGGAACTGAGTCAGGTTTCTAGATAATAGTGGGGGGACCCCTTCAAACTGTGGCTACCCCCGACTTGTGCCGTGCTGATAAAGCAATAGTGAATTTGACTAATTTATTGAAATGAGAGAAAGAGAAGAGTGCGAGGTGCAGGATATAATAAAGAAAATGAAAAAAGAGACACAAGACTTTACCCTTTTCTGTGTACAAGCTGTGCTGTGCGTTGTGAACAGGTTGTCACCCCCTTTGTATGTAAATGAGCTTCTGTGACCCAACACCCCAGGCTCCCATCTCTTCTAGCGCGGATGATAATGTGAGCACTGTAAGGTAATCATAAACTAGGGCTATATTGAGAAATAATCGGCTTCCAGGTCTCACAGCTGTGGATATGTAGTTCTTTTATTAGTTTTTTTTAATTTACTTTAATTTGCAGCAATTCTCAAGGTTACTTTTTCTCAGTATATCGCTTTATATCGCTCTTTGCGCTTCATCAGTTAAACGTGAGGTTTGATGTAGGATTTGTTGTCAGTGTCCCTAGACCATGTCCCAATCCCTTTCTCCTCAATTTGTCAGCATGTGTTTTGTCCACACACTGGTCTAGGATGGGCCTTCTCGAGGTTGAAAGCGCGGTAATAGGAATAATAAATCAGACATATTTGAAATTGTATGTAAACAAATGCGTGCCTTTCAGTTATCAGGCACCACCAGACACATCTACACATGTAATTGAGCACCAGACTAAAGTGACTCCTCCCTATATGTAAGGGGGGAGAAGGTGTGACGTCCTGTGTCATGATATTCTGGAATGTGGGGATGATTGCTAGGCCGTGAGCTGGAATAGAGACATTTGTCCGTTGGTCTTAGCTTGTTGATGGATGGGGTCTCTGCATCTGTGATACTTAAATAAACCTTTCTTGACCCCCACCGTATGATCTACTCTGATTTCTGGAGGGACACACTTCCACAGATGACCATGTTAAATCTAGCTTCGCACAACCCACTGAGCATTCCTGCAGGTGTGGTACTTGATAGCAAAGGTTTATTGTCAGCGTTATTTACAGCAGATAATAAAACAATCACAATTCTTGTTGATTTAAAACGACTTAAGCACGTTTCATACAAATACTACACTTTGCGCATAATCCATGATCTGACGTAAAATGCTAGTGCAAATGGATGATGTACATCACTTTTAAAACCAATCAATTAGATAGAGCGGTCATTAGATCTTACAAAGCGTACCAGCTAACAAGCACGTACATAGGTGCAGATACCGGCGTCACCGTCTGCTTGTTGCCTACTCAGAGCAAGTAAACCCCTAGCAAGCCTGACAGCTGTCTTATAAACATCAGAAATAAAAGAAGAGCACTAGCCTGCTGCGCAGACATTACCTAGTGTGTTAAACAAGCATTGGCATTGCCAATAGGTCTCGCTTGTGGGACCTTATAAGTATTTAGTTTTGCAGCACAATATCCTTGTTGCATAATCGGATATTGTGCTGCAAAACTAAATACTTATAAGGTCCCACAAGCGAGACCTATTGGCAATGCCAATGCTTGTTGGATGCGCTAACATTATTGAGGTTCACAGTGCGGGAAGTGTATGCAAAAGTGAAAGGGCCGCTCTGCCAAGTTGCTTATTTTGGTGTTTAAAAAAGTGTTTTCTGGATGTTTAGTAGCATCGTATCAAAGTGTAGAAAACACGGCGAAAACCTGGTAGCAATTGAAGTACAGTGAAATGAGCTTGCACTGATGTAGGAAGTTAATGATTTCTTTTTAATTTTTTTAAAGTTAGGATTTTCTTGTGACGTCCGGTGCCAGCAAGGGGTTAGGTGGCTGTCTAGGTTGTGCAACATGGTTTTTGGATGCGCTAACATTATTGAGGTTCACAGTGCGGGAAGTGTATGCAAAAGTGAAAGGGCCGCTCTGCCAAGTTGCTTATTTTGGTGTTTAAAAAAGTGTTTTCTCAATGTTTAGTAGCATCGTATCAAAGTGTAGAAAACACGGCCTGGGGGAAGCTGGCTGGGGAGGGGGAGGAGAAATCCAATTAGGGGAGGAGAAGCCGAGAAGCCGCAGAGCGCACGCTGGGCGAAGCCCTTTGATGTGCTCTGCGGCAAATGCAAGTAGGAGGGAGGGAGGCTGATGCGCGTTCATGTTTGAACACGTGGTTCACATGAACTTCATGAAAACGCCAGCAAAAAGCTGGTGGTTTCATGATGTTTTCGCCGCTTGAATTCTCACTCCGCTCGATGCGCATGCGCGCATCGATAGGTCGCGAGACCTAAAAAACAAGGATTGTCCAAATAGTTTGTTTTGCTGCCAATAGACGGCCAACACCTAAGCGAGCATTTTAAAAAGTGCAGGTACAAGTAGAAATGTGCAACAATATCTCTCGATGCTCTGTCCAGTCGATAAGGTTCTCCAGTGCCTTTCATGTTTGAGTCGATCTACGCCCCAGTTTATGAGGGCAAATATGTCAAAGGACGAGCACAGCCCCCAGAGATAAACGGAAAATGTCAAAACCATCACTACAGTTGGTTCATGGTTTGAACCCACTTCCTTCGCTGCTGTCTATGGCAGGTCTGCATATACGAAGCAACTGCCTGGCAAATCTCCATACGATCAGTTCTATAACATAAGAAAAGTACTGCACTGCAGCATCTCAGATTACATGTTAGAAAAAGTGGACGTAGGTAGTACCTTCGGATTTTACGCGACATATCACACAGCAGCATAAAATGCATAAATGACTCAGGGCCCCCTTATGTACTGGGACATGTGTGAGCTCCGCCTCCAGGGGCTTTACCCATGATTTAGTTAAGGTCCGCACCTGAAGAGTTCCTAATCTGAACATGAGATATAAAGCCATTTTCACAGCAGGGAACAGCAAGTCCATGAACTGCTCCAGGCGCGGTTCACATTTTACTTTCTGGGAATTAGTCGGAAGGATGCCTTTCCTTGCTTCTTGCGTGCTCCACATGAATGCACAATATTTATTTTTAACCAATTCTAGTGTTGCCTTATTCATCAGTTCCAGATGATTCTATTGCACTACTCAAATAGTGTATATTAGAATGTTCTCAGCGAGCTTGAGCCGGCGTAAATTATTGTAATCCTGCATCGTCGCAGTTCCTGCAGGACCATTCTATATGATGCAAAGGATAGATTTGACCACACTCGCATCCATTATCTTACGGGATGAGATCCTCCTGTGAACCCCAGCTCAGCTGTTAATACTGTCATTGGGGTTCCAGGACCCAGGATTAGTACATGTCACAAGAAGATGTTTCCCAGTTTAAGAAGAGCCTGAACTTTCGTAAAATCCCACAGTTCGCACCATAAGAGTAGGCCACCCGTGCATTTGTCTTGAATGTGTCAGTGCTAGTGTTGGACCTGGCTCCTTGGCGTGAGTCTCCCTTCCACTTTTTGCTGATGTGCCTCAGATGTTTTGCTGGTGTTAGCTGCTCAGGGCACTGCGCCACGGCCAATCCATGCCGCAGTGCAAGTGCTCCCAATGTAGAGTGTACTTATGATTGATTTCCATGATTGGCTCATTTGATTTACTAAATGTGAAAACAAGGGCCCCCTGACAATTAGAGTCTTCTAGGACAGGGAAAAACAATATGTGGGTATCTTCCTAGACAATTTACAATGCGATAGACAATAAACATGTACGGGAAAATATTTTTATTTTAGTTATTGAGATAAATACTTTACAAAAAAAAACATTTAACATGTTTTTGTTAGTTTGAAATGTTCTACTATCTGTACTACACATTCTTTTATTGTCTATCGCATTGTAAATTGCCTAGGAAGATACCCACATATCAATTGATTTACTGTCAGTCCCCAGTAAAGTGCACCAGGAGTGCCAGGGCTTGTAAATACAAATACTGCTAGTGGGCCTGCAGCGCTGGTTGCGCCACGCACAGAAGCAGCCTTTTAAAATGTGTCTAAGGTCTGCCGTTGCAGAACCTGCGTGCAGTCGGGTACTGTCATGCTGGCTGGGCAAGTGCACACACTTGCCAGCATCTAACCCTTCCCTTTACTTCATGTCAGTCACCCCTATGGTAGGCCCTCGGGCAGGGTGCATTGTAAGCATAAGGTAGGACAAGCCCTGATGTGTGCGGCATGTCCTAATAGTGAATTACAGCCATTTTCGTTCTTCACTATTGTAAGGCTACCTGCTCTCCATAGGCCAGGATGGGTTGCTGGAATTATTACACTATATAATCCCAACAGACTCAGAGAGCATGGTAGAAAGTCAAGTTTAGTATGCCTGAACTCAGAATAATAAAATACTTCTTTTAGTAAAGTTTATTTTAATATCCTGCGTTTGCAAATGCTACTTTTAGAAAATTAGCATTTGCTTGTCTAACCATTTCAGCCCGCCTCTGCTCCTATGTGTATCTGCTGTCTGGTTTGTGTGAGTGACAGGGCTAGAGAAGGCAGGTGGTGAATAGAAAGATTATACCAGGATGGGCGGGGGGAGTACCCCTTGATGCTGAATAGGCCTGTGTTCTGCCACCTCAATGCCGGCTTCCCCCCCTGGAGGGCGACTGACGACTCTACCCTACACCTTGTAAGGAGAGAGGGGAAGACCGTCAACAGAGTACTCCTGGACTGTACTTGTCATCACAATGCTGGCTCCACCATCTGCGGAGCGTCTGCGGGGCCTGCCCTGCTCACTGAAAGGAAAAGCCGGACTTCGCAAAACAAGAGGTGAAATGAGCTATGCAAAGGCCCCCCTGCACTGCCAAGACAAAAGAAACTCAGTATAAAAGTAGGAGCCCTGCTCCTAAGAAATCAGATCCTGTTTTACCACAACAAACCTCTGCCCAACTAGAAGGACCAAGAAGAAACTGAAGGACTGGCCTGCAGTGGTGCCTTGCTGAGGAAGGAGAGGAAAAGACCAAAGAGGACTTTGCTTTATTGTGCTTGAAACTATCTCCAAGGGCTTGATCTGAGCTTGCCCCCTGAACTGAAACCCAGGACCAGTGGGTTCAATTCTGCCTGTGCTCATCTGCTGCTGGGCCCTTGTGTTCTACTCCCTCGCCAGAATCGTGACTCGGGTGCCTTCGCCCCTCCTAGGGTCGTGACAGCTGGAGCCTGGCCGCCCCTGCCCACTGAGAGCCCCGCTCGAGTTCGAGTCGCTCTCTCCCCGTTGGGCCGGGCCGCCCGCTCTCCTGTCACCTCGCCTGCTACGGAGCACGTTATGCGCCTCTCACCATCTCCCGCCGGAATCTGCACGGAGCGCATTTGATAGCCTCGGATGGTCTGTACGCCGATGCGTACCTGACTGTCTCGCTTTGCACTCCTGCATACCAGGGCCGTGCCGCACCTCAAGAAGAGCCTCTAGTACATCCGGTATCGAAGGCCCGGTGCTGCGCCTGCCTGCCTAAGAATGCAACGCCCCACCCAGATCCACAGGTACGACCAGGCGTACTAAGAAAAAGTACGTCCCGCAGACCTGAATGGTGGCTCGCCCCGTGAGCTGCTTCAGACCCCGGATCGCCGCAACCCTCCACCGTCCCGCTCAACCGCCTCGCACCTCGAGGGCGCTTCGAGCCGGATAAATCCTCGGAGAACCACCAGCCTCGTCCCGGGTCCGCCTCACCCGTGGCCGCGCCTGAAACGCCTCGGACACCCGGACACCCGCAAAAAGGTACACTCAAACTCGATCCCGAGTTCACTTCGGATCCAGGGTCCGCAACGTTTGTTTTCCCTGTCGTCCATCATTTGCCAACGGGTCGCTTCACCAGCGCGAAGCGCGCATCGACCCACAGTGTACCTTACTGACAAGAACTCTAAAGAACTTTTGCCTATTTAAATCTGGTGGCCTCATTCGCTAAAAGTTATATTTTCTTGTGATAATTCTGCAACAAAGTATTTTTATATAAAGCTACGTATTTTTGATACAACTTCTACGACTGGTGTCCGTTTGTGGTGGGTCATTGTGTTTACTGTATGTGGTCATAAATGCTTAACAGCGCCCTGAAGATTAACCTTGGCTGCTCGTGCCACGCAACCCATAGGGTGAGCAGGGGTTATTCTGAAGGGGCAATTCCCTTGCCCTGAGTAGAGGAGAGGGTCCCTGCTTGTCCCAAGTGCCTACTTGTGCCAACCAGAGACCCCCAATGCTAACATTGGACGCAGCGAATGGGATTTTTGAATTTGCATTTATGATTGATGTACAGTGAATCCTTGATCACCACGTAGTGAGAGCAGACCTATAACGCAGCACCAGATTTATTGTTTATTTTTAATATTGCTAAGAGATCTCCAATCGTTGAAATCATGCCTGGCTTACTCCCTGCTGAAGAAACACCCTCTGTCATCTCTGGAATCGATGTAGTCGATGGGGAAGACCAAGGACTGGAAGGTTACCCAGTGGCCCAGCTGAGAGTCTACTGCAAGAATTTCAGAGTTGCCCACTCTGGATGCACCAGGAAAATCCACGTTATCAAGGCGCTGAGAGCCTGGAAGGAGTCAAGGGATCCACAGAATGAGGTGGGAGTGGAACCACCGGAAGGCATTGTGGACTTCAGCAGAGTCCTGTCGCCAGAGGAGCTAGCGGACAGGGCAGCAACCAGAGCACACGAAGTGGAGATGGCAAAGTTAAATGGACAAATGGAAATGGAGAAGCAAAGAATGGCAATGAAGGAGAAAAAGCTCCAAATGGATCACGATATGAGAATCAAGGAGTTGGAGCTGAAAGCGAAAAGTTTGGACACAACTCCTCCTGGTGGCAGCACAACGCCGCGCCGGGGCAGGTAGAGTCAAGGGCGTACATGTAGTAGTGAAGGAGTACTTCAAGGGGGATGACATAGGACAGTGGTTCCGGGCATACACGGTAGCTATGTCCTCCCACCGGGTCCCTGAAAGAGATTGGGTAGCGGGGTTGTGGTGAAGTTCCTTAGCGAGGATCGGGACACACTGCTAGATTTGCCCTCTGAAGTATACAATTCCTACACCCACGTGAAAGAGGCCTTAATGACCAGGTTTGGGCTAACTCCTGAGATGTATCGACAGAGGTTCAGGGGTTGTACTAAGACTCCTGGGGTTACGTTTGTGGAGAATGCGAGCTTTTTCTGCAGATCGCTGGATGGTTGGGTAAAGAGTAGCAAAGTGAATGATTTTCAAGGGCTTCTTGATTTAATGGCATGGGAGCACTTGTCGAGTAATTGTTTTCCTGAGCTACGCCAGCACCTGATAGATAGCAAGCTGACCACCCAGAGGAAGCTTGCTGAGGAGGTGGACCGCTGGCTCAGCACCAGGGTCCACAAGGGTCCAGAGGGAGACTCAGCCAAAGGTGGACAGGGTCCCCATCAGAAGAGTGGGGGGCAGGGGTAAACAGAAAGGGTTCCAAAAAGGCCCCCAAAGTAATCCCCAAGGGAACCAGCAGAAGGGTTCTCAGCCTCCCTCACCCACGAAGCAGAACAGGGCCCCGACAGGTAAACCTGTTCAGAGAGGACCCATCACCTGTTACAGGTGTGGTGACCAGGGTCACATTGCCACTGATCCTAAGTGTCGCCTATTTGGAAAACCCGCACCCACTGGTGCTCCACCCCGGCAAATGGCTAGTGTTAATTTTGGGGAGGAGGTAGCAATCCAAGGGGGTGGGGATTCTGTTCAGATGACCCTAGTCTCACTCGGAGACAGCGAGATGGTCCCTGGGAACTACTTACCCTCTAACACTAAGAAATATGGGCAAGTAGTGACCGTCAATGGAAAGAAAGTAGAGGCTCTTAGAGACACAGGAGCCAGTGTGACTGCAGTCCGGCAGCACCTGGTGTCTCAGGAGCAGGTTGTACCCCATGCCTTTTGTAGGGTTGTCAATAATTACAACTCCGAGAGTCGTTGTCCAATGGCTCAGGTTCCTTTTGAGTGGGGGGGGTCTCTGGTACTCTGCAGGTTGCTGTGAGAACTGCCATGCCTGTAGACTGTTTGCTAGGGAATGACTTGGAGAACTCCCCTTGGGAAAAGGTGGAGAAGACGACTCACCTGCGGATGGTGGGTCTATCCGACTGGGCATTTGTGACCACCCGATCAATGGCAGCCAGTAGTTGTGTTGAAGAGGTCCTGGAGCCTGAGGGAGAGGCCCAGGAACCGGCCTTAGAGAGAGGGCACAGGGGGCACGGGAGACAGACCCCTGAAGTTCCCACGGCCCAGGAGGAAGCAGACCTTAAGGGGGATGCCCTGGAGTCTACCGGGGAACAGATAGCCAAACTGGGGGACCTGCCTGAGCTGACCCATTGGCAGCAAGACAGAGGCCCCTCCAGGGAGGAATTCTGCAAGGATCCGAGAGAATGCCCCTCGTGGGTGTGCGGCAGGAGGCTGCAGACCAGGCCAATGGTAGTCAGTCCGATACTCACTTAATTTACTGGGAGAACGACCTCCTGTATACAGAACCTAAGGTTGCTGAACCTGGGTCAGCCCGTGCGCTGGTGGTACCCCAGAAGTTCAGAGCCTTCCTACTGGGGCTGGCTCACGACGTTCCATTAGCAGGACATTTGGTGCAGGACAAGACCTTTGAGAGGCTTGTTACCCACTTTTATTGGCCCCAAATGCGCAAGAGCTCAGATGTTCATTGCAGGACCTGTCAAACTTGCCAGGCAAGTGGGAAGAGTGGGAGGAAGCAGAAGGCTCCACTCCAACCCTTCCCTGTGGTCAGTACGCCATTCCAGCGAGTGGGCATTGACATTGTTGGGCCTCTGGACCCCAAGATAGCCATGGGCAACAGCGTCATCCTGGTCTTGGTGAACCATGCCACCCGCTACCCTGAAGCCATCCCTCTGAGGACAGTGACGGCCCCCGTGGTGGGACGGGCACTGATTGGAATTTTCTCCCTAGTGGGATTCCCTCTAGAGGTGGTGTCTGACAGGGGCACCAATTTCATATCCAAGTATATGAAATCCCTTTGGCAAGAGTGTGGTGTAACCTACAAGTTCACCACACCTTACCATCCCCAAGAAACGGGTTGGTTGAGAGATTCAACCGAACTTTGAAGAGCATGATTATGGGTCTGAAAGAACCCATGAGGCGTAAGTGGGACGTCCTCTTGCCATGCCTTCTCTTTGCATACCGTGAGGTGCCAAAGAAGTCTGTAGGGTTCAGCCCCTTTGAGCTTCTGTATGGTCACCCAGTGAGAGGACCTTTGAGTTTGGTAAAGGAAGGCTGGGAGCAATCTCTCAGGAAACCTCCCCAGAATGTATACAGTTACACGCTGGCCTTCAGAAACCAGACCAGGCGATTCAGGCAACTTGATGAGGCAAATCTGGAAGCCAGCCAGGAAGAGATAAAGCGGTGGTACGACCAGAATGCCACTCTGGTAGAGCTTCAACCTGGACAAAAGGTGTGGGTCTTGGCCCCAGTGGAGCCTTGTGCACTTCAAAATAAGTGGACCAGTCCATTTGAGGTTGTGGAGAGCAAGAGTCCTGTCACCTACTTGATGGACTTGCAATCTCCCAGGAACCCCTTGAGGGTCCTACATGTTAACCGCCATAAGCCCCACTTGGAGAGGTCCGAAGTGGGCATGCTCTTGGCAACCGATGATGGGACGGAGGCAGAGACCGAGCCTCTTCCTGACCTCTTGGTAGCTTCAGAGCGTGGCGGGTCAGTGGATGGAGTTAACCTCTCACCCAACCTGACCCCTGAGCAACAGAGTGACTGCTGCCAACTGCTGGGACAGTTTCCTGATCTGTTCTCCCTGGTTCCGAGTGTCACAGATTGGTGCGTCCATGATGTAGACACAAGAGACAGCTTACCTGTGAAGCACAAGGCTTACAGAGTTACTGACAGGGTCAGAGCCTGCATCAAGGAGGAGGTCTCCAAAATGCTTGCTCTAGGGGTGGTTGAGTCCTCCAGCAGTCCTTGGGCCAGCCCAGTGGTCTTGGTCCCAAAGGCTGCAGCGCCGGGAGCCACACCCGAACCCCGGTTCTGTGTGGACTACAGAGGACTCAATTCAGTTACCAAGACTGACGCGCACCCCATCCCCAGAGCTTATGAGCTCATAGATCGGTTAGGGGCTGCCCGTACCTCAGTACTTTGATTTGCCGTCTGGGTACTGGCAGATCGCCTTAACCGACGGGGCCAAGGAGAGGTCAGCATTCTCCACACCAGATGGGCATTTCCAGTTCCGAGTTATGCCCTTTGCGATGAAGAATGCCCCTGCCACCTTCCAGAGATTGGTCAACCAGGTGTTGGCTGGGCTGTCTGAGTTCAGCGCCGCCTACCTGGATGACATTGCAGTGTTCAGCAGCACATGGGAAGAACACTTGTAACACCTCTGGGAAGTGTTGATGGCACTGCGCAAGGCAGGTCTCATGATCAAGGCAAGCAAGTGTCAGTCAGTCAGTCATAAAACTTTTATTCGGTTACATCTTAGCGAAACCATAAAAAGTACAAAGATAAAACACTACAATACATATAAAAAATCATAATGTCAAAATACGATTAAAAACAGATGTCATTTAGAGAGGCAAGATGGCCGCTGTTGAGTTGAGCTAAGCAGTCGCACTTTTTCTTCCTCCCCTACTTAATTTGGCTCTAGCAGGAAAGTATGCTGTGCTCCCCTGATGGCCCATGAGCTGAGGAGGCAAGGTGGTGTGAGAGAGTACTGCCGTATCAAGAAGCAATCAATCAATCAATCAATCAATCAATCAGAGCATTTGTATAGCGCACTACTCACCCGGAGGGTCTCAAGGCGCTGGGGGGGGGTCCGCTACTGCTCGAACAGCCAGGTCTTGAGCTGCTTCCTGAAGGCGAGGTGGTCCTGGGTCAGGCGGAGGTGGGTCGGAAGGGAGTTCCAAGTCTTGGCGGTCAGGTAGGAGAAGGACCTTCCTCCTGTGGTGGCTCTTCGGATGCGGGGGACGGCGGCGAGGGCGTGGCTGGTCGATCGAAGCTGGCGTGTGGGAGCGTAGAAGTTGAGGCGGCTGTTGAGGTATCCTGGTCCTTGGTTGTGTAGGGCTTTGTGAGCATGGGTGAGGAGCCGGAAGGTGATTCTTTTGTTGACCGGGAGCCAGTGCAGGTCTCTCAGGTGTCCGGAGATGTGGCTGCGGCGGGAGATGTCCAGGATGAGTCATGCTGAGGTGTTCTGGATCCGCTGGAGTCTCTTCTGGAGTTTGGCGGTGGTTCCGGCGTAGAGGGAGTTGCCGTAGTCCAGACGGCTGGTGACGAGGTCCTGGGTGACTGTCTTCCTGGTCTCGGTGGGGATCCATCGGAAGATCTTGCGTAGCATTCGCAGGATGTTGAAGCACGACGAGGAGACGGCGTTGACTTGTCTGGTCATGGAGAGGGAGGAGTCCAGGATGAAGCCCAGGTTGCGTGCGTGGCCAGTTGGTTTGGGTGCGCTGCCCAGGGCGGGGGGCCACCAGGAGTCGTCCCAGGCGGAGGGTGAGGACATCCATTTGGCTACGTCTGTCATCCATTCGTGCAGGTTGGCTCTGGCGGTGGCGGGGTCGTTAGTGAGGGAGAGGATCAGCTGGGTGTCGTCGGCGTAGGAGATGATGTTCAGGTTGTGCTGGCGTGCGATGGCTGCGAGGGGGCTCATGTAGACGTTGAAGAGTGTTGGGCTGAGCGAGGAGCCTTGAGGAACGCCGCAGATGACTTCGGTGGCCTCCGATCTGAACGGGGGGAGGCGGACTCTCTGTGTCCTTCCGGCGAGGAAGGAGGTGATCCACTCCAGTGCCTTCTCCTGGATTCCGACGTTGCTGAGGCGCTGTACTAGGGTACGGTGGCAGACAGTGTCGAAGGCCGCGGAGAGGTCCAGGAGGATGAGGGCCGCTGTTTCTCCGTTGTCGAGCAGGGCTCGGATGTCATCTGTAGCTGCGATCAGGGAGGTCTCGGTGCTGTGGTTGGCCCGGAAGCCAGACTGCGAGAGGTCGAGGGAGCCGTTCGTCTCGAGGAAGGCGGCCAGTTGCTTGTTGACGGTCTTCTCGATGACTTTGGCCGGAAACGGGAGCAGCGAGATGGGGCGGTAGTTCTTGAGGTCGGTAGGGTCTGCTGATGGTTTCTTGAGTAGAGCGCTGAGTTCGGCGTGCTTCCAGCTCTCCGGGAAGGTGGCGATGTCGAAGGAGGTGTTGATGATGTCCCCCAGGTGGGGTGCGATGACAGCGTCGGACTTGTTGAAGACGTGGTGAGGGCAGGGGTCTGTCCGAGATCCGGAGTGGATGGAGTTCATCGTGCGGATGGTGTCTTCGGTGCTGATCGGGGTCCAGGCGCGGAGGGTGGTGGTGGGGGGCGGTGGTTCGGTCGTGGCGTGCGTTGGTTGAGTGCTGAAGCTGTTGTGTATGTCCGCGATCTTGTTGTGGAAGTAGGAGGTGAGGGAGTTGCAGAGGTCTTGCGAAGGGGTGATGTCGTTTCCGGCGTTGGGGTTGGAGAGCTCTTTCACGATGTTGAAGAGTTCCTTGCTGTTGTGTGCGTTGTTGTCCAGTCGTTCCTTGAATGCGGTTTTCTTGGTGGTGCGGATCAGCTGGTGGTGTTTTCGGGTGGTGAGCTTGAGGGCAGTCATGTTGTCCGGTGTTGGGTCTCTGCGCCAGGTTTTCTCGAGTGCTCTGCAGTTCTTCTTGGAGCTCTTGAGTTCGTCGTTAAACCATGGGGCTTTCTTGCTGCCGGGTCTGCTCGGCGGGGTCTTCAGCGGGGTGAGGTCGTCTGCGCAGTCGCTGATCCCTTTCGTGAGGTTGGTGGCTGCTTGGCTGGGGTTCGTTGTGCTGGTGGGAGGGTTCTTGCACAGGGAAGTAGTGAGCTGGTCTGCAGTGATCTTGTTCCAGCTTCTGCGGGGAGCCTGTTGCTGGTGATGGTGGAGCGTGGTCCTTCTGTAGCTGAAGTGGACGCAGCTGTGGTCCATCCATTGGAGTCCCGTGGCGTGGCTGAAGGCGATGTCCTTGCTGGAAGAGAAGATCGGGTCGAGTGTGTGTCCGGCGTAGTGGGTGGGGGTGGTCACCAGTTGCTTGAGTCCGAGGTTGGCGAGGTTGTCCAGCAGGGTGGTGGTGTTGCGGTCGTTGTTGTTCTCCAGGTGGAAGTTGAGGTCTCCGAGGAGGATGTAGTCGGCTGAGGGGAGGGCGAGCGGGCTGACGAAGTCGGCGATGTCCTCGCTGAATTGTGTGCGTAGTCCCGGGGGTCTGTAGATGAGGGTGCCTCTGAGGGCGGTCTTGGGGTTGACGTGGATCTGGAAGTGCAGGTGTTCGGCGGGTGCGAGGTTGTCGTCGGTGTTGGTCGTGATGCGGATGGTGTTCCTGTGGATGATGGCGATGCCTCCTCCTGTCTGGTTGACGCGGTCCCTCCGGATGATCTTGTAGCCGTCCGGGATGGCGATGGCGATGTCGGGCGCTGAGGAGGCGTTCATCCAGGTTTCCATGAGGAAGGCGACGTCTGGGTCTGTTTCACCTGAATAGCGCAACCTGGATCTGGCTGAGGTCGAACGTATGCAGACTGCTTAAAGTAATAAGAGGAGATAAAAACCTGACGGTCGAGATGCCCCCCGTCCACCACGACAGGACAAGCCGAGAGAGGTGGAATCAGCGGCAAAAGGAATACCGACTGGGGAGGCGGCCACAGGGAGAACTCCTGGAGTGAACCGTAAGGTGCCGAATATCCCACAGAAAAGGAAGACGAAGGTGCGAGGGAAAACTTTAGTGCCCCCAAAGAATGCGCTTGACAACCGCACTACTATCCAGATACACTAACACGGCGGACCCAAAAGACGATCTGCCCAGAAACAAAGACAGCGTGATGAGGCAGCCTACTTTGACAGAGGTGTTCTCCACTAAGGCCCCCGGACAGCCTCAGGATCCATCGGAGACGCCGGGGTCAGGAGAGACCATCCGCGAGGACGCTGCGGGAGCAGCCGACGCCGGAGCGAAGCCGGTTGCTAGGCAATCAAGTCAGTGTTCAGAGGCGGCAGGGCTCGCAGACGCGAGCGTGGGGAGTGTAGCTTGTACATCGCTGCCGGCAGAACTAAGCCCAGAAACAGCAGAGGCTTCAGAGGATCAAGCGACGGAGTCAGCGGCGGAGTCAGCAGCTACTGGACTAATGCCGGCGAGCTCAACGACAGGTAGAGACATGGAGAGGTGCCAGGGCACTCCATCTGGGAATGCAGACATGTTGGGGGCGCTGATGCTTGTGGAGGCTGAAATAAATAAAGGGAGAAGTAATGTTCATGGTCGAGCAACAGGCACTTGGGGCCGCATGGAAAGCCTGTCAGGCAAAAACACTCAGGGGAAAAGTAACATGAGTAGACACAAAGACAAGCACTTCACAGAAAAGATAGAAGGGGGCTCAACTGAAGGGGACTGCTTCTATTCAGTGAATGAGGATTCTGACTCAATTATTTCTTCTGAAGGTAGTCTGGAGGAGGAGGTAGACGAGAAGGCTACAGACTCTGGATCTAGCACATCCGGCAAGGAATCCACGCAAAAGAAAAGACCCTCAAATTTAAGGAGGCGCACCCAAGGGTCTCCTCCTCAGCATGATAGTCGATTGCTCTGGGACTATTCTGCCACTTCTCAGGTCTATCAGGATAATTACAGTAATAGGGTCCCTACTCCTGATGACTTGCCTCAGAAAAATTCTTTTGAAGTGCTATTCGGCACCCTGAAGGAGATGCAGGCAGAGGCAAGAACTGAAAGTCGTAGAGCAAGGCAGGCTTCAAAAAAGATCCAGGGCTCACTGAGGAAGATAAACAAACTATATAAAGAAGTGGAGGGGAGAATTACAGAAGTAGAAGAACGTACAGGCAAATTGGAAGACGACGTGGGGAACTGGAAGGCATTCAGGACAGAGCAAGAGAAATTGACAGAAGACATGAGCTGGAAGATGGAGGATTTCGAATATAGGCAGAGACGGAACAATGTTAGACTCTTGGGTGTTGCAGACGGGACAGAAGGACAGGATGTCAGACAATTCGTTGTTAATTTGTTAAAAGGGGCCTTTCCAGAGTCCCAGTGGCAGTGGGAAAGGGAGGTACAGAGGGCACATAGATTTCCCTTCACGATGAGGAAGACCCGAGGCGAGGAACAGGGGAACTTGCCCAGAGCAATCTTGGTAAACATTGGGAACTTCTTACTGAGAGAGGAGATAATTGGTAAGGCAAGGCCCGATAGCAAGAGGTCATTCGAAGGTATTACTTTCTTTGCCAGGCCTGATTTCTGTCACGTCACCGTAGAGAGGAGATGGAAGCTTAGACAGATGATTGCCCCCTTACAGGCTATAGGTTTGGAAGCATTCCTCCTTTTCCCAGCTAGGCTCAAAGTAGTGGTGAAGGGAAAGACCTGGATGTTCTCTTCAGAGATCAAAGCCCAGCAATTTTTGGAAGAAATGAGGCAGCAGAAAGGTGGCTAAAGGAAAAGGGCCTTGATGTATACGCATAAAGGTTAGGTAGAGGAAGGTCAAGATGGGGTAGCACAGCAAGTTAAGTAGGTGTAGTAGGGGAGGGAGGCGACTGGCGCAACTTGAAGCGGGCACACATAGGTCACTTGACCTATTTGCCTGTAAGGGAGGGGGGGAGGGGGGAGGGGGGAGGGGAGAAGTAGGGGGAGGGAGGCATGGGGGGAAGAGGGGCGAAAAAGGGACACCAAGTTTGGGTTTTTTAATGGTTCATCACACTTATCACATTTATGGAGGAAAAATTGTATTGCAATGTGTACAGTATGAAAACTGTAATATGTTAGAATGTATACAGGACCTGAAAAAGAGTGTACTGAATCCACAGATAAAGGTTTTGCTTAATGATTTAGTAGGTTCACTGGTAGGAAAAGGGATGGGTTGGTATGCCGTGTAGAATTGCCTCAATAAATGTCTGCGGGCTTAACGAAGTAAGCAAGAGACTCAGAGTAGCTGCATTTCTTAAACGTTACACCTTGATCTGGTATGCCTGCAGGAGACACATATAGAGGGTGTTAAAGGTTATCTTCTGGAACAACTGTGTTTCTCATTATTAGCAAACTCCAAGCAAGGGAACAAGACTAGAGGAGTGGCAGTAATAGGGAGGAGCGGGGATACAACAGTGAAAAGGAAGAAGGAAGATCAGTGGGGGAGGGGGGTAATGTTGGAAGTGGCCTTTAAGGGGGATACTTTCACACTGGTAACGATATATGGGTCGACAGAGGATGACCCAGATGTTTTTCAGTACTTGGATGTTGAGCTGGCGCAGTGGCCTGAACCAATAGTCTGCTGTGGGGATTTTAACCTACATGATCTAGTAGCTCATTTGGTCAACCGGGTGGACACTATAATGGGAGGAAAAAGAAGGTGTACAGAGCACTTTCAGATATGGTGATACATAACTCCCTGGAAGACACTTGGGTGAAGTAGCACCCGCACTTAGACGGCAGCACGTTTTACTCTGCTCCCCTCAAGGTACTGGTCCGACTGGACTACTTTTTAATTTCGAGTACTTTGATCACCAGTACAAAAATTGAGAGGCACCCTCGGGTGATCTCGGACCACAGCCCACTGGTAGCTACACTTAATCTGGGCCAGGCCACAAGGAGGGAGGTTTCTTGGACTTTTGAACGCGCATTACTACAAGTTCAGTCATATCGGGATCATATGGCTATTTGGATAAAGGAGTACTGGGATATAAATAGTGGGACAGCATCACCAGGGGTTGTATGGGACTCATTTAAAGCGGGGGTCAGGAGGGAGACACTGAGCTATGTGTTAACTAGCCAAAAGAAGGAGAGATTAAGGTCAGAAGAACTAAGACAAAATCTTTTAAACTTAGAAGCAGAATTAGCAGCAGCTATTGCACAGAACTCCCAGGTAGATCAGATACTGCTTAGGATTACCACAACCAGAGCCGATGCCCTTGAAGCAATGGCCAAAAAAGCGGCAGGGAAATATCTGTCACAAAGGGAGAAGGCGTACGAATTTAGTGAAAGGGTCGGCTATATCTTAGCGGTTCGAAGTAGACAGAGGGCAGCAAAATACGATGTTAAAGAGATTGTGGACCCGCAGGGTAATTCTTTTACAGAGGCAGGTCAGGTTATAGAAGTATTCAGACAGTTTTATGAAGATTTATACTCCGCTGATATGGTGGGGGGTGTGGAGAATATAGAGGGTTATTTGAGTGTTGTCCTCCCTCCTATACTTCAGGTAGAGGACAAGGAGAGTCTAGAAGCCACATTTGAGATGGCTGAGTTAAATATTGCTCTGGACAGCCTACCATCGGGAAAGGCAGTGGGTCCAGACCAGATCCCGGTGGAATTTTTCAAGGTATTCCAAACGGTATTAGCAGCGGATATGCTTGATATTATGCTACTGGCTTAGAAGGGGGACTCAATACCAGATTCCTGTGGAGCCGCAGACATTATAGTTATAGCAAAAAAAGGTAAACCACCAACGGCTCCGGGTTCGTATTGACCTATTACACTAATGAACGCAGACGTAAAAGTCTATTCGAAAATGTTGGCCAAAAGATTATCTAGGGTAATTGAGAGTATGGTTAGCCCCTCCCAGCATGGGTTTATCCCAGGAAAAGGCACAACACACCACGTCAGGCAATTAATCACAATGTTTGACGCTGCAGGTACCCTGGGAGACCCTATGGCAGCATTGTTTTTACATGCAGAAAAAGCATTTGATAGGGTCTTCTGGGGGTACTTATGGGCTGTCATGAGGTGGAGTGGAATAGGGGAGGGATTTATAAGGGCTACTCAAACCTTATATAAAGACCCAAAAGCTAAGATTAGGATTAATAGAGGGCACTCTGAATGGGTCAAGATTAGTAGGGGGACTAGGCAGGGCTGTCCCTCTTCTCCCTTGCTATTTGCGCTTTATCTAGACCCTTTTCTTCGCCGACTAGAACAAAACCCAGAGATAACAGCAATGCGGATGAACGGCTGCTCGTTAAAAACTTTGGCATATGCTGACGATGTGGCCGTGTTGAAACCCAACCCATCCCGGGCTATTAGGGAGGTGGAACTGGAAGCTCAAAATTTCGGGTTGGTATCAGGATACAGTTTAAATAGCTCAAAAACGCAGATTGTAAAAAATAGGTATGCAGATTGTAATGACGGCAGGGTGACTGCATCTGCAGTTTTCCTTGGAATTACAATTTCAGCAAAACTAGAAGACATAGTAGAAATGAATATGGCTCCTTTAATGACACGAGTAAAAGTAGATCTAGACAGGCTCAACAACCTACATTTGTCATTAGTGGGCTGTACTAACATAATTAAGATGCTGATACTGCCTAAATTTCTTTTTCTCTTTAGATCTATTCCATTATTATTTGAAATAAGATGGTTCAATACATTAGAGACGATCATGAACAGAATTATTTGGGAGCAGGGAAAGACACAGAGGGCCTATAGGTTCATCTCCCTCCCGAGAGAGAGAGGGGGATGGGGAGCACCTGATTTTAGATTGTATTACATGGCCACCTCTTTACAATATATGCAGGGGTTAATCGGGGGGTTGAACCTTGACCAAAGAGTCGCCAGCTTTTCCACAGAGATGTATTCTATAGTACTTGGGGCTGAAGCGGAAAACTGCATGCTAAACAATATTGATTTTGGATATTTCAAAAGAACAAGGTTTAAAACAATAGCTGCGGTGGTAAACATTTGGAATGCCTTCTTAAAAAAGACAAGATTAGGGAGATATAATAGATACACAAGGATGTATAAAAATAGGTAATTTCCTCCCACTATATTTGCAGATGCAATAATGGCAGAATGGGCAGATAAGGGGGTTACACAAATTGGTGATATCATTAACACGGATGGAATAATGCAGTTTAGTGAGATAAGGAACAAATATGGCTTGGATAATAGAGGATTTTTTAAATATCTTCAGATCAGAAGCTTTTTAGGTAATAAGCAGGGTGGGGCCTCTGGTTTTAGTAAGATAGAGATAATGGAAAAAATAAAACTATCCGGGGCCTGTACGATACGCTCTTTCTACGCAAGTCTGGTAAAGGAGAAAAGGGACGACATGGAGAAGCACAGTAATAAGTGGGTAGAGAAGTTGGGAGGGGAGCAGGCTTGGTTTCAGGAATCATTAGTACTAGGGCAAGCAGCACTGTGTTCAGCCCCGCTACAATCCCAGCACTACAAAACCATATTCTCCTTGTATTTTACGCCAGCCAGGATTGCAAAATGGGGTGGTACTACGGGTATATTGTGTCCCAGGTGTAATTCCTCAGAAGCAGACAGTGTTCACATATTTGCCACATGCCCTCAGCTGCATACATTAGTGGGGGACATAGAGGTCTTTATGAACAGGTCATTGGGAATTCAAATAGTGCTCACCCCTCCTCTGATCTTGCTAGAGGTCGGCGCAAATGAGGTAGATGCACCGCTGGAGTTCATATTTGTAGCAATGGCTGTTTACAGATTAACCATAGCAAGAGCATGGCTTGATAAAAACCCTCCGGGAATGCGATCATGGTTGGCCAACCTACTTGGTATATTCAATCTGGAAAAGAATATCTATGCACGAAAGGGTAGGAGGAAAAGAAATTTAGGCCTAAAAATTTGGGATCCAGTAATTAAATGGAGGGAAAGACTAGGCAACTGTTGAACTTACTAGGCGAAATTAAATTTTATGATAGAACATCGATTGTGCACTATATATGGGGAAGCTATGATTGGATCGGAAGAAAGTATATATATGCATGAAATATATATGTAATGTAATATATAGCTGAAATATTCACGTAAAAATGTATAAAGTGAAAGTGTGTAAAATTTGGAAAATAAAAATATTAAAAAAAAAACAAAAAAAAACAGATGTCATTTAAATCCATTGCTAGCAATAATTCATTGGCTAACTAAACAAGAAAATCGAATAAACTGGATCACTCAGCAGTTACAGCGAATTTTTAAACATGATTTTAGAAAACAAGCTAGGCACTTAGCAGTGTATTGTGAATCCAAAAACTGCAGGGCCAGATAAGCGGGCCGACATGTTCTCAGGCCCATTTTTCGCAGTAAGGGAATAATCCAGCGCTTGCGAGAGCGCTCATAGTATCTACAGAACAATATTACGTGCATCGTAGACTGAGATGATATGCCGTCACAAGGGCATTTAGCTGGATTAAGTGACCAGTCCTACTCTTTTGGAAATGTAACTAGGCGAAAGAAAGAGTTAAATCGAAACCTAGTCATTACATATTTTTCGTAACTAGTTAGATGGAATGTTAGGTATGGTTGAATGCCCAAAGCGGTCTGGACTGATAGGATCTGTACGTTTGAGGGTTTACTTATTTCTTGAGAAAGACGTAGTTCCCTAAGATGAGTTAAGCATAGTTTTTTCAAGTCTTTCCTGGTGATGTCTATCATCATGGAAGGTTCTAAAAAGTAAGAGGTACAGTCCAAGTCATTAAGGAAGTTGGACACGTACAGAAGCCATGGGATTTTACTCCAGTTTGCCAGGGCCAAACAATCGGTTATCAGTGAGCGGGTTAGATGGCATTGTGTTTTGGTCCAAATACGGTGCCACAGCAAGATCGGCTGGCATCTAATATTATCTATCAAATAATCAATGCCCAGCTCGATGTGGCAACCGTATGTTGGAGCACTTTGAGGAACTGCCAATAAGTATTTAAGGAACCCATTCTCAACCGTTTAAAGGGTATCAATGGGAGCGTACCCCCAAACCCGTGCACCGTAGGTTGCTACGCTATGACACTTTGCTTGATAGATTTTTAGCAACTCCACTGGAGCAGGCTTACCCAGTTTCCTTGAAAAGGAAACTAGAGCTGAGGTCGCTCTCTGAAAGAGTAGCTTTTTACTAACCAGAGCTTGTTTCCAACATAATCTATCGTCCACTAATATTCCTAGGTAGGGATATTTCCTGGTGCGTTCCAACCTAACTTTATCGATAAAAACTGGTTTAGGTTTCTTCGCCCTGGGACCGATATGCATAACATAGGTTTTATTTTTATTCACTTTTAGGCCTAGAGTGAGCATAAATTGACAGTATTTATTTAGCTGTCTTTGTAGCTGATTTAATGTTCTGGCTAGAATTACGGAATCATCAGCGTATAGTAACGCGGGAATAGGGCGATGATTAATGGATGGAAGATCCTGGCTCCCTTCGAGCATGGCCGCTTCCAGCCCGTTAGTGTATAGATTAAATAAGAAGGGAGCCAGGACACAGCCCTGTCTAACGCCTTTATTAATGGCGAATGATGGAGATAGTTCACCGCCAATCCCGTATCTAACGCATGCAGTAGCGTCTGAGTAAAGTTCACGAAGGAATTAGATAAGAGGTGGATCAACCCCTAGTTCACCGAGAATAGACCACAGCCTTGAGTGAATGACACAGTCAAACGCTGCGCTGAGGTCTACATAGACTAAATACAGGTTACCACTTTTAGCCCCCACATATTTACCGATCAAGAGGGCTAGATTCAATGCCTGCTCCACAGTACCAAGTCCCTCCTGGAAACCATATTGCAGATCAGTCAAGATGTTGTTCGTAGACGCCCAATCCTGGAGACGTTCCAAGATCAGCCGACCAGCAACTTTCCCCAGGGAGTCCAGGAGGGAGATGGGCCTGTAACATACTGGGTTGTTACGTTCACCCTTCTTGAAAATTGGGAGCAAGATGGAAGTGGACCAGGAGTCTATTAGACCAATTTTTGTGACTGCTGCCATAACCTGAGTGACAAGAGGTGACCAAAGTTCCGGGCTGTGTGCAAAGATATCTAGTGGAACGCCATCCGGGCCGGGGGCCTTACCGGTTTTGGAGGATGACAACGCGTTATGACCTCCTTATGATCGAAGAGAAAGTCGATAGGAAATAACTGGTCCCCGGGACGGTCACCTGCCACGTGAACCTCGTTGTCAGTATCCTCGGGGGGACCACCAAATATCTTTGAAAAGTGGGCTACCCACTCATCAGCCGTCACTGCAACATCGAGATGCTGTGAGGATGAAGCATCTACCAAAAAGGGTGATTTTACTGTATGCCAGAACAGGGAACTGTTTTTAGATAGGCAGCTCTCATGTAATTGGGCCCACAAATTCTTCTTGATTTCATTCCTACGGTTAAGCTGAGCTAGTTTATAAACCTTTCTTAGTCAGTCAGTCAAGTCAAAATATCTTTATTCGATTTAGTTAAAAATCATACAAAGAAATAAAAACATTTCATACAATTTAAAATATATACAGTACACACTATTTACAAAATATTTAAAATGACAAACCAATCAGAGCGTACGTAGGCATAGTAAAAGAAGGAAGACAATTTGTAATTCATTCAATGTGACACTAGGATCTCGCATCTTAATTAGCACAGTTTTTAAGAGGGGCTATTGGTCTGATGTATATGTTTTTTAGTTCTGGCTGCCGCCACCAGAAAGTTAGCCATACAAAAGGTAATACGTATGTCAGTCAGTAGTTGTAGATAGAGCAAGGCTGGTCTCACTTGTGTGAAACCGGCCTCCTTTAAAACTGGTAACAAATATTTTTTTCTTGGCTCTAAATAAAACCCACAAAACATAACAAAGTGCATAGTATCTTGGGTGAAGAATTGATCACAACTACAAGGGGGGCTAGTTCAGGTTTTTCCCAGGATTTAAAATTGCCCAAATAAAAATGTAACAAATTAAACCTGAACTTAATTAAAAGGAACCTGTGAAATGGAGTCGTGACAAAACCAAGATAAGGTGCTAGTGCAAATGAGTTTGTAAGTAAATAGTGTCTCCTCACTGCTGGTTTTGTTAATTCTTTTTCCTCCCGACGAGCTCTTGCCCTCCCTAAGAATTGCTTTTTAACAGTATCAATGTCCTGGATCTTGATATCCTGAGGGGAAGTAAAGAGCTCTGGGAGTCCCAAATCTGAAAACGCCTTCATCAGGTAGGCCAACCAAGGGATCCTTTTAAAGTGATCTAAAGACAATACATCGGCCATGATCTTATGGTTGAGTGGCAGATCTACGTTAAGCCAAGTCTTCAACCAAAAGATCAAGGGTGCCATGTGCAGCCCATCAGTGAGGAAGTCTAAGCCCACCTCCATATGTATGGAGTAAATCGGTGTGGACTGGGGGACAGACAGGAGAGTACGTATAAATCTGTTCTTTGCTTTCAGAATTGGTTCAAGATTTGCATAACCCCAAAGGGGTGAACCATATGAGGCCAGGGCGACTGATTTACTTTTATAAACTTTCGGGAGCGCTTCCATGGGCCTAGCGCCTAGTCTGCCCGCAAAACCCATAATGGCTGCCGATGATCTGATCACCGCCAGCCTCTTTGCCCTCACCTGCGGCCCCCAAGATCCTTTCTGATCGAAGAGGACCCCCAGGTAGGGGAAAGTAGCGACTCTGGAGACGACCTCACCCTTGCATACGAAAGTTTTTGTTTTCCTCTTGCTGCTTTGTCGTCCCACAACCATAGTGTGGGATTTATTTGTATTTATTTTTAGATCTAACTGGTCCATAAATGTACCAAAAGCATCCAGTAGGCGTTGAAGGGCGACTCCAGTGCGGGCGATCAGCACGGCGTCGTCCGCATACAGGAGCGCAGGGATCTTAGCTCCTCCTGCATGCGGAACGTCACCCTCAACCTCCTCCAGATGGGCCCCCAGTCCGTTGATATAGATAGTAAAAAGCAAGGGAGATAATATACAGCCCTGCCTAACCCCCCGCATGGACTTAAATTGGGACGTGCACCTTCCTTCGTTGGTAACCCGTACCGCAGCAAAGAGCTCTTGGTGTAGAGACGCCATGAATGTAACCAGTGCCTCATCAATCCCCATCTTTAACAGGATCATCCATAACTTAGACCTGTTCACCAAGTCGAAGGCCGAGGAGAGGTCCATGAATGCTAGAAACAAGGACCCCTCCTTGGCCACCGTATATTTTGAGATCAACAGGTGTAAGTTGGAGCACTGCTCGATCGTCCCTTTCTTCTCTCTAAACCCGTACTGGATCTCGGCCAGCCCACCACAACTCTCTACATTATCCCTCAGTTTGGTCAAAAGGACCCTGCCTAGGATCTTAACTGCCGAGTCCAGGAGGGATATGGGCCTATAGCACCCAGGATCATCCCGCGGGCCCTTTTTAAAGATGGGGACGATTGTAGAGATGGCCCAAGAGAAGGGTGTGGGATTGCCATTGGCGGCAGAGAAGACATTAGCCAATACCCCCGCCCATAGCTTAGGTGAGTGTATGAAAAAATCGTCCGGCACCCCATCCGGGCCCGGTGCCTTATGTTTGGTTGTGGCCAGAATGGCTTTCTCCACCTCTGAGCTGAGAAAGTAGATGGGGGTGGCATCCGAAGTCACTAAAGGACCAACTTGACCTGCCAGATCGTTATCCCCATACACTTTTTAAAATTTTTCCAACCATTTATCGTCTGGGATGACACAATCCATAGCTTCATTTTTGTGATCAGAGAAGAATGGTTGTTTAATTACTTCCCAGAATTTCCGACTGCCCTTCAGGACAGCCACGGAAAGGAGACTCTCCCACGCTTCCCGTTTGATGTTATCTTGTCTGGTTTTTATAGCTAATTTATAATTTTTCCTCAATCTGACAATATCGTCCCTTATCCTAGGTGTTTTCTTTAAGACTGACATCAGGGACCTGTGTGCAGTTGAGCAGGAGGCGTCAAACCAGCGGTGTTTATTTGGGGCTCCCTTCTTAGGTTTAGCCAGAAGCTCGAGCGAAACCTGCCCGCATAAGGTCTTAAAAGCCCGTAAGATTTCGCAGTCCTGGGCATGTGGGTTTTGACACACTGCCACCTGTGCCTCAATTTTCGGAAGAACTTCCGCATAAAAGTTCTCCGGTACCACCTTAGCCCATTTGACTCTTCTGCCCTGGTCGGAGATACGCAGAGTGTCCTTAGACCTCGCTGGCCCCAGAGTTGGCCCCATGTAGTCTCCCCAGGCTACCTCAAGTAAAACGGGGTTGTGGTCGCTGTAGTGAGAGGGCACTGTGCAGTAGGTGATAACCCTATTTAGGATGCCAGGTGTAACAAAAATGTAGTCAATTATAGATCAAGGGTTGGTACCCGTGTAGGTAACTATTCTTTGGCCCCCCTCCGGCTCAAATAAGTTAAAATGTGCCAAAAAGTCTTCTAGCTCCTCCCCTCGGGTGGTGTGCTCAAAGTGGGGACCTTCAGGGCCTTCGGCCCCCTCCTTGTTACTGATACCGCACACTAACTTGCAGGGGTGGGTATTAAAATCACCTAACAGTACGTACTCTGCATCGAAATGTGAATTCTGACTGACTAACGTTAAAACGGTATCTAGACTAGCAACATTGCTAACGCTTTTGTCCATATTCCCTGAGTTATAAAAGTTGATATACAGGGTCCTCCTAGTGGGGCTGATTTCCCTTTCGACAATAAGAATGTTGGGTGAGGCAGTACTAATCTGCCTTAGGGAACCCTTCAGTTCTAGGGAAAATAAGGTTAAAAGGCCCCCCCTGGCTCTGCCGGCACAGCTTGGGGTAGCCGCATTGGCGAAGCTGGAGAACCCATCCAGCCAAAAATTAGCTGACGTTTCCCAAGTTTCCTGGAGGGTGATAACATTGTACCCTGAAACGAAACTCCTCCACCCCTTGTCATTGCATTTGGAGTTAAGACCCGCCACATTCCAGCTTAATAGCTTGCATGCGTCAATCATTCTGCCCCGTGCCTCTTCAGTCACACAGGTAAGGTCACCAGGTAGTCAGTCTATATCCTCCAGACCTGACAGGGGAGCGAAGCGATTAGCAGTAGCCAACGCAGGGCCCTCCTGGGCGTTCTGGTGGACACAGGACTGACTATTCAATGGGGTATTTGGACGCCTCAGGGATTGTGGGGATGCATGGGTGTTAAGCCTGCCCTTGCCTGGGTGAACACGTCCCCCTCCCCTACTCACCCCATGGCCTCTATGGTGCAACACGCGCCCTGGTGGGGGGTAGAAAAAGCCCAGCGGGACTGGTCTTAATTTGTCCGATAAGGAAATGTCGGAACCATCCCAGAAGAGTCTATCCGCTAGGTTAGCCCTGCTGAAGTTAACAACTACGCAGTCTCCTTGTGTAGATTTCTGACGTTTGCCAATCCAACCCACCCTTCTTGTGAATATGATCTCATCTCCTATTTTATTGTTGCCTCAACAATTATCCTCACACCATTTTTTAGATTTGGCCATTAGGTCCGTGGAGGATTCAACCTCCCCTTCCCTTAGAGGAGGCACCCCAATAAAAACAGCTACCAGAGGGGATGCTTCAGGTGGCAAGTTAAGTTTGTATTTACTATAACAGTGTCTCAGCTGGTCGCTACCACGTAGTGGGAGCTGCGTGCGTGGTGTCCCCTCCGTGATCGGGGGCGGTACTTCCAAAACTACGGGTAACGAATTAGTAACTCCGCTCCTATTATCAATTTGTGGAACTGCGCATGGTGCCTGTACCAGCTCCACCTTCCCAACCTCCATCCTCTGCACCTCACCCTCGAGGCGCTTCATGTTTTCATGAGGGACCATGTTGGGTGGGGGATGGTTGATAAATCTGTCAATTAGTGCGCATTTCTTAAGCAAACCTTCTAGGCAAGTGTTCAGAGTGTCCACAATGTCTTTTGCTATCCCAACAAGTAATGGTTCAATCCTGGACACAAAAAGGTCCTCCAGTTTGTTAACCGACAGATCATTTGGTGGGATTGGCGGGCATGCGCATGCAGCGTTGTTAACCAGTGGTCCCTTGCTCGAAGGCGTAGTGGTCTGCTGGCTCAAATCAGGCTGGCTAGCTGGAGGGGTTGTAGTAGATACCTCAGTTACAGGGCATGTGGGTGGGGGAGTGGAAATAGTCACGATGGGGTAGAGTGGTGCCGAGGGGATACAAATCGCAGGTGAATTACCCAGAGCTGGAGGGGATGGGGCAATGGTGGGTGATGGGAGAGTAGCAGTTATGCCCAGTTCAAGTTCAGCGTTGGCAATTTCCTTAGTTAATTCTCCCACCACTGATGTTAAGTACGTCATTATGGATTTGGATTGTCCTGGGACCTTGGCTTTGTTCCCACCCTCCTCCATAGTTATAGTCTTCTTTCGCTTACCCATTTTCGGTGATGGATGTTAGTGGGATAGCCCGGCCCGGCCTCCTTCGGCCCCGGACGGCCACAGACGGCCCGCCCTCTGCCCGGGCTCAGCCCGGCGTCGCCCGTGTGCGTCCCGCGGGGCGGTAGGAGGGGCTGTTGCTTTGTAGCGCCTCCGGGCGCAGTGCTCGCGTCACCGATGGAGCACCGGGCCCCGGGGCAGCTGGGATGTGTAGTTCTCCCGCTAACACCCAGTCCCGGTCTGGTGCAAGGAAGAGGCTGCTGCCGCTGCCCACGCGGCGCTGACCTGGAGCTGTGGCAACCCACTCGCAGGCACAGGTAAGTTGAAGCTGGCTGTTACCCTCACGGCGTGTGTCCGACGATGTTTGGCCCCCTTCTTGAAAATTGGGAGCAAGATGGAAGTGGACCAGGAGTCTATTAGACCAATTTTTGTGACTGCTGCCATAACCTGAGTGACAAGAGGTGACCAAAGTTCCGGGCTGTGTGCAAAGATATCTAGTGGAACGCCATCCGGGCCGGGGGCCTTACCGGTTTTGGAGGATGACAACGTGTTAATGACCTCCTTATGATCGAAGAGAAGGTCGATAGGAAATATCTGGTCCCCGGGACGGTCACCTGCCACGTGAACCTCGTTGTCAGTATCCTCGGGGGGACCACCAAATATCTTTGAAAAGTGGGCTACCCACTCGTCAGCCGTCACTGCAACATCGAGATGCTGTGAGGATGAAGCATCTACCAAAAAGGGTGATTTTACTGTATGCCAGAACAGGGAACTGTTTTTAGATAGGCAGCTCTCATGTAATTGGGCCCACAAATTCTTCTTGATTTCATTCCTACGGTTAAGCTGAGCTAGTTTATAAACCTTTCTTAATTTAGTGATTTCAGCTCGGTCTCTAACTGGGTCGTGGAGAGCTGTTTTTAGATCAGTTAGGGCTTTACGGCATTTTGAGTTAAACCAGCCTTTGGTTTCCGATTTTCTGGACTTTTGATTACAAGAAAGCTCCTCCCGTATGATTCTAATAGTTTCCAAAAAGCTGGTTATGATTAGCTGGGGTGAGGAGTCTAATGCTAGACAATTATTCATCCATGGAAGGGCTCTGGTTACCACTTTACTAGTAATTGCTACTGGGTCAATTTTAGACCATTTTACAGAAAAGCCATTTACTTTGTCCATAGACAACGATTGTTGGTTCAGTAAACTTGGCCTGGTTAGTTGAGATTAAACATTTTTAATTGACAGGGTAACACTGTTAGGAAAATGGTCACTGCTAATATCTGAGCCTGTTTTAAAAGTTGCCAGTTGACCCTTGATAATCTGGGAGCATAGAATGTAATCAATGACGCTTGACAGACCCCTACTGTGGTAAATAAATAAATTACCGGTACTATTTTTCTATGCATTAAATGAAAAAGGATAGCTCAATAAATGAGAGGCAGAGTCCGTGGTATCTGAGTCATACGGGCTTTAATTAAGTGGCTCGAGCCAATGGACATCGGGTTCCATCACCTACTAAGGTTCAGGAAGGGACATTCCACATTTCATTAACATCATACAATATATATAGTAAAACCATACAGTTGCATTGAATACAGTAGGCGTAACAAGTGAAAAAGAGGAAGATAAGAACATATGGGCGTAAAAGAAGGCGTGCACAGGGCGTGCACGGAGGTGTGTGATGTAGACGTCACAGAAGTGTCATAGGTGGGTAGACATATGGAGGGGGTTTCATGGGCAGCTGGAACCTTTAACCTACTGGTGCGCGCAAAACGAGTCATGACGTGTAACTGGGGAGGGCTGGGGGGCGCTGACTTCTTAGCACTAGTAGAGGAGACTGGAGTCTGGGATGTCAGAACGACCTGTACCTATAGCGTATCTGATATCTTGTGTTTGGAGAACATGTTGCTTGATTCTATCAGGGCAAAAGCTACTTGTCACTAAAGGCTAGTGTATGCATATATTTCTTTATGTATTGCGTGGGCTATGATTCTTCTATGGATATTAATTCAGTAAATCACTTGCATGGAGACAGAAAGACTAGACTGTAGATGGATATGTTTATGCTGTTCGTTAGCTAGGAATGTGACTCCGGGGAGCTGAACAGATAACTGTAGGCATAACATATTCTTGGCAGGCAGGCCAGGCTGAGCCGGGCACCGCGTTGCTTGGCAGGAAGTAAGGGAAGGGTCAGGGATGCGGGCGGGGCTGCTTCTCTCGGAGTGGTTCAGGAGGCTTGAGGCCTGGATCTCGTGTCCGGGCCCTGTGGAGCCTTAGGAACGGGTGCATCTCGATGATTTAACGTGCACCATGTAAAGACGTTGGCAACATAGGCCTAAAAGCCTAATTCACGTTGCTTTCACGGAGGACTGGATAACTGACATACTAATGTTGGACGCAACTGTAAATGCGTCTTTATTATCGGCCATGGAGGGGAAATGCATAGAAATCATGCACATATACTACATGATGGGGAACACGTAGGGACACATAACAGGGCAAAATTCAATTTTCCTCACTACCATGGAACGTTGGCAAGAAATCAGCGGGGGGATCTACAAGATCATTCGCAAAGTCCATCCCTAATGAAAATAGACACTCATTTAGGCAGTTACCTAACTTCGTATGTGTAAAGTGTGTCAGGGAACATCCATTTTCGTCCTGAAGACCACAGGTGCCATTCTTATAATTATTACATAATGAAATATTAAAATCCCCCCCAGATCACATAGGAGGGAGAGGAAATGTACTTATTCCGCTGTTCATTTAAAAAAGATGTAATTTCACTTACAATTTTAGCACATTCAGTTGACTGAAGATTATTATAAAAGTTAACCAGGAAATACGTCATGCATTTAATAAATAAAGCCCTTAAGATTTGAAAGTTCTCGCCAGACAGAAGAACAGTTATATCCATAGGTGGTAAGTTGTTTGCGATGTATACAGCGAGACCTCCCTTAGGTCTACCGAAAGTTCTCGAGCTAGCTGGGACGTAATATGTTTTATAGCCTAGGAGATGTATAGGCTCAGTAGCCCAGGTTTCCTGCAAACATACTATCTGGTGTACACTAACTGTGTCTATCCATGCTTTGAGATTTGTTTTGGAGCGGAGACCGGCAACGTTCCAAAATAGAACAGAAAGGGTTAGATTGGAGTTTGACAGGTCATTATTTTCTAGGGGAACGTTAGAAGCGTGTTTACCTATCAAGGGATACGATTCTGGCAGCGGAACATTTAATTGTGTTTTCGGGGGTTCGTCAGGGATTAAAGAACTATCATGGACCAAACCTGCTTCTGATGATCTGGGGATGGCCACCTCCCCCTCACTACCAGGTGTCTCATTCTTAGCAGCTAAAGTCTCTGATAAATCAGCAGTTATTTCTATGGAGGAATTGGGTGATATTATTTTTAATTCCATTATCCTGTCGGGGATTACGATGTTTGAGGAGGATCTCGGGGAGCTAAAGGATGGTTGTAGAGATTTGGACATAAGAAATATTGGGCCCGGGCTGCCCTGACCAGTACGTGATGGTGGTCAATCCACCATTTCTAAGCAGTTAAATCTGTTTGCGACTGGTATGCCTCTCCAACCTACAGGAGGAGCAATGTCTCTACTTCCGGTTCCAGACCAGTCGACCCATTCTCTTCTCCTATCCCAATTTCCTACTTGGGTCCAGTTCCATTCTGGGACTTCATTATAACGGGGTGTTGGAGGATAGAAGAAGGAGAGTCTTTTTGTGTCTATCCCATCGTTCGCTACCAGCATGTCCCAGGAACAAATGTGCTTGGCTGTGTGTGGGTCATCGAAATTGACTATAACACAGTCCCCCGGGATTGTTTTCGGCTCCTTACATATCCAGGGGACCCTGCGGACCATTGAGACTCTGCTAACAGGGTGCGGTGGCAATGGTCTGTTGGTAGATAACCAGTGCAGCACCTTGTTTTTTAAAGACCAACCTGGTTCCTCCACGTTGGGACTCAGCTCGGGGACCCCAGTCATAACTACCACATAAGGGCTTGCTTCTGGTGGTAAGTGTATTGGGTGCCCACCCCTCCCCCTATTCCTAATGTTAGTATGTTGTGCCCCTGATGGTTTAGCAGGGACAGACTTCAATGTATTAGGGGGACTGGAGTATTTATAGTCTCAGGGACCTTCTTCGCCACTACAGAAGGGGGCTTCGATTTTGCAATTGTCGCTTCAGTAGCGACTTTTGTGGCTTGCACCCCTACCTTAGAGGTTCTGCTGTTCACTTTCTGCCCCCCTGTTTGCACCAGCTCCACCCCCTTCGCATTATTAAAAGTTGCGTTCAGAGCAGCTATCTGCTTTTCGATCTTTATGAGGCTCATTTCAATGGGTTGCATGTAAGTTTTAACAAGTTCACCTAATCTAATTAATAATTGATTATTTACCCCACAAACTTTGCACCCTCCTCCCGTGTTACTAGTTACACTGAGGTTCGCTGTGTTCGTAGAAATATTTATTATTTCTGTTGGTATAGTAGTTAAATCTCTCTGGATTGAGCTATCTTGTCCTGTTACCTGATTGGGGGATGGTTCTTTATGATGATTATGTTTCTTAATTTGTTTCGCTTTAAGCGATTTCCTTTGTTTCTTTTGTTTAGGTATGGCGCCCTCCCTCAATCCCCCGTCTAGCTCTATGTCGGGATCCTCCCGCCTCGGACTCGCAAAAATAACAGGGTTTTTTTCTAACATTATAGATGATTGCGAGTCCGAGAACTCCAGGGATGCCGACAAATCAACCATATTTGGCACAGTGTGGGTTTCTACATGTACTTCCAATATTGGGCCGGTTTCCCGTAATAGAGTGGGTGTCCTAGCTGAGGCTAAAGTGCCCAGCGATGACCGTTTGGCCAGGGCTAAATCTTGTGATACCCTGCGTTCTAAAAGGATTATGCCTTGGTCAATTGCCTCATTTGCCCTGGTGATATAATGATCGATTGGGCCAATGATCTTCTGTGCTGCACCCTGTGCTGTTTTACTCCTACTACTAGTCATGTTGTTGCTAACAGTGAACAAAGTTTTGCCAATAGTAGAGGAGATGGAGCATAAAGTATATCCAATCTAGGGGGCGAGATGAGTATTGCGGGACAAATATAAAGGGGGTGGCCCAGTCCAGTCTTACCCGGTCTTTAACGGGTTTAAACAGGCCCGCCATTGGCCCGGGCTTCACCCGGCGTCCCGCGAGGCGGGGATGTGTCCTCGATTTAAGCGCCTCCTAGCGCATAGCGTCCATGCGCGGCTTCCTCCCGCTAGAAGTTGTGGGAATTGGAGTCCCACTGAGCCCACACACCTCTCGGCGGCCGCACCAAAGATCTTGTCGGTGCAGCGGCGGGCGTCAGTGACACAGCGGGTCAGCGGCTGCCAGGTAGGGTTGATGCCAGTAATAATAACGGACCTTCGGTGAAGCAAGTGTCCGATCGGGCAGGGTTTAGTGGTGTACTTGAGACACCAAGTGGGGAGCGGCAAGGTGGCGCCCCTGCAACCCAAAATTGAGACCATCCTGGCTTGGGAGCCCCCCAAGACCCAACCTTCAGTGAGAGCCTTTCTAGGACTCACAAGGTACTACAGGAGGTTTGTCAAGGGATATGGCAGCATTGTTGCACCCTTGACAAAGCTGACTTCGAAAAAGCAGCCCAAGAAAGTGATCTGGACTGACACCTGTCAGAAAGCTTTTGACACCCTGAAGACTGCCATGTGCACGGCGCCCGTGCTCCTGGCTCCTGACTTCTCCAAAGAATTCCTAGTACGGACAGACGCTTCAAAGAATGGTGTAGGGGCTATTCTCTTACAGATGACTGAGGAGGGCTGGGACCAACCTGTAGCCTTCATCAGTAGGAGGTTACTTCCACGGGAACAAAGGTGGAGTGCAATTGAATGAGAAGCATTTGCTGTGGTCTGGGCACTGAAGAAGTTAAGACCCTACTTGTTTGGGTCTCACTTCCGAGTTCAGACAGACCACAGGCCCCTCAGATGGTTGATGCAAATGAGGGGTGAGAACTCAAAACTGTTGAGGTGGTCCATTTCCCTTCAGGGTATGGACTTCACGGTGGAACATCGCCCTGGCACAGATCACGCCAATGCTGACGGTCTGTCCAGGTTTTTCCGCCTTAGTGATGAGGAACTCCCTGGGGTAGGGTAGTTCTCCCCACATTTCAGCTGGAGGGAACACGTGTTAGACCTGGCTCCTTGGCATGAGTCTCCCTTCCACTTTTTGCTGATGTGCCTCAGATGTTTTGCTGGTGTTAGCTGCTCAGGGCACTGCGCCATGGCCAATCCGTGCCACAGGGCAAGTGCTCCCAATGTAAAGTGTACTTATGATTGATTTCCATGATTGGCTCATTTGATTTACTGTCACTCCCCAGTAAAGTGCACCAGGAGTGCCAGGGCTTGTAAATACAAATACTGCTAGTGGGCCTGCAGCGCAGGTTGCGCTACCCACAGAAGCAGCCTTTTAAAATATGTCTAAGGTCTGCCATTGCAGAACCAGCGTGCAGTCGGGTACTGTCATGCTGGCTGGGCAAGTGCACACACTTGCCAGCCTCTAACCCTTTCCTGTACTTCATGTGAGTCACCCCTATGGTAGGCCCTCGGGCAGGGTGCATTGTAAGCATAAGGTAGGACAAGCCCTGATGTGTGCGGCATGTCCTAATAGTGAATTACAGCCATTTTCGTTCTTCACTATAGTAAGGCTACCTGCTCTCCATAGGCCAGGATGGGCTGCTGGAATTATTACAATATATAATCCCAACAGACTCAGAGAGCATGGTAGAAAGTCAAGTTTAGTATGCATGAACTCAGAATAATAAAATACTTCTTTTAGTAAAGTTTATTTTAATATCCTGTGTTTGCAAATGCTACTTTTTTGAAAATTAGCATTTGCTTGTCTAACCATTTCAGCCCGCCTCTGCTCGTATGTGTATCTGCTGTCTGGTTTGTGTGAGTGACAGGGCTAGAGAAGACAGGTGGATGGGGGAGTACTCCTTGACGCTGAATAGGCCTGTGCTTTGCCACCTCAATGTCGGCTCCGCCCCCTGGAGGGCGACTGACGACTCTACCCTACACCTTGTAAGGAGAGAGGGGAAGACCGTCAACAGAGTGCTCCTGGACTGTACTTGTCATCACAATGTTGGCTCCACCTCCTGCGGAGCGTCTGCAGGGCCTGTCCTGCTCACTGAAAGGAAAAGCCAGACTTCGCAAAACAAGAGCTGAAATGAGCTATGAAAAGGCCCCCCTGGCCTGCCAAGTCAAAAGAAACTCAGTATAAAAGTAGGAGCCCGGCTCCTAAGAAATCAGATCCTGTTTTACCACAACGAACCTCTGCCCAACTAGAAGGACCAAGAAGAAACTGAAGGACTGGCCTGCAGTGGTGCCTTGCTGAGGAAGGAGAGGGAAAGACCAAAGAGACTTTGCTTTATTGTGCTTGAAACTATCTCGAAGGGCTTGATCTGAGCTTCCCCCCTGAACTGAACCCCAGGACCAGTGGGTTCAATTCTGCCTGTGCTCGTCTGCTGCTGGGCCCTTGTGTTCTATTCCCTCGCTGGAATCGTGACTTGGGTGCCTTCGCCCCTCCTAAGGTCGTGACAGCCCGGAGCCTGGCCGTCCCTGCCCACTGAGAGCCCCGCTCGAGTTCGAGTCGCTCTCTCCCCGTTGGGCCGCGCTGCCCGCTCTCCTGTCACCTCTCCTGCTACGGAGCACGTTGTGCGCCTCTCACCATCTCCTGCCGGAATCTGCACGGAGCGCATCTGATAGCCTCGGACGGTCTGTACGCCGATGCGTACCTGACTGTCTCACTTTGCCCTCCTGCATACCAAGGCCGTGCCGCACCTCAAGAAGAGCCTCTAGTACGTTCGGTATCGGAGGCCCGGTGCTGCACCCACCTGCCTAAGAACGCAACTACCCACCCAGATCCACAGGTACGACCCGGCGTACTAAGAAGAAGTACGTCCCGCAGGCCTCAATGGTGCCTCGCCCCGTCAGCTGCTTCAGATTCCGGATCGCTGCAACCCTCCACAGTCCCGCTCACCCGCCTCGCACCTCGAGGGGGCTTCGAGTCGGAGAACCGCCGGCCTCGTCCCGGGTCTGCCCTCACCTGTGGCCGCTCCTGAAATGCCTCGGACACCCGCAACAAGGTACACTCGAACCCGAGTTCAAATCGGATCCAGGGTCTGCAACGTTTGTTTTCCCTGTCGTTCATCATTCGCCAACGGGTCACTTCACCAGCGCGAAGTGCGCATCGACCCACAGTGTACCTTACTGACAAGAACTCTAAAGAACTTTTGCCTATTTAAATCTGGTGGCCTCATTCGCTAAACGTTATATGGTCTTGTGATAATTCTGCAACTAAGTATTTTTATACATGTAATGTAATGTAATGGGGTTTTATAGAGCGCGTTTTATAGAGCGCACTTCTGCCCTGGGGCCTCGTAGAGCTTAGGACGGGTGGGGAGAGGCGACTGTCAGAATGTGTGCGTTAGTGAAAAAGAAGGGTCTTCAGCCGTTTGCGAAACTTGAGTAGATCTAGTTCTCCGCGGAGGGGTAGGGAGTTCCAGCGTGAGGCGGCATTCCATGACAACGAGCGCCCTCCCCCCCTTGCTCGTTTGATTTTACGGCGGGTACTCCCAGATCATAAGGCTCTTGACGGATGGTAAGGGGAGACTAGGGAGCAAACTAATGCTGGAGCAGTGCACCACATGGCTTTATGGGCTATACACATCGCCTTGAACTCAATCTGGGCCTGCATTGGCAGCCAATGGAGTGTTTTCAAGGCGGCTGACCCTGAGTGTCTACGAGAAAGTCCGAGCAATAGGCGAGCTGCAGAGTTCTGAGTAACCTGCAGTTTTTTGATGGTACCAGCCGGAGCGCCTAAATACAAGGAATTCCCGTAGTCAAGGCGGGACAGGATGATAGCCTGCACCATGATCCTCCGGGCATGGAAGGAGAGGAGTGGCAAGATTTTCCTCAGCATCCTCATCAGCCCGAAACATGTTGCCGAGAGTTTAGTGACTTGGTGGGTAAACCCTAAGGTGTTATCAAGCCATACTCCAAGGCTTTTAATTTAATCTTTAGGTTCAGGCATGGTGCCCATGCAAGATGGCCAGTCAATGCTTGGTCCGGGAGAAGGGGACTTCCCCAGGAACATCAGTTCCATTTTGTCCCCATTCAATTTCAGATGGGAAAGTGCCATCCAGCTGGCTACTGCTTCTAAGCAGGAGCCTAAATTGCTCGACGAACCCTCGGGATGGTTTAAGCCGACCACCAGTTGGGTGTCGTCTGCATAGGTGACAATTTCAATGGTAAACAGGCGCACAATATCTGCCAGGGGTTCCATATAGACATTAAATAGGGTCGGACTTAAGGAGGAACCCTGTGGGACCCCGCAGTTGACCTATGTATTTTTGATACAACTTCTACGACTGGTGTCCGTTTGTGGTGGGTCATTTACTGTATGTGGTCATAAATGCTTAACTGACTTAGCGCCCTGAAGATTAGCCTTGGCTGCTCGCGCCACGAAACCCATAGGGTGAGCAGGGGTTATTCTGAAGGGGTAATTCCCTTGCCCTGAGTAGAGGAGAGGGTCCCTGCTTGTCCCAAGTGCCTACTTTTGCCAACCAGAGACCCCAATTCTAACAGCTAGTTTTATAGGTTGTTCACTGCTTGAGTTAGCAAAATGTAGAATTGTGGCGTCAAGTGTGTTTCCGACTTTGCCACATGAGCTTTTCAATATAAATGGTCATCCATTCGTATGCAGAGGTAGTCATGTTTTAAGTCGCTTAGTTGGTTTACCATAAATCTTGAATGTCAACAATAACTTTGATATAGGAATAATTATCATATATTTTTCTCTTTATTGATTATTAACTTCTGTACCTTACAGAATAGCTTAAAGCCTTCCAAAAGTTGATGCATTGATTTTTCAGTACGCGCTAATATTACTGTATCATCTGCGATCAGCGGGATCGGAATATTCTCCTTCTCCAATATCGGAACATCAAGACGAAGATTCCCGAGAGAATCAGTTCCATTGATGTGAATGTTGAATAAAGCTGGGGCAAGTACGCAACCATGCCCAACCCCAATGTTTATTTCAAACTTCTCTGTGCATTCTCCTTTTACACTGAATCTTACTCTGGAATAATTGCCACGGGGCAGATCCTGTCGGATACTCAAATAGTTACTTGGGAACCTCCTTCCTCCAGAAGACTCCGAAGGACAGAGCGGGGACAGAATAGAATCCTGTTTTTAGGTCTCCAAAGACCAAGAAGAGCGGGGAGTTTCCAGGGACACGTACTTCATACAGATCATGTACAACCTCAGAGCCTGGTCGATTCTACTTTGGCCTTTTCAGGATCCGGCGTGAAAGGTTACAGAGAATATTGTTCTCCTCTGTCCAGGTCTCGAGTCGTGACTGTAAGAGTTTCCCCAAGATTTTCCTGATGTTGTCTAATTGGGAAATTAGCTGATAGTTGGAGGGGTCATCTCCCCCCCCTTTCTTGTGAATCACCACAGTTATGGAAAACTTCTATGATTCTGGAACCACAACAAGAGTCATTGCGGTGGAAAATAACGCTGTTAAAGACCCTGACCCACTGAACATCTGAACTGGCTATCCCTCCTCTCCTCTGAATCCATGCAATAACGCTTAGTGAAGGTGTGGAGGAGCAAGGCCCATGTCAACGCACAGTAAATCTCAGCCACAGAAACACCCCTGACAAGTGCTGATGCAGAGGACTCAGCTCTTGGGGACTGAGCGCAGATTCCCTCAGTCAGTTCCTTTGTAATGCACAAGATGATGCAATGAGATAAGGTCCTCTCCTGGGCAGAGGTGCCCTTCTTGCAGCCTCCACAGTCCGCTCCTAGGGTCAGTATAAAAATAGACTTCCTTTTGGGGCTCTTACTGATATGATTTTGCCTCCTTTGGGGGTAGAAGGTGGGAAGGGCTACAGATCGCCTCCGATGGAAAGAGGTCACCACCTTGGGAAGGAGAGGCGATGTAGTTCTGAGGAATAATTCCTTCAAGAAAAAGCATGTGAAGGGCGGCCGCACGTTCGGTGCCTGTACAAATGTAAATGTAAATGTACAGGAATTTATATAGCGCAAATCACCAAGCGGTTTCTAAGCGCTTGCTTAGGGAACCCGTCCTGGTATTCCCCTGTGAGATAACCCCGGCAGGGTATCCGCAAGGTGAAAGCCAGGCATCCCGCCGCGAGGGGCCGTTGTGGAGATTAAGCAAGCTATTGCCCAGAGTCGCAGAGTGTGAACCTGTGAATCGAGTAGGCACTGGAGTGAGAATTGTCGAGTCCATGGACATTTTAGGACTCAAGACCCCGCCGAGCCGGGAATTGAACCCTGGTCCTAGGCTGACCTCTGCTTCCAGGTCTGCCGCCACTAACCAGTGAGCCACACTTCTCCTGTAACTCACTGATGCGCCGCAACGAAGTGATTCCATAAAGAGAACAAAGGTATGCCAAAACTGCTAGAACAGGAACTGGATGAAACAGCAGATAACAAACAACAACTCTTCACTGTAGAGGGATTTCAGAAAAATACCAACTCCATGACTGTGTGGATGCCGCCGCTCTCCACGAGCGGTCAATTAACCATAAATGTACAGTTTTAGCATTTGCTGATTTGACTTGGACAATTTGGAAAATACAGTTGAAAAGCAAAGGTAGAACAATAACACTTGATTCAATCTATTCACAGAATTTAGCCAAGGAGATCAGCAATAATCATGATATAAAGTGCGCAAGAAGTGGACAGGTGCTCATGTGAATAAAGAAGTGAGCGGTGCATCGAGACAAAGTGAAGACGTATGACTCGACTCCTCGAGTGACTTCCAGGCGCTATAGACACTCCATTTCATTCTAAGGTATGTAAACTGTCTTAGTTCATAATAAGTCTACAGCAAAGCATTGTTGTTTGTTGTATATCATCAAAATAATGGCAACAAAAAACAGTTTACAATATCAGTGACCATAGCTGGTAATTGTGGAGGGGCTCAGAAATGTTAAAACAAGTCTGTTAGAAATGGGATTTCTGGTTTGCTAGGGCTTGTGCCTAAGCCAGGCAGAAACCACCACTCTAGGCAGGGCAAGAGAGTTACACACGGCAGATAACCCCTGCTCACCCCCTTGGTAGCTTGGCATGAGCAGTCAGGCTTATCCCAGAGGCAATATGAAAAGCGCTTGCGCAACACACACACAGCAGTAACACACTAGGCATACCACAAAAGAAACTCCACACAAGGTTATATATTAAAATAGCAGTTGTATTACCATAAACACATTAGAATAGTAATCACATCATATACACTGTGCCAACTGGCACTATGCACTACTTACAGGGGATTATGGACACATGACAGGGCCAATTGGGCCACTGCCAGAACCATCAAAAAGCACAAATAGTAAATGTAGAACACAACCAGTAATTACTGGCAAAATACTGTACTCAGCATTATATCCTGCAACATAAATTACATTATGCAATAAGCATCACATTCGGCGTAAAACACGTCATGCGCCAACCTCATAAGCATAAACACAGTATGCCCTAATCATGGGGCATATCACTCTAAAAATTACCCCCAGGCCAACTGGCCTTTCACGGGGGGCTCAATAGGCCTTTGTCCAGAATGTTAGTGTTTAGCTGCAAAGGCAGCGAAATCAAAGTGTGCAATTGCGTTGGGGCGTGGCAGCAGTGTATCTCACTCCTGTCTCCAAAATGCCCCCAAAGAAATGATGGCTTGACTCCTCGCACTACTGTGCCTCCTGGGTCCCCACTGGGATTTGGCAAAACAAATGTGCCCCAGGTTGCAGCTGCCGTCGCTCTCGCTCTCGCAGGGCAGCTGGGGAATTAAGCTTGGCACCACTGTGCCTTCTGAGCCCCCACTGGGACCCAGAAACAATTGTGCCCAAGAGAGAAATAAGCACTGGCACTCTCCATGCCTCATGAGCACCACTCTGAGACTCTGTAAAAATAAAAGTGCCCCACCTTGGTGCAGCTGCCCACAACGGCGGTGCAGCTGTGGGAAATAGAGGCACGGGCACCACAGTGCCTTAGGAAGGACCACAGGGGGAGGGCACCGACAATGTGCCCCGACATACTCCCCCTCCGGACTCTCAACTCGGCCCCACTAACCGGGCTCTCTCTCGAACCGGGCTCTCTCTCTGGACTTCACTTGGGTTGGGGACGGGCACCGGCAGTGTGCTGGGAAGGGCCTCTTCTCCCGGTCTCCTCTCACTGGCGCAGGCTTGGAGGCTCCATCTCCGCTCGGGGCTCCTCTCCTCCTGCTGATGGGACCTCTGCCGATCGGCTCCAGAAGGCGGGGTGGGCTCTCGCCGGACTGACGCCGCCGCCGATGTCTCTGGAAGACACCGCCCTGACCAGGCAAGTTGCCTGGCTTCCATGCCATGGCGGTTCTGGTCTTCTCTCGGCCAAGTGCAGAGTGGGCACCCACTTCAGATAAAGCCATTGTGGGGTGGTCACCCGCTCTTCCCCTGAAAACTGGGATGGGCTCCCACAGTAAATAATAAAGGTAATTGCGAGGTGTGCCCCCGCTCTAATGGCTCTGATGCTGGGTGGGCTCACAGTTTTTAAGCATAAATCAGCAGGGTAGGCTCCGGTAAACAGCATAAAGGCGGGGTAGGCTCCCGCCTCAAGACACACACAAATGCGGCGTGGGCTCCCACTCTCTTCCTGCAGGCAGCCGAGCGATGCCTGCAACCAAAGTTTCTCCTATCCTGGGTGAATGAAGAATATGGCCACATCGCTCACAAGGCGCTTAAGCCCCCACAAAGATTTCCTCAAGGGACAAAGCTGTAGCCTCACAGGCCAGGACACAGGGCCCTCCAGCAGGGAGGCAGTCTCGTGTGGCGGTTCCACCTGGGGCCCAGCAGCAGCAGGTCCCAAAGAAGCACAAAAAGCACAACTTTTCATGGGGTCACAGCCCCTATACCTATACTACACATCTCTTTGTCTGCAAAGCACAGGGCTTGGGGGACCAGCAAGAACTGGTTCTGGAGCACTCTGTTTACAGTGCTCACACCCTTCTTTGGGAGATGGGGCCTCGGCCATCAGACGCACCAACGGCGGACCGAGCCAGCATTCACTAGGGCAGCCACAATCCTATTCATGGTCAGGGGACTACTCCTCCCACTACTTCAAATGCTGATGTCCTATTGAGCCCAACGCTGACTCACCCTGCCCCTCTTGGATCAACACACACCTTCCAGCCCCTGTCACTCAACTGACATGCAATTCATATCAGGCTGGCAGGCACGTAGCACCCAGAAGTGGCAACTTATAAAAGTGGCATTTCTAAAATAGTTATAATAAATCTGGCCACACCATTGCGTAGCATTTGTTATCCCTATTCCAAATATACCAAACTTGACCACGCTGCTCCTCTCATATCAGGAATTACCACTGAAACACTTATCAGGGAATCCCCAATGCATTCCTATGGGAGGGCAACCTCACAGTAGTGAGAAACCAAAAATGCTGTTAGTCACTACCAGGACATGTCACACACTTAAGGTACATGTCCTACCTTTTACCTATAATGCACCCTGCCCATAGGGCTAGCTAGGGTCTAACTTTGGGGTGACTGACATGTAGTAAAAGGAATGTTACAGACATGGTACACATTATAGGTGCTACGTCACAGCAGCAGTAACACTGCGTGCACAGGCCCTGCAATGGCAGAGGCCTGAGATAGATTTGAAAGGCTACTTTGGTGGGTGGCGCAATCAGCGCTGCAAGCCCACCAGTAGCATTTAATGTACCAGCCCTGGGTATATGAGATACCACTTCACAAGGGACTGACAGGTAAATTAAATAGGCCAAATAGACCAATTTTACCATATTTAACACAGAGAGCACACGCACTTTACACTGGACAGCAGTGCTAAAGTGCCCAGAGTCCTAAAACCACCAACACCATGTCAGAAAAAGGCTAGGAGGAAGGCAAAAAGTTAAGGGATGACCCTGCAAAAAGGGCCAAGTCCAACAAAGGCTATTGACACAAGAGAAAGGGAATAGGTGCAAAGATATGTGCCAGTCCCTTCAAAAATCAGGATAATCAATCAATCAATCAATCAATCAAGACATTTATAGAGCGCACTACTCACCCGTAGGGTCTCAAGGCGCTAGGAGGGGGGGGGGGGGTGCCGTTACTGCTCGAATAGCCAGGTCTTGAGCTTCTTCCTGAAGGAGAGGTGGTCTTGGGTCAGGCGCAGGTCGGTCGGGAGGGAGTTCCAGGTCTTGGCGGCCAGGTAGGAGAAGTACCTTCCTCCTGTTGTCGCTCTCCGGATGCGGGGGACGGCGGCGAGGGCGTGGCTGGTTGATCTGAGGTGGCGCTTGGGGGCGTAGAAGTTGATTCGGTTGTTGAGGTAGGTCGGGCCTTGGTCGTGTAGGGCTTTGTGTGCGTGGGTGAGGAGACGGAAGGTGATTCTTTTGTTGACGGGGAGCCAGTGCAGGTCTCTCAGATGTCCGGAGATGTGGCTGTTTCGTGGGATGTCGAGGATGAGTCTGGCTGAGGCGTTCTGGATCCGTTGGAGTCTCTTCTGGAGCTTGGCGGTGGTTCCGGCGTAGAGGGCGTTGCCGTAGTCCAGTCGGCTGGTGACGAGGGCCTGGGTGACAGTCTTCCCGGTCTCGGTGGGGATCCACTAGAAGATCTTCCGTAGCATGCGCAGGATGTTGAAGCATGACGAGGAGACGGCGTTGACTTGTCTGGTCATGGAGAGGGAGGAGTCCAGGATGAAGCCCAGGTTGCGTGCGCGGTCCGTCGGTTTGGGTGCGGTGCCCAGGGCGGGGGGCCACCAGGAGTCGTCCCAGGCAGAGGGCGAGGAGCCCAGGATGAGGACCTCCGTCTTGTCTGAGTTCAGTTTCAGGCGGCTGGTCGTCATCCAATCGGCTACATCTCTCATCCCTTCGTGCAGGTTGGCTCTGGCGGCGGCGGGGTCGTTGGTCAGGGAGAGGATCAGCTGGGTGTCGTCGGCGTAGGAGATTATGTTGAGGTTGTGTTGGCGTGCGATGGCCGCGAGGGGGCTCATGTAGACGTTGAAGAGGGTGGGACTCAACGAGGATCCTTGAGGGACGCCGCAGATGACTTCGGTGGCCTCTGACTTGTACGGTGGTAGGCGGACTCTCTGTGTTCTTCCGTCGAGGAAGGAGGTGATCCATTCTAGTGCCTTCTCCTGGATTCCGACGTTGCAAAGGCGCTGTACTAGGGTGCGGTGGCAGACAGTGTCGAATGCCGCGGAGAGGTCCAGGAGGATGAGGGCCGCTGTTTCTCCGTTGTCCATCAGGGTTCGGATGTCATCGGTGGCGGCGATGAGGGCGGTCTCGGTGCTGTGGTTGGCTCGGAAGCCAGACTGTGAGGGGTCGAGGGATCCATTCGTCTCGAGGAAGGCGGCCAGCTGTTTGTTGACGGTCTTTTCGATGACTTTGGCCGGAAACGGGAGGAGTGAGATGGGACGGTAATTCTTGAGTTCGGTGGGGTCCGCTGTTGGTTTCTTGAGTAGAGCGCTGAGTTCGGCGTGCTTCCAGCTCTCAGGGAAGGTGGCGGTGTCGAAGGAGGTGTTGATAATGTCCCGCAAGTGGGGTGCGATGACAACGTCGGCTTTGTTGAAGACGTGGTGAGGGCAGGGGTCGGTCGGCGATCCGGAGTGGACGGAGTTCATTGTGCGGACGGTGTCTTCGGTGCTGATTGGAGTCCAGGCGTGGAGGGTGGCGGTGGGTGGCGTTGCTGCGGCTGTGGCGTGCGTCGGTTGGATGCTGAAGCTGTTGTGTATGTCCGCGATCTTGTTGTGGAAGTAGGAGGCGAGGGAGTTGCAGAGGTCTTGCGATGGGGTGATGTCGTTGTTTCCGGCGTTGGGGTTGGAGAGCTCTTTCACGATGTTGAAGAGTTCCTTGCAGTTGTGTGCGTTGTTGTCCAGCCGGTCCTTGTATGCATTTTTCTTGGTGGCGCGGATCAGTTGGTGGTGTTCCCGGGTGGCGAGCTTGAGGGTGGTCATGTTGTCCATTGTTGGTTCCCTTCTCCAGACTTTCTCGAGGGCTCGGCAGTTCTTCTTGGAGCTCTTGAGTTCGTCGGTGAACCATGGGGCTTTTCTGCTGCCGGGTCTGCTGGGCGGGGTCCTCAGAGGGGCGAGTTCGTCCGCGCAGTTGCTGATCCACTTCGTGAGGTTGTCGGCGGCCTGGCTGGGGTTTGCTGAGCCGGCCGGAGGGTGCTGGCTCAGGGAGGCGGTGAGCTGGTCAGCTGTGATCTTGTTCCAGCTTCTTCGGGCAACCTGTTGCTGGTGGTGGTGGGTCGTCGGTCTTTTGAAGGTGAAGTGGACGCAGCTGTGGTCTGTCCAGTGGAGTCCTGTTGCGTGGGTGAAGGCGATGTCTTTGCTGGATGAGAAGACGGCGTCGAGTGTGTGTCCGGCGAGGTGGGTGGGGGTGGACACCAGCTGCTTGAGTCCGAGGTTGTCAAGCAGGGTGGTGGTGTTACGGTCGCTGTTGTTCTCCAGGTGGAAGTTGAGGTCCCCCAGGAGGATGTAGTCGACGGAGGGGAGGGCATGCGGGCTGATGAAGTCGGCGATGTCCTCGCTGAATCGTGTGCGTGGTCCCGGGGGTCGGTAGATGAGAGTGCCTCTGAGGGTGGTCTTCGGGTCGGTGTGGATCTGGAAGTGCAGGTGTTCGGCGGTGGTTAGGGTGTCGTCGGTGTTGGTCGTGACGCGGATGGTGTCCCTGTGGATGATGGCGATGCCTCCTCCCACCTGGTTGGCGGTGCGGTCCCTCCGGGTGTTCTTGTAGCCCTCTGGGACGGCGATGGCGATGTCGGGTGCTGAGGAGGCGTTCATCCAGGTCTCCGTGAGGAAGGCGATGTCAGGGGCTGTGGTGTCGAGAAGGTTCCAGAGTTCGATGGCGTGTCTGTGGACGGAGCGGGTGTTGAGCAGGATGCACTTGAGGTGGTTGCTGTTGGTGTTCGGCTTGGCGGGTGCTGGTGCAGGGTAGTTCCGGATGCAGGTGAATTTGCAGGCGTGGCAGCTGAAGGGTCCGTGGGTGTGCTTCGGCGTCGCTCGGTGGCATCCCGGGATGGCGCCGGTATTGAGTGCGATGATTTCGGCGGCGTTGTAGGTTCGTCGGGTCGGCTTCCGTCGGTGGGGGCCAGGGGTCCTGGCACTGGGTGTGGTCCAGGCGCGGACGGGCGCAGACGGGCTTACCTTTGGCGCGCCTTCGGTGCACAATCGGCGTGCCCGCTGCGCGTGACCGCTGCGCGTTCGCACGGTCGCCATATGAATGGAGATTGTATGAGGCATGCTGGACAGGGCAGTAATGTATCCTTCATCTAATGCTGAACTCAGCAGGAGCAGCGACAGAGCACAATGGAAACTTTCTGAAAGGAGAGCCTTCGAAGGGTCCACGTTATGATCAACGCTCCAGACGATGTATGAGTTTTACCTTCCAGAATAGACTGACTAGGTGGAGGGGCAACAAGCTGATAAAATTACACCTATCACCTCCTGTGGCAGCTGTAAGGAGCTCTGATGACCCTCTCAATCTCTAGAAATTAATTTGGAGGCTCTACAAGGCGAGGTGCGGGTCCTGCCCCTCTCAACCTACAGACATGAAGGTGGAGGCTCTGCAAGGTGAGGTGCGAGTCCTGCCCCTCTCAACCTACATACATGAAGGTGGAGGCTCTCCAGGGTGAGTTGTGGGTGCAGCTCCTCTCAATCTCCAGACATGAAGGTGGAGGCTCTGCAGGGTGAGTTGTGGGTGCCGCTCCTCTCAACCTAGAGATATGAAGGTGGAGGCTCTGCAGGGTGAGTTGTGGGTGCCGCTCCTCTCAATCTCCAGACATGAAGGTGGAGGCTCTGCAGGGTGAGTTGTGGGTGCCGCTCCTCTCAAAATCCAGACATGAAGGTGGAAGCTCTGCAGGGTGAGGTGCGGGTCCTGCCCCTCTCAATCTCCAAATATGAAGGTGGAGTCTCTGGAGATTGAGAAACATGTCCTACCTCTTGAGAGCTCCAGAAATCAAGGTTGAGGCTCTGGAGGGTGAGGCGCGAGTCCTGCCCCTCTCAATCACCGGACAGAAAGGTGGAGGCTCAGCAGGGGGTGGAGTGGGTCCCGCCCCCCTCAATCTCCAGATGTTGGACTTGGCCCTTTTGGCAAACTTTTTGCCTTGTATGTGACCTAATATTAGTTGTTTTTGGCCTCTGCGCACTTTAGCACTGTGGCCCAGTGTAAAGTGTGTGCGCACTCTGGGTGCGTGTGGTGAGCTTGGCCTGCCCTCCCATAGGAATGCATGGGGGATATGTGTGTCCATGGTAATTCCTGGTATGAGAACAGTGCAGGGGCGAGTTTGGTATGCGCGAACGCGTGAGAATAAATGCTGTGCAATGGTGTGCGCAGATTTATTGTGACTGGTGGAGAAGTGCCACTTTTAGAAGTTGGCTTTTCTGTGTGCTGTGTGTCTCCCTGCCTGATGTGAATTGCATGTCTGGCTTGTGATTGACAGGGGCTGGATAGTGTGCTTGGCTCCAGGAGCCAGGATGGGTCTGCCCAGTGGTGAATAGGGAGATCTGCATGTAGATGGGAGGGAGGAGTTGCACCTGGGACCTGAATAGGGCTGTGTCTTCCCTCCACAATGCAGGCTCTGAGCACCTAGCCCCCACCTGACACAGGAGAGAGGAGCTGAGCATGACAAAGTACTCCAAAGCTCCCCCCAAACCAGTTGCATCTGGTTTTCCCCCAGCACTGTGCTGTATGACAAAGGGAAAAGTGGTATAAATGAAGGGACTGTGACCCCATGAAAAGTGGTTGTGCTGTTCTAATTTGAGGGGGGCCTACTGCTGGGCTCCAGGAGGAACCCCAACTAGGGACTGCCTCCCTGCTGGAGGGCCCTGTAAGCTTGCCTGCCTGGGCCCAGCCCTTGCCCCCTCCCTCTTAAAGAACTTTTCCCTGGACTTTGGAGGACTGTCAATCCTAGCACCTTGAAAGAGCTTCATTTTTGGTACAGAGCGCTTTTCTTGTCCCAGGAGCATGCTGCCTCCTCTACCGAGGGAATCCCGATGTAGGTATTCCCCCGCAAGTGCTGTTTATCCAGCAGGTGCCCACCCTGCATCTGTGCACTGTGAAATCTGAGTGGGAGCCTTTCCCGCATCGGTACCTTGGAAGCGGGTGCCCACCCCGCATATTTGCCGTTTTAAATACCCATAGCGGGTGCCCACCCCACCAGGGACTTTATGTGGAAATAACGGGAGCCTACCCCGTACTGCGGCCAGAAGGAGCCACTGAACCCTGAGGGAGGCCGCGCTGCCCGCGGTGACCCAGAAGCTGAACTCTGCAAGCCTTGACTGTGGGCGGGGCTTGGGAGCAGCCCAGAAGAGAAGAGCAAGTCAGAACACCAGCGGAGCGGTGCCGGTGTTCCTGGAAACCAGAAAACCCAGGTGGGAGCCTACCCCACACTGGGACGTGCTGCAGGGAAGGTATGGAGCCTCGGAGGCTCCACGGAGAAGCCGCAGCCATCTGGAAGTAACACAGAGGGGGCACGAGGCACATTGTTGGTGCCTGCCCCGCTGCATGTCAGCCCCGCGCAAGCCGACATTAGGAAGAGAGGAGACCGCGAGGGAGTCCCAGATGAGTGGGACGTCCCCCCATGTCCGGTTCCTGTTCTCCTTGAACAGTCCTGCAGGACAGTGGACCGCTCAAACGTTGGGAGACATTTTTGTGGCTTAAACTTGAGTCTCCCGAGTGGGGCTCACAGGCACAGTTGTACCAGTTCTCCCTATCCTTATTGAGCGGTCCCGCAGGGCAGCGGACCGCTCCAACGTTGTGGGGCATTTTGTCCCTAAGAGTCCCCCGAGAGGGGCTCCCAGGCACGGTTGTGCCAATTCTGACTTTGAGTTCACAGCGGCGCCGCAGTTGCAGGCCACTGCAACGTTGGAGCTAAAGTGCGGAGTCTTGCTGGTGCCCTTCAAGTACAGTGGGTGCCGATGTCTTATTTTACTAAAGACAGTGTACGTGAAAAAATACCTCTGTGACCATGAATTATATATAAGTATTTCAAGACCTAGGCTTAAATGTATTACCTACTCCGATTTTCTATAAATGAACACAATACTTCTATCAATTTGACAAATGTGGTAGATAGACATCACCTACATCACTCTACTTATGTGGCAATGATCAGAATGAAAAAATGTGCTCTCAATTGACAATTGATGGCATCCCTTTAGGGCACACATAAAGGGCGGGGTATTTACCTCCTTGTAAAGTTTAAAGAAACAATCTTTGCCGCTTGTATCAAGTTCAAGTGTGATTTTAATCCATTATGGGCATTAGAGTAGGTTTATCCACAAACTTAACGTGATGAGTACAGTTTTGAATTTTCAACATCTACGATTAAATCGTCAAACTCCTGTTTCCATCATCAACAATTAAATCCTTAGCTCCAATGCATTTCGGGACGTTGCCCTTCTGGAAGCATCTACAAAATGACTTATAAAGCATGCATGTAATGTCTTCTTATTGATCAAAATAAAACAAAACAAAACTGTTCGCTGTATTGTCTTACTTGGTGGGGTGATCGTGATGTGTTGGTAAACATGTTATCTTTCAACGTGAAGGTAATCTTATAAAGGCCTGTGCACGAAAAAAGGTGTAAAAGCATGCTGTTAGAATATTACCATGTCGTGTTGAGGTTCAATCCGAAATAACTAATTAAACAAATGGTGTTGGATGGGCGGTTACGCATTGCATTATCGAGTTCAGAAAAGATTTGGTGCCTTGACGATTAGCGGGAAAAGTTTATACGCGCATAAAGCTTCCGTGATGTTCAGCGCCGTAACGCGTATAGATTTACTTAGGATTTTGTTTTAAGTTTGACTTAAAATCCTAAACGTACTACTTTTGGTCTTAAGTCAAACTTAAAACAAAATCCTAACTTTACTACTACTAAATGTGTTCTGTGAATACCAAAAGAAGTAAGTTTAGGATTTCGTTTTAAGTTTGTTCTGTGAATCGGGCCCAGAGTGCTGTACAGGGGTGGCTTAAAAAACATATATAACACACAACAGCCCCTCTGTCACAATATCAGAAAAAGTCACTACCTGTACCACACAGCCATTGGCTCATTCACCGTATGTGTCCCTTTTTTTGTTTTTCACAGCCGCTTATTGATTTGTATATACATAAAATACCAAGTAAAGGAACTTAGTTGTTTTGACAGAAATTGTTTCTTCTCTTGGTGTGTTACTTCATTATATGACTAAAAGCATATTATTTTCAAAGGATTAAGTACCGATCACACATCAGTTGATATCCCCGACAGAACCACTGTTTTTCTTTAAAAAGAAGGGAGGGGCTGTGACATTTTGCATGATGTACATACTATGTTTAGACCTAGTTACTACTTAAGGGTGAACTTCAGTGATCTGCTTACAGTGCGTAATATCCACAAACATTATAAGATGTGCGTATCAGTGAAACTTCAGCAATTAAAATTTAGGCCAATGCGCGTAATCCCAGAAACTTAATTTGCTGTGCGCATCAGCGGAACCATCAGCCCGATTACTGATGGCACATATTTATATAGGGAGGAGTCACTTTAGTCTGGTGCTCAATTACATGTGAGTCTGGTGGTGCCTGATAACTGAAAGGCACATATTTGTTTACATACAATTTCATATATGTCTGATTTATTATTCCTATTACAGCGCCTTCTACCTTGAGAAGGACTATCCTAGACCAGTGTGTGGACAAAACACATGCCGACAAATCGAGGACAAAGGGATTGGGACATGGTCTAGGAACAACAAATCCTACATCAAACCGCACGTTTAACTGATAGATAGCAAAGAGCGATATACTGAGAAAAGTAACCTGGAGAATTGCTGCAAATTAAAGTACATTATAAAAAAAAAATAAGGACCACATATTCACCGCTGTGTGACCTGGAAGCCGATTATTTCTCAATATAGCCTTTGTTTGTGATTACCTTACAGAGATCACATTATCATCCGCGCTGGAAGAGATGGGAGCCTGGGGTGTTTAGTCATTGAAGCTCATTTACATACAAACGGGGGTGACAGCCTGTTCACAACGCACAGCACACGTTATGTACGTAAAACGCTTGTACACATAACAGGGTAAAGTGATTCAGGTAACAGTGTGAGTTTTGTATGACAGGAGCAGGCAGTCTTAGTTTTTGAGACCTGATTGTCTGAAGGGTGCATCTTTAGCTCTTTTAACTGTTTGAGAGAGGGTGGCAGTCTCAAATTCTGGGGACACAGCTGCCAACAACACTCCTCATGGTTTTTACTTTTTGCATCTACAGTTGGTGCAGATTCCACCTAAGACCATAACCTTTTCAGCTCGGTGGTCTGCTTCCTGGAGTCCGCCTGCTTTGCTTCTCTCATACTTCTGTCAGCAACGGTAAAAGTGTCATCTACTAAAGTGCCCTTAACTCACTTTTGGTAACGTGGCTTGAGTAGTACAGTCTAAGGCACACTCAAAGGTAAAGCAACACAGTGGAAGTCACACATTTCAATAGAGTGTAGTAAAAAGAGACAAGGTACTTTAAGATGAAAACCAAGGTTAGAAAAACAAGAATATTTAATAACTATTCAGAAGCAAAATCAAAAGGTCTCTGATTTAAGGATTAATAATTAGCAAAAACAACTGTCCTAAAGGAAATAACAGATACTGTTAGTCATGTACTCTAAACCAAACAAAAAGGTAAATGAATACAAAAAAATGCAGATCCACTGAATCAGTGTTTAAGGTGCACACAAAATAGTACCTGAACTCACTAGAAATGCTCGAGGGGGCAAAGGTAAGTTCAGTCTCCGGTGATGATTAACACTGGAATTTGATGCTAGGTTTTTCGCTGAATCAGTCTCAGAAGGTGACGAGATGCACAGAAGTGACTTGTAGTGCAAAAAGCCCACAATGTAGAGTTAGGTGCCGCTCTACTCTCTGCGGACAGAGCTGCTCCCCAATCTACTCTCTGCGGACAGTGCTGCGTACCGCTCTACTCTCTGTGGACAGAGCTGTATCCCATTCTACTCTCTGTTGACAGAGCTGCACTCCACTCTACTGTCTGTGGACAGAGCTGTGTCCCACTCTACTGTCTGTGGACAGAGCCATGTCCCACTCTACTCTCTGCCGACAGAGCTGTGTCCCACTCTACTCTCTGCGGAACGAGCTGTGTACCACTCTACTTTCTGCAGATAGAGCTGCATCCCACTCTACTCTCTACAGACAGAGCTGCATCCCGCTCTACTCTCTGCGGACAGAGCTATGTCCCACTCTACTCTCTGCGGACGGAGCTGCATCCCACTATACTGTCTGTGGACAGAGCTGTGTACAACTCTACTCTCTGCGGATAGAGCAGCCACTCTAATCTCTGCGGACAGAGCTGCATCCCAGTCTACTCTCTGCTGACGGAGCTGTGTCCCACTCTACTGTCTGTGGAGAGAGCTGTGTACCACTCTTCTCTCTGCGGACAGAGCTGTGTCCAACTTTACTGTCTTCGGAGAGAGCTGTGTCCCACTCTACTCTCTTAGGACTGAGCTGTGTCCCACGGGAAGGAATATGCTACTTACCAGTATGCATCTGTTCTTGGCATGTAGAGCTGCAGAGTTGTACACTTAGCAATAGATCGCCACCTGGTGTTGGGCTTGGATGATTGCAGGTTGTTGTCTTCTTGGAAGAAGTCTTTGTAGTCACGAGATAGGTGACTCCTCACTTAGACAATACTGCGCATGGTCATCGACTCCATCCTCAGATTGTTTTTCGCCATGATGGGAAATGATGGAGTTAGTATAAGTAAAGAGAAAAGGATGTCCATGCGTGTGCATCTAAGTAAGATGAGTACTGGAACGGAGACAAGTCCCGGGGAGGCGGGAGGGCGTGTACAACTCTGCAGCTCTACATGCCAAGAACAGATGCATACTGGTAAGTAGCATATTCCGTTCGAGGCATATGAGCTGCAGATTGTACACTTAGCAACGATTGTGCAGCAGTGTCTCCCCTAGCGGTGGTCGCTTGTATCCGTTGCAGAATACTGAAATTGTGTTTTAAGGACAGCTTGGCCTACTGCAGCTTGCTGCTTGGCTTGCACATCAACACAATAGTGTTTAGTGAAGGTGTGTATTGTAGACCAGTTGCTGCCTTGCATATGTCCTCTAATGGTATGTTTCCTAAGAAAGCCAAAGAGGCTCCTAGTTTGCGAGTGGAGTGTGCTCTAGGAGGAACCGTTAGTGTACGTTTAGCTTTTTGATAGCATATTTGAATACACTTTACAATCCATCTGGAAATTCCTCCTTTAGAGATGGGATTGCCTTTGTGTGGGAGAGAAAGATACAAATAGTTGTTTTGTCTTTCTGATGGATTTAGTCCTGTCTGTGTAGTATAGTAGAGCTCTTCTAACATCTAAGGTGTGTAAAGCCCTTTCTGCAACAGAGTCCGGTTTTTGAAAAAACACTGGTAACTCTACTGATTGGTTAAGGTGAAAAGGAGTAATAACTTTTGGCAGGAATTTTGGATTGGGTCTAAGAACCACTTTGTTAAGGTGTATTTTAAAAAATGGTTCTTCTATTGTGAATGCTTGTATTTCACTAACTCTTCTGAGAGAGGTGATGGCAACAAGGAAGGCAGTTTTCCACGTTAGGAATTACAGTTCACACTTGTGTAAAGGCTCAAAAGGGGGACCCATAAGTCTTGTAAGGACCACGTTTAGGTTCCATACTGATGCAGGAGGTAACCTAGGTGGGATTATTCGTTTTAATCCTTCCATAAATGCTTTTATTGCAGGTACTCTAAAGAGAGATAGATGCTGTCTATTTTGTAAATAGGCTGCAATTGCTGGTAGATGCAGGCGTATGGAAGAATAAGCCAAATTGGACCTTTGTAGGTGTAGAAAGTAGCAAGGAATATGCTACTTACCAGTATGCATCTGTTCTTGGCATGTAGGGCTGCTGACATTCATATCTGTGCATAGATCGCCGCCTAGTGTTGGGTCCGGATGATTGCACATTGTTGTCCTGGAAGAGTCTTCGAAGTATCACGAGATAGGTGGCTCCTCCCTCGGACTACAGTGCGCATGGGCATCCTCTCCATCCCCAGATTGTTTTTCGTCATTGTGGCAGAGATGGAGTATAGTACAGTAAGAGATGTCCATGCAAAGAGTGAATGCTACAGCTGCGACAGGCACTGGGGAGGTGGGTGGGCGATATGAATGTCAGCAGCCCTACATGCCAAGAACAGATGCATACTGGTAAGTAGCATATTCCGTTCGAGGCATGTGGGCTGCTGAATTCCTATCTGTGCATAGAATGTATAGCAGTATCTCCCTTAGCGGTGGCTACCTGTGTCAGCTACAGCAGTCTGGAAAAGAGTTTTGAGAACAGCCTGACCTACAGCAGCTTGCTGTTTGGAATGTACATCTACACAATAGTGTTTTGTAAATGTATGTGTGGTTGACCATGTGGCTGCTCTACAAATCTCGTGTAAAGGAATGTTTCCCAGGAAAGCCATGGATGCCCCTAGCTTGCGTGTGGAATGCGCCCTAGGGGGGACTGTTAAGGTGCGTTTTGCTTTTAAATAACATATATGGATGCACTTAACTATCCATCTGGCTATACCTGATTTTGAAATAGGGTTACCCTTGTGTTGTGGTGAGAAGGCAACACACAATTGTTTTGTTTTCCGTTCTGTCTATGTAATATAGCAGAGCTCTCTTGACATCTAGGGTATGCAAGGCCCTCTCGGCTACTGTCTGTGGGTTCTGAAAGAACACTGGCAGTTCTATAGTTTGATTTATATGGAAATGGGATACCACCTTTGGCATGAATTTAGGGTTTGTTCTAAGAACTACTCTATTTGCATGTACTTGAATGAATGGCTCTTGAATAGTTAGGGCTTGCAGCTCACTAACTCTTTGAAGCGAAGTAATGGCAATGAGGAAAGCCACCTTCTGAAGGACTGGACTTTTTAACAGTACCAGCGGTGCCAGGGAACAACACCTATAACCTTCATGGGATACCTGTTTCGGCGCACAAACTACAGAGACACGGGACACTTCCTTCGGCGTCAAAGATTCAAGGTTTATTTACTGCAGGGAACACAGAAGTCACAACAAGTACAACACGTGCAACTTGGGGAGACTGCTTCAAATTGGTTCTGTGGAGCGCTCCTTTTATACAAAATTTACTCATAGGACAACATGGTACACAAAAGTTTACAACCTGGTTCCCATAATTATCCCCCAGAGGGGTCGCTTTGGTCACTTTGGTACACATAAGGTCCGGAACATAAGTGCGGAAACATTTGGCGGTTCCCAACTGTAAAAACCCATCTTCCCAACATTAGTGAATTCCAATCGGCAGTAAAACAGATCGAAATAGGGACAAAGACAGGTGCAGAGGAAGATGGAGACAGTGGGGAGATCGAAAAGGGTGTAAAAGGGGAGGTATCGGGAAACACGAGATACAGGCATCAAAGGGACGTGCCTAATGAGATGCACGGCTGAGACAATAAACCGGCACGGCAAGATGAGCCTCGAGCGGGGCCATCTGCCTTACAGTATCATCCCCCTCATCGTAAAAGATACTTACAAAGAACATGTGTCTTCCACAAATATCTTGAGAGTCCCAGGGTAACGAAGCGGACAGTGTCCGTTCGCTGGCTACTTGAGGGCAAGAGACAAAATGGATGCCATATCTAAGATGGAACCCGTGGGTACAGATGAAAAACCCACATATCAAACGAACGGTTTAAGTTAGCACAGCGAAACTGCGCATACTTACTAAACTCGTCATTTGCGGTTCTTAGATACCAGACTCGACCATATTCGTGCGAGTCGAAATCATCACTTACAATTGTCACGGAACCTCAGACGCTCCTTTTGCCCTCATGTAGGCAAGCACTAGTCGGAATCATATTCGATATTCATCAGACCCTCGAGATGTTGCTGTAGCATAGCTCTGTCCAACCGAGACCCTTTGGTAACAGGTGGCTGTCTCATACACGTTGTAGCACAGAGGCCACATAAGGCAGGACCGCACTGCACGCAAAGGCAACACGTGAACAGGAACGTTACAACGACTCCAATGATCATCAGAATCTTCCAACCCCAAGTCGACATCAGGCCCCAAAACCATCCAAGTAGCGTCCAATCCCCTACATCCACGTGTATGGATTCGGAGATCTTATGCAACTTCGAGATGGCTTGATAGACAGTCGGAGCGTTATCAGGAATGAAAATACAGCAGCTCGAATGGATCACCTTACATACCCCACCTCGATCTGCTAAGATCACGTCTAAAACCATACGGTTTTGTAACGTCATAAGTCTATCCGCCTGAAGTTCTGTGGTGATATTACCAAGGGCACTGGCAGTAATATTAGATTTCGATTCTACCACTCGAGTCAACTGTCTCAGGTTCCTACTATTAACCATAGGTCCCCAAAATGGGAGGAAACCCTTGAAAAAGTCTCCTGCCTCTTGACCGGCAGTATCCTCTTCGCTAATTACGCCTCTCACAACTCTAGTTTTGTGATAATCTGCATCTACAGTAAACGTCGGAGGCAACAAGTTTGCGATAAAACATGAGCCCATGAAGTCAGAGGGCAGCCATGCATACGCACGATCATGACAAATAAAGTATGTACCCTTGGCAGCCAAAAACACAGGGGACGAGACCATTGGAAAAATATAATTTTCAGTGCAAGCACTCTCTCCAAGTCGGGCTTTCGATCTACGGCCGCGACCTATTAAACAAAAATTACCAATGTGGGGTACGACCCATATCGGAGGCGAGCTTTTAAGCTGTTTTTCACCAGTGAACACACTATATTCGCCTCTACTTAGGACCCTATAGGCTTGTACCTCTTCTTCAGGGATAAGCGAGGGATCATAGATATCGCTATCTAAATCCTCTATTGCTATAGACAAAGGTTTTTGGTACGAGGTAGGACCAGAGTAGGGGGAACGTGGTTCTCGAATGGGGTGGAAACCCAGTGCGCTTTAAAACATTGTTTGAAATGCTCGAGCAGACCCTTGGGAGCTATACGGTAACACCAGATATGGAATTCCCTTATCCGTAGTATGCGGCATCAACCCACACACCCAACAATTAGTAGTGTTAACCACTAACTGATGCTGATGAAGGAGCTGAATAAAGGAATTGTTGCGGAATTCTGCACGTCTAGCCTGCTCGTGTTCAGGTAAGATGTGAAAAGAATGAGGAGAAACAGTGGAGGTGAGTTTGAGGTCAGGGGTAGGAGTAGGTATGATAGAAGGCAAGAAGTAAGACATCGTGTAATACACTCCACCCGCCAATAACGCAGAAACAGTCACAAACAGTACGAATATTTGGAACACAAAACATTTGGTACGACTGAGTTGCTGCAGCTTGAATCTTTGTGCTTGAGCTCTTTCCAAGTCCATCAGCTTTCAAAATGCCATTCCCTATGACCGTCCGCAACGTTTCTTGACGCACTTCGTTCTGTGTAGCAATAGTCAATTCCTAGGAGTTCCCAGGAACCGACGGTCTTTAACCTAGCGTCAAGACCTACTAACCAGGAGGAAGTACGCGCGCGGCCCTACGGCCTTCATTTCACAAATATATATATATATGCGAAATCAATGTCTCTCAGCTGTGGAAACAAAAAGTGTAAGGAACGAAGCTCAATGAATATGTACAAAATAATTACAATAGTATGAGTGTTCAAACTGATCATGGAAAACGGGATAATGCACTTGTCAAGGGACAGAACGGGGTCTTTTATTAGTCTTTAGTGCTGGGTCGCAAAAAGTATCGGGTTTTCCCAGGACGTGTCTGTTCGTTAAACAAAAGATCCGTCGAAGGGACAACGCCCTGTTGATCAGCTGAATGTTCTGGTCTTGAGTCTTCTGATGACAAGTGTTCAACAATGCCTTTTTGCTGCACTGAGGATTCTCCGACAGGTTGTGCGTCGCTGAAAGGTACAAACGCCGGCAATCCTTCGGTTTCAGTTGATGCACTGCCTTTCCTCACCCACGAGTCTGCTGGCAACGGGATGGGGACTTTCTTGGTATGGGTGGCATGCACCCAATTCTTCCGCCCCTCAAGACGAACTGCAGTTCTCGTGGCAAGGAGGACCTGATAGGGTCCAGTGAACCTGGGATCCAAATTGTTCTTGCGCGAAAAGTTTCGCGTTACCACCCAATCTCCGGGCTGGAGCTGGTGGCCTGGACCCTCCGTCTGCGTCGGCAATGCTTCGTGAACCTGTTGGTGAATTAACCTCAGTTTAGCAGTCAAGTCATGAAGATAATCGATCAACATTGGATACTCAAGATCACAAAAGGCACCCGGTCTAGGGACCCCCCAAACATTGGCAGGGCGACCGAACACTATTTCATAGGGACTGAGCCCTACTCGGGAGTGTACAGTTGCCCTTGTTGACAGCAATGCTAAAGGTAAAGCGTCAGGCCATGAAAGACCTGTCGTAGCCTGAATCTTTGCTAGTTTTAGTTTAAGGGTGCCATTGTACCCTTCAACCAAACCAGCTGACTGAGGATGATTGGCACTATGGAATTTCTGATTAATTCCAAGGCCCTTGCACACACTCTTCATCACACTCCCCACAAACTCACTTCCGTTGTCTGACCACACAATTCTAGGCATTCCATACCGAGGAAAGTATTCCTTCAGTAGGATTTTCGCAGTGGACAAAGCAGTATTGTCTTTGAGAGGATAGGCCTCAATCCATCGGGAGAATGCGCAAACAACAACTAAAACGTATTTCAAGTTATTGCATCGCTCCATATGGATGAAGTCCAATTGGATCACCTCAAAGGGACATGAAGGGGGAGCAAAACTACCAGGAGGAGTTGGGGTTCCCTTACCAGGATTGTACAACATACATACCATACAATTCTTAACCAAGCGTTCAGCACATTTCGTAATACCATCATTCTTCCACACAGGAAACAGCAATTTACAGATACCTTTCGCGCTAATATGTGCTAACCCATGTGCCATAGTCACAACAGCCAGCACATACGCATCAGGCAACATCCATCTTTTCTGTTCCGATAAGTCAATCCAACAACCATTCGCATCCAACTTTCCCTTACTTTCTTTCCACTTCGCCTTTTCAGTCTCGGTGGCCTTATTCTGAATTGCTTTCACACTCTCGATAGTGTTTTCACACATACTTGATTCTGCAGGCGTCCTAACCGAACTCGTCACATACATTCGAGTGCTAAGGTTCCGGGCAGTCTCCTTAGCAGTCTCATCCGCAAACGCATTACCACGACCAACATCATCCGTCACCTTACGATGCGCACTACATTTAACAATCGCCACTTGCTTAGGCAACGTAAGTGCATCCAAAAGATCATTTACAAGCTGGCCATGTTGAATCTTCGTACCATGTGACGTAAGGAATCCTCTCTCTCTCCACAGTCGTCCAAAACTATGTGCCACACCAAACGCATACTGGCTATCTGTAAACACATTCACCCGTTTATCTTTAGACAACACACACGCTCTCGTCAAAGCAATTAACTCAGCAGCCTGAGCCGAATTCTGACTTAACCTTGCGTTTTCCACAATCGTTCTCAATGTAACTACAGCATACGCAGTTGTTACATCACCATTCGGTAACTTGAAACAGGAACCATCCACATATAAAGTACCATCGGGATCTGTCAATGGAGTATCTTTTAGGTCAATACGACCCTTGGTTTCCTCTTCAGTTCTGAGATAGCAGTCATGTACTGCTTCACCACTTGATTCTGTGTCGATCGGCAGCAATGTTGCTGGATTCAACACATTACATCGTTTTATCCGTATATGACTGGCCAGCAACGTCAATTCATAACCAGACAATCTTGCACTTGTCAGATGTTGAGTTTTCGTTCGGTTCAATAGAGTGTCGACTGCATGCGGAACCATTACCGTGAGCATATTATCCATGACTAGACCTGCGGACTGTCGAATGGACGCCGCAATTGCCGCTGTTGCCCTTAAGCAACTTGGCAAGGCTCTTGCTACTGGGTCTAAAGTTGAAGAAAAATAGGCACATGGGCGTTGCTTACCACCAAAAGGTTGTGTCAAAACACTCAACGCGCAACCATCCCTCTCGTGAACGTATAGTGTAAACGGCTTACTGTAGTCAGGAGTGCCCAACACAGGAGCCGAACACAACGCATCACGCAATTCAGAAAAACTTTTCTGACACTCTTCAGACCAAGGTACTGGGGATGGGACATCCTTGCACGTAAGGGCTATCAATGGTTTCGCCAACAATGAAAAATTTGGAATCCATTGTCTGCAGTAGGACGTAATACCTAAAAAGGCGCGAACATCTCTTTGGGTTTTTGGCACAGTCATTCGGGAAATCGCTGCAATTCTCTCTGGGGTCAACCTTCTCCCTTCTTTTGACAATAAGTGACCTAGATAGGTAACTTCTTGACAACAATACTGTAGCTTTGAAGGCGATACCTTGTGGTGTAAGTCATGTAGATAGTGCAATAATGATACTGTAGCCGTTTTGCAAATAGTTTCTGTATCAGCTGCCACTAAAAGATCATCAACGTATTGAATCAAAGCTGCACCTTTAGGTAATACAAAGGCATCAAGCTGACCTTTAAGTGCTTGGCTGTAGATTGACGGACTCTCACAGTAGCCCTGTGGAGCGCGTTTTAGCCTAAAACTGCGACCTCCTAATGAAAATCCGAATAGGTCTCTGCTTTCCTCTGCAATCGGGATGCTAAAGAAAGCATTCTTTAGATCGATCACTGTGAACCAGGAGGCAGATGCCGGAATCATTGTTAATAAAGCCGTAATGTCAGGGACCACGGGAAATTGTGGAACCACTATTTTATTTACCTCTCTCAAATCTATAACAAAACGGTACACAGGAGGTTTAGTTGGGTCAGTTCGTTTCAGAATTGGCAATACAGGGCTATTACATACATTTCCACGAGTTTCTTCAACAACACCCTTTCCAATGAGATCATGAACGATTGCTAACAGCCCTCGTTCGCCCTCGAGAGAAATACGATATTGAGGTAAACGCGGTAATCGCGCATTTGGTTTCAATTGAATCACATAGGGTGGAATGTCTAACAGGTCCACGTCATTGGGACCTGTGGCCCATAAGGACGCAGGGAGGGAACTCAATTCCGGTGGGAATTTATCAACCGATAAATACATGGGAGAGATCACTCTCCGTCCCAATGTAAGCTCCACTCCTTCGGGGGAACAATACAATGTTGCATATAATCGTTTCAACAAATCCAGGCCCAAAAGATTTTCACCACAACCTGTAGATAGAATCAGTGGAGCGGTTAGCTCACGAGGTCCAATCATAAGAGGCAAAGGATTAGAGACTGGGTTACTAACAGGGGCGCCAGAGAATCCAACGGAAACATTCGTTAAGCCAGACAAAGGTGCGCCAGGGAGTTTTGAATGCATGATGGAACTTTTTGTCGCACCAGTGTCTAACAGAAAAGGCTCAACTACACCTGATGTAGCCACTGCAACGTAAGGCCCACTCTGATCGACCGGAACTGACACTACTCCCTCTCTTTATCGTTGGCTGTCCTAGTAATGGTCATTTACAACAGTTTCGTGCTCTACATAATAATCATCAACATTATACTGTGCAGATCGAACTGACCCCGCATTTCGCTGGTCAAAGTAATTATTTACATCCGATTGATTTTGATGACGATCAATCTGATTGTGGAATGAACCACGACCTCTACCACGAGGTGCCTGTTGAGGACCACCACCACGGTTTCCACGTGTCGACACACCATTCAGACGGTCCCGTAAGGCAAGACAATCATATTTTAGGTGTCCCTCTTTCCTACAATATGCGCACTGATTATACCCAAGTGAAGATCTGGAATCAAAGTTGTCAGAGCGCGGCTGTGTCCTATCGAGCTGTGCTCGTGGTCGATACTGTTGTTGCGAATCATTTTGATTTGATCGTGGAGGGTATGCTTGCTGCAACAAAACCTTCGTTTTGAGCTCCTTAGTTTTCTTTTCTACACGATCACTTTCTTCCTTTTCCCTATTCTCATAATACTGAGCCGTTGCTAGTATTTGCGCAGGGGTTGAAACTGCCCACGCACTTTCTGAATTCTTCAATTTGTTGCTTAGTTCAGGCAACAAATTCGACACGAATTTGTCAACGAATAACCGCTGGCCTCCCTCAGCGCCCATGTCCTGGCCGCTGTGGTCGACAAACGCTTCCTCAAACCTTGTAAAGAAATCTGAGACACTCTCGTCTTTCTTTTGCTTACAAGCTGATAACTTATCCCAGTTCACCTTCATCGCTGGCATGAGAGTTTTCATGAGCGTAATGATTTTCTGAGGCAAATCCAAAATCAGCTGTTCAGGCTTGGCCCCACCGACTTGTAATGCATCAGCTGCTAGCAGTGCAGCCCAATCACCCCCCAATTCAACTGCGTGATTGGCTTGACGAATTTTAGCCCAAACTGGTTGCGGTACCACATTGCCAAACAACATGTCGATGTCGGCAATATTCATAATAGTAGCTTCCACCAGTTGTGATAACTCCTTATAATAACCAGCCGGATTTTTACGCGGATCGGGTAAGGATTGCTTCACTTGCAAAACTTCTGATCGTTTCCATGGAAGATGTATCCACACCCTTCGAAAATGCGGTAGCACCACAGGGTTACCCTGCGGATCTCCAGGCACCCACAGTGGCGGGACTTCTCTCATAGGATACTGACCAGGAACCGCTTTCCAGTTCTCAGTGGTATCATCTAATGATACCCGAGAATGTGCTGTGGGTCTGAATGCTAATAAGCGTTCCACGGCACGTCGTACATCATCTCCTATAATCATACCGTTTGAAAAGTGACTCTGAAGTTCAATTATGTCGGACGGTACATCATCTACATCATCATTATACCATTCTTCCCTCAAAAAGTTACACATCTCCTCAAATACGAATCTCTGCGTAGGCTCATTAAACTGAGAAAACGTATCAAAGACTACACGTGGAGTGTAATTAGCAGGATGTCTTATCCACCTATGTGCCATTGTTACTAACGTCTCTTTCTCCCTACCACTAGGGATCTGACTCCGTCTCTGAGGAGTGTCAGATGAATCAGACGAAAATAACGGACCAGAAAGAGGTGAATAAAGAGTAGCAACAGAGTTAGGAACACGCTTACGAACAGAAGGAGAAAGAAAAACAGGGGCAACAACACTGGAGGTGAAGGAAGGCATAGTAGGAACGGACAAGATAGTTGGAGTAGCAGAAACAACAGTCTGCGAAGGTACAGGTACAGGAGCAGTAGGAACTAGAACAGGTGGTGAAACAAACGTAGGGTTAACAGCGGGCTGACCCGCAGCCGCTGGAGCAACAAGAGGAACAACAGGGGGAGCTACAGGAGCAGTAGCACCCTGTACATAAGGAGGTGGTGATTTCATCAAGTATGACAGCAAGGAATCCTCCTTCAAATCTCCTTCTTTCTTTTCTAATTTATTCGGTAAAACTGGGTAACATTTATCTATTTTCATGTGATGCAATCTAGTAGCGATTTCCATGTCTTTTTCTTCTTTGTCTTGTCTACATTCTTTTATAGCTTGCATTACAGGAACGAACTCTTGTTTTTGATCCTTTTTAAGTTGTTTGATTTCTTTCTGCTTGGCCTCTTTACGCCATATCCGAAAGGAATCAAACATAGTTGGCCTAGCTTTCTTTAAAAATAATTTAGCCTCAAGATTATCTAAAATCGAAAGTTCAAAAGTTCCATGTGGTGGCCATCTAAGGTCACCGTCTTTCTTTGTATAGCGGACCCAGTAATCATTATATATTATAGGACCCACCCCATGTCGACTATAAAGATCATGTATCGGAGTTCCAACTGGAGGTATCGGACACGAGTCCTCCAACCGGGAATCCATTGCGCAACATTTGAAAATACGAAACAAATCACTATGGCTAGGCATCGTGCACACTAACCTAGTATCAAACTTCAAGGATTACCGAAGCAAATAAAACCTCGTGTAAGTCAAAACCCTCGGTTTTTGGCAATTGCAACTGTCAAATAATACTAAGGACCAATACTAAGAACCACAAATGCAATGGAACCATGCAATACAACAAAGCCTTAAGGCTATCACAAAGCTCGGAGAGCTAACCACAAAGCCTGAGGAGGCTATTACAAAGCTCAGTGAGCTATTACCACAAAGCCTTAAAGGCTAACCACAAAGCTTTCAAAAGCTAGAACAACCACTAAGGACTGGGAGCGACCCACAAATACTTAACTCAGAACTTCAATGGCGTCACCAGGAAGGCCCGTCTGTCGTCTCGCTTGTACATAAGGTCTACGCCGGGCGTCGAAGACAGGTCGACAGTCAGGGCATCGGTCCGTCGCAGCCGTCAGGAGGCGGGAATCTTCGCAGGGAAAAACTTCGGGCCACTTATTTCGACAACAGGATCGATGAAGCGGGGTGCACCTTCCCTCGGAGATTTCACACGAAGTTCCTCACGATCATCAGGCTTTGGACCGGTACCGCTGAAGTCGCCCCACGTTGGGCGCCAACTGAAGGACTGGACTTTTTAACAGTACCAGCGGTGCCAGGGAACAACACCTATAACCTTCATGGGATACCTGTTTCGGCGCACAAACTACAGAGACACGGGACACTTCCTTCGGCGTCAAAGATTCAAGGTTTATTTACTGCAGGGAACACAGAAGTCACAACAAGTACAACACGTGCAACTTGGGGAGACTGCTTCAAATTGGTTCTGTGGAGCGCTCCTTTTATACAAAATTTACTCATAGGACAACATGGTACACAAAAGTTTACAACCTGGTTCCCATAATTATCCCCCAGAGGGGTCGCTTTGGTCACTTTGGTACACATAAGGTCCGGAACATAAGTGCGGAAACATTTGGCGGTTCCCAACTGTAAAAACCCATCTTCCCAACATTAGTGAATTCCAATCGGCAGTAAAACAGATCGAAATAGGGACAAAGACAGGTGCAGAGGAAGATGGAGACAGTGGGGAGATCGAAAAGGGTGTAAAAGGGGAGGTATCGGGAAACACGAGATACAGGCATCAAAGGGACGTGCCTAATGAGATGCATGGCTGAGACAATAAACCGGCACGGCAAGATGAGCCTCGAGCGGGGCCATCTGCCTTACAGTATCATCCCCCTCATCGTAAAAGATACTTACAAAGAACATGTGTCTTCCACAAATATCTTGAGAGTCCCAGGGTAACGAAGCGGACAGTGTCCGTTCGCTGGCTACTTGAGGGCAAGAGACAAAATGGATGCCATATCTAAGATGGAACCCGTGGGTACAGATGAAAAACCCACATATCAAACGAACGGTTTAAGTTAGCACAGCGAAACTGTGCATACTTACTAAACTCGTCATTTGCGGTTCTTAGATACCAGACTCGACCATATTCGTGCGAGTCGAAATCATCACTTACAATTGTCACGGAACCTCACTTCCAAGTAAGAAATTGTATTTCGCATGAGTGTAGTGGTTCAAAAGGTGGTCCCATTAGTCTGGTTAAAACAACGTTTAGATTCCAGACTGGTGAAGGTGGGTGCCTTGGAGGAATTACGCATTTAAGTCCTTCCATAAACGCTTTAATTGCTGGCACCCTAAATAGTGAAAGGTGTTGCCTGTTTTGCAGATATGCTGCTAACGCAGCTAGATGTATCCTGATGGATGAATAGGCTAAATTGCAACGTTGTAGGTGCAATAGGTAGCGAATGATGTTTTGAGTGGAAGCATCAAGTGGGTTAATGTCATTGTTATTACAGTAAATGAAGAAACGTTTCCACTTTGCTGCATAACATGCTCTGGTAGTGGGTTTTCTTGCCTCTTTGATAATATTCATGCAATCGGGAGGCAAGTTAAGGTATCCAAACTCTAGGATTTCAGGAGCCAGATCGCCAGGTTCAGCTGTCCCGGATCTGGGTGTTGGATTTCTCCATGGTTCTGAGTGAGAAGACTGGGTGTGAGTCGCAGTCTTTGATGAGGCACCACTGACAGTTCTAGGAACGTTGTGTGCCATGGTTGCCTCGCCCACGTCGGAGCAACTAGGATTAGCATCAGAGAATGTTGGCGCATTTTGCGTGCCACTAGTGGTATTAATGGAGCTGGGGGAAAAGCATACGCAAATTTGCCTGACCAGTTCATCCATATCGCATTGCCCTGCGACTGCGGATGTGGGAACCTGGCGGCAAAGTACTGGCATTTTCCGTTTTCGCTTGTGGCAAACAGGTCTATCTCCGGGTGTTCCCACTTCCGGAAGAATGGTTGGAGCACTTTGGGGTGAATTTCCCATTCGTGCATCTGTTGGCTGTGCCTGCTTAGCAGGTCGGCAACTTGATTGTCCTTGCCTGGCAGGTGTTCTGCCATGAGAAAAATGTTTTTCTGAATGGCCCATTCCCACATTGCTTGAGCTAGGTGCAACAGCTGTGGTGAGTGTGTTCCTTCCTGTTTTTTAATGTAATACATAGATGTCATGTTGTCCGTCCGGATCAACACAGCTTTGTTGCATAAGTGTGTCGTGAAAGCTTTTAGGGCTAGAAAGATGGCCATCAACTCCAGAAGGTTGATATGCATTTTCTTTTGCTGTACAGTCCAGAGTCCCTGTACTGTGTAGTGTAGGACATGGGCTCCCCATCCTACTAGGGATGCGTCTGCGGTCAGGACTATTTGTGGGACAGGCTCTTGGAACAGTCGTCCCTTGCAAACATTTTGTGGATTCCACCAATGCAGAGATCTGTATGCCCGACTGGTCACCAACACTAGATCCTTCAATTGCCTGTGAGCCTGGTTCCACTGCCTTGCTAGGCATTCTTGTAGCAGACGCATATGTAGTCTGGCATGAGGGACTATGAATATGCACGAGGCCATCATGCCTATTAGTTGCATAAACACTCGAGCTGGTAATGAGTGTTGGGGTCTGACCTTTTGTATCAACATTTGCATTCCCTCGACCCGTGTTGTGTTGGGATATGCTTTTGCTGCCAGTGTATCTATTGTTGCTCCCAGGTACTGTTGGACGTGGGAGGGTTGTAGATGTGATTTTGGGTAGTTTAGTGAGAATCCTAAACTGTGCAGGAGATGTTTGGTCTTTGACATGTGGTCGGCACATTGCTGGGCTGTTGGCGCGTGTATTAGCCAGTCGTCCAGATAAGGGTACACATGGATGTGTTGCCTTCTGAGATGTGCTGCCACTGTAGCAAGACATTTGGTGAACACTCTTGGGGCTGTTGTCACCCCAAATGGTAGGACCTTGAACTGGTAGTGTTGTCCTTGAATGGTGAACCTCAACTACTTTCTGTGAGCAGGGTGTATTGGTATATGAAAGTATGCATCTTTGAGGTCCAAGGTCGCTAGGAAGTCTCCCTGGCGAAGCAATGGTAAGACTTGCTGGAGAGTGAGCATGTGGAAATGCTCCGACAAAATGTACAGGTTGAGGGGCCAGAGGTCCAATATTGGCCTGAGAGACCCGTCCTTTTTTGGAATAAGGAAGTATAGGGAGTATACTCCTGTTCCTTGATGGTGTAGTGGGACTGGTTCTATGGCCCCCTTTTGCAGCATACTGATGACCTCTTGCTGTAGTAGCGTTATATGTTCCTGTGACATTGGACATTGCACGGGTGGTATGTTGGGTGGTGTGGAGGTGAGTTCGAGGCAATAGCCATGTTGGATAATTTGCCTGACCCACTTGTCTGTGGTGATATTTAACCAGACTGGCAGAAATTGTTGTATTCTTCCCCCGACTGGTGTTATGTGGTCTGGGGGTAGTGGTAAGAAGTCACTGCTTGGTGTTAGTGGAGGATCTATTTGCATTGCCTCCACGACCTCTTCCTTTAGTATTGTTTCCTCGATATCCACCCCTGCTGGTGTTTTTGGTATATGTGGGTTGTGTGTTACTTTTGTAGTTGGAGGATTGCTGTGATGTCCCTCGCGCTCCTCCTCTATAATTGGAGCGACGAAAGGAGCCCCGGTGTTGTTGGGACTGAAGAGCTCCCATAGACTTTGCAGTTTCTGCATCCTTTTTTATTTGGTCCAGAATTGAATCAACTGCTGGACCAAATAAAAAGTCTGGGTTGATTGGCTGATTAAGAATTGTTGATTGGACTTAATTTTTAAAGCCTGATATGCGAAGCCATGCATGTCGCCTTAGCAGCACGCTTGTATTGATGGATCTGGCAGCTGTGTCTGCCGCGTCTAGGGCACATTAAATTGAGGCATTGGTGATGAGCTTTCCCTCTTGTATAAGTTCATCTGCCTGCTGTTTGTAGGGATCAGGTAAGTGTTGGAGAATTTCTTCCAAACTGTCGTAGTGCGCCCTATCATATCTGGCCAGCAAGGCCTGTGTATTGGCTATTCTCCATGAGTTTGCTGCCTGAGCCGCCACTCTCTTGCCTGATGCCTCAAAGATTTTAGACTCCTTGTCTGGTGGAGCGGCTTCTCCAGTAGTCTGGGAGTGTGCACGCTTACGTGCGTTGGAGACCGTAAGGAATCTATGGGTAGCTGCCCTTTGATGTATGTAGGATCTATAGGTGCAGCCCTATATTTTTTCTCAATTCTAGGGTTTATGACCCGTGCTCTAGCAGTGTCCTTGAAATTGTCACTTGCATGTTTTAATACCCCTTTTAACATTGGGAGTGTCTTTACGTGTCTCTCAGATGTTGTCAGTGTATCAAAGAGGAAGTCTTCCTCAATAGCATCAGAGTGCATATCTACATTGTGGTAGGTTGCTGCTCTATCCAGTAGTGAATTAAATGCTACTGTATCCTCTGTGGGTGATGGCTTAGTGGGGTATACTGCAGGGTCTGTAACGGGCAGAATCCCTTCAGTGTCTGGTTCTCCTCCTCCACCCCATGGCTGTGTGTTTGGCACTGCAAGTGGGTTTTGTGGAAAACCAAACCCTACATCTGCGTCCTGATCTTCATCTGGTTTGTAGTCAGAGCGTGCAGGTGAGGTTGGGGCATAAGGAGTAGTAGGCATAACTGGACTGATAGGTTCAAAGAATATGGGAGAGGTAGCACAGTCTTTCTTTTTCTTTAGGGGGATTCTGGAAAGGTCTTCAGTTGGCAGAGGTCTTTTCTTTTTGGTATAAACAGTCACTTTACCAGTCTTTGGGTCAATATAGAGTTTTGACTGGTCTTCTGTGGAGGGATCTGGGTGAATAAGCTCCTCTTCCACAGTCCTTGGTTTTGGTGCTGTAACCTTTGGTTTTTGTCTCTTTGGGTCTATGCTTTTTGTGGCTTCGACCGGTTTTGGTGGTTAGATCGGTTTAGGCTGTTTTTCGACAGGTTTTGTCGGTTGAACGTCTTTGGCTGGCTTCACCACCTGTTTCGGACCGAGCAGTTTTGTCGGTTCGACAGTGTCTTTAGTTTTTTTTGGAGCCTGCGGTTTTGGCTCAACATCTTTTTTCGGTTCGATTGGCTTCGCCTCGACCGATTTTCTTTCGTCCACCTTTGGTTTCGCTTTCGGTTCGACGGTAGCTTTGGGCGTAGGCCTTGTGCTCTCGGCGACTGTTTTTTCCCCCTTGTCGATACCTGAGGCTGTTTTGCTCGATTCGACATGCTTCTTGGGGGTCGATTCGACGTGCTTTTGTTTTTGTGTCGAATCGACGTGTTTTGGCTTCGAGGTTGACTCGACGGCCTTCGACTTCGAGCTCGACTCGACTGCTCTGGTCTTCGATGTCGACTCGACGGTCTTTGGTTTTGAAGGTTGTATTGGTACTGTGTCCTTCGGGTCGAAGCCTTTCGGCTTAGTTACCTTCGGTTCGACGTAATTCGGTCCGAAGACTGTATTGTCGACTAGTTTCGGTTTCGATGGAACCGATGTCGTATGTTGTGTCTCAGAGGGCTCTTTTGGTATGTTCTTAGCCGGGCGGTATGGCGGGGCTGTAGAACGAGGATATTGATCTAGGCTAAGGCCTGCTGGCGATGCCTCGACCTGAGTCTCTGATAGAGGTGTAGTGTCTATATGGGGCGGTGTACTCACGGTTCGCCCCTCGTCGTCATCGGAGTCATCTTAAACTGCAACGATGTCCTGATCATATTCCTCGAGATCGACGATTAGTTCTCCCTCTTCGAGGTAATATTCGGAGTCGGGCTCCGAGTATTGTCTTTCGTCTTGATCTGAGTCTTCGGCGCTCGCTAGTTCTTCCTCATCGTCGAAGATGTTATCGGGCTCAGGCACCGATCGTTGCATTTCTTGCCTCGCCGCCCGTCGATTCCGAATAGTCTTTTTCGAACGGAACTGGGCACAGGCTAGGCAACTATCTTCATTGTGATCTGGAGATAGGCATTTATTGCACACTGGATGCTTGTCGGTGTGCGGGAACTTCGAGTTGCACTGCAGGCAGTACTTGAATGGACTTCGTTCCATCGACGGTCGGTCCACGAGGTGTCGAGAAGGCCTCAATGCCCGATTCGACGACCGGAGTGCAACAAAGTTGTAAAAAGTGTATCGGCACCGAGCGCTGAACAATACCGACGGATCCGAAGGCCTTTTGGCCTTTTCAAAAGTTTTTCTTGATTCCGAACTTGGAGAGTAGGAAAGTACATCCGAACCCAATAGCGGAGAAAAACAATCTGGGGATGGAGAGGATGCCCATGCGCACTGTAGTCCGAGGGAGGAGCCACCTATCTCGTGATACTTCGAAGACTCTTCCAGGACAACAATGTGCAATCATCCGGACCCAACACTAGGCGGCGATCTATGCACAGATATGAATTCAGCAGCCCACATGCCTCAAACATAATATTTTGGATGGAAACATCCAGTGGATCAATGTGATTGAGTTACAGTATATTGCAAATCTTTTCCACTTAGCAGCATAACATGCTCTGGTAGTGGGTCTTCTAGCTTCTTTCATTATGTTCATACAGTCTGGTGGTAAGTTTAAGTAGCCAAACTCTAAGACCTCAGGAGCCAGATCGCCAAATTCAGTTGGTTTGTTTCTGGGTGCCTTATTTCTCCATGGTTCTGTGTTTACAGGGATGGCGTGAGCCGTAATTTCTGATGTGGAACCAGTGAGAGATCTAGTAGCGTGGTGAACCACGGCTGACGTGCCCATGTGGGGGCCACTAGTATTAGTTTGAGAGACTGTTGTCTGAGCTTGTGTACTACTAGTGGAATGAGTGGGAGAGGCGGAAAAGTGTACGCAAATCTGCCTGACCAGTTCATCCATATCGCATTTCCCTCCGATTGTGGGTGTGGAAACCTGGTGGCAAAGGTTGGGCATTTTACGTTTTCGTGGGTGGCAAACAGATCTATCTGTGGATGCCCCCACTTTTGGAAGAATGGTTGGAGAACTTGTGGGGGCAGCTCCCATTCGTGAATCTGTTGTGACTGACGACTCAACAGATCTGCTATCTGATTGTGAATTCCTGGAAGGTGTTCTACTGTCAGGTGTATGTTTTGATGGATGGCCCATCTCCAAATGTTCAGTGCAAGCCGGGACAGTTGCAGAGTGTGTGTCCCCCCCCTGTTTTTGTACATAATACATGGCTGTCATATTGTCCATCCAGATTAGAACAGCTTTGTTTTGTACTTGTACTTGAAAAGTTTTGAGTGCTAGGAAAATTGCTAGCAACTCTAAATGGTTGATGTGGAACTGTTTCTGTTGGTTGTTCCATTGGCCTTGTGTGGTATAATGCAAGAGATGGGCTCCCCATCCTGTTAGGGATGCATCTGTCGTGAGCACTATTTGTGGAACAGGGTCTAGAAACGGCCGTCCCTTTGTCAAGTTTTTGGTGTTCCACCATTGCAGAGAGCTATATGTACGGCTGTCCACCACCACCAGGTCTATGAGCTGACCTTGAGCCTGATTCCACTGTTGTGCTAGACATTCTTGTAGTGGGCGCATTTGCAGTTTTGTGTGAGGAACTATGAAGATGCAACACGCCATCATGCCTATTAGTTTCATGAACACTCCGGCTTGAAGAGAGTGTTGGTATTGAAAAAGGGAGACTAAGTTCTGAATGCTTTGAATCCTGGCTTGACTGGGATACGCTAGAGCTGCCGATGTGTCTAAGGTAGCTCCTAGATATTGATGAACGTGCAAAGGGTCTAGGTACAACTTGGTGTAGTTTATTGTAAACCCTAAGTCGTGTAATGTTTGAATCGTTTGTTTAGTGTGTTGTACACACTGGTTGAATGATCTTGCTTTTATGAGCCAGTCGTCGAGGTAAGGGAAGACATGTATCTGTTGTCTTCTGAAATGTGCTGCTACTACTGCTAATGATTCAGAAAAGGGGGTGGTGATGAACATAGTGCCTGAATTAAGCAGACCACTCTTACCCAGTCCAAAGATCAGGGCTTGATCCATCACCGTTTTTTAGCTCACTGCACCATCCCAGCTCAGAACTTGGCTATATGCAAATTAGTCTGTTCCTGTCCCAGTGCATGATGGGAACAGGGCAAACCAAACTAACAAGCCAATACTTGTACTGGGAAGGAAACAAGCTTCCGGGGACCGGTTTCTGCCATTTCAGGCGTCGTCGGCCCGGCTTGCTTGAATCCTGATGGTGCAATGAGCAAGGGACTCACATCTGAGTATACCCTTCCACGCTTATGGTGGACAAAATGATTCAGAAAAGGGGGTGGTGATGAACAGAGTGCCTGAATTAAGCAGACCACTCTTACCCAGTCCAAAGATCAGGGCTTGATCCATCACCGTTTTTTAGCTCACTGCACCATCCCAGCTCAGAACTTGGCTATATGCAAATTAGTCTGTTCCTGTCCCAGTGCATGATGGGAACAGGGCAAACCAAACTACTAAGCCAATTCTTGTACTGGGAAGGAAACAAGCTTCCGGGGACCGGTTTCTGCCATTTCAGGCGTCGTCGGCCCGGCTTGCTTGAATCCTGATGGTGCAATGAGCAAGGGACTCACATCTGAGTATACCCTTCCACGCTTATGGTGGACAAAATGATTCAGAAAAGGGGGTGGTGATGAACAGAGTGCCTGAATTAAGCAGACCACTCTTACCCAGTCCAAAGATCAGGGCTTGATCCATCACCGTTTTTTAGCTCACTGCACCATCCCAGCTCAGAACTTTGCTATATGCAAATTAGTCTGTTCCTGTCCCAGTGCATGATGGGAACAGGGCAAACCAAACTACCAAGCCAATTCTTGTACTGGGAAGGAAACAAGCTTCCGGGGACCGGTTTCTGCCATTTCAGGCGTCGTCGGCCCGGCTTGCTTGAATCCTGATGGTGCAATGAGCAAGGGACTCACATCTGAGTATACCCTTCCACGCTTATGGTGGACAAAATGATTCAGAAAAGGGGGTGGTGATGAACAGAGTGCCTGAATTAAGCAGACCACTCTTACCCAGTCCAAAGATCAGGGCTTGATCCATCACCGTTTTTTAGCTCACTGCACCATCCCAGCTCAGAACTTGGCTATATGCAAATTAGTCTGTTCCTGTCCCAGTGCATGATGGGAACAGGGCAAACCAAACTACCAAGGCAATTCTTGTACTGGGAAGGAAACAAGCTTCCGGGGACCGGTTTCTGCCATTTCAGGCATCGTCGGCCCGGCTTGTTTGAATCCTGATGGTGCAATGAGCAAGGGACTCACATCTGAGTATACCCTTCCACGCTTATGGTGGACAAAATGATTCAGAAAAGGGGGTGGTGATGAACAGAGTGCCTGAATTAAGCAGACCACTCTTACCCAGTCCAAAGATCAGGGCTTGATCCATCACCGTTTTTTAGCTCACTGCACCATCCCAGCTCAGAACTTTGCTATATGCAAATTAGTCTGTTCCTGTCCCAGTGCATGATGGGAACAGGGCAAACCAAACTACCAAGCCAATTCTTGTACTGGGAAGGAAACAAGCTTCCGGGGACCGGTTTCTGCCATTTCAGGCGTCGTCGGCCCGGCTTGCTTGAATCCTGATGGTGCAATGAGCAAGGGACTCACATCTGAGTATACCCTTCCACGCTTATGGTGGACAAAATGATTCAGAAAAGGGGGTGGTGATGAACAGAGTGCCTGAATTAAGCAGACCACTCTTACCCAGTCCAAAGATCAGGGCTTGATCCATCACCGTTTTTTAGCTCACTGCACCATCCCAGCTCAGAACTTGGCTATATGCAAATTAGTCTGTTCCTGTCCCAGTGCATGATGGGAACAGGGCAAACCAAACTACCAAGCCAATTCTTGTACTGGGAAGGAAACAAGCTTCCGGGGACCGGTTTCTGCCATTTCAGGCGTCGTCGGCCCGGCTTGCTTGAATCCTGATGGTGCAATGAGCAAGGGACTCACATCTGAGTATACCCTTCCACGCTTATGGTGGACAAAATGATTCAGAAAAGGGGGTGGTGATGAACAGAGTGCCTGAATTAAGCAGACCACTCTTACCCAGTCCCAAGATCAGGGCTTGATCCATCACCGTTTTTTAGCTCACTGCACCATCCCAGCTCAGAACTTGGCTATATGCAAATTAGTCTGTTCCTGTCCCAGTGCATGATGGGAACAGGGCAAACCAAACTACCAAGCCAATTCTTGTACTGGGAAGGAAACAAGCTTCCGGGGACCGGTTTCTGCCATTTCAGGCGCCGTCGGCCCGGCTTGCTTGAATCCTGATGGTGCAATGAGCAAGGGACTCACATCTGAGTATACCCTTCCACGCTTATGGTGGACAAAATGATTCAGAAAAGGGGGTGGTGATGAACAGAGTGCCTGAATTAAGCAGACCACTGAGGTGCCGTGTTTTTAGGAACACGGTGGTGCCAGGGGATAACACCCGAAGACCTCTGAGTTCTCCCTTGTTCCGGACCACAGAAACACGGAGTCTTCTAGTTACCGTCAAAGATCAAGGTTTATTGGTAGCTACCAAGTAACACGTGTCCCAGAAGTACACCGCACGGAGAGTAGGTTCTCGGGAGACTGTTCGTTTTTACAGAACCAGCCGTCTCCTTATATACAAAAATAATAGCTGCAAGCAAGAATTCCTGAGTTTATGATATGGCTATACACATATTTCTACAATAATACAAAGAGCAGAGTCATGTAAGCAAGCCCATATTTTAGATGCCCAGTTTGTTGATAGATTACCCAGTTAGGCCTGGAACTCCCATCAGATATCGATGAAACCTTAATAAAGAAAGGTACAACCCAGTCATAAAACTGGCCATAAACAAGGAATGTGGACAGGTGCATGTTTGCAGAAAGCATGGTCTGTATGTCGTGAATGGTTTGTGGAATGTTATGTATTGATGCTATCGTATTCGGCCACTGGGCGAGGAGCTGCCCAAACAGGTTTGGCCGAAGGCAATGGAGTCAGTTGGGACAGGTCAGGGGGAAGTCACGAAAAGGTGGACGTGTCCCTTTTGATCAAGCTCGACCTTTAATTGACTTATCATGAGGGCAAGATGCAAGATGGATGCCGTTCACAAAATGGAGTTTAAGGGATGGGGACGGAAACTACGATTTTGGGGTGTTGGCAACCCTCGATTGTGACGCAAATACAAAGGAATGATGTCCTAATTATTATCGGTTCATAGATACCAAAATCGTCTTGGTGCGTTGAGGTTTTGTGACACGGGTATTGGACCTCGATATCGGGAAAACACCAGGGTCCGGATTTTTGAGAACCACAGACCCTCCTTTTGCCCTCATATAAGGCAATAACTCATGCTAATCTGAGTCCAAATCGGTATGAAGAAATTCGTGGAGATGTTGCTGTAGCATCATTCTGTTACTCAGCTCGTCCCGTGACACAGGCTTCCGTACACACGAGGTAGCACAGAGGCCACATAGTGCAGGAGCACACTGTATACATAGGCAGAACATGAACAGAAGTGCCAAGGTCATCCCAATGAAGATCAAAATTTTCCATCCCTAGGCAGTGATCAGCTCCCAGAACCACCCCAGCAGGGACCAATCCCCTTTCTCAACGTGAAGGGAACCAGATATTTCGTGTAGTTTGGAGATGGCCTGGTATACTGTCGGTGCGTTATCAGGGATGAACATGCAACAACTGGATGGGATGACTCTACACACACCACCACGATCGGCGAGTATGATGTCTAAGGCAATTCGGTTCTGAAGGGTCATAAGTCGATCCGACTGAAGCTCGGTTGTCAGATTGCCAAGTGCTCCGGCCGTCGTAGTCACGGCGGATTCAACTATCCTCGCTAACTGTCGAATATTTCTGCTGTTCACCATAGGTCCCCAAAATGGCAGAAAACCCTTTGCGAAGTCAGCAAATTCCTGACCCGCGGTGTCGTCTTTACTCACGACACCCCTAGCTGTCCTTGTCCGATGGTAATCTGCTCTGGCCGTGTAGGTGGGAGGCAGCAGAAATGAGATAAAACATGTACCCGAGAAATCAGGGGGCAACCACGTGTAGGCTTGGTCGTGGCAAATGAAATACGTGCCTTTGGCTGCCAAAAGTATAGGGGAAGTTCGGGAAGTAAATACATATGTTTCCGTGCAAATGCTCTTTCCTAACTGTGCTGTGGGGTCCCTACCAATACCCTGTAAGCATAAGTGACCTCGGTGGGGCACTATCCAAACTGGGCGGGATTTCTTTGCTGCCTGGCTCTTGACCAGGTAAACCCCATGTTTAGTCACGTTCCGACGGGTGTAGGGACTGAGTTCATCTTTGGGCATTGTCAGATATGTGTCGATATCCCTACTCATATTTCTTATCCCTGCAATTAGTGCTTTGTTATTGGAATCGCTCGTAGTGGAACGGGTCGGGTATGGTTCTAGGGCGAATAGGAACATGGTCTGGAAAGCCCACAGAGAACCATAATAGCTGAATGGCAAAATGAAGTATGGGATCCCCTTATCGGTTGTGTGTGGCATAGGTCCGCATATCCAACAGTTTGATATGTTCATTACGGACTGGTGTTGGTGTAGGAGCTGAATGAAAGAATTGTTTACAAATTCGAGTCTTCGGGCAGACTCGTGTTCAGGTAGAGGGTGAAAGTAGTGTGGAGAAATAGTGGGAGGAGATGGTGGCTGGGTGTCATTCGAAAAGGTAACTTTAAATACGAATAGAGTATAACCAGTACAAAACACAAGTATGCTACATAACATTAAAACACATAGTATCAGGAATCTTCTTTTGGACAGTATTGTGCATAACTGTTTTTCAAAGTTCGTGAGTCTGATAGGTCTCTCTACCCTTGGAAACTCCATCCTCTAGTTGCTGCCCGCGGTGGTTGATTGATTCTCCCAGGGAGCGCGCTCTGCTCAGTCCGGGGTAACTCCCGTGGACCAATCAGAACCGTGGACCTAGAACTTCCCAGTTGCACTCCCCAGACTTCAACCGCGACCCTAGCAGCAGAACCGGATGGCGGTTCGAAAAATCAAAAATGAGCTAGTTCCCCTGGGACGAGAGAGCTGAAAAATCAAAAAATAGTTCTTAGGGGAAAAGGGAAATCACATTAGATCAATCATTTATTAGTCTCTTTGTTTAGACCACAGGTCGTATCGTCGTTTCCCAGGTATGGTGTGGTCTTCAAACAGCGTCTCAGGTTCGGTAGTGTCCAATTGCATAGACGGTGACACAAGTCCTTGTAAAATATGATCACTCTCCTTTTCAGTACTAGTTTCTTTCAAACGTGCATCGCTGAAAGGGATGAAGCGAGGTACGGATTCGGTCTCGGAATCGGCAAGTCCTTTGTTGACCCACCGGTCGTATGGAAGGGGTAGAGGGACCCGTTTGCAGTGGGTCCCATGTACCCAGTTCTTCCTGCCTTCCACCCGAACAGCAGATCTCGTTGAAAGCAGCACTAGGTGCGGTCCGGTCCACCTCGGCTGTCCGTTGTTGGTGCGCTGGAAATTCCGCACCAAAATCCACGAGCCGGGCTCGATGAGGTGACCTGGATCGTCAGAGGCTGGTGGAGAGGAACTGTGAACCTGTTGGTGTAAAACACACAATTTAGTTGTCAATTCGCACAAATAGTCAAGTAGTACGGGGTGTTCTATCTCACTTAGTTTCTTGGGTCTTGGCACGCCCCAGACGTTGGCTGGGCGGCCAAACATGATCTCATGGGGGCTAAGTCCTAATCTGGAGTGGACAGTCATCCTGGTTGACAAAAGCGCTAGAGGCAGTGCGTCAGGCCATTTAAGACCTGTACTGGCTTGGATCTTGGCTAGTTTGAGTTTTAGAGTGTCATTGTAGCACTCTACTAATCCAGCTGATTGGGGGTGATTTGCAGCGTGGAATTTTTGGTGGATGCCTAAACACTCACACACTCTCTTCATCACGCATCCTACGAATTCACTTCCGTTATCACTCCAGACAATTCTAGGCATACCGAACCTCGGAAAGAACTCTTTGACGAGTGCTTTGGCAGTTGATAAAGCGGTATTGTCCTTAAGGGGGTACGCTTTCACCCACCTTGAAAAGGCGCAGACAACAACAAGCACATACTTTAGGTTGTTGCACCTCTCCATGTGGATGAAGTCGAGCTGTAAAACCTCGAACGGGTACGTTGGAGGCGCAAAATGACCAGCAGGAGTTGGGGTTCCCCTACCGGGATTGTACTTCAAACACACCATACACTTTTTAACCACATTCTTTGCATATTTTGGGATATTGCTATTCTGCCATACTGGGGCCAATAGTTTACAGATTCCTTTCGAACTGATGTGCGCAATTCCGTGAGCCATCGTTACTACTGCAAGTACGTATGCATTAGGTAATAGCCATCGCTGGTGTTCTGATAGTTCGACCCAACAACCATTCGCATCCAATCTACCTGTGCTTTCTCTCCATTCATTCACCTCGTTCTCAGTGGCCTCGGCTTGTATCGATTTTACGCTTTCAATGGTGTCCTCACACATTCCCACATCAGTAGTCCATCTAGCGGGACCCATAACATACATCCGACTCATTGTGTTCCTTGCAGTTTCTTTCGCAACCTCATCTGCCAATGCATTTCCGCGGCCAACATCATCCTGAATCTTTTTGTGTGCACTGCATTTTATAATGGCGACTTGTAGGGGCAAGGTGAGTGACTCAAGGAGCTCATTAACTAGCTGGCCATGTTGTATCTTTGCACCATGGGACGTAAGGAACCCACGTTCACGCCACAATCTCCCAAAACTGTGAGCCACACCAAAGGCATATTGGCTGTCAGTGTACACATTCACTCGCTTTCCTTTCGCCAACGCACATGCTCTAGTAAGCGCAATCAACTCTGCAGCTTGTGCAGAATTGTGGGAAATGCGTGCAGTCTCTACAATGGTGTGTAATGTCGTTACGGCGTATGCTGTGGTCGTATCACCATTCGGCAACTTGAAACATGAACCATCAACCCATAAAGTATCATTGCATTCGGGAAGGGGAGTGTCCTGTAAGTCTACTCTCCCTTTTGTCTCTTCTTCTGTCCTGAAACAGCAGTCATGTTTGTCAATCTTGTCTGTCTCTGTCGGGATGGGTAATAACGTAGCGGGGTTAAGTGTATCACACCTCTTTATGTGGATGTGACTTGCTAGCAGGGTAAGTTCGTAACTGGATAGTCGAGCGCTAGTAAGATGTTGTGTCTTAGTCCTATTTAGCAAAATGTCAACTGCATGCGGAACCATAACGATCAGAGTGTTATTCATGACTAATCCAGCAGACTGTCGAATGCAGACAGCTGCTGCGGCGGTTGCTCTTAGACAACTTGGCAGTGCCTTAGCCACTGGATCCAGAGTTGCCGAAAAATACGCGCATGGGCGCTGTTTGTCTCCAAAGTGTTGCGTTAAGACTGATAATGCACAACCTTCCTTTTCGTGGACATACAATGTAAAAGGCTTACTGTAGTTGGGGTTTCCCAACACAGGGGCCGAACACAATGCATCACGCAACTCGTGGAAACTCGTCTGACAATCTTCAGACCAAGGCATAGGATTAGGCGTGTCTTTGCGGAGTAGCGCCAGCAAGGGCTTGGCTAGTAGTTTGAAATTCGGTATCCATTGTCTACAGTACGATGTAATGCCCAAAAATGCTCGAACTTCTCTCTGTGTCCTTGGGGCACTTAGTTCTGTAATTGCCTGTATTCTTTCTGGTGTCAGTCTCCTTCCCTCCTTCGATAAGATGTGACCTAGGTAGGTCACTTCTTGTCGGCAAAATTGCAGCTTTGAAAGGGAGACTTTGTGCTTCATGTCACATAAGTGACGCAATAATAACAACGTGGCTTGTTTGCAAATCTCCTCAGTGTCTGCGGCGATCAGTAGATCGTCTACGTACTGGATCAAAGTTGACCCATCTGGCAGCACTATTGTGTCTAGTTGTGTTTTCAGTGCCTGACTGAATATAGATGGGCTTTCGCAGTAGCCTTGAGGAGCGCATTTGAAGCGGAAGCTTCGTCCTCCTAAATTGAAGCCGAAAAGGTCTCTACTCTCTTCGGCGATCGGGATGCTGAAGAAAGCGTTCTTCAGGTCAATCACCGAGAACCAGTCTGCTGAAGCTGGAACCATTGTCAATAAAGCAGTAATGTCGGGGACAACTGGAAACTGTGGGATAACTACCTTATTTACCTCTCTGAGGTCAATCACAAACCTATACACAGGGGGCTGTGAAGGATCAGTACGTTTTAAGACCGGTAAAACTGAACTGTTACAAACGTTCCCTGTTGTTTCTTCAATAACATCTTTATCGATCAAATCATAAATGATCATTAACAACGCCTTCTCGCATTCGTTAGATATTTTGTATTGGGGAATACATGGCAATCCGACGTTGGCTTTCAAAGTTATGACATACGGTGCTATCTCCAAACGACCTACGTCATTGGAACCATTAGCCCACAGTATATCAGGAAGTGATGACAATTCGGTTGGAATACCTTCTTTCGACAAATACATTGGAGAAATGACTTTTTTCCCTAAGGTAAGTTGTACTCCCGAGGGAGAACAGTACAGAGTCGCATACAACCTTTTTAGCAAATCCAATCCTAACAAATTTTCACCGCAACCTGTTGTAAGAATGAGGGGTGCTTCCAATTCACAGGGGCCAACAGAAAGGGGTATAGGACTAGAGATCGGGTTTCTAACAGGGGCGCCAGAGAAGCCTACTGAGACATTCATTTCGCCAGACAAAGGTGCGCCAGGAAGTTTTGAGTGCATAATAGAACTTTTTGTAGCACCAGTATCCAGCAGAAATGGCTCTGACACTCCTGAGGTAATTACCTCGACATAAGGTCCATCCTGATCTACTGGAACTGAAACAACTCCCTCTCTTTGTCCATGGCTGTCCTAGCGATCGTTACCCTCATTGTCGTGTTCGGTGTAATAGTCGTCAGCATAGTACTGAGCTGACCTAGATGATGCGTTATTCTGTTGGTCAAAGCTATTCATGGAATTCTGAGGCGGAAAAGAAACTGTATTCTGGGAGAAATTTCCACGGCCCCTACCTCTGGGGGCATGTTGAACACCTCTCCCTCTTACACCTGAAACACCGTCTAAGCGTCGCGCAAGAGCCGGACAATTATTCCTAAAATGACCCTCTTCCTTGCAATACGCACATTGATTCGGGCCATACGGAACACGCTGGTGGGAAGACTCGTTTCCTTGCGCGTCTCTAGAATACTGCTTATTCTGTTGATAATTGGGCTGGCTAGCCATACGAGGCGGATAGGCCTGTTGGAGAAGAACTTTAGTTTTTAAATCTTTCGTCTTTTTGTCTGCCTTGTCTAGCTCGTCTTTGCGCCTGTTTTCGTAGTACTGAGCTGTTGCTAGAATCTGCGCTGACGTAGAGACAGCCCAAGCACTCTCTGAATCTTTTAGTTTAGCACACAGTTTGGGAAGCAGATTGTGTACAAACTTGTCTACAAACAATCTTTGGCCACCCTCGGTAGCCATATCCTGACCACTATGGTCAGTGAAAGTTTCCTCAAATCTCGTGAAAAAGTCAGACACATTCTCGTCTTTCTTCTGCTTGCACGCCGATAGCTTGTCCCAGTTTACGCGTACTTCAGGCATAATTGTCTTCATGTACGCAATAATTCTACTGGGAAGTTCAGCTATTAACGGCTCAGGCTTGAAACCACCGACTTGTCTAGCATCTGTAGTCGCAATGTTCGCCCACGAGTCACCTAATTCTTGGTCATGATCTGTATGACGTATCTTACTCCATAAAGGATGTGGAACAACGTTCCCAAACAACATGTCTATATCCGCTAAATTCATTATACATGAGCTGGCAGTTTGGGACAGCTCCTTATAATACCCAGTCGGGTTTTTACGGGGATCGGATAGAGTCTGCTTGAGTGCTAAAACTTCGGATCTTTTCCAGGGGACATGTACCCATACACGCTGGAAATGAGGCAGAACCGGTGGAACTGCAGTTGCGTCACCTTCCCTCCAGACCGGAGGAACCTCTCTCATGGGGTACTGTCTCGCTCTTTTCCTGCTGGATGTACCACTGTCAGAGGATGACCCAGAATTACCACCCGTACTTCTATGTGATAATAATATCTTAACTGCTTTTTCAACATCGGGACCAACTATCATACCCTCCCCAAATTTAAATCGTACACTACACAACTCTTGCTCGTTGGTCTTCTGACCATTATCTACCAAATCCTCACACAGGAAAACACACATCTGCTCAAAGACGTATCTTTGCGTTGGTTCATCCCATTGACGGAAAACGTTCATGACAGACTCTACATCATATCTTGCTGTGTCCATAGCCCAATTTCGTGCTAACTTATTCAATAATTCCCTTTCCTGATAATCGGGCATTTGGCTTCGTAATTGTCTTCGTTCCGTGTTAGGGGTCGTTTTAGGCGACCGAAAAAGTGGTGAAGGAAAGTTAGTAACAATGCTGGCCATTTTATGCCAGACGGAAGGTGAAAGTGGGGGAATAACTGGCGGTAGAACAGAGTCACGCAAAGTAGAAACAGAAATGTTCGTAGGACGAGTATCAGAGAGACTAGAAGATGTGCTAGGCGAAATTTTAGAAGGAACAGTAGGAGAAGTAGATGTGATCGGTGAGCCTTGAGGAGGCTGCGCCAGAGAAACAGGAGCAAGCTGAAGAGTAGCTGGTGAGTGCGGTAAAGGAGCCTGTATAACAGCTACCAGAGGTGCAACTAAAGGTTGCGGAGGTGCTGTGGCATTTTGTGCATAGGGTGGTGGCGAACTTAGCAAATGAGCCATTAATGGATCTTTCTCACGCTCTTTTACTGTCTCTCGCTGAAGAGATGGCAAAACGGGATAGCATTTATCTATTGCCATTTTACGTTGCCTGTGCAACTGCTCACTTATTTTATCCTCTTCGTTGTCTTTAAATTTTATCGCGGCTTGCATTACTGAAATACCTCTTTCCCTCTTATTCTTCTTTTCTAATTTAATTTCCTTCTGTTTGGCATCTTTACGCCATAAGCGGAAAGAGTCAAACATCGCCGGTCGGGCTTTCTTCTTGAATAGTTTGACCTCTAGGTTATCTAAAACTTCTGAGTCGAAACTACCATATTGGGGCCATTTTAAAACACCATCCTTGCGGGTGTATTTTATCCATACTTCGTTATATGTTATAGGACCTACGCCGTGCTTTACATAGAGCTCATACGTTGGAGTTCCAATTGGAGGAACCGGACAAGATTCCTCTAATCGGGAGTCCTTACTACAACCAAGACAAAACAAGTTTCCAAGTCTGCTAAAACCAGGCATCTTCGCTAACTAGTCTAGCTTCAAACTTCAAAGGATTATCTGTTACGATATATCTCGTGAATACACGAGTCCTTCGGATTTGGGGCTTGCAAGTACCAAATCAAAGCGTATCTCAAGGATACCAAAAACTAAGGACAAACTAAGGACTGGGAGACGCTCCACTTATACTTAACTGAAGTATTTGAAGATCTGTGACGTCGCTAGAAGACTCGTCTATCGTTTCGCTCTACCAAGGATCACTGGGTCCAAAACAAGGCGATAGTCAGGGCAGCAGTCCTTCGTAGCCGTCGGGACGCGGGGAACCTCGCAGCAAAGACCTTCGGAACCACGTCGACATACAGGGGTCGCTGAAGTGGCTGGCCGTCCTCCGGAATTTTAACACGAAGCTCCTCACGAACGCTTGATATCGCCCCGAGTTGGGCGCCAACTGAGGTGCCAGATTTTTAGGAACCCGGTGGTGCCAGGGGATAACACCCGAAGACCTCTGAGTTCTCCCTTGTTCCGGACCACAGAAACACGGAGTCTTCTAGTTAACGTCAAAGATCAAGGTTTATTGGTAGCTACCAAGTAACACGTGTCCCAGAAGTACACCGCACGGAGAGTAGGTTCTCGGGAGACTGTTCGTTTTTACAGAACCAGCCGTCTCCTTATATACAAAAATAATAGCTGCAAGCAAGAATTCCTGAGTTTATGATATGGCTATACACATATTTCTACAATAATACAAAGAGCAGAGTCATGTAAGCAAGCCCATATTTTAGATGTCCAGTTTGTTGATAGATTACCCATTTAGGCCTGGAACTCCCATCAGATATCGATGAAACCTTAATAAAGAAAGGTACAACCCAGTCATAAAACTGGCCATAAACAAGGAATGTGGACAGGTGCATGTTTGCAGAAAGCATGGTCTGTATGTCGTGAATGGTTTGTGGAATGTTATGTATTGATGCTATCGTATTCGGCCACTGGGCGAGGAGCTGCCCAAACAGGTTTGGCCGAAGGCAATGGAGTCAGTTGGGACAGGTCAGGGGGAAGTCACGAAAAGGTGGACGTGTCCCTTTTGATCAAGCTCGACCTTTAATTGACTTATCATGAGGGCAAGATGCAAGATGGATGCCGTTCACAAAATGGAGTTTAAGGGATGGGGACGGAAACTACGATTTTGGGGTGATGGCAACCCTCGATTGTGACGCAAATACATAGGAATGATGTCCTAATTATTATCGGTTCATAGATACCAAAATCGTCTTGTTGCGTTGAGGTTTTGTGACACGGGTATTGGACCTCGATATCGGGAAAACACCAGGGTCCGGATTTTTGAGAACCACACCACTCTTACCCAGTCCAAACATCAGGGCTTGATCCATCACCGTTTTTTAGCTCACTGCACCATCCCAGCTCAGAACTTGGCTATATGCAAATTAGTCTGTTCCTGTCCCAGTGCATGATGGGAACAGGGCAAACCAAACTACCAAGCCAATTCTTGTACTGGGAAGGAAACAAGCTTCCGGGGACCGGTTTCTGCCATTTCAGGCGTCGTCGGCCCAGCTTGCTTGAATCCTGATGGTGCAATGAGCAAGGGACTCACATCTGAGTATACCCTTCCACGCTTATGGTGGACAAAATGATTCAGAAAAGGGGGTGGTGATGAACAGAGTGCCTGAATTAAGCAGACCACTCTTACCCAGTCCAAAGATCAGGGCTTGATCCATCACCGTTTTTTAGCTCACTGCACCATCCCAGCTCAGAACTTGGATATATGCAAATTAGTCTGTTCCTGTCCCAGTGCATGATGGGAACAGGGCAAACCAAACTACCAAGCCAATTCTTGTACTGGGAAGGAAACAAGCTTCCGGGGACCGGTTTCTGCCATTTCAGGCGTCGTCGGCCCGGCTTGCTTGAATCCTGATGGTGCAATGAGCAAGGGACTCACATCTGAGTATACCCTTCCACGCTTATGGTGGACAAAATGATTCAGAAAAGGGGGTGGTGATGAACAGAGTGCCTGAATTAAGCAGACCACTCTTACCCAGTCCAAAGATCAGGGCTTGATCCATCACCGTTTTTTAGCTCACTGCACCATCCCAGCTCAGAACTTGGCTATATGCAAATTAGTCTGTTCCTGTCCCAGTGCATGATGGGAACAGGGCAAACCAAACTACCAAGCCAATTCTTGTACTGGGAAGGAAACAAGCTTCCGGGGACCGGTTTCTGCCATTTCAGGCGTCGTCGGCCCGGCTTGCTTGAATCCTGATGGTGCAATGAGCAAGGGACTCACATCTGAGCATACACTTCCACGCTTATGGTGGACAAAATGATTCAGAAAAGGGGGTGGTGATGAACAGAGTGCCTGAATTAAGCAGACCACTCTTACCCAGTCCAAAGATCAGGGCTTGATCCATCACCGTTTTTTAGATCACTGCACCATCCCAGCTCATAACTTGGCTATATGCAAATTAGTCTGTTCCTGTCCCAGTGTATGATGGGAACAGGGCAAACCAAACTACCAAGCCAATTCTTGTACTGGGAAGGAAACAAGCTTCCGGGGACCGGTTTCTGCCATTTCAGGCGTCGTCGGCCCGGCTTGCTTGAATCCTGATGGTGCAATGAGCAAGGGACTCACATCTGAGTATACCCTTCCACGCTTATGGTGGACAAAATGATTCAGAAAAGGGGGTGGTGATGAACAGAGTGCCTGAATTAAGCAGACCACTCTTACCCAGTCCAAAGATCAGGGCTTGATCCATCACCGTTTTTTAGATCACTGCACCATCCCAGCTCAGAACTTGGCTATATGCAAATTAGTCTGTTCCTGTCCCAGTGCATGATGGGAACAGGGCAAACCAAACTACCAAGCCAATTCTTGTACTGGGAAGGAAACAAGCTTCCGGGGACCGGTTTCTGCCATTTCAGGCGTCGTCGGCAAGCAAGCTGGGCCGACAAGGCTGAAATGCCAGAAACCGGTCCCCGGTAGCTTGTCTCCTTTCTGGTGAAGAATTGGCTTGGTAGTTTGGTCTGCCCTGTTCCCATGATGCACTGGGCCAGGGACAGACTAATTTGCATATAGCCAGGTTCTGAGCTGGGATGGGGCAGTGAGCTAAATAACGGTGATGGATCAAGCCCTGATCTTTGGACTGGGTAAGAGTGGTCTGCTTAATTCAGACACTCTGTTCATCACCACCCCCTTTTCTGAATCGTTTTTGGCCACTATAGGTGTGGCAGGGTATACTCAGACATGAGTCCCTTGCTCACTGCTCCATCAGGATTCAAGCAAGCTGGGCCGACGAGGCTGAAATGCCAGAAACCGGTCCCCGGTAGCTTGTCTCCTTTCAGGTGAAGAATTGGCTTGGTAGTTTGGTCTGCCCTGTTCCCATGATGCACTGGGCCAGGGACAGACTAATTTGCATATAGCCAGGTTCTGAGCTTGGATGGGGCAGTGAGCTAAATAACGGTGATGGATCAAGCCCTGATCTTTGGACTGGGTAAGAGTGGTCTGCTTAATTCAGACACTCTGTTCATCACCACCCCCTTTTCTGAATCGTTTTTGGCCACTATAGGTGTGGCAGATATACTCAGACATGAGTCCCTTGCTCACTGCTCCATCAGGATTCAAGCAAGCTGGGCAGACGAGGCTGAAATGCCAGAAACCGGTCCCCGGTAGCTTGTCTCCTTTCTGGTGAAGAATTGGCTTGGTAGTTTGGTCTGCCCTGTTCCCATGATGCACTGGGCCAGTGTCAGACTAATTTGCATATAGCCAGGTTCTGAGCTGGGATGGGGCAGTGAGCTAAATAACGGTGATGGATCAAGCCCTGATCTTTGGACTGAGTAAGAGTGGTCTGCTTAATTCAGACACTCTGTTCATCACCACCCCCTTTTCTGAATCGTGTTTGGCCACTATAGGTGTGGCAGGTTATACTCAGACATGAGTCCCTTGCTCACTGCTCCATCAGGATTCAAGCAAGCTGGGCCGACGAGGCTGAAATGCCAGAAACCGGTCCCCGGTAGCTTGTCTCCTTTCTGCTGAAGAATTGGCTTGGTAGTTTGGTCTGCCCTGTTCCCATGATGCACTGGGCCAGGGACAGACTAATTTGCATATAGCCAGGTTCTGAGCTGGGATGGGGCAGTGAGCTAAATAACGGTGATGGATCAAGCCCTGATCTTTGGACTGGGTAAGAGTGGTCTGCAAAATTCAGACACTCTGTTCATCACCACCCCCTTTTCTGAATCGTTTTTGGCCACTATAGGTGTGGCAGGGTATACTCAGACATGAGTCCCTTGCTCACTGCTCCATCAGGATTCAAGCAAGCTGGGCCAACGTGGCTGAAATGCCAGAAACCGGTCCCCGGTAGCTTGTCTCCTTTCTGGTGAAGAATTGGCTTGGTAGTTTGGTCTGCCCTGTTCCCATGATGCACTGGGCCAAGGACAGACTAATTTGCATATAGCCAGGTTCTGAGCTGGGATGGGGCAGTGAGCTAAATAACGGTGATGGATCAAGCCCTGATCTTTGGATTGGGTAAGAGTGGTCTGCTTAATTCAGACACTCTGTTCATCACCACCCCCTTTTCTGAATCGTTTTTGGCCACTATAGGTGTGGCAGGGTATACTCAGACATGAGTCCCTTGCTCACTGCTCCATCAGGATTCAAGCAAGCTGGGCCGACGAGGCTGAAATGCCAGAAACCGGTCCCCGGTAGCTTGTCTCCTTTCTGGTGAAGAATTGGCTTGGTAGTTTGGTCTGCCCTGTTCCCATGATGCACCGGGCCAGGGACAGACTAATTTGCATATAGCCAGGTTCTGAGCTGGGATGGGGCAGTGAGCTAAATAACGGTGATGGATCAAGCCCTGATCTTTGGACTGGGTAAGAGTGGTCTGCTTTAATTCAGACACTCTGTTCATCACCACCCCCTTTTCTGAATCGTTTTTGGCCACTATATGTGTGGCAGGGTATACTCAGACATGAGTTCCTTGCTCACTGCTCCATCAGGATTCAAGCAAGCTTGGCCGACGAGGCTGAAATGCCAGAAACCAGTCCCCGGTAGCTTGTCTCCTTTCTGGTGAAGAATTGGCTTGGTAGTTTGGTCTGCCCTGTTTCCATGATGCACTGGGCCAGGGACAGACTAATTTGCATATAGCCAGGTTCTGAGCTGGGATGGGGCCGTGAGCTAAATAACGGTGATGGATCAACCCCTGATCTTTGGACTGGGTAAGAGTGGTCTGCTTAATTCAGACACTCTGTTCATCACCACCCCCTTTTCTGAATCGTTTTTGGCCACTATAGGTGTGGCAGGGTGTTAGAACCTGGGATGTCAGGTCACCTAGGGTAGCCTGGCCTAGGGTAAGACATAGATTCAAGAGGCACAAGTGTGAAGGTTGCAAACCACCCAACAGTAAATCCACGCAATGACACACAAAAATGATGCTACACCAAGTATGGAAAAATATGAGCTGATTTATAAAAATAATATTCTCTTTGCTTTAGCTCTTAGTATTCACATTTGAAAGTTATACATTCGATCAGGACCAATAATATCACTTTTATGTCTGTGGAGAAATTATAGCTCATTACATTTAGTTGTCAGGAAATCAGTAGTTCTACTTTCAGAGATGCTAACTCTTTTCATTAATTATCATCAATAACACATTTAATCAGACATCAACGTTGACCAGATTTGACTTCAATGAGGCGCCCTAAACTCTTCTCATCAACACCACTACCTCACCAACCAGGTACACATGCAAGGAGGGTTTTCAGTTAAACCAGAAGTTTACTTAGACATTAGCCATCTATATGAGGAACCTATGCCTTTACTTAGCCAGCAGGCACCTTCAGTACTCCCCCTTTCCACTTGGTTTCCTCAACTACTCCCCACTTTGCACTACACAGCTGTGGAAAGAAAATGACTAGTGTCTGAGTTATTCCGTTGTAGGCTCTAGCGCCACTTTCCCCCTTTCAGGACACCTCCTTACTTGTAGGAGAACTGGCGGTTGAAGTCTGGCTACACAGGAGGGCGGGGGAAAATCACTCGGCTGGACACAAGAGCCAAGCGCTGGCAAGGTTAATCAGCCTTTGGGGCCCCTCAGCGCTCCTTCCCCGCTTGAGCCTACCCCTCTGCGTTGCGTCAAATTGAAGGAAGCAGTCTCCCGGATTTCCTAAGCCGCTCTTGGGCTTCACAGTCCTCCTCTCCCGCTCGCGCCAGCCACACCGAGCGGCGCTCGAGCAGGGGAGAGAAGTCGCCACTCGCCTCAGCCGCCGTGGGTCTCCCGGCGTTACTCTCCAACTCTCCCTCGCATCGATCGAGAGGGAACACTGCTCCTCACAGTTGGCTCCGCCTCAGAGAGCTGAGCGCACAACCGGGCATGCGCGAAGGGAAAAGCGTCTCCCCGCTGAAGCCTGCGCTCGCCTACCGGAGCTCTCTCCAATACTCCGCCCACTCCAGGAAGTCCGTAGGGATTCCTCTAGGTCCGCTCCTCACCTCGAACTCGCTTCCTCAGCTACAACTCGGCGCCGATCCCCACGCTGGTACAGGGGCGGAACAGCCCGTTTTCTCCTGGCCTCTGCTCCCTCAGCGCCCGCTGCTCTCCTCAGTGGCGCTCAACCACTGACCCGGCAGGCGCTGGCTTCACTCCACAGCAGGTGAGAGATGACACTCTGTAGGATTATGAACTAGGGGACAGTCGCTGTAACCAGGGCAGGATTTCACTGATGACTGAATAAAAGGGGGGGGCCACCAGGATTAGCCCTCCTCCATTTGAGGGATTCTCAGCAATAGACTTTTCACTGGGCAGAGGACTGCACCCCACAGTGCTGTAGTCTCCTTCTCCTGTTCACCTCCCTATGCTTCCAGTCTAGGGATTAGTCAGGCGCCCAGGGTCTCCCTTAACCATACACAGCGGGGACAAGACAAGGATCCCAAAGGAGGAGTAGAGAAGTGGATTAATTAGGCTGCTTCCCAATCCAGGAGGTCAACCCTTTCACTAGCCTCCCCCCCACCTTCCAAGATAGCCTGTCCTCCAGCTGCTCCTCACTGACAGACAAAATGGCTGCCCCGCATTCCGCCTTATATAGGCTGCCCCTCAGTGGTCCAGAAAGGACCAGAAGGTTCTGGAACGCCCTATACTGGTCTATGGGCAAGTTCTGGGCTTGGCAGTTAGGGCAGTTGGTAGCCACCATTTTGTGGTTCCAACTTTCCCTGTCAGAACAGGCCTCTGGGCCTGAGGTGAAAGACTATGAGAGGAAAAAGAACACCTATCCCCTTGACCAATACCTAAAAAAAGTCAGTGGACAAAAATTATTAAGGGTATGAGGGGCAAAAAGGGGACAAAATAAATAATAAATTGGAGGGACTACGCAAAAAAACCAGACAGGTCTAACACGCGCCCCCCCCAGCTGAAAGTGGGGAGAACTACCCAACCCCTTGGGAGTCCTCATCACTAAGGCGGAAATACCTGGAGAGACCGTCTGCATTGGCGTGGTCCACTCCAGGCCGATGTTCCACCCGGAAGTCCATTCCCTGTAGGGAGATAGACCACCTCAACAGCTTGGGATTTTCCCCCTTCATTTGCATCAGCCAACGAAGGGGTCGGTGGTCAGTCTGAACCAGGAAGTGCGAGCCAAAGAGGTATGGCCGCAGCTTCTTCAGAGCCCACACCACCGCAAAAGCTTCCCTCTCAATTGCACTCCACTTCTGTTCCCGGGTAAGCAGTCTCCTGGATAAGAAGACTACAGGCTGATCCAGGCCCTCTTCATTTAGTTGCGATAACACTGCCCCAATGCCATGTTCTGATGCATCTGTTTGGACAATGAACTCCTTGGAGAAGTCTGGGGCCCTCAGGACCGGTGCTACACACATTGCCTGCTTCAACTTTTCAAAGGCTTGCTGACAAGCCTTCGTCCAAACTACCCGTCGAGGTTGTTTCTTGGAGGTGAGCTCCGTGAGGGGCGCTACTATAGTGCCATACCCCTTCACAAAGCGACGGTAGTAGCCTGTGAGGCCCAGGAAAGCTCGGACCTCCGTCTGTGTCTTGGGGGGTTCCCAGGCCATGATTGCCTCAATCTTTGCCTGCAGGGGCTGCACTGACCCCCTACCCACCAAGTGTCCAAAGTACACAACCGACCCCTGCCCAATCTGGCATTTGCTGGCCTTGATTGTCAATCCAGCCTTTTTCAGGGCCTGGAGAACTGCTTGCAAATGTTGCAAATGGTCCTCCCAACTGCTACTGAAGACAGCAATGTCATCCAGGTAGGCAGCAGAGAAACTCTCCATTCCAGAGAGGACCTGATTCACCAGCCGCTGAAATGTGGCAGGGGCATTTTTGAGCCCAAAGGGCATCACACAAAATTGGAAGTGTCCCTCAGGCGTGGAGAAGGCTGACCTTTCCTTGGCTCCATCTGTCAAGGAGATCTGCCAGTACCCTGAAGTGAGGTCAAAGGTACTTAGGTATTGGGCAGCTCCTAGCCGGTCAATTAACTCATCCGCCCTAGGGATCGGATAAGCATCAGTCTTTGTAACTGAGTTCAGTCCTCGGTAAAACACACAGAACCTCAGTTCTGGTGTGGTGCCTGGTGGGGCGGCTTTTGGCACTAGCACCACCGGACTGGACCAAGGGCTGTTGGAAGGTTCTATCACTCCTAGCTCTAGCATCTTGGCAACCTCTCCATGGATGCTAGCCTTCACCTTGTCTGACAGCCTGTAGGTCTTTGACTTCACTGGGGGGCTGTCTCCTGTGTCCACATCATGGGTACACAGGTGGGTTCTTCCCGGGACAAGGGAGAACAGCGAAGAGTACTGCTCCAATACCTGGCGGCAATCCTCTCGTTGCTCAGGAGTTAGGGATGGGGAGAGAATCATTCCCTCCACCGACCCATCCTTCTCTTGGGATGAAAAGAGATCCGGGAGAGGCTCGCTTTCTGCTTCCTCGGCACCATCAGTCACCAACATCAGGATGACCTCTGGCCTCTCATGGTGGGGTTTGAGGCGATTGGCATGCAGCACCCGTAGGGGCTGTCGCGGGGTCCTAAGATCCACCAAGTAAGTGGCCTTACCCTTCTTTTCCAACACCTCAAATGGGCCTGTCCAACGATCTTGAAGGGCACTTAGCTCTCCAGGTTCCATCACCCATACTTTTTGGCCAGGCTCCAACTCCACCGGGTGAGCATTTTGGTCGTACCATTCCTTCATTACTGCCTGGCTGGCCTCCAGGTTATCAGAAGCCTGCTTCCACAACTTGGCCATCTGGCTCCTAAAGGCCAGCATGTAGCTCACCACATCCTGAGGAGGTTTCCTGGGAGACTTTTCCCATCCATCCTTCACCAGGCTGAGAGGTCCACGCACAGGGTGCCCATACAACAATTCAAAAGGGCTGAAGCCCACTCCCTTCTGCGGCACCTCTCTGTAAGAGAACAGCAAGCAAGGCAGGAGGACGTCCCATTTCCTCTGTAAGCTCTCAGGCAGACTTCTTATCATGCCCTTCAGGGTCTTATTAAACCTCTCAACCAGTCCATTTGACTGGGGGTGATAAGGAGTGGTGAACCGATAGGTCACTCCACACTCCTTCCACATTGTCCGCATGTAAGCTGACAGAAAGTTGGTCCCCCTGTCGGACACAACTTCCTTGGGGAATCCTACACGGGTAAAGATTCCCATCAGGGCCCTAGCCACCACAGGTGCAGTAACAGTCCTCAGAGGAATGGCCTCTGGATAACGTGTGGCATGATCCACCAGAACCAGGATAAACCTGTGACCAGCTGTTGTTGGTGGATCCAATGGCCCTACAATGTCGATGCCCACCCTTTCAAAGGGGGTGCTAACGACTGGAAGTGGTTCCAGGGGAGCTTTCAGCTTCACTCCTGTTTTCCCACTGGCCTGGCAGGATACACATGTCCGACAGTAAGTGTTGGACGCCACTTTCATCTGAGGCCAGTAAAAGTGGAGGACAAGCCGAGCAAAGGTCTTGTCCTGGCCTAAGTGTCCTGCCAAGGGTATTGCATGAGCCAATTCCAGCAGAAAGGCTCGGTATTGCTGCGGGACCACCAAGGCCCTTGATGAGCCAGGTAGGGGTACCTTGGGTTCACTGTAGAGGAGTCCATCCTCCCAGTAAATATGGTGGTGTCCCGTAGCATCACCTGCTGCCTGGGCTTCAGCCTGACGCCTCAGTCCCTCAAGGGTAGGGCACTCCCTCTGCCCCTTACAGAATTCCTCTCTGGTAGGTCCTCCCTCCACATGCCACTCAGCAGGGATGGGTAAATCCTCCAGAGAGTCTACTTCCCCCTCCATGGACTCCTGACCCACCACTGCAGGTGGCCGATCTGTCACATGGGGCGTGGAAGCCGAAGCAGGCTCTTCCTGTCTCCGTGTCTGTCCCTTTTTGGCAGCGGGTTGGGCCATTGTTCCAGGCTCCAACCCAGGCGAACTCCCTCTCCTGGCAGTCGCAGACCTTGTGCTCACACAGGCCCAGTCAGGTGTACCCAGCATCGCAGAGTGCGTCCGGTATTCCACCTCTCTCCAAGTGTTGTGCTCCATGTCATTCCCCAGCAGACAATCAACTGGCACGGCAGGGCTTACGGCAACTCGAAGTGAACCTGCAACCCCTTCCCACTCAAAGGGAACCTCAGCCACTGGATAGTGGCCCATTCTGCCGTCAGCCATCGCGGCGGGGTGGAGTACATTAGGAACCACCTGCTCTGGAGACACCAGTTGACTTCTCACCATAGTCATACTGGCTCCTGTATCTCTCAGAGCCTCCCCTCTCTGGCCATTGATGGTGACCCATTGCCCATACTTTGTAGTATTTGGGGGCACCTGGATCTTTGGAACCATCTCCCGCTCTCCCAGGGACACTAAGGTGACACCCGCCCACTCACCCCCCTTATCTAAGGGCAACTCCTCCCCGAGCGCTACACTAGCTACTCCCGGTGACTTTCCTCCGGTGGGAGGGGGTGGTCTCTTTGGGCATCTGACATCTCCCTTATAATGTCCAACACCACCACATTCAAAACAGTGGAGAACCCTTGGCTGCTGGCTTTGGCCAGGATTAGGGTTTCTGGGCGGGTTTGCCCTAGGGGTGAAACCTGCTCCCTTACCTTGGAAATTATTTTGGGGACCTTTGGAGAACTCCTTCTTTTTATCTCCCCCCTCCTTCTTCTGGGGGGCGCCCTGTCCGGCTTTTTGAGAATCCCCTCCAGTCCCCTTTGAGGACACCCGGGTACTCGCCCAAGTGTCCGCCTCCTCTGCAAGCTTCCGGGGATTGGTCAGCTTGCTGTCCACCAGGTGTTGGCGCAACTCGGGAAAACATTTCTCAAGGAGGTGTTCTTTCAAAAATAGATTGTACAGCCCCTCATAATCTTTCACCTCGCTGCCCTTGACCCAACCCTCCAAAGCTTTCTTGGCGTAGTCTAAAAAGTCTACCCAATTCTGGGTACTCAGTTTGTGACTTCCCCTGAATTTCTGTCTGTACCTTTCAGGGGTAAGTCCAAACTTCTTCACCAGTGCCACCTTCATTGTAGGGTAGTGGGTTTGCTCATCCTGCTCCAGAGCCAACAAGGTGTCTCTGCCAGCAGGGGGCATGTATTTATACAGCCCACCTCCCCAGTGAGTTTCTAAGATCCCGTGAGCCCTTAGAGAAACTTCGTAGGCGGCCAGCCATTTGGCAATGTCATCGCCTGGGGTGTAACTAGCGATGACATCTTTGGGTAAATAGGGTCTGGGTTCCCTGGTGTTCACCTTATTTTCGCTGCCACCATTATCTGGATTGGGAGACCTTTGTATTAAGGCTTGTAGGTCCATCTCTTTGATGGTTCGCTCATGGGCTAACCTCCTGTCCTCCCTTTCCATATCCATCCTAGCTAATTCCAACTTCATTCTCCTCTCCTCCCTCCTATCTTCTAGCTCGGCGTCAGTTAAACCCCTCTCTGAGACGCTGCTGCCCTCCCTCGAAGGTGTCCTGGGACCTGTCAGCAGATTCCCCCTTCCAGCTTGGTTCAACATTGCAATCTCAAGGACAGTGTCCCTGTCACTCCCTTCGGTATCTGGTTCTTCCACTAAATGAGCTTCCACCCATGCCCTTATGCTTGTCAGCAACTCGCCTTTCTTGGCACCTTTGTTAAAGAATACCCCTTGTTGCTGACACCATTCTCTGAGTTGGGCCACAGTATTGGATTCTAGCTCTTTAAAATTCAATTCCATCTTTCACTATGGAATAAAATTAACACACAGGAGAAAACCAAGAAGTGACCTGAGGTTAACCTCCACCCACCACCAGAAATAAATTTGGAAAAAACAAAATTCAAATTAGGAGGGCCGCAAGGAGAAAACTCCTGGTGTAGGTCAGTGTATTGCGTTGAATTACTAATGAGTAGCTGCAACCAAGTCAGAATCCCACCGCTAGGCACCAAATGTTAGAACCTGGGATGTCAGGTCACCTAGGGTAGCCTGGCCTAGTGTGGTAAATAATAATTACCGGGACTATTTTTCTATGCATTAAATGATTATAAGAACAGCTCAATAAATGAGAGGCAGAGTCCGTGGTATCTGAGTCATACGGGCTTTAATTAAGTGGCTCGAGCCAATGGACATCGTGTTCCATCACCTCCTAAGGTTCAGGAAGGGATAATCAACATTTCATCAACATCATACAATATATATAGTAGAACTGTACAGTTGCATTGAATACAGTAGGCGTAACAAGTGAAAAAAAGAAAGATAAGAACATATGGGCGTAAAAGAAGGCGTGCACAGGGCGTGCACGGAGGTGTGTGATGTAGACGTCACAGAAGTGTCATAGGTGGGTGGACACATGGAGGGGGTTTCATGGGCAGCTGGAACCTTTAACCTACTGGTGCGCGCAAAACGAGTCATGACGTGTAACTGGGGAGGGCTGGGGGGCGCTGACTTCTAGCACTAGTAGAGGAGACTGAAGTCTGGGATGTCAGAACGACCTGTACTTATAGCGTATCTGATATCTTGTGTTTGGAGTACATGTTGCTTGATTCTAAAAGCCATCAGGGCAAAAGCTGCTTGTCACTAAAGGCTAGTGTATGCATATATTTCTTTATGTATTGCGTGGGCTATGGATCTTCTATGGATACTAATTCAGTAAATTACTTGCATGGAGACAGAAAGACTGGACTGTAGACGGATATGTTTATCCTGTTCGTCAGCTAGGAATGTGAATCCGGGGAGCTGAACAGATAACTGTGGGCATAATATATTCTTGGCAAGCAGGCCAGGCCGAGCCGGGCACCGCGTTGTTTGGCAGGAAGTAAGGGAAGGGTCAGGGATGCAGGCGGGGCTGCATCTCTCGGAACGTTTCAGGAGGCTTTAGGCCTGGATCTGGTGTCCGGGCCCTGTGGAGCCTTAGAAACGGGTGCATCTCGATGATTTAACGTGCACCATGTAAAGACGTTGGCAACATAGGCCTAAAAGCCTAATTCACGTTGCTTTCACGGAGGACTGGATAACTGACATACTAACGTTGGACGCAACTGCAAATGCGTCTTTATTTTCGGCCATGGAGGGAAAATGCATGGAGATCATGCACATATACTACATGATGGGGAACACGTAGGGGACACATAGCAGGGCAAAATTCAATTTTCCTCATTCCCTCCTTGTTCCCTACGTTCCCTTCAGGAAACATTAATATTCATGAGGCCATCTATCTGTTCATACAGCATCATTTGCTCGTCTTTTTTCATTTGGGTATGGGATTGTGGACGTGGAATACAGGCTGTGGCGCACAAGCCGCAAATCGCTGGGCCACATTGTAAACAGAGACAACAACTGAATATGATCATTACTACTACTCCCAGGAATGACAGTACTCTCCATCCCCATGCAGATATTACACTCCAGAGCCAGCCGGACCAAGTCCAGGTGCCTGGATTCTGGTGTAGCTGATGAGCTATTTTATGAAGTCTTGTTATTGCTGAATACACAGACGGTGCGTTATTAGGAATGAAAACGCAACAACTAGATCCGATGACTCTACAAGCTCCGCCCCTATCGGCCAGGATGACGTCAAGGACAAGGCGGTTCTGAAGAACAACAAGTCTCATAGCAGACTGCTCTTCTGTTAAGTTACCTAGGGCGGAAGTAGTCTCATTCACTACTGCTTCAAGGGTTCTGGTTAACCTGCGTATTAATTTACTATTCTGGACGGGACCTATGAAGAAAAAGAAACCTTTATTGAAATCCGTATACTGTTCCAATGTAGTTTCAGTCTGATCGATAATTGGGGACTCAATCTCCCTCCTATGTCTGACGTGTACTAGATGGGTATTTCGGTAATAATCGGATGCGGCTAGGAAAACTGGTGGCAGTAGGAATGCAATGTAACATGTTCCATCCCAATCTAGGGGAAAACGTACATAAGCGGTCTGACCACATATAAAATAGGAATGACGTGAAGCTTTGAAAGTAGACTTCCCTTTGTCACTGTATTCGACCACAGTAGTACAATCACTGTGTCCTAGGTGTACTGAACCATTCTTTCTAACACATAATTCACCTTTCACTGGTAGAACTGTTATAGAAGGCAAGTCTGAATTAGTCTCGGACTGAACATTCAAAACCATGAGGTTAAAGGAAAAATTACCTAGATCATATACTTCATTTTCTAGATCTATCCCTGTCCTTTGGGGAAGACCGTCCTTGTCTGGGAAACAGGTTTTATTCATAACTGTATTCAGAAGGGAAACTGTGGACTTATCGTCTAAAGATGACGGCAATGTAAACCATGCTCCACACGAACCATTGTGTGAAAACGGATAGGGAAAGAGTGGCAGAGCTCCCTTCATTGTCTGGTAAGGGGGGAGTCGGCCACATACCCAGCAATTAGTGGCATTGCTGGTCTGATGCGAATAGTGTAACATACGAATAAAAGTATTGTTGCGCATTGCAAGTCGATAGGATAACTCGTGAGGGGGTAGTTCACTAAATGTGTGCTCTACAGTATCATTAGAGGAAAGGTGTAAATGTGAACCGAGAGGAGGAAAAAATACATGTAACATACAACTTATACATGTGATCGTAAGACTCAGAATAAACATAAACAATAATGTAACGATGCATCTGCTTCGGAGATTTTTACAATATTTCATTTTCTTGAAGTTCCGTCTATCTCTCTCACTATGTGGGTCTATCTCATACATGTCAGAAACCTGTCTAACCGATTCACCCGAGGGGGACTTAAACAATTAAACGCAGTCTGACTTACTAGACCTCAGTTTGATTTTATACTCCTGTTGCGGAGTTTTCTCTAACAGGGGAAGTTTAGAGTCAGTATCGGGGCAATCCTTGAAAAAAGTCTTTGGACACGGTCCATGGAAGCGCTTCATATGACTGGAATGGAGCCAGCCTTTTCTTCCTTCTAGTTTTACGGCGGTCCTTGTAGTCATCAGAACGAGTTTTGGCTCCTTCCAGCGGGGCTCCAGAGGGCTTGAGCGATCAAAATTGCGAACCAGGACTAGATCTCCAGGAACGACCTCGTGCGGTTTCACCTGGGTGTTGTCCGGGAAGGCAGCCGCGACCTGTGAACGACAAGAGAGTAGTGCAGACATCAAGGAAGCCAGGTAATCTGTCAGCATGTTACTGTCAACATCGGTGATTTTACGAGGCATAGGTGTACCCCACATGTTTGGGGGACGACCGAAAACAATTTCATAGGGTGACAAACCAGATCTAGAGTGGGCGACCATTCGCATATAGAAGAGGGCAACCGGCAGGGCTACCATCCAATTTACACCTTTTTCTGCACAGACCTTCGCTAATCGTGTTTTCAGAGTTTGATTGTGTCGCTCGACGAGGCCAGCTGCCTCGGGGTGTCGTACGCAGTGGAATTTCCACTGGTACCCTAACAGAAGTGATACCTGTTTCATGAGTTCGGATGAGAATGGCTGTCCATTATCTGAATACACGACACGGGGCAAACCATATCGAGGGAAAAACTCATGAACCAGCTGCTTGGCAGTGGTCACGGCAGTATAATCTGAGACTGGATATGCTTCTGTCCATCTGGACAGAGCGCATACAACTACGAGGACATACTTGAATCCTCGACATCGATCCATCTGTATATAATCCATCTGGAGGACTTCAAAAGGATGGTCAGGAGGATGAAATCCACCTTGTTCCACGGGAACACCTTTACCATGATTGAACTGACAACAGATCATGCAGGTACGCACTTTCTGCTTCGCTGCTGCTCGTAAATGCTTGTTAAACCAGAGGTTCTGGATGCTGTCTAACATGGCTTTTTCTCCTAAGTGTGCTGGACTATGTGCTGTATTAATGATGACTTGAACCATAGAGTCGGGGAGAAACCATGTGGCTTTTCCCTTCGTCAACCATCCCTGATCTGTCCGGACCCCTCCTTGTTCAGTCCATTTCCTGATTTCGTCTGGAGTAGCATGTGTCTGTATGTCTAGTACATCTTGTGTAGGATCCTTGACTGTCATGCAAGTCGTCAGGACTGAAACGTCTGTCTTTGTCGTGTCAGCTGGAATGTCTGGAGTCTGAGCTGTAAGCTTGGCTGTTCGATCTGCCAGGTCGTTACCCTGGGAAATGGTGTCAGTGACTCTCGTATGTGCTTTGCACTTCATGATGGCTATAGCTGTAGGTAAATGTATTGTTCTAACAGAGCTTGAATGAGGAATGGGAATGGGATTGAGGAAAATTGAATTTTGCCCTGCTATGTGTCCCCTACGTGTTTCCCATCATGTAGTATATGTGCATGATCTCCATGCATTTTCCCTCCATGGCCGAAAATAAAGACGCATTTGCAGTTGCGTCCAACGTTAGTATGTCAGTTATCCAGTCCTCCGTGAAAGCAACGTGAATTAGGCTTTTAGGCCTATGTTGCCAACGTCTTTACATGGTGCACGTTAAATCATCGAGATGCACCCGTTTCTAAGGCTCCACAGGGCCCGGACACCAGATCCAGGCCTAAAGCCTCCTGAAACGTTCCGAGAGATGCAGCCCCGCCTGCATCCCTGACCCTTCCCTTACTTCCTGCCAAACAACGCGGTGCCCGGCTCGGCCTGGCCTGCTTGCCAAGAATATATTATGCCCACAGTTATCTGTTCAGCTCCCCGGATTCACATTCCTAGCTGACGAACAGGATAAACATATCCGTCTACAGTCCAGTCTTTCTGTCTCCATGCAAGTAATTTACTGAATTAGTATCCATAGAAGATCCATAGCCCACGCAATACATAAAGAAATATATGCATACACTAGCCTTTAGTGACAAGCAGCTTTTGCCCTGATGGCTTTTAGAATCAAGCAACATGTACTCCAAACACAAGATATCAGATACGCTATAAGTACAGGTCGTTCTGACATCCCAGACTTCAGTCTCCTCTACTAGTGCTAGAAGTCAGCGCCCCCCAGCCCTCCCCAGTTACACGTCATGACTCGTTTTGCACGCACCAGTAGGTTAAAGGTTCCAGCTGCCCATGAAACCCCCTCCATGTGTCCACCCACCTATGACACTTCTGTGACATCTACATCACACACCTCCGTGCACGCCCTGTGCACGCCTTCTTTTACGCCCATATGTTCTTATCTTTCTTTTTTTCACTTGTTACGCCTACTGTATTCAATGCAACTGTACAGTTCTACTATATATATTGTATGATGTTGATGAAATGTTGAATATCCCTTCCTGAACCTTAGGAGGTGATGGAACACGATGTCCATTGGCTCGAGCCACTTAATTAAAGCCCGTATGACTCAGATACCACGGACTCTGCCTCTCATTTATTTAGCTGTTCTTATAATCATTTAATGCATAGAAAAATAGTCCCGGTAATTATTATTTACCACATAATGGTGCCCGAATAGGGAGCCCCCCTTCCCCACGCGCCGGCGATGTAACGCAGCCCCCCTGACCCCTTCTACAGCCGTGACGGACCCCTTCTGCGCACCTGCGGGTTTTCCTGCTAAACTCCCTCAGGCCCACGGAGGAGACGGAGACTGCGGTCCAGCATCCAGACGAGGTGGTGAGGAATGCGGAGCGTCCCGACCAGAGCCCAAGCCGAGAGAGCAAGGTCCGAGGTACCCGGAGGCCCACCTGTTTCCGAAGCCCGAAGCGCATGCGTAGTGCGTAGCAGTAGCCAGACGTCGTAGCAGTCCGGTCCAGTGTCGAGTCTCCGAGGCCTTCAGTTTTGCTTCCCGGTGAGTACCATTGCTGGGAACGCATCTAGACGGGTTCATTAATTTGTGCCCGGTCAAGACGGGTCTGGGTACACAGATCCGGTCTAGACGTGTTCACCTAGGTGGAGACGGTATGACGTGTCTCTTTATGAGACCGGTATGTTCTGTACTGTCTTAGCAGTGCATCCAGTAATTCTGTTTTCTAGTTTTGTCTCTCGAGATTTCCAGTATTATGTTTTCGATGTACTAGGTAGTATCTGTTCGAACTGTTTTTAATGTGTTTTTGATGTCGTGGTATGAATGATTTGTTTGCTTTTCATTACTGTGTTCATTGTACGTTCAAATATGCCTCTGTTTTCAAAGTTACGTCAGATAGGAACCAGAAAAGGGATACTCGAAGAATCAGTTCCCGTCCCACCTAGGGACAGTCCCGGACATTTCATGTATCATAAACATGGCTTAGATGCCATACTGTACTTAGACTTATGGGTAGACTATACCAAAAATCTGGAAGAGAAATATAGATGGCCTGTTTCAGGAACCTGGGATGCTGAGTGCATCATGAGAGTAGAGGAAGCATTATGGAAAAAGAAAGCCAGACAATCCCAGAAAGATGCCATAGAATTGTGGCGTAAAGAATCGCATAAAAGAACAGAAAAAGAAATCAGGAAAGCAGAACAAAGTAGGGAAGCATCAGAAAAAGCTCAAGAAAGGGAACTACTAGAAGAGGGTGAACGAGTTAGAGCAGAACAGTTAGACAGACAAAGAAATGCCCTTATTAAAGGCATATATCCCCTTCTCGCCGAGGGCCTGCCTAAGGCGACCCCGGAAGCACCCTGTAATTTACCGCCACCATTGGTCCCGACTACGCTACGTCATAAACCGACCGCAGCTGAAATTTTCCTCACTAGGGTAAGACATAGATTCAAGAGGCACAAGTGTGAAGGTTGCAAACCACCCAACAGTAAATCCACGCAATGACACACAAAAATGACGCTACACCAAGTATGGAAAAATATGAGCTGATTTATAAAAATAATATTCTCTTTGCTTTAGCTCTTAGTATTCACATTTGAAAGTTATACATTCGATCAGGACCAATAATATCACTTTTCTGTCTGTGGAGAAATTACAGCTCATTACATTTAGTTGTCAGGAAATCAGTAGTTCTACTTTCAGAGATGCTAACTCTTTTCATTAATTATCATCAATAACACATTTAATCAGACATCAACGTTGACCAGATTTGACTTCAATGAGGCGCCCTAAACTCTTCTCATCAACACCACAACCTCACCAACCAGGTACACATGCAAGGAGGGTTTTCAGTTAAACCAGAAGTTTACTTAGACATTAGCCATCTATATGAGGAACCTATGCCTTTACTTAGCCAGCAGGCACCTTCAGTACTCCCCCTTTCCACTTGGTTTCCTCAACTACTCCCCACTTTGCACTACACAGCTGTGGAAAGAAAATGACTAGTGTCTGAGTTATTCCGTTGTAGGCTCTAGCGCCACTTTCCCCCTTTCAGGACACCTCCTTACTTGTAGGAGAACTGGCGGTTGAAGTCTGGCTACACAGGAGGGTGGGGGAAAATCACTCGGCTGGACACAAGAGCCAAGCGCTGGCAAGGTTAATCAGCCCTTGGGGCCCCTCAGCGCTCCTTCCCCGCTTGAGCCTACCCCTCTGCGTTGCGTCAAATTGAAGGAATTTCCTAAGCCGCTCTTGGGCTTCACAGTCCTCCTCTCCCGCTCGCGCCAGCCACACCGAGCGGCGCTCGAGCAGGGGAGAGAAGTCGCCACTCGCCTCAGCCGCCGTGGGTCTCCCGGCGTTACTCTCCAACTCTCCCTCGCATCGATCGAGAGGGAACACTGCTCCTCACAGTTGGCTCCGCCTCAGAGAGCTGAGCGCACAACCGGGCATGCGCGAAGGGAAAAGCGTCTCACCACTGAAGCCTGCGCTCGCCTACCGGAGCTCTCTCCAATACTCCGCCCACTCCAGGAAGTCCGTAGGGATTCCTCTAGGTCCGCTCCTCACCTCGAACTCGCTTCCTCAGCTACAACTCGGCGCCAATCCCCACGCTGGTACGGAACAGCCCGTTTTCTCCTGGCCTCTGCTCCCTCAGCGCCCGCTGCTCTTCTCAGTGGCGCTCAACCACTGACCCGGCGCAGCTCACCAGGCGCTGGCTTCACTCCACAGCAGGTGAGAGATGACACTCTGTAGGATTATGAACTAGGGGACAGTCGCTGTAACCAGGGCAGGATTTCACTGATGACTGAATAAAAGGGGGGGGCCACCAGGATTAGCCCTCCTCCATTTGAGGGATTCTCAGCAATAGTCTTTTCACTGGGCAGAGGACTGCACCCCACAGTGCTGTAGTCTCCTTCTCCTGTTCACCTCCCTATGCTTCCAGTCTAGGGATTAGTCAGGCGCCCAGGGTCTCCCTTAACCATACACAGCGGGGACAAGACAAGGATCCCAAAGGAGGAGTAGAGAAGTGGATTAATTAGGCTGCTTCCCAATCCAGGAGGTCAACCCTTTCACTAGCCTCCCCCCCCACCTTCCAAGATAGCCTGTCCTCCAGCTGCTCCTCACTGACAGACAAAATGGCTGCCCCGCATTCCGCCTTATATAGGCTGCCCCTCAGTGGTCCAGAAAGGACCAGAAGGTTCTGGAACGCCCTATGCTGGTCTATGGGCAAGTTCTGGTCTTGGCAGTTAGGGCAGTTGGTAGCCACCATTTTGTGGTTCCAACTTTCCCTGTCAGAACAGGCCTCTGGGCCTGAGGTGAAAGACTATGAGAGGAAAAAGAACACCTATCCCCTTGACCAATACCTAGAAAAAGTCAGTGGACAAAAATTATTAAGGGTATGAGGGGCAAAAAGGGGACAAAATAAATAATAAATTGGAGGGACTACGCAAAAAAACCAGACAGGTCTAACACAGGGTATACTCAGACATGAGTCCCTTGCTCACTGCTCCATCAGGATTCAAGCAAGCTGAGCCGACGAGGCTGAAATGCCAGAAACCGGTCCCCGGTAGCTTGTCTCCTTTCTGGTGAAGAATTGTCTTGGTAGTTTGGTCTGCCCTGTTCCCATGATGCACTGGGCCAGGGACAGACTAATTTGCATATAGCCAGGTTCTGAGCTGGGATGGGGCAGTGAGCTAAATAACGGTGATGGATCAAGCCCTGATCTTTGGACTGGGTAAGAGTGGTCTGCTTAATTCAGACACTCTGTTCATCACCACCCCCTTTTCTGAATCGTTTTTGGCCACTATAGGTGTGGCAGGGTATACTCAGACATGAGTCCCTTGCTCATTGCTCCATCAGGATTCAAGCAAGCTGGGCCGATGAGGCTGAAATGCCAGAAACCGGTCCCCGGTAGCTTGTCTCCTTTCTGGTGAAGAATTGGCTTGGTAGTTTGGTCTGCCCTGTTCCCATGATGCACTGGGCCAGGGACAGACTAATTTGCATATAGCCAGGTTCTGAGCTGGGATGGGGCAGTGAGCTAAATAACGGTGATGGATCAAGCCCTGATCTTTGGACTGGGTAAGAGTGGTCTGCTTAATTCAGACACTCTGTTCATCACCACCCCCTTTTCTGAATCGTTTTTGGCCACTATAGGTGTGGCAGGGTATACTCAGACATGAGTCCCTTGCTCACTGCTCCATCAGGATTCAAGCAAGCTGGGCCGACGAGGCTGAAATGCCAGAAACCGGTCCCCGGTAGCTTGTCTCCTTTCTGGTGAAGAATTGGCTTGGTAGTTTGGTCTGCCCTGTTCCCATGATGCACTGGGCCAGGGACAGACTAATTTGCATATAGCCAGATTCTGAGCTGGGATGGGGCAGTGAGCTAAATAACAGTGATGGATCAAGCACTGATCTTTGGACTGGGTAAGAGTGGTCTGCTTAATTCAGACACTCTGTTCATCACCACCCCCTTTTCTGAATCGTTTTTGGCCACTATAGGTGTGGCAGGGTATACTCAGACATGAGTCCCTTGCTCACTGCTCCATCAGGATTCAAGCAAGCTGGGCCGACGAGGCTGAAATGCCAGAAACCGGTCCCCGGTAGCTTGTCTCCTTTCTGGTGAAGAATTGGCTTGGTAGTTTGGTCTGCCCTGTTCCCATGATGCACTGGGCCAGGGACAGACTAATTTGCATATAGCCAGGTTCTGAGCTGGGATGGGGCAGTGAGCTAAATAACGGTGATGGATCAAGCCCTGATCTTTGGACTGGGTAAGAGTGGTCTGCTTAATTCAGACACTCTGTTCATCACCACCCCCTTTTCTGAATCGTTTTTGGCCACTATAGGTGTGGCAGGGTATACTCAGACATGAGTCCCTTGCTCACTGCTCCATCAGGATTCAAGCAAGCTGGGCCGACGAGGCTGAAATGCCAGAAACCGGTCCCCGGTAGCTTGTCTCCTTTCTGGTGAAGAATTGGCTTGGTAGTTTGGTCTGCCCTGTTCCCATGATGCACTGGGCCAGGGACAGACTAATTTGCATATAGCCAGGTTCTGAGCTGGGATGGGGCAGTGAGCTAAATAACGGTGATGGATCAAGCCCTGATCTTTGGACTGGGTAAGAGTGGTCTGCTTACTTCAGACACTCTGTTCATCACCACCCCCTTTTCTGAATCGTTTTTGGCCCCTACAGGTGTGGCAGGGTATACTCAGACATGAGTCCCTTGCTCACTGCTCCATCAGGATTCAAGCAAGCTGGGCCGACAAGGCTGAAATGCCAGAAACCGGTCCCCGGTAGCTTGTCTCCTTTCTGGTGAAGAATTGGCTTGATAGTTTCGTCTGCCCTGTTCCCATGATGCACTGGGCCAGGGACAGACTAATTTGCATATAGCCAGGTTCTGAGCTGGGATGGGGCAGTGAGCTAAATAACGGTGATGGATCAAGCCCTGATCTTTGGACTGGGTAAGAGTGGTCTGCTTAATTCAGACACTCTGTTCATCACCACCCCTTTTTCTGAATCGTTTTTGGCCACTATAGGTGTGGCAGGGTATACTCAGACATGAGTCCCTTGCTCACTGCTCCATCAGGATTCAAGCAAGCTGGGCCGACGAGCCTGAAATGCCAGAAACCGGTCCCCGGTATACTTGTCTCCTTTCTGGTGAAGAATTGGCTTGGTAGTTTGGTCTGCCCTGTTCCCATGATGCACTGGGCCAGGGACAGACTAATTTGCATATAGCCAGGTTCTGAGCTGGGATGGGGCAGTGAGCTAAATAACGGTGATGGATCAAGCTCTGATCTTTGGACTGGGTAAGAGTGGTCTGCTTAATTCAGACACTCTGTTCATCACCACCCCCTTTTCTGAATCGTTTTTGGCCACTATAGGTGTGGCAGGGTATACTCAGACATGAGTCCCTTGCTCACTGCTCCATCAGGATTCAAGCAAGCTGGGCCGACGAGGCTGAAATGCCAGAAACCGGTCCCCGGTAGCTTGTCTCCTTTCTGGTGAAGAATTGGCTTGGTAGTTTGGTCTGCCTTGTTCCCATGATGCACTGGGCCAGGGACAGACTAATTTGCATATAGCCAGATTCTGAGCTGGGATGGGGCAGTGAGCTAAATAACGGTGATGGATCAAGCCCTGATCTTTGGACTGGGTAAGAGTGGTCTGCTTAATTCAGACACTCTGTTCATCACCACCCCCTTTTCTGAATCGTTTTTGGCCACTATAGGTGTGGCAGGGTATACTCAGACATGAGTCCCTTGCTCACTGCTCCATCAGGATTCAAGCAAGCTGGGACGACGAGGCTGAAATGCCAGAAACCGGTCCCCGGTAGCTTGTCTCCTTTCTGGTGAAGAATTGGCTTGGTAGTTTGGTCTGCCCTGTTCCCATGATGCACTGGGCCAGGGACAGACTAATTTGCATATAGCCAGGTTCTGAGCTGGGATGGGGCAGTGAGCTAAATAACGGTGATGGATCAAGCCCTGATCTTTGGACTGGGTAAGAGTGGTCTGCTTAATTCAGACACTCTGTTCATCACCACCCCCTTTTCTGAATCGTTTTTGGCCACTATAGGTGTGGCAGGGTATACTCAGACATGAGTCCCTTGCTCACTGCTCCATCAGGATTCAAGCAAGCTGGGCCGACGAGGCTGAAATGCCAGAAACCGGTCCCCGGTAGCTTGTCTCCTTTCTGGTGAAGAATTGGCTTGGTAGTTTGGTCTGCCCTGTTCCCATGATGCACTGGGCCAGGGACAGACTAATTTGCATATAGCCAGGTTCTGAGCTGGGATGGGGCAGTGAGCTAAATAACGGTGATGGATCAAGCCCTGATCTTTGGACTGGGTAAGAGTGGTCTGCTTAATTCAGACACTCTGTTCATCACCACCCCCTTTTCTGAATCGTTTTTGGCCACTATAGGTGTGGCAGGGTATACTCAGACATGAGTCCCTTGCTCACTGCTCCATCAGGATTCAAGCAAGCTGGGCCGACGAGGCTGAAATGCCAGAAACCGGTCCCCGGTAGCTTGTCTCCTTTCTGGTGAAGAATTGGCTTGGTAGTTTGGTCTGCCCTGTTCCCATGATGCACTGGGCCAGGGACAGACTAATTTGCATATAGCCAGATTCTGAGCTGGGATGGGGCAGTGAGCTAAATAACGGTGATGGATCAAGCCCTGATCTTTGGACTGGGTAAGAGTGGTCTGCTTAATTCAGACACTCTGTTCATCACCACCCCTTTTCTGAATCGTTTTTGGCCACTATAGGTGTGGCAGGGTATACTCAGACATGAGTCAAGCAAGCTGGGCCGACGAGGCTGAAATGCCAGAAACCGGTCCCCGGTAGCTTGTCTCCTTTCTGGTGAAGAATTGGCTTGGTAGTTTGGTCTGCCCTGTTCCCATGATGCACTGGGCCAGGGACAGACTAATTTGCATATAGCCAGGTTCTGAGCTGGGATGGGGCAGTGAGCTAAATAACGGTGATGGATCAAGCCCTGATCTTTGGACTGGGTAAGAGTGGTCTGCTTAATTCAGACACTCTGTTCATCACCACCCCCTTTTCTGAATCGTTTTTGGCCACTATAGGTGTGGCAGGGTATACTCAGACATGAGTCCCTTGCTCACTGCTCCATCAGGATTCAAGCAAGCTGGGCCGACGAGGCTGAAATGCCAGAACCGGTCCCCGGTAGCTTGTCTCCTTTCTGGTGAAGAATTGGCTTGGTAGTTTGGTCTGCCCTGTTCCCATGATGCACTGGGCCAGGGACAGACTAATTTGCATATAGCCAGGTTCTGAGCTGGGATGGGGCAGTGAGCTAAATAACGGTGATGGATCAAGCCCTGATCTTTGGACTGGGTAAGAGTGGTCTGCTTAATTCAGACACTCTGTTCATCACCACCCCCTTTTCTGAATCGTCTTTGGCCACTATAGGTGTGGCAGGGTATACTCAGACATGAGTCCCTTGCTCACTGCTCCATCAGGATTCAAGCAAGCTGGGCCGACGAGGCTGAAATGCCAGAAACCGGTCCCCGGTAGCTTGTCTCCTTTCTGGTGAAGAATTGGCTTGGTAGTTTGGTCTGCCCTGTTCCCATGATGCACTGGGCCAGGGACAGACTAATTTGCATATAGCCAGGTTCTGAGCTGGGATGGGGCAGTGAGCTAAATAACGGTGATGGATCAAGCCCTGATCTTTGGACTGGGTAAGAGTGGTCTGCTTAATTCAGACACTCTGTTCATCACCACCCCCTTTTCTGAATCGTTTTTGGCCACTATAGGTGTGGCAGGGTATACTCAGACATGAGTCCCTTGCTCACTGCTCCATCAGGATTCAAGCAAGCTGGGCCGACGAGGCTGAAATGCCAGAAACCGGTCCCCGGTAGCTTGTCTCCTTTCTGGTGAAGAATTGGCTTGGTAGTTTGGTCTGCCCTGTTCCCATGATGCACTGGGCCAGGGACAGACTAATTTGCATATAGCCAGATTCTGAGCTGGGATGGGGCAGTGAGCTAAATAACGGTGATGGATCAAGCCCTGATCTTTGGACTGGGTAAGAGTGGTCTGCTTAATTCAGACACTCTGTTCATCACCACCCCCTTTTCTGAATCGTTTTTGGCCACTATAGGTGTGGCAGGGTATACTCAGACATGAGTCCCTTGCTCACTGCTCCATCAGGATTCAAGCAAGCTGGGCCGACGAGGCTGAAATGCCAGAAACCGGTCCCCGGTAGCTTGTCTCCTTTCTGGTGAAGAATTGGCTTGGTAGTTTGGTCTGCCCTGTTCCCATGATGCACTGGGCCAGGGACAGACTAATTTGCATATAGCCAGATTCTGAGCTGGGATGGGGCAGTGAGCTAAATAACGGTGATGGATCAAGCCCTGATCTTTGGACTGGGTAAGAGTGGTCTGCTTAATTCAGACACTCTGTTCATCACCACCCCCTTTTCTGAATCGTTTTTGGCCACTATAGGTGTGGCAGGGTATACTCAGACATGAGTCCCTTGCTCACTGCTCCATCAGGATTCAAGCAAGCTGGGCCGACGAGGCTGAAATGCCAGAAACCGGTCCCTGGTAGCTTGTCTCCTTTCTGGTGAAGAATTGGCTTGGTAGTTTGGTCTGCCCTGTTCCCATGATGCACTGGGCCAAGGACAGACTAATTTGCATATAGCCAGGTTCTGAGCTGGGATGGGGCAGTGAGCTAAATAACGGTGATGGCTCAAGCCCTGATCTTTGGACTGGGTAAGAGTGGTCTGCTTAATTCAGACACTCTGTTCATCACCACCCCCTTTTCTGAATCGTTTTAGGCCACTATAGGTGTGGCAGGGTATACTCAGACATGAGTCCCTTGCTCACTGCTCCATCAGGATTCAAGCAAGCTGGGCCGACGAGGCTGAAATGCCAGAAACCGGTCCCCGGTAGCTTGTCTCCTTTCTGGTGAAGAATTGGCTTGGTAGTTTGGTCTGCCCTGTTCCCATGATGCACTGGGCCAGGGACAGACTAATTTGCATATAGCCAGGTTCTGAGCTGGGATGGGGCAGTGAGCTAAATAACGGTGATGGATCAAGCCCTGATCTTTGGACTGGGTAAGAGTGGTCTGCTTAATTCAGACACTCTGTTCATCACCACCCCCTTTTCTGAATCGTTTTTGGCCCCTACAGGTGTGGCAGGGTATACTCAGACATGAGTCCCTTGCTCACTGCTCCATCAGGATTCAAGCAAGCTGGGCCGACAAGGCTGAAATGCCAGAAACCGGTCCCCGGTAGCTTGTCTCCTTTCTGGTGAAGAATTGGCTTGATAGTTTGGTCTGCCCTGTTCCCATGATGCACTGGGCCAGGGACAGACTAATTTGCATATAGCCAGGTTCTGAGCTGGGATGGGGCAGTGAGCTAAATAACGGTGATGGATCAAGCCCTGATCTTTGGACTGGGTAAGAGTGGTCTGCTTAATTCAGACACTCTGTTCATCACCACCCCCTTTTCTGAATCGTTTTTGGCCACTATAGGTGTGGCAGGGTATACTCAGACATGAGTCCCTTGCTCACTGCTCCATCAGGATTCAAGCAAGCTGGGCCGACGAGGCTGAAATGCCAGAAACCGGTCCCCGGTAGCTTGTCTCCTTTCTGGTGAAGAATTGGCTTGGTAGTTTGGTCTGCCCTGTTCCCATGATGCACTGGGCCAGGGACAGACTAATTTGCATATAGCCAGGTTCTGAGCTGGGATGGGGCAGTGAGCTAAATAACGGTGATGGATCAAGCCCTGATCTTTGGACTGGGTAAGAATGGTCTGCTTAATTCAGACACTCTGTTCATCACCACCCCCTTTTCTGAATCGCTACTACTGCTAAGCACTTTGTAAACACTTGTGGTGCTGTTGTGACCCCAAATGGAAGGACTTTGAACTGATAGTGTTGTCCTTGTATAACAAATCTTAGATACTTCCTGTGCGCAGGATGTATAGGAACATGAAAATAGGCGTCCTTTAGGTCTAGTGTTGAAAGAAAATCTCCCTGTTCTACTAATGGGAGTACTTGTTGTAAAGTGATCATGTGAAAATGATCTGATTGTATGTAGTGGTTGGGGGGCCGGAGGTCGAGAATTGGTCTCAGTGATCCCTTCCTTCCTGGGGATTAGAAAGTACAGGGAGTAGACTCCTGTTCTTTGTTCCTGTAAAGGGACCACTTGAATAGCATCTTTTTCTAGAAGTGCTAGAACTTCCTGTTGAAGCAGTTATGTGTTCTGCAGATATTGGACGCTGCCTGGGTGGTATGTTTGGGGGGGTTGCTGTGAGTTGTAGGCAGTAGCCATGTTGGATAATCTGTCTTACCCACTTGTCTGTTGTGATGGAATTCCAGACAGGTAGGAACTGTGATAGTCTGCCCCCCACAGGAGTGGAATGCTGTAGGGGAGGCAGAGGGAAGTCACTGTTTGGGAGTGGAAGAGGAGCGGTTGTTGTTATTACCTCTACCTCTTCCCTTATTGTTGTTGCCTCTGTATCCTCCTCTAAAGTAGCCTTTATTAGAGGAGGTTTGTGTGTGTGTCTTAAAAGATGATGTGGTATCTGTGCCGGTCTGCTTGGAGCCTCCTCTATAAGAGGAGCGGCGAAAAGAACTTCTAGTCTGGGTGGATTGTAATGCACCCATAGACTTAGCAGTGTCCGTGTCTTTCTTCATCTTTTCTAGTGTGTTGTCTACTTCCGGCCTAAACAACTGGTTCTGATTGAAGGGCTGGTTCAGGATGGTAGTTTGTACTTCTGGTTTGAAACCTGAAATACGTAACCATGCATGACGTCTGAGAATAACACTAGTATTAACTGCTCTGAATGCTGTGTCAGCTACATCTAGTGCGCATTTAATTGAGGCATTAGATATTAATTTGCCTTCTTGTAAGAGCTCTTCTGCCTGATCTTTGTATTGATCTGGTAGGTGTTCCATTAATTTTTCTAGTTGGTGGTAGTGAGCCCTGTTGTAGCGTGAGAGTAAGGCTTGTGTGTTTGCTATGTGCCATATGTTCGTTGCTTGCGCAGCAATCCGTTTCCCTGACGCATCAATAATTTTAGATTCTTTGTCAGGCGGGGGTGTGTCACCAGAAGTTTGGGAATTGGCTCTTTTACGTGCATTTGACACTACCAAAGAGTCTAGTGGCAGATGTCCCTTAATGTAGACTGGATCAGCTGGTGCTGGTCTATACTTTTACTCTATTCTGGGATTTAGCACCCAACACCGTACTGGATCTTTAAAAATGTCTAGAGCATGTTTAATGACTCCTTTGATCATGGGTAATATTTGAGTAGACCTTTGTGACTGTTCAAAAGTGTCCAATAAGAAATCCTCCTCAATGGCATCAGAGTGCATTGAAACTCCATGGTAAAGGGCAGCTCTGTTTAATAGATGATTAAACCCAATACTATCCTTTGGAGGGGAATGTTTTGTTGGGTAGTATTGAGGGTCAGGGATGTCTGGTGCATTGTTTGGTGGAAAATATATGCATCTTCATCTTTGGGATATTCTGGATTGACATCCTCATCTAAAGGGTATGTATGTGGCTCTGGTACGTAATCCCCCCCACCTAAATCATATTCCTCATCAGTGTGGTGTGATGATGCAGGAGATTGAGCAGGAGAAGTTATAGGTTCAATATATGGAGTAATAGGAGAGGAAGAAGGTGAAGGAGAGGAAGGGTGCATTGGAGAAGTTGCACAATCCTTTTTGGCAGGAACCACAGGTGGAAGTGGTGCGTCTGCTGGTCTTTTTTTATAAGGAATTGCTTCCACATGTCCAGTTTTTGGATTAATATGGACTTTTTTCTGTCTAGGATCTGGTCTAAACAGATCTTCCTCTTCTATAATCTTCTTCGGCGTCGATTTTTTTCGGTGCCGATAGGGGTTGTTTAGTGTTTTTTGCCTTAGGAGAAGTGATTGAGTCCTGTGGAAATTTTTTCGGTGCCGAAGGTGGTTTAGGCTTGTCTGGAGTCTTTGGTACCGATATTGAAGATTTTGGCGTGGAGACAGGTTTTGTTGGGCCTGCAGTGTCGGAATATAGCTTCCCATCGTTATTTTTGGAACCGGAGGTTTTCGGAGTCAAAGCTTTTCGGTTCCGGTACGGTTCCTGGCTTCGGCACCGATATGTCAAAGGGTGTTTTGGCTTCGGTCTCGAAGAGTCCTTCGGTGTCGAAGGATGTTTTGGTGCCAATGGAGGAGGTGGAATTGGCACATGTAGTTTTTTCGGCACCGAGGCACCGGAAGGCGTAGTCTTTTTCCTCTGAGCCGAGCTCGAAGACGGGGCATCGGAGGGAAAAGTTTGGTCTCGACTGGGCCCCATGGGCGGAGTGCTGACCGTTGCCTTTTGTTTGGGTAGTGTGCAGGGGCAGAGTTACTCACGGGTTGTCGAGATGGAATCGAATCGTCCGAGTCCTCTGCTTCCGATATGATCTGAAGATCCTCGGTGACGAGTGGATCCTCGTAAAGAGATATCTTCGAGTGGGTTCTCGTCCTCAGAGACGTCTTCTTCAATGATCTCCTCCTCAAAGATGGCCTCCGGTGCTGGCGCTGATCTCCCCTTATCTCGTGTCGACAGGCCCTCTGATCCCGAATGGTCTTCTTCGATCGGAAGGAGGCACAGGCTGTGCAGGTCGACTTGTCGTGTTCTGGCGAGAGACAGAGGTTGCAAACCTCGTGATGGTCACTATGAGGGAATTTTGCTCGACATACCAGGCATCTTTTGAATGGAGTTCTGTCCATGAGGCGTAGGCCGTACGGCGCCGATAGGCCCAACGGTCCGCGTTGACGCACCGGGACGTAGCTGGTGATGTCGTAAAGTCTATTCGATGCCGAAAAAGTTGAACTAAAGTTTTACGCTTCGAAAATGAGGAAAAAGTGTTTTCTAGCTGGAGCGGAAAACTTTCATCCGAACCCAGTGGCGGAAAAAACCAATCTGAGGATGGAGTCGATGACCATGTGCAGTATTGTCCAAGGGAGGAGTCACCCATCTCGTGACTACAAAGACTTCTTCCAAGAAGACAACAACCTGCAATCATCTGAGCCCAACAACAGGTTGTGATCTATTGCTAAGTGTACAATCTGCAGCTCATATGCCTCGAACACAATGTTTACTGCGGAACAGATACAATGCATTACTTTACATCGTGGTCTTTACAACAACCATGTTGTTACCAGGCGTGCAACAACAGGGAATGTGTTAGATTTTAAATCTAATGCCTTCCCTGCTGTTGTGCAAACTGGAGTAGGAATAGTAATTCATACTATTCCTAAGTCCAGCGCGCCCCCTAGAGCAATGACTTGCGTTTTAATGACACACGAGGTCACAACGCGGTTGTTGTAACAACCGCGTTGTAAAATACTGCTTTGTAAAGGCACGCATTGTAACGTGCTATATTCGTGTCCCACTCTACTGTCTGCAGAGAGAGCTGTGTACCACTCTACTCTCTGTGGAAAGTGCTGTGTACCACTCTGCTGTCTGCGGACAGAGCTGTGTCCCACTCTGCTCTCTGCGGATAGAGTTCTGTCCCATTCACCTCTGTGAAAAGTCCCTTTTACTGCAGCATATTACATAACTATATGTTATTGCCCAGTGTAGCATGCATTCCTTCCATATTCTGTATGTTTCCCGTGTTAATCATCACACCCTAATCCACAGGTTGTTGTCAGTGCTTAATTTGAGTCAGTGGTTACAGGTAAGGCACATCACACTAATTTTTGTTGGAACTAAACTTGTTTTCCTCATTATAGTCTGCTCCACATCAAAACGGTGAAAGACACACAGGAGATAGAAAGAAAAAAAAACAAGAGAAAAACCCAGGAAATATGAGGTAGAAAGCAGAAACCTGCTAGAGTAGGATAAAGAGGCAGAGAGTGTCTGGAGGTGGATTAAAGAGGCATCAGGTGGAATCAAGACTACACTGCGTTGGTATTCAGCGCCCGATACTCAGTAGTGTCGGCTGCACCCCTTTTACAAAGTAAGCACTGGTTCTTATTAACGAAAGCCAGCTGTTTATCAATCCTGCTTCTTATATAACCATGCCCTCTTTTCTCTCTCTGCTTTCCATTCCACCTTCTCCCACAGCGCTCCCTCTCGTTTCCCTTCCTTGCTACTTCCTCCTTGTCTTGTGTCTCTTTTTTCATTTTCTTGAATATATCCTGCACCTCGCTCTCTTCTTCTCTTTCTCTCATTTCAATTTATGAATTACTCAAATTCACTATTGCTTTATCAGCACGGCACAAGTCGGGGGTCGACACAGTTTGATTGGGTCCCTCCACTATTATCTAGAAAAGGGACTCAGTTCCACCTAGATCCTTAGCCTGCGACTGGGAATTGTTACTTTGTGCTCCAGCACTGCAGACACAGGCATCTGAGTGTTTGTAACTATCCGTCCCACTAGCAGCGTCCCCTTTATTTATTTGTGTGAGTGGCGCAAGAGAGGAACAGAAACTTGACAAAATTAGCCCTTCTGTTGCTGCTTAATACACTGTAAATGTGAAACACTTTGGGGCTTAGGGGCTAAATAAAGAATAATGTCAGGAAACAAACGCAAATTAAAAGCAAATTTTATTTATCTGCTGAAAACTGTTCAAAAATTTAATTTCCAAGTTCCCCATATCTGTTTAAAAATATTTACACTTTGAGTCATTTCTGAGTTTAGTTACAAACTGATAGTGGGAAAAAACATGATGTATAAAAACTGAATCCAAAAACTTCTTCTTACATTATTTTATGTTTATTGTTTTTAGAACAGGCCATCGACCTTTCATGTGAAAATTATTATAAGGGCCTGACATCACTTCTTGTGCCGTCACTACATGTGACATCCTTGTGATTTGCATATGATAATGGGCTCCTTTACTATTTTCCTTACTTGTGCCCTGTTATTGGCATGACATGGGTCTATAGATACTAAAAATAAATATATACATTCACAGGTGTTCAGCCCATTTCGCTGGTGATGTCATACATTGACATGTATTCGGCTGCTTCTTCTATTTTTAGGTGAATATAGATCACCTGCCGTTCCCCCTCCTTCCATTTCTCTTTCTTTTTCTCCCCCTTTCTTTGTCTCTCTCGCTTACTTTATCTCTCCTCTTCTCTATCTCCCAAGCACTCCTGTTAGCTTTAGCTTCATGAATCTCACTGCCACTTCTGGCATTCATATGACAAATCCTTCAGGACATTTGAGAACAAGGGACAATCAGTGTGGAAGACGAGTTGCTGAGAGTGCAACGGATTGTCCTGGTACATATATGCTTTTGATGTGGGATTTCACTATTTCACCAAATTCTTAAACCAGTGTCTGCTGCTTACAGTTGCTCAAATATGGTAAAAAGTAGAGTTTAGCAAGTCACAAAATGAATAGGGAGAGCCAAGTCGGGGATGAGCCACGGGTCACACTTAGTTATAAGGCCCGAGCTGATCCATCAACCAAAACACAGTGTGTAAAAGATTCAGCAAATGTTACTTAAAAACAAGGTATATTTTTGTATTTATAAAGTTTTATATGCTCTTTTTTAATCTAAAAATAGGTTATTTCTTGAACACCTGTGCTTCGCTTTAGTTCATTACATATACTGCAGTGGCATTTGTTAACAGTAATACATACATTTTACCAATGAAGCTTCCATCTCCAGAGCCCTGACATGTCCACTCTGGGTGGGTTGGGTTTATAGGTTTTATCACTAATCCCACAAGTTAGCTGAAAATACCATTGTTAGTCCCAGTATTGTTCAGTGTTGCTTTTACAGGAAGTGTGATCAGGTGCGATTTCATTTTTTTCTTTGTATCTCTTCTTCACCAAATTAAATTAAAAATGTTTCTTTTAATCCACATTGTGCTAGCCTCCCACTGTGTATCCTGGTGCATCATGTTGCTTTGCTTTGTGCACGCAAGTGAGCAATCTCTGGAAACAAACACTTTTCTAACTCTGAAAATACTGTTATCTGTTTTTCTTCTTTACTGCATGTCGGGTCTTCTATCAAAAGTCCTTCACACTTTCAGCGCCCTTCTATGTTTTCACCCTGTGTGTTCGCTGATGACTTTGTAGCTCTGATAATCAATTAAAGCTCTTCCCACATTCATTGCACTTGAATGGTTTTTCTCCTGTGTGAGTTCGCTGATGATACCTTAATGCTGAAGAGAAGTGAAAACTACTGTCACATTCACTACAATAATAGGGTTTTTCCCCCGTGTGTGCTCGCTGATGACTCTGAAGTTGTAATAACCAACTAAAGCACTTTGGACATTCACTGCACTTGAATGGTTTTTCTCCTGTGTGAGTTCGCTGATGGCACCTTAATGCTGAAGAGCTGCGAAAACTACTGTCACATTCGCTGCAATGATAGGGTTTGCTGATGACATTGTAGGTCTGATAACTGTCTAAAGCTCTTCACACATTCACTGCACTTGAATGGTTTTTCCCCCGTGTGTGTTCGATTATGTGTTTGAAGTTGTGATAACTGACTAAAGTACTTTGCACATTCACTGCACTTAAATGGTGTTTCCCCTGTGTGTATTCGCTGATGTGTTTGGAGGTTTGATAAGCAACTAAAGCACTTTGCACATTCACTGCACTTGAATGCCTTTTCCCATGTGTGTCTTCGCTGGTGTCTTTGAAGGCTTGATAACAGACTAAAGCTCTTCACACATTCATTGCACTTGAATCGTTTTTCTCCTGTGTGAGTTTGCTGATGATTCCTTAATGCTGAAGAGTCAAGAAAACTACTTTCACATTCACTACAATGATAGGGTTTTTCCCCTGTGTGTGTTCGCTTATGACTTTGTAGGTATGATAATCGACTATAGCTCTTCATACATTCACTGCACTTGAATGGTTTTTCCCCCGTGTGTGTTCGCTGATGGCTTTGAAGCGCTGATAATCGACTAAAGCTCTTTAAACATTCACTGCATTTAAATGGCTTTTCCCCTGTGTGTGTTCGGTGATGTCTTTGTAGGTCTGATAATCGACTAAAGCTCTTCCCACATTCATTGCACTTGAATCGGTTTTTTCCTGTGTGAGTTTGCTGATGATTCCTTAATGCTGAAGAGTCACAAAACTACTGTCACATTCACTACAGTGATAGGGTTTTTCCCCCGTGTGTGTTCGCTGATGGCTTTGAAGCACTGATAATCGACTAAAGCTCTTTAAACATTCACTGCATTTAAATGGCTTTTCCCCCGTGTGTGTTCGCTGATGTCTTCGAAGGTTTGATAACTCACTAAAGCACTTTGCACATTCAGTGCACTTGAATGGTTTTTCCCCCGTGTGTGTTCGCTGATGGCTTTGAAGCTTTGATAACTCACTAAAGCACTTTGCACATTCAGTGCACTTGAATGGTTTTTCCCCCGTGTGTGTTCGCTGATGGCTTTGAAGCACTGATAATCGACTAAAGCTCTTCCCACATTCACTGCACTTGAATCGTTTTTCTCCTGTGTGAGTTTGCTGATGATTCCTTAATGCTGAAGAGTCACGAAAACTACTGTCACATTCACTACAATGATAGGGTTTTTCCCCTGTGTGTGTTCGCTGATGACTTTGTAGGTATGATAATTGACTATAGCTCTTCACACATTCACTGCATTTAAATGGCTTTTCCCCCGTGTGTGTTCGCTGATGTCTTCGAAGGTTTGATAACCGACTAAAGCACTTTGCACATTCACTGCACTTGAATGGTTTTTCCCCCGTGTGTGTTCGCTGATGTCTTTGTAGGTCTGATAATCGACTAAAGCTCTTCCCACATTCATTGCACTTGAATCGTTTTTCTCCTGTGTGAGTTTGCTGATGATTCCTTAATGCTGAAGAGTCACGAAAACTACTGTCACATTCACTACAATGATAGGGTTTTTCCCCTGTGTGTGTTCGCTGATGACTTTGTAGGCTTAATAAATGACTAAAGCTCTTCCCACATTCACTGCATTTAAATGGCTTTTCCCCTGTGTGTGCTCGCTGATGTCTTTGAAGGTTTGATAACTCACTAAAGCTCTTCCCACATTCACTGCATATAAATGGCTTTTCTCCTGTGTGTGTTCGTTGATGTCCTTGTAGGCTTGCTAACTGACTAAAGCTCTTCACACATTCACTGCACTTGAACGGCTTTTCCCCTGTGTGTGTTCGCTGGTGTCTTTGTAGTTCTGATAAGTTACTAAAGTACTTTGCACATTCAGTGCACTTGAATAGTTTTTCCCCCATGTGTGTGTGTAGATGACTTTGAAGCACTGATAATCGCCTAAAGCTCTTTTCACACATTCACTGCACTTGAAAGCTTTTTGTCCTGTGTTCGTGTGCTGATGAAGCTTGAGTAGTGATGACAAACTAAAGCTCTTGCTGCATGTGTGTGAATCTTCTTTCTTGGTTAGTGTCTGTGGGTCGGGTATATATTTGTCTATATCCCTTGACTGTATTTACTGATGGGCCGACATGGCTGATAAAGAACTTGTGTTTTTCTCACACACTTTATATGTGTGCAGTATTTTACACATTTGATTTCTGTTTTAACAATAAAATGCAATAGCCACCAAATATTTGCCACACTCCTAATACGTAGAAGGTGTCTTTGTAGGTGATTGTGCCTTTATATTGGATTATGGCTATGCACGCTTGCGGGTAAAGATGTATCTTCCTTTTGGCCGGTGCAAATTTGGACAGTCTGTTGTATTGTAGATACAAGAACTCCTCTTTCCTTTACCCGTCAGTTGTCTGGCTACGCTCTGTTGTGCTTTTCTCTGGCTGTTGTGAGTTACCCAGAAAGCGTTTACAAATCACCTAGAGTACTAAATGATGGCTTGTCATTATATTAGAAAACAGAGCTCTGCCGTAATCACATCATACTGATCCCACAATCAAAGCTGGTGTTGGACTCTTGTTTATACTGGAGGCGGTTTGTTATTGGTGTTGCCTTAATTTTGTAGAGGTCATTTCTTCGTCTCGTGGCGTGGAGGTGCACAGCTCAGCCTCTTACAATCACTGAACTACCCTTGATGTTTCATCCGGGATCTGTCAGTTTGTGTGCAGGTTCCTCTGTCGCTGACTGCGCTGATGTTTTGCTGAATACTGTAGCTCATTATTTCTGCTATTATTGAAGACTTACGACATTAGCTTCATTATAGATGGTCATTTCATACATTCAAGGATGGTTTTCTGTTGGATGTAAAGATATTTAAAATTACTACCATCCAATGAGAGTGGAAGAAAAGAACAATAAGTGACACGCACTGCACAGAAGTGTAAATAAATCTACCATTATCATTCCATGTACCATTGTCCTACTGATGATATTTACACATGGATGTTTTGCCGTCTATCAAAGCAGCTTCTTCATTGAAAATCTTACTCAACAGTTTGTTTTCCATCATACCTACTTACCTATTTACTGTTTCTGACCTTGCAATATCTCTGGCAGACATGTTGTGCTGTCTGTTGCTACATAAATAGGAAGTAGATTCAAACTGCAGGAAGAGTGCAGTGTTCCTTGCAGTCAGAGGCTAGGCACGAGGACAATCTGGCGCAAACAATGCAATAACACAGGCCAAGCACGAGGAGAATCTGATGCAAACAAAGCAATAACACAGGTCATGCACTAGAAGGATTTTATGCAAATAATGCAATGCAACAATTCAATACAATGGAGAAAGGAGTTGGCCTAAGGGCTAGCGCGGTCGACCTCAACTCTGTGGAACCAGGTTCGCGTCTCGGCAAGAATGCGCAACATCCTGTGATTCTGGGCAAATCACTTAATCTCCCCGTGCCTAACAAAAATTAATGTGTCCTCATGTAATGCAACTGGTACTCGTGTAAAGCGCTCTGATACCCGATACCTTCGGGTCAAGTTTGCGCTATATAAAACTCTGCTAAAAAAACAAAAATGCAATAACATAGGCCAGGGACTTGGAGAATCTGACGCAAATAATGCAATAAATGGGCCAAGCACTAGAATAAACTGATGCAAACAATGCAATAACACACGCCAGGCACTAGGAGAATCTTATGCAAACAATGCAATAACACAGGCCAGGCACTAAGGAATCTGATGTAAACAATTCAATGACACAGCAGGCACTAGGAGAATATGATGACAACAATGCATGAACATAGGCAAGGCATTAAGAGAATCTGAGCACTAGAATAGTCTGATGAAACAATGCAACAACACAGGCCAGGCACTAGGATTGAGGCAAACAATGCAATAACACAGGTAAGGCACTAGGACAATCTGATGCAGACAATGCAATAACAAAGGCCAGGCACTAGGAGAATCTGATGCACACAATGCAATAACACAGGCCAGGCACTAGGGTTGATGCAAACAATGCAATAACACAGGCGAGGCACTAGGGTTTGTGGAAACAATTCAATAACACAGGCCATGCACTAGGGTTGATGCAAACAATGCAATAACACAGGCGAGGCACTAGGGTTGGTGGAAACAATTCAATAACACAGGCCAGGCACTAGGGTTGATGCAAACAATGCAATAACACACGCCAGGCTCGTGGAGAATCTGATGCAAACAATGCAATAACACAGGCCAGGCACGAGGAGAATCTGATACAAACAATGCAATAACACAGGCCAGGCACGTGTAGAATCTAATGCAAGCAATGCAATAACACAGGCCAGGCACGTGGAGAATCTAATACAAACAATGCAATAACACAGGCCAGGCACGTGGAGAATCTAATGCAAGCAATGCAATAACACAGGCGAGGCACCAATAGGATTGCACCCAGTGAAGTTACTAACAGAAAGTGTTTAGTGTCCACCAGCAAGAAAACTTCTATTCTGTCTACAAGTTCTCTTGACAGGTGAGCATGTAATAGCTGGCGGGATCCAGGGTACTGTGTGGACAAGAGGGTGGGAGGGCAAAGACTAGTTTTATATGGACTGAAGCATGGGCAAAATGAGCAATATTTTAGGGAAGTATTACCATATAGTAAATGATGCAGAGTCTGTTTTTTTTACCCAGGTATGGGATATTACGTACCCAGGGGTGTCAGAGAGATTATAATCTTCCCTACAAGGGTCATCTGCTTTACAAAGAATTTCAATACGAGGAGAGACTCTAAAAAGCAGCGGGGGCATGCAGTGAGAGGAGAGAATGCAGATAGTCACTAACGTTATGGAACAGCGCACAACTTTATACGCTACGTAGTTACAAGGGAGACACCTGAAATGGGCTCGGCACCTCACATGAATCCAGTACACGAAAGCGCCTTTACACACAGACCAAACATCCTTGGTGGGTCCGGGGGGAGAAGGAGGGGCTCAGAACACAAACATAGAAGGAAGAGCTAGTAGGTGTTCAGGGACATGTTACTGGAAACTGACTACTCTAGTCAGTAGTGTCATGGACTGGTTGTGGGGACGGTAGTCCCCTACAACAAGCAGCTTTTGCTCCACGGCTAAAAGAAAGGACTCAAACTTCTTACTATTCATTGAATCTTTATTTCGACATTTTTTCAGTCATAAAAGATTACAGTAAAAACAGTGTACATGAGCAAAAAACATAAAATTATCATTTCATAAAAGCAGATTATCAAGCGAATTATGCAATCACTATGTAGATTCAACCCTGGGTACTGCTGTAATGAGGGAACATCTTTTGGACCACATTGCTAAAAGGAACTTTGAGAGTGCAAACACTATATGTGGTGATGTGTCAGTCTTAAACACTCATTGCAACAGAGCATTTATCAAATCCCATATTCTTACATAGGGGTACCAGCCAATGCTTTCTGGCCTTTCTGTAAGCGGGGCAGAAGAAGAGCATGTGCAGTTCATCCTCCTAGGTCGTGCCGCATCCAGGACAGGATTTGCTCGTGGAAGTCGACCACTTGCCTACAAATGCCCCTAGTGGCAGTGTTCCATGCCTCCATTGGATGTAAAGCTTCCTTGCTCCTACTGGATAGATAATATTCAAAAACTCCTCAAGGCATAAGAGTGTTTGATTGTTAAAAAGGCTGTTGTCAAAGAGCCAGCTTTGGAGTCTTGCAGCCATATATTCTGTTTGTGATCCATAAAGGACTTCGCAAGCATTTTGCCTGAAACCCCCCTGCATGCCCGTTCTGGATCATACCAGAGGTCCGATAGTCCCATTTTCCCTAGTTCGTTTTTCATGAATACAAGCCAGGGGATTTTAACTGCACTAGCATGGCTCAGCACATCCTTTAGTTCAAGCCTGTAATTCGACAGTTCTGGGGTTATCCATAGCCTGTGCCAAAACCTTAAAGGTTTCAGAGCTTGCTCATCCTGGATAAAACTCAGTCCTAAATCCAATCTCAGTAGGAGGAGAAGAGTGCTTTGAGGGAGTGCAAGTAACTGCCTCAAACTTATTCTCCACATTAACAATTCCCGGTCTACAGGAGTGCCCCCAAAGTTCCCCACCATAAAGGGCCGATGCCCTCGCCTTAACCTTGTAGATCTCCAAGGTGGGGCTCACTGGCTTGAATGTAGACGTATTTGTCATTTTAAGGATGACACCCACTAGTTGGGAAAGTTTGAGTTGAGATTTCACCTGTTGGGGACCCCAGGAAAGATTTTCATTGATCGTCACCCCCAGGTATTGAAAAGTCTGTACCCTCTCCAATCTAACCATGCCCAGGAGCGGAGTTGGGAGGGTGAATGCCGGAGGACTGAAAATCATAAATTTAGTCTTATCGGCGTTGACTTCCAGTCCACGGCAACGGCAAAAGTCGATAAATCCATCCAGCACACGCTGGATCCCCATTGGGGACTTGGAAAGCAGGAGGGTGTCATCGGCAAACATTATCGCTGGCACCCTCCTGCCTGCCAATCTGGGTGCGTCGTTGTTGGGAACTGCATCCAAGTGCGATATGACACCATTCACATAAAGGCAGAACAGGGTTGGTGCCAGGACGCACCCCTGCCTGACCCCCCTGGAAACTGGAAACCGGGACGACAACACCCCATCCCTCCCACATCTAACCTGTGCATAGTTTTGTGTATGCAGCCTCATCAGTACCACCAGTATTGCGTTTGGAACTCCCATGTCCAAGAGCACCGCCCACAGTTTGCCCCTAGGTACTAGGTCGAACGCGGACCGGAGGTCCACGAAGACCATATAGAGGCTGCCACCCTCCAGTATGGCCGTCTTCCATAATAGCATTATGAGGCGGAAAATCTGGTCTACAGTAGATGTTTTTTTCCTAATTCCGGCCTGATAGGGACTGAGGATATCATGCTCCTCAATCCACTCTTGTAAACGATCCAGAATTAGTCAGGAGAAGATTTGATTTTTTGAGGCACGTCTATGAGGCTAATGGGCCTGTAATTGGTTGGGAGCAGAGGAGAGCCCTTCTTAAAGATTGGGACAATCTCCGCTCCCAACCAAGTACCTGGTATCTCAATACCTCCCAAAATTGCGTTGAAAAGGGCACAGAGGTAAGGGGCCCAAATCAACGGTTGATCCCTGAATAAGTCACTGGGGAGCCTGTCTAGGCCAGGGGCCTTACCCATGGCCAAATTCCCTATGGCAGTAAAGACTTCTTCGACTCAGAATTCATGCTCATCGGCTTCCCCCAGTCTAGATGTATGTACCAGTGGACTTTCTAGATATGCAACTACTGCGTATAGGGACTTAAAATGGAGCTCCTAGACCCCCGCCTCTATATTGGGTTCAATTGCAGATCTAGGCTCTCCTGACCCTGTACTGACTATATCCCAGTATCTACGTGCATCTCTAGCATCTAATGAGGCGGAGAGATTAGACCATTTGTCCATATCCCACTCCTTCCTTGCATGGTTCATTATTTCTTTGTATTGTGATCTTAGGGAGCGAATAATTGTTTTATCTCTCCCATCTTTAAGGGCCCCGATAAGCTCTGATTTTACCTTCCTACAAGAGGCATTGTACCACGTAGAAACAGGCACCCTACGCCTCCTGTTGGAGCCCGGGGGATTAAGAAATTCTGTTAGGCAGGCTACTAGATCCTAGTGCACGCACTGCATGTTATCGTTAAAGTCTGGTACCACGAGCTGAGAAATTAAAGAGCCCACCTTCTCGAAGAAAGGTACAACTGCACTATATAGTTTAGGTAGTGCATCTCGTGATAAGACCAGTCTATCCCACTTAACTCTGCGCCTGTTGTTGGTTATGGCCAACCCTTCTACCACGTCCAGGCCTGTTTCCTTTCCATTTGCCTTGGGCCGTGGGCACTCTATCCTCAGGCTCAGTGCATTGTTATCACTGTCCACCCTAAACAATACCTCGAAGTCAACGACCTTCGGCCATAAACATGCCTCCACCATAATGTAGTCCAGTCTTGACTCATGGCCCCTTTTGTTAAAGGTACACTTGGACGGATTGTCAGATGGCATGCGACCGTTGCAAGCCCTGATAGACTTATTCAGAGTTAGAGTCGTGATCTGAATGGCCAGAGGGGACCAGGACTTCGGATGTGGCAGCCCAAGTGTAGGCCAACCCAAATGGTGAGGCCCCAGATGGGCGTCCCTTGCCTCCCCACCGTGCGGGAATATTATATGCTGCAAAACCCACTCTGTATTGGTCCACCCTAGCCCAGGTTTCTTGGAATACACATATATCGCTGCCGTCCACAAAGGTGCCCCACTTTGGGCAGGCCAATTTGTTTGGTAAGCCTGCCACATTCCATGATAGAATTGACATACACTTTGAGTTCCCTATGCTGGACCGTGTGCGATCCATTGTGATATTAACTCTCCCCATTAAATTATCAACTCCGATGGTGGGTGGGGACAATATTGGTGAGTAACCATCGACCGCCCTATCCAAAACATGCATGTTACCACTCCTGGGGGTCCCTATTGGGGGATTCTGGGCTCCTGGCAACTCACATACCTGGTCTCTCTCCACCAGAATCTGGCCATCCTCAACAACCACACAGTTAGTCTGGGTCCCATCCTGTATATCCTGGTTGACCCTAGTGAGTCAGTCGACCTGGTCCAGGCCACTAAACCTATTATAGCATGAAATCTGATTCTGGACAAGTGGTTGGTGGCCAATCCAGTTCTTCCTTCCCCTCGCCGCTCGACGATGAGATACAAGGGACCAACCCTCATCTGGGTTTCTCAGTTGTTTACTGGGATAAACATAGGAGAGAGGTCTGACTTCTATCTTTGTGCCTACACTAGCTGATTTCCAATTACATATATAGTCTATAATATGTGGGTCTCTGAAGTTGACCAATTTACAATCGCCAGATAGAGTTTTGGGAGTACACCCTACCCAACCCACCCTTCGGGCCATAGATATTTCAGTACTCATAAGTTGAGGGAGGGGTCTATACGCATTAAGCCAATGAATAACTTTATTTTTTAAGGTTGAATATGATTCAACATTCGACGTTCTAATTTCTGGCACCCCTGTGAGAATAATTAAATAGGGACTGACTTCAGGTGGCAAGTCCACTTGGGGTTCATTTCGAGTTCTCCTACTTATACCTGCATCCAAAGTGGCACGCCAATCATAAGAAGTAGTGTCAATCTGTACTCCTCCTACACTACTGGACACGGTGTGCTTGTCAGCCCTAAACCCCCCACCCAATATATTTGGAAATGTATTTGCTCCCCCCGTGGGTTCAGTGGGATTAACGACAACCTGTTTTGTCACAGAAGAGGCAAGATTTTCGTGCGTCGCAACACCTCCCACTTCAATTGACACATTCCTGTTGGCCTGAACTAATGCATTGTTAACCAAACTATTTAGGGTGGCCACTGTTACTTGTTCAAAGTTAAATAGTTGGCTTTCAATACTGGCAAGTCTCTCTTCCAGTGGACTTAGTATGGCACTCAAATGTGCAGTAATTTACGTGCATAGGCAGTCCTCCCATGTCGATAGTTCTTCCCTGGAAGGGCCTATGCCTGACAGTATTACCATCTAAATTTCCCAACTGCATAGGTGAGTCGAGTACTACAGTTAAACTTTGCGTCTCAGCGTCCTTTGGGCTTGATGGAGTTACGTGTTTTCTGTGGCTTTTAACTGATCTAGCTCCAGTCTTTTTTGCAATGGGCTGCTTTTTCTTAGGAATTGCACCCGTGCGGTTACCATGATACTGGCGGGTAATTGGTCTCTCCGGGGTTTTTCCCAGGGTGGATGTGTCCAATCGCACTGAAAAGTCCTGTTGGATCGTTTGGGTATGTGGGGGAGTTTGGGCCGGATCCTGTCTAGGTGAATCAGTTTGGGCAATGGTTTGATCAATGACCATGTGTGCATTATCCATATTTTGATCCCTGGGGACCTCTGGTGTTCGAGCGTTCGCAAGGTGCCCCAAGGAGGATCTTTTGGCCATAGCAAGATCCTGCGACACCCTGCGACACCATTGCTTAATACCCTGGTCGATTGCTAGATTAGTTCTTATTATAAAATCATCCAGTGTTCCTGTAAGTTTATTGTTAAGTCCTTTGCTTCTGGACTCCCGTACAGCCATGTTACAAGTGTGTGCTTCAGTTTAAATAGGAAAACGTTCCCTCCACAAAAGGTACTTACAGGTATCTGGCTGCAGTGGTTCCGGGGAAGGGCAAAGAGGGGTGGCCCGATCCGGTCTCCACCGGGTTCAAACGGGCTACAACGGGTTTGCCCTTGGCCCGGGCTTCGCCCGGCGACCGCCCGTGTGCGTCCTGCGGAATGGGTATGTCTATATAGGCAGGGGAGGAAGCGGGAAGAGGCCCCAGCTGCAGCAGGTGACGAGCCGCTGAGCAAGCTGGTCCTCGCAGTCCCGCGTCGGATTAAGTGGCAGCAAGCTAAATCCGAACCCCAATTCGGCAGCAGTCCCCCTTCTCCGTTGAAGTCCGTGAAATCCCAGGTAGGTTACAAGAACTGAAATTGCCCAAAGTCTCCGCCTGCGAGCGGCTCCCGCGAAGCGGGGGCCGCGAGGCGTTATATGCACCAGAAGGGAGGAGCTTGAAGAGGCTCCAGCTGCAGCAGGTGACGAGCCGCTGAGCAAGCTGGTCCTCGCAGTCCCGCGTCTAATTAAGTGGCAGCAAGCTAAATCCGAGCCCCAATTCGGCAGCAGTCCCCCTTCTCCGTTGAAGTCCGTGAAATCCCAGGTAGGTTACAAGAACTGAAAGTGCCCAAAGTCTCCGCCTGCGAGCGGCACCCTTCTTACATGAAAATATTGGTGGGAAGGCCCTTATAAATATGCTCAATACATCTAGCAAATGATTTTAAAAAAACCTTTGCAAAACCCTTAACGAGGTGGGCAATTCACTGTTGGCGATCAACGTTGATTTTTTTAAGCCCAGCTGCTGTGTTTGCATGAAGGAGAGGGAATATGTTACTTACCAGTATGCATCTGTTCTTGGCATGTAGGGCTGCTGACATTCATATCTGTGCATAGATCGCCGACTAGTGTTGGGTCCGGATGATTGCACATTGTTGTCCTGGAAGAGTCTTCGAAGTATCACGAGATAGGTGGCTCCTCCCTTGGACTACAGAGCGCATGGGCATCCTCTCCATCCCCAGATTGTTTTTCGCCATTGTGGCAGAGATGGAGTATAGTACAGTAAGAGATGTCCATGCAAAGAGTGAATGCTACAGCTGCGACAGGGACCAAGGAGGCGGGTGGGCGATATGAATGTCAGCAGCCCTACATGCCAAGAACAGATGCATACTGGTAAGTAGCATATTCCGTTCGAGGCATGTGGGCTGCTGAATTCATATCTGTGCATAGAATGTATAGCAGTATCTCCCCTAGTGGTGGTTGCCTGTGCCAGCTGCAGCAGTCTGAAAAAGAGTCTTGAGAACAGCCTGTCCTACAGTAGCTTGCAGTTTGGAATGTACATCTACACAATAGTGTTTGCTAAATGTATGTATGGTTGACCATGTGGCTGCTCTACAAATTTCGTGTAAGGAATATTTCCTAGGAAAGCCATGGATGCCCCTAGTTTGCGTCTAGAATGCGCCCTAGGGTGAACTGTTAATGTGCGTTTTACTTTTAAATAACATATCTGAATGCACTTAACGATCCATCTGGCTATACCTGTTTTTGAAATAGGGTTACCCTTGTGTTGCGGTGAGAAAGCAACAAACAACTGTTTTGTTTTTAGAAATGCCTTAGTTCTATCTAGTATAGCAGAGCTCTCTTGACATCTAGCGTATGCAAGGCCCTTTCTGCTACTGTTTGTGGATTTTGAAAGAACACTGGCCGTTCTATTGTCTGATTTATATGAAAATGGGATACCACTTTTGGCATGAATTTAGGGTTTGTTTTGAGAACTACTCTATTTGCATGTACTTGAATGTATGGTTCTTGAATAATTAGGGCTTGCAGCTCACTAACTCTTCTAAGTGAAGTAATGGCAATAAGGAAAGCCACCTTTCAAGTAAGAAACTGTATTTCGCATGAGTGCAGTGGGTCAAAAGGTGGTCCCATAAGTATGGTTAAAACGATGTTTAGATTCCAGACTGGTGAAGGTGGGTGCGTTGTAGGAATTACTCGTTTAAGTCCTTCCATAAATGCTTTAATTGCTGGCACTCTAAACAGTGAAAGGTGTTGCCTGTTTTGGAGATAAGCTGCTAGCGCCGCTAAATGTATCCTGATGGAGAAGTAGGCTAAATTGCAGCATTGTAGGTGCAAGAGATAGTAAATGATGTTTTGTGTAGAAGCATCTAATGGGTTTATGTCATTGTTTCTGCAGTAAATGACGAAGCGTTTCCATTTTGCTGCATAACATGCCCTTGTAGTGGGTTTTCTTGCCTCTTTGATAATATTCATACAGTCTGGAGGCAAGTTTAGGTATCCAAACTCTAGGATTTCAGGAGCCAGATCGCCAGGTTCATCTGTTGAGGATCTGGGTGTTGGATTTCTCCATGGCTCTGAGTTAGAAGACTGGGTGTGAGTCGCAGTCTTTGATGAGGCACCACTGACAGTTCTAGGAACGTTGTGTACCATGGTTGCCTTGCCCATGTGGGAGCAACTAGGATTAGCGTCAGCGAATTTTGGCGCATTTTGCGTGCCACTAGCGGTATTAGTGGAGCTGGGGGAAAAGCGTACGCAAATCTGCCTGACCAGTTCATCCATATCGCATTGCCCTGCGACTGCGGATGTGGGAACCTGGCGGCAAAGGACTGGCATTTTGCGTTTTCGCTTGTGGCAAATAGATCTATCTCCGGGTGTCCCCACTTCCAGAAGAATGGTTGGAGCACATTGGGGTGAATCTCCCATTCGTGCATCTGTTAACTGTGCCTGCTGAGCATGTCGGCTATTTGATTGTCTTTGCCTGGGAGGTGTTCCGCCATGAGGAACATGTTCCTTTGAATGGCCCATTTCCACACACTTTGAGCTAGAAGCGATAGCTGTGGGGAATGTGTTCCTCCCTGTTTCTGAATGTAATACATAGCGGTCATGTTGTCCGTCCGGATCAACACAGTCTTGTTGCATAAGTGTTTTTTGAAGGCTTTTAGTGCTAGAAAGACCGCCATCAGCTCTATTAGATTGATGTGCATCGTCTTTTGTTGTATTGTCCATAGACCCCGGACTGTGTAATGCAGGACATGGGCTCCCCATCCTAGCAGGGATGCATCCGCCGTCATTACGATTTGTGGGATAGGCTCCTGGAACAGTCGTCCTTTGCAAAGGTTTTGTGGATTCCACCAATGCAGAGAGCTCTATGCCCGACTGGTCACCAACACTAGGTCTTTTAATTGTCCCTGAGACTGGTTCCACTGCCGTGCTAGGCACTCCTGTAGCGGACGTATGTGTAGGCTGGCATGAGGGACTATGAATATGCATGAGGCCATCATGCCTATTAGTTGCATAAACACTCGAGCTGGCAATGAATGTTGTGGTTTGAACCTTTGGATTTACATTTGCATTCCGTTGATCCGTGCTGCATTTGGGTATGCCTTTGCTGCTAGTGTATCTATTGTTGCTCCCAGGTACTGTAGGACGTGGGAGGGTTGTAGGTGTGACTTGGGGTAGTTTAGCGAGAAGCCTAGACTGTGCAGGAGATGAATGGTCTTTGACATGTGGCTGGCACATTGCTGGGCCGATGGCGCGTGTATTAGCCAATCGTCCAGATATGGGTGCACATGAATGTGTTGTCTCCTGAGATGTGCCGCCACGGTTGCTAGGCATTTGGTGAACACCCGTGGAGCTGTTGTTACTCCGAATGGTAGGACTTTGAACTGGTAGTGCTGTCCTTGAATAGTAAACCTCAGATACTTTCTGTGAGCAGGGTGTATTGGTATATGAAAGTATGCGTCTTTGAGGTCTAGAGTTGCTAGGAAGTCTCCCTGGCGCAGCAGTGGTAAGACTTGTTGCAGAGTGAGCATGTGAAAATGCTCTGATAAAATGTACAGGTTGAGGGGCCTGAGGACAAATATTCGTCTGGGAGAACCGTCCTTTTTTGGAATGAGGAAGTATAGTGAGTATACTCCTGTTCCTTGATGTTCGAGTGGGACTGGTTCTATGGCCCCCTTTTGCAGCATACTGATGACCTCTTGCTGCAGTAATGTTATATGTTCCTTTGACATTGGACGGTGTACGGCTGGTATGTTGGGTGGTGTTGATGTGAGTTCTAGGCAATAGCCATGTTGGATAATTTGCCTGACCCACTTGTCTGTAGTGATGTTTAACCAGACTGGCAGGAACTGTTGTAGTCTTCCCCCGACCGGTGTTATATGGTGTGGGGGTAGTGCCAAGAAGTCACTGTTTGGTGTTAGTGGAGGATCTATTGGCATTGCCTCCACGACCTCTGCCCTTGTTATTATTTCCTCTGTATCCACCCCTGTTTGTGTTTTTATTGTATGTGGATTGCGTATTACTTTTGTATGTGGAGGATTGCTGCGATGTGTTACCTCGCGCTCCTCCTCTATAGTTGGAGCGACGAAAGGAGCCTCTGTGTTGTTGGGACTGAAGAGCTCCCATGGACTTTGCAGTCTCTGTGTCCTTTTTCATTTTGTCCAGAATTAAGTCAAATGCTGGACCAAACAAAAAATCTGGATTTATAGGCTGGGCCTACTAGATGTGTGGCGATGGCTAAACCCAGACATGCAGGCATACTCCTTCTTAGGTATCCAAACACTCCTTCTTCTCGGGGGTGCACAAAGTCTACTCCCACCTGGACAACATCTTTATGGCGAGACAGGCGCTGCAGGTAACAGACTCAGCAGAGTATTGTGCCCGAGGGATATCTGACCACTCACCCCTGGCGGTACAAATTGGTAGGCGAAAGAAGGATTCTTAGATTCTCCGCTTGGGACTTGCAGGACCCGGACATTATAAAGGGGCTGAGAGCTGACGTGAAGCTATACCTAGCAGAAAACGGAGGGACCGTGGACTCCCGGGTGGTGCTATGGGAGGTGCTTAAAGTAGTGCTTAGGGATAGGGCTCAATGTAGACTGGCAGAGGCTAGGAAACAGAGACAGTCAGAGATCCAGACCTTGGAAGCCTTAATATTGCAACTAGAGACCAAAAACGTACTCAAGAAGGACACGAGGACCCAGCGACGCCTTACGGATACACAGGTCCAGTACAGACAGCTGGTGACGAGGGAGGCTAAGACGCAGGCACTAGCCACTCTCCATCGCATTTACGACATGGGAGATAAAACTGGCAAACTTTTGGCATGGCTTAGCAGGAACGCTGGGTGGACAGGTTACGTATGGGTCACGCCGATTGGATATCTACTGATGCCGGGATAGCTGACGCATTTGCTGACTACTACGAAACCCAATATAAGGCCCATGATTTGGAATCCAAACTGGACGCATTGCAATACATGTCAGACATCACCCTTCCAACTCTCGAAGACACTGACCGGATAGGCCTTGAATCCGATATCACCGAGGAAGAAGTCAGGGTGGCGCTAACGAAACTTCGAGTGGGGAAAGCCCCGGGCCCCAATGGATTCCCGGCAGAGTTTTTCAAGAAGATGGCTGACCTCCTGACCCGACACCTACAGGGCCTCTTCCAAGATGCGGAGGAGGAAGGACGGTTCCCGCTGGACCTCAGGCAGGCCACGATCGTCCCAATTCATAAACCAGGGAAACCGGCGGCGGACTGCGCATCTTATCGCCCCATCTCATTGTTGAACGTGGAAGCGAAGGTATATGCCACGATACTGGTTCTTCGTATGAGAAAGGTCATCCCGGGATTAATCCATCAAGACCAGATGGGGTTTATCCCGGAAAGGGCGACTAGGTACAACCTCCGAAGAACACACAACTGGCTCCGGGAGGTGGAAGGCAGAACAGAGCCACATTGGTTCTTGTCATTAGACACAGAAAAGGCATTTGATGCTGTCCATTGGCCTTTTTCGGAGGGAGTGCTGGAACGTATGGGCTTCGGACCCAAATATAGGCGCAAAATTGGAATACTCTATGTAGACCCTGGTGCCTGAGTAAGAGTTAACGGAATGATGTCGAGGGCTTTTCCCATCCAGCGGGGAACCCATCAGGGGTGTCCCCTATCGCCCCTGCTCTTTGCCTTGATTATCGAGGTGCTGGCTTGCTGTAAGTCAAAATGAGAGGATTACGAGGTTCCGGGTGGGACCGGCAGATGCACAGGGCGAGAAGTTATCCATGTATGCGGATGATGTGCTGCTGTACGTCACGCAACCACAGACCACACTACCGGCGCTGTTTGATTAGCTGGCAAGGTATGGCGCTAAGTCAGGATATCAGACCAACTGGCACAAATCGACGCTCTATGACCCCCCAGGTCGGACGGACTGGCTCCAGCTACCACAGAGACTACAGACGACTGACGACGGATTCCAGTACCTAGGGATATTGCTCACAAAAGACAGTGCCCTCTCTTACGACAGTAACGTTAACCGTGTCATACGTGACTTTAAGCTTGACGCCAATAGGTGGCAAACGCTCCCCCTGACGATACTTGGGCGGGCAGCTATGTTCAAAATGATCTCACTCCCAAAATTCCTCTATGCCTTCCAGAATGAATACTCCCTAGTCCCACCTAAGACCTTTCGGTATATCCAGGCAGAGCTCCGGTCCTACCTCTGGTTGGGAAAGCACCCTAGAGTGGCATTGGCAACATTGCAGCGGCACCAGTATGATGGCGGGACCTCCCTTCCTGACCTTGAGGCTTACTACTGGGCAGAACACCTCACCCCCATTAATGATTGGATACACGCGCCTGCCACACACCCCACATATGCTTTGGAAAGGTACACCATGGGTGCACATTCATGCCTATACTACATATATAGGGGGAAGGGTCAGACCAGACTACTACCGGCATACGAAGATCACGCTGAGGGCATGGAACAGAGTCTCGAATATTACTGGGTGGACACATAGGCCTACGAGGCAGACCCTCTTATGGGAATGCGCCTGGCTCAAAGAACCTGGCAAGCTTAGGGGTTTCAAGGGATGGGACGCTATCGGCATTTCCACTCTGGGGGATGTAGCCAAAGATGGAGCCTTGAAACCCTTTGCCTCCTTGCAGGCTGATTTTGGGCTACACCGCTTCCAGTTTTTTAAGGACATACAATTACGACATGGTTGGAGGGAGGAAGTCACATTACGAGAGCCGCTCCCAGAATATGCGCCGCTGGAGGGCCTCTTATTACAGGAAAAGATTCCTGACAAAGCTGTGTCCCTGACTTACAAGACGATCATGAACAATAAACCAGATAGATTGGAGGGTCTTCGAGCCACGTGGGAACATGACGTAGGGGAGATGGATGATGTCGACTGGGGAGCGGTTTTGATGCACCATAGGGAAGTGGCCATCAAGTGGCCATCAAGTCCCGCTTGCGCCTGATCCAGTTCAAGGTCCTACACAGGGTGTACTATGACAGGATACGGCTCTGTAAAATGGGGAGAATAACTGATCCTAGCTGGCTCCGTTGCGGACATGATGACGGGGGTTTTCTACATATAATATGGTCCTGCCCAAAGATTCAGGTGTACTGGGAGGAGATCACTGCAGAATTGAGTGAGGTGCTAGAGATAGACATTCCAATAGACCCGAAGCTCATCCTTTTGGGAGTGACTAATGATGTAGACTTGGCCCGTCCACTGCTAATTTTTCTAGTACTTGCCCTAGTTGTGGCCAAAAGGGACTGAGCTAGGAAATGGGGGGCGCCTGATACACCCCAGCTGGAGGAGTGGCGGAGGAGTCTCGACATGTACATGGCAGCTGAAAGGGTCACATACAAAGCGAGAGGATGCCCGAAAAAATTCCATAAAGTGTGGAGTAAATGGAGACGCTATCATGGTCTAGACGGAGGTCTCTGAGGGGACAGGAGCTTATCCACGTTGGCTAGCTGAGGGAGGACATTCTCAATTTAGTTAGGAGAGAGGGTGGTACGATGAGGCAACCTGCTATGAAGAGAACATTCGTATTATGTTGCTGGGACATTGCAAGCTGACGACAATGGAGGGGATGTGGGGTTGGGAGAACGGGGACACTGCTTGATGATGACATGCTAGTTCTGTATTTTGCTATGTGGACAAAACAATAAAAATGTTTTTTTTTTTTTAAAAAGAGCTTTGTTGCATAAGTGTGTCTTGAACGCTTTTAGGGCTAGAAAGATCGCCATCAACTCCAGAAGATGATGTGCATCCTCTTATGTTGTACAGTCCAGAGTCCCTGTACTGTGTAATTTAGGACATGGGCTCCCCATCCTAGCAGGGATGCGTCCACGGTTAACACTATTTGTGGGACAGGCTCTTGGAACAGTCGTCTTTTGCAAATGTTTTGTGGATTCCACCAATGCAGAGAGTTGTATGCCCGACTGGTCGCCAACACTAGGTCCTATAATCGCCCCTGAGCCTGGTTCCACTGCCTTACTAGGCACTCCTGGAGCGGACGCATGTGTAGTCTGGCATGAGGGACTATGAATATGCACGAGGCCATCATGATTATTAGTTGCATAAGCACTCGAGCTGTTAATGAGTGTTGAGGTCTGAACCTTTGGATCAACGTTTGCATTCCGTTGCTCCGTGCTGCGTTGGGATATGCTTTTTCTGCTAGTGTATTTATTGTTGCTCCCAGGTACTGTTGGACGTGGGAGGGTTGCAGGTGCGACTTTGGGTAGTTTAGCGAGAAGCTTAGACTGTGCAGGAGATGGATGGTCTTTGACATGTGGTTGTCACATTGCTGGGCTGATGGCGCGTGTATTAGCCAATCGTCCAGATATGGGTACACATGGATGTGTTGTCTCCTGAGATGACCTCTTGCTGTAGTAGCATTATATGTTCCTGTGACATTGGACGGTGCACGGGTGGTATGTTGGGTGGTGTTGAGGTGATAGCCATGTTGGATAATTTGCCTGACCCACTTGTCTGTAGTGATATTTAACCAGACTGGCAGAAATTGTTGTAGTCTTCCCCCGACCGGTGTTATATGGTCTGGGGGTAGTGCCAAGAAGTCACTGTTTGGTGTTAGTGGAGGATCTATTTGCATTGCCTCCACGACCTCTTCCCTTGGTGTTATTTCCTCTGTATCCACCCCTGTTTGAGTTCTTCTTGTATGTGGATTGCGTGTTACTTTTGTAGGTGGAGGATTGCTGTGATGCATTACTTTGCGCTCCTCCTCTGTAATTGGAGCGACGAAAGGAGCCTCTGTGTTGTTGGGACTGAAGGGCTCCCATGGACTTTGCCATTTCAGCGTCCTTTTTCATTTTGTCCAGAATTGAGTCAACCGCTGGACCAAACAAAAAATTTGGGTTTATGGGCTGATTAAGAATAGTGGATTGGACTTCATTCTTAAAGCCTGATATGCGAAGCCATGCGTGCCGCCTAAGCAGTACACTTGTGTTGATAGATCTGGCAGCTGTGTCTGCCGCGTCTAGAGCACATTTAATTGAGGCATTTGTGATGAGCTTTCCCTTCTGTATAAGTTCATCTGCCTGATTCTTGTAAGGCTCAGGTAAGTGTTGGAGAAGTTCCTCTAAACTATCATAGTGGGCCCTGTCATATCTGGCCAGCAAGGCCTGTGTATTGGCTATTCTCCATGAGTTTGCTGCCTGAGCTGCTACTCTCTTGCCTGATGCCTCTAAAATCTTTGACTCCTCATCAGAAGGAGGAGCCTCTCCAGTAGTCTGTGAATTTGCACGTTTTCGTGCGTTTGATACCACTAAAGAGTCTTGAGGTAGTTGTCCCTTGATGTATGTATGGTCTATAGGTGCAGCCCTATATTTCTTTTCAATTCGAGGGTTTATGACATGTGCCCTAGCAGTGTCCTTAAAAATGTAATTTGCGTGCTTTAAGACGCCCTTCAACATGGGGAGTGTTTTGACATTTCTTTCCGATGTTGTTAATGTATCAAATAGAAAGTCTTCTTCAATGGCATCAGAATGCATATCTACATTATGGTAGCTTGCTGCTCTATCTATTAGAGAGTTAAAAGCCACTGTATCTTCTGAGGGTGATGGCTTAGTTGGGTATACTGTAGGGTCTGTAATGGGCAGAGTCCCCTCAGTGTCTGGTTCACCTCCCCCACCCCATGGCGGTGAGTTGGGTCTCCATATGGGTTTTGTGGATAACCAAACCCCACATCTGCATCCTGATCTTCATCTGGGTTGTAGTCAGAGAGTGCAGGTGAGCTTGGGGCATATGGAGTAGTAGGCATAGCTGGAGAGATAGGTTCAAAAAGTATAGGAGAGGTAGCACAGTCTCTCTTTTTCTTGAGTGGAATTCTAGAAAAGTCTTCAGTAGGCAGAGGTCTTTTCTTTTTTGTGTAAGCAGTCACTTTCCCAGTTTTTGGGTCAATATATAGTTTTGACTGGTCTTCTGTGGAGGGGTCTGGATGAATAATCTCTTCTTCCACAGTTTTTGGCCTTGGTGCCGTAGGTTTTGGTTTGACCTTTTTCGGTTCGATGCCTTTAATGAGTTCGACCGCTTTTGGTGGTTGGATCGGTTTTTGAGGTTTTTTGACAGGTTTTGTCGGTTGGACGTCTTTTACAGGCTTCCCCACCTTCTTCGGACCGAGCGGTTTCGTCGGTTCAGCAGCGTGTTTAGGTGGTATAGGTGTCTTCGGAGCCTGCGGCTTTGGCTCGATGCCCCTCTTTGGATCGATGGGCTTTGGCTCAACCAATTTGCTTTGGTCCACCTTAGGTTTCACTTTCGGTTTGACGTTTGTCTTGGGCGTCGGCCTTTTGCTGTCGTCGACCGTTTTTTTCCCTTGGTCGATAGTTGAGCCAGCTTTGCTCGATTCGACGTGCTTTGTTTTGGCGGTCGAGTCGACGTGCTTTTGTTTGGGGGTCGATTCGACGTGCTTTGGCTTTGAGGTTGACTCGACGGCTTTTGGCTTCGAGGTTGACTCGACGGCTTTTGTCTTCGATGTCGACTCGACGGTCTTTGGCTTCGAAGGTTGTATTGGAATTGTGGCCTTCGGGTCGGCGCCCTTCGGCTTAATCACCTTCAGTTCGACAACATTCGGTCCGAAGACGGTATTGTCGACGATTTTCGGTTTCGATGGAACCGTTGTCCTGTGTCGTGTCTCAGAAGGCTCTGTTTGTATGTTCTTAGCCGGGCGGTATGGCGGGGCTATAGAACCAGAATGTTGATCTTGGCTAAGGCCTGCTGGCGTTGCCTCAACCTGAGTCTCTGATATCGGTGTAGTGTCTATATGGGGCTGTGTACTCACGGTTCGCCCCTCGTCGTCATCGGAGTCGTCTTCGACAGCTACGATGTCTTGATCGTATTCCTTGAGAGCGACGATTTGTTCTTCCTCGTGGAGGTAATATTCGGAGTCGTGCTCCGAGTATTGTTCTTCGTCTTTATCCGAGTCTTCGGCGTTAACTAGGTCTTCCTCATCGTCGAAGATATTCTCGGGCTCTGGTGTCGACCTCTGCATTTCTTGCCTCGCCGCCCGTCGATTCCGGATCGTCTTTTTTGACCAAAACTGAGCACAGGCTAGGCAACTATCTTTATTGTGATCTGGAGATAGACATTTGTTGCACACTGGTTGCTTATCCGTGTGCGGGAACTTTGAGTTGCACAGCGGGCAGTATTTGAATGGACTTCGTTCCATCGACGGTCGATCCACGTTGCGTCGAGAAGGCCTAACGACCCAATTTGACGACCGGAGTGTAACAGATGTTGAAGAAGTGTATCGGTACCGAGCGCTTAACAATACCGACGGATCCGAAGGCCTTTTGGCCTTTATAAAAGTTTTTGTTGATTCCGAACTTGGAGTGCTGGAAAGTACATCCGAACCCAATGGCGGAAAAAAACAATCTGAGGATGGAGAGGATGCCCATGCGCACTGTAGTCCGAGGGAGGAGCCACCTATCTCGTGATACTTCGAAGACTCTTTCAGGACAACAATTTGCAATCATACGGACCCAACACTAGGCGGCGATCTATGCACAGATATGAACTCAGCAGCCCTCATGCCTCGAACCCAGTATTTAGATCTTGGCTAAGGCCTGTTGGCGATGCCTCGACCTGAGTCTCTGATATTGGTGTAGTGTCTGTATGGGGCGGTGTACTCACGGTTTGCCCTCCGTTGTCATCGGAGTCGTCTTCGACAGCTACAATGTCTTGATCGTATCCTTCGACATCGACGATTCGTTCATCCTCGTCGATATAATATTCTGAGTCGTGCTCGGAGTATTGATCTTCCTCTAGATCCGAGTCTTCGGCGTCAACTAGTTCTTCCTCATGGTCGAAGATATTCTCGGGCTCCGGTGCCGACCTCTGCATTTCTTGCCTTGCCGCCCGCCGATTCCGGATCGTCTTTTTGGACCGGAACTGGGCACAAGCTAGGCCACTATCTTCATTATCATCTGGTGATAAACATTTGTTGCACACGGGATGCTTATCTGTGTGCGGGAACTTGGAGTTGCACTGCGGGCAATATTTGAATGTACTTCGTTCCATCGACCGGCGGTCCACGTGGCGTCGAGAAGGCCTAACGGCCCGATTTGACAACCGGAGTGCAAGCAAATGGTGAAGAAAGCCTATCGGTACCGATCGAAAACTATACCGACGAATCCAAAGGCCTTTTGGCCTTTTTGGAAAGTTTATTTCGATTTCGAACTTGAAGTGCTGGAAAGTATATCCGAACCCAATGGCGGAAAAAAACAATCTGGGGATGAAGAGGATGCCCATGCGCACTGTAATCCAAGGGAGGAGCCACCTATCTCGTGATACTTCGAAGACTCTTCCAGGACAACAATGTGCAATCATCCGGACCCAACACTAGGCGGCGATCTATGCACAGATATGAATTCAGCAGCCCACATGCCTCGAACATTTAGATATGCCTTCGTATAAAGGGAGGCAGAAATCCATTCTTGATAGAATCAGGACTAGACTCAGGGCTTTCCTAGATGAAGCTGGGATTGATAACTTTCAGCATTTGGGAACTTGTAGAACAGGTGATTTTCACCTCCTTTGCAACCCCATCCCGAAAAGGAAAGGACTCGCCTCCTCTGCACCCCTCCACCCCAGGACAGGCCTCCCCTTCTCTGCACCCCAGGACATGCCTCACCTCCTCTGCACCCCTGGACATGCCTCACCTCCTCTGCACCCCTGGACAGGCCTCTCCTCCTCTGCACCCCTCCACCCCTGGACATGCCTCACCTCCTCTGCACCCCTGGACAGGCCTCACCTCCTCTGCTCCCCTGGACAGGCCTCTCCCCCTCTGTACCCCTGGACAGGCATCCCCTCCTCTGCCCCCCTGGACAGGCCTCACCTCCTCTGCACCCCTGGACAGGCCTCTCCTCCTCTGCCCCCTGGACAGGCCTCACCTCCTCTGCCCCCTGGACAGGCCTCACCTCCTCTGCACCCCTGGACAAGCCTCTCCTCCTCTGCACCCTGGACAGACCACTCCTCCTCTGCACCCTGGACAGACCACTCCTCCTCTGCACCCCTGGACATGCCTCACCTCCTGTGTACATCTGGACAGGCATCACCTCCTCTACACCCCTGGACAGGCCTCACCTCCACTGCCCCATGGACAGACCTCTCCTCCTCTGCACCCCTGGACATGCCTCACCACCGCTGCACCCCTGGACAGGCCTCACCTCCTGTGTACCTCTGGACAGGCATCACCTCCTCTACACCTCTGGAAAGGCCCCTCCTCCTCTGCACCCCTGGACAGGCCTCACCTCCTCTGCACCCCTGGAAAGCCTCACCATCTCTGCACCCCTGGACATGCCTCCCCTCCTTTGCACCCCTGGACATGCCTCACCACCGCTGCACCACTGGACAGGCCTCACCTCCTGTGTACCTCTGGACAGGCCTCGCCTCCTCTGCACCCCTGGACAGGCCTGTCCTCCTCTGCACCCCCTGGACAGGCCTCTCCTCCTCTGCACTCCTGCACAGGCCTCTCCTCCTCTGCACCCCTGGACAGGCCTCTCCTCCTCTGCAACCCTGGACAGGCCTCTCCTCCTCTGCACCTCTGGACAGGCCTCTCCTCCTCTGTACCCCTGGACAGGCCTCACCTCCTCTGCACCCCTGGACAGGCCTCTCCTCCTCTGCAACCCAGGACAGGCCTTTCCTCCTCTGCAACCCTGGACAGGCCTCTCCTCCTCTGCACCCCTGGACAGGCCTCTCCTCCTCTGACCCCTGGACAGGCCTCACCTCCTCTGCACCCCTGGACAGGCCTCTCCTCCTCTGCACTCCTGGACAGGCCTCTCCTCCTCTGCACCCCTGGACAGGCCTCTCCTCCTCTGGACAGCCCTCTCCTCCTCTGCACCCCTGGACAGGCCTCTCCTCCTATGCCCCCCTGGACAGGCCTCACCTCCTCTGCACCCCTGGACAGGCCTCTCCTCCTCTGCACCCCTGGACAGGCCTCACCTCCTTCGCACCCTTGGACAGGCTTCACCTCCTCTGCACCCCTGGACAAGCCTCACCTCGTCTGCACCCCTAGACAGGCCTCACCTCCCATGCAAACCTGGACAGGCCTCACCTCATCTGCAACCCTGGACAGGCCTCACCTTCCATGCACCCCTGGACAGGTCTCACCTCCTCGGCACCCCAGAACAGGCATCTCCTCCTCTGCTCCCCTAGAGAGGCCTTGCCTCCTCTGCACCCCCTGGACAGGCCTCACCTCCTCTGCACCTCTGGATAGGCCTCTCCTCCTCTGCTCCCCTGGACAGGACTCATCTCCTCTGCTCCCCTGGACAGGCCTCACCTCCTCTGCTCCCCTGGGCAGGCCTCACCTCCTCTGCTCCCCTGGACAGGTCTCATCTCCTCTGCACACCTGGACAGGTCTCACCTCCTCTCACCTCCACTGCACCCCTGGAGAGGCCTCACCTCCTCTGCAGCCCTGGATAGGTCTCACCTCCTCTGCAGCCCTGGGCAGGCCTCTCCTCCTCTGCACTCCTGGACAGGCTCCCCCCTCTTCTCCCCCTGGACAGGCCTCTCCTTCTCTGCACCCCTCTCCTCCTCTGCACCCCCATGGACAGGCCTCTCCTCCTCTGTACCCCTGGACAGGCCTCTCCTCCTCTGCACCCCTGGACAGGCCTCTCCTCCTCCTCACCCCTGGACAGGCCTCTCCTCCTCTGCACTCCTGGACAGACCTCACCTCCTCTGCACCCCTGGGCAGGACTCTCCTCCTCTGCACTCCTGGACAGGCCTCTCCTTCTCTGCACCCCTCTCCTCCTCTGCACCCCCATGGACAGGCCTCTCCTCCTCTGTACCCCTGGACAGGCCTCTCCTCCTCTGCACCCCTGGACAGGCCTCTCCTCCTCCTCACCCCTGGACAGGCCTCTCCTCCTCTGCACTCCTGGACAGGCCTCACCTCCTCTGCACCCCTGGACAGGCCTCTCCTCCTCTGCACCCCAGGACAGGCCTTACCTCCTCTGCTCCCCCTGGACAGGCCACTCCTCCTCTGCACCCCTGGACAGGCCTCACCTCCTCTGCCCCTTCCCTGCACAGGCCTCTCCTCTGCATCCCTGGACAGGCCTCTTCTCCTCTGCACCCCCATGGACAGGCCTCTCCTCCTCTGTACCCCTCTGCACCCCCATGGACAGGCCTCTCCTCCTCTGTATCCCTGGACAGGCCTTTCCTCCTCTGCACCCCTGGACAGGCCACTCCTCCTCTGACCCCTGGACAGGCCTCTCCTCCTCTGCACCCCTGGACAGGTGTGAGAAGTTGGCCTGATAGGTGATGTTTCCAATTCTGGAACCACCTATTATCAGACCAAACAATCCCTTATGGTGTCTGGTTGTAAGTCAACCTTATTAGACAAGCTATCCTAGGGGTAGCATGGACTAAGCAGCCTAAAGGCTTAACTTAAGAGGTCGTGTTAAGCGAGCTGTTTTACCACATACAATCCTGTAATATCAAATGAAAGGACACCACACAAGTATATATTATAAAAATATATGTATTTATTACTAAAAACAATCCCCAGTATTCTTTATGAATAAAGGGGCACAAGCGTTAAATCAAAAGCACTGTTTAAACATACAAAGTTGCACAATTATGGATGAGGGCGGGGGGCCACTCAAACCATATACTAAACAAGTGGTATAAGAGATGCCACTCGAGCAGTGGTTAGGCCTAGGGCCTAGGGAATCGCTGGGAGCAGTCGGGACAAGCAATGCTGAAGTCGGAAATGGCCCTCGGGATTCGGGAGCAGTGCGGAAAGCGCACGCATGCACCAATGTTAACCAATGGTGCGTAAAAAGTGTAAAGTTAGAGTTTTAGGACACTTCCGCTGAACCTAGAGGAACAAAACTTAAGACACAGACCCTAGAGATGTGTACCAGTGTGGGAACACCGGCGGAGCAAAGTTACCTCACCCACAGGAAGTGGGTGCACAGGGTCGAAGTGGCGTCGGGTTTTGACACGCAGGCTCTTGGTGCTTGGAGCTGAAAGGGCTGCAGGCGGGGTGAAAGTGAAGTGTCCGGTGGAGTCCAAGGGTGGACTCAAGTTGTAGAGTACCTGAAAGCAGAGGGGACAGAGTCTGGGTCACTCAGCAGTGACCAGGGTGGAACCAGGACAGAACCAGGCAATGTCGGGCGCAATCAGGTGGTCGTCGAGGAGCTTCTCTCCGCTGTCACGTGGGCTCTGGTGCATCTGCGACGTCGAGGAGCAGGTCACGATCTGTCCCACGCAGGCTCTCGCCGTCGGCGCTGTCGGCTTCAAGATTGGAGCAAACACTTGGCAAAAGCAATCCACGCGGAACCGGGAGATTGCTTCTCACTCGAACCAGGAAGGTCAGAGTGGGGGCTCCTTTTCAGGGGAGCTGGTGTGGATCTGGAGCAACCAGATTCACAAGTCGTCTTCGTAGTTTCATCGGCACAGGGACCACTAGCCAGCTGGCAAGTGATCGGGCCAACGCGTTGAGCCAAATGGAGCAGAAGGGCCCCACGCAGCACTCGTTGAGTGTGGAGGGCTGAACTTCGTTTCAAGAGTGGCTCAGGGTGGGGGCTTCTCAAACCCCGGTGCACAGCTTCGAGGGTCACTCGTGGGCTGCACGGTCAGCGTCTCGTGGTCAATTCAAGATGGCGTGCCCCACGCTTCCGGTCGCCTCCACGGGTCTCAGCTCTGCAGGGACTGTGGATCGGGCTGTTGGAAGGCAGGCAAGCTTGATCTCGTCGATCTCTGTCGCTCGAGTTCCGGCGGGAACTGCAACAAAGTAGACGTCGAGGGCTGGATGGTGCCTGCTGCTGCAGGGTGGTCACTCCTTGACCACAAGGGAGATTCTTCGGGCTTCCACGTTGAGTAGGAGGTCCAAGGGTCCAGAGTTTCGTTTCTAATGTTTCTTTCAGGAAATCTGATGTGCATTGGCACCGCTCCCACTCTTATTCGAATCTGGGGGGCGTGATTACCTGCTAGGTCCCCCCCTATGGGTGGGACCCAGGAAGTGGGTGGATACACCCCCTTCCTTTGATCCAGGCCGCCCTGGCACGAGGGCTGGAGTGCCCCAGAACCAGGTTGGCCGGATTATGCAAGGGGCAGCCTTGTGCGCCCCAAGCAGTGTCTGGTTTCTTTCAAACCTCCCTGCTACAATCCACTATCTCCTGTCTGGAGGGCGGTGACACCCTCCTGTGACAGGAAACCCTTTGTCCAGGCCCCATTTGGCTGAGTTTCGGTCAGCTGCAGGGGTCCAGACTCTTGTCTGTGGCAGAGGCATCCATTTTGTGGATCTAAGGTCTTTGTAGAAATTAACCGCATTTAAGTAAAGCAACATGTCCTACCCCTCTAGAGGGGTGGAATGCTATCCCCGTCGCCAGAACTGGCGAGGGGATAGTATTCCAAATTGTATGACACCTTACACGACATGTTTTGATAAAGCCAAACCAAAGTTGCTATATAACCGCGAGGATTATAAGGCACTTAAGAGTATATGGTATGGCATTATCCTGAAACAGCTTAGGGAGTTGTTCCCGACAGCTGCAGACAGGCTCAGCTCATGCTAGAGCTCCATCTCACATAAAACCACGCACTCTGCCTCCAGGATTGATGAGGCCTTCCATAGGAGTGGCTCACAGGTTTACATGTGTCCAGATATAGGTTTAGATATAGGTATACTATATCTAAGCAAGGGGTGATTACACCACCTTACCCCAGCTGAGTGAACAGCCAGTTGTGTCAATTTAAGAACCAGCCAGGGGTGGCAAAAGATATGCTGCAGCCCCTGGTAGGCCTTGGTGGCCCCTATGCCCTGGGCACCTATAGTGCATTATACAGGGGCTGACAAGGAGTCCATTTCCAATTGTGGTATGTGCCTATAGCACATGTGTCAGTAATTTAGTGAGAGAACAGCAGGCTGGGGGTCTGATCAGCAGGCCCACAGCCTCAGTAGTCGAAAACCAGTGAAGCAAAAAGCAAAAATTTGGGGTGACCATAGGATAGCAGACCCTACTCTCCTACACAACCCCCCCCCAAACGCAGGGACATTAAACTAACCTTGACCAGATAAGTCTTCATGTTCTAAGTGGAAGTACCGGGAGAGACCATCTGCATTACCATGGTCAGTCCCTGGGCGGTGCTCCACTGTAAAGTCCATCCCCTGTAGGGAAATGGACCACCTGAGCAGTTTGGGATTTTCACCCTTCATCTGATTAAGCCATAAGAGGGGCTTATGGTCTGTCTGAACTAGGAAGTGAGTTCCAAACAAGTAGGACCTCAACTTCTTCAGGGCCCAAACCACAGCAAAGGCCTCCCTCTCAATGGCTGACCAACGTTTCTCTCTAGGGGTCAGCCTTCTGCTAATGAAAGCAATGGGCTGGTCTTGACCATCTTGATTAAGTTGTGAGAGCACAGCTCCCACCCCCAACTCAGAAGCATCTGTCTGTACAATGAACTGTTTGGAGTAGTCAGGACTCTTCAGGATAGGTGCAGAGCACATGGCCTTCTTCAGGTCCACTGAACCTTTTTTGGCATCTTCTTGGATGTCAAGTCATTTAATGGTGTCACTATAGACCCATAGTTTTTCACAAACTTCCTGTAATACCCAGTCAGGCCCAAGAAGGCTCTGACTTGTGTCTGGGTAACTGGAGGAGCCCAGTCCTGTATGGCCTGGATTTTGCTCTCCAGTGGCTGAACCTGGCGTCCACCTACTAGGTGGCCCAGGTATACAACCTTACTCTGCCCTATCTGGCACTTAGTGGCCTTGATAGTTAGGCCTGCCTTTTGCAGGGCCTCCAAAACACTCTTCAGGTGGATCAGGTGATCCTCCCAGGTGGAGCTAAAGACAGCAATATCATCTAGATATGCTGCGCAAAAGTCATCCAACCCAGTAAGGACTTGGTTCACCAACCTTTGGAAAGTGGCAGGTGCATTCTTCAAACCAAAGGGCATTACCACAAACTGATAATGTCCACTAGGGGTAGAGAATGCTGTTTTGGCTTTTGACTCTTCAGCTAGTCTGATTTGCCAGTAGCCAGCTGTCAAATCAAATGTGCTCAGAAACTTGGCAGAAGCCAATCTGTCAATGAGCTCATCTGCTCTTGGAATGGGGTGAGCATCTGTCCTAGTGACAGCATTGAGACCCCTGTAGTCCACGCAAAATCTCATTTCTCTCTTTCCATCTTGGGTATGAGGTTTTGGCACCAGGACTACTGGGCTGGCCCATGGGCTCTCTGATGGCTCAATCACTCCAAGCTCCAACATCTTTTGCACCTCAGCCTTGATGCAATCCCTGACATGGTCAGGTTGCCTGTAGATCTTATTCTTCACAGGCAGACTGTCACCAGTGTCCACCACATGGGTACACCAGTCAGTCTGGCTGGGTGTGAGTGAAAACAAATGCCTGTGGGCCTGCAAAACGTGTCTGCAGTCCACCTGTTGCTGGTCAGTGAGGCTGCCCGCCAAGGCTACTCCATCAACTGAACCATCATCAGGGTTCTGAGAAAGCAGGTCTGGGAGAGGGTCACTCTCTTCCTCCTGATCCCCATCTGTGGCCATGAGCAAGCTCATGTCCACCCTGTACACAAATGCTTTCAAGCGATTCACATGGATTACCCTGTGAGGGCTCCTGGGTGTTCCAAAGTCAACCAAGTAGGTGACCTCTCCCTTCTTCTCAATGATAGGATAGGGTCCACTCCATTTGTCCTGGAGTGCTGCTGGGGCCACTGGCTCCAGTACCCACACCTTCTGTCCTGGTTGGAACTCTACCAGTACAGCCTTTTGGTCATGCCAAGCTTTCTGTAATTCTTGGCTGGCCTCCAGGTTTTTGGATGCTCTTTCCATGTATTCAGCCATCCTGGAGCGAAGACCAAGTACATAGTCCACTATGTCTAGTTTGGGCTTTTTGAGAGGTAACTCCCATCCTTCCTTCACCAAACACAATGGACCTCTCACAGGGTGGCCAAACAAAAGTTCAAAAGGGCTGTAGCCAACCCCCTTTTGTGGGACCTCTCTGTAAGCAAAGAGCAGGCAAGGTAAAAGAATGTCCCATTTCCGCCTGAGCTTCTCTGGTAATCCTTTTATCATGCCTTTAAGGGTCTTGTTAAATCTCTCCACAAGCCCATTGCACTGTGGATGATAGGGGGTGGTAAACTTATAGTTTACTCCACACTCCTTCCACATTGCTTTCAGATAGCTAGACATAAAGTTCGTGCCTCTATCTGATAGTACCTCCTTTGGAAAGCCCACTCTTGAGAAAACTGCAATGAGGGCTTTTGCCACCACAGGTGCTGTGGTGGTCCTTAGGGGAATAGCCTCTGGATACCTGGTGGCATGATCCACTACCACCAGTATAAATCTGTTCCCAGATGCTGTTTGGGGGTCCATTGGACCCACAATATCAATTCCAACTCTTTCAAAGGGAACCCCCACCACAGGTAGTGGTATTAGGGGGGCCTTTGTTGTGCCACCTGACTTACCACTGGCTTGGCAAGTGACACAGGAGCGACAAAACTCCTTGACATTTTCTGACATATGAGGCCAGTGAAAGTGTGAAACAAGCCTGTCCCACGTCTTGTTCTGGCCTAAGTGTCCTGCAAGGGGAATATCATGGGCCAAGGTAAGAAGGAACCCCCTAAACTGCAGAGGTATGACCAACCTCTTGGTCATGCCAGGCTTGGGGTCTCTAGCCTCTGAGTAAAGGAGTCCATCATCCCAATACACAGTATGGGTACCTTGGGCATCCCCAGCAGCCTCAGCAGCAGCCTGCTGTCTGAGGGGTTCAAGGGAAGGGCAATCTAATTGAGCCTGCCTCAGGTCTGCCCTTGAGGGTCCCCCTGTCCCCAGAAACTCAACCTGGTCAGGTTCAAGTTCCTCAGAGACAGTCTCCTCTTGGACTGCAGAATCAGTTTCCTCTGAAACTTGATCCTCAACCTGGCGCAAGGTGGAAGGCTCAGCCTTTCCTCTCTTGCTCCTTCTCTTGGGTTGTGGTTGGTTGTAGGAAGGTGGCTACCTGACTATGGTTACCCCGGATTTTTTGCCTGTGTTTAGCTGGTTTTTTGACTTAGTTGACCAGGTTCCCTGCTAATCAGGGCCCCAGGCCATCTGCTCTCTCTGTAAAATGGATTCCATGTACCCTAGGTACATACCACAATTGGAAATGGACTCCTTGTCAGCCCCTGTATAATGCACTATAGGTGCCCAGGGCATAGGGGCCACCAAGGCCTACCAGGGACTGCAGCATATCTTTTGCCACCCCTGGCTGGTTCTTAAATTGACACAACTGGCTGATCACTCAGCTGGGGTAAGGTGGTGTAATCACCCCTTGCTTAGATATAGTATACCTATATCTAAACCTATATCTGGACACATATTAACCTGTGAGCCACTCCTATGGAAGGCCTCATCAATCCTGGAGGCAGAGTGCGTGGTTTCATGTGAGATGGAGCTCTAGCATGAGCTGAGCCTGTCTGCAGCTGTCGGGAACAACTCCCTAAGCTGTTTCAGGATAATGCCATACCATATACTCGTAAGTGCCTTATAATCCTCGCGGTTATATAGCAACTCTGGTTTGGCTTTATCAAAACATGTCGTGTAAGGTGTCATACGATTTGGAATACTATCCCCTCGCCAGTTCTGGCGACGGGGATAGCATTCCACCCCTCTAGAGGGGTAAGACATGTTACTTTACTTAAATGCGGTTAATTTCTCCAAAGACCTTAGATCCACAAAATGGATGCCTCTGCCACAGACAAGAGTCTGGACCCCTGCAGCTGACCGAAACTCAGCCAAATGGGGCCTGGACAAAGGGTTTCCTGTCACAGGAGGGTGTCACCGCCCTCCAGACAGGAGATAGTGGATTGTAGCAGGGAGGTTTGAAAGAAACCAGACACTGCTTGGGGCGCACAAGGCTGCCCCTTGCATAATCCGGCCAAACCGGTTCTGGGGCACTCCAGCCCTCGTGCCAGGGCGGCCTGGATCAAAGGAAGGGGGTGTATCCACCCACTTCCTGGGTCCCACCCATAGGGGGGGACCTAGCAGGTAATCACGCCCCCCAGATTCGAATAAGAGTGGGAGCAGTGCCAATGCACATCAGATTTCCTGAAAGAAACATTAGAAACAAAACTCTGGACCCTTGGACCTCCTACTCAACGTGGAAGCCCGAAGAATCTCCCTTGTGGTCAAGGAGTGACCACCCTGCAGCAGCAGGCACCATCCAGCCCTCGACGTCTACTTTGTTGCAGTTCCCGCCGGAACTCAAGCGACAGAGATCAACGAGATCAAGCTTGCCTGCCTTCCAACAGCCCGATCCACAGTCCCAGCAGAGCTGAGACCCGTGGAGGCGACCGGAAGCGTGGGGCACGCCATCTTGAATTGACCACGAGACGCTGACCGTGCAGCCCACGAGTGACCCTCGAAGCTGTGCACCGGGGTTTGAGAAGCCCCCACCCTGAGCCACTCTTGAAACGAAGTTCAGCCCTCCACACTCGACGAGTGCTGCGTGGGGCCCTTCTGCTCCATTTGGCTGAACGCGTTGGCCCGGTCACTTGCCAGCTGGCTAGTGGTCCCTGTGCCGATGAAACTACAAAGACGACTCGTGAATCTGGTTGCTCCAGATCCACACCAGCTCCCCTGAAAAGGAGCCCCCACTCTGACCTTCCTGGTTCGAGTGAGAAGCAATCTCCCGGTTCCGCGTGGATTGCGTTTGCCAAGTGTTGTTTGCTCCAATCTTGAAGCCGACAGCGCAGACGGCGAGAGCCTGCGTGGGACAGATCGTGACCTGCTCCTGGACGTCGCAGATGCCCCAGAGCCCACGTGACAGCGGAGAGAAGCTCCTCGACGACCACCTGATTGCGCCCAACATTGCCTGGTTCCGTCCTGGTTCCACCCTGGTCACTGCTGAGTGACCCAGACTCTGTCTCCTCTGCTTTCAGGTACCCTTCGACTTGAGTCCACCCTTGGACTCCACTGGACACTTCACTTTCAACCCGCCTGCAGCCCTTTCAGCTTCAAGCACCAAGAGCCTGCGTGTCAAAACCCGACGCCACTTCAACCCTGTGCACCCACTTCCTGTGGGTGAGGTAACTTTGCTCCGCCGGTGTTCCCACACTGGTACACATCTCTAGGGTCTGTGTCTTAAGTTTTGTTCCTCTAGGTTCAGCGGAAGTGTCCTAAAACTCTAACTTTACACTTTTTACACACCATTGGTTAACATTGGTGCATGCGTGCGCTTTCCGCACTGCTCCCGAATCCCAAGGCCCATTCCCGACTTCAGCATTGCTTGTCCCGACTGCTCCCAGCGATTCCCTAGGCCCTAGGCCTAACCACTGCTCGAGTGGCATCTCTTATACCACTTGTTTAGTATATGGTTTGAGTGGCCCCCTGCCCTCATCCATAATTGTGCAACTTGTATGTTTAAACAGTGCTTTTGATTTAACGCTTGTGCCCCTTTATTCATAAAGAATACTGGGGATTGTTTTTAGTAATAAACACATATATTTTTATAATATATACTTGTGTGGTGTCCTTTCATTTGATATTACAGGATTGTATGTGGTAAAACAGCTCGCTTAACACGACCTCTTAAGTTAAGCCTTTAGGCTGCTTAGTCCATGCTACCCCTAGGATAGCTTGTCTAATAAGGTTGACTTACAACCAGACACCATAAGGGATTGTTTGGTCTGATAATAGGTGGTTCCAGAATTGGAAACATCACCTATCAGGCCAACTTCTCACATTGGTGAGCAGCGGTGCGGATTTGAGCTTGCTGTTGTTTTACCATTGCAATCTTTGTATCAAATTGAAAGATCACATCAAGTACCTCTAGGTACATATAAATCAAAAGCTTAGCATATCAAGTTCTACTGAACTTAGTAGTTGTAGATTAAAGGGATTAGCACACCCTGACTACAACTCACTAGCAAGGTACAGTAGGAAAACACTTAGTGTAGGTAAGTGCACCACTTACACCTCACTAGCAGTCATGTCTGACACAGGAAAAGCCTCAGGGTCTGCTCCTGTGACAGTTGACCTTACCAAGGCAACTTCCAGCTATGACAAGTTAACCCGAAAGGACTTGGTTGCCTTGTGCATTTCAAGAGGGTTAAAAAGGGGCAGAAGTCCCACCTGCCAAATCCTGATAGACATCCTAGAACAGGATGACTTAGAAAGGGCGAAGGAAGCTTCCCTAGAGACAGGAGATGGAGTGAACCCCCCTGTAACTGATCCCCCTCAGGAGGAAGGAGAAGAGGAAGAAGAAGAGGAGGAGGAGGACTCAGAAGTAGAGGACCCAGAAGATCAGGATCAGAGGGGTAGCCAGGTCCAAGTTGCCAGGCTTAACCAGGCCAACTTAGACCTACTGGGAAATGGAGAGGGCCAGCACCTCCCCAGATCCAACCATGTCATTCTCCCAGGCAACAGAAGAGTGAGATCTCCCTCAGGGGACTCTCATATTTCTAGTGCCTCAAGAGAATCACAGAGAGGCATGACTGCTTCTCAAAAGCTAGAGCATAGGGCCAGAATGAGGGCTGTCAAACTCCAAATAGAGAGGGAGGAGGTAGCCTTGGCTCAAGCTAGACTTGCCTTGGCAAGAGAGCAAACATTGTGTGGCTTAGATGCCACTGGTGGCAGCAATATTCCTAAAGAGAAACCCAGGTCCTATGATAGTAGAAACCTGACAAAGATTGTGCCCCCCTACAAGGAAGGGGATGACATCCACAAATGGATAACTGCTCTTGAGAGAGCCTGCATGGTACAGCAGGTTCCTGAGGAACAGTGGGCATCAATCTTATGGTACTCCTTTTCAGAGAAAGGGAGAGATAAGCTCCTCACTGTTAGACATGAGGATGCAAACAATTACAAAGTCCTGAAGAGTGTTCTGATAGATGGGTTTGGCTTAACCACTGAACAGTACAGGTTGAAGTTCAGAGACACCCAGAAGACACAGACTCAGGACTGGACTGATTTTGTTGATTGTGCAACTAAGGCTCTGGAGGGTTGGCTGCATGGCAGCAAAGTACATGATTTTACAGGATTGTATAATTTGATTATGAGGGAGCAGATCCTAAGTAATTGTCAGAACCAGCTCTTACACCAGCACCTGGTGGACTCTGATCTGACCTCTCCCCAAGAATTGGGAAAGAAGGCAGACAAATGGGTCAGAACCAGGATTAGGCCTAAGAATCAGGACAGTAACCAGAAGAAGGAGTCTACCAAGCCTCAAGATAAGGGTGGGGATAAAAATAAAGAAAAGACTTCCCCAGGGCCCCAAAACTCCAAGGATGGGGGTGGGTCCCAAGACACTTCTTCAACTGAGAAAAAGCCTTATTGTTATGCCTGTAAACAGGTTGGGCATTACAAAACAGACAACTGTTGTCCCAAGAATAACAATAAAGAAAATATACCTCCAAAGCCAGCTCCAACACCTCCTGTTACTGTCAGCAGTAACCCCCCAGGAAGTGGGAGCACACCCAGGAATCTGGGTGGGTTTACTTTTGGAGCCCAGGAGGACCCTGGCCTATCCAGGTCCCCCTCCCCAAATGATCTTGTTTATGAGACTGGCAGGGGGTTTGCCAACTTCTCTGATTGCCCAAATACTTTGAGCAAGTATAGACAAGAACCCATCATCAATGGTTTGAAAGTTGAAGCTTTTAGAGACACAGGGGCTAGCATCACCATGGTGGCTGACTGTATAGTCCCCTCTAAGCAACTTTTACCTGGTGCCACATACCAGGTAACAAACATTGATGGCATCCAAACAAATCATCCCATGGCAGTAGTAAGTCTCAGCTGGGGAGGTGTCATTGGCCCAAAGAGAGTGGCAGTGTCATCAAACTTGCCTGTAGACTGCCTACTTGGTAATGATTTGGAAATCTCAGCCTGGGCTGAGGTTGAACAGGAAATCCATTCTAGAATGGTAAATTCCAATGGAAAGGTTAGTGGGGCTGTAATGGCTACAGCCCCAATCCAAGATGTCCTTCCTGAAAAGGTTGGTAGGGCTGAGAAACTCTCTACCCCATCTTTAGCAAAAGCTCTTCCTGAACAGAATAGCAAAGCTGTTATGATAACAGCAGAAACCCAAACTGAGTCTCCTCCTGAAAAGGTTGGTGGGGCTGTGATGGCCACAGCCCAAACTCAAACTGATATGTGTGTTGTGAAGCCTGAAATGATGGATAACTCCACACAAACTGAGAGCATGGAGGAGGAAGAGAAATCTCCCCCTCACCAGACTTTAGGACAGGATCAGCCTCCTCAGGGAACTGATCTTACCCCTGATGAAGGAGCTGCCCCAGAGGTGGTTGGGCCTAGCCTGACAGAACCTCTGATGTCAGTGGACCCTTCTCAGGTGGGTCCCAGTCTGGAGCAGGTAACCTGCCCCTCTCTACCTTGCCTTAGCCAGCCCAGGGCTGCAGAGGACAAGAAGGACAGTGAGACCCAGAGGGCCCCCTGTCAAATAAAGCACCCCCATCAACAGATTAGGGGCACCAAAACTAGTAGCCCTAGTGAGGTGAAAACTTTAAAAACTCCCGAGGGAGCCCCCTTAAAAACAGTTAGGGACCTCCCACAGATGGATTCTGTTGGGCACAGCCAAACCTGGGACCCAAAGGGCCCAAACCTGAACTGTCCCTCCAGCAAGCCAAACAGAGGGACCCAGCCTCCAGCTTTAGGTAGCCAGAGGTTGACCCTGAGAGCACAGTGCAACTCAGTTAAAGAAAGAAAGGCACACATGGTGGAAGATAATTGGAGGAAGCTAAGCCCTAAATTAGTAGAGCCTCACTTCAATACTCCATATCCAAACCAGCCTTTAACTTTGCATAAACACACCCAAGGTAGTGATTCCCTATGGTGGAGACCCTCTAATACCCCAAGGGTGAGGGACTGCTTAGTGGACCATGAGACAGGGGGTACCCATGCTAGTGCAGGTACTTCCTTATATGGCCACTCAGGCAATATAGGCTTACCTGGCCAAGGATAGCCTTATCTCCTTTCGTTTGGGGGGGGGGTTATGTAGGAAGGTGGCTACCTGACTATGGTTACCCCGGATTTTTTGCCTGTGTTTAGCTGGTTATTTGACTTAGTTGACCTGGTTCCCTGCTAATCAGGGCCCCAGGCCATCTGCTCTCTTTGTAAAATGGATTCCATGTACCCTAGGTACATACCACAATTGGAAATGGACTCCTTGTCAGCCCCTGTATAATGCACTATAGGTGCCCAGGGCATAGGGGCTACCAAGGCCTACCAGGGACTGCAGCATATCTTTTGCCACCCCTGGCTGGTTCTTACATTGACACAACTGGCTGATCACTCAGCTGGGGTAAGGTGGTGTAATCACCCCTTGCTTAGATATAGTATACCTATATCTAAACCTATATCTGGACACATATTAACCTGTGAGCCACTCCTATGGAAGGCCTCATCAATCCTGGAGGCAGAGTGCGTGGTTTCATGTAATATGGAGCTCTAGCATGAGCTGAGCCTGTCTGCAGCTGTCGGGAACAACTCCCTAAGCTGTTTCAGGATAATGCCATACCATATACTCTTAAGTGCCTTATAATCCTCGCGGTTATATAGCAACTCTGGTTTGGCTTTATCAAAACATGTCGTGTAAGGTGTCATACGATTTGGAATACTATCCCCTCGCCAGTTCTGGCGACGGGGATAGCATTCCACCCCTCTAGAGGGGTAAGACATGTTACTTTACTTAAATGCGGTTAATTTCTCCAAAGACCTTAGATCCACAAAATGGATGCCTCTGCCACAGACAAGAGTCTGGACCCCTGCAGCTGACCGAAACTCAGCCAAATGGGGCCTGGACAAAGGGTTTCCTGTCACAGGAGGGTGTCACCGCCCTCCAGACAGGAGATAGTGGATTGTAGCAGGGAGGTTTGAAAGAAACCAGACACTGCTTGGGGCGCACAAGGCTGCCCCTTGCATAATCCGGCCAAACCGGTTCTGGGGCACTCCAGCCCTCGTGCCAGGGCGGCCTGGATCAAAGGAAGGAGGTGTATCCACCCACTTCCTGGGTCCCACCCATAGGGGGGGACCTAGCAGGTAATCACGCCCCCCAGATTCGAATAAGAGTGGGAGCAGTGCCAATGCACATCAGATTTCCTGAAAGAAACATTAGAAACGAAACTCTGGACCCTTGGACCTCCTACTCAACGTGGAAGCCCGAAGAATCTCCCTTGTGGTCAAGGAGTGACCACCCTGCAGCAGCAGGCACCATCCAGCCCTCGACGTCTACTTTGTTGCAGTTCCCGCCGGAACTCGAGCGACAGAGATCGACGAGATCAAGCTTGCCTGCCTTCCAACAGCCCGATCCACAGTCCCTGCAGAGCTGAGACCCGTGGAGGCGACCGGAAGCGTGGGGCACGCCATCTTGAATTGACCACGAGACGCTGACCGTGCAGCCCACGAGTGACCCTCGAAGCTGTGCACCGGGGTTTCAGAAGCCCCCACCCTGAGCCACTCTTGAAACGAAGTTCAGCCCTCCACACTCGACGAGTGCTGCGTGGGGCCCTTCTGCTCCATTTGGCTCAATGCGTTGGCCCGGTCACTTGCCAGCTGGCTAGTGGTCCCTGTGCCGACGAAACTACGAAGACGACTCGTGAATCTGGTTGCTCCAGATCCACACCAGCTCCCCTGAAAAGGAGCCCCCACTCTGACCTTCCTGGTTCGAGTGAGAAGCAATCTCCCGGTTCCGCGTGGATTGCGTTTGCCAAGTGTTGTTTGCTCCAATCTTGAAGCCGACAGCGCCGACGGCGAGAGCCTGCGTGGGACAGATCGTGACTTGCTCCTGGACGTCGCAGATGCCCCAGAGCCCACGTGACAGTGGAGAGAAGCTCCTCGACGACCACCTGATTGCGCCCGACATTGCCTGGTTCCGTCCTGGTTCCACCCTGGTCACTGCTGAGTGACCCAGACTCTGTCCCCTCTGCTTTCAGCTACCCTTCGACTTGAGTCCACCCATGGACTCCACCGGACACTTCACTTTCAACCCGCCTGCAGCCCTTTCAGCTTCAAGCACCAAGAGCCTGCGTGTCAAAACCCGACGCCACTTCGACCCTGTGCACCCACTTCCTGTGGGTGAGGTAACTTTGCTCCGCCGGTGTTCCCACACTGGTACACATCTCTAGGGTCTGTGTCTTAAGTTTTGTTCCTCTAGGTTCAGCGGAAGTGTCCTAAAACTCTAACTTTACACTTTTTACGCACCATTGGTTAACATTGGTGCATGCATGCGCTTTCCGCACTGCTCCCGAATCCCGAGGGCCATTCCCGACTTCAGCATTGCTTGTCCCGACTGCTCCCAGCGATTCCCTAGGCCCTAGGCCTAACCACTGCTCGAGTGGCATCTCTTATACCACTTGTTTAGTATAGGGTTTGAGTGGCCCCCTGCCCTCATCCATAATTGTGCAACTTGTATGTTTAAACAGTGCTTTTGATTTAACGCGTGTGCCCCTTTATTCATAAAGAATACTGGGGATTGTTTTTAGTAATAAACACATATTTTTATAATATATACTTGTGTGGTGTCCTTTCATTTGATATTACAGGATTGTATGTGGTAAAACAGCTCGCTTAACACAACCTCTTAAGTTAAGCCTTTAGGCTGCTTAGTCCATGCTACCCCTAGGATAGCTTGTCTAATAAGGTTGACTTACAACCAGACACCATAAGGGATTGTTTGGTCTGATAATAGGTGGTTCCAGAATTGGAAACATCACCTATCAGGCCAACTTCTCACATTGGTCTATTGTTCCAAGATCCACCACTGATTCAGGAAGGCACTTCTTAGCCTGAGACCTTGTCACTGCAAGGACATGCTCTGAAATCCCTAGCATTTCTGCATGAGTCCTGTACTCCACTTCTGACCACGCTGAGCTTTCAAGATCATTGCCTAACAGACAGTCTACTGGAAGGTCTGCACTCACAACAACTTTCTTTAGGCTATTTACCCCTCCCCAGGAGAAGTTCACAACTGCTACACTATGGGAAGTAGTGCAGTTGCTTGCATTGGTCACTAGGTAACTTTCACCTAGTACAATCTGTCCAGGGTCCACAAAGTCAGGTGTCACCATTGTGACACTGGCACATGTGTCCCTGTAGGCCTGAGCCAGTTTCTCATTAATTAAGGGAGTCTGCCTATATTTGCCCAGGTTACTGGGACTTACTGCAGTGGGCAAATCTATGTCCACATCATACAGGAGAACTGCCTGTGTAGGGGTTCTGACTAGGCCAGATCCTACTTCAATACCCAGGGTCAACCCAGCTACACCCTTGGACTGTGTTCCACCACTGCTTACTGTACTAGGGGTTGCAGTTGCTTTAGGAGCTGGAGTGGTGGGGACTGGATTTGCCTTGGTGCATTCACTGCCCCAGTGTGAAACTGATTTGCAGGTATTACACCAAGGTGTCTTTGGACCTTTGTTCTTCTTCTTCTTGTTTCCATTTTGGGAACCACCCTCCTTACTATTAGTTTGGGGGCCTGAAGACTTCTGGTCTTTTTCTTTATCTTCCTGATTACCACCCTTCTGGTCTGTTTTCTTCTGGTCACCACCTTGGTTCTGGGGTTTCTGCTTAATCCTTGTTCTGACCCATTTGTCCGCCTTCTTTCCCAATTCTTGGGGAGAGGTCAGATCAGAGTCAATAAGGTATTGATGCAACAGCTGGTGTGTACAGTTATTAAGGATCTGCTCTCTCATCATAAGATTGTACAATCCTGTATAGTCTGAAACTTTACTTCCCTGCAACCAACCCTCCAAAGCCTTAGTGGCACACTCAACGAAATCAGTCCAGTCTTGAGTCTGTGCTTTTTGGGTGTCTCTGAACAACAACCTGTATTGCTCAGTGGTTAGGCCAAACCCTTCAATAAGAGCACTCTTCAAAACAGAGTAGTTTTTGGCATCCTCAGGTCTAACTGTGAGGAGCCTGTCCCTCCCTTTCTCAGAAAAGGAGTACCATAAAATTGCAGCCCACTGGTCCTGAGGAACCTGCTGTACCATGCAGGCTCTCTCCAGAGCAGTCATCCATTTGTGGATGTCATCCCCTTCTTTGAAGGGGGGCACAATTTTTGTCAGGTTTCTATTGTCATAGCCCCTGTCTTTTTCTCTTGGAAAATTGCTGCCACCAGTGGCATCTAAGCCACTTAATTTCTGCTCTCTTGCCAAGGCAAGTCTAGCTTGAGCCAAGGCTACCTCCTCCCTCTCTATCTGGAGTTTGACAGCCCTCATTCTAGCCCTATGCTCTAGCTTTTGAGAAGCAGTCATGCCTCTCTGTGATTCCCTTGAGGCACTAGTAATATGAGAGTCCCCTGAGGGAGATCTCACTCGTCTGTTGCCTGGGAGAATGACATGGTGGGATCTGGGGAGGTGCTGGCCCTCTCCATTTCCCAGTAGGTCTAAGTTGGCCTGGTTAAGCCTGGCAACTTGGACCTGGCTACCCCTCTGATCCTGATCTTCTGGGTCCTCTACTTCTGAGTCCTCCTCCTCTTCTTCTTCTTCCTCTTCCTCCTGAGGGGGATCAGTTACAGGGGGGTTCACTCCATCTCCTGTCTCTAGGGAAGCTTCCTTCGCCCTTTCTAAGTCATCCTGTTCTAGGATGTCTATTAGGATTTGGCAGGTGGGACTTCTGCCCCTTTTTAACCCTCTTGAGATGCACAAGGCAACCAAGTCCTTTCGGGTTAACTTGTCATAGCTGGAAGTTGCCTTGGTAAGGTCAACTGTCACAGGAGCAGACCCTGAGGCTTTTCCTGTGTCAGACATGACTGCTAGTGAGGTGTAAGTGGTGCACTTACCTACACTAAGTGTTTTCCTACTGTACCTTGCTAGTGAGTTGTAGTCAGGGTGTGCTAATCCCTTTAATCTACAACTACTAAGTTCAGTAGAACTTAATATGCTAAGCTTTTGATTTATATGTACCTAGAGGTACTTGATGTGATCTTTCAATTTGATACAAAGATTGCAATGGTAAAACAACAGCAAGCTCAAATCCGCACCGCTGCTCACCAATGTGAGAAGTTGGCCTGATAGGTGATGTTTCCAATTCTGGAACCACCTATTATCAGACCAAACAATCCCTTATGGTGTCTGGTTGTAAGTCAACCTTATTAGACAAGCTATCCTAGGGGTAGCATGGACTAAGCAGCCTAAAGGCTTAACTTAAGAGGTCGTGTTAAGCGAGCTGTTTTACCACATACAATCCTGTAATATCAAATGAAAGGACACCACACAAGTATATATTATAAAAATATATGTATTTATTACTAAAATCAATCCCCAGTATTCTTTATGAATAAAGGGGCACAAGCGTTAAATCAAAAGCACTGTTTAAACATACAAAGTTGCACAATTATGGATGAGGGCGGGGGGCCACTCAAACCATATACTAAACAAGTGGTATAAGAGATGCCACTCGAGCAGTGGTTAGGCCTAGGGCCTAGGGAATCGCTGGGAGCAGTCGGGACAAGCAATGCTGAAGTCGGGAATGGCCCTCGGGATTCGGGAGCAGTGCGGAAAGCGCACGCATGCACCAATGTTAACCAATGGTGCGTAAAAAGTGTAAAGTTAGAGTTTTAGGACACTTCCGCTGAACCTAGAGGAACAAAACTTAAGACACAGACCCTAGAGATGTGTACCAGTGTGGGAACACCGGCGGAGCAAAGTTACCTCACCCACAGGAAGTGGGTGCACAGGGTCGAAGTGGGGGCTCCTTTTCAGGGGAGCTGGTGTGGATCTGGAGCAACCAGATTCACAAGTCGTCTTCGTAGTTTCGTCGGCACAGGGACCACTAGCCAGCTGGCAAGTGATCGGGCCAACGCGTTGAGCCAAATGGAGCAGAAGGGCCCCACGCAGCACTCGTCGAGTTTGGAGGGCTGAACTTCGTTTCAAGAGTGGCTCAGGGTGGGGGCTTCTCAAACCCCGGTGCACAGCTTCGAGGGTCACTCGTGGGCTGCACGGTCAGCGTCTCGTGGTCAATTCAAGATGGCGTGCCCCACGCTCCCGGTCGCCTCCACGGGTCTCAGCTCTGCAGGGACTGTGGATCGGGCTGTTGGAAGGCAGGCAAGCTTGATCTCGTCGATCTCTGTCGCTCGAGTTCCGGCGGGAACTGCAACAAAGTAGACGTCGAGGACTGGATGGTGCCTGCTGCTGCAGGGTGGTCACTCCTTGACCACAAGGGAGATTCTTCGGGCTTCCACGTTGAGTAGGAGGTCCAAGGGTCCAGAGTTTCGTTTCTAATGTTTCTTTCAGGAAATCTGATGTGCATTGGCACCGCTCCCACTCTTATTCGAATCTGGGGGGCGTGATTACCTGCTAGGTCCCCCCCTATGGGTGGGACCCAGGAAGTGGGTGGATACACCCCTTTCCTTTGATCCAGGCCGCCCTGGCACGAGGGCTGGAGTGCCCCAGAACCGGTTTGGCCGGATTATGCAAGGGGCAGCCTTGTGCGCCCCAAGCAGTGTCTGGTTTCTTTCAAACCTCCCTGCTACAATCCACTATCTCCTGTCTGGAGGGCGGTGACACCCTCCTGTGACAGGAAACCCTTTGTCCAGGCCCCATTTGGCTGAGTTTCGGTCAGCTGCAGGGGTCCAGACTCTTGTCTGTGGCAGAGGCATCCATTTTGTGGATCTAAGGTCTTTGTAGAAATTAACCGCATTTAAGTAAAGCAACATGTCCTACCCCTCTAGAGGGGTGGAATGCTATCCCCGTCGCCAGAACTGGCGAGGGGATAGTATTCCAAATCGTATGACACCTTACACGACATGTTTTGATAAAGCCAAACCAAAGTTGCTATATAACCGCGAGGATTATAAGGCACTTAAGAGTATATGGTATGGCATTATCCTGAAACAGCTTAGGGAGTTGTTCCCGACAGCTGCAGACAGGCTCAGCTCATGCTAGAGCTCCATCTCACATAAAACCACGCACTCTGCCTCCAGGATTGATGAGGCCTTCCATAGGAGTGGCTCACAGGTTTACATGTGTCCAGATATAGGTTTAGATATAGGTATACTATATCTAAGCAAGGGGTGATTACACCACCTTACCCCAGCTGAGTGAACAGCCAGTTGTGTCAATTTAAGAACCAGCCAGGGGTGGCAAAAGATATGCTGCAGCCCCTGGTAGGCCTTGGTGGCCCCTATGCCCTGGGCACCTATAGTGCATTATACAGGGGCTGACAAGGAGTCCATTTCCAATTGTGGTATGTGCCTATAGCACATGTGTCAGTAATTTAGTGAGAGAACAGCAGGCTGGGGGTCTGATCAGCAGGCCCACAGCCTCAGTAGTCGAAAACCAGTGAAGCAAAAAGCAAAAATTTGGGGTGACCATAGGATAGCAGACCCTACTCTCCTACACCCCTGGACAGGCCACTCCTCCTCTGCACCCCTGGACAGGCCTCACCTCCTCTGCCCCTTACCCGGACAGGCGTCTCCTCTGCATCCCTGGACATGCCTCTCCTCCTCTGAACCCCTCTCCTCCTCTGCACCCCCATGGACAGGCCCCTCCTCCTCTGTACCCCTCTGCACCCATGGACAGGCCTTTCCTCCTCTGTACCCCTGGACAGGCCTTCCCTCCTCTGCACCCCTGGACAGGCATCTCCTCCTCTGGCCCCTGGACAGGCCTCACCTCCTCTGCACCCCTGGACAGGCCTTTCCTCCTCTGGACAGCCCTCTCCTCCTCTGCACCCCTGGACAGGCCTCTCCTCCTATGCCCCCCTGGACAGGCCTCACCTCCTCGGCACCCCTGGACAGGCCTCTCCTCCTCTGCACCCCTGGACAGGCCTCACCTCCTTCGCACCCTTGGACAGGCTTCACCTCCTCTGCACCCCTGGACAGGCCTCTCCTCCTATGCACCCCTAGACAGGCCTCTCCTCCTCTCCACCCCTGGACAGGCCTCACCTCCTCTGCACCTCTGGCAAGGCCTCTCCTCCTCTGCCCCTCCTCTGGACAGACCTCTCCTCCTCTGCCCCTCCTCTGGACAGGCCTCTCCTCCTCTGCACCCTTGGACAGGCCTCACCTCCTTTGCACCTCTGGACAGGCCTCACCTCATCTGCAACCCTGGACAGGCCTCACCTCCTCTGCACCCCTGGACAGGCCTCACCTCCTATGCACCCCTGGACAGGCCTCACCTCCTCAGTACCCCTGGATAGGTCTCACCTCCTCTGCACCCCTGGAATGGTGTCTCCTCCTGTGCCCCCCTGGACAGGCCTCCCCTCGTCTGCCCTCTGGACCGGCCTCTCCTCCTCTGCACCCCTGGACAGGCCTCACTTCCTCTGCCCCCTGGACAGGCCTCACCTCCGCTGCACTCCTGGACAGGAATTCCTCCTCTGCCCCTGGACAGGCCTTTCCTCCTCTCCTCCTCTGGACAGGCCTCTCCTCCTCTGCACCCCTGGACAGGCCTCACCTCCTTTGCCCCATGGACAGGCCTCTCCTCCTCTTATCCCTGGACAGGCCTCTCCTCCTCTACACCTCTGGACAGGCCTCAATTCCTCTGCTCCTCCTCTGCACAGGCCTCTCCTCCTCTGCCCCACCTCTGGACAGGCAGCTCCTCCTCTGCCCCTCCTCTGGACAGGCCTCTCGGTGAAGGATTCTCATTAAGGAAAGAGGAGCCCAGAGTTCATTCCACCCCATCCAGCGCCTCTGACTCTGCCCTGAGCATCGGGGCGCTATGCACAGGCCCCGAAGAGAGACACTGCTCCCCTGGACAGGCCTCTCCTCCTCTGGACAGGCCTCACCTCCTCTGTACCCCTGGAGAGGCCTCTCCTGCTCTGCACCTCCTCTGCACAGGCCTCTCCTCCTCGGCACCCCTGGATAGGCCTCTCCTCCTCTGCCCCTCCTCTGGACAGGCCTCTCCTCCTCCTCCCCTCCTCTGGACAGGCCTCTCGGCGAAGGATTTTCATTCAGGACAGAGGAGCCCAGAGTTCATTCCCAGTCCTCCTGCGACTCTGACTCTGCCCTGAGCCTCGGGGCGCTTTGCACAGGCCCCGAAGAGAGACACAGCTCCCCTGGACCTGCCCAGAGGCGCCCCTCGGGGGCAGGACTGTGGCTTGGACCGAGGCGCTTTAATCTCACACCCCAGACTCGAGGCGCTACACACGCTGCACATGTGCATCCGACCTCCTAATGAGAGAAATGAGGGAAATGTCCTGATCCATTTCCATCTTTCAGCCCCTTTAATGTATGGAATAGCGTCACTTGACAAGGTGAATCTATACTCTATAATCATTTTGCATTTTTCACCCCACCCCTCCCCCACGCAGACAGGAGTAAGAGTTAATACATCACATTCTTCCCAAAGTTCTTTACATTATTTCATGTAAGGCAATAAACTGCTTCCATCTCAAATTTACAATAGAATTTACTAAAAAAGACTAAAATAATCCCGGAAAAGAAGATTTATCCTAATGTGATTTGTGCAGATTCAATAAAGTGCAAATTCTTACTTCACCTTCAATCTCCACTTTGAGTTTGAATCCAGACACGTGGAGGGTCCCAGATTTTCATACCTTATTTAGGCTGATTCCTCCCTTTTCGCCTATATATGGCTGTTTCTAAACATTGCTAACCACCTGCCACGCCATTGTTGAAAAGTCGGTGCATTAGCATCCACCCAGGCAGTCGCAATACACATTCGTAAAACCGCCATAGGAATAAAAATCAGTTCATGCCCTGCCCTACGCCGATTAGTCTCAAAAGTCCCGAGCAGGATTACACACTCAGGGGCTGATTCTGATGCGGGTTGGAAATGCTTCCCGACTGAATCGGGTTGGAAATGGTTTCCGACCCACTCAGATCGGGAAAGTCCGACCGACCAAGTACGATGCATCCAAATGCTTCCAGATACGATTTGATTGGACTCCTATTGACTTCAATGGGAGCACATGTACCTAACCGGTTAATAATTGGGCACTGGGTCGCTCCCGATACTTTTTGGAAGGAGCAAATGCCATTAGGAGGCCTTCCTAACCGCATCAGAATCAGGCCCTGGGTGGGAATGCTTTCCATCCCGCATCAGAATCAGCCCCTATGTGTTATTTCAATTTTTAACACTTCTGATAAAAACTTTATGATATCTTTATTACATTTCTGCAAAACCTGACATAATGCAAAAATATGAACACTCTCTGCATTACAGACTGCACAGCGAGGACAACATGTTCCCTTCCCTCAACCCCATTTCGAGATTTTGTCAGGTGTATCATACAAAAAGAAACACATTTTATAAAACTGTGCCGGTAACCTAGCAGATATCAAAACCGAATGCAATTACTCATGAGCATAAAAAATGTCTCGTCTGACACTGCTACCATCACCTGCCATTTTTTTTAGATTTGTCCATATCATCTGGGAGGGCCGCTTACTTTATTTTGGGTTATCCTTTCAATAATTTAAACTTTCCCAAATTTAGCCTGTCCCCCTCCTTTCCATTCAAGAAGATCTCTAATTTGAAGAAATTTAAATAAATCCCGCCAATTCAAAGTAAAATCTTCTTTCAGTTCTTCGAAGGATCGAAGACCAATGGGGGAAAAGAAACAGCCAATTCTATTTATTCCCGCTCTCTTGCATTTTCCCATTCAAGTGCCTCTAAATACTTCTGGGAGAGTAAAATTATTATGTAAGGTTGTGCGGAATGATAATCTACCAATTCCACAAGCTCTCCGTATGGTACTCCATGCTTTAAAAACACTAAAGTGGGTCTTGAACCGGACTGTCTTGCAGTAGCTGTCATGCAACTGATGCCACCGACAGCCACTGGTTTCTTTCCCTAATGTAAGTTCAAAGGGGAGGGGATCTTTACTGTCTGCCCATTGTCCATCATCATTCTTTAGCTCACTCCGCCACCCCAGTTCAGACATGGCTATATGCAAATCAGTCTGACCCTGTGCCTCATGGGAACAGTCCAGCCCCAACTGCCAAGCCATGTCTTCCCTGGACCGGAAGCAAGCATCCTCTGACCGGTTTCTGGCTAATCAGCCATCATCAGCCAGGATAGCTTGAATCCAGTGGCAAAGTGAGCAAGGGACCCACATCTGGACATACCCTGCCAACTTGCGGCCAACAAAGCGATACCAAAGGGGATGATGGACGGAGTGTTGAACATTGCAAGCACTCACCCCCAGTCAACTGATCTGGGTTTAATCCATCATCATTCTTTAGCTCACTCCGCCACCCCGGTTCAGACATGGCCATATGCCCTGAAGGCATGCCAAAGGCAAGCCAGTCTGCGCCCATCCATGCATGGACGATGCCCAGTGACAGGAACCCTGGTCCCTCCACTCTCACTACTACCTACTTCGACCCTCTGCACCCTCAATCCCAGCCACCCTTCCACATGCTGGTGCCTCACTGCCCCACACAACACCGAGGGAGCGTTCTCTTGCGCTTCCTGCAAGTTTCCATACACTTACCCACACCCAACACTCACCGCATCTGCACCAGCAGCACCCAAATCCCCACTCTCTCGCACACACAGTCCTGCAACGAGTCACACAACACTCCGCACTGACAAGCATGCTAATTAACATGCGCTCACTCACCAACCAAGCCACAGAGATCTGGGAGCTACTGCACAACGACACCCTGACCTACTTTTGCTCACGGAAACCTGGCTGAACCCTGCATCAGCACCTGGTATCACAACAGCCACGCCCCCCCCAGGTGTAAGATCACCAGGCAAGACAGACTTCACAAGCTCAGAGGCGGAATCACCATCAATCACAAGGACTCCATTAGCGACACCACCTCCAAAGACACAATATCACAGCCAACTTCACCCTAAGCGGCATTTTCATCTGCCGACCACCGGGACCGCACACAAACTACGCTGGCTCCATAATGGACATTGTCACACCACTAGCCCTGGACACTAGCAATTACATCCAACTCGGAGCCGTGAAGTTCTATCTAGAAGGCCACGCCAACTCCAACTAAAAATAAGACTTTGCAAGAGTAAAGGAACCAAACTAAGTCACTGGACACCTCCTGAATCCTATTTTCACCACCTTTGACAACATCAGATTCGAGGAGCCCTCACCAGTCTCCTGGACAGACCAAGCCCTCATCAAGTTCAGCATCCTGGTCTAACACACACACAACCACCAGACCAGCCCGCAAAAACAAGAACAGCCTCACCGACAAGGACTGGAACACTGCTCTCAACACCCCCTGGCCTGAACACAGCAACCAGCCTCCCCAAAGCCATGAAGAATTTCAACCATTGGATCACCTCCTGCGCCGACTCCCTTGCTCCCTCCAAAACTGCAATATAACAAGATCTAGACTGCAAGCTAGTTGGTACACAGGGGAACCAGACTGATGAAACGTCACTGCAAACAACTAGAGCGCAAATGAAGAATTAGTCAGGAAAATAAAGAGAGGAGCATGTTCAAATGCGCCCTGAGACCCTTCCACCAAATGATCCAGACCACAAAACGGGCCACTCTGACAGACTATATTGATGGTACCACCAACAGACGTAATCAAATCTTCACAATTGTGAAGGATTTCACCTCACCATCAGCCGCCTCCAACTCGATCACCCCCTCGCAGGACCGCTCTCAATTCTTCAGCCACAAAATCACTGCCATTTACAGCAACTTTAACCTGCTACCGGACCGGACAGGCCCAGTCCAACACTTCCCGATGTTATCCAAAGAACCAAAGCCAATACAATGGTCTGCCACCACCATGAAGTTCATCCTCTCAGGGGGCCCATCAGACCCCTGCCCCAGCAAGCATATTCCAGAGCACTGCAACACATCAGCACTATGCTCACAATCATTCCACCTTTTCTACAAGCTTAAGAATCCCGGTGGTGAGCACTCTAGGACCCGTACTCAGGCGAAGGACAACTATCTTGTGGAAAAGCCCACTAGCTTGCAAAGACCACCAAATGGCGGCCCGGTTGCAAACTCCCCTATGTTAAGTAATCTCTGCCTGGAATAGGCTCTGCATGTATGCAATCAGTATTGCCCGTGATAATTCTGTGATTTAATATGGGACTAATATTGCCAATTATTAAGTTCCAGAGAACGACCGTGCAACTACACTGCAATTCCCAAAAGCAGCGATTGCTGACCATGCTGGGTGTGGTTAGAGTATAAAAGGGGCCGGTTCAGAACCGCGTGATTACTATTCCAGGAAATGATCAAAGTAACCCCTTCTTTCCTGAGCTCCTGCGATAAACTGGATCACTCAGTTTTGTTGACGGAATTTGTTTGCCAATGTTTCTTCAGCTGAGCACTTTGGTGGTGAGTACGCTCGCCCTGCCACACTTCCGGCCTCCACTTGGGAGAGAGTGAAACCCCTGGTAAGGGCTGAGTCCGGCCTCCACTCGGAAGAGAGTGAAAGCCCTGGAAAGGCCTGAGTCCGGCCTCCAATTGGGAGAGAGTGAAACCACTGGTAAGGGCTGAGTCGGCCGAACTTTTTAGCATTGCAAGCCTCATCATAGTTGTGATTCTAACTCAAAGGAATAGACTAAATGTAACCTGATTTCTTGTCCTACCAGTAAAGACCATTATTAGCTGAAACAATTCCAGGGAAGGCAGCTCCATAGAGACAAACCCGTTTGGCTGAAGAATAAAGAACATGATTCATGAATATTATTGTTCAGTTCATATAACTATCTTTCGCAGCCAGATGACTTAACCTGGGGCGTTGAACTATTGAAGGTGAGGGAGAGAAAGGTTTAATGAAACTCTTTAGGTATTGTATCCTTGTAGCAGTGTCTAGAATCGGGTGTAGCTAAGGTGTTAAAAGGTTAGCGTTGAACAAGTGGCTTCACCTGATCACCTTTATCTTGTAGCCTAATTTTAAGAGAGCCGGTATAGAAACAGAAACCCTCTAAAAAGCAGAATAGAGAGAGAGAGAGTTCTAAGTTCACCAAACAGGGTAAAAAAAACTAATCCTTTAAAAGCGGGGGAAGTTTTCCGGGGAACTCAAAACTTAGGTTCCATCTGAATATTATGTATGCTTTCTTTTTGAAATCTCGCTCCTCGCAGTTCCTATCCCCTAAGCCCCTTTCCCTTGCCTGGCCACTCCAATACTCTGTGCTAATACAGCATTCAGAGTTGGTGGTGCCTGGGGGGGGATCTCTCAATGTTACTATAGACCCCAAGGAAGAACTGATTGAGAGAAAGACACCACTGTCCTCCCACTGCTGAAGAAACCCCTCAAACCCTTAAACGCTCGCCAAGCACAGGCCGATCTCCCTGCTACCATTCCCGGTTTACATCCTAGAGAAAATGGTCAACAGACACTTTGTAGAATACCTCAAGGACCACCAGCTCCTCAAAACCACTCAGTCTGGTTTGAGCCCCAACCACAGCTTGGAAACTGTCCACATCCCAGCCATGGATGACATCTGCATGACTCTGGACGCAAGAGACATGGTGATCTCATTCTCCTGGCCCTCTCTGTAGAGTTTGAGACAGTCTCACACCCCATCCTTTTCCAACGCCTCCAGGAGATCAGAATCCAACGAGACGCACTCCGATGGATCTGCTTCTTCCTGACTTGAAGAACAAAGTCAGTCATCCTGTCACCGTACACGTTGCATGCCGGTGACCATGTCTGCTGAGTTCCACGCAGATCTTCCCGGAGCCCGACCCTCTTCAATGCATTCATGATCCCTTTAGCTAGAATCATCCACTCTCATAACTTCAAAGTCCTCTCCTATCCTGACACACAACTGTCTCTTATGGCCAAGACGCCCAGTACCCAGATGAAGTTTTATTCCTGTTTGACTGGAATTGCCCACTGGATGAAGATCAACTGTCTAAAATACTGACGGACTTAAACCATGATCTTCGGGAAAAGAACGTCAGCGTGGGACTCCACCTGGTGGCTAATAAAGATAGGACGAACATCTACCCTCACCACCCATGCCAAGAATCCCAGGATCATCATAGACAGCAAACCTTGACCCGCCCGGTCAACGCAATCGCCTCCAAATGCTTCAACTCCCTCCACATCCTCTGCAAGAACTTAAAGTGGATCCTCACAGAATGCAGAAAGACCGTCACCCATGCACTCATAACGAGCAGACTGGACTACGGCAACGCCCTCGATGCCGGAATCAACAAAACCCTGCTACACAAACTCCAGACCAACCAGAACACCTCAGCCAGACTCGTCCTCTGAATCATATTCTAGTATGGGGACCTTCAAATTTAGAGATGTACAAATAACAGTTTTGTAAATTGGCCATTGTGACAGAAATTCACAGATGAAAATGTTGTCACAAATGGCATTTTTGTCCTACTCATTTTCAATATTTCGTTATTTCAACAGTCAGCATATTTGGGAAAATCTTGAGGGATCTACACATATGACCCCTTTCTGAATTCTGAATTGTGTCTATTTTCATAAATCTGCAGCTTTCCTGGATCCCCTCCCCCCCCCTGGGTTTCACAGTGGATTACACCAAAAACTGGAAGAAAGTTGAGAGCACAAAAAATAGGCAAAATGGGCTAAAACTGTTGTAAAAAACAGTTTTTGTCCCTAGAAGCTGGGAAGATGGTGACCTTAGCACAGCAAATGTATGATGATGTCATTTATAGGAAAAAACTGTTATCTCTGGAGCACTTTTTCCCTATTTTTTCAAAAAATTTAAATTTTTGCTATATTTTGCCTTTTTCCTGGGTCCCCTCCAGGGCAATCCAAAAACCCTGGGTACCTTTACAATCCCCTGGATGTTAGACATAAGAGGGTGCCAAATTTGCCATGGGTACCTTTTGTGAAAAAAAGTTATGTACCCTAAGCACAAACTACCCAAAATATGTTAAAAGAAAGTGCTCAGCACGTGGGGGAGGGGAGAGAGAGGGGCCAGAATTTAAGGGGTCAATGTGAGCAGTTAACAAACATTTCAGGTAGATCTATTTTCCAGAGCGAACAATTAGGGGAATTTTTCAGCACAAAACTACTAATCCAAACAAATCTGTGGTATTTGCACATTGGATCTTTCGTTAGTTGAAATGGTTCTTTAAATATGACGCTCCTGGTTTGATCGGAGTCAATTACAGGGCAGAAGTTACACAACATTGTGAAGACAGAGGCAACCCTGAGCACAGGGGGGCAGTAACATTTGTTGTACATGCACATGCAGTGTATGCCTTTGAAATGTTTTATTCATGGGTGAACTTTGGTCCTATAGATGCCGGCACTACGCTTTCCACTCCTACAAAGATGCAGCCGTTCCTACTCAGCCCCAAGCATATCACGACTCGGTGGACCCTTTCACCCGTCCAGTTCATAAGATAGGTTTGTTGGCCACTTAGCCCCCACATACCTCAGAATGTCAGACAGGGTTCCCTAAAGTGGGATTACCTGATACCGTCCTGGCTCGGTACACACAGTGTCCTATATAGGTGACTCAGATAGTATGTATTGCAGAACAAAGCATGCAGAGCGGGTCGAGTGGGACCTGTACCACAGACACAGGGTTCCATACAAGCAATCTGTCCACGGACTATAAGCGCCACTACGGGCAAAGTGCCCGTAAAAAGCAACAACACTGCCTTCTGGATCGCTTGCAACACCAACCAGAGGAGCAGCATTGTGGCGATGAGACGTCCCCTTGGAATGGAGCCACCTTCAGAGGCGTACAACACCTGGGAAAGTATCTACACTGCTACGCAAGGCACACCCTCATTGGTGGTACTATCTGATGTACTAAGGAAAGTACAAATGAGTACAAGGCTGCACCAGCCCTAGATCTAGGAATGAGATGAGGTATCAATCGTACTACCCATGGCACGCCGTCGTTGGTGGTACTACCCGATGTACTAAGGCAAGAACAAACGAGTACAAGGCTGCACCCTCCCTAGATATAGGAATGAGATGAGGTATCAACCGTACTACCCACGGAACGCCGTCATGGGCGGTACTACCCGATGTACTAAGGAAAGAACAAATGAGTAGAAGGCTGCACCCTCCCTAGATCTAGGAATGAGATCAAGTATCAACCGTACCACCCATGGCACGCCATCATGGGCGGTACTACCCGATGTACTAAGGCAAGAACAAATGAGTAGAAGGCTGCACCCTCCCTAGATCTAGGAATGAGATCAAGTATCAACCGTACCACCCATGGCACGCCGTCATGGGCGGTACTACCCGATGTACTAAGGCAAGAACAAATGAGTAAAAGGCTGCACCAGCCCTAGATCTAGGATTGAGATGAGGTATCAACCGTACTACCCATGGCACGCCGTCATGGGCGGTACTACCTGATGTACTAAGGCAAGAACAAATGAGTTCAAGGCTGCGCCCTCTCTAGATCTAGGAATGAGATGAAGTATCAACCGTACTACCCATGGCACGCCGTCATGGGCGGTGCTACCCGATGTAATAAGGCAGAGGTCTTCAAACTGGGGGGCTCGCCCCCCTGGGGCTCCGTGGATGCATTCCCAGGGGGGGCGCCAATGTCTCCGTAAAGACTTGTAAATCTTGTAAATAGAGATGGCCTGGAAGCGTGAACTTGTTTATTTGTCCTGTTTCTACGCTATCATTTGCATGCAGCCAAAGGCCATAAAAAAGCATGAGGACTGTGATTACAAGTGTAATGGCGAAGAGGTCCGTTACTAGCATGCCAGGAACAACATTTTTCAGTAGCTAGTTTGATGTGGTGTAACCATGTTAACTGCGTATAAAATAATGCACACACTTTGGATGAAAAACAAATGCTAATTATTCTGTGGGAAAGGATGAAATCTAAGCTGGTTAGTGCAATCACTTCAGCTTGGTGCAGTGGGGAATAGTGACTTTTGTTTTTATAGTGCTACAAGCTACCTGTCTTTGCCAGAAAGTACTGTGAATGTGTCAATGTTGTATCATTTAATTACACACAGCATGAGACAGGCTGCAGCAAAAGATTTAGGCCCAGATTTAAAAAGACTTTGTATCAGGTTTGTGTTACTTTTTTTAACAGAAACTTGACGCAAAGTGTGTTGGTATTTACAATCCAGTGTTAATCCCGATTTGGCTTGGATTGTACCTAAACATTATGCAGGTCTGTGCAGCAACGCTCTTGGACCCAGATTTACTCATGCTTTGCAACAGGTTTGCTTTACTTGTGTAATGTAAACCTGATGCAGAGTGTTACACTGGGACTTACTATCCAAAGCAAGTCAGGAATTACATTGGATAGTTTGCATCAAAGGGGTGTTCCATTGTTAGCGCATGGGTGTCTTTACAAAAAAGACACTTGGGCTCATATTCCTTGCTAGCATTATAGCAAATGGAACCATTGCTGCGGAGGGGACAATGTGAGGGAACAATGTTTTGTGTGAAAGGGATAGAGGGCCTATGTTAAGATTGGAGTGATGGCCAGGCATGGTGGGGAAGGGGTGAAAGAGGCACACAAGACAGACTACTACTACAGGAAAGAAGCTATCATTAGTGAAGCAAGTGGTGTTGCATTGGCGCTGATGAGTGTGTGAAGCTCACAACTGTCCCAATTTTGGGGAGCAGTGTTTGTTGATCATATTCTGTTTTTGGTTCAAGCATTTACTCTCTTATAAGTCTCATATTACTGTACATTAGGAGCTACAGGAAAAGTACCCCTAAAACTGTCTCAAACCTCTGTGCTTATCCCTGTGGTTCCAGCTCCTGCAGTTCTTTTCATAAATTTTTGAAAGGGGGGGCCCGAGTTCAAAATAGTTTGCTTAGGGGGGCTCAGCGCAGAAAAGTTTGAAGACCTCTGTACTAAGGCAAGAACAGCCCGGATAGAAGAGCCCATCTCAGACCCGAGGTCCCCGGATAGAAGAGCCAAGCTCAGCCCCAGGGCCCCCAGATAGAAGAGCCGGGCTCAGCCCCAGGGGCCCCGGATAGAAGAGCCCAGCTCAGCCCCAGGACCCCTGGATAGAAGAGCCCAGCTCAGCCCCAGGGGCCCCGGGATAGAAAAGCCTAGCTCAGCCCCAGGGGCCCCCCGGATAGAAGAGCCCAGCTCAGCCTCAGGGCCTCCAGATAGAAGAGTCCAGCTCAGCCCCAGGGGCTTCTGAATAGAAGGGCCCAGATCAGCCCCAGGGCCCCCCGGATAGAAAAGCCCAGCTCAGCTCAGCCCCAGGGCCCCCAGATAGAAGAGTCCAGCTCAGCCCCAGGGGCCTCCGGATAGAAGGGCCCAGATCAGCCCCAGGGGCCCCCGGATAGAAGAGCCCAGCTGAGCTCAGCCCTAGTGCCCCCCCCGGATAGAAGAGCCCAGCTCAGCCCCAGGACCCCTGGATAGAAGAGCCCAGCTCAGCCCCAGGGGCCCCGGGATAGAAAAGCCTAGCTCAGCCCCAGGGGCCCCCCGGATAGAAGAGCCCAGCTCAGCCTCAGGGCCCCCAGATAGAAGAGTCCAGCTCAGCCCCAGGGGCTTCTGAATAGAAGGGCCCAGATCAGCCCCAGGGCCCCCCGGATAGAAAAGCCCAGCTCAGCTCAGCCCCAGGGCCCCCAGATAGAAGAGTCCAGCTCAGCCCCAGGGGCCCCGGATAGAAGAGCCCAGCTCAGCCCCAGGGGCCCCCCAGATAGAAGAACCGAGCTCAGCCCCAGGGGCCCCCGGATACAAGAGTCCAGCTCAGCCCCAGGGGCCCTGAGATAGAAGAGCTCAGCTCCGCCCCAGGGGCCCCGGATAAAAGAGCGCTCAGCCCCAAGGCCCCCGGATAGAAGAGCCCAGCTCAGCCCCAGGGGCCCCCAGATAGAAGTGCCCAGCTCAGCCCCAGGGGCCTCGGGATAGAAGAGCCAAGCTCAGCCCCAGGGGCCCCTGGATACAAGAGCCCAGCTCAACCCCAGGGGCCCCGGATAGAAGAGCCCAGCTCCACCTCAGGGACCTGGATAGAAGAGCCCAGCTCAGCCCCAGGGGCTCCAGATAGAAGAGCCCAGCTCATCCCCAGAGGCGTCCGGATAGACGAGCCCATCTCAGCCCCAGGGGCCCCCGGATAGAAGAGCCCAGCTCAGCCCCAGGACCCCCGGATAGAAGAGCCCAGCTCAGCCCCAGGGCCCCCGGATAGAAGAGCCCAGCTCAGCCCACCAGGGCCCCTGGATAGAGGAGCCCAGCTCATCCCCAGAGGCGTCCGGATAGACGAGCCCATCTCAGCCCCAGGGGCCCCCGGATAGAAGAGCCCAGCTCAGCCCCAGGACCCCCAGATAGATAAGCCAAGCTCAACCCCAGGGGCCCCGAATAGAAGAGCCCACCTCAGCCCCGGGGTCCCCAGATATAAGAGCCGAGCTCAGCCCCAGGGCCCCCAGATAGAAGAGCCCAGCTCAGCCCCTGGGGCCCCCGGATAGAAGAGCCCAGCTCAGCCCCAGGGCCCCCGGATAGAAGAGCCCAGCTCAGCCCCAGGGCCCCCCCGGATAGAAGAGCCCAGCTCAGCCCCAGAGGCCCCGGATAGAAGAGCCCAGCTCAGCCCCGAGGCCCTGGATAGAAGAGCCCAGCTCAGCCCCAGGGCCCCCGGATAGAAGAGCCCAGCTCAGCCCCAGGGCCCCCCTGGATAGAAGAGCCCAGCTCAGCCCCAGGGGCCCCCGGATAGAAGAGCCCAGCTCAGCCCCAGGGGCCCCCGGATAAAAGAGCCTAGCTCAGCCCCAGGGGCCTCCCGGATAGAAGAGCCCAGCTCAGCCCCAGGCCCCCGGATAGAAGAGCCCAGCTCAGCCCCGGGGCCCCTGGATAGAAGAGCCCAGGTCAGCCCCAGGGGCCCCAGATAGAAGGGCCCAGGTCAGCCCCAGGGCCCAGGATAGAAGAGCCCAGCTCAGCCCCAGGGGCCCCCGGATAGAAGAGCCCAGCTCAGCCCCAGAGGCCCCCCGGATAGAAGAGCCCAGCTCTGCCCCTGGGGCCCCAGATAGAAGAGCCCAGCTCAGCCCCAGAGGCCCCCCGGATAGAAGAGCCCAGCTCAGCCCCAGGGGCCCCCGGATAGAAGAGCCCAGCTCAGCCCCAGGGGCCCCCGGATAGAAGAGCCCAGCTCAGCCCCAGGGGCCCCCGGATAGAAGAGCCCAGCTCAGCCCCAGGGGCCCCCGGATAAAAGAGCCCTGCTCAGCCCCAGAGGCCCCCGGGTACAAGAGCCCAGCTCAGCCCAGGGGTCCCTAGATAGAAGAGCCCAGCACAGCCCCAGGGGCCCCCGGATAGAAGAGCCCAGCTCAGCCCCAGGGGCCCCGGATAGAAGAGCCCAACTCAGCCCGGCTCCTGCAGAGATTCCCTCCAGGATTATTCAGTCTATTTCTACAAACACAGCTGAAAGTGCTGACAATCTCCTACCTGAGCAGAGACCTGTGCAGACGTGTCCAGGCTCGCTCCTCCTACTGGGGGGCTGTGGGGAGGAGGGGTCAGATCTGGGGGGTGGTGAGGGGGGGCAGGGGCAGATCTGGGGTCTGAGGGGGGATCTGCAGATGAAGGTAACTGCTCACCAGACAGGGCTCCTTCCTCCTCTGCTCCAGGCTGAACACACAAAGAGAGGTAGGAAGTGATGTCAGCATTTGCTGCTGGTGCTGTCTCTGCCGCCGCTGACCCGGAAGAGGAAACCTTTCTCCTTTCATCCAATGTGCAGCTCAGTGGATTCTAGATCTAGGATTGAGATGAGGTATCAACCGTACTACCCATGGCACGCCGTCATGGGCGGTACTACCCGATGTACTAAGGCAAGAACAAATGAGTACAAGGCTGCACCAGCCCTAGATCTAGGATTGAGATGAGGTATCAACCGTACTACCCATGGCACGCCGTCATGGGCGGTACTACCCGATGTACTAAGGCAGAGGTCTTCAAACTGGAGGGCTCGCCCCCCTGGGGCTCCGTGGATGCATTCCCAGGGGGGGCGCCAATGTCTCCGTAAAGACTTGTAAATCTTGTAAATAGAGATGGCCTGGAAGCGCGAACTTGTTTATTTGTCCTGTTTCTACGCTATCATTTGCATGCAGCCAAAGGCCATAAAAAAGCATGAGGACTGTGATTACAAGTGTAATGGCGAAGAGGTCCGTTACTAGCATGCCAGGAACAACATTTTTCAGTAGCTAGTTTGATGTGGTGTAACCATGTTAACTGCGTATAAAATAATGCACACACTTTGGATGAAAAACAAATGCTAATTATTCTGTGGGAAAGGATGAAATCTAAGCTGGTTAGTGCAATCACTTCAGCTTGGTGCAGTGGGGAATAGTGACTTTTGTTTTTATAGTGCTACAAGCTACCTGTCTTTGCCAGAAAGTACTGTGAATGTGTCAATGTTGTATCATTTAATTACACACAGCATGAGACAGGCTGCAGCAAAAGATTTAGGCCCAGATTTAAAAAGACTTTGTATCAGGTTTGTGTTACTTTTTTTAACAGAAACTTGACGCAAAGTGTGTTGGTATTTACAATCCAGTGTTAATCCCGATTTGGCTTGGATTGTACCTAAACATTATGCAGGTCTGTGCAGCAACGCTCTTGGACCCAGATTTACTCATGCTTTGCAACAGGTTTGCTTTACTTGTGTAATGTAAACCTGATGCAGAGTGTTACACTGGGATTTACTATCCAAAGCAAGTCAGGAATTACATTGGATAGTTTGCATCAAAGGGGTGTTCCATTGTTAGCGCATGGGTGTCTTTACAAAAAAGACACTTGGGCTCATATTCCTTGCTAGCATTATAGCAAATGGAACCATTGCTGCGGAGGGGACAATGTGAGGGAACAATGTTTTGTGTGAAAGGGATAGAGGGCCTATGTTAAGATTGGAGTGATGGCCAGGCATGGTGGGGAAGGGGTGAAAGAGGCACACAAGACAGACTACTACTACAGGAAAGAAGCTATCATTAGTGAAGCAAGTGGTGTTGCATTGGCGCTGATGAGTGTGTGAAGCTCACAACTGTCCCAATTTTGGGGAGCAGTGTTTGTTGATCATATTCTGTTTTTGGTTCAAGCATTTACTCTCTTATAAGTCTCATATTACTGTACATTAGGAGCTACAGGAAAAGTACCCCTAAAACTGTCTCAAACCTCTGTGCTTATCCCTGTGGTTCCAGCTCCTGCAGTTCTTTTCATAAATTTTTGAAAGGGGGGGCCCGAGTTCAAAATAGTTTGCTTAGGGGGGCTCAGCGCAGAAAAGTTTGAAGACCTCTGTACTAAGGCAAGAACAGCCCGGATAGAAGAGCCCATCTCAGACCCGAGGTCCCCGGATAGAAGAGCCAAGCTCAGCCCCAGGGCCCCCAGATAGAAGAGCCGGGCTCAGCCCCAGGGGCCCCGGATAGAAGAGCCCAGCTCAGCCCCAGGACCCCTGGATAGAAGAGCCCAGCTCAGCCCCAGGGGCCCCGGGATAGAAAAGCCTAGCTCAGCCCCAGGGGCCCCCCGGATAGAAGAGCCCAGCTCAGCCTCAGGGCCTCCAGATAGAAGAGTCCAGCTCAGCCCCAGGGGCTTCTGAATAGAAGGGCCCAGATCAGCCCCAGGGCCCCCCGGATAGAAAAGCCCAGCTCAGCTCAGCCCCAAGGCCCCCAGATAGAAGAGTCCAGCTCAGCCCCAGGGGCCTCCGGATAGAAGGGCCCAGATCAGCCCCAGGGGCCCCCGGATAGAAGAGCCCAGCTGAGCTCAGCCCTAGTGCCCCCCCCGGATAGAAGAGCCCAGCTCAGCCCCAGGACCCCTGGATAGAAGAGCCCAGCTCAGCCCCAGGGGCCCCGGGATAGAAAAGCCTAGCTCAGCCCCAGGGGCCCCCCGGATAGAAGAGCCCAGCTCAGCCTCAGGGCCCCCAGATAGAAGAGTCCAGCTCAGCCCCAGGGGCTTCTGAATAGAAGGGCCCAGATCAGCCCCAGGGCCCCCCGGATAGAAAAGCCCAGCTCAGCTCAGCCCCAGGGCCCCCAGATAGAAGAGTCCAGCTCAGCCCCAGGGGCCCCGGATAGAAGAGCCCAGCTCAGCCCCAGGGGCCCCCCAGATAGAAGAACCGAGCTCAGCCCCAGGGGCCCCCGGATACAAGAGTCCAGCTCAGCCCCAGGGGCCCTGAGATAGAAGAGCTCAGCTCCGCCCCAGGGGCCCCGGATAAAAGAGCGCTCAGCCCCAAGGCCCCCGGATAGAAGAGCCCGGCTCAGCCCCAGGGGCCCCCAGATAGAAGTGCCCAGCTCAGCCCCAGGGGCCTCGGGATAGAAGAGCCAAGCTCAGCCCCAGGGGCCCCTGGATACAAGAGCCCAGCTCAACCCCAGGGGCCCCGGATAGAAGAGCCCAGCTCCACCTCAGGGACCTGGATAGAAGAGCCCAGCTCAGCCCCAGGGGCTCCAGATAGAAGAGCCCAGCTCATCCCCAGAGGCGTCCGGATAGACGAGCCCATCTCAGCCCCAGGGGCGTCCGGATAGAAGAGCCCAGCTCAGCCCCAGGACCCCCGGATAGAAGAGCCCAGCTCAGCCCCAGGGCCCCCGGATAGAAGAGCCCAGCTCAGCCCACCAGGGCCCCTGGATAGAGGAGCCCAGCTCATCCCCAGAGGCGTCCGGATAGACGAGCCCATCTCAGCCCCAGGGGCCCCCGGATAGAAGAGCCCAGCTCAGCCCCAGGACCCCCAGATAGATAAGCCAAGCTCAACCCCAGGGGCCCCGAATAGAAGAGCCCACCTCAGCCCCGGGGTCCCCAGATATAAGAGCCGAGCTCAGCCCCAGGGCCCCCAGATAGAAGAGCCCAGCTCAGCCCCTGGGGCCCCCGGATAGAAGAGCCCAGCTCAGCCCCAGGGCCCCCGGATAGAAGAGCCCAGCTCAGCCCCAGGGCCCCCCCGGATAGAAGAGCCCAGCTCAGCCCCAGAGGCCCCGGATAGAAGAGCCCAGCTCAGCCCCGAGGCCCTGGATAGAAGAGAGCAGCTCAGCCCCAGGGCCCCCGGATAGAAGAGCCCAGCTCAGCCCCAGGGCCGCCCTGGATAGAAGAGCCCAGCTCAGCCCCAGGGGCCCCCGGATAGAAGAGCCCAGCTCAGCCCCAGGGGCCCCCGGATAAAAGAGCCTAGCTCAGCCCCAGGGGCCTCCCGGATTGAAGAGCCCAGCTCAGCCCCAGGCCCCCGGATAGAAGAGCCCAGCTCAGCCCCGGGGCCCCTGGATAGAAGAGCCCAGGTCAGCCCCAGGGGCCCCAGATAGAAGGGCCCAGGTCAGCCCCAGGGCCCAGGATAGAAGAGCCCAGCTCAGCCCCAGGGGCCCCCGGATAGAAGAGCCCAGCTCAGCCCCAGAGGCCCCCCGGATAGAAGAGCCCAGCTCTGCCCCTGGGGCCCCAGATAGAAGAGCCCAGCTCAGCCCCAGAGGCCCCCCGGATAGAAGAGCCCAGCTCAGCCCCAGGGGCCCCCGGATAGAAGAGCCCAGCTCAGCCCCAGGGGCCCCCGGATAGAAGAGCCCAGCTCAGCCCCAGGGGCCCCCGGATAGAAGAGCCCAGCTCAGCCCCAGGGGCCCCCGGATAAAAGAGCCCTGCTCAGCCCCAGAGGCCCCCGGGTACAAGAGCCCAGCTCAGCCCAGGGGTCCCTAGATAGAAGAGCCCAGCACAGCCCCAGGGGCCCCCGGATAGAAGAGCCCAGCTCAGCCCCAGGGGCCCCGGATAGAAGAGCCCAACTCAGCCCGGCTCCTGCAGAGATTCCCTCCAGGATTATTCAGTCTATTTCTACAAACACAGCTGAAAGTGCTGACAATCTCCTACCTGAGCAGAGACCTGTGCAGACGTGTCCAGGCTCGCTCCTCCTACTGGGGGGCTGTGGGGAGGAGGGGTCAGATCTGGGGGGTGGTGAGGGGGGGCAGGGGCAGATCTGGGGTCTGAGGGGGGATCTGCAGATGAAGGTAACTGCTCACCAGACAGGGCTCCTTCCTCCTCTGCTCCAGGCTGAACACACAAAGAGAGGTAGGAAGTGATGTCAGCATTTGCTGCTGGTGCTGTCTCTGCCGCCGCTGACCCGGAAGAGGAAACCTTTCTCCTTTCATCCAATGTGCAGCTCAGTGGATTCATCAGCAGGCGAGGAGCTCCCTCTGGTGGCCGCTGACGGAACCGCCGCCTCCAGCAGGGAAACAAGCATTGGCGCCTGTAAAGACACAGACATGGGTGTTATGGGAAACAAGCATTGGCTCCTGTAAACACACAGACATGGGTGTTATGGGAAACAAGCATTGGCTCCTGTAAAGACACAGACATGGGTGTTATGGGACACAAGCATTGGCTCCTGTAAACACACAGACATGGGTGTTATGGGAAACAAGCATTGGCTCCTGTAAAGACACAGACATGGATGTTATGGGAAACAAGCATTGGCGCCTGCAAAGACACAGACATGGGTGTTATGGGAAGCAAGCATTGGCACCTGTAAATACACAGACATGGGTGTTATGGGAAACAAGCATTGCCGCCTGTAAACACACAAACATGGGTGTTATTGGAAACAAGCATTGGCGCCGGCAAACACAAAGACATGGGTGTTATGGGAAACAAGCATTGGCACCTGTAAAGACACAGACATGGGTGTTATGGGAAACAAGCATTGGCTCCTGTAAACACACAGACATGGGTGTTATGGGAAACAAGCAGTGGCTCCTGTAAAGACACAGACATGGGTGTTATGGGAAACAAGCATTGGCTCCTATAACCACACAGACATGGGTGTTATGGGAAACAAGCACTGACGCCTGCGAACACACAGACATGGGTACTATGGGAAACAAGCATTGCCGCCTGTAAACACACAAACATGGGTGTTATGGGAAACAAGCATTGGCACCTGTAAATACACAGACATGGGTGTTATGGGAAACAAGCATTGCCGCCTGTAAACACACAAACATGGGTGTTATTGGAAACAAGCATTGGCGCCGGCAAACACAAAGACATGGGTGTTATGGGAAACAAGCATTGGCTCCTATAACCACACAGACATGGGTGTTATGGGAAACAAGCACTGGCGCCTGCGAACACACAGACATGGGTACTATGGAAAACAAGCATTGGCGCCTGCAAAGACACAGACATGGGTGTTTTAGTCCATGACAGGGTCTCGTATGAGAAACAAGCATTGGCGCTGGCAAAGACACAGACGTGGGTGCTAAGACACTCACAGTCGGAACACTTCTACTTCCTGGTTTCTTAAGCAAACACCAAGCAGGGTCCATCTTCGACTACTTTTGAGAAATGTCACTCGAGGGGATTTAATTCAGTGTAATCTCACGCATCCTTAGCTCTTTCAAATTTTAGTTTTTGTTTCTGTTTTGTTTCTTGTGCATCGAGGTCTGTGCATTAGACTGGCTTCTCTGAGCCAAAGCAGGGACCAGAGCTGCACACCTGTGTGTGTGTGCGTGTATCTGTGTGTGTGTGTCTGTGTGTGCGTGTGTGTGTGTGTGTGTGTCTGTCTGTCTGGGTTTGTGTTACTATACTTGTGGGGACTTGGGTGTGATAACACACTCACGCTGTGGGGACTTGATTGCACTGTGGGGACCTGAACCCAGGTCCCCACAAGGCAATGCCCTTTAAATAACAGAAAATGACGTCAGGAACATCTGTGTCAATTTTTACAACTTTAAAAGCAATTGCCTTGTGGGGACCTGTGTTTCATGAAGTGTGTTTATTTTTTTGCTCGCTCTGCCTCTGTAGAAAGGAGAAGGTACTGCAGGCTTAAACACACTGCATTTAAACACACTTTCTTCACCAGGAACACATGCTAGCAGCAGAAAGCACAGACATTTGAAGGAAAAAGCTGCATAACACAGTGTTAAAAATATTTTTCCTGCAAAGTAACCTTTTCCCTCTTTATTAAAGTAAACCTTTATTTACATGAAGCTTTTGAATTCAGACCATTTGTGTCTAAAATTGTTAGCTGTTTTATAAACATTTCTAAAAGCAATTTGGGTCAGTTTCGAGTTAAGAACCTGTGAAAGTGCCTTGATACCGCTTCAGGATAGTCAGTGCTATATAGATCGACTTACAATATAATACGATCAACACAGAGCTGAAAATTACAAATTACGCAGTTGTAATTAATCTTGTTAAATAGATAAATACGTTATGAATTCAGGGTAGCACATGAATGTAATAATTTGGACAGCTGACGTTGCAGAATAACTACTTTTATCCTGTCTGAACTTTCTTTGATTGTACACAACCAAAATATATAATACAAGCCACTTTTGTTAGTTTAGTAATATTGATTACCTATTTTGGTGAAAAGGCTTTTTACAACAGTAAGTGATTAATAAATATGAAACGTAAAGACTTCACAAATACTTAATTTGATGATAACTACATCCTGTTTAAACTATCTTGAACACACTTGAGGAACTGCTGATGTCGACGAAAAACGGCATACAATGGCCCATTGTTCAGTTTAGACACAATTTATTATAGCAGAGTAATACAGCACATTTTGTAAGTATTAAGTGTTCACATTCGTTATTTACATATATAGTGTAAATAAACATAAGCACGTTGCCATTCTTAAGTGACTTCTGAGTGTGTAGATGCGAGAATTGTTAACTTGATTGGTTTACTGCAAAAAGGTCAAACTTTGCGCAGTGTGAGCGCACACAGGGCTGTCTTTGGAATCCTCTACTCTGTGTCTCTTTACATTACAGAGTTTGAGAGCAGGCAGCTGAGGTGTGGCTGTGACAGGAGGAAGCGCTGATCCATAAAAGCGGCCGCCTACACACACCTCGGATAAAGGGTTCATTAGCATATCTATAGCAGGTGGGCAGACGTCCCATCCCCCAGAGCAGCCCCTGTGCTTTCAGCATTCTCCCCAGAAAAGCTTTAGGAAGCAGTTTTCAGCCTCAGAGTTTCCAGTCGTGGGAAGTAAACGGTGGTAACACAGAGAGGCCTCACAGGTGCGCAGTCACCAAGAAGCCTTAACACTGTTTAGAAATAAAATATATTTATAAAAGAACTGAAAAGTTAAGTTAAATTGCTCCTTTATTATTCTCTGCATGAAAGGGTGTTTTTCGTCATTAGGTTTCCTACTTCCTATTTTTTTTAATGGACAGAAATATTACTATGAAATGATGACTTTTATTTGGTAAGATAGTTTACCCGACTGCATGTTAAGTTAATCATTTGTGCACTTAGCAATTCAAAGAGGGCACTGAAGGTTGTTAGTAACCCCAGCAGTAGGCAACAGTCTGACATTTGAGCACATTTTTGTTTTTTGAGATCATACACAGGCTCTTTGCATTACATCACATTACCATCAGCCTTGAGTTGAAACAGAATGATGGTACACAATTTAAGAAAATAGCTCTTAAGTGACCATCGCTCTATGGGTCGAGCCAGGATTTCACACAAATGCCCTCATTAACGACTTATTTTATAATCTTCCATAATATAAATGTACAGCAATACCGTAAACTCTATTTATTATTTATTTTACTTCTCAGAATGATCAACAACAGACACAATCCAGCTGCATGAGGTGTTTATATACTCTATAATCGCACCATCTGACACAGTAGTGTAACCTGAAAGATAGCTCCACTGTCTGTCTATATGCCCTGTATTTTACAGTTTATCTGAGCCCTGCAGTTGTAAGCCGAGGCTGTGTGATGTACGTTATCGAAGAGGAAAGTATTGCAAGTGCAGAGTGTAAGAACTGTATTTGAAGGGATGGCTCTGCTGTAATATATCTGGATTTTGCACCTTTAGGATCCTTCATGGGTCACTGATTATTGTAATCAGTAGACTAGGCTTAGACCATGGGTACTCACAAACATTTTCCCAGGGCCTGCAACGTTTGGTCGTTTGTGTGACCGAGGGCCGCATTGATGCCAGCAAGGGGGGGGGGGGGTAAAGTCAGTGTAGGGGAAGCAAAGCATGTATATTCAGTGGCTGAAAAAAACTGCTCAATGTGAAACCGGAATACCTAGGATGAATCCTGACTTCTCCACTTGACCAAATTGTGTGACCCTGGGCAATTGTTTTTTTTTTATTTCCCTCCGTTTTCTTTATTATCATATAAGAGGAACTTGAAATACATGACCTGAGGATGCATGTTATTCAAAACCATCTCCTGTGCTTGGATGTAGTCACTAATGGCAATGAAATACTTATGAATGCACTGCTATACTTTGATTTACTAAGGTGAAATAGTTCTACAGGTCAATTAAATACACTTTTATAATTTTGAAAAGACTATCGTATTTTTACACATTTGCTGTCTTTAAAAATGAAGGTGTTCCTAAAGTTAAGGGCCTTGTTACTGCCTTTCCCTAACTGCAGGTAACCTTTAAATGCGTTCTTGCTATATATTTAACATTTTTCTTCATGTTAGTGCTGAGTCGAGTAAACAGCATCCCAGTGCTGCTGCCCAGGGGCTGCATATAAAGGTCAGGAGGGCCATCATTGCACACCAGGCACCGGCACTTTCCAGGGGACTACATCCCCCAACAGGCCCAGCGGCAGGCACCGCCAACGCACACCAGCAGTGCCAGGAGGCACATAAAGGCAGCTCAGGGCACCTGCGGCATGGGAGCCCGTCATTGCACACCAGGCACCGGCACTTTCCAGGGGACTACATCCCCCAACAGGCCCAGCGGCAGGCACCGCCAACGCACAGCAGCAGTGCCAGGACACCTGCGGCATGGGAGCCCGTCATTGCACACCAGGCACCGGCACTTTCCAGGGGACTACATCCCCCAACAGGCCCAGCGGCAGGCACCGCCAACGCACACCAGCAGTGCCAGGAGGCACATAAAGGCAGCTCAGGGCACCTGCGGCATTGGGAGCCCGTCATTGCACACCAGGCACCGGCACTTTCCAGGGGACTACATCCCCCAACAGGCCCAGCGGCAGGCACCGCCAACGTGTTCCAGCAGCAGTGCCAGGAGGCACATAAAGGCAGCTCAGGGCACCTGCGGCATTGGGAGCCCGTCATTGCACACCAGGCACCGGTACTTTCCAGGGGACTACATCCCCCAACAGGCCCAGCGGCAGGCACTGCCAACGCACACCAGCAGTGCCAGGAGGCACATAAAGGCAGCTCAGGGCACCTGCGGCATTGGGAGCCCGTCATTGCACACCAGGCACCGGCACTTTCCAGGGGACTACATCCCCCAACAGTCCCAGCGGCAGGCACCGCCAACGCACACCAGCAGTGCCAGGAGGCACATAAAGGCAGCTGAGGGCACCTGCGGCATGGGAGCCCGTCATTGCACACCAGGCACCGGCACTTTCCAGGGGACTACATTCCCCAACAGGCCCAGCGGCAGGCACCGCCAACGCACAGCAGCATTGCCAGGAGGCACATAAAGCAGCTCAGGGCACCTGCGGCATGGGAGCCCGTCATTGCACACCAGGCACCGGCACTTTCCAGGGGACTACATCCCCCAACAGGCCCAGCGGCAGGCACCGCCAACGCACACCAGCAGTGCCAGGAGGCACATAAAGGCAGCTCAGGGCACCTGCGGCATGGGAGCCCGTCATTGCACACCAGGCACCGGCACTTTCCAGGGGACTACATCCCCCAACAGGCCCAGCGGCAGGCACCGCCAACGCACAGCAGCAGTGCCAGGAGGCACATAAAGGCAGCTCAGGGCACCTGCGGCATGGGAGCCCGTCATTGCACACCAGGCACCGGCACTTTCCAGGGGACTACATCCCCCAACAGGCCCAGCGGCAGGCAGCGCCAACGCACAGCAGCAGTGCCAGGAGGCACATAAAGGCAGCTCAGGGCACCTGCGGCATTGGGAGCCCGTCATTGCACATCAGGCACCGGCACTTTCCAGGGGACTACATCCCCCAACAGGCCCAGCGGCAGGCACCGCCAACGCACAGCAGCAGTGCCAGGAGGCACATAAAGGCAGCTCAGTGCACCTGCGGCATGGGAGCCCGTCATTGCACACCAGGCACCGGCACTTTCCAGGGGACTACATCCCCCAACAGGCCCAGCGGCAGGCACCGCCAACGCACACCAGCAGTGCCAGGAGGCACATAAAGGCAGCTCAGGGCACCTGCGGCATGGGAGCCCATCATTGCACACCAGGCACCGGCACTTTCCAGGGGACTACATTCCCCAACAGGCCCAGCGGCAGGCACCGCCAACGCACAGCAGCAGTGCCAGGAGGCACATAAAGGCAGCTCAGGGCACCTGCGGCATGGGAGCCCGTCATTGCACACCAGGCACCGGCACTTTCCAGGGGACTACATCCCCCAACAGGCCCAGCGGCAGGCACCGCCAACGCACAGCAGCAGTGCCAGGAGGCACATAAAGGCAGCTCAGGGCACCTGCGGCATGGGAGCCCGTCATTGCACACCAGGCACCGGCACTTTCCAGGGGACTACATTCCCCAACAGGCCCAGCGGCAGGCACCACCAACGCACACCAGCAGTGCCAGGAGGCACATAAAGGCAGCTCAGGGCACCTGCGGCATGGGAGCCCGTCATTGCACACCAGGCACCGGCACTTTCCAGGGGACTACATCCCCCAACAGGCCCAGCGGCAGGCACCGCCAACGCACACCAGCAGTGCCAGGAGGCACATAAAGGCAGCTCAGGGCACCTGCGGCATGGGAGCCCGTCATTGCACACCAGGCACCGGCACTTTCCAGGGGACTACATCCCCCAACAGGCCCAGCGGCAGGCACCGCCAACGTGTTCCAGCAGCAGTGCCAGGAGGCACATAAAGGCAGCTCAGGGCACCTGCGGCATTGGGAGCCCGTCATTGCACACCAGGCACCGGCACTTTCCAGGGGACTACATCCCCCAACAGGCCCAGCGGCAGGCACCGCCAACGCACAGCAGCAGTGCCAGGAGGCACATAAAGGCAGCTCAGGGCACCTGCGGCATGGGAGCCCGTCATTGCACACCAGGCACCGGCACTTTCCAGGGGACTACATCCCCCAACAGGCCCAGCGGCAGGCACCGCCAACGCACACCAGCAGTGCCAGGAGGCACATAAAGGCAGCTCAGGGCACCTGCGGCATTGGGAGCCCGTCATTGCACACCAGGCACCGGCACTTTCCAGGGGACTACATCCCCCAACAGGCCCAGCGGCAGGCACCGCCAACGCACAACAGCAGTGCCAGGAGGCACATAAAGGCAGCTCAGGGCACCTGCGGCATGGGAGCCCGTCATTGCACACCAGGCACCGGCACTTTCCAGGGGACTACATCCCCCAACAGGCCCAGCGGCAGGTACCGCCAACGCACACCAGCAGTGCCAGGAGGCACATAAAGGCAGCTCAGGGCACCTGCGGCATGGGAGCCCGTCATTGCACACCAGGCACCGGCACTTTCCAGGGGACTACATTCCCCAACAGGCCCAGCGGCAGGCACCGCCAACGCACAGCAGCAGTGCCAGGAGGCACATAAAGGCAGCTCAGGGCACCTGCGGCATGGGAGCCCGTCATTGCACACCAGGCACTGGCACTTTCCAGGGGACTACATCCCCCAACAGGCCCAGCGGCAGGCACCGCCAACGCACAGCAGCAGTGCCAGGAGGCACATAAAGGCAGCTCAGGGCACCTGCGGCATTGGGAGCCCGTCATTGCACACCAGGCACCGGCACTTTCCAGGGGACTACATCCCCCAACAGGCCCAGCGGCAGGCACCGCCAACGCACAGCAGCAGTGCCAGGAGGCACATAAAGGCAGCTCAGGGCACCTGCGGCATGGGAGCCCGTCATTGCACACCAGGCACCGGCACTTTCCAGGGGACTACATCCCCCAACAGGCCCAGCGGCAGGCACCGCCAACGCACACCAGCAGTGCCAGGAGGCACATAAAGGCAGCTCAGGGCACCTGCGGCATGGGAGCCCGTCATTGCACACCAGGCACCGGCACTTTCCAGGGGACTACATTCCCCAACAGGCCCAGCGGCAGGCACCGCCAACGCACAGCAGCAGTGCCAGGAGGCACAAAAAGGCAGCTCAGGGCACCTGCGGCATGGGAGCCCGTCATTGCACACCAGGCACCGGCACTTTCCGGGGGACTACATCCCCCAACAGGCCCAGCGGCAGGCACCGCCAACGCACACCAGCAGTGCCAGGAGGCACATAAAGGCAGCTCAGGGCACCTGCGGCATGGGAGCCCGTCATTGCACACCAGGCACCGGCACTTTCCAGGGGACTACATCCCCCAACAGGCCCAGCGGCAGGCACCGCCAACGCACACCAGCAGTGCCAGGAGGCACATAAAGGCAGCTCAGGGCACCTGCGGCATGGGAGCCCGTCTTTGCACACCAGGCACCGGCACTTTCCAGGGGACTACATCCCCCAACAGGCCCAGCGGCAGGCACCGCCAACGCACAGCAGCAGTGCCAGGAGGCACATAAAGGCAGCTCAGGGCACCTGCGGCATTGGGAGCCCGTCATTGCACACTAGGCACCGGCACTTTCCAGGGGACTACATCCCCCAACAGGCCCAGCGGCAGGCACCGCCAACGCACACCAGCAGTGCCAGGAGGCACATAAAGGCAGCTCAGGGCACCTGCGGCATGGGAGCCCGTCATTGCACACCAGGCACCGGCACTTTCCAGGGGACTACATCCCCCAACAGGCCCAGCGGCAGGCACCGCCAACGCACAGCAGCAGTGCCAGGAGGCACATAAAGGCAGCTCAGGGCACCTGCGGCATTGGGAGCCCGTCATTGCACACCAGGCACCGGCACTTTCCAGGGGACTACATCCCCCAACAGGCCCAGCGGCAGGCACCGCCAACGCACACCAGCAGTGCCAGGAGGCACATAATGGCAGCTCAGGGCACCTGCGGCATGGGAGCCCGTCATTGCACACCAGGCACCGGCACTTTCCAGGGGACTACATCCCCCAACAGGCCCAGCGGCAGGCACCGCCAACGCACAGCAGCAGTGCCAGGAGGCACATAAAGGCAGCTCAGGGCACCTGCGGCATGGGAGCCCGTCATTGCACACCAGGCACCGGCACTTTCCAGGGGACTACATCCCCCAACAGGCCCAGCGGCAGGCACCGCCAACGCACACCAGCAGTGCCAGGAGGCACATAAAGGCAGCTCAGGGCACCTGCGGCATTGGGAGCCCGTCATTGCACACCAGGCACCGGCACTTTCCAGGGGACTACATCCCCCAACAGGCCCAGCGGCAGGCACCGCCAACGCACAACAGCAGTGCCAGGAGGCACATAAAGGCAGCTCAGGGCACCTGCGGCATGGGAGCCCGTCATTGCACACCAGGCACGGCACTTTCCAGGGGACTACATCCCCCAACAGGCCCAGCGGCAGGCACCGCCAACGCACAGCAGCAGTGCCAGGAGGCAAATAAAGGCAGCTCAGGGCACCTGCGGCATTGGGAGCCCGTCATTGCACACCAGGCACCGGCACTTTCCAGGGGACCACATCCTACAACAGGCCCAGCGGCAGGCACCGCCAACGCACAACAGCAGTGCCAGGAGGCACATAAAGGCAGCTCAGGGCACCTGCGGCATTGGGAGCCCGTCATTGCACACCAGGCACCGGCACTTTCCAGGGGACTACATCCCCCAACAGGCCCAGCGGCAGGCACCGCCAACGTGTTCCAGCAGCAGTGCCAGGAGGCACATAAAGGCAGCTTGGGCTCCTGTGACTCCTGCGACACGAAATGCTCGCTGGCCAAGGGTGGGCCCATATACGCCTGTCAAAGTCGGGAGGAGGCTGGGCTGGGACAACCCTCTAACCCAGGTATTTCAGGTCGTCTTGAGCCTGCATCAAGCTGGGTATGAAAGATCCAACCCTGAATTCTTGTCTAACTATCTCTATTATTGACTCATTTTTGCCAAAGCTACTAATGCCATATCTAAAGAGATAGCCCTTACGGAGCGCAGACTCTCGCTGGGGGACGGTGCCCACGGCTCCAATGATGGGCTTACAGTACTCTTTACCAGTACACCTGCTTGGATGTATGACATTACAACGCATGCTTTTACTACGCATGCCTTTACATCGCAGTTTTTATAACGCATGCTGTTACAACGCATAGCGCTTAGAGTTGCTGGATAGTGAATAGTTTAATTTACTATTCCAGCTCCAGTCCCCGTGGATAGTAGGGAAGGTGTTGGATAGTAAATTAAATACATTCCCTCTCCTAGAGCGCCCCCCAGCGCAATGCGTTGTAATGACATGCGTTGTAATAGTTGCGTCGTAAAGGCACTGCGTCGTAAAAGTTGCGTTGTAAAGGATGTTTCCCCACCTGCTTCCTCAGAACTCAGTATAGGGCCCAAGTCACGGCTTAACATTCAGGGGGCTGCCGAACATTGTGACCTACCATCAAATATCACTGCACCTGTTATTGACATTCCTCCCTCCCGCACCCACTAACCTCACTGTCCCCAAGCCCCCTCCCTTTCTGACTACGAACGGTAAGAGGAAGAAAGGTCCCACTAAAGAATCTCCCTCAACCCGAGCAAAGAAACTCAGGAAATCATCTCCTCAACAACCAAGATCTAAGACAGGTTCTGATGTTTATGAACTCCCACGGTCGCTGGTCCCATTGGAAGACTCTCTCTATTAATTAGCCTGATATTATCATAATTGGATAATATTGAACAAAAAATGGAGGAGTTACTAGGCCCCAGTAAAGTTCCAACACAGCTACCCCTTACACAATAACCAACTATTGCACCCTATGCACACAACAAATAATCCTGTTTGTACCCTTTGTTCTCAGTCAGGATGATCATTAGTCGTGGTCAATCAAGGGTGTGTCCCGCAAGTAGGGACACTACAAAGAGGGGGCATTCAGTTATTGTCAAGTGAACCTATCAACACTCCCTTCCCACTATCTGTAACTCCCACCTCTCAGAAACCTGTGATCAGATTGGTTATCCCTAACCCTCCTGAGGGCTCTGGAAAAACCATTCAAAGATATGTCAAGTAGCCATCATTTGATCTCACGCAGAAATATTGTAAACCTCAATACCTTGATCTCCCACCCACAGCCCGCCCATCTATATTAGTTTTATTGAATGTTCCTGCTCTTAATTTCTCATAAAGTGAATCTATCACCCAGCTCATGGCCGAAGCACGCCACTGGTTAAACATTCACATGAGGCCAGGACCTCTGATACGGAACCATCTCTTAATGGCGTGAAGAACCTCTTGGGTGGGCCCTTCTCCAAAATCTTATGACGGCGATTGTGTTGTTTTAAACTTTGACAGCTCCCATTTGGTAAGCGATTTACTCTCACAACCCATAGCTGATCCGAACCTATTTACTATGATCGTCTCCTCACCTCTGGATTTCTTGTATAAACTACAAACCCTGCATCTAGGAGGGGTCCAGCATACAGTTTCAGATCGCCATCCACATGTGAACAGGATTCCAATGATTAATCCTGTACATTATTCCACCTCCAATAGATTTGCCCCTTTATCAGGTCTAGATTCTTCTGATTGACATACGGGTGAAAACCAGTTGTCTTACAGAATACAGTTTGAAGGGGTGAAGCAAATGGATGTTTGCCAGCTCTTACCTCGGGAAAGGAACATCAGAGTTGTGCCATCTCACACATATCAGCTCCCGACCAATGCATTAATTTATCTCTTATTAGGGACACACAGACCTAACATACTCTTTTGCATCCTGGAACATAGCTGGATACAGCAGCAAGCGTAACAATGAGGAATGGCTTTCTGTTCTGTCCAATTACCAGATTATCCTAATCCAAGAAACCTGGGAGACAGACCCAATATACATCGATGGATATAGGTCTTTTCAAACTTTGGTCTTACCATCTACAGGGGGTAGGCCCAGGGGTGGCTTATTAACACTGATTTCCAACGTGGTGGCACTTAAAGTCTGGACATATATAAATAATTCTCCAAATTTTCATTTTCTGGTTATTAAAGGCACTGACACCTGGGATCTATTATTTGTAAACTATTATAATAACAACTTTTTGGACCCAGTAGTGGTACCCCAATCTCTGGATAATTTGTTAGAGGATTTAGTGGAGTCTCATCTCAAACCCCTATATGTAATTTGGTTGAGAGATTTTAATTTGAAACCTTGCTCTCGAAATTCTGCAGAGCTATGCAGAATTTTGGATCACAAAAATGTCTGTATCCCCTATTTCCATCACGACACTCAAGGGAACGTCATCAATACCGTACTAGTGAAATGGTAACTTTTGATCCATAACGCTCTAGATACACACACGGGGACTTTCTTTCCAACTTTTCATAGAGGTGAATATCTATCTACTCTAGATTATATCATCTAATCTGAGATCCTAAATTCAAGGCTTTCAAAACCAAAAACTAGCTTCACGGAATTTAGTGATCCTGCCACACTGTCCAGTGGTCTGTTATGGCTGGTGCCTTAGTCCCAAAACGGCCCCAAATTTCCCAAACCAATTATAAGTAGATCCAATGGCATCACTTTGAAATGGGAGAAGGTCGATGTGGTCACTCTTTTCATTACTTTTGTTTTGGCTAACCCGGAGGGCATAAAAATCTGTCAGGATCCATCACTAGACCAGATCTGTATAGCTGAGGCGTTTAACAAGTTACTTATGTATCTAAAATCATAATTGATACGCCTGCCCTCTACTAGAGATTCCATATATATCTTTGTTAAGAATTGCACGATTGCTTCCTCAAATCTGCGCTAGGCATTCCAGTCATCACCTAGGAATGCAGATCAGATGCACGTGCTGAGGAAAACCTATTACCTAGCCAGGACAAACAGGCTGAGTCAGCTGAAACTAGAGCAATGGGACAATCTAAAGAAATCTTCTTCCCTTCGAGTTAGCACGGCCTTCTGATAAGTTATCAATACTCCCTTCCTGAATGACAATAATGGTCCATCCTTAGATACCAAATATTGAAGAAGATTCTTGGGTATTTTTCATGGGATATAGGAATCTACAGGCGCAAATGTTAGCCTTACTATTGATTCCCCTATGCGCCTCTTATTTGACTTTGATTAAATCAAACTTGCCCTGACCCAATCTCCTTCTGGCAAAGCACAGGGGCCCGGTGGGGTACCTATACATGTTTTTCCAGCCAATATCCCTTTTTGGTCTCGTCTATTAACTGTGGCTTTTAACACCATAGCTGAGAGTGGTCCTCCCCCTCTCCTGGAAAAAATCAGTAATCATCCTGATACACAAAAAAGGGAATGCTTCGGTCATTTCAATTATCGTCACATTTATTTGCTCAAAAGCTCAGCCAAACTAATGGGTCAGTTATTTTTAAATAAACTAGAAATATGGGCAGAGGCAAGGGACATCCTCACAGAAGTTCAGTATGGGTTTAGGCAGGGTAGGGGAACACTGGACCAAAATCTCAACTTGACTCACAATTGGTAAATACACGAGAGCAAAAAATGCACAAATTTATCTGGCATTCATGGATGTATGTAAGGCCTTCGACTGTGTGGGTCACAGCAAGCTATGGGAAGTGTTAAAGGAGATGGGAGTGGAGGAAATTAATATTAACTTTATTAGGGGGCTATATCTGGATGCTACCAATGTGGTACGATACAGGAAAACGGTGAATGCACCAAACCGTTTAAAATTGAAAGGGGTGTCAGGCAAGGCTGTATCCTGGCCCCCTTTCTGTTTGCTCTCTATAAAAATAAACAAAATGACGTCCTGATCAAGAGTGCAAAAGATACCCCGCTAGTTCCATCTTCTGCTCTTCCTATCCTCTACGCAGACGATGCTGTCCTGCTGGCAAGGACAACCATGGCATTACAAAAACTAATCACACACTAAACAGATTTTATGCATAACCTAGATCTGCACGTTAATAAAACTAAATCCTACGTCATGGCAATAGGCAGCGACAAAAAGAAGAAAATGAGATATACATTAGATGGGGAAATAATGAAGCAGGAACATTGTTTTAATTATTATGGGGTTGTTTTTGATAACAAAAAAACCTTTGGAAGGAGATGATGCAAAATCAAGTTAATTTAATGATTCAAAGTATCGAAGCCTTATTTGATTTTCCAAAAAACTAGGCCATAAGCCGATACTTGAAATGTCTACTATCTGTATGGCAAAAACACTCCCAATGGCCATGTTCAGAGCAGCAATATGGGGTATCACTGATGTAATACAACTCCAAGTACAAGAAGATAAATTCATAAAAAGACTGTTGTGAATTTCACAATCAAGCAATATTGTTATAACCCATAAAGAAGCTGGTATGCCTTTTATGACAGATGCCATAATATTAGCACCACTTTTTCTCTGGCTATCAGTTTGGAAAGGGGAATCGGTGGGTTTTAACCACAAATTCTTCAAAGATGTCCTAAATTTGGACTATGCCCACAGAATCCCCTGGATATCATATGTCAGAAAAACCCTTATTTCTTTGGATCTTGGGTTTTTGTATGATACCCCACATCTTTGCAAACATTTCCCCAAATCAAAACTAAAGGTGATCTTTCCAAATCAAGTCACACAGGACAGGTGGAATACCCACAAAGGGAAACAAACCGTAAAGTGGTATGCATCTATACCGCAGATATTAAATCATTCGCACTCATACCTACGGATAGTTCAGAATAACTAGCATCGGTTCATTCTGACTAGATTCAAACTGAACCTTAGTCCGTTAATGCTTGGTTATCCAAATAATCAATTGGTTCTTAAGAACTTACTGCCTTGCCCTTGTGACAAAAAGACAGCCCAATCGACTTTACACCTCCTCCTTGCCTGCCCATTATATCTAAAAGAGAGGAAGGTTGTTATTGTCCCGCTTTTAAGAAAACTATCAACGTGAACTGTAGCCTCAGCTCTCTTTTTATTTTAATCATTAGATACCCCATTGGTCTGTTTTGCACTAGCCTCCTTTTTACTGGCTGCTTTAGGAACTCACAAGGCCTTTAGCACTACTCTTATAGCACCACAAAATTAATTCTCTTACCATCATATTCGGCCTTTTTATATCGTGTGAATGTACTTTTAGATCTAACCTATTTTAAGTGAAGGATATTATTGTGGGCTCAGTATTGTTTTTAAATTTCGAATATATTGCATATCTAATTTTAATGTATTCTATGATGTCTTTTTATATGTGAACATTCATGCATTTTAATGAAGTGCGAAATAAAGTTGAATGGTGAGGAGTATCACTGGCTTAGACTACAGAAACATTACTCAAAGAGCACGGTTAGTGAACTCTTCTACGGCAACAGATGTTTGAATGTTTTTCATTAAGATTTTAATACATTAACAACTTAAACAACCAGGCAGCACTAAGTACTTTCAGTATTTCAATCATGAATTATTTGTGACAGATGCAATGTAAAATAATATGAAAGTAATCAGATCTAAGGACTACAGGGTTGGGGGACACAAGACAAAATGATGGCAAGTAAGAGTTTACACAGACATTACATCATCAGGGTGGCTCCACCATCGGCCCCACGTTTCAGTGGTGCGCTTTGGGGTTTGTAAAGCAGTTCCTCTGATTTTGCACAAAAATCCATGTCTCTGGTCCATTTGCACAGTTCAGAGGCCTCTACACATCATCAGTGATGGGCCACATCTCTCTTGGTGACCTGCAGGTCAATTGCAACGAAGGCATGGATATGGTGAGGACCCACCTGGGCCCAGATTTGCTAACATTTGATGCAATGCAATGCAGAAAGACAACTTGCTGTGCTGCGTCAAATGGAGAGCAGGAATGCACCATATTTACAAAGACATGGCGCTTTCCTGCTCTCTTTCTGCGCTTGCGCACTGAGTGCTGCCTAGCTCCATCTCAGGCACTCTTGTGCCATGTTGCAAGGGTGCCTGCATTACAGGCAACGTTGTTTTTGTGCAAGAAGTGACATCTTTCTCAAAATCCTCAGAGGCATTTTCTTCTTTCTATGGGTGCTGCAAAATAAAGCATACATAGATAGAAGAAATAACGAGGATAAATAAACATATTTCTCCTTGGTACACCTCTGTTCGGATGACATAGCATTTTGACGCATTGCCAGGTTTACTACCCTTAGTAAATCTGGGAATACACTAAAATCCATGGGTGGATGCTTGGGAACGCCCACACTCCACCCATTGAATGCCTTCCCACCACAGCGTAATGAAGGGGACGATTTGTGCTGCCTTGAGTTACTCTGCATTTACTAAGCCACGCAAGATGGTTTTGAGTGGCTTAGTAAATATCACTTCAACCCTCGCGTTGCTTGGCATCACCTTGTGTGATGCAATGGCAATGCAAGGGTTTAGTAAATTTGAAACCAGGTGTCTATCGGCCCCAGTAGGATCATTTTTGGGCGAGTTATATTTTTCGCCCAATGGTGGACACAAAGTTAAAGAGTACAGTGTTCCAGTATCTGGCCTCAAAAGGGCTCAACCCAAGCATATGAAGCCAGCCCCTGCTTGGTAATATCTGATGTCCCCATGTGCCACAGTCTAGCAGGTGTGTAATAAAAACAATGGAGATATTTGAACTGGATTAAGTGCAGGCACGAGGACATGGCAGTCTGGGAAGTCATCCATCTCACCCAGGTCGGCTTCCCATATCCTCCTTAGTGTCATCAATGGGTCTGGGGCATTATTCACTAACACTCGATGCTGATTAGAATTAGCTTTCTGCTCTAGTACACCTTAGGTCACTTTAGCTTTGATGAGATGAAACTCTCCCAGGTTGCGACACCTGATGAGTTAATGCAGGTCTTACCTGAAGATAGAAAAAAATGGGATGTATGACGTTACAACGCAGGCTATTACAACACCTGCCTTTACAACGCGGTTTTACATCACAAACCTTTACAACGCATAGCGCTTAGAGGTGCTGGATAGTGGTAAGTATAATTTTCTATTCCAACTCCAGTCCCCGTGGACACTACGGAAGGTGTTGGATAGAAAATTAAACTTATTCCCTATCCTAGAGCGCCCCCCAGCGCAATGCGTTGTAATGGTTTGCGTTGTAATGACCGCATTGTAATGGTAGTGCGTTGTAATAGTTTCGTTGTAAAGGTTGTTCACCAAAAAAATGGCATAGAAAAGTGTTTAGTGACCTTTTCATAAGATTTAATGTGATTGGTATGCTATATATCTATGATGGTAGACCTTCTAGTGAGGTTCTTCTTGATAAACGCAATTATGCTGCATTACCTGGGGAATCCATGTGCCATGCCAAAGTGGGGTGGCTGATGTGGAAATGGCATCCAATTTGTAAGACCTCAATGCATCATGTTAATAGACTAATGGCGGTTGGGCAGTAGTAGTGGGAAACAGCCATTACAACATGGCTGTAACCACGCAGTACCTTTACCACCCATGCATTACAAGTCATGCACTGTTACCACACATAGCCAATACCACACATTTTTTACAGCGCATATGCCTTTACCACGCATGCCCTTAAAAACAAATTAACGTTGTAAATATATGAATGGTAATGGCATGTATTTTGCACTGGTGGTAAGGGCATATGTTGGTAATGGTGGTAAAGGCACCTGCGTGGTCAAGGCTATCGGCTTTGTTAGAGGAAATGGAGAGCCACTTCTGCTTCCTCTTGACAACCTCGGCCGCACCTCACCTCAGAAGAACTGCCTTGTCATCCTGTGGAGGTAAGGGGGAGTGGGCCTGGGGCAGGGGGGTACGGATTAGGGATTTAGACTGGTGCTGATTTATTTTTTTATCCTGGAGGGTGTGAAGTCTGGTTTTAGGGCTCATAGTTTGAGTAATTTTAAAAAGGGCTTGGGGCCTGGGAGGGGTCATGCTGGGGTCCAGTTTGGGGTCTTAGGGCAGGAATCGGGTAATTTAAAAAAATGGATGGGGCCATAGGGGTCGCGTTGGGGTCTAGTTTTAGTTCTCAGGGCAGGGGTCGGGTGAATCTAAAAGAGTCTGGGGGTGTGTTTGGGGTATACTTTTGGGGCCCTGGGCCTGGGGATTGGGGATTTTAACAAGGGCTAGGGGTCGGGGGTTTGTGCTAGGGCTGGTTTGAGGGTTGGGGTCTGTAAAAACCTGTACCATGCATAGGCCTTTAACATGCATGCCTTTATAACAAAATTTGTTGTAAAGGCACGTGTGGTAAAGGCATAATCATTATAAGACATGCATGGTAAAGGCATACGTTGCAACTGAATGCATTGTTCCATCATAAATTCAGTAGTAGAAGGTAGTAGTAAAACACATTCTGAAAAATGGCCTGTAAAAGTCTAGTTCTTTCGGTCTTCACTTTCTTGGTCACTAAGTAGTGGTAAAAGTATTAAATAGCACAAGAAATTGTGATATTCTTCCCTAAATTTGACTGTTTTTCATGAGTTTTTCCAAATCCCTGATACATGTGAGGGCCAAACCCACATGCGTCCCACTACTCGCACAGTAGACACTTGTATGATGTCAGCATCCAAACTCAGGGCCGATCTGGCCGTAGCGGGCACCGGGCAATCCCCCAGTGCGCCACACGTGTGGGGGGCCAGTTTGGGGGCCCTGGGGGCCGTTTTTGCAGCATAGCTGCAAGATCGGCCCAGTAACAAAATCGGCCAAAAACCAGCCCTGGCAAAGAGCTCGGCGGCACCTCCAACAGGAGGGGAGGGGGCAGCCGGCTGAGCACTATGCCAGGCCGGTTTTGGTTCCCAGTCCGGCCCTGTCCAAACTCGAGCAGTTCTCTTCCACTTCAGACTGCAGCCCTGCACACATTTACTGTTTGTTCAGGAAGCAAAATTCAATTGTAAGCATATGTATAAAAAATTGTGTAAATTAATTCCTGGGTGTGCCAGGACTAGTCTTGTTTCTTTAGTGAAAGCGAGATGTGTGATGCATAGGCCCTGCGTATAAAGAAGTAACCAGAGCTAACCGTCCTGCTCTATCTGATCCAGGATAACACAGGAGCATACAACGTGATATGTGAAAACTGGCTTAATCCCAGGTATCTGCGGTTGATTTGAGCAAATACAGGAGCACATTTTCTATGTGTTTTTTTGGAATCCTAGATTGAGAATCACTTAATTAACCCATCAAGCACTTTCATTTTCATAGATCAAGTTAACAATATTAGCCTCTCATCCCTTCCGGTTTTTTTCTTTGCATTTTATGGCTTGCAATCCTGCATTTGTAATAGCAAAAGAAATCTGTAATTTGCAGAATTCAAAGAAAAACACTTTTGCTACTACATGATTTAAAGAAGATATTATTCAAAGAAAACATTTACAGTGAATAAATACATTTTACGTTTCATGTGCACTTAATAATTTTCCTAAAAGCGGATTACAATTGCTAGTTGATTTGTACACTACGGGGCAGATTTATGAAGGCCTTGCGGAGCCGGTGCGTCACTTTATTTGACGCTACGGCGGCGCAAACAATGCGCCCTATTTACAACGTGACGCATCTAGGAGATGCGTCACGTTGTAAAGCCCTGCGCCATAAGGAGGCGTTCCTGCGCAGGGGGGGCGTTCCGGCGCCGGAACGCCTCCTAAAAGTGGCTGAGTGAAATCTATGAGATTTCACTCAGTCACTTTCAGGACAATGCTGCGTCAAAACCCTGCGCCTGCTTGAAGCAGGCGTAGGTCTTGACGCAGCATTGTGGAGATGGGGCACCCCCGAGCCTTGCTGGAGCTGCGTCGCGCTTGCGACGCAGCTCCAGCAATGCGCCACCTTAACGGCACAGATGGGTCACGCATCTGTGCCGTTTTTGCCCCATGGTGCGCCGCATTGTAAATGCGGCGCACCATGGGTGGCGGAGCAGCGGCGCAGGATGACTGGCGCATCCCTGGGGATGCGCCAGTCATCATAAATCTGCCCCTACGTTTCCAACCCGACGCATAAAGGTGCCCAAATGCCCATTTACAAGCATTCCCTTCTCCTGTCTTTTGCTTAGCAGAGAACACTATTTAGTACATGTACCTTTGCAAAAGCTTTTCCTTCTTAAAAAGGGAAGGCCCCTTTTAGTGCCCCATCTTCTGTAGCAGGCCCCATCCCTTGCAATGGTGAGGTGAGAGTTTCTATTGTAGCGCCTGTGGCTGAAGAGCAGGTGTGAGTGGGCGCTGTCCCAGCTCTGCATAACTCTCTTCAGCTGCGACCTATTTCACAGAGCCATAGCTTCATGAGGAGGGGGTGTAGCCGCCTATGCTGATCCCTGGCCCTTTCCCTCATAAGCATATTTTGTTTCATTTTGTTCTTTTTGCAATCACCCGAAACAGAGGTGGTAAGTAAATGTAACACCAAATGCTGTTCCTAGAAAAATAATCATTTTCAAAACTGTATTTAGGCTGCACAAAATGTAGTATAGCGACTTCGTTTCACTTTAACTAGATAAAGCTCAGAAGCATTCCCAGAATAAATAAACAACATGATTTTTGTCCAAAGATTCGGGAGGAGGCATAGAGGCGTGAAAACGAGGTTTGGAACGCGCCACACTGACATGAAAGCGAGTCTTGGGATTCGCTATACTAGCACGAAAGCGAGGCTTGAAAATCGCTCGCAGTGCGAAGCACTTCCGGGTGAACCTAGGAAGCAGCTAAATGAATGCGAAATGCCGCGATAGGCAGAACTAAGGGGCACAGAGGAGGTGCACCGGAAGTTGTTCCACGAAGGGCCACCGAGGGGACAGAAGAATAGATGTAAACATAGAGGGTCAGGCTCCAGCATTGTGGCGGCTTTGGAAAAGGACAGCACTCACGGTGAGGAGGGGAAGCGTTGTGGAAGGAGAGCAATATTAGTCAGAAAATGCCAATTGGAATTAAACGCCCTAACACCAGTATTTCCTCTTGTCTTCGTTCTCCTTAGAGCAAGCACCAACAGCACCCGGAGGGCAAGAGAGATAAATATCACTCAAAAAGGCAGTGACTCCACGGCCGGCCCAGGCTTTGTGTACAGGTGAGGCATGGCTCCCCCTAGGGATTACCAACAAGTGTGGAGATGTGCAAACAAAACGGCAAACTGAAATGAGCCCCCTTTTTAACAGAAATAGCCTCGAGGTGGCAGTGAATCTGTCTGATAAAGGATTATCCCCGCGGTGCAAATTTAAAAGACTGAGAAGACATCACGCAAATGTGGCTTTAACCCGTTTCTTGCTTCGAACGTTCAGCGCCAGTGCCGTTGGACGCGCGCAGCACTACGGAGGTAGAGCTCCCAATGGCCGACGGCAGCACTGAAGGGGTTAAAGTAGGTATAGAGTTGATAACAATAGACAAAAGACACTCGGTCTATCTGGTAGTTTATTAAGAATTAGCACTAAAACATCTATTTCTCTTTAGATGAGAGCCGGATTTTAAATGATTTTTAATGGATCGAACATATTAATAGTACTGTACTTAAAGAAGCGAATACATCAGAAACACATACACAAGGTGTTGTGAAAGCTAAGGTAATGATTTTCTGTCTGTTTAAAGAACAGCGTTTAGCCCACTTTAAAAAGGAAGGAATGAATAATAATGAAGTATAACTTACCCTTCGGAAACCCGTAGGTCATGGTCCCAAAATCCAAGACATTGTGGATATTGATGAGAGGAATGACTAACATGAGATAAGGTCACCCACGTTTGTTTTACTGTAGTGCCTCCAAAGCATGTTTCCAGTATAAGTTGCAAGATTGTATCCAATGGTACAGGCAGGTCTTTTCGCCCCCATTACCAAACCCATTTTCCTGCTACCCTGGATCTAGTGAAAGAGCAGATATACGTAGAGGGGACCTTTGGGATGGAACAGCGGGTGACCAATAGATAAAAGGGATACAGCCCATTTATCAGAACGATCGAATCAAATATGGTTGTGACAATATTGTATAAATAAAGATAGGAGACAAGATCCCTTAAGAATGGTTTTCTAGCTAGTGAGGAATGTGTACCCAAGAAATGCGTAGTTGGAATATGTTCATACAACTATGTTTAACAAGCATTGGAAATGCAATAGGTCTCGCATTAGAAAAGTTGGAGCTATTGGTTTTGTAAATGACAATTTTTTTTTGGGGTTGGTCTTGAAAATAGCAAAATTAATATCTTTGTCATTTACAATGCCAATACTTTTAACTTTTTCAAATGCGCCACCTATAGCATTTGTAATGCAACATGTTTTGTATGTACGTGACTTACATGTATTCATATAACAAATACAAATGGCTTTTAATTTTTTTAAATAATTAATACTTAAATAAAAGTTCTTGTAATTTATAATAGCAATAGCTTAAACTATTGTAAATAACTTTTGTGAAGAATATGTTCAGTGTATTTTATTATGACGAAAATGCAAGAACAGAGGTGAAATATTAATTGATTTTACAAATAACAATGGCTTTTAAATTTTTTTCTAATAATTAATACTTAAATGAAAGTAATTGTAATTTATAAAGGCACTAGCTTAAAGTAAATCCAAAAAAAACAAGTTATGGGTGAGGCGGTTTTCTGCGAGTTGCTGCTGCCACTCTCTGATAGCAGCCGCAATGTTCTTTATTAATTTTTCCATCGGACCATAAACTGTATGTAAAGGGGTAGAAATAGAGTTGGAGTCTCGACGATTGGGAGGTGCACTGTAGTGGAGTATTCCTTAAATACTGGAGCTGACGAAGTGTGCTCAGTGTACGAAGATAGATGCCCCTTTTGAAAGCTGCTGTAACGCCTGCAATACTACTGCTGGTCCCTAGATGGAGTGTGGTGAGGCGGTTTGCTGCCAGTTGCTGCAGCCACTCTCTGATAGCAGCCGCAATGTTCTTTATTAATTTCTCCATCGGACCATAAACTGTATGTAAAGGGGTAGAAATAGAGTTGGAGTCGCGACGATTGGGAGGTGCACTGTAGTGGAGTATTCCTTAAATACTGGAGCTGACGAAGTGTGCTCAGTGTACGAAGATAGATGCCCCTTTTGAAAGCTGCTGTAACGCCTGCAATACTACTGCTGTTCCCTAGATGGAGTGTTAGGTGGAAAATAGCAGCCACAATAACATTAATTAACGTGAATAAATTACAACCAATACACTTGAAGACGGAGGTCAAGAAAGGGAGGACGAGGGGGCAAACAAAGTCAAGAGCGAGGGAGAGGAAATAAGAAACCCCACCCCTCTGAAATAGAACTATATACAATTGCATGAAATAAATAAATAAATACCCGATTGTTTCTAAGAAGTGCCGGTACTGTCCAAGTAAAAGTATCAGAAGGAGAGCTTCTTACATAACCGAGGGCAGGACAAGAGAGGCGGTGGTGGGGGGAGAGACGGACAGAAGAAGAGAGACCGACATACGAGGAGAGAAGGGGGTATCTTGAGAGAGAGAAAAAAGAAGGGACAGAGTGGGGGACGAATCAGAGGAGCGAGCAAGTTGTATAAATATGAGAGCGAGAAAGAACGAGGGTGAACTATAGAAAGAAAGAGGGCTGACAGACAGATATAGACGGAAAACGAGAGTACGAGTGAAAGGGCGAGAGAGGTAATGAGTGAATGGGAGAGAAGGGAAAATATATAGAAAAAAAGAAAAGAAGACATGGCCGGCCGGCCGGCCGTGAAACTGAAAGCACGGCCGGCCGGCCGTGAAAAAGCCTTTGATGCAGCAGGGGGTAATTAGGGGAGGAGAATGGCTGGGCTGAGGCAGAGCGCAAAGCCTTTGATGCAGCAGGGGGCGGGGCGGGAAGAGCTGCTGGCGGCACCAAGCTGACGATTTGATGCTGTGCACGCGCATTTTAACTAATTGCGCTTGCGCATTGAGTTAAAATTACACATGCACTGCATCAAATCGCCAGTGTAGGTAAGCTCTGTTTAAGCCCCTATAGTCTCGCTCTGCTCAATGCGCATGCGCATTGACAGGCGAGACCTAAAAAGGAAATGTATAGGAGGAATGTGCACCCAAGATAATGTGCAGTTGGAATATGTCCATACAACTATATTGAATAGGAAATGTATAGAATGGGACAATGTGAGATTGCCTTGTTTTCTAAAACAACTATTTAATTGTGTTTTTCTACAGGAATCAAACTAAAGTGGCAACCTACCAGTGCCTATCAGGGCTCGACAAATCCACACGACCGCTGGCATTTCGAGGTAAATTTTATGAGGTCGAGCTTTTTTTAGGTCCTACTCGCCTTTTCTGGCGAGTAGGAAAACATACTAGCTCTTGTTCTCCCTCTTTTAAAATGGAGCAAATGTGACAAGATAACAAGATTTAAAGGCCTTTTTATTGCTCACAAACCAAATGAGCAATAAAGATGCCTTTAAATCTTTTTATCTTGTCACGTTTGCTCTGCTTTCAGGGACGGAGGTGAAGTAGGTTACTGTTAGGTCAAGGGGACTTTTAAAGGTACTAGACCTGCAGGACTAGTACCATTGTTCAGATTTTTCGAGCCCTGCCTATAAAAAGAGAGACATATATAACTGTCTTGATAAAGATGAACTATCGTATATAAACCATCGACGCCTCATTGTACACAATCAATGGAAATAGCCTAACCTGTAGATATGAAATATTGAGCATATTTAGGAAAAGCTAAGAAGTATTGTTAACCCTGATGTGTGATTTCATGACAAAAAATAGTGTCTGTCTTTTGTCTCTCCCTGTGGTCTAGTGCCTATTAGTATTTAGCTTGGGCAATTTAGGTGTAGTATTGTTTAGGTTCAAACTTTTTTTAATGGAATAATATTTTTTGCTTGATTGATGAGATACTGTTGGATGTATATGTAATATTACTGCATATGTTTTTAATGGCAATGAATTTTTAGTACTGACTGTTATAATGTTTAGGATGTTGACTTTAACAAAAAATAAAGAAATTATAGTATTTACTTACCTTATAATCAATGGTGTTGGTATTAGGTGTACATTCTAATACATGGGCTGCAATCTGTGTGAAGAGCACACAGATTAGTTTAAGAAAGTTTTTGTCCACCAGGGGATTTTCCTTTTTCTACTGAGATGTAGGTAAGACACCGCTCTAGCAGGCCTTATAGTGCATGATGTTTTATGGATCTCTCCTGAGAGGGCATATCTACATGAGCAGATATGCCCCTACAATATCCTTGTCGATTCCTGGATATGTCCCTACAATATCCTTGTCGATTCCTGGATATTCTAAGTGACCAGGGAAGCTCTATAGTAAGTACATTGGCTGGACGTTTGTCATTACAAGTGCCACAGCTCCATGAAGGAAGCACTGAAATATGGGATATTTGGTACCAAACATCTCAGCATAATAAACCTGCACTGATGCAGTGTCTGATTTATTAAAAATTGCACACAGAGTGCACCTTAGAGGGGTCCCCTAAAATCTACCAATCCTTAGTGTGGTCACCAACTGGCCTGAGCCAGCCTGCTACCACCGGACAGTGTTCTGTCCTCATGGGGAGAGTGCCTGTGCACTTTGAGGTCGATAATGCCTTTGTTGGGTGGAGGTGTTCACACCTCCCCCTGGTCAGGAAGAGCCATCTGTGGCAGGTGGGTCAGGAGTGACAAAACTCTTTTGTGTCCTCTGACTTGTGAGGCCAATGAAAGTGAGGGACAAGCCTGTCCCAAGTCTTACTTTGGCCTATGTGTCCTGCTAAAGGGATGTCATGTGCCAGTGTCAGTAGGAAGCCCCTAAGCTTCAGAGGTAGAAATGGCCAACCTCCTGGTGACACCAGGCTTGGGGTCTCTATCCTCTGAGTAAAGGAGTCCTTCATCCCAGTAGATCCTGTGGGACCCACTGGCACTCTCATCAGCCTCAGCAGCAACTTGCTGGCTGAGGGGTTCAAGAGAGGGGCAGGTTTGCTGCTCCTGGCTCAGATCTGGCCTGGAAGGGCCCCCTGTCCCCAAGAACTCCACCTGATCAGATACAAGTTCCTCTGAGACAGTACCTTCACAGGGACCGTGATCATATCCCTCAGGAGACTGGTCCTCCTTCTAAGCCTGGGGGGGAAGACACAGCCTTACCCCTCCTGGTCCATTCTTCCAGGATCCAGGGTCTGTTCAGTGGATGTCTGTTTGGCCTGTGACCTAGTCGCAGCAAACACATCTGCAGAGATGCCCAGCATTGCTGCATGAGTCCTTAGTTCTACTTCACCCCATGCTGAAGATTCTAAATCATTGCCCAATAAGCATTCAACCGGAAGGTATGAACTAACCACAACTTTCTTAGGGCCAGTTACCCCCTCCCAGCTGAAATCAACAACTGGTAAGGAATGATCAGCCCTGACAATTTTAGCTTTGGTCACTTCCTACATCTCACCAAGTATGATTTGATCAGGGTCCACTAGATCTTTTGTCACCTAAGTGACGCTGGCACCTGTGTCCCTGTATGCTACGGCCCCTTCCCATTAATCGACGGCTGCTACCTGCATTTTCCCAAGTTACTTGGACTGACACATAAGGTGGCCACATTTATATATATATATATATATATATATATATATTTATAAAGCGCAACATTTATCCTAGGGGATGTCACAGCGCTAAGGGTTACGGTAGTGAGTAGGTGGGTGAGGGCCAGATATCAGTCTTTAGGGAATAGTTGTGTTTTGAGTTTTCTCCTGAAGGCGTTGTACTGTTTAGTCAACCTAAGTTCGACTGGGAGCTTGTTCCAATGTGAAAAGGTACAGCCTCCTGTTCTAGACTTATTTATCTTTTTGTTTCAGCCAGAGCAAGGTGTTGCGATCTTAGTGGTCTAGTGGGAATATAAAAGTGTATTTTGTTCTGAAGAATCATGGGGCCTGTGTCATGGAGTGTCCTGTGAGCATGACCAAGGAGCTTGAAGCAGGCTCTTTGACGCATGGGCAGCCAGTGGAGTTGCTTTAGGCAGTCCTTTGCTGAGCTGTGTTTGCCTTTTTTGCACACTAGTTTTGCTGCAGCATTCTGCACCACCTGTAAGCGTTTAAATAGGTAGTCTGGCATGCCCACGAAAAGGGCATTGCCATAGTCGAACCTGCTGACTATCAGGGCCTATGTGACTGTTTTCCTGCTTTCCAGGGGGATCCACAGGAATAACCTTTTTAGGAGTTTCAGGGTGGCAAAGCTTTTCCCACATAGAGTTCGTATGTGGGCCTGCATAGATAGTGTGTCGTCAATAGTTACACCCAGGTTTTTGGCACAGTGCTTGGGTGTGGGGGCGTCTCCTAAAGAGGAGGGGTCCCAGATGTGTTTGACTTCTCCGAGGAGCAGGATTTCAATTTAGTCTGCATTTAGCTTTAGGCAGTGTTCTGCCATCCAGTCAGCCATTTCGGTAAGGCAGCTAGTAAGTTTAGTTTTGGTGTCTTCATGCCCCTTCCCTATGGTGATTGTAAGTTGTGTGTCATCCGCATAGGAGCAAACCCCAAAGCCCAATTTTGTCCCAATTTGTGCCAGAGGTGAGACATAGGAAAACACACAGTTGATGGACAGAATGTAGAACAATGTCATACATTCACCCCAGTACAAGGATCTGGGCCTAAATCCATCGTTTTTTTGCACTCCACACCGCCCTGGTTTAGACACTGGCTATATGCAAATCAGCTCTGACCCTGTGCCTCATGGGAACAGTCCAGTCCGAACTACCAAGCCATGTCTTTCCCAGACTGGAATCAAGCATCCAAGGACCGGTTTCTGGCTATCAGCCTTCATCAGCCTGGATAGCTTGACTCCAGTGGTGTGGAGAGCCTGGGACTCACTCACGACTCATTCTCTCCCCTTTCTCCCCTCGCCTCTCCCCTCTCACCACTCTCCCCTCCCTCTCTCAAATCCCACTCTCTCCTCACTCACTCACTCCTCTCTCCCCTCTCCTCACTCACCCCTCTCCCCATCTCCCCTCTCACCACTCACCACTACACTCCCTCTCCAATCCCTCTCTCTCTCCTCACTCACCCCTCTCTCGCCTCTCTCCCCTCTCCTCACTCACCCCTCTCCTCACTCTCTCCAGGCCTGACTCTCTCCTCCCCTCTCACCACTCTCCCCCTTCACCACCACTCTCCCCTCTCAACACCACTCTCCTCACCACTCTCCCCACCACTCTCCCCTCTTCCCACCACTCTCCCCTCTTCCCACCACTCTCCCCTCTCACCACCACTCTCCCCTCTCACCACCACTCTACCCTCTCCTCACCACTCTGCCCTCTCACCACTCTGCCCTCTCACCCCTCTCACCACTCTACCCTCTCACCACTCTCCCCTCACCACTCTCCCCTATAACAACTATCTTCTCTCATCCCACCTCACCAGTATGCACTCTCACCACTCTCCCCTCTCACCATCACTCTCCCCTCCCTTCTCTTTTTCCCCTCACTCCTCACTCTCCCATCACTTTCACCTCCCCCTCTATCCCCACTCTACCCTCCCTCTCACCACTCTCCCCCCTCTCACCATTCTCCACCCTTTCCCCTCTCACAACTCTCCTCTCTCCTGTCTCCTCTCTCTCCTCTCCCCTCTCCCATCTCTCCTCAAGGTACACACGATTGTCAATGAGCACTAACACAGCATCATTTATACCATTTCGGCATTAGTCAACACCACTAGTTTTTCCCTGTTGTTCTCATCTTCATCTCCCCCATGGTTACTCCTTTCCCAGGTCTATCTCCATTGCTCTGCCTTCCACCTCTCATGCCTCTCTCCCAAACTCATCTTCTCCCTTTCTATACTCAACTCTCTCCCTTTCTATAATCTCAGACTCCCTCTCCCTGTCTATAATCTCAGACTCCCTCTCCCTTTCTATAATCTCAGACTCCCTCTCCCTTTCTATAATCTCAGACTCCCTCTCCCTGTCTATAATCTCAGACTCCCTCTCCCTTTCTATAATCTCAGACTCCCTCTCCTGCTTCTCTCTCTTGCTTCGCTTTTGGGCTCCCTGTCCGTACTTCTCGCCCCTGATACACTCTTGGGCTCCCTCTCCGTGTTTCTCTTCCTTGCTGCACTCTCTGCTCCCTCTCTGTGCTTCTCTCCCCTGCTGCACTCTCGTGCTCTCCAGAGATGTGGCCTAACGACCAGAGCTGCCATCTAAGTCACGTAAATACAAAACATGTTGCATTCCAAATGCTATAGGTGTCACATTCGCGAAAGTTATAACTATTGGCATTGTAAATGACAAAGCTATCCATTTAGCTATTTTAAAAACCAACACATAAATAAAATATTTGTCATTTACAAGACCAATAGCTCCAACTTTTCTAATGCCAGACCTATTGCATTTCCAATGCTTGTTTACTGTCAGTAACTGTGGTAGCACCTTTAAAATAGTGCCAGGAAGTGCTTTTAGTCTGTCTCCTATACCTTGACCTGCTACTCTAGTATTTTCGTCATTCTGAAGTTCAGTCCATCTAATGTGTTCACCTGCTACTTCCCAATCTTTTTCTCTTAGTTTGTCATATATACCCGATGGCAACAATAATTTCAGAATTGCTGTGATATCAGAAAGAGTATATGTTCCCATCATTAATACATCTCCTAATTCTTTAAAGAATCCAGCAGGATCTTTTGAGTGGGAGGGAACCATCTCTTTTATCCTTAGTAACTCAAGTTTTGTCAAGGGTACATAAATAAAAACGCGTTGTAGCGCGCCATTTGTGTCAGCTCTGGGGTGGACCTCTCTCATGGGAAACTGGCGTGTTTGAGGAACTCTATTAATTGGTCCACAAGTATTATTGAAAGATTTATATTCAGTCGTTTTCTGGTATTTCTGTCTAAAATCTATAAATGTGTTGAGAAAAACTGAACTATTGTGGAGGAACATGTTATCAGCGCAGTCAGACAGAAAATCTTCGAGTCTTGGATCATGTTTAAAATGAGTGTCATTGAGTGTGATGAGATGTTGTACCATGTAGAGACTTGCTAATCTTTGATGTGAGCGTGGTAATGCTAGAAAAAGTTGGACTATGAGATCATTGTCATATATCTTATATTGAGAGACCCATAGGGTCGCAGTTCTGGCTATTTCCTCCTCCTCCGGTGTAAGCGGAGGTTCCTGGTCTAACCAGTAGTCTAATGCATTGGATGTATTTTCAAATAACTCATCTGGCGATGACCGTTCAGAGTGACCTTGGAGGAATGTAGGCGGGGGTGTTCGTGAATTAGGGGCGGAAGAACGAACGGGTGGGACTTTTTCAGGAGGTTCAGTAATTTCCTCCTCAAGTTTCTTATTCTCTTCATTTGTTTGCAAGTTTTGCAGAATACGGGTCACCTTACGGGTGAACCTGTCTAGTGCATCCTTTATAAGTTCTAGACTAGTGTGGTTGGATGCGGAATCTAATAAGTCAAAAAGTGAAACTGGTACATTTCTTTCCTCTGCTTGTATGTGTTTTATGAAACAGCAAAGGAGGAACCTATACATGTGCATTTTTACAGGGTGTGATCTTCTTGTAGTCATAGCGTTAATGGCTCGTGAGTTCTCTCCAGTACGAAGAAACTCAGAGGCCGCTTGAAGAAACATGTCAATTGCTGGTAGATGTCTTATTTCTTCCCAGGAGTCATGAAGTATTTTACTTATTCGGCCCGCCTCCCCTGTGTTGCTCGGAGTCGGGTCATAGGGGCAGTCGGGAATTGTTTTACCTGGGTCTGGACCTACGGCACCCCCTTCTGGAGTGAGAAGTGGTGTGTTATGTTGTAAAAGGGGTGGCGGAGGCAGAGGGTGTTGAATTACTGGAACCTCATATGGAGGTGGAGTATCTAAGAGGAAATTGGTGAAAGTATCCTCTGGTGATGGGGCGGTAGGTTGTGTCTTAGGTGGTGCAATGTTAAGGTTTTCAGGTGCAGATGGCAATACAGGATAAAAACCAGTAGAAATGGCTGATTGTTCCCTTTTATTCCTTTCACTAACTACTTCTTTCCCTATTTCTTGTAAATGTTCTTTCTTGGCCTGCTCTGACATTCTCTTACCCTTTTCAACTTTATGCAATTCTTTCTGTTGCCTCCTATGGGCTTCTTTTCTCCATTATTCCACCGAGTCACTTTGTGACTGGCGGACTCCCTTTTTCTTCTACAACTGTTCCTCTAATTTTATAATACATTCCATGTCAAATGTACCATTTTCAGGCCATCTATATCTGTGTTCTAGGTCTTTAGTATAATCCACCCATAAATCACAATAAATAATTGCACCGACACCATGTTTTGCAAACATGAAGTGTCCTGGAGTATCCCGAGGAAGAAGGCGAATTTCCTTCTCAAGAATACTCCTTTTGGTTGCTATCTTTTTGTATTTTCGAGAAAATAGGCATGATGGCAAAACTTTTCAAAGATTTAGAATTGAGAGAAAAAAGAAAAACAAACAGAACATATATCTTTACCGTACCCACGAAAGTGGTGAGTCTGTCTTTTATACTAGTTTAGCAGTCCTCACCAAAGATAGGTGAGAAACCAACAAAAACATGTATCTTTACCGCACCCACAAAAGCTGTGGGTTCGTCTTTATACTTTTGAGCAGTACTCACCGAAAAAATAACTGGAAGGCCTCTTGAAGATCTTGAAATGCGCGCAGCTTCTAAGGTGGGGCTCGCAGAACCCCGGACTCGTCTCTTCACAGGTTGGGCTCTGGTTCAGGACGTTCCGCAATTTTCCTCACCGCCTCGTATGGATGCCGGGTCACCTCGAGGGAGTTAGCGGGAATTCCCCGCGTTGTGCACTTTGAAGTCTGTCAAAGGTCAGGAGGGGATAGTACTGGGTCCAATATCGCCGGCGCGTGGGGAAAAGGGAACGTTCCTATTCGGGTGCCAATTAATGTGGTAAATTAATTCAATATTACCTCATCTCAGAATTTCTATACTTAATAATCATAATTTCAGTCAAAGCAAAGAGAGGAGTCAGTGGTGTTCGAGTACAAAAAAGGGTCCAGTAACTCGAGTTAAGGGGAGAGCTCCAGCACCAAGCGGGTACAGGAGTGGTCTGCAGCTTTATTCACACATCAGAATATTTATACAGTTTTCAGTCAATAGGCAAAAGAAGAAAAGAGAAGTGACAAGAAAAAGGGAAGTGACAAGCAGTAATTTCCAACAGATGTGTCAAGGTAGGGGCGTGTCTTGTGTCTCGTGAGAGGGCATGCGATGTGTGGAAATGTGTTCTCTTTCAGTTGAAGGCCCTTCTTCATTCAGGGGTTTATCTCTGGCTTAGAGTCAAGAACAGGAACCATCTTGTGTAAAACAGGAGCTATCTTGCTGGTTCTGGGAATTGGCTGAACCACAAGAGTCAAAAAGAGGAACTATCTTGTGTAAAACAGAGACCATCTGCTCTCTGGCTTGCAGTAAAGAACAGGAACTATTTCTTAAAACAGGAACTATCTGCTGGTTCTGGGAATTGGCAGAACCACAGAAATGTGTGGTCAATGAACGGGGGTGCCAGAGGCAGGGTGTCTTGCTTGTGGGTCTGAAGACCAAATGGATGTCACACACAAAATGGGTGCTTGTCTGAATGAGAAAAATGGCTGTCAGGCAGAAACAGGGAAATGATGGGGCACAATTGTCAATTTTATTTCCACAGTGCCCGCTATTTTCCATTAGTGCTCTTAATGTGTGCTGCTTCAGTTCATGGTGTAATGGGAGAGAAACTGATTCCCCACTTGCCCAGCGTGCCTCCATGAAAGCACATTCCCTGTCCTGAGCCTCGCAGTTTAATTTACGTTCCTTCGGCATTCCCCCAATCAAGGCTTGTGTCTGGCCTCGAATCACTGACTTGAAATCATCCAATAGCACGCAAGCTGATTCAACAGGCCGGCCGTTCTCCGTAAAATAGAAGTCTGCTCCATCTCTCATACGAGCTTTGAACGTCTTGTCTTTTAAATATCAATCAATCAGGCTTCCGAGCAGGTCACAGCACCGAAACTGCTATGACTCACATAATCGACGACGCCCTTCAAATTCTAGATCAAGGGGATACCTGCCTCCTCATCCTTCGTGATCTCTCTTCAGCGTTCGACACTGTTAAACATGAGAAATTACTCGATCTGTTGAACACAAGAATGGGTCTTTCCGGGACTGTTCTCAAGTGGTTCACCTCCTTTCTACACAACAGGTCACAGAAATTCAAGAGTAACAACCTGATGTCCTCTCCAATACCTGTTTCGTTGGGTGTCCCCCAAGGATCCTCCCTTTCACCAACATTGTTCAACTTAGTTATGGAACCTCTCACCACCTTGCTTCAAGCATCCAACGTACTTTTTCACATGTACGTAGATGACACTCAACTATATCTCAAATTACAATCCCCCATTGACATCTTACTCCTGAACTCTACGATCAGAAGCACCCAATCCTGGCTTGCTGATAATCATCTCAAACTCAATGCTCTGAAAACAGAATTCCTGCTGATCTCACCTCCAGCGAAGATCTCTACCACTCAAACCTGGCTTAAACAGCTAACTGCACTCAATGTCCAACCCACCATAGTGGATTCAGCGAAATCCCTAGGCATAACTCTCGACTCCAATCTCAACATGCAGCATCATATCAGCAAAGCTACTAAGGGAGCGAACTTCCAAATCAATCAAGGAAACTTAAACCCTTCCTACCAGCCAAAGACTTCCAAACTGCAGTACAAGCACTAGTCATCCCGCGAATTGAATACGGCAGCACCGCCCTCTGCGGTCTCCCGTTAACCACTACTGCACCCCTAAGAGCCTCTCTAAACGCTGCAGCGAGACTCATCACTGGATCAAAAAAGCACTCTCATATCTCCCCTGACCTGAAATCACTAGACTGGCTGCCTTTTGAAGCCAGAATACATCTGAAAATCGCCTGCATGACACACAAGGCTCTACACCTGAGCTCTCCCGGATACCTCACTCAGAAGCTGTCAATCTCTTGCGGCTCTAGAAACACCAGAGGCACAAACAATCTTCTGCTAAAACCTCGAAGATTCCGGAAGGAAAAAACTTATAAACGTTCTTTCTCAGGAATGGCACCCAGGATCTGGAACTCACTCCCTCCTGAAACTAGGCTCATCTCCTCCACTACACTTTTTAAGAAAGAAGTGAAAGCTATTTTTATGGCCAAATACACCTGACCTATGAGCATGGATCTAGAAAGACTCTACACCGACCTGTATTATTATGTTCGAACTCTATGACTATATTATTTCACCTGTATTATTGACGCTACTGACTATCTATGCACACTTTTAACTGTTATATTTATATTATTGATTTGCTGTACTAATTTGCTCCCTCACGTACCTACCCTTCCCACTTATTATGTTTAAATTCACTCTCTTGTTGGTATTCCCGGCTTTGTAAAGCGCTCTGATATCTGCAAAGATCTTGTTTGCGCTATATAAAACCTACAAAATAAATAAATAAATAAATATCACGGATCAACTCTTGGGGGTAGGATGAAGTCCACGACCGGACCATCGAGTTGCACCTTCCTCAGCGAATGGTCTCAGATTCCCCCTGCTATGTGTGTAGCGGCACTAAAATCAACTTTATGGATAGTCTGGGTGAAAAGATAGTGCAGGCATGCCAGATTAGCATCTGCTGCAGACAGGTGCCTCCGGTTCTGATACCGTCTTCCCCTCTCGGGGCATTTAGGAGTATCATGAATATAGTATAGGTGCAGTTCTGTCACTCCAGTCACCCCAATGCGTATATGCTCTGTTGTAAGCGTCTTACCCTTTCACAAGATGAGTCAGTCTTGTCTGGGTCTTTTTCCTGTTTCCTGGCACTTGAATGGCATGCCCGAGCACTCGAGAGAGCAGTGACCCACCAGAAGGCTTTTGTGGAGCACTTTTGTCCTGGGTGTAGGGCTGCATTCAGTAGGGCACCCACTCTGTCTTTTCTTTGCAGTTGCCCGAAGATCAGCAGTGTCAAGGTAGCAGTCACACCTGGCCTGTCGGTAAGTGCAGCCCCTCTGGAGGCCCGTCAGCAATTGAGCCCACACTGTGGCCGGCTGGACCACGGGCGTAAGCTCAGACAAGGTGTTCGACACTGGGGTAGTTGTAGTCCCTCATGGGCCTCTGACACAGAGTAGTCACAAACTCAGCAGCTAAAAGCCCAACACAGGCTCTCCAGGAAGCCAGTAGATTCAGACCCTGTTGTGTTAGGAATTCGGCAAATGCAATCTCGAACGGACCAGTTGGCAGCACACAATCGTCCAACTGGGCCTCAACAATCACGTTGTCGTAGAGTTTTATTTTCTGCCTTGAACTGTTGGGAGTCTTGGCGGGGGGTCCCTCAGACTAGCTGGTCCTGCTGGATGGCTTTCCGGCCCGCCCTACAAATACCGGGGATGTGTCAGACCTTGCTTCTTCCAGGACCACCTTGTCCTCCTACTGGATAGTCAAACTCCCTTCCCTTTCTTACCAGACAAGCAGACTTCTAGGCAGACTTCTAGGCTCTTCAGTACAGGTACATAACTTCTCGTTTAAGTAATTCAGCCTGCCGGTGATGTCCCTTCAACTTAGATAGACTGTCAGGCTGACACCATCCCTGGTGGCACAGCAGGCACCTGAGTACTTTGTAGAGCACATTATTCCTTGCTAACAGAGGACTTTGAACTGGAGTATAAAAGAGGGATAGATGGTCCCACTTGCATACACACCTGGCAGGCAGGAGATGCATTCTAATCTGTCGCACTCTCACATTGCATTTATGCTACGCACACCAACACCCTAAACACACACTGGATGTTAGCGCAAAGTCTGGGCACAGGCAAAGAAATGGAGCATTACATGGGTGTGTCAGTAGGAAGCCACTCCACTGACCATGATGCAAAGATATCATAAGGCTATTGATCCTTACAACAGGGTGCATTGCCACCACCGCTCTAGCTGTTAAACCCATGACAGTCCTCTGCCTTAAATAAGGGCACACTTGGTGTGACCCTCCAGGTCAAAGGACCGGTCCGTGACCTATCATAACCCCTTGTTAGAAGTTGCACAGTACTGGGGTGACAGGAAAATCCCATGTAAATTTCTTTTTTTTTTACTTTGTGGTAGTTTTACCCCAGTAACGTGTAGTTACTAGTTTGACGGCATGGACTGGGGAGTTGCCACGAGGAACAGATTCTTCTCCCTGTCAAGCCACATGCCATTCACTATTTCATAGTGTTTTTCTGCTTTTATTTACCACTTGTTTTAAGCAGGTGGTATATATATGCATGTGGTTGGTTGGGTGGGAGATTGGTGAAGTAGGGGAGGGATTGGTGAAGCAGGGGAGGGAAGGGGAAAGCATTTTCTAACAGAGGGAAGAAGTGTGTGTTTTCCACAGTTAGTAAAAAAAACAGCATAAGTCTTGGCTGCTTCTGCTGCACCCAGAGTCTTATGCGACTTTTCAGTCTAATTTTTCAGTCTGGAAAAAAATGGTGTCCTGTTTTTCTGCACCCAGTAAATCCAGGTGCAGAAAAACCTAACAACTGATAATCAGGTGGAATAAAATGAACACATGAAAGTACGCCTTAATTTCATTGCCCTTGAATCATACTCTGGACAATAGTTGAAGGATAGGTCTAGGCATAGTCCTTGCAACACACAATAGATTTGTGTGAGGCAGAGACCAAACTCAAAAGTCAGGATACCAGATACAAGTAGGTGGTAACTCAGGGCAGGGGGAAACGCCTGTTGTCCATGGGGAAATTCCCATCCCAGAAATCTACATTAAAAATTGATTAATAGTATTCTTTTTTAAATAGCTGTTTGGTGCCAGGGCATATGACTTTAATTTCTGCCTTTGGGATTCTATGTTACAACTCCATATGGTACAGGTATCCTTTGTGAGCTTAATAAAATGTTGAAAATTCTACAAATCCTTACTCCAACATCCAAGTATTTTTAGGCTACCATTCTACACTCTGCTTTGTCAGAAGAACAGCTCAACATTTTCAAAATTCTGCAATTCTGCATTGATTTGGCTTGTAAATAATTTTTGGAGAAATTTACATGTATTAACTATTTAATTTTAATACTATAGGTGATTGAAATTATGGATGAAAAAAGCACGATTTACCACCAGGCAACTGAATGTTAGTGCCATAAGAAGGATTATTCTGAAAAACTGAAGGACATCCAGCATTCTAAGTTTAAAAAATTTCCGAAATCTAGGTGTGGCGAGGAAGTGGGAGCTGAGGAAAGTACTATACCTGTAAGTGAAGTCTCTAATTTTCATCTAAAGCATCATGTAATTCCAGAGAGGAAGGACACTGCATTAAAGAAAGTTATAACAAAAGGTTTCTTCTGGATACCATCAAAGAAAAGACGCTGAAAGAAGACTCCGAAGCTGACACGCTAACAACCAAACGATTGGAAAATCACCTTTGTTCAACAACCGTTTTTAACCAGTTACGCAAGTTTGAGACTATCTGCCTCAGGATATAACACCTCGATCCACTCTGCTTACTCTTGTGAAAACCTTAAAAATTCACCACTTTATTGTGTTCATGACCATCTCAGATTGTTTCCTTTTTTATTATGTACTGTTCTGTAATTCTATGTAAATCGCCTCAACATTATCTGTTGTGCAGGAGTGATATGTAAAACTGTTAAATATCAAAATGGATTAAATGAGCACCTTTGTGCTATAGCTAATGTAAATAAATCCTGGTCTTCAGAACTACAAACCTTAACCTTACACCAAACATAGAAAGGGTAAAAGGAACTGATGTTCTGCGACTAATGATCCACAATAGTACTGTGCCGTTCTAACGCCCTCAGTTACTGCCATTACGTCAGTGCAAAAAGTGACTTCTCAGCTTAATCATTAAATATCAGACTAACACCTTATCACTGCATTGCTAAGAACCTATACAAATAGATTTGAGAAAAACTTCAGTCACAAAATAAGTTGCTGCCAGAGAGGCTATAACCAAAAGACTAATATCTGCTAGAAACATTTCGACAGGTGTTACAGGGCTGCTTCCAGACATATTTTGCTCAATTCAAGTGTTCAGAAGATTACATACAATTTCTTTTAGAGATAAGTGCTGAACATTATCTAAACAAGCCCGACTCTAAAATCAGGTTCACTCTTACTGTGGCATATAAGCAAGAGAAAAGTAGAGATATTAACTCTAGGAATACAATTGATAAAAGCACGGGCTGTGAGAACAAATTCAGTGTTCAAACCCGTCTCAATCAAAGCAAAATAACCCAAGTTGGGGAAAAAAGTTACCCGTGCCAACTAAGATTCAGCCATAAATCTCATCTCACTGAATTTGAGAGAATGCTCACTGGGAAAAACCACTCTCAGTGCAAAGTATGCCAAAAAAGTTTCTGGCGTAAATCTTATCTCACTAAGCATATGAGAATTCACACTGGGGAAAAACTTTACCAGTGCCCTGAATGCCAGAAATGTCTCATTGACCAAAACAGTCTCACTCGGCATATAAGAACCCACACTGGGGATAAACCTTATCAGTGCACGGATTGCCAGAAATGTTTCAGTTTAAACAGTAGTCTCACAAAGCACATAAGAACCCACACTGGGGATAAACCTTTTCAGTGCTCTGAATGCCACAAATGTTTCAGTCAAAAATGCTATCTCACTAAGCATATACAAATCCACACTGGAGAAAAACCTTATCAGTGCTCTGAATGCCAGGGAAGGTTTTGTAACAAACAAAGTCTTTCTCAACATGCATTAACCCACACTGGGGAACAACCTTATCAGTGCTCTGAATGCCAGAAATGTTTCAGTGTAAAACGTAATCTCACACGGCATACAAAGATCCACACTGGGGAAAAACGTTATCAGTGCTCTGAATGCCACAAATGTTTCAGAGACAAAAACTGTCTCACTCGGCATACAAGAACCCACACTGGGGAAAAACCTTATCAGTGCTCTGAATGCCAGAAATGTTTCATTGACAAAAGCAAACTCATTCAACATACAAGAACCCACACTGGGGAAAAACCTTATCCATGCTCTGAATGCCAGAAATATTTCCGAGACAAAATAAGTCTTTCTCAACATTCAAGAACCCACACTGGGGAAAAACCTTATCCATGCTCTGAATGTCAGAAATGTTTCAGAGACAAAAGAACTCTTTCTCAACATATAAGAACCCACACTGGGGAAAAACCTTATCAGTGCTCTAAATGCCCAAAAGATTTCACACTTAAATCACTTCTAACTGGGCATATGAGATTCCACACTGGGGAAAAACCTTATCAGTGCTCTGAATGCCCAAAAGATTTCAACGTTAAATCACTTCTAACTGCACATATGCGATTCCACACTGGGGAAAAACCTTATCAGTGCACTGAATGCGACAAATGTTTCAGGATAAAAAGCAATCTCACTCAGCATATAAGAACCCACACTAGGGAAAAACCTTATCAGTGCTCCGAATGCCAAAAATGTTTCGGCCAAAAAAACAGTCTCATTGTTCATATAAGAACCCACACTGGGGAAAAACCTTATCGGTGCTCTGAATGCCACAAATGTTTCAGTGAAAAAAACAGTCTCACTCAGCATATAAGAACCCACACTGGGGAAATACCTTATCAGTGCTCCAAATGCCAAAAATGTTTCAGCCTTAAATGTAATCTCACTAAACATATGAGAATCCATACTGGAGAAGAAAATTATCAGTGCTCTAATTGTCAGAAAAGATTCAGAGGTAGAGATAATTTCAAGCGCCATAAGAAAACACACCATCAAAATATTTTAGTGCCAGAAAAGCATCAGTTTTAAACACAATCTCACTCTACATGAGCAGACGCACACTGGGAAAAACATTAGCAATGCTGTGAATGCCAGAAATTCCTATCTGATAGGCACAGCCTCACTAACCATAAGCTATTCTCCATATTGATGAAAAACCTTATGAGTGTTCTGAATGCCAGAAAAGCTGCAGAGAAAAACGCTATCTCACCATGAGAAACTCCACACTGGAGAAAATCCTTATGCCAAAAAAGCTAGTTTCTGAAAGACAGAATCTGAAAGAAACACGTTAGTGTTGAATGAATGAATGAATAGCATTTTTATACCGCGCAAAACTTAGCCCCAAGGGGCATCAAGGCGCCAGACAAACAAACAAAAGGTCCACATTACCAGATAGATGAACCAGGAAGCCACAAAAGGCGCAGTCCCTAATATGCCTGGGAGAAAATCCAGGTCTTCAGGTGTTTTTTGAAGACCGCTAAAGAGGATTGGCTAGTGAGCTCCAAAGTGAGAGAGTTCCAGAGTTTAGGAGCTAGAATAGAAAAAGCTCTGCCTCTCCACTTTGCCTTTGTAAACTTGGGGACCACAAGCAAATTCTTGGAAGAAGACCGGAGGGTTCTACTGGGGGAATACACACCCAGAAGGGCCCTGATACCTTCTGAGCCTGCGCCGTAAAAAGCACCATGGGCTAAGCACAGGAGTTTAAAGGTAATCCTAGAGGGGATGGGAGTTCCTGCCAAAAGTCTTGAATCATTTGAAAAGATACCATCCAGCGTATGGCCGGCCAAATGTGTGGGGCTAATGACCAGTTGACCCAAACCACATGCCGCTAGACCATCTACAAGTACTGCAGTATCCTTCGATTCTATCGCCTCTAAGTGAAAATTAAAATCGCAGAGAATACTGAAGTGGGGCTTATCAACGTAGGGCTCTATCAATTTAAGGATGTCATGGGCAAAGGTCGTTCTGGGGCCAGGAGGTCTATAACAGAGAATACCAGAGAAAGAGGCAGAGGGAAGTAAATTAATAGAGAAATATAAAGCCTCAAACTTATCAGAGAGTAAAGAAAGAGGCTTAGTGCTACAAGTAAAAGTGTCTCTGAAAAGGATACCCAGGCCCCCTCCCTTTCGTCCTGACCTATCCATTCTGGCCAAAGATAAGTCCTCGGGGACTGCCTCTACGAAGTCAGGGCCGGAGGTTTCAGAACCCCAGGTTTCGGTAATAAAGACCCAAAGGGGCCTTTTTTGAGAGACAAAGTCATTGAAGGCAACATTATTACGAGCCAACGACCTAGCATTAAGGAGCAGGCCAGCCTCACTTAAATCGTTAGGAACGGGAAACTGACTTCCATATCTCCTAGATTTATTAAGACAATAATGGCGAGGGCGTATGGATCTAGAAACCCCTTTGCAACAGTTGAGATTAACCAGGTTGTCAGGAATAGAAGAGAAATGACACGTTTTAAACCCAGGTCTAAGTCAAGAAGTGCAGAGTCGGAATATAACTCACGATTTTTATGAAGAGTAAAACGAGGTCCAGCCCAACTAGCCCCTTCCGCGTCCTTAGCGCGGACGGGTGCAACTTCGGCGCACGCCTGCTGCGCGCGTCCGCTGTGCGCGGAGAAAGTCATCCCGATTAAATATGGCCAGCCCGAGTCTGGCACACCACCTGACCGGCACCAGCCAATGGGCGCGGGGGGACTAGCTGTCTGCCGCCGTGCCCTCCACGCAAACGGGAAAACCCGCGGTGGAACGGGGCACAGGCAGGTAGGGACCAAACAACACTAAGCAAAGCACCCAAAGCACAGTAAAATGATTTCCAATTAAAATGCGAGAAGTTTTAAAATTCGGCGATATATGAAAAGTAAATTCTAAAATAGCAGCAGTAAAGACCAGTTAGCAGCAAGTCAATTCAAATTATTTTAGAGCAACCGGGCATAGTAAGTCATGCACCGGTAACGAGAACCAACCAAGGATTCCAGTCGTCCCGATTAAATATGGCTGGCCCCGAGTCTGGCGCACCACCTGACCGGCACCAGCCAATGGGAGCAGGGGGACTAGCTGTCTGCCGCCGTGCCCTCCACGCAAACGGGAAAACACGCTGTGGAACGGGGCACAGGCAGGTAGGGACCAAACAACACTAAGCAAAGCACCAAATGCACAGTAAAATGATTTCCAATTAAAATGCGAGAAGTTTTAAAATTCGGCGATATATGAAAAGTCAATTCTAAAATAGCAGCAGTAAAGACCAGTTAGCAGCAAGTCAATTCAAATTATTTTAGAGCAACCGGGCATAGTAAGTCATGGACCGGTAGATTCCTTACCTTAGAATTACCCCCAGGCGTCAGACTGGATACGGAAAGTTTTTCGTCAGCAGTACCCCTGCGCGTCGGTAGGTGTCGTCTTCGGCTCCGTGTCGGTGTCGTGATCGCCGGAATGATGTCGCTGGAGTACTTAGAGGCCTCCCTCGCGCGCTGACGTCAGTTCTTTTTTCCGCGCCAGCTAGCGCAGATCCGGGACGAGCACGTACCTTTAGTCATTTTTTGACTAACTTTTTGGACATTTTTGTCTATCTTTGTCGAGTCGACTCGACTCCTGGTGCCAGTAGGGATGCCCGGTTTAAAGCTGTGTGACGCCTTTAACCGACTGAAGTCTGTTACCGACCCCCTCCGCCGGTGTCCCTACTGTTTGGGGGGCGACCACGATTACAAGTCGTGCCCTGACTGCCGGGCCTTGACGTCGAAGGCTAGGCGGGAGCGTTCCCGTAAGCTCCTCGAGCTCCGGCAGTCGACTCTGTGCCGCTCGAGGTCCCAGTCGGGGAGGAAGTCGAGGAACTGGTCGCGGAGCCGCAGTCATCACCGATGATCCGGATCCAAGTCCTCGCACTCGGGTAAGTCGAGGCATGTCAAAAAGAAGCAGTGTTGCTCTTCGGACTCCCCTCGCCACTCACGCGGCTCAGGAGTCGCATCCTGTCCCACACCCTCCGCTCCCTGGACTCAATGCGACTCCGGGCGATATTAGAGACTTCCTCGTTGCCAAGAGGACTCTCTTCCCGCCGTCGACACCTGCCGGCGCGGCTTCGGGCCCCACTGGGAGTCCTAACTTGCTGGCGGCTTCGGCCCCGGTGCCGTCGGCAACTTCGGTCTCGGCGTGCAGGACCCCGTGGGATCCAGGCCTGGATCCCGGTCGACGCCAGTTGACCTTATGACTTCTCCGCTGGTGCTGACCCCGGCGCCATCCTCGGACAACACCGTCCCTGGTTTTAGCCCCAGTACCGGTTCGGCGTCGGAGCAGCGCGTCTCTGACGTCGATGGGTGAGCCCTTCACCTATGACCCGGCTCTGTCATTTATGCAAGTGTGGCTCACTGGTTAGAGGAGGCAGACCCTGAAGCAGAGGTCAGACCTGGGACCAGGGTTCAATTCCCGACGCGGCAGGGTCTTGAGCCCAAATGTCCACGGACTCGACAATTCTTGCTTCGGTGCCTACTCGAATCACGGGTTCACACTCTGCAACTCTGGGCAATAGCTCGCTTAATCTCCACTATGCCCCCCCCCCACGGCGGGATGCCTGGCTTTCACCTTGGGGATGCCCAGTAGGGGTTATCTCACAGGGAACAGCCAGGTTCCCAAAGCAAGTGCCTTGAGACCTATCGGTGATAAGGCGCTATATTAGAACCTTTGACATTTGACATGCCTGTTAATCAGGACACGGATCAAGGGGAGGACTGGGAGGGGTCTGAGGACCCTCTGGCACAGTAGTGCCAGTTAAGTCAGGACTGGACAGATGAGCTGGGGGATGCCAGTGGTCTAGACACTTCGCCTGACACTGGTTTTCTCTCTCCTCCCTCCGTGACTACGGAGGAGGGGGCTACTTATGCTGTGGTGTTGCGCAGGGCGGCCAAGGCCCTAGCCCTTGAGCTCCCTGCAGCAGCGTGAGGACTAACTTCCTCACCGAGGTGCTTCAACTGCCAGTCAGCTCTACGAAGCCTCTGCTGCCGTTTAATGAGGCCCACACTGACTTTCTGATGGGCACTTGGTCCAAGCCCTCCACAGTTCTCCCTGTGGATCAGTACGTGGACCGACGCCAACGCCCGGCTCCGGGGGCGACCTCTGCTTTCTGTCCACCCACTCCACCCCCAAGAGTCTGGTTATCCAGGCCTCCACGTCCCAGACCGCATTCCCGACCGCTCTGGAGTTCTGGACTTTTTGGTTCCGTCCAGAGGTGTCAGGGATAACACCCGAAGACCCCGGAGTTCCACCTGTCTCGGTGCACAAACAAACAGAAACACGGGCTTCTCGATGGTGGCGTCAAAGACCAAAGGTTTATTACTGCAGGGACACAGAAGTCACAGAAACTACACATGGGCAGTGTCTAGGAGCCTGTTCGATTTGTACAAAGAGGGTTGCTCCTTATATACTAAATATTGGGCTTCAGGCAAATTCTTTACATGTTACCACAGTTCTAAACATTCGTGTCTTAAACAATAAATATTTGGCGTTGCACAGGGATCGTCAACAGTATCTGATGTCAAAACATTACAAATGAGGGGTTCCCACTAGTCCATCATAATCCCATGTCAATTCTTCATTCAAGACCCGGACCGCCTCATCGTAAATTTCGTTACCTCCCCCCAATAAAGGCCCAGAAGGAAAAGGAGCAGAGCCAGGTGCAGAAGATAGAAAGACAGGATAAGAAATGTTTGTGGGTCGTAAATGGGCACGGTTACCAGCTTCGGCCGCCTAATCATGATCAGGCCAACGAACACAAGAACCAGTATAGCAGGACTGGCCTCAGGCTGGGGAGGCAGTTCTTGCCGAGTCATGCTGTTACAGCGTTGCTGGCCTAAGGTGCACGTGTCACTAGCAAGGTGAATCGCCGGTTAAAGCCTACGTGTCCTTTATTAAAAAAGGAGAGGTCATTGCGTGTCCATTGACTATGTGAGGGCAAGGAATACAAAATGGCTTCCGTGTTCTAAGATGGATGCCACGGGTAGAACAGAAATGTGTTTGTAACTGGAGTGCTCTTGCTCGTAGCATAGCGAAAACACCAGGATATACTAAATGGATCATTTGCGGTTCACTGATACCAAAATTATGTATTTACGACAATGTTACAAACACGAGTAAAATCGTCACGGAACCTCAGTCCCTCCTTTTGCCCTTACATAGGCAATTACTCAGTCTATATCAGAGTCAGAGTCTAATTCTATGCTCATTAGGTTAGTGACATGTTGTTGTATCATCATCCTGTCTCGTGCCTTTTCTCCTAATGCAGGTGGTTTTCTGAAACAGGTTGCAGCACAGAGGCTACACAGAGCGGGACCACATTGGATAATAAGACAGCACGAGAACAGAAATACTAGGATGACACCAATGACCATCAGAACCTTCCATCCCCACGCTGATACCAGAGTCCAAAACCACTCCATGAAGGACCAGTTTCCCTTATCTACGTGTATAGAGTCGGAAATCTTATGTAGCTTAGAGATTGCTTCATAGACTGTTGGAGCATTATTTGGAATAAAGACACAGCAGCTCGATTGGATCATTCTGCATACCCCACCTCGATCTGCAAGTATTACGTCTAGAACCATACGGTTCTGCAACGTCATGAGACGATCCGCCTGAAGCTCAGCTGTTAAGTTACTCAGGGCACCAGCAGTTTCTGTAATAGTAGATTCAACTACCCGTGTTAGTTGACGAAGATTTCTACTATTGGCCATAGGCCCCCAAAACGGAAGAAAACCCTTGAAGAAGTCTCCAGCTTCTTGACCAGCGGTATCTTCCTTGCTGAAGACACCTCTTGCTACTCTGGTTTTGTGATAATCTGAAGAAGCAGTGTATGTCGGGGGTAACAATCGAGCAATATAACATGAACCTGAAAAGTCAGCAGGCAGCCATGTATATGCTCTGTCCTGACAGATGAAGTATGTACCCCTAGCAGTCAGAAAGGCAGGGGAGGAGTTAGACGGAAATACGTAAGTCTCAACGCACTCACTCCTCCCTAGCTGAGCTCTCGGATTTCTCCCATTTCCTTGCAAACAGACCTGACCTCGGTGAGGCACGACCCAAACTGAAGTGGAGCTTTTACGCTTGCTTTCTCCCAAACTAAGGCGATACTCTGTAGAGTTCCAACTCAAATACACCAGTAATTCATCTCTAGGATAAGATGGAGTATTATTGACGTCTTTAATCATATCAATAATTCCCTGGACTAAAGCTTTGTTGGCTGAGTTGTATTTAGTGGACCGTGGTGGACGCGAAGGATAGGTCTCAAGGGCATATGAGAAAATGGTCTGAAAGGCCTGAAATGATCCATTATAGCTGAAAGGCAAGACTAGATAGGGAATGCCTTTATCCATAGTGTGAGGTATCAAGCCACACACCCAGCAGTCTGTAGTATTAACTATCAGTTGGTGTTGATGCAAGAGCTGTACAAATGTATTGTTAATAAATTCTGAGCGTCGAGCTTGTTCGTGTTCAGGAAATGAGTGAAAAGAATGCATAGAAGAAACCGTAGAAGTAGTAGGATCAAGGGAAGGTACTGTAGTTACTGGCATAAAAATCAAATGTACACCAAAGACGATTCCACCCACCAACGTTATCAAAACAATAAAAAATGTAACTGCACATTGCATTAGAAAGCATTTCCTGTGTAGTATTCTGTTCAGTCTATTTCTGCGAACATAAATTACATTTTCTCGTTGTAGCTCAGGAAGCTCCATCTTCTACGACCGTTCGCGACCACTGATGATGTGTACGTAGATGAAAATGCCTCTATCAGCCCTGGGAGTTCCCAGAACTAACAGAAAGATCGACCTTGTGTCGGACCCCCGCAGATTCAACTAGGCACACAGCCACGACCCTACGGCTACCCAGACGGCAAGGCAATTTTAAAACAAAAAGAAACAATACAAAGTATTAGCAAACTTCCTGGCTGGAGGCAATGTATAGCAAATTCAAATCTGAAAATAGGCAGTTTCCTGCTTTATTTGTCCATATTGCGAGAACGTAAGTTGTATCTCAGTTTTGCAGGAGCTGTCTGATCTGGAAACAATGTATTTTCAGCTGACGTTGCAATGTTCACGTTCGCAGATGGCAAATGTTCTTTTGGTGCAGATGGCAAATGTTCATTGGGTGTGGATGACAAATGTTCAGGGTTCAAAAGAGCAGTTTCAGGAGGAGAGTCAGAATTTGGTGAATCCTTGATCAGTTCTGCATCGCTGAAAGGTATGAACCTGGGGACTTGTTCCGTTTCAGAGGCACCGATTCCTTTCTTTACCCAGTTGTCGTAAGGAAGTGGCAGAGGCACACGTTTAGCATGTGTCGTATGGATCCAATTTTTCCTTCCGGCCACACGAATAGCAGTTCTCGTTGCTAGCAGGACTTGGAATGGGCCAATGAATCTGGGCTGAAGATTTTTTGTTCTTGCAAAATTTCTGATGACCACCTGATCACCCGGTTTCAGCTGATGGCCTGGACTCTCCGGTGGCTTTGGCAATGCATCGAAAACCTGTTGGTGAATAAGACTCAATTTAGCAGTCAAGTCGAAAAGGTAATCAATTAACATTGGGTATTCCAGCTGCTTAAATTCTTTCGGTCTAGGTACCCCCCAAACATTTGCAGGACGGCCAAAAACTATTTCGTAAGGACTAAGCCCTACTCTAGAATGTACAGTTGCTCTTGTTGATAGCAAAGCCAGAGGCAATGCGTCTGGCCAGGACAAACCCGTGGATGCTTGTATCTTAGCGAGTTTCAGTTTAAGGGTGCCATTGTAACCCTCGACTAAACCCGCGGACTGGGGATGATTCGCACTATGAAATTTCTGTCTAATCCCTAGGCCGGCACACACACTCTGCATAACTTTCCCTACGAACTCACTTCCGTTGTCTGACCATACAATCCGTGGCATTCCGTATCTGGGGAAGTATTCTTTAAGAAGAATTTTGGCAGTGGATAAGGCAGTATTGTCCTTCAGTGGGTATGCTTCGATCCATCTGGAGAAAGCACAAACTACCACTAGGACGTATTTCAGATTATTGCAACGATCCATGTGAATGAAGTCTAGCTGGATCACCTCAAAGGGGCAGGAAGGAGGAGCGAAGTGACCTGCAGGTGTGGGGATTCCCTTGCCAGGATTATGCATCAAGCATACCATACAATTTCTCACCACTCTCTCTGCACACTTACTAATCCCGTCATTCTTCCAGACCGGGGCCAACATCTTACAAATCCCTTTTGAACTGATGTGCGCTGTTCCATGTGCCATCGTTACTACTGCAAGCACATACGCATCAGGCAACATCCAACGCTGTTGTTCCGACAAGTCAATCCAACACCCACTCGAGTCCAATTTACCCGTGCTCTCTCTCCATGCAAGTTTTTCCTCCTCAGTCGCCTCTTTCTGAATTTCCTTCACGCTTTCCACTGTGTTCTCACACATTCCAGACTCAGAAATCCATCTTGCAGACGTTGCAACATACATTCTACTCATCATATTTCTAGCTGTCTGTTTTGCGATCTCATCAGCAAAAGCATTTCCACGACCAACATCATCCGTGATTGCTTTATGAGCACTGCATTTCACAATCGCAACTTCAGTCGGCAAGGTTAGAGATTCCAACAAGTCATTAACTAGCTGACCATGTTGAATCTTAGTCCCATGGGACGTAATGAAACCTCTTTCTTTCCACAAACGGCCAAAACTATGGGCCACGCCGAACGCGTACTGACTATCTGTGAACACATTCACTCTCTTTCCCTTAGCTAAAACGCACGCTCTTGTTAGCGCGATCAATTCTGCAGCCTGGGCAGAATTCTGACTCACTCTTGCAGTCTCCACAATCGTACTCAAAGTTGTTACTGCATAAGCAGCAGTCACATCACCATTCTCCAATTTGAAGCAAGACCCGTCAACATACAACGTGCCATCTGGTTCTGACAACGGAGTGTCTTTTAGATCGATTCGTCCTTTTGTTTCTTCCTCAGTTCTGAAACAACAGTCGTGTGGTTCGGAATCACTCGACTCTTCGCTAGTCGGCAACAATGTTGCTGGATTCAATACATTGCATCTTTTGATCTGAATATGACTAGCTAACAGTGTCAGTTCATAACCTGATAATCTAGCACTGGTAAGGTGTTGCGTCTTGGTTCGGTTCATGAGTGTATCCACAGCATGAGGAACCATGACTACTAGCATGTTGTTCATTACTAAACCAGCAGATTGTCGAATGGAAGCTGCAGCTGCGGCTGTAGCTCTCAAGCAACTAGGCAATGCTCTAGCTACTGGATCTAATGTTGATGAAAAATACGCACAAGGGCGTTGTTTATCACCAAATTTCTGCGTCAAAACACTCAATGCACAACCTTCTCTCTCGTGGACGTAGAGCGTGAATGGCTTATTGTAGTCGGGTGTACCCAATACAGGTGCTGAACACAGTGCATTTCGTAACTCAGAAAAACTCCGCTGACATTCAGCAGACCATGGTACCGGACTCGGAACACCTTTCCCAGTCAAGGCTACCAATGGTTGTGCTAGAAGAGAAAAATTTGGGATCCATTGCCTACAATATGAGGTAATACCCAAAAAGGCACGTACTTCTCTCTGCGTGCTAGGAACGTTCATCTGTGTAATTGCTTTTATTCTCTCTGGGGTCAACTTCCTTCCCTCCTTTGACAAGAGATGACCTAGGTAGGTCACTTCTTGGCAGCAGTATTGCATTTTTGAAGGTGACACCTTGTGATTCAAATCTGACAAGTGATGCAATAAAGAAATCGTAGCTGTTTTGCAAGTTTCCTTGTCATCGGCAGCCACTAGAAGATCATCGACATACTGTACTAAAGCAGAACCACTAGGAAGTACGAAGGAATCTAACTGGCTTTTTAATGCTTGACTGTAAATGGATGGACTTTCACAATAACCTTGTGGAGCGCGTTTAAATCTAAAACTTCGTCCTCCTAGAGAGAAACCGAAGATATCTCTGCTTTCCTCGGCTATCGGAATGCTGAAAAAGGCATTTTTCAAGTCGACAACCGAAAACCATGCTGCTGTAGCAGGAATCAACGTTAACAATGCAGTAATGTCTGGAACCACAGGAAACTGTGGGATCACAATTTTATTAACCTCTCTGAGATCAATTACGAACCTATATACTGGAGGCTTTGTAGGGTCAGTTCGTTTCAAAATAGGCAGTACAGGACTATTACAGACATTACCTCTAGTCTCTTCTATAACGTCTTTCTTGATCAGGTCTTGTACTATCAGTAGGAGTGCACGCTCACCTTCACTAGAGATTCTGTATTGTGGAATTCGTGGAAGCTTAACATTTGCTTTCAAAGTTACTACATAGGGTGGAATTTCCAATAGACCTACATCATTAGGACCAGTCGCCCAAAGAGTATCAGGGAGTGAACGCAGCTCTGGTGGGAGCGCATCCATCGACAAGTACATCGGAGAGATTATTCTTTTACCCAACGTAAGCTGTACTCCTGCTGGAGAACAGTACAATGTCGCGTACAGGCGTTTTAACAAGTCTAAACCAAGCAGATTTTCGTTACAACCTGTCGTCAAAATCAGGGGTGCTTTCAATTGACGGGGTCCAACAGAAATCAACAAAGGACCAGAAACAGGGTTATGAACAGGGGCGCCCGAAAAACCTACTGAAACGTTTGTTGAGCCAGACAAAGGTGCGCCAGGGAGTTTCGCATGAATGATAGAACTTTTTGCTGCACCAGTATCCAACAGAAACGGTTCGACTATACCTGATGTTGCTACTGCGACATAAGGCCCACTCTGATCTACTGGAACTGATACTACTCCCTCTCTTTGTCCATGGCTGTCCTAGTATTCACCTTGCTGAACTTCCTCACTAGCTTCATAATAGTCTTCGACATGATACTGTGGAGACCTATTCTGTTGGGCAGATTGTCCATTTCGCTGATCGAAATAATTAGAGGGGCGATCACTCGTCTGCGGAGGCATAGCACCTCGTCCTCGACCTCTAGAGTTTTGCATAGAACTACCACGACCTCTCTGAGCTGCCGCAGCATTATTTTGCATTCGAACTGGACACTCACTTTTGTAATGACCTTCCTTTTTGCAATAAGCACATTGATTCCATTGGTATTGTGGCCTTTGAGAATTATAATCCGTTCTTTGATATGACCCTTGCTGCATATTCGTCTGATTCATGCGAGGCGGATAAGCTTGCTGTAAAAGTACTTTAGTTTTTAAATCTTTCGTCTTTTTATCTGATTTTTCCTTCTCTTCTTTATCCCTATTTTCATAGTACTGGGCAGTCGCAAGTATTTGCGCAGTCGTAGAGACAGCCCACGCACTTTCAGAATTCTTTAATTTACCACTAAGTTCTGGCAACAGATTGTGCACAAATTTATCAACAAATAATCTCTGGCCTCCTTCTGTGCTCATATCCTGACCACTATGATCCACGAAAGTCTCCTCGAATCTTGTGAAAAAGTCGGAGACGCTTTCGTCTTTCTTTTGTTTGCATGCGGACAATTTGTCCCAGTTAACGCGTAATGCTGGCATCAAGGTTTTCATTAAATCGATTATTCTACCAGGCAAATTAGCAATTAAAGGTTCAGGTTTGGAACCACCTATTTGTTGACCATCCGCTGCAATTATAGCTGCCCAGTCACCACCTAGGGCAACTGGATGATTCTCTTTACGAATTTTAGCCCAAATTGGTTGCGGTACTACATTACCAAATAGCAGATCTATGTCAGCAAGATTCAATACACAAGCGTCAACTGTTTGAGCCAACTCTTTGTAGTACCCTGCAGGATTTTTACGCGGATCTGGCAAGGCCTGTTTCACTGCTAATACTTCAGCTCGCTTCCATGGAATATGTATCCAGACTCTCTGGAATTGGGCCGGAGCGGCTGCAATACCAAGGTTTGCATTAGCTTGCACAGCTTCACGCCAAATTGGTGGAACCTCTCTCATTGGATATTGACGATTTCGTTTCGTACTACGTTTCTCTAATTCTCTCGGTGAACGAAGGGATGAGTCATTCCTATAACTTAGAATCAGTTCCATCGCTTCTTTTATATTTTGTCCAACTATCATACCTGCAGCAAACTCTTTCTGAACATTAATTAATTCTCCTAGATTTGATTCAGGGTCATCCTCTTCCAATTCCTCACGTAGAAGGAAACACATTTCATCGAACACATATCGTTGTGTCGGTTCGTTCCATTGCATAAATGTATCTAATACATTTTGTACATTATATCTTCCAACTTTCGAAACCCATCTAAGAGCAGTGGAATCTAATATTCCTTTTTCTTCAGTACTGGGAAGCTGACTACGTCTCTGCACAGAGTCAGAGGTAGGAGTCTTAATCAGAGTTTTATAGAAGGGAGATAGAATATTGGAGACAGAATCAGTGATTCTTCGACGAACAGAAAGCGGAGTCATAATATTAACAGAGGCAGTGAATAGAGTAGCAGTTGGAACAGATAGATCAGGAACAGTAGGAGTAGCAGGAAAAATAGCTTGTGAAGTAGCAGGTGTGAGCAGGTGTGAGCGACACAGGCATAGGTAAAGAAGCCGGCAACCCTAGAGAGGGGTTGTCGAAGGAACATTAATATTGACCACAGGAGGTACAGGAACTTGATTCAGGGGAGCGGGAACAGGGACACCAGGTTGTCCAGCAACCGGTAATTGAACATTCGGTATAGGTGGAGCCGTAGCACCCTGTGCATACGGTGGGGGTGATCGTAACAAGTAAGACAACAGGGGATCCTTTTCAGGGTCCTCTACTATCTTAGCCGTACTCGATGGCAAAGCAGGATAGCACTTGTCTATCGCTAAATTACGCTCTCTATCGGCCACCTCCATCGCTTTCTCAGACTCGTTGAGTTGCAGCTGTCTAGCAGACTGTTCTAAAGTCAACTCTTGCTCTTTCTGTTCTTTCTTCAACTTTTTAATTTCTCTCTGTTTAGATTCTTTTCGCCAATAACGGAAAGAATCAAACATTGCCGGCCGGGCTTTCTTCTTAAACAACCTCCTTTCTAGATTATCGAGAACTTCAGGTTCAAAACTACCATGTAGTGGCCAACTAAGGACACCATCTTTCTCTGTGTAGCGGATCCATACCTCGTTATAAGAGATAGGGCCCACACCAAATTTGCAATATAGATCATAAAGGGGAGTTCCAATCGGAGGAACCAAACACGAGTCCTCCAACTGGGAATCACTGTTGCAACTAAAACAAGACAATATACGATTTTTCCGACTTACCATTTTATAATCCGGAACACAAAACAAACAAGACACAAACAGAAAAGATGCGCACTCGAACCAAGAACTTAGGCCTACCAGAACTGACAAATGTATCGATACCTGAACTGGACAGAATGATTATCGTAACCAGAATAACCAGTGATAACCTTACAGAACTGAACTGAACTGAGAACTAAAAGGATTATCCAAATAGGAGCAACCCGTACAAAATAACCAACTAGCAACCACTAAATACTTAACTGAGGCACTGAAGACGTCACCAAGGAGAAACCCGTCACGTTTCGCCGTACTGAGGACTGCACCTCGGGTCCAAGACAGGGCGACGGTCAAGGCAACGGACCACTGCAGCCGTCTGAACGGGAACCCTCGTGGAAGAGAACGTCGGGGCCACTTTTGCGATATGCCGGGATCGATGAAGTGGGGCGCCTCCCTCTGAAATCTTCACACGAAGCTCCTCGAACTCTTCAGGCTTTTGGACCGGTACCGAATGACGTCGCCCCACGTTGGGCGCCAATTGGAGTTCTGGACTTTTTGGTTCCGTCCAGAGGTGTCAGGGATAACACCCGAAGACCCCGGAGTTCCACCTGTCTCGGTGCACAAACAAACAGAAACACGGGCTTCTCGATGGTGGCGTCAAAGACCAAAGGTTTATTACTGCAGGGACACAGAAGTCACAGAAACTACACATGGGCAGTGTCTAGGAGCCTGTTCGATTTGTACAAAGAGGGTTGCTCCTTATATACTAAATATTGGGCTTCAGGCAAATTCTTTACATGTTACCACAGTTCTAAACATTCGTGTCTTAAACAATAAATATTTGGCGTTGCACAGGGATCGTCAACAGTATCTGATGTCAAAACATTACAAATGAGGGGTTCCCACTAGTCCATCATAATCCCATGTCAATTCTTCATTCAAGACCCGGACCGCCTCATCGTAAATTTCGTTACCTCCCCCCAATAAAGGCCCAGAAGGAAAAGGAGCAGAGCCAGGTGCAGAAGATAGAAAGACAGGATAAGAAATGTTTGTGGGTCGTAAATGGGCACGGTTACCAGCTTCGGCCGCCTAATCATGATCAGGCCAACGAACACAAGAACCAGTATAGCAGGACTGGCCTCAGGCTGGGGAGGCAGTTCTTGCCGAGTCATGCTGTTACAGCGTTGCTGGCCTAAGGTGCACGTGTCACTAGCAAGGTGAATCGCCGGTTAAAGCCTACGTGTCCTTTAATAAAAAAGGAGAGGTCATTGCGTGTCCATTGACTATGTGAGGGCAAGGAATACAAAATGGCTTCCGTGTTCTAAGATGGATGCCACGGGTAGAACAGAAATGTGTTTGTAACTGGAGTGCTCTTGCTCGTAGCATAGCGAAAACACCAGGATATACTAAATGGATCATTTGCGGTTCACTGATACCAAAATTATGTATTTACGACAATGTTACAAACACGAGTAAAATCGTCACGGAACCTCAGCTCCGCCGGATCAGGAATCCAAAAGGCTAGATCAGTTTGGCAAGAAACTGTTCTTCTCGGTCAGCCTAGGATTGCGGTCCATTAACACTGCATGCCTTTTGGGCTGTTACACCCACTCTCTGTGGGATACGGTGGCGGACGTGCTGCACCAGTGTCCGGCGGAGGCCCAGACACGGCTCGCCCAGGCTGTCGCTGACGGTCGAGACGCAGCACGGTATTCCATCCGATGTGGACTAGATACCACGGACTCGCTGGGCAGAGCAAATTCAACGACTGTGGCGATTACTCGTCACGCCTGGCTGAGGTCCGCCAGTTTTTCAGGGGATGTCCAGAACACACTCATGGACATGCCTCTTTGGCGACAAAGCAGATAGCGAGCTTGAGCGCTTTAAGGACTTCAGGGCTATGGCCAAGTCCTTGGGCCTGTCGGGCCAGCGCCAGCAAACTTCTGCTTTTCGTCTCTTTCGTGGCCACGGAAGGGGCACCCTCACACGTTTGTACAGCCTCAACGCGGTCGCGGACGTGCTGCCCGCCGTGGCGGAGCAGGGGGTCAGAGAGCCGGTCAGTCCACATCAGCTCCCGCAGCTTCTGCCTCAAAGCCTACCTAGTCCGAGCTTTCAGGCTCATTCCACGCCAGTCGGAGGCAGGGTTTGCCATCACGTACTCCACTGGCGTTCCATCACTTCGGACAGGTGGGTGCTGCAAATCATCCGAAGGGGCTACTCCCTCCCCTTTGAGGCGACCCCTCCAGCCATGCCACCACAGTACCATGTCGGGGGATCACTTGCAACTTCTGCGAGAGGAAGTTACGGCCCTCTTGGCCAAGGGGGCGATCGAGCGCGTTCCTGGTCCAGAAGTAGGACGTGGTTGTTATTCCCACTACTTTCTGGTTCCAAAGAAGGGCAAAGGGGGCCTGTGCTCTATCTTGGACCTCAGGAGCGTCAACGGCTCTCTCCTGAAGGAGAAGTTCAAGATGCTGACTTTAGCTCAGGTTCTGGCTGCCGTAGACCCTGGAGACTGGATGGTAGCGTTGGACTTGCAGGACACCTATTTCCATATTCATGTCCTGCTGGCCCACCGGCGTTACATGCGGTTCATGGTAGGCCACGAGCACTTTCAGTTTACCGTGCTCCCTTTCAGCCTTAACAGTGCCCCCGGGTGTTCACTAAAGTTATTGTTGTTATTGTTATTGTTATTATGTACTTATATAGCGCCAACTCACCGACAGGTCTCAAGGCGCTTTAACCACAAAAATAACCGCCTAATTACGTCATGGAAGCGAAAGGCTATGCCAGATTCAGCGTTGCCCTAAACAGAACAGTCTTTAGGGTCTTCCTAAAGTGAAGTCTGTTTCCATCCCTGCGAAGGGCTTCAGGTAGTTTGTTCCAGATCCTCTGCAGCAAAACTGAAAAGGCTTTCCCACCTTTTGTGGCTAAGTTAAACCGAGGGCACATCAGTAAATGAGCCTCAGAGGACCTTAGTGTTCTTCCAGGTCGGTAGATCTCCAACCTTTCCTTAACATATGCTGGGGCTTGGCCATAAATAGATTTATGGGCTATGCAGAGGCTTTAAAAAACAGAGCTTTGTGACACTGGCAGCCAGTGAAGGTTCTGTAACAGCGGAGAAGCATGAGAGTTCCGTGGAAGTTTAAAAATGAGTCTTGCTGCATCGTTTGAACCACCTGCAATCTGTTGGGTAGTGTCTTTGGTAGACCCAAATAGAGAGCGTTTCCGTAGTCCAGTCTCGAAAGTATAATGGCAGAGACTACGGTACGGAGCATAGACTGGGACAGAAGTGGGACTAGTTTACGTAGTTGTCTGATGAGGCCATTACAGACTCCTACCACGGTAGAGACTTGGCTCTTCATTGAAAGAGCACTGTCTATCTTGATGCCGAGGCTTTTTACCGAGTCGGCTGGTTTGGGGGTGGGACCCAGTTCTTGAGGCCAGTAGAGGTCGCTCCAAGGGGAGCAAGTAGATGAAACTATCAAGACCTCAGTTTTCTCGGGGTTGATCTTCAGTAGGTTACTTGACATCCATTTAACTGTATATCTAAGTACCTCCTGAGCTTGTAGCTGGGCCTGTACAGTGTCCTCCATACTTAATAGTAACTGAGTATCGTCCGCGTAATTAAATACGCGGCAGCCCATCTCAGTCAACGTTTTTATTAGGGGTTGTAGATATAGATTAAATAGGAGGGGAGACAAAGCAGAGCCCTGCGGGACCCCACAAGTCAGTTCTCCCACTCCTGAAACCATATCTCCCAGCTGTATTCTCTGGGTTCTGCCCAGCAGAAAGGATTCCAACCAATGGTATGCTGAATCTCGAAACCCAAAGCCAGCCAGCCTGTCCAAGAGTAACGGATGGCTGACAGTATCAAACGCTGCTGACAGGTCTAAGAGTATCAGCGCGCTTGGTTTTTTACTGTCAGCCCTAGTTCTTAAATCATCCAACACCGAGAGCATAACCAACTCGGTGCTGTGATGTGCCCGAAACCCTGCCTGCATCTCATGGAGGAGATGGTTAGCATCCAGGAATGAGGTCAGGGATATCAGCACATGCTGTTCCAAAACTTTGGACAGGTATGGTAGCTGGGAGATTGGTCTATAGTTTTTCAGCACTTTAGGGTCAGCCCCTATTTTCTTTATTAGTGGTTTCACCCTAGCTTCCTTAAAGTTGGTGGGTAGTCGGCCAGTATCTAGTGATTTATTTAACACCGATAAGATGTGTTCTTCTAGACTATGGCGGGCTAGGCGAAATACACTTGGGGGACATGGGTCCGCTGGGGAACCTGACTTTATCTTCCTCATCAGGGTTTCAAGGCCTAATGAGTCTAGTCGGGGGAAGTTGGACATATAGGTTCCCGCTAAGGTTGGAGATGCCTGCGGCTCAATAGTGCCAGTGGTATTCTTCTTTATCTCATTTAAAATGAGATCGACCTTGTCCGAAAAATAAGTTAAGAAAGCATCACAGCTGATAGTGGTGTCTATATCTTGTGCTCTCTTTGTTAATTCGGCAAGTATCTTGAAGATTTCCTTTTGGGTATTATCCGCCTCACTAATCCGCTTTTCATAAAAAGTGGCCTTGGCATCCTGTATATATTTTTTGTAGGTGTGAAGCAGTTTTCTATATTTCTCAAGGGATTCATCGTCTTTTTTTTCCTCCAAAGTCTTTCTACGTTACGTAGTCCTTTCCTATGCTCCCTTAGGGTAGAAGTAAACCAAGGTGCGCCTTTCCCACCTCTATTTATCTTCTTAGATATCTCCGGGGCGATCTGATTTATTGCTCCAATTAGGTAGTCCATTAAGGCGTTACACTCCTGATCTAAATTAGCATTAGGATTTACGGGTTGTATGAGATCAGTGAGTTTGACAGTCAGCGATTCTAGATCCACATTTTTCCATTTGCGGATCATTTTAACTTTGGGTGCTAGTGGCAAAGGTTTCATACCAATCGGAACATCACAGTAAATTAAATGATGGTCTGACCATATACAAGGAAGTACTTTCGCTACACTGGTTTTAGGATCTAAAGTCCATATCAGGTCAAGAATGTGACCTTTTATATGCGTGGGGGAGTTTACCAACTGTTTAAAGCCCAAAGAGGACATGGTAATCTCTAATGATTCGGCTGCGGGGTCTTTCTTGTCCTTGGCCAAGGGGGCCATCGAGCGCGTTTCTGGTCCAGAAGTAGGACGTGGTTGTTATTCCCACTACTTTCTGGTTCCAAAGAAGGGCAAAGGGGGCCTGTGCTCTATCTTGGACCTCAGGAGCGTCAACGGCTCTCTCCTGAAGGAGAAGTTCAAGATGCTGACTTTAGCTCAGGTTCTGGCTGCCGTAGACCCTGGAGACTGGATGGTAGCGTTGGACTTGCAGGACACCTATTTCCATATTCATGTCCTGCTGGCCCACCGGCGTTACATGCGGTTCATGGTAGGCCACGAGCACTTTCAGTTTACCGTGCTCCCCTTCAGCCTTAACAGTGCCCCCGGGTGTTCACTAAAGTGATGGCAGTGGTTGCAGCTCATCTGCGCAGATTAGGGGTTCCAGTCTTCCCCTATCTCAACCACTGGTTGTTGAAGGCGGGCTCGCCCCAGACAGTCGTCTTCCACCTCCAGAGTATGGCCGGCCTTCTGCACTCGCTGGGGTTCTCCATCAACGTGCCGAAGTCACACCTGAGTCCCTCTCAGAAGATCCTCTTCATCGGAGCGGTTCTACACTCGGCGCAGTTTTGGGTGTATCCTCCCGGGCAGCGGGTTTGGGATATTCAGGCTCTGTTTCCAATCTTTCAGCCTTTATCCAGAGTTTCGGTCAGAATGACCCTGCGGCTCCTGGGGCTGATGGCCTCCTGCATCCTGCTGGTACATCACGCCAGGTGGCGGATGCGGGCTCTCCAGTGGGACCTGAAGTTCCAGTGGGCACAGCATCAGGGCAACCTGACTGACCACGTCCTGATCTCGAAGGGCACTGCGAGACAGCTGCAGTGGTGGCTCATGGACCACAATTGGGTCAGTGGCAGATCCCTCTCCCTTCCCCAACCGCAGCACACAGTGGTGACGGGTGCATCCCTCCTGGGATGGGGTAGCCACATGGGACAGGCGGAGATCCGAGGCCTCTGGTCTCCGGCTCCATATCAACCTTCTGGAGCTGCGGGCGATCCGACTTGCACTGAAGGCATTCCTTCCCTCTGTCCGGGGAAGTGTAGTGCAGGTGTTCACGGACAACACCACCGCCATGTGGTACTGCAACAAACAAGGCGGGGTGGGGTTGTGGACCCTATGTCAGGAGGCTCTGCGCCTCTGGACATGGCTGGAATATCAGGGCATCACCCTGGTGGTTCAACACCTGGCAGGTTCGCCGAACACCAGGGCGGACGAACTCAGCCGCCGGTGCAAGGTCTCTTTCAACAGTGGGGAGAGCCTTGGTTAGATCTATTCGCCACCGAAGAGAACGCGCAATGTCTTCAGTTCTGCGCGTTGGAATTTCCAAGGCGGCACTCGCTCGGCGACGCTTTTCGTCGCGAGTGGAGTTGCGGTCTGTTGTACGCCTTTCTGCCTATCCCACTTCTGCCCAGAGTGCTGAAGAAGATCAGGCGCGACCGGGCCCAAGTCATCCTTGTGGCTCCGGATTGGGCACAAAGATACTGGTATCTCGAGCTACTCAGAATGTGAATCGATCCCCAGATTCGACTGCCTCTTCAGGAGGACCTTCTGTCGCAGCAGCAGGGAACGGTCCTCCACCCGAACCTGTCCAGCCTCCACCTCCATGCGTGGAGATTGAGCGGCGACAGTTGAGGCCATTTGACTTGCCTCCTGAAGTCTGTGATGCTATTCTGCCAGACAGGCGTCCCCCCACAAAAACGGTATATGCCTGCAGGTGGAACAAATTTGTGGCATGATGCACAGCAAAGGCTGTGGATCTTCTCTCTGCCCCTCTTTCAGAGGTTTTCCTCTTTCTTCTTTCTGTCGCCCAGCAGGGCTCTGTCCTGTTCATTATCAAGGGCTATCTTTCGGCCATTTCAGCCTTCTTGTGGCTTCCTGGTCAGCCTTCTATTTTCAAGTTCCCTGTTGTAAATAGATTCTTGAAAGGCATCACGCACATGTTTCCTCCTGTTCCTTTCGTGATGCCTCAGTGGGACTTGAATCTGGTTCTTACCCTTTTGATGTGGGCTTCCTTTGAGCCACTTCATAATTGCCCTCTCCGTCTTCCGACCCTAAAAACTGCTTTCATTTTTGCCATCACCTCGGCCAGAAGAGTGAGTGAGCTCCAGGCTCTCTTAGCCTGCTCTCCTCTCTGTCCATCCGCACAAAGTTGTTCTGAGGACTCGTCCTTCTTTTCTACCCAAGGTGGTTACTGCCTTTGCTCAAGCCTGAGATTGTGCGAGTTATGTATCATTGGTGAACTGTAGCTGCTCTCACATCTGTGGTCTTTCTATCACACCAAACAGACCGGTTCCCTTCCTGTAGTTAGTAAGGTTACTGCCTTTCACATCGGACAGACCATTACCATGCCCACCATCTTTCCGCCTCCACTGAGGGATGGCATTTTTCCTTCCCAATGGAAGAAAGCGGTGGTGAAGCCGCTCTTGAAGAAGCCGTCGCTGGACCCGGAGGTGCTTAAAAATTTCCGCCCCATTTCATTGCTCCCAGCCCCAGCAGAGATGCTGGAAATCCATCTTCACCAGCATCTTTCATCCTTTCTGGAAACCTCTGGTCTTTTGGATCATTCGCAGCATGGATTTCGAAAGGGTCACAGCACGGAATCCGCCCTGACTGTGGTGCTTGACAACATCCGCACCACAGTCGATAAGGGTGGGAGTACGTTGCTGATCCTTTTGGATCTCACAGCTGCGTTTGACACCCTGTCTCCCCTCGTCTTAACATCTCGCCTGAGGGAGATAGGGGTGGAGGGGCCCGCTCTCAGCTTGTTGGCCTCCTTCTTGGACCAGAGGGAACAGAGTGAAGCTGGGTGAGTCCCTATCTCCATCCCTGCCGATGAAGTGGGGGGTCCCACAGGGGTCGGCGTTAAGTCCGACCCTGTTCAACATCTATGTGACCCCCCTGGCCAGGCTCATTAGATCTTTTGGGATGGAGGTAGTGTCCTACGCCGATGACACTCAGATATTGCTGTCTCTCGCCCAGCCTGTCAGTTCTGCTGCCTCCAAGTTTAGACTCTGTATGGAGGCAGTCGCCCATTGAATGATTGACAATTCATTGCGGCTAAACGGCGAAAAGAGGAGATCCTTGTGTTTGGCGAGAAGGAAGACATCTGGTCGGCTGAATGGTGGCCTTTATCCCTGGGGACTTGTCCGGCTCCAACCCTCGCAGCACGAAATCTAGGGGTTATGATTGACCCGGCCCTCGATATGGGCCTCCAAGTAAAGCGGACCATCTCCACTTGTTGGGGCATCATTGGAATCCTGCGGAAAATTAAGCACTATCTGTCCGTGCAAGCCCTGAAACAAACTGTGGTAGCATTGATAACATCTTGGCTTGATTATTGCAATGCCCTATACGTGGGAGCTAATAAAGGCCTGTTGCAAAGACTTCAATCGGTGCAAAATGCAGCGGCGAAGTTTGTACTGGACCTGCCTAGAAGGTCGTCAGCTACTGTCGCCAGGAAATCCTTGCACTGGCTCCCAATTGATGCCACGATTTTATTTAAAGTGCTTTGTTTGGTGTTCGGAGCCCTCAACAGAAAAGAGACTGGAGGGGTAAAAGACCTCCTGATTCCCTATGTTCCCGCCAGGAACCTTGCAGGACATTTGTCAGGCAGCTACGTGGGCCTCGCTGCACACGTTTGCCAAGCATTACTGCCTGGAGAGCCAAGGCCGGAGAGACTTCTTCTTTGGCCGTTCTGTTCTCCAGGACTTCCTGGTGTGATTTTGGTTCGCAGACCCACCACCGGGGTTGGTATTGCTGGGGTATCTATTCTAAGGTAAGTAATCTAACACTAACGTGTTTCTTTCAGATGCACAATTTACTTACCATCGGTAACGATATATCTGTAAGAAACATTAGTTAGTGTTAGATTCCTTACCGCCCCACCCATCCTCCCCATTTCTGCGAACCGATATCTAGGGTTCAGGAATTTCCCTGTTAGGGCCCTAGTTTCATGGTACCAGTGTCTGTTTCTTGCATGGCTCTGCGTTCCTGGCGCGGAAAGCTATGTACAGAACTGACGTCAGCGAGGGAGGGGTCTAAGTACTCCAGTGACGTCATTTCGGTGATCACGATGACGGACCCGGAGCCGCAGACGACGCCTACCTACACGCAGGGGTACTGCTCACGAAAGTCAAATTTCACCAAGCAGTTCCAGCGCCTGTTCGTCGTACCAAACAACTGCAGACAATGAATCCTGGGCTCGCTGTCAAACAAGTTCAAGTGTGACTCCTGATGAGACCATAGCCATTGACTGTCTTGTCTGTGAGAAGTTGCTCCAGCCCTCCTGTGATGGTGGGCCGGAAGACCTTCACCGCCGAGTGAAATGCTCGCAACTCCAACAGCTTGATGTGGAGTTGGGTATCTGCCGCTGACGAGGGTTCCCTAATCTCTGTCTCCCATATGGCCTTCCCATCCCATTCCAGAAGAGATACATGCGTCCCTGTGCCAGAAGTAGGTCGTGGTTGCTGTTCCCACTACTTCTTGGTACCCAAGAAGGACAAAGGCCTGCGTCCTATCTTAGACCTCAGGGACATCAACCGATTTCTCCGGAAGGAGAAGTTCAAGATGTTAACCTTGGCTCAGGTCTTGTCTGCCCTCGACCCTGGAGATTTGATGGTAGTGTTGGACTTGCAGGACGCTTACTTTCTCATCCGCGTCTTGCCTGCCCACTGGCGCTACCTACGGTTCATGGTAGGCCACAAGCTTTTTCAGTTTACCACGCTCCCCTTTGGCCTTACCAGCGCCCCTAGGGTGTTCACGAAAGTGATGGCGGTGGTCCCAGCTCATGTGCGCAGATCAGGGGTTCCAGTCTTCCCCCTATCTCGATGACTGGCTGTTGAAGGCAGGCTCGCCCAGGCTGTCGTCTCCCACCTCCAGACTACAGCGGACTTCCTGCATTTGCTGGGGTTCACAGTTAACGTGCGGAAGTCGCACCTGATTCCCTCCCATAAGTCCTTTGAATCAGAGCGGTTCTGGCACAGCGCAGTTTTGGGTCTATCCTCCGGAGCAGCGAGTCCAGGATATTCAGACTATGATACCGAAGTTTCAGCATCCATCCCGGTTTTCTGTGAGAATGACCTTGAGGCTGCTGGACCTCATGGCCTCCTGCATCCTGCTGGTGGATCATGCCAGATGGCATATACGGGCTCTGCAGTGGGACCTGAAGTTCCAGTGGGCGCAGCACCAGGGGAATCTTTCCGATGACGTTCAGATCTCAGGGGGGACTGCAAGTCAGTTGCAGTGATGATGGCTCACGAACAAGGATTGGGTCAACGACAGATCCCTCTCCCTTCCTCAACCTGAGTTCACAGTAGTGACGTATGCTTCATTCCTGGGATGGTGCGGCCATATGGGAGAGGCGGAGATCAGAGACCTCTGGTCTCGGGCGGAGTCCAGGCACCACATCAACCTTCTGGAGCTCTGGGTGATTCATCTTGCACTGAAGGCATTCCTTCCTTCTGTCAAAGTAAGAGTGGTGCAGGTGTTCACAGACAACACCACCGCCATGTAGTACTGCAACAAACAGGACAGGGTGGGGTTGTGGACCCTATGTCAAGAGGCTCTTCGCCTTTGGACATGGCTGAAACATCAGGCCATATCTCTGGTGGTTCAACAACAATCAGGTTCACTGAAAGCCAGGATGGACAAACTCAGTGCCTCATGGATCACAAATGGCATCTTCACTCGAAGGTGGTGCAAGGTCTCTTTCAGCAGTGGGGAGAGCCTTGGTTAGATCTATTCGCCACTGAAGAGAGCACGCAATGTCAGCAGTTCTGCGTGTTAGAGTTTCCAAGGCGGCTCTCGATCGGCTACCCTTTCCGTCGCGAGTGGAGTTGTGCCTGTACCACTTCTGCCAAGATTGCTGAAGAAGATCAAACGCGACAGGTCCCAAGTGATTCTTGTGGCTCCTGACTGGGCACGAAGAGTCTGGTACCCCGAGCTCTTGAGCATGGCCATCGATCCTATTGTTATCAGATTTCTGAAGTGCATTACTCCTCTCTTTCCTCCTCCTTTCTTAATGCCCCAGTGGGACTTGAATCTTTTCCTCACTTATCTTATGTGTGCTCCCTTTGAGCCCCTACATAATCTTCCACTTTGCCTCATTGGAAGACTGCTTTTTTGCTTGCCATCACCTCTGCTCGCAAGGTGAGTGATCTTCAGGCTCATCTTCCAGACCTCCCTTTCTTGCTGTCCATCCGGACAAAGTAGTCCTCCATATAAGCCCTCTTTTCTGCCAAAAGTGATTGCCTCTTTCCACATAGGTCTCACCATCGCATTGCCTACCTTGTTCCCGCCTCTGCACCCTTCCAAAGAGGAGGGGAGATTCCACTGTCTGGACCCAAAACGTGCGCTGTCTATCTACCTTGACCGCACTAATGACTTCCGGGTGGACGATCAACTCTTTACGGATTATGTGGGCACCAAGAAAGGTCGGCAGTGCACAAAGATACCATCTCTCGATGGGTCGTCCTATGCATTAAAATCTGTTATTCTTTGGCTAAAATGGAACCTCTAGTAGGACTGCACACCCACTCTACCAGACCAACGGCAGCCACTACTGCTTTGGGACGTGGAGTTCCGCTGGTTGACATCTGTCACACAGCCACGTGGGCATCCCTGCACAAATTTACTGTGCATTACTGCCTGGACAGCCAAGTCCGGAGAGATGACTTTTTCGGCCGTTGTGTTCTCCAGGACTTCTTGGTGTTAACTTAGTTTGCAGACCCTCCTACGGGGTTGGAATTGCTAGGGTATCTATTCTAGGGTAAGTAATCTATAACTAATAGTCTCTTTCAGATGAACTAGTTACCTTCGGTAATGATGTATCTGTAAGAGACATATATTAGTTATAGATGCCTTACCGCCCCGCCCATCCTCCCCATTCTGCACACTGACTTGTAGGGATGTTATGTTATGTTATGTTAAAATTATTTATACCGCGCTCGGTCACCAAACGGTTTCATGGCGCTCATGATAGGGATTCCCTTGCAGGTCCCTAGTTTTCTGCACCAATGGCCAGTGTCTTGCATGGGTCTGCACTTCTGGCATTGAACGTTGTGTCAAAACTGTGGTTAGCGCTCAGGAGCGGTGTCTAAGTAGACACCGCGGCGTCATCCCGGCGACCACAACGCCGATGACGGACGCGGAGTCGACCGATGCCACCTACCGACACACAGGGGTACTGCTAAGAAAAAATTTCTTCGGATCCAGTCTGACGCCTGGGGGTAATTGTAAGATAAGGAATATATAACTAATATAAGTCTCTTACAGATACATTATTACCAAATGTAAGTAACTTGTTCGTTTTGTGCCTACCAGGTATGGTGCATCAATTGAGGGCAGATAATGAACAACATTAAGATATAAAGAAAACTGGGTGGGTGCCAGGGCACAGCCTTGGCAAACACCTTAATTGATAGGAAATCGTTCAGTCACCTGGCCCTGGGTTCTCCAGCGAACCTGGGCATAATCGTGGATATCTTCTACCTGAAGCCTGTCTGAAAGGAAGATACGTTGGCCATAGCAGCAGTCCATTCCTCAATCTTGCTCAAGACCAATTGGGCAGAAATTTTCTTTGCACAGTTGATCAAGCTGATCAGCCTGTAATTGGCTGGATGGAATCTATCCCCCTTCTTATATAACGGGACGACGTCCGCTCCCTTCCAAGAGTCTGGTACTGGGGCACCACTGATAATGGCATTAGTTAAGAAAAGGTTATACTAAGACAATTAATCTCTTTCTATCTGAAGGATATAAGCTGGAATGCTGTCTAATCCTGGAGCTCTACCTCTGGTTATTGCATCCAGAGCTGAGGATGTCGGCCAGGTTAAGGAAACTGCCAGGTTTAGCTATAGAGTTGTCTGTTTACACAGTCCTCAGCACAGTGTTTAAACAGGAAAGCATCTAAACCGGTCTCTGGACATAAAATAGGTTGTAATCATAATCTTTCGATACATTTTCTGAGTTTCAGGAACAATGTGTGTCTTCTGGGTTTACTCTAAACCACTATAATAAACATATGCAATCCTTTTAGATTTGATCTGTTTGAATTGGTTTGTATTGGAGACAATAATCTAGATTTAGACCAAGGATCAATTCCACCCATGGCTTTTAAAATCTATTTATCAATGATCTCTATAAGTGTTTTCGCAACTAAAACTGTAATAGAACTGATCTGAAAGATGGACCAACAAGTATTATGCTCAACAATTTATTGAACAAACTATGGAGTTAAAATCTGAATAGATTAGATCCACAAGTATTGCCTGACTACTATTTTACATCAATAGATTACTTATCACCACATTTTCTCTAAGTACAATTCAGTCGTCTACTATTTTTCGCGGAGCTCGTGCTGAGTCTGTTTGAACTCTTTTAAAATACGACATTTAAATGTCCAAAAGATCAGGAATTCTAGTTTGAAGCCTGGTCAAACGATGCCCTTCTGTTCCTACATTTTATTGTGCACCATGATTCGGAAATGGCATGTTAAATTCTAAACATATTTATTGTTGTTGCCAGCCGAAACATTATCACTAATTAGGAAGATAACAACAAGTGGTCCTGTGATGCTTGCTTGAATGGGAAGTGTTTAATCAAAAGGTGGATTGAATTAAAGTTTAGGTGACAATTTCACAGACGTGTATGGATTTGTATATATTTAAAATTGTTGATCTCCAAAAAGGCCTAAATCAATAAATTGAATTGAAATTCAAGTTTATCATTTGAATCCCATTGTTGGAAAAGATGTGATTTTGAACCCTATAAGGCGGTTCTTTTCCAGAAAGCATTCAGGTTGTAATCATGAGTCAAATGATGCTGGGGAGGTTAAAATATTCAAATTGAATTCTAATTACCCATGAAATGTTCATTGTTCAATATATTTCTCTTAGTATTTTAATGTGCGACCTTTTTTGCTTAAGGAAAATAATTTGCATTTGTTTTTCTATATGTAGGAAGCATTACATTAATGAAATCACTGTATCCCACCTCCTTTCCTTTTCTTTATGAACCTTTCTATTGTTGAACTTTAAAGATTGCCCGAAATTAAGAATTGTGCTCTACATAACTTTGCTGTGTTACAATTTGTTAATTTTTATGTACAACTTTTTTGTCTTATGTGTATGGTAACTGATGTTTTGTTTTGCTTTAATAATCAGCTTATGTTTATTAGGTTTTATTATTCAATAAAATGTTTCAAACACAACAAATGGTAGTTGATATGTATTTACAACTGCAGCATTTTTATTGTATGGGCACTTTCAAAGGGGCCAAAAATATGGTCTGTGGGATGACGGAGGACCACATTGGCATCAGCAGGGAGAGGTTTGGGCAGGTGATTGGGGTACATGTAAGGTTGGAAGTAGGGGGAACAAAGCATGTACATTGTGTGGACTGTGACTCCTGGAGTTATTGTGAGGGATACCATGCTACCCTCTAAATGAATACCCTAGTGATTATTATCAACAAACTTCATTCGGTTTTATAAAAGATAACCATAAAAGTCATACATGAAATCATTTTCAAAGTTACAGATTGACAAATATATTTATGTCCAAGTTAATCAGAACATAAGATAAAAATTCATGAATTACAGTACAGAAGTTAATCGCAGCTTGACCTGAACAGCGACCCGTAAAAAGTTAAGCGTATGCAAAACAGTGTCATTAGAAAGCAGTTGTAAAAAGTTAAGAGCTGGTCTCACCCTCCTAAAACCCACTTTTTTGAGAATGGGAATAATAAATAACTTTCTAGGGACAGCAGAAAAACTACAAAACATTAAAAAAAAAGTGCATCATGTCCTGAGGAGACTCACTGTTGCAGCCACAGGGCATGAGGCATGAGGCCTCTGTGGGAGCCGCGAGGGTGTGCCAAGAGGTAATGGAAGAAGTTGAGCCGAAACTGGGTCAATAGAAAATGATCACGGATGCTTTTAAGCCCTAGAAGTTAAGGTTCTGTGGTTGGTACAGTTTTTAACAAAATGTACTTACGCACACTAGGCTTACACAGCTCATTTCCCTCTCTATCACAGCAGCTCATTCTTTAAAAAATACTCTTTGACCAGAGAAAGATCCCTCTTACATATGCTCTCAGAGTTAGCAAATAGTTCCTACCTACCCTGGAGAGGCCAACTCTTATGTAGTGGAGCCATTGGATGCTTGAGACATGGTCAAGTGAAAGGCCTTCCCGTAGGACGTCTTTGCTAAGTGTATTTTCTTAATTAGCCCAAATATTAAGCCACAATGCCAAGGGACGGAAAACCAGTACATCTGAGGGGAAAGACATCCGCAACTTTTTGTGCACGACATAAAATGGGGTGCTTTGTGGGACAGAAACGGCCCATCGCAGGAAAGAGTTTTGTGCACTTTGCACTGCCCCTGCACTAATGTGGCCCCATACCTCACTTCCATAACTAACCTTTGAGATATATTTGTCTTCATATGTCTTCAAAAGAGCCCCTATTGGCTTCTCTCCCACTCTGCTGGCAAAGTTAAAAACAGCTGCAAAAGCTTTCACTAGATCCCATTTCTTCCAAGTATGCAAAGGGCACCAACTCAAGGAATCGTCAAACACAACTCCCAAATAGGAGAAATCATTGGTCTTCGGTATTGACGAAAGTCCAAATTTAAAAGTGAACTGCTTAGCTTTTACGAAGTCCCACCTGCATAATGAACGACTTGGAATGATTAAACGAAAGGTCCAAGTCCTTCATAAAAAGGGCAAAAGAATTCAGAAGAAGTTGTAGGCACCAAGCTGTCCTCACCCAAGGACTGCGTCGTCTGCGTATAGGAGGACTGGCAGGCTACGCTTGCCTACCTGGGGACAATCAGCATTTGTGGCCAGAAGGGTCTTCTCTAAGGAATTAATATATAGGTTAAAAAGAAAGGATGCTAAAATGCACCCCTCTCTTGATGTCAAGCTGACTGAAAGTTTATATTTCCAAGAGTAAAGGTTAGATTTTTAAGGGAAATACGTTTCGTAAACATTGCAGCTGTGATTGGTATCCTGGTAAAGAGAAGCTGAAAGTCATGAAGCCTTACCCTTACTTGGACAAAATATCTTCTGATACCCGGAATGAAAGTGAGCACATATTAATTAAACAACTCCTCGTTGCGTAGGTGGGTTAGAGGCTTATTACAATGTCCATAGGTACTTTCTACATTTATCACCTGTATATCGAGCAAAGTCTCTTATTCTCTGTTGAACGCTGTAGAATGCATAGATATTTCAAAATGCTACTTTTTAAATAAAATAGAATGACAATTTTAAGGAAAATATGTAATTTGAATACACTTCTGGCAGTACCAGCACTTAGACTAGAATTCAGGATGATGAATGGTTTTCTGTAAGGCCTGGCAGCGGTAGTGCGATGGGGGCACCGGCTGCAGATGAACAAAGAAAACATAATTAGATATCTTTCACATACAGAAAGTTTTGATATGAAAAAAGAAAAGTGTGCATTCTATAGAAATTTTAAATATGCAACAGATATGTTTGAGTCAAATTAGGAAACTCTTATCTCATGGTCAGTTTATCAGCCAAAACTATTTTTAAAGACATCCTTGGGTGCCCTTAGTTTAACTTTGGATTCTTAATTTTGTACAAATAAGGGAACATTTGATGTAATAATTTTATCCTTTTCTGTGACAAAGCCTCAAAAATATCTCTGGACTACAAAAGACAAAAAAGCACAAAGCAGCAGACAAAGGTCAAGCACATTAAATACCACCACTTTCATATATTTTACACAAGTGCAACTGCTCCCGGCATCCGCTGCTGGGGGGTGTCAGTTATAGAGAAAGTCCACAAGAAAGGAAGGTGCCCTCTGATCGAAGTCAGCCAGGAGACATACGTTATCCAAAATTCTTCTCTTTATTAACGTATATGTGCCTTTTCTGTACGGTTGGTTTGGAGTAATAACCCTGGGTGGCTCTGGGATAACTACTTCTATTATTGGTGTTTGGTCACTGGAGAGGTCAGTTATAGAAGCCCCTGAGATTTGTAAGATACTCGGGTCAGTCGGTGCAATTTCTAGATTTGGGGTCAGGGACAGTCGTCTCTCGGTCCGCTCTATTTTAGTTGCCACGGCTCCTAGAGACTTTTTTAGCATCCTGTCAATAGAGGTAGGTTTACTATTTGGTTTGGACAAGACCGGGCCTGTTTCTTCTCAAAGCATGCTCATCTCCCCATTCTGAAATATTTTTAAGATTAGACTCTCTTGTTAGTTATTAGGTTTAAATTTTAGGTGGACGCAAGAGGTTCCTCTTGAAAGCACCACTATGGTGCTCTATATGCACTATCTAAGACAAGCAGGGTAGGCACATACAACATTCTTCAGTGTTCTCAGTCGGGAGTCAATTGTGATACACACTGTGCCAACTGGGTGCCAATAAAAGAAAGGACAATTTCAAAAGTTTAGCAAGCTGGAGGACATAGCCACAGTACCTTAAATACGGGTCCCAGGGATTAGGGGTTGGAGAGCAGGCCCAGCCCAGCCTGCTCTGGCCTCGGACGGCCCCGCCCTTGGTCCAAGTTTCGCCCAGCGCGCTCCCGCGCGTGTCCCTTTGGTGCGAGAGCCCTACTCTGAATTTCAAGCGCCTCCTGACACTTGCTGATTGCATCACAGACCGGCGCCACAGGGGAAATGCTGGGGATTGTGGTCCCCCCCGGACTTCGCTGAGTGTTGGCGTGCAGCAGGAAAGACAGCTGGGACAGGGGAACAAAGGTAAACGTTGCGGTCTGTCTAGACCGTTTAGTGGACGTGTTGCCGTGTCCTCGGAATAGCGTTGGCGGAGCCAATGCAGAGCTTTCAAGGCAGGGGAGATGTGGTCTAGCGGTTTGATATACAAGAGTAGTCTGGCAGCCGAGTTCTGAATCTGTTGTAGTCTTTTCATGGTCGTTAAAGGTGATCCGTGGTAGAGGCTATTGGCGTATTCGAGTTTGGACAAAACAAGGGAGATGGTAGCTTGGACCTTGTGTGGAAATCTCAAATGGGGAAGATTTGAAGCAGAGTTGTTATAGTAACAAAGCTTGATCTTGCTAGTTTGTCCACTTGGGCATTCGTCGATAGCTTGGAGTCCATGGTCAAACCAAGGTTTCTTACTTCCTTCGATACTTTAACTCCTTCTGTGCTCGTCATGAGGCACGGTTGAGCTGTGCTCATGACGAGCTGAGCTCGCCATGACCATTGGAACGTTCCCACACGGGGATAATTTCCCCGCTGTGCTGATCGTTCCAAAACGGGTGTGGTCATGACGAGCTCCACTCGTCATGAGCACAGCGACGCCGTGCAACGTGACGAGCTGAGCTCATCACAAGCACGGCAGCACCGCGTGCTGCCCTCCTCCCCCCGCACAGCAGGTGAAAACACCCAGCAGCGAAGGGGTTAAGCAATTCAATTCAATTCAAATAGTGCTTTATTCGAGTGATTACTCATAAAAGCAGAATATACACAGAATTTTTAAAACAGAATTAAATTTACAGTCAAGAACAATGACACTGCACTAGTGAATTCATAAAAGACACATAATTTTAAAATTTCTCACAATGCTCATTGAATAGTTAAAAAGAGATAATTGCAGTTTAAAAAGATTTAAAAAAAGCAATGATGGCAATAATCGTAAAGACAATTAATACAGACAAAGAATAGTTGAATAACTAGCAATCTCTATCTAAATGCAAAACATACAATAATAACAAAGTCATAAAAGCAAGTTTTGCAGGCAGAGAATAGTTAACCAACTAGCAGTCTCCATTACAGACAGAGAATAGTTAAACAACTAGCAGTCTCCATTACAGACAGAGAATAGTTAAACAACTAGCAGTCTCCATTACAGACAGAGAATAGTTAAACAACTAGCAGTCTCTATTACAGACAGAGAATAGTTAAACAACTAGCAGTCTCCATTGCAGACAGAGAATAGTTAAACAACTAGCAGTCTCTATTACAGACAGAGAATAGTTAAACAACTAGCAGTCTCCATTGCAGACAGAGAATAGTTAAACAACTAGCAGTCTCCATTACAGACAGAGAATAGTTAACCAACTAGCAGTCTCCATTACAGACAGAGAATAGTTAAACAACTAGCAGTCTCCATTACAGACAAAGAATAGTTAACCAACTAGCAGTCTCCATTACAGACAGAGAATAGTTAAACAACTAGCAGTCTCCATTACAGGCAGAGAATAGTTAACCAACTAGCAGTCTCCATTACAGACAGAGAATAGTTAAACAACTAGCAGTCTCTATCTACATACAAAACATTAATAATTTTGAGAAGCAATATAAACAAGATCTTTAAAAACACGTTTTGCTAGCAGAGAATAGTTAATTAACTAACAGTCTTTGCCTTATCGCCCATGCCCAACCTGTAAATTTAGCTATAGCTATTACTATCCATGTAGATGAACTTGAACATATAATACGAAGCGCAACAGAACTGCATGTAGTCCCAAGGTTCCTGCACATGGGTGCTAACCATACACGCCTTGGAGTACAATAGGCTTTACAAGAAAACAGGAAATGACCAAGTGTTTCCTTACCCATGCCACAGGCTGGGCACACGTCACTCCCCCCTGTACCCCATTTGGCAGTTAATGATTTTAATGGGAGGGCTCCAGCTCTCAGTTGGAATAAGAGCTTTCTGTCTCCTGGCTTCGTAATAATATGCCAATACAGCTCATACACGGGATACATTTTAGCCTCAAGAAAACTCAGGGACATAGACTCTGTTAGATCGACTCAGGCTCCTGTTGGCAACGTACTCCCAATAGATGTTTTTAGGACCAACTTGGTAGGGAATAGAGCACCAGCTGGATCTAACCAAATCGAGCTTAACCCTAGCTCATATAATATAGCTTTCAATGATTTTAACCAACTAATTTTGTGAAAACTATCCGCTTTTATAACGTCGCTAAAGCCTTCCGCATAATGCAGGAGCTCGGGGGTAGTCCACAATCTACGCCAATACAAAATAGGCCGTAAACTGGCCAAGTCCTTAATTTGTTTCCTACCAAGATCGTATGTTAAGGGCAATAGCGGAGTGCTTTTCGGTGTACCAGTGACTAGCCGTAAAAATGTGTTCTCTGAAATCTGCAAAGAATTCAAATTTTCAAAGCCCCACATCTCCGCTCCATAGAGTGCAGACCCGATTGCCTTTGCTTCATAGACCAGCAAAGCTGGCTTGACAGGTTTAGTCAAGGACTTCTTGTGTTCTGCATTGATGGCACCCGCTAATTGTTTGTGTCTCAGCGTAGCAATGTTTATGTGCTGACTCCACCTATTATTATCTGCAATATGGATACCTAAATAAGTAAATGAATTTACAACCTCAAGGGGCCTGCCACTCATAACAATTTTAGACTTGAAACTATGATGCGGCTTAAAGATCATGAGTTTAGTTTTACATGCATTCACCTCTAGTCCATGTTCCCCACAAAAATTTTCAAAAATTAACAGAGCACGCTGCAAACCACTAGGTGTTTTAGATAAAATTAGCGCGTCATCCGCAAACATCAATATTGGGATTTTTAGACCTGAAAGGGTGGGAGCATCTACTGGAGCTGGAACCATACGGGAGACAACACCATTTATAAACAACGTAAACAAGGTTGGAGCCATTGAGCACTCTTGTCGAACACCTCGCTCTACAGGGAAATCATCTGTGACCATACCATAGCCACCCCACTGAATTTTAGCGTAAGTGGACTCGTGGAGGCGCATTATCAAGGTAAGTAGTTCCTCGGGTACACCCAAACTCTTTAGGACTTGCCACAATTTGGCCCGTGGCACTAAGTCGAAGGCGGCCCTCAGATCGACAAATGCCGCATAAAGACTGCCTCCACCCAGCACCACAGTTTTCCATTGCAGCAATTGAAAACGGAACACTTGGTCTACCGTGCTAGTTGCTCTTCGGAATCCTGCCTGATAGGTGGATAAAATATTATTATCCTCTGCCCAGTCAAGGAGCCTATTTACTACTACTCGACCAACAATTTTTTGCACAGTGTCTATTAGGCTTATTGGCCTGTAGTTACCTGGCTGGGCTCTGTCCCCCTTTTTGAACACAGGAATAATCACAGCACCTCTCCATGACGCCGGAACCTGTGCTCCCTTAGCAATGAAATTAGTAAGTAAATGGATGTATTTACACCATCTACCTTTATCATTTACAAAAATATCAGCAGGGACGCCGTCTAACCCAGGGGCGCGCCCTCTGTTCACAACATTAATAGCAGACATCATTTCTTTGTAGGTAAAAAAATTCTCTTTGGAAAAGGACATAATAAACTCGTCCTCCCCTGTAATCTGATTATTAAGAGCATATTGTCTAGGGGTTAAGCGGTGATCCCAGTTCATCACGCCAAGCGGCAAGCGATCATAATGTTTCCAATCGCCACAGGTGAGTATTTCCGTTTTGGAAGCATTCAATTTGGGGTGGCTCCAAATCATCCATAGATCCACGGCTCTGAAACAACTGAAAATTGGCGAGTTTCCAATGTCTTTGGGGCATTCCAGTTGAAGGAGTATTTGCGTGTCATCTGCATAATTATAGCATGTGAGGTGAAATTGATTGATCATGTAGATAGAGCCTTGAGGGACCCCTGCTTTTGTGGAGTATGGTTTGGACAAGAAAGGTGGGGGATGACATTAGTTCTGTTTCGCAGGTAGGACGAGATCCAGTCTAGAGCAGTTCCCTCTATGCCGGCTTTGTGGAGTCTTTGTGTTAGTGTTATGGTCAACCGTGTGAAAAGCAGCTGAGAGGTCCAAGAGGAGTAGGCAGCAACCATTTCGCAGCCAACTGTGTTCTTTTAGTACTGAGGTACCCAGGGCATAGGTACACCAGGGGTATCACTTGGGCTGCAGCATCTATTATGCCAACCATGAGAGACCAATCAAACTGTGTCTATTGGCCTGCCATTTCAGCCTGTGTAAGCTGGTGCTAGCACCACTTACTAAATATATAGGTTTCCTATATTTAGTGTCACTGCACTTAAGACCTATAAGTCACCCTTATGGCAGGCCTTTGCAATCCTGGTAGCAGAGTGCTTGGTTCTAAGCGAGAGGGTGCCCCTGCATAAGCAGGACACCCCTGCAGCCTACGGAGTCCATTCTCCCGGGTTCCAAGTGTGAGAGTGCCTCTGCATGAGCAGAACACCCCTAAAACCTTCGGAGTCCATTCTCCCGGATTGTAAGTGCATCAGCCATTACGATACATTGAGTGGCCATGTGTCATTATGCGATGACCATCTCTAAAGTGGCTGTAACGAACCCTGTCATGTTTGATATCAAACATGTTGGAATCATACCTCCCACACAGTAAACAGTGTGGGAGGTAGGATTCCAGGCAATGTAAAGGTCCTTCCTTCAGGAGGCCCTCAGTGCTCCCGGTACCTTCCGTCCAGAACCGGACAGCAAGCTTTGACTGCTGCTGGCCTGAGAAACGATTCTGACCTCCTGCTGCTGAGCCGAGCTCGAGCACAGGAAGGCAGACAATAGGTATCCTGTCACAGGGAGGTGTGAACACCTCCCAGACAGGGTTTAGTGTATTGGGACCGGGTGGGAGCGCTTGCCAGTGTAGTACTTAAAATTCTGGATTTGTGTAATAAACTTCGTCGTAGCGTGACGATTTTGGTATCAAAAGACCGAGAATGACAAGTACACTATGCACAAGCATTTTCGTCATATCCGAGTGACGATTTCACCCCGAAATCGTCATCTTCGTTCTGAACCCTTGGGTTCCATTTTGTGCACGGCAGCCATTTTGTGAGTTGCCCTCACATAGGCAGATGATTAAAGCCAAATTCTATTCCAAAGGACACGTACACCTTAACTGACTTCTCCGCGACCTGGGCAAGCTGAAACCATTGCCCCAGGCCGAACCTGACCGGCCAGTTCCCTTCCCAGTGGCCGAGCGAGATAGCATCAAGGCACAGCCTACCATAAACCTTTTCATCGCGCACACACCCTGCCTAATCTTACACACACCTGCCCCTGTTTCTACTTCTACAACTTGCTTTACGATGAGGAGGTGCCCGTTTTTATTGGGGGTCCGTAGATATCTGATGAGAATACTGGGCCTTGCCGGATAATTTATTGTGGGCTGGACAAACTGAAACATGGGCTTGTCATCATGACTCTGCTTTTCCTTTGTAGTGAAAACATGTGAATGGTCTATTAAAATGTAAAGAATGTTTGCCTAAAGCACAATATTTCGTATAAGAAGAGAAGACTGGCTTTGTAATTTTGAGCAGTCTCCTGAGAATATACACCGTGTTGTACTTCTAGGACGCCTGTTACTTGGTTGCAGCCAATAAATTCGATCTTTGACTTCACCTAGAAGACTCTGAGTTTCTGTGTCTGAATCAGGAAGTACCCGAAGTCTTAGGGTGTACCCTGACACCGCTGGGTTCCGAAAAACCCAGTACTTCATCAGTGACACTTAGACAGCTTGAAGGGCACATTTGATGCCCTCTTTGCATACTCCAGCTCAAACCAGTTCAAGGAACCATTGGGTCCCTGCTCTGGCGCAAATCTGGTCAAAGGACATTGGAGTAACCTCCCCACTGCCCAGCCCCTCCTCTGGGACGGGTCCCTGAATCATCCCAACCCTTTGCTTAGGGTACTTAAGGGCTTACCTGAGGGTGGGTCCCAAGATTCGTCGTGGGATTCAATTCAAATCAAAATCTGCATCCTCTTCAACCGTCTGGACAGCCTGACCGAGCCATGCAGACCGCGTCGGACTGACCTCAGCGGTCTTTTCCATTAGGACTGAGACTGCAAATGGGAAGTCTCTGTCTGCTCCTATTCTCTTCGTTCTGAAAGCCCACTGCACCATTAGTGTCCGTGCTCCGTACAGGTCCCTTGCAGGTGCTGTGGACATCTAAAGACACCCGTAGGAATCTCCCTTGTAGTGTAGGGGTCACTCCCCTGCATACTCAGGCACCGCAACACACCTGACCGATTGCTGATCTGGTCTTCCACTGGGTCGGTAACACAGGTGATGGTCCTATAGCTTCCTCGAGGCCTGCAGACCAGTATCCCTCACCGACACAACTGGAACTGACTCCCTGTGCACCACGTCGACTGGCCGTTGCTAAGTCTGGACGATTGTTGTCCCCAGAGATCTTTGGGCCTTCACAAAGGGTCTTATTCAACTCCAGTGGGCTCCTCTGCTTGCTCAGGGCCTACTCTGATTTACTTGCACATAGTGAGTCTCTTAGAATTTGCTGATCCCGACACTGCACCTGTTCCTCTTCTGCCATGTGTTGCCGTTCCCAAGGTCTGTTGATGCTCCCGCCAGACACCGACCCTCTGGATATCGACATCCGACGTGTGACAGCTAGTTCACCCTTCCTGGTCGTCCTCAGTTTCACCTGGTCCACGTAGCTGCATAAACATAGGCACCATCAGCTTCTCTGCAGCCGCCGACATTGGTAAGCACATGACTCCCTTGCTCCTGGGTCACTCCTGGGTGACCTGGACTCTGTCCACTCTGCTTACAGGTTCTGCTCTTCTTGAATCCAGGCTTTTGTTTCACCGGACCCTTTTACCTTCTTTGGCAGTGGTATCTTCCTGAAATCCTCCACTAAGTTCCACAGCGATTCTGACGCCACTTCACACCTATGCACCCGGCATCCCTCGTGTAGGTATCCTGGTTCCTGGGTTGGCAGTTCGGGCTGGACTTTTCCCATGAGGCACAGGGTCAAGACTGATTTTCATATGGCCATGTCTGAACTGGGGTGGCTTGGTGAGCAAAATAAAGATGGATTAAACCCAGATCTGTGACTAGGGGTGAATATTTTGCCATTGTGCAACATTCCGTCCATCATCTTGTGTGTTTTGCTGTTCCCCATATGTGGGAAGGGTATGCCCAGTCGTGGGTCCCGTGCTCACTACGCCACTGTAGTCAAGCTATCCTGGCTGAAGACGGCTGATAGCCAGAAACCGGTCCTAGGATGCTTGATTCCTGTCCAGGGAAGACATGGCATGGCAGTCCCTCCCTCTGACTCCCAAAGGCACTCTCTTGAATTTCAGTTCATTTATCCACATAATACAATGTCACCGCATAATTATAGGTAACTCAGGAATGGTGCAATGTGGAAGCCGTTAATCTTCTGCCCTTTATATTCTTTTATACAACACTCTTCTGGTTTCATTTTATAATTCTTTTTACCAGGAATGTGTTTCCCGGCTTTTTATTGACGTTTCCGTTCCGTCCTTGTGTCATTGAACAGCAGTGCCTATGAGTGCTTGCTTGTGCCTATGAGTGCTTGTTTGTGCCTATGAGTGCTTTTTTGTGCCTATGAGTGTCTGTATGTGCCCATGAGTGCCTGTGCATGAATATGAGTGACTGTGTGTACCCGTGAGTGCCTGTGTGTGCCTACCAGTGCCTTTTTTGTCTCTTCGTATGCCTGTATATTCATATGTGTGTGCCTATGAGGGCTTGTGTGTGTGTATGAGTGTCCAAGGGTGTCTATATGGGACTGTGTGTTCCTATGAATGCCTGTGTATGCCCATTTGTGCTTTCGGGTGCTTTTGAGTGCCTATGAGTGCCTGTTTGGTCCTCTGTGTGCCTATGAACATTTGTATGTATGTGTTACTGTGCGTGCCCGTGTCTTCTTGTGTGTGTCTATGACTGCTTGTGTGTGCCTATGTGTGACTTTGAGTGCCTGTGTGTGCCTATGTATGCCTATATGGACCGTGTGGTTCTATGAATGCCTGTGTGTGTGTGCCCTTTTGTGTGCTTTTGAGTGCCTGTGAGTGCTTGTGTGTGTCTACCAGTTCCTGTTTGTGTCTGTGTATGACTGTGCATTCTAGTGTGTGTGCTTGTGAGTGCATGTGTTCATCTGTGTGCCTGTGTGTGCCTGTGCATGCATGTGAGTGCCTGTGTGTGTCTCTGTGTGCATGCCTATGAGTTCCTGTGTGTGCCTATGTGTGCCTCTATGTGCCCATGTGAGTTTGAATGCACTTTTGAGTGCCTGTGAGTTTTGTACCTGTGTGTGCCTGTGAGTGCCTGTGTGTGCCGGTGCATGCATGTGCATGCATGAGAGTGCCTGTTTTTGTTTCTGTGTGCATGTGCATGCCTATGAGTTCCTTTGTGTGCCTATGTGTGCCTCTATGTGCCCATGAGTGTTTGTATGTGCCTTTGAGTGCCTGTGAGTGTTGGACCTGTGTGTGCCTGTGAGTGCCTGTGTGTGCCTATGTGTTCCTGTACGTGCCTATGTGTGCATGTTTGCACCTGTGAGTGCCTGTGTGTTTTGTACCTGTGTGTGTCTCTGTGTGCCTGTGTGTGCCTATGAGTGCCTGTATGTGCCCATGTATGTTTGTATGTGCCTTTGAGTGCCTGTGAGTTTTGTACCTGTGTGTGCCTATGAGTGCCTGTGTATCCCTGGAAACAAATGAACAGTGGCATTTGCAAGCTGCGTGAGAATTAATTCAAACACAGGCTTCTGTATTTTAAAGATGTTCTGAGGCGGTGTTGACTGGATACAAACCATAACATTTGCTATTGAATGCACATTTGTCTGCTCTGCACTGCTATATAGTTTTCCCTGTCTGATGTCTGGTTGTCCCTGTCTGGTATGTGGCTGTTCCTGTCTGGTATGTGGTTGTCCCTGCCTGGTATGTGGTTGTCCCTGTCTGGCGTGTGGTTGTCACTTTCTGGCGTGTGGTTGTCCCTTTCTGGCGTGTGGTTGTCCTTGTCTGGTGTGTGGTTGTCCCTGTCTGGCGTGTGGCTGTCCCTGTCTGGCATGTGGCTGTCCCTGTCTGGTATGTGGTTGTCCCTGTCCGGAGTGTGGTTGTCCCTGTCCGGAGTGTGGTTGTCCCTGTCCGGAGTGTGGTTGTCCCTGTCTGGTATGTGGCTGTCCCTGTCTGGTATGTGGCTGTCCCTGTCTGGTATGTGGCTGTCCCTGTCTGGTGTGTGGCTGTCCCTGTCTGGGATGTGGCTGTCCCTGTCTGGAGTGTGGCTGTCCCTATCTGGTGTCTGGTTGTCCCTGTCTGGAGTGTGGTTGTCTCTGTCTGGTGTGTGGCTGTCCCTGTCTGGTGTGTGGCTGTCCCTGTCTGGTGTGTGGTTGTCCCTGTCTGGTGTGTGGTTGTCCCTGTCTGGTGTGTGGTTGTCCTTGTCTGGTGTGTGGTTGTCCCTTGGCTGGCATGTGGTTGTCCCTGTCTGGAGTGTGGTTGTGGAGGTGGTAAGGGGTGATTGTATGGGAACAATAATCCGTAGTTGATGGAGCAACAAACCTAGCCATAGGAAAGGGTTCACTTAATGAGTGGAAAACATTCCTGTCTTGAGAAAAGAAAATGTGTTTCTTGAGTCCCCTCACTCACCAAGGGTTACCCCTAACTGACATGCTTCATCATTGGGGCCATCCCAAACAGCTACTGTCTGGGGCGTGCTGCGACTTGCGAATTTACGTAGGAGCAGTTTTATTTTGACATGTGTGTAGTGCAGTGTATGGGGAGTGGTGCAGGTGACGTTAAAAGTTACCTAGCTAGTGAGACTATATTTTATTCTTGCTCCTAGTTGGTAAGGATTCAGAGGAGGGGTGCAGAGGAGGTGAGGCCACGTCATCCTTATCAGAGATTTACCCTAAAATAGCTTCATGTCAATGGCTCGCTAAAACTCGGAGCCGCCCACTTCACCACAGCAGGTCTTAAGGTCGCTCGGTGTGTTTACTTTATGTCACCACCAGGAAGATCTGCCGCTTTATTAACTTCCACTTTCCACATTGAGCTGCTTCTGTTCGGTTACTCTGCCTATTCCATATCACCCTGAATAGTGGCCACTGAAGCGAGATTTTCAGATCTGATTTTTGTATCAGAGTCCCACTGTTTTGACTTATTTCGTGGTTTTTTCCAATCATTTTTAAAATGTTGTCTTCTCATTTATTCAGCGTGCAGTCTGCAGCTGTCCACATTCTGGTGTTGGGTGCTGAGGGCCACCACCTGGGTGTTCAACCCTTGACCCCGCCATGCCCACCTGCCACACGGACTGCCTGGAGCGGCCCCTCTCCAGGGTCTTCGGCCGCCTGGGCGCACTGATCGCCAGGCATCCCTGGTGGCTCCTGCTGGTGCCCGTGGTGCTGGCTGCAGGGCTGGGAGCTGGGTTCTACTTCTTGCCCAAGAGGCTGGCCAATGACATCAAGGAGCAATTCACTCCCGTCATGGGGCCCACCAAGAGCGAGAGGGCTGTCATAATAGACCACTTCCCTACCATCGACTCCGGGCTCTTCATGGCACAGAGGCTGTACCCTGAGGTCACTTACGCCTCCCTCACTGCGGTGACCAGAGACAACAATAATATCCTGACACCTGCCGCCTTCGAGGAGCTGCTGAGGCTGGACCGGATGGTAAGAGCTCTGCGTGCGACCAGCATGAACCTAACCTTCGAGCAACTCTGCGCCCGCAGCGGGGACTCCTGCATACCCCCAACCCGCTGCTGCATGAGGTGCAGGGCAACCCTGCTGCCATCCTGAGCCTCAACATCACTAAAGTAAAATAACAAACTGAAAAACGATTTAAAAGACTGTTTTCATCACGTTGGGTAATTTTCAAATCACCTGTCGTTCACCCACGCTCACTCGAGTAAGGAAGGGACGAAATATTTGTAGTTAAACAGCGACAGTCTAGTAAGAGCGCTCACTTTACAGTACACATCGCTGCATATAACAACCGCCAGTACTCCTTTTCGGCTAACGAATTTTTCAACAAAGTGTGTCACAACACAAGCACACGCAGGTACGCTATTTTCATATTCTCATACTGTTACAGTACAGTATTAAATCAGATTGCTTAAATCCTAGCTTAGTTGTCAAGTAGACGTTTGATCACATCACTGTCGCTCAGAAGGACACAGAGAAAGGCTATTTTCATGCAGCGTTTCAAACCACACATCTGCAGTTTCAAGGCGTTCTGAATCACAGCGCCTTAACTAATCTAACGGTACTGCGCCCAAATGGTAGATTTGTCTTGATTTCTCTAAAGAAAGCATCGCATTTCTGAACGCGACTGAAAACGATGATCTTCAAATGAGTCACTATACATTTACTATTATAAAAGCTTCAATTCTCTCGAGTGCCTTATTTTCCTTTTCATAGAGCTTAAGACCGCTGTTTATCTTTTCTGAGCGCTGCAAATAAAACAAGTGGGAGGGGTGGGGGGAGTGCAAGAGAACACACAGCTGATTCCCTTGCGGGAGCGAGCAAAGATATGTTGCCAAAGCTCGCTCCCGCAAGGGAATCTCCAAACGTGCCTCCATTGCCGTTGAAAGCAATGCATGCACGTTTGTGGCTGAAAAGCCGAAATGATTTCAATAGGTTTTTTCTATCAGCGCATGTGCGCTGCGTAGGCGAGACCTAAAAAAGGGGGTTAATGATAGGGAAAAAGTAACTGTTATGTGTTTAAGCGCCAAATATTTCGTGGACATGTTTCGAGGTGTCCCCTAAACCTCTTCTTCAGGACCACATGGGGACTAGTCCCATGTGTACCAAACTTATAATAAAGAATATTGTAATACAATCAATACAGAAGCACACTTAATACATGGGCATCAAATAATATACTTACTGCTTAATTAGACTTGTAGTATTTTTTTTAGGCAATAATGAGCCTCATGGTCAGCCAGGGTGGAGGGGCCTGTAGTAACCTTGACTCAGCAACCCTCTGTCGCTATGAACTGAACATTCCCAGGGTTCCCTGCCAGCCCTGCCCTGCCCAGCTCTGCCCTTTCAGTCCTGCCCTGCCAGCCCTCTCCTGCCCTGCCAGCCCTGCCCTGCCCAGCTCTGCCCTGTCAGCCCTGCCCAGCCCTGCCCAGCTCTGCCCTGACAGTCATGCCCTTCCAGCCCTGCCCAGCTCTGCCATCAGTCCTGCACTGCCAGCCCTTTTCTGCCCTGCCAGGTCCTTCCAGCCCTGCCCTGCCCTGCCCTGCCCTGCCCTGCCCAGCTCTGCCCTGTCAGTCCTGCCCTGCCAGGCCTTTCCTGCCCTGCAAGCCCTGCCCAGCCCTGCCTTGCCAGCCCAGTCTGGTCTTTCCAGCCCAGCCCTACCTTGCCAGCCCTGCCCTGTCGGTCCTGCCTTGCAAGCCCTTTCCTACCCTGCCAGCCCTGCCCGTCTTGCCATCCTTGCCCTGCCCTTCCCGTTCCTGCCCTGCCGCAGACGCTAGCGTTTGGAGCCAGGGCCGGGAGAGGGCAGACTTTTTAATATTATGGTCTGTTTTGGAACAATTGTTCCAGAGCTTGTTATGTTTAATTAAAACCGCATGCGCGCTGGCGGTTTTCCCGCTGTGCGCTGGGTTTTTAAAAACCCATGTTACATGACGAGCTCAGCTCGTCATCAGCGTACGAGCGCCGTAGCTCGTCATGAGCGCCGAAGGGGTTAAGCTAAACCAGGCTATTGAGAGAGAAAACTTGTGTGAAGCAGAGTTGGTAAATTTTGACAAGTTGTTTGCGATAATTCTATAGCCTGCTTGTTGTCCTGATTATTAATACCTGGGCATATTGTCTTTACGTTTGTGACATTTAGGAAGGGGCCTTGAAAAGCCACATGATGACGTGTAGTTGCATATTGTGACTTGGCACCAGTTGGAGATTCACCTTGTCAAGTGACGTATTCCATACATTAAAGGGGCAGAAAGATGGAAATGGATCATGATTGCCCTCATTCTGAGGGATGAACACGTCCCTCGTGTGTAGCGCCTCGAGGCTGGTGTGTGGTATTAAAACGCCTCGGTCTGAGCCACAGTCCTGCCCCGGGGGGCGCCTCTGGGCAGGTCCAGGGGAGCAGTGTCTCTCTTCGGGGCCTGTGCATAGCGCCCGAGGCTCAGGGCGGAGTCAGAGGCGCTGTATGGGGTGGAATGAACTCTGGGCTCCTCTGTCCTTAATGAGAATCCTTCACCGAGAGGCCTGTCCAGAGGAGGGGCAGAGGAAGAGAGGCCTGTCCAGAGGAGGGGCAGAGGAGGAGAGGTCTGTCCAGAGGAGGGGCAGAGGAGGAGGGGCCTGTCCAGAGGAGGGGCAGAGGAGGAGAGGCCTGTCCAGGGGTACAGAGGAGGAGAGGCCTGTCCAGGTGCCTGGCGGCTGATGCAAAGAGAGCAAGGATTCTCTCTTTCACTATCACGGGGCAGGAAGCCCTCTTTCAATTACCCCTGCAAAACCATCTTAACCATCAGTGGGGGCCCGCACCTTCACTCGAGGGCATCCCCGTCCAAGGTGCAGAGAAATCATTTGCCCATTTGACTCGGACCTGTTTTTCCCGGTTCCACACTCGGGATTCTTTGGTTAATTAGGTCCAGGCCCCCACATTATTGCCAGAGCGCTCCTCGACGGCCCCTCGGCTCCTTTCTGCCTTGAAATCGAGTGGCGGACAGAGGGGCACCACATCCTGGGGAAAATGAGTCATTTCTAAGAACTGTGACATTGAACTTTTGTTAATCTTGTATGGGCAATTACGAGGCTCAGCCACAGAGGGCTTATATTTACAGAGACAAAATGCTGCCCTAAGCACAAGTAGTGCCAGCTGCATCATGTAGACCTTTTACAGCTGCGCAGCAAGTAGTGCCAGCTGCACCGTTTAGGCCTTTTACAGCTGCGCAGCAAGTAGTACCAGCTGCACCGTTTAGGCCTTTTACAGCTGCCCAGCAAGTAGTGCCAGCTGCACCATTTAGGCCTTTTACAGCTGCGCAGCAAGTAGTGCCAGCTGCACAGTTTAGGCCTTTTACAGCTGCGCAGCAAGTAGTGCCAGCAGCACCGTTTAGGCCTTTTACAGCTGCCCAGCAAGTAGTGCCAGCTGCACCGTTTAGGCCTTTTACAGCTGCGCAGCAAGTAGTACCAGCTGCACCATTTAGGCCTTTTACAGCTGCCCAGCAAGTAGTGCCAGCTGCACCGTTTAGGCCTTTTACAGCTGCCCAGCAAGTAGTGCCAGCTGCACCATTTAGGCCTTTTACAGCTGCGCAGCAAGTAGTGCCAGCTGCACCGTTTAGGCCTTTTACAGCTGCGCAGCAAGTAGTGCCAGCTGCACCGTTTAGGCCTTTTACAGCTGCCCAGCAAGTAGTGCCAGCTGCACCATTTAGGCCTTTTACAGCTGCGCAGCAAGTAGTGCCAGCTGCACAGTTTAGGCCTTTTACAGCTGCCCAGCAAGTAGTGCCAGCTGCACAGTTTAGGCCTTTTACAGCTGCCCAGCAAGTAGTGCCAGCTGCACCATTTAGGCCTTTTACAGCTGCCCAGCAAGTAGTGCCAGCTGCACCATTTAGGCCTTTTACAGCTGCGCAGCAAGTAGTGCCAGCTGCACAGTTTAGGCCTTTTACAGTGTCGTGTATTTCTATAGGTTCTGAATCGATCCCCCTATTCCTGACCCTATTCTGGTTAAACTTACTAGCTAGTTAACTAACAGTCAGCCCATGAGGCAAGAACAGCCCCCATGATGCAGATACCGTTATCTGACGCAGTCACACTACGGCACAGGAACGTGTTATCTGATTAGGTCATAACGCTTGAGATCTAATTAGACAAGCGACATTCCTCCAGCCCCTGATAAGGCATACGACGTTCTCATAACAAATCAAACCTATGACAACCTGGATAATCCGTGCGGCCATTGTTTTGATTTCACAGAGAACTTTTGCAAAAGAATGTGCTAACGAGCAAGTCGTATGACATCTTTATTGACGTACCTATGTCCATCCTTACGTCAATCCCGGCACCTTTAAGGTATAAATATTGCCGACCTTGCCCTATGCAAACACACGCGTGGTGACAAGACGGAGCAGCCATACTTGCCGAAGCCGAGAGCAGAAGCAGACCCCGCAGGCAGCAGCCCCGCCTTCCTGACGCGCTGAGAGACGCGCTGCTATCTCAAGCCGAGAGACCCAGCACCGGCGCTTCTGGGCAGCCCTCGCAGGCAGCCTGGAATATCGAGAGCAGAGAAAGAGATACCATTCCTCATTCATCCTAAATTCCAGGTACAGAACTGAATAACCCCTCACAGAGAATTCTTTAGTTATTCACTTGGCAAAAACAAACTTAACTTAAACTGTAACTTTCTATTCCCGCCCACGCATTAGACTTAGGTCAGGTACACGGGGTAGGCGTATTTAGAAACACCAGTTGAGTATGTTTAGTCAAATGTATATGTGTATGTAAATATATTTTAATCATTTTAAAACATCATATGGCTCAGAAACCATATCAATGTTTTTACAGTATTATTTTATACTATTGCTTTTAATGTATGCACTTTACTTAACTATAAGTATTGCAATAATATCGATTCATTTCTCATGTATGAGAAAAGAGACTGATCAATAAATAACACCTTTTATTGAACACGCCCGTCTCTTCCTTTTCTCTACATTCTGATGAGACTAAGAATGCACGTACTGACTGAGTAAAATAATTGCCTTGTGCTCACACGACTCTTGAGATTGACTCTTGATTAGGGGAGAGCAAAGTTGTCATGTTCTATGGTTGTCAGAAACTAAATCCCTTCTTGTCTAATCAGGGGAGTTAATCCTTCCTTGAACATTCGAGAAAGTTTCTAGCGAACTCTGAGCTTAGCTGGCAAACCCAAAAATTAAGTCTAGTATCGACAGTAGTAGACCTAGTTAACGTCTGGTCTAGGCCTTTACTGCTGTAGGTACTATTCCAATGCGCAGAGCCTATTGGGAAGATAGGAGCTACACTACATGGCGCCCAACGCGTTTGGAAAGGGCGATAAAACTAACGTAAGACATTTAGAGTAACTCAGTCGTGCTTTCTCACTCAGACCCCTTTTCCCAAATACTCCAAAGACGTCTGGAGTGGGTGAAAGGTTATATCCTCCAAAACCTCGCAGGAGGGAACTCCTATGTATGGTTTTTGGTCAAGTCAACGTTGAAGGATAAAACAGTTCCAAAATATTGTGCATCTAATCTCTGTTTCCATAAAGAAACCTGATCTGCAAATAAACATAATACCATCCTGTCTGCAAAATGGGAGACAGTGATGAAGAAAGAGAAGCAATTAGATTAGCTACTGAAATAGCAGATGCTGATGCTACCATGCAAGCAGCAGACCCGGATATAATACTCATCCAGGTCGCCAAAAGGAGATCTATAACCTTAAAACTTATAGAAAATGGACTGACACCTAGAGGTGGCACAGTCATATTCGTAATTGAGGCACACGAATATCGGCAGACAGAGGTATACTATACATGGATACATTTTCCAGCAGCAAATGCTGTAACAAAGTACTTCCACTATTACAAAGTAGAGGAACCTCCTGACATTTACACTCCTTTCGAGGAGGTGGAAGTACCACTCAAATTCCAAGAGCATTTGCTCTTATTTGATGGCGCCCTAAAACATAACAATCACATTACAAGGCTCGGTCCTTTAGGAAGACCAGGAGCAACGTGGCCGGTCCTAGCCGGATACACACCACATCCAGACATCGATAGGATGCCTGCAGCTGAATTATTAACACAGCTGAAACAATTACTAAAAATTCATAGACAATTAGTTCAGTATGTAATGCGGACTTCAACAATTCAGCCAGCGATTAAACTACCACAGCTGACCCCACACCAGGGGAACACAAATAAAATTACACCACAGAACATCCAATCCTGCCTAGGTAAAGTTCCAGCTAAACGGGAACAAATACCATTCTGGTTGGCACAGAAAATTACCCAAATAGAGGCGGTGTTTCCTGACACCACCCCATTAGAAAAACACAGGATTCTGACTATATGTCTCCCAATGGGAATCGCACCACACATTGAGGACTGCGACACTTGGGGTACAGTCTTTGCTTCCATCTACACAAAAACGCACGGTGTTCCATCCATTTCGGTGATACCAGAAGTGCTAAAACAAATTCAAGATGAATACGGTCCAGAACCTGCTTTAACTCTTGGTATGAAATTACTAAAAGACTTCAAGCAGGTCTCGGCTATATTACTAGCCAACATAAAAGGTGAAGCAGCAAACGTGGCGATCCGCCAGAGGTTAAAAGAGACAGATATAGCAGACCAACCAGCTGAAATTGCCAGAATCATAGAAAAATCCTACGAAGAACTAGGCAGAGATAGTCTAGGTGGAATACCAGTAAAACCGCAACTGACTACAAGTCCAGAAAAAATGTTTTTTAATAATAATAATAATTCACCAAAAAAGAACTGGGATGGGAATAAACAATCCAATCCTAAAGAAAAGAAATTCCAGTCCAGAGGAAGGTCTCCTAGGCGAAGAGAGAAATCTCCAAACCCGAGACAAAGGTCACCCCAGAGTGACCCCTCTGGGAATAGATATAACCTTAGAAATAGGGATAATATTAAAAAACCTGATAGATATCAAGACATTGATACACGTCCCTCTCAATCTTTTCAGAATTCCTCGCAGAAATCGGAAAGAAGAGGACGATCAGAAGAGCACGCCAAGTCCAAAGACAAGGAACCTGCTCAACTGAAAAAGAAATTACAATTTCCAAAAAAGAAGGTAGCCAGTATCAAGGTAGTTAACAATGCCGAGAATACTGAGGACACAACTGAAAAACGGAGAGTGGGCTCAGACAATGCTAGACAGCGCAGCAGAGGTGAGCATAGCTCGCAAAGTCCTTATGAATCATCTGGAGACAGTGGACACGAATGAATATCTTCAAGTGGAAACTGCAGATACCAGAGTTAGCAAGCCCCACAAGATATACGAGATAACATTACGTATAGAGGGAGATAAGACTAGGAAAATAAGGGGACTATTTTGGGATAACCTATCCAAGGGCTATGACATCCTTCTAGCTGAAAAAGACTGGCCACCAGAGTTTGTCAGAGAGTGCCCTCATGGCGAAGAAGTAATTATGCCTGCCTTCTCGAATCAAATACCGATTCATAAAAAATATACACTTGCTAGAAAGTGGGCAGTGGCCTTAGCACCTGCTTTATATAAAAATCATGTAGGATGGGATGAGGATTCTCCTCCTCACAAAATCCAGTTAAAATCACAACCAACTGCACAACGGCAGTACCCAATTAAGCAAGAAGCTAAAAAACAAGTAAATGAAATACTAGATCAGCTAGAATACCAGGGGGTGATTGAAACTTGCACCTCACAAATGAACAATCCTTTGTTTCCGGTCGCCAAACCAGACAATTCATACCGTCTAGTTTTGGATTACCGACACCTTAACACATGTTGCAAAACTTTTGCAGTGCAAAACTCACACAGTGCTGCACTAATGAATAACATAGTGCGCAAAAAATACAAAACAACCTTGGACATCTCCAATGGATTCTTTTGTCAAAACATAGCACCAGAGAGCAGATATTTAACTGCATTCTCAGTAAATGGCACTCAAAAACAATTCTGTTGGTTAGCCCAGGGGTACAAGAACAGCCCGGGGGTATTCTCAGCGAGAGTAACAGAATTACTACAACTATATGATGATGAAGCATTATCTTATGTTGATGACATTTACTTAACAGATGATGACTTGGAGACTCACTTGAAAAGAGTGAACACCATAATACTTGGTTTCGCTGCAGAGGGTTACAAATTCAACTTCAAAAAGTCCAGAATTGCCCATCTGACGGTCCTATTCTTGGGATATGAGTTATCAAGTGAAGGCAAAAGCCTGGCAGACAATTTCCTAGAGAAATGTGCCGTTATCCAAGCTCCTAAAACACTAAAAAACCTACAGTCAATTCTAGGCTTCCTAAATTTCGGAAGAACTTACATTGCAAATTACGCAGAAAGAGTCAAACCCCTTTATGATCTAATTAAACCAGACTTTAAAAGATCCAGTTGGACTCAAGCACACACAGAAATTTTGAGATCCTTACAAACAGACATGCTAATTAAAACAAAATTAGAAACACGTGATAACACACGCAACCTTGTGATCCGAGTCATCCCAGGGAAATGCGGATTCACATACCTGACCTCTAATGAGGGAAATAAGGTACCAATTGCATTCAAATCACACATGTACACAGAAGCTGAACAGAGATTCAGTAATACAGAAAAAATCATTCGTGCAGTTCAAACCGCAATAGCTAGAGAAAAAGACATAGCTGACGGTAGACATATCACAGTCAGAACAGCAGAATCAGCCTTTGAGGCACTAACAACACCGTGTAATTTACCAACAACAACATTGAATCCGGAATGGATACAATGGGTGAATTCAATCGCAACGGACAAAGTAGACTACTACTTTGATCCAGAACTAGAAGAATTGAAAAATCTAAAATATGAAAATACGTATCCTCTGCCAATCGACATTCTGCCTCTACGACATTACGCCTGTGTAATCTATACAGACGGAAATGCTCAACCCTCCGTTTAGGGAGAACATGCATACAACCCCACATGTGAGATTACAAAAGAAGTGTGGCGCGGAGGTAAATTAAAACCTCTATTAACAAAATCACACTCAGTAGAAACTAATTCAGAAAAACAAACTGAAATAATCGCATTGAAAATGGCGCTAGAGAATGCGGATCGCGAATTCCCGACACTTATAGTGTCAGATTCATATTTCTGCGTCAAATCATATAACAGCGATTTGCAGACATGGATTCAGAACGGTTACAAAGATGACACAGATGCACCAATAAAGCAGAGAATGCTCTGGGAACAAATAGCTCTTTTACAAAAAGAACTACCAAAGACTCACGTGACTCACTCACTGAGTCATCAACGTGATGGCGTTCACGTTGTAGGGAATTCATTGGCTGAAACAGCCGCAGCGGCAGCCAGTAAACCGGCTCCCGTAGATCGAAAAAGCGTACATTAAAATACATTGACGGTGAAACATTGCTGGCAGTGAAAACGTCATCAAAAGGCGACTGCTCAGCGTTACCGATCAACTATCCACTCAATTATACATACATAATCGATGCAAACTCCGTTCCTTTTGCTCGAATCCCTGGAGTGGGGGATAGAGTGATTCCAAACATGGACAGGAGACACTTGTTAATCGCAGACGCACATATGGGCGAGGGTCTAGGACACCTTAAATTAAAAGATTCTCTGGAAGAATTACAATCACGGTACTGGTGGCCAGGCATGAGCCTGCACTACACCATGTTTGTAAAAAACTGCCCAAACTGCAACAGAGATCGCAGTGGGGAGAGAAAAAGTTTAATACCTCGTCGTATCAAGGCAGATAACATTACCACTAAAAAGAATGGCTTGCGATTAACATATACAGGCTAGTTTCCACTTACAATGTAGATCACCAGCACTCGGCTGACGTCCGGACTGTTATACAAGATTTGCGAGTCTAAATGGCATATACGCTAAGAGCATGTTACGTTCGACCATTGTTTTCACTCAGGCAAACCAGCCTGGGGGGGAAACATGGCCAAATGAGCACAGCCCAGCGGGAATCTTCTCACTTCCTTCCTGAGGGTACGGGATGGTGTAAAGAAAAAACCAAGGCAGAAAGCAATCTATAATAGAAAGGATATTAGGTTCGGGAGCTGGGTGGGTCAAACATCTAATAAGTGTCCAACGTAGTCTAAATAACCTGCCAAGAAATTCTCTGAAGGGATTCAGTCCGTACGAATTATTATTCGGAACTAGGATGTTGATCTCTGACCTTGATAGTCAGACTTCAGTGGTAATAAAAAAAGACCTTTGATGTCAAAGACCGTTTGGCTATTTTGCAGGACTTAAACAAAACAAGAAAAGACCTGAGCAACATACAATTGAAACAACAGCCAACAACCACTGAAGAATCACCACCTGTCCCAGCAAGACCACAGATTCCAAAAGTCGGGGATCTAGTCAGGGAGAAGATCGCGGTAAAGAAGGAATTTGGGCCTTCTTACAGAAAAGCAGTTCCTGTCTTGTCTGTCAACGGGACAAGATCAGTCGTACTACCGCCACTTGCTGGAAAAAAGGAGAACCGAGTTGTATCCATCGACCTGGTAAAACCACAACATGTGGCCGATAACAAAAGGTAGGCCAAGTGGACTCCCAATAAGTAGCAGAACACCAAGGTTTGCTACCAGTACAGAGGTCCTAACAAAGAGGCTCATCACATTCGAAACGCCTACAGAAGAACAACAAGGACTATGCAACAATGCAATAGAACTAAGACCTCTGAAAACCCAAATAAAAACATTTAGCAGAGACACACCAATCTACAATGAAGTACCAAGTGAAAATACAAGAAACAAAAATCCTGAACCAATTGGAACAATTGACAGAACTGCATCTGGTTACTTCATCAACTTCGATGATTCCTCTGAGGGTTTCAGCGAACAAAAGACACAGCCATCATCAAAATCCTTTAAAGACAAAGCTAAGGAACTTTTGAAACAACTGAAAGAAACATATCTGGTTTCTCCATGGATTGAATTTTGGGTGGGTTTTGGTGCATTTATCCTCATACTTTGGCTCATCATGGTATTTACTTTGGGACGCTTCATTGAGGGAAAATATGCTAAAATGGACACAGCAAGTCAGAACATCAACTTGGTCCTCAAACCACACACATCTTCACACGTCGAGAAAAGAGAACTTTCTTCAGAACTTTCTTCAGCCAACTTCACAGCAATTCCAATACCTGGTGGGGTAGCCTGGGACAACACTGACTATGAAATTTATGGTCCGGTCGAGATCCTGAAATATCCACACCAAATCAAGATCTCCTTGAGTGACTTTGCAAAACCGAACTCGTTTGCTGATGATTGGGACTTTGAAAGTATTAACAATATGATGTCTGACTTAGTAATGTCTGCTAAATTTACAAAACATGATTATTTGCAAGGTTCTACAAATTATGATAGTATGTACTGCTATAACCATTATGGTAACCATTTCTTGCATAAATCTGCACAACCTAGAAATGTTTTAAATTATAATCAATGGGAACATTGTGCAACACCTCCAAAAGGGAGTTCAAGAACCGTTTATGACAAATATTCATACTTTCAAGGTTTTAACACTAGTAATGCTGAAACATTTTATTATAAATTGTCAAACAAGACAGGGATGAAAACCATGATAACCAACACAAAATTGATATATTCAGATTCATTCTTTGAAAAAATGAATACTTTTGGATTTGATTATTGGGACAAAAATGTTGATTTGAAAAGTGTTTGGGGTACAAAAGAATGGCAAGTACAGGGTTTAGAAGCTTTGTTTAGAGCCTGCATGATCCCAGAACAAATGATATTTTTAAATGACACTGTTCAACAAACCACCTGTCTTGGCTTAGCCAAAATCAAAGATTTTAATAACCTGTCTATTCCAAAGCCAACAATGTTTAGCAATAACTCTGATACAGATGAAGAAATAGACATAAACCATATACTTAACCAAAACAGAACACATCCTGATTGGAAACAATGGTTGATCTGGCCCACAGATACAAATCACTGTCAAGATAGATTCCTGAATAAAACACAGGGTTTTAAAATGACCAGGCCAGACCCTAGATATCCCCAAAGACATCACCCAGGGATAATAACAACCTACAGTGTGGGCAAATTATGCCTTCAATGGCTACAAACTTCCACACTGCCTGAAATTAAGCAACACCTAACTTTACTTACTGATGGTGCTGACTTGCGTGATTTCATAATGGGACCACGCAAACAGCGTCAAAAGCGTTTCATAGCAGCCTCTGTATATGCAGCATACAATGAGGCCTGGAAGGTTACTCAAATTGAGACAGCAGAAAGAATACGGGAAATTGACCGTATTAATTTGGAAAAATCACTTTCTGTAGTGGACAATGGGTTAATGACTCTGTCCTCCAGAATTTTTTCATTGGACAGCATTGTGTCTTCAGCAATCGATATATTATCGCAAGACTTATTGTTATTACAACATGGTCAGTCACAATTGCGTTCTATTGTACAGCTTGGCTGGACGTTACAAAATCTGCGTTCAGGCTATGTGCCTTGGCGTTTAATCAACACAACGTCACTATTCCAAATCTTTAACCTTACTGATAGACAAATCGGTATGGCGCAGAAGGGTGCTGATTATACAATCTTGAGCATTGAAAAACTAGAAAGATTACCGATGACAATGTCAGAACGACCTGTCAGTGAATGGATAATCCACGGAATCATAAATATTCCAATCTCAACCTTCAGGTTTCAATACTGCCAAAAATATATACAGGCTGGCATGTACGAGAAATTGGGAAAGGGGTACCTTAAAACAACTTGGAACCTGCCCTATTCACATGCATGTGTCAGTAATAAAGGACAGAAAGTGTTTCTTAGTGGCAACAATTGTGCTATGTCACTAAGCGGCACGCTTCTGTGTCACGGAATTAGTTTGCACGGAGCCTGTGAAGGGAATTCATACAACCTTTCATGTCACCAGCAAGGCGCACCTGCAACTGAAATAGAACCATTCTTTCAAAGACTCTATAATGGGAGTTACATTCTTATTGTAGACCGCAGATGTTGTAGTCTTATTCCCGGGACTCCTTATCTCGTCACTACGACGGCGAAGGTCAAGTGCTGTGGACGTTCTTTGTTCCCCAGCTCCTTTCCAGACAGGGAGGCAAGGGCATGGCCCGGTTTGAAAATTACTTCTATTCGAATAGACACTTTAAGCAGAATGAAAACAGTGCTTCTTCAGACGCCTACAAGGCTCACGTCATCAAAAGAAACGTATGATCTACAAGTCGCAAGGACGACTGCAGAGATACATACATTATTATCAACCAATTCCCCCGTACATTTCGCGGAAATCCTGAGCGAAATCTTAAATATTTCTGATACCACTGGGGTCTCAAAGGTATTTAAGACAGTATTTTCGATGGCATTAACACCATTCAAAGCCATACTGGGTATTTTTCCAGATTTCGTCCATTTGATTTTTGGCGGACTTCCCCTGATCCTGGGACTAATTGCAGGAATACTATTCCTAGTCCTTATTTTTCGTTATGGCAACCCATGTCACAGATCAAACTCTTGCGACAATGGAAGATACGATCCTAGCCATTGGATACCGGGACCGGATATCAAAAATCCTGGGACTCTCCCGGCTTAGAGACCTAAACATGACTTGGTTTCTATCATTTCGACCAATGTGGCAAAGGTGTGTTTTACCTGTACTAAGGTGTCTGCTATGCGGAGAAGAATGCGTGTTAGACACCTGTCTGACGCTACAATCGGATGCGCCGGTGGATGCAGATACACTGTTGGTTCCTACCAAGGTTCACGCTTTGTGCTGCCCTCAAAGGCTGCCAATTCTGATGACGGCATTCCTGGAATCTTCACCACTGCGATTGAAGGGTAGTGAAGTTCAAGATGAAAGCAGCATCGAACAGGTACGACCTTCTGTCAGCAATGCAAATCAGAATGTCAATGGAGACAATCATGCGCATGAATGCATGGTTACCCCTATTTCCGACTTAGTGGAACTTTCCCATGAAGCTGTTGACAGTTTTTTCGAAAGCCTGAATGATATGATGTTCTCTCCAGAACAGAAATAGAGACTTTTGAGTAAACTCGCACACGGCGTTCCCTGAATTCGGCCTTCAACTTTAAAAATGAAGTCACATGAACAATTACAATCCAGTTCACGGACAGCAATTTTTTCAGCAAGCCCCTTAAAATATTTTTCTATATATTTTTTCCCCGGGACACTGATCTTCTGCTTAAAGTAAGAAACTATTCCTAGAGAACTAAGATTTCTATTTTTAGATACTTTATATAGACTTTAGCTGCCCGCTGGTATGTTCACAAATATTTTATTATGTGATGAAATGGTCTCGACTTTCCTTTCTGTATAGCTATATTAAGAGCCATTTCATGTGTATTACTCATATACCAAAAAGCAATAATGCATAATAATGCGTGTTTACTTTTGCATTTAATTCATAGCTTAAGTGCATACAATATATATGACTGCAATTTTTCAGTATATTTGAAAATTTCGAAATGCATTTATGTTTTTTGGGGTGGTAAGGTATACACTATACTCTATAGTATGTTATACTATGCATAGATTAGTAGATATGACCATAGTTAGCGTGGAGTGGGTGTCGTGTATTTCTATAGGTTCTGAATCGATCCCCCTATTCCTGACCCTATTCTGGTTAAACTTACTAGCTAGTTAACTAACAGTCAGCCCATGAGGCAAGAACAGCCCCCATGATGCAGATACCGTTATCTGACGCAGTCACACTACGGCACAGGAACGTGTTATCTGATTAGGTCATAACGCTTGAGATCTAATTAGACAAGCGACATTCCTCCAGCCCCTGATAAGGCATACGACGTTCTCATAACAAATCAAACCTATGACAACCTGGATAATCCGTGCGGCCATTGTTTTGATTTCACAGAGAACTTTTGCAAAAGAATGTGCTAACGAGCAAGTCGTATGACATCTTTATTGACGTACCTATGTCCATCCTTACGTCAATCCCGGCACCTTTAAGGTATAAATATTGCCGACCTTGCCCTATGCAAACACACGCGTGGTGACAAGACGGAGCAGCCATGCTTGCCGAAGCCGAGAGCAGAAGCAGACCCCGCAGGCAGCAGCCCCGCCTTCCTGACGCGCTGAGAGACGCGCTGCTATCTCAAGCCGAGAGACCCAGCACCGGCGCTTCTGGGCAGCCCTCGCAGGCAGCCTGGAATATCGAGAGCAGAGAAAGAGATACCATTCCTCATTCATCCTAAATTCCAGGTACAGAACTGAATAACCCCTCACAGAGAATTCTTTAGTTATTCACTTGGCAAAAACAAACTTAACTTAAACTGTAACTTTCTATTCCCGCCCACGCATTAGACTTAGGTCAGGTACACGGGGTAGGCGTATTTAGAAACACCAGTTGAGTACGTTTAGTCAAATGTATATGTGTATGTAAATATATTTTAATCATTTTAAAACATCATATGGCTCAGAAACCATATCAATGTTTTTACAGTATTATTTTATACTATTGCTTTTAATGTATGCACTTTACTTAACTATAAGTATTGCAATAATATCGATTCATTTCTCATGTATGAGAAAAGAGACTGATCAATAAATAACACCTTTTATTGAACACGCCCGTCTCTTCCTTTTCTCTACATTCTGATGAGACTAAGAATGCACGTACTGACTGAGTAAAATAATTGCCTTGTGCTCACACGACTCTTGAGATTGACTCTTGATTAGGGGAGAGCAAAGTTGTCATGTTCTATGGTTGTCAGAAACTAAATCCCTTCTTGTCTAATCAGGGGAGTTAATCCTTCCTTGAACATTCGAGAAAGTTTCTAGCGAACTCTGAGCTTAGCTGGCAAACCCAAAAATTAAGTCTAGTATCGACAGTAGTAGACCTAGTTAACGTCTGGTCTAGGCCTTTACTGCTGTAGGTACTATTCCAATGCGCAGAGCCTATTGGGAAGATAGGAGCTACACTACAACAGCTGCCCAGCAAGTAGTGCCAGCTGCACAGTTTAGGCCTTTTACAGCTGCCCAGCAAGTAGTGCCAGCTGCACCATTTAGGCCTTTTACAGCTGCGCAGCAAGTAGTGCCAGCTGCACAGTTTAGGCCTTTTACAGCTGCCCAGCAAGTAGTGCCAGCTGCACAGTTTAGGCCTTTTACAGCTGCCCAGCAAGTAGTGCCAGCTGCACCGTTTAGGCCTTTTACAGCTGCCCAGCAAGTAGTGCCAGCGGCACCATTTAGGCCTTTTACAGCTGCCCAGCAAGTAGTGCCAGCTGCACCATTTAGGCCTTTTACAGCTGCGCAGCAAGTAGTGCCAGCTGCACCATTTAGGCCTTTTACAGCTGCCCAGCAAGTAGTGCCAGCTGCACCATTTAGGCCTTTTACAGCTGCCCAGCAAGTAGTGCCAGCTGCACCATTTAGGCCTTTTACAGCTGCCCAGCAAGTAGTGCCAGCTGCACCATTTAGGCCTTTTACAGCTGCCCAGCAAGTAGTGCCAGCTGCACCATTTAGGCCTTTTACAGATACCCAGCAAGTAGTGCCAGCTGCTCCATTTATGCCTTTTACAGCTGTGCTGCAAGCAGTGCCAGCTGCACCGTTTAGGACACTTTATCCGTGGGGACATTTCTGATTGAGTTAGGACACTCGCTGCATTGGCACGAACCTTGACATTATAGTTTCAGGGTATTTGAGTACCCCTCTGAGATGGCCAGTTGGCAGGGAAACTGCGAGGTTTGTACAGAGCTAGGCCCGTTTTAAGTATTTGTGGTGCTAGGAAATGCTTTTCATGTTGTATGATTTACGCACCCTGTTTTGAACACCTCTAAAGGTGGCCTTATAATGACGAGGCTGTCGTGCATATGTTGATTTTGTTAGTCAGATTTTGTTCCACCCTATGCACTGTGCCCCTAATGTTAGTGATTCTCAGGAGATTAGGGTCCAATAGTAGTCTGTTGAGACTATGGGCGTACAATGCGGTTGGTGCTGAATATGCTTCTGTTACAGGCTGATGCTAAGTACAGTAATCACCAGTGGACACTGGGTGTTTGTTTGTGATTTCTTTTACTATGACTAATTGTGCTTTGTGGTGATTTTGACAGTGGGACAGTTGGTCCTATCATAAGTAAACTTTCTCTTGTAAACCTTTTCTTGAGCCAGTTGGCTGCATGTATACCTTGATGAAGGGCCCAACAAACACCCACCTCTCTTCCCGGATGGCACATTAGTTCAGATCTCTTCACCCGACGTCTGGAATATGTGCCCCCTTTTAGTCCTTTTACTTCTCCTCACCACCGATTTCCCAGTAACACCCGTCTCATATCCCCTCCGCACTCCTTCTCCCCATTTTCCCAACATGGCTACCACTCGAGCTAAGGTTGGAATTAATTGCTACAAAATCATTTATCCTCCCGGCCAGACTAAAGCTTCAGTAAAACGATTGAAGCATAACACTATTGAACGTTTCCCAGATTCCCTTTTTGTTGATCAAGTTTACAATGGTCAATTTGGGAGGCGCAAAAATGATTTCATTTTCTTCACTCACGACACCCCCTCTTGGTCCACCAGTTTTTATAATTTCCTTAACGTCACATCCTCCTCATCTGTCCCTCATGGGAAACAACTAAAGATTTCCCCCTCGTATTTCAACGGCTCCCTCACCATCTCACTCTATAACAACGGCACTGTCATGTTTCAAGGTAAAGACACCTGTCTCTCGCTCTTTGACCACCTCTTCCCCTCCCTACTCCCCTCCTCTGCGACCGGGTTTTCCCCTGACTCTCCTTCTAGCTCCACCCATTACTCCCTTTCTCCTCCCCTGACCCCCATACATTCTAATAGGCTGCACCCTCGGGAGGCACAGGTTGGACCTCTTCCCTCCCCCTCCCTTGTGTCCTCCTCTCCCTTTCCTCCCACTTCACTGTATGCCCCCCCTTTATCACGTCAGCTTTACCACTAGCTAATACGCTCCTCGTCCAATCTGCACCGTCCCGGTACTCCATTCTCATCTCCTCCCCCCTACTCCTACCTGCTACTCCCTTTTTTAGTCCACCCCTCCGCCAACCTCCTCCCCCAGCTAGTTTTCCTTATGCTCCCATCATTCCTCCCTCTCCCCCTCTTCTCTACCCCCTCCTCCCCTCGCTTCTTACCCCGATTTCTTCACAATCCCATTGCATCTCTCTCCTCCCCCCTCTCCACCAGCAATGCTGTTTTGCCCCCTTTCCCCCCCCCCGGTAACCCTTTCCATCTCCCTCCATCGGGCCGAGCTGAACCATCTCCTTTCTTCAACTTCACCTTCTCCCAACCCCCCTCACTCTGCCAGATGCCGGTTCTCTCACAGTCACCGCTCCTAGCCAACAGGAGGACCTCTCCAACCACCTCCTCCCTTTTCCTTCCAAACCTCCTACACTCCTATGACACCTCACAGTCCTCCCCTCTCCTTTTACCCCACCGCCTTGATCCGCACCTATCTCCTCCTAAATATGTCCTCAATTCCTTTCCTTCGTGCAATGCCAACAAAGACAACTCTCCCTTCACATCCGATAAACCAACCCCCGCTCTCAACCTCCACCTTTCCCCACCTATGAACCCTATACCCCAACTCTCCTCCTGCCCCCCCACCTCTCCCTGCCCTCCACCACCTATTTCACCCCATCATTTTGCCATCGAGACACCCAACCTTCCGTGCTCTGCCCTACTCTCTCTTGAAAATAAGCTAGGCTCTCTTATCACCTCCTTCTCCCAGCTTGTAGCTTCCATTTCACTTCTAAGCTCTAAGATTTCCACTTTCCCATTCACCTCAACTCCTTTGGAAAACTCTCACCTTCCCACGAGATGCACCTCGCTCCCTCACCCCATCATAGCCAAGCATAACCTGTCGTCCGCAAACATCGCTCACTCACACAAGCCCATGAACGCCACCCTTCTTCAACCTACATCTCCGAGTAACCCAACTATCTACACTATTCCGACCATCTCCTCTGTCAGAACCAAGCATCCTCCTAAACCCTCCCGTGCACCCCCGTATAGGCACAATATCCCTATCACCCTTCTTAGCCCAAGTGCCCCCATCACCAAAATTGTCTTGACAGAGCTGCGCTGTCTGCTCCACAACTGCAGATCTGCAATAAAACACAAACTCGAAATCTCTGATACCATCACCCTTCACAATATTGACCTGTTCTTCCTAACAGAGACCTGGTTCAACGATACCTCTCATTCCATGTTTGATCTCCTATTACCCACAGGCTACTCTATCTTCAGGAATGACAGACCTATCAAAGTTGGGGGAGGTGTTGCAGTCATCTTTACAAACTCCCTTCAACTTAAGGCTTTTCCCATCAGCGCATTCTGCACTTTTGAATGTCTATCTCTTGAGCTTCAACTTCACCACCGCTCACCCCTCAGATTCCATGTCATATACCGCCCACCTGGCAGCGGCCCTTTGTTTATGGAGGAACTCACTGACTTCATCAGCGACCAATACTCGCAAAGTGACAATCAGACCTTCGTGGGTGACTTCAATCTCCACTGGGGCACTCTGCAAGACTCGTCCGCGAACCTGCTGGCCTCCTTCCACTCTATAAACGATCTTACCCAACACTGCACAGAATCAACACACTCTAAGGGCTCAGTCCTGGACCTTTTTATTTCTAAAGCAGGCATGCTTTCTATCGCTACCCCTATTCACGTAGACTGGTCTGACCACCTCCTCATTCCATTCTCTCTTCACCTAGCACACTCTATAACTCTTGGCCAACCTAAGAGGGCTACCTCCTGGTTCCGTGACACTAAAAACATTGACACTGTTTCCCTCTGTGAATCAGCTTTGCAGTCACTTCCAAGGCTAGACCCAAACCTAGATGTTGACGATCTCACCACCCAATGCCTCTCAGTCCTTGCAATAGAAATCAATAATGTCGCTCCTCTCCAAAGCAAAAAGAAAAGGCCCATTCCCTCAGCACCTTGGTTCAACAAATCCCTCTATGAAGAGAGGAAGCACCTACGACTCCTGGAGAAACAATGGAGGCAAGCACCCTCCACCGATAACTTGGCCACGCTTCGTTCAGCAAGATCCAAGTAGCACAAGCACATCTTCCTTGGGAAAGCATCACACTTCAGAACCCTCCTTGACTCAGCCAAAAATAGACCCAAAAAACTATTCGATCTCATCAAGAATATTAACTGCTCTCCCCCAACCGCCAAGTTGGAGGATTCTACAAAGAAAGCAACAGATTTCGCTATATTCTTTGACAAAAAAGTGAAATCACTTGTGGATCAGGTCGCTCATCCTACCCCTCCAGAGGAGCGCAAATCCTTAGCCATTTAGCAGAACTTTGACCCCATTTCTGAAGATGTCCTCCTCAAGTGCATCCTCAAAACAAAGCCCTTCATCCATTCTCTTCCCTAGTGCTATTGCCATTGACTTCTATTCTCATTCTCTTTCCTATTGGACCACTCTGGTCAACCTCTCCCTCTGTCAAGGCTCCCTTCCTGTTCTCTTCAAAACTGGGCAGGTCACCCCTCTGCTTAAAAAATCCACTGCGGATGCGAAGAACCTCAACAACTTCCGCCCCATCACTAACCTACCCTTTCTTGCGAAGATCACAGAAAGATGTGTTGCGAAACAACTCTCTCATCATATTAAGGACAATCAGCCTGATTCATCAATCTCCCGTTTTGCGAGCCCCTAATAGCGATTCATAAGGAATCGCTATTAAGGACTTGCAAAACGGGATTCATGTAGGATTTGCAAAAAATATTGCGATTCCTACATGTTCCTTATTTGAGAGTAGCAAATTGCTAATCGCAAATAAGGAATAACTCCCCATGCATTCCTATGGGCCTAAAGGCCCATAGGAATGAATGGGGAGTTATTCCTTATTTGCGATTACCAATTTGCTAATTGCAAATAAGGATGCGATTTCAAGGGTGCAGGGGTGTCGAAAGGACACCCTGTAGCACCCCTGAAATGTAATCTACATTGGTGTTGCGCACACACATGTCCAAAGGACATGTGTGTGTGTAACATGCAACTTAGAAAAATGCATTTAAATGCATTTTTCTAAGTTTTTGCTATTTACCACGAGGTCTGACCTCTCGGTAAATAGCGGCCCGAAATTGCGAATTCGCAATTTAAAAATGGTTGATGAATTGCATTTAAGGAATCTCAAATAGAGATTCCTTAAATGTAATTCCTCACAATTTAGCGAATTAGCAATTACCGATTTTTGCATTTGGGATGATGAATCCCAAATGCAAAAATTGCACTCGCAAAAGGCAAGATTCTGAGAATCTTGCCCTTTGCGAGTGCAATTTAGCTTGATGAATCAGGCTGAATGATCTTCTTGACAATTTTCAGTCCGGCTTCATCCAAAACTGCAGCACTGAAACAGCCCTGCTGCTAGTGATTGATGACATGCTGCGGATACTCGATTCGGGGGGGCCTTGTCTTCTAATTCTCCTTGACCTTTCTGCAGCCTTTGACACTGTCAATCACAACACCCTCCTCAACACTCTTCAACAGAGAATGGGCATGGAGGGCACTGTGCTCAAATGGTTTGCTTCCTTCCTCTCTGAGAGATCCCAAATGATCAAAATAGCGGACAGTCTTTCATCTCCTTTGGCGGTAGGTCAAGGTGTTCCTCAAGGCTCTATACTTCCACCCACATTGTTCAATCTCTATTTGGAACTACTGGGAAATCTCCTAAGTAAATCCGGGATCCATTATCATCTCTAAGCAGACGACACTCAAATCTACCTCAAGGTTGCCTCCTCTCATGATCTCTCCGTCCTAAGCTCTACTTTGGACTCCATTCAAAACTGGATGTCTACACATCAACTGATTCTGAATCCCTCCAAAACTGAATTCCTCCTCCTCTCCTCCTCACTTTCTCCTCCCCCGGTTCAATCATGGGTGGACCAGATGAATCTAATGAACAATAAACCCATCATTGTCGACAGCGCAAAATCCTTGGTGTCATCCTCGACACAAAACTCAATCTACTCTCCCACAGTAATTCAATTGCAAAGTCTGCTCGAAACCAACTGCACCTTCTTTGGGGGATTCGTTGCTTCTTCCCGGAGCATGACCTTAAAACTCTGGTCCAATCGCTGGTCCTCTTCAGACTGGACTACTGCAATTCTCTTCTTACTGGCCTCCCCAAATCCCACCTGTCCCCCCTCAAGTCTGTTCTCCATTCAGCAGCTCGTTTTATTTATGGGGCCAAAAGAAGCGACCACATCACACCCATGTTATCCACCCTCGGCTGGCTTCCCATCGAGGCAAGATCTATCTACAAGACTGCCTGCATTACCCACAAAGCCTTGCACTCCTCCTCTCCTCGCTACCTGGCGAATAAAATGAAACTCTCGGGAAGCTCTAGACATTCACGAAATGCGGAAAATCTACTGCTTGAACAGCCCACTTTCAAGAAGGAAAGATCGATGGCCCAATCCTTTTCAGGCAACGCGGTGAGAATCTGGAACTCCCTTCCGCCTCAGCTCCGGACCACCGCCTCCTCCCAGGCCTTCAAAACTAACCTCAAAGTTCTCCTCCTTCAAAGACACTTCCAAATGTAATCCATGCCCACTCTATTATCTGAAGGGAGCCCTTCCATTATAGAAAATTCTACTGTACATGACTATGGAAGTGCCTTCCCAGTGTGTTCTTGTGGTGTGAGAGTCTGCCATTTATTGCAGTATTATCCTTCTACCTATGTTTGGCACTCGTTTATAACATGCACACGTCACTTTTCTCTTGTATCACACATCGTTTGCTACCTCTTACATTTTGTTTGCCTTCAATTCTTGCACAAATGCCACCATTGCCTATGTAATGTTTGTTTTTGTGTTTGAGTGTCCTCCATTTATTGACGCTTTTGTAACCTGCACACGTCACTTTTTCCTCCTGTAATGCACCGTTTGCTCTTCTTGTATTTTGTTGGCTCACGATTGTCACTTTTGCCTCAAGTAATGTTACGTTTGCTTTTGTAATTTGCTCACTTGTAATGTTCTCATGTATCAGTTCTGTTCCTATTGTGAAGCGCTCTGACACCTTCGGGTAAAGTCCGGGCTATATAAAAATGCATAAATAAATAAATAAATAAATAACGGCGCCTCGTACTGCATCACGTGACCCTATGACGCCTTTCGATGGCGCCTTCCTGAGGGAAGCAGCGGGCGCTCCTCTCCTCAGCGAGGCCCGACCGCCCCCAGGAAGCTCACGTTTCTGACCAATCATGGAGTTTATTGCACAGAAACCCGCCAAAAATTACAATATATTCCGCTTCTCACGGCCCCTCGGAGTGCGCGTGACCCACGAAGTATTAAACTAAAGATTAAGATATTGAATAGAAAGTTGTGCTGTCCGCACAATCACAATAACTTCCTACTGGTAGGGTGACTTTACAGCGGTGACGTGCCGTTCACTCTCATGAATGCCTCTGTGTGCACACCTACAGGCGCTCATTCTACTGTTAAACAAACGCCTGTGTCACTTGTAGTGATGAATTGGGTGTTTGCAACAGAGGCTTGTGGGTATGCAAATGTTTGTGGCTAGCCACGCCCCCTCCAGTAACAGCAAGGCTCCTGCAGCAGCCCCATGGTGACTTGTGCTCTGGGTCCAGGCTGTGAAGAGTCTCAAAATCCAGCAATAATCACACAGGCAACATTTCAGGATAGGGAGGGGGAGATTTAAAATAGAAAATCAGGAGAATGAAAACCCCATTGACTTCTGTTGTAGAAAATGCAATTTCAGGCAAGAGAGGGCTAAAATAAAGGCATTTTTGGCTTGAAAAATCTTTAGTCTCCAGCCTGAATAGGGTCTATTGGCATGTATGAATAATGACCAAAGGCTCCGTGGGGTTAGGGTACTTCCACAATATACTCGTGTGCATACGTGCCAACAGGCCCGATTCACACAGGACAGTCCCGACTTTTGAGCCCAAAAGTCTGTCTCCGCCTGACATGGCAGCGTCTTCAATGCAAGTCAATGGGGAAATGCATCTAGCCCTGCCCAGTGCCACGCATCAGGACTGAGACTAACACATTTTACTGCTGGTGTCCGCATCAATAGAATAAAATGCATTAGTCACGCAATTATAGCGCTCGGGGAACACTGCAGGAGCCGTGCTCGAGGAACTCAGCTGCACAGCCATGACCAATCGCACTGGCATGCGCTGTGCTAGTAGAGCATGCTTTCTCACTTGTTGTAATGTTTACACACTGCAGTGCCTCCTAATGAAGGCTCTCCGGTGCCCCGTGGAGAATCAATCAATCAATCAATCAATCAATCAGAGGGCAGGTGTCTCTGTCATTTAATATTCCAGACATAGATCCTAGAGGCAGCACCTTGCCTGTTGTTCATTCTCGGCAACGCACCCGCCCCACTGTGACCTCGCACGGACTGATTCACCAGAGTCAGACACCTCCAGGCAGCAGCTTTATTTTAAGTTGCCGCAACAGCACATTAAATCTAGACATCACCGGCCTTCACCCACGCCCAAATGAAGCCTACCTGCTAAGGGTTTCAGATCGCTATGAGTAAAATTTTAATAAATTTAGAGTAGTTATGAGTGACTTGTGTGTTTTGCTGTTCACCCTATGTGGGAAGGGTATGCCAAGACGTGGGTCCCGTGCTCACTACGCCACTGGAGTCAAGCTATCCTCACTGAAGACGGCTGATAGCCAGAAACTGGTCCTTAGGATGCTTGATTCCGGTCCAGGGAAGACATGGCTTGGCAGTTCGGTCTGGACTGTTCCCATGAGTCACAGGGTCAAGACTGATTTGCATATGGCCATGTGTGAACTGGGGTGGCTTGGTGAGCAACATAACAATGGATTTAACCAAGATCTGTGATTGGGGGTGAGTGTTTTGCCATTGTGCAACATTTCGTCCATCATTTTGTGTGTTTTGCAGTAAATATTCCAGGCAGACAGTCAACCATGTGGATCCTGGAGGCAGCACCTTGCCTGTTGTTCATTTCTGGCAATGCACCCGCCCCACTGTGACCTCGCACGGGCTGATTGACCAGAGTCAGACACCTACAGGCAGCAGCTTTATTTTAAGTTGCTGCAGCAGCAAATTAAACCCAGAAATCACCGGCCTTCACCTGCCCCAAATAAAGCCTACCTGCTGTGAGTAAAATTTTAATAAATTCAGTGTGGTTATGAGTGACATTCCAACGGCTATGAGTGACACTTACTCAAGAACAAAATTAAGCAATGAAGAAGAGGAAAAAAACAAATAAATATCAGAAGTTACACCAATTTGAGCAACGAGAAACTCTAAGAAGAACTTAAAACTGCTGCCAAGAACCAGAAATGGAAGGGCAATAACCAGAGACAGACTGCACGTCTCAGTCACAGAGGGCAGGGGGCACTACAGATGCTCAGAAGATGATCTCATTGGTCTGATCAGTCATGGCCACACACTATCCTAAAAAGCACATTTGATGGTATAGCATAGCAAGTGCACCAAGGGATTATACCCTGACTCCCAAGCACAGGCATATTTGTTATTATACCACCATATTGCCAAATCCATCATTCAAGTCTTAAGCCCCCTATAGCTGTATTGATGCGTGTAAGTAAACACTGTAAAACCATGTGACTGTTACACCCATACCTATACATTCTGTCCTTGCATCTCCTGGCACCAAGGACAAGGTATGTGCTCTGCAGTGTTTGCTGGTTACCTGTGCATTTATTAATTGAATAATGTGATGTTTACAGCGTGTCTGTGTCTCCTCTTCCTCTGCGCACTCACCTTGAGCAATGCAGTGCTACGGGCTTATGCGTGGGTGCACATTAAACACACTATTAACAGTTTCCTGAACACGTACAAGAGTGCGGTGTTTGCAGGCTCGGTGCATACTGTGGTGATAATAAACGGTGCACTACAGGTTAAGAACAACTCCACCGCAGATAGGTAATATTAACTTCAAAGTGTTTATTTATCGGTTCCTGGTTCCTCATACATAGAGAGTGATGCCAGCAAGACCCAGCACAACAGCTACTCCTGGCCAACTGATGCCCCCAATGTTCCTATTCTAATACCCAATCATGTCCCTCACAACACTCCAATGTCCCACATACCTTCCCCTCAATACGAATAACAAACACAAAAAAACAACAATAGATAAATGACACATGCCCTTTCCCCCCTTAGAACACCAACTACCAGGAAATAAATATGCACACTGTAAATAACTGACATATAATATTATCCCATCACAAACTCTTTAATATGACCAGGCAATTTACTGTCTCTCGCACTTCGAAGTACTCTCACATCTGGATCACTCTGACCTCCACCATTGGCCACCCCACAACTCCCACACATCTCACTCACCCTAGCGTTTGTCACAACCCTTGAACACACCTCATCACCCATCAAGTATCCACTAACAGTGTCATGCATACCACACTCCTGACCATTATGTCCGCTAACTCTCTTGCACTCACTCACATGGCATAAATTCCGCACTCTCCCATCTTCAAGTTTCACTGCACCTTCCGACAACTTTACAATCCTCAATGGATCAGACCGACAAGGTGCCCCCTTTTCCACTAGGCCTGGTTTCCTCACTCGCACATACTGACGTACCAAAATATTCAACATCGTATTATTACCTGCACGCGTAGATATAAGGCACTCACACTATTTGCATTTTAATTTTGAAATTGAAACGAATATTTGTGTTTTTAACTGTTTTTAAATCAATTGCTGGCACATTGCACTTTTGGTTATCTTGTATGTAGGGCCCCTACCTCAGCCGCTCTTTGCCTCTTTTCCTCTTACTCCGGTCCACGGTGGGCGTGCCCGTTTGTAGTGGCGAGTGTAGAGGACTGCCGGCTTCTCTACTTCTGAAGGTGGAACAAGCGGGTTAGCGCACTAGCACCCGCTTACTACTTAAACCTAGCATTTCTGTCGTGCAGCGGACGCGCGCAGCAGACGTGCGCAGCGGGCACACCACTGGCACACTTAAGGCACACCAAAGGCAAGCCCGTCAGCGCCTGTTCCGCGGCCAGCGCTAGCCATGCTGCTGGGTGCCCCTCCGGTGCCCAAATTCTTTGGTCCAGGTCGCAACTGCTTGAAGTGAGAGATGGGTGATGCGGTGCCCGACCTTATGTGAGTTTTCTGGGCCCAGTCTCAATTTAAATATGCTGCTTGTCTATTTACTTTTAAGTTAGATCCCGTAGCCCCTCCCAGACTACACCCAATGCGCTTTGGACCCGCAAAGGGGCAAATTGGTCTTCACCCCCATTAAAGCCTTTTTACTCAATTGTAGATCGCTTCGGATGACATTTTGCTTTTCCTTGCAACTCATGCCTGGGAAACAGGGGTTAGGGACTTTCCTAATCCCGACCTCAATCTTGGCATTCCCCCTGAATATCGTTTTGTGGGAATAAATAGGCCTAACAACAAGCTTGGTTGTGGAATTGCAGTGATCCGACGTTCAGGCTGGGAAAATCCCTAACATCAGCCCCTTAGAAGCGATGTATTTCAGAATCTCTGCTGTATCGAATATAGCCATGGCTGGAATTCTTATTCATAGACCCCCTACCTCCCGCCTCAACATTTTATAGATTTTTATAATATTGCGGCTGATCTGTCGCTTAAACATACACATATATTATACTCCTTGGTGATTTTAACTTACATGTGGATGATACTCAGTGCACTAAAGCTGGACAGCATCTAGAAACCCTGGAAGGCCTTGATCTAACCCAGCAGGTTAGAGGCCCTACCCATTGGGCGGCCATACTCCTGATTTACTGTTTACCCTAATCTGTCTGCGGCTCCGCTATACCTCTTACATGGTCAGACCATTTTTTTGATCCTGTTTAGTGTGGCTACTCTCTCTCAATCAACTAATTCCGCTTTGGCCCAGGATCAGAGTAGGAAATGGTTTAAAATCACTTGTAATACTGTAGCCCCGCCCTTTCTCGCACCCATCTGCAGTTGGGGAGGGATTTGGAACTAGGTGTATCTAACTTTAATCATTGGCTCGCCTCTGCCCTTTATACGGTTGCCGCAGAGCAACCTATTGTCTCCTCTAGAAGAAAAAAAATCTGCCACCTGGTTTACCCCCGCTCTGCGCGCTGAAAAAAGTCAGTACAAGAAACTCGAACAGAATTGGAGACTATCCTATGAAACAGAGGCTAAATCAATTTACAGAGCCGCGATTAAGAATATTCACAAACTTAAGCGCTCAGTAATGTGAGAGTATTTTGTCTAGAAAATGAACTCCGCCAAAAATGAAAAATGAACTCTTTTAAAAATTATCACCCCATTTCCCTGCTACCTAAACCAGCCAAAGTCCTGGAAAAAGTAGTTCAGGAGCAATTATCGAGCTATCTTGAGATGTGCCATCATTTACACGACTCACAATCCGGGTTTAGATCCGGATATAGCACAGAGACTGCGCTGCTGGAGGTTTCCGAAACCATTTGTGAATGTTTGGACGCAGGTGAAGCAGCGATGCTGGTGCTTCTTGACCTGTCCGCGGCATTCGATATGGTCTCTCATGATATTTTGCTTGAGAGACTATACAGTCTCGGGATTCAGGGTACACCTCTATCCTGGATCAGATCCTTTCAAGATCGCCGCACTCAACATGTCTCCCTTCAGCCATTTATGTCCGAGGAGAAACCACTGAACTGTGGCGTCCCTCAGGGCTCCGCACTGAGCCCGCTATTGATGTAAATCTCCCTCCTCTGGCCTCAGTGGTAGAATATTGTGGTGTCAGAGTGATTTCTAATGCTGACAACACACAATTGGTGTTCTCATTTAAGGATCACTCTGAAGCAGCCTACTCTAATTTTAGACACTGCGTGTGCAACATCTCCACCTGTTTGGCATCAAACACGCTTAGGCTGAACTCTCATAACACTGAGGTGCTGTACTTCATCAAAAAAACCTCCTCCACCTCTTTGATGGTAGCCATTGGAGTTGAACCCCCCTCCGGAACCTGTGGACTCAGCCAGGAATCTTGGATTCTGGTTCAACAATGAGTTATCCTGTAAATCTCAATTCAACCAGGTTTCCTCAGTGTGTTTCGGTAAATTGCACATGATTCTCAAAATTCTCCCTCTTCTCCCTCGGGAATCTCGGTGGATCATTGTTCACGCCCTGATCACCTCACATCTGGACTATGCAAACAGTCTGTACGCTGGGGCTCCTGCCTCCCTGATCAAACGCTTACAGATTGTTTAGAACGCGGCAGCCAGGTTGATCAATAACATCCCATATCGCCACTCGATTTCTCCCCACCTGAAGAAGCTTCACTGGCTTTCAGTGACCAGGCACATTCAGTTTAAGTCACTGGTTTTGGCTTTTAGAGCAATGCAGGGTCAGGGACCGACCTACCTTAGAGCCCGACTTAAGCATGCTCAGTCTAACCGCTCACTCAGATCAAACCATCTCCGCCTTTTGGTGACTCCCCATTTTCGCCGCTCCAGATTGGGTGGCAGAGCTTTCGCAGTGATCACGGCCAAAGCCTGGAACAGCCTGCCAATGTCCTTGCAGATGGCTGAATCTGAATCTATTTTCAGATGCCACTTGAAGACCTGGCTGTTTTCCCACTCTTAGCCCTCTATGAGTACCCGCACCTGCCGCCTGTCTTAGAGCCGGGAAACGCCCGCTGGGGGGTAGCTGTGCGCTTTACAAGCTTCAAATAATAATAATAATAATGTTGATTCTGTTAATGACCTGAGTTTGACTCCGTTCCACATTCTTCTTCATCAGAAGCTCAACCTCTGACTTCCCTTTTTCTTCCTTCGTAATGCTCAACAAGCAAGGTACAAGTTTTGAAGAAGGTGTACTTCCTCTTAACACCTTAAATGGCATTCTACCTGTTATTGAATGAGGTGTAATCGTGTTTGATAACAACATACTTTGAAGAGCTTTCTTCCATCATAGCCCAAACTTAAGTGCCAATTGTATTGCCTCTTTGACAATTCCATTGAACCGCTCAACCTGGCCATTACTTTTGGGATAATCCAATGACGTGCTTACATGATTAACACCACACTTTTACAAAAGCGACTGCATCTTACTTGATGTAAGCTCCCTCCACCCCATTATCAGACACCAACAACTCTGGTACACCTTCCCTGCAAAAGACATCCTCCAAAAAATCAATAACCACCTCCGTGGTCACACTGCCATTCATATGAACTTCTGCCCACTTAGAATAATGCCCAATGAGAACAATGGCATATGCCTCTTTGGATGGTAATGTGGTAAATGGCCCCATAATATCAATTGCTACTTTCCACCATGGCCCATCACATAAATGTACTGTTTGCAAAGGTACCACCACTAGTTTAATCACGTTGTCACTTGACATGCATGCATTAGATTCCCTCACCCAGCGATCCACCAAACCATCCAAACCTGACCTCCAAATTTCTTTTTAAACTTTTCACCACATGCTTGACATCCTCCAATGGCCTTCATGTCCTAACTTGATAATGTTCTCGCGCTTCCCAATAGGCGATACAAACCTATCTCCTCTTAGGACAATACCATTAGAAAAGGATAATTCCTCCTTTACCTTCCAAAATGTGCTAAATTCAACTTGCAATTTCCAGTCCAATGGCCACCCATTTACAATTATTTTTTTTACATCCAACAGCACCACATATTTTTTCACTTCCTCTATCCATTTCACCTCAGGCAACTCCAATCCATTCACCACATCTCTGTTCCTACAACACATCACATCTTCATACATGTATGCCACATCACGTCCACTCTCATCCATTTCCTGTGCGTTGCACGATTCCACTGGTAACTGTGACAACCTATCAGCACCACAAGTATTTTTGTCTGGAACACATACAATATCATAATAATACATTTGCAACTTTGAAGCCAATCGTTCTAACTGTACTCTTATATTTTTCTCACAGATTTTGAATTTCCTGCCCCGAACATACGCCCTGAAACACTCTACAACTCAAGCTGGAGCGAGTAATTCTTTCCCTATCATTGAAAATCTTCTGCCCACTTGTGTCAGGTTGCGAGAACCATATACTACCACCCACTCATTGCCATCCTTCTTTAGTGATAGAACAGCTCCTACTCGGTAACCACTGGCACCCACAGATTTTTTTTTTGTAAAAATATATCTTTATAAAGATTTTGGTGCACAATACATTTTAACCAATCCCTTGTAGGGTGGTGTACTTTTTACCAGTCCAAAGTGTGTTGCTCGCAGACATGTACTTTGGTGGTTTCCATCTAGATTTATTAATATATTAAGACTTACCCCGTGTTGGGGGGTCTTTTATGATGCTTTTATTAGCCATTTGGCCCACTGTTTATATTTCCATATTTGGCTAGCTTTCGCCTGGCCTAAATATTTAATGTCATACATTACATATATCATTGCTTTATTGAAACACAACTTTAATCATTCATTTGTGGTCAGTTGTTTGTGCGAGAAAAGTAATAGGATTGTGGAGAGCTACAGGGTTTCTTTCCCTGCGTTGATTATTTTCCATGCGGTCTCTTTGTCTGCGGAGGGTAGATCCAGGCCAGAGAGAATGGAATGTTCTCATGTTGTCGGTTTGTCATGGAGGTGATGTGTTTTAGGAGCTTGCCCAGCTTCTTCCATAGTTTCTGTGCATAGGGGCAGTTCCACATCAGATGAGTTGTGGTTTCTTCGTGTAGGCAGCTTTCTCTGGGGCATTTTTGTGTTCTCGCCATCCCTCAGCGGTGTTGGAACTGTCTGGTGGGGAGGCATTCGTGGACAACCATCCAGGCTAAGTCTCTTTGCTCATTGGTCAGGCGTTTCCAGCTTACTTGTTTCCACGTTTCAGCTGTCTTTTTTTCCGGGCATTTGGCGATAGTGTTCATTGTTGTTTGATTTTCAATGTCTGTGGTCAGTTGTCTTGCCGTAGTTTTCTCCCCAATGTCTTGTAGTAGAGCTTTGGTTTTCACCATGAGGGGTTCTCGGCGTATGTACATTGGGGGTGTGATGAGGTCAAAGACTTTGTTTGCTACTGAGTACCGGGTGCGGCGGTGATTATGGCATGCAGCGCAGTTTAGACATACAGCGCTCATGAGGCAGCAGTTCTGGTCCAAGTAGCGCTTAGGGATCACAGCGCTTCGGGGGCTCAGCACTTTAGGGGGGCTGGACATTTCTTTCAGGCACTGTCAGGCAGCAACAGTTCTGGACAAAATAGCGCTGTGGGTACAGCTTAGGCAGGGCAGCGCTGGTGAGATGACAGCGCTTGGGAGCACAGCGCAGGCAGTAAGTGCTGGTAACCTGGTTGATTCCCCAGCAGTGCTCATAGCAGGCAGGTGCTTCCTGACAGCGCTTGATGGTCACAGCGCCTTTCTTGGGGGATGGATGGTAGGTCCCAGTGTAGGTTCTTGGGGGGAAGAAGGGGGGTTGAGTTGGTGGGCTTCAGAGGCAGGATGGTTCCCTGCAGCACACTGGAGGTGGTTCCCTGGGTTCTCCCTCGCTGGGCTAGATGAGCAGGCAGGCAGAGTCCCTCATCTAACTTAGGAACAGCAGTGCCTAGGCCCATGCAGTCCGCAGTAGTGTAGGTTCCTCCCCTAGGCCCAACCGCCTATACTCCTGCAGAGGTTCCCCCAGGTCCAGAGGTGCCCCAACCGACAGTCAGGTTTCCCTCCTTTACTCTTATACCCCTAGGTCAGGTAACCCTCTAAAGGCGGTAACGCGTAACCCCTCCCATGGCTGGAAGGTCCAGGAGCTTCCACATATTAAGCTATGGAACAAAAAGGCGGGATAGCAGTGATACTGTAACATGATGTCCCAGCCTGCTCCTAACTACTAGTGCGTGTCTACAGAGGCCACTCCACAGTAGCAGGGGCCTGTGGCAGCCATGTTGTTGGGAGAGAGCACCTGCACCTCAGCACTGTTTGGCAGTGGTAAGGTGCCCAGAGACCTAGGTCCAACAAAAGACTGTGGCAAAAATAAGGCAAACGCGAGAAAAAAAACTGGGTAACACCACCCTAAGGCTGACAGGTCTAACACGCTCCATGCTGGCGCCATCTCCCAGGGAGAAATAGTTTTCTGTGTATGTGCTTGTTTGGCCAGCCACTGCTCAGCCATCATTGTTAAGAGTGAGGGAGGGAGAGAGGGTGCCCGGCTAGGAATGGTGAAATAAGAAACCCCCGTTCAACTCGGGAGCACTCGGTCTGTTGTCCCGACACTCACTGTTGAGCTCCTGGTCATGTGGAGCTCGGGTGGGAGGCAACGGAGGTGCACTCGATTTTACAGTGGGGGGGACAAAATCCGGCGATCTTACGCTGGAGCGGTATTCTTCCGACACAGGGCAGTCTCGTCCTGCGGGTGTAGGGCAGTAGGGGCCCCGAGGTGGAGTCGTCGCAGCAGGCAAGGGTGGCGGGTGGACGTGCGTCTCACGGGTTCCGGGCTCAGGTGCGAGATTCCCTCAGAGGTGGTGGGAGCCGAGCAGGCTGGCGGGCTCCTGGTTGCGGTAAAATTGGAGCGGCCCTCTGTCTTTTCGTCCCTACAGCTATGTGCAGTGACCAGTCGTCCGGATGATGCAGGTGTCCCTCAAGTTTGGCTTTCCCAGGTAGCGCAGCCTCGCTCCGGACAAGCCAGATTGAGTCCAAGACCCTTAGTTGGCCTTCCCCGAGTTCTCCCTGGACCCCTCCTCCCTCCACTCATGGGTGCGCAGCCTGGTCTCAGACAAGCCAAGGAATGCAGGCCCAGCACCTTCAAGTGTTGGGGATCGGAGTCAGACCTCCCAGCTAGACCCCAGACTAGGTGAACCTACCTGAATCCACCCCCATTACAAACAACTTCAAACATGGCGCATTTACAACTTTATTCTTGATTGCTACAAGCTCCTCCTTGTGTTCTTGCCGACAACTAAATGTCGCATTTTTCTTTAATAACGCTTATTAGAGGGGAGGAGCCGCGCCAGCGACCAAGATGGCCGCTTGAGCATCGGCTCCGCCGGCCGCCACATCCTGACCACCTATTCGGCATATTATCCTGTACCCCGTCCCCACTGTCTTGTGGGGGACCGTCACCTGAGTCACTAGGTGAAATTTGGGTTTGATTGAAGACTCTGGCGTCTGATTATCGTCGTCGGAAGAATTGGGGCCTACGACGTCATGGGCCGGGACCCCGGGTGTGCCACTGTCCGGTGTGAAGTGCGACAACATCGGCTGCCGAGACCGGAAGTGGCCGGCCAGACCACCATTTGCTGTGCCCGGGTGGCGATCGGAGCGTCCTCGCCCTCTCTGCAATACCCTACAGACAATCGCTGCAAGACCCTCTTCCGCTCGACAGAGGAGTGGTGGGTTTCTCCTGCACTTGCGGTCGAGATTGCGGCACGGGACCTCAACGAGAACCTTCCGAAGACCCAGAGAGCGAACCGTCAAGTCCAATCGAACCGAATCGATAAATATGCAGGCTCAAGGGGATCCCCGCCGGATGCGAAACGTTCCCCGACTGGGGGCCCAGATGGGGACTCGGTCGGTGATGATCCGACCATGAAGGAACTGATGGTGGCCATCAGAGCGGTTCAATCCTCTTTGGGGACGATAGACACGAAGTTGGACACGGTCACTATTGAGGTGGGTCTTGTCAGGGCCGACCTCACCAAAACTACTGAGAAGGTCAAGGAAATGGAAATAAAGACAGGGAGCCTCATCGAGGATGTTGTGGAACTACAGAAGGTGATGTCTGATCTCAAGGTGGCCCAAACTCAATTCGATCGGAAGCTCGATGAGTATGAAGGACGGGCACGCCGGAACAACATCCGCATCCTTGGGGTTCCGGAGCGATCGGAGGGGGCCACCCCGGATCTTTTTGTCGAGGATCTTGTCCTGCAACACCTCAAACCCAAGGGTCTGAGCAAGTTTTTTACTGTGGAGAGGGCCCACAGGGTGCCCGGTGGTCGCCCGAAAACTGGGGCGCTTCCACGTCCCATCATCGCCCGGGTACTGGATTTCTGGGACAGGGACGCCATCTTACAGTCTGCAAGATCCTCGGGCCCGTTGGCCTACGAAAACGCTTCCTTGCTGTTCTTTCCTGACTTTACCCGGATGGTGCAGAGACAGCGGCAGGGATTTGTGACTATAAAAAAGAGACTTCGAGATCGGGACATGAAGTACTCGATGATGTACCCGGCCCGCCTACGAATAGAACATAGTGGCAAGACTTGGTTCTTTGACTCTCCGGAGGTGGCGGCAGACAGGCTGGATCGACTCGGGGACCCTGGTCCCGAAGGACATACTCAGATGGACGACGAGGAATGATATACTGTTTGTTTGCAACAAACTGTTTATCCAGGCAGCGTGCTTTTACCGTTAGTGGTGCAGAGGGATTGACGGGGGGTTTGTTGCTCTTTATCTTCACCCCTCTGCAATTTATCATTTTTGTTTAATATTTTTTGTTTTTGCGGGGGGGGATTTGGTTGGTCTGGGGTGGTGGGGACTGGCGACCTGTCGTAAGGTCCTCCTCCGTTTTCTACTTTTAGATCCTAGTTAGTGGGGGCGACAGGCAAACTGCGAGTTGGGGATGTGTACATGTTACATGCAGGGGTGCAGGGTGGGGGGAGTTCTGTACCGGAGTTGGGGGGGTTGGGATGTTGTTTTGTTTGTGGTTTGTGACCGGTGTATGCAGTGGGATCCTTTGAAATGTACTCGCTTTTCCATGACTAATGGCTTCATCTAGACAGGCACACCATATGGTTCCAAAAATAAATTTAGACTCCAATCGAGTTCATGAAGTAGGTTTCTTCTGTTTATTTCATAAATGTAATTGTTTGATATTCACATCATATTAAAGTTGTATGGTATCCATGAGGCGTCATATATGTGAGTTTAATGAGTTCCACTCCCTATGCATTTCGGGCAGGGACCCTTTGACGAGGGGTATCTACAAAGAATGAAGAAGGATAAGTAACCAGTTATCTGAAATAATGGGTGAGTAAATCAGTATGCGTTTAAGTGTCATAATAATCAAAGGGTGATGAGTGATGTTAGCCCATGCTTAGTGATCTTAAAAAAGTATCCAACTGGTGTTGTGTGTGTTAAAGGGTGACGCAGGGTGAAGGTCGGGTGCTTCTGATGGTTAATAGAGTGGGTTAATGTGCACGAGGATATCAATAGAGGGTAAGAACGGAAAACTCAAGAGGGATACGTTGCCATGCGTGGTGGTGGTGTTAGAAAACAAGATCGTAACTGGGGTGAGCTGGTAAGAAAACTGAATCTAGAGTAAACACTCACGGTTCGAACTCGGATAACTCAGCATGAACGTAATACTGAAAAACCAAGTGATAGATCGCGTCTTATAAACTATGAAATTGGAGCGGAGCGCTCCCGTTATTGTGATTTAAATGGGGCGTGGCGTTTACTTACATCTGGCCGTGAATTCTGTGCAGATATAGCGGAGTTGCATGGTGTCTACCCGGTGACGGTCAGCAGTACGCGAAAAGCCGGCCGGTGAATTTAATAAACTCGCAAGTGATAGGTTAGTGTGGCAGATACTAGAAATAGAAAAAGGACTAACGGAGGGGAGTGTAACCTGGTGATAAAAATAAAATAAAAAACGGGCTAAATGAAAACAACATAAGGATCAATACGAAGGGGTGTAAACAAAAGGATATATGCGTAACCTCGGTGAGGCTGCTAATAAAACCAAGGGTAAATACTGAGAAGTAATGTAGTCAAATGACAAAAAGTATACGTTATGCCTAAAGGTAAAGGGGGTTACTATCAATGGTGCAGGGGTCGCCTAGGAACAAATATAGTGGGTATAGACATAGTAATTCAAACCAGTAGCATATATACAACAGTTCAGCCTGAAAGCATGTTATAGATAACAACTAAATTCAGTTCTATCATTCAAACCATGCGGTTTCATCGACTGTAATCGATACATCCAAGACATTTCTCTCTGTAAGAGGTATTTACAATTGTCTCTGCCTTCCACCTTTTCAATAGTTTCCAATACAAGAAACTTGAGTTGGGCCACATTGTGCTTTAGTTCAATAAAGTGGGCAGCTACATTGTTCTTGTAATTTTTGGTCCCGATATTGGATTTATGTTCATTGATGCGCACTTTAATTTTGCGTTCTGTTTTTCCCACATAGATTTTGCCACATGGGCATTTCAAGAGGTAAATGAGGTTGGTTGAGTCGCACGTAGCGTCTACTTGGAGTTTGATGGAATTACCTTTCATAGGATGCGTTATAGAATTGCCTTTGATGATACAATTGCAGTTGTTGCAATTTAAGCAGGGGCGAGTGCCTTTCCACGTGGTCTTAGTAGTGCAGGATTTATTCAAAATTTCCTTCAAATTCTTATCTCGCGTGAACGCGAAGATTGGGGGGATTTTGAAAATTTCATTGAAATCAGGTTCTACTTGTAAGATTGGCCAATGTCTTAATATGATTTTTTTGAAAAACGAACTAGAAGTAGAAAATTTCTACACTACTACCATCCTGCCTTCCTGAGGTTTAACCGTGGGTTTTAAAGTTTCAGCTCGAGTTGTGGATTCCACACGGTTTATGGCTTCACTGAGGAGGGTTTCTGGGTAACCTCTTGTGCTGAATCTTTGGGTCTTTTCTTTGAGTCTAACTTTGACGGTGGATGAGTCTGATACAATGCGTTTCACGCGTAGCATTTGTGAATACGGCAAGTGTCTTTTAAGTGCTCCTTGATGAAAACTAGTATAATGCAGTGTGTTATTGCGGTCTGTGGGCTTTCGGTAAAGGTCAGTGCAAAAACCGTCTTCAGTTCTGGTAACGTTGACATTTATTTATTTATTTATTTTTTAACATTTATTAAGCGCGAACAATTGCCCGCAGGCGTCTCGGCGCTGTACTATTATTACTTTCCTGAGTGATCTTGTGGAGTTTTTCAGAGTCATAAAACCATATCTTTCAGAGGTCAAATAGCCATGTCTTCAGTTTCTTCCTAAAGGACATGAGATTTGGGCTAGATCTTATGGTTTGCGGGAGTGTGTTCCATAATTTTGGGGCGGCAACTAGGAAACGTCTGTCTCCCCAGTTGACCAACCTTGTCCGTGGCACTACCAAGTCATTCTGTCTTGCATCAAGAAAATTGATCGATGTATCATCAATGGTCCAGGTTAGTTTGATACGGTCATCTCGAGAGTTTAACACGTTGAGTTCTTCTTCTAATGAGGCTCTGCTGTTGCTCCATATAAGGAATAGGTCATCTATGTAACGTATGTATAGTTTGATGTTTTGGTGCATGGGTTGATGGTCATAGATATACATCTCCTCGAATTCCTTCATGTACAAGTTGGCATACGTGGGCGCTGCACAGTTGCCCATTGACATGCCGGACAGCTGTAGAAACCAAGACTCTTCGTGTTTAAAGTAACTATGATATAGGGTATATATCATAAGTTCCATTAAGAATCCTTGCATAGAAGGATCTATATCACTATTCAGTAGAGCTTTTATAGTGATATAGATCCTTCTATGCAAGGATTCTTAATGGAACTTATGATGGATTAAACATTTTAGTGACATATATTCCAGTCATACCAGTGGAGATCCTGGGGCTCAGGAGGATGATATTAAAACCATTGGGACTCAATTGTACTTTGAGACATCGGAGGTTCTACACGCCATAGACTGTACTCTGAAGAAAAAGGCGCCAGGACCTGATGGTGTACCTGCGGACGCCTTTAAATGCTTCCCTAATTTTTGGTCTAGACTACTTTGCAGGGTATTTAATGCATTAAGCCATGATAATATTCCTAAATCATGGAAAACATCTATAATTATCCCTGTGTTTAAAAAGGGAAACAGGCAGGATCCTGCATGTTATAGACCAATCTCATTGATTGACTCATCAGTTAAGATCTTAGGAAGAGTCATCTTAGTGAAACTAAATGAGTGGGCTACTGAGAACAGTATTCTTACAAATGTGCAATATGGTTTTAGACCAAAAAGAAGTACCCAGGACCAATGTCTTAATCTCCACTTCTTGATAGAGAAATATACCAGGGCTAAGGAGGGGTCCATGTACCTTGGCTTCATGGACCTCTCCTCTGCCTTTGACCTGGTTAATAGATCGAAGCTCTGGGTAAAATTGCTGGAAAATGGGTCTGGATAGGACCATAGTCAACCTATTGGCTGACCTGCACTCGGGCCTTACTGCAAAAATCAGAGTTACCTCGAGAGGAAGTTGCACTGACGCCTTTGCTTCTGAAAAAGGGGTTAGACAGGGGTGCATTTTGGCACCCCTATTGTTCACTCTATATGTGAATGCCTTGGAGCCTGCTCTTAGGGACGTGACCCCTGATATTCCGCGTGCAGGGGAACAGGGGATTCCTGTCCTCCTCTACGCGGACAACGCGGTCCTCCTTGCGCGTACTGGGGTGGGGCTCCAACGCCTTCTGGATGCCTTTGAAACTTTCATGGGCTCACTAGATTTGAAAATAAATACAAAGAAATCTCAAGTTATGCTCATGGGCAGAGTAGCAAGAACAAATTGTCATAAAACTTTTAGTTGCGGGCAGGAGAAGCTTGCTCGAGTAACCACCTTCCCTTATTTAGGAATTACATTTTATGAGAAGGGAAATTGGGGTCCCCAGGTCAAGAATAGAGTAATTGCATTAGCAAGAACTTCTGCAGCCCTTCAGGGGTTCTCCAAGAAACTTGGGGCTAGGCCAATCATAGCCATATTGAAAATCTATAAGGCTAAATGCATCTCGGTGGCAACCTATGGTAGTTCTATATGGGGATATAGGGGACTGGACTCTCTACAAATCATGGAAAATACATTTTTTAGATCTGTCCTTGGTGTTCCACAATCGACCCCGTCCTACACTGTTCATATGGAATTAGGGGAAGGCTACATCACAGACCTGATAAAAACAGCACATTTAATAGCATGGCTGAGGTTGTGGCTTAACAAAGAAATCCCCTTAAACCATATCATCATGAGAGATTGTTTGTGTTTGGACAAAGCTAACAATATTAAGTGGTTGACTTACATCAAGGAAAATTTTTCCAGGATAGGGAGGCCAGAGCTTTATTCTGAAATAGATTCTATAACATCTAAAGATATTGCGCTCACAAAATGCGCAATGAGAGAGCTATTATCTCTGGAGAGAGAAGAGTGTGAGCTAAAAAAATCTAGTGTTAGGGCAAGTCTAATATTATCCATACCTGACGGCCCAGAAAACTACTTGAACATGGTGACTCACCCTTACCACAGGTTTATTTTAACTCGCTTTCGTTTTAACTTGATACATTTTAATCTCGGTTTTTATCCTGCTTGAAGTACCCCAGAAAAGGCGTTACCATGTTCTTGTGATCATTTCTCCGTACAAAATACAATGCACCTTGTAATGTTCTGTAGTCATTACATTGATGCTAGGAGAAAGTTCCTTGTGCCAATTCTTAAGGAGGAGGGATTTATTCAAGTTAAACCTGCTCTTATTTTTTTACAGCTTCTACAGACTCCCAGGATTATGTTTCATGTGGCTAGTTTCCTGGTGAGTGCCATTAGGAGCAGGAACATTAGACTAAAAAATGTGGCTACCTCCTTAAGTAATACAGACTATGTACCTTAAAAAGGCACCTTGTAATTATATCATGGCTTGTAATTAGGGCACATCTGGTCCTTGTTATGTTCGTCCTGCTGGGGTTTTCCTTTTTAGTATCTGTTTTTAGCTTTTTAGCACTTTGCACTTTGTATTTCATAATGATACGAATTGTAACATGTGGTGTGGTTCTTATTCTTATTGTATTCTAACTGTTTTTAAGTATGAACTTTCCGTATATGTATTTTGATTAATTTGTACTTTGCCATTGTCTTTATATGATATTAAGTTATCGCAATAAAGTATTTTGACTGACTGACTGACTGTTGACTAACATGAATTTAGTTTGTGATAATATAGGGGAGACCTTATTCCTAAATGCAATAGTATATATTATATCCCAGTCGAAAGTCATACCCGTTGTGTTGGACTCTGCTTCCCATCTCATCTCATTTCGTCTGTGTGTTTTCTGAGGAAGGGGGAGGAGCATTTTATAAACCTTCGAAACGAAATGTCCCGCTTTATTGATGCGTCGGACAGAACTCCAGAGCCGTGGCACAGAGGGAATCAAGGAGCGCGCAGACAGGAGTGTTTTTAGTTTCAGAAAATCGTAGAAGTCTATTGGTGTGAGGGCGTTTGTGGCTTGGAGTGACGAGAACGGTAGAGGTTCAATACCCTTGAAGAGATCGCTTACCATGTTGATACCTTTCGCGGACCCGTGTTTCCACTGAAGGGGTACCCCGTTGATTTTCAGTAAAGGGTTATGCCAAAGGGCTATGGAAGTGGAATTTTTGAGCTCTAGGCCTTTATCGTTTGACTGGTCGAGTTTCAGGAGTGCCCTTCTTGTGTTTAGCAGGATATACTTTGAATGGGGTAGGTGCGCAAGGTCCATTTTGAGTAGGGCTGGGAGTGGAATAGTACCCAATATAGCTTTTTCGATATCCATCCATAGTGGGGTGTAATCTGATTCTTTGCTTAGCCACTGGGCGCCCTGTTTGCATAGGAACGCTGTTTGATAGTGTCTGAAGTTTGGCAGACCCAGGCCGCCTTTTTCTTTAGCTAGCTGTAGCTTTTTCATTGATATCCTGGGCTTCTTTCCTTGCCACTGAAATGCACCAAACAGCTTCTCTACTTTGTGTATAAAATTATCGGAGAAGGTCATTGGTAGCATACTTGCCAAGTAATTTACCAGAGGTGTCACCATCATCTTCAGGGTTTCAGCCCTAAATGGTTCCCAAACTTTTGACTCCTGAGGACCCCCACTGAATCACTACTAGATGCCGGGGACACCCAAACAATTTGTACAATTAAAATTTCTTTTAAAAAAAGCCTTTTGAAGCAGAGGAAATTTCAAGAGGGAGACAGCCTGAATTGGGTCTATTGGCATGGACATGTATGCATACAGAAGTGTATTATTTAGTGGTACAAGTCTCCTGCTCTCAGCCATAGCAGCACCTCTACATTCTCATTCCAGAGCCTTGGAGTGTTGACCCTTCCTTACAGCAACAGGTTGAATGATTGTGAATTATTAGCATTTTTACCTATTCACAGTTTAAGAAGGTCTAAAATATGATACAATTATGAAGCATTTTATAATAAAGACATGCCCCAAGGAGCAACGAATATTGTGAAAATTCTAACAAGATAGTGCACAAAGCGATAAGTCCGGTGTACAGAGCAAATTCAAGGTCTATATTAGGAGTTCATCATGGAGGTGCAAGAGATGGCAGGAAGGTATCTGCACAGGAGGCTTATTGTTTCAGTGAGATCATGGAACAATGCTATGCCAATTACCATAAACCCCGTTAGACATAATCTTTAGTCACAGACAGCAGAACAACATTTTACCACCAAGGGGTGAGCAGTGCAGTTAAGGCATATTTCAGAGAGGCCTCGTGTGGCACCTGACATGACCCTCTCCTGTTAGGATGCCCACTGCCCCATCCCTTGCCAACAACAAACTGCAAAGGCTACACAGAATAAGAGCTTGATATGTATGAAGATGAAAGCTTGACAGCACACATAATTAACCCAAGAAGTGGAAAGTGAGCAATCAGACAGCAGCACGAAAATCCTAATGCTGATCCTGGCTGGATCTATTTTTACCTGCCTGCCAAGTAACGTTAACCTATACACATGTGCCTTTCAACGCTTTATTGCTTTGTATTGTATTGCCTGTATTTTCATTGTTGTGTCCGTGACTGCTGTTGTCTGTCTTCCCCCGCTGCCTGTACGTGGTCCGTGCCCCTTTTTCTTCCCTCTGTTCACCTCGCTGTCCCCGTGCTCTCTCTGCCCGGTCTTTCCTTCTGTACCCCTCGCTGCCCTATGTCTCTGCCCGGTTTTCCCTTCTGTTCCCCTCGCTGCCCCAGTGCCTCTCTGCCCGTTCTGCCTTCTGTTCTCAGCTGCCCCTGTATTTCTGTATTCTGTATTTTGCCTCTGTGCCACTCGTTTTTTGTGCCTGACTGCCCTCTGTGCCACTCGTTTTTCCCTCATTTTTTGTGACTTTCTGCCCTATGTGCCACTCGTTTTTCCCTCGTTTTTTTGTGCATTTCTGCCCTCTGTTCCACTCGTTTTTCCCTCGGTTTTTGTGCCCTTCTGCACTCTGTTCCACTAGTTTTTTGCGCCTTTCGGCCCTGTTCCACTCGCTTTTCCCTCATTATTTGTGCCTTTCTGCCCTCTGTTCCACTCGTTTTTCCCTCGTTTTGTGCCCTTCTTCCCTCTGTTCCACTCAGTTTTTTGTGCCCTTCGGTGCCACTCGATTTTTCCTTGTTTTTGCGCCCCTTTTGCCTTCTGTTCCACTTGTTTCCCCAGCCGCTGTGCCCCCTGCGGCCCCACGTCCCTGACTGCCCCTTCACTGCCCCCGCCTCCTGATTGTATTGTTGTCCTCTTGCCGCCCCTGCGCCAACATTCACAGCTCTTGTGTGCTGTGAGGACCACAGGCACTCGAGTCCTGCGGACCCCCTAGGAATGTCTCACAGACCCCTGGGGATCCGCAGACCACAGTTTGGGAAACGCTGGTCTACACCACACACCTTCACTAAACACTATTGTGTTGATGTGCAAGCCAAGCAGCAAGCTGCAGTAGGCCCAGCTGTCCTTAAAACTCTCTTTCAAACGACTGCAACGGATACAGGTGATCACCGCTAGAGGGGATACTGCTGCACAATCGATGCACAGTGTACTATCTGCAGCTCGTATGCCTCGAACGGAAAATGCTACTTACCAGTATACATCTGTTCTTGGCATGTAGAGTTGCAGAGTAGTACATGCCCTCCCGCCTCGCCAGGACTTGTATCCATTCCAGTTTTTATCTTACTTAGATGTATACGCATGGACATCTTTCTTTCTTTACTTCTACTCACTCCATCATTTCCCATCATGGCGAAAAACAATCTGAGGATGGTGCCGATGCCCATGCGCAGTATTGCCCAAGGGAGGAGTCACCTATCAGGACTAAGAAAGACTTCTTCCAAGAAGGCAACTGTGAGAAGTTGGCCTGATATATGATGTTCACTAGTTCTAGTGATCACCTTGTATCAGTCCAAACAACCCTTATGGTGATTGGTTGTAAGTCAACCTTATAGAACAGCTATCCTAGTGGTAGCATGGACAAAGCAGTCTTAGGCTAAACTCTTTTTGGCATGTGAAGCCAGCTGTTTTACCACATATAACCCCTTGAATACCAAGTGAAAGGACACCACACAGGTTGTTATGAAAATAAACAATATATTTATTAATAACAATCACCTCTGAACTCTTTATGAGGTCAGAGGCCTAAGCACATAACAATACTCTTAGGAGAAATACAATTGTCGCACAATTTACAATGGTACCTTAGGGGCACAGCAAACCATATACTAAGTAAGTGGAATGCGTGGTTCGATAGAATAATAGGAGCTGTCCAGAGGCTGTAGGTTCGCTGGGACTACACTACCCTAACCTTAGGTAAGTAGCAGGAGGCCCACGGGACACGTGTGCAGAGTGTGAACTCACACGTGAGATGCGGAACAAAGTCAATGGACAGTGCAAAGTTATTAAAAGGTAAGTAAAGGACAGTTCCTACTAGTTACGACTTAAACGGCAGGATACCTGGACACTAGGAGAGTCAATCTACCCTTGAGCACCGAAATGCTCTTGTTACCACACCCACGGGCTGCGGGTGCATAGGTGTCAAAGTGTGTCGGGTTTCCGCGTCGAAGTCTATGGAGCCTTGAAGAAAGATGCTGCAGGCGACCAGGAGGAAGATGTCCGGTGCGATCCCAGGGTGGATCGAGGACGAAGAGGACCTGAAAGCAGAGGGGACAGTGTTCAAAGTCACTAGCCAGTGACCGGTGTGGAACCAGGAAGGAACCAGATGTCGTTGTCGCGATCAGGTGAAGAGTGGACGCTTGACTCTGCAGCCACGTGGACCAGGCGGTGTCTTCGACGACCATGATGGAGGCACGAGCTGTCCCACGCAGGCTCTCGCTGTCGGTGGCGTTGGGCCCGGATTGGACTCAATGGGCCTTGGCAAAGGCAACCCACGCGGTGCAGGGATTCGGCGTCTAGGGCGGACCAGGAGGGTCCGGGGTACTTCTCCTTTTCAAGGAAGCAAGGGCCAGTCTGGAGCAACCAGACCAGCAATGTTGTTTTTCGGTTTCGTCGTCTAGGAGGTCACTAGCCAGCCGGCAAGTGACCAGACAACGCGTCGAACAGGATTTGAGCAAAAGGGCCCCACGCAGATCTTGTGGATGCTGGAGAGCTGGTCTTCTGTGCAGGAGCTGCTCGGGGCAGGGATTTCTCAGTCCCCAAAGCACTAACTCGAGGGGACCTCAGAAGTCGTGCTGGAAGCGAAGATGCAGTCTCTTCAAGATGGCCGGTCTCACGTGTCTCGTCGCATCCACGGATCTCAGCTGTGCTGCAGATGTGGGTTGAGGTCAGAGAGGTCTGGAAGTCCGGGTCTCGTTTGGCTCTGAAGTCGGATTCCGGAGGAAGGACGACAAAGTGGACCGCTGGAACGCTTGATGGTGCCTGCGGGTACAGGGTGGACACTCCTTGTCCACAAGGGAGATTCTTCAGTCTTATGTGGAGCAGAACGTCGAAGGTCCAGAGTTTCTTCTTGTAAAGTCATTCAGGATAATCTAGTTTGGAATGGGACCAGCTAATTCCTTTATCCTACTAAAGGGGGCTGTACTATGACTAGGTCCCTCCTATGGGTGGGACCAGGGAAGGGGGTGGTTACACCCCTTTCCCTTTTTCCAGTTTGGCGCCAAAGCAGGGGCAGGTTTGCCCCAGCAACAGCAGAAACCGGACATCTGCCAGGGACACCTTGTGTGCCCCAGGCGGTGTCTCATTCCTTTCAGCCCTCCCTACCTCAATACACATAGTCCTGTCTGGGGTGGTGCTTGCACCTCCCCAGGCAGGAAACCCTTTGTCCAGGCCTCCCTCGCTGGAAGGACTCCCAGCAACAGGAGGTCAGACTTGTGTCTGTGGTGGCAGCATCCATTTTGTGATGCTGAGGCTTCGTTTAACTTTAACCGGGGTTCAAGCAAAGTAACATGTCTTCTCCCTCTAGAGGGGTGGAATGCTACCCCCGTCGCCAGAATTGGCAAGGGGGTAGTATTCCAAAGTGTATGACACCATACACGACATGTTTTGATAAAGCCAAACCAAAGTTAGCATTAACCGCTAAGATATAATGCACTTAAAAGTATATGGTATGGCAGTATCATGGAACAGCTATAAGGACATGGTTCCGAAAGCTGCAGACAGGCTCAGCTCATGCTAGAGCACCATCTCACATAATTCCAAGCACTCTGCCTTCAGGATTGTTAAGGCCTGCCCTAGGAGTGACTTATAGGAATCTATGTGTCCATTTTGGGGTTAGATATAGGTATACTATATCTAAAGCAAAGGGTGATTACACCACCTTGCCCCAGCTGAGTGATCAGCCAGTTGTGCCAATTTGGGTGGCCAGCCAGGGGTGGCATAATATATGCTGCAGCCCCTGGTAGGCCTTGGGTGCCCCTATGCCCCGGGTACCTATGGTACACTATACAGGGGCTGATAAGGGGTGACCCAAATCCAATCAGGTATGTACCTAAGGTACATGGAGTCCATTTTACAGAGAGAGCAGATAGCCTGGAGTCCTGATTAGCAGGATCCAAGGCCAACTAAGTTGAGACCCAGCTAAACACAGGGAAAAAATCTGGGGTAACCATAGTCAGATAGCCATCCTCCTACATAAACAACCTGCAATCATCCGAGCCCAACACCAGGTGGTGATCTAATGCAGTGTACTACTCTGCAGCTCTACATGCCAAGAACAGATGCATACTGGTAAGTAGCATATTCCTTCTTGATTGTTCATGTTTGTCTATTTTTTTTTCTCTACGATTTGACTTTTTCCAAAATTGAAAAACATTTTTGGACCACAACGTAATCTGCTTAAAGTAGAATTATTCTTAGAGAACAAGAATTCTTTGAATTGCTTCTAAGAGACAATATTTTAACTTGTCCTTAAACCGAAACAGTTTATATATTCTGCTATGAAATGGTCTCGACCCTTTCTTCTGTATTTAAGAGCCATTTTTCATGAAATGTCATTCAGTGATTCATTCAGTAGCATTGCCAATGTTAAACTATATGCTTTGACTATAACCATTGCCTTTACAAATGCGTACAGTAGAAATGCTCATTTTTCGTGTACAACCATTTCAAGTACATTTTATGTATTTTTGGTGGGATTGTAAACACATGCCTTAGATATGTTTTAAATGCTTATAATTTAGTAATGTTGAACATATTAAAGTGGAGTGGGTGTTGTATACCATTTTAGGACCCTAGTGTAATTTTCCAGATTTATGCCCATATATAGGTATAAATCACCTTGTCGTTATATAGGCATATAAATCTTAACCATATTTAGACTTAGCCCATGCAGTCCAAATACGGCATGGCTACTTCCACTAGTTCCGAAAATCCACACCGATTTCTTGGAAAAACTCGCCTTCAGCACTCAGGGACTTCCCCTTGCTTGAATATTGATTTGTCCAAGAACTCATGGAGTATTCAAAGAACTGCGAGTCTTTGATGACGTTATTACTTCCAACCTTACGTCAAACTCGGCACCTTCAAGGTGTAAATATGGCCAAACTTGCCCTAGCAAACACACAGTGGTTTGGAGCAGTTCGACTATCTACCTACCCGACACAGCTCGCCGCAGAAAGTGCCGAAGGAAGCCAACCCTCCAGCAGACGCACTCTTAGAGACGCTGTATTTTCTCTTCCCAAGAAATCCAGCTCCAGTGTTTCCAAGCTCCCCTTGCGGGGTGATGGGAAATTGAGTCCTGAAACCGAGAGATACCAGACCTCCTTCCTTTTAAACCAAGGTACGGAGCTGATTAGACCCTAAGAGAAATCTTGGATAGATTCTTGGCAAAGAATACTAAACCTATGCTACAGCTCACTTACTTCTTCCCTTGTACTAGACCTAGGTTAAGTACATTGGGGTAGGCGTATTTTAGAAGCACCAGTTGAGTACTTTTTTATTATTTATTTATGTATGTATTCTGTGGCTTAGAAACCATATCATGGTTTTACAGTATTATTTCATGATACTCTTCTTGCTGTACGCATTATACTTTACAGCCGGTATTACGATTGTAGCAATTCATTTCTTCTGCATGAGAAAGAAGACTGTTCAATAAATATCTTTTATTGAAAACGCCCGTCTCTCTATTTCTCTGCACCTCTTGTGAAACGAAGCATGCACGATTGACTGAGTGAAATATCTATCTATTGTTTCACGACTCTAGAGATACGTTTATCTGGGGGAAACAAAGTTGTCATGTTTATGCGGTTGTCAGAAACTAATCCCTTCTTGTGAATTCGAGAAAGTTTCTAGTGACCTCTGTGCCAGCTGGCACCCACAATTAAGTCTAATATATTCGATAGAGACCTAGTCGACCTAAGTCCTACGTCAATTCTATAGTATATATTATTCCAATGCGCAGAGCCTGTTGGAAATATAGGAACTACACTACATTGCGCCCAACGTTTGGTAAGGCACTAATTTAATGTTAGATACTAGAGTAACTCAGTCATGCTTTTCACAGAGACCCGTTTTTTCCCGTAAAATACTCCAATAGACGTCTGGAGTGGGTGAAAGGATAAAATATCCGCCATAACTGAGTAGGACGAAACATCCTATGTATTAGTTTTGGTTTGTTCAACGTTGAAGAATACAGTGTTCCAAAAATGTTGTGCACCTTATCTTTGTTTCCTTGAAACTTGCTTTGAGTGACAACGAAAGGGCTAGAGCTGCAGTAAATGCAGGCCAACCGATTTTAGATACTACAGGCTTTACTGAAGCCGACCCGGATGCCATAATCATCCTGGTAAATGTAAAGAAAGCCATCACTATAAAGATTATAACAAATGGTGTATCATCAAGAGGTGGTAAGGTAATATTTGTTATAGAGGCACATGAATATCGGTAGACAGAGGTATTCTATTCATTGATTCTGTTTACCACAGCAATTCCAGAAACACATGAGTTCCACTACTGCAAAGTAGAGGAACCACCAGTGGAATACATTCCTTTCGAGGATATTGAAATTCCATTAACATACCAAGAGCATCAGCTCTGGTTTAAAGGCGCCCTACAACATCAAAATCACATTACCAGGCTCGGTCCACTAGGTAGACCAAGAGCAACTTGGCCGGTACTATCCAGCTATACACCACATCCTGACATTGAAGAAATGACAGATCCAGAACTATTAGTTCAGCTACAACAGTTAATCAAAATATATAGATAATTGGTTCAATATGTCATGCAGACTTTAACAGTCCAACCTGCTATAAGGATTCCACAGCACAGCCCACACCAGGGGAACACAAACAAAATTACACCACAGACTATACAATCAGTCATTGGTAAAATACCCACAAAAAGGGAACAAATTCCATTCTGGTTAAAGTTGAAGTTGAAGTTAAAATACTTGCTAATCGCACGGCTACCAGGCGGTTTCTTGGCGCTGGGGATGCAGACCCTAGAGGGCAGAAGTGCAGATGCTAGGGCGAGAAGGCTTGTAAGAAAAGAAAAGTCTTGAGCGCCCTGCGGAACTCGGAGTAAGAGACGGCAGACCTAATGGTGAAAGGAAGGGTGTTCCAAAAGGTAGGGGCGAGGACCGAAAACTTCATGCCCCCCGATTTGATCTTCCTAAATCGAGGTACAGAAAGAAGAGACTGGAAGGAAGAGCGAAGCTCTCTACTGGGAGTGTAGGCTTTGATTTCAGAATTAGCTCAAAGAATTACACAAATTGAGGCATTATTTCCTGATAGTACACCTCATGAGAAACACAGGATTCTAACAATCTGTTTACCAATGGGGATCGCACCATACTTGGAAGACTGGGACACTTGGGGTACAGTCTTTGCTGCAATCTACACAAAAACACATGGCGTTCCGTCTATGGCAGTGATACCAGACGTCCTGAAACCGATTCAAATTGAATATGGACCAGAACCTGCCTTATATCTTGGTATGAAATTACTAAAAGATTTCAAACAGGTCTCGGCTATATTATTAGCTAAATTTAAAGGTGAAGCAGCATCCTTGGCAATCTGCCAAAACTAAAAGAACTTGATATTACTGAGCAACCATATGAACTTGTAGGAATCATTTAAAAAATCCTATGAAGAGTTAGGCAGAGACAGTTTGGGTGGTAAACAAGTAAAACCTGAACTGACTGAAAATCCTGAAAAAGTCTTTAGTAAAAATAATCTCACTACTCCTAAAAAGAAGTGGGAAAACACTAAACAGACACTTCCTAAAGCGAAGCATTCTCAGTCTAGAGGTAGTTCTCCTCAAAAGGAGCCCTCTGAAAAGAGGTATAACCTCAGGAGTAGGGATAATTTGAGAAAACCTGATAGATATCAAGATACTGATACACGTTCCTCTCGTACCTTTCAGACTTCCTCACAGAAATCGGAAAGAAAGAAGAGGACGGTCAGAACACAAGGAAGAACGCGTGAAGTCCAAAGACAATCAACACGTTCAGAAAAATAAAACTCAATTCACCAAAAAGAAGGTAGTAGGTCTAAAAATCAGACATGCCGAGGATCTTGAGGACACAACTCAAGAACGGGGAGTGGGCTCAGACAATGCTAGACAGCGCAGCAGAAGTCACCATAGCTCGCAAAATCCTGAAGGATCATCTGGAGACAGTGGACTTGAATGGATACATTCAAGTTGAAACTGCTGACACTAGGGTTAGTGTACCCCATAAGTTATATGAAATAACGCTCCGGATGGAGGGGGACATAACTAGGAAAATAAAACCAGTCTTTTGGGAGAAGCTATCTAAGGGTTATGACATTCTTCTAGCTGAAAAAGACTGGCCACCTGAATTTGTCAGGGAGTGCCCACATGGCGAAGAGATCATTATGCCAGCCTTCTCAAATCATGTTCTAATACATAAAAAATACATATATGCCAGAAAATGGGCTGTCGCCCAGGCTCCAGCATTATATAAAAATCATGTAAGGTGATTTTAACCCATTCCCTCTTCTTGTCTGATAGTGATTGCCAATCTTCCGATTGGCTTCGAGTTGCGCCATCACTGTTGAGGCCCAGAATTGAGTGCGTCCTAAGTCTTTCTACTGCTTAGTCCTTACCTTAACTCAAAACCTGGCCTTCCATTGCCTGGTTGGGAGGGTCTAGTTTGGTTGAATAAAATACACCCTCACTTGGAGGGTGACCACTCAAATATAGTGGTGTGTAATCCAAATTTGAGGGGGACAGACCAAATCTTACCCACCGAAAATAAGTCCCACGGGGTTTAGCCGTGCAAAGAACTGTATACAAAAAGGAGAGACTTTCGGGCTTTTTCCACTCACGAGGGAGTGGGAGGTCCAGCATTAACGGGGGCCCCGTCACAGTATCCAAGAAGTAGAGTTATGCCGGTCCTCTAATGGCAAAATCACAGACGGGCTCCCTAAAAAGGGGCACTTTACTGGTGATCTTTTATCCAAAAGCCGTATGGTGAAGTGCAGGTGTGGGGCCAGAATTGTGTAGATGGACAGTGGTGAGTTAAAATAGGATTGGGAGTATCTAGCAAAAATTGGTGTTTATTCCCTGTGTGTTAGCTTCTTTATTTGTCAGAATGCAGAGAACTGTTGTCTGAAGGCCAGTATTAAGGGCTAAATAAAATAACTGGACCCTGCTGTAGCACCTGGAAGTACCTAGATATGGGTGTGTAGGTGTGACAAGAATCACCTAACCGTCTGAAACCTTGTCTCTTTTAAATACCCAAGAAATTATTGGCATACCTTCCTGTACCATGTAGAAGCGATACAAAGCTTACCTTCGAGGGCCCCTTGGAATGACTGAAGGCATGAGTTACATAAGTGTACATTGAATGTGTGAATGAGTGTGCCGTACGGCAGAAAAGAACCGACTATAGTATCAAGCCTCTTGGGAGGACTTTCGATTTGCTTTTATCACAGTTTATCCCTTAAGCCTTATCGCCTGCTTCTGAGGGCGTTAACAAACAAGATTAACGCCCTGCAAAGGATGTTAACTGCTGTTAAGTGAAAGAGCCAAAGGCGAGGGAATGCAACGAGGGGACAGACAATTAACAATTGTTAATGCCAGACGGCATGTTAAAAACAAGTTTATATCCTTTCTCCCTCATCATACCACACCCGGATAGGCACACTCTTACTTTTACGGTCAATTTCCATGCTTCTCACTCTCACAGGGCCTATAATGCAGACAAATGACAGTATTAGTGGCAGCATTCTAAGCATGATGAATGGTTGAGCCGATCTCTTCACAGTGATGCCTGAAGAGCACGTGCTGATTGGTTGAGCCGATCTCTTCCCAGTGATTGTGATGGCTGAAGAGTGCGTGCACTGTGATCATTCTTCTACGTGCAGGAGAATCGGGGATAAGTTATCAAATGAAGTACAGGTGTTATTTCAGCTACGTTTTCATTATATAAAATGAAAATATAATTACGTAAAAAGAAGTATATTTGGGGTTTAAATAGGGCAAGCCTGTCTCTGTATCGCCAAGGAAAGGGAGGCCGCGACGTGGGGGAGGGGAGACTTCACGACTTATGTCTAACACAGCGCCTCATCTGAGCACTTGCACCTTGTTCACCTCAGCTTCATGGGTAGAGGGATGCATGCCTCGGTGTTAGTCAGGGTTTGGATAATTCTGTCTCCTACTCTCTGCCTTTCAAAGGTGAGCCCTGCCACTGCCGGGGGTCTCTCTTGCCCAGGCGCTCTCAGTCCATTGAGTTATTTCAGTAGCCAGAGCATATTTCTATCACATGTAGCGTTCGGTGGTTTTTTCGGAGTCTAGGCACCAGTCACAGTTCTGTATTTGCCTTTAACCAGAGTCATTGTGAGCTGTGGATAAAGCTAGAGTGATCCCTCACTCCGGTGTCGAGGTGAGACATAGCCATCTGCCCAGCGCAGAAAAAGGATATTGAGGTGGGCAATCTTTGATTATCTAAAATTATTTGTAGCCCATGTGAGCAAACTCCAGAATTATGCGATTTACTCTTGTCAGATGTTCCAAGAGGTCATCATCCGTCAGATATTGGTCATCGACACAGGACAATACCTGGTCATTAAAATCTTTTACTAGCTTTGTTACTCTGGCTGAAAACAGCCCGGGCTATTCTTATCAAACTCTAAATTGCGTCCTTGGCGGTAGGGCTGAGGAAGAACACCCATTTCAGTAGGCCAGTTTTGGGGACCCCAAAGATCTTTATTCTTCCCCAGAATCAGGACCTTAGTTTTCTCTCCATTGAGTTTGAGAAAATTGGCCTGCATCCAGTATGCAATTTTACTCAACCCCATCTGGAGAGCAGATGTCTCAGACACCCTCTCCATAGAGAGAGAGAAGACTATCTGGGTGTCGTCAGCATAGGAGAACAGGGACAGCCCGCCTCCTCTGCAATGTCAGCCAGAGGTCTGACACTCACGTTAAATAACAAAGGGCTAAGAATGGAGCCATAGGGTTCCCCGCAGGGAGAGCAATGAGTAACAGAACTGGCCGTTCAGTCGGTGAGAAAAGAGATAAGCCAGTTGAGTGCCGGTCTGGTAACACCTAAAGATCGTAAGGCTTTCACTAACACGGTGTCAGACACCGTGTCGAAAGCTGCTCTCAAATCAAGTAATATGAGGGCCATTGTGTCTCAAGAATCTAAACGGTGTTGCAGCCTTTCCGTAACTCCAAGAAGGGTAGTTTCAGTCGAAAAGCTGTATCTAAAGCCTGACTGAGATGATTGTAAAAAATGTTGTGACTCGACAAACTGAGATAGCTGTGAATTAATGTGTCTTTCTGGGATTTTCAAGAAGGCCAGGATCAATGAAATAAAAAAAAAAGACACACAATTGATGGACAGAATGCAGAACAAATCAAAACATTCACCCCCAGTCAAGAGATCTGGGTTAAATCCATCATTCTTTTGCTCACCATGCCACCCCAGTTTAGACCTGGCCATATGCAAATCAGTCTTGACACTGTGCCTCATGGGAACAGTCCAGTCTGAACTGCCAAGCCAGGTCCTCCCTGGACCGGAAACCAGCATCCTAGGACCGGTTTTGGACTTTCAACCCCCATCAGCCAGGATAGCTTGATTCCAGTGGCACATTGAGCCTGGGACCCACGTCTAGGCATACTACCTGCGCACTTAGGGCGAGAAAGCAAAAGACACACAATGATGGACGGAATTCAGAACGGGACTGTTCCCATTGGGTGCAGGGTCAAGACTGATTTGCATATGGCTGCATCTAAACTGGAATGGGATGGTGAGCAAAAAAAACAATGGATTTAGGCATAGATCGCTGTACTGGGGTGAATGTAAGACATTGTTATGCATTCTGTCCATCAATTGTTCTTTTTGCATTTGTCACCCCAAGTGGGACGGGTATGCCCAAACATTGGTCCGTTGCTCTCCATGCCACTGGAGTCAAGCTATCCTGGCTGATGGATGCTTGTTTTCAGTACAGGGAAGACCGACCTGGCAGTTCGGGCTGGACTGTTCCCATTGGTTGCAGGGTCAAGACAAATTTACATATGGCTGGGTCCAAACAGGAATGGCATGGTGAGCAAAAAAACAATAGATTTAGGCCCAGATCGCTGTACTGGGATGAATGTATAACATTGTTGTGCATTCTGTCCATCAATTGTTCTTTTTGCATTTGTCACCCCGAGTGTGACGGGTATACCGAGACGTGGGTCCCGTGCTTTCCATGCCACTGGAGTCAAGCTATCCTGGCTGATGAGGGCTGAAAGCTCAACGCCGGTCCTAGGATGCTTGTTTCCATTCCAGGAAGGACCTGTCCTCGCAGTTCGGCTGGACTTTTCCCATTGGAAGCAGGGTCAAGACTGATTTGCATATTGCTGGATCCAAGCTGGAATGGCATGGTGAGCAAAAAAACTATGGATTTAGGCCCAGATCGTTGTATTATTTTAAATGGATGATATTGTTCTGCATTATGTCCATGAATTGTTCTTCCATTTGTCACCCGAGTGGGACAGGTATGCCCAGACGTGGGTCCCGTGCTCTCCATGCCACTGAAGTCAAGCTATCCTGGCTGATGAGGGTTGAAAGCCCGAAACCGGTCATAGGATGCTTGTTTCCAGTCCAGGGAGGACCTGGCCTGGCAGTTCGAGCTAGACTGTTCCCATTGAGTGCAGGGTCAAGACTGATTTCCATATGGCTGGGTCCAAACTGGAATGGGATAGTGAGGAAAAGAACGATGGATTTAGGCCCAGATCGCTGTACTGGGGTGAATATGACATTGTTAGGCATGCTGTCCATCCATTGTTCTTTTTGCAGGGAGCAATGAAATAGGCCGGTAGTTAGCCTTCTTCAGAAGAGGAAGCACCATTGCGTGTTTCCACTCTGGGGGAACCATTGCCTCCTGTAAGGTGGCATTCAAGAGTTCCATGATTATTGTGAGTGAAAGCGACTCAATCTGCTGGAGCACCGAGATCGGAAGAGGGTCACAGGGTGAGCCAGATTTAATTCTGGCTATGAGTCGTATAAGGGAGTTCATAGCTAATGGAGACCACATTTCCAGTTTATTAGTGGATTCAGGGATCCTGTTGTCTCTGTGAGAGATGGTTCTGGCTGCTTGAGGGGATGTAGGTGCTTGCTGAAGGGGGGTACCTGGTTTTATGCCCTTCATTTCAGAGTATATTTTCTCCACTTTATGAAGGAAGAATTTCTCTACGTGTTCACATTGTAAACCATTCAGGTAAGGGGGAGTAGATTGAGTTTCAGATCCAGAAAGTTCTTTGACCATTTTAAATAATGTCTTGGAACAATTCAGCGCACTAGAGATGGTCGAGGAGACATATTCAGCACGAGCTGACTTACAGAGAGTGTGGTATTCTCTTTTTTCCCTTTTATATGCAAGTTTGTTGTTGGGCGCATAGTTCCTCATTCAGCGTCCTTCCAAAGCTTTGCATTTGATTTTCTCCGTTTTTAAATTCTCAGTGAACCAAGGGGCAGGGGGCGGTGGTTGTTCACCTTCTTAATAGAGGGTGGAAGACGGGTATCAATGGCATGTAAAAGCCACATTTGGACGACACCCGAAAGAGTGACAGACATTTGTTTTGTGATAGCAGCGTTGGAAGACAGCATCTTATTGAGAGCTTCAATGTCCAGTTTTCCCCAGTTCATAGTTGGTTTCCTGATGCTAGGTGCGGCTACAGGTGAGTTCACTGAGATCTCGGAACCAAGCCAATCGCAAAGTGATCAGACCAACATAAGGGAAGAGCTGGTGGGCTTTGAATGTTGGATAAACTGGAGAAAATAGGGTCCAGTAGGTAAAGCTTCAGCTACATCAGGGCCAGAGCTCATGTGCAGCCATGTTTCAGTAAGAAACATTGCGTAAAATAAATAGTAACTAGTAAATCCAGTATTTGTAAACCGCACAGCTACCTGGAGGCATCCCGGCGCTGGGGGCCATTGGGAAGATTAAGCGTGCTGCACGCGTCCGATCTGGGGCCATTGAGTAGGGGTTAGGCAGGACGCTTGCAGCGACTAGAGTGCTTCCCAGAGGGAGAGTGTGGCCGAACAAAATGGCCAACCCGGGCAGGAACAGCTCCTCAAAGTACAAGTGCAGGAAAAAAAATGAGTATAACACACTCAATAAAGCAGAAAAATAATGCAACAGCAAGCAACAAAACTATAAGCATCCCTAAACCGAGAAAAGTAGAAAATGGTTTTGGCAGCAACCAAACATGACTTCCCCGTCTCCCTCCAGGAATTGTGGTAACAGATCTATAGCCCTTTCGCTTAGTCACTCGTGCTTTCTCTCAAAGAAATATATAAGGAATACACAGCGGACCTTGCAGACAAATGAAAACAGAGCATTAGTACTTTTAAATTTAAAGACAAAAACTTGGCTGCTTCTGTTTTTATTGTATATACCATCTTTATGTTTTTTTTATAGACTGTGCTGTATCTTTTTGATATCCCGGTCTGCAGGAGGACTTCCCCGATTGAGCAGAGTAAGTCTTTCAAGCCCCACATCCAGAGCTGTAGGGGCAAATTAGCAGACTAGTTGTTTGTAACCTGACTATTTTATTTAGCGACTTATGTGTAGTCATCACAAACATTTCTCCTGCTTGGGGATTTTAATTATGGTGTAGAAGATTTTTTAGATATGAAAGTAGCAAAACTGTTATCAGACTTAAAGACTTGAGGACTGCAACAAAAGATTACAGGCTCTACTCACTCGGTGCGCCACAATATTGGACTTAATCTTCACCACGTCTACTGCACTGACTTGTGAAGCCCATGCCTTTGACGTGGACTGACCACTCAGTACTCTTCTTTCAAATACCTAAAGCTGGGTTTCCTGAGAAACAAGACCTGAGCAAAAGAGTCTCTTGTCAATGGCAGCGCATTACTCCTATCGCTGAAAAATTGAATTTCTCTGTAACCTCAAAGGAACATGACATAAACCACACCTTAGCGGACTGGTGTAAGGCTTTAAATTTTGCCTTTGAAAACATTGCTCCTTTTAGAACGCATTCTAATAATAAACAAAGGACTGGCGCCCTTTGGTATCCTACAGAGCTGAGCCCGGAAAAGTCACTATGTAAAAATATAGAGTGGCATTTAACTACCAACCCTTGCGACAGAGACCAGACACATTTATTGCGCTCTTTTTTTAGGTGCTAGATTGTTGGCTACTGTGAGGCATTTCTGTTCCTTAACGCTGATCCTATAACTAATGTCAATCGACTGGGAGATGCGTCTGGTTAACTGAATAAAGTCCAGAAGGTCTTGGGTCCTTTTTGTTAAAAGGTAAGGATGTTTTATGGGATACAGCCATGGATTGTGGTATGGAGGCTGCTTTTTATGTACTGCCTTGGTATGCAGAGTATAAAGCTGACAATGCTAAAACTAATCCCCATCCTGGAATAAAAGAAGACACGCCTAAAAATAGCTTATCCTAAAAACCCACCTTCCAAAAACAAGATACCAAGCAAAAGGAGAAGCTGAGCTGCTGCAGGTGATGTCCCTAGTGTCTGATTACTGGTGTTTGTTTAGGTTTACATGAGTCCAGAGGTTACATAGGAAACGTTGTCTATGCATGCCGTGTATTTTCCATTCATTATTGTAGTATTTATGTAATCCACTCATCGCGTGCCAGAAGGTAGATGTATTTGGCTACAGTTGTTTATATAGCGCCAGACTAGATCAGGTCTGTGTCTCCTGCTCCACAGCTTGTACCCGCAAAAGTGCATCAATGTCTCCTTCCCTTGGAAGCAAATCCACCTGTATTCCAGTTTAAGCATATTTATTCTCAGAGAATCAGTTTCAAAATCCACTGTTCAGCGAGTAAATTCAAATTCAGTCTGCCCCAATTCATTTTGGGCGTTCTCCCTTCTTCAGGGGATGCATGTGAGGAATCTATGTTGTATGTTGTGTGCGGAAAATAGTGAAATAAGAATGAACTTGCAATGCAATCTAATCCTACATATACATAATTTAATAGTTTACTACATGTCCCGGTAGAGCCTAACCGCATGTCTGCGTTTGTGTTATACCAGGGTCTTCGCCTTTTCAATAGTGAGAGCTACTTCTGATCGAGGAGAATCATCCTGATCTACTGCCTTTATCACGTGGCTTAGCTAAGGGTAGATGAATGCCAAGCAACCTAATTGCGCCCCTAGAGCGCCCAGTCTTGCTGTAGTGAGCACATTGCATTTGTAGCGCTGGGTTAGGAAAGGTTTACCTGTAGGGCCCCTAAGCCTTTGTAGCACTGTTAGGTTTACCTGCGGGACCCCAAGCATTTATAGTACTGGTAGGAACGGTGTATCTGTGGGGTCCCCAGGGACCCGTTCTGTTTATTTTATTCTTATTAACGAATCACATCTGAGAGGTGAGTGTTTCACTGAGGGTTGTGGCCTCTTTGTCATGCAATACATGGGATGGCATTGTTCTCTCTAAGTGAGTGTGAAGACAGAAGACTTCTATTATCTGGTGAGTTGCCCTCCTGTTCATTGGCTCCTGTCCAGACCCTGGCCCTGCTTTAACAATTCAAGATTAATGTTCAGTAGAGGCAGTCACAGTATAAGGACTATGAGCAAGACCTGCTGTAGAGTTTTCGCTGTCCTAGGAAATATACCTGCGCTGATTGCAGTGTCCGATTTATTACAAATTGCACACAGAGTGCCCCTTAGAGGGGTCCCCTAAGAGCTACCAATCCTTAGTGTGATCATCGACTTGCCTGAGCCAGCCTGCTACCACCAGAGTGTGTTCTGTCCTCACGGGGAGGGTGCCTGTGCACTTTGAGGTCGATAGCAATGCCTTTCCTGGGTGGAGGTGCTCACACCTCCCCCTGGTCAGGAAGAGCCATCTGTGGCAAGGATTTTCAAAGGCCTTGCCGCCTTTGTAATGCGACCCCAGCCTCTCCTGTTAGAGGGAGCAAGCGATCTTCCTGTCCTCACCCCCTTTTAGGCGCAAGGACAGGTGGGAAACCTTAGATACAACAGGAGGTGTGCCCCCCGCCCCCTCTGTTAACTCCATCCCTCAGGTGCTGGAGGCGAGGTGAAGTACACTTTGCAGTGCCCACCATCTTGAAGATGATGGGACTTATCCAATCAGGGCTAGGACTATGTCCCCTTCCCACAGGAGGTGGGCATGATAGAGGGTATAGACACCCCAGGAAAGGGGCCCATTAGCCTCTACCTGTCACTCCCTTGTAACACCCTTAAATCAAGATTTTAGGTGGCATCCCCAGACCATGAATTTCAGTTCTTGGCGACCTAAGGGCACTGCAGCCTTCTCTGCTGGTGAGGATCTGTAGAGAACTATTGTCTTGGTCCCAGTCCTACTGGCCTGTCTGCATCCCTGGATGATCCAGAACCAAAAGTCAAGTCGTCTTGCAGCCCAGTGACCTCCAGAACCTTGGGAGGACTACCTGCCTTCGATAAAGGGCAATCTAGTTTTATGTAGTGGAATTTGGCCAGGGAGTGTCAGGACAAGCCAAGCTATGTTACTCACTCTATATTTGCAGACTTTGTGTTTTTGGTCTAATCACTCTCACTAATGTGCACCGTATTTTCGGTGTCAACACCATCGATTGAGCACTTGTTCAATAAAAAGAGATTTACAAAGTACCTGTGTCTTGGCAAGATAAGCAGTGTGCTGGCCATTTATTCAATCGAGTCTGTTGTTGAGCTCTGAGTTCAATCTGCCCTTCAATGTAAACAGGATAATAATTGATTTGGCAGTATCAGAATCTTTAGTTAAATTAGACAAAAATGAGTTCTAATTGCCAACTCCCTGACACCCTGAATGGCCTCAACACAATCGCCATCGCCAAGCTTTCCTAGATCCCTCTCCCGCACAGGTCTCCGCGTCCCCAAGGCATCCAGAGAATTGTAGATCAACTTCCTATAGATGGTTGAGATTGCTTTTTCGGTCAGGGGATCGATTAATAGCTGGTCCTCCAGTAGGGATGCATCAGGCAACTGCCCCCCTTCCCGGGTGTGACTTTGCAGAGCGTGGCCACCTGCAAATGTCAGAACCGTTTTTAAGTCACCTAATTTATACTTTTGGTGTAGGATCGTGAAGGACACAAGTGCCTGTCCCCTCAACACATCGCCCGGCCGTTCTAAGCTAATCAATCCACATTTTATGAAGCCCTGCAATCCTCCCACTGCACTTACGAGATCACCATCATACAGTGGAGTAATTTCAGTCAGATTACCTTTTCAGCCAAACACTTGGTAGCCTCTCTCCACACCCTTACCACTGTTTGGGTATGAGTAGGTAGAGTGCACTCATACTTTCTTCGATACAGCACCGGGGTGGGGTAACCTCTCTTGCCCAATGCCAATCTATCTACCCGGTAAGCAGGAACCTCACAGTCCGCAAAACCCCAGTAAAACTTGTGAATGCTCCGGACCGCCAGTCCATCTTAATAAACTCCCCTCTGCAACTTACTCAGCGTGACGTGCCGCCATCCCACAACAGGAGCCGAAGTTCTCAGACTACCTTTTGAAAAAAAATGTCTGGTGGGATCTTAAAGGACATTGCCCAATGTACAGGAGACCCTGGAGGGTCATCACTTTAAATAGGACCACCCGGCCCAGTGAGGAGAGCAGGAGCGCCCACAAGTGTGGGGGATCCCAGCGAAGACGGTCTAATTTCGGGAGTATGTTCCTGCCTGTGCTCTCTTGTAATGAACACAACCAAATATTTAAAGCCATGTAGTGCCACTCGAACTGTGTACCTAGACTGCAGCCGCAGGGTCCCTGCCACCAGCAGGAATATTAAGGACTTCTTCCATTTGATATTATATCCTGATCAACTGGAATACCCCATATGAGAGGTCGTGGTGAACCCACGCACGTGTGAAGAGCATAGGAGACAAGGAACATCCCTGTCGGACGGCAAAGACCCGGTAGACTGTATTATTGACACGCATGCACGCTAGAGGGGCCACATACAAGAGCTTAATAGCAGCGCCACTGGTTCAGCAAAGGAATCCCCTATTGCATATGGTACTCCATTAAGGTGTCGGAGATTTAAGCGCGTTCCCGGGTGTGGTATAAAGCCCGGTTGATCAGGATGAACCTCTGTTGCAATTACTGTCCGCAGGCAGATCGCCAGGGCGTTCGCAAGGACCTTAGTCTCAACATTAAGCGGGGAGATAAGTCTATAAGACCCACACTCAGTTGCTGGTTCGTCCTTTTTGGGATGACCGCCACCTCAGACGTTCTTTGGTCCTCCGGGAGACACCCTTATTTTCATATACTCTGGAGGTACTCCCTGATTTTATCCATCATGCTTTTATATAATTCTAACGGGAGCTCATCAGGTCCAGTCGCTTGCCCTGTTTGCAAGGTTCCTATTGTCTAATTTATTTAGTCTACTGGCAGGTCTTGGTCTAGTGCGTCTCGGTCCTCATTCTTTAGCATTGACAGGGTCAGGTCTTTCAGGAAGTCTCTCCCAGTATTTCCATCCCCTTGTTGTCTGTGTCCTCAACGATCCAGTTCCGTCCTTTGTCTTGTCTCTCTAACCATGTAAGCAACTCATTGGCTTTATCACCGACATCAGAGACAATGCTGGGTAGCCAGCGCATTAGTGCACGCTATTTTCCATTAGTGCTCTTAATGTGTGCTGCTTCAGTTGATGGTGTAATGGGAGAGAAACTGATTCCCCACTTGCCAAGCGAACCTCCAGGAAAGCACATCCCTTGTCCTGAGCCTCGCAGTTCAATTTACGTTCCTTTGACATTCTCCCAATCAAGGCTTGTGTCTGGCCTTGAATCACTGCCTTGAATTCACCCTATAGCACGCAAACTGATTCAACAGGCCGCCCATTCTCCTTAAAATAGAATTCTGGGGGTGTGGTCAAGATGATGACCGGGACGGACGTTGCCGAGTGAGGCTCCCGGCTTGATTCCCCCGTCCTGACCTTTCAGTAGCCCTTACCCCCTACGGTAGCCCCCAAAAAACAGCGCCTGTGACCCGGGGCTCCGTGGGCTGGCTCCGGCTGTTCCCTGTGACTGGCGGCATCCCGCAGCGGCCCTAAGCGGACTTTACTTCCCAGCGGAGCCGCGACCTGCCATTTTGTTGGCGCAGCGGGCTGTCGCCGCCAGGGGCGCTTGTGCTTCTGGCCCGCAGAAGAGGCTCGGTCCCGGTGTGTGGCGGACCGAGGGGCATTGCCGAGCTACGATGATCATCAGGAGGTCGCCCCCCGAAAAGAGCGGAGTGGCTGGGCGTCGGGGACGCCTCCGCCGGGTCGCCGCGTTGCCCGAGGCCCCGGCTTTGGGGCCTGCAACCGAAGCCCGTTCTGGTGCGGTGACTTTCCCCGCATTGGCGAGGCCCCGGCTGCCCAAGAAACGGAGCGGATCTGCCTACAGCAGGATGCGTGGCGAAGACCTGCAATGCTGACCCGGTGAGTGCGTGCTTGTGAGAAGTTGGCCTGGTAGGGGATGTTTCCAATTCTGGAACCACCTACTACCTGACCAAACAATCCCTTATGGTGTCTGGTTGTAAGTCAACCTTATTAGACAAGCTATCCTAGGGGTAGCATGGACTAAGCAGCCTAAAGGCTTAACTTAAGAGGTCGTGTTAAGCGAGCTGTTTTACCACATACAATCCTGTAATACCAAATGAAAGGACACCACACAAGTATATATTATAAAAATATATGTATTTATTACTAAAAACAATCCCCAGTATTCTTTATGAATAAAGGGGCACAAGCGTTAAATCAAAAGCACTGTTTAAACATACAAAGTTGCACAATTATGGATGAGGGCAGGGGGCCACTCAAACCATATACTAAACAAGTGGTATAAGAGATGCCACTCGAGCAGTGGTTAGGCCTAGGGCCTAGGGAATCGCTGGGAGCAGTCAGGACAAGCAATGCTGAAGTCGGGAATGGCCCTCGGGATTCGGGAGATGTGCGGAAAGCGCACGCACGCACCAATGTTAACCAATGGTGCGTAAAAGTTGTAAAGTTAAAGTTAAAGGACACTTCCGCTGAACCTAGAGGAACAAAACTTAACACACAGACCCTAGAGGTGTGCACCAGTGTGGGAACACCGGCGGAGCAAAGTTACCTCACCCACAGGAAGTGGGTGCACAGGGTCGAAGTGGCGTCGGGTTCTGACTCGCAGGCTCTTGGTGCTTGAAGCTGAAAGGGCTGCAGGCGGGTTAAAGATGAAGTGTCCGGTGGAGTCCAAGGGTGGACTCAAGTTGTAGAGTACCTGAAAGCAGAGGGGACAGAGTCTGGGTCACTCAGCAGTGACCAGGGTGGAACCAGGACGGAACCAGGCAATGTCGGGCGCAATCAGGTGGTCGTCGAGGAGCTTCTCTCCACTGTCACGTGGGCTCTGGGGCATCTGCGACGTCCAGGAGCAGGTCACAATCTGTTCCACGCAGGCTCTCACCGTCGGTGCAGTCGGCTTCAAGTTTGGAGCAAACAAGCCTTGGCAAGAGCAATCCACGCGGGATCGGAAGATTGCTTCTCACTCGGACCAGGAAGGTCAGAGTCGGGGCTCCTTTTCAGGGGAGCTGGTGTGGATCTGGAGCAACCAGATTCACGAGTCTTCTTAGTTAGTTCGTCGGCACAGGGACCACTAGCCAGCTGGCAAGTGACCGGGCCAACGCGTTGAGCCAAATAGAGCCAAAGGGCCCCACGCAGCACTCGTCGAGTGTGGAGGGCTGAACTTTGGCTCAGGAGTAGCTCAGGGTGGGGGCTTCTCAAACCCCGGTGCACAGCTTCGAGGGTCACTCGTGGGCTGCACGGTCAGCGTCTCGTGGTCAATTCAAGATGGCGTGCCCCACGCTTCCGGTCGCCTCCACGGGTCTCAGCTTTGCAGGGACTGTGGATCGGGCTGTTAGAAGGCAGGCAGGCTTGATCTCGTCGATCTCAGTCGCTCGAGTTCCGGCGGGAACTGCAACTAAGTAGACGTCGAGGGCTGGATGGTGCCTGCTGCTGCAGGGTGGTCACTCCTTGACCACAAGGGAGATTCTTCGGGCTTCCACGTTGAGATGGAGGGCGAAGGGTCCAGAATTTCGTTTCAAATGTTTCTTCCAGGAAATTTGATGTGCATTGGCACTGCTCCCACTCTTATTCGAATCTGGGGGGCGTGATTACCTGTTAGGTCCACCCCTATGGGTGGAACCCAGGAAGTGGGTGGATACACCCCCTTCCTTTGATCCAGGCCGCCCTGGCACGAGGGCTGGAGTGCCCCAGAACCGGTTTGGCCGGATTATGCAAGGGGCAGCCTTGTGCGCCCCAGGCAGTGTCTGGTTTCTTTCAAACCTCCCTGCTACAATCCACTATCTCCTGTCTGGAGGGCGGTGACACCCTCCTGTGACAGGAAACCCTTTGTCCAGGACCCCTTTGGCTGAGTTTCGGTCAGCTACAGGGGTCCAGACATTTGTCTGTGGCAGAGGCATCCATCTTGTGGATCTAAGGTCTTTGGAGAAATTAACCGCGTTTCAGTAAAGGAACATGTCTTACCCCTCTAGAGGGGTGGAATGCCATCCCCGTCGCCAGAACTGGCGAGGGGATGGTATTCCAAATCGTATGACACCTTACACGACATGTTTTGATAAAGCCAAACCAAAGTTGCTATTTAACCGCGAGGATTATAAGGCACTTAAGAGTATATGGTATGGCATTATCCTGAAACAGCTTAGGGATTTGTTCCCGACAGCTGCAGACAGGCTCAGCTCATGCTAGCGCTCCATCTCACATAAAACCACGCACTCAGCCTCCAGGATTGATGAAGCCTTCTATAGGAGTGGCTCACAGGTTTACATGTGTCCAGATATAGGTTTAGATATAGGTATACTATATCTAAGCAAGGGGTGTTTACACCACCTTACCCCAGCTGAGTGATCAGCCAGTTGTGTCAATTTAAGAACCAGCCAGGGGTGGCAAAAGATATGCTGCAGCCCCTGGTAGGCCTTGGTGGCCCCTATGCCCTGTGCACCTATAGTGCATTCTACAGGGGCTGACAAGGAGTCCATTTCCAATTGGTATGTGCCTATAGCACATGTGTCAGTAATTTAGTGAGAGAACAGCAGGCTGGGGGTCTGATCAGCAGGCCCACAGCCTCAGTAGTCGAAAACCAGTGAAGCAAAAAGCAAACATTTGGGGTGACCATAGGATAGCAGACCCTACTCTCCTACACAACCCCCCCCCCCCAAACGCAGGGACATTAAACTAACCTTGACCAGATAAGTCTTCATGTTCTAAGTGGAAGTACCGGGAGAGACCATCTGCATTACCATGGTCAGTCCCTGGGCGGTGCTCCACTGTAAAGTCCATCCCCTGTAGGGAAATGGACCACCTGAGCAGTTTGGGATTTTCACCCTTCATCTGATTAAGCCACAAGAGGGGCTTATGGTCTGTTTGCACCAGGAAGTGAGTTCCAAACAAGTAGGACCTCAACTTCTTTAATGCCCAAACCACAGCAAAGGCCTCCCTCTCAATGGCTGACCAACGTTTTTCTCTTGGGGTCAGCCTCCTGCTAATGAAAGCAATTGGCTGGTCTTGACCATCTTGATTAAGTTGTGAGAGCACAGCTCCCACCCCCAACTCAGAAGCATCTGTCTGTACAATGAACTGTTTGGAGTAGTCAGGACTCTTTAGGATAGGTGCAGAGCACATGGCCTTCTTCAGGTCTTCAAATGCCTTCTGACAGCTAACTGTCCACTGAACCTTTTTTGGCATCTTCTTGGATGTCAAGTCATTTAATGGTGTCACTATAGACCCATAGTTCTTCACAAACGTCCTGTAATACCCAGTCAGGCCCAAGAAGGCTCTGACTTGTGTCTGGGTAACTGGAGGAGCCCAGTCCTGTATGGCCTGGATTTTGCTCTCCAGTGGCTGAACCTGGCCTCCACCTACTAGATGGCCCAGGTATACAACCTTACTCTGCCCTATCTGGCACTTAGTGGCCTTGATAGTTAGGCCTGCCTTCTGCAGGGCCTCCAAAACTCTCTTCAGGTGGATCAGGTGATCCTCCCAGGTGGAGCTAAAGACAGCAATATCATCCAGATAAGCTGCACAAAAGTCATCCAACCCAGTAAGGACTTGGTTCACCAACCTTTGGAAAGTGGCAGGTGCATTCTTCAAACCAAAGGGCATTACCACAAACTGATAATGTCCACTAGGGGTAGAGAATGCTGTCTTGGCCTTTGACTCCTCAGCTAGTCTGATTTGCCAGTAGCCAGCTGTCAGGTCGAATGTGCTCAGAAACTTGGCAGAAGCCAATCTGTCAATGAGCTCATCTGCTCTTGGAATGGGGTGAGCATCTGTCCTAGTGACAGCATTGAGACCCCTGTAATCCACGCAAAACCTCATTTCTCTCTTTCCATCTTGGGTATGAGGTTTTGGCACTAGGACTACTGGGCTGGCCCATGGGCTCTCTGATGGCTCAATCACTCCAAGCTCTAACATCTTTTGCACCTCAGCCTTGATGCAATCCCTGACATGGTCAGGTTGCCTGTAGATCTTATTCTTGACAGGCAGACTGTCACCAGTGTCCACTACATGGGTACACCAGTCAGTCTGGCTGGGTGTGAGTGAAAACAAATGCCTGTGGGCCTGCAAAACTTGTCTGCAGTCCATCTGTTGCTGGTCAGTGAGGCTGCCTGCCAAGGCTACTCCATCAACTGAACCATCATCAGGGTTCTGAGAAAGCAGGTCTGGGAGAGGGTCACTCTCTTCCTCCTGTTCCCCATCTGTGGCCATGAGCAAGCTCATGTCCTCCCTGTCCACAAATGCTTTCAAGCGATTCACATGGATTACCCTGTGAGGGCTCCTGGGTGTTCCAAAGTCTACCAAGTAGGTGACTTCCCCCTTCTTCTCAATAATAGGATAGGGTCCACTCCATTTGTCTTGGAGTGCTGCTGGAGCCACTGGCTCCAGTACCCACACCTTCTGTCCTGGTTGGAACTCTACCAGCACAGCCTTTTGGTCATGCCAAGCTTTCTGTAATTCTTGGCTGGCCTCCAGGTTTTTGGATGCTCTTTCCATGTACTCAGCCATCCTGGAGCGGAGACCAAGTACATAGTCCACTATGTCTAGTTTGGGCTTTTTGAGAGGTAACTCCCATCCTTCCTTCACCAAACACAATGGACCCCTCACAGGGTGGCCAAACAAAAGTTCAAAAGGGCTGTAGCCAACCCCCTTCTGTGGGACCTCTCTGTAAGCAAAGAGCAGGCAGGGTAAAAGAATGTCCCATTTCCTGGCTTTTCAGTGGTTGGAATCCTTCCTTATAGGAAGGACCCAAAAGATACAACTGGGGGATGAAACATCAGAGGTGGGGTTCTTGGAGTGTGGGGTACCGCAGGGGTCTGCCCTGTCCCCGCTTCTATTTAACCTATACCTGCAACCACTGATTGCTTCGCTAGCTGCGATGAACTGTAAAGTTTTTAACTACGCTGATGACACGCAGCTACTGCTAAGTATAAATGACACCACGGAGGCACAACTCCAATCCCAGAACATCCTGAGGTTCACGGTGCAATGGATGACGGATAACCTTTTAAAAGTCAATCCTGACAAAACTGAGATCTTGGTTATCCCATCCACTTCTTCACCTTGGAGTGACCTTTACTGGCCTATGGAGTTGGGCCCTGCCCCAAAACCAAGCCTGGCTGTGAAAAGCTTAGGGATTAAACTGGATGCCGACCTGTCGATGGCTGCTCAGATCGCATCGGTGGTAGGCAGCTGTATTAATATCATTCGGCAACTGCGGAAGCTATCCCCTATCCTCTCAGAGTCCATGATGCGATCAATAGTGGCTGCCACCATCATTTCCAGAATCGACTACGGAAATGCTCTCTATCTTGGCTTACCGAAAACCCTTACCAACAGGCTCCAGGTTTTGATGAATGATGCTGCCCGTTTGATCTTTAGACTTCCCAGGAGGTCTAGAGCCACTCCCCTACTACAAAGCCTACATTGGCTTCCAATTAAAGAGAGAGTGGAATTTAAGAGCTTGTGTACAGCTCATAAGGCAATTTACGGTAAGGCTCCAGCCTATATCAAGGAGCGCCTACAGCTGTACTGTCCGATGAGATCACTTCGGTCCTCGGACTCGCAGCTGCTGACCTGCTCTCGCTATAGGCTAGCAACGAAGGGAGGGAGAGCCTTCTCAGTACTGGTTCCCCAGTTGTGGAACAGTCTGCCTGGAGGGCTGCGCGAGGAAGGAAACCTCCTAAGATTCCGAAAGAGCTTAAAAACGCTATTGTTTAGGAGAAGCCTGAGCATAGCATAACCGGAATGCTGCTCTTTGCTCTGACTTTGTTATGTTGTTGTCCTGTACCATCTTTTCCTGGCGCTTAGAGACCTGCAGGTGATTAGGCGCGGTATAAAATTAAAATAACAATAACAATAACAATAACATTTCCGCCTGAGCTTCTCTGGTAATCCTTTTATCATGCCTTTAAGGGTCTTGTTAAATCTCTCCACAAGCCCATTGCACTGTGGATGATATGGGGTGGTAAACTTATAGTTTACTCCACATTCCTTCCACATTGCTTTCAGATAGCTAGACATAAAATTCGTGCCTCTATCTGATAGTACCTCCTTAGGAAAGCCCACTCTTGAGAAAACTGCAATGAGGGCCTTTGCCACCACAGGTGCTGTGGTGGTCCTTAGGGGAATAGCCTCTGGATACCTGGTGGCATGATCCACTACCACCAGTATGAATCTGTTCCCAGATGCTGTTTGGGGGTCCATTGGACCCACAATATCAATTCCAACTCTCTCAAAGGGGACCCCCACCACAGGTAGTGGTATTAGGGGGGCCTTTGTTGTGCCACCTGACTTACCACTGGCTTGGCAAGTGACACAGGAGCGACAAAACTCCTTGACATCCTCTGACATGTGAGGCCAGTGAAAGTGTGAAACAAGCCTGTCCCACGTCTTGTTCTGGCCTAAGTGTCCTGCAAGGGGAATATCATGGGCCAAGGTAAGGAGGAATCCCCTAAACTGCAGAGGTATAACCAACCTCCTGGTCATGCCAGGCTTGGGGGCTCTAGCCTCTGAGTAAAGGAGTCCATCATCCCAATACACAGTATGGGTACCTTGGGCATCCCCAGCAGCCTCAGCAGCAGCCTGCTGTCTGAGGGGTTCAAGGGAAGGGCAATCTAATTGAGCCTGCCTCAGGTCTGCCCTTGAGGGTCCCCCTGTCCCCAGAAACTCAACCTGGTCAGGTTCAAGCTCCTCAGAGACAGTCTCCTCTTGGACTGCAGAATCAGTTTCCTCTGAAACTTGATCCTCAACCTGGGGCAAGGTGGAAGGCTGGGCCTTTCCTCTCTTGCTCCTTCTCTTGGGTTGTGGCTGGTCTATTGTTTCAAGATCCACCACTGGTTCAGGAAGGCACTTCTTAGCCTGAGCCCTTGTCATGGCAAGGACATGCTCTGAAATCCCCAGCATTTCTGCATGAGTCCTGTACTCCACTTCTGACCATGCTGAGCTTTCAAGGTCATTGCCTAACAGACAGTCTACTGGTAGGTCTGCACTCACCACAACTTTCTTTAGGCCATCAACTCCTCCCCAGGAGAAGTTCACAACTGCCACACTATGGGAAGTAGTGGAGTTGCTTGCATTGGTTACTAGGTAGCTCTCTCCTAGTACAATCTGTCCAGGGTCCACAAAGTCAGGTGTCACCATTGTAACACTGGCACATGTGTCCCTGTAGGCTTGAGCCAGTTTCTCATTAATTAAGGGAGTCTGCCTGTATTTGCCCAGGTTAGTGGGGCTTACTGCAGTGGGCAACTCAATGTCCACATCATACAGGAGAACTGCCTGTGTAGGGATTCTGACTAGGCCAGATCCTACTTCAATACCCAGGGTCAACCCAGCTACACCCTTGGACTGTGTTCCACCACTGCTTACTGTACTTGGGGTTGCAGTTGCTTTAGGAGCTGTAGTGGTGGGAACTGGATTTGCCTTGGTGCACTCACTGCCCCAGTGTGAAACTGATTTGCAGGTATTACACCAAGGTGTCTTTGGACCTTTGTTCTTCTTCTTCTTGTTACCATTTTGGGAACCACCCTCCTTACTATTAGTTTGGGGGCCTGAAGACTTCTGGTCTTTTTCTTTATCTTTCTGATTCTGATTACCACCCTTCTGGTCTGTTTTCTTCTGGTCACCACCTTGGTTCTGGGGTTTCTGCTTAATCCTTGTTCTGACCCATTTGTCTGCCTTCTTTCCCAATTCTTGGGGAGAGGTCAGATCAGAGTCAATAAGGTATTGATGCAACAGCTGGTTTGTGCAGTTATTAAGGATCTGTTCTCTCATCATAAGATTGTACAATCCTGTATAGTCTGAAACTTTACTTCCCTGCAACCAACCCTCCAAAGCCTTAGTGGCACACTCAACAAAATCAGTCCAGTCTTGAGTCTGTGCTTTTTGGGTGTCTCTGAACAACAACCTGTATTGCTCAGTGGTTAGGCCATACCCTTCAATAAGAGCACTCTTCAAAACAGAGTAGTTTTTGGCATCCTCAGGTCTAACTGTGAGGAGCCTGTCCCTCCCTTTCTCAGAAAAGGAGTACCACAAAATTGCAGCCCACTGATCCTCAGGAACCTGCTGTACCATGCAGGCTCTCTCAAGAGCAGTCATCCATTTGTGGATGTCATCCCCTTCTTTAAAGGGGGGCACAATTTTTGTCAGGTTTCTATTGTCATAGGCCCTGTCTTTTTCTCTTGGAAAATTGCTGCCACCAGTGACATCTAAGCCACTTAATTTCTGCTCTCTTGCCAAGGCAAGTTTAGCTTGAGCTAAGGTAAGTCTAGCTTGACTCAGGGCTACCTCCTCTCTCTCTATCTGGAGTTTGACAGCCCTCATTCTAGCCCTATGCTCAGCTTTCTGAGAAGCAGTCATGCCTCTCTCTGATTCTCTGGAGGCACTAGAAATATGAGAGTCCCCTGAGGGAGATCTCACTCTTCTGTTGCCTGGGAGAATAACATGGTGGGTTCTGGGGAGGTGCTGGCCCTCTCCATTCCCCAGTAGGTCCAAGTTGGCCTGGCTAAGCCTGGCAACTGGAACCTGGCTACCCTGTTCCTGAACTTCTAAGTCCTCAACGTCTGAGTCCTCATCTAAGTCATCATCATCCTCCTCCTCCTGAGGGGGATCAGTTACAGGGGGGTTCCCTCCACTTCCTGTTTCTAGGGAAGCTTCCTTCGCCTTGCCTAAGTCATCCTGTTCTAGGATTTCTACCAGGATTTGGCAGGTGGGGCTTCTGCCCCTTTTTAACCCTCTTGCTTTGCACAAGGCAATCAAGTCTCTACGGGTTAACTTGTCATATCCAAAAGTTGCCTGGGTAAGGTCAACTGTCACAGGATTAGACCCTGAGGCCTTTCCTGTGTCAGACATGGTTACTAGTGAGGTGTAAGTGGTGCACTTACCTACACTAAGTGTTTTCCTACTGTACCTTGCTAGTGAGTTGTAGTCAGGGTGTGCTAATCCCTTTAATCTACAACTACTAAATTCAGTAGAACTTAATATGCTAAGCTTTTGATTTATATGTACCTAGAGGTACTTGATGTGATCTTTCAATTTGATATAAAGATTGCAATGGTAAAACAACAGCAAGCTCAAATCCGCACCGCTGCTCACCAATGTGAGAAGTTGGCCTGGTAGGGGATGTTTCCAATTCTGGAACCACCTACTACCTGACCAAACAATCCCTTATGGTGTCTGGTTGTAAGTCAACCTTATTAGACAAGCTATCCTAGGGGTAGCATGGACTAAGCAGCCTAAAGGCTTAACTTAAGAGGTCGTGTTAAGCGAGCTGTTTTACCACATACAATCCTGTAATACCAAATGAAAGGACACCACACAAGTATATATTATAAAAATATATGTATTTATTACTAAAAACAATCCCCAGTATTCTTTATGAATAAAGGGGCACAAGCGTTAAATCAAAAGCACTGTTTAAACATACAAAGTTGCACAATTATGGATGAGGGCAGGGGGCCACTCAAACCATATACTAAACAAGTGGTATAAGAGATGCCACTCGAGCAGTGGTTAGGCCTAGGGCCTAGGGAATCGCTGGGAGCAGTCAGGACAAGCAATGCTGAAGTCGGGAATGGCCCTCGGGATTCGGGAGATGTGCGGAAAGCGCACGCACGCACCAATGTTAACCAATGGTGCGTAAAAGTTGTAAAGTTAAAGTTAAAGGACACTTCCGCTGAACCTAGAGGAACAAAACTTAACACACAGACCCTAGAGGTGTGCACCAGTGTGGGAACACCGGCGGAGCAAAGTTACCTCACCCACAGGAAGTGGGTGCACAGGGTCGAAGTGGCGTCGGGTTCTGACTCGCAGGCTCTTGGTGCTTGAAGCTGAAAGGGCTGCAGGCGGGTTAAAGATGAAGTGTCCGGTGGAGTCCAAGGGTGGACTCAAGTTGTAGAGTACCTGAAAGCAGAGGGGACAGAGTCTGGGTCACTCAGCAGTGACCAGGGTGGAACCAGGACGGAACCAGGCAATGTCGGGCGCAATCAGGTGGTCGTCGAGGAGCTTCTCTCCGCTGTCACGTGGGCTCTGGGGCATCTGCGATGTCCAGGAGCAGGTCACGATCTGTCCCACGCAGGCTCTCACCGTCGGTGCAGTCGGCTTCAATTTTGGAGCAAACAAGCCTTGGCAAGAGCAATCCACGCGGGATCGGAAGATTGCTTCTCACTCGGACCAGGAAGGTCAGAGTCGGGGCTCCTTTTCAGGGGAGCTGGTGTGGATCTGGAGCAACCAGATTCACGAGTCTTCTTAGTTAGTTCGTCGGCACAGGGACCACTAGCCAGCTGGCAAGTGACCGGGCCAACGCGTTGAGCCAAATAGAGCCAAAGGGCCCCACGCAGCACTCGTCGAGTGTGGAGGGCTGAACTTCAGCTCAGGAGTAGCTCAGGGTGGGGGCTTCTCAAACCCCGGTGCACAGCTTCGAGGATCACTCGTGGGCTGCACGGTCAGCGTCTCGTGGTCAATTCAAGATGGCGTGCCCCACGCTTCCGGTCGCCTCCACGGGTCTCAGCTTTGCAGGGACTGTGGATCGGGCTGTTAGAAGGCAGGCAGGCTTGATCTCGTCGATCTCAGTCGCTCGAGTTCCGGCGGGAACTGCAACTAAGTAGACGTCGAGGGCTGGATGGTGCCTGCTGCTGCAGGGTGGTCACTCCTTGACCACAAGGGAGATTCTTCGGGCTTCCACGTTGAGATGGAGGGCGAAGGGTCCAGAATTTCGTTTCAAATGTTTCTTCCAGGAAATCTGATGTGCATTGGCACTGCTCCCACTCTTATTCGGATCTGGGGGGCGTGGTTACCTGTTAGGTCCACCCCTATGGGTGGAACCCAGGAAGTGGGTGGATACACCCCCTTCCTTTGATCCAGGCCGCCCTGGCACGAGGGCTGGAGTGCCCCAGAACCGGTTTGGCCGGATTATGCAAGGGGCAGCCTTGTGCGCCCCAGGCAGTGTCTGGTTTCTTTCAAACCTCCCTGCTACAATCCACTATCTCCTGTCTGGAGGGCGGTGACACCCTCCTGTGACAGGAAACCCTTTGTCCAGGACCCCTTTGGCTGAGTTTCGGTCAGCTACAGGGGTCCAGACATTTGTCTGTGGCAGAGGCATCCATCTTGTGGATCTAAGGTCTTTGGAGAAATTAACCGCGTTTCAGTAAAGGAACATGTCTTACCCCTCTAGAGGGGTGGAATGCCATCCCCGTCGCCAGAACTGGCGAGGGGATGGTATTCCAAATCGTATGACACCTTACACGACATGTTTTGATAAAGCCAAACCAAAGTTGCTATTTAACCGCGAGGATTATAAGGCACTTAAGAGTATATGGTATGGCATTATCCTGAAACAGCTTAGGGATTTGTTCCCGACAGCTGCAGACAGGCTCAGCTCATGCTAGAGCTCCATCTCACATAAAACCACGCACTCAGCCTCCAGGATTGATGAGGCCTTCTATAGGAGTGGCTCACAGGTTTACATGTGTCCAGATATAGGTTTAGATATAGGTATACTATATCTAAGCAAGGGGTGTTTACACCACCTTACCCCAGCTGAGTGATCAGCCAGTTGTGTCAATTTAAGAACCAGCCAGGGGTGGCAAAAGATATGCTGCAGCCCCTGGTAGGCCTTGGTGGCCCCTATGCCCTGTGCACCTATAGTGCATTCTACAGGGGCTGACAAGGAGTCCATTTCCAATTGGTATGTGCCTATAGCACATGTGTCAGTAATTTAGTGAGAGAACAGCAGGCTGGGGGTCTGATCAGCAGGCCCACAGCCTCAGTAGTCGAAAACCAGTGAAGCAAAAAGCAAAAATTTGGGGTGACCATAGGATAGCAGACCCTACTCTCCTACAGTGCTGCTCTGGGCCGGGGGTTGCGCCTGACTGTCCAAGGCGCGAAAATTCGAGATCCCGGCTTAGGGGCCTGGCACCGCCGCCGGAGAGTCGGGCTGAGGTCAAAGGGTGCTCGGAGGCTGAGGCGGCTGCGGGGGAGGCGAGGTGGTCCGGGGCCTCTCCCGGCGGCGGCTGTGACCGAGGGCGAGAGCCGGTGAGCAGAACTGCACGAGCTGTGCCGAGGCCCGAGACTGGGGGCTTGAAGGTGGCGGGGACCAGCGACACGGCGGCGGGACTTGGGACCAGAGACGTTTGCGGTGCTGCCCAGCGTGGGACGAGCGGAAGGTCCAAAGCACTAAGAGGACCAGGCTGAACGTCCTGTGGCCAGGGCGAGAGACACTTCGATGTTGCGTTGCGGACTTGGCCCGGGGCACATGCACGGCGAAGCGTGAGGGGCAGCCTGAGCTCACTCGTGGGGCCCGGGCAGGCAGGCAGGGCCCTCCCTTGGCTGTCACTGAGTCACCCCATATTGGCTCTGCTCCCATTGCAGTGGGCACAGCTTGAGACCCCCCCGCAGTCGACACCGCCAGGCATCATGACTACGGGACAACGCAGAGCGGGGCGCACGATCTCAGATATGTTGGGGAAAGGCGCCCCTAAGGGAGACAAAAGCCCTGCATCCTCAGAGACCCCGAAAACCATCCCAGGGCCGGACGATACAAGCACCCCCATCACCAAATCCTTCCTGGAGACTCTCTTCAACACCTTAAGGGATGATTTTCAGACATAGAAACAGGATATGGCCGGAGAGTTCAGGGAATTGCGCAGGGACGTGGACGGCCTAGGGGAACGAGTGGCGGCGGTGGAGGAGGCCGACCTCTCCAGAGGTGAAGAGATAGAGCAACTGCAGCAGGAGGTGGTACGCCTTAAAGAACAGCAGGTAGTCTTACCAGCACATGCAGAAGACCTTGAAAACCGGTCTCGGAGGAATAATATACGGGTCCAGGGTGTGCCACTCAAAACGGAAGGGTCAGATGTCACTCTCTTCTTGCAGGGCCTGTTCAGAGACATTTTGAGAGAAAGTGAAGGCTTTGTCATACGCATTGACAGGGCGCACAGGGTGGGCCTGGCACGCCGCGCGCCTGCTCCCCCTCCGGACATCCTGGCTTTCCTCCCAGACTTTCCGTTGAAAGAGCGTATATTGCCAGAGGCCCGTAAGAAACAACCCCTCCTCTACGAAAGCCACCCTGTATCATTATTCCAGGATCTTTCGGCCATTACCCTGCAGAAAAGGAAAACCTTCAAACCAGTCACCACCTTCCTGCGAGACAATGGCGTTCCTTACTCGTGGGGCCATCCCTTTTACATAATCTTCAAATGGAATGGGACTTTGCAGCTGCTCCGATCCTTGCAGGATACATGCACGTTCCTGGGAATCACTCTTGACGAGACCTCGGAGAGAGGTGATCTGTCGGGGCGGCCCTCGCCTACGTCTTCCCCACGAACTTCAGTCGATGGCTGGCAGCGAGTCAGGCGTCGGAACGGACCTGAGAGGTCCCTGAAGCCGGATCCTCGGCTGATTGCGCAGGAACAGGCAGCTGCCATCCAAGAAGTATCCAAAGACACAGCGGCGTCGGAGTGAACTCGTGAGTTCTGCGCATTGCCTTGGACATCAGTACCGGCTGCAGCTGTGTAAGGGGGTTCATCTGCTTCTGGACTAGCAGGTCAGGGGGAGACGGGGAGAGCCAAAGGGGGTCCCACTGCCACACACTCCTCCACGAGAAGACTCTGTGGGCCTGAACTGTGTTGGGATAGGCCCAGGACTATGATGAAGTTGGGGTTCCAGTTGTTGTTCTGAGGGGGAGAAGGGGGGCGTAGGGTGCTGGGAGGGGGACCACAGTTGGGGCGGGGGGCCGGTCCTGGAAGGGGGGGTGGGTGTCAGGGGGTGCGGGGCTGTTTGGGGGGGTGTTGTGGGGTAGGGGGTTTGTGGGTGGGGTTGCGGGAGGAACCCAGTGTGCCGGGGGGATCTGCGGGACTGACATGCTCTCAGAGCCGTTATCAGCTCCATCAGAGGGATTGTACTTTCACAGCTCGTGACCCGCATGACCTCCTATGATGGAGTCTAGTTTGAAGATACTAACTTTTAATGTTAAGGGCTTGAATAACCCGATTAAATGGAGGGCTGTGATCTCCTACCCGGAGAATGCTGAAGCTGACATATGTTTACTGCAAGAAACCCATCTGTTACCTAAAGACTGGCATAGGATGCGCTCGCGCGCTTTTCCCCAGCAATTCTTTTCCTCGCTCCCAACAAAGAAGGCGGGGGTGGCTATTTTGGTCTCCAAGGGCTTCCGCGGCTGCGTTGGGGACAAGGTGGGAGAGATTAAAGGTAGGCTGTTAGCACACTCCTTCTTAGTGGGGGGACAACGCTTTACGATTGCTTCTCTATATGCCCCAAACTCAGGACAGGAAACCTTCTTAAAACATGCCACTTCCGAGTCCTTTCGCTCCCCTGCCTCTCTTCTGCTTGTCGGGGGGATCTTAACCTAGTGATGGACACACACATGGACAGATCGGGTCATCGGTACGGGGGACACCGGCGCCATAACCGCTGCCGGTAAGGACTGGTTACGCGACAGGGACCTAGTGGATCTATGGAGATCTGCTCATCCGAACTGCTCACCATTCTCAAGGACGTAAGTATCACCCCAGCAGCACTGTCTGACCACGATGCAGTGGAACTGACACTACAGGTTCCTAGGCCCACCCGCCCCCCATGGGCATGGCGGTTGCGCAAGACCCTCTTACAGAGACCGGAAGTCACCAAGCAATTGCACACCTACCTCACTGACTACCTGGCTATTAATGACACCCCCGGGACATCTGTGTCTGCCCTTTGGGGGGCTTTGAAAGCGGTGGCCCGCGGCAAGCTCATTGCAATTGCAGCAGCGGAAGCCAAGGACCGCAAAGCGAAGAGGGACGACCTCGCGACTCGGGTCTCTGAACTCGAGAGGGTCCGGATCTGGAGACAACTGAAGTCCGCCAGAGCTCAACTGGCCAGCCTGGACACGGACAGTGCGGAATTCGCCGCTCTGCGCCTCCGTCATTCTTATTATGTCGGAGGGAACAAAACAGGCCGCTTACTTGCTAGCGCCCTAAGGGCGAAGACCCAACGTTCCAAAATCACTAGCCTAATGGATGACTCTGGTCTGGATATCTCTGGCGAGACCCAGATAGTGGAGGCATTCAGGACGTTCTATGCCACACTAAACAAGGCCGACTCTGTCTCGCCGGATGATGTTCTTGCTTACTTAGAATCGGCGAACATCACAGAACTGTCTTAGGACAACGTGGATTCCCTAGATGCCCCTATCCGCTTGGACCAAGTCCTTGCTGCCATCTCTCGCCTTTGCCCTCTTAAGTCCCCAGGACCTGACGGCTTCTCAGCCGGATTTTATAAAACCTTTGGCCAGCTGCTAGCTCTGGTCCTCACCAGGCTCTTCGCCTCCTTCGAGGGCCCGAGTTCCATCCCCCGGACATGCTGGCAGCCGAGATCATAGTGCTGCCCAAACCGGGCAAAAAACCCATGTGCTGCTCCACGTTCTGGCCCATTTCCCTACTTAACCTGGACCTGATGCTCTTTACGGGGATCCTAGCTGCGCGTCTTGGTCCGTGTCTTCCCGGAATCCTGGAACCTGATCAATCAGGCTTCGTCCCGAATCACCAAAGCAGCGATAACACTAAACGGTTACTCCATTTGATTGATAAAGCCAGCTTCCAGAATTCGGATTCTGCGCTGCTGGCTTTCGACGCGGAGAAAGCGTTAGACCACGTAGACTGGACCTACCTCCAACAAGTCCTACGGCGCTTTCGGATCGGAGATCGGTTTCAGGCCTGGATAGCGAGTTGCTACCACCACCCTCAGGCTCGTGTTCGCCTGGGGGGTCTGCGCTCGGACCCTTTTGAGATTCAACGGTGCACGAGGCAGGGTTGCCCTCTTTCACCCCTTCTATTTGCCCTTTACATACAGCCTCTAGCGCAAAAGATCCGTGACAAGCCTGCCATCCACGGCATGACCTTTGGTCGGGAGCCCCATGTGATCGGCCTCTACGCCGACGATATCATCGCTGCTCTGGATCGCCCGGATTGCTCTGTCCCCGTCTTTCTGATGGAGCTGGAATCCTTCGGAGCCATATCCGGCTTCAAACTGAATAAGGGGAAATCCCTCATATTACCCTTGGGCAGGAACGCCCAACCACAGGCGCTTCCACCTGCTTATGGGAGTGGAGTCTCTTCGGCAACGCACCTCCCTTACTTGGGTGTTACACTTACCGCTTCCACGGAATCTACGCTGTCTCTCAACTATACAGCCCTTTCTTCCCAAATCCGATCCGATCTTGCACGCTGGGCCAAACAGCCTCTCTCCCGACTGGGACCCGTGGGAGCGGTCAAGATGTCGGCTTTGCCCAAAATTCTGTACTTTTTCCAGACTCTTCCGGTGCTCCCCCCGGCTGGCACCATCCCAACCTTGCAGGCCGTCTTCCATCATTTCATTTGGGGGGCAAACGCGCGCGCCTACATAAACGTCTAGCCTATCGGAACGCGGAGGAGGGGGGTCTTGGTGTCCCCAACCTTTTCCAGTATTTCCAGGCGGCGCAACTCCGATATCTGGTAGAGTGGTTCAGACCGGAACCGAGAAGCGCTGGTTATTTCAGGATAGGGCAATGGCTGGTACATCCCTTTGGAAAATCCAGTTTCTTCCTAGACAGCAGCGCCCACGCTACCTCCTGCGATCCCCTATTACTCGCACTATCATGCAGGTCTAGAATGCAGTTGCGGTCAAGAAAGGGCTCACCACCTTCCCCTCCCCACCTACGCCTGTCCTGGACAACACAGAGTTCCCACCATGCAATGCTCCTCAGGCCTTCCCACAATGGCGCAGCATTAGTTGCTTTTCCGCTGGCCACCTCTTCGACCTACAGGGTTTCCTCCCCTTTAAGGACATAATCCAGGGCTATGATGTTGTCTCCCCTCACTTATTTCAATACTTCCAACTTAGACATTGGCTTACGCATCCAGACATCGTCCCCTCAGTTGGCAGGCCCATGACAACCTTTGAGAAATGGCTAGTGACAAAGGATTCGGACAGACATCTTATCTCGGAACTCTACAAAATGCTTACACCTTCTCTGGGACTGCCGTGAAATCCAGGAATATTGGAAGACGGTCCTAGACGACATCGACCCCGCATTTGATACCGAAATTCCCAGATTCCTGGCATACACTATTTTAGGCCTACCCAATGCACTTACCTTCACCTGAAATCTCTTAGAGGTCGCCAGATGTGGATTGCCATGCAGGCTGCAACACAACATGTCCTTTCCCTTTGGGGCTCTACCACCAGACCCACTCACACGGGTTGGTTACATAAAATATGGTTCACCCTGGGAATGGAGCGTATTCACGCCACGCTCACACACTCTACAGCTGCTTATCAGAAGGTGTGGCTTCCGCTGCTCTCCCTCTTGTCCAAAGAATTTAATGAGATCACGTGCCCTAAGTACTTGCGCATTCTACGTCTCACTGCGAATACACATGTTTCCTTGCAACCTTCTGAGTGATTGTATCATCCACTACACGACTATGGCTGTGTTTGTTCCACATGTTCGGCACACTGGGGGGGGGGTGGGACCAGGGAGGAGGGCTGGGGGGGTGTGGGGGATTGGGGGTTTGTTGGGTTTTTTTTCTACGATTTAATTGCTTCATCGCAAGGGACATCTGCAACCCAGGCATTACATCTTTGTTATATCAATTGCAAATGTCGATCCATATGACTATTGGATACATTATATCTCTTTGTTTTGACTGCCTTTCATGCCTACCAGGCTTCGCTCGCAATGTATTGTCTACTGTTGCTCTTGAAACCAATAAAACAAATTTGAAATTAAAATAGAAGTCTGCTCTATCTCTCATACGAGCTTTGAACGTCTTGTCTTTTAAATATCACGGATCAACCCTTGGGGGTAGGATGAAGTCCACAACCGGACCATCGAGTTGCACCTCCAGCAACGAATGGTCTGAGCTTCCCCCTGCTATGTGTGCAGCGGTGCTAAAATCAACTTTATGGCCAGTCTGGGTGAAAGGATGGTGCAGGCATGCCAGACTACCATGTGCTGCAGACAGGTGCGTCCGGTTCTGATACCCTCTTCCCCTCTAGGGGCATTTAGGAGTATCATGAATATAGTATAGGTGCAGTTCTGTCACTCCAGTCACCCCAATGCGTATATGCTCTGTCGTAAGCGTCTTATCCTACCACAGGATGAGTCAGTCTTGTCTGGGTCTCTTTCCTGTTTCCCTGTACTTGAATGGCACGCCCGAGCACTCGAGAGAGCAGTGACCCACCAGCAGACTATTGTGGAGCGCTTTTGTCCTGTATATAGTGCTGCATACAGTAGGGCACCCACACTGTCTTTTCTTTGCCTTTGCCTGAAGATCAGCAGTCCCAAGGTAGCAGTAACACCTGGCCTGTCGGTCAGTGCAGCTCATGTGGAGGCCCGACCGTCAGCAATTGAGCCCACACTGTGGCCGGCTGGACCACAGGCGTAAGCTCAGACAGGGTGTTCGAACCTGGAGTAGTTGTAGTCCCTCATGGGCCTCTGACACAGAGTAGTCAGAAATTCAGCAGCTAAAAGCCCAACACAGGCTCTCCAGGAAGTCAGTAGATTCAGACCCTGTTGTGTTAGGAATTTGGCAAATGCAACCTTGAAAACGCCGTTGGCAGCACACACTCTTCCAACTGGGCCTCAACAATCACTTTGTCGTAGAGTTTTATTTTTTGCCTTGAACTGTTGGGAGAGTCTTGGCGGGGCTGGGGGGGGGAAGTCCCTCAGACTAGCTGGTCCTGCTGGATGGCTTTCCGGCCCGCCCTACAGATAACGAGGATGTGTCGGACCTTGCTTCTTCCAGGACAGCCTTGTCCTCCCTTCCCTTTCTTACCAGACAGGCAGGCTTCTAGGCAGACTTCTAGGCTCTTCAGGACAGGTACACAGCTTCTCCATTAAGTAATTCAGCCTTCAGGTGATGTCCCCCCAACTTAGATAGGCTGACACTATCCCTGGTGTCACAGCAGGCACCTGAGTACTTTGTAGAGCACTTTATTCCTTAGTAACAGGGGACTCTGAACTAGGGTATAAAAAAGGGATAGATGGTCCCACTTGTATACACAACTGGCAGGCAGGAGATGCGGTTTACTCTGTCGCACTCTCACATTGCATTTATGCTACGCACACCAACACCCTAAACATGCACTTGATGTTATCGCAAAATCTGGGCACAGGTATAGAAATGGAACATTACATGGGTGTGTCAGTAGGAAGCCACTACACTGACCATGATGCAAAGATCTCATCAGGCTATTGATCCTTACAACAGGGTGCATTGCCACCACCGCTCTATCTGGTAAACCCATGACAGTCCTCTAGCTTAAATAAGGGCACACTTGGTGTGACCCTCCAGGTCACAGGACCGGTCCAAGACCTCTCATAGTCCCTTGTTAGAAGTTGCACAATACTGGGGTGGCAGAAAAATTCAGTCTAATTTTCCTGTCTGGAAAAAAATGGTGTCCTGTTTTTCTGCACCCGGTACATCCAGGTGCCGAAAAACCTAACAAAGGATATTCAGATGGAATAAAATGAACACATGAAAGTACGCCTTAATTTCATTGCCCTTGATTCATACTCTGGACTATAGTTGAGGGATATGTCTAGGCATAGTCCTCGCAATACACAATAGATTTGCGTGCGGCAGAGGCCAAACTCAAAAGTCAGGATACCAGATACAAGTAGGTGGTAACTCAGGGCAGGGGAAAATGCCTGTTGTCCGTGGAGGAGTCATTCCCTTCCCAGAAATATGCATTACAAATTAATTAATAGTGTATATGTTTTTAATATCTGTTTGGTGCCAGTCCATATGACTTTCATATCTGCCTTTGGGATTCTATGTTGCAACTCCATAGGGTACATGTATCCTTTGTGAGCTTAATAAAATGTTGAAAATTCTATAAATCCTCACTCCTACATCCAAGTACTCTCAGGCTACCATTCTACACTCTGCTCTGTCTGAAAAACAGCTCAACATTTTCAAAATTCCGCAACTCTGCATTGATATGGCTTGTGAATTATATTTTTGGAAATGTTCATGTATTAACTATTTAATTTTAATACTATAGATGATTGAAATTACTGACGAAGAAAGCAAGATTTAGCACCAGGCAACTGAAGTCAGTGCCATAGGAAGGATTATTTTGAAAAACTGAAGGTCATCCTGCCTTCTACGTTTAAACAATTTCCAAAATCTAGGTGTGGCGAGGAAGTGGGAGCTGAGTAAAGTACTATACTGTAAGTGATATCTCTAATTTAGTATTTCATTAACCCAGAACAAAGCCATATCTGTGCACAGAATAACGTTCATCTAAAACATCATGTAATTCCAGAGAGGAAGCACACACTGCATAAAAGAAAGTTATAACAAAAGGTTTCTTCTGAAGACCATCAAAGAAAAGACGCTGAAAGAAGACTCCGAAGCTGACACGTTAAGAACCGAAATATTGGAAAATCACCTTTGTTCAACACCGTTTTTAACCAGTTACGCAAGTTTGAGACTATCTGCCTCTGGGTAGAAAACCACGACCCACTCTGCTCACTCTTGCGAAAACCTTAAAAATTCACCACTTTATTGTGTTCATAACCATCTAAGATTGTTTCCTTTTTATTGTGTACTGTTCTGTAATTCTATGTAAATCGCCTCAACATTATCTGCTGTGAATGAGTGATATGTAAAACTGTTAAAGATAAAAATGGATTAAAGGATCACCGTTGCACTATAGGTAATGTAAATAAATCTTCGTCTTCAGAACTACAAACCTTAACCTTACACCAAACATAGAAAGGGTAAAAGGAACTGATGTTCTGAGACTCGTGATCCACAATAGTACTGTGCACGTTCTAACGCCCTCAGTTACTGCCATTACGTCAGTGCAAAAAGGTACTTATCAGCTTAATTATTAAATATCAGACTAACACCTTATCACTGCATTATTAAGAACCTATACAAATAAATTTGAGAAAGTCTTCAGTCACAAAATAAGTTGCTGCCAGAGAGGCCATAACCTAAAGACTATTATCTGCTAGAAACATTTCGACAGGTGTTACAGGGCTGCTTCCAGACATAGTTTGCTCAATTGAAGTGTTAAGAAGAATACACACAATTTCTTTTAGAGATAAATGCTGAACATTATCTAAACAAGCCTGACTCTAAAATCGGGTTCCCTCTTACCGTGGCATATAGGCAAGAGAAAACTAAATGCAGAGATATTAACTCTAGGAATACACCTTATAAAAACCTTGGCTGTGAGAACAAATTCAGTGTTCAAAACCGCCTCAATCAAAGCAAAATAACCTAATTTGGGGGGAAAAGTTACATGTGCCAAAATAGACACAGCCATAAATCTTATCTCACAGAATTTGACATAATGCACACTGGGGGAATCCACTCTCAGTGCAAAGTATGCCAAAAAAGTTTCAAGCGTAAATCTTATCTCACTGAGCATATGAGAATCCACACTGGGGAAAACCACTCTCCGTGCAAAGTATGCCAAAAAAGTTTCAGGCGTAAATCTTATCTCACTGTGCATATGAGAATCCACACTGGGGAAAAACCTTATCAGTGCTCTGAATGCCAGAAAAGATTTAGTGTCAAAGCGACTCTATATGAACATGCTTTAACCCACTCTGCGGAAAAACCTTACCAGTGCGATGAATGCCAAAAAAGTTTCTGCCGTAAATCTAAACTCACTGAACATATGAGAATCCACTCTGAGGAAAACCCTTATCAGTGCTCTGAATGCCAGGAAAGTTTTTGTAACAAACCAAGCCTATTTCGACATGCATTAACCCACTCTGTGGAAAAACCTTATCAGTGCTCTGAATGCCAGAAATCTTTCAGTGACCAAAGGAGTCTCACTCTGCATATAAGAACCCACATTGGGGAAAAATCTTTTCAGTGCTCTGAATGCCAGAAATGTTTCAGTGTCCAAAGCAGTCTCACTCGGCATATAAGAACCCACACTGGGTATAAACCTTTTAAGTGCTCTGAATGCCAGAAATGTTTCAGTTACAAAAGCACACTCACTGAACATACAAGAATCCACACTGGGGAAAACCCTTATCAGTGTTCTGAATGCCCAAAACATTTCAAACTTAAATCACTTCTAACTGCACATTTGAGATTCCACACTGGGGAAAAACCTTATCAGTGCTCTGAATGCCCAAAACATTTCAACCGTAAATCTATTCTAACTGCACATTTGAGATTCCACACTGGGGAAAAACCTTATCAATGCACTGAATGCCAGAAAAGGTTTAGTTTCAAAGCGACTCTATATCAACATGCATTTACCCACTCTGTGGAAAAACCTTATCAGTGCTCTGAATGCCAGCAATGTTTCAGTACAAAAAGTTGTCTCACACGGCACATACGAATCCACACTGGGGAAAACCGTTATCAGTGCTCTGAATGCCAGAAATGTTTCAGTGAAAAACGCTCTCTCACGGTGCATATAAGAATCCACACAGGGGAAAAACCGTATCAGTGCTCTGAATGTCAGAAATGTTTCATAAACAAATGCAGTCTCACTAAGCATATAAGAATCCACACTGGGGAAAAACCTTATCAGTGCTCTGAATGCCAGAAATGTTTCAGTGACAAAATAAGACTCACTCAACATACAAGAATCCACACTGGGGAAAAACCTTTTCAGTGCTCTGAATGCCAGAAATGTTTCAGTGTAAAAAGCAGTCTCACTATGCATATAAGAATCCACACTGGAGAAAAGCCTTATCAGTGCTCTGAATGCCAAAAATGTTTCAGCCAAAAATCTCATTTCACTGGTCATGTGAAAATCCATACAAGAGAAAAAAAGGTATCAGTGCTCTAAATGTCAGGAAAGATTCAGAGGTAGAGATGGTTACTAGCGCCATAAGAAAACACACCATCAAAATAATCAGTTCTCCGAATGCCAGAAAAGCATACATTTTAAACTCAATCTCACTCTACATGAGCAGACGCACACGGGGAAAAACATTACCAATTTCTGTGAATGCCAGAAATTTCTATTTGATAGGCACAGCCTCACTAACCATAAGCGACTCCATACTGATGAAAAACCTTAAGAGTGCTCTGAATGCCAGAAAAGCTGCAGAAAAAACGCTATTTCACCATGCGAAGCTCCACACTAGAGAAAATCCTTATGCCATAAAAGGTTGAATCTGAAAGACAGTGTTATGCTTTATGAGCGATCTCACTCTGGGGAAAAACCTTATGAGTGCTCGAAATGCAAGCAATGTTTTGGCTACAAATTACTTCTCACTTGACATGAGCGAACTCACACGGGGGAAAAAAGACTTATGTGTATTCTGAATGTCAGATAAGGTTTAGTCTTGAATACAATGTCATTTCACATGAGAGAATTCACACTGGACTAAAGCCTTATACAGGAGGGGAAAGCCAGAAACGTTATACTCAGAAAGGAGATATCACTAAACATGAGAAATGCATCCACACCAGGTGAAAAGTAACGCGTATCTTGAGTTGCAGAAAAGCTTCTAACAGCCTGACTTTACATGAGAGAGCACATATTGTAGTTGCAATAGAATTCATCAAGAAACTCTTGCAGGATATCTTAGGCTGCCTGCATGCAACCTCCAAAGAAATTTCAGGCCTGGAAAATGTTTTCATTGCAACAGAATCCACAATTTGAGTATCTGAAAGTTACAAAACTCTCAAGGTCTTTACTTGACACAGAGAAGTGTTAGTGCTTGCAAAAATCAACTAATTGCCCAAAGGTTTCTGCTCACCCTTGTTTCTTAACATATGCCTTATATCTATTTTTTCATGATAAGATTAAGCTTATGCGGAGTTCCTCAGTGAGGAACTCCGCAAAGTGACAAAAAAACTCTGGCGGTCTACGCGGAGTTCCGCAAGCAGCGGAGTGCGTAAGGGTCATGCAGTGTGTGGTGATTTCATCCCATGTCGGAGGATCATTTGGCCCTTCTCTTCCAGGAAGTTATGGATCTCTTTGTCAAACGCGTCCCTGTGCCAGAAGTAGGTCGGTGTTGCTACTCCCACTACTTCTTGGTACCCAAGAAGGACAAAGGCCTGCATCCTAGCTTAGTCCTCAGGGACATCAACCGCTTTCTCCGAAAGGAGAAGTTCAAGTTGTTAACCTTGGCTCAGGTCTTATCTGCCTTCGACCCTGGAGATTTGATGGTAGCGTTGGGCTTGCAGGACACTTACTTTCACATCCCCGTCTTGCCTGCCCACCGGCAATACCTACGGTTCACGGTGGGCCACACGTATTTTCAGTTTACCACGCTCCCCTTTGACCTTACCAGCCCCTCCCCCGGGTGTTCACGAAAGTGATGGCGGTGGTCGCAGCTCATCTGCGCAGGTCAGAGGTTCCAGTCTTCCCCTTTCTCGACGACTGGCTGTTGAAGGCTTCCACATCCAGACTACGACGGACTTCATGCATTTGCTGGGGTTCTCAGTTAACGTGCTGAAGTCACACCTGATTCCATCCGATAAGCTCCTTTTCATCAGAGCGGTTCTGGACACAGCACAGTTTTGGGTCTATCCTCCCTAGCAGCAAGTCCAGTATATTGGGGCTATGGTGGAGAAGTGTGGCTCACTGGTTAGAGGAGGCAGACCTGGAAGCAGAGGTCAGCCCGGGACCAGGGTTCAATTCCCGGCTCGGCGGGGTCTTGAGTCCTAAAATGTCCATGGACTCGACAATTCTCGCTCCGGTGCCTACTCGATTCACGGGTTCACACTCTGCGACTCTGGGCAATAGCTTGCTTAATCTCCACAACGGCCCCTCGCGGTGGGATGCCTGGCTTTCACCTTGCGGATACCCTGCCAGGGTTATCTCACAGGGGAATCCAGGATGGGTTCCCTAAGCAAGCGCTTAGATACCGCTCGGTGATTTGCGCTATATAAATTCCTGTACATTTACATTTACATATGATACCGATGTTTCAGCCTCCATCCCGGTGTTCGGTGAGAATGACCCTGAGGCTGCTGGGCCTCCTGCATCCTGCTGGTGCATCATGCCAGATTGCATATACGTGCTCTGCAGTGGGATCTGAAGTTTTAGTGGGCGCAGCACCAGGGGAATCTTTCCGATGACGTTCAGATTTCGGAGGTGACTGCAAGTCAGTTGCAGTGGTTGTTCACGAACCAGGATTGGGTCAACAGCAGATCCCTCTACCTTCCCCAACCTGAGTTCACAGTAGTGACGGATGCGTCACTCCTGGGTTGGGGCATCCATATGGGAATGGTGCAGATCAAAGACCTCTGGTCTCTGGCGGAGTCCAGGCACCACATCAACCCTCTGGAGCTCCGGGCGATTCGTCTTGCACTGAAGGCATTCCTTCTTTCTGTCAAAGGAAGAGTGGTGCAGGTGTTCACGGACAACATCACCGCCATGTGGTACTGCAACAAACAGGGCAGGGTGGGGTTGTGGACCGAATTTCAAGAGGCTCTTCGCCTTTGGACATGGCTGGAACATCAGGGCATATCTCTGGTAGTTCAACACTTAACAGGTTCACTGAACGCCAGGACGGACAAACTCAGCCGCCAGTGCATGATGGATCACAAATGGCATCTTCACTCGAAGGTCGTGCTAGGTCTCTTTCAGTAGTGGGGAGAGCCTTGGTTAGATCTATTCGCCACGAAAGAGAACGCTCAATGTCAGCAGTTCTGCGTGTTAGAGTTTCCAAAGCGGCTCTCGCTCGGCTACCCTTTTCGTTGCGAGTGGAGTTGCGGCCTCCTGTACCACTTCTGCCAAGATTGCTGAAGAAGATCAAACGCGATCAGTCCCAAGTCTGGTACCCCGAGCTCTTGAGCTTGGCCATCAATCCTATTGTTAACAGATTTCTGAAGTGCATTACTCATCTCTTTCCTCCTTCTCCTTTCGTAATACCCTAGTGGGAGTTGACCTCACTTATCTTATGTGTGCTCCCTTTGAGCGCCTACATAATTGTCCTCTTCGCCTCCTTAGAAGACTAGTTTTTTGCTTGCCATCACCTCTGCTTGCAGGATGAGTGAGCTTCAGGCTTATCCTCCAGACCTCCCTTTCTTGCTCTCCATCCAAACAAAGTAGTCCTCCGTGTAAGCCCTCTTTTCTGCCCAAAGTGATTGCCTCTTTCCACATAGGTCTGACCATCAGATTACCTACCTTCTTCCCACCTCTGCTGTGTTTTTCTCTGCCAGGTGCACAACATATAGACTGTTCACACACTTTCTGTAGTATGCTTTGTTCTGGGCAGATAAACTCTAATCCCCACTCTACTTCTATCCTCGTGTTAGTGCAGCCCGATGTAAACAGTAATTGTAATGTATTTAGATTTACATAACACTTACTACCCCATACGAACTTTGAAGCGCTTTTTCGACGAGTAGCACACTACTCTAGGATCCAAAAATTATTAGTGGTGAATTAATATAGGGAACTATAAAATGTATATGAGAGCTGGACATGTTGGTCTGTTAGTTGGGTTAAAAAAGATTGTGGGGGGATAGAAGGAAGAAGGTTTTGCATTTATATAGCGCTTGCTACCCCTGATGAAGTGTTGAAGTGCTTTTCGGTGAGTAGCATGCTACTCCAGATCCCAACAAGATGAATAGACAGATCAATTATGGTGGGGAGGTTGTTTTATTGTATACACACAACTGTACACAAATTAATAAAATTCCGTTGTAAAGTTGTATCCAAGAGGCACGTATAGTCTCTGATAATATTGTATACAATACTGATAAGTTTTAAGTTGGCTTGCCATAAAGACTGATGCCCCGTAATGTTGATGCAAAGTCATCTGTGCTGGAGTATCTTAGACTCTTGTTGAATTGTACCATCCACCTTGTAGGTACTGCTATTTGTATCATGTTCACGTTGTAGGCAGACACAAACGCCTAAATTGTGCACTATTTATATTAAGCATAATAAGCAAGTAAGTGAGCAGATGACAGTAAGCACTGTACACGCTGTATTAGGTGCTTAGAAGTAGAGTGACATAGAGGGCAATAAACACTCACTAAATCTTTTTTATTATTATTAACAGTCCTCATAAGACCATACAATTCAATACGATGTACAAATAGCCCATTGGGAAACAGTTCAGGCATCATCTGGGGATTACACATCCGAGAAACACAAGTGTCTTTCATGAATACAAATTGACTACTCCTCCAAGGACTCCACTCTATTATTGACACGGGTGAAAAGGCAAACAAGCAGTCAGGAGGCGCACTGATTGTATACCCCCCACCTGACAGGATGGTGACAGACCCCAACCACCTGCAGGGGAAACGTGCCACCTCACTTAATAGCTGCCTGACGCTTTACTATGTTAGCAGACTGGTGGTTTACAACTGCGCCTACATTGGGGCACCACATGTTTTTTCCAGCATAATCTGGTGTACTCCCCCTGTGTGGGATGATATCACCCACTGAAAACTGCACCGTTGTGTAGTCTGGGACAGTGCACCTTCCATGTAATTCTGAACTGGGCCTTTAAATACGGTACTATTTTGTGTGCCTATTTAATTCAGGTATACAAAGAATGTGGCACTACTTGTATACTAGGGTAGGACAAGGAAGATTGAATTTCTATGGTGGCAGAAATGTTTCTGTCAAAGTGCTTTATGCCCTAAACACTCTCCCGTATCCTGAACATAATAAGATTACGTAGAATACACCTCTGCGTGCCTAATGCTGCCATTTGCATTTCAAGACCAGTGATTAATGGGGCTTTATCAAGGTCAAAGTCATTAGGCGTTCCCGACCTGTCTGATACTTGCATATGGAAAAGATGGGTCATTTGAACCTAAAGATAGATAAACATATTCATAGGTCACGATTTATGTCTGCATCTAATATAAAACTGTAAATTAGGAGAGGTGATAAGTGAGAAGTTAAAGGCAGCCGCTAATCGAGCTGCATTTGTACATAGGCCTTCCTATATTATGATATCTATTCGTGCTTCAGTCTTTAATTGTAATGAATACTTTAAAACCCATGCATGAAGTCATCGTCGAGCTGTTTAGATAATCCACCTGTCTCGCCACCTCTTCCCCACTGCATCCTTAACCAGTGGCCTAGCCAGTGTGCCCTGGGCCCCAATGCAAGAAAGGAAATGTGACCTCTGCCCTTTATTTGGACTGCAGAAAACAGCAATAATCATTGTTCTGTGGGCCCCTCAAGCCTCTGTTTGAACTGTGACAAACAGCAGTTATCAGGGTTCAGTGGGCCTTTAAGGCATCTGGGACCTGGTGCCACTGCACCTGCTGCACCAATGGGAAGCTAAGCCCCTGCCCTTAACAGCTTCTATGTTAGTCCCACTGGAGAACCAAAACAGCCAAGTACTGATCTGGCCATGTATGCAGGCATGCAGCCGCCTCTTCCACTGAAGGGATTTAAGTCGCATGAAAGCAGCATGCGGGAAACAACCATTTTCTGAGGTAAAGTCAACCAACACCTCGTCTGTTCCAACCTGAATCCATTTAAAACCAGGGACGAAAAAACGGTTCATCGTCATCCGTTGCTTATCAGAAGGGTAAAACAGATTCATCTAACATTACAGTGTACCACATAACAAATTGTGATTCTGTTTACAATTTAAAACTAGCATGCATATAGAAAGGGCAGCCTTTGGCCAAAATAGCCACATTCCCTACTCATGCTTTTAAAACATCTTATACAAAAAATGCTAATTACATTGTCATCCGGAAATAGTCGTTAGCACCAACTCATAAGCAAATGCCACTTAGAATTGTCTTTCACTTCAAGCTTTCAAAGGTAAATTGATATAAAAGCAGTATTGAATTTTTTGACGTTGTGTACTCTTACCAAAATTTAGAGCATCAATTTTATATGACACATCATAGAAAAAAGGAGTTCTTTAAATATACTAAACCTCCTGAAACGTTTGATTAACCAGTTATAAAGTCACGTCTAGCTTAGTTAGTTTATAGTCTTTTTTTTATAATAGTAATTATTTCACATTGTTACTGAATCTGCATGGCTAAACACTTAAGGTCCCAAAGGCGAGACCTATTGGCTATGACAATGCTTGTTATTGATTGAGTACATTGAACGGCACAACTTTTGATTAAGTCCTGAAGAATACCGCAAACACCTCTTCGGAGGGTTAATAGACTGAAACATGTTGACCTTTTATTGACTCTAACAGTGCATATATATTTCTCCCACAGTGTCCTGTTTTTAATCCTGGCCCAGGGGCGTACAAATAATGGAAACCCTATACCCTATAGCAAGTTTTAACTTTCACTCTGCTGCCTCCACTACCCTGAGCTCATTATTGTGGTATTTAGTATACCTTTCTTTACAACAAAACATGCCTGAACTCCTCCCTCTCAGTGAGGGGGTTGTATCACTGTGCAAGGAGATTCCCAATAAAGAAGCATGCCAACTATGGTGGGTGAGGGAAATCGTCCATTTAAAGGGATATTTCATTTTAGCTAGGTCTTCATTTGAAACAGTAATCGTCAGAGACCCAAAGGTTTCTTGATTGTGGTAGAAATGCATTTTTACCCCTTCATTGTACGTTTAAGCACAGACCATTGCATGAAATGTTGTGATCTATGTAGGGAAAATACTCTGTGCACTGACAAAATGTGTTACAATAACAGAAAGTTGATAATCGCATTTAATAACTTCTCAAACCTGGATTTATCTAGAAGAGAAGTCTGTTCATTCTAGCAGATTTTTGATACCACAAGGTATAAGAAATTAGGGGATCTTTATCCGATATCTTTATCAGTAAAGTATCTGAAATTATTGACCATAAACTTTTCCAAGTATTATTTCTAAAGATTAAGGAAGTTCTATTTTGGTCTTTTCTAAACTAACCCCAGTGCGTAGGACTACAATAACCACCTCTCACAAATCAATATTGTGCTTGTTTTAGTGAGAAAGCTAAATGATCTAGGAGCAACCAGGAAATGGCGCCAGGCTTCTTAGGAAGCTTCAAGTTAGAGAGTGAAAACACTTTTTAGAATGCTCCAAAAATTGTGAGAAAGATATTTCAATATGTTTGACAAAAAGAATAGGGATATTTCATTACAATATTGAAATGGGAACTAACAGGAACAAATATTTACATGACATTACAAAAATATTAGAGACTAAATCTCAGCAATATAGGAAATACTGAGGCTCATGTACTAATAATCCATTTGGTAAAAAGTGGTTGCTTGTAGAGTCAGCACACTACTTTGTCTGTGATAGCTTTTAAATAAAGGCATTTTTTAATGCACCCTATTTTACTTTCAGATTCACAAATGTCCCCTTGGGCTACTACCTCCTGTTACTGTTTTTCAGTCCACATATGGTTTCAAAGCTCAATACATACCTTAACAATGTATTAAATATTCAGAAGGGAAACCATTAACATTCCCCTTCCAAATTCTGAATTGTTAAATGGGCTTAGTACATTTCAAAAAGGGGTTTAGCATTTGCAAACTCTGTGAACTACTGAACCAGTAGATTTTTTTAACAATAAAACATGAGGCAATTTGTCTCAATTCCCTCCAAATTAAGTTTTCTAATATTGTTAGTTGAATGATAACTGGTGCATGTACTTATTTAGTGTTAGTGTTGCTTCAGATCAAATAAAAACCATCACACATAACTCTTACACAATACTTAAAGACAGAATTTCTGACATCCAGCGTTAATGTTTTGTTAAATATATTTGTAAATGTTGTCACTTAAACAGGAAAGCAGCTAAAGCAGTCTCTGGACATAAAATAGTATGTAATCATGATCTTTAGATGCATTTTCTGAGTTTCAGGAACAATGTGTGTCTCTGGGTTTACTCTAAACCACTATAATAAACATATTCAATGCTTTTAGATTTGATCTGTTTGTACTGGTTTCCATTGCAGACAATAATCTAGATTTACACCAAGGATCAATTCCATCCATGGCTTTTAAAATCTATTTATCATTGATCTTTTTTAGTGTTATCGCAACTAAAACTGTAATAGAACTGATCTGAGAGATGGACCTTCAAGTTTTATGCTCAGTCAATTTATTGAACAAACTATGGAGTTAAAATCTGAATAGATTAGATACACAAGCATTGTCTGACCACTGTATTTTAAATCAATACATTACTTATCAGCACATTTTCTCTAAGTACAATTCAGTCATCTTCTATTTTTCACAGAGCTCTTGCTGGTCTGTTAGAACTCTTTCAAAAATATGACATTTAAATGTCCCAAAAATCAGGAATTCTAGTTTCAAGCCTGGTCAAACCTTAATGAATGCTACACCAAAAGATGCCCTTCTGTTCCTACATTTTATTGTGCATCATGATTCAGAAATGGCATGTTTTTGCTTTCGGAAGTAAAATTCTAAACATATTTATTGTTGTTGCCAGCCGAAACATTATCACTAATTGGGAAGATAACAACAAGTGGTCTTGTGATGCTTGCTGGAATGGGAAGTGTTTAATCAAAAAGTGGATGGAATTCAAGTTTAGGAGACAATTTTACTAAAGTGTATGGATTTTGTATATATTTCAAATTGTTGATCTCCAAAAAGGCCTAAATCAATAAATTGAATTGAAATTCAAGTTTATCATTTGAATCCTATTGTTGGAAAAGATGTGATTTTGAACCCCATGAGGCGGTTCCTTTCCAGAAAGCATTCAGGTTGTAATCATGACTCAAATAATGCTGAGGAGGTTAAAGTATTCAAATTGAATTCAAATTACATATGAAATGTTCAATGTTCAATATATTTCTCTTAGTATTTTAATGTGAGGACTTTATTGTTTAAGGAAAATAATTAGTATTTGTTTTTCTATATGTAGGAAGCATTACATTAATGAAATCACTGTATCCTACCTTCTTTGTTTCCTTTCCTGTTCTTTATGGACTTTCTATTGTTGAACTTTAAAGATTGCCCGAAATTAGGAATTGTGCTCTACATAACTTTGCTGTGTTACAGTATGTTGATTTTTATGTACAACTATCGTCTCTTATGTGTATGGCAACTGATGTTCTGTTTTGCTTTAATAATCAGCTTATGTTTATTAGGTTTTATTATTCAATAAAATGTTTCAAACACAACAAATGGTAGTTGATATGTATTTACAACTGCAGCATTTTTATTGTATGGGCTCTTTCAAAGGGGCCAAAGATATGGTATGCGGGTTGACGGAGTACCACATTGGCATCAGCAGGGAGAGGTTTGGGCAGGTGATTGGGGATACATGTAAACTTGGAAGTAGGGGGAACAACGCATATACATTGTGTGGACTGTGACTCCTGAAGTTATTGTGAGGGATACCATGCTACCCTGTAAATGAATCCCCTAGTGATTATTAGCAACAAACTTTATTCGGTTTTATAAAAGAAAACCCTAAAAGTCATACATAAAATGATAAAACATTTTCCAAGTTACAGATTGACAAATATAATATGTCCAAGTTAATCAGAACACAAGATAAAAATTCATGAATTACAGTACAGAAGTTAATCGCAGTTTGACCTGAACAGTGACCCGTAAAAAGTTAAGCGTATGCAAAACAGTGTCTTTAGAGAGGAGTTGTAAAAAGTTAAGAGCTGGTCTCACCCTCCTAAACCCCGCTTTTTTGAGAATGGGAATAATAAATAACTTTATGAAAGACAGCATTAAAATTACAAAACATTAAAAAAGTGCATCATGTCCTGAGGAGACTCACTGTTGCAGCCACAGGGCATGAGGCACGAGGCCTCTGTGGAAGCCGCAAGGGTGTGCCAAGAGGTAATGGAAGAAGTTGAGCCGAAACTGGGTGAATAGAAAAAGATCATGGATGCTTTTAAGCCCTAGGAAATAAGGTTCGATGGTTGGTACAGTTTTGAACACAATGGGCCACATGCATCAATGTAGGATTTTGCATTTCCTAAATTGCGAAAATTAAGGAATCGCAATTTAGGAATTGCAAAATCCTATGCATCAAGAAATCCTAAAAGTTTTTAGGATTTCTTAATTTTCGGTATTTGCGATTCCTTAATTGCGAATCGCAATTAAGGAATGGCATTACATTGATTCCTATGGGCCTAGAGGCCCATAGGAATCAATGCCGTTTTGCACTTTTTTTTTGGCGAATCCCATTTGTTTGATGCATTGCAAGGGTGCAGAGGGGGGTCCAAAGGACCCCCCCCCCCTGCACCCCTGAAATGTATTTTAAAGTGCATGTTTCACACACACATGTCCTAAGGACATGTGTGTCTGTAACATGAAAGTTTAAAAAATGCAATTTTGAGCATTTTCATAACTTTTCGCAAATTACCACGAGGTTCAGCCTCGTGGTAATTTGCACCCCCTAATTGCTAATTCGCACTTTGAAAAAAAATCATGCATTGCTTTTAAGGAATCGCAAATTTGCGATTCCTTAAAAGCAATCGCATTTTTGGAAATCACTAAAAATAGCGATTTTCACAAAAATGTATGATGCATCCCAAAAACTTATTTAGGAATCGCAAACGGCCGAATTTACAGATTCGCACCGTTTGCACTTCCTAAATAGGTTGATGCATGTGGCCCAATGTACTTACGCACACTAGGCTTACACAGCTAATTTCCCTTTCTATCACAGCAGCTCATTCTTTAAAAAACATTCTTTGACCAGAGAAAGGTCTCTCTTACAAATGCGCTCAGGGTTAGCAAATAGTTCCTACCTACCCTGGAGAGGCCAACTCTTATATACTGGAGCCATCGGATGCTTGAGACATGGTCAAGTGAAAGGCATTCCCGTAGGATGTCTTTGCTAAGTGTATTTTCTTAATTAGCCCAAATATTAAGCCACAAAGCTAGGGGATGGAAAACCAGTAAATCTGAGAGGAAAGGCATCCCCAACTCTACGTGCACAACATAAAACGGGGTGCTTTGTGGGACAGAAAGGGCCCATCGCAGGAAAGAGTTTTTAGCATTTTGCACTGCCCCTACCCCAATGTGGCCCCATATCTCACTCCCATAACTAACCTTTGAGATATATTTGTCTTCATATGTATTCAAAAGAGCCCTTACTGGCTTCCCTCCCACTCTGCTGGCAAAGTTAAAAACAGCTGAAAAAGCTTGCACTAGATCACCTTTCTTCCAAGTAAACAAAGGGCACCAACTCAAGGAATCGTCAAACACAACTCCCAAATAGGAGAAAACATTGGTCTTCGGTATTGACGAAAGTCCGAATTTAAAAGTGAACTGCTTAACTTTACGAGGTCCCACCTGCATAATGAACGACTTGAATGATTTAACGAAAGGTTCAAGTCATTCATAAAAAGGGCAAAAGAATTCAGAAGAAGTTGTAGGCCCCTAGCTGCCTTCGCCCAAGGACTGCATCGTCTGCGTATAGGAGGACTGGCAGGCTACGCTTGCCAACCTGAGGACAATCAGCAATGGTGGCCAAAAGGGTCTTCTCTAAGGAGTTAATATAGAGGTTAAAAAGAAAGGGTGCTAAAATGCACCCCTGACACACCCCTTTCTTGATGTCAAGCTGACTGGACACTTTCAGATCCTTTGAATAGCAGACAACCGCGGTTGAATCACGGTGAAGATCCAGCAGAAATAAAATTATGTTACTGTCTATGCCAATGGAGGACATCAGCTGCCACAGCTTGGACCTATTGACACAGTCGAATGCTGAGGACAGGTCCATGAAGGCTAGGTATATGAGGCTGGAACGAGCCACAATGTATTTGTTGAGAACCATGTACAGGTTTAAAACACTGTTCCACGGTGGAACTACCTGGGCGAAAGCCTTTTCGGATATCGGATAAAAAGTTGTTTTCATCAACCCAAGATACAAGTGTGTCAAGTACCATGTGGCCCATCACCTTCACCACAGAGTCCAGAAGAGAAATGAACCTATAACAATATGTACTGTACCGATATCCCTTTTTAAAATACCGGGACAATAATCGATAAAGCCCAAGAATCTGGGCGGCAACCTGGACTGCAGCATTGATAACAGCTGTGAGGACAGGCACCCAGGTTTCTACGTGGGCGATGTAGAGATATGGCGGGATCCCATCTGGCACGGGGGCCTTGTTTTTAAACAGACCCAGAATACCAGCTCTTACCTCTTGGTTGGTAAAAATAAGTTCCGACTTGCCTTCCACCCTTTCCTGCCCCTCAGTTGGCGGGGTATCCGACTGGAAGATACCCTCGAAATGATGTACTCAATTGTCCTCAGTGATATGGGCTTCCAGTAATTTAGCATTATTTCCAGACAGAAATGGGCTGTTAATAATGCACCAGAACTTTGAGCTATTACTCAGTGTACTCCAGGCCTCCATCTTCAGGGCCGTCTCGCGAGTTGCTAGAGCAGCCTTATATGCTCTTCGTGACCTTTGAGCGCCATCCTATCTCGGGCCTTAACACCCAAGGCCTTGCTCAGGTTCCTGGAAGCCTGGGAGCATGCCGAACCATCGCTGACCTGGTGCTTACAGCCCCCACCCTTATGACAGTAGACATGGATACAAATGCACCCCGACAAGATGACAACCTATTAGGCAGATTCACAAAAGTCTTAACAAAATATAGAGTTTGTTCTTTGAAACCATGGTCGATCATTGTATTGATGTGTCCTGTGTGTTTTTTTGTATTTTTTACCTGAGTTTTGGTGCTTTTTCGCTAGCATGTCATCATATATTTGACTACACGCTTCACAGTGACCCAAGTACTCTGAACTCACACCGCAAGTATCAATTTGTTGCTAGCAGACTCTTTTACAAATACATTTGTCCTGCTTTTATAAGTATAGTTTGTTTCACAGTTGTTTCATTTTTGACATGCCTGATCCCCCAGTTTCAGAATCCCAATCACAACAGGAGCTACTATATTACCAGACTAACAGTGGTGCTTTTCTGCTCCTATCACTGGTTATTTCAGCAGGGTTACAGATATTAAATAAGATAGATAGATATTGGACTGCAGCCAGACTGCACAGCTCTCCAGCCCCATTTCTAAAGTGCACCTGGGAGGCCTGCTTAATATTCAAGTCCATATCCCTGTGCATGTTGAATAACGCAGTCTTGCTTTTCTAATTTGTGCCCTAGTTTGGTTATGTTTCATCGTGCACTAGAGGAGCAGAATGAAAATCTGGACAGGACCATAACCTGGTACTAAGGACTACATTTGCACTTAGTACTTGGAAACTTGCTGACTCTGTTGAGGATCTGAAACTCCCGCCATCCCACAAAGCAAGCCAAGAACATCAAAGCGACCAGCCGCTTTGAGTCCATTTGCCACCATCCACTTCACGCGCTCCGCAGGTCATAAACAGGACCATCTGCTCGTGAATCGGGATGCTGGCATGGTTACCCAGCCCCCCTCCCAGCGCTGCCTTTCCTCTGCCGGCTACTTTTCACCCTTTTCTTTTAGTGCTGACCTGCTGCCATATGCCAATCCGGGTTAAAGGTTTGTGATTAGGCGCTGTGAAATGATATTTAATCAGCTTTATTTACTTAAGTAACACACGTTTTTCTCTGCCCCTTCCCCTCTCTGTGCCTGCTCGCTCTCTCGCCTCTATTTCTCTCCCTCTCTCCTACTTCCTCGTGCCCTGTTTCCCCACCTTCTTTCTCGATTGGCCCCTCCTCCCTTCTGTTCCTTTCATTTTTTTTCTACCTCCCTTTGTCCCTCTCATCCTCTCTCAACCTCATATTTCTCTAAACGTCTCCCCTCGTCCCTGTTTCTCTATCTTGTCACTCTACTCTCTTTCTATCCTTTCCCTCACTTTATTCGTGCATTTGTTTCTCCTCTGTCCACACTGCCTTCCCTTATCTGTTTTCTCTGCTCCTATTTCATTTCTCGCTTCTCCCGCCCCTGCTCTCCCTCCCTCTACCTGCCCCTTTCTGTTGCAGAAGAGGACACATCGTCCTTCCAGGTGAGATGCTGACCGATACCCAGAGTGTGTCTGCAGTGCCTGACCCCTGACCCGCTGTTCCTGGATGGAAGCTTCCAGTCCCGCGCCTGTATATGTTCCACGGTTCTGCTCTGATTTTACATGTGATAAGAGTTTCCCAGTTCACAAGCGAAGGAGGGTGGTGCTACTGCTGGCACACACTACTGTCCCGTCTCGTAGCTGGCTCTCAGGGGCAGGTGCACTTTCCACTTCCACAATAAAAGCTTCACTGTGACCTTACAATTATTGTCCCCCATTCACCAAACTGCTGGTGGTGGCAGATGTGATATTACGCACCCTTTGACCTTTTCTGAAATCAGTGGGATCCATCCTGCCACAGCATCACTCAACGCCACAGCATCACTCAATGCCACAGCATCACTCAATGCCACAGCATCACTCAGCGCCACAGAATCACTCAGCACCACTGAATGCCACAGCACCCCTCAATGCCACAGCACCACTCATCGCCACAGAACCACTCAACACCACAGCACCACTCAACACCACAGCACCACCCAACGCCACAGCATCACTCAATGCCACAGCATCACTCAGCGCCACAGAATCACTCAGCACCACTGAATGCCACAGCACCCCTCAATGCCACAGCACCACTCAATGCCACAGCACCACTCAATGCCACAGCACCACTCAACAGCACCACTCAACGCCACAGCACAACTCAGTGCACAGCATCCCTCAACGCCAAAGCATCACTGAATGCCACAGCATTACTCAATGCCACAGCATCACTTAATGCCACAGCATCACTCAACGCCACAGCATCACTCAGCACCACTCAACGCCACAGCATCACTCAGCACCACTCAACGCCACAGCATCACTCAGCACCACTGAACGCCACAGCATCACTCAGCCCAACTGAACGCCACAGCATCACTCAGCACCACTGAAGGCCACAGCATCACTCAGCACCACTGAAGGCCACAGCATCACTCAGCACCACTGAACGCCACAGCATCACTCTGTGCAACCATTCAATAACAACTGGTTCTAATATGTTCTCTCAATGCTTCAAGCTTTATTACATGTGTCACAAAAAGATGTTAATATTTCACTTCTGTTCTTGGATTTTCATCACAATAAAATACACTGAACATAATCTTCCCAAAAGTTATTTACACAAGTTTAAGGTATCGCCATTATAAATTACAATACCTGTTATTTAAGTATTAATTATTTAAAAAAATAAAAGCCATTGTTATTTGTAATATTAATACATCTAAGTCATGTAAATACAACAAATATTGCATTACAAATGCTATAAGTGTCACGTTTGCGAAAGTTTAAACTATTGGCATTGTAAATGACAAAGCTATTAATTTCACTATTTTCAAAACCAACACATAAATAAAAAAAATGTCATTTACAATACCACTAGCTCAAACTTTCCTAATGCGAGACCTATTGCATTGCAAATGCTTGTTTTAAATATAACTTGTAATAGAAAAATATTTTTAAACCGATGTGTTATATCTATTTTGTGGCGCAATACATAATGGCCTTGTTTAAGCAAAGGGATTATTTGGGTGAGCAGTATTTGATGCTGTCTTTGGAAATCAATGTGCAGTTGTTGTTTATTGCCACCATTGTGAAACTGATGCTTTTGGGGAACACTGGGCTATTGATATATTGTGCGATCAGTGTACATTGAGGCTGTTCTGTATGCATACAGTGCATTGATTGAGGCCACAACAGCTGGAAAGGCTTGGGATGAATGACTCAGTCCATCTAAGTTGTTCAAACGTAAGAGCGGGCGTGCTGGTGTTTCGTGCTAAGGCGGGTACTGTGTGTGATTGTTTGCAGGATTCTGATTACAGTCTTCAGCGGTTTGTAGAAAATGAATCTCTGGCTGTTTTGTGTCCATTGAAAATGTCCTTTGTATAATGTGCTACAGGTGGTTTGATTGAAGTTTTTTTGAAGTTTCCAGTTACTATGCTATTCAGATGTATGCCACACTAGGCCTGGTGAAGCCCCCTCCCCCTGAGTGCTTCCAATGGCTCTGCAGGGCAAGGTGTGGCCACAGCTTCTAGCTGGGTTACACCACTAAAAGGGCTAAAAGAAAATCCAAAGTAAAGCCCTCTGCATTGAAAAGCTGCACTGATAAATGGACCTTACGCCGGGCATGGCAGGTAGTCACTAAATCCCAAATTAAAGGTCACTCAGGAAGGCTACTGTCATCTTAGCTGAGCTAGACTTACAACTCCAAGGTTCTTAACTAATGCGAAGGCGGTTGGTGGCAGTCAATTTCCTTGAGGCAATACGATAACAAGCATTAAAAATGCAATAGGTTTCGCCTTTTATTAAGTTAAAGCCATTTGCTTTGCTAATGGTATTGTATAGCAAAGCAAGTAGCTTTAAGTTAATTAAAGGCGAGACCTATTGCATTTTTAATGATTGTTTGGTAGGCTGTAGGTTCCTAGATCCGTCCCCAAAGCTGTTCCGCGGTGCCAGGCAGCAGCAGAGGCCTCGATGGGCAGAGCACACAGCTCCTGGGCTTGGCTCCCTCACGCCTCCCCCTTATCAGTTGACTCAAGTATTTAAGACCTGGCAATGAAGGGCCTCTCTCTCCCAAGAAAGCCGGTTTAAAAAGCCAAACTGCGCAGCAATGACATAGGGCTAGCTGAGAGGAGGGATGGGGCTTCCTCTTAATTGTGGCCTTTGGAAACCCACTTCCTCCAACCCCTCAGAGCAGATAATCAGGTAGAGTCAGCCCTGCGAGAGTCAGATATGAGGAGGGTGGTTCACCACTCAACAGCGTCACTGAGGCGCCGGAGAGAAGGTTCTCTAGGCACTAGTAGGCACTGCTGCACACCCCGTGTTTTGGCGAGTAAAGCAGCAAGCAGTGTCCGTGGCCAGCAGTTTTAGTGTTTGTGTACTGTAAACACTGTTCTCGAGATTCGCTTATTACGCTAACAAGCAGAAGCTTCACCATTTCACTCTGCTCTCCCACACGGAACAGCAGCCGGTCAGGCAACAGTAGCACAAGCTTCACACACACACACACACACACACACACACACAACTGGCAGGCACCCTCTGGCAGAAGCAGTGCTGCACATACATGTGCTTTCACAAACATACAGAAACACACACCCACATCAGTATCAGAAAAAGCTTCACTCGCTCTCTCGCTCACTTACATATGACATGTACAGTCGGGCAACAACAGCACAAGCTTTACACACATAGCAGGTACAGTACAGCAGCTCATGCTTCATACACACTACATGTACACACAATCACAATTACATATACACATTATAAAAGGTACAGTTGTGCACGCAAGTCGGTCAGTTTAAGGAGGCAGTTCCTAGAACTTTTTTTAATTTGTGACTCCATGTCTAATTGCATGTAAAATAATTTTGTATTAAAGTGCACTCTTTTTAAACATTTTCACAGAGGGGACAACCCCCAAATCCCCTTTTGTTGACCAGGTTTGCTTGCTTTGCTTGGTTCTGATGTAACACTCAGCCCCAACTTTTACGCCCCACTATTTTCAAAAGTCACAAACCGCCACTACAATACACCCCATTATGTTTAGGAATATGTGGTTGGTACGGCCATCAGTGGCAAAACTAATTTAAAACCTGATACTTTAGAAATCTCTTCCAATGATACACATCCAAACACAGCCCATGGATAGAAATCCAAGGGCCTTCAAAAAAGAATGACATTAATAAGAACGTATTAAGGTGCAATTGTAAAGCTAGAAAATGTTAGATAGATGCTGTTAAGATAACGTATGGTGCAAATAGACAACCAGAATGCGAGCAATGCGCGTGGCTGGCATTACAATGGCCAGGCCAGAAGCTGATTCTGATCCTGTGGATCACGCACATGCACGTTCTTTCCTGGCGTGTAGGGACCAGAAAGAGCAAAGTCCTATGAACACTCTAGAAAGCTTAAGACAAACCTCAAGGTGACTGTCTAGATGACTCCCCCCTGCACCCCACTCAAGAAGTGCTGAGGATGCAGCTCTGTCCCCTTCAGCTTTGACATATGACCTGTGCCTCATTGTCACTGATCTGGTGTTTAAAACTCCATGGTATTTTCCTCTGTTTACTTTCCTGTGTACCACTCTGTGGATTTAAAAAACTGCAAATACATGAGTTAAATAAATAAATAAGCTGCCCAGTTTATTTGCAAAACTGACCGATATGCTCATATATTCATTGAAATACAGATATATTCATTAAAATACAGATATATTCATTGAAATACAGATATATTCATTGAACTACATATAATTAATTGAAATACAGATATATTAATTGAAATACAGATATATTCATTGTAATACAGACTGTCACTTCCAGGTGTCACCTTTCTGTAAATACTCTTACGTCCTTTACGTGACCATTTTGCCTCCAACGCGAGTGGTCGCTCCCCTCTCTTCCTCCCTCACCCTTCACCTGTGGTATCGTAGCGCTGACCTCTGCATCTGCCTTTCAGCTAGCGCGCACGTTTGTTTAAATATCATCATAGCGCTTTGGCTGACTGTAGCGCTGACCTCTGCATCTGCCTTTCAGCTAGCGCGCACGTTTGTTTAAATATCATCATAGCGCTTTGGCTGACTGTAGCGCTGACCTCTGCATCTGCCTTTCAGCTAGCGCGCACGTTTGTTTAAATATCATCATAGCGCTTTGGCTGACTGTAGCGCTGACCTCTGCATCTGCCTTTCAGCTAGTGCGCACGTTTGTTTAAATATTATCATAGCGCTTTGGCTGACTGTGCACTGTTTTATATTTGCTGTGCATTACCTGTGATAATATTGGCTGCTCATCATCTGTGATTGCATTGGCTGTGTTTAAATCGAGACTGCGTCACTATTTGCCCTGTCTCCGCGCTCGAACCCGCTCCCACCACAACAGTATCTGTAACATATTTTGGACCTCATAGCGCCCCATTGCTCCTTGTTGTTGTTGTTGCAGCCATTTTCCTGGTTGACCCGAGCCCTCCCTTGACCTCGCTCCCGCCTCCCAGCTGCCCCTCCCACCCTCCGCCCCCCTCCACCTCTCCACTTATGACAGATGCATCAACGTGCAGCGCCCACGCGCTGCGACCGCGCCAAAGGTAAGCCCGTCTACGCCCGTCCGCGCCTGGACCGCGCCCAGCGCCAGACCCCCTGGTTCCCGTAATGCCCAGCCCACTCGCATCACTTACGATGCCACCACCCTCCTAGCCCTTAACCCCGGCCGTTCCCCCAACTGCGTCCAAGCCGCTCCTGGACACACCCATGGACCCTTCTCTTGCAACTCCTGCAAGTTCGACGGCACCAAAACCAACCCCTCATCCACCAACACCAAACAGAGATCCGAAACCAACCACCTACAATGCATCCTGCTCAACACCCGCTCGGTCCACAGACACGCCATCGACCTCTGGAATCTACTAGACACCATCTCACCGGACGTCGCCTTCCTAACAGAAACATGGATGAACGCCTCTTCAGCCCCAGACATCACCATTGCCATCCCGGAAGGATACAAGATCATCCGTAAGGACCGCGTCAAGCAAACAGGAGGAGGCATCGCTATCGTCCATAAGAACTCCATCCGCATCTCAACCAGCTCAGACGTCAACCTTGCCAGCGCCGAACACCTCCACTTCCAGATCCACACCGACCCCAAGACCACACTCAGAGGCACCCTCCTCTACCGGCCTCCAGGACCCCGTGCACAATTCAGTGACGACATCACTGACTTTATCACCCCACACACCCTCCCCTCCGAGGACTACATTCTATTGGGAGACCTCAATTTTCACCTGGAAAAGAGCAATGACAGCAGCACCACCACCCTTCTGGACAATCTCGCCAACCTCGGACTCAAACAACTTGTCACTACCCCCACCCACATTGCAGGTCATACACTCGACCCCATCTTCACCTCCAGCAAACATGTCTCATTCAGTCACACCACAGCTCTTCATTGGACGGACCACAGCTGCGTTCACTTTATCTACAATAAGACCACAATCCACAACCATCCTCAACCCACCCTGCGAAGAAACTGGAACAAAATCACCATCGACCAGATCTCCTCATCGCTTCTTCTAAACCCCCCCGCCCACTCCTCAAACCCCGACCAAGCAGCCACTAACCTCACCCAATGGCTATCCAACAGCGCCGACATCCTAGCACCGCTGAAAAAACGTCAAATCAAACTAGGCTGCAAAAACGCCCCTTGGTTCAACGATGATCTTAAGAAATCGAAGAAACTCTGTCGCTCCCTCAAGAAGGCCTGGAAAAAAGACCCAAACACCAGCACCAAGGACGCCTTCAAAAACGCCACCCGCATACACCACCAACTAATCCGGTCTGCCAAGAAAGCCGCATTCAAAGACCGACTAGATAACAACGCCCACAACAGCAAGGAATTATTCAACATCGTCAAAGAATTTACCAACCCATCAGCCAACTCCAACGACATCACCCCCTCCCAAGCCCTCTGCGACTCCCTAGCTTCCTTCTTCCACAACAAAATCGCAGACATCCACAACAGCTTTGACAACCGACCCGGAGACCAACCCACCCAACCTTCTGCAGGACCCTCACCCCCCTTGAACATCCTTAATGACTGGAACCCAATCTCCACTGAGGACACCATCCACCTGATGAACTCCATCCACTCAGGTTCCCCAACTGACCCATGCCCTCACCACATCTTCAACAAAGCAGACTCCATCATAGCACCACACCTCCGAGATGTCATCAACTGCTCCCTCAACTCCTCCACCTTCCCGGAAAGCTGGAAACACGCAGAACTCAGCGCCCTTCTGAAAAAACCCACAGCTGACCCCACCGAACTCAAAAACTACCGCCCCATCTCGCTTCTCCCATTCCCGGCCAAAGTCATCGAGAAAGCTGTCAACAACCAGTTCGCCACCTTCCTTGAAACCAACAAATCCCTCGACTCCTCACAGTCCGGCTTCCGAGCCAAACACAGCACTGAGACCGCACTTATTGCAGCAACAGACGACATTCGAACTCTACTGGACAATGGAGACACAGTCGCCCTCATCCTCCTCGACCTCTCCGCTGCCTTCGACACAGTCTGTCATAGCACCCTTCTACAGCGCCTCAGAAACGTCGGAATCCAAGGAAAAGCACTGGAATGGATCACCTCGTTCCTCACCGGAAGAACCCAGAGAGTCCGCCTCCCACCATTCAAGTCAGAGGCCTCTGAAGTCATCTGCGGCGTGCCACAAGGATCGTCACTCAGCCCCACCCTCTTCAACGTCTACATGAGCCCCCTGGCGGCCATCGCTCGCCAACACAATCTCAACATCATCTCCTACGCTGACGACACTCAACTGATCCTCTCACTCACCAAAGACCCTAACACCGCCAAAACCAACTTACACGAAGGAATGAAAGAAGTAGCCGAGTGGATGAAGCACAGCCGTCTGAAACTGAACTCAGACAAAACAGAAGTCCTCATCTTAGGCACCTCCCCCTCCGCCTGGGATGACTCTTGGTGGCCAGAGGCCCTTGGAAAAGCACCCATCCCGACGGACCACGCACGGAACCTGGGTGTCATCCTGGACTCCTCACTCTCGATGACCAGACAAGTCAACGCCGTTTCATCATCTTGCTTCAACATTCTTCGCATGCTCAAAAAAACATTTCGCTGGATCCCCACCGAAACTAGAAAAACGGTCACCCACGCACTGGTCACGAGCCGCCTGGACTACGGAAACACCCTATACGCCGGTACCATCGCAAAACTCCAGAAAAAACTCCAACGCATCCAGAACGCTTCAGCCAGGCTCATACTAGACATCCCGCGTAAAGAACACATCTCTGGTCACCTGAAAAACCTCCACTGGCTCCCCGTAAATAAGAGGATTACTTTCCGCCTCCTAACCCACGCACACAAAGCACTTTACGAACTTGGACCCGAATGCCTCAACACACGACTGTCCTTCTACAGCCCCTCCCGTCAGCTACGATCCTCCAACCAAGCCCTTGCCACTGTACCTCGCATCAACAAAACCACCATGGGAGGTAGATCCTTCTCCTACCTAGCAGCTAAAACCTGGAACTCACTTCCCACTCACCTTCGCCTTTCTCAGAACCACCTAGAATTCAGAAAGCAACTTAAAACTTGGATATTCGACAAGTAATTCCCCACCCTTCCTCAAGCGCCTTGAGACCCTATGGGTATGTAGCGCGCTATATAAATCTCTTGACTTGACTTGACTTGACTTTACATCAGTGTTTGGAAGATGCTCATCTGAAGTGAAGCTATAAATACTTTTCCACAGCAGCAGCCAAGTGTGAGGCCCTGTACTTGAACTGTCTGGTGCTTAAAAACATTCATGTCTGTGACATCTGAAATCCCAGGTTTTTACAGGTATAAATGCTTGTTTGTGTGAAATGTATTCACTGCTGGTACCTGGAAGCGGCGGTTCCGTCAGCGGCCAGCAGAGGGCACTCCTTGTCTGCTGATGAATCTCACTGAGCTGCACATTGGATGAAAAGGAGAAGGGTTTCCTTTTCCGGGTCAGCGGCGGCAGAGACAGCACCAGCAGCGGTGGTGACATCACTTCCGGCCTCTCATGGTCTGTCCAGTCTGCTGCAGAGGAGAAAGGAGCCCTGTCTAGTGGGCGGTTACGTCCATCTACAGACCCACACAGACCCCTCCCTCAGACCCCAGACCTGCCCGTCCCCCCAGACCCCAGATCTGCACCTCCCCCATACCCCAGATCTGCCCCGGCGCCCCCCCCAGACCCCAGATCAGCCCCGGCTCCCCCTTCAGACTGCCCCCTCAGACCCCAGATCTTCCCGCCTCCCCCCCTTGGCACCCCAGGAGGAGAAAAGAGCCTGGACATGTCTGCACGGGTCTCTGCTCAGGTAGGAGATTGTCAGCACCTTCTGCCGTGTTTGTAGAAATGGACTGAATAATCCTGGAGGGAATCTCTCCAGGAGCCGGGCTGAGCTGGGCTCTTCTATCCGGGGCCCCTGTGGCTGAGCTGGGCTCTTCTATCCGGGGCCCCTGGGGCTAAGCTGGGGTCTTCTATCTGGGGCCCCTGGGCCTGAGCTGGGCTCTTCTATCTGGGGCCCCTAGGACTGAGCTGGGCTCTTCTATCCGGTGGCCTCTGGGGCTGAGCTGGGCTCTTCTATCCAGGAGCCCTGGGGCTGAGCTGGGCTCTTTTATCCGGGGACCCTGGGGCTGAGCTGAGCTCTTCTATCTGGGATCCTCCGGGTGAGTAGTGCGCTTTATAAATCCTTGATTGATTGATTGATTGATTATCTGGGGGCCCCTGGGCTGGGCTGGGCTCTTCCATCCGGGGGCCCCTGGGCTGAGCTCTTTTAAAACCACATCTCGCCTGTGCTTTACCGCACTTTTATAAGTGTGCCTTAGTACTCTAATGAGGTTAGGATCTCTAGGGGAAGCTGATAGGGCAGCTCTGAGTTCTCTGTTAGCCCTGGAGCAAATGTTATCAAACCACCTAGGGTCGGGTAGAGGTGTAGCTGCGGGTCTGGTGATTAGTTCTTTAATACCTGCGCATAGTAAGAGAAAAGCAGAGACTGCCTCTGGGTTAGGGTTAGCCAGTGTGAGACAAGTCTCACAGAGTGATGGATAGTTTTATACCATCTTTTGGAACACCTTCCTGCAGTCCAATGCTTTCCATTTAACTCTTAGGTTATCAGTGGAAATGTCTAAATTGCCAGCCCCTGGCTCCTTTCTAGTTTTGGGTCTCGGGGCTGCCCAGAAAGAGACTAAGATGGGATTGCGATCCCCAAAAGTCGATGCCCTAACCTCTGCCCAAACCAGATGATCTTCTAATGGCGCAGATATAAAAACATAGTCTATAGTTGAGGCTCGACCAAAACCTCTATAAGTTGGTGTTGAATTTTCCCCATTATTTACAGAAACAATATCCATAACATTTAAAAGGCTGCTATTTGATAGGTGGTTTATTAATTTGTGTCGTCTCTTACATGGATTAACTGAGATGTGCTGGGTGGGACTCGCAGTATTTCCCACTGCTATCTTCGCATTAAAGTCACCTCCCAAACATATCCCTACCGGTTCATGCTTTCCCAGTAGATTAGCCATGTCCAAAATAAAGTTAAAAAGATTAACAAAATTAACGTTAGGTGTGGTTAAGAAGTCCTTATTATAAAAATTAATAAAACAAATAGAAACCCCCCCGTGTATAAATCAGTACTTGAAAGTTAGCGTTTCTAATGGGAATTAATTTCGGTCTGCCACCTGATGCGATACTGACCCATATTGATAAACCGCCAGAGGGTCTACCGTGTTTGGGGTGAGGGGGTATAATATTACAGCACTCATATCCTTCTAGGTATAATTCTTTAGTTGCCCAGGATAAGGATATCAAATTTATTTACCATATTAACCCATTCTTCGATGTCTAGTTTAGGAGCCAGACCAGCCACATTCCAGCTCAGCACCAGTAGTAATGAGTTAGAATGATCATTTGGAGAAAGTTTCCACCTCAGTGTCAATATTAATTTTAGGAGTCTCAAAGGGTGCCGCGAATACAGAAACAGTCGGTTGAGATTTAGAAAAAGGTCAAACAAGAGTGTCTAGGTCAGAGACGGGAGAGAACCTATTTACCGATTGGGAAAATGGGCTAATGAATGAGCACTGTGTCGGTGGTGGTCTATAAAAGAAGCCGAGGGGTAGTGTACTTATGTTTGTGGGTAGGGGGTAATTAGTCTCTCTAACAACTAGTTTAGATCTAACAATACCTGGTCGGCTAAAGTTGATGACAATACAATCACCCCTAATAGTTTTTTCTGCTGGTCCCACCCAGCCTACCCTTCGTACCATTAGAATATCATGTATATCCCACCTCCTGTACCCTTTGTATTTAGCCAGCCAATCCACACTTTTGTTCCGAAGTTGTTCCCAGGACTCTATTTTGTTTTTCCCTAATGGAGGTACCCCTGCAAGAACCAAAGCATACGGGCAAGATGCTGAAGGTAGATTTAAAAAGATTTAAAACATCCTTGTTTGGCTCAACATGTCTGCCGATATTAATATTGACAGTATTCGAGCGGACTGTCGTGACGTCATGAGCATAAATGACACTCATGTTTTGAATATTAGCAGGTCCAATGCGTGTTTTTAAAGCTGCAGAATTATTAGTTTTACTGTTAATATCACAGGGGGCAGATAACGACTTTGCAGTTTGAGGTACATATTGCCCACTCTGGGCTAAATTTCCCTGGGGGCCAGCCTTTTCAGGCTGCTGATTAGGTTCCCTACAGGGAGATTTTGCCTTAGTGGTTAAGGATTCCAGGTGATCTAGACGCTTCCATAGTTTTGCAAAGCTTTTATCCACAATCCCTTTAACACGTTCATACAGTGTGTCTATAATAATATCTATGGCAGTGTCCCCAAGTGTAAAATTAGAAAAACCAGTCTGTGTTCAGTAAGTTCAGTAAGTTATCTCCAATTAATGGGTGTGGACAGTGGTCAGCCTCATTGTATACCATTATTTGAGGGTCACTTTTATCAGTGTTCTCAACTTGTACTGGATAAACGTCTCTCTGTCAGTTCGATCTCGGTACTGACTATGTCCATTGCCCTTTCCAACATAGTATCTATAGACGTAGCATTACGAGCTGTGGCGGTTGGATTTTTTTGTCCATGGTGTGTTTTACCCCAGACATTCAATAGGTACTTTAAAAAAATACACCCCACTCATTGCTGCAGGGTCCAGCTGTCCTTGGAATGGCAATATCAGGGGGGTGGCCCTGCCCGGCCTCGAACGATCCCGGACGGGCACAGACAGGCCCGCCCTTGGCCTGGGCGAGCCCACGCACGTCCCGCACCGCGGGGTCTCCCTGGCAGATTTATGTGGTGGTGACGCGGGTCCTCTCGTGCCTCTTCCCGCGAGACCGCACTGCCTTCTGGGGGATGTAGTTCCCCGGCAGTCCGCGGTCCGCGAGGAAAGCGCATGGATGGCTTGATGTAATGATTGAGCCCGCAAATCTCAAGAGGCTCTAGGCGGCAGCAATAACGGGCAAAGGAAGTACTTCAGAAGACCAGGTAATCGGCAAACAGCGTCCCGCGCCGCGGGGTCTCCCTGGCAGATTTATGTGGTGGTGACGCGGGTCCTCTCGCGCCTCTTCCCGCGAGACCGCACTGCCTTCTGGGGGATGTAGTTCCCCGTGGTCCACGAGGAAAGCGCGTGGATGGCTTGATGTAAGGATTGAGCCTGCAAATCTCAAGAGGCTCTAGGCGGCAGCAATAACGGGCAAAGGAAGTACTTCAGAAGACCAGGTAATCGGCAAACAGCGTCCCGCGGGGTCTCCCTGGCAGATTTATGTGGTGGTGACGCGGGTCCTCTCGGGCGCTTCCCGCGAGACCGCACTGCCTTATGGGGTATGTAGTTCCCCGGCAGTCCGCAGTCTGCGAGGAAAGCGCGTGGATGGCTTGATGTAAGGATTGAGCCCGCAAATCTCAGGAGGCTCTAGGCGGCAGCAACAACGGGCAAAGGAAGTACTTGAGAAGACCAGGTAATCGGCAAACAGCGTCCCGCGCCGCGGGGTCTCCCTGGCAGATTTATGTGGTGGTGACACGGGTCCTCTTGCGCCTCTTCCCGCGAGACCGCACTGCCTTCTGGGGGATGTAGTTCCCCGGCAGTCCGCGGTCTGCGAGGAAAGCGCGTGGATGGCTTGATGCAAGGATTGAGCCCGCAAATCTCAGGAGGCTCTAGGCGGCAGCTACAATGGGCAAAGGAAGTACTTCAGAAGACCAGGTAATCGGCAAACAGCGATATCAAACTGGACCACGGTGGGCTGCAGACAAAACATGGGGACTGTATCAACCGAGAAAAACAATTGTATCAGTAATGACGTCCAGTACCAGCTCTTTGATGCAGTCATCTTTAGTAACAAATCTGTAGTGAATAGAAAATATGCGGCCCTGACCATGCATGGGGTCTGGTGGAGGAACTCTTCTCAGTCGTTATTTCTCTCGTCGTTGATGTGTATTTCACGACGAGTCTAGATTCCTTTCTCTTTCAGGTCCTTTAGATTGTGCTGAAAGATTTAACCTGCAGACCTTTCATAAGTGATCTCTCTTGTCACATGCATTTCTTTGCCCCCGAAGCACTGGGCATTGGTAAGACATTATCTGCAGCAGGAGTAATTGCTATTCCCATTGACATCGTCTGATGTGCTAGAATCTGGTTGCTTACGGGACCCGGACGGGCGCAGATGGGCTTGCCTTATTTATGCCTTCAGTGCCCCAGTGGCACATCTGCGCTTTGAACATCTTAAGAAGCGTTAGAGGAGAAAAGAGTAAGCTGCCCCGCTCACTGGAGCGGAGTAGCGAAGTCTTCGCAGTGGAGTTACACCACCGCCATTTGAGTGCAAGGAAAAGTGATTCAAGCAGATTCAAATTCAAGCAAATCCAAATCGTATTCAAGCAAATTTGAATTGTATACCCCCCAGTAAAGTTAAAAACTAAAAGCTACCCCAAACTTGTATGACAATATCGCCCCGTGACATGTAAGTACAAATAAGCAATGTACAAATGAGTAAGGTATTTTTAAAATGAGAAAGGGAAAATGTAAAGTGTTTTAAAGAGCTTAAAAACGCAGTGCGGAAGGCAAGCGGTGTCTCTTACTTTTGCTCTCTCTTAGGGATTCTTGTTTCAACAATATCTTTTTTAGGTCGAGCCTAGCTCTATGGGAGGCTTCTTGTGAGCACTCTAAACTTCTCTGTATGGGTCTGACTCCTCCCACACATTGGATTGGCCTTTGCATGTGTCTTTCAATAATGGAAGCGCGCAAATGGCCAAAGGCGGGTGCATGTCCCACCTCTTCTCAAAGGTTCACTCCCACCTTGTTTTGATCTCGGGAGCGAGTAGCAGCGTGCAGGGTGGCAGCTGCATTCCTCATTTTGGATTAGGTTACTAATTAAACACAGTGTAGTCACTTTCACTTTAGCGGCGCGCTTGTTAAATTTCCTGTTACTTTGCTCCCACCCCTACCCTTTGTCCGTGTTCACAAGGCCATCGCCCCCCGCTGTCCGCATACCCTTTGCTCCCTCCCACCTCCTTTGTCCGTGTTGAACATGCTCCCGCCCTCCTCCCGTTGTCTGCATTTCTTTTTTGTTTCCGCCTGCCTCTTCACTTGCGGCGGCCCGTGAGGTGCTCCCCCTCCCTTGCCCGCCCGCGGCACACCACTGTTTATTAAAAGGCTGAACAGAGTCAGCAAAAACCATTGGCAAAGCCAAAAGGCGTGACCTATTGGCTTTGCCATTGCTTGTCTGCCAAGCCGGTACACGAGGGGCGTCAGTGTTGGGGTAACGGATCCGGTGAGGAGAAGGAGGGGGAGGGAAAGGACTGGGAAAAGGGATGTCTGAAATCAGTGCTTGCTGTCTCATTATCCATGATATCGATTTAGTCAATCCGGTTAATAAAAGAGACGTGCCTAAGGCATCTGGCGCAGTGTGCAGGGGGCTCTGCTTGGGCAGCCACGAGGAGCTGGGCACAGACTCTGGCTGGCAGATCAGGTGCCCGCATGCTCCCTCTTCATTGCCTGCTTGCACGAGTGTGTATGCTTGTACGTGTGCCTGGATCTGCTTGGTTCTGTTGGTGGTTGATTTGTGTTGCAGCAGCATGACCCCACAAACAGTAGCTTCAAAGATTAGTGCTAGTCTAAGCAAACCCACCCCTGCGCCTAAACCCTATTCTCCTGCATGGCTAAACACGTATTAGGTCCGGTCGGCGAGACCTATTGGCTACGCCATTGCTTGATTATTTTTTGTAATTGAATCATACTTGAGAGAGGGAGGTTTTTTTTGGTCGACTATTATTGGTGTTGATGTGTCCAGTGATAGATGAAGTGGTTATGGTGGAAATAGGGGATTATTGACCATCTGGAGAGAAACACAATAGATTATTCAGTTTACTTATGACGCATTGCCTTTTATGAATTTTTTTAAGTCGATTTGTTGTGGAATCACTGATCTAAAACAAGCTTGGTAGTGTTGTAAGATATTTTTATCCCTATACTGGCGCTATTTCATATTTAATGTCTTTTTATTAAATTATTGTAAATGTTTTAGGCACTTTTATGCAAAATAAAGTATTGAACTGATAGAGAGAGGGAGGTGGTCAACAAAGCAACAAACAAAGAGACAATCCCAAGTATCAATGCCTGACAGAGGCCGCTAACTTAGGGGACGATTAGGATGGCGGACGGATTGCCACCGCCATGCAGGCGGTGGCGATCCGCCCGCCATCCTTGCCCATCTGCCACCTATTTCCCCCCACCATATTACAATGGCGGGGGGGACTGTGGCAGACGGGAAGACCGTCTGCCTCTTTACCGCTGCGGTCACCTTGCGACCGCGGCTGAAAAGGTCTAATATGGTAGCGGTGTCTATCAGACACCGCCAGCCATATTAGGATGGGCTGAGGGGAATGCCTTTCCGTGGCGGCAATGCCACCACGAAAAGGCATACGGTTCTTGCTTTGGTGGCCCGTTGTGGCCCCCAGGGTGAAAGGGGGTGGGGGGTTGAGGGGGTACAACATGGCAGGCACCGCGCGGTGCCTGTCATGTTTGGGATATCTTGATGACCAACCTAGAGGTGGCACCGCAATTGAGGGCCCGTCTGGCCTTGCTTCACAAAATGTCAGCATTCCAGGATTTAACCCACCACTGTAAGAGTTAGCTGGCTATGGCCTTCATAGTGGGAGTTGGCTTTTTGTGGGCGACCATGGGGCTTGGCACCCTGACATTTTCTTTTCCTGTTCCCATGTCCCTTCCCCTCGTGTTCTCCCTCATCCTCCTTCCCGGATCATCTGCAGGATTTTCTGAGCCACATCACCTCTATCTAGAGGGGTTATTTCATTTATGTTTTTCCTGTTTTCAATGTCTTCTCACAAGTTCTAGTTTACACAGTATATTGCTGAATCGATAAACTTTCATACCTGTTATATGCTCATTGTATATGGAAAATCAATAGAGAATTGAGGTATTTAAAAAAGACACAGGGAGTGGTGTCACTTAACATTTGACTTTGACAATTCCAAAGGAAGAGACATTACTAAATTTATAGACATGATCAGCACACATGTAAAGTGATAAGATTGACAACCAAGTCTCACTAAAATAGACATTCAATTTAACATTCGACTGCACTGTGTGCAGTACTCATGGTGAAATATGAGAAACGTTTTGCACCAAAATGTGGGACAGAGGGTCTGCTCTCTGATGAATAGTCATGTGTGAAGTTCTAGTTAATCCCCATAGTTTTGGAAGAATGGGCCAGGTTTGTGTGAAACCTCAGCACGACCTCCAAATGTGTTAGTGTCACTCGTGATGAGTGAGGTTTGAAGGCTCTGATAAATGCACGTCCAAATTAATGTCGCTGTCGAGGCACTCAAGGTTGCTTGCATGACAATGCTACAAAGAGTTGACGTGCTCACTAATCAGCGGTGTATTGATGATGACGTACTTTTATATAGGAGCCTATGTGAAGGAGTAGAATATTTTAGAGTAAAGAAATGCCCCTCCCCTTTTCTTCAGACCAGTAACACCCACTCATTTTTATGATACAATGTAAACTGTGTAAGAAATTTCTGGTTCATACTTGGTTTCCCTATCATAGGAATTAATTGTTTCAAAGATATATTGCTTTATTTTTGTCAGTGAATCTTGAGAGAGGATGGTGGTTACTGTAAACAAAAAAACAAAGCCTGGAAGAGGGCGCTATCTTAATATTTTAGGAGGCAGTTGTGCTCTTAGATCAGAAACTCAAAACCTAATTAGAACCTACAATTCATTTTATTTCATTGTTCGAGGATATAAAACCGAAGTAAATATAAGGAATAAGCCAGAGACATAGGAAAATTATAAATACGCTTTTTCTTCAATTGTCGCTTTGACACATGACCTATGCCGCATTGTCACTGATCTGGTGTTTAAAACTCCATGGTATTTACCTCTGTTTACTTTGCTATCTAGGACGTTGTGGATTTGAACAACTGCAAATAATTTTTTTTAAAGAATAAATAAGCTGCCCAGTTTAATGGGAAAACTGACTGATATTCTGATGTATTCATTGAAATACAGATATATTCTTTGAAATACAGATATATTCTTTGAAATACAGACTGCCACTTCCAGTCAGAGGCGCAACTAGAGCCACATTTCGGGGGGGGCTAAGAAAAAATTTAATGGGGGGCTGAAACATTAAGCAGTAGGTAGAGTGGCGCTGCAGGGGCTCTTAAAAGGGGTGAAACATCAACAAAGCCTCTTTAACATGCACATGGTCTTTTAAAGACCTGTGAAGTGCTCGGGTGCGGCTGCGTGTGTGCCCGGGAGCTGTCTGAGCCCGGGCTGCCACACACGACGGGGGGGGACTGAAGCCCTTTCATTCCAATGGGTGTTGCGCGCCTGCTTCCAGTTATCGCCTTTCTGTAAATACTCTTAGGTCCTTTACATTAGTGTTTGGAAGATGCTCATCTGAAGTGTAGCTATAAATACTTTTTTACAGCAGCGAAGTGTGAGGCCCTGTACTTGAACTGTCTGACCCTTAAAACATTTACATCTGTGACATCTGAAATCCCAGGTCTTTACAGGCACCAATGCTTGTTTGTGTGAGCCTGGAGGCGGTGGTTCCGTCAGCAGCCATCAGAGGGCGCTCCTCGCCTGCTGATGAAACCCACAGAGCTGCACATTGGATGAAAGAAGAGTTTCCTCTTCCGGGTCAGAGGTGGCAGAGACAGCACCAGCAGCGGTGGTGACATCACTTCCTCCTTCTCCTGGTGTGTCCAGCCTGCTGCAGAGGAGGAAGGAGCCCTGTCTGGTGGGCAGATACCTCCATCTTCAGACCCTCACAGACCCCAGATCTGCTCCCCCCCCCCCAGCCCCAGGAGGAGGAGAGGGCCCGGACAGGTTTCTGCTCAGGTAGGAGAGCTGCCAACTCACTTGGCTGCAATCTATTAATCCATGGATCAGATGCCCCCCCCCCCCCCCCCGCCTGGCATTCATGGTGAGGTCAGGAGCCTGAGTGGGGAGTGGAGGTGATGAGGCCTGTCCAGGGGGCAGAGGAGGTAAGGCCCGTCCAGGGGGCAGAGGAGGTGAGGCCTGTCTAGGGGTGCAGAGGAGGTGAGGCCTGTCCTGGTGTGCAGAGGAGGAGAGGCCTGTCCAGGGGTGCAGAGGAGGAGAGGCCTGTCCAGGGGTGCAGTAGAGGTGAGGCCTGTCCAGAGGTGCAGAGGAGGAGAGGCCTGTCCAGTGGTGCAGAGGAGGAGAGGCCTGTCCAGGGGTGCAGATGAGGTGAGGCCTGTGCAGGGGTGTAGAGGAGGTGGGGCCTGTCCAGAGGTGCAGAGGAGGAGAGGTCTGTCCAGTGGTGCAGAGGAGGAGAGGCCTGTCCAGGGGAGGGGCAGAGGAGGTGAGGCCTGTCCAGGGGTCCAGAGGAGGAGAGGCCTGTCCAGGGGAGGGGCAGAGGAGATGAGGCCTGTCCAGAGGTGCAGAGGAGGAGAGGCCTGTCCAGGGATGCAGAGGAGGATAGGCCAGTCCAGGGGTGCAGAGGAGGAGAGGCCTGTCCAGGGGTGCAGAGGAGGTGAGGCCTGTCCAGGGGTACAGAGGAGGAGAGGCCTGTCCAGGGGTGCAGAGGAGGAGAGGCCTGTCCAGGGGAGGGGCAGAGGAAGAGAGGCCTGTCCAGGGGAGGGGCAGAGGAGGTGAGGCCTGTCCTGGGGTGCAGAGGAGGGAGGCCTGTCCAGGGGTGCAGAGGAGGTGAAGCCTGTCCAGGGGTACAGAAGCGGAGAGGCCTGCCCAGGTGTGCAAAGGAGGAGAGGCATGTCCAGGGGTGCAGAGAAGGTGAGGCTTTCCAGGGGTGCAGAGGAGGTGAGGCCTGTCCAGGGGTGCAGAGGAGGTGAGGCCTGTCCAGAGGTATAGAGGAGGAGAGGCCTGTCCAGTGGGACAGAGGTGGTGAGGCATGTCCAGTGGACAGAGGAGGAGAGGCCTGTCTAGCGGGAAGAGGAGATGAGGCCTGTCCAGGGGTACAGAGGAGGTGAGGCCTGTCCAGGGGTGCAGAGGTGGTGAGGCCTTTCCAGTGGTGCAGAGGAGGTGAAGCCTGTCTAGTGGTGCAGAGGAGGTGAGCCCTGTCTAGGGATTCAGAGGAGGTGAGGCCTTTCCAGGAGTGCGGAGTAGGTGAGGCCTGTCCTGGGGTGGAGGGGTGCAGACGAGGTGAGGCCTCTCCTTTTCGAGGTCGGGTTGCAAAGGAGCTGAAAATCAACTGTTCTACAAGCTCCCAAATGCTGAAATCCCAGCTTCATCTAGGAAAAACCTGAGTCTAGTCCTGATTCTATCAAGAATGAATTTCTGCATCTCTTAATACGAAGGCATATCTAAATATCTCCTTTATAAAAACACAGCAACTCCAGTTGCTTATCGCACACGAGAGCAACGTGAGCGACGCGCCGGATACCAGGAGAGACTGTGTAGAGATACCTGCAACCGATAGACACGAGGGAGATACTTACTTGATATGAGAGTGGGAGCGTCGCAAGAAACTTGAACCCCTATGTGGGTCGGAATTATCACCACATATCAAAGATCGCGGATGAGAAGCATTAGCCTTGAGGAAGTCGAGGGAGAGCCCCCCAATGCGACGAAACACGTGTTGGATGTGGTGGACACATTAAAGATGAGATATGATGGAATAAACAATGAACAACCTTTTGTTTTCATCAAAGTTTAATTTACTTGCTTGAACATTGACATGTGAACTGTCTACAAACCATAATAGGCAAACCTTGATGCGAATTTCACGTGTGCTGGGGAGTGTATTAATTTGTAGCTTTGAGCACAGGCTCAGGTTTATAGAGTTTAGTGTTCTCTATACCTTGCAGCACCGTCCCAAATAGGGATCTTTCTTTACCCAATATCCATGTGTGAACTCCACCAAGAAGCGCTAACACCCTAGAAATAATACCACACCTCGAGTTTAAATGTTTGTGTTCTGAGCCCCTCCTTCTCCCCTCGGACCCACCAAGGATGTTGGGTCTGTGTGATAAGGCGCTTTCGTGTACTGGATTTATGTGAGGTGCAGAGCCCATTTCAGGTGTCTCCCTTGTATCTACGTAGCCTCTAAAGTTGTGTACTGTTCCATAACGTTAGTGACAATTTGCATTCTCTCTTCTCACTGCATGCCCCGTTGCTGCTTTTTAATGTCTCTCCTCGTATTGAAATTCTTTGTAAAGCAGATTACCCTTGTAGGGAAGATTATAATCTCCCTGACACCACTTGGGACGTAATATCCCATACCTAAAAGATTGACTCTGCATGATTTACTGTATGGTAATACTTCCTTGAAATATTGCTCATTTTGCCCAGGCTTCAGTCCATATGAAACTAGTCTTTGTCCTCCCACCCTCTTGACCTCAAAGTTCCCTGGATCCCGCCACCTATTACATGCTCACCTCTCAAGAGAACTTGCCGACAGAATAGAAGTTTTCCTGCTGGTGGACACTGAACACTTTCTGTTAGTAACTCCACTGGGTGCAACCCCATTGGTGCCAGTGTTATTGCATTGTTTCGTCAGACTCTCCTAGTGCCTGGCCTGTGTTAATGCATTGTTTGCATCAGAGTCTCCTTGTGCCTGGCCTGTGTTATTACATTGTTTGCCTTAGATTCTCCTCGTGCCTGGCCTGTGTTATTGCATTGTTTGCATCAGATTCTCCTCGTGCCTGGCCTGTGTTATTGCGACATATGCATCAGATTCTCCTTGTGCTTAGCCTGTGTTATTGCATTGTTTGCATCAGATTCTCCTAGTGCCTGGCCCGTGTTATTGCATTGTTTGCATCAGATTCTCCTCGTGCCTGGCCTGTGTTATTGCATTGTTTGCATCAGATTCTCCTCGTGCCTGGCCTGTGTTATTGCATTGTTTGCATCAGATTCTCCTAGTGCCTGGCCCGTGTTATTGCATTGTTTGCATCAGATTCTCCTCGTGCCTGGCCTGTGTTATTGCATTGTTTGCATCAGATTCTCCTCGTGCCTGGCCTGTGTTATTGCGACATATGCATCAGATTCTCCTAGTGCCTGGCCTTTGTTATTACATTGTTTGCATTAGATTCTCCTCGTGCCTGGCCTGTGTTATTGCATTGTTTGCATCAGATACTTCTAGTGCCTGGCCCGTGTTATTGCATTGTTTACATCAATCCCAGTGTCTGGCCCATGTTATTGCATTTCTTGCATCAACCCTAGTGCCTAACCTGTGTTAGTGCATTGTTTGCATAAGATTCTTCTTGTGCCCGACCTGGGTTACTGCATTGTTTGCATCAGATTCCCGACATTTGCATCAGATTCTCCTTGTGCCTGGCCTGTGTTATTGCATAGTTTGCATCAGATCCTCCTAGTGCCTGGCCTGTGTTATTGCATAGTTTGCATCAGATCCTCCTAGTGCCTGGACTGTGTTATTGCATTGTTTGCAATAGATTCTCCTAGTGCCTCGGACATGGTATCACATTGATTGTGAAAGATTCTCCTTGTGCCTGGCCTGTGTTGTTGCATTGTTTGCGTCAATCCTAGTGCCTGGCCTGTGTTATTGCATTGTTTGTGTCACGTTTTCCTAGTGCCTGGCATGTGTTATTCCATTGTTTGCATCAACCCTAGTGCCCGGCTTGTGTTATTACATTGCTTGCGTCACATTTACCTAGTGCCTGGCCTGTGTAATTACATTGTGTCCATATACTATAGAACCTGGCCTGTGTTATTGCATTGTTTGCCTCAATCCAAGGGCCTGGCCTGTGGTATTGCATTATTTGCCTCAGATTCTCCTCGTGTCTGGCCTGTGTTATTGCATTGTTTGCGTCACGTTTTTCTAGTGCCTGGCCTGTGTTATTGCATTGTTTGCATAAGATTCTCCTAGTGCCTGGCATGTGTTATTGCATTGTTTGCATCAGATTCTTCTAGTGCCTGGCCCGTGTTATTGCATTGTTTACATCAATCCTAGTGCCTGGCCCATGTTATTGCATTGTTTGCATCAATCCTAGTGCTTGGCCTGTGTTATTGCATTGTTTGCATGAGATTCACCTAGTGCCTGGCCTGTGTTATTGCATTGTTTGCATCAACCCTAGTGCCTAACCTGTGTTAGTGCATTGTTTGCATACGATTCTCCTTGTGCCCGACCTGTGTTATTGCATTGTCTGTATCAGATTCTCCTCATGCCTGGCCTTTGTCATTGAATTGTTTGCATCAGATTCCTTAGTGCCTGGCCTGTGTTATTGCATTGTTTGCATCAACCCTAGTGCCTGACCTGTGTTATTGCATTGTTTGCATCAACCCTAGTGCCTGGCTTGTGTTATTGCATTGCTTGCGTCACATTTTTCTACACAGCGTCCTTGCGGGTGTTTCGGCGGGACGGAGGCTTTGTGGATGGGCGCCGGCTGTTTTAATACGAACGGCCTACTGGAATACAGTGCCCACATCCTTCTCGCAGGGACTTATAGGACCTTTTGTCCCCTGATACTTCGATAAATACTACAGAACGTGAAAAAGAGCTAAAAACATATTAAGTTGTGAGATCACTCCTTTCCTATATTCAGGAACCCTGCGAAATTCCATTCCTAAACAAGTTTAAGAGTATATAGTTCAACCCTGTCTGTTCCAAACTGGATGGAAAAAAAAACAAACAAACATATATACCAGCTTGCACAATGGGACATTGAGTCTGGGAAGACGTTCTCCGGACTCTTTGCTTTCTGCACATTTCACTCTAAAAGGGACAGACTACACTTATAAAAGCCCTGAAGAAGTCCCAGCTTGGGACGAAACGCGTCGGCTGTACGTTATATTGAAAAATTGAAAATAAAGATTACGTGAAGATTATCAACAACTCGTTGGCGAAAAAATTACTTTATTTTTTCCATCAATATCATTTGAATCTATTTTCTGGTTCCTTGTGGTGCACCTTTGCAGTTGTTTGACTCACATTTTTTTAGTGCCTGGCCTGTGTAATTGCATTGTTTGCATAAACCCTCGTGCCTGGCCTGTGTTATTTCATTGTTTGCGTCACGTTTTCCTAGTGCCCGGCCTGTGTTATTGCATTGTTTGCATCAGAATCTCCTAGTGTCTGGCCTGTTTTATTGCATTGTTTGCGTCACGTTTTCCTAGTGCCTGGCCTGTGTTATTGCATTGTTTGTATCAATCCTAGTGCATGGCCTGTGTTATTGCATTGTATGCATCAACCCTAGTGCTTGGCCTGTGTTAGTGCACTGTTTGCCTCAATCCTAGTGCCTGGCCTGTGTTATTGCATTGTTTGCATCAGATTCTCCTCGTGCCTGGCCTGTGTTATTGCATTATTCGTATCAATTCTAATGCCTGGCCTTTGCTATTGCATTGTTTGCATCAGATTCTCCTCGTGCCTGGCCTGTGTAATTGCATTGTTTGCATCAACCCTAGTGCCTGACCTGTGATATTGCATTGTTTGCATCAGAATCTTCTCGTGCCTGGCCTGTGTTATTGCATTGTTTGCATCAACCCTAGTGCCTGACCTGTGTTGGTGCATTGTTGGCCTCAATCCTAGTGCCTGGCCTGTGTTATTGCATTGTTTGCCTCAATCCTAGTGCCTGGCCTGTGTTATTGCATTGTTTGCATCAGATTCTCCTCGTGCCTGGCCTGTGTTATTGCATTGTTTGCATCAACCCTAGTGCCTGACCTGTGATATTGCATTGTTTGCATCAGAATCTCCTAGTGTCTGGCCTGTGTTATTGCATTATTTCCTTCAATCCAAGTGCCTGGCATGTTTTATTGCATTGTTTGCGTCATGTTTTCCTAGTACCTGACCTGTGTTATTGCATTGTTTGCATCAACCCTAGTGCCTGACCGGTGTTATTGCATTGTTTGCCTCAATCCTAGTGCCTGGCCTGTGTTATTGTATTGTTTGCATCACTCCTAGTGCCTGGCCAGTGTTATTGCATTGTTTGCGTCACGTTTTCCTAGTGCCTGGCCAGTGTTATTGCATTGTTTGCATCAGATTCTCCTAGTGCCTGGCCAGTGTTATTGCATTGTTTGCATCAGATTCTCCTCGTGCCTGGCCTGTGTTATTGCAGTGTTTGCATCAACCCTAGTGCCTGGCCTGTGTTATTGCATTGTTTGCATCACATTTTCCTAGTGCTTGGCATGCGTTATTGCATTGTTTATATCAACCCTAGTGCCTGGCCTGTGTTATTGCATTGTTTGCATCACATTTTCCTAGTGCTTTGCATGCGTTATTGCATTGTTTGCATCAACCCTAGTGCTGCATTGTGTTATTGCATTATTTGCATCAACCCTAGTGCCTGGCCTGTGTTATTTCATTGTTTGCGTCACATTTTCCTAGTGCCTGGCCTGTGTTATTTCATTGTTTGCATCACATTTTCCTAGTGCTTGGCATGTTTTATTGCATTGTTTACATCAACCCTAGTGCCTGGCCTGTGTCATTGAATTGCTTGTGTCACATTTTCCTAGTGACTGGCCTGTGTAATTGCTTGGTTTGCATAAACCCTAGTGCCTGGCCTGTGTTGTTTCATTGTTTGCATCACGTTTTCCTCGTGCCCGGCCTGTGTTATTGCATTGTTTGCATCAACCCTAGTGCCTGGCCTGTGATGTTGCATTGTTTGCATCAGACTCTCCTAGTGTCTGGCCTGTGTTATTGCATTGTTTGCGTCACGTTTTCCTAGTACCTGACCTGTGTTATTGCATTGTTTGCATCAATCCTACTGCCTGGCCTGTGTTATTGCATTGTAATCATCAACCCTAGTGCCTGGCCTGTGTTATTGCATTGTTTGGATAAGATTCTCCTAGTGCCTGGCCTGTGTTATTGCATTGTTTGCGTCACATATTCCTAGTGCCTGGCCTCGGTTTTTTTTTTGTCAACTCTTTTTTATTATCATTTCTATTTCATTCTCAACATCTCAGTTCGTGCACCATGTACATCAAATACATTATCACCAGTTTTCTGCCATCAGCGCTCCGACAATGCATTATGCTATTAAAGCGCTAATGTAGTTTCACCTATGTGTCAGGCGACTGAGTCTCGGGCATTCATACATATCCATAGCTTGTGAGAGTCGTTGCGTCCCTTTTCTGCTTGGTGAGACAAATCATATATATGTAACTCAGTTGCAACCATAACATTTGCAAGTAAACAATAACAACGAGATACGGCATTATCGCCAGGGTTCAATACAAAACGTTCCCTCATTCCCCTCCCCGAGGCCCACCTCCCCCTCCTTCTTCCAAAGAATGTGTATTTGTTCCCTTATTCTGTCTTACCGGCCCCGCACTCTCCCCTCATTGCGTACATGCATCCCCATGTCTATTGCACCCTCACAACCTTCCGGTGGCGGGCCCCAGCCTGTGTGCTAGTGTCGGTATTGTTGTTGTTCGCCACGTGCCCCTCCCCTCTGTTATCCATTCCGCCCTCCGTGTCCCCCTCCGCCCCCTCAGCTGTGCCAGTCCCTGTCGCCTGCAGCGCGTTGAGCATGCCCTCCCAGCTTTCCGCCATGGGCTCTCTGCGGAGCCCCACTGTTTCCTCTCTCCTAATGGCGGTCCACTCCGCTTGGGCCCACGACAGGATAGGCAAGGTCCACGCCTGCACACTGGGCGGGTCTCTTGCCTTCCATCGCTTTGTGAGGAGCCTCACCGCCGTGACCATTCCCAGGTCTAGAAATCAGGACGACGCCTTAGTAGCAGGCGACCGTTTGAAGTGGTGCAGGAGGTATTCAGGCCAATTACAAGGGATTGTGCGACCAGTGCATTGCGCGAGCCGGGCATTGATTTCCCTCCAATAAGTGCCAAGTCCTGGACAGCGCCACAAAAGGTGAAGGAGGTCTGCATCTAGCTCGTCACATCGGGGGCAAGATGCATCCGCCCTGTTGAAATATTTATTTATTGAGGCGGGGGTGAGGTAGGCGCATGTTTCTGGGGATGCACACCGGGCTTTTGAGCATCCTTTCCAATTCTTTGTCCGCCAGCGGTCATCCCATATCTTGTTCCCACTTTCCACAGAGGTGGGTCAAGTCCAGCTCCGTGTGCATTCGTAGGGACACTGCAAACCATTTAATGAGATGCCTGGCCCTGTCCATGACATGTAGGTACTGCATCTTCAAGTGCTGCGCCTGCTCCTCCGCGATGTCGCCCCACCTCATCGCCATCCGGGCCGTGAGGGACCTGTGCATGAGGAATCCCCCAGGGGGGAGCCCACCCTTTGCGACCAGCGTCTCGAAGGGGATCAGGACTCCATCCTGGTATAGATCGCCTAGCGTCTGCACATCCGCCCCCTGCCACTGCTCTAGCATGTGGCGTGTGAGAACACTCTCACCCCCCGGCGTGCCCTCCAACGGCACCGCAGGCACGTATGGGAGCACTTTCCTTGTGAGGTATAGTGCCCTACGTAAGCATTTGTACGCCACCCCTAGCAGAAGCGGGGCAAACCGGGCCCTGACTGCCAGCGGGTGAAACAGCACGGCGATCCTTTCCATGGTGTAGGGCGGCTCACTTGTGGCGGTGTCCTCTTTCCCCCTGTCCGCCATCCAGCAGGCAATCCATTGGAGCTGCGCTGCCAGATAGTAGTGCTCAAAGCAGGGGGCGGCTAGGCCACTTTTGTCTGTGGGAAGAAACAGCTTCCCAAGGGCCAGGCGGTGCCGAGATGCGCCCCAGATAAAGTGGCGCAGGGTCCCGTTGAGCTTGGAGAAAAAAGATGCAGGCACGAACAGAGGCAGATTCGCGAAATAGTATAGAAGGCGAGGTGGGCGTCAGGGGGAGCATGGACCAGAAGCTTATCTGTGCCTTGAGCGCTGCAACCGCTCTACCTAGGTTCCCGTCCATCAGGTCCGCCGGCTGTCGGCCTGTACTCTCGTCCCCTGTAGGCTGTACTCCGGATCATTGACCTCAGTATTAAAGGCATAGAGGCAGGACTTACCCGCATTAACTCGGAGCCCCGAGAGACCGGCAAAGCGGCTTAGCAGTGGGGCAAGCTGTTCCGGCATACTATTTACGTCCCTGACAAAGACCAATAGATCATCAGCATATAGGGACACTTGATGAATACCATCCCCTAGTTGAATTCCGTCAGCTAGTAGTTGCCTCATGGCTGCCGCCAAAGGTTCGATGGCGAGCGCAAAGAGCAGCGGCGACAGAGGGCACCCCTGACGGGGGCCTCTGCCCACCTCTACCTCCTCCGAGATGTATGGCCCCAGCCGGACGCGGACCACGGAATTCCTATACAGAAGCCCCACCATCTCTAGGAATTCCCCTTCCAGCTCATACGCCTCCAACACCGCCAGAAGATAGCCCCACTCAAGGCTATCAAAGGCCCTTTCTAGATCCAGTATCAGGCACCCCGCTCTGGGCCAGACCGTCGCTGCTTCTGCCGCCACTCGGAAATACCTCCTGAGGTTCAGTGATGTGGACCTCGCCGGCACGAAACCATTCTGGTCGGGTTGGACCAGAAGCGGGACTATTGGCGCCAGACCATCAGCGAGCATCTTGGCTAGTATCTTATAGTCTGTATTGAGCATCGCCAACGGGCGATACGAGCTCAGGGACATTGGGTCTCTGTCAGGTTTAGGTAAGGACGCCAAAAACGCTTCTCGCAGGGAGGATGTAAGACGGCCCTCATCTATCGATGCCTTATACATCTGAAGTAGCTGTGGCACCAGGATGTCTCTATTCGCTTTGTAGTATTCGACTGGCAGGCCGTCCGGCCCCGGTGTTTTCCCCGTCGCCAGCACCTGGATCGTTGGCCCACTTCCTCTAGTGCGAGCGGGACACCCAGTTCTGCCTTCTGCGCGTCAGTGACTGTGGGCAGCGTAACCAATGCTAGGAAGTCAGCCAACGCGCGTTCCCGGCCAGTGCCTCGAGCTTTGTAGAGGTCCCCATAGTGCTCGGTGAACGCCTGGTATATTTCGCGCTGCGTATACACCACTGTTTCTTCTCCTAAGAGAATGGCACCGATCGGCGCCTTGCGCTCCGTGGCCTGTATCAGCCAGGCTAACAAGCGACCTGCTCTGTCCGCCTTCGCATGCACCTTGGCCGTGTGCGCTGCATAGTTGTGACACCGTAGTCTCTCAATTAGGACCGCATGCTCACCTCGTAGCTCCCCCAACTTAAGCGCATGCCTACCCGCTCCCTCCCCCTCTCGCTCATATTGCTGTAGCTCGGATTCTATGCGGGTCAGGGATGTGGATACCTGCGCCGGATGTTCCACGTTGTCCCTATGCAATGCCCCCGGAGAGTTGCCTTATGGGCGTCCCACTCCACCATAGGATTGCTCGCTGTGTCCTCATTCTCCTCAAAGTAGGAGAGGATGGCGGTACCCAGCGATGACCTGAACTCAGCGTCCTCTAGCGCGGTCGGCTACAGTCGCCAAGTGGGCACCGGAGGTCTATCCGCCGTCCAGCTAATCTGGAACCACAGGGGGTTATGATCCGAGTGCGTCCTGCCTAGGTATTCCGACTTGGTCAAGAGCGGGAGCAGGGACTGGGAGCCTACTATTCTGTCTAGCCTAACATGAAGGCCCTGCACCGGCGAGTAATAGGAGTATATTTTGTCTGTGGGGTGTTGTGTACGCGAGAGATCTTGAATGCCCCAGTGTGTTAGCCAGTCTCTAAGGGCTTGCGCCGCTGAGGTCACTGCCACTGCACGCAGGGCCGAGTAGGAGCGGTCTAACTGTGTGTCCAGCACCATATTGTAATTGCTGCCTAGCAGCCAGGGTAGGCCCACATACTGCTGAAGGGTGTGGTTTAAAGACGCCAGGAAGGCAGGTTGCTCTGTATTGGGGGCGTAAATAGAACCCAACAATATCTCCTGCCCATTAAGCCTCCCCCTCGCGAAAGTGTACCGCCCCTCCGGGTCTACCTGAGTGTCAGTGCATGCGAAGGGAACACCTGCCCTCACCCATATCAGTGTGCCTCGCGCGTGCGCTGAGTAAGTCGTGCCATGAAGTTGTCCCCTCCAGCGCCTGAGGAGTCTCTCTAATTCCACTCGGGACATGTGCGTTTCTTGGAGGAGCGCGATCCCTGTTTAGTGGCGCTGCATATACGCGAAAACAGAGTACCGACGCGACGGGGTGTGCATGCCTCGGATGTTCCAGGTCATGATGTTAGTGCATGCCATGGGTGGTGCTGTGGTGTGGCCGCCCGGGGGATCAGGGGGCGTAGCTTGTGAGGCCTAGGGGTGGGCCCTCGGACGGGAATCACTAATTGCTGCATCTGAAATATGTGAACTAAAACTAACTGTGTAACTTTATGGGCATACTTCCAACGGGGAATGCGTCCAGACTGGGCAACCAAGCTACTGCTTAGTGTATCGTGATCGCAATGTTTGTGCGTTTGGGGAATGCGCAGTCAGTGGTGTTATCAGGGTACTCCCTCGACAAGGCCCTCAGCTCTGTTGAGGTGTGTTTGGCTTGCCGCTGACAGTAGAGCGTACCGGCTGGAGCGAGCCACCTACAAATGTCACCCCGCGTGTTAGTGCATGAACTCGTGCCCTAGTGGAAAGCGTGACTGTGCATCTGCGTTATTTTGGCAAGTCCTATTACTATGCCTGCGCGGTTGCGTGACTCCGTGCCTACCAGTGTGTTACATCAGTCATACAAAGGATACAATGGATCTTTGCACAAAACACAAGTCATGTAGTGGTCCATCGTAGGTTCGCCAACTGTCACACGATATAGTCCGCTGTCTGGGGTGTTACTACCAGCGGTATAATGTCGTCTGACATTACAGTGAATGGCAAGGAAGATCCGCTAGCCCCGGCTCCTTGCTGCTGTCTATGTTCCGGGCCTCCATGCCCTGCCACCACTCCCAGCGATGCGACCGCCTCCAGTGCCTCTTGCCGCTCCTGCCGTATCTTCTCCAGGCTGGGTGCCGTCTGCCCCAGGCCTGTCCCTCGTCTGGCCCCTCTCTTCCTCCTCCTCTTCCTGGAGCACTGATCTTGCCATCCGCCGCCCTCCGGACCCACCGGTCGCGTCCCCGTCCACTGCCCGGTCTCCACCAGCCAATCCCAGACTTCCGATGGGGTTTCGAAGAAGCGTGTGCCCTCTTTTGTGACCACGCTCAGCCGTGAGGGGAAGAGCAGCGAGTAGGGTAGTTCTAGGACCCTGAGCTGTTTCTTCACTGCTATGTAGGAGCCCCGCCTCTTTTGTGTTGCTGCTGTGTGGTCCGGGAAAAGCATTACACAACTGTTGCCCACCTGCAGGTCCTGATCTTCTGGGTTTCCCGGGGCACCGTGTCCCGGTCTCTGTAGTTGAGGAGCTTGAAGAGAAACGGGCGGGGTCTAGCTCCCGGCTTCTGGGCTTGCGCCGGCACCCTGTGCGCCCTTTCCACCATGAACTGCGGGGATAGCACTCCAGTCGGCAGGATTGTCCTCAGCCACGTCTCAGTTTACCGTTCAGGTGCTGTCCCTTCTTCTCCTTCTGGCAGGCCTACTACTCGGACGTTGTTGCGCCAAGAGCGTCCTTCTGCGTCCTCAGCATGGTCTTCTAGCTTGTGGACTTTATCAATCAGGTCTTGCAGGGCCGCAGCGTGACTGCGCACCACATGTTGTAGTTCCTGAACCGCCTGACGCTGTTCTGTGACGGTCTCCGCCAGTTTGCGGTGGTCTGCATGCAGCAATGTGAAGTCAGACGTTACTTTATCAATCCGTCCCTCTAATGACGACTTGGTTTGCTCTAAGGTCAATCCGATACGCTCCACCGCCGCCAGAACCATGTCCATTTTGGCCGCTAGAGCAGCTGTGGGGTCCATGGCTATCGGCCTCTGTTCCTGCAGCGTGTCGGGTCCGCTCGCCTCCTGCTTCCTCAACTGCGCTTTGTCCCTGAGCCTGCCCATAGCAATTTGCTGCGCAACGGGTTCGTTCCCCTGGGAATAGGGCCCTCACTCCTACCAGCCAATCTATCAGTAGGAGTCATCTCCCGTGCGTCCAAGGGCAGTCCACCCTGCAACCTTGCTCCCGGACTCCTGTATGTGCACACTCCTGTCAGGGTCCGTGTGTGCTGACAGCAAACCTTCCCCCAAGCGTTTCCCGAATAGCTCAGCCTCTGACTGCTGCTTCAAGTGGGGTTTTCATTCTTGCTCAATTAGGCAGGACAAGCAGGTGCTGACAGCAATCCACTTTCAGGTATTTCACGGCCAGACTAGTGCAGGCATGCGGTCTACATCCCAACAGGTAGGGCCATGTGCTGGCAACTGTGTGCGAGCCGCAGAAGGCCTCCGCTTGTGGGCAGCTGTGGTGGGGCAATCAGGGGCTGTGCACTGTCCGGCTCCAAGCTCTCGGCATTTGTCCCTGTATTCTGACCGATTGCGGCCGCAATCAGCAACGTCCCGCCAGAAGGGCCCTGAGTCAGCAGTTCAGGCGGGCCCCTCCGCTTTTGCAGTAATTGCGCAGTGTCTGTGGCTGGCGGCGCTTGGAGTCAGAGGGCCTAGCGCTGAGTTTTAGGGGGGTCTGGGGCTTCTCGCTGCACGAACGCTCAAAATGGCGCCTGAATGAAAATGTCACCTCGGTAGCTCAGTCTATTGCCAGCCTCACCCTCGTGCCGCCTGTCTCTGCCTTCCTCCACTCTGCCGTGCCCCTCTCTCGTTCCCGCAGCTCTAGGTGCCTCGCAGCTTCTGCAGGCCACTTCCTCTCGCCAGGGCTGGACCTCCTCTCGGTCTCCCTGCCTCCGGGGCTCCGCAGCTCACCCCAGGGGCTTCGGTGACCTCCGGCTGCCGTTCGCTTTGGACTGTCCCCGCTCCTCACAACCAGCAGAGGAGCGGGTTTCTCTCTTCCCGGCGTCTGTCTCCGGGACCCGCCAACGGCAGAGTCCTCACTCCCGCTTCTCGATTTGGCCTGCCGCAAAGTTTCCAAATGGCGGCTCACCTTCTGGTCCCTCGTACGGGCGCCTCAGGACTCCTCGTCCCAACCTGCCGGCGCCTTTACGGGCTATCCGGCCGCCCACTCTGGAGCCTCCACTGCACCTCCCTGGCACTCTCCGTACCCCGCAGTCACGATCAGGCTTCCTCCGCTACTTCTGCGTTGTCGGAGTCAGGGCCCCCCTCCTCTCTGAGACCCGGCCAGGCTTCACGCCTTTACCGCTTCCGCCAGGGACTCCCTCACAGCGGCTTATTCTCGGTGCCGCGGCCTTGCCTCACGACTCTGGATACACCGGCGAGGTCCCCAGGCGATCCCGCAACCACTCCGCCTGTGTTGGTAAGTTCACTTCACACTATCCGGGGAAATGCAGGATAAGTTAGAGCCTCACTGGCGGAGCTCTAGTGAGTTGCGTCCGCCATGTTGCCTGGCTGGCCACGCCCCTCTAGTGCCTGGCCTCTTTTATTGCATTGTTTGCATCAATCCCAGTGCCTGGCCTGTGTTATTGCATTATTTGTATCAATCCTAGTGCCTGGCCTGTGTTATTGTATTGTATGCATCAATCCTAGTGCCTGGCCTGTGTTATTGCATTGTTTGCATCAATCCAAGTGCCTGGCCTTTGTTATTGTATTGTTTGCATAAGATTCTCCTAGTGCCTTGCCTGTGTTATTGCATTGTTTGCGTCACATTTTCCTAGTGCCTGGCCTCTGTTATTGCATTGTTTGCATCAATCCTAGTGCCTGGCATGTGTTATTGCATTTTTTTGCATCAACCCTAGTGCCTGGTCTGTGTTTTTTCATTGTTTGCGTCACGTTTTCCTAGTGCCTGGCCTGTGTTATTGCATTGTTTGCATCACGTTTGCCTAGTGCCCGGCTATGTTATTGCATTGTTTCAACCCTAGTGCCTGGCCTGTGATATTGCATTGTTTGCATCAGATTCTCCTAGTGCCTGGCCTGTGTTATTGCATTGTTTGTGTCATATTTTCCTAGTGCCTGGCCTGTGTTATTGCATTGTTTGCATCAATCCTAGTGTCTGGCCTGTGTTATTGCATTGTTTCCACCAATCCTAGTGTCTGGCCTGTGTTATTGCATTGTTTGCGTCACGTTTTCCTAGTGCCTGGCCTGTGTTATTGCATTGTTTGCATCAACCCAAGTACCTGACCTGTGTTATTGCATTGTTTGCATCAATCCTACTGCCTGGCCTGTGTTATTTCAGTATATGCATCCACCCTAGTGCCTGACCTGTGTTATTGCATTGTTTGCATAAGATTCGACTAGTGCCTGGCCTGTGTTTTTGCTTTTTTTGCATCAGATTCTTCTAGTGGCTGGCCCGTGTTATTGCATTGTTTACATCAATCCTAGTGCTTGGCCTGTGTTATTGCATTGTTTGCATAAGATTCACCTAGTGCTTGGCCTGTGTTATTGCATTGTTTGCATCAACCCTAGTGCCTGACCTGTGTTATTGCATTGTTTGCATATGATTCTCCTTGTGCCCGACCTGTGTTATTGCATTGTTTGCATCACATTCTCCTAGTGCCAGGCCTGTGTTATTGCATTGTTTGCATCAGATTCTCCTAGTGCCTGCTGTGTCATTGAATTGTTTGCATTAGAGTCCTTAGTGCCTGGCCTGTGTTATTGCATTGTTTGCATCAGATTCTCCTCGTGCCTGGCCTTTGTTATTGTATTGTTTGCATAAGATTCTCATAGTGCCTGGCCTGTGTTGTTGCATTGTTTGCATCAACCCAAGTACCTGACCTGTGTTATTGCATTGTATGCATCAACCCTGGTGCCTGGCCTGTGTTATTGCATTGTTTGCATAAGATTCTCCTAGTGCCTGACCTGTGTTATTGCATTGTTTGCATCAGATTCTCCTAGTGCCTGGCCTGTGTTATTGCATTGTTTGCATCAACCCAAGTACCTGACCTGTGTTATTGCATTGTTTGCATCAATCCTACTGCCTGGACTGTGTTATTTCATTGTATGCTTCAACCCTAGTGCCTGACCTGTGTTATTGCATTGTTTGCATAAGATTCTCCTTGTGCCCGACCTGTGTTATCGCTTCATTTCCATTAGATTCTCCTAGTGCCTGGCCTGTATTATTGCATTGTTTGCATCAGATTCTCCTACTGCCTGGCCTGTGTTATTGCATTGTTTGCATCAGATTCTCCTAGTGCCTGGCCTGTGTTATTCCAATGTTTGCATCAGATTCTCCTAGTGCCTGCCTTGTCATTGAATTGTTTGTATCAGATTCCTTAGTGCCTTGCCTGTGTTATTGCATTGTTTGCATACGATTCACCTAGTGCCTGCCCTGTGTTTTTGCTTTTTTTGCATCAGATTCTTCTAGTGCCTGGCCCGTGTTATTGCATTGTTTACATCAATCCTAGTGCTTGGCCTGTGTTATTGCATTGTTTGCATAAGATTCACCTAGTGCCTGGCCTGTGTTATTGCATTGTTTGCATCAAGCCTAGTGCCTGACCTGTGTTACTGCATTGTTTGCATAAGATTCTCCTTGTGCCCGACCTGTGTTATTGCATTATTTGCATCAGATTCTCCTAGTGCCTGCTGTGTCATTGAATTGTTTGCATCAGATTCCTTAGTTCCTGGCCTGTGTTATTGCATTGTTTGCAACAGATTCTCCTAGTGCCTGGCCTTTATTATTGCATTGTTTGCATCAGATTCTCCTAGTGCCTGCTGTGTCATTGAATTGTTTGCATCTGATTCCTTAGTGCCTGTCCTGTGTTATTGCATTGTTTGCATCAGATTCTCCTTGTGCCTGGCCTGTGTTATTGCATAGTTTGCAACAGATTCTCCTAGTGCCTGGCCTTTGTTATTGCATTGTTTGTGTTAGAAAGGCGGTCCCTGGGGAGGCAGAAGATGTCTGACTGACCACCCGAGACCTACCTCTCCGTATGGAGTTGGCCGAGCGCCGTCGAGAGGCCTCCTGGGTGAGGCTCCTCTCCTAGAATCGTAACAGCAGAGCAATCACACCACTACAAAGGGACACCACACAAGAGGATGACTTCTTAGAATCTTTATCAGTAATAACGATTGGTTCTCTCGGCAATATGTACAAACGGATCGAGGGATCCTTAAAATCTCGGTAACTGAGGGTAAGGGGTAGCGGGACAGTCTTAGGACCAGCCAGGTCGGGCCGCTGCAGAGCCAGCAGGCTTCGAAGATGGTTTCAGCGAGATTGGGCCGCGGCAGCGCCATCAGGCTCCGAAGATGGTTTCAGCGAGGTTGGGCCGCGGCAGCGCCAGCAGGCTCCGAAGATGGTTTCAGCGAGGTTGGGCCGCGGCAGCGCCAGCAGGCTTCAAAGATGGTTTCAGCGAGGTTGGGCCGCGGCAGCGCCAGCAGGCTTCGAAGATGGTTTCAGCGAGGTTGGGCCGCGGCAGCGCCAGCAGGCTCCGAAGATGGTTTCAGCGAGGTTGGGCCGCGGCAGCGCCAGCAGGCTCCGAAGATGTTTTCAGCGAGGTTGGGCCGCGGCAGCGCCAGCTGGCTCCAAAGATGGTTTCAGGGTTCAAGGTAGTGAGTTCTTCTCGGGGTCAGCCGCGACAGCGTCAGCAGGGCTCTCGACTCCAGGATACAACTGCCGACCCATTCCAGAGCTCCCCCAGATATCGGTCTGGAGTCCTTTGATGTCCGGGCACTCGCGCCTTGGGGTCAGAGGGGCCGGGACGAGAGTGTCCAGACACCCAGCAGGGGGGTGGAGCCAGCGCCCAGGGAGGCCAGAGGACGATCCAAACCAGGCGTCTGGGGACGGCTGGAGGGCCATCGAAACTCCCCTTCTCCTTGATCCGTCAAGTGGCCGTTTTACCACCTGGTCGGATCTTGGTGCCTCGATGTCGGGGCTTCGCTGGGGTTGCAGCCGAGGACGGGCCGAGGCCACGTGGTCAGGACGCGGAGGGTCCAAGATGGAGTCGGGGCCTGAGATGGTGGCCCAGGTAGGGCCTGGACCAGTAGAGTTGGACGAACAGGGGTCGCCGTGTTTCTGAGGGGGAGAGCCGAGGGTCGTCAGGAGTGGCGGCTCTTGTTGAGGGTTGGAGAGGTAGCTTCGTCGGGGAGGACAGGGGTCATTGCTGTCCCGGGCCCGCCATGCGGGGAGGAGCGGGACCACGCCACGAGGCCGGGTCTAACACACGTCCCCCCCAGCTGAAGGCGGGGAGAGTCACCCATCTTCTTGGGGGTTCTCCTCGTCGAGGCAGAAGAAGCGGGACAGGCCGTCGGCGTTGGCGTGGTCGTTGCCGGGGCGATGTTCCACAGTGAAGTCCATCCCTTGGAGGGAGATGGACCATCGCAGCAACTTGGGGTTCTCTCCTCGCATCTGCATTAGCCACCGCAAGGGCCGGTGGTCAGTTTGCACCCGGAAGTGGGTGCCGAAGAGATAGGGACGGAGTTTCTTGAGGGCCCACACCACGGCGAAGGCCTCCCGCTCAATGGTGCTCCAGCGTTGCTCTCGGGCCAGCAGACGTCGACTAATGAAGGCCACAGGTTGATCAACTCCTTTGGCGTTGAGTTGGGAAAGGACCGCCCCGTTACCATGCTCCTAGGCATCTGTTTGTACTATGAATTCCCGGCTGTAGTCGGGGGCTTGGAGCACGGGGCGGTACACATTGCTGTCTTCAGAGGCTCAAAGGCGGCCTGACACTCGGGTGTCCAATGTACCTTTTGTGGCTGTCTTTTGGAGGTGAGTTCGGTCAGGGGGCCCACAATGCTCCCATAGTTCTTCACGAAGTGCCGGTAATACCCAGTGAGCCCCAGGAATGCTCGGACGGCTGTCTGGGTGACCGGGGGCTCCCAGGCCATGATGGTGTCGATCTTGGGTTGGAGGGGAGCCACCTGGCCGCTCACCACATGGTGTCCCAGATAGGTCACGGAACCTTGGCCTATCTGGCACTTGCTGGCTTTTATTGTCAGTCCGGCCCGTCGGAGGGCCGACAGGGACCTCCCAGAGGTGCTTGAGGTGCTCGGCCCAGTGGAGGCTGTACACCGCAATATCGTCCAGGTAGGCGGCACTGAACTGTTCTAGGCCTGCCAGCACCTTATTCACCAGCCTCTGGAAGGTTGCGGGGGCGTTCTTCATCCCGAAGGGCATCACCCTGAAGTGGTAGTGGCAATCGGGGGTTGAGAAGGCGGAGCGCTCCTGGGCGCCCGGTGTGAGTCCGATTTGCCAGTAGCCGGGGGTTAGGTTGAAGGTGCTCAGGTAGCGGGCCGCCCCCAGGCGGTCGATCAGTTCATCGGCCCGGGGAATGGGATGAGCATCGGTCCGGGTGACGGCGTTTAAACCCCGGGAGTCAACACAAAACCTCAGTTCAGGAGTGGCACCAGGGGCGGCTGCCTTGGGGACCAGGACGACAGGACTGGCCCACGGACTGTCAGAGGGTTCGACTACCCCCAGGGCCAGCATCTTGGAGACCTCTGATTGGATGCAGGTCCGAACTCGGTCGGGAACTCGGTAGGCCCGGTGTCGCACAGGCGAGCTGTCCCCGGTGTCGACATCGTGGACGCACCACTGGGTGACTCCTGGGGTGAGGGAAAACAGTCTGTGAACTGACCCAGCAGTTTTTGGCAGTCCTGGTGCTGTGCGGGGGTCAGGGCGGAGGAGAGGGTGACCCCCTCGACGGAGCCGTCCTTCTCGGAGGTGCTCAGGAGGTCCGGTAGGGGCTCGGAGTCGTCTTCGGCCCCGCCATCAGTAGCCATCAGCAGGCTAAGCTCCGTGCGGACAAAGTGAGGCTTGAGCCGGTTGGAGTGGAGGACCCGGAGGGGGTTCCTGGGGGATTCCATGTCCACCAGGTAAGTGACAGGGCTCTTGCGCTCCACCACCTTGAAGGGCCCCGTCCACTTGTCCTGGAGGGCACATGGTTCGACCGGGGACATGACCCAGACCTGTTGGCCCGGCTCGAACTCAATGGAAGAGGCGTTCTGGTCATAGCAGCGTTTCATCTCCTCCTGGCTGGCCTCGAGGTTGGCTTTGGCACGTTCCCGGAACTTCCGAGTCTGATTTCGTAGGGTCAGGATGTACCGGTAGACGTCGGGGGGAGCATCTTGGACTGCAATCTCCCAGCCCTCCTTGACCAGGCTGAGGGGACCCCGGACGGGGTGTCCGTACAATAGTTCGAAGGGGCTGAACCCCAGGGACTTCTGAGGGACTTCCCGATAGGCAAAGAGGAGTCAGGGCAGCAGCACGTCCCACTGGCGTCGCAAGGGCTCCTCCAGGCTCATGATCATCCCTTTGAGAGTTCTATTGAAGCGTTCCACCAATCCATTCCCTTGGGGGTGGTAGGGGGTCGTAAACTTATACGTGACCCCGCACTGTTGCCACAGGCACTTCATGTATCGGGAAATAAAGTTCGTACCCCGGTCACTGACGACCTCTCAAGGGAAGCCCACCCTGGAGAAGATCCCCATCAGCGCCCGACCCACCACGGGGGCCGTCACAGTCCGGAGAGGGATTGCTTCGGGATAGCGGGTGGCATGGTCCACCAGGACGAGAATAAACCGGTGTCCTTGGGAGGTGCGAGGCTCCAGCGGCCCCACAATGTCTATTCCCACCCGCTCGAAGGGGGTGTTGACGACTGCGAAGGGTTGGAGGGGGGCTTGTGCTTCCCTCCACTCTTCCCGCTGGCTTGGCAGGTGGGGCAAGTCCGGCAGTGATTGTTCACATCGTTTCTCATCTTTGGCCAGTAGAAATGGGTCACCAGGCGGCTGTATGTTTTGTCCTGCCCCAGGTGCCCAGCGAGGGGCACATCGTGTGCCAGGTTCAGGAGGAAGTCTCTGAATCAGAGAGGGACCACCAGCACCCGGCCGGCCCCTAGTTTGGCAATCTTTTGTTCGCTATAGAGGAGATCGTGGTCCCAATAGACCCAGTGGGACCCCAATGGGTCTCCGGCGGCTTGCGTGGCGGCTTGTTGTCGGATTCCCTCGAGGGAGGGACAGGTTTTCTGCTCCTGCCAGAACTGTTCTCGTGTGGGGCCACCTTCTTGGCTCCATTGGGCTAGTTCCGGGAGGTGGCCGAGCTTAGCAATTTCTCCACCGTGGGGCCCCAGGGGCTCTGGCTCTGGCTCGGTGTCTTCGGATACGGCGGGCGGTGGAGGTGCGGGCCACTCCGGTTCCTCAGTCGGGGCGTCTTCCGTCGGGGCGGTGGTTCGGGCGGCCATGGAGCGGGTGGTCGCACAGACCCACTCGGGAAGGCCTAGCATCCCCAGATGCACTCTCCGCTCGACGCCGGCCCAGGGGGAGCTTTCTAGGTCGTTCCCGAGGAGGCAGTCCACGGGGGCATCGTCCCGAACGGTCACTTTTAGCATGCCCGACACCCCTCCCCACTCGAAGGGGATACGGGCCATTTGGCACAGGCTCTCGGAATTGTCCACCGACTGTACTGGGCACAACACATTGGGCAGGATTTGGTCGGGGGTCACCAAGTGGCCACGAACGGCCGTTACGCTGGCTCCGGTGTCATGGAGGGCTTCCGCACTGTGTCCATTAATGGTGACCCATTGGCGGTACTTTTGAGTGTTGCCCGGGATCGGGCCCGGGGGATCATGTCTCTTTCTCCTAGGCATACTAGGGACATAGCTGCGGGCTCCCACTCGGTCTGGTCGTGGTCGTAGTTCTCTTCTTTGCCCCTCTCTTCTCCCAGGGCGGCGGCAGCGATCTGGCGGTTTGGAGGACCGGTGGTGCCGGGTCGTTGGTTCATTGGGCAGAGGGGGTCATTAGCATAGTGACCGGGCCGCTGGCATCTGTGGCAGGTAACGTTCGGGCAGGGCCCCGGCCGTGCTGGGGGGTCCCTCTTCTGGCCAGGGACGGTGAAGTGGGGGTCGGGGACAGCCCCGCGGGGAGTCCCTGGTCCTGTTCTGGCCTCCTCTGCCGCCTCACGGGCGGTGGTTCCCCGGGGGACCTCGGCCGTAGTCTCCCATCGGGCTCCGGGGGACCCGGGTGCTCACCCATCGATCGGCCTCGACGGCGAGTTTCCGTGGCTCGGTCAGTTTGCTGTCGAGGAGATGCTGCCTGAGTTCGATAAAACAGTTGTTGGAGAGGTGCTCCCATACAATGAGGTTGAACAGCTGCTCGTATGTGGTGACCTGGCTGCCCTTGATCCACCCCTCTAGGGCTCTACTATAGAAGTTCACGTACTCCACCCATGTGGTACCGGGGAGTATCTTACAGTCCCGGAATCGCTGCCGGTACATCTCAGGGGTGAGTCCATATCGAGTAAGGAGGGCAGCTCTCATGTGTTCATAAGAGGTCATCTCGGCGTCGGGGAGCTCTAACAGGGCGTCTCTCCCTTCGTTGACGAACTTCCCCCACAAGCCGGCACCCCAGTCTTTGGCGGGTACTCGATGGGAGGTCATGGCTACTTCGTAAGCCTTAAACCATTGCTGGATGTCGTTGTTTTTGTAATATTCTTTGACGACATCTTTGGGGATGTGGACCTTCATGTCCGCAGGAGGAGGCGGGCTCCGGTTCTCGGAGGCGCTAGCCTCACCATTTTTGGCCTTGATCTCAAGTTCTTTTAAGCCCCGCTCGTGCTCGAACGTGAGCTTCTTCTCCTCTAAGTCTCTCTGCCTTCGTTTCTCCTCGAGGTCTCCTTGCAGTCGTAGTTGCTCAAGGCCTATCTTCTTCTCGGCTAGCTGTAGTTCTCCGTCCAGACGGAGTCGGGCGAGCTCCAATTCGTGGAGCCGGCTCCTTTCTCGCTCTCGGGCGTTTTCGTGGGAGAGGCCCTTGTCTCCGTTGGTATTTCTTTCCTCCGCTGTGGCTGCGAGGTTTTCTCGGTATACATCTGGGACCATGTTTTCTTCGCCCTGGGGTGGCGTTGCTTCTGCCTCCACCCATGTTTGTAGGGCCAGCTTGAAATCGTCCTTGGTGCTTAGTCCAGTGGTAGCGATGCCCAGGTCCTTGCAGAATTGTTTCAATTCTTTATGATTATAATCTTCTAATCGTTCCTTCTGGAACTCCTTGGTCGGTCTGGTTTCTTTGGTAGTCATAGTTGCGGCGTGTTTCTGTCAGTAGTGGGCGAGTCACTCTCTGTACGATTTGCGTCGGCTCGGATCGCACCGCCTGCCACCAATGTTACAAAGGCGGTCCGTGGGGAGGCAGAAGATGTCTGACTGACCACCCCGAGACCCACCTCTCCGTATGGAGTTGGCCGAGCGCCGTTGAGAGGCCTCCTGGGTGAGGCTCCTCTCCTAGAATCGTAACAGCAGAGCAATCACACCACTACAAAAGGGACACCACACAAGAGGATGACTTCTTAGAATCTTTATCAGTAATAATGATTGGTTCTCTCGGCAATATGTACAAACGGATCGAGGGATCCTTAAAGTCTCGGTAACTGAGGGTAAGGGGTAGCAGGACAGTCTTAGGACCAGCAAGGTCGGGCCGCGGCAGAGCCAGCAGGCTTCGAAGATGGTTTCAGCGAGATTGGGCCGCGGCAGCGCCAGCAGGCTCCGAAGATGGTTTCAGCGAGGTTGGGCCGCGGCAGCGCCAGCAGGCTTCAAAGATGGTTTCAGCGAGGTTGGGCCGCGGCAGCGGCAGCAGGCTTCAAAGATGGTTTCAGCGAGGTTGGGCCGCGGCAGCGCCAGCAGGCTTCGAAGATGGTTTCAGCGAGGTTGGGCCGCGGCAGCGCCAGCAGGCTCCGAAGATGGTTTCAGCGAGGTTGGGCCGCGGCAGCGCCAGCAGGCTCCGAAGATGGTTTCAGCGAGGTTGGGCCGCGGCAGCGCCAGCAGGCTCCGAAGATGGTTTCAGGGTTCAAGGTAGTGAGTTCTTCTCTGGGTCAGCCGCGACAACGTCAGCAGGGCTCTCGACTCCAGGATACAACTGCTGACCCATTCCAGAGCTGCCTCAGATATCGGTCTGGAGTCCTTTGATGTCCGGGCCCTCGCGCCTGGGGGTCAGAGGGGCCGGGATGAGAGTGTCCAGACACCCAGCAGGGCGGTGGAGCCAGCGCCCAGGGAGGCCAGAGGGCGATCGAAACCAGGCATCCGGGGACGGCTGGAGGGCCATCGAAACTCCCCTTCTCCTTGATCCGTCAAGTGGCCGTTTTACCACCTGGTCGGATCTTGGTGCCTCGATGTCGGGGCTTCGCTGGGGTTACGGCCGAGGACGGGCCGAGGCCACGTGGTCAGGACGCGGAGGGTCCAAGATGGAGTCGGGGTCTGAGATGGTGGCCCGGGTAATGCCTGGACCAGTAGAGTGGGGCGAACAGGGGTCGCCGTGTTCCTGAGGGGGAGAGCCGAGGGTCGTCAGGAGTGGCGACTCTCGTTGACGGTTGAAGAGGTAGCTTCGTTGGGGAGGACAGGGGTCACTGCTGTCCCGGGCCCGCCATGCGGGGAGGAGCGGGACCACGCCACGAGGCCGGGTCCAACAGTTTGCATCAATCCCAGTGCCTGGCCTGTGTTATTGCATTATTTGTATCAATCCTAGTGCCTGGCCTGTGTTATTGCATTGTTTGCATCAATCCTAGTGTCTGGCCTGTGTTATTGCATTGTTTGCATCAATCCTACTGCCTGGCCTGTGTTATTTCAGTATATGCATCAACCCTAGTGCCTGACCTGTGTTATTGCATTGTTTGCATAAGATTCGACTAGTGCCTGGCCTGTGTTTTTGCTTTTTTTGCATCAGATTCTTCTAGTGGCTGGCCCGTGTTATTGCATTGTTTACATCAATCCTAGTGCTTGGCCTGTGTTATTTCATTGTTTGCATAAGATTCACCTAGTTCTTGGCCTGTGTTATTGCATTGTTTGCATCAACCCTAGTGCCTGACCTGTGTTATTGCATTGTTTGCATATGATTCTCCTTGTGCCCGACCTGTGTTATTGCATTGTTTGCATCACATTCTCCTAGTGCCAGGCCTGTGTTATTGCATTGTTTGCATCAGATTCTCCTAGTGCCTGCTTGTAGGAAGGTGGCTACCTGACTATGGTTACCCCAGATTTTTGCCTGTGTTTAGCTGGTTTTTTGACTTAGTTGACCTGGTTCCCTGCTAATCAGGGCCCCAGGCCATCTGCTCTCTCTGTAAAATGGATTCCATGTACCCTAGGTACATACCACAATTGGAAATGGACTCCTTGTCAGCCCCTGTATAATGCACTATAGGTACCCAGGGCATAGGGGCCACCAAGGCCTACCAGGGGCTGCAGCATATCTTTTGCCACCCCTGGCTGGTTCTTAAATTGACACAACTGGCTGATCACTCAGCTGGGGTAAGGTGGTGTAATCACCCCTTACTTAGATATAGTATACCTATATCTAAACCTATATCTGGACACATATAAACCTGTGAGCCACTCCTATGGAAGGCCTCATCAATCCTGGAGGCAGAGTGCGTGGTTTAATGTGAGATGGAGCTCTAGCATGAGCTGAGCCTGTCTGCAGCTGTCGGGAACAACTCCCTAAGCTGTTTCAGGATAATGCCATACCATATACTCTTAAGTGCCTTATAATCCTCGCCGTTATATAGTAACTCTGGTTTGGCTTTATCAAAACATGTCGTGTAAGGTGTCATACGATTTGGAATACTATCCCCTCGCCAGTTCTGGCGACGGGGATAGCATTCCACCCCTCTAGAGGGTTAAGACATGTTCCTTTACTTTAATGCGGTTAATTTCTCAAAGGGCCTTAGATCCACAAAATGGATGCCTCTGCCACAGACAAGAGTCTGGACCCCTGCAGCTGACCGAAACTCAGCAAATGGGGCCTGGACAAAGGGTTTCCTGCCACAGGAGGGTGTCACCACCCTCCAGACAGGAGATAGTGGATTGTAGCAGGGAGGTCTGAAAGAAACCAGACACTGCCTGGGGCGCACAAGGCTGCCCCTTGCATAATCCGGCCAAACCGGTTCTGGGGCACTCCAGCCCTCGTGCCAGGGCGGCCTGGATCAAAGGAAAGGGGTGTAACCACCCCCTTCCTGGGTCCCACCCATAGGGGGGGACCTAGCAGGTAATCACGCCCCCCAGATTCGAATAAGAGTGGGAGCAGTGCCAATGCACATCAGATTTTCCTGGAAGAAACATTAGAAACGAAACTCTGGACCCTTGGACCTCCATCTCAACGTGGAAGCCCGAAGAATCTCCCTTGTGGTCAAGGAGTGACCACCCTGCAGCAGCAGGCACCATCCAGCCCTCGACGTCTACTTAGTTGCAGTTCCCGCCGGAACTCGAGCGACTGAGATCGACGAGATCAAGCTTGCCTGCCTTCCAACAGCCCAATCCACAGTCCCTGCAGAGCTGAGACCCGTGGAGGCGACCGGAAGCGTGGGGCACGCCATCTTGAATTGACCACGAGACGCTGACCGTGCAGCCCACGAGTGACCCTCGAAGCTGTGCACCGGGGTTTGTGAAGCCCCCACCCTGAGCTACTCTTGAGCCGAAGTCCAGCCCTCCACACTCGACGAGTGCTGCGTGGGGCCCTTCTGCTCCATTTGGCTACTGATTGCGCCCGACATTGCCTGGTTCCGTCCTGGTTCCACCCTGGTCACTGCTGAGTGACCCAGACTCTGTCCCCTCTGCTTTCAGGTACCCTTTGACTTGAGTCCACCCTTGGACTCCACCGGACACTTCATCTTCAACCTGCCTGCAGCCCTTTCAGCTTCAAGCACCAAGAGCCTGCGTGTCAAAACCCGACGCCACTTCGACCCTGTGCACCCACTTCCTGTGGGTGAGGTAACTTTGCTCCGCCGGTGTTCCCACACTGGTGCACATCCCTAGGGTCTGTGTGTTAAGTTTTGTTCCTCTAGGTTCAGCGGAAGTGTCCTTAAACTCTAACTTTACACTTTTTACGCACCATTGGTTAACATTGGTGCATGCGTGCGCTTTCCGCACATCTCCCGAATCCCGAGGGCCATTCCCGACTTCAGCATTGCTTGTCCTGACTGCTCCCAGCGATTCCCTAGGCCCTAGGCCTAACCACTGCTCGATTGGTATCTCTTATACCACTTGTTTAGTATATGGTTTGAGTGGCCACCCGCCCTCATCCATAATTGTGCAACTTGTATGTTTAAACAGTGCTTTTGATTTAACGCTTGTGCCCCTTTATTCATAAAGAATACTGGGGATTGTTTTTAGTAATAAACACATATATTTTTATAATATATACTTGTGTGGTGTCCTTTCATTTGATATTACAGGATTGTATGTGGTAAAACAGCTAGCTTAACACGACCTCTTAAGTTAAGCCTTTAGGCTGCTTAGTCCATGCTACCCCTAGGATAGCTTGTCTAATAAGGTTGACTTACAACCAGACACCATAAGGGATTGTTTGGTCTGATAATAGGTGGTTCCAGAATTGGAAACATCACCTATCAGGCCAACTTCTCACATTGGTGAGCAGCGGTGCGGATTTGAGCTTGCTGTTGTTTTACCATTGCAATCTTTTATCAAATTGAAAGATCACATCAAGTACCTCTAGGTACATATAAATCAAAAGCTTAGCATATTAAGTTCTACTGAATTTAGTAGTTGTAGATTAAAGGGATTAGCACACCCTGGCTACAACTCAATAGTAAGGTACAGTAGGAAAACACTTAGTGTAGGTAGGTGCATCACTTACACCACACTAGAGTCATGTCTGACACAGGAAAAGCCTCAGGGTCTACTCCTGTGACAGTTGACCTTACCCAGGCAACTTCCAGCTATGACAAACTAACCCGAAAGGACTTGATTGCCTTGTGCAAATCAAGAGGGTTAAAAAGGGGCAGAAGCCCCACCTGTCCAATCCTGATAGCCATTCTAGAACAGGATGACTTAGAAAGGGCGAAGGGAATTCCCCTAGGGTCAGGAAATGGAGAGAACCCACCTGTAACTGGTACCCCTCAGGAGGAAGAAGAAGGAGAAGAGGGGGATGAGGACTCAGAGGTTGAGGACACAGAAGACCAGGGTCAGGAGGGTAGCCAGGTTGGAGTTGCCAGGCTTAGCCAGACCAACTTAAGCCTACTAGGGAATGGAGAGGGCCAGCACCTCCCCAGATCCTATAGCATTCTCCCAGGCAACAGAAGAGTGAGATCTCCCTCAGGGGACTCTCATATTTCTAGTGCCTCCAGAGAATCACAGAGAGGCATGACTGCTTCTCAAAAACTAGAGCATAGGGCCAGAATGAGGGCTGTCAAACTCCAGATAGAGAGGGAGGAGGTAGCCTTGGCTCAAGCTAGACTTGCCTTGGCAAGAGAGCAGAAATTGAGTGGCTTAGATGCCACTGGTGGCAGCAATATTCCTAAAGAGAAACCCAGGTTCTATGATAGTAGAAACCTGACAAAGATTGTGCCCCCCTACAAGGAAGGGGATGACATCCACAAGTGGATAACTGCTCTTGAGAGAGCCTGCATGGTACAGCAGGTTCCTGAGGAACAGTGGGCAGCAATCTTATGGTACTCCTTTTCAGAGAAAGGGAGAGATAAGCTCCTCACTGTCAGACATGAGGATGCAAACAATTACAAAGTCCTGAAGAGTGTCCTAATAGATGGGTTTGGCTTAACCACTGAACAGTACAGGTTGAAGTTCAGAGACACCCAGAAGACACAGACACAGGACTGGACTGATTTTGTAGATTGTGCTACTAAGGCTCTGGAGGGTTGGCTACATGGCAGCAAAGTACATGACTTTACAGGATTGTATAATTTGATTATGAGGGAGCAGATCCTAAGTAATTGTCAGAACCAGCTCTTACACCAGCACCTGGTGGACTCTGATCTGACCTCTCCCCAAGAATTGGGAAAGAAGGCAGACAAGTGGGTCAGAACCAGGATTAGGCCTAAGAATCAGGACAGTAACCAGAAGAAGGAGTCTACCAAGCCTCAAGATAAGGGTGGGGATAAAAATAACGAAAAGACTTCCCCAGGGCCCCAAAACTCCAAGAATGGGGGTGGGTCCCAAGACACTTCTTCAACAGAGAAAAAGCCTTATTGTTATGCCTGTAAACAGGTTGGGCATCACAAAACAGACAACTGTTGTCCCAAGAATAACAAGAAAGAGAATATACCTCCAAAGCCAGCTCCAACACCTCCTGTTACTGTCAGCAGTAATCCCCCAGGAAGTGGGAGCACACCCAGGAATCTGGGTGGGTTTACTTTTGGAGCCCAGGAGGACCCTGGCCTATCCAGGTCCCCATCCCCAAATGATCTTGTTTATGAGACTGGCAGGGGGTTTGCCAACTTCTCTGATTGCCCAAATACTTTGAGCAAATATAGACAAGAACCCATCATCAATGGTTTGAAAGTTGAAGCTTTTAGAGACACAGGGGCTAGCATCACCATGGTGGCTGACTGTATAGTCCCCTCTAAGCAACTTTTACCTGGTGCCACATACCAGGTAACAAACATTGATGGCATCAAAACAAATCATCCCATGGCAGTAGTAAGTCTCAGCTGGGGAGGTGTCATTGGCCCAAAGAGAGTGGCAGTGTCATCAAACTTGCCTGTAGACTGCCTACTTGGTAATGATTTGGAAATCTCAGCCTGGGCTGAGGTTGAACAGGAAATCCATTCTAGAATGGTAAATTCCAATGGAAAGGTTAGTGGGGCTGTAATGGCTACAGCCCCAATTCAAGATGTCCTTCCTGAAAAGGTTGGTAGGGCTGAGAAACTCTCTGCCCCATCTTTAGCAAAAGCTCTTCCTGAACAGAATAGCAAAGCTGTTATGATAACAGCAGAAACCCAAACTGAGTCTCCTCCTGAAAAGGTGGGTGGGGCTGTGATGGCCACAGCCCAAACTCAAACTGATATGTGTGTTGTGAAGCCTGAAATGATGGATAACTCCACACAAACTGAGAGCATGGAGGAGGAAGAGAAATCTCCCCCTCACCAGACTTTAGGACAGGATCAGCCTCCTCAGGGAACTGATCTTACCCCTGATGAAGGAACTGCCCCAGAGGTTGTTAGGCCTGGCCTGACAGAGCCTCTGATGGTGGTGGACCCTTCTCAGGTGGGACCCAGTCTGGAGCAGGTAACCTGCCCCTCTCTCCCTTGCCTTAGCCAGCCCAGGGCTGCAGAGGACAAGAAGGACAGTGAGACCCAGAGGGCCCCCTGTCAAATAAAGCACCCCCATCAACAGATTAGGGGCACCAAAACTAGTAGCCCTAGTGAGGTGAAAACTTTAAAAACTCCTGAGGGAGCCCCCTTAAAAACAGTTAGGGACCTCCCACAGATGGATTCTGTTGGGCACAGCCAAACCTGGGACCCAAAGGGCCCAAACCTGAACTGTCCCTCCAGCAAGCCAAACAGAGGGACCCAGCCTCCAGCTTTAGGTAGCCAGAGGTTGACCCTGAGAGCACAGTGCAACTCAGTTAAAGAAAGAAAGGCACACATGGTGGAAGATAATTGGAGGAAGCCAAGCCCTAACTTAGTAGAGCCTCACTTCAATACTCCATATCCAAACCAGCCTTTAACTTTGCATAAACACACCCAAGGTAGTGATTCCCTATGGTGGAGACCCTCTAATACCCAAAGGGTGAGGGACTGCTTAGTGGACCATGAGACAGGGGGTACCCATGCTAGTGCAGGTACTTCCTTATATGGCCACTCAGGCAATATAGGCTTACCTGGCCAAGGATAGCCTTCTCTCCTTTCGTTTGGGGGGGGGTTATGTAGGAAGGTGGCTACCTGACTATGGTTACCCCAGATTTTTTGCCTGTGTTTAGCTGGTTTTTTGACTTAGTTGACCTGGTTCCCTGCTAATCAGGGCCCCAGGCCATCTGCCCTCTCTGTAAAATGGATTCCATGTACCCTAGGTACATACCACAATTGGAAATGGACTCCTTGTCAGCCCCTGTATAATGCACTATAGGTGCCCAGGGCATAGGGGCCACCAAGGCCTACCAGGGGCTGCAGCATATCTTTTGCCACCCCTGGCTGGTTCTTAAATTGACACAACTGGCTGATCACTCAGCTGGGGTAAGGTGGTGTAATCACCCCTTACTTAGATATAGTATACCTATATCTAAACCTATATCTGGACACATATAAACCTGTGAGCCACTCCTATGGAAGGCCTCATCAATCCTGGAGGCAGAGTGCGTGGTTTAATGTGAGATGGAGCTCTAGCATGAGCTGAGCCTGTCTGCAGCTGTCAGGAACAACTCCCTAAGCTGTTTCAGGATAATGCCATACCATATACTATTAAGTGCCTTATAATCCTCGCGGTTATATAGCAACTCTGGTTTGGCTTTATCAAAACATGTCGTGTAAGGTGTCATACGATTTGGAATACTATCCCCTCGCCAGTTCTGGCGACGGGGATAGCATTCCACCCCTCTAGAGGGGTAAGACATGTTCCTTTACTTTAATGCGATTAATTTCTCAAAGGGCCTTAGATCCACAAAATGGATGCCTCTGCCACAGACAAGAGTCTGGACCCCTGCAGCTGACCGAAACTCAGCAAATGGGGCCTGGACAAAGGGTTTCCTGCCACAGGAGGGTGTCACCACCCTCCAGACAGGAGATAGTGGATTGTAGCAGGGAGGTCTGAAAGAAACCAGACACTGCCTGGGGTGCACAAGGCTGCCCCTTGCATAATCCGGCCAAACCGGTTCTGGGGCACTCCAGCCCTCGTGCCAGGGCGGCCTGGATCAAAGGAAAGGGGTGTAACCACCCCCTTCCTGGGTCCCACCCATAGGGGGGACCTAGCAGGTAATCACGCCTCCCAGATTCGAATAAGAGTGGGAGCAGTGCCAATGCACATCAGATTTTCCTGGAAGAAACATTAGAAACGAAACTCTGGACCCTTGGACCTCCATCTCAACGTGGAAGCCCGAAGAATCTCCCTTGTGGTCAAGGAGTGACCACCCTGCAGCAGCAGGCACCATCCAGCCCTCGACGTCTACTTAGTTGCAGTTCCCGCCGGAACTCGAGCGACTGAGATCGACGAGATTAAGCTTGCCTGCCTTCCAACAGCCCGATCCACAGTCCCTGCAGAGCTGAGACCCGTGGAGGCGACCGGAAGCGTGGGGCACGCCATCTTGAATTGACCACGAGACGCTGACCGTGCAGCCCACGAGTGACCCTCGAAGCTGTGCACCGGGGTTTGAGAAGCCCCCACCCTGAGCTACTCTTGAGCCGAAGTCCAACCCTCCACACTCGACGAGTGCTGCGTGGGGCCCTTCTGCTCCATTTGGCTCAGCGCGTTGGCCCGGTCACTTGCCAGCCGGCTAGTGGTCCCTGTGCCGACGAAACTACAAAGAAGACTCGTGAATCTGGTTGCTCTAGATCCACACCAGCTCCCCTGAAAAGGAGCCCCCACTCTGACCTTCCTGGTTCGAGTGAGAAGCAATCTCCCGGTTCCGCGTGGATTGCTCTTGCCAAGTGTTGTTTGCTCCAAACTTGAAGCTGACAGCGCCGTCGGTGAGAACCTGCGTGGGACAGATCGTGACCTGCTCCTGGACGTCGCAGATGCCCCAGAGCCCACGTGACAGCGGAGAGAAGCTCCTCGACGACCACCTGATTGCGCCCGACATTGCCTGGTTCCGTCCTGGTTCCACCCTGGTCACTGCTGAGTGACCCAGACTCTGTCCCCTCTGCTTTCAGGTACCCTTCGACTTGAGTCCACCCTTGGACTCCACCGGACACTTCATCTTCAACCTGCCTGCAGCCCTTTCAGCTTCAAGCACCAAGAGCCTGCGTGTCAAAACCCGACGCCACTTCGACCCTGTGCACCCACTTCCTGTGGGTGAGGTAACTTTGCTCCGCCGGTGTTCCCACACTGGTGCACATCCCTAGGGTCTGTGTGTTAAGTTTTGTTCCTCTAGGTTCAGCGGAAGTGTCCTTAAACTCTAACTTTACACTTTTTACACACCATTGGTTAACATTGGTGCATGCGTGCGCTTTCCGCACATCTCCCGAATCCCGAGGGCCATTCCCGACTTCAGCATTGCTTGTCCTGACTGCTCCCAGCGATTCCCTAGGCCCTAGGCCTAACCACTGCTCGATTGGTATCTCTTATACCACTTGTTTAGTATATGGTTTGAGTGGCCACCCGCCCTCATCCATAATTGTGCAACTTGTATGTTTAAACAGTGCTTTTGATTTAACGCTTGTGCCCCTTTATTCATAAAGAATACTGGGGATTGTTTTTAGTAATAAACACATATATTTTTATAATATATACTTGTGTGGTGTCCTTTCATTTGATATTACAGGATTGTATGTGGTAAAACAGCTCGCTTAACACGACCTCTTAAGTTAAGCCTTTAGGCTGCTTAGTCCATGCTACGCCTAGGATAGCTTGTCTAATAAGGTTGACTTACAACCAGACACCATAAGGGATTGTTTGGTCTGATAATAGGTGGTTCCAGAATTGGAAACATCACCTATCAGGCCAACTTCTCACACTGCTGTATTATTGAATTGTTTGCATCACAGTCCTTAGTGCCTGGCCTGTGTTATTGCATTGTTTGCATCAGATTCTCCTCGTGCCTGGCCTTTGTTATTGTATTGTTTGCATAAGATTCTCATAGTGCCTGGCCTGTGTTATTGCATTGTTTGCATCAACCCAAGTACCTGACCTGTGTTATTGCATTGTATGCATCAACCCTAGTGCCTAGCCTGTGTTATTGCATTGTTTGCATAAGATTCTCCTAGTGCCTGGCCTGTGTTATTGCATTGTTTGCATCAGATTCTTCTAGTGCCTGGCCCATGTTATTGCATTGTTTACATCAATCCTAGTGCTTGGCCTGTGTTATTTCATTGTTTGCATAAAATTCACCTAGTGCCTGACCTGTGTTATTGCATTGTTTGCATCAGATTCTCCTCGTGCCTGGCCTTTGCTATTGCATTTTTGCATCAGATTCTACTAGTGCCTGCTGTGTCATTGAATTATTTGCATCAGATTCCTTAGTGCCTGGCCTGTGTTATTGCATTGTTTGCATCAGATTCTCCTCTTGCCTGGCCTTTGTTATTGTATTGTTTGCATAAGATTCTCCTAGTGCCTGGCCTGTGTTATTGCATTGTTTGCGCCAATCCTTGTGCCTGGCGTGTGTTATTGCATTGTTTGCATCAGTTTATTCTAGTGCTTGGCCCGTTTTATTGCATTGTTTGCGTCAGATTCTCCGAGTGCCTGGCCAATGTTATTGTATTTTTGTTTTTAACAGAGTTTTATATAGCGCAAACTTGACACAAAGGTATCAGGTATCAGAGTGCTTTACACGAGCACCAATTGCTTTACATGAGGACACATTCATTTTTGTTAGGCACTGGGAGATGACGTTATTTGCCCAGAACCACAGGATGTTGCGCGTCCTCGCCGAGACTCGAACCTGGTTCCTCAGAGTTGATGTCGACCGCACTAGCCATTACGCCAACTCCTCTCTCTATTGTATTGCATTGCTGCATTGCATTGTTTGCATAAGATCCTTCTAGTGCCTGGCCTGTGTTATTGCATTGTTTGCATCAGATTCTCCTCCTGCCTGGCCTGTGTTATTGCATTGTTTGCCCCAGATTCTCCTCATGCCTGGCCTGTGTTATTGCATTGTTTACATCAGATTCTCCTAGTGCCTCCGTTATTGCATTGTTTGCATCAGATTCTCCTAGTGCCTGGCTTGTGTTAATGCATTGTTTACATCAGATTCTCCTCGTGCCTGGCCTGTGTTATTGCAGTGTTTGCATCAGATTCTCCTTTTGCATGGCTTGTGTTATTGCATTGTTCTCGTCAGATTCTCGTGCCTGGCCTGTGTTATTGCATTGTTTACATCAGATTCTCCTAGTGCCTGTGTTATTGCATTGTTTGCATCAGATTCTCCTAGTGCCTGGCCTGTGTTATTGCATTGTTTACATCAAATTCTCCTCGTGCCTGGCCTGTGTTATTGCATTGTTTACATCAGATTCTCCTAGTGTTTGGCCTGTGTTATTGCATTGTTTGCATCAGATTCTCCTTTTGCATGGCTTGTGTTATTGCATTGTTTGCGTCAGATTCTCCTTGTACCTGGCCTGTGTTATTGCATTGTTTGCATCACGTTTTTCTAGTACCTGGCCTGTATTATTGCATTGTTTGCGTCACATTTTCCTAGTACCTTGCCTCTGTTATTGCATTGTTTGCATCAATCCTAGTGCCTGGCATTTGTTATTGCATTGTTTGCATCAACCCTAGTGCCTGGCCTGTGTTATTTCATTGTTTGCGTCACGTTTTCCTAGTACCTGGCCTGTGTTATTGCATTGTTTGCATCACGTTTGCCTAGTGCCCGGTCTGTGTTATTGCATTGTTTGCATCAACCCTAGTGCCTGGCCTGTGATATTGCATTGTTTGCATCAGATTCTCCTAGTGCCTGGCCTGTGTTATTGCATTATTTGTGTCAGATTTTCCTAGTGCTCGGCTGTGTTTTTGCATTGTTTGCATCAATCCTAGTGTCTGGCCTGTGTTATTGCATTGTTTCCGCCAACCCTGGTGCCTGGCCTGTGTTATTGCATTGTTTGCATCATATTCTCCTAGTGCCTGCTGTGTCATTGAATTGTTTGCATCAGATTCCTTAGTGCCTGACCTGTTATTGCATTGTTTGCATCAGATTCTCCTTGTGCCTGGCCTTTGTTATTGTATTGTTTGCATAAGATTCTCCTAGTGCCTGGCCTGTGTTATTGCATTGTTTGCGCCAATCCTTGTGCCTGGCGTGCGTTTTTGCATTGTTTTCATCAGTTTATTCTAGTGCTTGGCCCATTTTATTGCATTGTTTGCGTCAGAATCTCCAAGTGCCTGGCTTATATTATTGTATTGTTGTTTTTAACTGAGTTTTAAATAGCGCAAACTTGACCCGAAGGTATCGGGTATCAGAGTGCTTTACACGAGCACCAGTTGCTTTACATGAGGACACATTCATTTTTGTTAGGCACTGGGAGATGAAGTTATTTGCCCAGAATCACAGGATGTTGCGCGTCCTTGCCGAGACTCGAAACTGTTTACCCAGATTTGAGGTCGACCACGTTTTCCTAGTACCTGGCCTGTGTTATTGCATTGTTTGCATCACGTTTGCCTAGTGCCCGGTCTGTGTTATTGCATTGTTTGCATCAACCCTAGTGCCTGGCCTGTGATATTGCATTGTTTGCATCAGATTCTCCTAGTGCCTGGCCTGTGTTATTGCATTATTTGTGTCAGATTTTCCTAGTGCTCGGCTGTGTTTTTGCATTGTTTGCATCAATCCTAGTGTCTGGCCTGTGTTATTGCATTGTTTCCGCCAACCCTGGTGCCTGGCCTGTGTTATTGCATTGTTTGCATCATATTCTCCTAGTGCCTGCTGTGTCATTGAATTGTTTGCATCAGATTCCTTAGTGCCTGACCTGTTATTGCATTGTTTGCATCAGATTCTCCTTGTGCCTGGCCTTTGTTATTGTATTGTTTGCATAAGATTCTCCTAGTGCCTGGCCTGTGTTATTGCATTGTTTGCGCCAATCCTTGTGCCTGGCGTGCGTTTTTGCATTGTTTTCATCAGTTTATTCTAGTGCTTGGCCCATTTTATTGCATTGTTTGCGTCAGAATCTCCAAGTGCCTGGCTTATATTATTGTATTTTTGTTTTTAACTGAGTTTTAAATAGCGCAAACTTGACCCGAAGGTATCGGGTATCAGAGTGCTTTACACGAGCACCAGTTGCTTTACATGAGGACACATTCATTTTTGTTAGGCACTGGGAGATGAAGTTATTTGCCCAGAATCACAGGATGTTGCGCGTCCTTGCCGAGACTCGAACCTGTTTACCCAGATTTGAGGTCGACCACGCTAGCCATTATGCCAACTCCTCTCTCTAATGAATTGCATTGTTGCATTGCATTGTTTGCATAAGATCCTTCTAGTGCCTGGCCTGTGTTATTGCATTGTTTGCATCAGATTCTTCTCGTGCCTGGCTTGTGTTATTGCATTGTTTGCGCCAGATTCTCATTGTGCTTGGCCTGTGTAATTGCATTGTTTGCGCCATATTGTCCTTGTACCTGGCCTGTGTCATTGCATTGTTTGCGTCAGATTCTCCTAGTGCCTGGCCTGTGTTATTGCATTGTTTGCATCAGATTCTCCTAGTGCCTGTGTTATTGCATTGTATACATCAACCCAAGTGCCTGGCCTGTGTTATTGCATTGTTTGCATAAGATTCTCCTAGTGCCTGGCCTGTGTTATTGCATTGTTTGCATCAGATTCTCCTAGTGCCTGGCCTGTGTTATTGCATTGTATGCTTCAACCCTAGTGCCTGACCTGTGTTATTGCATTGTTTGCATAAGATTCTCATTGTGCCCGACCTGTGTTATTGCTTCGTTTCCATTAGATTCTCCTAGTGCCTGGCCTGTGTTATTGCATTGTTTGCATCAGATTCTCCTACTGCCTGGCCTGTGTTATTGCATTGTTTGCATCAGATTCCCCTAGTGCCTGCTGTGTCATTGAATTGTTTGCATCAGATTCTCCTCGTGCCTGCCCTGTGTTTTTGCTTTTTTTGCATCAGATTCCTCCAGTGCCTGGCCCGTGTTATTGCATTGTTTACATCAATCCTAGTGCCTGGCCTGTGTTATTGCATTGTTTGCATTTATTTATTTATTTATTTTTGGCAATTTTTAAAGCGCTGCAATTACCCGTGGGTGTCTCGGCGCTAGCAGCTAAAAGATAACTAACCAGATAATAAACAGTGAAACAGTGAATAAAGTGATCCAAAAAGATGTCATTGAGAAAACAGCCATGTCTTTAGCTGCTTTCTGAAGACAATCAAAGATGGACTGGTCTTTATGTTAAGAGGAAGAGAGTTCCACAATTTCGCCGCTGCTATAGTGAAACGTCTGTCTCCCCAGGTCACTTTCCTTGTTCTGGGAATCTGAAGCATGTGAGCCGTGTTGGAGCGCAACGTTCTAGGGGTTGGCAGAGGTTTAAAGGAACTTCTCAGAAATCTAGGTCCCGTGTTATTTATTGCCTTGTAGACAATACAAAGGGTCTTGAACTTCGTACGACTTCTGACTGGAAGCCAGTGCAGTTGGTCGAGATGTCTAGAGACAGAGCTGTATTTGGGAATACCTAGTAGGATTCTAGCAGAGGCGTTTTGTATTAGTTGCAATTTGGAGATAACCTTTTTTTGAGCATTGAGGAAAAGGGAATTGCAGTAATCGATGCGAGAAAACACCAGTGTGGAAATGAGTGTTTTTCCCATAGCAGTGGGAAGATACGGTAGTAGTTTCTTTATCTTCCTTAGGATGTTAAAGGAAGATGACACTACCGAATTCGCATGATGATGGAAAAGGAGCTTGTTGTCGAATATCACTCCCAGATTTCTAACTTTACTGACAGGTTGTGGTGGGGTTCCTAATTCCTCTGGCCACCACGAAGGGGACCACTCAGGTTGAATGTTTCCAAAGAGCATAACTTCTGTCTTAGCTGAGTTAAGTTTTAAGCAGTTGGAAGCCATCCAACTGCTAATGGCCCTCATACCATTCTTGAAGTTTGCAGCGACCGTAGGTCCATCTTTGTGAATAGACAGCACCAGCTGAGTATCATCAGCGTAAGTTGTTAAGTTGATGTTATACTCCTTCATAACCCTCGCTAAGTCCGAAACATAGATATTAAAAAGGGTCGGACTTAGCGAGGAACCCTGAGGGACTCCGCAGGGAAGGCTGAATGTGGGTGATGTGAAAGTGCCCAACTTGACCGCTTGGCTACGATCCGCCAAGAATGATGCAATGAGGTCCCTAGCTTTATGTTTAATGCCGATGGCCTCGACACGGCCGACCAAAGTTACGTGATCGACCGTGTCGAAAGCCGCCGACAGGTCCAACAGTATCAGGACAGCTTGTCCACCCTTATCCATTGTGGCCCTGATTTCGTCTGCCGCCTTGATCAGGGCGGTCTCTGTTCCATGACCTTGCCGGAAACCAAACTGGGTTTCATCTAGCAAGTCATTGGTATGAATGTAGTCAGAGAGTTGTTTGTTCATGACCGATTCAAAAATCTTGGCAGGAAACGGCAGAGATGCAATGGGACGATAACTGGAGGGTAGTGTAGGATCTAGGGAAGGTTTTTTAAGAAGCGGCCTAATAATGGTGTTTTTCCAAATGGTAGGGTAAGAACCAGTGGCAAACATACTGTTACAGATACGTGCCAATGGCATAGAAATAATGTCTGGGATATTATTGAGTATGGATGGGTGACAGGGATCCAAAGGGGAACCAGATTTGATTGACTGAATTAATTTATAAATGTCATGTGGGTTCGTGCTGGTGAATTCAGTAAAATCAATGGAAGCTGTCAGGGTCTCATGTAGCTCAGAGTCAGAGGTATCAGGGGTTAACACTTTAGGGCTGAAATCCTTAAATATAGATGTGACCTTTTCAAAGAAAAAGTCAGCCAATGTGTTACAAAGATTTTGGGACGTTTCCGTCCGGGGGTTAGAAGGTTCAGCAAGATGGTTGACAACTTCAAACAGTTTCTTCATGTTACATTGGGCTTGGTTTATTTGGGCAGTATAATAGATGTTTTTCTCAGATGTTATACTCTGCTTATAGCTGAGAAGTGCAGCTTTATAGGCGGTCTTGTCTGCTGGGTTGTAGTTTTTCCGCCAATGTCGTTCCTTGTTACGACAGTATTGTATAAGATTCACCTAGTGCCTGGCCTGTGTTATTGCATTGTTTGCATCAACCCTAGTGTCTGACCTGTGTTACTGCATTGTTTGCATAAGATTCTCCTTGTGCCCGACCTGTGTTATTGAATTGTTTGCATCAGATTCCTTAGTGCCTGGCCTGTGTTATTGCATTGTTTGCATCAGATTCTCCTTGTGCCTGGCCTTTGTTATTGCATTGTTTGCATCAGATTCTCCTAGTGCCTGCTGTGTCATTGAATTGTTTGCATCTGATTCCTTAGTGCCTGTCCTGTGTTATTGCATTGTTTGCATCAGATTCTCCTCGTGCCTGGCCTTTGTTATCGTATTGTTTGCATAAGATTCTCCTAGTGCCTGGCCTGTGTTATTGCATTGTTTGCATAAGATTCTCCTAGTGCCTGGCTTGTGTTATTGCATTGTTTGCATCAGATTCTTCTAGTGCCTGGCCCGTGTTATTGCATTGTTTACATCAATCCTAGTGCTTGGCCTGTGTTATTTCATTGTTTGCATAAGATTCACCTAGTGCCTGGCCTGTGTTATTGCATTGTTTGCATCAACCCTAGTGTCTGACCTGTGTTATTGCATTGTTTGCATCAGATTCTCCTCGTGCCTGGCCTTTGTTATTGCATTGTTTGCATCAGATTCTCCTAGTGCCTGCTGTGTCATTGAATTGTTTGCATCAGATTCCTCAGTGCCTGGCCTGTGTTATTGCATTGTTTGCATCAGATTCTCCTCGTGCCTGGCCTTTGTTATTGTATTGTTTGCATAAGATTCTCCTAGTGCCTGGCCTGTGTTATTGCATTGTTTGCGCCAATCCTTGTGCCTGGCGTGTGTTATTGCATTGTTTGCATCAGTTTATTCTAGTGCTTGGCCCGTTTTATTGCATTGTTTGCGTCAGATTCTCCGAGTGCCTGGCCAATGTTATTGTATTTTTGTTTTTAACAGAGTTTTATATAGCGCAAACTTGACGCAAAGGTATCAGGTATCAGAGTGCTTTACACGAGCACCAATTGCTTTACATGAGGACACATTCATTTTTGTTAGGCACTGGGAGATGACGTTATTTGCCCAGAACCACAGGATGTTGCGCGTCCTTGCCGAGACTCGAACCTGGTTCCCCAGAGTTGAGGTCGACCGCGCTAGCCATTACGCCAACTCCTCTCTCTATTGTATTGCATTGTTGCATTGCATTGTTTGCATAAGATCCTTCTAGTGCCTGGCCTGTGTTATTGCATTGTTTGCATCAGATTCTCCTCATGCCTGGCCTGTGTTATTGCATTGTTTGCATCAGATTCTCCTAGTGCCTGACCTGTGTTATTGCATTGTTTGCATCAGATTCTCCTAGTGCCTGGCTTGTGTTAATGCATTGTTTACATCAGATTCTCCTAGTGCCTGGCTTGTGTTAATGCATTGTTTACATCAGATTCTCCTCGTGCCTGGCCTGTGTTATTGCATTGTTTACATCAGATTCTCCTAGTGCCTCTGTTATTGCATTGTTTGCATCAGATTCTCCTAGTGCCTGGCTTGTGTTAATGCATTGTTTACATCAGATTCTCCTCGTGCCTGGTCTGTGTTATTGCATTGTTTGCGTCAGATTCTCCTAGTGCCTGGCTTGTGTTAATGCATTGTTTACATCAGATTCTCCTCGTGCCTGGCCTGTGTTATTGCAGTGTTTGCATCAGATTCTCCTTTTGCATGGCTTGTGTTATTGCATTGTTTGCGTCAGATTCTCCTTGTGCCTGGCCTGTGTTATTGCATTGTTTACATCAGATTCTCCTAGTGCCTGGCTTGTGTTATTGCATTGTTTACATCAGATTTTCCTTGTGCCTGGCCTGTGTTATTGCATTGTTTACATCAGATTCTCCTAGTGCCTGTGTTATTGCATTGTTTGCATCAGATTCTCCTTGTGCCTGGCCTGTGTTATTGCATTGTTTACATCAGATTCTCCTAGTGCCTGTGTTATTGCATTGTTTGCATCAGATTCTCCTTGTGCCTGGCCTGTGTTATTGCATTGTTTACATCAGATTCTCCTAGTGCCTGTGTTATTGCATTGTTTGCATCAGATTCTCCTAGTGCCTGGCCTGTGTTATTGCATTGTTTACATCAGATTCTCCTCATGCCTGGCCTGTGTTATTGCATTGTTTGCGTCAGATTCTCCTTGTACCTGGCCTGTGTTATTGCATTGTTTCCATCACGTTTTTCTAGAACCTCACCTGTAATGCTGCATTGTTTGCATCACGTTTTTCTAGTAACTGGCCTGTATTATTGCATTGTTTGCATCAGATTCTCCTAGTGCCTGGCCTGTGTTATTGCATTGTTTGCGTCACATTTTCCTAGTGCCTTGCCTCTGTTATTGCATTGTTTGCATCAATCCTAGTGCCTGGCATTTGTTATTGCATTGTTTGCATCAACCCTAGTGCCTGGCCTGTGTTATTTCATTGTTTGTGTCACGTTTTCCTAGTGCCTGGCCTGTGTTATTGCATTGTTTGCATCACGTTTGCCTAGTGCCCGGCCTCTGTTATTGCATTGTTTGCATCAACCCTAGTGCCTGGCCTGTGATATTGCATTGTTTGTGTCACATTATCCTAGTGCCTGGCTGTGTTATTGTATTGTTTGCATCAATCCTAGTGCTTGGCCTGTGTTATTGCATTGTTTGCATCAATCCTACTGCCTGGCCTGTGTTATTGCATTGTTTGCATCAGGTTCTTCTAGTGCCTGGCCCTTGTTATTGCATTGTTTACATCAATACTAATGCCAGGCCCATGTTATTGCATTGTTTACATCAATACTAATGCCAGGCCCATGTTATTGCATTGTTTGCATCAATCCTAGTGCCTGGCCTGTGTTATTGCATTGTTTGCATAAGATTCTCCTAGTGCCTGGCCTGTATTATTGCATTGTTTGCGTCAATCCTAGTGCCTGGCGTGTGTTATTGCATTGTTTGCATCAGTTTATTCTAGTGCTTGTCACATTTTATTGCATTGTTTGCGTCAGATTCTCCTCGTGCTTGGCCTGTGTTATTGCATTGTTTGCGCCAGATTCTCCTTGTGCCTGGACTCTGACTGCAAGAAACTGCACTCTTACTGCAGTTGGAATCTACTTCCTATTTATGTAGCAACAGACAGCACAACATGTCTGCCAGAAATGTTGTCCATGTGGATACATCAGCAGTAGGACAATGGTACATGGAATGATAATGGTAGATTTATTTACACTTCTGTGCAGTGCGTGTCACTTATTGTTCTTTTCTTCCACTCTCATGAGATGGTTTTACAAGGCAACTCAGAGCTCACTGAGTGTGGAGCTTCCACGAATCTCAGAGACAGGCCGTTCCAAAGACGGTAACAGAGAAGGTTGAAAGATCTGAGTCTTCATCCTGGCAGATGGACTGGTAATCCCTGAGAGGGTGTAGTTGGTCTGTGTGTTGCCACGGCTGTCCAACGTCTGTAAGAAAATGTCAGCAATTTGTGGAGGGCCCTCTTTTGGGGGAGAACCACCCAGCTTCATGCAATACGGACTTGAGTTACATTCTGATAGCAAAATGGAGGACCTTGTCCAAAGGGGATTGATGTTACCAAGGATTAACATCTTCAGTTACGACAGACAGAGAAAGTCAAGGTACCTCGATATTCTTGAAAAGCTTTCTGCACTCTGCTGGTGCAGGCTGGATGTTATTTCTCTAGTTGGTATTTACCAGGGGATGTTCAGATACAGTGGTTGAATAAAACCTTGGAGCAGCACTTGTAGCGTTGACAGAAGCCCATCCTGGAAGGAAGATCTGCACAAGGCACCGCTGACAGAAGCCGCAGTCTGAAAGGAAGATCTGCACAAACTTCAGGTGACAGACGTCCTGCCTGGAAGTAAGATCTGCACAAGGCACAGCTAACAGACGTCCTGCCTGGAAGGATGAAATGTAAGGTGAAATGAAATTAAATGAAAGTTAGATTTGTAGAGCGCTCTGCTACCCAAAGGTGTCTAGGTGCTGGATACTCAGATTAAGAAGAAGGAAACAAGCCAAAGGATAGAATGAACTGGAAGCTTCAGTCAAGAAGAGCTTCTGGTTGGAAAGGCAGGTTTTTAATGATTTACGGAACAAGAGCAGGTCTGACATTTTTGTTGGGATCAGGTGGCATAGAATTCCGCAGCCTAGCTGTGCAGGCTACTAAGCTTCTGTCTCCCCAAGGAGCCCTTCTGACCTTAGGTATAATGAGATTCGATGTATAAGATATGGGCAGTGATCTTTTAGTGACGTACCACTGGAAGCGTTGATTAAGGTATTCTGGACTGGAGTTACGCAGTGCCTTGAATGCAATGCATGAAGATTTGAACTCAATCCTTTTTTTATAGGAAGCCAATGAAGGAAGCCAATGAACTAAAGGAAGAACATAAGTAACTGATTGGCGTTTGGGTATTGCCATAAGCAGCAGAGTGGCTGCATTTTGGACGACCTGAACTTTATTTTAGATTTTTTTTCTGAATGTTGGTGAATAAATCCGCTATAATAATCTATTTTAGCAAGAATAAGTGCAGCGATCAGAGATTTCCATAAGTCAGAAGGGATAAAGGTAAAGATTTTACTGAGGATTTGGAGTATGAAAAAACGGGAGGAAGTGACAAAACTTACGTGTCCATCAAAAGAGTTTGTTGTCAAAGTATACACCAAGATTTTTGACTCTGGTAATCGGGGTAGGGCGCACCCCAACTCCTGTGGCCACAGGTGGGGGACCAGAACAATGTGTTCCTGCCTAAAAAGCAGAACCTTGATTTTACCCGAGCTCAGTCTTTTGACATCCACCTACCGACTTGTAGCATACACTCATGGAAGCGAGCTGCAGTGTCTTCAGGGTTGCTGGCCACAAACCCCACAATGTGGGTGTCATCAGCAGAGGATACCATTGCAAAGCCAAATGATTTTATAAGGTTAGCCAAAGAGGTTATGTTTAAGGTAAAAAGGGTCGGACTAAGGGCAGAGCCCTGCGGAATTGCACTCGGTCGACAGAAAGAGGGCGACTTGACGCCATTGAACTCAGCAAATTGCTCTCTATCTGAAAGGAAATATTTAACGAACTTAAGGGCCTTGCCCCTGATCCCTATAGTGAAGAGACAGTCAATAAGAAGGCTTTGGTTAACTGTTGAAAGCTGCAGAGAGTTCGACAAGGTCAGGGCAGCATTTCCACCTGTGTCAAGGGTTTGCCGTATCTCTTCTGAGGCTGTATTCAGAGATAGCCCATCTGTTGGCTTCTAAAGTCAAATTGGGTGGCATCCAGAAGTGAATTATAATTAATAAAATGTGAAAGCTCAGAGTTCGCAGCCTTCTCCACAACCTTTGCAGGGAAGGGAACACGCAAGATAGGCCTCTAATTATTTCTATTGCTACTGACTACGTTGGGCTTTTATGGGAGAGGCAGAACGGAGGCCGTCCTCTATTTCTCAGGAAAATAAATAGACGTGAACATCCTGTTGAGGATGTCCCCGAGGTGCCTGGAGACGGCATCAGGTGGCAAGTGAAGAATTCTGGGAGGGCCGGGATCCAAGGGAGAGCCACATTTAATTTGGCTAAATAATGATTGAACTTGATCTTCCGATAGAAGATTAAAAGGTAGCAGAAACGTATCTCCGACTAAGGGGCAGGCTCCCCGTGTCATAGAGTGAGGGACAGCCATATTTTCTGTTGTACTGATCGAGTCGGGGAGGTGGTATCTGCCAGTACCCGACACTACCTGATCCCAACTCCTTTGCTGGCCTGTTTCCTGTTGTTCTGATGAGGTCTGAAGGGGTGGTAGCCATCATTACCAGTTCAATGCCTGTGTCCTTCTTATTGGTTACACCACAGGGAGGATGCTTGTGTGAACACGTATTATAGGTAGCTTTGACCTTATCTTGAAAAAAAGTTGCTAACAAATTGCAGAAGAATTCGTCGGCAGTAATGTTTTTAGGTTCAGGAAGCTTGCTCGGTTTTACCACTGTCGCAAAGAGTTCTTTGGGGATGTTTAAAGAAGATTTAACTTTGACAGCACAATAACTGGATTTTGCTTTAAAAATTATATCATGGTAGGCCTGAATGGCGTGCTTGTATGGGATTTTATCACAGGGATCATAGTGGATGTGCTGTTTCCTTTCTATCCTTCTGCAGGCTTGTTTGTGAGCTCTAAGGTTCTCGTCAAACCAAGGTTTGGAGGGAAAAAATCTTTTATTTTTCTGATTTTTAAATGGAGCAAGCGAATGGAGACTGGAGTCAATCCACTGACGATATACATCCGCGGCTGCATCTAAATCTGCAGTAATCTCAGGCATAGATTGAGTGAGATGTACCATTGTTGGACTTGGCCCTTCTGGCAGATTCACCCCTGAACTTGTTGCCTTTTAATGTTACATCATTATAGTGATTTCTGGTCTTTGTGCACTTTAGCACTGTGGCGCAGTATAAAGTGTGTGCGCTCTCTTAGTGCGTGTGTGAGATTGGCCTGCCCTCCCATAGGAATGCATGGGGAATGTGTGTGTCCATGGTAATTCCTGATGCGTGGGGAGTGCAAGGTTGAGTTTGGTATGTGCGAACTCGCGAGAGTAAATGCTGTGCGATGATGCGTGCAGCGTTGATGTGTCTAGTGTGGAAGTGCCACTTCTAGAAGTTGGCCTCCCTGTGCAATAAAAGTGAAATGACTGTCTGGCTTGTGATTGGCTGGAGCTGGCTGGTGTGCCTGGCTCCAGGAGTCAGGATGGTATGCCCCGGTGGTGAATAGAGAGATTGACAGCCAGATGGGTGAGAGGAGTGCACCTGGGACCTGAATAGGGCTGGGTTTTCCCTCCACAATGCTGTCTCCGCTTCCTTTGGTGCGACTGATGACCCTAGCCTGTCCTGTGAATAGGGAGAGGGGCTGAGCAAAACAAAGTGCTCCAGAACCAGCTGCGTCTGGTTTTCCCCCACCCTGCACCCTAGAGACAAAGGGATTTGGTGTATAAAAAGAGGCTGTGACCTCATGTTAATTGTTCTTGTTTCCTGACTTGAATCTACCAGGGGTGTGCTGCTGCTGGGACCCAGGGGAAGGCTTGCCTCCCTGGGCCCTGCCCAGCCCCTGGATGCCTGGATACCTGGAGTTCCTGCTTGGGTCCTAATAGGAGGGGGCTGCTGCTAGTGGGGCCCAGGAGGGACCGCCATGGGGGCTGTCTCCTTGCTGGAGTGCCCTGTGTGCTGGCCCCTGGGCCCTGCGTTGCCCTCCCTGATGCCCAGGACATCTTGGAGCCCTTTTGCCCCAGTTGCTTTGTTGGGCTAGGGTTTCTGTGCCCCCAGCGCTTTGTGAGCGCTTTATTTGTATTTCTGGGCAGAGCGCTGGTGTTTTCCCACAGGGAAGCGCTCCTGTCCCTGTGTGCACACTGGGGGTACCCACCCCGCCTATTAGTGTCCTTAACGGATGCCCACCCCATTTCTACTTTTGTTTTATACCTCAAGGGTGCCTACCCCTCTCTGTGCCCCGAGAAGTCACCATCGCGGCCCTCGCGCCGCAAACAGGAAGTTACGGTGCCTGACGATGGGCGGGACTTCTGGTTTTCGAAGGTAATCCCGCCCGCCGCCGCGCTGTGATTGGCCAGCGCCCGGCCGGAAGAGGGGACTGCTGCCCCGGAGCTACGAAGGCTCCACATCAAGTCCTGGTCCCGAGATGGGGGACCAGGTGAAGAGTGAGCGAAGCGGGCTCATGGTGAAGGCGGGGCTCCCATGAGGAGAGAGAGCCCCGCCGAGCACTACCGCCGCCCGAGGAAGAGAAAGCCGGTAAGTTAAGATGGCTGGGGCGGGGGGAAGGCCATACGAGTACAAGGGCCCGCAGTGGTGGGCCGCCCCGACGGCGGCTTCTCTTTAGAGCCGCCTGGTTAATGCGAGGGGGGAGACAGTATTCGAGATGCCCGTTTGACAGCGGGCCGCTCCACCGTTTTGCTCATTATTTGTCTTAGAGCCGCGAAGGCTCCAACGATGGCCCATATTTGTTTAAAAGTCCCTGTGAGGGGCTTGGGGGGGCATATTTATTTGAAAGGCCCCAGAGGTGCCTGTGCTGAGGCCCTTGGCTCCTATCTTTTGGGGCACCAATGTTTTGAGAGCCAGATGGTTTCCAGGGGCCCCGGTATGCCAGAAACTAGAAGGGCTCCCCTAGATGCCCATTGGTGACTAGAGCCTAGAGGGCTCCCAAAAGGGCGCAATATGTATTTCTAAAGCCAGAGGGCTCCAGCAGGTATCACAGTTTTGCTCCTAAGGGCCAGTGAGGGCCCATGCCGCAGTTTGTCATTTCCAGCTGCCCAGCAAGTAGTGGGCAGCTGCTACGTTTAGGTTTCCTTTCTAGGGACATGTCTTTGGACTCAGGAGTGAATCGCACTCCTTCGCCCCTACTTTGGCCGTCCACAGCTGCGCAGCACTTAGTGCCAGCTGCAGCATTTAGGCCCTGTTCTTGTCCTCAGCTGTCCAGCAAGTAGTGGGCAGCTGCTACGTTTAGGTTTTGGCGCAGTGGCGCAACCTGGACCCTAATGTGATTTATGTGCTATGCTGATTTATGTGCTGATACTTTTGGGTGTTAGGAAATGTACTGTGTGTAGTATGTTTTGCGCACCCTGTCTTGATGCCTCTAGATTTGGTTTATGCCTAGGAGGTTGTTTTACCTAGTATAGTTATGCTAGTGAGTTTATAGTTCCCTGCGTGATATATGCCTAAGGTGGTTAGGATTGCGTAGGGTGTACTTACCTTTTACCAGTGGTTACTGGTTGTGTGCTACAGTTGCTATTTTGTGCTACAGTTATTCTATGTTCTAAGTGTTATTCCTACAAAGTACTATTTCTACCAAGTGCTAATTCTAAAAGTGCTTATTCCTGACAGTGGTCCATGTGGCCCTGTCCTGTGTATATAATCCCCTGTAAATTCTGCCCGTGCCAGTGGCACAGTGTAAATTGTGTGGTTATTATCTAATGTGTTTGGTATAATACAAAGGCTATTTTTATATATAACCTTGTGTGGAGTTTCCTTTGTGGTGGGCCTTGGGTGTTGTTGCTGGGTGCGCGCGCAAACGCTTTACACCTTGCCTCTAGGATAAGCCTAACTGCTCGTGCCAAGCTACCAAGGAGGTGAGCAGGGGTTATCTTGGCGGGTGACTTCCTTGCCCTGACTAGAGTGGTGGTTTCTGCCTGGCTTTGGCGCAAGCCTTAGCCAACCAGAAATCCCCATTTCTAACATCCATCAATAGTTCAGGGAGCGGCATAAGGACCCCAGCGGCTGAGGATGAACAGTGACAACTTCCGCTTCCAAATTCAGTTGAAGCATAACTGCACGATGGTCTGACCAGAGAAGTGGACGTGCAGTAGTGACTTGAAAAGGGAATGTCTGAGAAAATACCATCTAATGAGAGGCCAGCTGAGTGTGTCGGAGCTGTCACTAACGGGTGAGACCGAGACTTGCCCCAGGGTCTGAGAGATCGATCCTATCTTTATCCGCAGAATTTTCAAGATGGAAATTGAAGTCACCGAGTAGAGTGAAATCGAGGGAATTTGATTTAATGTCCTAGAGCTGATTGTTACTATTTAAGAAGGCTGTCCTAGCTTTTGGGGGGCAGTAAATAAGTACACCATTTAAGGAGTAACGATTAGAAAGAGGAATTTTATATGCACGTGCTTCATAATCAGAGGCGGCCGGTAATGTCTCAAAGGAGGCATTGAGGTTGTCCCTGTAAATGATTGTTAACCCACTGCCCCTTTCCCCAAATGATCAAGCCTGAAATTGGAAAAACCGTGGGTGTTGCAACAATTAGATATGGGTCAGATGAAGCATCTGCTCAGATCTCAGTGATGAAAGCAAAATCCAGTGCACAAGATTCTAGAAAGTCCGCAAAATAGGACTCTCTGTTAGAGACCATGCATTAATAAACATGCCTCTGATTTTCTCTGTTAGAGACCATGCATTAATAAACATGCCTCTGATTTCCATCTGAGGAGTGGGCAACCTAAAGACATGCGGTATAGGAGAGCTAAGTTTGACAATTCTGTAGGTTCTCAGAGTGAGCTTACAATCTAGGCAACTATTCTTGCTGATAGTATTAGACGGAATCAAAGTAGGGTCTAAACAAGTCTTACCTAAAGGTTTAAAAGCGAGCAGCTCATCCCATGAGTAGCGGATAGGAACAGCCGGATGGGGGTGAAACCAACAGAAGCTTGCCTTAGGCACAACTTCGGTGCACCCTAGATCTGTCTTTGTAGCACAACCTCCGGGGGTGCCGGAGAGGCATGTACGAAACTAAAGTACTACTCAGCACAATATTAGCAAATTTAAAAGATAATGTAAAGGCAAAATATAAACCTAATTAGGGTCCAGCAACCCATTATTATTATTATTATTTTAAACACTTTTAGAGCGCGAACGAAGGCCCGTGGGCATCTCGGCGCTAAGTATCTGCGGAATTCAACCAAGATGGAAGGTGGGATCATTGATTAAAAAGCCAGGTTTTGAGGTGCTTTCGAAAGGACCAAAGGAATGGACTGTTTTTTATGACTGGTGGCAAAGTATTCCAGAGCTTAGGTGGTGATACGAGGAATCTTCTATCGCCCCAAGAGACCAGTTTGGTGCGGGGAACCACCAACTCGTGCAGATTGGAGGATCGCAGGGACCGGGTGGGACGGTAGGGAATGAGTTGTTGAATGAGAAAGGCTGGTCCCTGGTTATGCAAAGCCTTATAGACAATGCAGAGAGCTTTACATTTTATTCTATTCCTGATAGAAAGCCAGTGGAGTTCTCTGATGGTTCCCGACACTGATTGAAACTTGTGAACATCACCCAGCAGTCTGGCAGCGGCGTTTTGGATGACTTGCATTTTATTAAGAACTCTTTCTTGGGTATTCAAGAAAAGAGCATTGCAGTAGTCCAAGGTGGACAGAACCAGGGACGTGATCAAAGTTTTGCCAGCTGAGGCCGGAAGGAAGGGAAGAATTTTCTTTATAAGTCGCAACTTATAGAATGCCGAGGAAGTGATCTGGTTAGCGTGAGGGAGGAAAGTAAGACGGTCATCAAACATGACTCCCAAGTTCCTCACCTTGCTAACGGGAGTGGGGGGAGGTCCCATGGACTGTGGCCACCAGCGGGAAGACCATTCCGGGGTTAGATTTCCGAAGATAACCACCTCGGACTTATCTGAGTTCAATTTGAGGCAATTAGCAGCCATCCAATTTCCTATGGCTTGCATGCCCAGATTGAAGTCATCGGCGATTTTTTGGCCGTCATCTCTGATGGCCAGGACCAGCTGGGTGTCATCAGCGAAGGATGTAAGGCTCATCCCGTGAGTTCGAATAGTGTTGGCAAGGTCCGACACATATATATTAAAAAGTGTCGGACTCAGGGATGAGCCTTGTGGTACTCCGCATGGCAGTGATAGGGTGGAGGACTGAAAGGGTCCTATAGTGACCACCTGGGTTCTTTCTGCCAAAAAGGAGGCCAGAAGAGTCTTGGCCCTTTGCTGAACACCCAAGCCTTCGACACGGTCGATCAAGATGGTATGATTGACCGTGTCGAAGGCTGCCGACAGGTCCAGTATTATCAAGACTGCTGTTCCCCCAGCATCCCGAATAGCTCTAATATCCTCCGTAGCCTTGATCAGGGCCGTCTCCGTCCCATGGTGTTGGTGAAAACCAAACTGGGAGTCATCCAGTAGGTGGTGTGCTTCTATGAAGGCTGACAGTTGGACATTCAAAGCCTTTTCGACGATCTTTGCCAAAACTGGGAGACTGGCGATGGGTCGGTAGCTCTTGAGTTCATCCCTATCAAGATTTGGTTTTTTCAACAAAGGTTTTAATAGAGTTTTTTTCAAGTCTGATGGGTAAATGCCTGTGTTGATCAGGGTGTTGCAAATGATAGTGATGGCTGGGAGCACTACCTCCATGACTGGGGATAATACTTTAAAGGGGCAGGGATCAAGGGCGGAACCTGTTTTAATGGAAGACATAATTTCCCTGATCTGGGTAGTAGAGACCTCCGTAAACTGAGAGAGCGAGGGGCTAGTCCTGGGGATACAAACCGGCTCAGGGGGAATTTTGGGAGAGTTTTTTACGCTGTTAGCGAAGGCTGCATAAATATCATTGACTTTGTTATAAAAGAAATTTGCCAGCGCATCACAAAGTGATTGGGAGGGGGGAGGTTGTAGACCGGGCGAGCAACCGGCTAACTGTTTGGTGGTCTCAAACAAGGCCTTGTTGGAGTTTTTAGAAAGTTCTATTTTCTCACAAAAGAACTTCTTTTTGGCCTCCAAATCATAAGTTTATATTTGGTTACCGTTTCTTTGTATGTGGTTTTGGCCTCTTCAGAGTAGTGTCTGTGCCAGTTCCTTTCGTTCCTCCGACACAACTGTTTTTGTGTCCTTAGAGTCGCAGAATACCAGGGGCTGACGAAGATGATCTATTACGCGAGTATTGTTTTGCCTGAACCAAGGTGGAAGTCGCGGTGGCCACCCATTCATTAAATTGAGTGATAGCAATGTTAGGGTCCTGTGAGAGGAGTGGACTAGAGGTGATCAGGAGGGATTGTAAGCTATCGCTATCGATGTCATTCCAGGCAAAAAACGTCCGGCGATGGTTGGCACTCGCCATGATTGCTCCAGTATCGTGGGTAGTCAGTGTGGCCGTTATGACATAGTGGTCTGACCAAATGAGAGGAAGAATGTCAGTGACCTGTAAGTCATTTAGATTGGTAAAAATGCCGTCAAGAGTATGGCCTCCTTGGTGAGTAGGGGCTTTGACTAACTGGGAAAGGCCAAAAGTTGTCAAATATGTCAGAAGATCGACTGTATCATTATCTTCTGCTTTATCAAAATGAAAATTAAAGTCGCCTAAAATGGTGAATGAACCGTCGAGGGCAGACACTTCCAAGATACAACTAATGTCGGAAATTAATCCCGACCTTTGCCCTGGTGGACGATAAAGGAGGATGCCTTTAAAATTCACCGAAGGTGTTAATTTAATGGAGAATTGAAGAGCCTCACAAGAGAGGAGCGGTATCACGTTGGTTCTGACCGCATATAAGTCCCGGGCAATTATTGCTATCCCACCCCCTTTCTTGCGTTGTCTGTCCAATCTATAGATCGAGAACCCGTGGGGAACAGCGATTACTAGATCCGGATCAGAGGCATTGTCCATCCAGGTCTCTGTTAGAAACAATAAGTCTAACTTTTTGTCCTCCATTAGTTTGACTATTTCTTGTCGGTGCTTGCCGAGAGATCGAACATTAATGAGGGCCATAGAATAATCACTCAATGTTTTATTGGCTTTACATCGAGGGTGTTCCTGGTGGTTTGATATGGGTGCGGAACAGTTCGGACAGCTATGAGAAGCATTTCCCGCAAGATGATTAGGATCAAATATGGTACATGAGTGGTCTTGGGGGGGTCGGCAGTCCTGAAGCTGGTTAGATGTATAAATCCCTCTTGGAGGTAGGGGATAAAAGCCAGGGGGGGTGGCCCTGGGCCCGGTCCAGGCGCGGACGGGCGCAGACTGGCTTGCCTTTGGCGCGCCTTCGGCGCGCCGCCGGCGCGCCCGCTGCGCGGACGGGTAGGTCGGTTGTTTAAATACATCTTAGTGTGTGGGAGGAGGGTGGGAGGGGCTGAGATCTGCAGCGCAAGCCTTCCCCGGCCCAAGATGGCGGCTCGAGTTGTTAGGGGAAGTGACCAGCGCCTAGCAACAGCGGCGCTGTGTCATACAGTGGGAACGACCCTGGCGATGTAAATCTCGCTTCAGGTGGGGGCTCCTAGTAAAAACTCCTAATTAAAATATTTACAGCATCTAAAAATAGTTATTATTAGTCAATAACAATTTCCTAGAAAAGTCAGCGTTTTCTACAGCAGCGCGCAAGGGAGCGCAGAGTACCCCCGGCTTCCGCCTCAAGGGTGAATAGAGCAAATCTTCTGAATGCGAGTGGGGAAGCCCTTAAGTATCCTGGGAGGGCGGGAGGGGCTGAGATCTGCAGCGCGAGCCTTCCCCGGCCCAAGATGGCGGCTCGAGTTGTTAGGGGAAGTGACCAGCGCCTAGCAACAGCGGCGCTGTGTCATACAGTGGGAACGACCCTGGCGATGTAAATCTCGCTTCAGGTGGGGGCTCCTAGTAAAAACTCCTAATTAAAATATTTACAGCATCTAAAAATAGTTATTATTAGTCAATAACAATTTCCTAGAAAAGTCAGCGTTTTCTACAGCAGCGCGCAAGGGAGCGCAGAGTACCCCCGGCTTCCGCCTCAAGGGTGAATAGAGCAAATCTCCCGAATGCGAGCTTCACACGCTCCCTGGTGAAGTATCAGCTACTGGTAACAGAGACAAAGAAAAGAAATGGTGTCAAACGCTAACAACACATAAAACAAAAGTCATAACAATCCACCATTTCCGTGTGGCGGCAGGGGAGCCAGATACATCCCAAAACTACATGCTTGTGTAATACAGGGAAATCAAAAAATTGCACAAGGTGCTGCTGACAGAAGTCCTGCCTGGAAGGAAGATCTGTACAAGGCATGACTGACAGAAGTCCTGTCTGGAAGGAAGATCTGTACAAGGCATGACTGACAGAAGTCCTGCCTGGAAGGAAGATCTGTACAAGGCATGACTGACAGAAGTCCTGCCTGGAATGAAGATCTGCACAAGGCGCAGCTAACAGAAGTTTTGCCTGGAAGGCAGATCTGCACAAGACGCAGCTGACAGAAGCCCTGCCTGGAAGGAAGATCTGCACGAGGCACCACTGACAGAAGCCTCTGTCTGGAAGGAAGATCTGCACAGAGCACAGTTGACAGAAGCCCCTGCATCAAAGGAAGATCTGCACAAGGTACAGCCGACAGAAGTCCTGCCCTGAAGGAAAATCTGCACAAGGCGCTGCTGACAGAAGTCCTGCCTGAAAGAAAGATCTGCACAAGGCGCAGCTGACAGAAGCCCCTGCCTGGAAGGAAGATCTACACAACGCGCAGCTGACAGAAGCCCCTGCCTGAAAGAAAGATCTGCACAAGGCGCAGCTGACAGAAGCCCCTGCCTGGAAGGAAGATCTACACAACGCGCAGCTGACGGAAGTCCTGCCTGGAAGGAAGATCGGCCACACGCGCAGCTGACAGAAGCCCCTGCCTGAAAGAAAGATCTGCACAAGGCGCAGCTGACAGAAGCCCCTGCCTGGAAGGAAGATCTACACAACGCGCAGCTGACGGAAGTCCTGCCTGGAAGGAAGATCTGTACAAGGCACAACTGAAATAAGCCCCCCTCCCCCCGGAAGGAATATCTGCACGAGGCACGACTGACAGAATTCAGAATTCCTGCCTGGAAGAAAGATCTGCACAAGGCGCAGCTGACAGAAGTCCTGCCTGAAAGAAAGATCTGCACAAGGCGCAGCTGACAGAAGCCCCTGCCTGGAAGGAAGATCTGCACAAGGCGCAGCTGATGGAAGCCCCTGCCTGAAAGAAAGATCTGCACAAGGCGCAGCTGACAGAAGCCCCTGCCTGGAAGGAAGATCTACACAACGCGCAGCTGACGGAAGTCCTGCCTGGAAGGAAGATCTGCACAAGGCAAAGCTGAGAAAAGTCCTGCCTGGAAGGAAGATCTGCACAAGGCACAACTGAAATAAGCCCCCCTCCCCCCGGAAGGAATATCTGCACGAGGCACGACTGACAGAATTCAGAAGTCCTGCCTGAAAGAAAGATCTGCACAAGGCGCAGCTGACAGAAGCCCCTGCCTGGAAGGAAGATCTGCACAACGCACAGCTGATGGAAGTCCTGCCTGAAAGAAAGATCTGCACAAGGCGCAGCTGACAGAAGCCCCTGCCTGGAAGGAAGATCTACACAAAGCGCAGCTGACGGAAGTCCTGCCTGGAAGGAAGATCTGCACAAGGCAAAGCTGAGAAAAGTCCTGCCTGGAAGGAAGATCTGCACAAGGCAAAGCTGAGAGAAGTCCTGCCTGGAAGGAAGATCTGCACAAGGCACAACTGAAATAAGCCCCCCTCCCCCCGGAAGGAATATCTGCACGAGGCACGACTGACAGAATTCAGAATTCCTGCCTGGAATGAAGATCTGCACAAGATGCAGCTGAAAGAAGTACAGCCTGGGAGTAAGATCTGCACAATACACAGCTGACAGAAGTCCTGCCTGGAAGAAAGATCTGCACAGGGCACAGCTGACAGAAGTCCTGCCTGGAAGGAAGCTATGCACAAGGAGCAGCTGACAGAAGTCCTGCCTGGAAGGACGATCTGCACAATGCACAGCTGACAGAAGTCCTGCCTGGAAGGAAGATCTGCACAAGGCGCAGCTGATAGAAGCTGCAGCCTGAAAAGAAGATCTGCACAAGGCGCAGCTGACATTGGTCCTGGCTGGAAGGAAGATCCGCACAAGGCGCAGCTGGAAGAAGTCATTGCCTGGAAGGAAGATCCGCACAAGGCACAGCTGACAGAAGTCCTGCCTAGAAAGGAAGACCTGCAAAAGGCGCGGCTGACTGAAGTTCTGCCTGGCGGTGACCTCACAGCAGTGAGAGACCGACAAACAACAAGATCCTTCTAGCCCAGCTAGCCACACTGGACATAATGTACACCAAAGGCCTGATTTAGATTTCAGCGGATGGTTTACTCCATCACAAATGTGACAGGTATCCTGCCCGCCCAATAAAAATGTATTACATCTTATGGCAATTATAATAAGGCAGACAGGATATCTATCACATTTTGATTAGGCCTTGGTGTAGTTCGCAGAGTTTTAGTCCGCTGAACTCCACGAAGTGCCAGGGAAACCCCGCCGCACTCTGAAAACTTGCGCTAGTGGGCGAGTTTCTAAGTTGCACTACTCTCGCTGATTTTTTGTGCCAGGAGTTTTTCCCGCACTGTAAAATCAGCGCGAACAGCACTATGGGTCGCACCAGAGGGCGCTGCTGCTTTCTGCTGCTCTAATTGACATTCTAATCAAGTGGCAGCTTTATCAACAAAAATGAGAGATTTCTACACTCGAGTGGTCGCGACCTGCCGCGACTTTCCGCAGTGAGAAATCTCACCAGGAGGAGGTCTAGCGCGTTATATTTTCTCACAAGCACTCGTCACCTTACCATTGGCGAGCCGCTTGAGAAGAAAAACTCCGTTCTGCATCACTTTGAGGAGTGTTTGGGGAACGGTGTGGGCAAATCTTTGCGAGGTCTGCCGGCAGAGCAGAATTCTTCAGCCACCCCTAGTTTTGAGGCAATACTCTGTTGGACAAATTCCTAACTAGGCCCTATGTCTGCAATAATTGTTGTACAAGAAGTGAGATCCATGGCCTTCAATCAGTCAATCAATCAGTCATTTGTAAAGCGCACTGCATACCTGCGAGGGTCTCAAGGCGCTGGGTTGGCTGCTACTGATCGAACATCCAGGTCTTGTTTATCCTCCTGAAGGTGAGCAGGTCTTGAGTCTGTCGTAGGCTCAGTGGGAGGGTGTTCCATGTCTTGACGGTGAGGGGGGAGAAGGATCTCCCGCCGGTGGTTGTTCTTTGGATGCGCGGGACAGTGGCGAGTGAGAGGTCGGCGGAGCATAGCTGGCAGTTGGGGATGTAGAAGGAAAGTCGTTGAGGTAGGCTGGGCCGGTCTTGTGGAGTGCCTTGTGTGCGTGGATGAGGAGCTTGAAGGATATCCTTCTTTTGACGGGGAGCCAGTGCAGGTCTCTCAGGTGGGGGGTGATGTGGTCATGGCTTCGAGGATCAGTCGTGCTGAGACAGTTTGGATGCGTTGTAGTCGTTTGATGAGCTTGGTTGGGGCTCCCGCGTAGAGGGCGTTTCCGTAGTCGAGTCTGCTGCTGACAAGGGCCTGGGTGACTGTCTTTCTTGTATCTGTCGGGATCCATCTGTAGATCTTGCGGAGCATGCGGAGGGTGTTAAAGCAAGAGGAGGAGATGGAGTTGAATTGCTTGGTCATTGAGAGCGTTGAGTCGAGGATGATTCCCAGGTTGGATTTGTGGTCGGTGATTGTCAGGACTGCCCCCAGTGCCGTCGGCCACCAAGAGTCGTCCCAGGCTGAAGGGTTGGCGCCGAGGATGAGGACCTCCGTCTTTTCTGAGTTCAGCTTCAGACAGCTGATCTTAATCCAGTCGGCGACGGCCTTCATTCCTTCGTGGAGGTTTGCTATGGCGAGATGGGGTCCTTGGTGAGGGAGTGGATCAGTTGAGTGTTGTCGGTGTAGGAGAATATGTTGAGGTCATGCTGTCGGGCTACGTGTGCGAGCGGGGCCATGTAAATGTTGAACAGTGTCGGGCTGAGGGAGGATCCCTGTGGTACGCCGCAGATGATCTCGGAGGCTACAGATCAGAATGGGGGGAGGCGGACGCTCAGGGTTCTGCCGGAGAGGAAGGAGGTGGTCTATTCCTGAGCCTTGTCTCGAACCCCTGCAGCTTGGAGGCATGTGCGTAGTGTGCAGTGGCAGACGGTGTCGATGGCGGCGGAGAGATCTAGGAGGATGAGTGCTGCGGTCTCACCGTTGTCCAGCAGGGTCCTGATGTCGTCGGTGGCGGCGATGAGGGCGGTCTCAGTGCTGTGGTTGCTGTGTAACCCTGACTGGGAATGGTCCAGGATTCTGTTTTCTTCCAAGGTATCGAGTTAGCTGTCTGTTTATGATCTTCTCAATGACCTTGGGAACGGGAGCAGAGAGATGGGCCGGAAGATCTTGTGGTCTCTTGGGTCTGCCTTAGGTTTTTTGAGTAGGGCATTGATCTCAGCATGTTTCCAGCTCTCTGGGAAGGTCGCGGTCTTGAGGGAGAAATTGATGACGTTGCGCAGGTGGTGTGCGATGGAGCTGCTTGCTTTGTTGAAGACGTGGTGCGGGAATGGGTCTGACGGAGAGCCGGAGTGGATTGTGCTCATTGTCTTGATGGTGTCATCGATGCTCACGCTGGCCCAGGCTAGCAGGGGATCGTGGTCGATTGTGTGCAGAGAGTCTGTTGTGTTGCTGTTTGTTTGGGGCTGTATGGGTGTTGAAGCTGTAGTGGATATGTGCTATCTTGCGGTGGAAGAAAGTGGCGAGGGAGTCGCACAGGGCTTGCGACGGCGGGATGTCCTTGGTGTTGGAGTTGGGGTTCTGAGAGTTCCTTCACTATGTTGAAAAACCTCCTTGCTGTTGTGTGCGTTGTAGTTGAAGCGGTCTTTGAAGGAGGTCCTCTTGGCAGCCCTGATGAGGTGGTGATGGTTGCGGATGGTGTCCTTTTGTGCTGCGTGGCAGTCCGGAGTCTGTTCACTGTTCCATTTCTTCTCTAGTTTCCGGCAAGCTTGCTTGGAGGCTAGGAGTTCTGGGGGGAACCAGCTGGCCCTCTTGCTGGTGTCTCAGTGAGGGTGTTTATTCGGCAGGCCGAGGGTGTTGGCGCAGTCGTCGATCCAGAATCTGAGGCTGTGGGCAGCGTTGTCGGTGTTGGAGGGTTTGGTGGGTGGGCTGAGAGCGAGGTTTGCACGTAGTTGGTCTTTGGTGATTTTGCTCCAGCAGCAGCGGGGGATCTGTTGGGTGCGGTGGTGTGGTATGGGTTTCTGGAAGGTGAAGTGGATGCAGCGGTGGTCGGTCCAGAGGAGTTCGGTGGTGTGGTTGAAGGAGACGTGCAGGCTTGAGGAGAAGAAAGGGTCGAGCGTGTGGCCGGCGGAGTGGGTGGGCGTTGTGACGAGTTGAGTCAGTCTGAGGTTGTCAATCAGGGTTGTGGAGTTTCTGTAGTTGTTGTTCTCAAGGTGAAAGTTCAGGTCTGCGAGGAGGATGTAGTCTCTGGAGGTCAGGGTGTGCGTGCTGATGAAGTCGGCGATGGAGTCGCTAAACTAGGGGTGGGGTCCGGGGGGTCAGTAGATGAGGGTGCCTCTGAGGGTGGAGTTGGGGTCTGTGTGGATCTGGAAATGCATTGGTTTGGTGGTGCTGAGAGTATTGTCGGTGCTAGTCGAGACCCTGATGCTGTTCTTGTGGACGATGGCGATTCCTCCTCCGACTCCATTGGTGCGGTCTCTGCGGGTGATCTTGTAGCCGTCTGGGATGGCTATGGCGATGTCGGGTGCGGAGGAGTCGTTCATCCAAGTCTCTGTCAGGAAGGCGACGTCCGGGGATGTTGTGTCGAGCAGGCCCCAGAGCTCGACGGCGTGTTTGTGGGTGTTCAGCAGTATGCATCGGAGGTGGTTGAGGTCTTTCTTGGCAGGTGGTTCGTCGGCTCTGAGACTGGTGTTGCTGCAGTTCCGGCAGGTGAAGGGACCGTGTGTGCGTTTTGGGGCAGCCTTGAAGCAGGTGTGAGTCTGTCCAGAGTTGAGAGTGTGCAGAATGCTGGCATCATAGTGGTGGCGTTCCTCGTGGCGGGTGCGGGGACCAGTGGTTCTGGTGCTGGGTGCGGTCCAGGGCGGACCGGCGCAGATGGGCTTGCCTTAGGCGCGCCATTGGCGCGCAAGTGTCATATATGGGGAGTTGGGAGGTAGGAGCAGCTGGGAGGTGGGAGGCGGGGGCACCGTATGGAAAGTAAGGGGCCACAGGGGACACAGCGGCGGGAACGGTGCGGGATGACAAGGGAACAGAAGGCAAAAGGGCACAAAAATAGAGGGGCAATGAATGGAACAGAAGGCAAAAATGGGCACAGTGTTACAGGGACAACGAGGGAACAGAAAGCAAAAACGGTCACAGGGTTACAGGGGCAGCTAAGGAACAAAAGGCAAAAACGGGCAGAGAGACACAGGAGCAGCGAGGGGGACAGAAGGAAAACCGGGCAGAGAGACAGAGGGACAGCGAGGGGAACAGAGGGAAGAAACAAGTACAGAAGAAGTACAGGCAGCCAGGACGGACAGAGAGCAGCACAGAGAACAGCAGTCAGCGGCACAACAATGACAATAAGGCAATACAGGCAATTCAGAAAATACAACATATAGCGGAAGAGGAACGAACCTACGGCCTACCACTGGCCACCAAGGATGAGGCGCAGATGGTAGCCTGTGGGTGGAGGAGGGCCTTGAACTTCCTCAGCAGCGGCAGCTGGGGCAGGGACACACAGGCGGTGCCTTGCAGAGGGGGGGGAACCTACCTGGTAGGGTCAAGGGTCGCTCTCCTCGCCGCACTGCAGCTGGCATATGTGGGGAGGTGGGAGGGAGGAGCAGCTGGGAGGCAGGGGCAGCGAATGGGCAGTCAAGGGGCGGGGCCGCAGGTGACGCAGCGGCAGGAGCGGTGCGGGACAACAAAGGCAACAGGATGCAAAAGGGCACAAAAATAGAGGGGCAACGAGTGGAACAGAAGGCAAAAGGGAGCAGGAATAAAGGGGCAACGATGAAACAGAAGGCAAAAACGGGTAGAGTGTTACAGGGGCAACAAGGGAACAGAAAGCAAAAACGGGCACAGGTTTACAGGGGCAGCTAAGGAACAAAAGGCAAAAACGGGCAGAGAGACACGGGGCAGCAAGGGGGACAGAAGGAAAACCGGGCAGAGAGACACAGGGACAGCGAGGGGAACAGAGGGAAGAAACGGGCACAGAACAAGTACAGACAGCGGGAGAGCAGCACAGAGAACAGCACAGAGAACAGCAGTCACAGGCCTTGTGACTATCAGGCCGTTATCTGACTTCTGATGAACCCCACAGAGTGAGTGTGCAGCCACAGGGCAACAGAGTGGTCGAAGGACAGGAAATTAGGTAAACTTGAATATGAGAAATATGGAAAGGTAGAAATGCGCATCACCTGTGGATAAATGACACCTCCTCCCACTCTGCCAAATACCCATCCAGTCACAAAGTGGCTTCCTGGGCCCCAAACGGACAACGGCATGCCATATGCCATGTAATGGTGGAAAAGGGGGAAAAAAGAGTAATATGCACACATCTGCTGTGGGGATATGTCAGGTATATTATTGGTTGTGATGGATTCTCTATAAGTACTAAATGACTGATTTAGCTGAATATTATATTATATGAATCAACATTTGTTTGCCTTATCTGCGTGTATAATGTAAAGGAGGGGCCTTACAGTGAACCCCTCATTCTGCTTTACACAAAAGCTCCGGAAAGAGCTGCATCTTACAGAACATTTACATTTACATTACTCTAGGAAGAACTAAAGACTTACTTATTAAAGTTATCTTTTAGGTCCAGAACCAGGTGCTGTAAGCTTCACCAGTTTCAGGGAAATGGATAGATGTTATGTCGATAGGAAACCCCCCTCAACTCACAATAATGTTCCAATCTTCCAGGTTAGAAGAAACCAGAAATGCTTGAACCAAGGGAGCTGTTGAAAGTGTCAAAGGTGACTTATGAACAGCGAGTAAAGACAGGAGTTGGTATTTGAGATGATCTTAAGTGAATAGGAAAGGAATGAGAAGAAGTGTGTGAAAGGAGTTACTTTTGTTGTATACTTCGTAAAGAGTTACTGGAAATTTTGCAGCCCAGCCTGATCTATCTCTTGTTCTAAAATCTCTTGTTGTTTAAATTAAATCTTGACCATGTGCTTCTATCTTCAGCTTTACCACTAAGTACTTGGGAGCTCCGAGAGCACCCTTACTTTGCTCAGTTACTCTGTGAACACTGATAAATCATCTCCTTTTCAGACATTAATAAGGTGTCACCTGATCAACAGAACTTTTAGTTAAATATCTTTGTATGCCGAAATATTCCTTGCTAAGTTTCAAAGGCGGTAAAGAAGAAGGGGGAGATTTACTAACATTTTGTGCTGTGTTTTCGTCACAAAAGTGGCACAAGACAGTGCAAAATCCTTTTTTCCTAATTTACTTTCAGACAAATAACGTAAAATTAATGTTAAGCAGCACATAGCACTGCGTCGCATTACTTTGCGCCGGAGGGCATTGCAAGGGGGGTGCATGGGCGTTCCCGTGCAACCACCCAAGGCTTCTCACGCTAAACCCAATTTACCAAATTCAGCAGATTCGGTTTAGCGTGAGAAAACTGCACCCTTTTAACCTAGGCGCAAGGAAGGAGAAATACTTTAATTTGTCCTTCCTTTTCTAACTTTGCATGCGTGCTGCACTGTGCAACACGTATACAAAATGGGAAAAGCTTTCCCTCGTGTCTGGCATAGTATTTTGTACAGGAAGGGTGCCCTTCCTGTACAAAACCTATGCTAGACTCTGACACACACACACCCTAGCGTTCTGGTGCTAAGGTGTATGCATGGCGCAGGGCCGCTGTAATCAGTGCCAGCGCAAGGGAAAGGGAAGGTGAGAGCCATATCTTTGAAAATGTGGTGCTCTCCTGCTCCCGCCCTGTCACGCAGCGCAGCCTCGCAGGGGGAGGGCTGCGCTGCATTGCGTGGAGATTTGGTAAATCTCCCCCGAAATGTCTTTTACAACCAGTTAAATATTGTGAATTCTCATTCCATTATGTTTCAATTTAGTAATGTTAAATATCTTTACATCCAGCAGAAAACAAGCTTCGACTGTATGAAATGACCATCAATGATGAAGCGAATGCTGTAAATCTTCAATAATAGCAGAAATAATGAGCTACAGTATTCAGCACAGTGGGCGACATAGGAACCTGCACACAAACTGACATATCCTGGATGAAGCATCAAGGGCAGTTCAGGGATTATAAGAGGCCGAACTGTGCACCTCCACGCCACAAGATAAAGAAATGACCTTAGGAAAATTAAGGCAACAACAATAACAAACCACCTCCTGTATAAACAAGTGTCCAATACCAACTTTGATCATGGGATCGGTATGATGTGATTACTGCAGTGCTCTGTTTTGTAAAATGAAGACAAGCCATCATTCCGTGCTCTAGGAGAATTGTAAACTCTTTCTGGACAAACAGCAGTAACCAGAGAAGAGCACAACAGATCAGAGCCGGACAACTGACGGGTAAAGGAAAGAGGAGTTCTATCTACAATACAACAGACTGTCCCAATTTGCACCGGCCAGAAGGAAGATACATTTTTACCCGCAAGCGTGCATAGCCATAATCCAATCTAAAGGCACAATCACATACAAAGACACCTTCTACATATTAGGAGTGTGGCAAATATTTGGTGGATATTGCATTTTATTATTAAAACAGAAATCAAACGTGTAAAATACCGCACACATTTAAAGTGTGTGACAAAACCCCAAGTGCTTTATCAGCCATGTTAGCCCATCAGGAAATACAGTCATGTAATATAGACAAATATATACCCGACCCAAAGACACTAACCAAGAAAGAAGAATCATACACATGCAGCAAGAGCTTTAGTTTGTCATCACTACTCAAGCTTCATCAGCACACGTACACAGGACAAAAACCATTCAAGTGCAGTGAATGTGTCAAGAGCTTTAGTAGGTTATCAGAACTACAAAGACACCAGCGAACACACACAGGGGAAAAGCCATTCAAGTGCAGTGAATGTGTCAAGAGCTTTAGTCACTTATCAAACCTCCAAATTCATCAGCGAACACACACTGGGGAAAAACCATTCAAGTGCAATGAATGTGCAAAGTACTTTAGTGAGTTATCAAGTCTTCGAAGACATCAGCGAACACACACAGGGGAAAAACCATTCAAGTGCACTGAATGTGCAAAGTGCTTTAGGCACTCATCAAGCCTTCAAAGTCATCAGCAAACTCACACAGGAGAAAAGCGATTCAAGTGCAGTGAATGTGTAAAGAGCTTTAGTCGCTTATCAAATCTCCAAATTCATCAGCGAACACACACAGGGGAAAAACCATTCAAGTGCAATGAATGTGCAAAGTACTTTAGTGAGTTATCGAGCCTTCAAAGACATCAACGAACACACACAGGGGAAAAACCCTTCAAGTGCAGTGAATGTGTAAAGAGCTTTAGTCAGTTATCAAACCTCCAAAATCATCAGCGAACACACACAGGGGAAAAACCATTCAAGTGCAATGAATGTGCAAAGTACTTTAGTGAGTTATCAAGTCTTCGAAGACATCAGCGAACACACACAGGGGAAAAACCATTCAAGTGCAATGAATGTGCAAAGTACTTTAGTGAGTTATCAAGTCTTCGAAGACATCAGCGAACACACACAGGGGAAAAACTATTCAAGTGCACTGAATGTGCAAAGTGCTTTAGGCACTCATCAAGCCTTCAAAGTCATCAGCAAACTCACACAGGAGAAAAGCGATTCAAGTGCAGTGAATGTGTAAAGAGCTTTAGTCGCTTATCAAATCTCCAAATTCATCAGCGAACACACACAGGGGAAAAACCACTCAAGTGCAATGAATGTGCAAAGTACTTTAGTGAGTTATCGAGCCTTCAAAGACATCAACGAACACACACAGGGGAAAAACCCTTCAAGTGCAGTGAATGTGTAAAGAGCTTTAGTCACTTATCAAACCTTCAAATTCATCAGCGAACCCACACAGGGGAAAAACCATTCAAGTGCACTGAATGTGCAAAGTACTTTAGTGAGTTATCAAGTCTTCGAAGACATCAGCAAACACACACAGGGGAAAAACCATTCAAGTGCACTGAATGTGCAAAGTGCTTTAGGCACTCATCAAGCCTTCAAAATCATCAGCAAACTCACACAGGAGAAAAGCGATTCAAGTGCAGTGAATGTGTAAAGAGCTTTAGTCACTTATCAAACCTCCAAATTCATCAGCGAACCCACACAGGGGAAAAACCATTCAAGTGCACTGAATGTGCAAAGTACTTTAGTGAGTTATCAAGTCTTCGAAGACATCAGCGAACACACACAGGGGAAAAACCATTCAAGTGCACTGAATGTGCAAAGTGCTTTAGGCACTCATCAAGCCTTCAAAGTCATCAGCAAACTCACACAGGAGAAAAGCGATTCAAGTGCAGTGAATGTGTAAAGCGCTATAGTTACTTATCAGACCTACAAAGTCATCAGCGAACACACACAGGGGAAAAGCCATTCAAGTGCAGTGAATGTTTGAAGAGCTTTAGTCAGTTATCAAGCCTTCGAAGACATCAGCGAACACACACAGGAGAAAAACCATTCAAGTGCAGTGAATGTGCAAAATGCTTTAGTCAGTCATCACACCTTCAATTTCATCAGCAAACACACACGAGGGAAAAACAATTTAAATGCAGTGAATGTGTGACGAGCTATAGTCGATTATCAGACCTACAAAGTCATCAGCGAACACACACGAGGTAAAAATCCCTATCATTGTAGTGAATGTGATAGGAGGTTTTGTGACTCTTCAGCATTAAGGAATCATCAGCAGACTCACACAGGAGAAAAACCATTCAAGTGGTGTGAATGTGGGAAGAGCATTTTTAATCGATTATCAGACCTATAAAGACATCAGCGAACACACACGGGAAAAGCCATGCCATTGCAATGAATGTGTGAAGAGCTTTAGTCAATTATAAAGCCGTCAAAGACACCAGCAAAGACACACAGGGGAAAAGCCATTCAAGTGCAGTGATTGTGCAAGGTGCTTTAGTCAGTTATCGGACCTAAAAAGTCATCAGCGAACACACACGGGGAAAAAAGCAATTCAAGTGCAGTGAATGTGCAAAGGGCTTCAGTACGTCATCACTCCTACAAAATCTTCAGCGAACAAACACAGGAGAAAAGCCATTCAAATGCAGTGAATGTGCAAAGTGCTTTAGTCGGTTATCACAACTTCGGAGTCATCAGCAAACACACACGGGGGAAAACCCTATCATTGTAGTGAAAGTGACAGTTGTTTTCGCTTCTCTTCAGCATTAAGGTCTCATAAGCTAACTCACACAGGAGAAAAACCATTCAAGTGCAATGAATGTGGGAAGACCTTTAGTCGATTATCAGAGCTACAAAGTCATCTGCGAACACACAGGGAAAAAAAACATAGAAGGGCGCTGAAAGTGTGAAGGACTTTTGATAGAAGACCCGACTAGCAGTAAAGAAGAAAAACAGATAACAGTATTTGCAGAGTTATAAAAGTGTTTGTTTCCAGAGATTGTTCACTTCCGTGCACAAAGCAAAGCAACATGATGCACCAGGATACACATTTGAAGGCGAGCACAATGTGGATTAAAAGAAAATAAACATTCTTGATTTTTATTTGATGAAGAGATACAAAGAAAAAAATTCAATCACACCTGATCACACTTCCTGTAAAAGCAACACTGAACAATACTGGGACTAACAACTGTATTTTCAGCTATCTTGTAGGATTAGTGATAGAACCTATAAACCCAACACACCCAAAGTAGGCATGTTGTCAGGGCTCAGGAGATGGAAGCTTCATTGGTAAAATGTATGTATTACTATTAACAAATGCCACTGCAGTATATGTAATGAACTAAAGCGAAGCACAGGTGTTCAAGAAATAACCTATTTTTAGATATAACAGAGCATATACCTTGTTTTTAAGTAACTTTTGCTGCATCTTTTACACACTGTTTTCGGTTGATGGATCAGCTTGTGTCTCAGGCCTTATAACTAAGTGTGACCCATGGCTCCTCTCCGACTTGGCTCTCCCTATTCATTTTCTGCCGTGCCAAACTCTTCTTTTTACCAGAATTGAGCCACTGTTAGCAGCAGACTCTGTTTGAAGAATGTGGTGAAATAGCGAAATTCCACATCAAAAGCATATATGTGCTAGGACAATCTGTTGCACTCCGAGCAACTCGTCTTCCACACTGATTGTCCTTTGTCCTGAAATGTTCCTCAGGATTTGTCATATGAATGCCAGAAGTGGCAGTGAGATTCATGAAGCTAAAGCTAACAGGAGTGTGTGGGAGATAGAGAGGGGGAGAGATACAGAGAGCGAGAGAGACAAAGAAAGGCGGTGAAAAAGAAAAAGAAATGGAAGGAGGGGGAACGGCAGGTGATTTGTATTCACCTAAAAATAGAAGAAGCAGACGAAAACTTGTCAATGTGTGACATCACCATAGAAACGGGCTGAATACCTGTGAATTTATATAATTATTTTTAATATCTATAGAACCATGTCATGGAATAAACAGGGCACAAATGAGGAAAATAGTGAAGGAGCCCATTATCATATGCAAATCACAATGATGTCGCAAGTAGTGACATCACAAGAAGTGATGTCAGGCCCTTATAATAATTTTCACATGAAAGATCGACGGCCTGTTTTAAAAACAAAAAACAAGAAACATAAAATATTGTAAAAAGAAGTTTTTGGTATCAGTTTTTATACATCATGTGTTTTTCCCACTATCAGTTTGTAACTAAACTCGAAAATGACTGAAAGTGTAAATATTTTTAAACAGATATGTGGAACTTGTAAATTACATTTTTAAACAGTTTTCAGCTAATAAATCAAAAGTGCTTTTAATTTGTGTTTGTTTCCTGACGTTCTTTATCCAGCCCCTAAGCCCCAAAGTGTTTCACATTTATAGTGTATTAAGCAATAGAGGGGCTGATTTCTCTGTTCCTCTCTTGTGCCACTCACACAAATAAATAAAGGGAACACAGCTACTGGGACAGACAGTTACAAACACTCTGAGGCCTGTGTCTGCTGATACAATAAACAAAGTAACAATTCCCAGTCGCAGCCTAAGGAGCTATGTGGAACTAACAGCCTGATTCATCAAAGACCCGTTTTGCGAGTCTACAATAGCGATTCATAAGGAATCGCTATTAAGGACTTGCAAAACGGTATTCATGTAGGAATTGCAAAAAAATTGCGATTCCTACATGTTCTTTATTTGCGATTAGCAAATTGCTAATCGCAAATAAGGAATAACTCCCCATTCATTCCTATGGGCCAAAAGGCCCATAGGAATGAATGGGGAGTATTCCTTATTTGCGATTAGCAATTAGCTAATCGCAAATAAGATAGCGACTTAAAGGGTGCCAGGGTTGTCCAAAGGACACCCTGTAGCACCCCTTAAATGCAAATTGAAACAGGTGTTGCGCACACACATGTCCAAAGGACATGTGTGTGTGCAACATGCAACTTAGAAAAATGCTTTTAAAAGCATTTTTCTAAGTTTTCGCTATTTACCACGAGGTTTGACCTCGCGGTAAATAGCGGGCCGAAATTGCGAATTCGCAATTTTTAAATGGATGATGAATTGCATTTAAGGAATCTCAAATAGAGATTCCTTAAATGTAATTCCTCGCAAAATAGCGAAATCGCTATTACCGATTTTTGCATTTGGGATGATGAATCCCAAATGCAAAAATAGCGCTCGCAAAGGGCCAGATTCTCAAAATCTGGCCCTTTGCCAGCCGATTTCGGCTTGATGAATCAGGCTGTAAGTCTCTTTTCTAGGTAATAGTGGGGGGACCGCATCAAACTGTGTCGAACCTCGACTTGTGCCGTGCTGATAAAGCAATAGTGAATTTTAGTAATTTACGATGAATTGAAATGCGGGGAAGAGATGAAGAGAGCGAGGTGCAGGATATATTAAAGAAAACGAAAAAATGAGACACAAGACTTTACCCTGTTCTGTGTACAAGCATTTTACGTAAACAATTTGTACTGTGCGATGTGAACAGGCTGTCACTCCCCTTTGTATGTAAATGATCTTCTGTGACCATACACCCCAGGCTCCCATCTCTTCTAGCACAGGTGATAATGTGAGCACTTTAAGGTAATCACAAACTAGGGCTATATTGAGAAACCATCGGCTTCATGGGTCACACAGCTGTGGTTTTGTAGTTCATTATTAGTTTTTTAAAATGTACTTTTATTTGCAGCAATTCTCCTGGTTACTTTTTTTCAGTATTGCGCTTCAGGTCGCTCTTAGCTCTTCATCAGTTAAACGTGAGGTTTGATGTAGGATTTGTTGTTAGTGTCCCTAGACCATGTACTAATCCCTTTGCCCTCAATTTGTCAGCATGGGTTTTGTCCACACACTGGTCTAGGATGGGCCTTCTCAAGGTAGAAGGCGCTGTAATGGGAATAATAAATCAGACATATATGAAATTGTATGAAAACAAATGTGTGCCTTTCAGTTATCAGGCATCACCAGACTCACATCTACACATGTAATTGAGCACCAGACTAAAGTGACTGCTCCCTGTATAAATATGTGCCATCAGTAATCGGGCTGATGGTTCCGCTGATGCGCACAGCAAATACAATTTCTGGGACTGTACGCATTGGCCTAAATTTTAATTGCTGAAGTTTCATGCAGTGTCGCTGATGCACACAGCTTATAAGGTTTGTGCATATTGCGCACTGTAAGCAGATCACTGAAGATCACCCTTAAGTAGTAACTAGGTCAAAACATAGTACAAACATTATGCAAAATGTCACTGCCCCTCCCTTCTTTTTGACATCTCCCGGAGTTCCTCCTCTCTCGTCTAAGAAGGTTTTCACACATTATGCTCATGTCTGTGGCACTTCCTTAAGTGCAGAGAGGGAAGCCTCATGGTTAATGTATTGTTTGGGCTCTGAGGGACAAGAATTCTTTGAACACCTTCCTGAACTCGCTGATAGTTACTCTGCCACTCTTAATGAATATGAGATCTGCCTCAAAAAGTTAGACTTGCACTACCTCCCCAAAGTGAGTACTGTCCTTGAACGATATCACTTCGGGAGAAGAACGCAAAAGCAGGATGAGTCAGTGGAACAATACATTGCGCAAATTGGCTTCCACGTGCAATGTTGGTGCAGCTTTAGAGGGGCGCTTAAGAGATCAGTTTATGTTGGGAAGCGCCCTAGACAAAACAAGACAGGCCCTGTGGCAAAAAGACATGCCATTGCTTCAAGAAGTGCTGACGAAAGCCAAAAGTCATGAGCATTCAAAAGCGTGTGTTGATATTATACGCAAAGACAGTTCAGGTGATAAAAAGGAGAACATTAATGTCAAAGTGCTAGTGAATAGATTTGTTAAACCCAAATCGAGCACCACTTTAAAGCCCTTTAACACAAAAAATTTCAGGGGAAGTGCTTCAGGTGTGGCAACTCTGGCCTTATGGCCAACTTTAACCCGTTGCGTGCATCGGACGGCCCCCGGCCATCTGACGTCACAGTGAGCATGTGCGGAGGATTGCCGGGGGCCGTCCGAACCACGCCCACTCATTAATATGCCCGCACCTCGGTGAAAGTCACGCCGCAGTCAACAGGTTAAAGACTACCCAGGCTGGAAGGCCATGTGCAAAACTAGTGAGCGAAAAGGTCAAGTCTCAAAAAGCTGCAGAACGGGCAATGAGCATAAAAAAGTGAGGGAAGTTGATCTTTATGTAGAAGAATTGGAAGGAATCAATATTCTCCCGGTCACAGGGAATGCTAGTGATGGCCCTCAGGAGGTAGTTTTGATCAATGATGCTCCAGTGAGCATGCTCTTCGACTATGGGGCCAAGATAACTCTAGTTCCAAAAACATTTTATGAGCGTAATCTGCAGAGGTCTTTGCTGGTGAACTGGGTTTGTCTCAAAAACTATGTACATTGGATAAAGGTCAAATCTGACGCTGTTCCAAAAACATTTAAGGTCAGGAATACACCTTTGTAAGTAAGGGAGAGCATGCTAGATGAATTAGACAATCTCTTAGGCAAGTGCATCGTTCAAGAAGTTGAAGCAATGGAGTGGGGAGCCAATGGGGAGGCCAGGCTCTGTGTCAGCTAGAGGGAGCTCAAGAAAGCAGTTATTGTTGATCATTACCCTTTACCTAACATAATTAAAATGCTGTGTTTTGTTGAGGGGGAAAGGCATTTTTCTTCCTTGGACTTGACCTCCGCCTATCACCAGGCCAGCCTTCACTCCTCTTTAGAACATTCAGAATATTCACTCCTCTTCCCAGGACCTCACCTCCTGTGTAACACCCTTTGGTACCTTTAGATTTCTAAGAATGCCCTTTGGACTGATTTCTGCAGCCTCATTTTTTCAGAGGGCGATGAAGGGCATTCTTGGAGGCCTTCAGGGTGTCAAGGTGTACCCAGAAGATGAGCTAATCTTTAGTGTGGATCTTGAGGAGCATGACGGGGGGCTGAGGTCAGTATTGAAGAAGTTACGCGATGCTGACCTCACCCTTAAGGCTGACCAGTGCAAATTTGATGTCAAAGAAATAGAGCACTTAGGGAAAATCCAAAGACTCATTGGTAAGCACCTTTTGTAATTTGCGCACCCCTTTGAACAAAGAAGAGTTTGTAAACGTTCTGAGCATAGCTGAATTTTATCACAAGTTTGTTCCTAACTTTGCAGGGAAAAGTTCTTGTTTGAGGTCTCTCTTCCTGAAGGGAAGCACATTTGTTTGGTCCAAGTGCTGTGAGGAAGAGTTTGAGTGCATTAAGAAACATCTGAATGAAACACCTTTTCTAGGAAGTTTTGACCTCACAAAGGTATCTTATCTCATGACTGATGTCAGCTCGAAGGGGTTAGGAGCAGTTCTTTTGCAGAAGGTTGATGGGGAGGTTAAAACAATTCTTTTCATCTCTAGGCTCTTGAGGGGTGCTGAATGCAACTGTTCTGTTGTAAAGAAAGAAGCTCTGGGTGTTTTCTGGGCGGTGCGCAAGCTGAGAAAGGTTTTGTGGGGGAAAAGTTTCAGAATTCTTACTGACCACAAACCTCTTAAGGAGGTCTTCTCCAAGAAAGGCATTGTTAGAATTGGGGGTCTCTAGTTGGCACAGGTAGGTACTTCTGACAAATAGGGACCATCTCCTCTAGTCAGGGTAAGGGGGTACAACTCCTAAAATAACCCCTGCTCACCCCCTTGGTAGCGTGGCATGAGCAGCAAGGCTTTATCTCAGAGGCGTTGTAAGTTAAGCATCTGTGACCACATACAGTAACCCAGTGACAACACTACAAATGGATACCACACAAGATTTCATACATCAAATAAGTATATTTTCTATAGAGTTACCACAAGACCAATAAACGACAAAAATAATCCACAGTACTATTAGATTTCAAGAGTTCTTGTTAAAAAGGCTTAAATCAAGGTTCTGTGTGTGTTGGTAGCCAGGTCCGGCTACAGCGTTGTCGAAAATAACACACAGTCTAGCAAATCCAGCAGACGGCGTCGGTACGGGCCCACTCAACAACAGACTCAGTCACAGTACCTTTTACTTGATGCGGCTGGCATGGACATGCGAGCCGGTCCCGGTGTTCATCGCGGTGCAGAAAAGAAAGCATTGCAAGACATGTTGTCCCTCGAAGCGTTGCAGGCAGCGGCCCGTTGACAGAGTTGGTGGATCCAAGGCCTGCATTGCAGGGTGAGATGATGCTTCGTTGCGGTGCTTCCAGCTTGCGGTGTGGCGACCGAGCCAGAGTTCGGGCGCTGGCATCGATCAGTCCGGACAGCGGTGTGAGTTTGGCGGTGCGTCATGAAGTGTGCGAGGCGGTTCCTAACTCTGGTGCGTTCACAGGACTCAAAGTCACCAGCAGTGACCGCGTCGGTCAGACCAGTACGAGTCGGTGTAGCGAGGCGTTGCACGTTGCGGTGTCCTTCCAGTTGTGGTGCAGGCAACGGTTCGGAGACGGTGTCTAGACAGAGTCGGTGAGCTCAGAGCTTGCGTTGTTCGAGGCGGACGTTGCTTGATGCGGTGCCTACAGGACACCAGCCGGTCATGAGAGTCAGTCACAGCTCCCTGCCTATGTAGCCACTGAAACAGCGTTTCCAGCAGCAAATAAAAAAAAATCAGGTGAAGTCCACTGGTCCTGAGACTCCGGTCAGGGGGCAAGCTCTCTTCCAGGCCCTTGGAGATCTTTTGACCAAGGTGAAAATAACGTCCACATAGTTGTTTCTCCTCTCTTTGGCAGTCAGGCAACCACTGTGGGCCAATCCCCCAAGCAGCACTTCAGCTTGAGAATAGTCTCTCCTCAGTTTCTTCAGGTTCCTCTCCTCAGCAGAGGTTTCGTCTTGTAAGTCCTGAAGTGATCTAATTTCATGGGATCAGGTTCCCAATATTTATACCCCAAAATCCTTTGTTCTCTGAGGAGAGAGGGGTCTGTGCCTAGTCCAAACTAGTTCTGAAGCACTCTGTTTACCAGCCTTCTCCCTTCCTTTCACAGTGCAGGGCAGAAACATCAGACACCCCACAGGAGGTGGAGCCAGCATTGTGGAAGGCAAGTACAGTCCTGGAGCACTTTGTTGACAGTCTTCCTTCTCTTCTTTCAGTGTGCAGGGCCGAGACATCAGACGCACCACAGGGGGTAGACACGGCATTGTAGAGGGAAGGCCCAACCCTATTCAGTTCCCAGGTACAACTCCTCCCTCCCATCTAGATGCAGATCTCTCTATTCACCACCGGGCTGCCCCAGCCTGTCTCTTGGAATCCCCCAGCCCTGTCACTCACAAACCCAGACAAAGGAATACACAACCTAGCAGAAGCAGGCTCAAATGGTTAGGGAAGCAAATACCTACTTTCTAAAAGTGGTATTTGCAAGCACAGAATATTAAAATAAACTTCACTAAAATATGTATTTTATTATTCAATTCCCGACATACTAAACTCGAATGTCTACCATGTTCTCTGAGCCTGCTAGGATTATAAACATGTAATAATTTAGCAGCCCATTCTGGCCTATGGAGAACAGGTAGCCTTGCAATAGTGAAAAATGAAAATTGCAGTAATTCACTATTAGGACATGCCAGACACACCAGGGCTTGTCCTACCTTATACTTACAATGCACCCTGCCCTTGGGCCTATCATAGGGGTGACTGATATGAAGAAAAGGTAAGGTTTAAGGACTGGCAAGTGGGTGCACTTGCCCAGTCAGCATGACAGTACCAGACTGCACACAGGCTCTGCAATGGCAAACCTTAGACACGTTTTACAAGGCCGCTTCTGTGGGTGGCACAACCAGTGCTGCAAGCCCACGAGCAGCATTTGGATTTACACGCCCTGGGCATACTCCGTGCACTGTACTAGGGTCTGACAAGTAAACCAAATATCCAATCATGGAACCACTAATCAATGCATCAATTTACAGTAGGGAGCACTCACATTGTGGCACTGGACAGCAGTGGCACAGTGCCCAAAGCATCTAACACCAGCAAAAACACATGAGGCAACAGTAAAAATGAAAGGGAGACCCACGCCAATGGTGCCAGGTTTAATAGGCATTGATTTGTCTCCCATAGGATACGGGTTGTGGCTCTACAGTTCTAGCAGACTGTCTGCCAAGACTCGGGGGTGAGGAGTGTGAAACGACAGATGATGTTGAGGGGTTTAGAGGTGAAGAACTGGAGGAAGGAATTAATGTGTGTGATTAGTGAAGGGTTGATTTTCGAGAGAGAGTGGGGGGAACATCACCGATTTAGACTTGCGGAAAGTCCTAACCATGGGCTCAGGAGGTTGGTGTGAGAAGAAGGACTGTGAAGAGGTCCTCAAAGGCTTTTGATGAGTTAGGGAAGATCTGACGGTGGAGGATGGACTCCTCATGCGTGGTGGTAAGTTGGTTGCAGCCCTTGCAGTAAGGGATAAGCTAGTAAAGACTGCTCACATCTCACACATGGGCATTGCCATGACAAAGTTAAGGATCAAGTAAGCATATTGGTGTCCTGCCATGGATGTACATGTAGAGAGGTTGGTGCGTGAATGTGCTGAATGTGCTGAATGTGAGTGATTGAGTTTCTAGAAGAGTTATTTGAACGTGAGGGTTTCCAGTTAACACTCTTGTCAGACAATGGTGTTCAGTTCACAACCTTAGTCATGGAAGAGTTTCCGAGTTCCAGGGGGATCAAGCATAAGAAGGCGCCCCTGTACCATCCACAAAGCAATGGTGTGGTGGAAAGGTTTGTCAAGGTTGTTAAAGAGACTCTGCAACAAGCTGTTGCCTGCGGTGAAAGTAGGGAGTTGGCCATGAGGAAGAAAGTTAGCGAGTATATGTTCACTTCTTGTTCGTCCACTGGTGAAACTCCCTTTTGTTTATTTAAAGGAAGGGTTTATATAAAGTAAGGGTCACTCCATTGTGGGTAACGGCCAAAAGAACCTTAGTAGATGAAAAGGTGGGTTTTAGAACTGGGGGTCTCTAGTTGACAATGGCTTGCACCTTTGTCCAAATAGGGACCCTTGCTTCTAGTCAGAGGAAGGGGGCTACCCTCCTAAAATAACCCCTGCTCAACCCTGTGGTAGCTTGGCATGAAATTAAATGATATGAAATACCAGTATTTGTAAAGCGCACAGCTACCTTCAAAGTGGTGTACCGGCGCTGGGCATCCTCTTGAAGATTAAGTGAGCTATTGCCCAGAGTCACATGGTGCTTGGCTAACCTGCCGCCAGCACCTGGGATTGAACTGTGAACCCCGTAAACCGGAGTTCGGCACCCTGGCCGCTGCACCACACCACTTCCACAGCAGGAAGGTTTATCTCAGAGGCAGTGTGTAAAGCATTTGTGAACACATACAGTAATACAGTGAAAACACTACAGATGGACACCACACAAGTTCAAGTTTAGTTTATTTGCATAGTTAATTAAAACCATTGCAATACAAAAAATATACGGACACCACACAAGTTTTAAAAAAATGAGTATTCTTTATATAGACTTAACACAAGACTCAAACGACAAAAATCCACAATACCGTAATCAGAAATAAGATAGTAGAAGTAGCTCAAAAATAGGTTATTCACTAAATCGCTGTTTTTAGCAACAGATAACCCCAACTGGAGGTATCACATCGTCGAGGTCAAAGAAATCCCAAAGTACGACATGCGAGATGCGCGGCTTTGGGTGCGGACTCAAAACAGACACGCAAAGAACAGTACCTTGGAAAAGCGAAAACAAAGACAGCTCGCGGCGTCGAGGAGATGAGCTGTCATTGGAAGATGTCTTCCAGTTTATGGAGAGCCTGAACTTTCGTAAAATCCCATAGCTTTCAATATAAATGGTCATCCATTCGTATGCCGAGGTAGTCATGTTTTAAGTCTCTTAGTTGGTTTACCATTAATCCTGAATGTCAACAATAACTTTGATTTAGGAATAATTATCATATATTTGTCTCTTTATTGATTATTAACTTCTGTACCTTACAGAATAGCTCGAAGCCTTCCAAAAGTTGATGCATTGATTTTTCAGTACGCGCTAATATTACTGTATCATCTGCAACCAGCGGGATCGGAATATTCTCCTTCTCCAATATCGGAACATGGAGACCAAGATTCCTGAGAGAATCAGTTCCATTGATGTGAATGTTGAATAAAGCTGGGGCAAGTTCGCAACCCTGCCCAGCGCCAATGTTTATTTCAAACTTCTCTGTGCATTCTTCTTTTACACCAAATCTTACTCTGGAATGATTGCCGCGGCAGATCCTTTTGGATACTCAAATAGTTGCTTGGGAACTTCCTTCCTCCAGAAGACTCAGAAGGACGGAGTGGCGACAGAATAGAATCATGTGTTTAGGTCTCCAAAGACCAAGAAGAGCGGGGAGTTTCCAGGGACACGTACTTCATACAGATCATGTACAACCTCAGAGCCTGGTCGATTCTACTTTGACCTTTTCAGGATCCGGCCTGAAGGTTAGAGAGAATATTGTTCTCCTCTGTCCAGGTCTCGAGTCATGACCGAAAGAGTTTCCCAAAGATTTTCCCAATTTTGTCTAATTGGGAAAATAGCCGATAGTTGGAGGGGTCATCTCCCCCCCCTTCTTGTGAATCACCACAGTTATGGAAGACTTCCATGATTCTGGAACCACAACAAGAGTCATTGCGGTGGAAAATAACGCTGTTAAAGACCCTGAAGCACTGAACGTCTGAACTGGCCCTACCTCCTCTCCTCTGAAACCATGCAATGACGCCTCGCGGAGGTGTGGAGGGAAGCCCATGTCACTGCACAGTAAATCTCAGCCGCAGGAACACCCCTGACAAGTGCTGATGCAGAGGACTCTGCTCTGGGGGACTGAGCACAGATTCCCTCAGTCAGTTCCTTTGTGATGCACAAGATGATGCAATGAGATAAGGTCCTCTTCTGGGCAGAGGTGCCCTTCTTGCAGCCTCTACAGTCCACACCTAGGATCAATATAAAAATAGACTTCCTTTTGGGGCTCTTACTGATATGATGATGACCTTACTTGCCCGTATTGCTGCTCTGCTGTTTGTGCTGCTGCCTGGGCCCTTGTTGGGATATTGTGGCACCACCACAGGACTCCGTATTATTAATTCTCTGCTCCCGAACACGGACCGCGGACTGCCTGGACTCCATCTCCCACAGGGTAGTGCGGTCTCGCGTGAGGAGCAGCGCCAGCCAGCCACCGGATCCATAAAACTCTCCGGGGGATCCCACAGCGCGGGACGCGTGTGGGCCAAGGGCGGGCCCGTCGAAGCCCGGAGGAGGCTGGGCTGGGCCTCCCCCTCTAACAAGTGGCCCTACATCATACCACCTATATAACGACCTTCAGGTACAGATTTTAATTATAACTTTCTGTTGTTTCGTGTGAAGCGGGATTGGTACTTAACATCGTGGTGGAGTGACTATCTGACGCATTTATAACGAGGGAAGAATCATTACTATGCCATGAGATAGAACTAACAGAGAGGCGGCTGTCTCTAGATCCCCTATCTCATTCACGGCGAACCTCATTAGGATTACATAATCCAGCAGGTATCTCCCAAAACTTGACCCAATCCTGCTCATCACCTTATAACTTGGGGACAGTACCAGTGGTCTCGGATGTGTTGGCCCTTGTACATGATGAGCCGCCAGCACTACAAATGGATATCTCAAAAGGGTCAAGCATAGCCTCTAGAACCCGGACTTCCAATTCTTCTATTGGGGCACAAAGGCTAAGCCGAAGGCAAAGGCATCCTTGAACCGTAAGAAGGGTAAGGGTCCATCAAAACAAAAACTTCAAAAGCAATCAGAGTGTGACTCCCAGACCAATACAGCGGTAAAGAGTTGCTCTGTAAGTACTCAGACCATGGATGTTTCATTGTCTACGCAATTCTGCCCAAGGAGGACGGCACAGCCATTAATGCCATTAATATGACAGTATTGGACACTGCCCTTGGTCGGATCAGGGAATCTATAGACAAAAATGTTGCTTCATTGGATGGCCGTTTAAAGCTTCTGGAAGGTACATTGACTGATTTGTCTGGGCGCCGGGAGTCTTGTTCCATTTCCGTGATCTCTTTGGTGCCCAGTGAGGGGCAGAGCTCTGGCAATGCCCCATACCATCAACTTTCACTATCGGCCTCGGTCACATCAGAGAAACTGCTGGCAATGACCCTGGCGATCGAGGAACTGTTGAGCAAAATACAGGGTAAAGCCACAAATAACATACCGCCCAGTTGCTTAGGGTGTCTAGGGAGCACATCAAATGGTGGAAATATAACCAACCCCCATATGGCGGACATCTCACAACCAGCCGTGCAATCTGGGAGGGGTGTTGGACATACGAGTCATCTTTAATTTAGATTATAATAAAGCGCCATCTGATATAGCACCCGTTATTAATCAAAGACTGCCCAACCCCGAGATCACATATAGGGTAAGGGACAGGGTAAATGAAGAAGGCCTGACCTTGAATCTACCTCCAGAAGCCACACCATATACAATAATATTGGCAAATGTACCACAATCCACGTCCAAATCCATTGAATCCTGGGAGACTTTACATAATAAGTCTCTTTGCAGGCTCGGGTTTAAAATTGGCTTAACTGATGCCCTATTTAGCGAATTTAAAATGGCAAGGAGAGTGGGATGGGTGGGGAAATGTGATAAAAGGCTCCCGGGTGATAGCATAGTCCTCACTTTTAGAACACCAAGTTTAACACAAGAAATTTTGAGCCTACAGGGTTCCCTCTATGTGACCAATCATGGAATAAATGTACTCCTGTTGGGTTACTTGTATCCCCCCACTAACTACCTCCGACACGCAGGACAGGAGATGCAACTCCCAGCCTATTTCATGAATAACATGCACCACACTCAATTTAGCATACCTTTGACTAATAGATTTGAGGCCCTTTCTTCCCTGGAAGATAACGATTGACTCAGTAACAGTAATAGCAATAGGGTACAATGTCAATCAATAGGAACAATCTCGCAATGTACAGCTTTACTTGTAAATACTGAACAGCCCGACATTAGGGCAAGAAATGCCGCTAATCATTGTAACAACTGTAATACTCAGAGTGAAATAACTCAGTCGAAGGCCAGCATTTCTTATAGTGAAACACCAAATAGCTCTGGTGGCCCCAACGTAGTCCCTGGCCCCACTGATTGTATATCACAGTCTGGGCCTAGACTGAAAGCAATAGAGATCCTGTTCTGGAATGTGGCAGGTCTTAAGGCTAAACTGTCTAATGCTGCCTGGCTGGAATTCATCCATAATTTTGACATTATAAGTATTTAAGAAACTTGGTCTGATAACATCTTACATATTAATGGTTTTAAGACATTTTCCAGTTCAGCGCTGCCATCAAGTAAGGGAAGGAATAAGGGCGGCCTTTGCATCTATGTGTCTTACAGGTTAAATGCTCACAAGATAGACCTCATGAAGTCTAAAACCTATTATCAGGTGTTAAAAATCAACTTAGATAAAAAGTATTATTTAGTCTTGTCAAATTGTTATAATAATATGCCCATTGCGGATACATGACAAATCTTGATGCATTTGCAGAGAGATTTGGACAAGACCCAAAGAAGTTCTGGTAAAGACTACTGTATAATCTGGGGCGGGGATTTTAATTGTGGACCGTGCCCATATATCGAGGGAGATGTTTGTGGTGTAGATCCAGATGATGCAAATGATGCGTCCCATTTCTTGCACACTGTTTCTGGAGATTCATTTAATTTGCTAAAATATTCTATGGATTTGGGATTTGCAAATAGTGTGTGTTCGTCCCTAATTCCTTTTAATAGTACCTTTAACGGAGGTGGCTTGTTTTCAGCCATAGACCATATACTGGTATCAAATAGATATGCGGACAGAATACACAATTTTAAAGTACATCCTGTTGCTTTTAGCGATCATTAACCGATTAGCGTCCTTTTCAAACTCCCTGCCAAAGCATTAACAAGTAAAACATTGGCAACACACCTGGCAGGAGATGTTGCTATTGATAGACAAAATGGTTAGACAGTCAAATGGGCGGCTGTCAATCAATCTGAACTTTGTACGCACCTCTTAACCATCTGCAAAGATGATTTTACAGCTTATCTCGACGAAAACACTAACAAAACAGATATTCCTAGTTCTTTTGGGAAAACAATTCAGACTATACAAAACAGACTACGGGCAAAAAGTAAGAAATGGGCTGACAAGAGAAGCGGTTGGTTTGATGCAAATGTTCCCAAACCCATGCAGCCTTGATAACCTCCTTACATAAACCCGTAAAAGATCGAGCAGATATAAAAAGGGCAAGATTAGCCTATAAGACATCTCTTAAGGAACGCAAGGCAAACATAAAGTCCGAATTATGGCAAGATCTAAAACTAGCATCAGCCTTGAAAGATACAGAAGGTTTCTGGAAGGCAGTGAATGCCCCTTTCCTTGCCTCGGGTAACCTGCCTAGTATTGAAATAGAGGAGGATAAATGGGTGCCCCATTTTTCTGGCTTTTATAATAATCAGGTGGATCCCCAAAACGAGGCGGCCATACGTTTAATCCCTCCAAACCATCTACCTATTGAAATCAACGAAAGTATGGAGGGCAAAGCCCCAGGCCCCAGTAGCATGCCAGTGAAACTTATTTAAATCAGATCCACTGCAATGGGGACCCCTGTTAGCCCTGGTCTTAAAAGCTTGCTTGGCCCTGGGATTTACAGCCACTTGGACGGAATCGATACTGGTCCCTATTTACAAGAAGGGCAATCGTGACAATCCGTCCTGCAATAGACCGATCTCATTACTAGATTCTTTTGCAAAGGTGGCTGGGCGTGTTGTTTTAAATTGCCTCCAGTTATGGGCAGAGGAAAACTGTATAATTTCTGAATTACAGTATGCTTTCCTGCCAAGGTGTGGGAACCATCGAACAATGCTTAAACCTGAACTTACTGGTTGGAAAGTATTTAAAGGCTAAAAGGGGGAATTTATTTTTATGCTTTGTTGATTTGAGTTCAGCCTTTGACTGTGTTAACCATCAGAAGCTATGGAGCATTTTAGACGCCATGGGGGTTGATCAACCCATTCTTAACTTTTTAAAACAGTCTTATTTAGATGCTAGGGCCCGGGTGCACTATGGAAGGGGTGGTGAACTCAGTAAGACCCTATCGGTAAAGAAGGGGGTGAGGCAGGGGTGCGTGTTGGCACCCCTTGTAGGAAGGTGGCTACCTGACTATGGTTACCCCGGATTTTTTTGCCTGTGTTTAGCTGGTTTTTTGACTTAGTTGACCTGGTTCCCTGCTAATCAGGGCCCCAGGCCATCTGCTCTCTCTGTAAAATGGATTCCATGTACCCTAGGTACATACCACAATTGGAAATGGACTCCTTGTCAGCCCCTGTAGAATGCACTATAGGTGCACAGGGCATAGGAGCCACTAAGGCCTACCAGGGGCTGCAGCATATCTTTTGCCACCCCTGGCTGGTTCTTAAATTGACACAACTGGCTGATCACTCAGCTGGGGTAAGGTGGTGTACACACCCCTTGCTTAGATATAGTATACCTATGTCTAAACCTATATCTGGACACATGTAAACCTGTGAGCCACTCCTATAGTCAGGCCTCATCAATCCTGGAGGCTGAGTGCGTGGTTTTATGTGAGATGGAGCTCTAGCATGAGCTGAGCCTGTCTGCAGCCATCGGGAACAAATCCCTAAGCTGTTTCAGGATAATGCCATACCATATACTATTAAGTGCCTTATAATCCTCGCGGTTATTTAGCAACTTTGGTTTGGCTTTATCAAAACATGTCGTGTAAGGTGTCATACGCTTTGGAATACCATCCCCTCGCCAGTTCTGGCGACGGGGATGGCATTCCACCCCTCTAGAGGGGTAAGACATGTTACTTTGCTTTAATGCGGTTGATTTCTCCAAAGACCTTAAGATCCACAAAATGGATGCCTCTGCCACAGACAAATGTCTGGACCCCTGCAGTTGACTGAAACTCGACCAAATGGGTCCTGGACAAAGGGTTTCCTGTCACAGGAGGGTGTCACCGCCCTCCAGACAGGAGATAGTGTATTGTAGCAGGGAGGTTTGAAAGAAACCAGACAGTGCCTGGGGAGCACAAGGCTTCCCCTTGCATAATCCGGTCAAACCGGTTCTGGGGCAGCCCAGCCCCAGCTCCAGTGAGACCTGGACAAAGGAAAGGGGGTGTAACAACCCCCCTTCCTGGTCCCACCCATAGGGAGGGACCTAGCAGGAGATCCACCCCTCAGATTGGAATAAGAGTGGGAGCAGTGCCCTAGCACAGCAGATCATCCTGAAATCACCTTTAAACTAAGAAGACGACTGGACTTCGACATTCTGATGAACAGAAGACTGAAGAGCATCTCCCTTGTGGCCTAGGAGGGGCCACCCTGTGAACACAGGCACCACCCAGCACCTCGACGTCTGCTTTGCCGCCGCCTCCCGCCGGAGCCCGAGTGCAGAGCCTGACAAGACCCAGCTTCCCAGACTTCTCCCAGCCCGATCCACAGTCCCTGCAAAGAAGGGACCCGTGGAGGCACCGAGAGACGTGGGAGCGGACATCTTGAAAGACCCCCGAGACGCTGACTGCGCAGCACCCGAGGCACCCTCGACTCTGTGCTTTGGGGTTTAGGAAGCCCCACAATCGAGCAGCATTTGCACCAAAGATCAGCCCTCCAGCATCTCCACGATCTGCGTGGGGCCCTTTTGCTTTGTGCCACTTGACTCGCCATCCCGGCCGCTTGTCACGTGGTCAGCGGCCATCTTGGCGACGAAACCTACGATTTACACTGTGGGTCTGGTTGCTCCAGACCTGCCCTCGCTCCTGTAGAAAGGAGTATCCGCTCTGACCTTGCTGGTTCGAGTAATAAGCCTTTTTCACTTTCCCCGTGGCTTGCATTAGCCAAGGCTTGTTTGCTTCAATCGAGTTGCCGACACCGCCATCAGCTAGAGCCTTCGAGGGACAGCTCGTGATCGACTCCTGGACGTCCTTGACCTCTTCGTGTCCACGTGGCTGCAGAGAGAAGCAACACCTCATCACCTGTTTGCACCCGACTTTGCCTGGTTCCAATCTGGTTCCACGGTGGTTACTGGCCAGTGACTTTGAACACTGTCCCCTCGGCTTTCAGGTCTTCACCACTTCAGATCCACCCTTGGATCCACCGGACACTTCTCCTTCACATCGCCTGCAGCGTCTTCAGCTTCAAGCGCCAAGAACCTGCGTGTCAAAACCCGACGCCACTTCGACCCTGTGCACCCGCTTCCTGTGGGTGAGGTAACTTTGCTCCGCCGGTGTTCCCACACTGGTACACATCTCTAGGGTCTGTGTCTTAAGTTTTGTTCCTCTAGGTTCAGCGGAAGTGTCCTTAAACTTTAACTTTGCAACTTTTACGCACCATTGGTTAACATTGGTGCATGCGTGCGCTTTCCGCACATCTCCCGAATCCCGAGGGCCATTCCCGACTTCAGCATTGCTTGTCCTGACTGCTCCCAGCGATTCCCTAGGCCCTAGGCCTAACCACTGCTCGAGTGGCATCTCTTATACCACTTGTTTAGTATATGGTTTGAGTGGCCCCCTGCCCTCATCCATAATTGTGCAACTTTGTATGTTTAAACAGTGCTTTTGATTTAACGCTTGTGCCCCTTTATTCATAAAGAATACTGGGGATTGTTTTTAGTAATAAACACATATATTTTTATAATATATACTTGTGTGGTGTCCTTTCATTTGGTATTACAGGATTGTATGTGGTAAAACAGCTCGCTTAACACGACCTCTTAAGTTAAGCCTTTAGGCTGCTTAGTCCATGCTACCCCTAGGATAGCTTGTCTAATAAGGTTGACTTACAACCAGACACCATAAGGGATTGTTTGGTCAGGTAGTAGGTGGTTCCAGAATTGGAAACATCCCCTACCAGGCCAACTTCTCACACCCCTCCTGTTCACTCTTTATATTAATAACCTGGGCGCAAAATTAGGTAATGATTGTCAGGACTTGCCATGCATAAACGGAAAGCCAATAAGAGCTTTATTATATGCAGATGATGCTGTCCTATTGGCTCGTACCCCCATTGGCCTACAAAATGTAATTACCAGCTTTTCGGCCTATATGCTAGATCTTGACCTTCGTGTCAATATAAATAAAACATTTACAATGAAATGCTGTAAGCCCAGTACCAAGTGCCTGTGAATTCTTTATTGAAGACAGGAAACTCGAATTCACAGCTCATTTTTCCTACTTGGGCAATGTATTTGAAAAAAGGGGTCTGTGGTCTAAAGCTATTGAATCCAGGAAGTTATTATTTTGTAAAGCCACTGGTGCCATAATTAATTTTGCCATGAACTTGGGGAGGTGCCCAGTTGCCGATTTAATAACAATCTATAAAGCCACATGCATTCCTGTTGCCATGTATGGAGCAGTCATCTGGGGTCATGCCAATGCCGAGTGCCTGCAAATAGTTCAAAATAGGTTCCTGAGATATCTTTTAGCTGTACTCAGTAGTACAGCCGCATTTGTCTGCCACGCTGAGCTGGGGTTGCCTTATCTCCTAGACTTGATTAAACTGCAGCCCATCTTGTTGTGGCATAAAGTTTGGACTGCCACTTCTACTGGCTTGAACAGGGACCTGATCAATGATTGTCTGTCCCTTGATGGGGCTGACCGAATTTCCTGGTTGACCTATGTCAAACATTTTTTAGAGAGTCTAGGCAATCCTGAATATTTCTCTAACCCTGACAGCTTGAACAATGTTACTAGAAAGAGTTTAAAATCACTATGTCTGGACTATTTGGAGTCCATTAATCTATCTAGCAACATTGTAAAACCGTCAGTGAGTACACACCAACTACTCTTGACTCAACCAGGAATGCAACCATACTTATTAAACACTGCAGGTGCCTATGATAGATTGCTATTGACCTGCCTACGCCTTGGCAGCTTTCACACTAGGGTTACCTTCCCAAAAACGAATGACTGGTCCCGCACCCTATGTTTATGCCCGTGTGATAACATCCCTGCTCAGTCGACGATTCATGTTATGTGTTTTTGCAAGTTTTATTCTATGCCCAGAAAAAAATGGACGCTTCTCCTGAGGCTGCAGGGGGCTCTATGGCGACACGGACTACTCGCCCCAGACACCAGCGGGGCTCTGCGCAGCGAGGCAGCCCCTCCCTCCACCACCAGGATCTTTAAATACTGTTCGCGCCTCCCGCTTCGCGGGAGACGCTTCGCCTAAGGCGCCAGGGGGCTCTTTGGCGACATGGACTACTCGCCCCAGACACCAGCGGAGCTCTGCGCAGTGAGGCAGCCCCTCCCTCCACCACCAGGAGTATTTAACTAATTAACATCTCCCGCCCCACGGGATGTGCGTGGGCGGCGCCAGTCTAAGCCCGGGCAAAGGGCGGGCCGCCTGTGGCCGTCCGAGGATGGAAGAGGACGGGCCGGGCTACCCTCTGACATTTGTTAGCAGCAATGGGTAAGAGAAAAAACCAATGCCCTGGGGTGCATGAGGGTAATCAAGCTAAGGTGGCTAGAAAATCAGAGTCAATCATTACATATCTGACATCTGCGTTGGGGGTATTATCGGAGGAAATTGCTGATGCCGAGAAAGAACTGGGCTTGGATATCGCTAATTCACCACCTGCACTAGCAGACAATCAGATCCTCTCTGTACCGTTGGAGCCGAACATCGTAATAATGAATGGCCCCTCTGGGGCGGAGCCCCGGCTAGGCCTGTCAGATACTCTGGTAGTGCCAGAGACATAGGTGAACAATAGCTACGCTGGACCTGTTAGACAATTACCCCCTAAGCACATGACAGCGAAAAAAACTATGAGAAGGCAAAAACCTGTAGACGCGACCCTTTGTTCAGACTCTAGCTCCAGAGAATATCTTGGGAAAATGGTGGAGGAGCTGTACATAGCGCGATAGGAAGCAGCTTTAGAGGCTATCGCTAAAGACATTGTTGACACCTTAAATACATGTGTTGCAGGACTGCTAAAAAAATGAGAAAAAATTGATTTCTTTATTAACCAGCTCACATGTCACGGGGGGTGTTCGGTCCAGACACAAGCCTTTAGTGGGAACAGGGATAGGGTCGATATTTCAAACAGGGAGTCCAAGGTTCCACGGGGGAAAAGCCCGGATAAGTTACATGGAAGTTTGTTGCCTGTTACCTTTAAGGAGGGGGGTAATCCCAATCCCGGAGTAAGTAACATCAGGAGTAATATTAGGAGACCGGGTCCGGATAGAAATAGGCAGACCATTCAGCAAGGCCTGACCTTGGAGTTACCACCAGAGGCTGCCCCTTTGGTGGCTGTTTTTACAGGGGTTCCCCCATTAAGGCACAGCGCAAATTAATCTACCCATGATCTTATGAAACAAGCCAGTCTCTGGTGTGCACAACATAGTAGCAGAGGCACAGATATAACCGATTCTATTATTATGGCAAGGAGGGTTAGATGGGTTGAGCGGGGCCCCAAAAGTATCTTGGGGGACTGTGTAGTGGTAAATTTCAATAATCGGGCATGTGCGGAAAGATTATTCTGGGATGCCTCAGTGGTTGCTAATAAGGGCATTAGACCACTTCCTTTGGGATATTTTTATCCCCCATCGAAGCCTCTGGTACAATATCCGATTTCAACTCGGGAACGGCATAGTCGACGTAGCACACATACGACCCCATATCCAAGTGATGATACCACACAGCCTAGACTTATAGGGGGATTGCCTCAGAGGGTTGAAAGGGTTTTCATGCCGATAACACTTGCTCCCCCCCCACAGCATCAGATAAACGCAGATGTGGCTCTTACACATCGCTTCTCCCCTCTGTCTCATATGGAGTCCAATGATTGACAATACGCCAGTTTTCAAGGGCAAGGTGTCAAAGCGGGAGGGCCTAATCCTACAGCTGCACGTACGTTTTTGAGCTGGAATGTGTCAGGCACCAGAGCTAAACAAACTGATGCTATCTGGGTGAATTTTGTCAGTCAGCACGATATTATTGCCATGCAGGAAACTTGGGACCCTGCAAGCAGTTTTAGCTTTGATGGGTACGTAAGTTTCGTTATTCCAGCGGTTGCAGGGAAGCCGGGGAGAGCAAAGGGGGGTCTTCTCTTCCTCTTTTCGCTTAACCTTCCAGGTGTTTTCCAAAAACTTGAGGCAGATTCTGGCAACATTTTGATAGTTGAATGGAGCAGTTTTGACCGTAAGAGTTATTTATTAATTAATTGTTATAACTCTATTGACGGATCACAGCACAATGAGCACATATGTGCTTTGGACCTGTTTTTGTCAGATTTTAAGCTGAAACGGAACTCTGCACCAGAAGTGATCCTTCTGGGGGATTTTAACATACATCCTTGTAAATGGGACTGTTCCTTAGGTGAACCTTTTGGGCCGCTAAGTGGTGGGGTTCCCCACTTTGAGCATAGCAGGCAGGGAGAGGCTCTTGAGGAGTTTTTGTCTAACATGAACCTTTTTGAACCCTGTATTGAAAAAGGAGAGGAGAGAGTACCCACTTTTTAGGGCGGGGAGCAGTCTCAGTCATTGACTATATCTTTTCATCCCCCACAGTTTTGGCTAAAACTACACTATATAGAGTGGAGAATTTTTTTCCTTAAAGAATACAGCAAGGTTCTCGCAGAGTTCTTGGGACGGGATGATGGCGTTTTTGGCGCATTCGGGGTTAGTAACACTATTCAGTATATTAAAAATACTTCTAGAATTGTTGGCGGAGTTACAAATCATAGAGGAATAGTATTCAGCTTTTGATGTCTTAATCAGGATCTTATATTCACGAACCTTGTTTTTCCACACCTCCTTAAAGGTTTCTGTGTAATCACGTCTCCACCTTCTCTCGGCTTGTTTACAGCCCTGCTTTAGATTTTTTAAGGTATCGTTGAACCAGGGAGCAGAGTCATTACCCTTACAGCTGCGAGTTTTTAGAGGAGCGTGAGCGTTAAGAATAGCAGTGATACCAGAGCATAGTGAGGTGTAATTTTCTTCTACTTGCTTGTGCTCATCAAAGAGTTGCTCCACCTGGAACACTTCACCAAGGGAGTGCAGACTGGTAAGGGCTCTCCAGTCTCTGCAACTAAATTTCCTAGTCAACTCAGGCGCTTTATAAAGGCCATCATCCCTGTGTATGAAAAATTTGACAAGTGAGTGATCTGTCCACACCATAGGCAAGGTTTCCCCCTTCGCCACCAGATGGGGGGCCGCGAACAGCAGGTCTAAAAGGTGTCCCGCCTTATGGGTTGATCCAGAAACCAACTGGGAGAGGCCGAAGATTTCGCAGGATTGAGATAAATTACGAAGACCTCAGTCAAGGGCGCCATTGCGCCAAAGATTAAAGTCCCCAAGAATAATCAGCTTGTGATGGGAAAGTGCGATGTTAGTCAGAGTAGCGAATAGCGTTTGTTGTTGCTGAAGGCTAAACGCACCTGGTGGGCGATAGCACAGTACCCCGGTAACAGTAGTCCCGGAGTGGGCCTGAATTGATAAGCCTAAAATTTCAATGCCCTCAGTAGGATCTAAAACAACAACCTTAATGTTACAGGATGCAGTAAAAATCACACCTACCCCCCCACCTCTCCCACTAGTCCTAGGAGTGTGTAAAAATTTTAACCCAGGAGGGCATGCAAAGCCGGGGTCGACCAGGCAGTCAGGACGAGTCCAAGTGTCCGTCATGAATAGGATATCTAATTCATGAGTTTCAATCAATAACTTGATCTCAGTGCTGTGCCTAGGCAAGGACCTCACATTCAGAAGCCCACATTTTAATAAATCGTCGCCCAAAAAAATCAGCTCGTGGGAGGGCCGTGTGTAGCAGAGAAAAAGTTCCTTTGTCAGCATGTAGCTTACCAAGTTGTAAGAGCATCTCTCTTGAGTAGGGAGGGCCAGAAGGTAGCTGGTTATAAACAGGTAGGTCGAAACAGGCAGCATAGCTGGCACACGGCGATACCTTGGCGCGGACGGGTGCAGACGGGCTTGCCTTAGGCACACCTTCGGCGCGCAAACGGCACGCCCGCTGCGCTCGTCCGCTGCGCGTCCAAAAGAGGCACATATTTTATGGAAAGAGGACAGGGGCAAGGGGCATGGTCTCAGGAAGGGGCGTGGCCTCTGTGACTGCCGGTGATGGCGGTAAGAATTGTTTAGTGCAGCTTACGCGGCAGCGCTGAAATCGGCTGCGCGGCCTGGTCAGGAGCTAGCAAATGCCCTGAGAGGTGCAGGAGGGGGAGAGGGGTGAGTTAAAATACACAAACAATCATGACTCTCAAATGATTAAAATAGCAAGTCGCGCTCCCGGCTTTTCGCCTCAGGAGATCTGTCAAACAAGCAAGATAAGCAAGTACACAGTCGCCAAGGATGGGCTACTGTACATGGGTTTCATGGACCTCGCGTCTGCATTCGATTTGGTTAACCGTTCCAAACTATGGTGAATCCTCAGGGAACTAGGCATAGATCCCGCCTTGGTAAACTTCTTAAGTGATTTACAGCGGGACCTCTCAGCTTCAGTTAGGGTCACCAGGGAGGGCAGATGCACCGGCCAATTTAGATCTAGGAGGGGTGTCGGACAAGGGTGCATTCTGGCACCCCTACTTTTTACTATTTACATCAACGCCCTGGAGGAGTGCCTGGGAGTGACCACCTTAGATATTCTATGTGCATGGGGACTGGGTATCCCGGATGACGCAGTTTTCCTGGCTCGTACAGGGTTGGGCCTACAGAGGCTGCTGGATCATTTCGGTAGCTTCATGAATTCACTAGATTTAAAAGTGAACATTTAAAAATCCCATGTAATGGTGGCCAGAGCAGGAAGCAGGAACATAAAAGCAAAAACATTTACGTGCAATGGAGCAGAATTATCGAAGGTCCCGGTTTTTAGTTATCTGGGGGTCCTTTTTGATGAGAAGGGAAATTGGGGCCCACAACTGAAGCTCAAGGGTAATGTTGTTGCAAGATCCACAAAGAGGTTGGGAGCAAGACCTATGGAGGCAATGTTATAAATCTACAAATCCTAGCGATTGCCTCATATGGGGCGGATCTATGGGGCTATACTGCTCTGAATAAAATCCAAGTCGCAGAAACAGGTACTTAAGATCACTCCTGTCACTTCCCCAGTCGACTCCGACCTACACCCTACACACTGAACTAGGTATGGGTTATATTTCAGACCACCTAAAAATGGCCCCAATAATATGCTGGGTGAAATCGTGGTTAAATGAAGAAATCACACTAAGCCACTTGATTTAAAAAGATTGTGTAGCCCTGGATAGGGCAAACAGGATTCCATGGCTGAGTTACGTTAGAGCCGCGTGCTTCAGGCTTGGGCGTCCTGAACTGTACATATCACCTGAGGGCCTACAAACAGAGGACATAGGTTGGATTAAACGTAATTTTTTGAATCTGTTAGTGACAGACCGGGAAGAGCAGGAGCTAAGGAAACCAGGGGTTAGAAACAACTATTTGTTAGCCACCTCCCCTGCTATTGAACCGTACTTACAATTTGTAACTAAGCCTTTCCATGGCTTCCTGTTGGTTAGATTTCGGTTCAATCAAATTTATTTAACCTTGGGTACCTTCCCAAGGTAGGGTAAACCGGAAAATTCAGCTCCCTGTTCTTGTGATATGTTTTCCACACATGACACTCTACATTTCGTGATGTTTTGTGAGCATTATTTAGAGCCAAGGAAAACATTTCTATATCCCTTATTGAGTGAGGTCGGCTTCGTACAAGTGAGGCCGGCCCTGCTCTATCTACAAATGCTCAGTAGTATGCTAGTCACTTATAGTGTAGCGTGCTTTCTGGTGGCGGCTGTCCGGATCCATAATAGAAAGACAGTGTGTATGTAATCGACGAGTAGGACTTATAGTGGGAAACTTGTTGGTTATTAATTATACTTGATAATAGTATACAATGAATTTTTGTATTGTAAATAGTCTGTTGCTGAATTGGAATAATCAAACGCATATTAATTCTTTTATATATTTTTATTTGTTTTTAGGATTTATGTGTTTTTATTGCTCTTTTATGATTTTAATTAATCGAAATAAAGAATCTTTGACTGACTGACTCACTGACCAATTTTAATGAGTTATGACTTGAGACAATGCCGCCGCCCTTCTAAAGCTGCAATATTTGAATGACAGATCTGTGACTGATCACATTGTTAAATCCTTGAAAGGGGTGGTTAGACAACGGCTGACAATGGATTGTCCCACTCCTTCTTAAAATATCATTTGAATTTTTATTTTGTATACATACATGAAATGCATGCTTTTTATTATGTATTGTGCTTTTATGGTTTAACATCTTCTTAAATCGAATAAAGCGTATTCTGATCTGATCTGATCTCGCCTCCTTTGGAGGTAGAAGGTGGGAAGGGTGACAAATCGCCTCAGATGGAAAGAGGTCACCACCTTGGGAAGGAGAGGCAATGTAGTTCTGAGGAATAATTCCTCCAGGAAGAAGCATGTGAAGGGCGGCCGCACGCTCAGTGCCTGTAACTCACTCATGTGCTGCAACGAAGTGATGCTATAAAGAGAACAAAGGTATGCCCAAACTGCTAGAGCAGGAACCTGGGGGAACAGCAGATAACAAGTAGCAATGCTTCGCTGTAGACTGATTTCTGAAAAATACCAACTCGATGACTGTGTGGATGCCGCCCCTCTCCATGAGCGGTCCATTAACCAGAAATGTACAGTTTTAACATTTGCTGACATGACTTCGACAATTTGGAAAATACATTTGAAAAACAACGATAGAACAATCACACTTGATTCAATCTATTCACGGAATTTAGCAAATGAAGTCAGCTATAATAGTGAAATAAAGTGCTCAAGATGTGAACAGCTGCTCATGTGAATGAAGAAGTGAGGGGTGCATCGAGACAAAGTGAAGACGTATGACTTGACTCCTCGAGTGACTTCCAGGCACTATAGACACTCCATTTCGTTCTAAGGTTTGTAAACTGTCTTAGTTCATAATAAGTCTACAGTGAAGCATTGTTGTTTGTTGTATATCATCAAAAAAATAGCAATAAAAAACGGTGTACAGGATCAGTAACCATAGCTGGTATTTGTGGAAGGGCTCAGAAATGTGAAAACAAGCCCATTGACGGATAAGAAAGGACATAGAGCACAATGGAAACCTTCTGAAAGAAGAGCCTTCGAAGGGTCCATGTTATGATTAACAGGTCAGACGATGTATGAGTTTTACCTTCCAGAATAGACTGACTAGGTGGAGGGGCAAAAGCTGATAGAATTATATCGACCACCTCCATTGGCAGCTGGAAGGAGCTCTGATGCCCCTTTCAATCTGCAGACATGAAGGTGGAGGCTCTGGAGAGTGAGGTGCGTATCCTGCCCCTCTCAATCTCCAGACTTTCCAATCTGCCTCTCAGAGTGGACCTTGAGAAAGAAGCTCCACTCTGAGAGGCAGATGTAGAGGGTGGCACAAAGAGAGGTGCAGATGGTCCACGTACCACAGCCTTTTGACCAGTCATGGGTGGTAAGAATTGCTTCGCACCAGTCATGGTGAATGTTCCTGACAACTGGAGGAATTAAGGATATAGGAATAAAGGTGTAGTGAAGTGGAAAACTCTACCTCAACCGAAATGTTTCCCCTAACATTTCCCACAGTGTAAACTGGAGGGCACAGAATTGTGGACAATGGGCGTTATCAGAAGTTGCAAATCGGTCAACCTGAGGGGGACCCACAGGGCTAACATGTTTTTCACCAGAATCCAAAAGGAGATGCTGCTCGTGGTTGGCAAGATGAAGCCAACTCAGGCTGAGAGCTGACCAGATGGTTGGCATCTCGCCAGGTCCTAAGCTGGTTCAGGTAGAACCCAGAGACTGGCACTTTTGTGCCACCAGAATTTCACTTTTTTGATGTTCCAGTGGCACAATATGCCACTGCATATTTATAAGGCCACGTAAAGCTTTTCATGGCCTTTTTTAATATGTGCTCCCTTCCACGCAGAACACTGCATGAAACGGGTGTTCCATGGGTGTTGCTGTGGGTGTTCCCACACAACACTCCTGGAACTAGACGCATTCTCAGATTTACGATACATTTTGAACCTGGGAATTTGTCAGAATCTAATAGGCCTCTCCTCCTCTGTATCCCTGGACAGGCCTCACCTCCTCTGCACCCCTGGAGAGGTCTCTCCTCCTCTGCATCCCTGGACAGGCCTCACCTCCTCTGCATCCCTGGACAGGCCTCACCTCCTCTGCACCCCTGGACAGGCCTCACCTCCTCTGCACCCCTGGACAGGCCTCACCTTCTCTGCACTCCTAGACCAATCATCAATCATCATTCATTCCAATCTTCACTCTTCACTCAGACCAAACATCACTCATCACTCAGACCAATAATCACTTAAGACTAATCATCAAACAATCAACCAATCAGTACATTTATAGAGCGCACTACTCACCGGCGAGGGTTTCAAGGCGCTGTTGGTGGGGGGGGGGTGCTGCTACTGCTTGAACAGCCAGGTCTTGAGGTGTCTCCTGAAGGTGAGAAGGTCTTGGGTCAGTCGGAGGTGGGTGGGGAGGGAGTTCCAGGTCTTGGCGGCGAGGTAGGAGAAAGATCTGCCGCCTGTTGTTCTTCTGGTGCGTGGTACGAGGGCGAGGGCGAGGGCGAGGCTGGCTAATCGGAGTTGGCGAGACAGGGCGTAGAACGAAAGGCGTTTGTTGAGGTATTCGGGTCCGGCTTTGTGGAGCGCTTTGTGTGCGTGGGTGAGGAGCTTGAATGTGATCCTCTTGTTGATGGGGAGCCAGTGCAGGTATCTCGGGTGGGTGGTGATGTGGCTGTGGCGGGGATGTCCAGGATGAGGCGTGCGGAGGCATTCTGTATGCGTTGTAGTCTTTTCTGTAGCTTGGCCGTTGTCCGTGCATAGAGTGCGTTGCCATAGTCGAGCCGGCTTGTGATGAGGGCTTGGGTAACAGTCCTTCTTGTTTCAGTGGGGATCCATTGGTGTTGAAGCAGGAGGAGGAGATGGCGTTGACTTGCTTGGTCATAGTGAGCGATGAGTCCAGGACGAACTCAAGGTTGCGTGCGTGGTCGGTGGGGGTCGGCGCTGTGCCCAGGACGGCGGGCCACCAGGAGTCGTTCCAGGCAGAGGGGGATGGTCCAAGAATGAGAACCTCCGTCTTGTCTGTGTTCAGTTTCAGGCGGCTGTTCTTCATCCATTCGGCGACGGCCCTCATTCCTTCTTGGAAGTTGGATTTGGCAGTGACTGGGTCTTTGGTCAGGGAGAGGATCAGCTGGGCGTCGTTGGCGTAGGAGATGATGTTGAGGTCATGTGCGCGGACGATGTCGGCGAGGGGGCTCATGTAGATGTTGAAGAGTGTCGGGCTGAGTGATGAGCCTTGGGGTATGCCGCAGATGATCTTGGTTGCATCTGAGTGGAACGGGGGTAGGCGGACTCTCTGGGTTCTGGTGGTGAATAAGGAGGAGATCCAGTCCAGGGCCTTTCCCTGGATCCCTGTGTTGTGGAGACGTGTTTTTAGGGTGCGGTGGCAGACCGTGTCGAAGGAAGCTGAGAGGTCTAGGAGGATGAGGGCTGCAGTTTCTCCGTTGTCGAGCAGGGTTCTGATGTCGTCGGTGACGGCGATGAGGGCGGTCTCAGTGCTGTGGTTGCTGCAGAAGCCCGACTGGGATGGGTCGAGGGAGCCGTTGGTTTCGAGGAAGTTGGTCAGTTGCTTGTTGACTGCTTTCTCGGTGATCTTCGCCGGGAAGGGGAGCAGGGAGATGGGCCGAAAATTCTTGAGGTCCTTGGGGTCTGTTGTCGGCTTCTTAAGGAGGGCGTTGATTTCAGCGTGTTTCCAACTCTCAGGGAAGGTGGCAGATTCGAAGGAGCTGTTGATGATGTCTCGGAGGTGGGGTGCGATGATGGTGTCTGCTTTGTTGAAGATGTGGTGAGGGCAGGGGTCGGATGGAGAGCCGGAGTGGATGGTGTTTATGATCTGGGTGACGTCTTCGGTGTTGACTAGGGTCCAGCGACTGAGGAGGGCCGGGGGGGGGCGTTGGTTCTGCGGCTGGTGGAGGCGTCTGGTTTGCGAAGCTGTCATGTATATCGGCACTCTTGCGGTGGAAGAAGGCTGCGAGGGAGTTGCAGAGGTCCTGTGAGGGGGGATGTTGTTGGAGTTGGAGCTTGGTTTGGAGAGTTCCTACATGATGCTGAAGAGCTCCTTGCTGTTGTGTGCGTTGTTGTCTATGCACTCTCTGAAGGCCGTTCTCTTGGCGATGCGGATGAGCTGGTGGTGTCTGCGTGTGGTGGTCTTAAGGGACTCGAGGTTTCCGCAGTCCGTTCTTGCCGCCAGGCTTTCTCTAGAGTTTGGCGGGATTTTTGGAGTCCTTGAGGCCTGTGGTGAACCAGGTGGTTCTCCTGCTGTTGTGCTTGTTCGGAGGGTTCTTGATAGGGGCGAGGGTGTCGGCCCAGCTGCTGATCCACTGTGTGAGGTTTTGGGCAGTGGTGTTGGTGTCCGAGGCGTTGGCCAGGGGGCCCTGGGCGAGGGAGGCGGTCAGCTGGTCAGTGGTGACTTTGCTCCAGCATCTTCGGGGGATCTGCGGTAGTTGGATGTGTGCAGTGAGTTTCTTGTAGGAGAAGTGGATGCATCGTTGGTCGGTCCAGTGGAGAGTGGTGGTGAGGCTGACCGTGACGTTGGTGCTGGCGGAGAAGATGGGGTCCAGCGTGTGGCCTGCGTGGTGCGTCGGTGTGTTCACTAGTTGCTTCAGTCCGAAGTTGGAGAGGTTGTCGAGCAGGGTGGTGGTGTTGTTGTCGTTGTTGTTCTCCAGGTGGAAGTTCAGGTCCCCCAGGAGGATGTAGTCTGTGGTGGCGAGGGCGTGCGTGCTAACGAAGTCGGTGATGGATTCGCTGAATTGTGGGCGTGGACCTGGTGGTCTGTAGATGAGTGTTTCTCTGAGGGTGGTCTTGGGGTTGGTGTGGATCTGTAAGTGTAGGTGCTCGGCGGTGCTGAGAGTTTCTTCGGTGCTGGATGTGACTCTGAGGGTGTTCTTGTGGACGATGGCGATTCCTCCTCCGGGCTTGTTGGTACGGTCCCTCTGGATGATTTTATCGCCGTCCGGGATGGCAATGGCGATGTCAGGGACCGAGGAGGCGTTCATCCAGGTTTCCGTCAGGAAAGCGACGTCGGGGGCTGTTGAGTCGAGCAGGTCCAAGAGTTCGATGGCGTGCTTGTGTACAGAGCGGGTGTTGAGTAGGATGCACTTGAGGTCGTTGTTGTTTACTGGGCTGGTGTGGGAGGCGGTGGTTCGGGTCCTGGTGTAGCAGCAGTTTCGGCAGGAGAATGGTCCGTGAGTGCACTTCGGGGTGGCTTGGTAGCAGGCAGTTGAGCGGCCGGTGTTGAGCGCGAGGAGGGTGGCACGTCGAAGGTCCGTTGTGCGTGGTGGGCCTGTCGGGGGCCAGGGGTTCTGGCGCTGGGCGAGGTCCTGGCGCGGACGGGCGCAGACGGGCTTGCCTCTGGCGCAGACTCCGGCTTGCCAGCGGCGCGGCCGCGCAGCGGCCTGCATTAAGATGGGGTGAAGGGAGGGAGGAGGAGCTGGGAGGCGGGAGCCAATGGGAGGGAGGGGGATGGGGCGCAGGGTATGCAGCAGCAGTAAAGAGCGGGAAGCGAGCGGCGGGGAAAGGAGGAAAGGACAGCGAAAAAAGCAAAAAGACAAGGAGGCAACTTTATTCACTCGGGGGAGGCAGAGGGGAGCAGAGGCAGCAGAACGGGGGATCACGTATAACGGAAAGAAAAGCGAGGTAGACAGGAACACAACACAATCAGATGGACAGAAAAACAAGCACAGATGAGCAGAGAGAGTGAAAGCAGACAGAATACAATCGGATGGACAGAGCAAGCACAAATGAGCAAAAAAAGAGAAAGTAGACAGAAACAGGCAGAACAATACTTACAATACTTATAGCCCACCACTGGGCCACCAGGGATGAGGCGCAGGCGGGAGCCTGCGGTGGAGGACCTCGAACTTCCAACAGTAGCAGCGATAGCGAGGGGCAGGGACACGGCACCATCAGGGTGTGCTGATGCGGTGGGGGAGCGGACTGGCCTGAAACAGGGTCACTCATCGCAGGGGCAGCCTTAGGCATGTGCAAGCTGTGCACCTGCACAGGGCCACCAAACCCCAGGGGTACCACGCCAATATATTACCTTAATATAATAATCCTCTGAGGATGGATACATATTAGCGTAGTGGCCCCTGGCAGGGATTTGGCGGCCTCAGGCTCTGTTCCACTTCCAAACACCCTGACCCCCCCCCACTTCACTGGCCTCCCGCTCCACCCTGCCAGAAACCCCTCTTCTGTGGCCCCTACCTATGCTCCCTGCCCAGGGCCGCCATGAGCCTAGAGCCGCCCCTGCTCATCGCTCAGACCAATCCTCACTCATCGCTCAAACCAATCATCACTCATCGCTCAGACCAATCATCAATCATCACTCAGACCAATAATCACTCAGACTAATCATCACTCATCGCTCAGACCAATCATCAATCATCACTCAGATCAATAATCACTCAGACTAATCATCACTCATCGCTCAGACCAATCATCAATCATCACTCAGATCAATAATCACTCAGACCAATCATCACTCATCGCTCAGACCAATCATCACTCAGACTAATCATCACTCATCGCTCAGACCAATCATCACTCATCGCTCAGACCAATCATCACTCATCACTCAGACCAATAATCACTCAGACCAATCATCACTCATCGATCAGACCAATCATCCCTCATCGATCAGACCAATCATCACTCATCGCTCCGACCAATCCTCACTCAGCACTCATACCAACCATCACTCATCGCTCAGACCAATCATCACTCATCGCTAATACCAACCATCACTCATCGCTCATACCAATCATCACTCATCGCTCAGACCAATCATAACTCATCCCTCAGACCAATCCTCACTCAGCGCTCATACCAATCATCACTCATCGCTCAGACCAATCATAACTCATCGCTCAGACCAACCCTCACTCAGAGCTCATACCAATCATCAGTCATCGCTCATACCAACCATCACTCATCACTCAGACCAATCATAACTCATCACTCATACCAACCATCACTCATCGCTCAGACCAATCATAACTCATCGCTCACACCAATCCTCACTCAGCGCTCAGACCAATCATAACTCATCGCTCAGACCAATCCTCACTCAGCACTCAGACCAATCATAACTCATCACTCATACCAACCATCACTTATCACTCAGACCAATCATAACTCATCGCTCAGACCAATCCTCACTCATCGCTCAGACCAATCATCACTCATCGCTCTTACCAACCATCACTCATCGCTCAGATCAATCATAACTCATTGCTCAGACCAATCCTCACTCTTCGCTCAGACCAATCATCACTCATCGCTCAGACCAATCATCAATCATCACTCAGATCAATAATCACTCAGACTAATCATCACTCATCGCTCAGACCAATCATCAATCATCACTCAGATCAATAATTACTCAGACCAATCATCACTCATCGCTCAGACCAATCATCACTCAGACTAATCATCACTCATCGCTCAGACCAATCATCACTCATCGCTCAGACCAATCATCACTCATCACTCAGACCAATAATCACTCAGACCAATCATCACTCATCGATCAGACCAATCATCCCTCATCGATCAGACCAATCATCACTCATCGCTCCGACCAATCCTCACTCAGCACTCATACCAACCATCACTCATCGCTCAGACCAATCATCACTCATCGCTAATACCAACCATCACTCATCGCTCATACCAATCATCACTCATCGCTCAGACCAATCATAACTCATCCCTCAGACCAATCCTCACTCAGCGCTCATACCAATCATCACTCATCGCTCAGACCAATCATAACTCATCGCTCAGACCAACCCTCACTCAGCGCTCATACCAATCATCAGTCATCGCTCATACCAACCATCACTCATCACTCAGACCAATCATAACTCATCACTCATACCAACCATCACTCATCGCTCAGACCAATCATAACTCATCGCTCACACCAATCCTCACTCAGCGCTCAGACCAATCATAACTCATCGCTCAGACCAATCCTCACTCAGCGCTCAGACCAATCATAACTCATCACTCATACCAACCATCACTTATCACTCAGACCAATCATAAATCATCGCTCAGACCAATCCTCACTCATCGCTCAGACCAATCATCACTCATCGCTCTTACCAACCATCACTCATCGCTCAGATCAATCATAACTCATTGCTCAGACCAATCCTCACTCTTCGCTCAGACCAATAATCACTCTTCGCTCAGACCAATCCTCACTCTTCGCTCAGACCAATCATCACTCATCGCTCAGACCAATCCTAACTCATCGCTCAGACCAATCATAACTCATCGCTCAGACCAATCCTCACTCAGCGCTCAGACCAATCATCACTCATCACTCATACCAACCATCACTTATCACTCAGACCAATCATAACTCATCGCTCAGACCAATCATCACTCATCGCTCACATACCTTCATATGTGCTTTCTCAAAATAACCGATACCATCTGGGATAGTTTCTCATGTGTCTCCTGTGTCGCTGCTACGCTGTGAATCAGTGGCACCGCTATAATAAGCCAGTGTCTAAGAGGATACCAGCGCATCCACTGACATCTCAGTCTCAGCGCCCTCATCCAGACTGACAAATAGCAGATGCAACTGAGAACTCCTGACCGAACCGCTTTACCAATTTACACAACTTATAGTACCTTTGCTGTCATACTGTTGACAGCATGCACCTGGCTCCCAGGCCAGAACATCACCAGAATGAGCACAATCAGATGGTGTAATGTACTCAGGCGCTAATCAGAGTGAAAAAAAGAGTACATGTATGCCCAAGTGTACGTTTATCCTGGTGATTCGAGCCCATAATACCTGCTCTGTCACCAGCAGTTGTGTAAAGAGTGAAGTTTTCTTGACCTGTGGCCAGATGGTGCATAAGTCCTGTGTGTAACCAGTAGCGGGGTGAATAGTAAAGCTTCTTTGCCGTCTGCGCGTCCGCCATCCAGATAGGATTCAATATCTGCCCCTTAGCCAGCGTTTATTATTGATAAGGAGCAGGTCCACAGTGCGGACTCTTGTGTCAGCCGACAGCCAGGTAAATTGTGAAGTTGTTTGCAGTTTACACTGCCTCTGGCTAAACCATGCATAACTTCTTATATTTAGCAGGCAGCTGGGTAAAAACTTACATGTATTGCTGTTTGCACAGTGGCTGGTAAATAATGAAGCTTGTTTGCTATTTGCAGAGCCACCGGTATAAGTGTAAATAATCTCTGCTGTTCGTACAGTTGGCAGATGAATACCAGAGAAAATTAAATACAACCACTCACAGACAAGCATTGAAAATGCAACAGGTCTTGCCTTTGATTAAGTTAAAGCCATTTGCTTTTCTAATGGAACAGTATAGCAAACCAAATGGCTTTAACTTAATGAAAGGTGAGACCTATCGCATTTTTAATGCTTGTTCTTTCTATGTTTTAGGTGAGGTTATTTTACTAAAACGTGTTTTTTCATTTCAGTGGGGTGTGACATGTGATGTAAGCCGCTTGTTTACCGGTGTCAGGTGCAATAGTTTTGGGAGCGTAGCTGAGTGCGGTGCGTGATTATTTTTTCTGGAGGAAATTAGTTTATCCGCGCGCCTCAGAAGTGCTGTCCTAAAGAGTAAACAAAACTAAAAGGAACCACGAACATGCAGAAATGAAGCCTACCCCGCAGAAAATCAAAATGCTTAAGTTTGCCAGTCAAAAGGTGAAAGTATGTCAGAGCTCAGATTAACTATTCAGAGGGTTGTGACTGCAGAGTGCAGATGTAAAGAAGACACCACCCCCACCTGGGTCTCTCCTTCGTTATATGAGGCTATAACCACCAAGGCTACTGGAATTATGTGGCAGTGAAGAGAAACTTATGTGGCACGGTTGAGTAAATTATGCAGCAAGAAAAGACAAATTATGCGGCGCATTTTGTGACTGTATTACTTCATTATTTTATCATTTTTACACCCGTTAACACTGTGTGGCCATTGGTTGCTCATCATTATTACCAGTCTAACACCCAAATATATAGCAATAAGCAACATAAAGGAGACCAGTGAAGCTTTGCTAGGATCCTTCCACTGCGTAGTAGCACATACTGCTAGGTTTATAGTAACTTTTGAACCATTTGAGCTGAAACCTTTTTTTGTTAAAATTTGCAGGGGGTGGAATATATGGCAAATGCAGCAAATCTATAACTGTGGAAAACACGTCTTCATGTTCAAGGTCAAAATGTGCAGAAAGGACTTATAGAGCGAAACGCATATTGAACCTCCACTCGAGGGCACGAAAGGCACTTTTTGAGGAGGTCGAAGGTCTGGATGGAACAGTCCTGGAACCTCGCAGTAGGGTAAGTGCACCTCAAACGTGACAGGAGTGACATTCCACAGCCAGATGTCTGTACGTTTCCAGACTGGGCCTTATGGAGAGATAATCAACACTTCTATTGAGACTGAACAGGGTGGGAGTCTCGAGATGCTCACCGCAGGCTGGAGGCCATCTCCAGCACAGTATCACCGCTAGAGAGAAGAAGACAAACCCCACTGGAGCTAGGTGTCCAGAGCGCCTTTCAAAAGGGCCCGGTTTGGGAAATATTTTGGGTCATTGTGCACAGAAGGAGTTGTAGTGATGCTCCTGCATAGTGCCTTTTAACGCCAACGCTGGCAGCAACACTCTGGCACAAGCTGGTACTGTGCCCCGCTGCCCGGTCACTTTCTATTTCCGGGCACCTCCTGACAGGGACTTCTAACAGAAATGATTTATTTTCAAGTACATGGTAATTGTAATCTTAAAATAAAAGCGGTGGAAGTGGATGGGAGAGCATGATGGTGGCTGGTCAGTTTGGAGCAGCTTTGCGTCTGCATTAATGTAGCATGTCAAACTTCTGATTAGATACTGCGGCGCCTTTGGTGGCCACCCTACTGCAACAGAGATAGGAGCTACAACTTGAGTTTACATGGATGGAGACTGCCGCATGTTTTTACTTAAAAGGTTGGTATCTATGTTCCTAAATAATTAAATTGGCTATAGAGATAAGACAGTACTGTGCGGCCTGAGAAAGTGGTTTTTGTGGCGGAACGAGAAGGCTACAAAATTTTTAAATGTAATAAAAGTACACTTTTCTCAAAATGCTTTCTATAAAGACTTCGTTCTTTGTAGGAAGCACCGTTTATGAGAGCACAGTTACAGCAGACAGATGTGGAAATATTGAAATGGCTGATTTAGATCACACCGAGGCGGTTTCACAGAAGCTCGTGGTTAACCGGTGAAGTAGCAGACAGATTACTTAGTGGTCAAACCAGGTGCCTGTCACACAATTCTCACACTTCTGGGCAGTCTGCAAGAATAGTGCGCGCGGCTCGTTAATTGAACTAAAGTTGTGAAATACAATCAATCCCTGTGTCTGTATTTTATGTTTATCTTTGCTCAAAGCAAGTGTGCGTCGCTTGTGCTCAAAGGTGGTCCCAAGTGCAGTCTGCTCCCCCCTGGCCCGGTCACATCTGCCGCCGGGGGTGGGGAGTGCAGGGATCTCGCAGGAGGGGGGGCTCTCTGGTCCTACTCACTCCAGACACTTAAGAGCCCCACATCCCCGGGTTGTAAAGAGGCCGGGAGGGGCGAGTCACGGGCCGTGTTCCGTCTGACTCATCCTCCCTCCAGAGACTCAAGAGCTGTGCCCCCTGGGCTGTGCCCTCATAGCCTGCACCCCCTCCTCTCTCCCCTAGCCCGTGCCCCCTGGGCTGTGCCCTCATAGCCTGCACCCCCTCCTCTCTCCCCTAGCCCGTGCCCCCTGGGCTGTGCCCTCTTAGCCTGCACCCCCTCCTCTCTCCCCTAGCCCTGCCTCTGTCCACCGGCCTCCGAGCCGCAGCTCTGCGCTCTGAGTGCTGAGCCCCTCCAGGCCAGGGGTGGCTGCTGGGGATTCCAGGAGGACCCGCTGCCTCTCACACTTCCTTCTATCTCCTCCAGCCTAGACTGACAACCACAGCCCAGAGAGACTGCCACAGCCCAGACTGACAACCACAGCCCAGACAGAGGCTTGATTTAAACGCGGCCTCACCCTTTGTAAAATGGCACAAGAACTGTAACAGTGCCTCAGCTGTTTAAGGCGAGGAATGAGTGCAGTTTGGATTCCCCTGATGTCCAGGCCATGACGCGCAGCTCGGTGATCTCCTGACCCTTGAAGACAACGGTCGCCATTGCATAGAACGGAGCAATCCGCTGAAGAGCGTGAGTATAAACAGCAGCGTCGCACTGCCCAACAGCTAGCTACAAGCTGAGGAGTACAAGTAAAACAAGCGCGAGCCAACCACGAGTATACTTTCACATCACGCAATCTGTCACATCTAAACCCCCAGGTCTTTACCGGCGCCCATGCTTGTTTCCCATATGAGACCCTGTCTCCATGGACTGCGAGTGTCTTAAGAAAAATCACCCACGTCTGTGTCTTTACAGGCGCCAATGCTTGTTTCCCATATGAGACCCTGTCATGGACTGTGAGCGTCTTAGAGAAACACCCATGTCTGTGTCTTTGCAGGCACCAATGCTTGTTTCCCATATGAGATCCTGTCATGAACTCTGAGTGTCCACCCATGTCTGTGTCTTTGCAGGCGCCAATGCTTGTTTCCCATACGAGATCCTGTCATGGACTCTGAGTGTCCACCCACGTCTGTGTCTTTACAGGCACCAATGCTTGTTTCCCATACGAGATCCTGTCATGGACTCTGAGTGTCCACCCACGTCTGTGTCTTTGCAGGCGCCAATGCTTGTTTCCCATACGAGATCCTGTCATGGACTCTGAGTGTCCACCCACGTCTGTGTCTTTACAGGCACCAATGCTTGTTTCCCATACGAGATCCTGTCATGGACTCTGAGTACCCACCCATGTCTGTGTCTTTGCAGGCGCCAGTGCTTGTTTTCCATACGAGAACCTGTCATGGACTCTGAGTGTCCACCCACGTCTGTGTCTTTGCAGGCGCCAGTGCTTGTTTTCCTTACCAGATCCTGTCATGGACTCTGAGTGTCCACCCACGTCTGTGTCTTTACAGGCGTCAATGCTTGTTTCCCATACGAGATCCTGTCATTGACTCTGAGTGTCCACCCACGTCTGTGTCTTTGCAGGCGCCAGTGCTTGTTTTCCTTACGAGATCCTGTCATGGACTCTGAGTGTCCACCCACGTCTGTGTCTTTACAGGCGCCAATGCTTGTTTCCCATACGAGATCCTGTCATGGACTCTGAGTGTCCACCTATGTCTGTGTCTTTGCAGGCGCCAATGCTTGTTTCCCATACGAGATCCTGTCCAGGACTCTGAGTGTCCACCCATGTCTGTGTCTTTGCAGGCGCCAATGCTTGTTTCCCATACGAGATCCTGTCATGGACTCTGAGTGTCCACCCACGCCTGTGTCTTTACAGGCGCCAATGCTTGTTTCCCATCCGAGATCCTGTCATGGGCTCTGAGTGTCCACCCACGTCTGTGTCTTTACAGGCGCCAATGCTTGTTTCCCATACGAGATCCTGTCATGGACTCTGAGTGTCCACCCACGTCTGTGTCTTTACAGGCGCCAATGCTTGTTTCCCATACGAGATCCTGTCATGGACTCTGATTGTCCACCCACGTCTGTGTCTTTGCAGGCGCCCGTGCTTGTTTCCCATACCAGATCCTGTCATGGACTCTGAGTGTCCACCCACGTCTGTGTCTTTGCAGGCGCCAATGCTTGTTTCCCATACGAGATCCTGTCATGGACTCTGAGTGTCCACCCACGTCTGTGTCTTTGCAGGCGCCAGTGCTTGTTTTCCATACGAGATCCTGTCATGGACTCTGAGTGTCCACCCACGTCTGTGTCTTTGCAGGCGCCAATGCTTGTTTTCCATACGAGATCCTGTCATGGACTCTGAGTGTCCACCCACGTCTGTGTCTTTGCAGGCGCCAGTGCTTGTTTTTCATACGAGATCCTGTCATGGACTCTGAGGGTCCACCACGGCTGTCTCTTTACAGGCGCCAATGCTTGTTTCCCATACGAGATCCTGTCATGGACTCTGAGTGTCCACCCACGTCTGTGTCTTTGCAGGCGCCAGTGCTTGTTTTTCATACGAGATCCTGTCATGGACTCTGAGTGTCCACCTATGTCTGTGTCTTTGCAGGCGCCAATGCTTGTTTCCCATACGAGATCCTGTCCAGGACTCTGAGTGTCCACCCATGTCTGTGTCTTTGCAGGCGCCAATGCTTGTTTCCCATACGAGATCCTGTCATGGACTCTGAGTGTCCACCCACGTCTGTGTCTTTACAGGCACCAATGCTTGTTTCCCATACGAGATCCTGTCATGGACTCTGAGTGTCCACCCACGTCTGTGTCTTATCAGGCGCCAATGCTTGTTTCCCATATGAGATCCTGTCATGGACTCTGAGTACCCACCCATGTCTGTGTCTTTGCAGGCGCCAATGCTTGTTTCCCATACGAGATCCTGTCATGGACTCTGAGTGTCCACCCATGTCTGTGTCTTTGCAGACGCCAATGCTTGTTTCCCATACCAGATCCTGTCATGGACTCTGAGTGTCCACCCACGTCTGTGTCTTTGCAGGCGCCAGTGCTTGTTTTCCATACGAGAACCTGTCATGGACTCTGAGTGTCCACCCACGTCTGTGTCTTTGCAGGCGCCAGTGCTTGTTTTCCTTACCAGATCCTGTCATGGACTCTGAGTGTCCACCCACGTCTGTGTCTTTACAGGCGTCAATGCTTGTTTCCCATACGAGATCCTGTCATTGACTCTGAGTGTCCACCCACGTCTGTGTCTTTGCAGGCGCCAGTGCTTGTTTTCCTTACGAGATCCTGTCATGGACTCTGAGTGTCCACCCACGTCTGTGTCTTTACAGGCGCCAATGCTTGTTTCCCATACGAGATCCTGTCATGGACTCTGAGTGTCCACCTATGTCTGTGTCTTTGCAGGCGCCAATGCTTGTTTCCCATACGAGATCCTGTCCAGGACTCTGAGTGTCCACCCATGTCTGTGTCTTTGCAGGCGCCAATGCTTGTTTCCCATACGAGATCCTGTCATGGACTCTGAGTGTCCACCCACGCCTGTGTCTTTACAGGCGCCAATGCTTGTTTCCCATCCGAGATCCTGTCATGGGCTCTGAGTGTCCACCCACGTCTGTGTCTTTACAGGCGCCAATGCTTGTTTCCCATACGAGATCCTGTCATGGACTCTGATTGTCCACCCACGTCTGTGTCTTTGCAGGCGCCCGTGCTTGTTTTCCATACGAGATCCTGTCATGGACTCTGAGTGTCCACCCACGTCTGTGTCTTTGCAGGCGCCAGTGCTTGTTTTCCATACGAGATCCTGTCATGGACTCTTGAGTGTCCACCCACGTCTGTGTCTTTGCAGGCGCCAATGCTTGTTTTCCATACGAGATCCTGTCATGGACTCTGAGTGTCCACCCACGTCTGTGTCTTTGCAGGCGCCAGTGCTTGTTTTTCATACGAGATCCTGTCATGGACTCTGAGGGTCCACCACGTCTGTGTCTTTACAGGCGCCAATGCTTGTTTCCCATACGAGATCCTGTCATGGACTCTGAGTGTCCACCCACGTCTGTGTCTTTGCAGGCGCCAGTGCTTGTTTTTCATACGAGATCCTGTCATGGACTCTGAGGGTCCACCCATGTCTGTGTCTTTGCAGGCGCCAATGCTTGTTTCCCCTATGAGACCCTGTCATGGACTGTGAGTGAAACAACCATGTCTGTGTCTTTGCAGGCGCCAATGCTTGTTTCCCATACGAGATCCTGTCATGGACTCTGAGTGTCCACCCATGTCTGTGTCTTTGCAGGCGCCAATGCTTGTTTCCCCTATGAGACCCTGTCATGGACTGTGAGTGAAACAACCATGTCTGTGTCTTTGCAGGCGCCAATGCTTGTTTCCCATACGAGATCCTGTCATGGACTCTGAGTGTCCACCCACGTCTGTGTCTTTGCAGGCGCCAGTGCTTGTTTCCCATACGAGATCCTGTCATGGACTCTGAGTGTCCACCCACGTCTGTGTCTTTGCAGGCGCCAGTGCTTGTTTCCCATATGAGATCCTGTCATGGGCTCTGAGTGTCCACCCACGTCTGTGTCTTTGCAGGCGCCAGTGCTTGTTTTCCATACGAGATCCTGTCATGGACTCTGAGTGTACACCCACGACTGTGTCTTTGCAGGCGCCAGTGCTTGTTTTTCATACGAGATCCTGTCATGGACTCTGAGTGTCCACCCACGTCTGTGTCTTTGCAGGCGCCAGTGCTTGTTTTCCATACGAGATCCTGTCATGGACTCTGAGTGTCCACCCACGTCTGTGTCTTTGCAGGCGCCAGTGCTTGTTTTTCATACGAGATCCTGTCATGGACTCTGAGGGTCCACCACGTCTGTGTCTTTACAGACGCCAATGCTTGTTTCCCATACGAGATCCTGTCATGGACTCTGAGTGTCCACCCACGTCTGTGTCTTTGCATGCGCCAGTGCTTGTTTTTCATACGAGATCCTGTCATGGACTCTGAGGGTCCACCACGTCTGTGTCTTTACAGGCGCCAATGCTTGTTTCCCATACGAGATCCTGTCATGGACTCTGAGTGTCCACCCATGTCTGTGTCTTTGCAGGCGCCAATGCTTGTTTCCCCTATGAGACCCTGTCATGGACTGTGAGTGAAACAACCATGTCTGTGTCTTTGCAGGCGCCAATGCTTGTTTCCCATACGAGATCCTGTCATGGACTCTGAGTGTCCACCCATGTCTGTGTCTTTGCAGGCTCCAATGCTTGTTTCCCATACGAGATCCTGTCATGGACTCTGAGTGTCCACCCACGTCTGTGTCTTTGCAGGCGCCAATGCTTGTTTCCCATACGAGATCCTGTCATGGACTGTGAGTGAAACAACCATGTCTGTGTCTTTGCAGGCGCCAATGCTTGTTGCTCTGCTGGAGCCTGGTTACGGCGGTTCTGTCAGCGGCCACCAGAGGGCGCTCCTCGCCTGCAGATGAAACCCATTGATCTGCAGATTGGATGTAAGGAGAAGAGTTTCCTCTTCCGGGTCAGCAGCTGCAGAGACAGCATCAGCAGCGGGGGAGACATCACTTCTTGTCTCTCCTTGTGTGCAGCCTGCTGCCGAGGAGGAAGGAACCTCATCTGTCTGTGCAGTTACCTTCATCTACAGACCCCCCTCAGGCCCCAGATCTCCCCCTGCCCCACCACGGCCCCCCAGGAGGGGGAGGGAGCCTGGACACGTCTGCACAGTTCTCTGCTCAGGTAGGAGATTGTCAGCACCTTCTGCTGTGTTTGTAGAAATAGACTGAATAATCCTGGAGGGAATCTCTTTAGGAGCCGGGCTGAGCTGGGCTCTTCTATCCGGGGGCCCCTGGGGCTGAGCTGGGCCATTCTATCCGGGGCCCCTGGGGCTGATCACGGCCCTTCTATCCGGGGGGCGCTGGGGCTGAGCTGGGCTCTTCTATCTGGGGGCCCTGGGGCTGAGCTGGGCTCTTCTATCAGGGGACCCCGGGGCAGAGATGCGCTCTTCTATCCAGGGCCCCTGGGGTTGAGCTGGGCTCTTCTATCTGGGGGCCTCTGGGGCTGTGCTGGGCTCTTCTATCCGGGGTCCCGGGGATGAGCTGGGCTCTTCTATCCGGGGGCCCTGGGGCCTGAGCTGGCCTCTTCTATCTGGGGGCCCCTGGGGCTGAGCTGGGCTCTTCTATCCGGGGACCCCTGGGGCTGAGATGGGCCCTTCTATCCAATGGCCCCTGGGGCTGAGCTGGGCTCTTCTATCCAGGGCCCCTGGGGTTGAGCTGGGCTCTTCTATCTGGGGGCCTCTGGGGCTGTGCTGGGCTCTTCTATCCGGGGGCCCTGGGGTTGACCTGAGCTCTTCTATCTGGGGGTCTCTGGGGCTGTGCTGGGCTCTTCTATCCAGGGGCCCCTGGGGCTGAGCTTGGCTCTTCTATCCGGCGCCCCTGGGGCTGAGCTCGGCTCTTCTATCCGGGGGGCCCCTGGTGCTGAGCTGGGCCCTTCTATCCTGGGCCCCTGGGGCTCTGCTGGGTTCTTCTATCCAGGGGCACCTGGGGCTAAGCTTGGCTTTTCTATCCGGGGCCCCTGGGGCTGTGCTGGGCTCTTCTATCTGGGGGCCCTGGGGTTGACCTGGGCTCTTCTATCTGGGGGCCTCTGGCGCTGTGCTGGGCTCTTTTATCCAGGGGCCCCTGGGACTGAGCTTGGCTCTTCTATCCTGGGCCCCTGGGGCTAAGCTGGGCTCTTCTATCCGGGGGCCCCTGGTGCTGAGCTGGGCCCTTCTCTCCTGGGCCCCTGGGGCTGTGCTGGGTTCTTCTATCCGGGGGCCCTTGGGGCTGAGTTGGGCTCTTCTATCCGGGGGCCCTGGGGCCTGAGCTGGGCTCTTCTATCTGGGGGCCCCTGGGGCTGAGCTGGGCTCTACTATCCGGGGCCCCTGGGGCTGAGCTGGGCTCTTCTATCTGGGGGCCCCTGGAGCTGAGCTGGGGTCTTCTATCCGGGGGCCCCTGGGGCTGAGCTGGGCTCTTTTATCCAGGGGCCCCTGTGGGCTGAGCTAGGCTCTTCTATCCGGGATCTGTGCGCTGCATCTTAGTGCACTATGAGGAATCTATGCACTGCAGCTGCCCGTGCAGGTAAGGGTGGTGGGGCAGGGCGGGGTGAGGAGGGAGTCAACAGTCTACGATGAAGGAAAATTAAAATTAAAAAAAAGAAAACCGCTTACCTTATGCTTGCATATTTTTAATGGGTTTCCTTTTTGAATCTCTGGTACCTTTCAAATGCCTTTGTGCTAAATTGACGTTGTACCCTTGCACGGAAGGATGAATCTGACACTATCAGTGTGAGAATGGATGGATCAGCCTTCTGCGAGCTGTGTAGTGCGGTCACCAAAGTTTTTAATGTGAGTCTATAGTGGTTTGAATTTGGCGTTTTCACAATTTCCCTGCATGCAACACATGTCACAGAGTATTTCTGTGTCATAACAACCACAGGACATGCAGAGCCATCTGTATAGAAGACTCTCTTAAATTCCTCCGTGGGTAGGATATTAGGACTTTGTGGTATATTTTGTGTATAGTGCATACATTCTTAAATGCTGAGAGTCAGATCATACTCAAATGTTACATCAACTCCACTTAACCCCTTCCATGCGCATGACGAGCTCGTCATGAGTTGCGCCGCTCGCATGCTCATGACGAGCTTAGCTCGTCATGTAACGGGGCTTTTTGTAAATAGCCGCACAGCGCGAAAATCGCGGCCGCACGCATGCGGTTAAAGATGTAGGTCATTGCGTCATCATCTGTTGTGACCAGTAATGTCACTATACACTCCGCCCTGGTCAGGTGTCGTTCCGCGCCATCATCTGTTGTGGCCAGTATTATTACTATACACTCCGCCCTGGTCAGGTGCCGTTCCGCGTCATCATCTGTTGTGGCCACTATTGTCACTATACTTTCCGCCCTGGTCAGGTGTTGTTCCGCGTCATCCTCTGTTGTGACCAGTATTGTCACTATATACTCCGCCCTGGTCGGGTGTCGTTCCACGTCATCATGTGTTGCTGCCAGTATTATTACTATAGACTCCGCCCTGGTTGGGTGTCGTTCTGCGTCATCATCTGTTGCTGCCGGTATTGTCACTGTACACTCCGCCCTGGTAGGGTGTTGTTCTGCGTCATCATCTGTTGTGTAAATGTTGTCAATGTAAGATGTCGCCTCTGGATCTTTCTGTAAGAGCGCCATAATTGATGCTGCAAATAAACCAGGACTATTCTTAAAGCCACTGGCAATCATGTATAACAGAACTGATAAAGAGCTTAGACACTCCCTCTCAGGCGCTATATTTTGTCTGAAAAGTCGATTGTACAGCTTATGAGAGTGTGTGTGACTTTTATTCTAAAACTATTCTGTATGTTCAATCAGGTTTTAAAACTGGAAAAAGAGGATTATTCAATGTACAACTACAAGGCATTATCATGGCATGATCTTCAGCTGACCGTGGATAGCTTTAATGTTGTGTTTGCTTTAGGCTTCGGAGGATATTGAGCCTGTGTTTGGGGCTCAGCAATGACCTGTAGAATAGATTCTTGATCCCACCCTTCTTGGATTCCATACAGCGCTGGAGCCTACTTTAAAGCTCACTCACAGGCATTCTTTTCCCACAGGTCCCCGGGTTTGTAATCTAATAGCATTACTTCTCATTCTTTTTGGGCCAAGAGGAGTGGACGGACTGAATCAGAACAAGACACTGAGGTTAGTGTAAAGAAGGAAGAGAAAGGTTGAACTCTATTATTCATATCAAAAAGAAAGAAAGGAACTTGATTAACTAAAGAAAATGCCATGCAAACTACGGATACTTCTGCAGAACAGGACTTGGATGATGGTGCTGGTGGACAGCCCAGCTGAAGTGAAAATACGGTCCGTCAAATTGCATCCACCTTGGCTGGACTTCTGAGTTGATGGAAATACAGTCCTTCTATTTTTGTTAGTCTTTTTCGTCTTTTTATAGGGTGCAGCCTTCTACTCATTTGTTCTTGCCTTAGTACATCAGGTAGTACTGCCCATGACAACGTGCCATGGGTAGTACGGTTGATACTTGATCTCATTCCTAAATCTAGGGAGGGTGCAGCCTTCTACTCATTTGTTCTTGCCTTAGTACATCGGGTAGTACCGCCCATGACGGTGTGCCATGGGTAGTACGGTTGATACCTCATCTCATTCCTAGATCTAGGGAGGGTGCAGCCTTCTACTCATTTGTTCTTGCCTTAGTACATCAGGTAGTACGGCCCATGATGGCGTGCCATGGGTAGTACGGTTGATACTTCATCTCATTCCTCGATCTAGGGAGGGTGCAGCCTAGTACTCATTTGTTCTTGCCTTAGTACATCGGGTAGTACCACCCATGACGGCGTGCCATGAGCAGTACGGTTGATACTTCATCTCATTCCTCGATCTAGGGAGGGTGCAGCCTAGTACTCATTTGTTCTTGCCTTAGTACATCGGGTAGTACCACCCATGACGGCGTGCCATGAGCAGTACGGTTGATACTTCATCTCATTCTAGATCGAGGGAGGGTGCAGCCTTGTACTCATTTGTTCTTGCCTTATTACATCGGGTAGTACCATCAATGACGGCGTGCCATGGGTAGTAAGGTTGATACTTTATCTCATTCCTAGATCTAGGGCTGGTGCAGCCTTGTACTCAATTGTTGTTGCCTTAGTACATCGGGTAGTACCGCCCATGAAGGGGACGTCTCATCGCCACAATGCTGCTCCTCTGGTTGGTGTTGCAAGCGTTCCAGAAGGCAGTTTTGTTGCTTTTTACGGGCACTTTGCCCGTAGTGGCGCTTATAGTCTGTGGACTGCTTGTATGGAACCCTGAGTCTGTGGTACAGGTCCCGCTCGACCCGCTCTGCCTGCTTTGTTCTGCAATACATACTGTCTGAGCCACCTATACAGGATACTGTGTGTACCGAGCCAGTACGGTATCAGGTGCCGCCCGCTTTAGGGAACTCAGTCGGGCATTCTGAGGTATGTGGGGGCTAAGTGACCAACAAACCAATCTTATGAACTGGATGGGTGAAAGGGTTTACCGGGTCGTGATATGCTTGGGGCTGAGTCAGAACGGCTGCATCTTTGTAGGAGTGGAAAGCATAGTACCGGCATCTATAGGACCAAAGTTCACCCATGAATAAAACATTTCAAAGGCATACACTGCATGTGCATGTACAACAAATGTTACTGCAACCCTGTGCTCAGGGTTGCCTATGTCTTCACAATGTCGTGTAACTTCTGCCCTGTGATTGACTCCTATCAAAACAGGAGCTCCAAGTTTAACCCCTTTGCTGTGGGGTGTTTTCCCCCGCTGTGCGGGTGCGAGGGGGGCCGCGCGCGGAGCCGCTGTGCTGTTGACGAGCTGAGCTCGTCACACCACACCCATTTTTAGAACGTTCAGCACAGCAGGGAAATTATCCCCGAGCTCAGCTCGTCATGAAGGTAGCTCAACCGTCCCTCATGACGAGCTGAGCTCGTCACTAGCACACAAGGGGTTAAAGGACCATTTCAACTAATGAAAGATCCAATGTGCAAATACCACAGATTTGTTTGGATTAGTAGTTTTGTGCTGAAAAATTCCCCTAGTGGTCCGCTCTGTAAGAGAAATCTACCTGAAATGTCTGTTGACTGCTCACATTGACCCCTTAAATGCTGGCCCTTCTCTCTCCTCTCCCCCACGTGCTGAGCACTTTCTTGCTTTTTGGGGTAGCTCGTGCTTAGGGTCCATAAGTTATTTCCACAAAAGGTAACTAAAGCAAATTTGTGCCTTCTTTTTTCTAACACCCTGAGGATTTTAAAAGTACCCAGAATTTGTGGATTCCCTTGCCTGTGACCGAGAAAATAGGCAAAATATAGCCACATTTATAGTTTTAAAAAAATGCTCTGGATAAAAATTTCTATTTTATTTCCTAAAAATGTCATCAACAAACATTTACTGTGCTAAGGTCACCATCCTCCCAACTACTATGGACAAAAACTAATTTTTACCACAATCTCAGTCTATATGTCCTATTTTTTGTTCTCACAGGCCACCGTTTTTAGTGGAAACCAGTGCGATACCCATGGGTGATCCAGGAAGGCTGTAGATTTCTGAAATTTAGACAAAATTCGGAATTCAGAAAGGGTCATATGTGTAAATCCCTCAAGGTTTTCCCAGAGATGCTAACAGTTGAAATAAAGAAGTATTGAAAATGAGTGTAAACATTTTTTACTACATTTTCATCTGTGAGTTTCTGTCACAATGGCCAATTTACAAAAGTGTTATTTGTACATCTCTGAATTTGAGGGTGCCCATACGAGAATATGATTAAAGGTATTTTTCAAAATGTCTGCCTTCTTACACACTGGCTAAGTTTTGGAAGGTACAAAATGTAGTGAAATTCAATTGTTAATAGCAAATGCTTGACTATTCTATTCTCCCACATGTCACAATGGATACGTCACATTTTTTCACTCAAACTGACCCTCTTTTTTGCAATGTGCCTAGCTGTAGATTTTGATCCCCAACTCAGCCAGCACCCAGGCAAACTTAGCAAATTAGCACCTTTTTGAAAACTAGACATTCAGGGGTACCCAGGATGGGGTGACTTGCATGGATCTCACCAGGTTATTTTACCCAGAATCCCTTACAAACTTCAAATGTTAACTAATAAAACATGTTATCCTCACATGTCTGTGATGGAAAGTTCTGCAGTCTGTGGGGAGCCACACACCTCCTTCTACCCAGCATTCCCCCAAGGCCCCTGATAAAAATGGTACCTTGGTTGTGTGGGTAGGGCTAGTGCCCACAATGGGAAATGGCCCAAAACCCAACATGGATACATTACATTTATTCAATCAAAACAAACCCATTTTGCTGTAAGTGGGTAGCTGTAGGTTTTGGGGTCTAGCTCAGCATGTACCTAGGGAATCCTAGATACCGAGGGGTATCCAGGGTTGGGTGACTTGGTCAATTAGAGTCCCCTCACAAGGGCTCCCATTAACCTTGGTGTGATCCGTTTCTGCCTTGGGCACTAGGCCGAGCCACGCAGGAGACACACCGCTTTATCAGCACAAGTAGGGTAACGCTGGGTGCTAGGAATTTTGTGGATTCCTCCAGATTCCAGATGCTTCTATCACAGAAATTTAATGAAAATACCGTAATTTCAGGCAAAGTATGAGGTTTGCAGGGCATTTTGGGTAAGAAAACCTTATAGGATCCATGCAAGATACACCGCCCTGGAATTCCTCATTGTCTAGTTTTCAAATATTTCTTTGGTTTGTTGGTTTCATGGATGGCATCACAGCTGGGCCTCAAATACCACAGCTACCCCTATTGTTTATCCATCAACGTAGCGCTTTAGGGCATTTTGTGTCATGGTTTCTTGACCCACCCAGACAAGTGGGGTACCGTTCTTATCGGGAGACATGTGGGAACTCATGGTAGTTGGAAATTTGTGGTTTCCCGTGGACTTTTCCAGGCGGCAGTCTACCCATCCCAAAAAGTGCAGCCATTCACCAGACTGTTGAGCCTTTAAGGATGAAGGTGTGGCCTAATGTTAGGATGGGCCAGTCCCAGGCCATTTTCTTATTAAAAATATATATTCCTATCATACATTGGGATTTCTACGCCCCCCAGAGGCAAATAGGGGCAACCCTGTCTGCCCCTAGTTGGGGGTGGGGGGGCAGAAAGGCTTGTGTGTGCCATTTGGGGTTGGGTTGTGGCTAATGCCAGTGTGCAAGACCTGCAACACGTTCTTTTATCTTAATGTGAAAATCCCAGGCATCAGATGGACTTTCTACCTCCATATATCCACATATCTGGGGGAACCTTCTCAATTGGTACACACCTCGTACCTGCCCCATGGGAGCAAAAATACACTATTGCCCCATATGGGGCAGGGTATGGCTCCATGCAAGGGTAGGCCGCCCACTTCCTTTTGTTTGTTTGACTCTGTTTTGAATTGCCTGGTGTTTCGTGGGCCTTCCGCCCCTGGGGGCAGCAGATTGGGGGTGAATACCCCTATCATCCCACCATGGGGGAGCAGAACGTAATTTGGGCTGTGAGATGGCAGAGAGCACAGGCTCAAGCCTCGGGTGGCAGAAGGCCCACATGGTATGCTATGGGTGGTAATCACCTATATCAGACCCCCCAGGCAGGGCAAAATGACTTGCAGCTTTTTTTAGGGTGGGGCATGGCCATGGGGGCTTCCACGGCCCCATAACATTTGGGGTTTTTTCAAAACGTTTCCTGTTCTCTTCTGCCCCCCTCCTCAGGGGTAGTTTGGGGGTAATCACTCCCATTGCTACCCCCAGACGGTGCAGCAAAACTCATGCTGTAGTTTTTTGGGTGATGGCATGGCCATTCCCATTGTGGGCAGCCCCCATCCCAGCAAAAAAAATGCACATTTTCCCTGGTGTCTAGTGGACTTTCTTCCCCCCTGGGTGAGCATATTGAGGATAACCGCCTTCATCTGCTGAGGGGCAGAAAAACTGATGCCACAGTTTTAGGTCTCGCCTGAGCAAGCGCATGCGACGCTCTGGCGAGACATTTAGAAAGCGGCTTTTCGAAGTGCTGCCAAAGTGGCTCCAGCTTGTGGTCACGCACACACAAGCGCGCGCGCCCCACTCTCTGCTGTCTTATTTCCTCAGTTACCTAGGTTTCGTGCGATCGCGACCAGTTTCACTTGCACGGCCATGCGGCCATGTCACTTTCACGGCCGCGCGACTAATGCGTGTTGATTTAGCATATGGAGTTCCAGGTGGTATTCTCAGTCACGTGATCAATCGTGTTGCTCAGGTTCATGGAAGCGGGCTATGTACTTTCTGGTAATACCTATAACGTAGAAACATCATAATATTACTTTGGATGTGTCTAGATAATCCTAGCTGGTCGGGATAGGCATTGACGGGCATTACAACATACAGGATTCCTTCTAACTTTAGATCACTATCGTCACTTCAATATGGCGCCCCTGGTTGCTTTATCTATCATTTGACATTTTACATTGTTTGACCCCACGTTCTGACGGTACATATAACAAGGAAAATATGGCGCGTCTTTACAGACACAGACCGCAGGACATATTCGTTTACCCACAGTACTTGGGTGAGGATGTTTAGGATTGATGTTCAATGATACTGTATAAAGGGGAGGACCTTAGAATACTGGCAGCTGGTGAGAGCCTTGGGTTTTTGAACAGATGGTTACGATTGCCTTAATGGAATAGTCCAGAATTTATTATCTTTAATAGTGATCTGACGCTTGAAGGAATTGGTACTATCTGCTTTACTATGTGTAAGGGCAGTAGGGTGATTTTGCATACTGGTGTTAAGGTGGAACTTAACCGCGTACCATCATGACGATTTATTTTCGATAAGTAGAATACACTGCTGGGTTGAGATGATGTTGCCGCTTAATACTTTAATTTAATATTCAGATCATTTAGTAAAATTCTTAGCCATGCAGGAGATCGTGGTAAACGGGCTGTTCTCTCGTGGACTCTTTATCCTACTTTTATGTGTTTCCAAATATGTTCTGTATTTATGAGTAGTAAGAAGGTGGGGTATGATTATTCGAATGGTGGTACATTTGCCAGTTCCTTTTCTCCATCACACTCCCAACATGGGGTGTTTCACATGACTGAACCACAGGTCTCTTTCTTGTATAGGTCCTGAGCAGGGATGTGATTTGGGCCACTTATACCAGCTATGGACGGGATGAATAACACCCTGTGATATGATGACTGCCACCAATCACATAATATAAATATTGTGAATACGCTACACTACATGCTAAGGTGAGAACTGCCTATTAACTACAATATCTATATATGATCTATAGTGCTATAATTCTACCCCAGTGCCTTGGACTTCCCCCTTACTCTCTTTATTACAGACAATTTAGTGGAGTGTAATTGTCTTTCTAAAAAAGTGAATTCTTCCCAATCAGGTTGCCCTCATGTTTTACTCTCTCATTGTTTACATTTGAATTTAGTTGTGAACTGTACACCATTGTATGGTAAATTAGGTTGTTGAATGTAATGGTATATATTATTAATATCCTTATATCAGTTGAAGTACCTTGTATAGAATTATGAAGAAACATGTAACCTTCGGGTTGCTGATTGGTAAACGACCTAGAGTGTACTTTGTATGTGGTGTATTATGTGCCAATCACTTGTGATTTAGGATGTGACCTCTATGAGATACATAGTTTTCAACAGACACGGTCGCTCCAGACGCTGCTCCCCGCTCCTGTCTGCCTGCTGAAGTACCCCTGCTTCCCCACCTCGCTCCTACGCAAGTACCCACAGAGTGTAACTTTACCTACCTTAAGGAAGGAACCTCGCTGTGTCTTAGCGCTCCGCCTGCATTATAGCGCATACATGTTTTCAACAGACACGGTCGCTCCAGACGCTGCTCCCCGCTCCTGTCTGCCTGCTGAAGTACCCCTGCTTCCCCACCTCGCTCCTACGCAAGTACCCACAGAGTGTAACTTTACCTACCTTAAGGAAGGAACCTCGCTGTGTCTTAGCGCTCCGCCTGCATTATAGCGCTGCTGTTGATTACCTGGCATCTAGAGTGTTGTAGCGCTACTGCATTGGTGTGTCTTAGCGCTCCGCCTGCATTATAGCGCTGCTGTTGATTACCTGGCATCTAGAGTGTTGTAGCGCTGCTGCATTGGTGTGTCTTAGCGCTCCGCCTGCATTATAGCGCTGCTGTTGATTACCTGGCATCTAGAGTGTTGTAGCGCTGCTGTCGCTGTTGTCTGCCTGATCTCACCGGTGCCTCTGTTGTTCAGATTGCGCAATTCGACTTCTGTGCCCCATTCTGAATAGATATCGGCTGAGGCCATTTTGGGATCGCTGTTGTTGTTGTTGTTTGCTTCCTGTGCCTTCCCCGACCAGTCCCCGCCCAGCTCCCGCCTCCCTGCTGACAACCCCTCGCCCCTCCCCCCTCTCCATCCACTTATGACAGTTGTAGATTCGCGCAGCGTCCACGCGCAGCGACCGCGCCCAATTCGCGCCGAAGGTGCGCCAAAGGTAAGCCCGTCTACGCCCGTCCGCGCCTGGACCGCGCCCAGCGCCAGACCCCCTGCCCCTCGCGCTGCCCAGCCCTCCCGCATTTCCTACGATGCCGCCACCCTCCTAGCCCTTGACCCCGGTCGCGCCCCCAACTGCGTCCAAGCCGCTCCTGGACACACCCATGGACCTTTCTCTTGCCACTCCTGCAAATTCACCGGCATCGACAACATCTCCGCTACTACCACAACACAGATCCCCGACCCCAATCACCTACAATGCATCCTTCTCAACACCCGATCAGTCCACAGACACGCCATTGACCTATGGAATCTACTAGACACCATCTCTCCGGACATCGCCTTCCTTACGGAAACATGGATGAATGCTTCCTCCGCACCAGACCTCACCATTGCCATCCCTGAAGACTATAAGATCACTCGCAAAGACCGTACCAGCCACACAGGAGGAGGAATCGCCATCGTCCATAAGAAATCAATCCGCATCTCAACCAGCTCTGACGCCAACCTCGCCAACTCCGAACACCTTCACTTCCAGATCCACATCGACCCCAAAACCACACTCAGAGGCACTCTCCTCTACAGACCACCAGGACCCCGCGCAAAATTCAGTGAAGACATCACGGACTTCATCACTCCACACGCACTCCCCTCCAAAGACTATATTCTTCTGGGAGACCTCAACTTTCACCTTGAAAAGATCAACGACCGCAACACCGCCACCCTCGTGGACAACCTCGCCAACCTCGGACTTAAACAACTAGTCACTTCCCCCACCCACATCGCAGGTCACACACTCGACCCCATCTTCACATCCAGCAATCATGTCTCCTTCAGCCACACCACGGACCTCCTCTGGACTGACCACAGCTGCGTTCACTTCACCTACAACAAACCAAAACCCAACATCCACCTCCAACCTACTCTACAAAGAAACTGGAACAAAATCACCACGGACCAAATCTCCGCATCGCTCCTTCGAAACTCCCCAGCCCTCTCTTCCAACGCTAACGAAGCCGCCGCCAACCTCACCCTATGGTTATCCAACACCGCCGACACCTTAGCACCACTGAAAAAACGTCAAAGCAAACCTGGCAGCAAGAAAGCCTCATGGTTCAACGATGATCTCAAGAAGTCCAAGAAGCTCTGCCGCTCCCTTGAAAAGGCCTGGAAAAAAGACCCAACCACCAGCACCAAGGACGCCTTCAAAAACGCCTCCCGCACTCACCACCAACTGATCCGAAAAGCCAAGAAAACAGCATTCAAGGATCGACTTGACAACAACGCCCACAACAGCAAGGAACTTTTCAACATCGTCAAGGAATTTTCCAATCCCTCGGCCAACTCCAACGACATCACCCCCTCTCAAACCCTCTGCAACTCCCTAGCCTCATTTTTCCACAACAAGATTGCAGACATCCACAACAGCTTTGACAACCAACCCGGAAACCAACCCACCCTATCATTTGCTGATCATCTTCCCCCCGTGAACACCCTTAACGACTGGAACCCAATCTCCACTGAGGACACCATCCGCCTGATGAACTCCATCCACTCAGGATCCCCCACAGACCCATGCCCTCACCACATCTTCAACAAAGCAGACTCCGTCATTGCACCACACCTCCGAGACGTCATCAACTGCTCCTTCAACTCCGCCACCTTCCCGGAAGACTGGAAACACGCTGAACTCACCGCCCTTCTGAAAAAACCAACAGCGGACCCCACCGAACTCAAAAATTACCGCCCCATCTCGCTTCTTCCATTCCCGGCCAAAGTCATCGAGAAAGCTGTCAACAACCAGCTCGCCGCCTTCCTCGAAGCCAACAAATCCCTCGACCCCTCACAATCTGGCTTCCGAGCAAAACACAGCACTGAGACCGCCCTCATCGCAGCAACAGACGACATTCGAACTCTACTGGACAAGGGAGACACCGTCGCCCTCATCCTCCTCGACCTCTCCGCTGCCTTCGACACAGTCTGCCACAGCACCCTTCTACAACGCCTCAATAACATCGGAATCCAAGGAAAAGCACTTGAATGGATCACCTCGTTCCTCACCGGAAGAACCCAGAGAGTCCGCCTTCCTCCATTCAAGTCCGAGGCCTCTGAAGTCATCTGCGGCGTACCACAAGGATCCTCACTCAGTCCCACCCTCTTCAACGTATACATGAGCCCCCTCGCGGCCATCGCACGCCAACACAACCTCAACATCATCTCTTACGCGGACGACACTCAACTGATCCTTTCTCTCACCAATGACCCCAGCACCGCCAAAACTAACCTACACGAAGGAATGAAAGAAGTTGCCGAATGGATGAAACAAAGCCGTCTGAAACTGAACTCAGACAAAACAGAAGTCCTCATCTTAGGTACATCCCCCTCTGCATGGGACGACTCCTGGTGGCCGGAAGCCCTCGGAAAAGCACCCATCCCGACAGACCACGCACGGAACCTAGGCGTCATCCTGGATTCTTCACTCTCAATGAACAGACAAGTCAGCGCCGTATCCTCTTCCTGCTTCAACATTCTTCGCATGCTCAGAAAAACTTTTCGCTGGATCCCCTCCGAAACAAGGAAAACAGTCACCCACGCTCTGGTCACGAGCCGACTGGACTACGGAAACACCCTCTACGCGGGCACTACCGCAAAACTCCAGATGAAACTCCAACGAATCCAAAACGCCTCAGCCAGGCTCATATTAGACATCCCACGCAACGAACACATCTCTGGTCACCTTAAAGACCTCCACTGGCTACCCGTCAATAAGAGGATCACTTTCCGACTGCTCACCCACGCACACAAATCACTCTACGACATCCGACCAGATTGCCTCAACTCACGACTGTCCTTCTACACCCCTTCCCGCCAACTACGTTCTTCCAGCCAAGCCCTCGCCACTGTACCTCGCATCAACAAGACCACCATGGGAGGCAGATCCTTTTCATACCTGGCTGCTAAAACATGGAACTCACTCCCCGCTTACCTTCGACTTACCCAGAACCACCTAACGTTCAGAAAGCAACTTAAAACGTGGATATTTGACAAGTAATCCTCCTCCCCTTCATAAGCGCCTTGAAACCCTCTGGGTATGTAGTGCGCTATACAAATTCTATGACTTGACTTGACTTGACATAGAGACCCCAAAGTGTTGTTTGTGCTTTTATACGTAGGTTTGTAATGTCATTGTATATGTTTTTATACGGGGAGATGTTTATTGTCTTTTATGGGATTGTTTCAGCCTTGATGAAGGAAAGAGAGGTGGGCTGCTCGCGTGTACCACTCGCGGGCTTGTTCTTTTGGTTATAGATTTGTGATTACTTGGTTTTTTTTCTCTGGCTGCAGCGTTGTCCTTTCATGTTGCAACATGGTGTCGAGTTCTATTATCTGCTCACTGCCATGCACCGCTTCCTGATTGGTAGCTCTAACTCACGGCTTCTGCAGGTTACTTAAGCAATCATGATTGCCTGTTAAAATCGCGTGGCTGTGCGAACTCCTATTCAACTGAGTCGCGGCATCTATTGCCACTTTAAGAGTAGAAAGAGGATTGCAGTTTGCCTTCGAGATCATTTGTTTTAAAGTGTCTGCTTGACTGGATTCCCTTTCGTTCAGAACAATCTTGCTTTCCTGTACCCACCTGAATACTGCCCCGTCGTTAAATGCTCAGGATATTTAACTGCTCTGTTGTGAAGCATGTAATGTATTTCTGAACGCGCTGCATTCTAATCATGGCTATTTCATCCTTTACTATTCATAAATCTCCTCCAAAATGTTTGAGGAAATTAACTATATATGAGCATTATTAGCAAAGCCAATAGGACTCGCCTTTGAGACTATCCGCTCTGTCATTGACTTTTGTTGCTGCTGTACAACATGGCTTTGACAACTTTGGCAATGGTATGCAGCTTTGCTGCATAGGAGGGTGGCTGGTGTGCAGCCTGGCTCCTATAAGACCATGATGCATCCAGCATGCACTTTTAACAAAAGGCAGACTGCAAAGCATCCAGCCTGCTGTACAGCATGGCTGCAAAACCTTGCTAATAGGTCTCACCACCATCACGTATCAGCAGCACAACACACTGACTACAAGCATTGGCGTAGCCAATAGTTCTCGCCTTTGGGACCTTATAAGTGTTTAGCCATGCAACAGTTAATGTTGTTGCACCAACGATATTGTGCTGGATAACTAAATACTTATAAGGTCCCAAAAGCGAGACCTATTGGCTATGCCAATGCTTGTTTAGGTTAGGGGCATGGTCATGCCCATCGGGAGCTTCCACCATCCCAAATTTCATGGTTCGATCCCTGGTGCCGGCGGTAGGTTAGCCCAGCACCATGTGACTCTGGGCAGTAGCTCGCTTAATCTTCCCAACAGCCCCCAGGACACCACTTCGGAGATAGCTGTGCGCTTTACAAATAATGGTATTTCATTTAATTTCCATATGCACCTTCTCTCTCCCCCCCCAAAGCATTGATGCAGTGAAAGTATAGTGAGCCCATCGACTTGTTTTACTTTCACTTTGCTGTAATGACGTCAGACCTCATGATTGTGATGTAAAATTCACAAATTAGCATCTGAATTCTGTTGCACACCTACTTAAACTTAACATATATCTAAATCAAACCACTAATATATATATTATATGACCTATTTGTTGTAGTATCAAACGTACGTGTTTTATGGTATGTTTCGCTGATTTATAGAGCGCACTCTCATCCTGGAAGCTAGCCTGGAGCTGGGCAGGGCTGAGTCTAGTCGAGCCTGGGTCTCGTGGGACTACTCCAAAACCCAGGTCTTCAGCCTCTTGTGAATTCAAGAAGTGAGGAGGAGGCTCTTATGTGCAGTGACAGGTCGTTCCATGCTTTAGGAGTAATGTACGAGAAGGCTCGACTGCTGGATCTGGTCTTTCGTATGCATGGGATGTCTGCAAGTAGGAGTACGGATGGACTGAGGTCTCTGAAACGTTTGTGAAAGCAGACTTGATTGTTGAGGTTTGCTGGGCCAGTGTTATGTAGCGCCTTGAAATTGTGGGTGAGGAGTTTTAATCATGGTAGTTTGTGTATGGGGATTCAGTGAAGCTCCTTTAGGTGTGGGGAGTCGGTGGAGCTCCTTTAGGTGTGGTGAGTCAGTGAAGCTCATGTAGGAGTGGTGAGTCCGTGGAGTTCCTTCAGGTGTGGTGAGTCAGTGGAGCTCTGTCAGGTGTGGTGAGTCAGTGGAGCTCCTTCAGGTGTGGTGAGTCAGTGGAGCTCCTTTAGGTGTGGTGAGTCAGTGGAGCTCCTTCATGTGTGGGGAGTGGGGTGAGTCAGTGGAGCTCCTTGAGGTGTGGCAAGTCAGTGGAGTTCCTTCAGGTGTGGTGAGTCACTGGAGCTCCATTAGGTGTGGTGAGTCAGTGGAGCTCCTTCAGGTGTGGTGAGTCAGAGGAGCTCTGTCAAGTGTGGTGAGTCAGTGGAGCTCCTTCAGGTGTGGTGAGTCAGTGGAGCTCTGTCAGGTGTGGTGAGTTAGTGGAGCTCCTTCAGGTGTGGTGAGTCAGTGGAGCTCTGTCAGGTGTGGTGAGTCAGTGGAGCTCCTTCGGGTGTGGTGAGTCAGTGGAGCTCCTTCAGGTGTGGTGAGTCAGTGGAGTTCCTTCAGGTGTGGTGAGTCATTGGAGCTCTGTCAGGTGTGGTGAGTCAGTGGAGCTCCTTCAGGTGTGGTGAGTCAGTGGAGCTCTGTCATGTGTGGTGAGTCACTGGAGCTCCTTCAGGTGTGGTGAGTCAGTGGAGCTCCGTCATGTGTGGTGAGTCAGTAGAGTTCCTTCAGGTGTGGTGAGTCACAGGAGCTCCTTCAGGTGTGGTCAGTCAGTGGAGTTCCTTCAGGTGTGGTGAGTCAGTGGAGCTGCTTCAGGTGTGGTGAGTCAGTGGAGCTCCTCCACTTCCTCTCGGACGCCTGAGAGAGGTACCGACGGACAGAGCGGGGCCTCATATTCCCGAGCGGATGCCGGGAGAGGTGAGGTTTTCCCTACGCAAATGCGTGGATTGAAATAGAGTATTTACCTTCCACATGGACATTGGGGCTCCAAGTTCATGGTAGATATATTCTTTCCTTAAATTACTAAATTTTTTTAATTTCTCACTTTTTGGTTTTGATATTCACTCATACTTGCTGCAGTAGCTTACAATCTAGGTCCTGAAGAAAGCCCTGACAAATAATGTCTAAAAGGCTGAAACATGTCGACCACCTGCACAGCGCCATAGTGTAGTCATAAGCTTCAACTACCAGGCGTGTTTTTAACATTAACACTTAGACATGTCTAATAAATCTTGTTTTGTCTGAGTCGCTAATTTTAACTTTTTCACCACAAGCACTGCACATTCACTTCAAACACCACCTTATGAGCAGCAGTTGGCTAGAGTGTCTATTGTTTCATCCATTTCCGCACCATCACCGGATGGTTTGGGCGGTAGTATTGGATGTTGTAACAACTTTCCCACATGATGAGACTCCGCCAAAAAATGGGTGGTTTGATGGGAATATCTCAGCCATCTGCGACTCCACATACTTGTTGTAGTCTGCCCTCACAGTTACTTGTATAGACCACTCACTTTAGACCTCTCATTCTCTTTGGTTTATCAGATATTGTCTCAGGAGATGAGATGATAGGTCTTTAAATATATCTCCACAGACCCTCTTTATAGATTTTGTTTATATGAGTCAGTGGAGCTCCTTCAGGTGTGGTGAGTCAGTGGAGCTCCTTCAGGTGTGGTGAGTCAGTGGAGCTCTGTCAAGTGTGGTGAGTCAGTGGAGCTCCTTCAGGTGTGGTGAGTCAGTGGAGCTCTGTCAGGTGTGGTGAGTTAGTGGAGCTCCTTCAGGTGTGGTGAGTCAGTGGAGCTCTGTCAGGTGTGGTGAGTCAGTGGAGCTCCTTCAGGTGTGGTGAGTCAGTGGAGCTCCCTCAGGTGTGGTGAGTCAGTGGAGTTCCTTCAGGTGTGGTGAGTCATTGGAGCTCTGTCAGGTGTGGTGAGTCAGTGGAGCTCCTTCAGGTGTGTTGAGTCAGTGGAGCTCCTATAGATGTGGTGAGTCAGTGGAGCTCTGTCATGTGTGGTAAATCACTGGAGCTCCTTCAGGTGTGGTGAGTCAGTGGAGCTGCTTCAGGTGTGGTGAGTCAGTGGAGCTCCGTCATGTGTGGTGAGTCAGTAGAGTTCCTTCAGGTGTGGTGAGTCACAGGAGCTCCTTCAGGTGTGGTCAGTCAGTGGAGCTCCTTCAGGTGTGGTGAGTCAGTGGAGCTGCTTCAGGTGTGGTGAGTCAGTGGAGCTCCTTCAGTTGTGGTGAGTCACTGGAGCTCCTTTAGGTGTGGCGAGTCACTGGAGCTCCTTCAGGTGTGGTGAGTCAGTGGAACTCCTTCAGGTCTGGTGAGTCAGTGGAGCTCCTGAAGGTGTGGTGAGTCAGTAGAGCTCCTTCAGATGTGGTGAGTCGGTGGAGCTCCTTCAGGTGTGGTGAGTCTGTGAAGCTCCTTCAGGTATGATGAGTCAGTGGAGCTTCTTCAGGTCTGGTGAGTCAGTGGAGCTCCTTCAGGTGTGGTGAGTCAGAGGAGCTTCTTCAGGTGTGATGAGTCAATGGAGCTCCTTCAGGTGTGGTGATTCAGTGGAGCTCCTTCAGGTCTGGTGAGTCAGTGGAGCTACTTCAGGTGTGGTGAGTCAGTGGAGATCCTTCAGGTGTGGTGAGTCAGTGGAGCTCCTTCAGATGTGAGTCAATGTAACTGCTGCAGGTGTGGTGAGTCAGTGGAGCTCCTTCAGATGTGGTGATTCAGTGGAGCTCCTTCAGATGTGAGTTAGTGGAGCACCTTCAGGTGTGGTGAGTCACTGGAGCTCCTTTAGGTGAGGTGAGTCAGTGGAGCTCCTTCAGGTGTGGTGGGTCAGTGGAGCTCCTTCAGGTGTGGTGAGTCAGTGGAGCTCCTTCAGGTGTGGTGAGTCAGTGAAGCTCATGCAGGCGTGGTGAGTCAGTGGAGCTCCGTCAGATGTGGTGAATCATTGGAGCTCCTTCAGGTGTGGTCAGTCAGTGGAGCTCCTTCAGGCATGGTGAGTCACTGGAGCTCCTTTAGGTTTGGAGAGTCACTGGAGCTCCTTCAGGTGTGGTGAGTCAGTAGAACTCCTTCAGGTCTGGTGAGTCAGAGCTCCTTCAGGTGTGGTGAGTCAGTGTAGCTCCTTTAGGTGTGGTGAGTCAGTGGAGCCGCTTCAGGTGTGATGAGTCAGTGGAGCTGCTTCAGGTGTGGTGAGTCAGTGGAGCTCCTTTAGGTGTGGTGAGTCAGTGGAGCTCCTGTAGGTGTGGGGAGTCAGTGGAGCTCCTTTAGGTGTGGTGAGTCAGTGGAGCTGCTTCAGGTGTGGTGAGTCAGTGGAGCTCCTTTAGGCGTGGTGAGTCAGTTGACCTTCTTTAGGTATGGTCAGTCAGTGGAGCTGACTTTAGGTGTGATGAATCAGTGGAGCTGCTTCAGTTGTGGTGAGTCAGTGGAGCTGCTTCAGGTGTGGTGAGTCAGTGAAGCTGCTTCAGGTGTGGTGAGTCAGTGGAGCTGCTTCTGGTGTGGTGAGTCAGTGGAGCTCCTTTAGGTGTGGTGAGTCAGTGGAGCTCCTTTAGGTTTGGTGTCATGTCTGCGGCGTAGGAGGTTGATAGTGATTCTGCTGCTGAGTTCTGAATAGTTTGCTGCTTTCAGCTGACTTTTTTTGCTGACTCAAGGATTGAAGGTGTTCCCGTAGTCCAGCTACCTTTTTCCAGGGCATGTGGGATTGTTTGCAGGGTGCTGATTGGGCGGCATTTGAAAATCTTCCACAGCATTAGGGAATGGAAGCATGATGTAGTAGCATGGTCGAGACTGATAGTGATATTTCAGTAGTATTTATTGTACAAGTTACATGTCCAAAGGTTCAGCCCCACCAGGAGCAGTCAGCATGCTGCTCAGCCCGTCTCAACTGTGGTTTCCAGACACCATCATTCTTTATTCCGTCATTCTTACAGAGTTCACTGGTGGAGCGATGGATGACATAAACTACAATACAGCTAGGATACAACACATAAGGTGGTGACTGCGCTGACTTGGGCGGTCATGATGCGTTTGCTGTCTATGACGATGCCAAGGTTCTTGGCATGGGCAGGGGGGAGTGTCGGTCTTATTTCTGGTGGCCATCAGGTGGCGTCCCACTGTGAAGTGCTGTTCCCGAAGATCACAATTTAAGTCTTGTCAGTGTTCAGTTTTAGGCAGTTATCATTCGATCGGTGGGCGATTCCCATCATGCAGGAATTGAACTTGATCCGGGTAGTGGGCGTCTCGACCATGAGAGACAGTTGTGTGCAGTGCAGGAGAGGACGTTGATGCTATGAGAGCGGATGATTCTGGCTAGAGGGATCAGTGATGCATTTAATGGGGCCGGACTCAGAGAAGATCCTTGTGGAACTCTGCAGATGAAGTCGCGGGCATCCACGGTGTACGGTGCCAGGCTGACTGACTTGGTTCTTCCAGTCAGGAAGGAGCAGATTCATCGAAGTGTATCCCTCGGATTCTTATATCCTGGAGGCGGTGGATGAGGATGGGGTGGGAGACTGTCTCAAACTCTGCATAGAGGACACCTTATCTCTTGTGTCCAGAGTCATGCGGATGTCATTCATGGCAGGGTTGTGGACAGTTCTCATGCCGTGGTTGGGTCTGAGACCAGACTGAGAGGTGTGGTGAGGCGCTGGTGGTCATTGAGGTATTTAACAAGGTGTCAGTTGATCCTTTTCTCTAAGACCTTAGCCGGGAATGGTAGTAGGGAGATCGGCCTGTAGTTGGCGATCATTTGGGGGGGTCTGCATTATGTATTTTTATCAGGCCGGTTCTTCCTCTGGTCTATATGAAAATCGAGAGATCCACCTTCAGGCAACGCCAACTCGCGCAGAGTATTGGATTAGATTTTTACCCGGAATGGTGAACTCTCTCTCTCTATTCTGCTTTTTTGAGGGTTTCAGTGTCTATACAGGATTTTTGAAAAGTAGGCTGTAAGATAAAAGGGATTAGGGAAGCTCATTTGTTCAACGCTAACCTTTTAACACCTTAGCTCCATTGCATTCTAACCCTGCTGCAGACATACATACCAGAAAGATTTCCATTAAACATTTCTCGCTCCCTCTCACTCTTTTTAAATTGTTCAACACCCCAGGTTAAGCCACCTGGGTAGATAGAAAGAGTTATATGAACTGAACAATAATATTCATGAATCGTGTTCTTTGCTCTTCAATCAAACTGTTGTGTCTCTATGGAGCTGCCTTCCCTGGAATTGTTTCTACCAATAATGGTCTTTACTGGTAGTGCAAGAAATCAGGTTACATTTAATCTCTTACTTCGAGTTAGAACCAAAACTATGATGAGGCTTGAAACGCTAAAACGTTCGGCCGACTCAGCCGTTACCAGGGGTTTCTCTCTCTCCCAAGTGGAGGCCGGACTCAGCCCTTACCAGGGGTTTCACTCTCTCCCGAGTGGAGGCCGGACTCAGCCCTTACCAGGGGTTTCACTCTTTCCCAAGTGGAGGCCGGACTCAGCCCTTACCAGGGGTTTCACTCTCTCCCGAGTGGAGGCCGGACTCAGCCCTTACCAGGGATTTCACTCTCTCCCGAGTGGAGGCCGGACTCAGCCCTTACCAGGGGTTTCACTCTCTCCCGAGTGGAGGCCGAACTCAGCCCTTACCAGGGGTTTCACTCTCTCCCGAGTGGAGGCCGAACTCAGCCCTTACCAAGGGATTCACTCTCTCCCAAGTGGAGGCCGGATCTCTGGCAGGGCGAGTGTACGCACCTCCAAAGCGCTCAGCTGAAGAAACGTTGGCCAACAAACTCTGTCAACACAACTGAGAGATCCAGATTAGCGCGGGAGCCCAGGAAGGAAGCTGTTCCTCTGATCAATTCCTAGTGAGCACGTGGTTCTGGGCAGGGCCAGCTTTTATACACTAGCCCCACCCAAGATGACCAGCGCTTAGCGCTTCTCAGATTTATAGTGCTGACGTGCCCTTGTTTATAGAACTAAATTACGGAAATATTAGTTCCCATATTGAATCATAGAATCGCAATATTGATTGCGTATCGCATTGCATGCAACCCCAATACAGGCAGCGGTCCAAGGCGGCAACCACAGGCAAGATTAGTTATCGCTTTGAATCACAGCAGGCAATGTTATTCGCATTTTGCATTAAATGAAAAGACCAATACAGGCAGGTGTTCAAGGGAGTTATAACAGACAATATTTGTTCTCTCATTAATTTACAGCAGCACTATTGATCGCTTTTTGCAATCCATGTTGACACCATTTCAGGCAGGGGCCAAGGTGTTACACGACAGAGTGGAATTAGCATTAGGACCACCATTTGGTGGTCTCTACACTCTGGTGGACTTTTCAACAAGGTAGTTGTACGTTGCTTGAGTATCCCTGTGGTAGGAAAGGGATCTTCGCACGTGCAGGCCCGAGACCACGCCCCATCGGAGTTCGTACAGTGTCAAAGCACCTGGGAAGTTTGCGAAAGAGGTGAAGTTGCTGCGATTTTGTTGCTCCTGCGAGGGGATGGTCGAGTTGGAGGCAGCCGCTGGTGAGGTGAAATCCTTCACAATGGTGAAGTTTTCTTTGCTTCTGTTGGTGCTACCGTCATTAAGGTCTGCCAGAGTGGAACATTTTGTGATCTGGATCATTTTGTGGTAGCGTCTCAAAGGGAATTTGAACTTTCTTCTCTCTATATTGTCCTGGAGCAGTCGGCATTTGCACTCTAGTTGTTTGCAGTGATGTTTCATCAGTCTGAGTTCCTCTGTGTACCAGCTGGCTTGGAGTCTAGAACTTTCTGTATTGCAGTGTTTGAGGGGTGCCATGGAGTCGGTGAAGGAGGTTTTCCAATTGTTGAAATTCTCGATGGCTTTGAGTATGCCGTTGCTATGTTCAGGTTGCTGGGTGTCGAGAGTTATAGTGCGTGTGTGTTGGGCTGGAATGCTGAACTTAATGATTGCTTGGTCTGTCCAGGAGAATTGTGTGTGCTCCTCCACTTTGATGTTGTCTAAGGTGGTGAATATAGGGTTCAGGAGGTGTCTGGCGACCTTGGTAGGCCACTTTGCTCTTCTGGTGAGACCTACGTTTCCAAGGTCTTCAACCAATGCTTTCGAGTTGCAGTTGGCTTGGCCTTACAGATGGAACATACTGTCTCAGAGTAGGATGTGAATGCTAACGTCCAGGGTAAGTGGTGTGACGATGTCTGTGATGGAGTCAGTGAAGTTAGTGCACGGATTTGGCGGTCTGCGGATGAGAATACCGCTTAGGGTGACGTTGAGTTTGAATAACAGGGTTTCTATTATGGAGGTGACGTGCCTGTGATGTGGTGCTGCTGATGGTGTTCTTGTGGGCAGTTCCACCTCTGGGCTGATCTTACACCTGGGGGTGAGGAGGGGTTGGCTGTGGTGATGTCTGGTGTCGATGAAGAATTCAGCCAGGTTTCCATGAGGAAAAGTAGATCAGGGTGTTGTTGAGCAGAAGTTCCCAGATCTCTGTGGCGTGATTGGTGAGTGAGCGGATGTTGATGAACATGCACGCGAGTAGGTAGTGTTATATCTAGTTGGACGACTGTGTGACTATGAGAGTGGGGTGTTGGGTGATGTGGGTGCAGTAAGTGCTGGGTGTGGGTAAGCGCATGAAAACGTACAGGAAGCACATGAGAACGGTTCACTGCCAAAAAATCGACCCTCAAAATATCGTCCTACAAAAATATTGTGACATAATTATCAATGAACTCTTCAGCATCATTCAGGAGTTCAACAAACCCCTAGTGAAGCCACAGACGTCACACCTTCCCAAGACCTCTGCAACAAACTCGGCTCCTACTGTACTGTATCGACTGCCAGTTTTTGCGTGCAGTACTACATAAGATTGTCTAGGACACAAAATTATCTCAAAACTAATGGCCCGCTAAACCACTCCCAACGCCTGGTTCTGTATCAACGGTCAACTCACACCCCCATTTTGGGTATACAGGAGCACCAGACAGGGATTCCCACTCTCCCCTCTACTTTTTACCTTAGCAGTGGAACATCTAGCTATTGTGATACGCCAGTCAGCAGAAATGATGGGCATTCCATTTGGAGGCTACGACCAAAAAGTATCACTGTTTGAGGACAACCTCATACTCTCTCTCACTACTCCTGCCACCTCTATTCTGGCGTTAACCTCACTCCTTCACTCTTTCGAACTAGCCTCAGGCATCAAGATTAATATGACTGTTAGATCTGGGGGTCTCTAGTTGGCTATGGTGTACACCTTTGACCAAATAGGGACCCTTGCTTCTAAGCCAAGACAAGGGGATTACACTCCTAGGTAACCCCTACTCACCCCCTTGGTAGCTTGGCACGAGCAGACAGGCTTATATCAGAGGCAGTGTGTTAAGCATTTGTGAATATACACAGTAATACAGTGAAAACAGTACAGATGGGCACAACACAGGTTTTATGAAATAAGTATTCTTTATATAAACTTAACACAAGACCACAAACAACAAAAATCAACAATACTGTACTTAAAGTTGACTTAAAGAGGATAAAAAGTTGCTTAGTTCAAATTGATGATAAATGCGACAAAGTTCTCAACAAAGTACCTGGATGCGTCACACAAAACAAACAAAAGACTTGGAGAGTGGGAGATGAGTCGGTTCCGAGATCCGGGCGAAAGGATCCGTCGTGCCTCAATGCTTGCGCAGAGTAGGGGATGCGTTGTGGTCCTTACCGGTGAGGGGATGATGCATAGATTCTCAGCCTGCTGGCCCATTGCGATGCGCAAGATGGCGCCTCAATGCGATGCGATGATCCGGGTGCAATGCGGGAAGATGGCGCCCTTGATACGATAATGTAATGACAATGCGTTTACGCCCTGGCAGCCTTGCGATGACTCTGTACTTTGGAGCCGCGACAGGCCCTTCGACACTCTCCTCCGGTGATGCGATGGCGACTCTCTCGATGGTGTCAGGCTTCTCCGGTGATGTGACAGCAGTCAGCTTTGATGAACACATGCTACCTGGGAGATGCGGTGGCGGCGGCACGCTTCTCCGGCGATGCGATGATTTCAGCTACGGCGGCGACACGCTTCTTCTCGATGTGTCGCGCTTCCAGCTCCCAGCGACACGCAAACGCAAATCTCTGAAGGCAGAAAGGCCTCTGCATGGTCCAAACCAGTTCCTGAGCACTTTGTTTACAGGACTCCTTTTTTCCTTTCACAGTGCAGGGCAGAAACATCAGACGCCCCACAAGAGGTGGAGCCAGCACAGTGGAGGGAAGGCACAGCCCTGGAGCACTTTGTTGACAGGATTCCTTCTCTCCTTTCACAGTGCTGGGCAGAGGCATCAGACAAACCACAGGAGGTGGAGCCAGCACAGTGGAGGGAAGGCCCAGCCCTATTCAGGTCCCAGGTCAACTCCTCCCTCCCATCTAGATGCAGATCTCTCTATTCACCACTGGGCTGCCCCAGCCTGTCTCCTGGAATCCCCCAGCCCTCTCACTCACAAATCCAGACAAGGAATACACAACCTAGCAGAGACAGGCCTGGACAGTTAGGCAAGAAAATACCTACTTTCTAAAAGTGGTATTTTCAAACACATAATGTTAAAACCAACTTTACTAAAAGATGTATTTTATCATTCTGAGTTCAGGCATATAAATTTCAATGTCTACCATGTTCCCTGAGTCAGTTAGGATTATAAAATGTAATAATCTAACTGCCCATTCGGGCCTATGCAGAAAAGGTAGCCTTGCAATAGTGAAACATTAAAATGGCTGTAATTCACTATTAGGACATGCCACACACACCAGGGCTTGTCCTACCTTGTACTTACAATGCGCCCTGCCCTTGGGCATACCTTAGGGGTATCTGATATGAAGAAAAGGGAAGGTTTAGGAACGGGCAAGTGGGTGCACTTGCCAAGTCGACATGGCAGTCACAGACTGAACACAGGCCATGCAACAGCAGGCCTGAGACACACTTTAAAAGCAGCTTCTGTGGGTGGCACAACAAGTGCTGCAAGCCCAGCAGCAGCATTTGATTTACAAGCCCTGGGCACTCCTTGTGCACTGTACTAGGGTCTGACAAGTAAATCAAATAACCCAATCATGGAATCAGTAATCAGTACATCAACTTAACATTTGGAGCACTTGCACTGTGGCACTGAAGAGCAGTGGCACAGTGCCCAAAGCATATAACCAACAAAAACATATCAAAAACAGAGGAGGCAATCAGTAAAAAATGGAAGGGAGACTCACGCCAATGATGCCAAGTCTAACAATGACCAAGTCCCATGCTCTTACCCTCCCTGCTCCAGAGATACAACGACTTCAATCTCTCACCCCTTTGCATTGGTCGGGGAAACTCAAACCGTTACCTAGGCCTTAACTTGACCCGTCCCTCTCCTCCTGAACACAGGCCAACTGGCCTACTTTCAGACAAGATGTCTTGGAAGAACTACACCACTGGAAAAAATTCACGATCTCCTGGATGGGCTGCCTCAAAGAGGTCAAAATTATACTCCTGCCTAAAATACTCTACCTCTTTTCAATCCCTGCCCACATCCATCCCTCAGGTAGACATTCAAAGCCTCCAACGTGACTTAACCTCTTTCTTATGGGGCAAAGATAGCCCCCGGTTTTCAAACAAATTGCTTATGCTGCTCCGGGATCGCGGCAGCCTCGCTTGCCCTAACCTTCTGGAATACTATTGGGCATCTCATCTTCGATATAGATCTGAATGGGTGGGTAGCAAGAGCAAAAAGCACTGGTTCCACATGGATCGGACAGTTGCATGCAGGCCCCTGTGGGACCTGGCTTGGCTCCCTAGAATGGCGTAACCCCATAGCACATACATACCAACCCCCACGAAAACAGTCCTTGAAATCTGAGATAAGATCATGATCCCCAGAAGCCTGACATCCTACACCTCCCCCAACACACCTATTACCCAAAACCCCATGTTCTTGCGTAACAACCACACGCATTTCCATCCTGGAGCCAGGGAGGAGAATGCCGCATCGTCCAGGACCTTTTCGAGGGTGACGCTTTCAAAACCTTTGAAAAATGCAAACAACCCTTCCATGTTACTGAAGCCAATAGACTGCAGTATTACCAACTTCGCCACTAGTTGCCCACTCCCAAATATGCTTTAGGAGCCACTAGTCCCTTACCCCTTTGAGTCCCTTTTCCCAAGTCTTGAGGGCACCCACGGCCTAATATCCCGTGCATATAAGGTTCTACAACACTCACAATCCAGTCACCTCAACACCTATCCAAAGCAATGGGTAGCTGGCACTGGGGAAGAGGTGTCCCCACAAAACTGGGAACAACTATGGAGTGATATCCCAGAATCCACAGGAGCATTCCTCAATGTGAAGCAGCATACAAACTAATGACTCGCTTGTACTATAACCCTACACGACTACAGAAAATGCTACCTACCCTCTCCCCCCTCTGCTGGAGATGCCAAACAGCGACAGGGGACTTTATCCGTATCTGGTAGTCATATCCGCTCTTAACGATGTTTTGCAAAGAGGTCCTAAGTCACATCAAGGACACAGTGGTATTCCCTATACCGAACCCCCCCTGGTGATTTTACTGGGTATAAGACCAACTCAACTCAAAGCCATGGCACATTACGATTGGCGCCTTATCGTGCAGATGCTGAGAGCAGCAAGACAATCCATTGCCCTCCTATGGAAGACAACGACTCCCCCTCGGATCTCTGCATGCTTCTTGCGCCTATTGTCGCATGGTCCAAAAGGACATTGTTGTTTTTTTCTAACTTAGCATAAGCATGTTGCAGCCCGCCTGCTGCTTTGCGCACGTTACTACATGTCGGTATTTTTGCAATATTTTTATAGCTGCTTTCACATGAGCACCCAACGCTGTTTTCACTCTCTGCATGTTACTGGGATTTGACTGAACATTATGATTTGATTTAAAAATGTATAGAGCGCACGAATGCCCTGAGGCGTCTTGGCGCTGTGTCAGATGCATAGAATCTAGGACAGCCCAAGTTGGAAATCGGGCTAAGCTGAGAAGAGCCAGGTTTTTACGGCTTTCCTGAATACTAGAAGTGATGGGCTGTTTTTATTGATAGTGGCAGCTGGTTTCAGGTCTTGGCTGTATGTAGCAAGAAACTTCTCCCCCCCATCTTAGTTTCTTAAATCTGGGGATCTTGATCAGCTTCGCGTTTCTAGGTCTGAGATTCCTTGTTGGTTCATATTGTTTTAGATTATATTTTAAAAAATGGGAACCAATCCCATGGAGAGCCTTGTATGCCAGGCAAGCCGACTTGAATTGCACCCTTTTCTTCATTGTAAGCCAATGCATGCTCCTGAGTCTGTGGGCTACCGGTTTGAACTAAGGGATGTCCAGAATTAGCCTAGCAGCCGCATTTTGTAGTCGTTGTAGTTTTAGCATCAGTTGATTCTGCATCCCTGCATACAAGGCGTTCCCATAATCCAGCCTCGAAAGAGACGGCATGGTTACCAGGGTTTTGCGGGTTTCTACAGGGATAAATGGCAATAGCTTTTTTATCAGCTTCAAGGTGTACCACACCGAGGAGGAGAGTTTGGGCCCGATTCACAGAATGAACTTAAGACTCAATCCTAAACTTACTACTATTTTGGTATTCACAGAATTAACTTACCACTGTTGGTATGCACAGAAGTTAGGATTTTGTCTTAAGTTTGTCTTAAGACAAACTTAAGACAGACTTAAGACAGACTTAAGTTAGGATTTTGGCTTAAGTCTGTCTTAAGTCTGATTTAAGTCTGTCTTAAGTCTGTCTTAAGTCTGTCTTAAGACAAACTTAAGACAAAATCCTAACTTCTGTGAATGCCAAAAGTAGTAAGTGCTTTCTGTGAATACCAAAATAGTAGTAAGTTTAGGATTGAGTCTTAAGTTCATTCTGTGAATCGGGTCCTTTGTTTGTCTGGGCCAAAAATGTAAGTTTATCATCAAATACGAAGCCCAGATTCTTAACTTTATCCATTGGTACTGGGCAATCGCCCAGGCTGTCCGGCCACAACTTCTGTGACCAGATGTTGGGTTTTATCCCTAATAACATGACCTCAGATTTATCGCTGTTTAATTTTAGACCGTTTAGTTGCATCCAGTGGTTGACTTGTTCATTGCATTTCCTAAACCTCTCCGCTGATTCGTCCACGTTGTTGGAAATGGACACCACTCTTTGGGTGTCATCAGCGTAGGAAACCGGAAGAAACCCACAGTTTCTGATGATTGCTACTAGCGGGGCTACATATATATATTGAAGAGGGTGAGGCTTAAGGAGAAGCCCTGTGGCACACCCCACAGGGACTTAAAAGATTTGGATGTGCAATCCCCTATTTTGACTGTGAAGGTTCTATCTCTCAGGAAAGATGCAACCAAAGCAAGGTTTGAATCATGGACCCCCTGCCAGACGGATCAGGAGTGTATCATGGTTAACGGTATCAAAGGCGGCCGATAGGTCTAGAAGAATCAAGGCAGCCTTCCCGCCCGCATCCAATATACTCCTGAGCTCCTCTGCTACCATGATCAGTGCAGTCTCAGTCCTGTGTTCTTCCCTAAACCGATACTGTGTTTAGTCTAAGGCGTGGGTGGATCTGAGGAACCCTGCAAGCTGTATGTTCAGAATCTTTTCCAGCACTTTTGCCCGGAAAAGTTATTCTTGATATCACCCTGTAGTTTGCCGGGTCTAAGGGACCCACATTAGGCTTTTTCAGCAATGGTATAACAGATGCAGTTTTCCATGCATCCGGGAAGATGTTTGCCTGTATTATTTTATCAAAAAGTAGCTGGAGTTGGTCACTTAGCAACTCTGGGAACAGATGGAGGACCTTAGATGGATTATGAGCAAGGGTGAACAACAATGCCCCTTGTAATTTTGTTCTACCGGACCTTAGCCCTTTGACAAAACATACAGATGCAGCTGGTGTTTGGACAGCGTACTTGGGTTTTTAGTAGGATACACAAATAGGTGACAGACACTTGGAGAGGGACCTTTCCAGGGAGAAGAGTGAGACAGCACCTATGATTTAGATCTACCATCTATAGGCTAAGGTATGAGGTCTGCTGACAAAGCCCAGAGATCTTCTTTTATATAATAATACTTCTTCTTTGCAAGGGAAGGGAGGTTAGGCGCTATTGTCTTTTCATGATGACATCTCCCTTCATGATATATGAATTAGCTGCTCTGCTGACTGTACTATGCTTTTTTCTGCTCATTGTGGCATGTATACTGCATGTTAGGGCGCGTCCGTTAAAATAAATATTTTAAACTGTTCCGTGTCTCTGTCAGATATGATTGTGGACAAGTACAATAGTGCGTGCGAAAGGGTGTGTCTCGTTACCGTGATTCTTGAGAGATCTGGGAGAGTTGTGTTCTGGGGTGCCTAATCATTTGCTTCTCTGTGAGTGAGTAGGAGAGCAAGTGATACACTATAACTAGTCAGTCCTGGGCTCATGGGTACTAAGGTGGTAGGAAGACTCAGTCCCTATACAACAGGGTCCCATATTCCTATGCATAGGTCTGTTTTTCTGCAGAATCCCTGCAACATGGCACCACCAACATTTGGTCTGGTACGTATTCGCGAGACCCCTGAGTAGCGCTTGTGCTCGCCAACAATCCCCTCTCACCAGTTTCCGGAGATGTCTGTGGTGTGAGGGCCTAGCCTCCTATATTTGTATTTTAGAGGTCTGTCAAGCTTGAAGTTTAAAAAGCTTTTTACTCTCTCTCAACCTGGTTTTGCGCTCCCGTTCTTTTGGTTTATCCTTTTCCATTTTTATTATGGCAGTCGCTATTGCGGCACCTAACCACGCAGTGGTTACGGTATTCTTGACTCAACGTGGAGTTCCCAATGCAGGGCTAACATTATTTTTGTTGTCGAGGTGGGCGCGGCTCACCACTTTGAGAAGTCTTTTACTCTTGGGTTACATTTCCGGCAGTGGATGGAAATGATAATTTATTTCATGAATATACAACAGCCACAGTACCGAAGGCTTATCAGACTTATGCATTGCTTGAAATTACGTTGACGTCCTGGGAGCATACCATCTGGTTTAATGGTGCCCTTCCTCACCCTCTTTCTGTGGTCTGTTTAGGCCCCTTATCAGTCAATGGGGCCACTTGGCCCGTTTTGGCGGGTTTTGCACTGGATCCAAAGTATCTTAATGTTAGACTCACAGAGCTACGTCAGTTACATATAACGCTGATTCATATACACAGAAGTGTGATTCAGTTTATGTCGCGTGCGATTCAAGTGGCTCCGGCAGGACATGGTGGTGGTCTTGTTATTAGTCCTGTCATGATTAATTCAGTGATGGGCAAACGTCCTCAAAACCGTGATGACTTGCCATTTTGGCTGGCACAACAATTTGAACAACTTGAAGCTCTCTTTCCACAAACTACTCCTGTAGAAAAACACAGGAACCTCACAATGAGTTGGCCGAGTGGTTTGATTCCTGCTTTAGGTGACTGCACCACCTGAGGGATGGTGTTTGCTTTAGTGTATACATTGTGCGTTGGCACTACCTTCATGGGCGTTCTGAAAAAAGTTCAAGATGAACACGGGGCTGGCCCAGCCCTGGATTTGGGGATGAAGTTAGTGGGAATGCATGGAAAAGACGCGGACTTACTAAACAGCCTGACAACTAAAATTTATGAAAAGGTATTACGATTACCAAGCAGTTCATCACCAGCGCAAATGCGACTCGAGTTTGGATTAAAAAACGAAACACCGGGCAGATTATACTCCTTCATTAAGGTGTGGTATCAGATCAAGCAAAAAGCATGCGATAAAAATCTTAACACCTACCTATGGCAAGAGCTCAAAACCCAAAAAAATCTAAAGCAAATCAATTCCTCACACATGCCTTGGAGACAACGCGCTCAAAAAACTTATGGGAAAAAAATCTGTCATTTGCTGTTCTAAAACAGACTCTAAAGAAAGTGGCCAAATTCCACTCACTAGTTTTAGACAAAGAAATTTTCATCCATCGTTCGCACTCATGGGCTGTGATAAATGGCTATAAGACATTGACACCGGCACTGTACCTGGAAACAACCTACTCTATTTTTATTAAGAGAAAGCTGATGTCTTTGAGATTTGGCGTCTTTCCGACACTAGCTGATGATCCTGCCTGGAAACAGCACGCTGCCGTTACATGTCGACTGTGTGGTAGCCATAAAGAAGATATCATACACATAGTCTGTCATTGTAAGATGCTGTCCAAGGAGCGGTCATATTTTTTAAAGGAAAGCTTTCGGATCAGGAGACTACGAACATGCAGATCTGTGATTATTGGAAGCTTGGATATAACCGCTCCACGAATACATTGCAAGCTGGTGAAGTTCCTGCAGGCATTTGAAAAATGCATAAAGCAACATGAGGACTTTAAATTGATAATGATTTGAATTTCTCCTCTGCCTTAATAATTTTTTTATAGCGATGTAAATAACAGTATGAAAATTATTTCGTTTTTACCTTCCATTTTTACCACAAGCCTTTTATCACTGATTTTTTTAATGACAATCTTATAACTTGTTATACTTGTTGTGTGTCATATCAATAAAAAGTTTAAATTTCAAATAGTGGGAATGTTCCCTATTGTCTCCGATATGATTCTGACCAACATTAAAGGTGAGGCAGTTTGCTTGCAAGTACAGCAACACCTAGCAGCGGTGGCCGATGTGGATCGGCAACAGCAGTTGCTGATTATCATAGCAGATGTAGTTACATCTTTAGGTTGGAATAGCTTAGGCATTCATCCATTTAGTCAACCACCAATTAAGTCCCCTCCTGACAAGGAGGGTTCTCCAGTCTTTCCTAAAAAGGCTTGGAACAGAAATCAGCGGCAGCATCAACAGAAGCCTGGTTCGCGTGCAGGTTCGCCTCCACCTGACGCTTCTGAACGTAGATATGATTTGCATGACCATTCTAAAATTAAGACACCCGAGAGGTTCGAGGTTCCTGATCCTCGTTCTCCTCGTTCCTTTCAGGAATCTTCGGATCAACAATTCGGCGGAGGACGACAAGGGCATAGCAGAGTAGGCAAGTTTGCGCAAGCACGAGCCAACCCGCAGCACCAGTTTGATGTGAAAGTCAAGCTTGTGGAAAAACCTCAATATCGTGCCCATTTCATCATGGGAACAGGGCAGGCCGAAGACGGCTGAAATGCCAGAAACCGGTCCCCGGAAGCTTGTTTCCTTCCCAGTGTAAGAATTGGCTTTTGTAGTCTGGTCTGCCCTGTTCCCATGATGCACTGGGCCAGGGACAGACTAATTTGCATACAGCCGGGTTCTGAAACTGGGATGGTGCAATGAGCTAAAAAACGGTGTTGGATCTAGCCCTGATCTCTTGACTGGGTGAGAGTACTCTGCTTAATTCAGAGACTCTGTCCATCACCACCCCTTGTTGTAAATAATTTTGTCCACCCTAAGCGTGGAAGGGTATACTCAGATGTGAGTCCCTTGCTCATTGCACCATCAGGATTCAAGCAAGCCGGGCCGAAGACGGCTGAAATGCCAGAAACCGGTCCCCGGAAGCTTGTTTCCTTCCCAGTGTAAGAATTGGCTTTTGTAGTCTGGTCTGCCCTGTTCCCATGATGCACTGGGCCAGGGACAGACTAATTTGCATACAGCCGGGTTCTGAAACTGGGATGGTGCAATGAGCGAAAAAACGGTGTTGGATCTAGCCCTGATCTCTTGACTGGGTGAGAGTACTCTGCTTAATTCAGAGACTCTGTCCATCACCACCCCTTGTTGGAAATAATTTTGTCCACCCTAAGCGTGGAAGGGTATACTCAGATGTGAGTCCCTTGCTCATTGCACCATCAGGATTCAAGCAAGCCGGGCCGAAGACGGCTGAAATGCCAGAAACCGGTCCCCAGAAGCTTGTTTCCTTCCCAGTGTAAGAATTGGCTTTTGTAGTCTGGTCTGCCCTGTTCCCATGATGCACTGGGCCAGGGACAGACTAATTTGCATACAGCCGGGTTCTGAAACTGGGATGGTGCAATGAGCTAAAAAACGGTGTTGGATCTAGCCCTGATCTCTTGACTGGGTGAGAGTACTCTGCTTAATTCAGAGACTCTGTCCATCACCACCCCTTGTTGTAAATAATTTTGTCCACCCTAAGCGTGGAAGGGTATACTCAGATGTGAGTCCCTTGCTCATTGCACCATCAGGATTCAAGCAAGCCGGGCCGAAGACGGCTGAAATGCCAGAAACCGGTCCCCGGAAGCTTGTTTCCTTCCCAGTGTAAGAATTGGCTTTTGTAGTCTGGTCTGCCCTGTTCCCATGATGCACTGGGCCAGGGACAGACTAATTTGCATACAGCCGGGTTCTGAAACTGGGATGGTGCAATGAGCTAAAAAATGGTGTTGGATCTAGCCCTGATCTCTTGACTGGGTGAGAGTACTCTGCTTAATTCAGAGACTCTGTCCATCACCACCCCTTGTTGTAAATAATTTTGTCCACTCTAAGCGTGGAAGGGTATACTCAGATGTGAGTCCCTTGCTCATTGCACCATCAGGATTCAAGCAAGCCGGGCCGAAGACGGCTGAAATGCCAGAAACCGGTCCCCGGAAGCTTGTTTCCTTCCCAGTGTAAGAATTGGCTGTTGTAGTCTGGTCTGCCCTGTTCCCATGATGCACTGGGCCAGGGACAGACTAATTTGCATACAGCCGGGTTCTGAAACTGGGATGGTGCAATGAGCGAAAAAACGGTGTTGGATCTAGCCCTGATCTCTTGACTGGGTGAGAGTACTCTGCTTAATTCAGAGACTCTGTCCATCACCACCCCTTGTTGTAAATAATTTTGTCCACCCTAAGCGTGGAAGGGTATACTCAGATATGAGTCCCTTGCTCATTGCACCATCAGGATTCAAGCAAGCCGGGCCGAAGACGGCTGAAATGCCAGAAACCGGTCCCCGGAAGCTTGTTTCCTTCCCAGTGTAAGAATTGGCTTTTGTAGTCTGGTCTGCCCTGTTCCCATGATGCACTGGGCCAGGGACAGACTAATTTGCATACAGCTGGTTTCTGAAACTGGGATGGTGCAATGAGCTAAAAAACGGTGTTGGATCTAGCCCTGATCTCTTGACTGGGTGAGAGTACTCTGCTTAATTCAGAGACTCTGTCCATCACCACCCCTTGTTGTAAATAATTTTGTCCACCCTAAGCGTGGAAGGGTATACTCAGATGTGAGTCCCTTGCTCATTGCACCATCAGGATTCAAGCAAGCCGGGCCGAAGACGGCTGAAATGCCAGAAACCGGTCCCCGGAAGCTTGTTTCCTTCCCAGTGTAAGAATTGGCTTTTGTAGTCTGGTCTGCCCTGTTCCAATGTGCACTGGCCAGGGACAGACTAATTTGCATACAGCCGGGTTCTGAAACTGGGATGGTGCAATGAGCTAAAAAACGGTGTTGGATCTAGCCCTGATCTCTTGACTGGGTGAGAGTACTCTGCTTAATTCAGAGACTCTGTCCATCACCACCCCTTGTTGTAAATAATTTTGTCCACCCTAAGCGTGGAAGGGTATACTCAGATGTGAGTCCCTTGCTCATTGCACCATCAGGATTCAAGCAAGCCGGGCCGAAGACGGCTGAAATGCCAGAAACCGGTCCCCGGAAGCTTGTTTCCTTCCCAGTGTAAGAATTGGCTTTTGTAGTCTGGTCTGCCCTATTCCCATGATGCACTGGGCCAGGGACAGACTAATTTGCATACAGCCGGGTTCTGAAACTGGGATGGTGCAATGAGCTAAAAAACGTTGTTGGATCTAGCCCTGATCTCTTGACTGGGTGAGAGTACTCTGCTTAATTCAGAGACTCTGTCCATCACCACCCCTTGTTGTAAATAATTTTGTCCACCCTAAGCGTGGAAGGGTATACTCAGATGTGAGTCCCTTGCTCATTGCACCATCAGGATTCAAGCAAGCCGGGCCGAAGACGGCTGAAATGCCAGAAACCGGTCCCCGGAAGCTTGTTTCCTTCCCAGTGTAAGAATTGGCTTTTGTAGTCTGGTCTGCCCTCTTCCCATGATGCACTGGGCCAGGGACAGACTAATTTGCATACAGCCTGGTTCTGAAACTGGGATGCTGCAATGAGCTAAAAAAACGGTGTTGGATCTAGCCCTGATCTCTTGACTGGGTGAGAGTACTCTGCTTAATTCAGAGACTCTGTCCATCACCACCCCTTGTTGTAAATAATGTTACCGAGGCAGCTTCTTTCACCTGGGGGTCCTTTAGATGCTGCAAAGGCCACTCCCAGTTGAGCCTTGTCATGGCCCTTCCTGTACCTCACAGCTGTGTTACAACTTTGCACTCACCAGACTGTTGCATGCTGGTTTGTGGAGTCCATAGTGAATGCCCCTTTAGTAAATATATATGTATATATATCCCAAACAACATGTTTTTCTAATTTTCTGTATCAGAAGCAAATATGTTTATTTGTTTTGCTAATCTGCCATCAAATTAATGTTCTCGTCTGTAAATGACTGGGGTGGGGAAATATAAAATGCTTGTTGGTATTTGGGGCACCCAGCTGGTGATGATGTCACACTGTTGTGTGTGTGTGTGTGTGTGGGGGGGGGGGCTGCTCGTGTCTAAAGCTCTTGTCAGTCTGTCTCAATTCCCAGCCCTTTAAAGCGCAGCTCTGCGGGTGGGATGTGAGAGGCCATTGACGTGCAGCTGTGAACATGTGTCGACAGCTACCCACATCCTGACGGGCCTCTGGGAACAGACCCCTGGCAGTCTCCCAGCCGAGAGGCCTCGGAAGCCTTCTCTCCTTGCAGCCCCCTGCCGGGGTCCAGCAGATCATTCACGAAAAGACTTTATGGCTTCACAAACGAGGCAACTGCTGCTCCAGTATGGCGTCTTGTACATAGGGATGCCTAAATTATATATATTTTTTGGTTTCTCGTAGGCTTTTATAGTTAAATAAAGATATTCTGCTTCGCCTCGTGCAGAATCACATTAAAGCTACGTTTTTGTCTGTGTTGTAATCGGTATGAAACCATACAGACTTCAGAATGGCTTAAATAGCATTAATAGAATTGTTAGTGTTTCCTATCAAATGTATTGCTTCACACTTCAGCATATAAAATACATAGTTACCTATCATCACCTTTCAATACTGATTTAACTTTATTGGATAATACAACTCCTTTCCACAGGTAAGATTCTTTGTTTTGTCTTCTGTGCTCTCGCTTTCTAAAAGGAAGTGTTCACCTATTGCCAGGGTCCACGCAGCGGGCAGACTTTATTTTCTATTTCAGAGCATGCCCTTGAACTGTGGCACCCATGATGTAAATTTGATTTAGTCACACCTCAATTAATCACACAGCCGGGAGGAAGAGGGTTAGGGGTTCAATGAATGGATGGAAAATGGGATTTAAGGGAAAGGTTTGACAAAGACAAACATTACACATGGACAACCCATTCATTTTGCCAGCCGAGCATCATAAATCTGTTATGGGAGGAAAAGGAAATGCATGCATGATGATGAGTACTCCACTAGTACAGATATATCAAATTGTCTATCTGTTCTGCAGTAAATAGTGCAGTTAAGCTTACACAAAAGATCCCTTCCTAACAGGCAGATTGGGCTTGAGTCGCATACCACAAACTGATGTCTATCTCGGAAAGTCCCTTTTCTCACAGGGATCGGCTCAGTCAAAGGGTTTGTCATTTTCTTGTTTGCTACTCCTACAACTTGGATTGATTGTTCCGGGAGGCGTAGGTTGGGAACTACTGTAGATCTAACAGTAGAACGGGTAGCACCAGTGTCAACCATAAAGGTGGTAGGATGCCCGTCAATATCAGCTTATACAAACGGTGATCTCTGGTCTGCCTCCAAGACTGCCCCAAGAGTGCAGTCTTCTTCCCCCCTCAGGCACCGTCATACCAACGAGTCAGGACTGTACTCGTCAAGCCCATCAAAGAGAGACATCTGCTGGTGTGTCCGAGTCCCTTGCGGGATTCTCGGTGGCTGGGGAACCTGCGCTTGTGAACCAATGTCCCCCCTTTCATCGATCTTGGCTTCGTCACAGTATTAATCATTTCAGGCACCTGCACTGTCTCTCCCTCCTGCTGCAACTGATTTGCTGGGTTCAATGGACACTCGCATTTCCAATGCCCGATTTGGTGACAAAGATGACATGCAGTGGTCTTCATCAGTGTCGCCACATCCATTCCCGTTTTGGGGTCTACTTGTTTTCCCTTTCCCTGATCTTGACCATTCTGTGCTCCTCCCTGATTACTTCCCTGTTTTCTCCTTAATGTTACTCCACTTGGCTGCATCTGGAGTCCCTTATCAGCAGCTTGCATCTGGACTAACATCAGCTTATCTTTAAGCTTCCTATGTTTCGAGTCCACCTCATCACTGCAATACCTGGCATATCGCAGTATCTCATCCACTGGCTTGTTCTGCCAACAGATAAAATGCTGCTGAGTCATAAGTCTAATCTCTTGTCTCAGACCCAAACCAAACTTTGAAATGAACTGTCCCATGTCTTTAGGGTCTAACGTGTCTAACCCACTGTACTGTTTGAAGACTTGCAAAAGTCTTTCATAATACTCATGTACCGTCTCCTTTGGTTCCTGAACCGTTCGATCTATCTTGACCCAATCAATGTCCTGTGGCGCTACCTTGGACTTCAGCCATGTGATCATCTGTTCAAACTTCTTCATGACAATAGGTGAAGGATCATTTGTAACAGAATCCCTAACTGGTTTATACGTAGGCCAATCAATAGCAACTTTACAAGCTGACCACAAATCGCTCGGAACTTCAATCTCAAACAGCGTATTCATATCAAACCACAACACCTTTGAGATCTTAACAAAGCGATCAACCTGTTTGTACCATTCAACTGGTTTCTCCCTCAGCTTAGGGAAGTCATTTGTGAACGCTGCTAAGTCACCTCTACTCCAAGGCACATACCGTCTACTAGCTACCTCCCGCAAAGGGTAATTCTGTACTCCCAACACTCCCCCTCCCGGAGGTGGTGTCTCTCCTACGCTCTTTTTAGCACTCTTCTTTTTAGACCCTCTTTCTTCCCATTTTTCGAGCATTTTCCATGCGCGTATCCCTATAATCAGTTCCCGAATGTCCTTCATCCAATGACCCTCTTCTTTTCCAGTTCCTGCTCACTGTATTGCAACATGTTACCCCCTTGTAACGTCTTTGATTTGGACAAATCCACCTTGTACCTCTTCGCTAAGGCAGACATTTTCTCATGTGCCCACCTTGCCTTTCGAGTCACATCCTTTGCTACAAACAATAACTCATCTGGTTCATAATGCTCCACTCTCTCCAGAGGTAAGTTTCCCTCGATTATCTCATCTACCTCTGCTTTCAGTCTCAATACATCCAGCATCTTTGCCCTCATGTCTGCTTTCAGAGTCCCTCGACTAGATGCACCATTCAATTCTTTGCTTCCACTGCTCTGTTCTCTACACCTATGGACTGGTTTGTTCCCTTCGCTTCCACGATCCCAACTTATTGTCATCCTGTCATTCCGATTCCTCACGGGTGGCTCCCACATTCTTAGGTCTGATCTCGAATCGGCAAGGGATCTCGGCCTCGCCGTCCCTATCTCCATCTGTCCCCTTGATGAGTCTTCAGTGACTGGAAATGGTGTACTCAATTCTCTGGGTCTCGGCAATTGAGCTATCACGCTCACTGTGCCATTCCCTTCAGAGCTAGTTCTCTCTCCTACTACTGACTGTGATGAACTTCCATTTCTCGCCTGATCTGGATCGTACACTGACACTATGGACCAATGGTGGCATTTTGGAGTCCTAAAGTTATGAGTCCTAACTTTAGGACTGCTAAATGCCTTTTGTGAATACTAAAAGACTTAAAGTTAGGATTTTTCTCAGTTTAGGAGTCCTAAAGTTAGGACTCCTAACTTTAGGACTCCTAAATGACTTCTGTGTATACGAAATGAGTAAGTGCCTTCTGTGAATACCAAAATGGTCGTAACTTTAGGATTTTGCCTTAAGTTAGTTCTGTGAATCGGGCTACACCCGCTCTAGTAAAAGTACTGGGCTGATCCGTTAACTCTGGTATTTCAGGGTGATATATTAGATGAACCTCTCGCATCGGAAACTGAGATACCAAGGTAGGACTCTTCTCATGCAACCTGCCCCTATACACAATTAACGTTGTGATGTTCTTAAAAACTTGGCCAGGCTCCATACCACTAGCATATACGCCCTTATCTTGGATCAACCTCCCGACTATCATTAAATAAGGTAGTGCCTTCTACCAGTTCTAGAAGTATAGCTATGAATAATAAATCGAATTTACCTTTACAAAGTCAACAGGTTCCTATGTCTTTTATATCTGAATATTTTTAGACTTTATTGCTCCAGGACCAACTGTTTTTGTACCACTTGATACCCAGGTCCACGGATATTTATTGGGTTACCCCGTTATGTTATGTTATAATTAAGGCTCCCGGTTTTCCGTTTAAACAGATTTTTACACATAAATACTGACGGAAATCTATTGTTCCTTTGTCAGTATTTATAAATTATAAACGGGAAAATACTGACAAACCGCATCATAGCCTCACTCCTGCCCAGGGTTACCTCACCACGCTCCTCTTACTAATCTAAACCACTTAGGCCCGTTTAAAAGAACTGCTAAAGTAGAAGCACAAGGCAGCAGGTGGTATTAGGTGTTGCAAGTTAAAGGGGTGGGGACGCCTGATAGCCGAGCACGAGGTGTTAATATGTGCATCAGGAGACCGGCTCACTGATAGAATTTTAGGCATCATCTGGGGGGCCGCGGGGGGTCAGTGCTAATAAGGTAGCCTGTGCATACCAATCAGTGGCGGCAAGGCAGAGGCCTGTTAGCAGGTAGTGGTGTACTCGACTGCAGGTGGCAGGCTTTGAGCAATTAAAAAAAGAACATACTGACAGTATACAAACACTATGGAGACCCCGTTTAAAGAAAACACCACCCATGTTGCCTTAAATGTTTTGGGAGACCAGTAATGTCAATGTTGGAAAATCTCATTCAAAGATTTAAACCATAAAGAAACACTAAATTATTTTGTTTTATTTATTTCTTTAAACTGTTTACATGTGGAATGCTAGCTGCTTACGTACAATTAGCCCTCTCCATCAAGAGGTAAAGTAATTTCCCATGCTTTCATGGCTTCTTCATTCTTTTTCTAATCTTTCTCATTAACGCTGCGCTTGCTCTCTGCATCACAAGCGGTTAGAACAGGTTGCGGGTAACTTTCAGGAGAGATTTTGTATCACAGTGCTTGTTCGATGTCATCACAATAACTATTTCAAACATTGCCATAAAAAAGGGCTGCATCCCCCATCACTCCCTCTTAGAACGCGCCTCAGATGTCAGTACAATTAATGCACACTTATTGTTTAAAATAGAATGATCTGTCTTCCAGTGTTTTCAATTTTGTTCGGTACCTTTCTAAGTGCATGCAGTCGTCACAATCTCTCCATAGCCCCTCTCTTGCATAAATGTGAAAAAATACTAGCTGCAGCATTATCATTTGCTTGCGACAAAAAAAAATGTGGATAAATACAGATAAGATTTCCCAAAAATAAATATGGATAAATACAGACGGAAATGGTAAAAAAATAAATACCATAAAACCGGGAGCCCTAGTTATAATGGAATGTAAAACACGAGGCCGGTATTTTTCTCTGGGAAAGGTGGCAACCCTATTTCTGCTCCAGGACCCAGATTCTCTCTCCAACATAGTGCGAGTCTGCATTTACGTAGATGGAGTTTCTTTTGATCAAACTGGAAAACTTGCCAAGTCACAAAGAGATTTCCATGTTCTTTCAACATAAAAGCACCAATAGTATTTCTTTACCAGGATAAACGTCACTTTTATTGCTCACAAAACCTGGCTTTACATCTTTAAAATAATAGTGTATTGTATACATTTTTATATGTGTGAAATAATCTTCTATCAGGGATAGCTGTTCCTGGACAAGAGGCCCTGACAGTTCGGACACATACACAAACATAGTTGGGAAAAACAAATCTTTTCTCAGCCCCTTCAAATTATGACTCATAGAACTGGGCGGTCACACTTAGAAGAGCACCACACACATCTCACAGACAAACACACACACAGAAACACACACAAACAGACACACACACGCACACACAGACACACACACACAGACACGCACACACACACACACACACACACACACAGACACACAAACACGCACAGACACACACACACAGATGCGCACACACAGACAGACACACAGACGCACACAGACACACACACAGACGCACACACAGCCACACACACACACAGACAGGCACACACAGACAGACACACACACACAGACAGACACACACACACTGACAGACAGACACACACACACACACACAGACAGACAGACACACACATACACAGACAGACACGCACACACAGACACACACAGACACACACACAGACACAAGAACACAGACACACACAGACAGACATGCACACATAGACACACACGCATACACAGACACGCACACACAGACAGACAGACACACACACACAGACAGACAAACACATGCACACAGACACACACACACGCAAACACAGACACAAGAACACAGACACACACAGACAGACATGCACACATAGACACACACGCATACACAGACACGCACACACAGACAGACAGACACACACACACACACAGACACACACACACAGACACGCACACACTCACACACAGACACACACACAGAGACACACACAGACACACACAGGTGTGCAGCTCTGGTCCCTGCTTTGGCTCAGAGAAGCCAGTCTCATGCACAGACCTCGATGCACAAGAAACAAAACAGAAACAAAAACTAAAATTTGAAAGAGCTAAGGATGTGTGAGATTACACTGAATTAAATCCCCTCGAGTGACATTTCTCAAAAGTAGTCGAGGATGGACCCTGTTTGGTGTTTGCTTAAGAAACCAGGAAGTAGAAGTGTTCCGACTGTGAGTGTCTTAACACCCATGTCTGTGTCTTTGCCAGCGCCAATGCTTGTTTCTCAAACGAGACCCTGTCATGGACTCATACACCCATGTCTGTGTCTTTGCAGGCGCCAATGCTTGTTTCCCATAACACCCGCGTCTGTGTGTTTACAGGCGCCAATGCTTGTTTCCCATAACACCCACGTCTGTGTCTTTATAGGAGCCAATGCTTGTTTCCCATAACACCCATGTCTGTGTGTTTACAGGAGCCAATGCTTGTTTCCCATAACACCCATGTCTGTGTCTTTACAGGAGCCAATGCTTGTTTACCATAACACCCATGTCTGTGTGTTTACAGGCGGCAATGCTTGTTTCCCATAACACCCATGTCTGTGTCTTTACAGGAGCCAATGCTTGTTTCCCATAACACCCACGTCTGTGTGTTTACAGGCGCAATGCTTGTTTCCCATAACACCCATGTCTGTGTCTTTACAGGTGCCAATGCTTGTTTCCCATAACACCCATGTCTGTGTCTTAACAGGCGCCAATGCTTGTTTCCGATAACATCCATGTCTGTGTGTTTACAGGAGCCAATGCTTGTTTCCCATAACACCCATGTCTGTGTCTTTATAGGAGCCAATGCTTGTTTCCCATAACACCCATGTCTGTGTCTTTACAGGAGCCAATGCTTGTTTCCCATAACCCCATGTCTGTGTCTTTACAGGAGCCAATGCTGTTTCCCATAACACCCACGTCTGTGTCTTTACAGGAGCCAATGCTTGTTTTTTTGTTGTTGTTTTTTTTTGTTTTGTTTTTTCTCTTTCTAGGTATCATCCAGGAGCAGCTTCAATGTAACAGCTACAACCACATAGTGGGGACACAGGTCTCCTGATACGCCCTGGATGAGATAAGAGGGTTCTCATTTTAACTTTTATGTATTTTACTCACGTGCACTTCACTTTGTTTTTGGTCCTGACGAAGCGCCAATGACCTACGGGCGATAGAGGCGCGAAACATGTTGACCTTGACTAGTGACACCCAGGCATAGTGGGCCTTGTGGGGTCAGTCATTTTTAAGCAGTACTTTTAACTGCCAAGGGTTACCTAGACAATCTTGTCGCTGCTTCCATACCCTTGATTTTATCACACTATCATGTTTGCACGTAATTGATTTACCCTCCCTTACCCTTCCCCACACACCTACATGCAACATCCGGCTAATCCTCTAAAAGATCTCCGAAAAAGCGACCCTTCGGGGACCCGTAGGGAATTGCAGCGCCGGCTCTACGAGGAGCAAAATTGCCCGTTGGTGAAGCATGACATCCTCCGGGGTGTGTGAGGGCAGCAGAGGATGTAGTAGGTCTTTCCCTCTCCCATCAGGGTATTTTTTACCTAGGATTACTTTTCCCAATTCTTCCCTGTTTTTAATGTATGGGTGACTATTTGCACTCAGATACGTGGGTGACTTTTGCACCCTGGTATAGGAACTTTGTCCTCTTTTTGTGAACAGATTTGGTTTAGGAGCATGGACACTGGACCTTTATTGGCTCCTTGGTCCCCCCCTCTCTTTTGTTGAATTGATTATGCACGGCTGTATGGCCGCGGGACCTACCCTATTTCCTTCCCTTTTCAAGTGGGCACACGAGACGGGTCCTTGGGGTCGTTGGGTGCTGACTTCATGTTAAGCCTTGAGTTGGTAACTTCGGATAATTCCGGGGGATTCATTCTTTGCATTAAAATACGTTAGGACTTGCATTACTGTCCTTGGGGTTAGGCAATTTGGCTGTATTCTCTAAGTCCCCATTTTATGGCCTAAGCGTCAACTATATGTTGATGGTTGTGAATTTGGAAAAATCCATATAGATTTAAGTTAATTTTCAAGGGGTGGTCCAGTCACGACATCAGGACATGTTACAAACGGGAAATCCCTACATAGATTGAAGTTAATTTCCGAGGTGTGGTCCAATCATGATACTAGGACCTGTCTCATACGGGAAGGCCTGAACTAGTGAGGAGTAACTTAAACCGGATTAATTTTATATTTTTTTGTGAACTCTTAATTATTACCGGCATTGTTATTTTCCTTGACTATGAAGCCAGTGCGCAGAAGCGAGGGAGCAGTGTGCACGGCTAATACGCATGCGCCGCTGCTGCATTGTTTCGCACATGCGCAGTTTTAACATTTCCTTGTGAGGCTTCACCATAAAGAGTTACCGCCTCTCCTTTTTCCACCTCCCACCCAATCCATTTATTTAAACTCTGCATTTCGCTGCCTTTATTTCATTCTCGGCGAGCGTTTGGACAGGGGTAGGTGTACTAGAGGCTACACCCGCTTTACTAAGTAAGTGCCATTTCAATGAATTCCTTCTTACTTCACTGGTACTTTGTCCGTTGTGCTTATGTACCTGGTTTGTGTCTATTGCTTCCACAGTCCGACTTTTCGCGGGCGTCCATTCCCTTGACCACTGGAGGAGAGCTTTAATTAATATTTGGTAAGCACTGTGATGTGAACTACCCACCTCACGGTTTGGTACTTTTCACCAATTTTCAACATTGGCAGATTTCTGCCCTATAGTTGTTATACATTTAATCAACCTTATACAGCCAAGGTTAGTTGCCTTTTAACACCATTATATGAGTTATTTTGAGCCTAAAGGCTCCTTGAACTAGCAGCCCCCGATCTACTGTGGACCAGTCTTGTGTGCCCGCGTAATCTTTCTATTTGAAGCGCTGTGTACACATAAGTGACAGTTTGTGATGCATCAAGTTGTTACTGACGCTCACATGCGGCTTACTTTGCTTTTTCTCTTTCTAGGTATCATCCAGGAGCAGCTTCAATGTAACAGCTACAACCACATAGTGGGGACACAGGTCTCCTGATACGCCCTGGATGAGATAAGAGGGTTCTCATTTTAACTTTTATGTATTTTACTCACGTGCACTTCACTTTGTTTTTGGTCCTGACGAAGCGCCAATGACCTACGGGCGATAGAGGCGCGAAACATGTTGACCTTGACTAGTGACACCCAGGCATAGTGGGCCTTGTGGGGTCAGTCATTTTTAAGCAGTACTTTTAACTGCCAAGGGTTACCTAGACAATCTTGTCGCTGCTTCCATACCCTTGATTTTATCACACTATCATGTTTACACGTAATTGATTTACCCTCCCTTACCCTTCCCCACACACCTACATGCGACATCCGGCTAATCCTCTAAAAGATCTCCGAAAAAGCGACCCTTCGGGGACCCGTAGGGAATTGCAGCGCCGGCCCTACGAGGAGCAAAATTGCCCGATGATGAAGCATGACATCCTCCGGGGTGTGTGAGGGCAGCAGAGGATGTAGTAGGTCTTTCCCTCTCCCATCAGGGTATTTTTTACCTAGGATTACTTTTCCCCATTCTTCCCTGTTTTTAATGTATGGGTGACTATTTGCACTCAGATACGTGGGTGACTTTTGCACCTTGGTATAGGAACTTTGTCCTCTTTTTGTGAACAGATTTGGTTTAGGAGCATGGACACTGGACCTTTATTGGCTCCTTGGTCCCCCCCTCTCTTTTGTTGAATTGATTATGCACGGCTGTATGGCCGCGGGACCTACCCTATTTCCTTCCCTTTTCAAGTGGGCACACGAGACGGGTCCTTGGGGTCGTTGGGTGCTGACTTTATGTTAAGCCTTGAGTTGGTAACTTCGGATAATTCCGGGGGATTAATTCTTTGCATTAAAATACGTTAGGACTTGCATTACTGTCCTTGGGGTTAGGCAATTTGGCTGTAATATCTAAGTCCCCATTTTATGGCCTAAGCGTCAACTATATGTTGATGGTTGTGAATTTGGAAAAATCCATATAGATTTAAGTTAATTTTCAAGGGGTGGTCCAGTCACGACATCAGGACATGTCACAAACGGGAAATCCCTACATAGATTGAAGTTAATTTTCGAGGTGTGGTCCAATCATGATACTAGGACCTGTCTCATATGGGAAGGCCTGAACTAGTGAGGAGTAACTTAAACCGGATAAATTTTGTATTTTTTTGTGAACTCTTAATTATTACCGGCATTGTTATTTTCCTTGACTATGAAGCCAGTGCGCAGAAGCGAGGGAGCAGTGTGCACGGCTAATACGCATGCGCCGCTGCTGCATTGTTTCGCACATGCGCAGTTTTAACATTTCCTTGTGAGGCTTCACCATAAAGAGTTACCGCCTCTCCTTTTTCCACCTCCCACCCAATCCATTTATTTAAACTCTGCATTTCGCTGCCTTTATTTCATTCTCGGCGAGCGTTTGGACAGGGGTAGGTGTACCAGAGGCTACACCCGCTTTACTAAGTAAGTGCCATTTCAATGAATTCCTTCTTACTTCACTGGTACTTTGTCCGTTGTGCTTATGTACCTGGTTTGTGTCTATTGCTTCCACAGTCCGACTTTTCGCGGGCGTCCATTCCCTTGACCACTGGAGGAGAGCTTTAATTAATATTTGGTAAGCACTGTGATGTGAACTACCCACCTCACGGTTTGGTACTTTTCACCAATTTTCAACATTGGCAGATTTCTGCCCTATAGTTGTTATACGTTTAATCAACCTTATAAAGCCAAGGTTAGTTGCCTTTTAACACCATTATATGCGTTATTTTGAGCCTAAAGGCTCCTTGAACTAGCAGCCCCCGATCTAATGTGGACCAGTCTTGTGTGCCTGCGTAATCTTTCCATTTGAAGCGCTGTGTACACATAAGTGACACTTTGTGATGCATCAAGTTGTTACTGACGCTCACATGCGGCTTACTTTGCTTTTTCTCTTTCTAGGTATCATCCAGGAGCAGCTTCAATGTAACAGCTACAACCACATAGTGGGGACACAGGTCTCCTGATACGCCCTGGATGAGATAAGAGGGTTCTCATTTTAACTTTTATGTATTTTACTCACGTGCACTTCACTTTGTTTTTGGTCCTGACGAAGCGCCAATGACCTACGGGCGATAGAGGCGCGAAACATGTTGACCTTGACTAGTGACACCCAGGCATAGTGGGCCTTGTGGGGTCAGTCATTTTTAAGCAGTACTTTTAACTGCCAAGGGTTACCTAGACAATCTTGTTGCTGCTTCCATACCCTTGATTTTATCACACTATCATGTTTGCACGTAATTGATTTACCCTCCCTTACCCTTCCCCACACACCTACATGCAACATCCGGCTAATCCTCTAAAAGATCTCCGAAAAAGCGACCCTTCGGGGACCCGTAGGGAATTGCAGCGCCGGCCCTACGAGGAGCAAAATTGCCCGATGATGAAGCATGACATCCTCCGGGGTGTGTGAGGGCAGCAGAGGATGTTGTAGGTCTTTCCCTCTCCCATCAGGGTATTTTTTACCTAGGATTACTTTTCCCCATTCTTCCCTGTTTTTATTGTATGGGTGACTATTTGCACTCAGATACGTGGGTGACTTTTGCACCCTGGTATAGGAACTTTGTCCTCTTTTTGTGAACAGATTTGGTTTAGGAGCATGGACACTGGACCTTTATTGGCTCCTTGGTCCCCCCCTCTCTTTTGTTGAATGGACTCATACACCCATGTCTGTGTCTTTGCAGGCGCCAATGCTTGTTTCCCATAACACCCGCGTCTGTGTGTTTACAGGCGCCAATGCTTGTTTCCCATAACACCCACGTCTGTGTCTTTATAGGAGCCAATGCTTGTTTCCCATAACACCCATGTCTGTGTGTTTACAGGGGCCAATGCTTGTTTCCCATAACACCCATGTCTGTGTCTTTACAGGAGCCAATGCTTGTTTACCATAACACCCATGTCTGTGTGTTTACAGGCGGCAATGCTTGTTTCCCATAACACACATGTCTGTGTCTTTACAGGAGCCAATGCTTGTTTCCCATAACACCCATGTCTGTGTCTTTACAGGTGCCAATGCTTGTTTCCCATAACACCCATGTCTGTGTCTTAACATGCGCCAATGCGTGTTTCCGATAACATCCATGTCTGTGTGTTTACAGGAGCCAATGCTTGTTTCCCATAACACCCATGTCTGTGTCTTTATAGGAGCCAATGCTTGTTTCCCATAACACCCATGTCTGTGTCTTTACAGGAGCCAATGCTTGTTTCCCATAACCTCATGTCTGTGTCTTTACAGGAGCCAATGCTGTTTCCCATAACACCCACGTCTGTGTCTTTACAGGAGCCAATGCTTGTTTCCCATAACACCCACGTCTATGTCTTTGCAGGAGCCAATGCTTGTTTCCCATAACACCCACGTCTGTGTCTTTGCAGGAGCCAATGCTTGTTTCCCATAACACCCATGTCTGTGTCTTTACAGGAGCCAATGCTTGTTTCCCTGCTGAAGCCTGGAGGCGGCGGTTCCGTCAGCGGCCACCAGAGGGCGCTCCTCGCCTGCTGATGAATCCACTGAGCTGCCCGTGGGATGAAAGGGAGAAGGGTTTCCTCTTCCGGGTCAGCGGCAGCAGAGACAGCATCAGCAGCAAATGCTGACATCACTTCCTGCCTCTCTTTGTGTGTTCAGCCTGCTGCAGAGGAGGAAGGAGCCCTGTTTGTCTGTGCAGAGACTTTCATCTACAGACCCCCCTGAGACTCCAGATCTGCCCCTGCCGCCCCCCTCAGACCCCAGATCTGCCCCCCTCAGACCCCAGATCTGTCCCTGCCCCCCCCCTCAGACCCCAGATTTGCCTCCCTCGGACCCAGATCTGCCCCCCCAAAACCCCCAGGAGGGGTAGAGAGCCTGGACACGTCTGTACAGGTCTATGTTCAGGTAGGAGATTGTCAGCACCCTCTGCTGTGTTTGTAGAAATAGACTGAATAAACCTGGAGGGAATCTCTGCAGGAGCCGGGCTGAGCTGGGCCCTACTATCTGGGCCCCTGGGGAGGGTTGGGCTCTTCTATTCAGGGGCCCCTGGGCTGAGATGGGCTCTTCTATCCGGAGCCCCTGGGGCTGAGCTGGGCTCTTCTATCCATGGGCCCCTGGGGCTGAGCTGGGCTCTTCTATCCAGGGCCCCTGGGGGTGAGCTGGGCTCTTCGATCCAGGGGCCCCTGGGGCTGAGCCGGGCTCTTCTATCCCAGGGCCCCTGGGGCTGAGATGGGCTCTGCTATCTGGGGGCCCCTGGGGCTGAGCTGGGCTCTTCTATCCGGGGGCCTTGGGGTTAAGCTGGGCTCTTCTATCCGGGGCCCCTGGGGCTGAGCTGGGCTCTTCTATCTGGTGCCTCTGGGGATGAGCTGGACTCTTCTATCCGGGGCCCTGGGGATGAGCTGGGCTCTTCTATTTGGGGGCCCCTGGGGCTGAGCTGGGCTCTTCTATCTGGGGGGCCCTGGGGCTGAGCTGGGCTCTTCTATCCGGGGACCCTGGGGCTGAGCTGGGCTCTTCTATCCGGGGGCCCCTGTGGTTGAGCTGGGCTCTTCTATCCGGGGGCCCTGGGGCTGAGCTGGGCTCTTCTATCCCGGGGACCCCTGGGGGGTTGTGCTAGGCTCTTCTATCCGGGGCCCCTGGGGCTGAGCTGGGCTCTTCTATCCGGGGATCCTGGGGCTGAGCTGACCTCTTCTATCCGTAGCCCTGGGGCTGAGCTGGGCTCTTCTATCCAGGGGGCCCTGGGGCTGAGCTGGGCTCTTCTATCCAGGGCCCCTGGGGCTGAGCTGGGCTCTTCTATCCGGGGGCCCTGGAGGGCTGAGCTGGGCTCTGCTATCTGGGGGCCCCTGGGGATGAGCTGGGCTCGTCTATCCGGAGGCCTGTGGGGCTGAGCTGGGCTCTTCTATCCGGGGCCCCTGGGGCTTAGATGGGCTCTTCTATCCGGAGCCCCTGGGGCTGAGCTGGGCTCCACTATCCAGGTCCCTGAGGTTGAGCTGGGCTCTTCTATCCAGGGCCCCTGGGGTTGAGCTGGGCTCTTCTATCCAGGGGCCCCAGGGGCTGAGCTGGGCTCTTCTATCTGGGGCTCCCTGGGGCTGAGCTGGGCTCTTTTATCCAGGGCCCCTGGGGCTGAGGTGGGCTCTTCTATCCCGGGGCCCCTGGGGCTGAGCTGGACTCTTCTATCCGGGGGCCCCTGGGGCTGAGCTTGGCTCTTCTATCTGGGGGCCCTGGGGCTGAGCTTGGCTCTTCTATCTGGGGGGCCCCTGGGGCTGAGCTGGACTCTTCTATCCGGGGCCCCTGGGGCTGAGCTGGGCTCTTCTATCTGGGGGGACTTGGGGCTGAGCTGGCTCTTCTATCCGGGGGCCCATGGGGCTGAGCTGGGCTCTTTTATCTGGGGACCCTAGGGCTGAGCTGGGCTCTTCTATCCGGGGGGGGGGCCCTGGGGCTGAGCTGAGCTGGGCTCTTCTATCCGGGGGCCCCTGGGGCTGATCTGTGCCCTCCTAGCCGGAGGCCCCTGGGGCTGAGCTGGACTCTTCTCTCTGGGGGCCCTGGCGCTGAGCTGAGCTGGGCTTTTCTAACCAGGGGTCCCTGGGGCTGATCTGGGCCCTTCTATTCGGAGGACCCTGGGGCTGAGCTGGACTCTTCTATCCGGGGGCCCCTGGGGCTGAGCTGGGCTTTTCTATCCGGGGGCCCCTGGGGCTGAGCTGGGCTCTTCTATCCGGGGGTCCTGGGGCTGAGCTGGGCTCTTCTATCCGGGGCCCCTGGGGCTGAGCAGGGCTCTTCTATCTGGGGGCCCTGTGGATGAGCTGGGCTCTTCTATCCGGTCTAAAGAACAATATGTGTGCCAGGACTGATAGTTATTTGAAACAGATACTTTCTAGTGACCCTTATGAATGAAACATAAACGTCTGCTTAATCATTTGCATAATTTAACCGCATGCTTGCGGCGGCTTTTTTTGCTGTGTGCGGCGTTTTTTTAAACCGCGCGTTACATGACGAGCTCAGCTCGTCATCAGCGTGCGAGCGGCACAACTCATGACGAGCTGAGCTCGTCATGAGCAGGGAAGGGGTTAATGATGTAGCTTAAATTTTTTCTTTTTTGTAAATTTTTTGAAAGAAATATTCTTTGTGCAAACAACCTTATATGGCAAATTACTAATTATATATACAAATATGTACACAATATACAATACATTTACAATTGAACAAACTGCACTTACACCACATACATACCTCTTTCAAACTTGACATACACAATATACAATGGTCCCTAGGTACACTATAATGAAATCAAAAATTACACTTCAGGAATGAAACCGATTGTAATAAAACATTTCAAGTAATTTTTGGATTTGTGACTGTGAATTAAACTAAAGAAACAGTGATGACTCCTCAGTTCGTGTGACCTGGGACAAGATCGACGCGTTTCAAACCCTCAAACTGGTGGGGTTCTCATCAGGACCAAAAAGACTCTAAAAGACAAAACCAAAAACCAATTTGTGGATAGCTGCTACAAAAACTTCATCGTTGGTGCCTGACCAATTGCCGGCTCCCCTACCTTAAGTCTTCTCAGCACGCCCTTTTCGTATGTGATGAAGTTGTCTTTGAATCTAAAATTTACATAGACCCAAGTTCAAACCTTCTATACTCTGGCTGATAGACAAATGATAACACTTAAACACCAATTAGTAATGCTCAGACACAAAACATTCAAATGTGTGGCCAAAGGAACTTACCCCTATTGTAATTAATCTGGAGATTTTTGTAGGAGCCTCCTAGCTACCTGTTGGAATAGAGGAAGTGAACTGAAATCAGCCATGACGACGTGCCATGGGTAGTACGGTTGATACTTCATCTCATTCGTAGATCTAGGGCTGGTGCAGCCTTGTACTCATTTGTTCTTGCCTTACTACATCGGGTAGTACCGCCCATGACGGCGTGCCATGGGTAGTACGGTTGATACTTCATCTCATTCCTAGATCTCAGGAGGGTGCAGCCTTGTACTCATTTGTTCTTGCCTTAGTAAATCGGGTGTACCACCAATGAAGGCGTGCCATGGGTAGTACGATTGATACCTCATCTCATTCCTAGATCTAAGGAGGGTACAGCCTTGTACTCATTTGTTCTTGCCTTAGTACATCGGGTAGTACCGCCCATGACGGCGTGCCATGGGTAATACGGTTGATACCTCATCTCATTCCTAGATCTAGGGAGGGTGCAGCCTTATACTCATTTGTACTTTCCTTAGTAGATCGGGTAGTACCGCCCATGACGACGTGCCATGGGTAGTACGGTTGATAATTCATCTCATTCCTAGATCTAGGGAGGGTGCAGCCTTGTACTCATTTGCACTTTCCTTAGTACATCGGGTGTGCCACCAATGACGGCGTGCCATGGGTAGTACGGTTGATACCTCATCTCATTCCTAGATCTAGGGAGGGTGCAGCCTTATACTCATTTGTACTTTCCTTAGTACATCAGGTAGTACCACCAATGACGGCGTGCCATGGGTAGTACGATTGATACCTCATCTCATTCCTAGATCTACGGAGGGTGCAGCCTTGTATTCATTTGTTCTTGCCTCAGTACATCAGGTAGTACCACCAATGAGGGTGTGCCTTGCGTAGCAGTGTAGATACTTTCCCAGGTGTTGTATGCCTCTGAAGATGGAACCATTCCCAGGGGACGTCTCATCGCCACAATGCTGCTCCTCTGGTTGGTGTTGCAAGCGATCCAGAAGGCAGTTTTGTTGCTTTTTACGGGCACTTTGCCCGTAGTGGCGCTTATAGTCCGTGGACAGATTGCTTGTATGGAACCCTGTGTCTGTGGTACAGGTCCCACTCGACCCGCTCTGCCTGCTTTGTTCTGCAATACATACTGTCTGAGCCACCTATACAGGACACTGTTTGTACCGAGCCAGTACGGTATCAGGTGACTCCACTTTAGGGAACCCTGTCTGACATTCTGAGGTATGTGGGGGCTAAGTAACCAACAAACCAATCTTGTGAACTGGACGGGTGAAAGGGTCCACCGGGTCGTGATATGCTTGGGGCTGAGTAGCAACGGCTGCATCTTTGTAGGAGTGGAAAGCGTAGTACCGGCATCTATAGGACCAAAGTTCACCCATGAATAAAACATTTCAAAGGCATACACTGCATGTGCATGTACAACAAATGTTAGTGCCCCCCTGTGCTCAATGTTGCCTCTGTCTTCACAATGTTGTGTAACTTCTGCCCTGTAACTGACTCCGATCAAACCAGGAGCTTCATGTTTAAAGAACCCTTTCAACTAACGAAAGATCCAATGTGCAAATACCACAGATTTGTTTGGATTAGTAGTTTTGTGCTGAACAATTCCCCTAATTTTTCGCTCTGGAAAAAAAATCTACCTGAAATGTTTGTTAACTGCTCACATTGACCCCTTAAATGCTGGCCCTTCTCTCTCCCCTCCCCCACGTGCTGAGCACTTTCTTCTAACGTATTTTGGGTAGTTTGTGCTTAGGGTACTTAACTTTTTTTCACAAAAGGTACCCATGGCAAATTTGGCACCCTCTTATGTCTAACATCCAGGGGATTGTAAAAGTACCCAGGGGTTTTTGATTCCCCTGGAGGGGACCCAGAAAATAGGCAAAATATAGCAAAATGTTTACATTTTTTGAAATAAATAGGGAAAAAGTGCTCCAGAGTAAACTGTTTTGTTCCTATAAATGACATTGTTGTACATTTGCTGTGCTAAGGTCACCATCTTCCCAGCTTGTAGGGACAAAAACAGTTTTTTTACAACAGTTGTAGCCCATTTTGCCTATTTTTTGTGCTCGCAACTTTCTTCCAGTTTTTGGTGGAATCCACTTTGAAACCCAGGGGGGATCCAGGAAAGCTGCAGATTTATGAAAGTAGACAGAACTCAGAATTCACAAAGGGGTCATATGTGTACATCCCTCAAGATTTTCCCAAAGATGCTGACTGTTGAAATAACGAAATATTGAAAATGAGTAGGACAAAAATGCCGTTTGTGACAACATTTTCATCTGTGAATTTCTGTCACACTGGCCAATTTACAAAACTGTTATTTGTACATTTCTAAATTTAAGGATGCCCATACGAGAATATGATTCAGAGGACGAGTCTGGCTGGGGTGTTCTGGTTGGTCTGGAGTTTGTGTAGCAGGGTTTTGTTGATTCCGGCGTAGAGGGCGTTGCCGTAGTCCGGTCTGCTCATTATGAGTGCATGGGTGACGGTCTTTCTGCATTCTGTGAGGATCCACTTTAAGGTCTTGCAGAGGATGTGGAGGGAGTTGAAGCAGGTGGAGGCGACAGCGTTGATCTGGCGGGTCAAGGTATGCTGTCTATGACGATCCTGAGATTCTTGGCATGGGTGATGAGGGTAGATGTTCGTCCTATCTTTAGTAGCCACCAGATGGAGTCCCACGCTGACGTGCTTTTCCTGAAGATCACGGTTTAAGTCCGTCAGTGTTTTAGACAGTTGATCTTCATCCAGTGGGCAATTCCAGTCACACAGGAATAAAACTTCATCCGGGTAGTGGGCGTCTTGGTCATGAGAGACAGTTGTGTGTCAGTGTACGAGAGGACGTTAATGTTATGAGAGTGGATGATTCTAGCTAAAGGGATCATGTATGCATTGAAGAGGGTCGGGCTCCAGGAAGATCTGCGTGGAACTCAGCAGACAAGGTCACCGGCATGCAACGTGTACGGTGACAGGATTACTGACTTGGTTCTTCCAGTCAGGAAGAAGCAGATCCATTGGAGTGCGTCTCGTTGGATTCTGATCTCCTGGAGGCGTTGGATAAGGATGGGGTGGGAGACTGTCTCAAACTCTACAGAGAGGACCAGGAGAATGAGATTACCATGTCTCTTCTGTCCAGAGTCATGCGGATGTCGTCCATGGCTGGGATGTGGACAGTTTCCAAGCTATGGTTGGGGCTCAAAGCAGACTGAGTGGTTTTGAGGGAGGAGTTTTGAGTGGTCCTTGAGGTATTCAACAAAGTGTCTGTTGACCATTTTCTCCAGGACGAAAACCGAGAATGGTAGCAAGGAGATCGGCCTGTGCTTGGTGAGCGTTTAAGGGTTTGAGGGGGGTTCTTCAGCAGTGGGAGGACAGTGGTGTCTTTCAATCAGTTCTTCCTCGGGGTCTGTAGTAAGATCGAGAGATCCACCCCTAGGCACCACCAACTCTGAATGCTGTATTAGCGCAGAGTATTGGAGTGGCCAGGCAAGGGAAAGGGGCTTAGGGGATAGGAACTGCGAGGAGCGAGATTTCAAAAAGAGAACACACATAATATTCAGATGGAACTTGAGTTTTGAGTTCCCCATAAAACTTTCCCCGCTTTTGAAGGATTAGGTTTTTTACCCTGTTTGGTGAACTTAGAAGAACTCTCTCTCTCTCTATTCTGCTTTTTTGAGGGTTTCTGCTTCTATACTGGCTCTCTTAAAATTAGGCTGTAAGATAAAGGTGATCAGGTGAAGTCAATTGTTCAACGCTAACCTTTTAACACCTTAGCTACACCAGATTCTAGACACTACTACAAGGATAATTCCGTAAAGAGTTTCATTAAACATTTCTCTCCCTCTCTTCAATAGTTCAATGCCCCAGGTTAAGTCATTTGGCTGCGAAAGAAAGTTATATGAACTGAACAATAATATTCATGAATCATGTTCTTGACTAACGGGTTTATCTCTATGGAGCTGCCTTCCCTGGAATTGTTTCGACTAATAATGGTCTTTAGTGGTAGCACAAGAAATAAGGTTACATTTAGTCTCTTACTTCGAGTTAGGACCAAAACTATGACGAGGCTTGAAACGCCAAGGAATCAGCTCTCTCTGCCTCTCTCAGCCCTCACTAGGGGGGCATCCACTCTGTCCCAAGTGAAGGCTGGATCACTCACAGCGTGAGCGTACTCACCACCAAAGAGCTCAGCTGAAGAAACGTTGGCCAACAAACTCCGTCAACAAAACTAAGTAATCCAGTTTATTGCGGGAGCTCAGGAAAGAAGGGATTACTCCGATCATTTCCTGGAGTAGTAATTGTAAGTGAGACCACTGTTCCAGTCCTTGTCAGTGAGGCTGTTCTTGGTTTTGCGGGCTGGTCTGGTGGGGGTGTGTGTGTTGGACCAGGATACTGAACTTGATGAGGGATTGGTCTGTCCAGGAGACTAGTGAGGGCTCCTCGAATCTGATGTTGTTAAAGGTGGTGAAAATAGGATTCAGGAGGTGTCCAGCGACTTCCAGTCAGTCAAATACACTTTATTCGATAGTTAGAATCATAAAAGGTATAAGAATTTTATATACATACATTTAAAATACAGGATAACACATAATAAAATAGGTTTAGCAGCAAAGATTACAAAAATTGCTAGATACATTTGATTGTAAAGATTTCATTTCAAAGAGTAAAAACAGACCAGCTCAATGTTAAAAATAATCATGTTCGTGTTATGCAAGATTTCGATCTAGTTGCGGCTACCAAAAAGTTAGCAACGCTAAATATAACGTAAGTGCTACCTAGAAGCTGGAGATAAATTACAGCAGGCCTTACCTGGGTAAAGCCTTCCTTTCTTAAAATAGGTAACAAAAATGTAGCCCTTTCCACAGTGAAAAACCTGCAAAACATAATAAAGTGCATTGTGTTTTGTACGGATCTATCATCACATTTACAAAATGGGTCTGCCTCAGGTTTTGCCCATTTAGGATAGCTGCCCAGCTGGTAGTGGATTAGGTTAAAACGGAACTTGGTCAACAGGAACCTATGGAACGGTTTGGTGACAATGGCAAGATATGGTTCCATTGAGGGAGAATGCAGAAGCAAGTAATGCGATCTGACAGTTGGCTTATTCAATTCCCTTTCCTCCGTGCCAGTCTGGCCTGCTCCATGTATTGCTTTTTGATCATACCAATATCCTCGCTCCTAATGCAGGAAGGTGAGTAAAAAAGTTCCGAGCGACCCAGCTCTGCTAAGGATCTTTTTATATATTCCAGCCAGGGCACCCTAGTGGAATGATCTAAGGACATGACATCAGCCATGATAGAGTGGTTCAAAGATAGTTCGCTGTTCAGCCAAGTCCTAAGCCAAAAAATTATTGGGGCCAGCCTCAACCTATCGGTAACAAAGTCCAAACCCACCTCCACGTGTGTCGAGAAGGTTGGGGTGGACTGAGGAACCGACAGCAGTGATCGTAATAACCTATTTTCCACCTTCTGAATGGTGTCGTCTTTTATGTAACCCCATAATGGTGAGCCATATGCTGCGATTGCTACACATTTTGAGTTATAGATCTTTAACATTGCCTGCATCGGCCTAGCCCCCAACCTTTTAGAAAACCCCATGAGTGAGGCAGTTGACCTTGCCACGGGTAGTCCTCTGGCTCTGACCTGTGGCCTCCATGAGCCTCTCTCGTCAAAGAGTACTCCTAGGTAGGGAAAAACAGCCACTCTTGAGACCACCTCCTCCTTGCATTTAAAAATCATCTTTTTTACCTTTCTGCAATGGAGGCCTACTACCATAGTATGGGATTTGTTGGCATTTATTTTTAGATTGAGTTGGTCCATGAAAACCCCGAAAGCATCCAACAACCGTTGCAGTCCGACACCTGTACGGGCTATGAGTACTGCGTCGTTTGCGTAAAGGAGGGCAGGTATTTTAGCCTCTCCAATACGCGGAAAATCGCCCTGTACTGCCTCAAGATGACTACTTAGGCCGTTAATGTACATTGTGAAGAGGAGGGGGGCCAGGATACAACCCTGGCGCACCCCTCGCATGGACCTGAAGGAGGTCGTGCATCTACCCTCCTTGGTGACTCTGACCTTGGCAAACAATTCCTGATGTAGTGATGCCATAAAGTTTACCAAGGCCCCATCTATACCCATCTTCAGGAGGATGTCCCACAATTTAGTTCTATTTACCAGGTCGAAGGCCGAGGAGAGGTCCATAAAGGCCAGAAATAACGACCCCTCCTTGGCTACAGTGTATTTTGCAAGCAAAAGATGTAAGTTTGAACACTGCTCGACCGTACCTCTCTTCTCCCTAAACCCATACTGGGCATTAACTATGCCCCCACAACTTTCCACACTATCCCTTAATTTCGTCAGAAGGACTCTTCCCAATATTTTAATGGCAGAATCTAAAAGGGATATGGGTCTATAACACCCTGGGTCCTCCCTCTGGCCTTTTTAAAAAATTGGTACTATAACTGAGGTGGCCCAGGAAATAGGAATTACATTACCATTGGCGGCTGTAAAGACTTTAGATCAATCAATCAATCAATCAAACCATTTGTATAGCGCACTACTCACCCGGGAGGGTCTCAAGGGGCTTGGGGGAGGGGGTATGCTACTGCTCGAATAGCCAGGTCTTGAGTTGTTTCCTGAAGGCGAGATGGTCCTGGGTCAGCCGAAGGTGGATGGGGAGGGAGTTCCACGTCTTGGCAGCCAGGTAAGAGAAGGATCTTCCTCCGGCGCTTGCTCTTCGGATGCGTGGTACGGCTGCGAGGGCGAGGCTGGTGGACCGTAGCTGGCGGGTGGGCGTGTAGAAGGTCAGGCGGTCGTTGAGGTACTTGGGGCCCAGGTCGAGGAGAGACTTGTGTGCGTGGGTGAGGAGCCGGAACGTGATCCTCTTGTCGACGGGGAGCCAGTGCAGGTTCCTCAGGTGGCTGGAGATGTGGCTGCGTCGGGGGACATCCAGGATGAGTCGGGCGGAGGCGTTCTGGATGCGCTGGAGTCTTTTCTGTAGCTTGGCTGTGGTTCCGGCGTAGAGGGCGTTTCCGTAGTCCAGTCTGCTGGTGATGAGTGCATGGGTGACAGTCTTCCTGGTCTCGGTCGGGATCCAGCGGAAGATTTTGCGAAGCATACGCAGGGTGTTGAAACACGATGAGGAGACGGCGTTGACTTGTCTGGTCATCGAGAGGGAGGAGTCCAGGATGAAGCCCAGGTTGGGTGCAAGGCCGGTTGGCTTGGGTGCGGTGCCCAGGGCTGGGGGCCACCAGGAGTCGTCCCAGGCGGAGGGCGAAGATCCCAGGATGAGGACTTCCGTCTTGTCCGAGTTCAGTTTCAGGCGGCTGTCCTTCATCCACTCGGCGACGTCTTTCATCCCTTCGTGTAGGCAGGTTCTGGCGGTGTCGGGGTCTCTGGTGAGGGAGAGGATCAGCTGAGTGTTGTCGGCGTAAGAGATGATGTTGAGGTTGTGCTGGCGTGCGATGGCTGCAAGCGGTCTCATGTAGACGTTGAAGAGAGTGGGGCTGAGTGAAGATTCTTGCGGGACGCCGCAGATGACTTCGGTGGCCTCGGAGCAAAACGGGGGGAGGCGGACTCTTTGTGTTCTTCCGGCGAGGAACGAGATGATGCACTCCAGTGCCTTCTCTTGGATACCGATGCTGCTGAGGCGCTGGACTAGGGTGCGGTGGCAGACAGTGTCGAACGCCGCGGAGAGGTCCAGGAGGATGAGGGCCACTGTTTCCCCTTTGTCGAGCAGGGTCCGGATGTCGTCGGTGGCTGCGATGAGGGCGGTCTCGGTGCTGTGGTTGGCTCTGAATCCGGACTGTGAGGGGTCGAGAGATCCGTTCGTCTCGAGGAAGGAGGTCATCTGTCTGTTGACGATCTTCTCGATGACTTTAGCAGGAAAAGGGAGGAGCGAGATGGGGCGGAAGTTCTTGAGGTCGGTGGCGTCCGCTGTAGGTTTCTTCAGGAGGGCGCTGAGCTTGGCATGCTTCCAGCTCTCCGGGAAGGTGGCGGTGTTGAATGAGGTGTTGATGATGTTCCGGAGTTGGGGTGCGATGGTGGAGTCGGCCTTGTTGAAGACGTGGTGTGGGCAGGGGTCGGTCGGTAATCTGGAGTGGATGGTGTTCATCGTGCGGGCTGTGTCTTCGGTGGTCACCGTGGTCTAGGTGTGGGAGGTGGCGGTGGGGGGCGTTGGTTCGACGGTTGGGTGCGTGGGTGGTGCGCCAAAGCTGTTGTGGATGTCGGCGATCTTGAGGTGGAAGAACGAGGCGAGGGAGTTGCAGAGGTCTTGTGACGGAGTGATGTCGTTGGTGCCGGTGCTGGGGTTGGAGAACTCCTTGATGATGGTGAAGAGCTCTTTGCTGTCTCGTGGGCGTTGTTGTCCAGTCGTTCCTTCAGTGATTTCTTCTTGGTGGTGCGGATGAGCTAGTGGTGCTTGCGGGTAGAGTGTTTGAGGGCGGTCATGTTGTCGGTGGTCCGGTCGAGGAGCCAGGCTTTCTCGAGGGTGCGGCAGGTCTTCTTGGAGTCCTTGAGTTCGTCGGTGAACCAGGAAGCCTTCTTGCTTCTGGGTCTGCTGGGAGGGTTCTTCAGTGGCGCGAGGTCGTCGGCGCAGGCGGTCAGCCACTGTGTGAAGTTGCGGGCTGCTTCGTTGGGGTCCGTTGTGTTGGCGGGTGGGCTCTGGCTGAGGGAGGCGGTGAGCTGGTCCGCGGTGATCTTGCTCAAATTCCTGTGATGTACCTGTTGCGGGTGGTGGTGGGTCGTGGATCTTTTGAAGCTGAAGTGGACGCGGCTGTGGTCGGTCCAGTGGAGTCCGGCGGCGTGGCTGAAGGTGATGTACTTGCTGGAAGAGAAGACGGGATCAAGCGTGTGGCCGGCGTAGTGGGTGGGGGCGTTGACCAGTTGCTTGAGTCCGAGGTTGGCGAGGTTTTCCAGCAGGGTGGTGGTGTTGCGGTCCTTGTTGTTCTCCAGGTGGAAGTTGAGGTCCCCTAGTAGGATGTAGTCAGCGGAGGGGAGGGTGTGTGGGCTGATGAAGTCCGCGATGTCTTCGCTGAATTGTGTGCATGGTCCCGGGGGTCTGTAGACGAGGGTGCCTCTGAGGGTCGTCTTAGGGTCGGTGTGAATCTGGAAGTGGAGATGTTCGGCTGCGGCGAAGGAGTCGCTGGCGTCGGTCGTGATGCGGATGGTGTTCCGGTGGATGATGGCGATGCCTCCTCCGGTCTGGTTGATGCGGTCCTTCCTGATGATCTTGTACCTGTCCGGGATGGCGATGGCGATGTCGGGTGCAGAGGAGGCGTTCATCCAGGTCTCCGTGAGGAAGGCGACGTCCGGTGAAGTAGCGTCGAGGAGGTTCCAGAGTTCCACGGCGTGTCTGTGGACGGAGCGGGTGTTGAGCAGGATGCACTTGAGGTGGTTTCTGCTGGTGTTGGTCTTGGCGGGTGCGGGGCAGGTTCGGAGGCAGGTGAACTTGCAGGTGCAGCAGGTGAAGGGTCCGTGGGTGCGTCTCGGGGTGGCTCGGCAGCAGGCGTGGGTTCGGCCGGCATTGAGTGCGTTGAGAGTGGCGGCGTCGTAGGTCAGTCGGGTCGTCTTGCATCGGCGGGGGGGGGGCCAGAGGTCCTAGCGCTGGGCGCGGTCCAGGCGCGGACGGGCGCAGACGGGCTTACCTTTGGCGCACCTTCGGCGCTCATTCGGTGCTCCCGCTGCACGCGTCCGCTGCGCGGTCGCTCTGGGGGAGTCATAAGAAGGGAGCCGGGAGGAAGGGTCCGCTGGGAGGCGGAGCGTGGGATCCTATCGGCTGGCGGGGGGCGGGGCCGCAGGCAGCGGTGGGAAAAACGAGTGCGGGCTGGCGGGCGGCCCTGCGGTGGCTGGGGCGCTTGAAAGAAGAAGCAGTCGGCGTAGGCGAGCAGGAAGGCACAGGCAGCAGGAGGCAGGTAAGGCACAGGGAGCAGGAAGCACGAGGACCGTGGGGGCGACCAGGCCGGTGTAGGCGCAGTGGTCGCACTCCTGCCCATAACTTTGGAGAGTGCCGCTCAAAGTCTGCGGGCACTCCGTCTGGGCCTGGTGCTTTGTTTTTCGAGGTTTCTAAAATGGCTCTCTCAACCTCATCAGTAGTGAAAACTAGCGGGGCATACTTTAAGGTTGTCGCTTGGGGGCCATGTGACCCAGGCGATGAATCTCCATACACAATTTTAAAATGGGCGAGCCACCTGTCGTCAGGAATAACACAATCCATTAACATGTTTTCCTGACCAGAGAACAGGGGCTGCTTTATCACTTGCCAAAATTGGCTGCTATCCCGCATAACGTCAACTGAGAGCAGCTTCTCCCATGCGGCTTGCTTAATACCCTCCTTACGCTCTTTGATGGCCTGCTTATACTCCCTCCTTAGGATAGATACAGCCACCCTATTTCTAGGCTTATGGTTTAAGGCTGCTAAGAGGGCGCTATGTGTTTTGGAGCATTTAGAGTCGAACCAGCGGTGTTGTTTGTTGCCACTCTTCCCCAATCTTACTGTCAGCTGGTTCGAAATTTGTAAACAAATTTCTTCATAGGACCCCAAAATTTCACGTTTTTCTGCACTAAGATTTTGACAAATTGCCACAGCACATTCAATTTTGGGGAACAATACCTCATAGAAGTCATCTGGCACCACGTTAGCCCTCTTAAGCCGTCTACCCTGGTCCACCACTTTTAGGGTTCCCACCCTAGAATTAACAGAGGGCGGCATAGGGCCCATGAAATCACCCCAATAAACTTCTAATAGAACGGGATTGTGATCACTGAAAGGGGAAATCAGGGTTCTATATGAAGCAACGCTGTGTAAAATCGCAGGTGACACAAATTTATAATCGATAATGGATCCTGGGTCCGACCCTTTAAAAGTGTTGAGCCTCGGTCCGCCTGGGCCACTGGCAGGTTCCAACAAATTGGAATTAGCCAATAACTCCTCTAATGCCTCTCCTCCTTTGGAATGCTCAAAGTGCATAATGTCTGGGCCACTCTGTCCCAAATAATCAATTGTGCCGCATAACAAAGTACATGGATGGATATTAAAATCGCCCATAAGGACGAATTCGATATTAGTGTGTGTATCTAGACTGACCTCTGACAAAAATTGGTCCAGGATAACAAGATTATCATTACTATTATCCTGGGTTCCTGCATTATAAAAGTTGATAAAAATGGTTTTCTGGGTTGGGGATATCACCCTTTCCACTAACAAAAGATGTAGTGAAGCTTGGTTAATTACTTTTAAAGCCCCCTTGAGTTTTAGTGAAAAAAGCAGAATAAGGCCACCTTTGGCTCTGCCCACAGCACTGGGGGCAGCTGGCACCACAAAGCTCGGGAAACCATCTAAGCAAAAACTAGGTGATATGTCCCAGGATTCCTGAAGGGCTACAATATCATGCAAAGAAATAAAAGCGAGCCATGCCTCATCGACCCTTTTTGTTCTAACACCCGCCACATTCCAACTCAATAGCCTGCATACTTCCACTGTCCAGCCACTTGGTTTGGTCCCTGTACTCTTTGGGTTAGACCCATGTTTGCAAAGTCTTATTTTTAGTTGGAGTTATCATAGCCTTCCAGATAGAACTTCTCGTCCGAGTTGGATGATATTGCTAGTGTCCAGGGTTTGTAGTGTGACGATGTCCGTTATGGAGCCAGTGAAGTTTGTGTGCGGTTCTGGTGGTCTGCAGATGAAAATGCCGCTTAGGGTGAAGTTGGCTGTGATGTTGTGTCTGGAATGGAGTTCTTGTGGATGATGGTGATTCCGCCTCTGAGCTTGTGAAGTCTGCCTTGCCTGGTGATCTTACACCTGGAGGGGGGAGGTGGCTGCGGAGATGCCAGGTGCTGATGTAGGGTTCAGCCAGGTTTCCGTGAGGAAAAGTAGGTCAGTGTTTTGTTGTGCAGTAGGTCCCAGATCTCTGAGGCTTGGTTGGTGAGTGAGCGGATGTTGAACTTGCATTCGAGTGCGGAGTGTTGTGTGACTAGTTGCAAGACTGTGTATGCGAGAGAGTGGGGTGTTGGTTGCTGCTGGTGTGGATGCGGTGAGTGTTGGGTGTGGGTACGTGCAGGAAAACTTGCAGGAAGCGCAAGAGAAGGCTCCCTCGATGTTGTGTGGGGCAGTGAGGCACCAGCATGTGGAAGGGTGGCTGGGATTGAAGGCGCGGAGGGTCGCAGTAGGTAGTAGTGGGAAAGGACTAGACCAGGGTTCCTGTCACTGGGTATCGTCCATGCATGGATGGGCGCAGACTGGCTTGCCTTTGGCATGCCTTCAGGGCATATGGCCATTTCTGAACTGGGGTGGCGGAGTGAGCTAAAGAATGATGTTGGATTAAACCCAGATCAGTTGACTGGGGGTGAGTGCTTGCAATGTTCAACACTCCGTCCATCAACCCTTTGGTATCACTTTGTTGGCCCTAAGTTGGCAGGGTATACCCAGACGTGGCTCCCTTGCTCACTTTGCCACTGAATTCAAGCTAGCCTGGCTGATGACGACTGATTAACGAGAAACCGGTCCTAGGATGCTTGTTTCCGGTCCAGGGAAGACATGGCTTGGCAGTTCTGGCTGGACTGTTCCCATGAGGCACAGGGTCAGACTGATTTGAATATGGCCATGTCTGCACTGGGGTGACGGAGGGAGCTAAAGAATGATGATGGACAATGGGCAGATGGATAAGATCCCCTCCCCCTTTAAACTTATATTAAGGAAAGAAACCAGTGGCTGTCTGTGGCATCAGTTGCATGACAGCTACTGCCAGACAGTCCGGCTCAAAACCATCTTTAGTGTTTTCAAAGCATGGAGTCCTTCACGGAGAGCATGTGGCATTGGTAGATTATCATTCCACACAGCCTTAAATAATAATTTTACACTCCAAGAAGTATTGTATGGGAAATGGAAGAGAGCGGGAGTAAAAAGAATTGGCTGTTTCTTTTCCCCCACTGGTCTTCGATCCTTCGAAGAACTGAAAGAAGATTTTACTTTGTATTGGTAGGAATTAAAAAAATTTCTTCAAATTAGAGCTCTTCTTGAACGGAAAGGAGGGGGACAGGCTAAATTTGGGAAAGTTTAAATTATTGAAAGGATAATCCAAAATAAAGTAAGCAGCCCTCCCAGATGATATGGACAAACCTCCAAAAAATGAAAGGTGAAGGTAGCAGTGTCCGACGAGACAATTTTTATGCTCATGAGTTATTGCAGTCAGTTTTGATATCTGCTAGGTTACAGGCACAGTTTTATAAAACGTGTTTCTTTTTGTATGATACACCTGACAAAATCTCGAAATGGGGTTGAGGGAAGGGAACATGTTGTCCTCGCTGTGCAGTCTGTAATGCAGTGAGTGTTCATATTTTTGCATCATGTCAGGTTTTGCAGAAATTTTATAAAGATATCACAAAGTTTTTATCAGAAGTGTTAAAAACTGAAATAGCACATAGGGGCTGATTCTGATGCGGGTTGGAAAGCATTCCCACCCAGGGCCTGATTCTGATGCGGTTAGGAAGGCCTCCTAATGGCATTTGCTCCTTCCAAAAAGTATTGGGAGCGACCCAGTGCCCAATTATAATGCGGTTAGGAACATGTGCTCCCATTGAAGTCAATGGGAGTCCAACCAAATCGTATCTGGAGGCATCCGGATGCATCGTACTTGGTCGGTCGGACTCTCCCGATCCGAGTGGGTCGGGAAGCATTTCCAACCTGCATCAGAATCAGCCCCTGAGTGTGTAATCCTGCTCGGGACTTTTGAGACTAATCGGCGTAGGGCAGGGCATGAACTGATTTTTATTTCTATGGCGCTTTTACGAATGTGTATTGCGGCTGCCTGGGTGGATGCTAATGCACCGACTTTTCAACAATGGCTTGGTAAGTAGTTAGCAATGTCTAGAAACAGGCATATATAGGCGAAAAGGGAGGAATCCGCGTAAAAAAGGTATGAAAATCTGGGACCCTCCACATGTCTGGATTCAAACTCAAAGTGGAGATTGGAGATGGAGTAAGAATTTGCACTTTATTGAATCTGCACAAATCACATTAGGATACATTTATTTTCCGGGATTATTTTAGTCTTTTGTAGTAAATTCTATTGTAATTCGAAATTTGAGATGGAAGCAGTTTATTGCCTTACATGAAATAATGTAAAGAACTTTGGGAAGTAGGTGAGGTATTAACTCTTACTCCTGTCTGCGTGGGGGAGGGGTGGGGTGAAAAATGCAAAATGATTATAGATTATAGATTCACCTGGTCAAGTGACGCTATTCCATACATTAAAGGGGCTGAAAGATGCGAAATGGATCAGGACATTTCCCTCATTCTGAGGTTGAATGAACACGTGCCTCTTGTGTAGCACCTCGATGCTGGGGAGTGGGATTAAAGCGCCTCGGTCCGAGCCACAGTCCTGCCCCCCGGGGGCGCCTCTGGGCAGGTCCAGGGGAGCAGTGTCTCTCTTCGGGGCCTGGATGGGGTGGAATGAACTCTGGGCTCCTCTGTCCTTAATGAGAATCCTTCACCGAGAGGCCTGTCCAGAGGAGGGGCAGAGGAGGTGAGGCCTGTCCAGGGGAGCCGTGTCTCTCTTCGGGGCCTGTGCATAGCGCCCCAAGGCTCAGGGCGGAGTCAGAGGCGCTGGATGGGGTGGAATGAACTCTGGGCTCCTCTGTCCTTAATGAGAATCCTTCACCGAGAGGCCTGTCCAGGGGAAGGGGCAGAGGAGGAGAGGCCTGTCCAGGGGTGCAGAGGAGGAGAGGCCTGTCCAGAGGAGGAGATGAGGAGAGGCCTGTCCAGGGGTGCAGAGGAGGAGAGGCCTGTCCAGGGATGCAGAGGAGGTGAGGCCTGTCCAGACGAGGAGAGGAGGAGAGGCCTGTCCAGGGATGTAGAGGAGGTGAGGCCTGCCCAGAGGAGGGGCAGAGGAGGAGAGGCCTGTCCAGAGGAGGAGAGGAGGAAAGGCCTGTCCAGGGGTGCAGAGGAGGAGAGGCCTGTCCAGAGGAGGAGAGGAGGAGAGGCCTATCCAGGGGTGCAGAGGAGGTGAGGCCTGTCCAGAGGAGGAGAGGCCTGTCCAGGGGTGCAGAGGAGGTGAGGCCTGCCCAGAAGAGGTGCAGAGGAGGTGAGACCTGTCCAGGGGTGCAGAGGAGGAGAGGACTGTCCAGGGGTGCAAAGGAGGTGAGGCCTGTCCAGAGGAGGAAAGGAGGAGAGGCCTGCCCAGGGGTGCAGAAGAGGAAAGGCCTGTCCAGAGGAGGAGAGGCCTGTCCAGGGGTGCAGCGGAGGTGAGGCCTGACCAGGGGTGCAGAAGAGGGGAGGTTTGTCCAGGGGTGCAAAGGAGGTGAGGCCTGTCCAGGGGTGCAGAGGAGGTGAGGCCTGTCCAGGGGTCAGAGGAGGCGAGGCTTGTCCAGGGGTGCAGAGGAGGTTAGGCCTGTCCAGGGGTGCAGAGGAGGTGAGCCCTGTCCGGGGGTCAGAGGAGGAGAGGCCTTCTGCAGGGGTCAGAGGAGGTGAGGCCTGTCCAGGGGTGCAGAGGAGGTGAGGCCTGTCCAAGGGTGCAGAGGAGGCGAGGCCTGTCCAGGGGTGCAGAGGAGATGAGGCCTGTCCACTGGGCAGAGAAGGTGAGGCCTGTCCAGGGGTGCAGAGGAGGAAAGGCCTGTCCAGTGGAGGAGAGGAGAAGAGGCCTGTCCAGGGGGCAGAGGAGGAGAGGCCTGTTCAGGGGGCAGAGGAGGAGAGGCCTGTCCAGGGGTGCAGAGGAAGCGAGGCCTGTCCAGGGGTCAGAGGAGATGAGGCCTGTACAGGGGTCAGAGGAGGTGAGGACTGTCCTGAGGAGGTGAGGCCTGTCCAGGGGTGCAGAGGAGGTGAGGCCTGTCCAGGTATGCAGAGGAGGTGAGGCCTGTCCAGAGGAGCAGTGTTTCTCTTCGGGGCCTGTGCATAGCGCCCCTAGGCTCGGGGTAGAGTCAGAGGCGCTGTATGGGGTGGAATGAACTCTAGACTTCTCTGTCCTTAAAGAGAATCCTTCACCGAGAGGCCTGTCAAGAGGAGGGGCAGAGGAGGTAAGGCCTGTCCATGGGTGCAGAGGAGGAGAGGCCTGTCCAGGGATGCAGCGGAAGCGAGGCCTGTCCAGAAGTGCAGAGCAGGTGAGGCCTGTCTATGGGTGCAGAGGAGGTGAGTCCTGTCCAAGGGGGTGCAGAGGAGGTGAGGCCTGTCCAAGGGGTGCAGAGGAGGTGAGGCCTGTGGTCAAGGGTTGTGTTTACTGACAGTGCCGACACTCCCAGGAGCAGAATGATGAGATTTTTCAAATTCCACCACTGGTTTTCCCCCAGCCACCAACTGAAGAGTTAACTAGTGGCCGTGATAACCCAGCCGGGGGAAAGGGTACTGGGACAGAGAAGAGACTGCCTGACCTTCTGGCTCGTCCACTCTACTCTTCCTTTCTGCCTTTTTCCGTTTTATTCCTTTCTTACTCCCTCTCTATCTTCAAGTATGAGTGGAAATCACTGTAAAAGAAAAGCACACCATTACTAATTTCCTTCAATTCCTTCTCCACTTTCTTACTCTCTTTCTCTCTATTTCCTTACCCAGAGTGCCTATGGCTTTTGCTCCTCTTCTATTGTTCAATATAAGTATTTTATTTTTTGGTAACCTGCATTATAAACAACATTTTAGCATCCTTTCGCCCTGTGAGTTCATTTATTCTTTTTCACTCATTCGTTCATTCACTCTCTGCCTTACTTTCTTATCTTCTGAATTCTTCTTACTTCTCCCTTAGAAACCTTCTGGAGCCTCCGGCGTCAAACAAGCAACGAAGAAATCAGGAACTGAAGTATTCAATGGGTAAGTATTAATTCTTCTCTTTATATTTCTTTTTTCCTATTTACTTTAAATTGGTATTTCTCTCTAGTTCTAAATTACCGAACTAACTAACCGACGCACCGAAGAGCTCTAACCTGCGCCTAAGCCTGGCACAAAATTGCACTATTTCTATCTAACTAGACTACAGAAAGAACGTGACTAATCTCTGAAAATCCGTTGGTGAATTGCCTTGGTTCTAAAATCAACCGGCGCACTTCACAGCAGGTCTAGACCTCACGCCCATGTCCAGGAACTCAGGACTAGACCGGCAACTTCCACCGTGGTCCTCCCTGTTGGTAGTACAGGGGAGCATGCCCAGTTCGGCGCTATAATCACCCGCGACCTTTTTGCGAGCGGGTGATCTTTGCAATGCTGGTTCAATGGCAGATACTGCGAGACAAAGAAGAGCTTTGATTCCTTTTTCCTGCACCCTGACACCTGTCCAGGGGGTGTAGAAGAGGTGAGGCCTGTACTGTGCTGAGGAGGTGAGACCTGTTCAGGGGGTGCAGAGGAGTTGAGGCCTGTCCTGGGCCGGGGGTGCAGTGGAGGTGCGGCCTATCCAGGAGGTCTATGCCAAGGGATTGAAGGGCGGTGTGTCGCTGGCGTCTATAAGTGATGCAGTCATATCAGTGCCCCCTAAGCCTGGAAGAAACCCTGTAAGTGTATATCTTATCGCCCTCTGCCACTGCGTAACAGTGATAATAAATTACTGCCTGAGGTGATGCGGCTCGGCTATCCTTCCTAATAGAGAAAATAGTCTCCCCTGTACAGTTGGGATTTGTCCCTCATAAATCCACAGCAGTTGATCTACGGACGGTATTCGCAGTATTCGCAGTGCTGCATCAGGTAAACCCAAACATGAAGTCAACTGATGCCGATAAGGCATTTGACTCCCTGGAGTAGCCTTTTATGATCGAGATGTGTAGGCGGCTTGGTATGTCAGGGAGTTTGAGATCATGTATGAAGCTGCTGTACACCCAGCTCAACTCAGACGCCATACAGATCGCCTGGGGCACTGGGTTTAGTGTTATAATTTCTGATGTCTGCGTCTCAAACTGGAGGGTCGCTAATTTGAATCCTGGTTGGTGCACTAGGGAATAGTGACTTGTATATTTTTACAGTGCTGTGACGTCTGCCCCTGAGAGACAGCACTTTATATAGGAAAGGCAATAGTTTAAAGAAAGAATTAAACAAAATATAAAAGAGGCTACACAAATTATAGGATGGACTGCACAGAGTATAAGATCAGTCAAGCATAATTTGTAAAAAGAGAAAACGTGTAAATTCTTACTGTGCTATCCGATGTTAAATTTTTAGTAACTGCAATCATACTTTAGCTAGTGTTAACCTTTTTTTAAGGTTTCCATGAAAATACTGCATTAAATAAGTACTGGTAAAACCCTCACAGTAATCTTAAAAAGAATTATATCAGCATACTATGATTCTTTGCCGCCACCAAACAAGCAAACTGACCCAGGAGTTACTAGTTAGCCGTGGCGGCTCCAGGCCATTGCTTAGATTGATGGCCCCATCCAGGTCGCTGGCCCTCTGGACAGCTATATAAACAGAGGACATGCCCTTTTGAGAAGCTGGTAACCCCAGTGCTTCTTCGAACAGTTCATTTATTGTGGCGCTCCATTTTACGTGACCAACTCTCACCCCAATGGCCTCCTCAACATGGTGCGATGTTTGGGTGACATTCGTTCCGCAAATTCCTGAAGCGTGCATAAAGCATAAGCCCGAAATCCATCAGCCTACATCTTCCAGGATCAAGACCTAACGAGAAGAACAAACGCAGAATTCAAATGTTTTGATAGGCCAATGTCATAGTCACAGTTTGATGCACTGTAGTCGTTTACCATATTAGCAGGTCTTTTGTAATTAGGTGCTCCTACCTGGAGACGGTGGTTATGTGGTCACTATTAATAAGGGGTTATTGTCCATCATTGCGCATACACTGTCTACCTTGATATTTCTGCTTTTCCTTAACCTTTGTGTTGTTCTAAAAGTACCAGTAACCTTTAAAAGGCAAGTCTGTAAGCTTTATAATGTTGTCTATCAGTTGTCGCTTTATCCCCTTCTTGTAAAATATGCAAGCCAAACTTGAAATAAGAACACTTTGTTGTGAGAATAGCTATTGTTGCTGCTGATTTCCTTTATTGCAGCACAGCAATGCCTTTATTATAAATCGAACATTGATTATTCGAATAGTATTGATTTAATTCCAGAGTGACTTTTGCACCATTAAGGCGATAAATAATACATTGAGCTCATATTTGAGTTGGATCGGTTTATCCTGTTAGAGTCCTGTTCTTCGTCGTCGTTTTCTAGTGAGCGGCCTAGGCTCTAGAGGATCATAGGGCTCTGCCCTCCTTTTGCTTCGACAGTGTTTGCCTTTAGAGATGCTGATATGCAGTGCGGAGACCTGCAGTTAAGCAGCTCTGAACGAGTGAATGAAATCCATGCTGGTGGTTTGTACTGGGATCGTGCCTTTCATGTTTATTTCTTCCATCCAGCCTCCTTCGAGGTGCATACATTGTCAGATAAGGGGATGGAGGCAAAGAAAGAGTAGGATTTGCCTAGTACTAAACAGTTTAAGTCTGATAAACACAGGACTACTTTTTCCAAAGGTTATTACTTGGCCATGTTACATTCTGGTGAATAGTCCATGAGAGTGGGCGCTGTGTACCCCTCCCCCCCACCAAAGGCAATGTCTATGTGGTAATCAAACTCTTGTGTCATCGGTATGCTAAGGGTAAGATTTATTCACCACGCATCCAACTGCACCAGCAACGTAACTGCCGGGAACACTCCCGGCGACACATCAACAGCAACATTCCAGGAGCCGCTGGAAGGAATCTTAAGTTAAAGACGCATCACTACAGTCTGGGCCCATTTTTAAAAGCACAGTTTTACTCACAACTTTAGGGTGGTTGTAAATAGCCCCGATCTTGGACATAAATGGGGGGAGAGGCATACATTTACTTAGTGATTCCTGAAGCGCACTATTTCACAAATTATAGGTCAGGGTTAAACACAGAGTCTCCTGGTTGCACAGTTTCCTAGGGCAATAAACCACACGTGGGGTGGTGGAGATTGTGAGGGAGAGGCCGAGGGACTACAATCCCAGAATAATGACCTGTATAGTGGCCCTGTCGAGAAGTAACATTTGGTGTTTATTTCCAGCATATTTAGGTAAAGTGGTAAAGTCAGAATTAGATGTTATGTCTCCCCCGGCCCCTCCTAGGATGTTTGGTCTGTGTGTAAAGGCGCTTTCGTGTTCTGGATTCATGTGAGGTGCAGAGCCCATTTCAGGTGTCTCCCTGTATCTAAGTAGCCTCTAAAGTTGTGTGCTGTTCCATAACGTTAGTGATACTCTGCATTCTCTCCTCTCACTGCATGTCCCGTCGCTGCTTTTTAGAGTCACTCCTCGTATTGAAATTCTTTGTAAAGCAGATGACCCTTGAAGGGAAGATTGTAATCTCTCTGACACCCCTTGGTACGTAATATCCTGTACCTGGCCCAAAAAAAGAACCAACTTACTCTGCATGATTTACTATATTGTAATACTTCATTAAAAATTTGCTAATTTTGCCCATGGTTCAGTCCATATGAAGCTAGTCTTTGCCCTCCCACCCTCTTGTCCACACAGTACACTAGATCCTGCCAGGTATTACATGCTCACCTGCATCAGATTCTCCTCGTGCCTGGCCCGTGTTATTGCATTGTTTGCATCAATCCTAGTGCCTGGCCTGTGTTATTGCATTGTTTACATTAGATTCTCATAGTGCCTGGCCGGTGTTATTGTATTGTTTGCATCAACCCTAGTGCCTGGCCTCTGTTATTGCATTGTTTGCATCAGATTCTCATAGTGCCTGGCCTGTGTTATTGCATTGTTTGCATCAGATTCTGCTAGTGCCTGGCCTGTGTTATTGCATTGTTTGCATCAGATTCACATAGTGCCTGGCCTGTGTTATTGCATTGTTTGCATCAGATTCTACTAGTGCCTGGGCTGTGTTATTGCATTGTTTGTGCCAGATTCTCCTAGTGCCTGGCCTGTGTTATTGCATTGTTTTTTTTTTAAGTCTTTATTGATCAGTTTCCAAAAAAAAGACATAATCATTGCGCCAAGCTATGGAGCCAGGAGCTGTGTAACGGGGGGCGGCTGTCACAGCACCGCAGTGCCACTTCCCGTTTAGCCAATAAGAAGCTGAGCTCAGCCAATTTGCGTACATTTTTCGGGAATTCGGCCATATATCCCAGAAGGGCAATCTCAGGGATCGGAACCAAGTTTAAGTGCAGCATGGCGCTGAGTGTGGCGTGGACCTGGGACCAATACCTATGGAGCGCGGGACAAGACCATGAAAGGTGCGCAAAATCAGCAAATGGACCGCCGCACTTGGGGCAAGCATGGGGGCGTGAGGAGTCTATTCTGTGCAACCTCGCTGGGGTGAAGTACAATCTGCGTAGCAATTTGAAGTGCAGAAGTTTGTGTTTACTGTTAAGAGAAATGTCTTTGGTCGCTCTGCAGCACCAATGCCATTGGTCATCCGTAATGGTGTTACCCAAATCTGCCTCCCAGGCGGCACGCACCAGACAATCCCTGGAGGTGAGGAGTTCGCAGCACATTTGTGTTAAGGTACTAGTTGTAACAATTTTATATAGCTTAGACACCACATGAGTAGGGCTAGCAGTGTGCGGTCCATTGCGGTGGTTTCTAGACACCACATGAGTGCCCGAAGTGTGTTGAATAATGAATGTGAGGGGAGTCATCTCCTCCGGAGGGAGCGGGAAGGAAGAGAAAGATGCTCGCAGGAGGGAGCGCAGCCTGGTCAGCACGAAGGAGTCCATGAAGGTCCGCTCCAGGAAGCGGAGGTCTTCCGTAAGCGTGAACGCATGGCCATCAGGGAACAGATCCCCAATGGTAGTAATATGAAATTTGGAGAGCGTGTGTTGCACCACTGTTTCCCCAGTAATTGGTAGCCAGGTGGAGTTGGGCAACGGGAGGCACAGGGAATACAGTTGAGGAAGGCCAACAAGGCGGCCCAGTCTACCCCACGCCCAGCAGGTCGACGAAACCGTTTGAATGTCTCGAGGGTCTCTAGGCAAGCCCGACGACAGGGTGGTGGACAGCGATCCCGGCAAGACCAAATCGGCCTCCGGCCGCAAATAAGGAATCCGGGCGTCTGGATGGAACCACAGGTGCGCGTAGGAGCACTGTGCCACCAGAAAATAAAGATAAAAATCAGGGACGCCAAGGTCCCCTCGATCATAGGGGAGCGTCAGTACTTGCCAGGACACTCGCGGCGACTTATTCCCCACACTAGCTTCAACAACAGTGAGCATAGTTGTGTGAAAAACGTTTTCGTGAGGGGTACCGGTATATTGTTGAATAAGTATAAGAACCGCGGCAGCACTATCATTTTTATGATGGCGATACGCCCAACCATGGATAATGGCAGTCGTATCCATCTGTCAATCTGTCCCTCTAGGGCTGTGAGTGCCGTACCGTAGTTTAGCCTAATAATGGATTCCGTGTCTAAATGCACATGGATGCCCAGGTATTTTACAGAGTCCCAGCACCATGTGAGGGGGAAGGGACACGAGCACTCAATCGTGTTGGGCGTGAGCGGAAATACTACGGATTTATGCCAGTTAATTCGGAGGCCAGAGTACTTGCCAAATCTGGTGATTTCTAATAGCAATGGTTCAAGATTGGTCTGGGGCTGTCGGACATAGAGGATGGTGTCATCTGCATAGAGCGAAATCAAGAGCGGGCCCGTCCTAAATTGGAGGCCACGGTGTAAATGCTTCTCTTGGAAGTGCCGGACCAACGGGTCCATCGCCAATATGTATAAGAGCGGCGACAGGGGACAGCCCTGTCGCGTACCTCGGGCCAGGCGGAACTGCGCAGTGACCGTCCCCTTTAGGCGTAGGCGAGCCACAGGGAGAGTGTATAATAACTCCACCGTGTTAACCAAACATTCAGGTATCCCCATGCGGCGCATCACCGACATAAGGAAAGGCCATTCTAAAGAGTCAAATGCCTTCTCGGCGTCTAGCAGTATCGCCGCCGCCGGGACGTTGGGATCGACACGATGCAAGATGGAGAAAAGTGTGCGAAGGTTAAGAGAAGTGGAGCGATGCGGGACAAAGCCTGATTGGGCAGGGGAGATTATGGATTCCATTAAAAGCGAAAGTCGAATGGCGAGCACTTTCGCCAGAATTTTGTAGTCTAGGTTCAGTAAAGATAGTGGGCGATAGGAAGCGCAGAGAGTGGCATCTTTACCCGGTTTGGGGAGGAGCACAATGACTGCCTCTCTGAGTGTAGGGGGAAGACAACCCGTTTCTAATGCTTCAGCATACATTTCCACAAGGCGGGGAACCAATAAATCCTTATAGGCTTTATAAAAGTCGGCCAAGAATCCGTCTAGTCCCGGGGCCGAGGACCCCGTCATGGAGTCTATGGCCTCCACCACGTTGTCTGATGTAATGGGATCCGCCAAAAAGTCAATCATCCACTTGTCCAAATATACCCATGCGATCTCGTGGAGGTAAGCACCACGGTCAGCCGCATCGTCAGTTAATGTAGATGTATACAGTGTAGTGTAGTAGGATAAATGTGTCACATATCTTGGGGGTAGTGTGTAGTGTGTCCCCCGCCGGGCTCACGAGTGTCGTGATGTAGGAAGAGGCACGTGGTGGGCGAAGTAGTTGTGCTAGTACCTTGCCGGGTCGGTCCCCCTCCCCATATTGCCTAGCAGCGTGCGCTCTAGTTAGGAATCTGAGCTCCCTATCCGCTTCCTCCCTAAACTCCATCAGCAATTGTAGGCGCCTACGGTCCCCCACTGGTGTGCGTAGACGGAGTTGTTCTGCCTCCAGTGTCTTTATGTCACACTCAAGCCGTGAAAGGGTCGCGCATATAGTACGCAGCACCGCAGTGTGCGTAGCAATGCAAACTCCCTGATGGTTGCCTTAAAGCCCTCCCATAGGACAGCCCAGGTGTCGACGGTGCCTGTGTTGATTTCAAAGTATTCCTCAATGGCATCCCTGATAGTCTCAGTGAAAATTGGGTCCAACAAAGCCTTCCCGGGAAAGCGCCATTGCATCTCGTAACCCCCCGCCCGAGGGACCCGCAATCTAAGCACTATAGGTGAGTGGTCTGATAGTGTACGGGGAAGTGTAAGGAGTTTGTCCACCCACCCAACCACTTCCGGGGAGATAAGCCAATAGTCAAGTCTCGTCCACGTGTCATGGAACCCAGAGTAGTGAGTATAAGCAGGGGTGGAGGCGTGCAATTGTGCTTCAATGTCTACGAGAGAAAAGTGTGTACATATGTCTCGCAAAACAGGGCGTGAGTGAGGCCTGGTGTCAGAGGGGGGCTGCAGTACTATCTCTCAAAAAATTAAATAGAAGGTTAAAATCCCCACCAAGCAACAGCAAATCCGGGTCCTATTGCAATAGGCGTAGCTGAAAGTCATTGAAAAAGGCAGGGGTGTCAGTGTTAGGACCATAAATACCGGCAAGCGTGATCTTGTGGCCCAGTAGGGTCCCTGAGATTATAACATATCTGCCTTCCCCGTCAAGGACGGAGTGAGTGAGCACAAAAGGTACCCGCTTGTGTATACAGATAGCCACTCCCCTGGAATACCTAGTGTAGTGTGAAAAAAAACGATGAGTACCCCAACTCCTGGCCACTTGTGAAGCAGACTCAGAGGTCAAATGAGTCTCTTGCAGGAAGACTATATCGATCCTATGCCTGGCAATATAATTAAACACTTGTTTGCATTTCCTGGCGTCATTCAATCCCCTCACATTCCAGGACATCAATGATAGTTCCGAGGGGCCCACTTGCAGTCCTAACCTAGCCATGAGTGACAAGTGAGTGTAGGTGACCTATGACATAAGCAGCTCAATACAACAGTCGGAATTATGAAGACTTCGTGACACTTCCAAAAAATACATAACCAAACAATCCCCATGGCCCACCCCCCACCCAACCTCTTAGTAACCCCAAAGAGGAACACCCAACCCAACGTGGCGACAGGATAGCATCTCACAAACAGAACAAATGGAATGGAACCCCATCCCACCACGTCGAAATCAACAAATTCCCCAAGTAGAAGGGCAGTCGCCATAGGGGGTGGTAACGCCCCGTCCTACGGGCAAGACCATGGTCGTAGATTCCAGTGATCAATCCAATGAGGCCTGAATCAGAGTGACAAATATCCAAGCTGCGGAGGCAGATGCGTGTGCTAGCGTGCAAGTGTCAGCCGTGGCCTGAGGTGGAGAATAGATCGACGCTGTTCTGAGAGTCACCCTGCAACGGCGACTGAGCCCTGGATTCGCCCGCATTCTGGCCACCTTTGGTTTTGTACGAATGACAGAACTCCTGCACCTCCGTCGGATTATCAAATATGCAGGCCTTGCCAACCACCTCCACCCTGAGGCGCGCAGGGTAAAGCATGCCATACTTAAGTCCTAGATTACGCAGAGTAGCTTTAACCCCAGTGTACGTTCGCCGTGCTTCTTGCACCAGGGTGGTGAAGTCCGGGTAGAATGAAAGTGAGTTGCCCTGCCATCTTATCTCTCCCTTCTCTCGAGCTGCACGGAGGGCTGCGTCACGGTCCCTGAAGTTCATGATCCTTGCGATGTCGGAGAGGAGACGCGAGATTCAGCCACATTCAGTCTGCGGTCATGTACCTGAACCTTAGAGCCCAAATTGGGCAGCTTTTGCTCCAAAGCGTCAAATCTACCATCGAGAGACTTGAACCCAGCCCTCATCTCAGCCATCATGGTAGCGACCAATGCAGCGGCGTTGTCCTGAGGAGGAGGAGGCATGGCGTCAGACGAGGAGCCGTTTGCGGCGTCTGCAGTGAGTGTGGAGGTCTTGTCAAAACTAAGTTTCCGCTGATTGGGGTCTCTTTTCCCCATTGTGGTCAAAGTCTTGTCTGGTGTGGGCAGCCAAAACAATGGTTCCAGGAGCAGGACGACTGTCAGTGTCGCGGGCGAGCAGGCCAACAGGAATGCGCAAAATGGCGCAATCAGGTCACCTCCTAGGATATGGCAATTAGGTACAGCTGAGTCTGGTGGCACCGAGTGCAACTCACATGCAAGGAGTGAGTTGTCTGTTGCTGCGTGACTGCCAGCTATCAATGTGCCTCTTCTGGGTGCCAGGATAAGTCTAGTGGCGGCAGCGTGATCCACAGTCAAAATGGCCGGCCAGGGCTGCAGGTACTGGGCCTCGCTATCAGCCGTCCCCTCGCTCCGGTGGGAATCAGGGGGGACACCAAGGGAAGGCGGAGCCGCCCGGCCGTACAGCAGCGCCAGCCCTCGGGGCGCCCACCGAAACCCACCCGCCCCTCCGCGGCACCCGGGACGGAACGCACCCCGTGCCCAGCCCGGGGCAGCCGTCACCCAAGGCCCTGGCTCTGCCTCGCTGCTCAGGCCCGAAGGCCGCCGCGAGTCACGGAGTCCCAGAGACGGCGCAACAACCCCCCGGACCGGGCCCCAGAGGACAGCCCCAAGCCCCCAGCGCCACAAGAAGCCGCGAGCAGACCAGCGGCGTGCCCCAAGCGTAGCACTTACCAGCAGGCCAGGCACAGTGAGAGCGGACACCGATGGGGTGGCAGCCTCGCTCCTCCGCCTGAAACACCCTTCCGGTGCCCCCACAGACCCAAAACCGGTGTCGGATGGCGGCGGGTCGCCGCAGTTGCAGGATGGAGCTGAGCTACGGGGCTAAATCCGCCTCAGAGCCTCAGGATGGTGAAGGTTGGTCGCCCGGACGGCGGAGCTTCACTCGAAGGCAGCCATCTTGGTCGCCTCCGTGACCACGCCCCGTGTTATTGCATTGTTGGCATCAGATTCTCCTAGTGCCTGGCCTGTGTTATTGCATTGTTTGTGTGAGATTCTTCTAGTGCCTGGCCTGTGTTATTGCATTGTTTGCGTCAGATTCTCCTCATGCCTGGCCTGTGTTATTGCATTGTTTGCATCAGATTCTCCTAGTGCCTGGCCTGTGTTATTGCATTGTTTGTGTGAGATTCTTCTTGTGCCTGGCCTGTGTTATTGCATTGTTTGCATCAGATTCTCCTCGTGCCTGGCCTGCGTTATTGCATTGTTTACATCAGATTCTCCTAGTGTCTGGCCCGTGTTATTGCATTGTTTGCATCAGATTCTCCCATTGCCTGGCCTGTGTGATTGCATTGCTTACATCAGATGTAGGAGAGTAGGGTCTGCTATCCTATGGTCACCCCAAATTTTTGCTTTTTGCTTCACTGGTTTTCGACTACTGAGGCTGTGGGCCTGCTGATCAGACCCCCAGCCTGCTGTTCTCTCACTAAATTACTGACACATGTGCTATAGGCACATACCAATTGGAAATGGACTCCTTGTCAGCCCCTGTATAAAGCACTATAGGTGCCCAGGGCATAGGGGCCACCAAGGCCTACCAGGGGCTGCAGCATATCTTTTGCCACCCCTGGCTGGTTCTTAAATTGACACAACTGGCTGATCACTCAGCTGGGGTAAGGTGGTGTAATCACCCCTTGCTTAGATATAGTATACCTATATCTAAACCTATATCTGGACACATGTAAACCTGTGAGCCACTCCTATGGAAGGCCTCATCAATCCTGGAGGCAGAGTGCGTGGTTTTATGTGAGATGGAGCTCTAGCATGAGCTGAGCCTGTCTGCAGCTGTCGGGAACAACTCCCTAAGCTGTTTCAGGATAATGCCATACCATATACTCTTAAGTGCCTTATAATCCTCGCGGTTAAATAGCAACTTTGGTTTGGCTTTATCAAAACATGTCGTGTAAGGTGTCATACGATTTGGAATACTATCCCCTCGCCAGTTCTGGCGACGGGGATAGCATTCCACCCCTCTAGAGGGGTAAGACATGTTGCTTCACTTAAATGCTGTTAATTTCTCCAAAGACCTTAGATCCACAAAATGGATGCCTCTGCCACAGACAAATGTCTGGACCCCTGCAGCTGACCGAAACTCGGCCAAATGGGTCCTGGACAAAGGGTTTCCTGTCACAGGAGGGTGTCACCGCCCTCCAGACAGGAGATAGTGGATTGTAGCAGGGAGGTTTGAAAGAAACAAGACACTGCTTGGGGCGCACAAGGCTGCCCCTTGCATAATCCGGCCAAACCGGTTCTGGGGCACTCCAGCCCTCGTGCCAGGGCGGCCTGGATCAAAGGAAGGGGGTGTATCCACCCACTGCTTGGGTCCCTCCCATAGGGGGGGACCTAGCAGGTAATCACGCCCCCCCAGATTCGAATAAGAGTGGGAGCAGTGCCAATGCACATCAGATTTCCTGGAAGAAACATTTGAAACAAAACTCTGGACCCTTCGCCCTCCATCTCAACGTGGAAGCCCGAAGAATCTCCCTTGTGGTCAAGGAGTGACCACCCTGCAGCAGCAGGCACCATCCAGCCCTCGACGTCTACTTAGTTGCAGTTCCCGCCGGAACTCGAGCGACTGAGATCAACGAGATCAAGCCTGCCTGCCTTCCAACAGCCCGATCCACAGTCCCTGCAAAGCTGAGACCCGTGGAGGCGACCGGAAGCGTGGGGCACGCCATCTTGAATTGACCACGAGACGCTGACCGTGCAGCCCACGAGTGACCCTCGAAGCTGTACACCGGGGTTTGAGAAGCCCCCACCCTGAGCTACTCCTGAGCCGAAGTTCAGCCCTCCACACTCGACGAGTGCTGCGTGGGGCCCTTCTGCTCCATTTGGCTCAACGCGTTGGCCCGGTCACTTGCCAGCCGGCTAGTGGTCCCTGTGCCGACGAAACCACGAAGAAGACTTGTGAATCTGGTTGCTCCAAATCCACACCAGCTCCCCTGAAAAGGAGCCCCGACTCTGACCTTCCTGGTCCGAGTGAGAAGCAATATACCGATCCCACGTAGATTGCTCTTGCCAACTGTTGTTTGCTCCAAACTTGAAGCCGACAGCGCCGACGGTGAGAGCCTGCGTGGGACAGATCGTGACCTGCTCCTGGACGTCGCAGATGCCCCAGAGCCCACGTGACAGCGGAGAGAAGCTCCTCGACGACCACCTGATTGCGCCCGACATTGCCTGGTTCCGTCCTGGTTCCACCCTGGTCACTGCTGAGTGACCCAGACTCTGTCCCCTCTGCTTTCAGGTACCCTTCGACTTGAGTCCACCCTTGGACTCCACCGGACACTTCATCTTTAACCCGCCTGCAGCCCTTTCAGCTTCAAGCACCAAGAGCCTGCGTGTCAGAACCCGACGCCACTTCGACCCTGTGCACCCACTTCCTGTGGGTGAGGTAACTTTGCTCCACCGGTGTTCCCACACTGGTGCACACCTCTAGGGTCTGTGTGTTAAGTTTTGTTCCTCTAGGTTCAGCGGAAGTGTCCTTAAACTTTAACTTTACAACTTTTACGCACCGTTGGTTAACATTGGTGCATGCGTGCGCTTTCCGCACATCTCCCGAATCCCGAGGGCCATTCCCGACTTCAGCATTGCTTGTCCTGACTGCTCCCAGCGATTCCCTAGGCCCTAGGCCTAACCACTGCTCGAGTGGCATCTCTTATACCACTTGTTTAGTATATGGTTTGAGTGGCCCCCTGCCCTCATCCATAATTGTGCAACTTTGTATGTTTAAACAGTGCTTTTGATTTAACGCTTGTGCCCCTTTATTCATAAAGAATACTGGGGATTGTTTTTAGTAATAAATACATATATTTTTATAATATATACTTGTGTGGTGTCCTTTCATTTGATATTACAGGATTGTATGTGGTAAAACAGCTCGCTTAACACAACCTCTTAAGTTAAGCCTTTAGGCTGCTTAGTCCATGCTACCCCTAGGATAGCTTGTCTAATAAGGTTGACTTACAACCAGACACCATAAGGGATTGTTTGGTCTGATAATAGGTGCTTCCAGAATTGGAAACATCACCTATCAGGCCAACTTCTCACATTGGTGAGCAGCGGTGCGGATTTGAGCTTGCTGTTGTTTTACCATTGCAATCTTTGTATCAAATTGAAAGATCACATCAAGTACCTCTAGGTACATATAAATCAAAAGCTTAGCATATTAAGTTCTACTGAACTTAGTAGTTGTAGATTAAAGGGATTAGCACACCCTGACTACAACTCACTAGCAAGGTACAGTAGGAAAACACTTAGTGTAGGTAAGTGCACCACTTACACCTCACTAGTAGTCATGTCTGACACAGGAAAAGCCTCAGGGTCTACTCCTGTGACAGTTGACCTTACCCAGGCAACTTTCAGCTATGACAAACTAACCCGAAAGGACTTGGTTGCCTTGTGCAAATCAAGAGGGTTAAAAAGGGGCAGAAGCCCCACCTGCCAAATCCTGGTAGCCATCCTAGAGCAGGATGACTTAGAAAGGGCAAAGGAAGCTTCCCTAGAAACAGGAAATGGAGGGAACCCCCCTGTAACTGACCCCCCTCAGGAGGAAGATGAGGAAGAAGAAGAGGAGGAGGAGGACTCAGAAGTTGAGGACTTAGAAGATCAGGATCAGAGGGGTAGCCAGGTCCCAGTTGCCAGGCTTAGCCAGGCCAACTTGGACCTACTGGGGAATGGAGAGGGCCAGCACCTCCCCAGAACCCACCATGGTATTCTCCCAGGCAACAGAAGAGTGAGATCTCCCTCAGGGGACTCTCATATTTCTAGTGCCTCCAGAGAATCAGAGAGAGGCATGACTGCTTCTCAGAAAGCTGAGCATAGGGCTAGAATGAGGGCTGTCAAACTCCAAATAGAGAGAGAGGAGGTAGCCCTGAGTCAAGCTAGACTTACCTTAGCTCAAGCTAAACTTGCCTTGGCAAGAGAGCAGAAATTAAGTGGCTTAGATGCCACTGGTGGCAGCAATTTTCCAAGAGAAAAAGACAGGGGCTATGACAATAGAAACCTGACAAAAATTGTGGCCCCCTTCAAAGAAGGGGATGACATCCACAAATGGATGACTGCTCTTGAGAGAGCCTGCATGGTACAGCAGGTTCCTGAGGATCAGTGGGCTGCAATTTTATGGTACTCCTTTTCTGAGAAAGGGAGGGACAGGCTCCTCACAGTTAGACCTGAGGATGCCAAAAACTACTCTGTTTTGAAGAGTGCTCTTATTGAAGGGTTTGGCCTAACCACTGAGCAATACAGGTTGTTGTTCAGAGACACCCAAAAAGCACAGACTCAAGACTGGACTGATTTCGTTGAGTGTGCCACTAAGGCTTTGGAGGGTTGGTTGCAGGGAAGTAAAGTTTCAGACTATACAGGATTGTACAATCTTATGATGAGAGAACAGATCCTTAATAACTGTACAAACCAGCTGTTGCATCAATACCTTATTGACTCTGATCTGACCTCTCCCCAAGAATTGGGAAAGAAGGCAGACAAATGGGTCAGAACAAGGATTAAGCAGAAACCCCAGAACCAAGGTGGTGACCAGAAGAAAACAGACCAGAAGGGTGGTAATCAGAAAGATAAAGAAAAAGACCAGAAGTCTTCAGGCCCCCAAACTAATAGTAAGGAGGGTGGTTCCCAAAATGGAAACAAGAAGAAGAAGAACAAAGGTCCAAAGACACCGTGGTGTAATACCTGCAAATCAGTTTCACACTGGGGCAGTGAGTGCACCAAGGCAAATCCAGTCCCCACCACTCCAGCTCCTAAAGCAACTGCAACCCCAAGTACAGTAAGCAGTGGTGGAACACAGTCCAAGGGTGTAGCTGGGTTGACCCTGGGTATTGAAGTAGGATCTGGCCTAGTCAGAATCCCTACACAGGCAGTTCTCCTGTATCATGTGGACATTGAGTTGCCCACTGCAGTAAGCCCCAGTAACCTGGGCAAATACAGGCAGACTCCCTTAATTAATGAGAAACTGGCTCAAGCCTACAGGGACACATGTGCCAGTGTTACAATGGTGACACCTGACTTTGTGGACCCTGGACAGATTGTACTAGGTGAGAGCTACCTAGTAACCAATGCAAGCAACTCCACTACTTCCCATAGTGTGGCAGTTGTGAACTTCTCCTGGGGAGGGGTTGATGGCCTAAAGAAAGTTGTGGTGAGTGCAGACCTACCAGTAGACTGTCTGTTAGGCAATGATCTTGAAAGCTCAGCATGGTCAGAAGTGGAGTACAGGACTCATGCAGAAATGCTAGGGATTTCAGAGCATGTCCTTGCCATGACAAGGGCTCAGGCTAAGAAGTGCCTTCCTGAACCAGTGGTGGATCTTGGAACAATAGACCAACCACAACCCAAGAGAAGGAGCAAGAGAGGAAAGGCTGAGCCTTCCACCTTGCCCCAGGTTGAGGATCAAGTTTCAGAGGAAACTGATTCTGCAGTCCAAGAGGAGACTGTCTCTGAGGAGCTTGAACCTGACCAGGTTGAGTTTCTGGGGACAGGGGGACCCTCAAGGGCAGACCTGAGGCAGGCTCAATTAGATTGCCCTTCCCTTGAACCCCTCAGACAGCAGGCTGCTGCTGAGGCTGCTGGGGATGCCCAAGGTACCCATACTGTGTATTGGGATGATGGACTCCTTTACTCAGAGGCTAGAGACCCCAAGCCTGGCATGACCAGGAGGTTGGTTATACCTCTGCAGTTTAGGGGGTTCCTCCTTACCTTGGCCCATGATATTCCCCTTGCAGGACACTTAGGCCAGAACAAGACGTGGGACAGGCTTGTTTCACACTTTCACTGGCCTCACATGTCAGAAAATGTCAAGGAGTTTTGTCGCTCCTGTGTCACTTGCCAAGCCAGTGGTAAGTCAGGTGGCACAACAAAGGCCCCCCTAATACCACTACCTGTGGTGGGGGTTCCCTTTGAAAGAGTTGGAATTGATATTGTGGGTCCAATGGACCCCCAAACAGCATCTGGGAACAGATTTATACTGGTGGTAGTGGATTATGCCACCAGGTATCCAGAGGCTATTCCCCTAAGGACCACCACAGCACCTGTGGTGGCAAAAGCCCTCATTGCAGTTTTCTCAAGAGTGGGCTTTCCAAAGGAGGTACTATCAGATAGAGGCACAAATTTTATGTCTAGCTATCTGAAAGCAATGTGGAAGGAATGTGGAGTAAACTATAAGTTTACCACCCCATATCATCCACAATGCAATGGGCTTGTGGAGAGATTTAACAAGACCCTTAAAGGCATGATAAAAGGATTACCAGAGAAGCTCAGGCGGAAATGGGACATTCTTTTACCCTGCCTGCTCTTTGCTTACAGAGAGGTCCCACAGAAGGGGGTTGGCTACAGCCCTTTTGAACTTTTGTTTGGCCACCCTGTGAGAGGTCCATTGTGTTTGGTGAAAGAAGGATGGGAGTTACCTCTCAAACAACCCAAACTAGACATAGTGGACTATGTACTTGGTCTCCGCTCCAGGATGGCTGAGTACATGGAAAGAGCATCCAAAAACCTGGAGGCCAGCCAAGAATTACAGAAAGCTTGGCATGACCAAAAGGCTGTGCTGGTAGAGTTCCAACCAGGACAGAAGGTGTGGGTACTGGGGCCAGTGGCTCCAGCAGCACTCCAAGACAAATGGAGTGGACCCTATCCTATTATTGAGAAGAAGGGAGAAGTCACCTACTTGGTGGACTTTGGAACACCCAGGAGCCCTCACAGGGTAATCCATGTGAATCGCTTGAAAGCATTTGTGGACAGGGAGGACATGAGCTTGCTCATGGCCACAGATGGGGATCAGGAGGAAGAGAGTGACCCTCTCCCACACCTGCTTTCTCAGAACCCTGATGATGGTTCAGTTGATGGAGTAGCCTTGGCAGGCAGCCTCACTGACCAGCAACAGATGGACTGCAGACAAGTTTTGCAGGCCCACAGGCATTTGTTTTCACTCACACCCAGCCAGACTGACTGGTGTACCCATGTAGTGGACACTGGTGACAGTCTGCCTGTGAAGAATAAGATCTACAGGCAACCTGACCATGTCAGGGATTGCATCAAGGCTGAGGTGCAAAAGATGTTGGAGCTTGGAGTGATTGAGCCATCAGAGAGCCCATGGGCCAGCCCAGTAGTCCTGGTGCCAAAACCTCATACCCAAGATGGAAAGAGAGAAATGAGGTTTTGCGTGGATTACAGGGGTCTCAATGCTGTCACTAGGACAGATGCTCACCCTATTCCAAGAGCAGATGAGCTCATTGACAGATTGGCTTCTGCCAAGTTTCTGAGCACATTCGATCTGACAGCTGGCTACTGGCAAATCAGACTAGCTGAGGAGTCAAAAGCCAAAACAGCATTCTCTACCCCTAGTGGTCATTATCAGTTTGTGGTAATGCCCTTTGGTTTGAAGAATGCACCTGCCACTTTCCAAAGGTTGGTGAACCAAGTCCTTACTGGGTTGGATGACTTTTGCGCAGCATATCTAGATGATATTGCTGTCTTTAGCTCCACCTGGGAGGATCACCTGATCCACCTGAAGAGAGTTTTGGAGGCCCTGCAGAAAGCAGGCCTAACTATCAAGGCCACTAAGTGCCAGATAGGGCAGAGTAAGGTTGTATACCTGGGCCACCTAGTAGGTGGAGGCCAGGTTCAGCCACTGGAGAGCAAAATACAGGCCATACAGGACTGGGATCCTCCAGTTACCCAGACACAAGTCAGAGCCTTCTTGGGCCTGACTGGGTATTACAGGAAGTTTGTGAAGAACTATGGGTCTGTAGTGACACCATTAAATGACTTGACATCCAAGAAGATGCCAAAAAAGGTTCAGTGGACAGTTAGCTGTCAGAAGGCATTTGATGACCTGAAGAAGGCCATGTGCTCTGCACCTATCCTGAAGAGTCCTGACAACTCCAAACAGTTCATTGTACAGACAGATGCTTCTGAGTTGGGGGTGGGAGCTGTGCTCTCACAACTTAATCAAGATGGTCAAGACCAGCCTATTGCTTTCATTAGCAGAAGGCTAACCCCAAGAGAGAAACGTTGGTCAGCCATTGAGAGGGAGGCCTTTGCTGTGGTTTGGGCATTAAAGAAGTTGAGGTCCTACTTGTTTGGAACTCACTTCCTGGTGCAGACAGACCATAAGCCCCTCTTATGGCTTAATCAGATGAAGGGTGAAAATCCCAAACTGCTCAGGTGGTCCATTTCCCTACAGGGGATGGACTTTACAGTGGAGCACCGCCCAGGGACTGACCATGGTAATGCAGATGGTCTCTCCCGGTACTTCCACTTAGAACATGAAGACTTATCTGGTCAAGGTTAGTTTAATGTCCCTGCGTTTGGGGGGGGGTTGTGTAGGAGAGTAGGGTCTGCTATCCTATAGTCACCCCAAATTTTTGCTTTTTGCTTCACTGGTTTTCGACTACTGAGGCTGTGGGCCTGCTGATCAGACCCCCAGCCTGCTGTTCTCTCACTAAATTACTGACACATGTGCTATAGGCACATACCAATTGGAAATGGACTCCTTGTCAGCCCCTGTATAAAGCACTATAGGTGCCCAGGGCATAGGGGCCACCAAGGCCTACCAGGGGCTGCAGCATATCTTTTGCCACCCCTGGCTGGTTCTTAAATTGACACAACTGGCTGATCACTCAGCTGGGGTAAGGTGGTGTAATCACCCCTTGCTTAGATATAGTATACCTATATCTAAACCTATATCTGGACACATGTAAACCTGTGAGCCACTCCTATGGAAGGCCTCATCAATCCTGGAGGCAGAGTGCGTGGTTTTATGTGAGATGGAGCTCTAGCATGAGCTGAGCCTGTCTGCAGCTGTCGGGAACAACTCCCTAAGATGTTTCAGGATAATGCCATACCATATACTCTTAAGTGCCTTATAATCCTCGCGGTTAAATAGCAACTTTGGTTTGGCTTTATCAAAACATGTTGTGTAAGGTGTCATACGATTTGGAATACTATCCCCTCGCCAGTTCTGGCGACGGGGATAGCATTCCACCCCTCTAGAGGGGTAAGACATGTTGCTTCACTTAAATGCGGTTAATTTCTCCAAAGACCTTAGATCCACAAAATGGATGCCTCTGCCACAGACAAATGTCTGGACCCCTGCAGCTGACCGAAACTCGGCCAAATGGGTCCTGGACAAAGGGTTTCCTGTCACAGGAGGGTGTCACCGCCCTCCAGACAGGAGATAGTGGATTGTAGCAGGGAGGTTTGAAAGAAACCAGACACTGCTTGGGGCGCACAAGGCTGCCCCTTGCATAATCCGGCCAAACCGGTTCTGGGGCACTCCAGCCCTCGTGCCAGGGCGGCCTGGATCAAAGGAAGGGGGTGTATCCACCCACTTCCTGGGTCCCACCCATAGGCGGGGACCTAGCAGGTAATCACGCCCCCCAGATTCGAATAAGAGTGGGAGCAGTGCCAATGCACATCAGATTTCCTGGAAGAAACATTTGAAACGAAACTCTGGACCCTTCGCCCTCCATCTCAACGTGGAAGCCCGAAGAATCTCCCTTGTGGTCAAGGAGTGACCACCCTGCAGCAGCAGGCACCATCCAGCCCTCGACGTCTACTTAGTTGCAGTTCCCGCCAGAACTCGAGCGACTGAGATCGACGAGATCAAGCCTGCCTGCCTTCCAACAGCCCGATCCACAGTCCCTGCAAAGCTGAGACCCGTGGAGGCGACCGGAAGCGTGGGGCACGCCATCTTGAATTGACCACGAGATGCTGACCGTGCAGCCCACGAGTGACCCTCGAAGCTGTACACCGGGGTTTGAGAAGCCCCCACCCTGAGCTACTCCTGAGCCGAAGTTCAGCCCTCCACACTCGACGAGTGCTGCGTGGGGCCCTTCTGCTCCATTTGGCTCAACGCGTTGGCCCGGTCACTTGCCAGCCGGCTAGTGGTCCCTGTGCCGACGAAACCACAAAGAAGACTCGTGAATCTGGTTGCTCCAGATCCACACCAGCTCCCCTGAAAAGGAGCCCTGACTCTGACCTTCCTGGTCCGAGTGAGAAGCAATCTTCCGATCCCGCGTAGATTGCTCTTGCCAAGTGTTGTTTGCTCCAAACTTGAAGCCGACAGCGCCGACGGTGAGAGCCTGCGTGGGACAGATCGTGACCTGCTCCTGGACGTCGCAGATGCCCCAGAGCCCACGTGACAGCGGAGAGAAGCTCCTCGACGACCACCTGATTGCGCCCGACATTGCCTGGTTCCGTCCTGGTTCCACCCTGGTCACTGCTGAGTGACCCAGACTCTGTCCCCTCTGCTTTCAGGTACCCTTCGACTTGAGTCCACCCTTGGACTCCACCGGACACTTCATCTTTAACCCGCCTGCAGCCCTTTCAGCTTCAAGCACCAAGAGCCTGCGTGTCAGAACCCGACGCCACTTCGACCCTGTGCACCCACTTCCTGTGGGTGAGGTAACTTTGCTCCGCCGGTGTTCCCACACTGGTGCACACCTCTAGGGTCTGTGTGTTAAGTTTTGTTCCTCTAGGTTCAGCAGAAGTGTCCTTAAACTTTAACTTTACAACTTTTACGCACCATTGGTTAACATTGGTGCATGCGTGCGCTTTCTGCACATCTCCCGAATCCCGAGGGCCATTCCCGACTTCAGCATTGCTTGTCCTGACTGCTCCCAGCGATTCCCTAGGCCCTAGGCCTAACCACTGCTCGAGTGGCATCTCTTATACCACTTGTTTAGTATATGGTTTGAGTGGCCCCCTGCCCTCATCCATAATTGTGCAACTTTGTATGTTTAAACAGTGCTTTTGATTTAACGCTTGTGCCCCTTTATTCATAAAGAATACTGGGGATTGTTTTTAGTAATAAATACATATATTTTTATAATATATACTTGTGTGGTGTCCTTTCATTTGATATTACAGGATTGTATGTGGTAAAACAGCTCGCTTAACACGACCTCTTAAGTTAAGCCTTTAGGCTGCTTAGTCCATGCTACCCCTAGGATAGCTTGTCTAATAAGGTTGACTTACAACCAGACACCATAAGGGATTGTTTGGTCTGATAATAGGTGGTTCCAGAATTGGAAACATCACCTATGAGGCCAACTTCTCACATCAGATTTTCCTTGTTCCTGGCCTGTGTTATTGCATTGTTTGCATCACGTTTTTCTAGTACCTGGTCTGTTATTGGATTATGTGCGCTGCTTTTGGGATGTTATTATTCTAATAGTTGCAGCTTTTCTAACAAACATGGTACCTTTTATCCCAATCAAGTGCATCTGACTGCAAGGACACTGCACTCTCCCTGCAGTAGCAATCTACTTCCTATTTATGTAGCAACAGTCAGCCCAGCATGTCTGCCAGAGATGTCGTAGGGTCAGAAACAGTACATAGGTCAGCAGTGAGTAAGATTTTAAATGAAGAAGCTGCTGTGATAGACGGCAAAACATCCATGTCGAAACATCAGCAGTAGGACAATGGTACATGGAACGATAATAGTTATTTGCATTGTTTGCGTCAGATTCTCCAAACGCCTGGCCTGTGTTTTTGCATTGTTTACATCAGATTCTCCTCGTGCCTGGCCTGTGTTAATGCATTGTTTACATCAGATTCTCCTAGTGTCTGGCCCATGTTATTGCATTGTTTGCGTCAGATTCTCCCAACGCCTGGCCTGTGTTATTGCATTGTTTACATCACATTTTCCTTGTGCCTGGCCTGTGTTATTGCATTGTTTACATCAGATTTTCCTTGTGCCTGGCCAGTGTTATTGCATTGTTTACATCAGATTCTCCTAGTGTCTGGCCCGTGTTATTGCATTGTTTGCGTCAGATTCTCCCAACCCCTGGTCTGTGTTATTGCATTGTTTCCCTCAGATTCACCTCGTGCCTGGCCTGTGTTATAGCATTGTTTGCGTCAGATTCTCCTCGTGCCTGGCCTGAGTTATTAGCATTGTTTGTGTCAGATTCTCCCAACGCCTGGCCTGTGTTTTTGCATTGTTTACATCAGATTCTCCTCGTGCCTGGCCTGTGTTATTGCATTGTTTACATCAGATTCTCCTAGTTTCTGGCCCGTGTTATTGCATTGTTTGCGTCAGATTCTCCCAACGCCTGGCCAGTGTTATTGCATTGTTTACATCAGATTTTCCTTGTGCCTGGCCAGTGTTATTGCATTGTTTACATCAGATTCTCCTTGTGTCTGGCCCGTGTTATTGGATTGTTTGCGTCAGATTCTCCCAACGCCTGGCCTGTGTTACCGCAATTGTTTACATCAGATTTTCCTTGTACCTGGCTGGCCTGTGTTAATTGCATTGTTTACATCAGATTTTCCTTGTGCCTGGACTGTGTTATTGCATTGTTTACATCAGATTCTCCTCGAGCCTGGCCTGTGTTATTGCATTGTTTACATCAGATTTTCCCAGCGCCTGGCCTGTGTTATTGCATTGTTTGCATCAGATTTTACTTGTGCATGGCCTGTGTTAATTGCATTGTTTACATCAGATTTTCCTTGTGCCTGGATTGTGTTATTGCATTGTTTACATCAGATTCTCCTCGAGCCTGGCCTGTGTTATTGCATTGTTTACATCAGATTTTCCCAGCGCCTGGCCTGTGTTATTGCATTGTTTACATCAGATTTTGCCTACACCTGGCCTGCTATTGCATTGTTTACATCAGATTTTCCTTGTGGCTGGACTGTGTTATTGCAATGTTTGTGTCAGATTCACTGAGTGCCTGGCCAGTGTTATTGCATTTTTTACATCAGATTCTCCTTGTGTCTGGCCCGTGTTATTGGATTGTTTGCGTCAGATTCTCCCAACGCCTGGCCTGTGTTATTGCATTGTTTACATCAGATTTTCCTTGTACCTGGCCTGTGTTAATTGCATTGTTTACATCAGATTTTCCTTGTGCCTGGACTGTGTTATTGCATTGTTTACATCAGATACTTTTCGAGCCTGGCCTGTGTTATTGCATTGTTTGCATCAGATTTTACTTGTGCCTGGACTGTGTTATTGCATTGTTTACCTCAGATTTTCCCAGCGCCTGGCCTGTGTTATTGCATTGTTTGCATCAGATTTTCCTTGTGCATGGCCGGTGTTATTGCATTGTTTACATCAGATTTTGCCTACACCTGGCCTGTTATTGCATTGTTTGCATCAGATTTTCCTTGTGCATGGCCTGTGTTATTGCATTGTTTACATCAGATTTTGCCTACACCTGGCCTGTTATTGCATTGTTTACATCAGATTTTCCTTGTGCATGGCGTGTGTTATTGCATTGTTTACATCAGATTTTGCCTACACCTGGCCTGTTATTGCATTGTTTACATCAGATTTTCCTTGTGCCTGGACTGTGTTATTGCATTGTTTACATCAGATTCTTCTCGAGCCTGGCCTGTGTTATTGCATTGTTTACATCAGATTTTCCCAGCGCCTGGCCTGTGTTATTGCATTGTTTGCATCAGATTTTCCTTGTGCATGGCCTGTGTTATTGCATTGTTTACACCAGATTTTGCCTACCCCTGGCCTGTTATTGCATTGTTTACATCAGATTTATTTTCCTTTTGCCTGGCCTGTGTTATTAGCATTGTTTGTGTCAGATTCACCTAGTGCCTGGCCTGTGTTATTGCATTGTTTACATCAGATTTTACTTTTGCATGGCCTGTGTTATTGCAGTGTTTGCGTCAGATTCACCTAGTGCCTGGCCAGTGTTATTGCATTGTTTACATCAGATTTTACTTTTGCATGGCCTGTGTTATTGCAGTGTTTGCGTCAGATTCACCTAGTGCCTGGCCAGTGTTATTGCATTGTTTGCATCAGATTCTCCTCGTGCCTGGCCTGTGTTATTGCACTGTTTGCACCAATGGACTTGTATTTCAAAACGCTTTTGCTTGGTATGAATTGTAGATGTGAGACCATGTTTATGATGTTCTTTTGTAGCTCCATACCATACTTTTGAAGTTATTCTCCGAGTGCCTTTTAAGGTGTGGACATACTTGTTCTCACATGTCTCATGTTGGTATGTTTTCAAGCAGCGATGTTGCTGTCCGAAATTCATTTTTTTTTCAAGTGACTACTTATGAGAGATTTAATTTAGTCTGGGAGTGTAAAGGGAGCCCCCTGGCTGTGCTTGCTCCTTGCCCCCTGGCTGTACTTGCTCCCCTGCCCCCTGGTTCCCCTGCCCCCTGGCTGTACTTGCTCCCCTGCCCCCTGATTCCCCTGCCCCCTGGCTGTGCTTGCTTCTCTGCCCCCTGGCTCCCCTACCCCCTGGCTGTGCTTGCTTCCCTGCCCCCAGGCTGTGCTTGCTTCCCTGCCCCCTGGCTGTGCTTGCTCCCCTGCCCCCTCGCTGTGCTTGGTTCCCGGCCCCCTCGCTGTGCTTTCTTCCCTGCCCCCTCGCTGTGCTTGCTTCCCTGCCCCCTCGCTGTGCTTGCTTCCCTGCCCCCTCGCTGTGCTTGCTCTCCTGGGTGTGTGTGTGGCTCTGGGTGTGTGTGTGGCTCTGGGTGTGTTTGTGGCTCTGGGTGTTTGTGTGGCTCTGGGTGTGTGTGTGGCTCTGGGTGTGTGTCTGTTGGCTCTGGGTGTGTGTGTGTTGGCTCTGGGTGTGTGTGTGTTGGCTCTGGGTGTGTATGTGTGGGCTCTGGGTGTGTGTGTGTGGGCTCTTCTGGGTGTGTGTGTGTTGGCTCTGGGTGTGTATGTGTGGGCTCTGGGTGTGTGTGTGTGGGCTCTGTGTGTGTGTGTGTTGGCTCTGGGTGTGTGTGTGTGGCCTGTGTGTGTGTGTGTGGGCTCTGTGTGTGTGTGTGTGGGCTCTCTGTGTGTGTGGGCTCTGTGTGTGTATGGGCTCTCTGTGTGTGTGTGTGGGGGGGGCTCTGTGTGTGTGTGTGTATGGGCTCTGGGTGTGTGTGTGTGGGCTCTGTGTGTGTGTGTTGGCTCTGGGTGTGTGTGTGTGGGCTGTGTGTGTGTGTGGGCTCTGTGTGTGTGTGTGTGTGGGGGGGCTCTCTGTGTGTGTGGGCTCTGTGTGTGTGTGGGCTCTCTGTGTGTGTGTGTGGGCTCTGGGTGTGTGTGTGGGCTCTGGGTGTGTGTGTGGGCTCTGGGTGTGTGTGGGGGCTCTGTGTGTGGGGGCTGTGTGTGGGTGTGTGTGGGCTCTGGGTGTGTGTGTGGGCTCTGGGTGTGTGTGCAGGGGGGCTCTGTGTGTGTAGGGGGGGCTCTGTGTGTGTGGGGGGGCTCTGTGTGTGTGGGGGGCTCTGTGTGTGGGGGGGCTCTGTGTGTGTGTGGGGGGGGCTCTGTGTGTGTGTGGGGGGGGCTGTGTGTGTGGGGGGGCTCTGTGTGTGTGAGGGGCTCTGTGTGTGTAGGGGGAGGGCTCTGTGTGTGGGGCTGCAGCTCTGTATGTGTGTGTGGGTGGCTCTGTATGTGTGTGTGTGTGGCTCTGTGTGGGTGTAATGCAATAGGTCATGCATTTGCGAGCAATTAAGCTATTGGCATTGTAAATGACAATGCCATTTATTTAACAATTAAGCTATTGGCAATGTAAATGACAATGCCATTTATTTATGATTACAAAAAAAATTAAAAATAAATGTCATGAGCAATGCCAATAGCTCTACCTTTAATAATGCCGAGACCATTGCATTGTAAATGCTTGTTTAATCAGTGATGTGAGCGCTACTATAACTACTGCACAAACGAGCAATACAAATTATGGTAGGAAACTGTCTCACCAGTATTTGGAAGAGTTTGTGGATGAATGTGAAGAAGCACTGGACAGTTGGAAAAAGCTTAACCCAAGACAGGATTTGGGTGGACTGCTCAGTATGGTTATCAAAGAGCAGATGCTCAGTATTTGTTGTCCAGGGTTACGCCAGCACCTGTTGGGGTGTGACTCCTTTTGTCCTTGGGACCTTGCAGAGGAAGCAGAGTGCTGGGAAAGTGCTAGAGGTTCTGAGGAGTCATTAGTGAGTGATACCAACAGTAGTGGTTCAGGTATCTTCCAGCCCAGCGTGGTGGAAGAGGCTCTGTGTAGCCCAGCTAGGTCCCAGTATAGTGAGAGGAGTGTAGAGGCTTACTACCTTTCTCAGTGGAGCGGGAGTCAATGGGTGGCTGAGAGTCCCCAGATGCCCGAAGCCCTATCTCAGAACCTGGGTGGTTTCTTGAGGGAACACCAGGTTGGGGACCTAGGCTGTCCTGTTAGTACACTTGAGGAAGATCTCCTAGTGTCTAGGGAACCTGGAGCGTGTAACTAGAGCTCCAAGGGTTCCAGTGTCCGGCAGTGCCACTCTAGTTGGGAGGGCACAGGAGTCCGAAATGAGGTGTGAATGGGGGATGTGTTCCCCAGTGGAAGAACCAAAGGACCAGGGACTAGCCAGTTGGGCTAGATCTTCTTGGGGGGAACCGGGTGGCGCCACTTCTGTTCTGGGGGATCTGCACGCACTGTCAGAGGGACAGGGGACGGGAGATCTGCGCCAGACAGACAGTCACACGACACATGAGTCATGTATCAGCCTCAGGGGGATGGTGTGTGAATCCCCAGAAGTCCTGGAGTGCCAGGCAATTATTCCACCAAAGGTTCTAGACCAGAGGTAGAAGGCCAGGTTCAGGATCCGCCTGACCTGAAGGGTAGGACGTCTGTAACCATCGTCCTGACCAGTTCATCTTCCAGCGGTACCACTCCAGTTTGGAGGGTGTGGAACTCTGGAAGGGGGTGCCGAGGGTGGGAGAGCCCGCCTCGGACCCCGGTGTGACCTGAGGGGTTAAACCCTAGGTTGGGAGAATGGCGTTCTAGGGGTACCCCTCGCAGGAGGAGGAGGAACCCTAGACGGAGAGGTAGGGGAAGGAGAGCCTCCCCTGAGACTCCTGGTCCGCCTGAGGGTGTAGACCCTAGGCTGGAGAACCAGTGGCAGTCAAGCCCTGTCTTACAGACAGGAAGAGTGGAGCATAGCTACAATGTGCCAGGGGGTACTACCCCCCACTCTGGGAATAGGCAAGGACCAGTGGCACCTGGGAGGCCCAGGGCTTGGTCTTGGCCGCGGACAGCTTGGGAGTACCAGTGGGGTAGCCAAGTTGTTCCAGGCAGTGTTTCTAGAAGGAACCCCATGGGTTCACCGTGGCGTAGAACAGGAGGGTGTCCCTGCAGTTGCGGGCCCGCGTCCGTGTTCTATCGCCCCAAGCAGGGAAGCCCATCACGGTGGTGATTGGTCTATCCTGCATTTTGGCTGGAAGGGGGTTGTGTTGGACTTGGCCCTTCTGGCAGGTTCACCCCTGAACTTTTTGCTTTTGGTATGTGACCTGGTGATAGTGATTTTTAGCTTCTGCGCACTTTTACTGTGTCCCAGTGGAAAGTGCGTGCACACTCTGCGTGCGTGTGGTGAGATTGGCCTGCCCTCCCATAGGAATGCATGGGGAATATCTGTGTCCCTGGTAGTGCCTGATGCGTGGGGTGTGCAGGCTCGAGTTTGGTATGTGCGGACTCGTGTGATTAAATGCTGCGCAATGATGTATGCGGCGTGATTGTGTCTAGTGTGGAAGTGCCACTTCTAGAAGTTGGCATGTTTGTTTCATTTGTCTGGCTTGTGATTGGCTGGAGCTGGGTGGTGAGCCAGGCTCCATGAGTCATGATGGGTCTGCCCCGGTGGTGAGTGTTGAGATTAGCATGAGTGATGGGAGGGAGGGGTAAACCTGGGAACTGAATAAGGCTGGGATTTCCCCACACAATGCTGGCTCCGCCCCCTGTGGTGCGTCTAATGTCCCTTGCCTGGCCAGTGAAAGGAAAGGATGGCTGAGGAAAACAAAGTGCTCCAAACCAGCTGCGACTGGTTTTTCCCCACCCTGCACCCTGAGACAAAGGGATTTACTGTATAAAAAGAGGCTGTGACCTCTTACAAGGGGTTCTCTTACTGGATCCTTTCTTGAGGGGGGCTGCTGCTGCTGGGCGCCAGGAGGACCGCCACTGGGGATTGCCTCCCTGACTAGGAGGCCCCTGTGAGCTGGCTCTGGGCCCAGCCTTGTCCCCCCACCTCCTAAAGGACTTTTTGGCTGTGACTTGCCCTGGACTTCTGGGCATCAAGCGCTTGGGAGCGCTTTATTTTGCCACTAGCACTTGGGAGCGCTGTAATTATCCCCCTAGCGCCTTGGGAGCGCTCTCTGTTCGTAGCCGGTGCCCATCCAGCATTTTCCTCGCTTAATTGCCAAGTTAAGCCCCTGGCAGGTGTCCACCCCGACAGGGACCTGGTGCCGTTTTGTGCCCCCCAAGCGAGTGCCCACCTCGCTTTATTATTGATTTTGAGGGGCCTACCCCTCGTTTTGACCCCCGAGATCACCACCGCCGGCCCGGGGATCCTCTGTGAGGCGCTGTCCCGCCTCCACACCCCAGGGCCGCGCTGCTATTGGCCACAGCCGCGACCCGGAAGTACTTGGTGCTGAAGCCGGAAGTCGACGGGAGCCCACCCCGTGCTCCGGTGCAAGGTGGTGAGGAGAAGCGTCCTGAGGGCCCAGGAGGAAGGGAGCTCAGCCTGCCTCCACCCGACGCAAGAAGAAGCCAGAAGCCGGTGTTTGGAGTCTACCACGGAGCTCTCATGAATGAGGGAGAGCCCCGTGGTGACCAGCGTAGGAGTCCCGGCAGCTGAGAGACACAGCGCAACATCGGAGCCTCCCCGCAGCAGAGCCCGGTGAGTGTTGACGGCCGGGAGAGCTCCGGGCATGTCCACAGAGCCTGAGAGGCTCCACTAGCTCCTCAGTAACTGAGAGTGGCCCCGGTTGGCAGAGGGCCGCTCCCTCAAAGTTGCCGCACCTTTGTTTGAGTCCACGAGAGGCTCCTGAGCATTTTGCCATCTCAAGTACCCCAGGGAGGGACTCCCAACGACGGAGCGCATTTCTTTCAGAGCCCCGAGAGGCTCAGGGGGCATTTCTCTATTTCGAGTCTCCAGAAGGGGGACTCCAACGAAGGCCCAGTATTGTTGAGAGCCCGGAGAGGCTCCAGGGGCATTTAACCCCTTGCGTGCTTGTGACGGAACCGTTCTGTCACAAGCCTCGGGTGTGCTGTGCTGGTGACGGAACGGTTTCGTCACGGCCCGCTCTCCGCGCCTGCGCAGCGCGAATTCCGCGCCTGCGCTGAAGGTTCTATTGGGCGGGCGGGGCCGTGACGGAACCTTTCTGTCACAAGCACAGCGCGCCCAAGGCTCGTGACGGAGCGGTTCCGTCATGAGCACGGGAGGGCTGCGCGCCCCCCTCCCCCTTAGCACTGCGGCGGAATAGCCACCGCTGTGAAAGAGTTAATTGATCAGAGCCCATGAGGCTCAAATGGGGCACAGTGTATTCCGAGCCCCCGAGGCTCCTAAGGGCCCAGTTGTTTGGTCGCAGAGCCCACGAGGCTCTCACGTGCTCTTGGGCCCCATTGCTTGTTCAGCGCCCCGAGGAGAGCCAGGAGGCACGCTGGTGCCAGGCTCAAGTTCTACAGCTGCACAGCACTTAGTGGGCAGCTCTCCGTTTAGGAACTCTTGCGCATTTCTTCTTTTGGCTGCCTGCGCAGTCTGCCCTGACATTGGGGACACAGAGCGTCCTAGCCCAGAGAGGCCAGTTGGCCTGGGGACAGCCACTGGTTGTGGCCTATGTGATTTCTGCGCATGTGTTTTTCCTGCACCTCTGAATGGATTTTAATGCGTCATGTGTAATGCTTTTATTTCTATAGCCCTAAATGTATGGTGATACTTAGGTGGTTGTTCTTCCTAGTACAGGTGTTGCTAGTGAGGTCCTGGTTCCCTGCGTGATTCTCCTAAGGTGGTTAGGGTTGCGTAGGTGGTACTTACCTGTTACCAGTGATTACTGGTTGTGTGCTCTATGTTCTATTTTGTGCTACAGTGATTTTATATTCTATGCCTAAGTGCTAATTCTAACAAGTATTCTAGTTCTAAAAGTGCCTATTCCTGACAGTGGTCCATGTGGCCCTGTCCTGTACATATATCCCCTGTAAATTCTGCTCGTGCCTGTTGGCACATTGTAAAGTGTATGTTTTTATGTAATGTGTTTGCTACAATATGAAGGCTATTTTTATACATAACCTTGTGTGGAGTTTCCTTTGTGGTGGGCCTTGGGTGTTGTTGCTGGGTGCGCGCGCAAACCCTTAACTTCCATAGCCTCCGAGTTTAGCCTTACTGCTCGTGTCACTTTACCAAGGGGGTGAGCAGGGGTTATCTTGGCGTGTAGCTCCCTTGCCCTGACTTAGAGTGGTGGTCTCTGACTGACTTTGGCGCAAGCCTTTGGCCAGCCAGAGATCCCATTTCTAACAATTATAATAAGGCAGACAGGATATCTGTCACGTTTTGATAATGCCTTGGTGTAGTCTGCAGAGTTTACCCCGCGGAACTTCATGAAGTGTCAGGGAAACTCCGCCGTACTCTGCAGACTTCCGCTAGTGTTAGAGTGTAAGTTGCACTTCTCATACTGATTTTTAGTGCCAGGAGTTTAACCCCCACTGTAAAATCAGCACGAACAGAACTACGCATCGTGCCAGAGGGCACTGCTGCTTTCTGCCACTCTAATTGATATGCTAATCGAATGGTAGCTTCATCAACAAGAATTGCAGATTTTAACACTCGAGTGGTCGCGACCTGCCGTGACCTCCCGCAATGAGAAATCTCACCAGGAGGAGGTCTAGCGTGTTATATTTTCTCACAAGCGCTCGTCACCTTACCGTTGTCGAACTGCTTCAGAAAAGAACTCCGTTCTGCATCGAGTTTTTTGGACCAACTCCGCACAGAGTGCGGAGTGGGCAAAACTTTGCGAGCTCCGCCGGCAGAGCGGAATTCTTCACCCACCCCTAGTTTTGAGGCAATAATCTGTTGGACAAACTCCTAACTAGGCCCTTTGTCTGCAATAAGTGTTGTAGAAGAAGTGAGATCCAGGGCAGTAGAGGGACCGAAGGACAGGAAATGAGATAAACTAGAAGATGAGAAATATGGAAAGGTAGAAATGCCGCATCACCTGTGGATAACTGACACCTGCTCCCGCTCTGCCAAATGCCCATCCAGTCACAAAGTGGCATCCTGGGCCCCAAACTGACAACATCATGCCAGATGCCATGTATTGGTGGAAAAGGGGGGAAAAAAGAGTAATATGCACAATCTGCTGCGGGGATATGTCAGGTAAATTATTGGTTGTGTTGGATTCTCCATAAGTACTAAATGACTGATATCGTTGAATATTAAATTATATATGAATCAATGTTTGTTTGCCTTATCTGCGCTTATAATGTAAAGCATGGGTCTTACAGTGAACCCCTCGCTCTGTTTTACACAAAAGCCCTGGAAGGAGCTGCATCTTACAGAACTTTATCTACTTTAGGAAGAACTAAAGACTTGCTTTTTAAAGTTGTCTTTCAGGGCCAGAACCAGGCTTGGTAAGCTGCACTAGTTTCAGGGAGATGGACAGATGTTATGGTGATAGGAAACCCCCCTCAACCCACAATAATGTTCCAATCTTCCAGGTTAGAAGAAACCAGAAAGGCTTGAACCAAGGGAGCTGTTGAAAGTGTCAAAGGTGACTTATGAACAGCGAGTAAAGACAGGAGTTGGCATTTGAGATGATCTTAAGTGAATCGGAAAGAATGAGAAGAAGTGTGTAAATGGAGTTACTTTTGTTGTATACTTCGTAAAGAGTTACTGGAAATTTTGCAGCCCAGCCTGATCCATCTCTTTTTCTAAACTCTATTGTTGTTTAAATGAAATCTTGACCATATGCGTCTATCTTAAACTAAACCTCAAGCACTTGGGTGCTCCGTGAGCACCTTTACTTTGCTCAGTTACTCTGTGAACATTGGTAAATCACCTCCTTTTCAGACATTAATAAGATATTACCTGATCAACAGAACCTTTAGTTAAATATCTGTGTATGTTGAAATATTTCTTGCTAATTTTTAAAGGCGGTAAAGAAGAAGAGGGAGATTTACTAATATTTTGCGCCGTATTTGCATCACAAAAGTGGCACAAAACAGCGCAAAATCTTTTTTTCCTAATTTATTTTCCAGCGCTAAACTTTTTTAGCACTGGAAATAATGTAAAAGTAATGTGAAACTGCGCATAGCACTGCTTCGCATTACTTCACACATTGGGACCTGCCAAGGGGGGTGCATGGGCGTTCCCGTGCAACCACCCAAGATTTCTCGTGAGAAAACGGCACCCTTTTAAACTAGACACAAGGAAGGAGAAATGAATTAATTTCTCCTTCCTTTTCTGACTTTGCATGCGTGCTGCACTGCGCAACATGCATACAAAGTGGGAAAAGCCTTCCCTCGTGTCTGACATAGTATTTTGTACAGGAAGGGTGTCCTGCCTGTACAAAACCGATGCTGGACTCACACACACACAGCCTAGCGCTCTGGTGCTAAGGTGTATGCTTGGCGCAGGGCCGCTGTAATCAGTGCCAACGCAAGGGAAGGAGAGAGCCATATCTTTGAAAATATGGTGCTCTCCTGTTCCCTTCCTGTCGCGCAGCGTAGCCTCGCGGGGAGAAGGGCTGCGCTGCATTGTGTGGAGTGTCTTTTACAACCAGTTAAACATTGTGAATTCACATTCCATTATGTTTCAATTTAGTAATTTTAAATATCTTTACATCAAACAGAAAACAAGCCTTGAATGTGTAAAATGACCATCAATAATGAAGCGAATGCGGTAAATCTTCAATAATAGCAGAAATAATGAGCTACAGTATTCAGGAAAACATCAGCGCAGTCGGCGACAGAGGAACCTGCACACAAACTGACAGATCCCGGATGAAGGATCAAGGGCAGTTCAGTGATTGTAAGAGTCTGAGCTGTGCACCTCCACGCCACAAGACAAAGAAATGACCTTAGGAAAATTAAGGCAACACCAATAACAAACCGCGTCCTGTATAAACAAGTGTCCAACACCAGCTTTGATCATCGGATCGGTATGATGTGATTACCACAGTGCTCTGTTTTCTAAAATGATGACAAGCCATCATTCCGTGCTCTAGGTGAATTGTAAACTCTTTCAAGGCAAACCAGAGTAACCAGACAAGAGCACAACAGAGCGGAGCCAGACAACTGACGGGTAAAGGAAAGAGGAGTTCTTCTATCTACAATACAACAGACTGTCCCAATTTGCACCAGCCAGAAGGAAGATACATCTTTACCCGCAAGCGTGCATTGCCATAATCCAATCTAAAGGCACAATCGCCTACAAAGACACCTTCTACGTATTAGGAGTGTGGCAAATATTTGGTGGCTATCGCATTTTTTTGTTAAAACCGAAATAAAACGTGCAAGATACAGCACACATATAGAGTGTGTGAGAAAAACACAAGTGCTTTATCAGCCATGTCGGCCCATCAGGAAATGCAGTCATGGGATGTAGACAAATATATACCCGACCCACAGACACTAACCAAGAAAGAAGAATCATACACATGCAGCAAGAGCTTTAGTTTGTCATCACCACTCAAGCTTCATCAGCAAACGTACACAGGAGAAAAACCATTGAAGTGCAGTGAATGTGTCAAGAGCTTTAGTCGATTATCAGAACTACAAAGACATCAGCGAACACACACAGGGGAAAAGCCATTCAAGTGTAGTGTATGTGCAAAGTGCTTTAGTGAGTTATCAAGCCTTTGAAAACATCAGCGAACACACACAGGGGAAAAGCCATTCAAGTGCAGTGAATGTGCAAAGTGCTTTAGTGAGTTATCAAGCCTTCGAAGACATCAGCGAACACACACAGGGGAAAAGCCATTTAAATGCAGTGAATGTGTGAAGAGCTTTAGTCAGTTTTCACGCCTTCAAAGACATCAGCGAACACACACAGGGGAAAAACCCTATCATTGTAGTGAATGTGACAGTAGTTTTCGCTTCTCTTCAGCATTAAGGTATCATCAGCGAACTCACACAGGAGAAAAACCATTCAAGTGCTGTGAATGTACAAAGTGCTTTAGTAAGTTATCAAACCTTCAAATACATCAGCGAACACACACAGGAGAAAAGCCATTCAAGTGCAGTGAATGTGTGAAGAGCTTTAGTCGATTATCACACCTACAAAGACATCAGCGAACACACACGGGGGAAAAACTCTATCATTGTAGTGAATGTGACAGTAGTTTTTGCAACTCTTCATCATTAAGGGTTCATCAGCAAACTCACACAGGAGAAAAACCATTCAAGTGCAGTGAATGTGCAAAGTGCTTTAGTCGGTTATCACACCTTCAAAGACACCAGCGAACACACACAGGGGGAAAACCATTCAACTGCAGTGAATGTGCAAAGTGCTTTAGTCAGTTATCATGCCTTCAAAGACATCAGCGAACACACACAGGGGAAAAACCATTCAACTGCAGTGAATGTGCAAAGTGCTTTAGCCAGTTATCAGACCTAAAAAGTCATAATCGAACACACACGGGGGAGAAACCATTCAAGTGCACTGAATGTGCAAAGTGCTTTAGTGAGTTATCAAGCCTTCGAAGACATCAGCGAACACACACAGGGGAAAAGCCATTCAAGTGCAGTGACTGTGCAAAGTGCTTTAGTCAGTTATCATACCTTCAAAGACATCAGCGAACACACACAGGGGAAAACATAGAAGGGCAATGAAAGTGTGAAGGGCTTTTGCCAATTTTCGATCCCACACAGCCCTCAGTGAATACACTTCTTCATTTAACTCACATGGAAATAATCCGAGAGATGCAGAGACTCTGGAATGAACTTAAGAACATCAAAAATAATATTGACCCATCTGAGGACATAGACAAGAGCAGAACAGTGCAGTTATTGTGAGAGGAATGAATCGCGGAAAAAGATAAAATTCAAATTATGTGGGACTTTGAAATACCAGATGATAGAAGACCCGACTAGCAGTAAAGAAGAAAAACAGATAACAGTGTTTGCAGAATTATAAAAGTGTTTGTTTCCAGTGATTGTTCACTTCCGTACACATAGCAAAGTGACATTATGTACCAGGATACACAGTGGGAGACAAGCACAATGTGGACTCAAAGAAAAGAAACATTCTTGATTTTTAGTTGGTGAAGAAGAGATACAAAGAAAAACATTCAATCGCACCTGACCACACTACCAGTAAAAGCAACACTGAACAATACTGGGACGAACAGCGGTATTTTCAGCTAACTTGTCGGATTAGTGATAAAACCTATAAACCCAACACACCCAGAATGGACATGTTGTCACGGCTCTGGTGATGGAAGCTTCATTGGTAAAATGCCTGTATTACTATTAACAAAAGCCACTGCAGTATCTGTAATGAAATAAAGTGAAGCACAGGTGTTCAAGAAATAATCTATTTTCAGATATAAAAGAGCACATACCCTGTTTTTAAGTAACGTTTGCTGCATCTTTTATACACTGTTATCGGTTGATGGATAAGCTTGTGACTCAGGCCTTATTACTAAGTGCGACCCGTGGCTCCTCTCCGACTTGGCTCTCCCTATTCATTCTGTGTCTTGCCAAACTCTACTTTTTACCAGAATTGAGCCACTGTAAGCAGCAGACTCAGTTTCAAAACAAGAAATATAAAATAATGTAAAAATAATTTTTCGGTTATAGTTTTTTTACATCATATGTTTTTCCCACTATCAGTTTGCAACTACACTCGGAATTGACTGAAAGTGTAAATATTTTTAAACAGAGATGTGGAACTTGGAAATTACATTTTTAAACAGTTTTCAGCGAATAAATAAAATGTGCTTTTAATTTGCGTTTGTTTCCTGACGTTATTCTTTATCCAACCCCTAAGCCCCAAACTGTTTCACATTTACAATGTATTAAGCAATAGAAGGGCTAATTTTGTCACGGTCTCTGTTCCTCTCTTGCGCCACTCACACAAACAAACACTCAGAGGCCTGTGTCTGCAGTGCTGGGGCACAAAGTAACATTTACCAGTTGCAGACTAAGGATCTAGGTGGAACTGAGTCCCGTTTCTAGATAATAGTGGGGGGACCCCTTCAAACTGTGGCTACCCCCGACTTGTGCCGTGCTGATAAAGCAATAGTGAAATTGAGTAATTTATGATGAAATGAGAGAAAGAGAAGAAGAGAGCGAGGTGCAGGATATATTAAAGAAAATGAAAAAAGAGACACAAGACTTTACCCTTTTCTGTGTACACGCTGTGCTGTGCGTTGTGAACAGGTTGTCACCCCCTTTGTATGTAAATGAGCATCTGTGACCAGACACCCCAGGCTCCCATCTTTTCCAGCGCGGATGATAATGTGAGCACTGTAATGTAATCATAAACTAGGGCTATATATAGAAATAATCGGCTTCCAGGTCTCACAGCTGTGGATATGTAGTTCTTTTATTAGTTTTTTTAAATTTACTTTAGTTTGCAGCAATTCTCCAGGTTACTTTTTCTCAGTATATCGCTTTATATCCCTCTTTGCGCTTCATCAGTTAAACGTGAGGTTTGATGTAGGATTTATTGTCAGTTTCTCTAGACCATGTCCCAATCCCTTTGTCCTCGATTTGTCAGCATGTGTTTTGTCCACACACTGGTCTAGGATGGGCCTTCTCAAGGTTGAAAGCGCGGTAAGGAATAATAAATCAGACATATTTGAAATTGTATGTAAACAAATGCGTGCCTTTCAGTTATCAGGCACCACCAGACACATCTACACATGTAATTGAGCACCAGACTAAAGTGACTATATGTAAGGGGGGAGAAGGTGTGACGTCCTGTGTCATGATATTATGGAATGTGGGGACGGTTGCTAGGCCGTGAGCTGGAATAGAGACATTTGTCCGTTGGTCTTAGCTTGTTGATGGATGGGGTCTCTGCATCTGTGATACTTATATTAACCTTTCTTGACCCCCACCGTATGATCTACTCTGATTTCTGGAGGGACACACTTCCACAGATGACCATGTTAAATCTAGCTTCGCACAACCCACTGAGCATTCCCGCAGGTGTGGTACTTGATAGCAAGGGTTTATTGTCAGCGTTATTTACAGCAGATAATAAAACAATCACAATTCTTGTTGATTTAAAACGACTTAAAATACTACACTTTGCGCATAATCCATGATCTGACGTAAAGTGCAAGTGCAAACGGATGACGTACATCACTTTTAAAACCAATCAATTAGATAGAGCGGTCATTAGATCTTACAAAGCGTACCAGCTAACAAGCACGTACATAGGTGCAGATACCGGCGTCTCCGTCTGCTTGTTGCCTACTCAGAGCAAGTAAACCCCTAGCAAGCCTGACAGCTGTCTTATAAACATCAGAAATAAAAGAAGAGCACAAGCCTGCTGCGCAGACGTTACCTATTGTGTTAAAAAAAACAAGGATTGTCCAAATAGTTTGTTTTGTTGACAGCCGGGTGGAAATTAAACCCTCAGATATGGGCCAATAGACGGCCAACACCTAAGCGAGCATTTTATAAAGTGCAGGTACAAGTAGAAATGTGCAACAATACCTCTGGATGCTCTCTCCAGTCCATAAGGTTCTACAGTGCCTTTCCTGTTGGAGTCGAGCTTCGCCCCAGTTTATGAGGGCAAATATGTCAAAGGACGAGCACAGCCCCCAGAGATAAACGGAAAATTATAAAACCATCACTACAGTTGGTTTATGGTTTGCACCCACTTCCTTCGCTGCTGTCTATAGCAGGTCTGCATATACGAAGCAACTGCCTGGCAAATCTCCATACGATCAGTTCTATAACATAAGAAAAGTGCTGCACTGCAGCATCTCAGATTACGTGTTAGAAAAAGTGAACATAGGTAGTACCTTTGGATTTTAAGCGACATATCACACAGCAGCATAAAATGCATGAATGACTCAGGGCCCCCTTATGTACGGGGACATGTGTCAGCTCCGCCTCCAGGGGCTTTACCCATGATTTAGTAAAGGCCCCCACCGGAAGAGTTCCTAATCTGAACATGAGATATAAAGCCATTTTCTCAGGAGGGAACAGCAAGTCCATGAACTGCTCCAGGCGCGGTTCACATTTTACTTTCTGGTAATTAGTCGGAAGGATGCCTTTCCTTGCTTCTTGCGTGCTCCACATGAATGCACAATATTTCTTTTTAACCAATTCTAGTGTTGCCTTATTCATCAGTTCCAGATGATTCTATTTCTCTACTCAACTAGTGTATGTTAGAATGTTCTCAGCGAGCTTGAACCGGCGTAAATTATTGTAATCCTGCATCGTCGCAGTTCCTGCAGGACCATACTATATGATGCAAAGGATAGATTTGACCACACTCGCATCCATTATCTTACGGGGTGAGATCCTCCGGTGAACCCCAGCTCAGCTGTTAATACTGTCATTGGGGTTCCAGGACCCAGGATTAGTACATGTCACAAGAAGATGTTTCACAGTTTATGGAGAGCCTGAACTTTCGTAAAATCCCACAGTTCGCACCATAAGAGTAGGCCACCCGTGCATTTGTCTTGAATGTGTCAGTGCTAGTGTTGGACCTGGCTCCTTGGCGTGAGTCTCCCTTCCACTTTTTGCTGATGTGCCTCAGATGTTTTGCTGCTGTTAGCTGCTCAGGGCACTGCGCCACAGCCAATCCATGCCGCAGTGCAAGTGCTCCCAATGTAAAGTGTACTTATGATTGATTTCCATGATTGGCTCATTTGATTTACTAAATGTGAAAACAAGGGCCCCCTGACAATTAGAGTCTTCTAGGACAGGGAAAAACAATATGTGGGTATCTTCCTAGACAATTTACAATGCGATAGACAATAAACATGTACGGGAAAATATTTTTATTATAGTTATTGAGATAAATACTTTACAAAAAAAACATTTAACATGTTTTTGTTAGTTTGAAATGTTCTACTATCTGTACTACACATTCTTTTATTGTCTATCGCATTGTAAATTGCCTAGGAAGATACCCACATATCAATTGATTCACTGTCAGTCCCCAGTAAAGTGCACCAGGAGTGCCAGGGCTTGTAAATACAAATACTGCTAGTGGGCCTGCAGCGCTGGTTGCGCCACCCACAGAAGCAGCCTTTTAAAATGTGTCTACGGTCTGCCGTTGCAGAACCTGCGTGCAGTTGGGTACTGTCATGCTGGCTGGGCAAGTGCACACACTTGCCAGCATCTAACCCTTCCCTTTACTTCATGTCAGTCACCCCTATGGTAGGCCCTCGGGCAGGGTGCATTGTAAGCATAAGGTAGGACAAGCCCTGATGCGTGCGGCATGTCCTAATAGTGAATTACAGCCATTTTCGTTCTTCACTATTGTAAGGCTACCTTCTCTCCATAGGCCAGGATGGGTTGCTGGAATTATTACACTATATAATCCCAACAGACTCAGAGAGCATGGTAGAAAGTCAAGTTTAGTATGCCTGAACTCAGAATAATAAAATACTTCTTTTAGTAAAGTTTATTTTAATATCCTGCGTTTGCAAATGCTACTTTTAGAAAATTAGCATTTGCTTGTCTAACCATTTCAGCCCGCCTCTGCTCCTATGTGTATCTGCTGTCTGGTTTGTGTGAGTGACAGGGCTGGAGAAGACAGGTGGTAAATAGAAAGATTATACCAGGATGGGCGGGGGGAGTACCCCTTGATGCTGAATAGGCCTGTGTTCTGCCACCTCAATGCCGGCTCCGCCCCCTGGAGGGCGACTGACGACTCTACCCTACACCTTGTAAGGAGAGAGGGGAAGACCGTCAACAGAGTACTCCTGGACTGTACTTGTCATCACAATGCTGGCTCCACCTCCTGCGGAGCGTCTGCGGGACCCGCCCTGCTCACTGAAAGGAAAAGCCGGACTTCGCAAAACAAGAGGTGAAATGAGCTATGCAAAGGCCCCCCTGCACTGCCAAGACAAAAGAAACTCAGTATAAAAGTAGGAGCCCTGCTCCTAAGAAATCAGATCCTGTTTTACCACAACGAACCTCTGCCCAACTAGAAGGACCAAGAAGAAACTGAAGGACTGGCCTGCAGTGGTGCCTTGCTAAGGAAGGAGAGGAAAAGACCAAAGAGGACATTGCTTTATTGTGCTTGAAACTATCTCCAAGGGCTTGATCTGAGCTTGCCCCCTGAACTGAAACCCAGGACCAGTGGGTTCAATTCTGCCTGTGCTCATCTGCTGCTGGGCCCTTGTGTTCTACTCCCTCGCCAGAATCGTGACTCGGGTGCCTTCGCCCCTCCTAAGGTCGTGACAGCTGGAGCCTGGCCGCCCCTGCCCACTGAGAGCCCCGCTCGAGTTCAAGTCGCTCTCTCCCCGTTGGGCCGGGCCGCCCGCTCTCCTGTCACCTCGCCTGCTACGGAGCGCGTTATGCGCCTCTCAGCATCTCCCGCCGGAATCTGCACGGAGCGCATTTGATAGCCTCGGACGGTCTGTACGCCGATGCGTACCTGACTGTCTCGCTTTGCACTCCTGCATACCAGGGCCGTGCCACACCTCAAGAAGAGCCTCTAGTACATCCGGTATCGGAGGCCCGGTGCTGCGCCTGCCTGCCTAAGAATGCAACGCCCCACCCAGATCCACAGGTACGACCAGGCGTACTAAGAAGAAGTACGTCCCGCAGACCTGAATGGTGCCTCGCCCCGTGAGCTGCTTCAGACCCCGGATCGCCGCAACCCTCCACCGTCCCGCTCAACCGCCTCGCACCTCGAGGGGGCTTCGAGCCGGATAAATTCTCGGAGAACCGCCAGCCTCGTCCCGGATCCGCCTCACCCGTGGCCGCGCCTGAAACGCCTCGGACACCCGGACACCCGCAAAAAGGTACACTCAAACTCAATCCCGAGTTCACATCGGATCCAGGGTCCGCAACGTTTGTTTTCCCTGTCGTCCATCATTTGCCAACGGGTCGCTTCACCAGCGCGAAGCGCGCATCGACCCACAGTGTACCTTACTGACAAGAACTCTAAAGAACTTTTGCCTATTTAAATCTGGTGGCCTCATTCGCTAAAAGTTATATTTTCTTGTGATAATTCTGCAACAAAGTATTTTTATATAAAGCTATGTATTTTTGATACAACTTCTACGACTGGTGTCCGTTTGTGGTGGGTCATTGTGTTTACTGTATGTGGTCATAAATGCTTAAATGACTTAGCGCCCTGAAGATTAACCTTGGCTGCTCGTGCCACACAACCCATAGGGTGAGCAGGGGTTATTCTGAAGGGGCAATTCCCTTGCCCTGAGTAGAGGAGAGGGTCCCTGCTTGTCCCAAGTGCCTACTTGTGCCAACCAGAGACCCTCAATGCTAACATTGGACGCAGCGAATGGGATTTTTGAATTTGCATTTATGATTGATGTACAGTGAATCCTTGATCACCACGTAGTGAGAGCAGACCTATAACGCAGCCACAGATTTATTGTTTATTTTTAATATTGCTAAGAGATCTCCAATCGTTGAAATCATGCCTGGCTTACTCCCTGCTGAAGAAACACCCTCTGTCATCTCTGGAATCGATGAAGTCGATGGGGAAGACCAAGGACTGGAAGGTTACTCAGTGGCCCAGCTGAGAGTCTACTGCAAGAATTTCAGAGTTGCCCACTCTGGGTGCACCAGGAAAATCCACAAGCGCTGAGAGCCTGGAAGGAGTCAAGGGATCCACAGAATGAGGTGGGAGTGGAACCACCGGAAGGCATTGTGGACTTCAGCAGAGTCCTGTCGCCAGAGGAGCTAGCGGACAGGGCAGCAACCAGAGCACATGAAGTGGAGATGGCAAAGTTAAATGGACAAATGGAAATGGAGAAGCAAAGAATGGCAATGAAGGAGAAAAAGCTCCAAATGGATCACGATATGAGAATCAAGGAGTTCGAGCTGAAAGCGAAAAGTTTGGACACAACTCCTGGTGGCAGCACAACGCCGCGCCGGTGCAGGTAGAGTCAAGGGCGTACATGTAGTAGTGAAGGAGTACTTCAAGGGGCATGACATAGGACAGTGGTTCCGGGCATACGCGGTAGCTATGTCCTCCCACCGGGTCCCTGAAAGAGATTGGGTAGCGGGGTTGTGGTGAAGTTCCTTAGCGAGGATCGGGACACACTGCTAGATTTGCCCTCTGAAGTATACAATTCCTACACCCACATGAAAGAGGCCTTAATGACCAGGTTTGGGCTAACTCCTGAGATGTATCGACAGAGGTTCAGGGGTTGTACTAAGACTCCTGGGGTTACGTTTGTGGAGAATGTGACCTTTTTCTGCAGATCGCTGGATGGTTGGGTAAAGGGTAGCAAAGTGAATGATTTTCAAGGGCTTCTTGATTTAATGGCATGGGAGCACTTGTCGAGTAATTGTTTTCCTGAGCTACGCCAGCACCTGATAGATAGCAAGCTGACCACCCAGAGGAAGCTTGCTGAGGAGGTGGACCGCTGGCTCAGCACCAGGGTCCACAAGGGTCCAGAGGGAGACTCAGCCAAAGGTGGACAGGGTCCCCATCAGAAGAGTGGGGGGCAGGGGTAAACAGAAAGGGTTCCAAAAAGGCCCCCAAAGTAATCCCCAAGGGAACCATCAGAAGGGTTCTCAGCCTCCCTCACCCACGAAGCAGAACAGGGCCCGACAGGTAAACCTGTTCAGAGAGGACCCATCACCTGTTACAGGTGTGGTGACCAGGGTCACATTGCCACTGATCCTAAGTGTCGCCTATTTGGAAAACCCGCACCCACTGGTGCTCCACCCCGGCAAATGGCTAGTGTTAATTTTGGGGAGGAGGTAGTAATCCAAGGGGGTGGGGATTCTGTTCAGATGACCCTAGTCTCACTCGGAGACAGCGAGATGGTCCCTGGGAACTACTTACCCTCTAACACTAAGAAATATGGGCAAGTAGTGACCGTCAATGGAAAGAAAGTAGAGGCTCTTAGAGACACAGGAGCCAGTGTGACTGCAGTCCGGCAGCACCTGGTGTCTCAGGAGCAGGTTGTACCCCATGCCTTTTGTAGGGTTGTCAATAATTACAACTCCGAGAGTCGTTGTCCAATGGCTCAGGTTCCTTTTGAGTGGGGGGATCTCTGGTACTCTGCAGGTTGCTGTGTGAACTGCCATGCCTGTAGACTGTTTGCTAGGGAATGACTTGGAGAACTCCCCTTGGGAAAAGGTGGAGAAGACGACTCATCTGCGGATTGTGGGTCTATCCGACTGGGCATGTGTGACCACCCGATCAATGGCAGCCAGTAGTTGTGTTGAAGAGGTCCTGGAGCCTGAGGGAGAGGCCCAGGAACCGGCCTTAGAGAGAGGGCACAGGGGGCACGGGAGACAGACCCCTGAAGTTCCCACGGCCCAGGAGGAAGCAGACCTTAAGGGGGATGCCCTGGAGTCTACCGGGGAACAGATAGCCAAACTGGGGGACCTGCCTGAGCTGACCCATTGGCAGCAAGACAGAGGCCCCTCCAGGGAGGAATTCTGCAAGGATCCGAGAGAATGCCCCTCGTGGGTGTGCGGCAGGAGGCTGCAGACCAGGCCAATGGTAGTCAGTCCGATACTCACTTCATTTACTGGGAGAACGACCTCCTGTTTACAGAGCCTAAGGTTGCTGAACCTGGGTCAGCCCGTGCGCTGGTGGTACCCCAGAAGTTCAGAGCCTTCCTACTGGGGCTGGCTCAAGACGTTCCATTAGCAGGACATTTGGTGCAGGACAAGACCTTTGAGAGGCTTGTTACCCACTTTTATTGGCCCCAAATGCGCAAGAGCTCAGATGTTCATTGCAGGACCTGTCAAACTTGCCAGGCAAGTGGGAAGAGTGGGAGGAAGCAGAAGGCTCCACTCCAACCCTTCCCTGTGGTCAGTACGCCATTCCAGCGAGTGGGCATTGACATTGTTGGGCCTCTGGACCCCAAGATAGCCATGGGCAACAGCGTCATCCTGGTCTTGGTGAACCATGCCACCCGCTACCCTGAAGCCATCCCTCTGAGGACAGTGACGGCCCCCGTGGTGGGACGGGCACTGATTGGAATTTTCTCCCTAGTGGGATTCCCTCTAGAGGTGGTGTCTGACAGGGGCACCAATTTCATATCCAAGTATATGAAATCCCTTTGGCAAGAGTGTGGTGTAACCTACAAGTTCACCACACCTTACCATCCCCAAGAAACGGGTTGGTTGAGAGATTCAACCGAACTTTGAAGAGCATGATTATGGGTCTGGAAGAACACATGAGGCGTAAGTGGGACGTCCTCTTGCCATGCCTTCTCTTTGCATACCGTGAGGTGCCAAAGAAGTCTGTAGGGTTCAGCCCCTTTGAGCTTCTGTATGGTCACCCAGTGAGAGGACCTTTGAGTTTGGTAAAGGAAGGCTGGGAGCAATCTCTCAGGAAACCTCCCCAGAATGTATACAGTTACACGCTGGCCTTCAGAAACCAGACCAGGCGATTCAGGCAACGTGCTGAGGCAAATCTGGAAGCCAGCCAGGAAGAGATAAAGCGGTGGTACGACCAGAATGCCACTCTGGTAGAGCTTCAACCTGGACAAAAGGTGTGGGTCTTGGCCCCAGTGGAGCCTTGTGCACTTCAAAATAAGTGGACCAGTCCATTTGAGGTTGTGGAGAGCAAGAGTCCTGTCACCTACTTGATGGACTTGCAATCTCCCACGAACCTCTTGAGGGTCCTACATGTTAACCGCCATAAGCCCCACTTGGAGAGGTCCGAAGTGGGCATGCTCTTGGCAACCGATGATGGGACGGAGGCGGAGACCGAGCCTCTTCCTGACCTCTTGGTAGCTTCAGAGCGTGACGGGTCAGTGGATGGAGTTAACCTCTCACCCAACCTGACCCCTGAGCAACAGAGTGACTGCTGCCAACTGCTGGGACAGTTTCCTGATCTGTTCTCCCTGGTTCCGAGTGTCACAGATTGGTGCATCCATGATGTAGACACAGGAGACAGCTTACCTGTGAAGCACAAGGCTTACAGAGTTACTGACAGGGTCAGAGCCTGCATCAAGGAGGAGGTCTCCAAAATGCTTGCTCTAGGGGTGGTTGAGTCCTCCAGCAGTCCTTGGGCCAGCCCAGTGGTCTTGGTCCCAAAGGCTGCAGCGCCGGGAGCCACACCCGAACTCCGGTTCTGTGTGGACTACAGAGGACTCAATTCAGTTACCAAGACTGACGCACACCCCATCCCCAGAGCTTATGAGCTCATAGATCGGTTAGGGGCTGCCCGTACCTCAGTACTTTGATTTGACGTCTGGGTACTGGCATATCGCCTTAACCGACGGGGCCAAGGAGAGGTCAGCATTCTCCACACCAGATGGGCATTTCCAGTTCCGAGTTATGCCCTTTGCGATGAAGAATGCCCCTGCCACCTTCCAGAGATTGGTCAACCAGGTGTTGGCTGGGCTGTCTGAGTTCAGCGCCGCCTACCTGGATGACATTGCAGTGTTCAGCAGCACATGGGAAGAACACTTGTAACACCTCTGGGAAGTGTTGATGGCACTGCGCAAGGCAGGTCTCATGATCAAGGCAAGCAAGTGTCAGTCAGTCAGTCAGTCATAAAACTTTTATTCGGTTACATCTTAGCGAAACCATAAAAAGTACAAAGATAAAACACTACAATACATATAAAAAATCATAATGTCAAACTACGATTAAAAACAGATGTCATTTAGAGAGGCAAGATGACCGCTGTTGAGTTGAGCTAAGCAGTCGCACTTTTTCTTCCTCCCCTACTTAATATGGCTGCCGGCAGAACTAAGCCTAGAAACAGCAGAGGCTTCAGAGGATCAAGCGACGGAGTCAGCGGCGGAGTCAGCAGCTACTGGACTAATGCCGGCGAGCTCGACGACAGGTAGAGACATGGAGAGGTGCCAGGGCACTCCATCTGGGAATGCAGACATGTTGGGGGCGCTGATGCTTGTGGAGGCTGAAATAAATAAAGGGAGAAGTAATGTTCATGGTCGAGCAACAGGCACTTGGGGCAGCATGGAAAGCCTGTCAGGCAAAAACACTCAGGGGAAAAGTAACATGAGTAGACACAAAGACAAGCACTTCACAGAAAAGATAGAAGGGGGCTCAACTGAAGGGGACTGCTTCTATTCAGTGAATGAGGATTCTGACTCAATTATTTCTTCTGAAGGTAGTCTGGAGGAGGAGGTAGACGAGGAGGTTACAGACTCTGGATCTAGCACATCCGGCAAGGAATCCACGCAAAAGAAAAGGCCCTCAAATTTAAGGAGGCGCACCCAAGGGTCTCCTCCTCAGCATGATAGTCGATTGCTCTGGGACTATTCTGCCACTTCTCAGGTCTATCAGGATAATGACAGTAATAGGGTCCCTACTCCTGATGACTTGCCTCAGAAAAATTCTTTTGAAGTGCTATTCGGCACCCTGAAGGAGATGCAGGCAGAGGCAAGAACTGAAAGTCGTAGAGCAAGGCAGGCTTCAAAAAAGATCCAGGGCTCACTGAGGAAGATAAACAAACTATATAAAGAAGTGGAGGGGAGTATTACAGAAGTAGAAGAACGTACAGGCAAATTGGAAGACGACGTGGGGAACTGGAAGGCATTCAGGACAGAGCAAGATAAATTGACAGAAGACATGAGCTGGAAGATGGAGGATTTCGAATATAGGCAGAGACGGAACAATGTTAGACTCTTGGGTGTTGCAGAAGGGACAGAAGGACAGGATGTCAGACAATTCGTTGTTAATTTGTTAAAAGGGGCCTTTCCAGAGTCCCAGTGGCAGTGGGAAAGGGAGGTACAGAGGGCACATAGATTTCCCTTCACGATGAGGAAGACCCGAGGTGCAGGGGGTACAGGAGGCGAGGAACAGGGGAACTTGCCCAGAGCAATCTTGGTAAACATTGGGAACTTCTTACTGAGAGAGGAGATAATTGGTAAGGCAAGGCCGATAGCAAGAGGTCATTCGAAGGTATTACTTTCTTTGCCAGGCCTGATTTCTGTCACGTCACCGTAGAGAGGAGATGGAAGCTTAGACAGATGATTGCCCCCTTTCAGGCTATAGGTTTGGAAGCATTCCTCCTTTTCCCAGCTAGGCTCAAAGTAGTGGTGAAGGGAAAGACCTGGATGTTCTCTTCAGAGATCAATGCCCAGCAATTTTTGGAAGAAATGAGGCAGCAGAAAGGTGGCTAAAGGAAAAGGGCCTTGATGTATACGCATAAAGGTTAGGTAGAGGAAGGTCAAGATGGGGTAGCACAGCAAGTTAAGTAGGTGTAGTAGGGGAGGGAGGCGACTGGCGCAACTTGAAGCGGGCACACATAGGTCACTTGACCTATTTGCCTGTAAGGGAGGGGGGGAGGGGGTAGGGGGGAAGTAGGGGGAGGGAGGGTGGAGGGAAGCACGGGGGGGGGGAAGAGGGGCGAAAAAGGGACACCAAGTTTGGGTTTTTTAATGGTTCATCACACTTATCACATTTATGGAGGAAAAATTGTATTACAATGTGTACAGTATGAAAACTGTAATATGTTAGAATGTATACAGGACCTGAAAAAGAGTGTACTGAATCCACAGATAAAGGTTTTGCTTAATGATTTAGTAGGTTCACTGGTAGGAAAAGGGATGGGTTGGTATGCCGTGTAGAATTGCCTCAATAAATGTCTGCGGGCTTAACGAAGTAAGAAAGAGACTCAGAGTAGCTGCATTTCTTAAACGTTACACCTTGATCTGGTATGCCTGCAGGAGACACATATAGAGGGTGTTAAAGGTTATCTTCTGGAACAACTGGGTTTCTCATTATTAGCAAACTCCAAGCAAGGGAACAAGACTAGAGGAGTGGGAGTAATAGGGAGGAGCGGGGATACAACAGTGAAAAGGAAGAAGGAAGATCAGTGGGGGAGGGGGGTAATGTTGGAAGTGGCCTTTAAGGGGGATACTTTCACACTGGTAACGATATATGGGTCGACAGAGGATGACCCAGATGTTTTTCAGTACTTGGATGTTGAGCTGGCGCAGTGGCCTGAACCAATAGTCTGCTGTGGGGATTTTAACCTACATGATCTTAGTAGCTCATTTGGTCAACCGGGTGGACACTATAATGGGAGGAAAAAGAAGGTGTACAGAGCACTTTCAGATATGGTGATACATAACTCCCTGGAAGACCCTTGGGTGAAGTGGCATCCGCACTTAGACGGCAGCACGTTTTACTCTGCTCCCCTCAAGGTACTGGTCCGACTGGACTACTTTTTAATTTCGAGTACTTTGATCACCAGTACAAAAATTGAGAGGCACCCTCTGGTGATCTCGGACCACAGCCCACTGGTAGCTACACTTAATCTGGGCCAGGCTACAAGGAGGGAGGTTTCTTGGACTTTTGAACGCGCATTACTACAAGTTCAGTCATATCGGGATCATATGGCTATTTGGATAAAGGAGTACTGGGATATAAATAGTGGGACAGCATCACCAGGGGTTGTATGGGACTCATTTAAAGCGGGGGTCAGGAGGGAGACACTGAGCTATGTGTTAACTAGCCAAAAGAAGGAGAGATTAAGGTCAGAAGAACTAAGACAAAATCTTTTCAACTTAGAAGCAGAATTAGCAGCAGCTATTGCACAGAACTCCCAGGTAGATCAGATACTGCTTAGGATTACCGCAACCAGAGCCGATGCGCTTGAAGCAATGGCCAAAAAAGCGGCAGGGAAATATCTGTCACAAAGGGAGAAGGCGTACGAATTTAGTGAAAGGGTCGGCCATATCTTAGCGGTTCGAAGTAGGCAGAGGGCAGCAAAATACGATGTTAAAGAGATTGTGGACCCGCAGGGTAATTCTTTTACAGAGGCAGGTCAGGTTAGAGAAGTATTCAGACAGTTTTATGAAGATTTATACTCCGCTGATATGGTGGGGGGTGTGGAGAATATAGAGGGTTATTTGAGTGTTGTCCTCCCTCCTATACTTCAGGTAGAGGACAAGGAGAGTCTAGAAGCCACATTTGAGATGGCTGAGTTAAATATTGCTCTGGAAAGCCTACCATCGGGAAAGGCAGTGGGTCCAGACCAGATCCCGGTGGAATTTTTCAAGGTATTCCAAACGGTATTAGCAGCAGATATGCTTGATATTATGCTACTGGCTCAGAAGGGGGACTCAATACCAGATTCCTGTGGAGCCGCAGACATTATAGTTATAGCAAAAAAAGGTAAACCACCAACTGCTCCGGGTTCGTATTGACCTATTACACTAATGAACGCAGACGTAAAAGTCTATTCGAAAATGTTGGCCAAAAGATTACCTAGGGTAATTGAGAGTATGGTTAGCCCCTCCCAGCATGGGTTTATCCCAGGAAAAGGCACAACACACCACGTCAGGCAATTAATCACAATGTTTGACGCTGCAGGTACCCTGGGAGACCCTATGGCAGCATTGTTTTTACAAGCAGAAAAAGCATTTGATAGGGTCTTCTGGGGGTACTTATGGGCTGTCATGAGGTGGAGTGGAATAGGGGAGGGATTTATAAGGGCTACTCAAACCTTATATAAAGACCCAAAAGCTAAGATTAGGATTAATAGAGGGCACTCTAAATGGGTCAAGATTAGTAGGGGGACTAGGCAGGGCTGTCCCTCTTCTCCCTTGCTATTTGCGCTTTATCTAGACACTTTTCTCCACCGACTAGAACAAAACCCAGAGATAACAGCAATGCGGATGAACGGCTGCTCGTTAAAAACTTTGGCATATGCTGACGATGTGGCCGTGTTTAAACCCAACCCATCCCGGGCTATTAGGGAGGTGGAACTGGAAGCTCAAAATTTCGGGTTGGTATCAGGATACAGTTTAAATAGCTCAAAAACGCAGATTGTAAAAAATAGGTATGCAGATTGTTATGACGGCAGGGTGACTGCATCTGCAGTTTTCCTTGGAATTACAATTTCAGCAAAACTAGAAGACATAGTAGAAATGAATATGGCTCCTTTAATGACACGAGTAAAAGTAGATCTAGACAGGCTCAACAACCTACATTTGTCATTAGTGGGCTGTACTAACATAATTAAGATGCTGATACTGCCTAAATTTCTTTTTCTCTTTAGATCTATTCCATTATTATTTGAAATAAGATGGTTCAATACATTAGAGGCGATCATGAACAGATTTATTTGGGCGCAGGGAAAGACCCAGAGGGCCTATAGGTTCATCTCCCTCCCGAGAGAGAGAGGGGGATGGGGAGCACCTGATTTTAGATTGTATTACATGGCCACCTCTTTACAATATATGCAGGGGTTAATCGGGGGGTTGAATCTTGACCAAAGAGTCGCCAGCTTTTCCACAGAGATGTATTCTATAGTACTTGGGGCTGAAGCGGAAAACTGCATGCTAAACAATATTGATTTTGGATATTTCAAAAGAACAAGGTTTAAAACAATAGCTGCTGTGGTAAACATTTGGAATGGCTTCTTAAAAAAGACAAGATTAGGGAGATATAATAGATACACAAGGATGTATAAAAATAGGTCATTTCCTCCCACTATATTTGCAGATGCAATAATGGCAGAATGGGCAGATAAGGGGGTTACACAAATTGGTGATATCATTAACACGGATGGAATAATGCAGTTTAGTGAGATAAGGAACAAATATGGCTTGGATAATAGAGGATTTTTTAAATATCTTCAGATCAGAAGCTTTTTAGGTAATAAGCAGGGTGGGGCCGCTGGTTTTAGTAAGATAGAGATAATGGAAAAAATAAAACTATCCGGGGCCTGTACGATACGCTCTTTCTACGCAAGTCTGGTAAAGGAGAAAAGGGACGACATGGAGAAGCACAGTAATAAGTGGGTGGAGAAGTTGGGAGGGGAGCAGGCTTGGTTTCAGGAATCATTAGTACTAGGGCAAGCAGCACTGTGTTCAGCCCCGCTACAATCCCAGCACTACAAAACCATATTCTCCTTGTATTTTACGCCAGCCAGGATTGCAAAATGGGGTGGTACTACGGGTATATTGTGTCCCAGGTGTAATTCCTCAGAAGCAGACAGTGTTCACATATTTGCCACATGCCCTCAGCTGCATACACTAGTGGGGGACATAGAGGTCTTTATGAACAGGTCATTGGGAATTCAAATAGTGCTCACCCCTCCTCTGATCTTGCTAGAGGTCGGCGCAAATGAGGTAGATGCACCACTGGAGTTCATATTTGTAGCAATGGCTGTTTACAGATTAACCATAGCAAGAGCATGGCTTGATAAAAACCCTCCGGGAATGCGATCATGGTTGGCCAACCTACTTGGTATATTCAATCTGGAAAAGAATATCTATGCACGAAAGGGTAGGAGGAAAAGAAATTTAGGCCTAAAAATTTGGGATCCAGTAATTAAATGGAGGGAAAGACTAGGCAACTGTTGAACTTACTAGGCGAAATGAAATTTTATGATAGAACATCGATTGTGCACTATATATGGGGAAGCTATGATTGGATCGGAAGAAAGTATATATATGCATGAAATATATATGTAATGTAATATATAGCTGAAATATTCACGTAAAAATGTATAAAGTGAAAGTGTGTAAAATTTGGAAAATAAAAATATAAAAAAAAAAAAAAAAACAGATGTCATTTAAATCCATTGCTAGCAATAATTCATTGGCTAACTAAACAAGAAAATGGAATAAACTGGATCACTCAGCAGTTACAGCGAATTTTTAAACATGATTTTAGAAAACAAGCTAGGCACTTAGCAGTGTATTGTGAATCCAAAAACTGCAGGGCCAGATAAGCGGGCCGACATGTTCTCAGGCCCATTTTTCGCAGTAAGGGAATAATCCAGAGCTTGCAAGAGCGCTCATAGTATCTACAGAACAATATTACGTGCATCGTAGACTGAGATGATATGCCGTCACAAGGGCATTTAGCTGGATTAAGTGACCAGTCCTACTCTTTTGGAAATGTAACTAGGCGAAAGAAAGAGTTAAATCGAAACCTAGTCATTACATATTTTTCGTAACTAGTTAGATGGAATGTTAGGTATGGTTGAATGCCCAAAGCGGTCTGGACTGATAGGCTCTGTACGTTTGAGGGTTTACTTATTTCTTGAGAAAGACGTAGTTCCCTAAGATGAGTTAAGCATAGTTTTTTCAAGTCTTTCCTGGTGATGTCTATCATCATGGAAGGTTCTAAAAAGTAAGAGGTACAGTCCAAGTCCTTAAGGAAGTTGGACACGTACAGAAGCCATGGGATTTTACTCCAGTTTGCCAGGGCCAAACAATCGGTTATCAGTGAGCGGGTTAGATGGCATTGTGTTTTGGTCCAAATACGGTGCCACAGCAAGATCGGCTGGCATCTAATATTATCTATCAAATAATCAATGCCCAGCTCGATGTGGCAACCGTATGTTGGAGCACTTTGAGGAACTGCCAATAAGTATTTAAGGAACCCATTCTCAACCGTTTAAAGGGTATCAATGGGAGCGTACCCCCAAACCCGTGCACCGTAGGTTGCTACGCTATGACACTTTGCTTGATAGATTTTTAGCAACTCCACTGGAACAGGCTTACCCAGTTTCCTTGAAAAGGAAACTAGAGCTGAGGTCGCTCTCTGAAAGAGTAGCTTTTTACTAACCAGAGCTTGTTTCCAACATAATCTATCGTCCACTAATATTCCTAGGTAGGGATATTTCCTGGTGCGTTCCAACCTAACTTTATCGATAAAAACTGGTTTAGGTTTCTTCGCCATGGGACCGATATGCATAACATAGGTTTTATTTGTATTCACTTTTAGGCCTAGAGTGAGCATAAATTGACAGTATTTATTTAGCTGTCTTTGTAGCTGATTTAATATTCTGGCTAGAATTACGGAATCATCAGCGTATAGTAACGCGGGAATAGGGCGATGATTAATGGATGGAAGATCCTGGCTCCCTTCGAGCATGGCCGCTTCCAGCCCGTTAGTGTATAGATTAAATAAGAAGGGAGCCAGGACACAGCCCTGTCTAATGCCTTTATTAACGGCGAATGATGGAGATAGTTCACCGCCAATCCCGTATCTAACGCATGCAGTAGCGTCTGAGTAAAGTTCACGAAGGAATTGGATAAGAGGTGGATCAACCCCTAGTTCACCGAAAATAGACCACAGCCTTGAGTGAATGACACAGTCAAACGCTGCGCTGAGGTCTACATAGACTAAATACAGGTTACCACTTTTAGCCCCCACATATTTACCGATCAAGAGGGCTAGATTCAATGCCTGCTCCACAGTACCAAGTCCCTCCTGGAAACCATATTGCAGATCAGTCAAGATGTTGTTCGTAGACGCCCAATCCTGGAGACGTTCCAAGATCAGCCGACCAGCAACTTTCCCCAGGGAGTCCAGGAGGGAGATGGGCCTGTAACATACTGGGTTGTTACATTCACCCTTCTTGAAAATTGGGAGCAAGATGGAAGTGGACCAGGAGTCTATTAGACCAATTTTTGTGACTGCTGCCATAACCTGAGTGACAAGAGGTGACCAAAGTTCCGGGCTGTGTGCAAAGATATCTAGTGGAACGCCATCCGGGCCGGGGGCCTTACCAGTTTTGGAGGATGACAACGCGTTAATGACCTCCTTATGATCGAAGAGAAGGTCGATAGGAAATATCTGGTCCCCGGGACGGTCACCTGCCACGTGAACCTCGTTGTCAGTATCCTCGGGGGGACCACCAAATATCTTTGAAAAGTGGGCTACCCACTCGTCAGCCGTCACTGCAACATCGAGATGCTGTGAGGATGAAGCATCTACCAAAAAGGGTGATTTTACTGTATGCCAGAACAGGGAACTGTTTTTAGATAGGCAGCTCTCATGTAATTGGGCCCACAAATTCTTCTTGATTTCATTCCTACGGTTAAGCTGAGCTAGTTTATAAACCTTTCTTAGTCAGTCAGTCAAGTCAAAATATCTTTATTCGATTTAGTTAAAAATCATACAAAGAAATAAAAACATTTCATACAATTTAAAATATATACAGTACACACTATTTACAAAATATTTAAAATGACAAACCAATTAGAGCGTACGTAGGCATAGTAAAAGAAGGAAGACAATTTGTAATTCATTCAATGTGACACTAGGATCTCGCATCTTAATTAGCACAGTTTTTAAGAGGGGCTATTGGTCTGATGTATATGTTTTTTAGTTCTGGCTGCCGCCACCAGAAAGTTAGCCATACAAAAGGTAATACGTATGTCAGTCAGTAGTTGTAGATAGAGCAAGGCTGGTCTCACTTGTGTGAAACCGGCCTCCTTTAAAACTGGTAACAAATATTTTTTTCTTGGCTCTAAATAAAACCCACAAAACATAACAAAGTGCATAGTATCTTGGGTGGAGAATTGATCACAACTACAAGGGGGGGCTAGTTCAGGTTTTTCCCAGGATTTAAAATTGCCCAAATAAAAATGTAACAAATTAAACCTGAACTTAATTAAAAGGAACCTGTGAAATGGAGTCGTGACAAAACCAAGATAAGGTGCTAGTGCAAATGAGTTTGTAAGTAAATAGTGTCTCCTCACTGCTGGTTTTGTTAATTCTTTTTCCTCCCGACGAGCTCTTGCCCTCCCTAAGAATTGCTTTTTAACAGTATCAATGTCCTGGATCTTGATATCCTGAGGGGAAGTAAAGAGCTCTGGGAGTCCCAAATCTGAAAACGCCTTCATCAGGTAGGCCAACCAAGGGATCCTTTTAAAGTGATTTAAAGACAATACATCGGCCATGATCTTATGGTTGAGTGGCAGATCTACGTTAAGCCAAGTCTTCAACCAAAAGATCAAGGGTGCCATGTGCAGCCCATCAGTGAGGAAGTCTAAGCCCACCTCCATATGTATGGAGTAAATCGGTGTGGACTGGGGGACAGACAGGAGAGTACGTATAAATCTGTTCTCTGCTTTCAGAATTGGTTCAAGATTTGCATAACCCCAAAGGGGTGAACCATATGAGGCCAGGGCGACTGATTTACTTTTATAAACTTTCAGGAGCGCTTCCATGGGCCTAGCGCCTAGTCTGCCCGCAAAACCCATAATGGCTGCCGATGATCTGATCACCGCCAGCCTCTTTGCCCTCACCTGGGGCCCCCAAGATCCTTTCTGATCGAAGAGGACCCCCAGGTAGGGGAAAGTAGCGACTCTGGAGACGACCTCACCCTTGCATACGAAAGTTTTTGTTTTCCTCTTGCTGGTTTGTCGTCCCACAACCATAGTGTGGGATTTATTTGTATTTATTTTTAGATCTAACTGGTCCATAAATGTACCATCCAGTAGGCGTTGAAGGGCGACTCCAGTGCGGGCGATCAGCACGGCGTCGTCCGCATACAGGAGCGCAGGGATATTAGCTCCTCCTGCATGCGGAACGTCACCCTCAACCTCCTCCAGATGGGCCCCCAGTCCGTTGATATAGATAGTAAAAAGCAAGGGAGCTAATATACAGCCCTGCCTAACTGCCCGCATGGACTTAAATTGGGACGTGCACCTTCCTTCATTGGTAACCCGTACCGCAGCAAAGAGCTCTTGATGTAGAGACGCCATAAATGTAACCAGTGCCTCGTCAATCCCCATCTTTAACAGGATCATCCATAACTTAGACCTGTTCACCAAGTCGAAGGCCGAGGAGAGGTCCATGAATGCTAGAAACAAGGACCCCTCCTTGGCCACCGTATATTTTGAGATCAACAGGTGTAAGTTGGAGCACTGCTCGATTGTCCCTTTCTTCTCTCTAAACCCGTACTGGATCTCGGCCAGCCCACCACAACTCTCTACATTATCCCTCAGTTTGGTCAAAAGGACTCTGCCTAGGATCTTAACTGCAGAGTCCAGGAGGGATATGGGCCTATAGCACCCAGGATTATCTCGCTGGCCCTTTTTAAAGATGGGGACGATTGTAGAGATGGCCCAAGAGAAGGGTGTGGGATTGCCATTGGCGGCAGAGAAGACATTAGCCAATACCCCCGCCCATAGCTTAGGTGAGTGTATGAAAAAATCGACCGGCACCCCATCCGGGCCCGGTGCCTTATGTTTGGTTGTGGCCAGAATGGCTTTCTCCACCTCTGAGCTGAGAAAGTAGATGGGGGTGGCATCCGAAGTCACTAAAGGACCAACTTGACCTGCCAGATCGTTATCCCCATACACTTTTTAAAAATGTTCCAACCATTTATCGTCTGGGATGACACAATCCATAGCCTCATTTTTGTGATCAGAGAAGAATGGTTGTTTAATTACTTCCCAGAATTTCCGACTGTCCTTCAGGACAGCCACGGAAAGTAGACTCTCCCACGCTTCCCGTTTGATGTTATCTTGTCTGGTTTTTATAGCTAATTTATAATTTTTCCTCAATCTGACAATATCGTCCCTTATCCTAGGTGTTTTCTTTAAGACTGACATCAGGGACCTGTGTGCAGTTGAGCAGGAGGCGTCAAACCAGCGGTGTTTATTTGGGGCTCCCTTCTTAGGTTTAGCCAGAAGCTCGAGCGAAACCTGCCCGCATAAGGTCTCAAAAGCCCGTAAGATTTCGCAGTCCTGGGCATGTGGGTTTTGACACACTGCCACCTGTGCCTCAATTTTCGGAAGAACTTCCGCATAAAAGTTCTCCGGTACCACCTTAGCCCATTTGACTCTTCTGCCCTGGTCGGAGATACGCAGAGTGTCCTTAGACCTCGCGGGCCCCAGAGTTGGCCCCATGTAGTCTCCCCAGGCTACCTCAAGTAAAAGGGGGTTGTGGTCGCTGTAGTGAGAGGGCACTGTGCGGTAGGTGATAACCCTTTTTAGGATGCCAGGTGTAACAAAAATGTAGTCAATTATAGATCCAGGGTTGGTACCCGTGTAGGTAACTATTCTGTGGCCCCCCTCCGGCTCAAATAAGTTAAAATGTGCCAAAAAGTCTTCTAGCTCCTCCCCTCGGGTGGTGTGCTCAAAGTGGGGACCTTCGGGGCCTTCGTCCCCCTCCTTGTTACTGATACCGCACACTAACTTGCAGGGGTGGATATTAAAATCACCTAACAGTACGTACTCTGCATTGAAATGTGAATTCTGACTGACTAACGTTAAAACGGTATCTAGACTAGCAACATTGCTAACGCTATTGTCCATATTCCCTGAGTTATAAAAGTTGATATACAGGGTCCTCCTAGTGGGGCTGATTTCCCTTTCGACAATAAGAATGTTGGGTGAGGCAGTACTAATCTGCCTTAGGGAACCCTTCAGTTCTAGGGAAAATAAGGTTAAAAGGCCCCCCCTGGCTCTGCCGGCACAGCTTGGGGTAGCCGCATTGACGAAGCTGGAGAACCCATCCAGCCAAAAATTAGCTGACGTTTCCCAAGTTTCCTGGAGGGTGATAACATTGTACCCTGAAACGAAACTCCTCCACCCCTTGTCATTGCATTTGGAGTTAGGACCCGCCACATTCCAGCTTAATAGCTTGCATGCGTCAATCATTCTGCCCCCTGCCTCTTCGGTCACACAGGTAAGGTCACCAGGTAGCCAGTCTATATCCTCCAGACCTGACAGGGGAGCGAAGCGATTAGCAGTAGCCAACGCAGGGCCCTCCTGGGCGTTCTGGTGGACACAGGACTGACTATTCAATGGGGTATTTGGACGCCTCAGGGATTGTGGGGATGCATGGGTGTTAAGCCTGCCCTTGCCTGGGTGAACACGTCCCCCTCCCCTACTCACCCCATGGCCTCTATGGTGCAACACGCGCCCTGGTGGGAGGTAGAAAAAGCCCAGCGGGACTGGTCTTAATTTGTCCGATAAGGAAATGTCGGAACCATCCCAGAAGAGTCTATCCGCTAGCTTAGCCCTGCTGAAGTTAACAACTACGCAGTCTCCTTGTGTAGATTTCTGACGTTTGCCAATCAAACCCACCCTTCTTGTGAATATGATCTCATCTCCTATTTTATTGTTGCCACAACAATTATCCTCACACCATTTTTTAGATTTGGCCATTAGGTCCGTGGAGGATTCAACCTCCCCTTCCCTTAGAGGAGGCACCCCAATAAAAACAGCTACCAAAGGGGATGCTTCAGGTGGCAAGTTAAGTTTGTATTTACTATAACAGGGTCTCAGTTGGTCGCTACCACGTAGTGGGAGCTGCGTGCGTGGTGTCCCTTCCGTGATCGGGGGCGGTACTTCCAAAACTACGGGTAACGAATTAGTAACTCCGCTCCTATTATCAATTTGTGGAACTGCGCATGGTGCCTGTACCAGCTCCACCCTCCCAACCTCCATCCTCTGCACCTCACCCTCGAGGCGCTTCATGTTTTCATGAGGGACCATGTTGGGTGGGGGATGGTTGATAAGTCTGTCAATTAGTGGGCATTTCTTAAGCAAACCTTCTAGGCAAGTGTTCAGAGTGTCCACAATGTCTTTTGCTATCCCAACAAGTAATGGTTCAATCCTGGACACAAAAAGGTCCTCCAGTTTGTTAACCAACAGATCATTTGGTGGGATTGGCGGGCATGCGCATGCAGCGTTGTTAACCAGTGGTCCCTTGCTCGAAGGCGTAGTGGTCTGCTGGCTCAAATCAGGCTGGCTAGCTGGAGGGGTTGTAGTAGATACCTCAGTTACAGGGCATGTGGGTGGGGGAGTGGAAATAGTCACGATGGGGTAGAGTGGTGCCGAGGGGATACAAATCGCAGGTGAATTACCCAGAGCTGGAGGGGATGGGGCAATGGTGGGTGATGGGGGAGTAGCAGTTATGCCCAGTTCAAGTTCAGCGTTGGCAATTTCCTTAGTTAATTCTCCCACCACTGATGTTAAGTACGTCATTATGGATTTGGATTGTCTTGGGACCTTGGCTTTGTTCCCACCCTCCTCCATAGTTACAGTCTTCTTTCGCTTACCCATTTTCGGTGATGGATGTTAGTGGGATAGCCCGGCCCGGCCTCCTTCGGCCCCGGACGGCCACAGAAGGCCCGCCCTCTGCCCGGGCTCAGCCCGGCGTCGCCCGTGTGCGTCCCGCGGGGCGGTAGGAGGGGCTGTTGCTTTGTAGCGCCTCCGGGCGCAGTGCTCCCGTCACCGATGGAGCACCGGGCCCCGGGGCAGCTGGGATGTGTAGTTCTCCCGCTAACACCCAGTCCCGGTCTGGTGCAAGGAAGAGGCTGCTGCCGCTGCCCACGCGGCGCTGACCTGGAGCTGTGGCAACCCACTCGCAGGCACAGGTAAGTTGAAGCTGGCCGTTGCCCTCACGGCGTGTGTCCGACGATGTTTGGCCCCCTTCTTGAAAATTGGGAGCAAGATGGAAGTGGACCAGGAGTCTATTAGACCAACTTTTGTGACTGCTGCCATAACCTGAGTGACAAGAGGTGACCAAAGTTCCGGGCTGTGTGCAAAGATATCTAGTGGAACGCCATCCGGGCCGGGGGCCTTACCGGTTTTGGAGGATGACAATGCGTTAATGACCTCCTTATGATTGAAGAGAAGGTCGATAGGAAATATCTGGTCCCCGGGACGGTCACCTGCCACGTGAACCTCGTTGTCAGTATCCTCGGGGGGACCACCAAATATCTTTGAAAAGTGGGCTACCCACTCGTCAGCCGTCACTGCAACATCGAGATGCTGTGAGGATGAAGCATCTACCAAAAAAGGGTGATTTTACTGTATGCCAGAACAGGGAACTGTTTTTAGATAGGCAGCTCTCATGTAATTGGGCCCACAAATTCTTCTTGATTTCATTCCTACGGTTAAGCTGAGCTAGTTTATAAACCTTTCTTAATTTAGTGATTTCAGCTCGGTCTCTAACTGGGTCGTGGAGAGCTGTTTTTAGATCAGTTAGGGCTTTACGGCATTTTGAGTTAAACCAGCCTCTGGTTTCTGATTTTCTGGACTTTTGATTACAAGAAAGCTCCTCCTGTATGATTCTAATAGTTTCCAAAAAGCTGGTTATGATTAGCTGGGGTGAGGAGTCTAATGCTAGACAATTATTCATCCATGGAAGGGCTCTGGTTACCACTTTACTAGTAATTGCTGCTGGGTCAATTTTAGACCATTTTACAGAAAAGCCGTTTACTTTGTCCATAGACAACGATTATTGGTTCAGTAAACTTGGCCTGGTTAGTTGAGATGAAACATTTTTAATTGACAGGGTAACACTGTTAGGAAAATGGTCACTGCTAATATCTGAGCCTGTTTTAAAAGTTGCCAGTTGACCCTTGATAATCTGGGAGCATAGAATGTAATCAATGACGCTTGACAGACCCCTACCATGGAACGTTGGCAAGAAATCAGCAGGGGGATCTACAAGATCATTCGCAAAGTCCATCCCTAATGAAAATAGACACTCATTTAGGCAGTTACCTAACTTCGTATGCGTAAAGTGTGTCAGGGAACATCCATTTTCGTCCTGAAGACCACAGGTGCCATTCTTATAATTATTACATAATGAAATATTAAACCCCCCCCCAGATCACATAGGAGGGAGAGGAAATGTACTTATTCCGCTGTTCATTTAAAAAAGATGTAATTTCACTTACAATTTTAGCACATTCAGTTGACTGAAGATTATTATAAAAGTTAACCAGGAAATACGTCATGCATTTATTAAATGAAGCCCTTAAGATTTGAAAGTTCTCGCCAGACAGAAGAACAGTTATATCCATAGGTGGTAAGTTGTTTGCGATGTATACAGCGAGACCTCCCTTTGGTCTACCGAAAGTTCTCGAGCTAGCTGGGACGTAATATGTTTAATAGCCTAGGAGATGTATAGGCTCAGTAGCCCAGGTTTCCTGCAATCATACTATCTGGTGTACACTAACTGTGTCTATCCATGCTTTGAGATTTGTTTTGGAGCGGAGACCGGCAACGTTCCAAAATAGAACAGAAAGGGTTAGGTTGGAGTTTGACAGGTCATTATTTTCTAGGGGAACGTTAGAAGCGTTTATACCTATCAAGGGATACGATTCTGGCAGCGGAACATTTAATTGTGTTTTCGGGGGTTCGTCATGGATTAAAGAACTATCATGGACCAAACCTGCTTCTGATGATCTGGGGATGGCCACCTCCCCCTCACTACCAGGTGTCTCATTCTTAGCAGCTAAAGTCTCTGATAAATCAGCAGTTATTTCTATGGAGGAATTGGGTGATATTATTTTTAATTCCATTATCCTGTCGGGGATTACGATGTTTGAGGAGGATCTCTGGGAGCTAAAGGATGGTTGTAGAGATTTGGACATAAGAAATATTGGGCCCGGGCTGCCCTGACCAGTACGTGATGGTGGTCAATCCACCATTTCTAAGCAGTTAAATCTGTTTGCGACTGGTATGCCTCTCCAACCTACAGGAGGAGCAATGTCTCTACCTCCGGTTCCAGACCAGTCGACCCATTCTCTTCTCCTATCCCAATTTCCTACTTGGTTCCAGTTCCATTCTGGGACTTCATTATAATGGGGTGTTGGAGGATAGAAGAAGGAGAGTCTTTTTGTGTCTATCCCATCGTTCGTTACCGGCATGTCCCAGGAACAAATGTGCTTGGCTGTGTGTGGGTCATCGAAATTGACTATAACACAGTCCCCCGGGATTGTTTTCGGCTCCTTACCTATCCAGGGGACCCTGCGGACCATTGAGACTCTGCTAACAGGGTTCAGTGGCAACGGTCTGTTGGTAGATAACCAGTGCAGCACCTTGTTTTTTAAAGACCAACCTGGTTCCTCCACGTTGGGACTCAACTCGGGGACCCCAGTCATAATTACCACATAAGGGCTTGCTTCTGGTGGTAAGTGTATTGGGTGCCCACCCCTCCCCCTATTCCTAATGTTAGTATGTTGTGCCCCTGATGGTTTAGCAGGGACAGACTTCAATGTATTAGGGGGGACTGGAGTATTTATAGTCTCAGGGACCTTCTTCGCCACTACAGAAGGGGGCTTCGATTTTGCAATTGTCGCTTCAGTAGCGACTTTTGTGGCTTGCACCCCTACCTTAGAGGTTTTGCTGTTCACTTTCTGCCCCCCTGTTTGCACCAGCTCCACCCCCTTCGCATTATTAAAAGTTGCGTTCAGAGCAGCTATCTGCTTTTCGATCTTTATGAGGCTCATTTCAATGGGTTGCATGTAAGTTTTAACAAGTTCACCTAATCTAATTAATAATTGATTATTTACCCCACAAACTTTGCACCCTCCTCCCGTGTTACTAGTTACACTGAGGTTCGCTGTGTTCGTAGAAATATTTATTATTTCTGTTGGTATAGTAGTTAAATCTCTCTGGATTGAGCTATCTTGTCCTGTTACCTGATTGGGGGATGGTTCTTGATGATGATTATGTTTCTTAATTTGTTTCGCTTTAAGCGATTTCCTTTGTTTCTTTTGTTTAGGTATGGCGCCCTCCCTCAATCCCCGGTCTAGCTCTATGTCGGGATCCTCCCGCCTCGGACTCGCAAAAATAACAGGGTTTTTTTCTAACATCATAGATGATTGCGAGTCCGAGAACTCCAGGGATGCCGACAAATCAACCATATTTGGCACAGTGTGGGTTTCTACATGTACTTCCAATATTGGGCCGGTTTCCCGTAATAGAGTGGGTGTCCTAGCTAAGGCTAAAGTGCCCAGCGATGACCGTTTGGCCAGGGCTAAATCTTGTGATACCCTGCGTTCTAAAAGGATTATGCCTTGGTCAATTGCCTCGTTTGCCCTGGTGATATAATGATCGATTGGGTCAATGATCTGTGCTGCACCCTGTGCTGTTTTACTCCTACTACTAGTCATGTTGTTGCTAACAGTGAACAAAGTTTTGCCAATAGTAGAGGAGATGGAGCATAAAGTATATCCAATCTAGGGGGCGAGATGAGTATTGCGGGACAAATATAAAGGGGGTGTTCCAGTCCAGTCTTACCCGGTCTTTAACGGGTTTAAACGGGCCCGCCATTGGCCCGGGCTTCGCCCGGCGTCCCGCGAGGCGGGGATGTGTCCTCGATTTAAGCGCCTCCTAGCGCATAGCGTCCATGCGCGGCTTCCTCCCGCTAGAAGTTGTGGGAATTGGAGTCCCACTGAGCCCACACACCTCTCGGCGGCCGCACCAAAGATCTTGTCGGTGCAGCGGCGGGCGTCAGGGACACAGCGGGTCAGCGGCTGCCAGGTAGGCTTGATGCCAGTAATAATAACGGACCTTCGGTGACGCTCCCCACTTAGCTGGGGATGTGTCCTTGATTTAAGCGCCTCCTAGCATGTAGCGTCCATGCCCGGCTTCCTCCCGCTAGAAGTTGTGGGAATTGGAGTCCAACTGAGCCCACACACCTCTCGGCGGCCGCACCAAAGATCTTGTTGGTGCAGCGGCGGGCGTCAGGGACACAGCGGGTCAGCGGCTGCCAGGTAGGGTTGATGCCAGTTATAATAACGGACCTTCGGTGAAGCTCCCCACTGAGCTGGGGATGTGTCCTCGATTTAAGCGCCTCCAAGCGCGTAGCGTCCATGCGCGGCTTCCTCCCGCTAGAAGTTGTGGGAATTGGAGTCCCACTGAGCCCACACACCTCTCGGCGGCTGCACCAAAGATCTTGTCGGTGCAGCGGCGGGCGTCAGGGACACAGCTGGTCAGCGGCTGCCAGGTAGGGTTGATGCCAGTAATAATAACGGACCTTCGGTGAAGCAAGTGTCAGATCGGGCAGGGTTTAGTGGTGTACTTGAGACACCAAGTGGGGAGCGGCAAGGTGGCGCCCCTGCAACCCAAAATTGAGACCATCCTGGCTTGGGAGCCCCCCAAGACCCAAACTTCAGTGAGAGCCTTTCTAGGACTCACCAGGTACTACAGGAGGTTTGTCAAGGGATATGGCAGCATTGTTGCACCCTTGACAGAGCTGACTTCGAAAAAGCAGCCCAAGAAAGTGATCTGGACTGACACCTGTCAGAAAGCTTTTGACACCCTGAAGACTGCCATGTGCACGGCGCCCGTGCTCCTGGCTCCTGATTTCTCCAAGGAATTCCTAGTACGGACAGACGCTTCAGAGCATGGTGTAGGGGCTATTCTCTCACAGATGACTGAGGAGGGCTGGGACCAACCTGTAGCCTTCATCAGTAGGAGGTTACTTCCACTGGAACAAAGGTGGAGTGCAATTGAGTGAGAAGCATTTGCTGTGGTCTGGGCATTGAAGAAGTTAAGACCCTACTTGTTTGGGTCTCACTTCCGAGTTCAGACAGACCACAGGCCCCTCAGATGGTTGATGCAAATGAGGGGTGAGAACCCAAAACTGTTGAGGTGGTCCATTTCCCTTCAGGGTATGGACTTCACGGTGGAACATCGCCCTGGCACAGATCACGCCAATGCTGACGGTCTGTCCAGGTTTTTCCGCCTTAGTGATGAGGAACTCCCTGGGGTAGGGTAGTTCTCCCCACATTTCAGCTGGAGGGGACACGTGTTAGACCTGGCTCCTTGGCATGAGTCTCCCTTCCACTTTTTGCTGATGTGCCTCAGATGTTTTGCTGGTGTTAGCTGCTCAGGGCACTGCGCCATGGCCAATCCGTGCCACAGTGCAAGTGCTCCCTACTGTAAAGTGTACATGTGATTGATGTCCATGATTGGTTCATTGGATTTACTGTCACTCCCCAGTAAAGTGCACCAGGAGTGCCAGGGCTTGTAAATACAAATACTGCTAGTGGGCCTGCAGCGCAGGTTGCGCTACCCACAGAAGCAGCCTTTTAAAATGTGTCTAAGGTCTGCCATTGCGTGACCAGCGTGCAGTCGGGTACTGTCATGCTGGCTGGGCAAGTGCACACACTTGCCAGCCTCTAACCCTTTCCTGTACTTCATGTGAGTCACCCCTATGGTAGGCCCTCGGGCAGGGTGCATTGTAAGCATAAGGTAGGACAAGCCCTGATGTGTGCGGCATGTCCTAATAGTGAATTACAGCCATTTTCGTTCTTCACTATAGTAAGGCTACCTGCTCTCCAAAGGCCAGGATGGGCTGCTGGAATTATTACACTATATAATCCCAACAGACTCAGAGAGCATGGTAGAAAGTCAAGTTTAGTATGCATGAACTCAGAATAATAAAATACTTCTTTTAGTAAAGTTTATTTTAATATCCTGTGTTTGCAAATGCTATTTTTTTGAAAATTAGCATTTGCTTGTCTAACCATTTCAGCCCGCCTCTGCTCGTATGTGTATCTGCTGTCTGGTTTGTGTGAGTGACAGGGCTAGAGAAGACAGGTGGATGGGGGAGTACCCCTTGACGCTGAATAGGCCTGTGCTTTGCCACCTCAATGCCGGCTCCGCCCCCTGGAGGGCGACTGACGACTCTACCCTACACCTTGTAAGGAGAGAGGGGAAGACCGTCAACAGAGTACTCCTGGACTGTACTTGTCATCACAATGTTGGCTCCACCTCCTGCGGAGCGTCTGCAGGGCCTGTTCTGCTCACTGGAAGGAAAAGCCAGATTTCGCAAAACAAGAGCTGAAATGAGCTATGCAAAGGCCCCCCTGGCCTGCCAAGTCAAAAGAAACTCAGTATAAAAGTAGGAGCCCTGCTCCTAAGAAATCAGATCCTGTTTTACCACAACGAACCTCTGCCCAACTAGAAGGACCAAGAAGAAACTGAAGGACTGGCCTGCAGTGGTGCCTTGCTGAGGAAGGAGAGGAAAAGACCAAAGAGACTTTGCTTTATTGTGCTTGAAACTATCTCCGAGGGCTTGATCTGAGCTTGCCCCCTGAACTGAACCCCAGGACCAGTGGGTACAATTCTGCCTGTGCTCGTCTGCTGCTGGGCCCTTGTGTTCTATTCCCTCGCTGGAATCGTGACTTGGGTGCCTTTGCCCCTCCTAAGGTCGTGACAGCCCGGAGCCTGGCCGTCCCTGCCCACTGAGAGCCCCGCTCGAGTTCGAGTCGCTCTCTCCCTGTTGGGCCGCGCTGCCCGCTCTCCTGTCACCTCGCCTGCTACGGAGCACGCTGTGCGCCTCTCACCATCTCCCGCCGGAATCTGCACAGAGCGCATCTGATAGCCTCGGACGGTCTGTACGCCGATGCGTACCTGACTGTCTCACTTTGCCCTCCTGCATACCAAGGCCGTGCCGCACCTCAAGAAGAGCCTCTAGTACGTTCGGTATCGGAGGCCCGGTGCTGCACCTACCTGCCTAAGAACGCAACTGCCCACCCAGATCCACAGGTACGACCCGGCGTACTAAGAAGAAGTACGTCCCGCAGGCCTGAATGGTGCCTCGCCCCGTCAGCTGCTTCAGACTCCGGATCGCCGCAACCCTCCACAGTCCCGCTCACCCGCCTCGCACCTCGAGGGGGCTTCGAGTCGGAGAACCGCCGGCCTCGTCCCGGGTCCGCCCTCACCTGTGGCCGCGCCTGAAATGCCTCGGACACCCGCAACAAGGTACACTCGAACTCGATCCCGAGTTCACATCGGATCCAGGGTCTGCAACGTTTGTTTTCCCTGTCGTTCATCATTCGCCAACGGGTCGCTTCACCAGCGCAAAGTGCGCATCAACCCACAGTGCACCTTACTGACAAGAACTCTAAAGAACTTTTGCCTATTTAAATCTGGTGGCCTCATTCGCTAAACGTTATATGGTCTTGTGATAATTCTGCAACTAAGTATTTTTATACATGTAATGTAATGTAATGGGGTTTTATAGAGCGCACTTCTGCCCTGGGGCCTCGTAGAGCTTAGGACGGGTGGGGAGAGGCGACTGTCAGAATGTGTGCGTTAGTGAAAAAGAAGGGTCTTCAGCCGTTTGCGAAACTTGAGTAGATCTGGTTCTCCGCGGAGGGGTAGGGAGTTCCAGCGTGAGGCGGCATTCCATGACAACGAGCGCCCTCCCCCCCTTGCTCGTTTGATTTTACGGCGGGTACTCCCAGATCATAAGGCTCTTGACGGATGGTAAGGGGAGACTAGGGAGCAAACTAATGCTGGAGCAGTGCGCCACATGTCTTTATGGGCTATACATATCGCCTTGAACTCAATCTGGACCTGCATTGGCAGCCAATGGAGTGTTTTCAAGGCGGCTGACCCTGAGTGTCTACGAGAAAGTCCGAGCAATAGGCGAGCTGCAGAGTTCTGAGTAACCTGCAGTTTTTTGATGGTACCAGCCGGAGCGCCTAAATACAAGGAATTCCCGTAGTCAAGGCGGGACAGGATGATAGCCTGCACCATGATCCTCCGGGCATGGAAGGAGAGGAGCGGCAAGATTTTCCTCAGCATTCTCATCAGCCCGAAACATGTTGCCGAGAGTTTAGTGACTTGGTGGGTAAACCCTAAGGTGTTATCAAGCCATACTCCAAGGCTTTTAATTTAATCTTTAGGTTCAGGCATGGTGCCCATGCAAGATGGCCAGTCAATGCTTGGTCCGGGAGAAGGGGACTTCCCCAGGAACATCAGTTCCATTTTCTCCCCATTCAATTTCAGATGGGAAAGTGCCATCCAGCTGGCTACTGCTTCTAAGCAGGAGCCTAAATTGCTCGACGAACCCTCGGGATGGTTTAAGCCGACCACCAGTTGGGTGTCGTCCGCATAGGTGACAATTTCAATGGTAAACAGGCGCACAATATCTGCCAGGGGTTCCATATAGACATTAAATAGGGTCGGACTTAAGGAGGAACCCTGTGGGACCCCGCAGTTGACCTACTTATTTTTGATACAACTTCTACGACTGGTGTCCGTTTGTGGTGGGTCATTGTATTTACTGTATGTGGTCATAAATGCTTAACTGACTTAGCGCCCTGAAGATTAGCCTTGGCTGCTCGCGCCACGAAACCCATAGGGTGAGCAGGGGTTATTCTGAAGGGGTAATTCCCTTGCCCTGAGTAGAGGAGAGGGTCCCTGCTTGTCCCAAGTGCCTACTTGTGCCAACCAGAGACCCCAATTCTAACAGCTAGTTTTATAGGTCTCTCGCTGCTTGAGTTAGCAAAATGTAGAATTGTGGCGTCAAGTTTGTTTCCGACTTTGCCACATGAGCTTTCCAATATAAATGGTCATCCATTCGTATGCAGAGGTAGTCATGTTTTAAGTCGCTTAGTTGGTTTACCATAAATCCTGAATGTCAACAATAACTTTGATATAGGAATAATTATCATATATTTTTCTCTTTATTGATTATTAACTTCTGTACCTTACAGAATAGCTTAAAGCCTTCCAAAAGTTGATGCATTGATTTTTCAGTACGCGCTAATATTACTGTATCATCTGCGATCAGCGGGATCGGAATATTCTCCTTCTCCAATATCGGAACATCAAGACGAAGATTCCCGAGAGAATCAGTTCCATTGATGTGAATGTTGAATAAAGCTGGGGCAAGTACGCAACCCTGCCCAACCCCAATGTTTATTTCAAACTTCTCTGTGCATTCTCCTTTTACACTGAATCTTACTCTGGAATAATTGCCACGGGGCAGATCCTGTCGGATACTCAAATAGTTGCTTGGGAACCTCCTTCCTCTAGAAGACTCCGAAGGACAGAGCGGGGACAGAATAGAATCCTGTTTTTAGGTCTCCAAAGACCAAGAAGAGCGGGGAGTTTCCAGGGACACGTACTTCATACAGATCATGTACAACCTCAGAGCATGGTCGATTCTACTTTGGCCTTTTCAGGATCCGGCCTGAAGGTTACAGAGAATATTGTTCTCCTCTGTCCAGGTCTCGAGTCGTGACTGTAGGAGTTTCCCCAAGATTTTCCTGATGGTGTCTAATTGGGAAATTAGCTGATAGTTGGAGGGGTCATCTCTCCCCACTTTCTTGTGAATCACCACAGTTATGGAAAACTTCTATGATTCTGGAACCACAACAAGAGTCATTGCGGTGGAAAATAACATTGTTAAAGACCCTGACCCACTGAACATCTGAACTGGCTATCCCTCCTCTCCTCTGAATCCATGCAATAACGCTTAGTGAAGGTGTGGAGGAGCAAGGCCCATGTCACCGCACAGTAAATCTCAGCCACAGAAACACCCCTGACAAGTGCTGATGCAGAGGACTCAGCTCTTGGGGACTGAGCGCAGATTCCCTCAGTCAGTTCCTTTGTGATGCACAAGATGATGCAATGAGATAAAGTCCTTTTCTGGGCAGAGGTGCCCTTCTTGCAGCCTCTACAGTCTGCACCTAGGGTCAGTATAAAGAAAGACTTCCTTTTGGGGCTCTTACTGATATGATTTTGCCTCCTTTGGGGGTAGAAGATGGGAAGGGCTACAGATCGCCTCCGATGGAAAGAGGTCACCACCTTGGGAAGGAGAGGCGATGTAGTTCTGAGGAATAATTTCTTCAAGAAAAAGCATGTGAAGGGCGGCCGCACGTTCGGTGCCTGTAACTCACTGATGCGCCGCAACGAAGTGATTCCATAAAGAGAACAAAGGTATGCCAAAACTGCTAGAACAGGAACTGGATGAAACAGCAGATAACAAACAACAACTCTTCACTGTAGAGGGATTTCAGAAAAATACCAACTCCATGACAGTGTGGATGCCGCCGCTCTCGACGAGCGGTCAGTTAACCATAAATGTACAGTTTTAGCATTTGCTGATTTGACTTGGACAATTTGGAAAATACAGTTGAAAAGCAAAGGTAGAACAATAACACTTGATTCAATCTATTCACAGAATTTAGCCAAGGAGATCAGCAATAATCATGATATAAAGTGCGCAAGAAGTGGACAGGTGCTCATGTGAATAAAGAAGTGAGCGGTGCATCGAGACAAAGTGAAGACGTATGACTCGACTCCTCGAGTGACTTCCAGGCGCTATAGACACTCCATTTCATTCTAAGGTATGTAAACTGTCTTAGTTCATAATAAGTCTACAGCAAAGCATTGTTGTTTGTTGTATATCATCAAAATAATGGCAACAAAAAACAGTTTACAATATCAGTGACCATAGCAGGTAATTGTGGAGGGGCTCAGAAATGTTAAAACAAGTCTGTTAGAAATGGGATTTCTGGTTTGCTAGGGCTTGTGCCTAAGCCAGGCAGAAACCACCACTCTAGTCAGGGCAAGAGAGTTACACACGGCAGATAACCCCTGCTCACCCCCTTGGTAGCTTGGCATGAGCAGTCAGGCTTATCCCAGAGGCAATATGAAAAGCGTCTGCGCAACACACACACAGCAGTAACACCCTAGGCATACCATAAAAGAACCTCCACACAAGGTGATATATTAAATTAGCCGTTGTTTTATACAAAACACATTAGAATAGTAATCACATCATATACACTGTGCCATCTGGCACTATGAAATGTTTACAGGGGATTATGTACACATGACAGGGCCAATTGGGCCACTGCCAGAACCATCAAAAAGCACAAATAGTAAATGTAGAACACAACCAGTAATTACTTGCAAAATACTGTACTCAGCATTATATCCTGCAACATAAATCACATTATGCAATAAGCATCACATTCGGCGTAAAACACATTATGCGCTAACCTCATAAGCATATACACAGTATGCCCTAATCATGGGCCATAACACTCTAAAAATTACCCCCAGGCCAATTGGCCTTTCACGGGGGGCTCAATAGGCCTTTGTCCAGAATGTTAGTGTTTAGCTGCAAAGGCAGCGAAATCAAAGTGTGCAATTGCGTTGGGGCGTGGCAGGAGTGTATATCACTTCTGTCTCCAAAATGCCCCCAAAGAAATGATGGCTTGACTCCTCGCACTACTGTGCCTCCTGGGACCCCACTGGGATTTGGCAAAACAAATGTGCCCCAGGTTGCAGCTGCCGTCGCTCTCGCTCTCGCAGGGCAGCTGGGGAATTAAGCTTGGCACCACTGTGCCTTCTGAGCCCCCACTGGGACCCAGAAACAATTGTGCCCAAGAGAGAAATAAGCACTGGCACTCTCCATGCCTCATGAGCACCACTCTGGGACTCTGTAAAAATAAAAGTGCCCCCCTCGGTGCAGCTGCCCACAACGGCAGTGCAGCTGTGGGAAATAGAGGCACGGGCACCACAGTGCCTTAGGAATGACCACAGGGGGAGGGCACCGACAATGTGCCCCGACACACTCCCCCTCCGGATTCTCAACTCGGCCCCACTAACCGGGCTCTCTCTCGAACCGGGCTCTCTCTCGGGACTTCACTTGGGTTGGGGACGGGCACCGGCAGTGTGCTGGGAAGGGCCTCTTCTCCCGGTCTCCTCTCACTGGCGCAGGCTTGGAGGCTCCATCTCCGCTCGGGGCTCCTCCCCTCCTGCTGATGGGATCTCTGCCGATCGGCTCCAGAAGGCGGGGTGGGATCTCGCCGGACTGACGCTGCCGCCGATGTCTCTGGAAGACACCGCCCTGACCAGGCAAGTTGCCTTGCTTCCAGGCCATGGCGGTTCTGGTCTTCTCTCGGCCAAGTGCAGGGTGGGCACCCGCTTCAGATAAAGCCATTGTGGCGTGGTCACCCGCTCTTCCCTTGAAAACTGGGCTGGGCTCCCGCAGTAAATAATAAAGGTAATTGCGAGGTGTGCCCCCGCTCTAATTGCACTGATGCAGGGTGGGCTCACGGTTTTTAAGCATAAATCAGCGGAGTAGGCTCCGGTAAACAGCATAAAGGCGGGGTGGGCTCCTGCCTCAAGACACGCACAAACGCGGGGTGGGCTCCTACTCTTTTCCTGCAGGCAGCCCAGCGCTGCCTGCAACCAAAGTTTCTCCTATTCTGGAGAATGAAGGAGATCGTTACAGCACTCACAAGGCGCTTAAGCCCCCACAAAGATTTCCTCAAGGGACAAAGCTGTGCCCACGCAGGCCAGGACACAGGGCCCTCCAGAAGGGATACAAAAGTGGGATGATGGACGGAGCGCTTGAGCAAATCAAATACTCACCCCCAGTCAACTGATCTGGGTTTTATCCATCACCATTCTTTAGCTCACTAGGCCACCCCAGTTGAGACATGGCTATATGCAAATCAGTCTGACCCTGTGCCTCATGGGAACAGTCCAGCCCGAACTGCCAAGCCATGTCTTCCCTGGACCGGAAACAAGCATCCTGAGACCGGTTTCGGATTCATAATCCTCATCAGCCAGGCTATCTTGAATCCAGTGGCCAAGTGAGCAAGGGACTCACGTCTGAGCATACCCTGCCACACTTAGGGTGAACAAAGCGATACAAAAGGGGATGATGGACGGAGCGCTTGAGCGGTCCTCGGAAGCTTGTTTCCGGTCCAGGGAAGACATGGCTTGGCAGTTCGGGCTGGACTGTTCCCATGAGGCACAGGGTCAGACTGATTTGCATATAGCCATGTCTGAACTGGGGTGGCAGAGTGGGCTGAAGAACGGTGATGGATTAAACCCAGATCTTTTGACTGGGTGTGAGTGTTTGATTGATTCAGATGCTCCGTCCATCACCACCCCCTTTTGTACCCCCTCCAGCAGGGAGGCAGTCCCTTGTGGCGGTTTCACCTGGGGCCCAGCAGCAACAGGTCCCAAAGAATCACAAAAAGCACTACTTTTCATGGGGTCACAGCCCCTATATTTATACTACACATCTCTTTGTCTGCAAAGCACATGGCTTGGGGGGACCAGCAAGAACTGTTTCTGGAGCACTCTGTTTACAGTGCTCACTCTTCTTTGGGAGATGGGGGCTCGGCCATCAGACACACCAACGGCGGGCCGAGCCAGCATTCACTAGGGCAGGCACAATCCTATTCATGGTTAGGGGACTACTCCTCCCACTACTCCAAATGCTGATGTCCTATTGAGCCCAACGCTGACTCACCCTGCCCCTCCTGGATCCACACACACCTCCCAGCCCCTGTCACTCAAAAGCCAGATATGCAATTCATATCAGGCAGGCAGACACATAGCACCCAGAAATGGCAACTTCTAAAAGTGGTATTTCTAAAATTGTTATAGTAAATCCGGTCACACCATTGCATAGCATTTGTTATCCCTATTCCAAATATACCAAACTTGACTACACTGCTCCTCTCATATCAGGAATTGCCACTGAAACACTTATCAGGGAATCCCCAATGCATTCCTAAGGGATGGCAACCTCACAGTAGTGAGAAAACAAAATGGCTGTTTGTCACTACCAGGACATGTCACACACTTAAGGTACATGTCCTACCTTTTACCTACAATGCACCCTGCCCATAGGGCTAGCTAGGGCCTACCTTTGGGGTGACTGACATGTAGTAAAAGGGTTGTCAAAGACATGGCACACACTTTAGGTGCCACGTCACAGCGGCAGTAACACTGCACGCACAGGCCATGAGATAGGTTTGAAAGGCTACTTTGGTGGGTGGCGCAATCAGCGCTGTAAGCCCACCAGTAGCATTTAATTTACCAGCCTGAGTATATGAGATACCACTTTACAGGGACTGACAGGTAAATTAAATAGGCCAAATAGGTGTAGACCAATCTTACCATATTTAACACAGAGAGCACACGCACTTTACACTGGACAGCAGTGCTAAAGTGCCCAGAGTCCTAAAACCACCAACACCATGTCAGAAAAAAGGCTAGGAGGAAGGCAAAAAGTTTAGGGATGACCCTGCATAAAGGGCCAAGTCCAACGAAGACCATTGACGCATGAAAAAGGGAATAGGTGCAAATATATGTGCCAGGCCCGTCTAAAATCAGGATATGAATGGAGATTGTAGGAGGCATGCTGGACAGGGCAGCAATGTATCCTTTGTCTACTGCAGAACTCAGCAGGACCAGGACAGAGCACAATGGAAACCTTCTGAAAGGAAAGCCTTCAAAGGGTCCACGTTATGATCAATACGCCAGACGATGTATGTTTTTTATCTTCCAGAATAGGCTGACTAGGTGGAGGGGCAACAATCTGACAAAATTACATCGATCACCTCCATTGGCAGCTGGAAGGAGCTCTGATGACCCTCTCAATCTCTAGAAATTAAGGTGGAGGCTCTGCAAGGCGAGGTGCGGATAATGGCCCTCTCCACCTACAGACATGAAGGTGGAGGCTCTGCAGGGTGAGTTGTGGGTGCCGCTCCTCTCAATCTCCAGACATGAAGGTGGAGGCTCTGCAGGGTGAGTTGTGGGTGCCGCTCCTATCAACTCCAGACATGAAGGTGGAGGCTCTGCAGGGTGAGTTGTGGGTGCCGCTCCTCTCAATCTCCAGACATGAAGGTGGAGGCTCTGCAGGGTGAGTTGTGGGTGCCGCTCCTCTCAACCTACAGACATGAAGGTGGAGGCTCTGCAAGGCGAGGTGTGGGTCCTGCCCCTCTCAATCTCCGAATATGAAGGTGGAGGCTCTGGAGATTGAGAAACACGTCCTACCTCTTGAGAGCTCCAGAAATTAAGGTTGAGGCTCTGGAGGGTGAGGCACGAGTCTTGCCCCTCTCAATCACCGGACAGAAAGGTGGAGGCTCAGCAGGGGGAGGAGTGGGTCCCGCCCACTCAATCTCCAGATGTTGGACTTGGCCCTTTTGACAGGTTCACCCCTAATCTTTTTGCCTTGTATGTGACCTAATATTAGTAGTTTTTGGCCTCTGCGCACTTTAGCACTCTGGCCCAGTGTAAAGTGTGGGCGCACTCTGAGTGCGTGTGGTGAGCTTGACCGTCCGGACCCACTCCTCAACGGTCGCTCCCCCACGCTCCCAGAATCTACAACCTCTTCGCGCTGCCACGCGCAATTGCACTCTGCTGACACTCACTCCTTAACGGACCCGGTATCGTCTTATGGGATAACTTTAATTGCTAGCGCTTTCTGTGATAATTGTAATAGCTAGCGCTTTCTGTGTTAACTGTAACTGCTAGCGCTTTCTGTGATACTGTATTTGCTAGCGCTTTTTGTGATACTGTAACTGCTAGCGCTTTCTGTGATACTGTATTTGCTAGCGCTTTTTGTGATACTGTAATTGCTAGCGCTTTTTGTGTTAACTGTAACTGCTAGCGCTTTGTACCTGTTACCATAGCTTCACCTTAGGAATAATCATTTCTTCACATTGAGCGTTTTTTTCTACATAGTGCCGCACTCTCTGCCCTGCTCTCAGCGCGACATTGCTGAGGCTTATTTGTATGTTTGAACTTTGGTTTCACACTCGGTGCCATTGGACATTTGCTGCCCCTGTCTCCCTTTCCCTTTGACCCTCCATTTTGTTGTTGTGGTTTTCCCCTGGCCCGCCCCTCCTCCCCGCTACCGCCTCCCTGCTGCCCCTCCCACGCTCCGCCCCCTCCACTAACCATTTATGACTGATGCCCCAACGCGCAGCGTCCACGCGCTGCGGCCGCGCCGAAGGTGTGCCAAAGGTAAGCCCGTCTACGCCCGTCCGCGCCAAGACCGCGCCCAGCGCCAGACCCCCGCACCACCCACCCCACCCGCATTACATACGACACCTCCGCCCTCTTAGCCCTAAACCCCGGCTGACTCCCCAACTGCGCCCAAGCCACTCCTGGACACACCCATGGACCCTTCACATGCAACTCCTGCAAGTATGACAGCACCAAGACCAACTCCTCATCCACTAACACCAAATAGAGATCCGACACCAACCACCTAAAATGCATCCTGCTCAACACCCGCTCAGTCCACAGACACGTCATCGACCTTTGGAATCTACTAGACACCATCTCCCCGGACGTCGCCTTCCTAACAGAAACATGGATGAACGCCTCCTCAGCCCCAGACATCACCATTGCCATCCCGGAAGGCTACAAGATCATCCGTAAGGACCGCCCCATCCAAACAGGAGGAGGCATCGCTATCGTCCATAAGAACTCCATCCGCATCTCAACCAGCTCAGACGTCAACCTCGCTAGCGCCAAACACCTTCACTTCCAGATCCACACCGACCCCAAGACCACACTCAGAGGTACCCTCCTCTACAGGCCACCAGGTCCCCGTGCACAATTTAGTGAAGACATCACTGACTTTATCACCCCACACGCCCTCCCCTCCGAGGACTACATTCTATTGGGAGACCTCAATTTTCACCTGGAAAAGAGCAACGACAGCAACGCCACCACCCTTCTGGACAATCTCGCCAACCTATGACTCAAACAACTTGTCAACACCCCCACTCACTACGCAGGTCACACACTTGACCCTATCTTCACCTCCAGCAAACATATCTCCTTCAGTCACACCACAGTTCTCCATTGGACGGACCACAGCTGCGTTCACTTTATCTACAAAAAGACCACAACCCACAACCATCCCCAACCTACTTTGCGAAGAAACTGGAACAAAATCACCATCGACAAGATATCCTCATCGCTCCTTCAAAACCCCCCTGCCCACTCCTCGAACCCCAACCAAGCAGCCATGAACCTTACTCAATGGCTAACCAACAGCGCTGACAACCTAGCACCTTTGAAAAAACGTCAAATCAAACTAGGCAGCAAAAACGCCCCCTGGTTCAACGATGATCTTAAGAAATCCAAGAAACTCTGTCACTCCCTTGAGAAATAAGTAAAGAAAAGGAGGCCCCCTTAACTGTCAACTTTGGGACAGGGGAGATAGCGTAGGAAACTTAAAAACGTCCCACAAGGTTACCGCAAAATGGGTAATAAATGGAGTAGTGAACTACAATGCGTTCTGCAATACCTTGCAATACCAGAAATATACTTCTATTGTGCTTCAGGACAAAGAGTACAGCATATACTTTTGAACTTCTACCTATAAAACCACCAGAAACTGTAAATATAATTGCATACATGCACACAAAAGGATCAAATGTCAAAAAACAGATCAAACGATAATGTTTTAGAAAAATATATATATATATTTGTCAAATTATACACAACAAGTACATTATCAAAATATCATCATAACAAATCATTAAAAAACATACATGTTGCATGTTATTACATTTATTAAAAAAAGTTTTTATAAAAAACAACTCATAAGCATTCAGGTTAAAAAGGTTCAAAAGAACAGGGGTCGACGCGGCGTTTCGGTTACAGTTAGATAGACAACCTTCTTCAGGACCAAGTTCTAGAAGGAAACATACAATTACTAATCATTTCAAACTCAACATTTTCCAGAATCATTTTCTAAAACAAATACATTTTCATTCACTATAACATTTGAACAGGTGCTACTAGGTTTTATGCAAAAAGACAAAAAACTTTTTTTTAAAATTTTTAACAAAGGTGGTCAGGTATTGCTAGAAAGCATTGCACATTGGTACTAGTACCATTTCGTGGGTCACCATGTAAATTATCATAGTGAAGAAAGCCCATAATGTGGGTCAGTGGAGCTAATATGGCCCAATCTGAAGTTTTTTAATAGGAGTGCCAAATTACTGGTGTGGGGCACTTACTGGCAGGTTGCCCTTTATGTAGTGTGAAGGGTGTTTTTAAAAAAATTTCCACCCACTTAGGAAATTACCTTAATGGTTATAGTAGCCTCCAACTAAATCCAGGAGGGCAATTTTGTGGTTGTATAATCCGGTATGGGAACTGAGAGTAATTTCTGTTATGGTTCTATAGTTCTTCACGGTATCTGCAAATGGTAGTAAGATTATATTTTAAAATTGAGCACTTTAAGTATTTAGAGAATTGCATAACAAAATTGGAAGAAAACTACCTTAAGATTTTATGAGGATAAATCTTATGCGGGTAGTAGGAGCCACCGATAAATATTTCCTGTATTGCTGCAAATAACCCCTGTTCTTTTGAACCTTTTTAACCTGAATGCTTATGAGTTGTTTTTTATAAAAACTTTTTTTAATAAATGTAATAACATGCAACATGTATGTTTTTTAATGATTTGTTATGATGATATTTTGATAATGTACTTGTTGTGTATAATTTGACAAATATATATATATATTTTTCTAAAACATTATCGTTTGATCTGTTTTTTGACATTTGATCCTTTTGTGTGCATGTATGCAATTATATTTACAGTTTCTGGTGGTTTTATAGGTAGAAGTTCAAAAGTATATGCTGTACTCTTTGTCCTGAAGCACAATAGAAGTATATTTCTGGTATTGCAAGGTATTGCAGAACGCATTGTAGTTCACTACTCCATTTATTACCCATTTTGCGGTAACCTTGTGGGACGTTTTTAAGTTTCCTACGCTATCTCCCCTGTCCCAAAGTTGACAGTTAAGGGGGCCTCCTTTTCTTTACTTATTTCTACCCAGCTTTTTAGCTGAGGAGGTACTTACTCACCATATAAATATCTGCTTATAGGCTTCGGACCTTCCCGCCCCTCTATCCATGGAAGGCATTAAAGTACTCAGTTATACCGAGGACCATTTTAATAAAATTCTTAATGGTCCTCCAATAAAAAATGTCTCTACCATTAGGCTAGATAAATCAGACGAAGAGCAGTGGCGTGCTCTTTGGAATTTAAAAAAGAAAGTGGTTAGGGCCGAACTGCACGCAGAATTTTTAGTTGAATATTGCAAGAAGGGAGTGATTCCCAAGGGTTTACAGGTAGTCAACGAACCAGGGATATTTATCAACAATAGAAAGTTCATAGAGAACTGGACTTTGATAGCGAATCGCTGTAGTCGCGATTGGATTATTCTGATTATAGAAACAGCCCAAGAAGTATTAGTAGTAGAACGCAAGGAAATAGAAGAAATGGAGACCAAACTAAACACCACCGCATTACAAGAAGCTAAACAAAAACTAGAAGAAATTGAGAAGGATGTGTCCAGCTACAATGACTACCTGTCCAATAAAAAAAGTAATAAATTTCGGAAAGACATTGCTAACTACAACCCTGAACATGTCTATCCGTATTTGCAGAAAGACTTTTATGACAGAAGTAGGGAAAACCAACCACAACGGAGACCATGGCAGAATCAACCGCACAATTCCCAAAAGAGAGTAAGGTTTTTCGATACGTCATATACAAGCACAGACTCTGAAAATGAACAACAGAACGAGAACAGTAACACCAAAGAGAGGGAAACGACAAACACAACTACCCCCAGTAGCCTTCCTTTTTTGGATCAGCGCCAACAGAGCTTCGGCCAACCGAAAGGGAGGGGCCGAGGCCGAGGGAATTACAGCGCGAAGCCTCAATTCCAACGACGTCCCAACACGCGGAGTCAGAAACATTGGGATTAACAAACTCCAACAAGGCCCCAATAATAAATCTCTCCAAACATACACTCACCAGTCATCAAATAAGCCTTTTAGAAAAGGGACTAGGATTCGCATCCTCTGCAAATATAGATAGGTATTCTTTAGAGAGAGACCTTCAGAGTTTCTTTAGGAAAGTCAGACTGGCAATATACTTTGAAGATAAAGAAAGGCATCCTAACAATAATAAATCCGGTCTTAGAAATAAATCAGTTTGGACCCCTAATATTACCATGATTCCAAAAGATATTGAAGCGTTCGAGCGTAGTATAGACAAAAGTGTTGATGACTTATTAAAAAAGAAACATTGGATCAATCACAACCTGAGTAAGGATGAGAACTTAGCACTACATGAACTAGAAAACAACATTGAACTGACCATAAAGTCAGCGGATAAAGGTGGCGGAATTGTTGTAATGGACACCACTGATTACAATACCAGAATGCTGACTCTGTTAGCCAACAGAGAGCATTATAAATTGGCGCATATGGACGAATGGACATCCCTAAAATTATCCATCTCATCCTTATTAAAACATGCAAGGGACGACAATGTCATTTGCGATGAAGAATATTCATTTCTTCTAAATCAAGATCCTATCATTCCAGCTCTTTATGGGCTCCCGAAAGTCCATAAGGACATCCAGAACCCGCCCATGAGACCCATCGTCTCCAGTATTGGGTCCTTGACTGAGCCTCTCAGCAAGTACGCCGATGTTTTTCTTCAATCATTAGTTACATCCCAAAAAGCATATACAAAGGATACTACTGATATTATCCAAAAAGTAGAAGGCTTTGCCTTTGATCCACATTCTCAATTTCTAGTAACACTAGATATTGAATCGTTATATACGAACATTCCGCAAAATGCCACAATAGAAGTCATTACCACCATGCTGAACCGGGAGGATAGGGATCTTGACACCCATGAACAGTTCATTATTGACTGTATTTCCATTGTTTTAAAAAACAACCTTTTTCTGTTTAACAAACAGCTATATAGACAGACCAAGGGGACGAGCATGGGGGCCACATGTGCCCCTAGCCTGGCATGTTTGTATGTCTCCAATTTTGAGAATCAGCATATCTACAATACGGTCTCCCCATTTTATGAAAATGTCTCAATGTGGTCCCGTTATATAGATGATGTTTTCTTTATCTGGACGGGGCCCATTGAGACACTTAGAGAATTTATCACATGGCTAAATCTTGGAGACAACAACTTGAGGTTCACGTCTCATATAGATAATGACAGGTGCGAATTTTTAGACCTGATCATTAAAAATACTAATGGACTGTTGAGCGTAGAACTGTTTACCAAACCAACGGACAAAAATACTATGCTCCACCATAAAAGTAATCACCCTCCCAGTCAGGTTAATAATATACCGTTTGGACAATTCTTGAGACTCAAGAGAAACTGTACGACACCTCAAGATTTCGAAAAACATGCCAACATCCTTAAAACAAAATTTTTAGAACGAGGTTACCCTAAACGCCTAGTCAGACACTCATATAAACGTGCCAAATATTTTAATAGGGAGAATTTCTTCCAACCAAAAGAAAGTAAAGAGCAAACAAATCAACCCATTATCTTTGTAACAAATTTCAATCCAATTAGTAATAAACTTAAGAACATAATTAACAGGAATTGGCACCTCGTGACAGATAAACATAATAATAAACTCCCCAAACCAATGTTTTCTTACAGAAGAAACAGAACCATTAAAAACAGCCTGGTTCATACCTATAGGGAACCCATTACAAATAAACAACCGTGTATTGATAACGCCCCGATGCCAACAGGTACTTTTCCCTGTTCGGGCTGTACCAATTGTAAAAACATAATTCGCGGAGATATCATTACAATTAAAAATACTGTTCTTAGACCAAAGAGTTTCATGAATTGCAGAACGACTAGCGTCATTTACCTAATAAGTTGCCCCTGCGATCTAATCTATGTCGGGGAAACCTCAAGAGAAATTCGTACCAGGCTTAATGAGCACAGATCTGCCTTGCGTACGAACAAGATAGGTGCCCCCCTAACAGAACATTGGAAATCAGCTAAACATCAAATAAATGATCTGCGATGGTGCTGCCTGGAACATGTTACGCTTGGTACCAGAGGTGGTAACCTCACACAAAAGCGGAAAAGACGCGAGCAATTTTATATGTCCAGGTGCAACAGTGTCCGTGCCGGGCTCAACAGCAGAGAGGACTGGGAGAAAATAATATAGGAATTCAATAATCCAACAATATCATTAGATCTCTTTGAATTCTTGAACCTATCCTCCCCTCTATAATGCTCACTGTCCCTTTGTAGACCTGTCATTTCACCATATGGTTAGTGGAGAAACACTCTTCTCCCTATGAGGTCTCAGCTTGCTCCTATACCTTCACTCCATTTTCAGATGGATATGTTGGTAATGTAAGATTCCGGTTCCATTATTATTACATTAATATTTTAAATATCTGATATTTTTTCACATCATAATGTGGGAACCTATGGATATAGGAATTGTACTTAGCTCATTCCCCCTACCCCATTTAATCCATAAGTGAAATAAAATCTCTTTCGGAACATGTCAATACTTATATGCAACCGATATCTTTGCCCTTTTCACAGCCCCGCCATATGCAATGTAATGAATGACTAGGTCGGCTTTACATCAAGCATTGAACACATAAAACTTATACCTCTTAAAGTGATTATTTTGGCAATATAATACCTTTCTTCTATTCAGGTAATTCTAGGCCCTAATTTCTGAGCCCTTGCTCATATTGGTTAATAAATATCGATAACAATAAATCCGATATTTTGAAATTTCGCATTCATGCGTAATTCCATTTAACATCTTAATTATATTGCGTGTTCTTTTATATTGTCGGCGTAATAATATTTCTCTCGCCGGAATAATATTTATTTCTCCCGTTATATTAATTTTTCTATGGCGTCTACATTCAGCACACATCGTGTTAATGTTTGTACACAATCCAAACCCCAGTCCTACCATTATTGCACCGGCACATACAGCGTCAATAAAGGTAAACAAACGACGCTAACGTATGACGCGTCGCCATGTGACATTACGTCGTCCAATCAGGACGATTAAAACTTACCGCCCAATAATAGTGCACCTAACATAAATAGAGACTCCCAATGTAATCAAAGATACTTTCGATTACACGACTGCGAGAAGATACACGGCGACGGGAGTAGGAGCAGGGAGGCCGAACATAACGTTTGAGGTAAGACGATATAGCCCGAACGCCTGCAACCTGCCCCTCGTTTATCCTTAACGCATGTGACAGTGAGACTTGAAGGGAAAACCTCGCCATTTTTTACTCTGTATCACTGCTATTGTGCGGTGTATTTCGGCACAATCAAGGACTACTTAACCTGCATTCGGGTACATTAGTGTCAGAACTTGATATATTCTTTTGATTTCTTAAAAATGATTACAACACTTTCAAATAGACTTTGTATAACGCGGCCGGACATTTAACATCATATTGGTCTTGATCTGTCTGCCTTTTACTAAAGACTGGCTGTTTTCTTAAATAACATGGACGATTATATTCTCCGGATAGACGTATGCAATACATGCGCTATTCACATAGATGATAAATATAATTATAAATTGTCGATAAACAGTGAAATTAGTCTATCAATTACGCACTACTGATAAAACTAGACACCTAAGTCTGCATATTGAAACCTATCCGATAGGGCTGTTTTCAAACATGAACCCAGAATGGAATATTAAAACAGACAATTATTCTTAATCTTTTCCCAAAGACCCAGTGGCAAGACAAAGCCCAGCACGAATTGAATACTAAATAGCTGCTACACCAGCATAGTGAAAAGCAAGTGCAACACCCACTACTGCCAGTAATTCATATCTGGGTAAGTACAAACATGTGGTGATTCCATTTAAGTAGACCAGTATACTGTTGGTTAGCACTCCCTATTTGCAATAAACTAACAGGAGCTTTTATTTGCAGCAATACAGGAAATATTTATCGGTGGCTCCTACTACCCGCATAAGATTTATCCTCATAAAATCTTAAGGTAGTTTTCTTCCAATTTTGTTATGCAATTCTCTAAATACTTAAAGTGCTCAATTTTAAAATATAATCTTACTACCATTTGCAGATACCGTGAAGAACTATAGAACCATAACAGAAATTACTCTCAGTTCCCATACCGGATTATACAACCACAAAATTGCCCTCCTGGATTTAGTTGGAGGCTACTATAACCATTAAGGTAATTTCCTAAGTGGGTGGAAATTTTTTTAAAAACACCCTTCACACTACATAAAGGGCAACCTGCCAGTAAGTGCCCCACACCAGTAATTTGGCACTCCTATTAAAAAACTTCAGATTGGGCCATATTAGCTCCACTGACCCACATTATGGGCTTTCTTCACTATGATAATTTACATGGTGACCCACGAAATGGTACTAGTACCAATGTGCAATGCTTTCTAGCAATACCTGACCACCTTTGTTAAAAATTTTAAAAAAAAGTTTTTTGTCTTTTTGCATAAAACCTAGTAGCACCTGTTCAAATGTTATAGTGAATGAAAATGTATTTGTTTTAGAAAATGATTCTGGAAAATGTTGAGTTTGAAATGATTAGTAATTGTATGTTTCCTTCTAGAACTTGGTCCTGAAGAAGGTTGTCCATCTAACTGTAACCGAAACGCCGCGTCGACCCCTGTTCTTTTGAACCTTTTTAACCTGAATGCTTATGAGTTGTTTTTTATAAAAACTTTTTTTAATAAATGTAATAACATGCAACATGTATGTTTTTTAATGATTTGTTATGATGATATTTTGATAATGTACTTGTTGTGTATAATTTGACAAATATATATATATATTTTTCTAAAACATTATCGTTTGATCTGTTTTTTGACATTTGATCCTTTTGTGTGCATGTATGCAATTATATTTACAGTTTCTGGTGGTTTTATAGGTAGAAGTTCAAAAGTATATGCTGTACTCTTTGTCCTGAAGCACAATAGAAGTATATTTCTGGTATTGCAAGGTATTGCAGAACGCATTGTAGTTCACTACTCCATTTATTACCCATTTTGCGGTAACCTTGTGGGACGTTTTTAAGTTTCCTACTCCCTTGAGAAAGCCTGGAAAAAAGACCCAAACACCAGCACCAGAGACGCCTTCAAAAACGCTACCCGCATACACCACCAACTGATCCGGACTGCCAAGAAAGCCGCATTCAAAGACCGACTAGACAACAACGCCCACAACAGCAAGGAATTATTCAACATCGTCAAAGAGTTTACCAACCCCACTGCCAACTCCAACGACATCACTCCCTCTCAAACCCTTTGCGACTCCCTAGCCTCGTTCTTCCACGACAAAATCGCTGACATCCACAACAGCTTCGACAACCAACACGGAGACCAACCCACCCAACCTTCTGCCGTACCTTCACCCCCCTTGAACATCCTTAATGACTGGAACCCAATCTCCATTGAGGACACCATTCGCCTGATGAACTCCATCCACTCAGGATCCCCCACAGACCCATGCCCTCACCACATCTTCAACACAGCAGACTCCATCATAGCACCACACCTCCGAGACGTCATCAACTGCTCCCTCAACTCCGCCACCTTCCTGGAAAGCTGGAAACACGCCGAACTCAGCGCCCTTCTGAAAAAACCCACAGCTGACCCCACCGAACTCAAAAACTACCGCCCCATCTCGCTCCTTCCATTCCCGGCCAAAGTCATCGAGAAAGCTGTCAACAACCAGCTCGCCGCCTTCCTCGAAACCAACAAATGCCTCGACTCCTCACAGTCCGGCTTCCGAGCAAAACACAGCACTGAGACCGCACTCATCGCAGCAACAGACGACATTCGAACTCTACTGGACAATGAAGACACAGTCGCCCTCATCCTCCTCGACCTCTCCGCAGCCTTCGACACAGTCTGTCATAGCACCCTGTTACAACGCCTCAGAAACACCGGAATCCAAGGAAAAGCACTGGAATGGATCACCTCGTTCCTTGCCGGAAGAACTCAGAGAGTCCGCCTCCCACCATTCAAGTCAGAGGCCACTGATCCTCTCACTCACCAATGACCCTAACATCGCCAAAACCAACCTACATGAAGGAATGAAAGAAGTTGCCGAGTGGATGAAGCACAGCCGTCTGAAACTGAATTCAGACAAAACAGAAGTCCTTATCTTAGGTACCTCCCCCTCCGCCTGGGACGACTCTTGGTGGCCAGAGGCCCTTGGAAAAGCACCCATCCCAACGGACCACGCACGGAACCTGGGCGTCATCCTGGACTCCTCACTCTCGATGACCAGACAAGTCAACGCCGTTTCATCATCTTGCTTCAACATTCTTCGCATGCTCAAAAAAACATTCCGCTGGATCCCCACCGAAACTAGAAAAACGGTCACCCACGCACTGGTTACAAGCCGCCTGGACTACGGAAACACCCTATACGCCGGTACCACCGCAAAACTTCAGAAAAAACTCCAACGCATCCAGAACGCATCAGCCAGACTCACACTAGACATCCCGCATAAAGACCACATTTCTGGTCACCTGAAAAACCTCCACTGGCTCCCCGTCAATAAGAGGATAACATTCCGCCTCCTAACCCACGCACACAAAGCACTCTACGAACTTGGACCCGAATGCCTCAACACACGACTTTCCTTCTACACCCCCACCCCGCCAGCTTCGCTCTTCCAATCAAGCCCTTGCTGCTGTACCACGCATCAACAAAACCACCATGGGAGGAAGATCCTTCTCCTACCTGGTGGCTAAAACCTGGAACTCACTTCCCATTCACCTTCGCCTCACTCAGAACCAACTAACATTCAGAAAGCAACTTAAAACCTGGATATTCGACAAGTAATTCCCCACCCCTCTTCAAGCGCCTTGAGACCCTCTGGGTATGTAGCGCGCTATATAAATTATTTGACTTGACTTGCCTTGACTACCCTCCCATAGGAATGCATGGGGGATATGTGTGTCCATGGTAATTCCTGGTATGAGAACAGTGCAGGGGCGAGTTTGGTATGTGCGAACGCGTGAGAATAAATGCTGTGCAATGGTGTGCGCAGATTTATTGTGACTGGTGAAGTGCCACTTTTAGAAGTTGGCCTTTCTGTGTGCTGTGTGTCTCCCTGCCAGAATTACATGTCTGGCTTGTGATTGACAGGGGCTGGATAGTGTGCTTGGCTCCAGGAGCCAGGATGGGTCTGCCCAGTGGTGAATAGGGAGATCTGCATGTAGATGGGAGGGAGGAGTTGCACCTGGACTTGAATAGGGCTGTGCCTTCCCTCCACAATGCTGGCTCTGAGCACCTAGCCCCCACCTGACAAAGGAGAGAGGAGCTGAGCACGACAAAGGACTCCAAAGCTCCCCCCAAACCAGTTGCATCTGGTTTTCCCCCAGCCCTGTGCTGTATGGCAAAGGGAAAAGTGGTATAAATGAAGGGGCTGTGACCCCATGAAAAGTGGTTATGCTGATCTAATTTGAGGGGGGCCTGCTGCTGGGCTCCAGGAGGAACCCCAACTAGGGACTGCCTCCCTGCTGGAGGGCCCTGTGAGCTGGCCTGCCTGGGCCCAGCCCTTGCCCCCTCCCTCTTAAAGAACTTTTCCCTGGACTTTGCAGGACTGTCAATCCTTGAAAGCGCTTCATTTTTTGGTACAGATCCCTTTTCATGTCCCAGGAGCATGTGGGCTCTGCAGCCCTGAGCTGCCTCCTCTACCGAGGGAATCCCGATGTAGGGTTTCCCCCGCAAGTGCCGTTTATCCAGAAGGTGCCCACCCTGCATCTGTGCACTGTGAAATCTGAGTGGGAGCCTACCCTGCATAGGTACCTTGGAAGCGAGTGCCCACCCCGCATATTTGCCGTTTTAAATACCCATAGCGGGTGCCCACCCCACCAGGGACTTTATGTGGAAATAATGGGAGCCTACCCCGTACTGCGGCCAGGAGGAACCACTGAACCCTGAGGGACGCCGCGTTGCCCACGGTGACCCGGGAGCTGAACTCTGCAAGCCTTGACTGTGGGCGGGGCTCGAGAGCAGTCCGGAAAAGAAGAGCCGGTCAGAACACCGGCAAAGCTGTGCCAGTGTTCCTGGAAACCAGATGTCCCAGGTGGCAGCCTACCCCACCTGGGACGTGCTGCAGGAAAGGTATGGAGCATCGGAGGCTCCATGGAGAAGCCGCAGCCATCTGGAAGTAACACGGAGGGGGCACGAGACACATTGTGGAGGAGTGTGGCTCAATGGTTAGAGCGGCAGACCCTGATGCAGAGTTCTGGCCCAGGACCAGGGTTCCATTCCCGCCTCGGCGGGTCTTGAGCTCAATTTCCTCGGACCTGACAATTCTTGCCTCGGTGCCTATTCTAATCATGGGCCCCACGCTGCAACTCTGGGCAATAGCTTGCTTAACCTACACACCGGCCCCAACAGCGCTAGGATGCCTGGCTTCACCCTGGAGGGGCCCAGGAGTGGAAACTTCACAGGGAAAGCCAGGAAGGGTTCCACAGCGGTATGAGTAATAGCGCCAGGAAACCGCTTGGTGGCAGTGCGCTCTACAAATACCTTGACATTTACGTTTACATTTACATTGTTGGTGCCTGCCCCCGCCGCATGTCAGCCCCGCGCAAGCTGACACTAGGAAGAGAGGAGACCTCGAGGGAGTCCCAGATGAGTGGGACGTCCCCCCCCCATGTCCGGTTCCTGTTCTCCTTGAGCAGTCCTGCAGTACAGCGGACCGCTCCAACGTTGGGAGACATTTTTGAGTCCCCCGAGTGGGGCTCACATGCACAGTTGTGCCTGTTCTCCTTATGCTTATTGAGCGTTCCTGCAGGGCAGCGGACCGCTCTAACGTTGTGGGGGCATTTTGTTCCTAAGAGTCCCCCGAGAGGGGCTTCCAGGCACGGTTGTGCCAATTCTGACTTTGGGTTCACAGCAGCGCCGCAGTTGCAGGCCACTGCAACCTTGGAGCTAAAGTGTGGAGCCTTGCTGGTGCCCCTTGAGTACAGTGGGTGCCGGGGTCTTACTTTACTAAAGACAGTGTACGTGAAAAAATACCTCCGTGACCATGAATTATATATAAGTATTTCAAGACCTAGGCTTAAATTTATTACCTACGCCGATTTTCTATAAATGAACACAATACTTCTATCAATTTGACAAATGCGGTAGATAGACATCACCTACATCACTCTACTTATGTGGCAGTGATCAACACGACACACGAAAAATACAATCTGTACCTTTTCAAGGATGGATTTGACTTCATATTATTTTGTTAAAAAAAAGAAGAATAGTGGATTGTACAAATCATTATGCATTACTTTTTGATTTAATACAAAACTGTCCTATACATCCATTTTTCATGCAAATTATACAAATATCAAAAACCAGTGCAAAATATATGTTGAATTTTTTTTCATTAAGAACTCATCAATTATATACGTCCTACTCAGTTTTTACTGCTATATCAAGAAGAACTAGACTCAAATTTGTCCTCGATACTCTCTAACTTGGTGGTCCTAAAAAATGTGCTGAGAGTGGTTTGAAGGGACTCTTCTATTGTTTAGACCATCTTTTGTTTGCTAAATATATATGTCACTCCAACTTTCAGATTTTCTAATGATACTCTGAGTCACGTGAAAAAAGCTGTGAATTTTGTTGGTGATGCTGACGCATTTCGACCTTCGTGCAGGAGGCCGGGAGGGTTTCTAGGAAGGTCTTCGTCAGGGCTGGGGCTGTGAGTGTAGGACTTGGTGCTCTAAAAGAAAGGGGAAATGAGGGGGATTTTTAATTCTACCAAATGTTGAATCAATCTGGTACTGTCACATATAATCTGGGTGGGCTTCTTGTTTCATACCTATTGTGAAGGGAAGACTTTTTGGAACGTGTCCTGTTGTTCAATTCTTCACGTCACATAGGGAGTTACATCTTGTTTCTTTTATTATATCTGTGGGTAAGGTTTTGCATTGTCAGAAAAAGTACCTCATGTTCTAAACATTTTACAGTCTTTGTAAGGGGTGTGCTCTTGATAGTGCTTTAGCTTATATCGTGGCCATATCGGAAGTGTGTCTTCGTGATTCTTTTAAGTTTTCCTAAGATCAGATTGAGGCATGCATTCTGTGCTTATTAGTATTACTCGTACAGTGTCCCCGTCTCCAGCGGGGGTTCTGACTAGTGTTTGTGTCTTCATGGTCTTATCCTTGTGTTGTTGCTTGGCACCTTGCATTTAACTTTTAAAATTTAAATGCCAAGACGAGGATTGCCTAATTATTTGGCCATGCGTGAGGTTTATCAATGCAGCGTGCTCTAGGGCCGTGCTCATGCTGTTTTTAACGATGCCGGGTGCCGTGCATTGCGTCATTTGGTGGATCGGCAAGCTTTACTTTGGTGCCTAGCAGTTTCAAAGATTAACATTCAAGCTTGTGCTACCCGATTCATACCTTCTCCGTTGTCACTGAGTTTTGTGATTTTTTGTTCGGCAAGTGAACGATCTTCCGAACTTCTTCTCGAGGCTCTTCCGAACTTCTTCTCGGGGCTTTGGATATCCGGGTTCTTCACATGCTTGTAGTGCAATCTGATGATGTGTAGCTGATTTGCTACGTGCTGCACTACTGTCCCAAGCCTTTGCCTGACTTCCTGTTTACTCTGGACGTCTCGAAGATCGTCGCATTTGATTACCAGGATCATCGTTGCCTATGTTGATGCACTTAATATGGTACTTGTGCATGCTCTTACTGGAGGAAACCACATTGTAACTTTCACATTTAAAGCGTCACCGATGTTGGAGTTGCACACCCTGTTGGCAGGACCATAATAGCCCTTAAGTCTTGATGGCTTTGATTTTCTGTGATTTTTCATGGGCAGCTCTCTCTTCTTCGTAACACCCCCGAGGTGTTTCAGTTGTGTGCCACGTTCTGCTGATGATAAAGTGGTTCCATATGGCCGGGACCACTGTATATGTTCAAAAATCCGCATGTTCACACTCCCAGCAGTCTTACTCTGCAGTTGTAGTGCAAAGGCAGTAGTTCTTCAAGCTGATGGAGGAGGTTTTTGGATGGGCACGGTTTGCTCTATGTAGTTTATTCTTGTAGCATCTGCCTTTTTCCCTTTGTGGGATATATTCCAACCATTCCTTCTGGCTCCCCTTGTTGTTGTTTTTGGATGAGAAATGGAGCTGTGACCAGGGGTTTAGTTAAATGCAATGCATTATCTTCGAGAGTTCATTTAGGCCGTTTTCTGCCGTGCCCAATCGCAGTATCATTTTGGCTTCGTGGTTGGTTAATAAGTTTGATCGAACACCACCTTTAATATGTTTTAGAACTGTCCATTTCATTTGTTAAGGTGTGTGGTTTAATTTCAAGCAGTGTTTTACCATTGGTGCTGTTAGTACTTGGCATTTAATGTGTGATTTATGTTGGGTTATTCGCGTTTTCACTTGTTGGGTGGTTTTTCCAACATAAGCTAGACCGCATAGACAGATGACACAATATACCACATATGAGGTATTACAATTAGTAAATTCCTCGTGCTTGATGTTTTTGGTGCCGTACAAATAGTCTGTGCCTTCGACCGTGGTACTACAAGCTGGGCGGTTTTTGATATTTGTATAATTTGCAAGAAAAATGGATGTATAGGACAGTTTTGTATTAAATCAAAAAGTAATGTATAATAATTTGTACAATCCACTATTCTTCTTTTTTAACAAAATAATATGAAGTAAAATCCATGCTTGAAAAGGTACAGATTGTATTTTTCGTGTGTCGTGCTGATCATTGCCACATAAGTAGAGTGATGTAGATCTACCACATTTGTCAAATTGATAGAAGTATTGTGTTCCTTTATAGAAAATCGGCGTAGGTAATACATTTAAGCCTAGGTCTTGAAATACTTATATATAATTCATGGTCACAGAGGTATTTTTTCACGTACACTGTCATACAGATTCCAGCCTCTTGTGTCCCTAACAGAATCGATCCCCTTACCCCAAGCATTACTTTACTAAAGAGGCACCAGGAGGAGCCCAGTGCAAAGGGGCTCCCCAGGCACGAAGAGTGCCAGTATTCATTGGGCCAGTGCCATTTTTCACCAGCTGCCCCACCTGGCAGAGGGCAGCTGTTACACTGCGCAAACTAGTGACTAAGTCCTAGAAAGGGGCTCAGGAGGCACGCTGGTTCCAGGCCTCTTTTTCACAGCTGCCCAGCAATTAGTGGGCAACTGCCACATTTAGGCCAGTTTTGCGCACTTTGCTTTTGCTGCTTTTGCAGCAACCCTGACACTGTTGGACATAGGGCGTTGGCCTGGTGCCAGTTTTCATGTGTTGTGCCCCCGATTAGGCCAATATTACTTGCACTGAAAGATAATTTCGACCAACCTAATAGTTCCATCCTTATTCTTGTTCCCTCACATTAAAAGCGATATCCAATATCTTATTCTTATTGGGATCGTCTGTAATTTTCTTTAAAATTATTAATTCCAGCAGACTACACCGTAGGGCAGATTGGCATATCGGGCACCTAGAGAGAGATATGATCTGGTCTTGATAAAGATGGAACAATTTTAATGAACCATCGAAACGCGTCGACGCTAATTGAATATTCACAATCTACTACCTTAGCATTGTTGGAATATTGAAAAGAAATTATCTTTCAGTGCAAGTAATATTGTATAATAGTAGATGTGTTATCTGTTAAAGACTGATTATATCAGTCTGTTTGTGGAACTCTCTCAAAATGTGTTTTTAAAATTTGTCAATTTAATTTGTTGTGTTTTGTATTATTGCTTTTTTATTTCAGACAACTAAGAAGACTGTTAGGCCTACGCATGTGTATGACATTTTTACTATGTGTTAAAAATAAAAATTTGTGCAATTTTTACTTTTTATGAGAATCCTTTCAATATATATGGCACAATCTACTGGTGTATAGGGTGAGCTAGTTGGTTGAGTGGAATGAAAGTGGAAGTATATGTATGTATAGCTTCTAGCACTGTTTAAGAAGTTTACCCTTTGGGACTCTCTTTACTTGACTGCATCACAGACAGCCCCAGAGAATGGACTCCGAATGCTGCAGAGGGGCCCTGCTCATGCAGGAGCACCCTCTGATGTAAAACCCAGCACCCTGCCTTCAGGATTGATAAGACCTGCCATAGGGGTGACTGATAGGTTTTAAGTGTAGTCATAGATGTGCAGATATAGGGATACTATATCTGATTAAGTGGTACAAGCACCAGCTTACACAGTTCGCGGTAGCACACTGTTGGTCTCAGTTTGAATGGTCTCTCATGGGTGACATAATACGGCTGCAACCCATGAGAGGCCCGGGGTACCTATGCCCTTGGTACCTGTGTACCATATACTAGGGACTGACAAGGATACTCCAGAATCCAATCTGGAGTGTACCTAAAGTACAGACTTACCAATTAAAGGGAGAAAGCAGATAGACTGGGTTCCGGAATGGCAGGATCCCAGTCAGACTAGTCAAAAACCAGCAAAACACCAGGAAAAAAGTGGCAGTAACCAAGCAGTCAGATCCTATCTTCCTACAGCTACCTCAGTAATGTTATCATTCTGCCATACCGAGTCCAGTAACTTACATATCTGCTTGGCACTAATGTGCGCAGGGCCATGGGCCATAGTGAGAACGGGAAGCAACAACGAGTTGGGCAACAACCATCTCTGTTTCCCTGACAAGTCAGTCCAACACCTTTCCTCGTTCAAGCACCCTGTCCTTTCCTCCCACTCTGCCAATACATCTGGGGTTGCCTCACTCTGTATTTCCTTGACACTCTCCAGTGTATCTTCAAACATACCATTGTCTGAGACCTACCTAGCGGGACCTGCCACCAACATTTTTGTCATCTTTGATCTAGCTGTCTCCTTAGCTGTTTGGTTTGCAAACCCATTGCCTCTTCCGACATTATCTGTTATGGCTTTGTGAGCACTGCATTTTATTATTGCTAACTTATCGGGAAGTGTCAATGCAGAAAACAATCTGTGTATCAATGGGCTGTTCTGTATTCACAGTCCATGCGAAATCAAAAACCCTCGCTCCGCCCAGAAGCGTCCAAAATTGTGGGCCACCCCAAAGGCTGTCGGTATAGATATTTACAGGCAGTCCCTCACTTAACTCACAGGCCCAAAGAAGGGCGACCAGCTCTGCTGCTTGAGCTGACTGATATGAGATACGGGATGTCTCAACTACAGTGTGTAACGTTGTTATCGCATATGCTGTAGTGGTGGTGCCATCTGGTAACTTGAAACAAGAGTCATCGATGTATAGTTCCCCTTGAGGGTCAGATAGGGGAACATCAGTCGGGTCTACCCATCCCTTTGTTTCCACCTCGGTCCGAAACAAACAATCATGGATGTCACCGTCCTTTTCTTCCGAAGGGAGGGGTAGTAATGTGGCTGGGTTCAAGGTAGCGCATCTTTTGATGGTAATGTGCGGAGAAAATAAGGTGAGCTCATATCCAGTGAAACGTGCACCGGTGAAGTGCTGCTTTTTTGTCTTATTCAAAAGCGAATCCACAGCATGCGGTACCATTACCGTGAGGTCAGTGTCAAGAACGAGCCCTGCCATTTGTCTGATAGAAACTGCCACCGAAGCGGCAGCTCTGGGAGGGCTCTGCCGACGTTATCAAGCATTGCTGAGAAGTAGGTGCAGGGTCTCGGCTTACCACCAAAACCCTTTGTTAGAACAAAAAGCGTGCAACCGTCCGCCTCTTGCACGTAAAGCACAAAAGGCTTCTGGTAATCAGGAGTACCAGGCACAGGTGCAAAGCAAAGCTCAACTTTCAATTGCTCAAAAGCTTGCTGGCATGCAGGTGTCCAAGGCGGTATACACCCGTTACAACGGATCTTTTACTCCGCACTACCATTACAACGCGACTTTGACTCCGCATACCATTACAACGCATTGCGCTGGGGGGCGCTCTAGGATAGGGAATAAGTATAATTTACTATCCAACACCTTCCCTAGGGTCCACGGGGACTGGAGTTAGAATAGTAAATTATACTTACCACTATCCAGCGCCCCAAGGCGCTATGCGTTGTAACGGTAGCGGAGTAAAAGTCGCGTTGTAATGGTCTGCGGAGTAATAGTATGCATTATAACGTCATACATCCGTCCAAGGCAAAGGTTCATGCACATCTTTGGTGGTTAGGTAAAGAAGGGGTTTTGTTAGTAGGGAGTACTTAGGGATCCATTGCTGGCAATAAGATGTTATGCCAATAAACAAGCGTACCTCACGTTGCGTCTTAGGGGCAGGTATGTTAACAATAGCAATAATGTGCTCAGGTGTTAGTCTGCGACCATACTTCAACAGTAGGTAACCTCCTGTAGACAATACTGAAATTTTGAATGGGACACCTTGTGTCCATGTCGTGCCAAATGTAACACTAATTTAACTGTGGCAGCTTTACAACCATGCTCAGTGTCTGATGCCACGAGGAGGTTGTCTACATACTGCAGCAGCACATTACCAAAGGGGATGTCTAGAGAATCCAATTGGGCTTTCAGAGCTTGACTGTAAATACTAGGGCTTTCTATATAGCCTTGTGGAGCACGACAGAACCTAAAGCTTCGACTGGCTATTGCAAAACCGAAAAGAAACCTACTCTCTGCATGGATTGGTATACTAAACAAAGCGTACTTTAAGTCTATAACAGAAAATAACCTGGCTGAGGGGGGGATCATTGTCAGAATCAAGGTAATGTCTGGGACCACAGGCTACTGGGGAACCACAATCTTATTTGACCTCTCTCAGGTCAATCACAAAGCGGTAAACATCAGGGTTAGTATAAGATGAATCTGAGGGTGCCTTCTTGACAATAGAAAGAATGGGACTTTTGCATACATTAGCCACTGTCTCTTCAACCACCCCTGACTTAATCAAATCCTGTATTATGTACAGCTGGGAGCTGGGCATCCTTGGCGAGACATTGCTTTACACGGGCCACCCGAGGTCCTACAGTTATGTAGACACCATCAGGAGAATAAGATATTGTGGCAGGTAATCTTTTTAACAAATCTAACCCTAGCAAGTTTTCCCGACAATTGGATGTCAATAAAAAAGGTGAATCAACCATGAAGGGGCCAATGGTCAAGGCCAGAGGCTTTGAATTCATTTAATTTCAAAGTCTTTCCCTCAGTCCAGCCAACACGTGTTTCGTCGCAAGGGCTTGGAAAATACAGCGGAACGCTCGGCGAGAGCAAGCGAGTAAGCCGCCTTTGGACTCCTTAATATTTGGAGTGGGAATTCATCTTCTCTCCGCAATAATTTGGAGGAAGGATATCATTAAAATATATATACATCCCGGGATCACGACTAAGGATCACCGGCTCACAGTGATTATTCAGAGCTACCGATTGAAAGCAATATCGTGAGAAAACGAACATAGCCCTACTAAGAAGTATTGCCCACGCCGCGTTAGGCTGGGCCGGAATTACAACCAGCTAGAAGGCACAAAGGTCGCATATTAATCGTTATCAGCCCTGAGGAAGTCGTGGGTATCCGCCCAGGCGACGAAACACGTGTTGGCTGGACTGAGGGAAAGACTTTGAAATTAAATGAATTCTATTTTTTGTCATATTGTGCCTTTATGTTGAATTTGGAGATAACTATATAAGCTTGCGTAATATTTTCTGTTGGTGTGATAGGTTTGTTCTTGAAATTCTGATCATTTTTGATTATTGGTGGGTTAGGATGACAACCCATGCCTAAGCACCCAACAACCTATATATGGACTAATTGGAATATATGCCTGTATTCTGTAAAGCGCCAATTCCACCAAGAAAAGTCATCCGTTCACAAATCTTAATAAATGTTTCTGTGGTGCCCTGTAAATCAGCGGTGACATAGGGTCCACGCTGATCTATATGCACCGCGACTGGTCCCTCACCCTGTCCCTGGCTATCCTAGCTGTGAGACAATCCAGTCACCTCATCCATGTCAATATCCGTGATAGTACTGTCGGCTTCGCGGGTCATCAAAATAATTCCGGCTCTGTCTATGGGGTTATGCATCCCCTAACTGCATCTCCCCTCGGCCTCCTCCTCCTCTACCACGTCCTCTATACCCTCGGCCTCTCGGCGCCTCTCTGTTTTTCTCAGGACACTCATCCCGCCAATGTCTTTCCTTTTTACAATATACATATTGGTTAATCCCAAGGGGTGCACTGGAAGTGCCACCCCTATTGGACCGGGGTAGCTGCTGGTCTGACCCGACTCTCTTCCTCTGCCCCTCACAACCTGCTGCAACAACACCCTCATCTTCAGATCCTTTCTCTTTTTCTCCACCTTCTCTTTCTCCTCATTTTCTCTATGCTCATAATACTGAGCCATACTTAAAATCACGGACGGGGATGATGTCGTCCAGGTACTTTTCAATGCCCACAACCATGTTGCGATCTCGGGAAGCAAATTAGTGACAAATCTGTTAACAAACAAACGAACGCCACCCTCCTGAGACAAGTCCTGACCACTAAAATCTAGAAACACCCCTTCGAATCCAGTAAAGAAATCCGACACACTCTCATCCTTTTTCTGGCAGCACGCAGTCAACTTATCCCAATCCACCTTCTTCGGTGGGATAAGGGAGTGCATGTAAGTTATAATACGACCCGGTAACGCCAGTACCTCCACCTTCGGCTTGTCGCCGGGCTTGTGTTCCTTATCCATTGTCCTGGTCTCATCCCATGTTCCCCCCAACTCCAGAGTATGATCCTGCGTATGGACCTGTCGCCATGTATCTACCGATTCATAAAAGGGGGTGGTGATGGACAGAGCATCTGAATTAAGCAGAACACTCCTACCCAGTCAAAAGATCAGGGCTTGATCCATCACTGTTTTTTAGCTCACTGCACCATCCCAGTTCAGAACCTGGCTACATGCAAATTAGTCTGGCCCTGGCCCAGTGCATCATGGGAACAGGGCAGACCAAACTACCAAGCCAATTCTTTACTGGAAAGGAAACAAGCTTCCGGGGACCGGTTTCTGGCATTGCAGCCGTCATTCGGCCCGGCTTGCTTGAATCCTGATGGTGCAGTGAGCAAGGGACTCATGTCTGAGCATACCCTTCCACACCTGTAGTGGCCAAAACGATTCATAAAAGGGGGTGGTGATGGACAGAGCATCTGAATTAAGCAGAACACTCCTACCCAGTCAAAAGATCAGGGCTTGACCCATCACCGTTTTTTAGCTCACTGCACCATCCCAGTTCAGAACCTGGCTACATGCAATTTAGTCTGGCCCTGGCCCAGTGCATCATGGGAACAGGGCAGACCAAACTACCAAGCCAATTCTTTACTGGAAAGGAAACAAGCTTCCGGGGACCGGTTTCTGGCATTGCAGCCGTCTTCGGCCCGGCTTGCTTGAATCCTGATGGTGCAGTGTGCAAGGGACTCATGTCTGAGCATACCCTTCCACACCTGTAGTGGCCAAAACGATTCATAAAAGGGGGTGGTGATGGACAGAGCATCTGAATTAAGCAGAACACTCCTACCCAGTCAAAAGATCAGGGCTTGATCCATCACCGTTTTTTAGCTCACTGCACCATCCCAGTTCAGAACCTGGCTACATGTAAATTAGTCTGGCCCTGGCCCAGTGCATCATGGGAACAGGGCAGACCAAACTGGGATTGTGCAGTGAGCTAAAAAACGGTGATGGATCAAGCCCTGATCTTTTGACTGGGTAGGAGTGTTCTGCTTAATTCAGATACTCGGTCCATCACCACCCCCTTTTATGAATCGTTTTGGCCACCATAAGTGTGGTAGGGTATACTCAGATGTGAGTCCCTTGCTCACTGCACCATCAGGATTCAAGCAAGCCGGGCCGAAGACGGCTGCAATGCCAGAAACCGGTCCCCGGTGAGGTTCCGTGAGAATTGTTATGATGTTTTGGGCATGATCGAATATGGGCAAGTTTGGTATCTATGAACCGTAAATGACGAGTTTAGTAAGTGTACTCGTTTTCGCTACACTACTTGGCAGGGTTCGCCTTATTTACGTGTTTCTTCATCTGAACCCCCGGGTTCCATTTTAGATACGGCATCCATTTTGTTTCTTGCCCTCACGTAGTCAGCAAGCAGGCAACTGTCCGCCTCATGACCCTTTAGTTCCCAAGCCTTACGGAAGACGCATATTCCTTTCATGCGTCTTTTATGACCAGGGGAATGACACTGCAAAGGCAGATGGCTCCGCTCGAGGGTAATCTTGCCGTGCCGGTCTATTGTTTCAGCCGTGCATGTGCTAGGATCGAATCCTTTGATCCTGTGATCATGCTTCCGATATTACCCTCACACTCTTTTCTCTACTGATGTCTGTCTTCCTTGCAGCTGTTCTTGTCTCTTTCTCTTGCTCGTTTACAACTAAAATGGAATGTGCCTAACGGTGAGAAGATGTGCTTTTACAGTTGGGAACCGGCAATGTTACTGTAATTATGTTCCGGGGTTCTGAAAACATGAAAGAAGCCCTTTTGAAGTTTTACTGTGGGAACTGAGTTGTAACCTTTTGTCCGTATGTTGTGCAATGTCGAAAACGTGTATATGTAAATGTAAATGTAGTATACTTGTAAAGCGCACAGCTGCCCCAGCAACGGGGCGTCCCGGCGCTGTATAACTCTGGGGAACCCGTCCTGGCTTTCCCTGTGGGATGGTCCCTTGCTGGGAGTCCCCAAGGTGGAGCCAGGCATCCCCGGAATTGGTGGGGCCGTTGTGGAGAATAGGCAAGCTAATGCCCAGAGTTGCCGAGTGGAACCCCTGATTAGAGTAAGCACCGAAGCGAGAATTATCAAGTCCGCTGACCAAGGTCCACGACCCTGCCGCGTCAGGAATTGAACCCTGGTCCCGGGCTGACTTCTGCTCTCAGGCCTGCTGCCTCTAACCAGTGAGCCACACTACTCCACGTATAAAAGGAGTGATCCACATTTACAATTTGAAGCAGACTCTCAGAACCTACACGTTGTTGTACTTCTTGCGATTTCTGTATCCCTGCAGTAATAAACGCTGATCTTTGACGCCGAAGGAAGTGTCCCGTGTCTCTGTCATTAGTGCGCCAGAACAGGTAACCCACGAAGATTTCAGGTGTTGTCCCCTGGCACCGCTGGGCCTTAATTAGCCCAGTCCTTCACCGGAAGCTTGTTTCCTTTCCAGTAAAGAATTGACTTGGTAGTTTGGTCTGCCCTGTTCCCATGATGCACTGGGCCAGGGCCAGACTAATTTGCATGTAGCCAGGTTCTGAACTGGGATGGTGCAGTGAGCTAAAAAACGGTGATGGATCAAGCCCTGATCTTTTGACTGGGTAGGAGTGTTCTGCTTAATTCAGATACTCTGTCCATCACCACCCCCTTTTATGAATCGTTTTGGCCACTATAAGTGTGGTAGGGTATACTCAGATGTGAGTCCCTTGCTCACTGCACCATCAGGATTCAAGCAAGCCGGGCCGAAGACGGCTGCAATGCCAGAAACCGGTCCCCGGAAGCTTGTTTCCTTTCCAGTAAAGAATTGGCTTGGTAGTTTGCTCTGCCCTGTTCCCATGATGCACTGGGCCAGGGCCAGACTAATTTGCATGTAGCCAGGTTCCTAACTGGGATGGTGCAGTGAGCTAAAAAACGGTGATGGATCAAGCCCTGATTTTTTGACTGGGTAGGAGTGTTCTGCTTAATTCAGATACTCTGTCCATCACCACCCCCTTTTATGAGCCTTATATCTACCAGCACCAGCAGGCCGAAAAAAAACTCTATGTCAGCCAACGTCATCATAATGGAGGAGGCCGCCTCCGTCAACTTTTTATAATCTGCGGTGGGGTTTTTCGGGGATCCGGCAACTGGCTTTTTAAAGATTGGACCTCACTCCTCTTCCAATGAGTATAGATCCACTGTTTCTGGAACCGAGCATCCACCAGTGGCCTAATTATTGTGTCCATGGAGTCGTGCAGTTCTGGAATTTCAGGATGGTAAATGGGATGGATTTCCCTCATAGGGTGCTGCGCCCCTATCAGCAGAACCTTCTGGGGCAGTCTGGTACCCCACTAATGTTATCAAATTGCTATAGACTTCATTCGGAGCCATACCTGTCACATGACCCTGTCTCTTATGTCATAAATATTCTGCGGAGCAACGCCATGAAAGCACTGCTCCCACAACCCTATCAGTGTGGCCGACATGTGCTTGAGAGCCAACGGCTAATAATCTTTCATCACACTCCACACATCTTCCGTGGTATAAATCACATTCCGAGCCCACTGGGCGACTTGATTCACCACGACTATCTTTTCCTCACCACCCAACGCAGAACCCACGAACACTCTCTCCATGCGGTCTCTCGCTGGTGCCCAATTCCCTGCAAGTATCCCCGCACAGGCGTTTCCACATGCAGCAGAGTTGGGGGGCATCGTACCCAAAGGGGAGGGAGCAGAAGCAGAAACGGCCATCATCATGGAGGGGGATAGCGAGGGGGACAGTGCTGTAGGGGTAAAAGGGAGTGCAGGAACGCTGGAGCCGATAGGCAGAACAGGAGAGCGAACGGCTCCCAACCCCGTCACTTGCAGATGCATAGGAGAGTTAAGGGGGGTCGGGCCGTGGCAGTGGAGCCGGACACTGAGGCATCAGAGGGGGCGGCACTAGGAGCCGAAGACTGGGACGAAGGGACTGTGGGGTATATCCGCTGAAGAGCATAGGGGGTGGAGGACGAGCATCCAATAACTCCTCAACAAAATCATCACCTTCATCTCTCGCAACATAGCATTTATCAGTCTGTAAGCGGAACTTCCTGTCTGTACATTCTATGCCTTTCTCTACTCTCTCCCTCTCGTAGGCCACTGATTTCTGCGTTATCGTCTGTGTCTGCCCCCTCCAGGCCTCGTTCTCTGTTTTCATACATCGCTGCTTCACTTCCTTCTGCCACACTCTCAGAGAAACAAACATCGACTGCCTGCTCTACTTAGCGAACAATTCGTTTTGCAAGAAATTCAATTTTGTTCATCAAACGAAACAGTAAGTGGCCATTGAAGCTCGGCATTGTCCCTCGTATATTTATGCCACAATGTGCTAAACATAATAGGGCCAATACCATGTTTGACGTGTGCGTCAACATTTGGAGATCCCTCCGGAGGTGCAGGTTGTCTCTCTTCCAATCGAGCATCAGTTGGACAACATTGACACCCAAAACACGCAAACTTACTCAAACAAGGCATCTTAATATAAGACACATGCACTGTCCCCAATGGACAGATAAAACCCCGACCAACAAAATGGTCTGTAAACCAAACCAAAGCAGTCCGAAAACCTTATTCCACAGTCCAGAGACTGCACCAGATTCAGAAAGACAGGCCTCACTAGCCCCAGACCTTTTCAAAGAGTCAGACAAATTTCCGATTGGTCTGGCAGTATGTTTGCAAACACCCTGTGTCGTTTAAGGGTCCGCAAATCCACCAGGTTCAAGCAAGACAGTCCAAAGACTATACCAGCACTAAGTCCCACCAGCTAGTGTTGTTCAGACAATACCAGGACACAGCCCCACTGGCTAGTGTCGTTCAGACAATACCAGGACACAGCCCCACTGGCTAGTGTCGTTCAGACAATACCAGGACACAGCCCCTCCCTTGGCTAGTGTCCTTCAGACAATACCAGGAAACAGCCCCACTGGCTAGTGCGGTTCAGATAGAATCAGGACACATCCCCACTGGCTAGTGTCGTTCAGGAGTGGCGCCACATTGTACCAAGAATCAAATCACTCACCTGGTGCACTCAGGTTGATTCAGATTATCCTCCACTGCCGACTCTTCGGACAAAACAGTCTGTCTCCAAGGTTTCGCCTTCTCAGTACTCAAGCCGGTGCCCACTAGCAGAGGATCCGCCCAATCGGGAGGTCGGGGCAGCTGTGAGAACTAAGCTCGGTCTTATGTATGTGGCCCGATCCGCCCGACCGACCAGACACCACCCTGGCCCCTGCGACCCAGTTACGGTTGAGGGGGCCACACTTTGTGGGGTCCCTGTGTGGGCACCAACTGAAGGAAGTGGCCCTTAGGGGTGACCCGGGTTACTAAGTACCACCTGCTATGCCTTCCCAGGATTGAAGAGTCAGTCAGACAGTAGAGAATATAAACAGGCTTTATTATCAGTTCTCTGCATAGAGAGCCCCAGTCAGACCTGCACCCTAAGATGGACGCTGAGGGGACTGCCTTCCCAACGGGTTACAGTAGGTAAAGAACATTTCCAGCCATCTCTAGCCCCACCCACCGTGGAAAAGAGCTGGACCTGAAGAATGGGGGCACAGAGAGATGCGCTACTACTTGCTAAGTGGGTACACCTTATCAGCGACTCAAGGTTACAGTGCTGGGCCTCAGCGTCTCTAAACGTGGGAGCAGAGCTACACGCTCAGATTGGTATTTGAAGGGAGAACAACTTATTCATTAGCAAGTTGAGAAACAACCTTGGGCAGAAAAGAAAATAACAGTGAAATGCAGTGTTCTTCTGAGGCAAGCAATTCTGGATACATGGTACTAATGTGGGTGCAGCCTAGGCAGTCTAATAAGAATTACTAAATATAAAATGGAGTCACACTTGCTAACTGAGGCCTGCACATTACGTGGATAACTCAGCGGGTTGCATACAAACGTGGCAACGGCTACTAACTTAGCTATATAATGCTAATCTAATGTAGCACAGTGCAAGGATAACACAGCTAAGGGATTTTTCAGACTAACAGAGCCCAAACAAAGCATTAACAATGAGGCTTTCCTCTCGGCACTTAAGGAGGTGCCACAGACAGGAGCATAATGTGTGAAAACCTTCTTCCACTTCAGCCACAAGAGAGGAGGAACTCCTGGAGATATCAAAAAGAAGGGAGGCCATTAAAGATAATGGGGTGACCCAGTAACCCTCAGAACCTGAGTAAGTATGCTAGAGAAACACAGTGGTTCTGTCGGGGATATCAACTGATGTGTGATCAGTACTTAATGCTCTGAATATAATATGCGTTTAGTCATATAATGAAGTAACACACCAAGAGAAGAAACAATTTCTGTCAAAACATCTAAATTCCTTTACTTGGTATTTTATGTATATACAAATCAATAAGCGGCTGTCAAAAACAAACAATCATTGGCATAGCCAAAAGGTCTCGCCTTTGGGACCTTATAAATATTTATTTAAGCAGCACAATATCTTTGGTGCAACAACATCAACTGTTGCATTGCTAAACACTTATAAGGTCCGAACGCCGAGACCTATTGGCTATGCCAATGCTTGTTTGCATTGTAAGGGCACAGGGCACCGTTTACTGGTACTCGTGAGTTCCACAGACAGAAGGGTGTAAGGGAGCCGTGCAGATATTGAGAGGATCACAATTCACTAAAATGCATAAGGGACAACATCAAGGAGCATGCGGGGGCACACTGCACAGTTTAGGATTGTTGCAGGTAACTGTTCACTAGAGTGGTTCACAGTAGAAAGTGTGCAAGGGCATAGTGCCTAAATGACACTTATTTAAGACAGAGAGAAAAAGCTAGGTCTTCAGAGCTTGCTTGAGCCAACTTCTGTGGTATGCGAGCTGTCTCCACTACTGTCTAAAGTGTCGTAATTGCATATGCAGCTGAGGTCGTGCCATCTGGTAACTTCAAACAGGACCCATCAACCCACAGTTCCGCATCTACATCTGAAAGGGGCGTATCTTGCAAGTCGATGCGACCCTTTGTCTGTTCCTCAGTAAGAAATATACAGTAGTGAGGCTCCTTTGACTGAGACTGAGTCGCAGGATGTGGCAACAAAGTGGCTGGGTTTAGTGTTGCACATCTCTTCAAGGTAATATGAGGTGCTAACAATGTCAATTCATATCCTGTCAGGCGAGCACTAGTTAAGTGTTGTGTCTTAGTCTGATTCAAAAGGGCATCTACTGCATGGGGTACTAGCACCAACAGTTTATGTGACAAAACTATCCTTTCACTCTGACGCATGGACACAGCTGTTGCTGCAAATGAACGAAAGCCCCCGTGTAATGCTCGAGCAACAGGATCAAGAACCACTAAAAAGTATGCACAGGGACGCTGCTTATCACCGTGTGTCTGTACTAAAACTGACAATGCACACCCATCTTTCTTGTGTATATAGAGTGTAAAGGCCTTCGTGTAATCTAGAGCACCTAACACTGGTGCAGAAGAAAGAGCTTGACGTAGCATTCTGGCATTCAGTCGTCCATGGAATGGGCATTGGAGTGTCTTTAGTCAAAAGCGCTAGCAGAGGTTTAACAATGTGTGAAAATCCTAATATCCATTGCCTACAAAATGAAGTCAAACCAATAAAGGCACAAACCTCTTCCTGAGTAGAAGGTACTGGTGTGTCTAAAATTGCTTGAATGCGATCTGTTGTCAGTGCACGGCCCTCCTTAGACAGAAGGTGACCTAAGTAGCTTACCTTCGGTCTGCAATATTGCAATTTCTTTCGTGACACTTTATGACGGTGTACAGCAAGAAAAGAAAGCAAAGACAAAGTACACTCTTCACACAGTTCAGGCGTATTGGCTGCCAACAAGATGTCATCGACATATTGCATGAGAGCCACTCCTTTAGGCAAAACGAAAGAATCAAGCTGTCTCTTCAATGCTTGACTGTAAATACTAGGACTCTCAGTATAGCCTTGAGGAACTCTACAAAATCCATACGATCGATTATTCAAAGTGAAACTAAACAAATAGCAGCTATCAGGATCGAAAACAAAGCGTTCTTCAAGTCTATCACGGAGAATGTAGTTGCTGTCGGAGGAACCAAAGTACGTAGTGTTGTTATGTCAGAAACCACGGGATATTGCGGTACTACAATCTTGTTAGCTTCCCGCAAATCAATAATGAATCTGTAAATCCTAGTGTCAGTAACTTTTTTCAAAATAGGAAGAATAGGACTGTTGCAAACATTGTAAGGGACTACCTCCACAACCCCAACTTTAATCAAATCATGGACAATGCGTGTAAGTGTTTCTTCGCCTCCTTGAGAGATTTTATATTGAGGCAATCATGGCAATGAAGCACCCTCCTTGACACTAATATGCACTGGTGGGATAACCATCAGTCCTACATCTGTGTCTGAAGTAGCCCACAAAGTACTAGGGAGTGAAGCTAATGCAGTATCTTCTTTAACAAGACAAGATCTCTCAATCACGGGGTAATTGTCATTCAAAATAACACGTACTCCTTCAGGAGAACATCGTATAGTAGCCCTGAAATATTTGAGCATATCAAGACCCACAATATTGTCTGGTCTGTTCGGAGAGAGTAAAAACGGACATGGAGCAGGAAATTTGTCAACATGGAATGCAAGAGGCTGTGACAGTGGGCTAAGGGAAGGTGTTCCATTGAAACCTATCGATATAATGGTTAAGCCAGACAGGGGAGCCCTAGGAACCAAGTGTTTAGATAAAGCGCTAGGAGTAGCTCCTGTATCAACCAGAAACTGATCAGTAGAACCCAAGACATGTGCTGTAACATAGGGACCCTTCTGATCTACTGGAACTTCAACTGATTTCTTACCCCATCGTAGGCAATCCAATGCATAAGCAGAATCTTGAAAATCAGACGGCACATAGTCGGACATTTGATATTGGTTCCGTCTATCAAACGTGTTAACCTATCCTGCCCACGTGTATTAGCATCAAACCTAGCACGATCATCCATGCTTCCTCTAGGCCCTGAATATTCAGAGTGATTTCTCGTTCGTCCCAGACCACGTGGACACTGCTGAGCACGCAGCACCGGACAATCTGAAATCCAATGTCCAAACTGCCTGCAGTAAGCACACTGGTCAATGGACAAATTCGAACGAGTAAAAGACGGAAAAGACGAACCATAAGATCCACGTCTACCTCTATCATTACCTCTGGAAAGCGGACCATAGGCCTTCGGTAATGTATGAAGTAGCACACTGAATGGAAGGAGCTTGGTCCATTTATACCCACGCAGGGGCTCAAAAGAAGGCGGTATAAGTACAAGAAGAAGGTTTTAGATACATATAAGATTATACAGAAAATGCACAGTCAACAAGTGGGAGGAGCTAACAGTTGCTAATTCTGGTAAACACATCCGGACAGTTACATACTAACAGCAGCTGCCTAGACAGATGCAAGCTCAACTGAGCATGTGTGAAGTAGAAGAGGCTAAATATAACGTGTCTCTAGGCAGATTTCAAGGGCAGACAACAGCAAGGTAAGACAGAGCACATGGTGAGCAAACGGTAGCACACGGCAAACAAGATGGCTGCCAGAAATACAAAATGGATTCCACAAAACGGACAAGATAGCCTCTAAATACAGGATGGCTTTCGCTAATGCTAACCTAATCGCTGCCAAATTACAACACACCGGCTGGTAATTAAATAATTTTTTTACTCTAACAGATCACTATCTATTGAAGTGAACAGGAGGTGTCGGCTGACAACCTCCCTGAATATTGCGACAAAGTTAGATGCACAATTGGTAGGACCTCAAGTCGTTTGGCTGTCATCCTCCTCTTGACCTGATGAAGACTTTAATCAGCACAATTATTAGGGTCGAAACGTCGACGTTGTCGTCTTCATGAGTCCACGCAATTCCCTGACTTGAACAAGAGAATCGTATCTTCCGGTGGGGCATATGCAATGAACTGTGGACTCGCATGTTAAATATTTTTTTGTGTGTTATATATGTTTTTTAAGCCACCCCTGTACAGCACTCTGGGCCCAATTCACAGAACTAACTTAAGACAAAATCCTAAACTTACTTCTTTTGATATTCACAGAACACATTTAGTAGTAGTAAAGTTAGGATTTTGTTTTAAGTTTGACTTAAGACAAACTTAAGACAGACTTAAGACAGACTTAAGACAGACCAAAAGTCGTACGTTTAGGATTTTGTCTTAAGTTAGTTCTGTGAATCAGCCCCTCTGTCACAATATCAGAAAAAGCCACTACCTGTACCACACATCCATTGGCTCATTCACCGTATGCGTACCTTTTTTCGTTTTTGACAGCCGCTTATTGATTTGTATATACATAAAATACCAAGTAAAGGAACTTAGTTGTTCTGACAGAAATTGTTTCTTCTCTTGGTGTGTTACTTCATTATATAACTGAAAGCATATTATTTTCAAAGGATTAAGTACCGATCACACATCAGTTGATATCCCCGACAGAACCACTGTTTACCTTTAAAAAGAAGGGAGGGGCAGTGACATTTTGCATAATGTACATACTCTGTTTACACCTAGTTACTACTTAAGGGTGAACTTCAGTGATCTGCTTACAGTGCGTAATATCCACAAACCTTATAAGCTGTGCGTAGCAGCGAAACTGCGTGAAACTTCAGCAATTAAAATGTAGGCCAATGCGCGTATTCCCAGAAACATAATTTGCTGTGCGCATCAGCAGAACTATCAGCCCGATTACTGATGGCACATATTTATACAGGGAGGAGTCACTTTATTCTGGTGCTCAATTACATGTGTAGATGTGAGTCTGATGGTGCCTGATAACTGAAAGGCACATATTTGTTTACGTACAATTTCATATATGTCTGATTTATTATTCCTATTACAGTGCCTTCTACCTTGAGAAGGCCTATCCTAGAGCAGTGTGTGGACAAGACACATGCCGACAAATCGAGGACAAAGGGATTGGGACATGGTCTAGGAACAACAAATCCTACATCAAACCGCACGTTAAACTGATGGAGAGCAAAGAGCGATATAAAACAATATACTGAGAAAAAGTAACTTGGAGAATTGCTGCAAATTAAAGTACATTAAAAAAAACTAATAAGAACCACATATTCACCGCTGTGTGACCTGGAAGCCGATTATTTCTAAATATATCCTTTGTTTGTGATTCCCTTACAGTGATCACATTATCATCCCCACTGGAAGAGATGGGAGCCTGGGGTGTTTTGTCATTGAAGCTCATTTACATACAAACAGGGGTGACAGCCTGTTCACAACGTACAGCACAAGTGATGTACGTAAAACGCTTGTACACATAACAGGGTAAAGTGCTTCAGGTAACAGTGTGAGTTTTGAATGACAGGAGCGGGCAGTCTTAGTTTTTTAGACCTGATTGTCTGAAGGGTGCATCTTTAGCTCTTTTAACTGCTTGAGAGAGGGTGGCAGTCTCAAATTCTGGGGACACAGCTACCAACAACACTCCTCATGGTTTTTACTTTTTGCATCTACAGTTGGTGCAGATTCCACCTAAGACCATAACCTTTTCAGCTCGGTGGTCTGCTTCCTGGAATCCGCCTGCTTTGCTTCTGTCGGCAAAGGTAAAAGTGTCATCTACTAAAGTGCCCTTAACTCACTTTTGATAACGTGACTTGAGTAGTACAGTCTAAGGCACAGTCAAAGGTAAAGCAACACAGTGGAAGTCACAAATTTCAATACAGTGTATTAAAAAGAGACAAGAACTTTAAGATGCAAACCAAGGTTAGAAAAACAAGAATATTTGTTAACTATTCAGAAGCAAAATCAAAAGGTCTCTGATTTAAGGATTAATAATTAGCAAAAACAACTGTCCTAAAGGAAATAACAGATACTGTTAGTCATGTACTCTAAACCAAACAAAAAGGTAAATGAATAAAAAAAAATGCAGGTCCACTGAATCAGTGTTTAACCCCTTCGACGCTGATGACGAGCTGGGCTCGTCATGAGGTAGCCTCCTCGCACGCTCATGACGAGCCCAGCTCGTCATGTAAAGTGCGAATCCGTAAAACCCAGCGTACGGGCGGAAATCCTACCGCACGCATGCGGTTAAGGTGCACACAAAATAGTACCTGAACTCACTAGAAATGCTCGAGGGGGCAAAGGTAAGTTCAGTCTCCGGTGATGATTAACACTGGAATTTGATGCTAGGTTTTTCGCTGAATCAGTCTCAGAAGGTGACGAGATGCACAGAAGTTGCTTGAAGTGCAAACTGCCCACAATGTAGAGTTAGGTCCCGCTCTACTCTCTGCGGACAGAGCTGCGTACCGCTCTACTCTCTGTGGACAGAGCTGTATCCCATTCTACTCTCTGTTGACAGAGCTGCTCTCCACTCTACTGTCTGTGGACAGAGCTGTGTCCCACTCTACTGTCTGTGGACAGAGCCATGTTCCGCCTCTAATCTCTGCCGATGGAGCTGTGTCCCACTCTACTCTCTGCGGACCGAGCTGTGTACCACTCTACTTTCTGCAGATAGAGCTGCATCCCACTCTACTCTCTGCGGACAGAGCTATGTCCCACTCTACTCTCTGCGGACGGAGCTGCATCCCACTATACTGTCTGTGGACAACGCTGTGTACAACTCTACTCTCTGCGAATAGTGCAGCCACTCTAATCTCTGAAGACAGAGTTGCATCCCAGTCTACTCTCTGCTGAGTGAGCTGTGTCCCACTCTACTGTCTGTGGAGAGAGCTGTGTACCACTCTTCTCTCTGCGGACAGAGCTGTGTCCCACTTTACTGTCTTCGGAGAGAGCTGTGTCCCACTCTACTCTCTTAGGACTGAGCTGTGTCCCACAGGAAACAATGTTTACTACGCAACAGACACAACGCATTACTTTACAACGTGGTCTTTACAACAACCATGTTGTTGACACGAGTGTCATTACAACCCAAGTCGTTTCAACACCAGCGAATGTGTTGGATTTTAATTCTAATGCCTTACCTGCTGTTGCGCAAACTGGAGTAGGAACAGTAATTAATACTATTCCTAAGTCCAGCGAGCCCCCTAGAGCAATGACTTGCGTTTTAATGACACACGAGGTTACAACACGGTCGTTGTAACAACCACGTTGTAAAGTACTGCTTTATACAGGTACGCATTGTAACGTGCTATATTTGTGTCCCACTCTACTGTCTGTGGAGAGAGACGTATACCACTCTACTCTCTGCTGAGAGAGCTGTGTACCACTCTGCTGTCTGCGGACAGAGCTGTGTCCCACTCTGATCTCTGCGGATAGAGTTCTGTCCCATTCACCTCTGTGAAAAGTCCCTTTTACTGCAGCATATTGCATAACTATATGTTATTGCCCAGTGTAGCATGCGTTCCTTCCATATTCTGTATGTTTCCCGTGTTAATCATCACACCCTAATACACAGGTTGTTGTCAGTGCTTAATTTGAGTCAGTGGTTGCAGGTAAGGCACATCACACTAATTTTTGTTGGAACTAAACTTGTTTTCCTCATTATAGTCTGCTCCACATCAAAATGGTGAAAGTCACACAGGAGATAGAAAGAAAAAAAACCAAGAGAAAAACCCAGAAAATATGAGGAAGAAACGCAGAAACCTGCTAGAGTAGGATAAAGAGGCAGAGAGGGTCTGGTGGTGGATTAAAGAGGCATCAGGTGGAATCAAGACTACACTGCATTGGTATTCAGCACCCGATACTCAGTAGTGGCGGCTGCACCCCTTTTACAAAGTAAGCACTGGTTCTTATTGACGAAAGACAGGTAATTATCAAGCCTGCTTCTTATATAACCATGCTCTCTGTTCTCTCTCTGCTTTCCATTCCACCTTCTCCCACAGCGCTCCCTCTCGTTTCTCACCCTTGCTACTTCCTCCCTGTCTCGTGTCTCTTTTTTTCATTTTCTTGAATATATCCTGCACCTTGCTCTCTTCTTCTCTTTCTCTCAGTTCAATTTATAAATTACTCAAATTCACTATTGCTTTATCAGCACGGAACAAGTCGGGGGTCGGCAGAGTTTGATGGGGTCCCCCACTATTATCTAGAAAAGGGACTCAGTTCCACCGAGCTCCTTAGCCTGCGACTTGTTACTTTCTGCCCCAGCACTGCAGACACAGGCCTCAGAGTGTTTGTAACTATCCGTCCCACTAGCAGCGTCCCCTTTATTTATTTGTGTGAGTGGCGCAAGAGAGGGACAGAAACTTGACAAAATTAGCCCTTCAATTGCTGCTTAATACAATGTAAATGTGAAACACTTTGGGGCTTAGGGGCTGGATAAAGAATAACGTCAGGAAACAAATGCAAATTAAAAGCACATTTTATTTATCTGCTGAAAACTGTTCAAAAATGTAATTTCCAAGTTCCCCATATCTGTTTACAAATATTTACACTTTGAGTCATTTCTGAGTTTAGTTACAAACTGATAGTGGGCAAAACACATGATGTATAAAAACTGAATCCAAAAACTTCTTCTTACATTATTTTAAGTTTCTTGTTTTTAAAACAGGCCATCGACCTTTCATGTGAAAATTATTATAAGGGCCTGACATCACTTCTTGTGACGTCACTACATGTGACGTCACTGTGATTTGCATATGATAATGGGCTTCTTCACTATTTTCCTTACTTGTGCGCTGTTTATTGGTATGACATGGGTCTATAGGTATTAAAAATAAATATATAAATTCACAGGTGATCAGCCCATTTAGCTGGTGATGTCATACATTGACATGTATTCGGCTGCTTCTTCTATTTTTAGGTGAATATAAATCACCTGCCGTTCCCCCTCCTTCCATTTCTCTTTCTTTTACTCCCCCTTTCTTTGTCTCTCTCGCTTACTTTATCTCTCCTCTTCTCTATCTCCTTAACACTCCTGTTAGCTTTAGCTTCATGAATCTCACTGCCACCTCTGGCATTCATACGACAAATCCTTCAGCACATTTGAGAACAAGGGACAATCAGTGTGGAAGACGAGTTGCTGAGAGTGCAACGGATTGTCCTGGCACATATATGCTTTTGATGTGGGATTTCACTATTTCACCACATTCTTAAACCAGTGTCTGCTGCTTACAGTTGCTCAATTATGGTAAAAAGTAGAGTTTAGCAAGTCACAAAATGAATAGGGAGAGCCAAGTCGGGGAGGAGCCACGGGTCACACTTAGTTATAAGGCCCGAGCTGATCCATCAACCGATAACAGTGTGTAAAAGATTCAGCAAATGTTACTTAAAAACAAGGTATATTTTTGTATTTATAAAGTGTTATATGCTCTTTTATATCTAAAAATAGGTTATTTCTTGAACACCTGTGCTTACATACATTTTATCAATGAAGCTTCCATCTCCAGAGCCCTGACATGTCCACTCTGGGTGGGATGGGTTTATAGGTTTTATCACTAATCCCACAAGTTAGCTGAAAATACCATTGTTAGTCCCAGTATTGTTCAGTGTTGCTTTTACAGGAAGTGTGATCAGGTGCGATTTAATTTTTTTCTTTGTATCTCTCCTTCACCAAATAAAAATCAAGAATGTTTCTTTTCTTTTAATCCACATTGTGCTCGCCTCCAACTGTGTATCCTGTTGCAGCATGTTGCTTTGCTTTGTGTACGCAAGTGAGCAATCTCTGGAAACAAACACTTTTCTAACTTTGAAAATACTGTTATTTGTTTTTCTTCTTTACTGCTAGTCGGGTCTTCTATCAAAAGTCCTTCACACTTTCAGCGCCCTTCTATGTTTTCTCCCTGTGTGTTTTCTGATGACTTTGTAGCTCTGATAATCAATTAAAGCTCTTCCCACATTCATTGCACTTGAATGGTTTTTCTCCTGTGTGAGTTCGCTGATGATACCTTAATGCTGAAGAGAACTGAAAACTACTGTCACATTCACTACAATAATAGGGTTTTTTCCCCCGTGTGTGCTCGCTGATGACTCTGAAGTTGTAATAACCAACTAAAGCACTTTGCACATTCACTGCAATTGAATGTTTTTTCTCCTGTGTGAGTTCGCTGATGGCACCTTAATGCTGAAGAGCTGCAAAAATACTGTCACATTCGCTGCAATGATAGGGTTTATTACCCGTGTGTGTTTGCTGATGACATTGTAGGTCTGATAACTGTCTAAAGCTCTTCACACATTCACTGCACTTGAATGGTTTTTCCCCCGTGTGTGCTCGCTGATCACTTTGTAGGCTTGATAAATGACTAAAGCACTTTGCACATTCAGTGCACTTGAATTTGATTTTCCCCTGTGTGTGTTCGATTATGTGTTTGAAGTTGTGATAACTGACTAAAGAACTTTGCACATTCACTGCACTTAAATGGTGTTTCCCCTGTGTGTATTCGCTGATGTGTTTGGAGGTTTGATAAGCAACTAAAGCACTTTGCACATTCACTGCACTTGAATGGTGTTTCCCCTGTGTGTATTCGCTGATGTGTTTGGAGGTTTGATAAGCGACAAAAGCACTTTGCACATTCACTGCACTTGAATGCCTTTTCCCATGTGTGTCTTCGCTGGTGTCTTTGAAGGCTTGATAACAGACTAAAGCTCTTCACACATTCATTGCAATGGTATGGATTTTCCCCTGTGTGTGTTCACAGATGTCTTTGTAGGTCTGATAATCGACTAAAGCTCTTCCCACATTCATTGCACTTGAATCGTTTTTCTCCTGTGTGAGTTTGCTGATGATTCCTTAATGCTGAAGAGTCAAGAAAACTACTGTCACATTCACTACAATGATAGGGTTTTTCCCCTGTGTGTGTTCGCTGATGACTTTGTAGGTATGTTAATCGACTATAGCTCTTCATACATTCACTGCACTTGAATGTTTTTCCCCCGTGTGTGTTCGCTGATGGCTTTGAAGCGCTGATAATCGACTAAAGGTCTTTAAACATTCACTGCATTTAAATGGCTTTTCCCCCGTGTGTGTTTGCTGATGACACTGAAGTTGTGATAACCGACTAAAGCTCTTTACACATTCACTGCACTTGAATGGCTTTTCCCCTGTGTGTGTTCGGTGATGTCTTTGTAGGTCTGATAATCGACTAAAGCTCTTTCCAAATTCATTCATTGCACTTGAATCGTTTTTTTCCTGTGTGAGTTTGCTGATGATTCCTTAATGCTGAAGAGTCACGAAAATTACTGTCACATTCACTACAATGATAGGGTTTTTCCCCTGTGTGTGTTCGCTGATGACTTTGTAGGTATGATAATTGACTATAGCTCTTCACACATTCACTGCATTTAAATGGCTTTTCCCCCGTGTGTGTTCGCTGATGTCTTCGAAGGTTTGATAACTCACTAAAGCACTTTGCACATTCAGTGCACTTGAATGGTTTTCCCCCCGTGTGTATTCGCTGATGGCTTTGAAGGTTTGATAACCGACTAAAGCTCTTTACACATTCACTGCACTTGAATGGCTTTAATCCTTTGTGACTTTGCTGATGACTTTGAAGGTTTGATAACCGACTAAAGCTCTTCACACATTCACTGCACTTGAATGGCTTTTCCCCTGTGTGTGTTCGCTGATGTCTTTGTAGGTCTGATAATCGACTAATGCTCTTCCCACATTCATTGCACTTGAATCGATTTTCTCCTGTGTGAGTTTGCTGATGATTCCTTAATGCTGAAGAGTCACGAAAACTACTGTCACATTCACTACAATGATAGGGTTTTTCCCCTGTGTGTGTTCGCTGATGACTTTGTAGGTATGATAATTGACTATAGCTCTTCACACATTCACTGCATTTAAATGGCTTTTCCCCCGTGTGTGTTCGCTGATGTCTTCGAAGTTTTGATAACTCACTAAAGCACTTTGCACATTCAGTGCACTTGAATGGTTTTTCCCCCGTGTGTGTTCGCTGATGGCTTTGAAGGTTTGATAACCCACTAAAGCACTTTGCACATTCACTGCACTTGAATGGTTTTTCCCCCGTGTGTGTTCGCTGATGGCTTTGAAGCACTGATAATTGACTAAAGCTCTTCCCACATTCATTGCACTTGAATCGTTTTTCTCCTGTGTGAGTTTGCTGATGATTCCTTAATGCTGAAGAGTCACGAAACCTACTGTCACATTCACTACAATGATAGGGTTTTTCCCCTGTGTGTGTTCGCTGATGACTTTGTAGGTATGATAATTGACTATAGCTCTTCACACATTCACTGCATTTAAATGGCTTTTCCCCCGTGTGTGTTCGCTGATGTCTTCGAAGGTTTGATAACTCACTAAAGCACTTTGCACATTCACTGCACTTGAATGGCTTTTCCCCTGTGTGTGTTCGCTGATGACTTTGTAGGTCTGATAATCGACTAAAGCTCTTCCCACATTCATTGCACTTGAATCGTTTTTCTCCTGTGTGAGTTTGCTGATGATTCCTTAATGCTGAAGAGTCACGAAAACTACTGTCACATTCACTACAATGATAGGGTTTTTCCCCTGTGTGTGTTCGCTGATGACTTTGTAGGCTTAATAAACGACTAAAGCGCTTCCCACATTCACTGCATTTAAATGGCTTTTCCCCCGTGTGTGTTCGCTGATGTCTTCGATGGTTTGATAACTCACTAAAGCACTTTGCACATTCACTGCATTTAAATGGCTTTTCTCCTGTGTGTGTTCGTTGATGTCCTTGTAGGCTTGATAACTGACTAAAGCTCTTCACACATTCACTGCACTTGAATGGCTTTTCCCCTGTGTGTGTTCGCTGGTGTCTTTGTAGTTCTGATAAGTTACTAAAGTACTTTGCACATTCAGTGCACTTGAATAGTTTTTCCCCCATGTGTGTGTGCAGATGACTTTGAAGCACTGATAATCGCCTAAAGCTCTTTACACATTCACTGCACTTGAAAGGTTTTTGTCCTGTGTTCGTGTGCTGATGAAGCTTGAGTAGTGATGACAAACTAAAGCTCTTGCTGCATGTGTATGAATCTTCTTTCTTGGTTAGTGTCTGTGGGTCGGGTATATATTTGTCTATATCCCTTGACTGTGTGTGCAGTATTTTACACATTTGATTTCTGTTTTAACAATAAAATGCAATAGCCACCAAACATTTGCCACACTCCTAATACGTAGAAGGTGTCTTTGTAGGTGATTGTGCCTTTATATTGGATTATGGCTATGCACGCTTGCGGGTAAAGATGTATCTTCCTTTTGGCCGGTGCAAATTGCGATAGTCTGTTGTATTGTAGATACAAGAACTCCTCTTTCCTTTACCCGTCAATTGTCTGGCTCCGCTCTGTTGTGCTTTTCTCTGGCTGTTGTGAGTTACCCAGAAAGAGTTTACAATTCACCTAGAGTACTAAATGATGGCTTGTCATTATATTAGAAAACAGAGCTCTGCCGTAATCACATCATACTGATCCCACGATCAAAGCTGGTGTTGGACTCTTGTTTATACAGGAGGCGGTTTGTTATTGGTGTTGCCATAATTTTGTAGAGGTCATTTCTTCGTCTCGTGGCGTGGAGGTGCACAGCTCAGCCTCTTACAATCACTGAACTGCCCTTGATGTTTCATCCGGGATCTGTCAGTTTGTGTGCAGGTTCCTCTGTCGCCGACTGCACTGATGTTTTGCTGAATACTGTAGCTCATTATTTCAGCTATTATTGAAGACTTACGACATTAGCTTCATTATAGATGGTCATTTCATACATTCAAGGATGGTTTTCTGTTGGATGTAAAGATATTTAAAATTACTACCATCCAATGAGAGTGGAAGAAAAGAACAATAAGTGACACGCACTGCACAGAAGTGTAAATAAACCTACCATTATCATTCCATGTACCATTGTCCTACTGATGATATTTAACACATGGATGTTTTGCCGTCTATCAAAGCAGCTTCTTCATTGAAAATCTTACTCAACAGTTTGTTTTCCATCATACCTACTTACCTATTTACTGTTTCTGACCTTGCAATATCTCTGACAGACATGTTGTGCTGTCTGTTGCTACATAAATAGGAAGTAGATTCAAACTGCAGGAAGAGTGCAGTGTTCCTTGCAGTCAGAGGCTAGGCACGAGGACAATCTGGCGCAAACAATGCAATAAGACAGGCCAAGCACGAGGAGAATCTGATGCAAACAAAGCAATAACACAGGTCATGCACTAGAAGGATTTTATGCAAACAATGCAATGCAACACTTCAATACAATGGAGAAAGGAGTTGGCCTAATGGCTAGCGCGGTCGACCTCAACTCTGTGGAACCAGGTTCGCGTCTCGGCAAGGATGCGCAACATCCTGTGATTCTGGGCAAATCACTTAATCTCCCCGTGCCTAACAAAAATTAATGTGTCCTCATGTAATGCAACTGGTGCTCGTGTAAAGCGCTCTGATACCCGATACCTTCGGGTCAAGTTTGCGCTATATATAACTCTGCTAAAAAAACAAAAATGCAATAACATAGGCCAGGGACTTGGAGAATCTGACGCAAATAATGCAATAAATGGGCCAAGCACTAGAATAAACTGATGCAAACAATGCAATAACACAGGCCAGGCACTAAGGAATCTGATGTAAACAATTCAATGACACAGCAGGCACTAGGAGAATATGATGACAACAATGCATGAACATAGGCAAGGCATTAGGAGAATCTGATGCAAACAATGCAATAACACAGGCCAGGCACTAGGAGAATCTTATGCAAACAACGCAATAACACAGGCCAGACACTAGTGCTGATGCAAACAATGCAATAACACGGGCCAGGCACTAGGAAAACGTAATGCAAACAATGCAATAACACAGGCCAGGCACTAGGAAAACATGACGCAAACAATGCAATAACACAGGCCACGCACTAGAATAGTCTGATGAAACAATGCAACAACACAGGCCAGGCACTAGGATTGAGGCAAACAATGCAATAACACAGGTAAGGCACTAGGACAATCTGATGCAGACAATGCAATAACACAGGCCAGGCACTAGGAGAATCTGATGCACACAATGCAATAACACAGGCCAGGCACTAGGGTTGATGCAAACAATGCAATAACACAGGCCAGGCACTAGGGTTGGTGGAAACAATTCAATAACATAGGCCAGGCACTAGGATTGATGCAAACAATGCAATAACACAGGCCTGGCACTAGGGTTGGTGGAAACAATTCAATAACACAGGCCGGCACTAGGATTGATGCAAACAATGCAATAACACAGGCCGCCAGTACTAGGAGAATCTGATGCAAACAATACAATAACACAGTTCAGGCACTAGGTGAATCTGATGCAAACTACGCAATACCACAGGCCAGGCACTAGGATTGATGAAAACAATGCAATAACACAGGCCAGGCCCTAGGAGAATCTGACACAAACAATTCAATAACACAGGCTAGGCACCAAGATAATCTGATGCAAACAATGCAATAACTCAGGTCAGGCACAAGGAGAATCTGACACAAACAATGCAATAACACAGACCAGGCACTAGGAGAATCTGACAGAAACAATGCAATAACTCAGGCCAGGCACTAGGAGAATCTGACACAAACAATGCAATAACACAGGCCAGGCACTAGGGTTGATGCAAACAATGCAACAACACAGGCCAGGCACTAGGATTGATGCAAACAATGCAATAACACAGGCCAGGCACTAGGAGAATCTGATGCACACAATGCAATAACACAGGCCAGGCACTAGGGTTGGTGGAAACAATTCAATAACACAGGCCAGGCACTAGGGTTGATGCAAACAATGCAACAACACAGGCCAGGCACTAGGATTGAGGCAAACAATGCAATAACACAGGCCAGGCACTAGGAGAATCTGATGCACACAATGCAATAACACAGGCCAGGCACTAGGGTTGGTGGAAACAATTCAATAACACAGGCCAGGCACTAGGGTTGATGCAAACAATGCAATAACACAGGCCAGGCTCGTGGAGAATCTGATACAAACAATGCAATAACACAGGCCAGGCACGTGGAGAATCTAATGCAAGCAATGCAATAACACAGGCCAGGCACGTGGAGAATCTATTACAAACAATGCAATAACACAGGCCAGGCACGTGGAGAATCTAATGCAAGCAATGCAATAACACAGGCGAGGCACCAATAGGATTGCACCCAGTGGAGTTACTAACAGAAAGTGTTTAGTGTCCACCAGCAAGAAAACTTCTATTCTGTCTGTAAGTTCTCTTGAGAGGTGAGCATGTAATAGCTGGCGGGATCCAGGGTACTGTGTGGACAAGAGGGTGGGAGGGCAAAGACTAGTTTTATATGGACTGAAGCATGGGCAAAATGAGCAATATTTTAGGGAAGGATTACCATATAGTAAATGATGCAGAGTCTGTTTTTTTTTTACCCAGGTATGGGATATTATGTACCAAGGGGTGTCAGAGAGATTATAATCTTCCCTACAAGGGTCATCTGCTTTACAAAGAATGTCAATACGAGGAGAGACTCTAAAAAGCAGCGGGGGGCATGCAGTGAGAGGAGAGAATGCAGATAGTCACTAACGTTATTGAACAGCGCACAACTTTAGATGCTACGTAGTTACAAGGGAGACACCTGAAATGGGCTCGGCACCTCACATGAATCCAGTACACGAAAGCGCCTTTACACACAGACCAAACATCCTTGGTGGGTCCGGGGGGAGAAGGAGGGGCTCAGAACACAAACTGTGGTACTGAAAATTCTGGACTCGTGTAATAAACTTTGTCGTAGCATGACGATTTTTATATCAAAAGACCGAGAATGGCTAGTACACTATGTACAAGCATTTTCGTTATATTCCAGTAACAATTTCACCTCGAAATCGTCATTTTCGTTCTGAAACCCTTGGCATCCATTTTGTGTTGCCCTTTACATAGGCTATAACACACAGCTAAATTCGATTCCAAAAAGCCACGTACACCTTGATTGACTTTCCCCTGACCTGAGCCTGTTGGAACCATTGCCCCAGGCCGGACCTGTTTGGTCAGTTCCTCTCCCAGTGGCCGAGCAAGATAGCATCATGCCATAAACCTTTTCATCGCACACACACCCTGCCTTATCTTACTTCCATCTGTCCCTGCTCCTGCCTCCACGAGCTATTTATGACATGGGCTGTGATCTTACTGTTTTGGGCTTAGCCGGCCTTGTCAGCTAAAGAATGTATTCATTATGTGGACATTGTTTATGGCTGGACTTATCTTGAAAGTGGGTTTTGCATCTGTGTGCACGTTCTGGGAATGTACTTCAAATATGTGCCCAGGGCATAATAATTCGTATAAAGGGCCTGTGCTCAGACCATTCAGAAGGCTATCTCATTCAGTCGCTTTTAGGCGTGGCTGGGCGACGTAGCCTCACAATTAAATGTAATAAAGATGTCTTTTCATATTCCAGATTTTCTGTCAATTCCTTGCTGCTTTTAAATGCAAAACTATTGGATAGATCCCTGAGAAGGAGTTTGAGGATTTCTAGAACCACAATTGGCGCCCCACGTGGGGCACCAACTGAGGTAACGGGTTTTTAGGAACCCGTTTGGTGCCAGGGGATAACACCCGAAGACCTCTGAGTTCTCCCTGTTCCGGACCACAGAAACACGGAGTCTTCTAGTCGCAGTCAGAGATCAAGTTTTATTGGCAGCTACCAAGTAACAGGTGTCCTAGAAGCACGACAAACACGGGTCATGTGTTCTCAGGAGACTGTTCGTTTTTACAGAACCAGCCTTCTCCTTATATACAGAAATAATAGCTGCAAGCAAGAATTCTTGAGTTTATGATATGGCTATACACATATTTCTACAATAATACAAAAGAGCGAAGTCATGTAGGCAAGCCCGTATTTTAGACGTCCAATTCGTGATAGATTACCCAGCTAAGCCCGGAACTCCCATCAGATATCGATGAAACCCCAATAAAGGAAGGCACCTCCTAGTCATAAAACTGGCCATAAACAGGGAACAGGACAGGTGTGTGTTTGTAGAAAGCATGGTTTGCATGTAGTGTATGGTTTGAGGAATGTTATGTATCGATGCTATCGTATTTGGCAACTGGGCGAGGGGCTGCCCAAACAGGTTTGGCTAAAGGCAATGGAGTCAGTTGGGACAGGTCAGGGGGAAGTCAGGGAAGGAGGACGTGTCCTTTTAGATCAAGCTCGACCTTTAATTGACTTATCATGAGGGCAAGACGTAAGATGGATGTCGTTCACAAAATGGAGTCTAAGGGGTCGGGACGGAAACTACGATTTGGGGGTGTTGGCGACCCTCGATTATGACGCAAATGTATGGGAATGATGTCCTAATCATTATCGGTTCGCTGACACCAAATTCGTCATGGTACGTCGATATTTTGTGACACGGGTATTGGACCTCGATATCGGGATAACAACAGGGTCCAGATTTTCAGAACCACAAAACATAGAAGGAAGAGCTAGTAGGTGTTCAGGGACATGTTATTGGAAACTGACTACTCTAGTCAGTAGTGTCATGGACTGGTTGTGGGGAAGGTAGTCCCCTACAACAAGCAGCTTTTGCTCCACGGCTAAAAGAAAGGACTCAAACTTCTTACTATTCATTGAATCTTTATTTCGAAAAATTTTCAGTCATAAAAGATTACAGTAAAAACAGTGTACATGAGCAAAAAACATAAAATTATCATTTCATAAAAGCAGATTATCAAGCGAATTATGCAATCACTATGTAGATTCAACCCTGGGTACTGCTGTAATGAGGGAACATCTTTTGGACCACATTGCTAAAAGGAACTTTGAGAGTGCAAACACTATATGAGGTGATGTGTCAGTCTTAAACACTCATTGCAACAGAGCATTTATCAAATCGCATATTCTTACTTAGGGGTACCAGCCAATGCTTTCTGGCCTTTCTGTAAGCGGGGCAGAAGAAGAGCATGTGCAGTTCATCCTCCTTGGTCGCGCCGCATCCAGGACAGGATTTGCTCGTGGAAGTCGGCCACTTGCCTACAAATGCCCCTAGTGGCAGTGTTCCATGCCTCCATTGGATGTAAAGCTTCCTTGCTCCTACTGGATAGATAATATTCAAAAACTCCTCAAAGGCATAAGAGTGTTTGATTGTTAAAAAGGCTGTTGTCAAAGAGCCAGCTTTGGAGTCTTGCAGCCATATATTCTGTTTGTGATCAATAAAGGACTTCGCAAGCATTTTGCCTTAAACCCCCCTGCATGCCCGTTCTGGATCATACCAGAGGTCCGATAGTCCCATTTTCCCTAGTTCGTTTTTCACGAATGCAAGCCAAGGGATTTTTGCTGCTCTACCATGACACCGCACATCCTTTAGTTCAAGCCTATAATTGGACAGTTCTGGGGTTATCCATAGCCTGCGCCAAAACCTTAAAGGTTTCAGAGATTGCTCATCCTGGATAAAACTCAGTCCTAAATCCAATCTCAGTGGGAGGAGAGGAGTGCTGTGTGGGAGTGCAAGTAACTGCCTCAAACTTACTCTCCACATTAACAATTCCCGGTCTACAGGAGTGCCCCCAAAGTTCCCCACCATGAAGGGCCAATGCCCTCGCCTTAACCTTGTAGATCTCCAAGGCGGGGCTCACTGGCTTGAATGTAGACGTATTTGTCATTTTAAGGATGCCACCCACTAGTTGGGAAAGTTTGAGTTTAGATTTCACCTGTTGGGGACCCCAGGAAAGATTTTCATTGATTGTCACACCCAGGTATTGAAAAGTCTGTACCCTCTCCAATCTAACCATGCCCAGGAGCGGAGTTGGGCGGGTGAGTGCCTGAGGACTGAAAATCATAAATTTCGTCTTATCGGCGTTGACTTCCAGTCCACGGCAACGGCAAAATTCGATAAATGCATCCAGCACACGCTGGATCCCCATGGGGGACTTGGAAAGCAGGAGGGTGTCATTGGCAAACATTATCGCTGGCACCCTCCTGCCTGCCAATCTGGGTGCGTCGTTGTTGGGAACTGCATCCAAGTGCGATATGACACCATTCACATAAAGGCAGAACAGGGTTGGTGCCAGGACGCACCCCTGCCTGACCCCCCTTGGAAACTGGAAACCGAGACAACACCCCATCCCTCCCACATTTAACCTGTGCATAGTTTTGTGTATGCAGCCTCATCAGTACCACCAGTATTGCGTTTGGAACTCCCATGTCCAAGAGCACCGCCCACAGTTTGCCCCTTGGTACTAGGTCGAACGCACACCGGAGGTCCACGAAGACCATATAGAGGCTGCCACCCTCCAGTATGGCCGTCTTCCAGAATAGCATTATGAGGTGGAAAATCTGGTCCACAGTAGATGTTTGTTTCCTAAATCCGGCCTGATAGGGACTGAGGATATCATGCTCCTCAATCCACTCTTGTAAACGATCCAGAATTAGTCGCAAGAAGATTTTTTGAGGCACGTCTATGAGGCTATTGGGCCTGTAATTGGTTGGGAGCAGAGGAGAGCCCTTCTTAAAGATTGGGACAATCTCCGCTCCCAACCAAGTACCTGGTATCTCCATATCTCCCAAAATCGCGTTGAAAAGGGCACAGGGGAGCCTGTCTAGGCCAGGGGCCTTACCCATGGCCAAATTCCCTATGGCAGTAAAGACTTCTTGGACTGAGAATTCATGCTCATCGCCTTCCCCCAGTCTAGATGTTGTGATGTATTCCTATAGGTTCTGTATCGATCCCCCTATTCCTGACCCTGTTCTGGTTAATAATTAACTAGCAGCCATTCCACGGTGCAAAAACCGTTATCTGATTAAACCACACCACGGCACAGAAACGTGTTATCTGATTAGGTCATAACGCATGCCATCTAATTAGACAAACGATATTCCTCCAGCCCCTGATAAGGCATACGGAGTTCTCGAAAACAAATCAAACCTATGACAACCTGGGAAAATCCCTGCGGCCATTGTTTTGATTTCACCGAGAACTTCAGTAAAGAATGTGCTAACGACCAGTCCGTATGACATCCTTATTGACGTATCTATGTCCATCCTTACGTCAATCTCGACACCTTACAGGTATAAATATTACCGACATTGCCTTAAGCAAACACACGTGGTGGTGACGAGATCGGAGCAGCGAGACGTGGTGAGGAGCCCAGCAGAGAGCGAAGCCCACACGCGCTGCCCCGCCTTCCTGACTCGCTGAGAACGAGACGCTGCTTTTCTCCTGCCGAGAAATCCAGCTCCGGCGCTTCCAAGCGGTCCTCGCGGGCAGCTGGAATATCGAGACGAGAGATACCAGCCCTCAACCTCTCTAGATCTCAGGTACAGAACTGAACAACCCCTTGCAGAGAATTCTTGAGTCGGTCACTTGGCAAAACAAACTTAACTTAAACTGCTACTTATCTACTCCCGCCCACGTATTAGGCTTAGGTCAGGTACACTGGGGTAGGCGTGGTTAGAAGCACCAGTTGAGTACGATTAGTCAAATGTATATATGTATGTATCTATTTTATCAATTTTAAATATCATATGGCTTAGAAACCATATCAATGCTTCTGCAGTATTATTTTATACTCCTGCTTTTATTATATGCACTTTACTTAACCATAAGTATCACAATAATATCGATTCATTTCTCTTGTACGAGAAAAGAGACGGATCAATAAATAACATCTTTTATTGAACACGCCCGTCTCTTCCTTTTCTCTACAATCTGGTGAAACTAAGAATGCACTGAACTGACTGAGTAAAATAAGTTGTCTTTTGTTTTCACACGACTCTAGAGATACACTCTTGATTAGGGGAGAGCAAAGTTGTCATGTTCTATGGTTGTCAGAAACTAAATCCCTTCTTGTCTATCCAGGGAGGTTAAACTCCTCCTTGCCTATTCGAGAAAGTTTCTAGTGAACTCTGAGCTAGCTGGCAAACCCAAAACTTTAAGTCTAATATCGTCAGTAGAAGACCTAGTTAACCTCCGTCCTGGGTCTATACTATTGAAGGTATTATTCCAATGCGCAGAGCCTATTGGGATAATAGGAACTACACTACAATGTATGTACCAGTGGACTTTCTAGATCTGCAACTACTGCGTATAGGGACTTAAAATGGAGCTCCCAGACCGCCGCCTCTATATTCGGTTCAATTGCGGATCTAGGCTCTCCTGACCCTGTACTGACTATAGCCCATAATCTACGTGCATCTCTAGCATCTAATGAGGAGGAGAGATTAGACCATTTGTCCATATCCCACTCCTTCCTAGCATGGTTCATTATTTCTTTGTATTGTGATCTTAGGGAGCGAATAATTGTTTTATCTCTCCCATCTTTAAGGGCCCCGATAAGCTCTGATTTTACCTTCCTACAAGAGGCGTTGTACCACGTAGAAACAGGCACCCTACGCCTCCTGTTGGAGCCCGGGGGATTAAGAAATTCTGTTAGGTAGGCTACTAGATCCTGGTGCACGCAAAGTCTGGTACCACGGGCTGAGAAATTAAAGAGCCCACCTTCTCGAAGAAAGGTACAACTGCACTATATAGTTTAGGTAGTGCATCTCGTGATACGATCAGTCAATCCCACCTAACTCTGCGCCTGTTGTTGGTTATGGCCAACCCTTCTACCGCGTCCAGGCTTGTTTCCTTTCCATTTGCCTTGGGCCGTGGGCACTCTATCCTCAGGCTCAGTGCATTGTGATCACTGTCCACCCTAAACAATACCTCGAAGTCAACGACCTTCCGCCATAAACATGCCTCCACCATAATGTAGTCCAGTCTTGACTCATGGCCCCTTTTGTTAAAGGTACACTTGGACAGAATGTCAGATGGCATGCGACCGTTGCAAGCCCTGATAGAATTATTCAGAGTTAGGGTCGTGATCTGAATGGCCAGAGGGGAGCAGGACGTGGGGCCTGGCAAGGCGGAATTCCCCAGTTTTCATCCTCGCCCGTCAGGGCTCCCTCATTTAGACCACTAGTGGCTCATAGTGGCAACTCAGGTCCCCGGCCACTAAGTCGTGTATGTCCGTACCAAGGGAGCCAAGGAAGAATGATATCTCTTCAATGGTTTTAGACTCGCTTGCCACGCTTGTTGGGCGTGAGTAGACATTTACGATGGCAAGTTTGTAGAGGTTTTGCCAGGACAGGAGAACACACTGAATATCATCGGAGTGGGTATGGATAATCTCGCCCGAGCAGCCCAAGTGTAGGCCAACCCAAATGGTGGGCGTCCCTTGCCTCCCCACCGTGCGAGAATATTATATGCTGCAAAACCCACTCTGTATTGGTCCTCCCTAGCCCAGGTTTCTTGGAATACACATATATCACTGCCGTCCACAAAGGTGCCCCACTCTGGGCGGCCTATTTGTTTGGTTAGCCTGCCACATTCCATGATAGAATTGACATACACTTTGAGTTCCCTATGCTGGACCGTGTGCGATCCATTGTGATATTAACTCTCCCCATTAAATTATCAATTCCGATGGTGGGTGGGGACAATATTGGTGAGTAATCATCGACCGCCCTATCCAAAAAATGCATGTTACCACTCATGGGGGTCCCTATTGGGGGATACTGGGCTCCTGGCAACTCACATACCTGGTCTCTCTCCACCAGAATCTGGCCATCCTCAACAACCACACAGTTAGTCTGGGCCTCATCCTGTATATCCTGGTTGACCCTAGTGAGTCAGTCGACCTGGTCCAGGCCACTAAACCTATTGCAGCATGAAATCTGATTCTGGACAAGTGGTTGGTGACCATCCCTGTTCTTCCCTCCCCTCGCTGTTCGACGATGAGATACAAGGGACCAACCCTCATCTGGGTTTGTCAGTTGTTTACTGGGATAAAAATAGGAGAGAGGTCTGACTTCTATCTTTGTGCCTACACTAGCTGATTTCCAAATACATATATAGTCTATAATAAGTGGGTCTCTGAAGTTGACCAATATACAATCGCCAGTTAGAGTTTTGGGAGTACACCCTACCCAACCCACCCTTCGGGCCATAGATATTTCAGTACTCATATGTTGAGGGAGGGGTCTATACGCATTAAGCCAATGAATAACTTTATTTTTTAAGGTTGAATATGATTCAACATTCGACGTTCTAATTTCTGGCACCACTGTGAGAATAATTAAATAGGGACTGACTTGAGGTGGCAAGTCCACTTGGGGTTCATTTCAAGTTCTCCTACTTATACCTGCATCCAAAGTGGCACGCCCATCGTAAGAAGTAGTGTCAATCTGTACTCCTCCTACACTACTGGACACTGTGTGCTTGTCAGCCCTAAACCCCCTGTAGGAGAGTAGGGTCTGCTATCCTATGGTCACCCCAAATTTTTTGCTTTTTGCTTCACTGGTTTTCGACTACTGAGGCTGTGGGCCTGCTGATCAGACCCCCAGCCTGCTGTTCTCTCACTAAATTAATGATACATGTGCTATAGGCACATACCACAATTGGAAATGGACTCCTTGTCAGCCCCTGTATAATGCACTATAGGTGCCCAGGGCATAGGGGCCACCAAGGCCTACCAGGGGCTGCAGCATATCTTTTGCCACCCCTGGCTGGTTCTTAAATTGACACAACTGGCTGATCACTCAGCTGGGGTAAGGTGGTGTAATCACCCCTTACTTAGGTATAGTATACCTATATCTAAACCTATATCTGGACACATATAAACCTGTGAGCCACTCCTATGGAAGGCCTCATCAATCCTGGAGGCAGAGTGCGTGGTTTAATGTGAGATGGAGCTCTGGCATGAGCTGAGCCTGTCTGCAGCTGTCGGGAACAACTCCCTAAGCTGTTTCAGGATAATGCCATACCATATACTCTTAAGTGCCTTATAATCCTCGCGGTTATATAGCAACTCTGGTTTGGCTTTATCAAAACATGTCGTGTAAGGTGTCATACGATTTGGAATACTATCCCCTCGCCAGTTCTGGCGACGGGGATAGCATTCCACCCCTCTAGAGGGGTAAGACATGTTCCTTTACTTTAATGCGGTTCATTTCTCAAAAGGCCTTAGATCCACAAAATGGATGCCTCTGCCACAGACAAGAGTCTGGACCCCTGCAGCTGACCGAAACTCAGCCAAATGGGGCCTGGACAAAGGGTTTCCTGTCACAGGAGGGTGTCACCACCCTCCAGACAGGAGATAGTGGATTGTAGCAGGGAGGTCTGAAAGAAACCAGACACTGCCTGGGGCGCACAAGGCTGCCCCTTGCATAATCCGGCCAAACCGGTTCTGGGGCACTCCAGCCCTCGTGCCAGGGCGGCCTGGATCAAAGGAAAGGGGTGTATCCACCCCCTTCCTGGGTCCCACCCATAGGGGGGGACCTAGCAGGTAATCACGCCCCCCAGATTCGAATAAGAGTGGGAGCAGTGCCAATGCACAGCAGATTTCCTGGAAGAAACATTAGAAACAAAACTCTGGACCCTTGGACCTCCATCTCAATGTGGAAGCCCGAAGAATCTCCCTTGTGGTCAAGGAGTGACCACCCTGCAGCAGCAGGCACCATCCAGCCCTCGATGTCTACTTGGTTGCAGTTCCCGCCGGAACTCGAGCGACTGAGATCGACGAGATCAAGCTTGCCTGCCTTCCAACAGCCCGATCCACAGTCCCTGCAGAGCTGAGACCCGTGGAGGCGACCGGAAGCGTGGGGCACGCCATTTTGAATTGACCATGAGACGCTGACCGTGCAGCCCACGAGTGACCCTCGAAGCTGTGCACCGGGGTTTGAGAAGCCCCAACCCTGAGCCACTCTTGCACCGAAGCTCACCCCTCTACACTCATCGAGTGCTGCGTGGGGCCCTTCTGCTACTTTTGGCTCAACGCGTTGGCCCGGTCACTTGCCAGCCGGCTAGTGGCCCCTGTGCCGACGAAAACTTGAAACCGACTTGTGAATCTGGTTGCTCCAGATCTGCACCAGCTCCCCTGAAAAGGAGCCCCCACTCTGACCTTCCTGGTTCGAGTGAGAAGCAATCTCCCGGTTCCGCGTGGATTGCTTTTGCCAAGTGTTGTTTGCTCCAATCTTGAAGCCGACAGCGCCGACGGTGAGAGCCTGCATGGGACAGATCGTGACCTGCTCCTGGACGTCGTAGATGCCCCAGAGCCCACGTGACAGTGGAGAGAAGCACCGCGACAGCGACCTGATTGCGCCCGACATTGCCTGGTTCCGTCCTGGTTCCACCCTGGTCACTGCTGAGTGACCCAGACTCTGTTCCCTCTGCTTTCAGGTACTTTTTGACTCGAGTCCACCCTTGGACTCCACCGGACACTTCTCTTTCACCCCGCCTGCAGCCCTTTCAGCTTCAAGCACCAAGAGCCTGCGTGACGAAACCCGACTCAACTTCGACCCTGTGCACCCGCTTCCTGTGGGTGAGGTAACTTTGCTCCGCCGGTGTTCCCACACTGGTGCACACCTCTAGGGTCTGTGTCTTAAGTTTTGTTCCTCTAGGTTCAGCGGAAGTGTCCTTAAACTCTAACTTTGTCATTTTTACGCACCATTGGTTAACATTGGTGCATGCGTGCGCTTTCCGCACTGCTCCCGAATCCCATGGGCCTCTCCCGACTTCAGCACTGCTTGTCCTGACTGCTCCCAGCGATTCCCTAGGCCCTAGGCCTAACCACTGTTCGATTGGTATCTCTTATACCACTTGTTTAGTATATGGTTTGAGTGGCCACCCGCCCTCATCCATAATTGTGCAACTTGTATGTTTAAACTGTGCTTTTGATTTAACGCTTGAGCCCCTTTATTCATAAAGAATACTGGGGATTGTTTTTAGTAATAAACACATATATTTTTATAATATATACTTGTGTGGTGTCCTTTCATTTGATATTACAGGATTGTATGTGGTAAAACAGCTCGCTTAACACGACCTCTTAAGTTAAGCCTTTAGGCTGCTTAGTACATGCTACCCCTAGGATAGCTTGTCTAACAAGGTTGACTTACAACCTGACACCATAAGGGATTGTTTGGTCTGATAATAGGTGGTTCCAGAATTGGAAACATCACCTATCAGGCCAACTTCTCACATTGGTGAGCAGCGGTGCGGATTTGAGCTTGCTGTTGTTTTACCATTGCAATCTTTTATCAAATTGAAAGATCACATCAAGTACCTCTAGGTACATATAAATCAAAAGCTTAGCAAATTAAGTTCTACTGAACTTAGTAGTTGTAGATAAAAGGGATTAGCACACCCTGACTACAACTCACTAGTAAGGTACAGTAGGAAAACACTTAGTGTAGGTAGGTGCATCACTTACACCACACTAGAGTCATGTCTGACACAGGAAAAGCCTCAGGGTCTACTCCTGTGACAGTTGACCTTACCCAGGCAACTTCCAGCTATGACAAACTAACCCGAAAGGACTTGATTGCCTTGTGCAAATCAAGAGGGTTAAAAAGGGGCAGAAGCCCACCTGTCCAATCCTGATAGCCATTCTAGAACAGGATGACTTAGAAAGGGCGAAGGGAATTCCCCTAGGATCAGGAAATGGAGAGAACCTACCTGTAACTGGTACCCCTCAGGAGGAAGAAGAAGGAGAAGAGGGGGATGAGGACTCAGAGGTTGAGGACACAGAAGACCAGGGTCAGGAGGGTAGCCAGGTTGGAGTTGCCAGGCTTAGCCAGGCCAACTTAAACCTACTAGGGAATGGAGAGGGCCAGCACCTCCCCAGATCCTATAGCATTCTCCCAGGCAACAGAAGAGTGAGATCCCCCTCAGGGGACTCTCATATTTCTAGTGCCTCAAGAGAATCTGAGAGAGGTATGACTGCCTCTCAAAAGACTGAGCATAGGGCCAGAATGAGGGCTGTCAGACTCCAGATAGAGAGGGAGGAGGTAGCCCTGGCTCAAGCTAAACTTACCTTGGCTCAAGCTAGACTTACCTTGGCAAGAGAGCAGAAATTGAGTGGCTTAGATGCCACTGGTGGCAGCAATATTCCTAAAGAAAAAGACAGGGGCTATGATATTAGAAACCTGACAAAAATTGTGCCCCCCTACAAGGAAGGGGATGACATCCACAAATGGATGACTGCTCTGGAGAGAGCCTGCATGGTACAGCAGGTTCCTCAGGATCAGTGGGCTGCAATTTTATGGTACTCCTTTTCTGAGAAAGGGAGGGACAGGCTCCTCACAGTTAGACCTGAGGATGCCAAAAACTACTCTGTTTTGAAGAGTGCTCTTATTGAAGGGTTTGGCCTAACCACTGAGCAATACAGGTTGTTGTTCAGAGACACCCAAAAAGCACAGACTCAAGACTGGACTGATTTCGTTGAGTGTGCCACTAAGGCTTTGGAGGGTTGGTTGCAGGGAAGTAAAGTTTCAGACTATACAGGATTGTACAATCTTATAATGAGAGAACAGATCCTTAATAACTGTACAAACCAGCTGTTGCATCAATACCTTATTGACTCTGATCTGACCTCTCCCCAAGAATTGGGAAAGAAGGCAGACAAATGGGTCAGAACAAGGATTAAGCAGAAACCCCAGAACCAAGGTGGTGACCAGAAGAAAACAGACCAGAAGGGTGGAAATCAGAAAGATAAAGATAAAGAAAAAGACCAGAAGTCAGGCCCCCAAACTAGTAGTAAGGAGGGTGGTTCCCAAAATGGAAACAAGAAGAAGAAGAATAAAGGTCCAAAGACACCTTGGTGTAATACCTGCAAATCAGTTTCACACTGGGGCAGTGAATGCACTAAGGCAAATCCAGTCTCCACCACTCCAGCTCCTAAAGCAACTGCAACCCCTAGTACAGTAAGCAGTGGTGGAACACAGTCCAAGGGTGTAGCTGGGTTGACCCTGGGTATTGAAGTAGGATCTGGCCTACTCAGAACCCCTACACAGGCAGTTCTCTTATATGATGTGGACATAGATTTGCCCACTGCAGTAAGTCCCAGTAACCTGGGCAAATATAGGCAGACTCCCTTAATTAATGAGAAACTGGCTCAAGCCTACAGGGACACATGTGCCAGTGTCACAATGGTGACACCTGACTTTGTGGACCCTGCACAGATTGTACTAGGTGAGAGTTACCTAGTGACCAATGCAAGCAACTCCACTACTTCCCATAGTGTGGCAGTTGTGAACTTCTCCTGGGGAGGGGTAGATGGCCTAAAGAAAGTTGTTGTGAGTGCAGACCTACCAGTAGACTGTCTGTTAGGCAATGATCTTGAAAGCTCAGCGTGGTCAGAAGTGGAGTACAGGACTCATGCAGAAATGCTAGGGATTTCAGAGCATGTCCTTGCCATGACAAGGGCTCAGGCTAAGAAGTGCCTTCCTGAACCAGTGGTGGATCTTGGAACAATAGACCAACCACAACCCAAGAGAAGGAGCAAGAGAGGAAAGGCTGAGCCTTCCACCTTGCCCCAGGTTGAGGATCAAGTTTCAGAGGAAACTGATTCTGCAGTCCAAGAGGAGACTGTCTCTGAGGAACTTGAACCTGACCAGGTTGAGTTTCTGGGGACAGGGGGACCCTCAAGGGCAGACCTGAGGCAGGCTCAATTAGATTGCCCTTCCCTTGAACCCCTCAGACAGCAGGCTGCTGCTGAGGCTGCTGGGGATGCCCAAGGTACCCATACTGTGTATTGGGATGATGGACTCCTTTACTCAGAGGCTAGAGACCCCAAGCCTGGCATGACCAGGAGGTTGGTTATACCTCTGAAGTTTAGGGGGTTCCTCCTTACCTTGGCCCATGATATTCCCCTTGCAGGACACTTAGGCCAGAACAAGACGTGGGACAGGCTTGTTTCACACTTTCACTGGCCTCATATGTCAGAAAATGTCAAGGAGTTTTGTCGCTCCTGTGTCACTTGCCAAGCCAGTGGTAAGTCAGGTGGCACAACAAAGGCCCCCCTAATACCACTACCTGTGGTGGGGGTTCCCTTTGAAAGAGTTGGAATTGATATTGTGGGTCCAATGGACCCCCAAACAGCCTCTGGGAACAGATTTATACTGGTGGTAGTGGATCATGCCACCAGGTATCCAGAGGCTATTCCCCTGAGGACCACCAAAGCACCTGTGGTGGCAAAAGCCCTCATTGCAGTTTTCTCAAGAGTGGGCTTCCCAAAGGAGGTGTTATCAGATAGGGGCACCAATTTTATGTCCAGCTATCTGAAAGCAATGTGGAAGGAGTGTGGGGTAAACTACAAGTTTACCACCCCCTACCATCCACAGTGCAATGGGCTTGTGGAGAGATTTAACAAGACCCTAAAAGGCATGATAAAGGGATTACCAGAGAAGCTCAGGCGGAAATGGGACATTCTTTTACCTTGCCTGCTCTTTGCTCACAGAGAGGTCCCACAGAAGGGGGTTGGCTACAGCCCTTTTGATCTTTTGTTTGGCCACCCTGTGAGGGGTCCATTGTGTTTGGTGAAGGAAGGATGGGAGTTACCTCTCAAAAAGCCTAAGCTAGACATAGTGGACTATGTACTTGGTCTCCGCTCCAGGATGGCTGAATACATGGAAAGAGCATCCAAAAACCTGGAGGCCAGCCAAGAATTACAAAAAGCTTGGCATGACCAAAAGGCTGTACTGGTAGAGTTCCAACCAGGACAGAAGGTGTGGGTACTGGAGCCAGTGGCCCCAGCAGCACTCCAGGAAAAATGGAGTGGACCCTATCCTATCATTGAGAAGAAGGGGGAAGTCACTTACTTGGTTGACTTTGGAACACCCAGGAGCCCTCACAGGGTAATCCATGTGAACCGTTTGAAAGCATTTGTGGACAGGGAGGACATGAGCTTGCTCATGGCCACAGATGGGGATCAGGAGGAAGAGAGTGACCCTCTCCCAGACCTGCTTTCTCAGAACCCTGATGATGGTTCAGTTGATGGAGTAGCCTTGGCAGGCAGCCTCACTGACCAGCAACAGGTGGACTGCAGACAAGTTTTGCAGGCCCACAGGCATTTGGTTTCACTCACACCCAGCCAGACTGACTGGTGTACCCATGTAGTGGACACTGGTGACAGTCTGCCTGTGAAGAATAAGATCTACAGGCAACCTGACCATGTCAGAGATTGCATCAAGGCTGAGGTGCAAAAGATGTTAGAGCTTGGAGTGATTGAGCCATCAGAGAGCCCATGGGCCAGCCCAGTAGTCCTTGTGCCAAAACCTCATACCCAAGATGGAAAGAGAGAAATGAGATTTTGCGTGGACTACAGGGGTCTCAATGCTGTCACTAGGACAGATGCTCACCCCATTCCAAGAGCAGATGAGCTCATTGACAGATTGGCTTCTGCCAAGTTTCTGAGCACATTTGATCTGACAGCTGGCTACTGGCAAATCAGATTAGCTGAGGAGTCAAAAGCCAAAACAGCATTCTCTACCCCTAGTGGACATTATCAGTTTGTGGTAATGCCCTTTGGTTTGAAGAATGCACCTGCCACTTTCCAAAGGTTGGTGAACCAAGTCCTTACTGGGTTGGATGACTTTTGTGCAGCATATCTAGATGATATTGCTGTCTTTAGCTCCACCTGGGAGGATCACCTGATCCACCTGAAGAAAGTTCTGGAGGCCCTGCAAAAGGCAGGCCTGACTATCAAGGCCACCAAGTGCCAGATAGGGCAGAGTAAGGTTGTATACCTGGGCCACCTAGTAGGTGGAGGTCAGGTTCAGCCACTGGAGAGCAAAATCCAGGCCATACAGGACTGGGCTCCTCCAGTTACCCAGACACAAGTCAGAGCCTTCTTGGGCCTGACTGGGTATTACAGAAAGTTTGTGAAAAACTATGGGTCTATAGTGACACCATTAAATGACTTGACATCCAAGAAGATGCCAAAAAAGGTTCAGTGGACAGTTAGCTGTCAAAAGGCATTTGATGACCTGAAGAAGGCCATGTGCTCTGCACCTATCCTGAAGAGTCCTGACTACTCCAAACAGTTCATTGTACAGACAGATGCTTCTGAGTTGGGGGTGGGAGCTGTGCTCTCACAACTTAATCAAGATGGTCAAGACCAGCCTATTGCTTTCATTAGCAGAAGGCTGACCCCTAGAGAGAAACGTTGGTCAGCCATTGAGAGGGAGGCCTTTGCTGTGGTTTGGGCCCTGAAGAAGTTGAGGTCCTACTTGTTTGGAACTCACTTCCTAGTTCAGACCGACCATAAGCCCCTCTTGTGGCTCAATCAGATGAAGGGTGAACATCCCAAACTGCTCAGGTGGTCCATTTCCCTACAGGGGATGGACTTTACAGTGGAGCACCGCCCAGGGACTGACCATGGTAATGCAGATGGTCTCTCCAGGTACTTCCACTTAGAACATGAAGACTTATCTGGTCAAGGTTAGTTTAATGTCCCTGCGTTTGGGGGGGGTTGTGTAGGAGAGTAGGGTCTGCTATCCTATGGTCACCCCAACTTTTTTGCTTTTTGCTTCACTGGTTTTCGACTACTGAGGCTGTGGGCCTGCTGATCAGACCCCCAGCCTGCTGTTCTCTCACTAAATTAATGATACATGTGCTATAGGCACATACCACAATTGGAAATGGACTCCTTGTCAGCCCCTGTATAATGCACTATAGGTGCCCAGGGCATAGGGGCCACCAAGGCCTACCAGGGGCTGCAGCATATCTTTTGCCACCCCTGGCTGGTTCTTAAATTGACACAACTGGCTGATCACTCAGCTGGGGTAAGGTGGTGTAATCACCCCTTACTTAGGTATAGTATACCTATATCTAAACCTATATCTGGACACATATAAACCTGTGAGCCACTCCTATGGAAGGCTTCATCAATCCTGGAGGCAGAGTGCGTGGTTTAATGTGAGATGGAGCTCTGGCATGAGCTGAGCCTGTCTGCAGCTGTCGGGAACAACTCCCTAAGCTGTTTCAGGATAATGCCATACCATATACTCTTAAGTGCCTTATAATCCTCGCGGTTATATAGCAACTCTGGTTTGGCTTTATCAAAACATGTCGTGTAAGGTGTCATACGATTTGGAATACTATCCCCTCGCCAGTTCTGGCGACGGGGATAGCATTCCACCCCTCTAGAGGGGTAAGACATGTTCCTTTACTTTAATGCGGTTAATTTCTCAAAAGGCCTTAGATCCACAAAATGGATGCCTCTGCCACAGACAAGAGTCTGGACCCCTGCAGCTGACCGAAACTCAGCCAAATGGGGCCTGGACAAAGGGTTTGCTGTCACAGGAGGGTGTCACCACCCTCCAGACAGGAGATAGTGGATTGTAGCAGGGAGGTCTGAAAGAAACCAGACACTGCCTGGGGCGCACAAGGCTGCCCCTTGCATAATCCTGCCAAACCGGTTCTGGGGCACTCCAGCCCTCGTGCCAGGGCGGCCTGGATCAAAGGAAAGGGGTGTATCCACCCCCTTCCTGGGTCCCACCCATAGGGGGGGACCTAGCAGGTAATCACGCCCCCCAGATTCGAATAAGAGTGGGAGCAGTGCCAATGCACAGCAGATTTCCTGGAAGAAACATTAGAAATGAAACTCTGGACCCTTGGACCTCCATCTCAACGTGGAAGCCCGAAGAATCTCCCTTGTGGTCAAGGAGTGACCACCCTGCAGCAGCAGGCACCATCCAGCCCTCGACATCTACTTGGTTGCAGTTCCCGCCGGAACTCGAGCGACTGAGATCGACGAGATCAAGCTTGCCTGCCTTCCAACAGCCCGATCCACAGTCCCTGCAGAGCTGAGACCCGTGGATGCGACCGGAAGCGTGGGGCACGCCATCTTGAATTGACCACGAGACGCTGACCGTGCAGCCCACGAGTGACCCTCGAAGCTGTGCACCGGGGTTTGAGAAGCCCCAACCCTGAGCCACTCTTGCACCGCAGCTCACCCCTCTACACTCATCGAGTGCTGCGTGGGGCCCTTCTGCTACTTTTGGCTCAACGCGTTGGCCCGGTCACTTGCCAGCCGGCTAGTGGCCCCTGTGCCAACGAAAACTTGAAACCGACTTGTGAATCTGGTTGCTCCAGATCTGCACCAGCTCCCCTGAAAAGGAGCCCCCACTTTGACCTTCCTGGTTTGAGTGAGAAGCAATCTCCCGGTTCCACGTGGATTGCTTTTGCCAAGTGTTGTTTGCTCCAATCTTGAAGCCGACAGCGCCGACGGTGAGAGCCTGCGTGGGACAGATCGTGACCTGCTCCTGGACGTCGTAGATGCCCCAGAGCCCACGTGACAGCGGAGAGAAGCACCGCGACAGCGACCTGATTGCGCCCGACATTGCCTGGTTCCGTCCTGGTTCCACCCTGGTCACTGCTGAGTGACCCAGACTCTGTCCCCTCTGCTTTCAGGTACTTTTTGACTCGAGTCCACCCTTGGACTCCACCGGACACTTCTCTTTCACCCCGCCTGCAGCCCTTTCAGCTTCAAGCACCAAGAGCCTGCGTGACGAAACCCGACTCAACTTCGACCCTGTGCACCCGCTTCCTGTGGGTGAGGTAACTTTGCTCCGCCGGTGTTCCCACACTGGTGCACACCTCTAGGGTCTGTGTCTTAAGTTTTGTTCCTCTAGGTTCAGCGGAAGTGTCCTTAAACTCTAACTTTGTCATTTTTACGCACCATTGGTTAACATTGGTGCATGCGTGCGCTTTCCGCACTGCTCCCGAATCCCGTGGGCCTCTCCCGACTTCAGCACTGCTTGTCCTGACTGCTCCCAGCGATTCCCTAGGCCCTAGGCCTAACCACTGTTCGATTGGTATCTCTTATACCACTTGTTTAGTATATGGTTTGAGTGGCCACCCGCCCTCATCCATAATTGTGCAACTTGTATGTTTAAACTGTGCTTTTGATTTAACGCTTGTGCCCCTTTATTCATAAAGAATACTGGGGATTGTTTTTAGTAATAAACACATATATTTTTATAATATATACTTGTGTGGTGTCCTTTCATTTGATATTACAGGATTGTATGTGGTAAAACAGCTCGCTTAACACGACCTCTTAAGTTAAGCCTTTAGGCTGCTTAGTCCATGCTACCCCTAGGATAGCTTGTCTAACAAGGTTGACTTACAACCTGACACCATAAGGGATTGTTTGGTCTGATAATAGGTGGTTCCAGAATTGGAAACATCACCTATCAGGCCAACTTCTCACACCCCCCACCCAATATATTTGGCAATGCATTTGCTCCCCCCGTGGGTTCAGTGGGATTAACAACAACCTGTTTTGTCATAGAAGAGGCAAGATTTTCCTGCGTCGCAACCCCCCCCACTTCAATTGACACATTCCTGTTGGCCTGAACTAATGCATTGTTAACCAAACTATTTAGGGTGGCCACTGTTACTTGTTCGAAGTTAAATAGTTGGCTTTCAATACTGGCAAGTCTCTCTTCCAGTGGACGTAGTATGGCACTCAAATGTGCAGTAATTTTCATGCATAGGCAGTCCTCCCATGTCGATAGTTCTTCCCTGGAAGGGCCTATGCCTGACAGTATTACCGTCTAAATTTCCCAACTGCATAGGTGAGTAGAGTACTACAGTTAAACTTCGCGTCTCAGCGTCCTTTGGGCTTGATGGAGTTACGTGTTTTCGGTGGCTTTTAACTGATCTAGCTCCAGTCTTTTTTACAATGGGCTGCTATTTCTTAGGAATTGCACCAGTGCGGTTACCATGATACTGGCGGGTAATCGGTCTCTCCGGGGTTTTTCCCAGGGTGGGTGTGTCCAATCGCACTGAAAAGTCCTGTTGGATCGTTTGGGTATGTGGGGGAGTTTGGGCCGGATCCTTTCTAGGTGAATCAGTTTGGGCAATGGTTTGATCAATGACCATGTGTGCATTATCCATATTTTGATCCCTGGGGACCTCTGGTGTTCGAGCGTTCGCAAGGTGCCCCAAGGAGGATATTTTGGCCATAGCAAGATCCTGCGACACCCTGCGTTCCAATTGCTTAATACCCTGGTCGATTGCTAGATTAGTTCTTATTATAAAATCATCCAGTGTTCCTGTAAGTTTATTGTTAAGTACTTTGCTTCTGGACTCCCGTGCAGCCATGTTACAAGTGTGTGCTTCAGTTTGAATAGGAAAACGTTCCCTCCACAAAAGGTACTTACAGGTATCTGGCTGCAGTGGCTCCGGGGAAGGGCAAAGAGGGGTGGCCCGGTCCGGTCTCCACCGGGCTCGAACGGGCTACAATGGGCCCGCCCTTGGCCCGGGCTTCCGCCCGGCGACAGCCCGCGAGCGTCCCGCGGAATGGGTGTGTCTAAATAGGCAGGGGAGGAAGCGGGAAGAGGCCCCAGCTGCGGCAGGTGACGAGCCGCTGAGAAAGCTGGTCCTCGCAGTCCCGCGTCGGATTAAGTGTCAGCAAGCTAAATCCGAGCCCCAATTCGGCAGCAGTCCCCCTTCTCCGTTGAAGTCCGTGAAATCCCAGGTAGGTTACAAGAACTGAAATTGCCCAAAGTCTCCGCCTGCGAGCGGCTCCCGCGAAGCGGGGGCCGCAAGGCATTATATGCACCAGAAGGGAGGAGCGGGAAGAGGCCCCAGCTGCGGCAGGTGACGAGCCGCTGAGCAAGCTGGTCCTCGCAGTCCCGCGTCGGATTAAGTGGCAGCAAGCTAAATCCTTCGCCTTCTCCGTTGAAGTTCGTGAAATCCCAGGTAGGCTACAAGAACTGAAACTGCCCAAAGTCTCCGCCTGCGAGCGGCACCCTTCTTACATGAAAATATTGGTGGGAAGGCCCTTATAAATATGCTCAATACATCTAGCAAATGATGTAAAAAAAACCTTTGCAAAACCCTTAATGAGGTGGGCAATTCATTGTTGGCGATCAACGTTGATTTTTTTAAGCCCAGCTGCTGTGTTTGCATGAAGGAGATGGAATATGTTACTTACCAGTATGCATCTGTTCTTGGCATGTAGGGCTGCTGACATTCATATCTGTGCATAGATCGCCGACTACTGTTGGGTCCGGATGATTGCACATTGTTGTCCTGGAAGAGTCTTCGAAGTATCACGAGATAGGTGGCTCCTCCCTTGGACTACAGTGCGCATGGGCATCCTCTCCATCCCCAGATTGTTTTTCGCCATTGTGGCAGAGATGGAGTATAGTACAGTAAGAGATGTCCATGCAAAGAGTGAATGCTACAGCTGCGACAGGCAACGGGGAGGCGGGTGGGCGAAATGAATGTCAGCAGCCCTACATGCCAAGAACAGATGCATACTGGTAAGTAGCATATTCCGTTCGAGGCATGTGGGCTTCTGAATTCATATCTGTGCATAGAATGTATAGCAGTATCTCCCCTAGCGGTGGTTGCCTGTGCCAGCTGCAGCAGTCTGAAAAAGAGTCTTGAGAACAGCCTGTCCTACAGCAGCTTGCTGTTTGGAATGTACATCTACACAATAGTGTTTTGTAAATGTATATGTGGTTGACCATATGGCTGCTCTACAAATTTCGTGTAAAGGAATATTTCCTAGGAAAGCCATGGATGCCCCTAGTTTGCGTGTAGAATGCACCCTAGGGGAACTGTTAATGTGCGTTTTACTTTTAAATAACATATCTGAATGCACTTAACGATCCATCTGGCTATACCTGATTTTGAAATAGGGTTACCCTTGTGTTGCGGTGAGAAAGCAACAAACAACTGTTTTGTTTTTCTAAATGCCTTAGTTCTATCTATATAGTATAGCAGAGCTCTCTTGACATCAAGCGTATGCAAGGCCCTTTCTGCTACTGTTTGTGGAGTTTGAAAGAACACTGGCAGTTCTATTGTCTGATTTATATGAAAATGGGATACCTCTTTTGGCATGAATTTAGGGTTTGTTTGAGAACTACTCTATTTGCATGTACTTGAATGTATGGTTCTTGAATAGTTAGGGCTTGCAGCTCACTAACTCTTCTAAGTGAAGTAATGGCAATAAGGAAAGCCACCTTCCAAGTAAGAACCTGTATTTCGCATGAGTGTAGTGGCTCAAAAGGTGGTCCCATAAGTCTGGTGAAAACGATGTTTAGATTCCAGACTGGTGAAGGTGGGTGCGTTGGAGGAATTACTCGTTTAAGTCCTTCCATAAATGCTTTAATTGCTGGCACTCTAAACAGTGAAAGCTGTTGCCTGTTTTGGAGATAAGCTGCTAGCGCCACTAAATGTATCCTGATGGAGGAGTAGGCTAAATTGCAGTGTTGTAGGTGCAAGAGATAGCAAATGATGTTTTCTGTAGAAGCATCTAATGGGTTTATGTCATTGTTTCTGCAGTAAAGGACGAAGCGTTTCCATTTTTCTGCATAACATGCCCTTGTAGTGGGTTTTCTTGCCTCTTTGATAATATTCATACAGTCTGGAGGCAAGATTAGGTTTCCAAACTCTAGGATTTCAGGAGCCAGATCGACAGGTTCATCTGTTGTGGATCTGGGTGTTGGATTTCTCCACGGTTCTGAGTTAGAAGACTGGGTGTGAGTTGCAGTCTTTGATGAGGCACCACTGACAGTTCTAGGAACGTTGTGTACCATGGTTGCCTTGCCCATGTGGGAGCAACTTGGATTAGCGTCAGCGAATGTTGGCGCATTTTGCGTGCCACTAGCGGTATTAGTGGAGCTGGGGGAAAAGCGTACGCAAATCTGCCTGACCAGTTCATCCATATTGCATTGCCCTGCGACTGCGAATGTGGGAACCTGGCGGCAAAGTACTGGCATTTTGCATTTTCGCTTGTGGCAAATAGATCTATCTCCGGGTGTCCCCACTTCCGGAAGAATGGTTGGAGCACATTGGGGTGAATCTCCCATTTGTGCATCTGTAGACTGTGCCTGCTGAGCAGGTCGGCTATTTGATTGTCTTTGCCTGGGAGGTGCTCTGCCATGAGGAACATGTTCCTTTGAATGGCCCATTTACACACACTTTGAGCTAGTTGTGGTAGCTGTGGGGAATGTGTTCCTCCCCGTTTCTGAATGTAATACATAGCTGTCATGTTGTCCGTCCGGATCAACACAGTCTTGTTGCATAAGTGTTTTTTGAAGGCTTTTAGTGCTAGAAAGATCGCCATCAGCTCCAGTAGATTAATGTGCATCTTCTTTTGTTGTATTGTCCATAGACCCTGGACTGTGTAATTTAGGACATGGGCTCCCCATCCTAGCAGGGATGCGTCCGCTGTTATTACTATTTGTGGGACAGGCTCCTGGAACAGTCGTCCTTTGCAAAGTTTTTGTGGATTCCACCAATGCAGAGAGTTGTATGCCCCACTGGTCACCAACACTAGGTCCTGTAATCGCCCCTGAGCCTGGTTCCACTGCCTTGCTAGGCACTCCTGTAGCGGACGCATGTGTAGTCTGGCATGAGGGACTATGAATATGCATGAGGCCATCGTGCCTATTAGTTGCATAAACACTCGAGCTGGCAATGAGTGTTGTGGTTTGAACCTTTGGATTAACATTTGCATTCCGTTGATCTGTGCTGCATTTGGGTATGCCTTTGCTGCTAGTGTATCTATTGTTGCTCCCAGGTACTGTTGGACATGGGAGGGTTGTAGGTGTGACTTTGGGTAGTTTAGCGAGTAGCCTAGACTGTGCAGGAGATTAATGGTCTTTGACATGTGGCTGGCACATTGCTGGCGCGTGTATTAGCCAATCGTCCAGATATGGGTACACATGAATGTGTTGTCTCCTGAGATGTGCCGCCACTGTTGCTAGGCATTTGGTGAACACCCGTGGAACTGTTGTTACTCCGAATGGTAGGACTTTGAACTGGTAGTGCTGTCCTTGAATAGTAAACCCCAGATACTTTCTGTGAGCAGGGTGTATTGGTATATGAAAGTATGCGTCTTTGAGGTCTAGAGTTGCTAGGAAGTCTCCCTGGCGCAGCAGTGGTAAGACTTGTTGCAGAGTGAGCATGTGAAAATGCTCTGATAAAATGTACAGGTTGAGGGGCCTGAGGTCCAATATTGGTCTGAGAGAACCATCTTTTTTTGGATTGAGGAAGTATAGTGAGTATACTCCTGTTCCTTGATGTTCGAGTGGGACTGGTTCTATGGCCCCCTTTTGCAGCATACTGATGACCTCTTGCTGCAGTAATGTTATATGTTCCTTTGACATTGGACAGTGTACGGGTGGTATGTTGGGTGGTGTTGATGTGAGTTCTAGGCAATAGCCATGTTGGATAATTTGCCTGACCCACTTGTCTGTAGTGATGTTTAACCAGACTGGCAGGAACTGTTGTAGTCTTCCCTGACCAGTGTTATATGGTCTGGGGGTAGTGCCAAGAAGTCACTGTTTGGTGTTAGTGGATGATCTATTGGCATTGCCTCCACGACCTCTGCCCTTGTTATTATTTCCTCTGTATCCACCCCTGTTTGTGTTTTTATTGTATGTGGATTGCGTATTACTTTTGTATGTGGAGGATTGCTGCGATGTGTTACCTCGCGCTTCTCCTCTATAGTTGGAGCGATGAAAGGAGCCTCTGTGTTGTTGGGACTGAAGAGCTCCCATGGGCTTTGCCGTTTCAGCGTCCTTTTTCATTTTGTCCAGAATTGAGTCAACCGCTAGACCAAACAAACAATCTGGATTTATGGGCTGATTAAGAATTGTGGCCTGTACTTCACTCTTAAATCCAGATATGCGAAGCCATGCGTGCCTCCTAAGCAGTACGCTTGTATTGATAGACCTGGCAGCTGTATCTGCCGCGTTTAGAGTACACTTCATGGAGGCATTGGTGATGAGCTTTCCCTCCTGTATAAGTTCATCTGCCTGCTCTTTGAAAGGCTCAGGTAAGTGTTGGAGAACTCCTTCTAAACTGTCATAGTGCGCCCTGTCATATCTGGCCAGCAAGGCCTGAGTATTGGCTATTCTCCATGAGTTTGCTGCTTGAGCTGCCACTCTCTTGCCTGATGCTTCTAAAATCTTAGACTCCTTGTCAGGAGGAGGAGCCTCTCCAGAAGTTTGTGAATTAGCACGCTTTCGTGCGTTGGATACCACCAATGAGTGTAAGGGCAGTTGTCCCCTGATGTAAGTAGGGTCTACTGGTGCAGCCCTATACTTCTTCTCTATTCTAGGGTTGATGACACGTGCCCTAGCAGTGTCTTTGAATATGGCATTTGCGTGCTTTAGGACGCCCTTTACCATGGGGAGTGTTTTGACACTTCTTTCTGATGTTGCCAGCGTATCAAATAGAAAATATTCTTCTATAGCATCTGAATGCATGTCTACATTATGGTAGAGTGCAGCTCTATCTATTAAAGAGTTAAAAGCCACTGTGTCTTCTGTGGGTGATGGCTTAGCTGGGTATACAGTTGGGTCTGTAATGGGTAGAGCCCCCTCAGTGTCTGGCTCCCCCCCCCCCCTTCTTCCCCCCCTCCATGGCTTTGAATTGGGGTCTACATATGGGTTTTGTGGATATCCAAAACCCACATCTGCGTCCTGATCTTCATCTGGGTTGTAGTCAGAGCGTGCAGGTGAGTATGGTGCATATGGAGTGTTAGGCATAGCTGGAGAGATAGGTTGGAAAAGAATAGGAGAGGTTGCACAGTCTCTCTTCTTTTTGAGTGGAATTCTAGTAAAGTCTTCAGCAGGCACTGGTCTTTTCTTTTTTGTATAAACAGTCACTTTCCCAGTATTTGGGTCAATATATAGCTTGGACTGATCTTCTGTGGAGGGGTCTGGATGGATGATCTCCTCTTCCACAGTCTTTTGCCTTAGCGCTGTAGTTTTAGGTTAGACCTTTTTCGGTTCGATGCCTTTAATCGGTTCGACCGCTTTTGGTGCCTGGATCGGTTTTTGAGGCTTTCCGACAGGTTTTGTCGGTCCGACGTCTTTTACAGGTTGCACCACTTTTTTCGGACCGATCGGTTTCGTCGGTTCGGCAACTTCTTTTGGCTGTAGAGGTGTCCTCGGAGCCTGCGGCTTTGGCTCGATGCCCTTCTTCGGATCGATGGACTTTGGCTCGACCGCTTTCGGTTGGTCTACCTTAGGTTTCGCTTTCGGTTCGACGACCGCCTTGGGTGTAGCCTTTTTGCCTTCGTCGACAGCCTTTTTGACTTTTTCGGCACTCGAACTCCATTTGGTCGATTCGACGGCCTTTGGCTTTGAAGGTTTATATGGAACCGCATTGGACTGGATTAGATCCTATCTGAGCAATCGGACGTTTCAGATCTCGTCCTCACACGCACAGTCGGACATTTTTCTGTCACCTCATGGCGTGCCCCAGGGCTCAATTTTAAGTCCGTTATTTTTCAACCTATATCTCCGCCCCCTCGCTGATCTAGCAGAGCGGGTAGGTCTTGAACTTATGACCTACGCGGACGACTCACAGATTATTTTTTCCCTTACCAACTCAGAGTCTTCATCCCCTTCAGTCCTGAAACTTGGTCTCCAGGAGGTCTTCAGCTGGATGTCAACTAACCAGCTGAAGCTTAACGGGGAGAAGACGGAGATCCTTCTCGTGGGAAAAAATCGTGATCTGTGGCAGGATAGGCATTGGCCGCCATCTTTGGGCATTTTCCCCAGTCCGGCTACCCAGGTTAGAAACCTTGGGGTGTGTATCGATGATTCTTTGTCGATGAAGCAGCAGGCCAATAAAGTGGCTGGTACTTGTCTCACCATCATTAAATGGCTGCGGAAGATTATCTGGATGCTACCTGTGGACACCCAGAAGACCGTAGTCAATGCGCTAATAACATCTAGGCTTGACTACGGTAACATTCTCTATCTGGGCTCCAATTTAGCCGTAATCAGACGACTACAATTGGTCCAGAACTCCGCAGCCAGGCTGTTGTGTAAGATCCCTAGGACAGCAAGGATCTCGAAGCACCTTAGAGACCTACACTGGTTGAAAGTTGAAAACCGGGTCCGGTTTAAGGCCTTGACCTACATGTTCAAGATTAGGGCAGGAACCGCACCACGGTACCTGCAGAAATTGGTTAGGCCCCATGTTCCTGTACGGAATCTCCGTTCCTTAAATGGAGCAACTTTCGTGGTTCCCAGATTCAAACTGGCCCGAATGGGAGGTAAATCTTTTTCCCATTTGGGACCAGTTCTTTGGAACTCCCTCCCTTTAGCCTTGCGCAAAGAGGAAAACTTCGCCAGTTTCAAGAAAAAAGTTAAAACCTGGCTGTTTAATAAATAATTGTTTAAATAAATGGTTGTTGATCTTTTGACGGCATTTGCTTTCTGTATTTCGTTCTCTTAGCCATGGCGCCGGGAAACCCTTTGTGGGTATCTGTGCGCATTATAAGTGTAAAAAATAAATAAATAAATAAATAAATATGGAACGGTGGCCTTCGGCTCGGTGCCCTTTGGGTTTATCACCTTCGGTTCGACGACGTTCGGTCCGAAGACAGTCGTGTCGATGAGTTTCGGTTTCGATTGAACCGGCCTTGGATTACGGGTCTCAGAAGGCTCTTTTTGTATGTTCTTAGCCCGGCGGTATGGCGGGGCAATAGAAGGAATATGCTACTTACCAGTATACATCTGTTCTTGGCATGAAGGGCTGCTGACATTCATATCTGCAGTACAAAAGGGGGTGGTGATGGACGGAGCATCTGAACCAATCAAACACTCACACCCAGTCAAAAGATCTGGGTTTGACCCATCACCATTCTTTAGCCCACTCTGCCACCCCAGTTCAGACATGGCTATATGCAAATCAGTCTGACACTGTGCCTCATGGGAACAGTCCAGCCAGAACTGCCAAGCTATGCCTTCCCTGGACCAGAAACAAGCTTCAGAGGACCGGTTTCTGGCATTACAGCCATCTTCAGCCCGGCTTGCTTGAATCCAGTGGCAAAGTGAGCAAGGGACTCACGTCTGAGCATACCCTGCCACACTTATGGCGGCCAAAAGCCGTACAAAAGGGGGTGGTGATGGACGGAGCATCTGAACCAATCAAACACTCACACCCAGTCAAAAGATCTGGGTTTGACCCATCACCATTCTTTAGCCCACTCTGCCACCCCAGTTCAGACATGGCTATATGCAAATCAGTCTGACCCTGTGCCTCATGGGAACAGTCCAGCCTGAACTGCCAAGCCATGCCTTCCCTGGACCGGAAACAAGCTTCCGAGGACCGGTTTCTGGCATTACAGCCGTCTTCAGCCCGGCTTGCTTGAATCCAGTGGCAAAGTGAGCAAGGGACTCACGTCTGAGCATACCCTGCCACACTTATGGCGGCCAAAAGTGGTACAAAAGGGGGTGGTGATGGACAGAGCATCTGAACCAATCAAACACTCACACCCAGTCAAAAGATCTGGGTTTGACCCATCACCGTTCTTTAGCCCACTCTGCCACCCCAGTTCAGACATGGCTATATGCAAATCAGTCTGACCCTGTGCCTCATGGGAACAGTCCAGCCCGAACTGCCAAGCCATGCCTTCCCTGGACCGGAAACAAGCTTCCGAGGACCAGTTTCTGGCATTACAGCCGTCTTCAGCCCGGCTTGCTTGAATCCAGTGGCAAAGTGAGCAAGGGACTCATGTCTGAGCATACCCTGCCACACTTATGGCGGCCAAAAGCGGTACAAAAGGGGGTGCTGATGGACGGAGCATCTGAACCAATCAAACACTCACACCCAGTCAAAAGATCTGGGTTTGACCCATCACCGTTCTTTAGCCCACTCTGCCACCCCAGTTCAGACATGGCTATATGCAAATCAGTCTGACCCTGTGCCTCATGGGAACAGTCCAGCCCGAACTGCCAAGCCATGCCTTCCCTGGACCGGAAACAAGTTTCCGAGGACCGGTTTCTGGCATTACAGCCGTCTTCAGCCCGGCTTGCTTGAATCCAGTGGCAAAGTGAGCAAGGGACTCACGTCTGAGCATACCCTGCCACACTTATGGCGGCCAAAAGTGGTACAAAAGGGGGTGGTGATGGACGGAGCATCTGAACCAATCAAACACTCACACCCAGTCAAAAGATCTGGGTTTGACCCATCACCGTTCTTTAGCCCACTCTGCCACCCCAGTTCAGACATGGCTATATGCAAATCAGTCTGACCCTGTGCCTCATGGGAACAGTCCAGCCCGAACTGCCAAGCCATGCCTTCCCTGGACCGGAAAACAGGTTCCGAGGACCGGTTTCTGGCATTACAGCCGTCTTCAGCCCGGCTTGCTTGAATCCAGTGGCAAAGTGAGCAAGGGACTCACGTCTGAGCATACCCTGCCACACTTATGGCGGCCAAAAGCGGTACAAAAGGGGGTGGTGATGGACGGAGCATCTGAACCAATCAAACACTCACACCCAGTCAAAAGATCTGGGTTTGACCCATCACTGTTCTTTAGCCCACTCGGCCACCCCAGTTCAGACATGGCTATATGCAAATCAGTCTGACCCTGTGCCTCATGGGAACAGTCCAGCCCGAACTGCCAAGCCATGCCTTCCCTGGACCGGAAACAAGCTTCCGAGGACCGTTTTCTGGCATTACAGCCGTCTTCAGCCCGGCTTGCTTGAATCCAGTGGCAAAGTGAGCAAGGGACTCACGTCTGAGCATACCCTGCCACACTTATGGTGGCCAAAAGCGGTACAAAACGGGGTGGTGATGGACGGAGCATCTGAACCAATCAAACACTCACACCCAGTCAAAAGATCTGGGTTTGACCCATCACCGTTCTTTAGCCCACTCTGCCACCCCAGTTCAGACATGGCTATATGCAAATCAGTCTGACCCTGTGCCTCATGGGAACAGTCCAGCCCGAACTGCCAAGCCATGCCTTCCCTGGACCGGAAACAAGCTTCCGAGGGCCGGTTTCTGGCATTACAGCCGTCTTCAGCCCGGCTTGCTTGAATCCAGTGGCAAAGTGAGCAAGGGACTCATGTCTGAGCATACCCTGCCACACTTATGGCGGCCAAAAGCAGTACAAAAGGGGGTGGTGATGGACGGAGCATCTGAACCAATCAAACACTCACACCCAGTCAAAAGATCTGCGTTTGACCCATCACTGTTCTTTAGCCCACTCTGCCACCCCAGTTCAGACATGGCTATATGTAAATCAGTCTGGCCCTGTGCCTCATGGGAACAGTCCAGCCCGAACTGCCAAGCCATGCCTTCCCTGGACCGGAAACAAGCTTCCGAGGACCATTTTCTGGCATTACAGGCGTCTTCAGCCCGGCTTGCTTGAATCCAGTGGCAAAGTGAGCAAGGGACTCACGTCTGAGCATACCCTGCCACACTTATGGCGGCCAAAAGCGGTACAAAAGGGGGTGGTGATGGACGGAGCATCTGAACCAATCAAACACTCACACCCAGTCAAAAGATCTGGGTATGACCCATCACCGTTCTTTAGCCCACTCTGCCACCCCAGTTCAGACATGGCTATATGCAAATCAGTCTGACCCTGTGCCTCATGGGAACAGTCCAGCCGAACTGCCAAGCCATGCCTTCCCTGGACCGGAAACAAGCTTCCGAGGACCGGTTTCTGGCATTACAGCCGTCTTCAGCCCGGCTTGCTTGAATCCAGTGGCAAAGTGAGCAAGGGACTCACGTCTGAGCATACCCTGCAACACTTATGGCGGCCAAAAGTGGTACAAAAGGGGGTGGTGATGGACGGAGCATCTGAACCAATCAAACACTCACACCCAGTCAAAAGATTTGGGTTTGACCCATCACCGTTCTTTAGCCACTCTGCCACCCCAGTTCAGACATGGCTATATGCAAATCAGTCTGACCCTGTGCCTCATGGGAACAGTCCAGCCCGAACTGCCAAGCCATGCCTTCCCTGGACCGGAAACAAGCTTCCGAGGACCGGTTTCTGGCATTACAGCCATCTTCAGCCCGGCTTGCTTGAATCCAGTGGCAAAGTGAGCAAGGGACTCACGTCTGAGCATACCCTGCCACACTTATGGCGGCCAAAATCGGTACAAAAGGGGGTGGTGATGGACGGAGCATCTGAACCAATCAAACACTCACACCCAGTCAAAAGATCTGGGTTTGACCCATCACTGTTCTTTAGCCCACTCGGCCACCCCAGTTCAGACATGGCTATATGCAAATCAGTCTGACCCTGTGCCTCATGGGAACAGTCCGGCCCGAACTGCCAAGCCATGCCTTCCCTGGACCGGAAACAAGCTTCTGAGGACCGTTTTCTGGCATTACAGCCGTCTTCAGCCCGGCTTGCTTGAATCCAGTGGCAAAGTGAGCAAGGGACTCACGTCTGAGCATACCCTGCCACACTTATGGCGGCCAAAGGCGGTACAAAAGGGGGTGGTGATGGACAGCGCATCTGAACCAATCAAACACTCACAACCATTCAAAAGATCTGGGTTTGACCCATCACCGTTCGTTAGCCCACTCTTCTACCCCAGTTCAGACATGGCTATATGCAAATCAGTCTGACCCTGTGCCTCATGTCAGCTGCAGCAGTCTGGAAAAGAGTTTTGAGAACATCCTGTCCTACAGCAGCTTGCTCTTTGGAATGTACATCTACACATTAGTGTTTGGTAAATGTATATGTGGTTGACCATGTGGCTGCTCTACAAATTTCGTGTAACGGAATATTTCCAAGGAAAGCCATGGATGCCCCTAGCTTGCATGTGGAATGCGTCCTAGGGGGAACTGTTAAGGTGCGTTTTGCCTTTAAATAACATATCTTGATGCACTTAACGATCCATCTGGCTATACCTGATTTTGAAATAGGGTTGCCTTTGTGTTGTGGTGAGAAAGCAACAAACAACTGTTTTGTCTTTCGAAATGCCTTAGTTCTATCTATATAATATAGCAGAGCTCTCTTGACATCTAGAGTATGCAAGGCCCTTTCAGCTACTGTTTGTGGGTTTTGAAAGAACACTGGCAGTTCTATGGTTTGATTTATATGGAAATGGTGAAAGTCTCTAATCTTATCAACCCTTAGTTGCGCAACCTGTGATTGCATTGCCTCCTGCTCCTCTACAGCAACCACCAGCTGTTCTTCAGCTGGCTCCTGCTCCTTCGGTGCAGCCTCCTCACGGCCCACCGACCACATCTACTTCACCTGTGCTTTCTACGACTTTGCCTAGTGCACCTTCTATTTCTCCTAATGCTCCCTCTGCTATTGCCGATACTTCTGCTTTATCTCACCCTGTTTTTCTGCCCGTTCTTCCGTCAGTTTCTCCTTCCGTTCGACAAAGAATGGCCAACACTGTTACTAATATTCTCTCACCTTTTCTCGGGTCGCCTACTACGACCCCTAACACAGAATGAAGACAGTTGCGGAGTCAACTGCCTGACTATCTCGAGAGAGATTTACTAAATTGTTTAGCGCATAAATGGGTTATGGATACTGTAAAGTATGATGTAGAGTCTGTCATGGAAGTCTTCCGTCAATGGGAAGCACCGACACATATGTTTTTGAACAAATGTGTGTTTTCCTCTGTGAGGATTTGGAAGACAATGATCTGGAATGCAACCCGCAAAAGTTGTGTCGTGTACAGTTCGAGTTTGGAGAGGGCATGATCGTAGGTCCCGATGTCGAGAGAGCGGTTGAGATATTGTTATCATATCGGAGTAAGGGGAGCACTTCTGGATCGCAATCTGAGCATGGTGCATCCGGTAGGAAAAAGGCGCGACAATACCCCATGAGAAAAGTTCCCCCACAATGGAGAGAGGGCGACACAACTGTTAACCCACCTATTCTGCCACACTTTCAGTGTGTGTGGGTACATGTCCCATGGAAGCGAGCTGAAGTTTTAGCCCTTAAACAGACATTACCTGATCCCCGTAAAAATCCTGCAGGGTATTACAAAGAGTTGTCACAGACTGCAGGGTCATGTATCATGAATTTAGCCGATATCGATATGTTATTTGGGAATGTTGTTCCACAGACTTTATGGGGTAGGGTTGGTCATACAGATCATGATCAGGAATTAGGTGACTCATGGGCTAATATTGCTGCTGCAGATGCCCGACAAGTTGGTGGTGCTAAGCCTGAGCCTTTAGTAGCCGAACTTCCTGGTAAAATAGTTGATTACATGAAAACGATAATGCCTGCAATACGTGTAAATTGGGATAAGTTGTCTTCATGTAAGCAGAAGAAAGATGACACGGTGTCAGATTTCTTCACCAGGTTTGAAGAAACGTTTGTCGACCACAGTGGTCAAGATATGACCACAGAAGGTGGTCAGAGACTGTTCGTCGATAAATTCGTGCACAATCTGCTTCCTGAGTTATGTAAAAAGTTAAAGGATTCAGAAAGTTCTTGGGCAGTTTCGTCTTCAGCACAGATATTATCTACTGCACAATATTATGAAAATAGAGACAAAGGCGAGAAAGATAGAGCAGAAAAGAAAACTAAGGAGTTGAAAACAAGGTTTTGTTACAGCAAGCATATCCGCCACGTGGTGGTGGTAATCAGAATAATAGCGGTCAGAATCACTATCAGAATAATTTTCAGCAGCCTCAACAGTATCAGAGGAACTCGCAAAAAGTCGAGTGCACTCAGCCACGTGTCCCTGTAGGCCCCAACCAGTGTTCATACTGCAAGGAAGAGGTTCATTTCAAGTATAATTGCCCTATTCTGTTACAGCGCGCAAATGGTGCTTGTAGCGTAAGAGGTCGTGGTGTTCAACAAGCGCCTAGAGGTAGAGGACGCGGAAACGTCCCCCAGAACGCACCTCCCCTTTCACCACAAAATTCTATGAATAGGTTCGATCAGCAGAATAACGCATCTGACAGGACAGCTCAATACTATGTTGATGAGTACTATACAGAAGATGAGTATTTGGAAGGTAATAATTGCTAGGACAGCCATAGACAAAGAGAGGGAGTTGTTTCAGTCCCAGTAGATCAGAGTGGACCATACGTTGAGGTGATTACATCAGGTGTGTCAGAACCTTTTCTGTTGGATACTGGTGCTACAAAGAGTTCTATTATGCACTCCAAACTCCCTGGCGCACCTTTGTCTGGCGAAATGAATGTTTCTGTAGGTTTTTCTGGCGCCCCAGTTAGAAATCCGATTTCTGACCCTTTGTCTCTTTCTGTTGGTCCTCGTGAATTAGAAGCACCCCTTATCCTGACAACAGGTTGTGGTGAAAACTTGTAGGGATTGGATTTGTTAAAAAGATTGTATGCGACTTTGTACTGTTCCCCTTCAGGAGTACAACTTACTTTAGGTAAGAAAGTGGTTTCTCCAATGTATTTGTCAAGGGATAAACTTCCAGCAGAATTGTCGCTTCTTCCAGATATTCTTTGGGCTGCTGGTCCTAATGATGTGGGTCTTTTAGAAATACCACCATATGTTGTAACATTGAAAGCCAATGTTCAAATGCCACGAATTCCCCAATATAGAATCTCTAGTGAAGGTGAAAAAGCTTTGCTAGCGATCGTTTACGAGCTAATTGAAAAAGATGTGATTGAAGAGACAAGTGGCAACGTTTGCAATAGTCCTGTTCTGCCTGTTTTAAAACGAACTGATCCCTCTCAGCCACCTGTGTACAGATTTGTGATTGATCTCAGAGAGGTGAATAAAATAGTTGTGCCACAATTCCCAGTTGTCCCCGACATTACTACACTATTGACTATGATTCCAGCTTCAGCTACCTGGTTCTCGGTGATTGACTTGAAGAATGCTTTCTTCAGCATCCCGATTGCTGAGGAGAGTAGGGATATTTTTGCATTCAGTTTAGGAGGACGCAGCTTCCGCTTCAAACGCGCTCCCCAGGGCTACTGTGAAAGTCCATCAATATATAGTCAAGCTCTAAAAACACAGCTTGATACGATTGTTTTACCGGAAGGTGCTACTCTTGTACAGTACGTTGATGATCTGCTCATTGCTACAGATACTGAGGAAATATGTAAGAAAGCCACATTGTCATTGTTGCGTCATTTGTGTGATTTGCATCACAAGGTGTCACTTTCCAAATTACAATATTGTCGACAAGAAGTGACCTACTTAGGTCACCTCTTATCGAAGGAGGGAAGGAAACTGACCCCAGAAAGAATACAGGCAATAGCGAAATTGAGTGTGCCAAGAACACAGAAGTGCGTGCTTTCTTGGGCATTACATCATACTGTAGACAGTGGATTCCAAATTTTTCGTTATTAGCCAAACCTTTGGTGGCATTAATGTGTAAAGACACACCCAATCCCGTTCCTTAGTCTCAAGAGTATCAGAAATGTTTTTCTGAATTGCGCACAGCATTATGTTCGGCTCCTGTGTTAGGTACCCCCAACTACAGTAAGCCTTTTACATTGTATGTCCATGAGAAGGAAGGTTGTGCATTGTCAGTTCTGACTCAGTTATTTGGGGACAAGCAACGTCCATGCGCGTATTTTTCGTCGACTTTGTATCCAGTAGCTAGAGCATTGCCAAGTTGTTTAAGAGCCACAGTGGCAGCGGCTGTTTTTATTCGACAGTCTGCTGGTCTAGTAATGAATAATACACTAGTCGTGATGGTCCCACATGCAGTAGACACGTTGTTAAATAGAACCAAGACACAGCACTTAACTAGTGCTCGATTGTCAGGTTACGAATTAACATTGTTAGCGAGTCATGTGCACATAAAAAGGTGCAACACTTTAAACCTAGCTACATTGTTGCCAATTGTAGAGGAATCAGATGCTTCAGAACAGCATGATTCTTTTCTTAGAACAGAAGAAGAGACGAAAGGGAGAGTAGATCTCTACGATACTCCTCTTGCTGAATGTGATGGTACATTATGGGTGGATGGTTCATGCTTCAAGCTCCCGAATGGTGACACGACTGCAGCATATGCTGTCACGACTTTGCATACAATTGTTGAAGCTGCACGTGTCCCACATAATTCAGCTCAGGCAGTAGAATTGATTGCACTCACAAGAGCATGTGTGTTGTCCAAAGGAATGAGAGTGACTGTCTATACCGACAGTCAGTATGCATTTGGTGTGGCTCACAGTTTTGGATGATTGTGGAAAGAACGTGGGTTCTTGACTTCGCATGGAGCTAAGATTCAGCATGGTCAGTTGGTGAATGAGCTTCTTGAATCACTGACCTTGCCTCTGCAAATGGCGATTGTGAAATGTAGTGCTCACAAAAAGGTGACTGATGATGTTGGTCGTGGAAATGCATTTGCAGACGAAATCGCGAAAGAAACTGCAAGGAATGTGATGAGCCGAATGTATGTTGCAGGCCCTGCAAGATGGGTTGGTGATGTTGGAATGTGTGAAGATACGATAGAGAGTGTGAAGTCCATTCAAGCTGAGGCCACAGAGAAAGAGTTGAGCACGTGGAGAGAAAGTACAGGTAGAATGGATGCAAATGGTTGCTGGATTGAATTGTCAGAGCATCAGAGATGGTTGTTACCTGATGCATATGTGCCTGCAGTGGTTACAATGGCTCAGGGAATGGCTCATATCGGCGTGAAAGGGATTTGCAAGTTGTTGGCCCCAGTATGGCAAAATTCAGGAATTTCCAAGTGTGCATAGAATATGGTCATGAATTGCATGGTGTGTCTGAAACACAATCCTGGTAGGGGAACCCCAACTCCAGCTGGTCATTTTGCACCTCCTAGGTATCTGTTCGAGGTTTTGCAGCTAGATTTCATCCACATGGAGAGGTGCAACAATTTAAAATACGTACTCGTTGTTGTTTGTGCCTTCTCAAGATGGGTAGAAGCATATCCCTTAAAAGACAATACTGCCTTGTCCACAGCGAAAGCCCTTGTGAAAGAGTTCTTCCCCAGATTTGGAATGCCTAGAATGGTCTGGAGTGATAATGGAAGTGAATTTGTGGGTCGAGTGATGAAGAGAGTATGTGAAGGACTAGGTATCCAGCAGAAGTTCCACGCTGCAAATCACCCCCAATCAGCTGGATTAGTAGAATGCTACAACGGCACTTTAAAACTTAAATTGGCCAAAATTCAAGCGAGCACAGGTCTTAAATGGCCTGATGCTCTACCCCTAGCACTCCTGTCCACCAGAATTACTGTGCATTCCCGAGTGAAACTTAGCCCCTATGAAATTGTTTTTGGCCGCCCGGCCAACATATGGGGAGTGCCACGACCCACCAAATTCAGCGAGATTGAACACCCTGTTTTGCTTGACTACCTGTACGAATTGACGGCTAAATTGTGTGTTTTGCATCAACAGGTTCACGACACCCTGCCTCCGGTCTCTGAGACTCCAGGACATCGGATCGACCCTGGATCCTGGGTGTTGGTCAAGAACTTCCAGAGAACAAAGAACGACCAACCCAGGTGGACCGGACCGCACCTCGTCCTTCTTTCCACAAGATCAGCCGTTCGAGTGGAGGGGAAGGCCAACTGGATCCACGGGGTCCATTGTAAAAGAATACCTTTACCTCTGCCTTATGACCAGTGGGTCCAGAAGGGTGTCGCTGACTCAGAAACTAAAACCGTGCCACGTCACCTACCTTTCAGTGATGCACGTGTAAAAGGAACACTAACTGAACAAGAGAGAGACAATATTTTGCAACCAGCAGTATCACCGTCAGTTCGATTGAACACTACAGAGCCTGAACTCTTGTTTCAGGATCAAACAGTACCTGGAAGAAAACGTTACAATTTAAGACCGAGACCTATGGACAAATAAATATATTTCTTTTTTTCCTCCAAGTACTATTTTTTTTAAGTGCAGCTCTCCCATCTGAGAAAACTTGCTTATTTTTGTTTTTCGAACCGCCATCCGGGTTCCGCTGCTAGGGCCGCGATTGCTTAAAGTCTTTGGGGTGCAGCTGACGACGTTAGGTAGGCAGTTCTGGTTGGTCTAAGGGAGTTGCCCTGGACTGACAGAAGCATTTCTTAGTAGAATCAATCTCCCGTCGCGGGCAGCACTTTAGAGAGGATGGAGTTTTCCGAGATGGAGAGACCTGCCAAGGAAATGAACTTTAAACACAGGATCTGTCAAATAATGACAAGGAAAAGTTTTTTGATATTGTGCATTTTTATGTTATTCAGTATGATGATATTTTTAATAAGTTATGTCTTGTTCTCTTCTCGAGTAACATTTGCACCCACTTCATCGCCTATACCTCCCCCTTCTACTGTTTCCTCACATTCTTTCCAACCCCTTCCTGAACACGAATCCGCTAGGAGATTAGAGTTTATCAATAACTCCTTTGTTCAGCTCTTGCACCAACACCAACTTGTAATGAACACAACTAACTGTTGGGTGTGCGGTCTTATGCCTCACACAACTGATAAAGGTATCCCGTACCTGGTTCTGCCCTTCAGCCACAATGGTTCTGTGTGGGCATACAGAACAATGTTCATATATGCACGTGAAGTCTACCCCCTACGCTCTATAAAAGACAATCCTAAGAATAGTGCTCTAGTCAAGGGTATAGTTGACATGATTAAGGATGGTATTTCTTATGCAACTACCCCCGAAGATGAGATACGTGCCTATATAGGATGGAACGTGACCGGATATGGAGCTATTCTGAGTGAGAAACAGCAAGCTAAGATATCTTCCCCGATTTGGATTGTACCCCATCAGGGTCACCTGTGTCTGCAAGGGACTGGCAAGAATCCCAGAGCTCAGTTAGGGAAGAGTGTCTGTACTGAAACGTATGTTTTTGGGTCTCAGACTTCCCCTGCGTTTTTGGCAGCTAAGGGTACCTATTTCATCTGCCATGATAGAGCCTATACATGGTTGCCCCCTGACTTTTTGGGCTCATGTTTTGTTTCGTTCCTGTTGCCTCCCACCTACACAGCAGCGGCAGATTACCACAAGACAAGGATAGTTAGAGGTGTCTTGAGTAAAGAAGACACTGCGGGACAAGAATTTGGGGACTTCGCAAAGGGTTTTCTGACGTTCTGGGGATCCATGGCTAACAGCAGGAACATAAGGCAATTGACAAGGGTAGTTGAGTCCACCGTAATAGAAACTGCTGGTGCCCTTAGTAACCTGACTGCTGAGCTCCAGTCGGAACAGGGTCGCATTAGATGTCATACTTGCAGACCGAGGTGGGGTATGCAGATTGATCCAATCGAGTTGCTGTGTTTTCATCCCAGATAACGCTCCAACAGTGTACCAGGCCATCTCCAAACTGCATAAGATTTCCGAATCTATTCATGTGGATAAAGGAGATTGGTCGTTAATGGGATGGTTCTGGGAACTGATATCCGCCTGGGGATGGAAAATTCTGATGGTCATTGGGATGGTCTTAGCCATTCTTTTCCTGTTCTGTCTGTGCGTACAGTGTGCTCCTGCAATATGTGGCCTCTGTGTTACATCATGTGTAAGGAAGCCTGTATCTAGAGATGAACTAAGTATTAAAATGATGTTACAGCATCATCTCAATGACTTTAGGAATATAGATCTGGACTCAGATTAGCATGAGGATAGATTAATTGCCTATGTAAGGGCAAAAGGAGGGTCTGTGGTTCTGAAAATCCTGGACTCATATAATAATTCTGGACTCGAGAATTAAACTTCGTCGAAACATGACGAATTTGGTATCAAAAGACTGAGAATGACGAGTACACCATGTACAAGCATTTTCAGCATATTCGAGTGACGATTTCACCTCGAAATCGTCATTATCGTTCAGAACCCTCGGCTTCCATTTTATGTATGGCAGCCATTTTGTGAGTTGCCCTTTACATAGGCTTATAATCCAGCTGAATTCGATTCCAAAAGGACACGTACACCTTAATCGACTTTCCTATGACCTGTGCAAGTTGGAACCATTGCCCCAGGCCGCACCTGTTAGGTCAGTTCCTCTCCCAGTGGCCGAATGAGATAGCATCAAGGCACAACAGGCTATAAACCCATTTCATCGCACACACCCTGCCGAATCTTGCTCACACCTGTCCCTGCTCTTTTCTCTCACTTGCTTTATGATGGGGAGGTGCTCGTTTTTATTGGGGGTCCACCGATATCTGATGAAATGTTGGGCCTTGCCGGGTGATTTGTTGTGGGCTGGACTAAGTGAAATATGGACATGTCATCATGACTCTGCTTTTCCTTTGTAACAAAGAAATGTGAATAGTATACTGTAAATTCGAAGAATGTTTGCCTGAAGCTTAAAATTCTGTATAAAAAGAGAAGCCTGATTTTGTGAATTTGAGCAGTCTCGTGAGAATATACTTCCCGTGTGTTGTACTTCTAGGACACTTGTTACCTTGGTTGCAGCCAATAAAATCGATCCTTGACTTCACCTAGAAGACTCTGAGTTTCTGTGGTCTGAATCAGGAAAGGACTCGAGGTCTCTGGGTGTACCCTGACACCGCTGGGTTGCCGGTTCTGTACCGGTTCTTAAAAACCCAGTACCTCACAACCCTAGTCAACTCAGCGAAATCGCTAGGAATCACATTAGATGAGAACCTCGACATGCAAGCCCACATTAAATCAATGGCTAAAAGTGCCAGTTTCCACTTGAACTACATAAGAAAACTGAACCATTCATCTCAGAGGCGGATCTTAAACTGGCAGTCCAATCCTTAGTTATCTCAAGGATTGAATATGGATGCACCACTTTAGCCGGTCTACCAAAAACGTCCATAGCACCACTAAAAGCATGTCTCAACGCAGCGGCAAGACTTATCACTGGATCGAGGAAATTCGACCATATCTCTCCTCACCTGAAAGCATTAAACTGGCTACCCTATGAAGCCAGAATTCAAATAAAAATAGCGTGTATCACCCTTAAAGCGCTCCACTACAACACACCAAGATACCTAGCCGGGAAAATTGAACTATCAGGAGGAAACAGACCAGCCAGGAGTGCCATGGAGCTGCTGTTGCGGCCAGCCATTTTCCGGAAAAAACTTACGACCGAGCGTTCTCGGGAGCAGCCCCCAGAATCTGGAATTCACTCCCTCCAAACATTAGAAAGATTCAAAATACAGCACCATTTAAGAGGGAAGTGAAAAGCATCTTGATGAGTAAATACCTCACATAGTGAAGACTGATGAGCACAGATAGGATCTATTGTTGCCCTGATACAGAGCATCTACGTCGCTAGAAGGGAAAGACGCCGACCTGAACAAAGATTAATACTGTACGATGACTCAGGACAGGAGTCACTCCATGGGACCTAGTTGTATCCTTACTGCTACCTCATGCTAATATGAATACTTACATTTATATACTCACCGCCCGAATGCCTTATAATTACCTACCTCATATTTGTTTGCTTTTAAATCGTCTTCTATTTATGCTAACCTTTAACCTATCTCATAATGTAAACGCTCATGTTATGTATATATATATATATATATATAGCTACAACCGGTTACGGTGCAAAGAAACCTCCCAAGCACTTTCTCCAGTGCACAGACACGAAATAACGTTCCAAGTCCAGTCTTCAAATAATCGTTGTTTATTCAATCATAAAGTGCAGGGGTGCAAATCAGAGAACGTCGAACAGACGCGTTTCGGGCGTGGTCGCCCTTGCTCACTGTATTGCTATATATATATATATACTCTCCTCCTAAAGCCACCATATAATTACCTACCTCATATCTGTTTGCTCTTAAATTGTTACTATATATGTTAATCTTTAACCTACCACTCATTGTAAAGCGCTCTGATACCCACGGGTCTTGTTCGCGCTATACAAAACACTATAATAAATAAATAAATAAATAAATAAATACGCCCTCAGGGATCACCAGTCCATCTGCCAGGATCAAGACTCAGATCTTTCAACCTTCTCTGTTACCGTTTTTGGAACGGCCTGTCTCTGGGATTCGTGGAAGCTCCACACCCAGTGAGCTCAGAGTTGCCTTGTAAAACCATCTCATGAGAGTGGAAGAAAAGAACATTAAGTGACACGGACTGCACAGACGTGTAAATAACTCTACCATTATCATTCCATGAACCATTGTCCTACTGCTGTTGTTTCGAGATGGATGTTTTGTCGTCTATCACAGCAGCTTCTTTATTTAAAATCTTACTCACTACTGACCTATGTACTGTTTCTGACCCTACGATATCTCTGGCAGGCATGTTGTGCTGTCTGTTGCTACATAAATAGGAAGTAGATTGCTACTGCAGGGAGAGTGCAGTGTCCTTGCAGTCAGATGCACTTGATTTGGATAAAAGGTACCATGTTTGTTAGAAAAGCTGCAACTATCAGAATAATAACACACCAAAAGCAGCGCATATACTGCAATCACAGACCAGGTACTAGAAAAACGTGACACAAACAATGCAATAACACTGGTCAGGCACTAGGTGAATCTGATGCAAACAATGCAATAACACAGGCCAGGCACTTGGATTGAAGCAAATTATGCAATAACAAGGGTAAGGCACTAGGAGAATCTGATGCAAACAATGCTATAACACAGGCCAGGCACTAGGATTGATGCAAACACTGCAATAACACAGGCCAAGAACTATGAGAATCTGAAACAAACAATGCAATAACACAGGCCAGGCACTAGGAGAATCTGAGGCAAACAATGCATTAACACAGAACAGGCACTATGAGAATATGATGCAAACAATGCAATAACACGGGCAAAGCACTATGAGAATCTGACACAAACAAAGCAATAACACGGACCAGGCACATGGATTGACGCAAATAATGCGATAACACAGGCGAGGCACTAGGAGAATCTGATGCAAACAATGCAATAACACAGACAAGGCTTGAGAAGAATCTGATGCAAACAATGCAATAACACTGGTCAGGCACTCGGAGAATCTGATGTAAACAATGCAATAACACAAGCCAAGAAGCAAGAGAATCTGATGCAAATAATGCAATAACAGAGGCAAGGCACGAGGAGAATCTGATGCAGGTGAGCATGTAATACCTGGCGGGATCTAGTGTACTGTGTGGACTAGAGGGTGGGAGGGCAAAGAGTAGCTTCATATGGACTGAAGCTTGGGCAAAATGAGCAATATTTTAAGGAAGTAATACCATATAGTAAATCATGCAGAGTCAGTTTTTTGTTTTTTGGCCCAGGTATGGGATATTACGTACCAAGGTTTGTCAGAGAGATTATAATCTTCCCTTCAAGGGTCATCTGCTTTACAAAGAATTTCAATACAGGGAGTGACTCTAAAAAGCAGCGACGGGACATGCAGTGAGAGGAGAGAATGCAGAGCATCACTAACGTTATGGAACAGCGCACAACTTTAGAGGCTACTTAGATACAAGGGAGACACCTGAAATGGGCTCTGCACCTCACACGTACGCAGTACACAAAAGCGCCTTTACACACAGACCAATCATCCTAGGAGGGGCCGAGGGAAGACATAACATCTAATCCCGGCTTTACCACTTTACCTAAAGATGCTGGAAATAAACACCAAATGTTACTTCTCGACAGGGCCACTATACAGGTCCTTATCCTGGTATTGTAGTCCCTCGGCCTCTCCCTCACGATCTCCACCACCCCACGTGTGGTTTACTGCACTCGGAAACTGTGCAACCAGGAGACTACGTGTTTAACCCTGAGCTACCAATTTGTAAAATAGTGAGCTTAAGGAATCACTAAGTAAATTTATGCCTCTCCCCCCATTTATGTCCAAGATCGGAGGTATTTACAGCCATCCTAAAGTTGTAAGTAAAATTGTGCTTTTAAAAATGGGCCCAGACTGTGGTGATGCGTCTTTAACTAAAGATTCCTTCCAGCGGCTCCTGGAATGTTGTTGTTGATGCATTGCCAGGAGTGTTCCCGGCAGTTACGTTCCTGGTGCAGTTGGGTGAGTGGTGAATAAATCTTACCCTTAGCATACCGATGACACGAGGGTTTGATTACCACATAGACATTGCCTCTGGTGGGGGGGTGGGGTACACAGCGCCCACTCTCATCGACTATTCACCAGAATGTAACGTGGCCAAGTAATAACCTTTGGAAAAAGTAGTCCTATGTTCATCAGACTTAAACTGTTTAGTACTAGGCAAATCCTACTCTTTCTGTGCCTCTGTCCCCTTATCTGACAATGTTTGCACCTCGAAGGAGGCTGGATGGAAGAAATAAACATGAAAGGCACATTCCCAACTCAAACCACCAGCATGGATTTCATTCACTCGTTCAGAGCCGCTTAACTGCAGGTCTCCGCACTGCATATCAGCATCTCTAAAGGCAAACACTGTCGAAGCAAAAGGAGGGGCAGAGCCCTATGATCCTCTAGAGCCTAGGCCGCTCACTAGAAAACGACGACGAAGGACAGGACTCTAACAGGATAAACCGATACAACTCAAATATGAGGTCAATGTATTATTTATCGCCTTAATGGTGCAAAAGTCACTCTGGAATGAAATCAATACTATTCGAATAATCAATGTTCGATTTATAATAGAGGCATTGCTGTGCTGCAATAAAAGAAATCAGCGGCAATAATAGCTATTCTCACAACAAAGTGTACGTATTTCAAGTTTGGTTTGCATATTTTACAAGAAGGGGATAAAGCGACAACTGATAGACAACATTATAAAGCTTACCGACTTGTCTTATAAAGGTTACTGGTACTTTTAGAACAACACAAAGGTTAAGGAAAAGCAGAAATATCAAGGTAGACAGTGTATCCGCAATGGCGGACAATAATCCCTTATTAATAGTGACCACATAACCACCGTCTCCAGGTAGGAGAGCCAAATTACAAAAGACCTGCTAATACGGTGAACGACTACCGTGCATCAAACTGTGACTATGACATTGGTCTATCAAAACATTTTAATTCTGCGTTTGTTCTTCTCGTTAGATGTTGATCCTGGAAGATTTAGGCTGATGGATTTCGTGCTTGTGCTTTATGCACGCTTCAGGAATTTGCGGAACGAATGTCACCCAAACATCGCACCATGTTGAGGAGGCCATTGGGGTGAGAGTTGGTCGCTTAAAATGGAGCGCCACAATAAATGAACTGTTCGAAGAAGCAATGGGGTTACCAGCTTCTCAAAAGGGCATGTCCTCTGTTTAGATAGCTGGCCAGAGGGCCAGAGACCTGGGTGGGGCCATCAATGTAAGCAATGGCCCGGAGCTGTAATGGCTAACTTGTAACTTCTGGGTCAGTTTGCTTGTTTGGTGGTGGCAAATAATCGTAGTATGCTGATATAATTCTTTTGAAGATTACCGTGAGGGTGTTATCCGTACTTCTTTAATGCAGTAACACTAGCTACAGTATGATTGCGGTTACTAAAAATTTAAAATCTGATAGCACAGTAAGAATTTACGCGTTTTTACTTTTTGCAAATTATGCTTGCCTGATCTTATACTCTGTACAGCCCATCCTATAATTTGTGTAGCCTATTTTATATTTTGGTGAATCCTTTCTTTAAACTATTGTCTTTCCTATTCCAAGTGCTGTCTCTCACGGGCAGACGTGACAGCACTGTAAAAATATACAAGTCACTATTCCCTAGTGCACCAACCAGGATTCAAATTAGCGACCTTCCAGTTTGAGACGCAGACATCAGAAATTATAACACTAAGCCCAGTGCCCCAGGCGATCTGAATGGCGTCTGAGTTGAGCCCATTTATGTAAACGCAGGCCATAGGCTGTGTGTCCAGCAGCTTCATACATGATCTCAAACTCCTTGACATACCAAGCCGCCTACACATCTCGATCATAAAAGGCTACTCCAGGGAGTCAAACGCCTTATCGGCATCAGCTGACTTCATGTTTGGGTTTACCTGATGCAGCACTGCGAATACTGCGAATACCGTCCGGAGATGAACCACTGTGGATTTATGTGGGACAAATCCCAACTGTACAGGGGAGACTATTTTCTCTAGTAGGAGGGATCGCCGAGTCGCATCACATCAGGCAGGAATTTCTTATCACTGTGACGCAGTGGCAGAGGGAAATAAGATGTACACTTACAGGGTCTTTTCCAGGCTTAGGGGGCACTGATATGACAGCATCACTTATAGACGCCAGTGACACACTGCCCTTCAATCCCTCGGCATAGACCTCCTGGATAAGCCGCACCTCCACTGCACCCCCGGCCCAGGACAGGCCTCAACTCCTCTGCACCCCCTGCACAGGTCTCACCTCCTCAGCACAGTACAGGCCTCACCTCTTCTGCACCCCCTGGACAGGTGTCAGGGTGCAGGAAAAAGGAATCAAAGCTCTTCTTTGTCTTGCAGTATCTGCCATTGAACCGGCATTGCAAAGATCACCTGCTCGCAAAAGGTCGCGGGTCATTATAGCTCGGAACCGGGCATTCTCCCCTGTACTACCAACAGGGAGGACCACGGTGGAAGTTGCCGGTCTAGTCCTGAGTTCCTGGACACGGGCGTGAGGTCTAGACCTGCTGTGAAGTGCGCCGGTTGATTTTAGAACCAAATGCACTTCACCAACGGATTTTCAGAGATTAGTCACGTTCTTTCTGTTGTCTAGTTAGATATAAATAGTGCAATTTTGTGCCAGGCTTAGGCACAGGTTAGAGCTCTTCGGTGCGTCGGTTAGTTAGTTTGGTAATTTAGAACTAGAGAGAAATACCAATTTAAAGTAAATAGGAAAAAAGAAATATAAAGAGAAGAATTAATACTTACCCATTGAATACTTCAGTTCCTGATTTCTTTGTTGCTTGGTTGACGCCGGAGGCTCCAGAAGGTTTCTAAGGGAGAAGTAAGAAGAATTCAGAAGATAAGAAAGTAAGGCAGAGAGTGAATGAACGAATGAGTGAAAAAGAATAAATGAACTCACAGAGTTAAAGGGTGCTAAAATGTTGTTTATAATGCAGGTTACCAAATAATAAAATAATTATATTGAAGAATAGATGAGGAGCAAAAGCCATAGGCACTCTGGGTAAGGAAATAGAAAGAGAGTAAGAAAGTGGAGAAGGAATTGAAGGAAATTAGTAATAGTGTGCTTTTCTTTTACAGCTATTTCCACTCATACTTGAAGATAGAGTAAGAAAGGAATAAAACAGAGTACGGCAGAAAGGAAGAGTAGAGTGGAAGAGCCAGAAGGTCAGGCAGTCTCTTCTCTGTCCCATTCCCCTTTCCCCCGGCTGGGTTCGCACATCCACTAGTTACCTCTTCAGTTGGTGGCTGTGGGAAAACCAGTGGTGGAATTCGATAAATCTCATCATTCTGCTCCTGGGAGTGTCGGCACTGTCAGTAAAACCCAACCCTTGACAACAGGCCTCACCTCCTCTACACCCCCTGGACAGGCTTCACCTCCTCTGCACTTCTTTGGACAGGACGCATCTCCTCTGCACCCCCTTGGACAGGACTCACCTCCTCTGCACCCCTAGACAGGCCTCACCTGCTCTGCACTTCTGGACAGGCCTCGCTTCTGCTGCACCCCTGGACAGGCCTCTCCTCCTCTGCACACGTAGACAGGCCTTACCTCCTCTGCCCCTCCTCTTGACAGGCCTCTCGGTGAAGGATTCTCTTTAAGGACAGAGAAGCCCAGAGTTCATTCCACCCCATACAGCGCCTCTGACTCTGCCCCGAGCTTTGTGGCGCTATGCACAGGCCCCAAAGAGAGACACTGCTCCTCTGGACAGGCCTCTTCTCCTGTGCACCCCTGGACAGGCCTCACCTCCTCAGGACATGCCTCACCTCCTCTGACCCCTGTACAGGCCTCAACTTCTCTGACCCCTGGACAGGCCTCTCTTCCTCTGCACCCCTGGACAGGCCTCTCCTCCTCTGCCCCCTGGACAGGGCTCTTCTCCTCTCCTCCTCTGGACAGGCTTCTCCTCATCTGTACCCCTGGAAAGGCCTCACCTTCTCTGCCCTGTGGACAGGCCTCACCTCCTCCGCACCCCTGGACAGGCCTCTCCTCCTCTGACCCCTGGACAGGCCTCACCTCCTCTGCACCCCTGGGCAGGCCTCACCTCCTCTGCACCCCTGGACAGGCCTCACTTTCTCTGCACCCCTGGACAAACCTCACCTCCTCTGCACCCCTGGACAGGCCTCAACTCCGCTGCACCCCTGGACAGGCCTCTCCTCCTCCCCTCCTCTGGACAGGCCTTTTCTCTTCAGCACCCCTGGACAGGCCTCAACTCTGCTACACCCCTGGACAGGCCTCTCCTCCTCTCCTCCTCTGCACCCCTCGACAGGCCTCTCATCCTCTGAACCCCATGGCAGGCCTCTCCTCCTCTGCACCTCATCTGGGCAGGCCTCACCTCCTCTGCACCCCTGGACAGGCCTTTCCTCCTCTGGACAGGCCTCTCCTCTTCTTCCCCTCCTCTGGGCAGGCCTCACCTCCTCTGCACCCCTGGACAGGCCTCTCCTTCTCTCCTCCTCTGGACAGGCCTCACCTCCTCTGCACCCCTGGACAGGCCTCACCTCCTCTGCACCCCTGGACAGGCCTCTCCTCCTCTGCCCCTCCTCTGGACAGGCCTTTCCCCTTTGGCACCCCTGGACAGGCCTCTCCTCCTTTGCCCCTCCTCTGGACAGGCCTCTCCTCCTCTGCACCCCTGGACAGGCCTCTCCTCCTCTGCACCCCTGGACAGGCCTCTCAGTGAAGGATTCTCATTAAGGACAGAGGAGCTCAGAGTTCATTCCACCCCATCCAGCGCCTCTGACTCCACCCTGGGCCTCGGGGCGCTATGCACAGGCCCGAAGAGAGACACTGCTCCCCTGGACAGGCCTCTCCTCCTCTGCACCCATGGACAGGCCTCACCTCCTCTGGATGGGCCTCACCTCCTCTGCACCCTGGACAGGCCTCTCCTCCTCTGCACCCATGGACAGGCCTCACCTCCTCTGCACCCCTGGACAGGACTCTCCTCCTCTGCACCCCTGGACAGGCCTCTCCTCCTCTGCAACCCCAGACAGGCCTCACCTCCTCTGCACCCATGGACAGGCCTCTCCTCCTCTGCCCCTCCTCCAGACAGACCTCACCTCCTCTCCCCCCTGGACAGGCCTCTCCTCCTCTGCACCCCTGGACCGGCCTCTCCTCCTCTGCACCCGTAAACAGGCTACTACCTACTGGGACCCTCCGTGCCCTGAACCCCAGCCACCCTTCCACAAGCTGGTGCCTCACTGCCCCACACAACATCGAGGGAGCGTTCTCTTCCGCTTCCTACAAGTTTTCATGCACTTACCCACACCCAACACTCACCGCATCCGCACCAGCAGCAACCAACACCCCACTCTCTCGCACACACAGTCTCGCAACTAGTCACACAACACTCCGCACTCGAATGCAAGTTCATCAACATCCGCTCACTCACCAACCAAGCCAAAGAGATCTGGGACCTACTGCACAACAAAACACTGACCTACTTTTCCTCACGGAAACCTGGCTGAACCCTGCATCAGCACCTGGCATCTCCGCAGCCACTTCCCCCATCCAGGTGTAAGATCACCAGGCAAGACAGACTTCACAAGCTCAGAGGCAGAATCACCATCATCCACAAGAACTCCATTAGTGACACCACCTCCAAAGACACTACATCACAGCCAACTTCACCCTAAGCGGCATTTTCATCTGCAGACCACCAGGACCGCACACAAACTTCACTGGTTCCATAACGGACATCGTCACACCACTAGCCCTGGACACTAGCAATATCATCCAACTCGGAGACGAGAAGTTCTGTCTGGAAGGCTACGACAACTCCAACTTAAAATAAGACTTTGCAAACATGGGTCTAACCCAAAGAGTACAGGGACCAAACCAAGTCACTGGACTCCTCCTGAATCCTATTTTCACCACCTTTAACAACATCAGATTCGAGGAGCCCTCACCAGTCTCCTGGACAGACCAAGCCCTCATCAAGTTCAGCATCCTGGTCCAACACCCCCACCCCCACCAGACCAGCCCGCAAAAACAAGAACAGCCTCACTGACTAGGACTGGAACAGTGCTCTCACTTACAATTGCTACTCCTGGAAATGATCGGAGTAACCCCTTCTTTCCTGAGCTTCCGCGATAAACTGGATTACTTCATTTTGTTGACGGAGTTTGTTGGCCAACATTTCTTCAGCTGAGCTCTTTGGTGGTGAGTACGCTCACGCTGTGAGTGATCCAGCCTTCACTTGGGACAGAGTGGATGCCCCCCTAGTGAGGGCGGAGAGAGGCAGAGAGAGCTGATTCCTTGGCGTTTCAAGCCTCGTCATAGTTTTGGTTCTAACTAGAAGTAAGAGCCAAAATGTAACCTGATTTCTTGTGCTACCACTAAAGACCATTATTAGTCGAAACAATTCCAGGGAAGGCAGCTCCATAGAGACAAACCCGTTTGACTGAAGAGTAAAGAACATGATTCATGAATATTATTGTTCAGTTCATATAACTATCTTTCGCAGCCAGATGACTTAACCTGGGGCATTGAAATATTGAAGAAGAGGGAGAGAAATGTTTAATGAAACTCTTTACGGAACGTATCCTTGTAGCAGTGTCTAGAATCGGGTGTAGCTAAGGTGTTAAAAGGTTAGCGTGGAACAAGTGACTTCACCTAATCACCTTTATCTTACAGCCTAATTTTAAGAGAGCCAGTATAGAAGCAGAAACCCTCAAAAAAGCAGAATAGAGAGAGAGAGAGAGAGTTCTTCTAAGTTCACCAAACAGGGTAAAAAACCTAATCCTTCAAAAGCGGGGGAAGTTTTATGGGGAACTCAAAACTCAAGTTCCATCTGAATATTATGTGTGTTCTCTTTTTGAAATCTCGCTCCTCGCAGTTCCTATCTCCTAAACCCCTATCCCTTGCCTGGTCACTCCAATACTCTGCGCTAATACAGCATTCAGAGTTGGTGGTGCCTAGGGGTGGATCTCTCGATCTTACTACAGACGCCGAGGAAGAACTGATTGAGAGAAAGACACCACTGTCCTCCCACTGCTGAAGAAACCCCCTTAAACGCTCACCAACCACAGGCCGATCTCCCTGCTTCCATTCCCGGTTTACGTCCTGGAGAAAATGGTCAACAGACACTTTGTTGAATACCTCAAGGACCACCAGCTCCTCAAAACCACCCAATCTGCTTTGAGCCCCAACCACAGCTTGGAAACTGTTCACATCCCTGCCATGGATGACATCCGCATGACTCTGGACACAAGAGACATGGTGATCTCATTCTCCTGGGCCTCTCTGTAGAGTTTGAGACAGTCTCCCACCCCATCCTTATCCAACGCCTCCAGATCAGAATCCAACGAGACGCACTCCGATGGATCTGCTTCTTCCTGACTGGAAGAACAAAGTCAGTCATCCTGTCACCGTACACGTTGCATGCCGGTGACCTTGTCTGCTGAGTTCCAAGCAGATCTTCCTGGAGCCTGACCCTCTTCAATGCATACATGATCCCTTTGGCTAGAATCATCCCCTCTCATAACATCAAAGTCCTCTCCTACACTGACACACAACTGTCTCTCATGGCCAAGACGCACAGTGCCCGGATGAAGTTTTATTCCTGTGTGACTGGAATTGCCCACTGGGTGAAGATCAACTGTCTAAAACACTGACGGACTTAAACCGTGATCTTCGGGAAAAGCACGTCAGCGTGGGACTCCACCTGGTGGCTACTAAAGATAGGACGAACATCTACCCTCACCACCCATGCCAAGAATCTCAGGATCATCATAGACAGCAAACCTTGACCCGCCAGATCAACGCCGTCGCCTCCACCTGCTTCAACTCCCTCCACATCCTCTGCAAGACCTTAAAGTGGATCCTCACAGAATGCAGAAAGACCGTCACCCATGCACTCATAACGAGCAGACTGGACAACGGCAACGCCCTCTACGCCGGAATCAACAAAACGCTGCTACACAAACTCCAGACCAACCAGAATACCTCAGCCAGACTCGTCCTCTGAATCATATTCTAGTATGGGGACCCTCAAGTTTAGAGATGTACAAATAACAGTTTTGTAAATTGGCCAGTGTGACAGATATTCACAGATGAAAATGTTGTCACAAACGGCATTTTTGTCCTACTCATTTTCAATATTTCGTTATTTCAACAGTCAGCATCTTTGGGAAAATCTTGAGGGATCTACACATATGACCCCTTTGTGAATTCTGAGTTGTGTCTAATTTCAGAAATCTTCAACTTTCCTGGATCCCCCCTGGGTTTCACAGTGGATTCCACCAAAAACTGGAAGAGAGTTGAGAGCACAAAAAATAGGCAAAATGGGCTACAACTGTTGTAAAAAACTGTTTTTGTTCCTACAAGCTGGGAAGATGGTGACCTTAGCACAGCAAATGTACAACAATGTCATTTATAGGAAAAAAACAGTTTTCTCTGGAGCACTTTTTCACTATTTTTTCAAAAAATGTAAACATTTTGCTATATTTTGCATATTTTCTGGGTCCCCTCCAGGGGAATCCAAAAACCCTGGGTACCTTTACAATCCCCTGGATGTTAGACATAAGAGGGTGCCAAATTTGCCATGGGTACCTTTTGTGAAAAAACAGTTATGTACCCTAAGCACAAACTACACAAAATACGTTAGAAGAAAGTGCTCAGCACGTGGGGGACGGGAGAGAGAAGGGCCAGCATTTAAGGGGTCAATTTGAGCAGTTAACAAACATTTCAGGTTTTTTTTTTCCAGAGCGAACAATTATGGGAATTTTTCAGCACAAAACTACTAATCCAAACAAATCTGTGATATTTGCACATTGGATCTTTCGTTAGTTGAAATGGTTCTTTAAACATGGAGCTCCTGGTTTGATCGGAGTCAATTACAGGGCAGAAGTTACACAACATTGTGAAGACATAGGCAACCCTGAGCACAGGGGGGGCAGTAACATTTGTTGTACATGCACATGCAGTGTATGCCTTTGAAATGCTTTATTCATGGGTGAACTTTGGTCCTATAGATGCCGGTACTACGCTTGCTACTCCTACAGAGATGCAGCCGTTCCGACTCAGCCCCAAGCATATCACGACCCGGTGGACCCTTTCACCCGTCCAGTTCACAAGATTGGTTTGTTGGTCACTTAGCTCCCACATACCTCAGAATGTCAGACAGGGTTCCCTAAAGTGGCTCGGTACACACAGTGTCCCGTATAGGTGACTCAGACAGTATGTATTGCAGAACAAAGCAGGCAGAGCGGGTCGAGTGGGACCTGTACCACAGACACAGGGTTCCATACAAGCAATCTGTCCACGGACTATAAGCGCCACTACGTGCAAAGTGCCGGTAAAAAGCAACAAAACTGCCTTCTGGATCGCTTGCAACACCAACCAGAGGAGCAGCATTGTGGCGATGAGACTTCCCCTTGGAATGGTGCAACCATCAGATGCGTACAACACCTGGGAAAGTATCTACACTGCTACGCATGGCACACCCTCATTGGTGGTACTACCTGATGTACTAAGGAAAGTACAAATGAGTACAAGGCTGCACCCTCCCTAGATCTAGGAATGAGATGAGGTATCAACCGTACTACCCATGGCACGCCGTCATGGGCGGTACTACCCGATGTACTAAGGCAAGAACAAATGAGTACAAGGCTGCACCCTCCCTAGATCTAGGAATGAAAAGAAGTATCCACCGTACTACCCATGGCACGCCGTCATTGGTGGTACACCCGATGTACTAAGGCAAGAACAAATGAGTACAAGGCTGCACCCTCCCTAGATCTAGGAATGAGATGAGGTATCAACCGTACTACCCATGGCACGCCGTCATGGGCGGTACTACCCGATGTACTAAGGCAAGAACAAATGAGTACAAGGCTGCACCCTCCCTAGATCTAGGAATGAGATGAGGTATCAATCGTACTACCCATGGCACGCCGTCATGGGTGGTACTACCCGATGTACTAAGGCAAGAACAAATGAGTACAAGGCTGCACCCTCCCTAGATCTAGGAATGAGATGAGGTATCAACCGTACTACCCATGGCACGTTGTCATGGGCAGTACTACCCGATGTACTAAGGCAAGAACAAATGAGTAGAAGGCTGCACCCTATAAAAAGACGAAAAAGACTAACAAAAATAGTAGGACTGAATTGCCATCAACTCAGAAGTCCAGCCAAGGTGGATACAATTTGACGGACCGTATTTTCACTTCAGCTGGGCTGTCCACCAGCGCCATCACCCAAGTCCTGTTCTGCAGAAGTATCCGTAGTTTGCATGGCATTTTCTTTAGTTAATCAAGTTCCTTTCTTTCTTTTTGATATGAGTAATAGAGTTCAACCTTTCTCTTCCTTCTTTACACTAACCTCAGGGTCTTGTTCTGATTCGGTCCGTCCACTCCTCTTGGCCCAAAAAAGAATGAGAAGTAATGCTATTAGAATACAAACCTGGGGACCTGAGGGAAAAGAATGCGTGTGAGTGAGCTTTAAAGTAGGCTCCAGCGCTGTATGGAATCCAAGAATGGGTGGGATAAAGAATCTATTCTACAGGTCATTGCTGAGCCCCAAACACAGGCTCAATATCCTCCGAAGCCTGAAGCAAACACAACATTAAAGCTATCCGCGGTCAGCTGAAGATCACGCCATTATAATGCCTTGTAGTTGTACATTGAATAATCCTCTTTTTCCAGTTTTAAAACCTGATTGAACATACAGAATAGTTTTAGATTAAAGTCACACACACTCTCATAAGCTGTAAAATCGACTTTTCAGACAAAATATAGCGCCTGAGATGGAGTATCTAAGCTCTTTATCAGTTCTGTTATACATGATTGCCAGTGGCTTTAAGAATAGTCCTGGTTTATTTGCAGCATCAATTATGGAGCTCTTACAGAAAGATCCAGAGGCGCAATCTTACATTGACAACATTTCAATTCAATTCAATAAACTTTATTTCGGTTAGTTTTAACCATAAAAGTACATAAAATATACATGTTCACTTTTCCACACTTCATTTGTAAATATAAGAATTAAAATACATCATATGCAGTCGGAGGGGCGAAGACAAATTGTTAAGACAATCAAATTTTAAATAATTTAAAATTCGTTTAAAAAAAAAAAATTAAGATAGCATTAGTTGATCCAAGATAATTATCAGGTCTCAGCTAATAAAACCATAAAGTGCCATGTTATTTAAGTGATTTCCTTCGTATAGACCACATAGAAAACAAATATTTTGTGATAGCAAACACTATCAGAGGATTCGTATCGGACTTCAAAATCCTAAAGAAGACTCGGTAGTCCCTAATGCCCAGATTTTTGCATAATTGTATTATCCACTTTCTTCGTATGTGTGAATAGGCTGGACAGAAAAGAGTAACATGCAAGGTTGTTTCATTTTCAATTCTACAGCCGGGGCATAAATGGGTTGGGCCCCCCGTCCACTTGTCAATCGTAGAATAAAGGGGCAGCGTTCCAAATCTAAACTGTAAGCACAGCTTCTTCGCTAGAGTAGGTTGGATAGCGTCTATTTCTTGTTCAAAGCTGTATGTGGACTTATGGCTCAGGAAGGCACCAGTCAAGCTCATTGATAGTACTGAGCTAATGGTCCTCCCGAGACTAAAGTCCTTGACAGCACTGGACAGTGTTTTCTTAGAAATAGATAAGCATGTGACCTCAGGGTTTAGCCACAGATTTTCGTAACCAATTTGAGCAAGTGACTGTCTTACAAAACGTAGCCATGGAATTTTACCTGCTCCTGGGGAGGCTAGAACCACCATTAGTTCCCTTTTGTATCTTTCCAGCTCAGGGGTGCTCCACAGCCTCCTCCTATAGGCCTAATATTCATGTCTAGCCTAAGTGGGACCAGAGGAGTGCTTCTGGGCAAAGTTAGGATTTGCCTAATGAAGTTGTTTTCTGTTATGGTTAGGTCAGTAGAGGGAACATGTCCCCAAAGTTCCGCCCCGTAAAGGGAAGAAGATCTTGCTTGAACTTTGAAGATTTCCAGTGGGGCACTTATAATTTTGTTCGCACAGTTTTTTTGGACTTTTAAAATTCCCCCAGTTGTCTGTATTAGTTTTAGATTTGCCTTAGCCGTTTGTGCTCCCCACCCCATTACGTCGGTGAGAGTCAACCCTAAATAATCAAATGTTGGGAATCTTTCTAATGGTCTACCTTCCATCAAGGGGTGTGGACAGTTGGTCGTATTGGCATTAAATACCATATACTTAGTCTTATCGATGTTGACTACTAAATTTCTATGTTTGCAGAATTTAATGAACTGGTTTAAAACCCTCTGCATGCCCATGGGAGATTTTGAGAGAAGCAGAGTATCATCTGCAAACATTAATGCAGGAAACCTCAGCGAGGCTAATTTTGGAGAGTCAATATCTTTTTTTTTTTTTTTGTGTAAGATGTTTATTTCACATTGTCACATAGATAGTATACATTTCACCGCCTACAACCCTCTCAGGCCGGCTATACAGGCTGTCTCCTCTATTTTTTGCTTGTATCTTTACGTTCTCCTTACTTCATACACAGCCCATCAGCCGACAACCGTAGGTCCGGCGGCGTTGCGTGAGTTATCAGACATGTACGAATGTAAACAATGCTGCTACCGCTAGCATTAACGTTCTTGTTCTTACTATTTTTATACATTGTATGTGTAGTCATAGTAAACTAGATAAACAAATTAACAAACCCTCTCAAAGCACTGTGTCACAGCATTCTCCCTCCCCCATTCTTATTCATATAACCATATTCATCCCCATGTGGCCGGATTCTGCTCAGATCTTCTGTAACGTTTCAGTCCGTCGTACTTGTTAACAAGTATTGTCTAAAAGGAGCCCAATAGTCCCTGGGGCGTGCACTTACAGGCAAGTCTTCTTCAAATGTGGCAAGTGTATCACAACAATACCTCAAGTCCTCCAACCAATTTTGTACCTTGGGCCTCAGTATACTATTCCAATGTAGAGATACTCTCCGCTTTGCCATTAAGAGTGCTATTACACACAGTTTACGCCTCTGCGCTCGCAGCTGCGGTACTATTCCTAGCAAACAAATTTTGGCCGTACATTGCAAAGTCGTTCCCAGTATGTCATTAATGGCCTTTATCACTTGTTCCCAGTAGTTCGCTACCGGGCCACAGTGCCATGCTAAATGTACAAAGTCTGCATTTTCTTGTCCACATCGTATACAATTTGAGGTGTCCCTTAAGCCATACCTGTGTAGTCTGTGCGGTGTGTAATACATTTGGTGAAGATATTTATAGTGGATAATTCTTAAATTGCCATTAGGTGTCAGTAACCCCGTCAATAGGCAGGTGATTTCCCATTCCTCTTCCGAAATTGTATCATCTAACGCCGTGTTCCATCTTTCCCTCGCCCTTTCAGTGTTGCCTCCAATGTCTGTTTGCGCGCTATTATATAACCTAGATACTAAATGTGAGGCCGTAGGTGTGGTAAGTACCAGCTGTAGAGGGGCTAGCGCCCGTGGTTCGTCTGGGAATGAGGGAAAGTGTTCTCTCATCGCCCTGTGCAACCTATAATAATTGAACCTAAACAACAGTGTTGGGTTGCTGATGTAATCTAGTTTGTCAAGAGTTAGGCAAACTCCATCCTTATATAAGTCGCCTATTTTGTCTATTCCCGCATTTTTCAGTGATTCCATTCCAATTTGCTCCTGTGTGACTGACAGGGCTGGGTGATGTGCTAGTGGAAGTGCAGGAGCGTAGAGTGGTATGCTTTGTGCTACTTTGCCCAGTATCCTCCATGCAGATGACACGCAACTGGTATTAGCCATTAAAGGCGACGGTCTGGAGGTGGCCCAACGCTTTCAAAATGGAATGCTGGCCATAGAAGAGTGGATGGCGGTAAACAGCCTAAAACTCAACTCGGAAAAAACCGAGGTGGTCATTTTCGGACCACTCCAACCATCATGGTCCTCAGTCTGGTGGCCATCTACTCGTGGAGCACCCCCGACACCTGTGACTAAGGTCAGAAATTTGGGAGTCACTTTTGATGATGGTCTCAATTTCATGGACCATGCGAATAAAGTAGCATCAACAGCCCACTATAAGCTACGCATGATCAAGAAAATAAGTCCGTTTCTACCAGCAGCTGCCATTAAAACTTTGGTTAGCTCTCTGGTCCTTTCGGCACTTGATTATTGTAATGGTTTATTTTTAAACACTCAGGCCAGGGTCCTAAAAAAGCTGCAGTCGATACAAAACGCTGCAGCATGTCTACTCTCGGGACTTCCAAAATTCGCAGCCATATCAGGAACAATAAAAGAACTACACTGGTTGACAATCCAGAATAGGCTTAAATTTAAATCCTTATGTTTAGTTTACAAGTCCTTAAACAATACAGGTCCCCTATTTTTAAAGGACCAGTTGGTTCGATACCTCCCCCCTAGACAGCTCCGGTCCTCCAATCTCAACCAACTAATGGTCCCTCGGTCCAAAACAGTTTCTTGGGGTGACCGTCGTTTTTTGACAGCGGCACCTAAACTATGGAACACCTTGCCACAAGATATCAGACTTAGCCCGTCACTCCTACAGTTCCGCAAGAAACTAAAGACCTGGTTGTTTAACCAATAGTTGTTTCTCTAAAAATACTTTGGACATCGCAAGCCGTATTGAACAACAATCATGCAAATCTCAGCGCCAAGACGCCCTCGGGTATAAGTTGCGCTCTATAAATGCTAAACATAAACATAAACATAAACATGCATCAGTTGTGGTATTTACCAGATTAATGTCATGGTCATGTAACCGTACTCTCTTATGAGTTAGTATGCTCGTGAGCGGGATTGGGTCAGCGTCACCCTTTTCCACCGCTACATGCGTTAGGAAAGGTATTTCATGGTACCAGTAATGCGCAAATTGCGCTTGAGCGCAGAGGTAATATAGGTAGATATCTGGGACCTTAAAGCCACCCTTAGCATATGGCAGCGTCATCGTATTCAAGTCTAGTCTAGCTTGTTTCCCTGCCCAAATTAGGGTCAGTATGAGGGTTTTGATGTTACGGAACACCTCTGCGGGGGGTTTGATAGGAATGTTGTTGAACAGGTACAGGAACTTGGGGAGCAGCACCATTTTTACAATTGCGATTCTATCTGCCAGGGATAGCGGCAGCTTAATCCACCGCTTAATTTTGTCCTCCAATGTGGATATAGTTCTCCCGTAGTTGGTGCGGATAACCAATTCCGGGTCCCTGTGGAACCATACTCCCAGATACCTGGTAGGCTCAGTTTGCCATTCTAGAGGATAGTCCAGGGCCGTCGGATGAGTACTGTCTGTTAACGATAGAATAAGGGACTTGGACCAGTTAATTTGTAGCCCCGAATACTGACCGAATTTGATATACTCTCGCAACAACGGGTTAAGATTCTGTTCCGGGTTCTTGACATACAGCACCATATCGTCAGCATATAGTGAGATGTGAATGGGTCGTGTTGGGAGCTGAATGGCCGAATAGTGATGGTGCTGTCGGATCTTGCAGGCCAGTGGCTCAAGTATAAGGGCAAACAGCATAGGCGACAGAGGACACCCTTGCCTGGTACCGCGACATATTGCTATGGGGTCCGAAAGATGCTTATTTATCCGTATACGTGCAGTTAAGTTTGTGTATAACATCGTTATCCACCCTATGAATAATGGCGGGAAACCCATTCGTATAAGTACTGCGTGTAAAAAAGGCCAGGCAATCGTATCAAACGCCTTGGCCTTTATGTCTGGTGCCACGGCCTTTATGTCTGGTGCCAGATAATGCGCCAGAGCAAACAATGTGCGGGTATTATGTGTGGTTGATCTTTCCGATATAAAACCAGATTGGTCGGGCCTGATCACCAGCGGCATTAGAGGTTTTAATCTGTCAGCTAGTATGCTCGCTATTATTTTAGTGTCTACGTTTATGAGTGAGAGAGGGCGGTAGGAATCGCATTTTTCCTGATCCTTTCCTGGCTTTAACAGTGCAACTATTAACGCTTCCCTCATTGAAACCGGCAATGTTTGCTCTGCGTGTGCTGTCTCGTACAGGTTTATCAGATGCGGAGCAAGCGTGTCCGCAAACTTTTTATAAAATTCGATCACGAACCCGTCTGGCCCCGGTGCTTTTCCGTTCGGCAGACGTCGAATGGTATCTAATACTTCCTGGACCGTGAGGGGACGAGCTAGATATTCCCTATGTCCGTCAGCCAATCACGCCAGCTCCACATCTGCCATATATTCCAACAATTTTTCTTGCGGTATCAATGGTCTCGCCTCATATAACGCCTCATATGTGCTCATAAACTCGCCCAGTATGTTTTTGATGTCGTGTGTGAGTATGCCCGCCTTAGTCTGAACTGCTGTAACGTGTTGAGGTGCTCTACCTGTACATATCTTGTCAGCCAGGGCCCTTCCCGGTCTACCTCCCTCTCCATATCTCCTTGCAGTTGTCCTTTTGAAAATGTATTTCAGCTCGTCCTCTGCAAATGTGCGGTGCTCCGACAGTAGCGCCTGTATGTCCCCTAACACAGTTTTGTCTCCAGTTCGTGTGTATCGCTGTTCTAACGTATGTATTGCCTCTTCACGTGTCTTCAATTGTTGGCGAATGTCTTTTAAGATGCCTGAGGTCGTGCTAATACATACTCCTCTTATCGTGGCTTTGAAAGCTTCCCATAAGAGACAGGGGTCGTCCGTCGTGGGGGAATTTAGTTCAAAATACTCCGATATCGCTTTCTGAATGGTATCGACATACAATGGGTCACGCAGGGCTTGTGCGTTAAAACGCCATGTGAACGGTGGTGGTATATAGCAAGGGATTCGCATCTCCAAGAGCACGGAGCTATGATCCGAAAGCGTTCTGGGGAGGTGCCTGATAGTCACAACCCATGTTATGATATCCTGTGTACCTAGCCAGTAGTCCAGTCTGGACCAACTGCCGCGTGCTGCATTGATGTGTGTCGCCATTTGTTCCCCTGGGTGTATTATCCTCCATAGGTCGCCCAGGTGTAGGTCTGTCATCGCGTCGAGTAACATCGCCCTTGCATTCGTATGTGGTTCCTGTGTGTGCAGTGTTCTGTCTAGTCCGTCTATTAGCGTGACATTAAAATCTCCCCCCCAAATTATATTCTCAGCTTGTATGTCTGTAAGAGTGTGCCATAGTGTCTCATAAAACTGAGGGTCGTCAATGTTAGGGCCATACACGTTCACTAATGTAACCTTTCGTTGTCGAACCTTACCCACCACCACGACATATCTGCCCTCTGTATCTTTGTGCGTTTCTGAAATCTGGAAGTGTGTCCCTTTCTTTATCAGTATGCTAACCCCTCTTGCATATGTCGAGTAGTTCGAGCTAGTTATTGATTCCCCCCATCTATTACCCAGTGTGGACGTACCTGTCGGTGCCAGGTGCGTTTCTTGTAGAAAGGCAACATCCACCTGTGCCCTGTCAAAGAACGCAAACATTTGCCGTATCTTCTTTGGGTTGCCTAATCCCCTAATGTTCCAAGTCATGAAGTTTAGTGTATTATTGTGTACCACGTCATTAAGTCTACTTGTCGATTGACCATGCCCGGACTTACTACCACATCTAGTCGTCCAGCAGTGTGTCTAAATGGACACAATCGTATAACTTCTCTGGTGATGAACATGAGCAAAACAATCGCAGATTTGGTAGCTAAAGAGGTTGCAATGCCTCTCAGACACAGTGCATCGATTTGAACAATTCCCAACATCCCTTCCCTCCCTCCTCCCACTTCGGCACCCAAACTTTGCCAAAGCCATCCCCCCGTTAACAGCAAACCAGTACCAAACCTTGAAGTGGGGTACACCCTCTTGGGGGTGTCACCAGGTGCACACGTCTCCATCCACATTGTGGATGTGGACGGGTGCTCATTCCATCATTGTAGTTACAAATTGCTTTTCCTTCCCTCCCCATCTCACCCTATTCATGGCAACATATCTCTTTGTTCCAGAAATATTAACATTCTCAACTTGTTTGGGATCTTTCGTCTCTCATGTGGGCCCCCCCATGAAGTCATTATCACAGTACAGTAGGTCAGGGGCTCCTGTCCGCAAGATTGCTGCATACGTACCCCGAGGAAACCTCCCCAAGATTGTACCACAGTGGACCAACATCAGGGAGCGTTAATGTACTCACTGTTTAGTACTAACGTTCACACTCGTCGCAGCTCTGTCGGTTAGTCACTCTGTGTCCTTCAGTAAGTCCCATGTTCCATATTACCTTCTACCTGTTCCGCAGACATCCGTTTTCCGTGTTGCCGCATTTACTCTCTCGAAGGATATGGAAACAAAATTAAAAAAAAAAAGGGGGGGGGAATGTACGATCAGCAGCCACAGAACATTCGGAGATCCCGCCAGTCCTTTATGTCTCAGCCAAGTAGCCTCTCAGTCATTATCACTCATCCTGTCTTCTCTTTCATGTTCCTTTCGGCGCTTCCCTAATTTCTTGATGTAGTCCTGCGCAGCCTGTACCGTTTGTAGAATCACCGGTTTACCCGCATTGATGATTTTTAGTTTGGCTGGATACAGCATCGCATATTGAATTCCCATCTCTCTGAGTTTCTTTTTCACCGTGGCGAATTCCTTTCTCGCCAACTGCACTGCCATGGTGTGGTCTGGATAGAATTCCAGGGTGTTGCCCTGATACTCTATCGTACCCTTCTCCCTTGCAAGTCTCAGAGCTGTGTCCCTATCCCTGTAGTTCAGTATGCGGGCAATAATCATTCGAGGTGCGGCTCCCGGCTTAGGGATTGGCGCCAGAGATCGATGCGCTCGTTTGACTAGGAAAACCTCCGAGAAGCTCCCTGCGCCAAATATGTCCTTCAGCATTGCTTCTACGTAGGTCTCCATCTTGCCCGTGTTTGTTGACTCCGGCAGGCCCGAAATGCGTACATTATTCCGGCGAGACCTCGCTTCTTGATCTTCCACCTTCGCTTTTAGCCCCTCCATTGTTTTTTCAATGTTTTCACAAGTTTTCGTGGTGGTCCTCGACTCGTCCTCCACTGTAGAGATCCGTTGTTCAGCCTCCACTAGCCGCTCATCGTGCTTCTCCAGTTTCGCTGTCATGGTGTCCACTCTCTGCATGACGTTATCTAGTTTATTGTTCATTTCCTGTAAGCTTTGTTGAATGGCCCTCAACACTGATTCCATGCCTGCACCCTCACCCAGTTCTTGATCACCCTCCGCTTCCGAAGTAGGCGCGTTAGATTTGGCTGGCTTTCTGGATTCGAAGGGCAGTTTCGTCTGTTGTTTGTCAGGTTTCCCCATTTCGTTGGGATGTGTCAAAGGGCTAGAGCGCTGTGTGCCTGGGCTTTTAGTGACCGTGTTCTCCGCGGTAGTTCGGTTACGTCGTTGATGTGTTCGTGCAGCCGATGGAGTTATAGCACTATGCATTGGCCCCTCCACGCACTCACTTTTCTGCCCGGCTTTGTTTTGCAGTGTCCTTGCGAGTATTCTTTTAATCTGCGCAGTGTTGCCTCATTCTTTCCTTGTTACTCCATGCCAGGCGCTGTGGAGGGAATGCGGATTTCAGTCATGCGTGGCTCTTGGGACCTACAGGTCTCGTTAGCGTGCGGCTGTGGAGCGAATATGCGAGTCAGGCAGTTCAGCCCTCACCTGTCCATTGCGCTTGAACGTACTTTTCGTTTTCTACGCCGTTCCTGGCAGCTAGTTGTGCAGGCTTCTAGGTAGTTTCACAGTCTCCGTGCTCTCCGCACGTCTGATATGTCGTGTTCGCACTGTGCACCTCTCGTTTCACCCGCCGCCTCTCCAACAATGGCGCGCAGCCGTTCACCTGGTGCAGTACCTCGCGAGTTAGCCCTCCATCAGTCTCCACCCGCTCTCTGCCGCTCCTGCCCAGCCTCTATATCAGCTTGCTCGTCCTTATTGTCCGCCTGACTGCAGCCTCGTGGTATCGGAGCGCCCGCCGCATCCCGTGCTGTCAGCAATGCCTTTGCGTTCCAGCGCCGCCACCATTTTGCGTGCAGTGGAACGCAACCTCGTCCACAGTTCTTTCTTTGTGAGGAAGGTCGCCCAGCCCATGGACCTTATTAGCGCTGGGACGCCCACTTACTGGGGTGATAGTCTTGCGGTCCGCCAGTCTGTCTACGGTGGTTATCGCCCGTGAGACCTGTGGTTCTGTTCCTCCGGCGCCGCCATTTTGAATCTCCTCTCGCCTCCACTTGTATTTACGCCGATATTATCCTCCCAGGGCGCTTACGCAGAGCCGAAGTTCTTCCCGATTATTGCCTCCGTCTTCCGATCTCCATTTGTCTTGCTGCCATACTTTTTCGCTTGGGTTTAGGGGTAGGAAAGTCGTATTGTCCGCACCCGTCCAGCGGAGCTGACTCACATGCCAGCCATCCCGCAGTGCGCCCTCTAGCGCCCGAGAGTCAATATCTTTAATTGATTGTAGGTCTTCAATGAGCCCATTGAGAAAAAGGGAGAAGAGGGTGGGGGCAAGGGCATAGCCCTGCCTGACCCCTTTCTCAACCGGGAAGGGCCCAGTTAGCCGACTGTACTTCCCAAAACGCACTCTGGCATAGGTGCCATCATGTAGGTGTTTGAATTGGTGGCATACGTAGGGTGGCACCCCCGTTGATGATAAAATTGCCCAGAGTTGGTTACGATCCACCATATCGAAGGCTGACTTTAGGTCCACAAACGTTAGATATAAACTTCCCATGTCCAGAATAACGTGCTTCCAATAAAGGATTTGGAGCCGGAAGAGTTGATCGATGGTAGACGTTTTGGCCCTAAAGCCTGCCTGGAGGGGGGTCAGTATATTATTATCTTTTACCCAATCCTGTAGACATTGTAAAAGTAGTCTCGCGTAGATTTTATGGCTAACATCGATAAGGCTAATGGGCCTATAATTTGATGGTTCTGACGGAGAACCCTTCTTAAAGATGGGAATGATCTCCGCCCCTAACCATATGGCTGGCAAAGGTAGGCCCTGCAAAATTGCATTGTAGAGTAGTAACAGATAGGGGGCCCATACTACTGGTTCTTCTTTAAAGAGGTCACCTGGGATCCTATCTAACCCAGGGGCTTTGTTTGATTGCAGAGAGTGTACTGCAACAAGAACCTCGTCCAAGGTAAAAAGTGGTATGGGGCAGTTAGGGTCCATGTCCGTCAGAACAGTAGGGACTAAACTATTTACTGTTGGGGGGTAGAATATAACTCTTTAAAATATAGGGACCAAGATTCTTCAGGTATGTTTGGGTCAATTGAGTTCCTACCTTCTGGTTTCTCAGTGTGAACTAAATTCCAGAAGGACTGTGTATCTTTGGCCTCAAGTGCGATCCTGATGGCGTACCATCAATCTTCTTCCCACTCTTTTTTTGCATTAAAAATCATTAATTTATAGGCACGCTTAGCTTCAGTCACGGCGGCCGGAGAACCTTGTTTCAGTGCCATGAGTAGGCCCTGCTTCATTTCTTTACAACCCCCGTTAAACCAGGGGTGTTTAGTAACAAAGGGCTTAGGTTTAATAGGGGATGATTTTTAAAAGGAGTTCGCCAATATACCAGTTAGTTCCTCGTGCAGCCCTGCCAGGGACCTTTGTACACTGTTACTAAATGGTTGGGTCATGATTAGCTTTGCCCTTTCTAGGAGGGGAATTATACTCATGTACAGTTTACCCAAATCGTCAGTGGATTTCTTCATGTTGGCCCATCTGATTCTCCTCCCACCTTGAGTTATTCTGAGGTCACTATTTTCGTAAGTTTCGGTGGCCTCGGTAATCAAGTCAAAGTTGATCTCAGTTAACAGGGGATTGTGGTCGCTTTCTGTGCGACTAAAGATTTGGAAATTGAGAATCACCACCAATCATCAATTCGGCGTCTCCCGGTAGGGAGTACAAAAGAGAGGACAAAGAGTCTAAGGTTTTGGAGGTGCCCCCCTGTCCTACTGGCCTCGAATAGATATTGATAAGTGCCAGTTTGGGTGTTTTGATATGCGACAGTATAATGCAGGTTATATCAGGGCTGTTAGTATCTATTCTTTTTACAGAAAACCCAAGATGAACACCTACCCAAATGCATAATCCCCCCGATGGTCTACCTCTAGGGCCTTTCAGAGCTGGCTCCATAAATGTGACATAACCCAGTCTATGTATGGGGTTAAGAGCCCAAGTTTCCTGGAATATACATATCCCGTGGAGGTCTACAAAAGCACACCAGTCAGGGTTATCCTTATTGGCGGCAAGGCCTGCTATGTTCCAGGTTAGAATTTTTAAGGTTGAGTTTTGGTTATGAATTCTAAATGGCTGTTTACCACACTTAGCCAAATTAACTGAACCATCCGGAACGTTCGTGGGCACTTTTCGTGCTATTTTAAATGGTACAAGAGTAGAGACAGTAATGTGGGCTGTTGGCAAAGTTAATGCTGGTCCTCTTAGTGATGAATCCCAATCCAAAGGGAATTTATCGCTAGAGGGTAACAAGTCAGTAAGATCTTCTGCACCCTTCGACTCCAATCTAACATCTAGTGGTGGCTGGGCTAAATCTCGTCCGGATCCCTTTTCCACAGGTCCCCCGATATTTAAAGGTATACTATTCTGCGCTGACGTTTGTTGCTCAGAGCGTCAGTCGCAGTCCCCCAAGCCTGATAGGGCATCAAATCTATTAAAGAGCATGAAGTTCCCTAAAGGGCATGAGTTCAGGATTTCGTCCTGTGGGAATAAGGTTCTTGAAGTTAGATACCGGGGTTCGTAGAAATGGGACAGTGGCAGTGTAAAAATTCCAGGTATCAGAGTATTTTGTGGCCATTTACAGATGAATTCGACGCACCTCCAGTCTCTGAAATTAATAATAACACAGTCCCCCACCATGGTTTTCGTGCTCTTGCCAATCCAGTTCACTCTCCTAGCAAAAAGGATTTCTGCTGTAATGTTTGTTGGGAGTGGTCGTTTCTGGTTGAGCCAAAAGGTGCACTTATTTTTAAGTTCTGCATAGGTCTCCCTTTTTCCCTGAGCTAGAGCAGCGACCCCTGCCAAAACCACCACATAGGGCGCTGATTGTGGTGGGAGATCGATGTTGGGCAGGGGATCAGTGCTCTGGACCAAGGGAGGTTTTTGAAGTCTAGGTGCTGTGCTGTCGGCAGCTGTTTGATGGGGTTTGGCCCTTGTAGCAGTGTTCGCACCTGGGGGCAAGCTGGGGGGTAAGACATCAACAGAGGTTAAGGTAGAAGGACTTTGAGTGGGGACAGTATGACTTTTAGATGCTGCAGCAGCGTTGGCATCGGTTGGCCTTGGGCCTGGAGTTTTTGTCTGCCTATAGGTAGAGTCGTTAGCCCTCGGACCCACTTGCTTCTGAAGTGATGCGACTGAGAGTTCAAGGCAGACTAGTCTGTTCTCAATGGAATCTAGCCGTGTGGTAATCGGGGTGCAGAATTTTTTGAACGTACTTTCCAGTCTCTTCCAAAACAATGGACCCATATCAGGTTGGTTTTCTCCTCCCAAGGCATTTTTTGATCCACTATGCTCTTCTATGGCAATCGTTGGTGGATAGAGTGGGCTAGGAGAAGGTCTGGCGGCTGGGACTTCGTTGGGCACGTCCGTTTTACCAGTTTTAGCTTTTTTGCCTCCTAGGGTGGTTTGTGCACCAGCGCGCTTCCTTTTAGCAGCCGCTCCCACATCTCGTTGGGGAAGACATAATTTTGCATTGGAGGCTGAGCGGGTTTTAATATTAGGGGAGAGTGTAGCCTTGGCGGTATTTTGGGCAGCCGACCCAATAGTGGAGTTTAAACTAACGTCATCGATAACAACTGGCTGTGAAGTGTCACTTCGCTCTACAACTCCCGAAGGAGGCAGTGTATCTTGAGAATTAGATGGATGGCGAATAGGTGATCTTGCCCTCGCCAGGCTTCCCAGTGAAGATCTTTTATCAAATGGGGTTTCCAAGGAGAATCTCTGCTCAGTGAGTTCAATATCCTTGGCCAGGGCTGACAATACCCTAACTAGGAAGTTGTCCAGAGTGCCTAATAATGAACCCCCAGTTGATTTCCTAATATTTGGGGGATCAGATGATACTGTTGACATGATTGTTTTTAGAAGGCTTGACAGTTAAACTCCTTGATGGAAAAGGCCAGTTACAGTATAACAAGGTGGAAAACTGACCTTTATTCACAGGGGCAGATGAAAGAGGGGTGGCCCGTCCCGTCCTTGGCCGGTCTTGAACAGGCTTAAACGGGCCCGCCCTTGGCCCGGGCTTCGCCCGGCGTCCCGCGACGCGGGGCTGGCCGCTGTTTAAATGCGCCTTCTGAAGGCGTGTGTTTAGCTTTGTGTCCTCTGACTCGTGGCGGTGGCAGCGCGATGTCCTGGGCTCTGCCGTGACTCCTGGCGGTGGCGGCGCTGATACCCCGACTCTCGGCAATCAGGTAGGTTTCCCCCCAACATTGACAACATTTACACAACAGATGATGACACGGAACAACACCCTATCAGGGCGGAGTGTACAGTGACAATACCGGCAGCAACAGATGATGACGCAGAACGACACCCAACCAGGGCGGAGTCTATAGTAATAATACTGGCAGCAACACATGATGACGCGGAACGACACCCGACCAGGGCGGAGTGTATAGTGACAATACTGGTCACAACAGAGGATGACGCGGAACGACACCTGACCAGGGCGGAGTGTATAGTAATAATACTGGCCACAACAGATGATGGCGCGGAACGACACCTGACCAGGGCGGAGTGTATAGTGACATTACTGGCCACAACAGATGATGACGCAATGGCCTGCATCTTTAAGTGGAGTTGATGTAACATTTGAGTATGATCTGACTCTCGGCATTTAAGAATTTATACACAAAATATACCACAAAGTCCTAATATCCTACCCACGGAGGAATTTAAGAGAGTCTTCTATACAGATGGCTCTGCATGTCCTGTGGTTGTTATGACACAGAAATACTCTGTGACATGTTCTGCATGCAGGGAAATTGTGAAAATGCCAAATTCAAACCACTATAGACTCACATTAAAAACTTTGGTGACAGCATTACACAACTCGCAGATATTCACGCCTTGCTGCTCACATGACAGAAGGCTGATCCATCCATTCTCACACTGATAGTGTCAGATTCATCCTTCCGTGCAAGGGTACAATGTCAATTTAGCACAAAGGCATTTGAAAGGTACCAGAGATTCAAAAAGGAAACCCATTAAAAATAAGCAAGCATAAGGTAAGCAGTTTTATTTTTTTAATTTTAATTTTCCTTCATCGTCGGCTGTTGACTCCCTCCTCACCCCGCCCCGCCACACCACCCTTACCTGCACGGGCAGCTCCAGTGCATAGATTCCTCATAGTGCACTAAGATGCAGCGCACAGATCCCGGATAGAAGAGCCTAGCTCAGCCCACAGGGGCCCCTGTATAAAAGAGCCCAGCTCAGCCCCAGGGACCCCGGATAGTAGAGCCCAGCTCAGCCCCAAGGGCCCCCGGATAGAAGAACCCAGCACAGCCCCAGGGGCCCAGGATAGAAGAGCCAAGCTCAGCCCCAGGGGGCCCCCGGATAGAAGAGCCCAGCTCAGCCCCAGGGGCCCCGGATAGAAGAGACAAGCTCAGCCCCAGGGGCCCCTGGATAGAAAAGCCCAGCACAGCCCCAGAGGCCCCCAGATAGAAGAGTTAAGGTCAACCCCAGGGCCCCCGGAAAGAAGAGCCCAGCACAGCCCCAGGGGCCCCGGATAGAAAAGCCAAGCTCAGCCCCAGGGACCCCTGGATAGAAAAGCCCAGCACAGCCCCAGGGGCCCAGGATAGATGGGCCCAGCTCAGCACTAAGGGCCCCCCGGATAGAAGAGCCGAGCTCAGCCCCAGGGGCCCCGGATAGAAGAGCCAAGCTCATCCCCAGGGGCCCCTGGATAGAAGAGCCCAGCACAGCCCCAGAGGCCCCCAGATAGAAGAGCCCAGCTCAACCCCAGGGGCCCCGGATAGAAGAGCCCATCTCAGCCCCGGGGTTCCCTGATAGAAGAGCCCAGCTCAGCCCTAGGGCCCCCAGATAGAAGAGCCCAGCTCAGCCCCAGGGGCCCCCGGATAGAAGGGCCGTGATCAGCCCCAGGGGCCCCCGGATAGAAGAGCCCAGCTCAGCCCCAGGGGCCCCGGATAGAAGGGCCCAGCTCAGACCCAGGGGCCCCCGGATAGAAGAGCCCAGCTCAGCCGGGCTCCTGAAGAGATTCCCTCCAGGATTATTCAGTCTATTTCTACAAACACAGCAGAAGGTGCTGACAATCTCCTACCTGAGCAGAGAACTGTGCAGATGTGTCCAGGCTCCCTCCCCCTCCTGGGGGGCGTGGTGGGGCAGGGGGAGATCTGGGGCCTGAGGGGGGTCTGTAGATGAAGGTAACTGCACAGACAGATGAGGTTCCTTCCTCCTCTGCAGCAGGCTGCACACAAGGAGAGCCAGAAAGTGATGTCACCCCCGCTGCTGCTGCTGTCTCTGCCGCCGCTGACCCGGAAGAGGAAACTCTTCTTCTTACATCCAATGTGCAGATCTGTGGGTTTCATCATCAGGCGAGGAGCGCCCTCTAGTGGCCGCTGACGGAACCGCCGTAACCAGGCTCCAGCAGAGCAACAAGCATTGGCGCCTGCAAAGACACAGACGTGGGTGGACACTCAGAGTCCATGACAGGATTGCGTATGGGAAACAAGCATTGGCGCCTGCAAAGACACAGACATGGGTGGACACTCAGAGTCCATGATAGGATCTGGTATGGGAAACAAGCATTGGCGCCTGCAAAGACACAGACGTGGGTGGACACCCAGAGTCCATGACAGGATCTGGTATGGGAAACAAGCATTGGCGCCTGCAAAGACACAGACATTGGTGGACACTCAGAGTCCATGACAGGATCTCGCATGGGAAACAAGCATTGGCGCCTGTAAAGACACAGACGTGGGTGGACACTCAGAGTCCATGACAGGATCTCGTATGGGAAACAAGCATTGGCGCCTGCAAAGACACAGACATGGGTGGACACTCAGAGTCCATGACAGGATCTCGTATGGGAAACAAGCATTGGCGCCTGCAAAGACACAGACGTGGGTGGACACTCAGAGTCCATGACAGGATCTCGTATGGGAAACAAGCATTGGCGCCTGCAAAGACACAGACGTGGGTGGACACTCAGAGTCCATGACAGGATCTCGTATGGGAAACAAGCATTGGCGCCTGCAAAGACACAGACGTGGGTGGACACTCAGAGCCCATGACAGGATCTCGTATGGGAAACAAGCATTGGTGCCTGTAAAGACACAGACGTGGGTGGACACTCAGAGTCCATGACAGGATCTCGTATGGGAAACAAGAATTGGCGCCTGCAAAGACACAGACGTGGGTGGACACTCAGAGTCCATGACAGGATCTCGTATGGGAAACAAGTATTGGCGCCTGATAAGACACAGACGTGGGTGGACACTCAGAGTCCATGATAGGATCTGGTATGGGAAACAAGCATTGGCGCCTGTAAAGACACAGACGTGGGTGGACACCCAGAGTCCATGACAGGATCTGGTATGGGAAACAAGCATTGGCGCCTGCAAAGACTCAGACATGGGTGGACACTCAGAGTCCATGACAGGATCTCGTATGGGAAACAAGCATTGGCGCCTGTAAAGACACAGACGTGGGTGGACACTCAGAGTCCATAACAGGATCTCGTATGAGAAACAAGCATTGGCGCCTGCAAAGACACAGACGTGGGTGGACACTCAGAGTCCATGACAGGATCTCGTATGGGAAACAAGCATTGGTGCCTGTAAAGACACAGACGTGGGTGGACACTCAGAGTCCATGACAGGATCTCGTATGGGAAACAAGCATTGGCGCCTGCAAAGACACAGACGTGGGTGGACACTCAGAGTCCATGACAGGATCTCGTATGGGAAACAAGCATTGGCGCCTGCAAAGACACAGACGTGGGTGGACACTCAGAGTCCATGACAGGATCTCGTATGGGAAACAAGCATTGGCGCCTGCAAAGACACAGACATGGTTGGACACTCAGAGTCCATGATAGGATCTGGTATGGGAAACAAGCATTGGCGCCTGTAAAGACACAGACGTGGGTGGACACTCAGAGTCCATGACAGGATCTGGTATGGGAAACAAGCATTGGTGCCTGTAAAGACACAGACGTGGGTGGACACTCAGAGTCCATGACAGGATCTCGTATGGGAAACAAGCATTGGCGCCTGTAAAGACACAGACGTGGGTGGACACTCAGAGTTCATGACAGGATCACGTATGGGAAACAAGCATTGGTGCCTGCAAAGACACAGACATGGGTGGACACTCAGAGTCCATGACAGGATCTCGTATGGGAAACAAGCATTGGCGCCTGTAAAGACACAGACGTGGGTGGACACTCAGAGTCCATGACAGGATCTCGTATGGGAAACAAGCATTGGCGCCTGCAAAGACACAGACGTGGGTGGACACTCAGAGTCCATGACAGGATCTCGTATGGGAAACAAGCATTGGCGCCTGCAAAGACACAGACATGGGTGGACACTCAGAGTCCATGACAGGATCTCGTATGGGAAACAAGCATTGGCGCCTGCAAAGACACAGACGTGGGTGGACACTCAGAGTCCATGACAGGATCTCGTATGGGAAACAAGCATTGGCGCCTGCAAAGACACAGACGTGGGTGGACACTCAGAGTCCATGACAGGATCTCGTATGGGAAACAAGCATTGGCGCCTGCAAAGACACAGACGTGGGTGGACACTCAGAGTCCATGACAGGATCTCGTATGGGAAACAAGCATTGGTGCCTGTAAAGACACAGACGTGGGTGGACACTCAGAGTCCATGACAGGATCTCGTATGGGAAACAAGAATTGGCGCCTGCAAAGACACAGACGTGGGTGGACACTCAGAGTCCATGACAGGATCTCGTATAGGAAACAAGCATTGGCGCCTGATAAGACACAGACGTGGGTGGACACTCAGGGTCCATGATAGGATCTGGTATGGGAAACAAGCATTGGCGCCTGTAAAGACACAGACGTGGGTGGACACCCAGAGTCCATGACAGGATCTGGTATGGGAAACAAGCATTGGCGCCTGCAAAGACTCAGACATGGGTGGACACTCAGAGTCCATGACAGGATCTCGTATGGGAAACAAGCATTGGCGCCTGTAAAGACACAGACGTGGGTGGACACTCAGAGTCCATGACAGGATCTCGTATGAGAAACAAGCATTGGCGCCTGCAAAGACACAGACGTGGGTGGACACTCAGAGTCCATGACAGGATCTCGGATGGGAAACAAGCATTGGTGCCTGTAAAGACACAGACGTGGGTGGACACTCAGAGTCCATGACAGGATCTCGTATGGGAAACAAGCATTGGCGCCTGCAAAGACACAGACGTGGGTGGACACTCAGAGTCCATGACAGGATCTCGTATGGGAAACAAGCATTGGCGCCTGCAAAGACACAGACGTGGGTGGACACTCAGAGTCCATGACAGGATCTCGTATGGGAAACAAGCATTGGCGCCTGCAAAGACACAGACATGGTTGGACACTCAGAGTCCATGATAGGATCTGGTATGGGAAACAAGCATTGGCGCCTGTAAAGACACAGACGTGGGTGGACACTCAGAGTCCATGACAGGATCACGTATGGGAAACAAGCATTGGTGCCTGTAAAGACACAGACGTGGGTGGACACTCAGAGTCCATGACAGGATCTCGTATGGGAAACAAGCATTGGCGCCTGTAAAGACACAGACGTGGGTGGACACTCAGAGTTCATGACAGGATCACGTATGGGAAACAAGCATTGGTGCCTGCAAAGACACAGACATGGGTGGACACTCAGAGTCCATGACAGGATCTCGTATGGGAAACAAGCATTGGCGCCTGTAAAGACACAGACGTGGGTGGACACTCAGAGTCCATGACAGGATCTCGTATGGGAAACAAGCATTAGCGCCTGCAAAGACACAGACGTGGGTGGACACTCAGAGTCCATGACAGGATCTCGTATGGGAAACAAGCATTGGTGCCTGTAAAGACACAGACGTGGGTGGACACTCAGAGTCCATGACAGGATCTCGTATGGGAAACAAGCATTGGCGCCTGCAAAGACACAGACGTGGGTGGACACTCAGAGTCCATGACAGGATCTCGTATGGGAAACAAGCATTGGCGCCTGATAAGACACAGACGTGGGTGGACACTCAGAGTCCATGATAGGATCTGGTATGGGAAACAAGCATTGGCGCCTGTAAAGACACAGACGTGGGTGGACACCCAGAGTCCATGACAGGATCTGGTATGGGAAACAAGCATTGGCGCCTGCAAAGACTCAGACATGGGTGGACACTCAGAGTCCATGACAGGATCTCGTATGGGAAACAAGCATTGGTGCCTGCAAAGACACAGACGTGGGTGGACACTCAGAGTCCATGACAGGATCTCGTATGGGAAACAAGCATTGGCGCCTGCAAAGACACAGACGTGGGTGGACACTCAGAGTCCATGACAGGATCTCGTATGGGAAACAAGCATTGGCGCCTGATAAGACACAGACGTGGGTGGACACACAGAGTCCATGACAGGATCTCGTATGGGAAACAAGCATTGGTGCCTGTAAAGACACAGACGTGGGTGGACACTCAGAGTCCATGACAGGATCTCGTATGGGAAACAAGCATTGGCGCCTGCAAAGACACAGACGTGGGTGGACACTCAGAGTCCATGATAGGATCTCGTATGGGAAACAAGCATTGGTGCCTGTAAAGACACAGACGTGGGTGGACACTCAGAGTCCATGACAGGATCTCGTATGGGAAACAAGCATTGGCGCCTGCAAAGACACAGACATGGGTGGACACTCAGAGTCCATGATAGGATCTGGTATGGGAAACAAGCATTGGCGCCTGTAAAGACACAGACGTGGGTGGACACTCAGAGTCCATGACAGGATCACGTATGGGAAACAAGCATTGGTGCCTGTAAAGACACAGATGTGGGTGGACACTCAGAGTCCATGACAGGATCTCGTATGGGAAACAAGCATTGGCGCCTGCAAAGACACAGACATGGGTGGACACTCAGAGTCCATGACAGGATCTCGTATGGGAAACAAGCATTGGTGCCTGTAAAGACACAGACGTGGGTGGACACTCAGAGTCCATGACAGGATCTCATATGGGAAACAAGCATTGGCGCCTGCAAAGACACAGACATGGGTGTTTCTCTAAGACGCTTACAGTCCATGACAGGGTCTCATATGGGAAACAAGCATTAGCGCCTGTAAAGACACAGACGTGGGTGATTTTTCTTAAGACACTCGCAGTCCATGGAGACAGGGTCTCATAATGGAAACAAGCATTGGCGCCGGTAAAGACCTGGGGGATTAGATGTGACAGTCTGCGTGATGTGAAAGTAAACTCGTGGTTGGCTCGCGCTTGTTTTACTTGTACTCCTCAGCTTGTAGCTAGCTGTTGGGCAGTGCGACACTGCTGTTTATACTCACGCTCTTCAGCGGATTGCTCCGTTCTATGCAATGGCGACTGTTGTCTTCGAGGGTAAGGAGATCACCGAGCTGCGCGTCGTGGCCTGGACATCAGGGGAATCAAAACTGCACTCATTCCTCGCCTTAAACAGCTGAGGCACTGTTACAGTTCTTGTGCCATTTTACAAAGGGTGAGTCCGCGTTTAAATCAAGCCTCTGTCTGGGCTGTGGTTGTCAGTCTGTGCTGTGGCAGTCTCTCTGGGCTGTGGTTGTCAGTCTAGGCTGGAGGAGATGGAAGGAAGTGTGAGAGGCAGCGGGTCCTCCTGGAATCCTCAGCAGCCACCCCTGGCCTGGAGGGGCTCAGCACTCAGAGCGCAGAACTGCGGCTCGGAGGCCGGTGGACAGAGGCAGGGCTAGGGGAGAGAGGAGGGGGTGCAGGCTAAGAGGGCACAGCCCAGGGGGCACGGGCTAGGGGAGAGAGGAGGGGGTGCAGGCTATGAGGGCACAGCCCAGGGGGCACGGGCTAGGGGAGAGAGGAGGGGGTGCAGACTATGAGGGCACAGCCCAGGGCCACGGGCTAGGGGAGAGAGGAGGGGGTGCAGGCTAAGAGGGCACAGCCCAGGGGTCACGGGCTAGGGGAGAGAGGAGGGGGTGCAGGCTATGAGGGCACAGCCCAGGGGGCACGGGCTAGGGGAGAGAGGAGGGGGTGCAGGCTATGAGGGCACAGCCCAGGGGGCATGGGCTAGGGGAGAGAGGAGGGGGTGCAGACTATGAGGGCACAGCCCAGGGCCACGGGCTAGGGGAGAGAGGAGGGGGTGCAGGCTAAGAGGGCACAGCCTCGGGGGCAGGGGTAGGGGAGAGAGGAGGGGGTGCAGGCTAAGAGGGCACAGCCCAGGGGGCACGGGCTAGGGGAGAGAGGAGGGGGTGCAGGCTATGAGGGCACAGCCCGGGGGGCACGGGCTAGGGGAGAGAGGAGGGGGTGCAGGCTATGAGGGCACAGCCCAGGGGGCACGGGCTAGGGGAGAGAGGAGGGGGTGCAGACTATGAGGGCACAGCCCAGGGCCACGGGCTAGGGGAGAGAGGAGGGGGTGCAGGCTATGAGGGCACAGCCCAGGGGGCACGGGCTAGGGTAGAGAGGAGGGGGTGCAGGCTATGAGGGCACAGCCTAGGTGGGCACGGGCTAGGGTAGAGAGGAGGGGGTGCAGGCTATGAGGGCACAGCCCAGGGGGCACGGGCTAGGGGAGAGAGGAGGGGGTGCAGGCTATGAGGGCACAGCCCAGGGGGCACGGGCTAGGGGAGAGAGGAGGGGGTGCAGGCTATGAGGGCACAGCCCAGGGGACACGGGCTAGGGTAGAGAGGAGGGGGTGCAGGCTATGAGGGCACAGCCCAGGGGGCAGGGGTAGGGGAGAGAGGAGGGGGTGCAGGCTATGAGGGCACAGCCCAGGGGGCACGGGCTAGGGGAGAGAGGAGGGGGTGCAGGCTATGAGGGCACAGCCTAGGTGGGCACGGGCTAGGGGAGAGAGGAGGGGGGTGCAGGCTATGAGGGCACAGCCCAGGGGGCACGGGCTAGGGGAGAGAGGAGGGGGTGCAGGCTATGAGGGCACAGCCTAGGTGGGCACGGGCTAGGGGAGAGAGGAGGGGTTGCAGGCTATGAGGGCACAGCCCAGGGGGCACGGCTCTTGAGTATCTGGAGGGAGGATGAGTCAGACGGAGCACGGCCCGCGACTCGCCCCTCCCGGCCTCTTTACAACCCGGGGGAATGGGGCTCTTAAGTGTCTGGAGTCAGCAGGACCAGAGAGCCCCCCTCCTGCGAGATCCGCTGCACTCCCCACCCCCGGCGGCAGATGTGACCGGGCCAGGCGGCAGCAGACTGCACATGGGACCACCTTTGAGCACAAGCGCCGCACACTTGCTTTAAGCAAAGATAAACATAAAATAAATACACAGGGATTGATTGCATTTCACAACTTTAGTTCAATTAACGAGCCGCGCGCACTATTCTTGCAGACTGCCCAGAAGTGTGAGAGTTGTGTGACAGGCACCTGGGTTGACCACTAAGTAATCTGTCTCCTACTTCACCAGTTAACCACGAGCTTCTGTGAAACCGTCTCGGTGTGATCTAAATCAGCTGTTTCAATATTTCCACATCTGTCTGTGTTGGATACGGCCTCGTGGCGTGGTCCGACCCCTCCCGCATGGCGGGCCCAGGACGACATCGGGCCTCCATCGACCTACTATCGACCTCCCTGACACGCACATTCACGAACCCTCGGCGAGAGCAGCCTCCCCGCCAACCTACGGCTCCCCCCTTCCTGGTACCCCAGTGGACCCTGCACGCCAACGCTGCCGGTCTGGCGACCATGCCCGGCCACCCTTTCCGGCCCGACTCCATCTTGGGCCCATCACGTCACGAGCACGTGGCCGCAGCCATCTTGGCCCCGGCCCCAGCGAAGCCCCGACATCGAGGCACCAAGATCCTCCCAGGTGGTCGAGTGGCCGCTCGACAAGATCTCGGAGGAGGGGAGTTTTGATGGACCTCCAGCCGTCCCCGGACGCCTGGTATCGATCGCCCTCCAGCCTCCCTGGGCGCTGGCTCCACCCCCCTGCTGGGTGTCTGGACACCTTCATCCCGGCCCCTCTGACCCCCAGGCGCGAGGGTCCGGACATCAAAGGCCTCCAGACCTATATCTGGGCCAGCCCTGGATTAGGACGGGAGTTGTATCCTGGAGTCGAAGCCCTGCTGACCTAGTCGCGGCTGATCCTGATCCGAACTCTTGCACCTGGAACCTTCGAGGCCCTGCTGACGCTGTCGCGGCCTGAACAAGCTGAACCACCTTCGAGGCCCTGCTGACGCTGTCGCGGCCTGACCAAACTGAACCACCTTCGAGGCCCTGCTGACGCTGTCGCGGCCTGACCAAGCTGAACCACCTTCGAGGCCCTGCTGACGCTGTCGCGGCCTGACCAAACTGAACCACCTTCGAGGCCCTGCTGACGCTGTCGCGGCCTGACCAAGCTGAACCACCTTCGAGGCCCTGCTGACGCGGTCGCGGCCTCACCAAACTGAACCGCCTTCGAGGCCCTGCTGACGCTGTCGCGGCCTGACCGAGCTGAACCACCTTCGAGGCCCTGCTGATGCTGTCGCGGCCTGGCCCCGGAAACTATCCACGCACCAGTTGGTGCCAAGACTGTCCCGCTACCCCCTTCCACTGAAACAAAGACTTTACGGATCCCTCGATCCTTGCCTGCTATCCTGCCAAGAACCTGCCTTGATTACTGCTATAAAGATTCTTCTGAATATTCCTCTTGTGTGGTGTCCATCTGTAAGGAGTGTGATTGCTCTGCTGGTACAATTGTAGGAGAGGAACCTCGCCAAGGAGGCCTCCCTACGGCGCTCTGCCTATTCTATACGAGAGGTGGGTCTCGGGGCGGGCAGTCAGACACCTTCTGTCTCCCCTGGGATCGCCTTTCCAACAGTCTGCTGTAACTGTGCTCTCATAAATGGTGCTTCCTACAAAGGACAAAGTATTTATAGGAAGCATTTTGAGAAAAGTGTACTTTTATTACGTTTAAAAATTTTGTAGCCAGCTCGTTCCGCCACAAAAACCACTTTCTCAGGCCGCACAGTACTGTCTTATCTCTATAGCCAATTTAAATATTTAGGAACATAGATAGCAACCTTTTAAGTAAAACATGCGGCAGTCTCCATCCATGTAAACTTAAGTTGAAGCTCTAATTTCTGGTGCAGTAGGGTGGCCACCAAAGGCGCCGCAGTATCTAATCAGAAGTTTGACATGCTACATTAATGCAGACGCAAAGCTGCTCCAAACTGACCAGCCACCATCATGTTCTCCCATCCACTTCCACCGCTTTTATTTTAAGATTACAATTACCATGTACTTGAAAAAAAAATCATTTCTGTTAGAAGTCCCTGTCAGGAGGTGACCAGAAATAGAAAGTGACAGGACAGCGGGGCACAGTACCAGCTCGTGCCAGAGTGTTGCTGCCAGCGTTGGCGTTAAAAGACACTATGCAGGAGCATCACTACAACTCCTTCTGTGCACAATGACCCAAAATATTTCCCAAACCGGGCACTTTTGAAAGGCGCTCTGGCCACCTAGCTCCAGTGGGGTTTGTCTTCTTCTCTCTAGCGGTGATACTGTGCTGGAGATGACCTCCAGTCTGCGGTGAGCATCTCCAGACTCCCACCCTGTTCAGTCTCAATAGAAGTGTTGATTATCTCTCCATAAGGCCCGGTCTGGAAAGGTGCGGACATCTGCCTGTGGAATGTGACTCCTGTCACGTTTGAGGTGCACTTACCCTACTGCGAGGTTCCAGGACTGTTCCATCCAGACCTTCGACCTCCTCAAAAAGTGCCTTTCGTGCCCTCGAGTGGAGGTTCAATATGCGTTTCGCTCTATGAGTCCTTTCTGCACATTTTGACCTTGAACATGAAGACGTGTTTTCCACAGTTATAGATTTGCTGCATTTGCCATATATTCCACCCCCTGCACATTTTAACAATAAACCGTTTGAGCTCAAATGGTTCAAAAGTTATTATAAACGTAGCAGTATGTGCTACTACGCAGTGGAAGGATCCTTGCAAAGCTTCACTGGTCACCTTTATGTTGCTTATTGCTATATATTTGGGTGTTAGACTGGTAATAATGATGTGCAACCAATGGCCACGCAGTGTTAACGGGTGTAAAAATGATAAAATAATAAAGTAATACAGTCACAAAATGCGCCGCATAGGTGTGGCGCCGCGGCCAGGGCGACTGACGCTGGAATCTGGGGATCAGGGTTCGATCCCCGGCTCCGGCGGCAGGTTAGCCCAGCACCATGTGACTCTGGGCAATAGCTTGCTTAATCTTCCCGACGGCCCCCAGCGCCTAGAGACCCTTACGGGTGATTGTGCGCTTTACAAATGTGGATTATTATATTTTCTTGCTGCATAATTTACTCAACCGTGCCACATAAGTTTCCCTTCACTGCCGCATAATTCCAGCGGCCTTGGTGGTTATAGCCTCATATAACGAAGGAGAGACCCAGGTGGGTGTTGTGTCTTCGTTACATCTGCATTCTGCAGCCACAACCCTCTGAATAGTTAATCTGAGCACTGACATACTTTCACCTTTTGACTGGCACACATAGTCTGTCATAAGCGTTATGATTTTCTGCGGTGTAGGCTTCATTTCTGCATGTTCGTGGTTCCTTTTAGTTTTGTTTACTCTTGTAGGACAGCACTTCTGAGGCACGCGGATAAACTAACTGCCTCCAGAAAAATAATCACGCACCGCACTCAGCTATCCTCCCAATGCGATTGCGCCTGACACCGGTAAATAAGCGGCTTACATCACAAGTCACCACCCAAGGAAATGAAAAACCAAGTCTTAGTAAAATAACCTCACCTAAAACATAGAAATGAACAAGCATTAAAAATGCGATAGGTCTCACCTTTCATTAAGTTAAAGCCATTTGCTTTGGTATACTGTTAAATGGCTTTAACTTAATCAAAGGCGAGACCTGTTGCATTTTCAATGCTTGTCTATAAGTGGTATGTATTTAATTTTCTATGGTATTCATCAGCCAACTGTACGAATAGCAGAGATTATTTACACTTATACTGGTGGTTCTGCAAATAGCAAACAAGCTTCATTATTTACCAGCTTGTTTCCGGTCCAGGGAAGGCATGGCTTGGCAGTTCGGGCTGGACTGTTCCCATGAGGCACAGGGTCAGACTGATTTGCATATGGCCATGTCTAAACTGGGGTGGCAGAGTGGGCTAAAGAACGGTGATGGATTAAACCCAGATCTTTTGACTGGGTGTGAGTGTTTGATTGGTTCAGATGCTCCGTCCATCACCACCCCCTTTTGTACTGCTTTGGCCGCCATAAGTGTGGCAGGGTATGCTCAGACGTGAGTCCCTTGCTCACTTTGCCACTGGATTCAAGCAAGCCGGGCTGAAGGCGGCTGTAATGCCAGAAACCGGTCTTCGGAAGCTTGTTTCCGGTCCAGGGAAGGCATGGCTTGGCAGTTCAGGCTGGACTGTTCCCATGAGGCACAGGGTCAGACTGATTTGCATACGGCCATGTCTGAACTGGGTGGCAGAGTGGGCTAAAGAACGGTGATGGATTAAACACAGATCTTTTGACTGGGTGTGAGTGTTTGATTGGTTCAGATGCTCCGTCCATCCCCACCCCCTTTTGTACAGCACTGTGCAAACAGCAAATAAATGTAAGTTTTTACCCAGCTGCCTGATAAATATAAGAAGTAATGCATGGTTTAGCCAGAGGCAGTGGAAACTGCAAAGAACTTCACAATTTACCTGCCTGCTGGCTATCACAAGAGTCTGTACTGGGGACCAGCTCCTTATCAATAATAAACGCTGGCTAAGGGGCAGATAATGAATCCTATCTGGATGGCGGGTGCGCAGACGGCAAAGAAGCATTACTATTCACCCAGCTACTGGTTACACTTATGCACAATCTGGCCAGTAGTCGAGCAAATTTCAAGAAAACTTCACTGTTTACACAACTGCTGGGGAAAGAGCAGATTTTATGGGCTCGATTCACCAGGATAAATTTACACTTGGGCATACATGTACTCTTTTTTACACCCTGATTAGCGCCTGAGTACATTACACCATCTGATTGTGCTCGTTCTTGTGACGTTCTGGCCTGGGAGCCAGGTGCATGCTGTCAGCGGTGTGAGAGCAAAGGAACTATACGTTGTGTAAATTGGTAAAGTGGTTCGTTCAGGAGTTTTCAGTTGCATCTGCTATTTGTCAGTGTGGATGAGGGCGATGAGGCTGAGACATCAGTGGATGCGCTGGTATCCTCTAAGACTCTGTTCTATTATAGGGGTGCCATTGATTCACAGCGTAGCAGCGACACAGGAGACACATGAGTAAACTATCCCAAATGGTAATGGTTATTTTAAGAAAGCATGAATGAAGGTATGTGAGTGATGAGTGATGATTGGTCTGAGCAATGACTGATGATTGGTCTGAGCGATGAGTGATGATTGGTCTGAGCGATGAGTTAGGATTGGTATGAGCGATGAGTGATGGTTGGTATGGGCGATGAGTGATGATTGGTCTGAGCGATGAGTGATGGTTGGTATGAGTGCTGAGTGAGGATTGGTCTGAGCGATGAGTGAGGCTTGGTCTGAGCGATGAGTGATGATTGGTCTGAGCGATGAGTGATGATTGGTCTGATCGATGAGTGATGATTGGTCTGAGTGATTATTGGTCTGAGTGATGAGTAATGATTGGTCTGATCGATGAGTGATGATTGGTATGAGCGATGAGTGATGATTGGTATGAGCGATGAGTGATGATTGGTCTGAGTGATTATTGATCTGAGTGATGATTGATGATTGGTCTGAGCGATGAGTGATGATTAGTCTGAGTGATGATTGGTCTGAGCGATGAGTGATGATTGGTCTGAGTGATTATTGGTCTGAGTGATTATTGGTCAGATTGATGATTGGTGATTGGTCTGAGCGATAAGTGATGATTGGTCTGAGCGATGAGTGAGGATTGGTCTGAGCGATGAGCAGTGGCGAGTCTAGGCTCATGGCGGCCCTGGGCATGGAGCGTAGGTAGGGGGCCACAGAAGAGGGGTTCCGGGAAGGGTGGAGCGCGGAGGCCAGTGAAGAGGGGGGAGTCAGGGTGTTTGGAAGTGGAACAGAGCCGGAGGCCGCCAAATCCCTGCCAGGGGCCACCACGCTAATATGTATCCATCCTCAGAGGATTATTATATTAAGGTAATATATTGGCGTGGTGGCCCCTGGGGTTTGGTGGCCCAGTGCAGGTGCACAGCTTGCACATGCCTAAGGCCGCCCCTGCGATGATTGACCCGATTTCAGGCCTGTCCGCTCCCCCACCGCATCAGCACACCCTGATGGTGCCGTGTCACTGCCCCTCGCTATCGCTGCTACTGTTGGAAGTTCGAGGCCCTCCACCGCAGGCTCCCGCCTGCGCCTCATCCCTGGTGGCCCAGTGGTGGGCAATAAGTATTGTAAGTATTGTTCTGCCTGTTTCTGTCTGCTTTCTCTTTTTATGCTCATTTGTGCTTGCTCTGTCCATCCAATTGTATTCTGTCTGCTTTCACTCTCTCTGCTCATCTGTGCTTGTTTTTCTGTCCATCTGATTGTGTTGTGTCCCTGTCTACCTCGCTTTTCTTTCCGTTATTCGTGATCCCCCGTTGTGCTGCCTCTGCTCCCCTCTGCCTCCCCCCGAGTGAATAAAGTTGCCTTCTTGTCTTTTTGCTTTTTTCGCTGTCCTTTCCTCCTTTCCCCGCCGCTCGCTTCCCGCTCTTTACTGCTGCTGCATCCCCTGCGGCCCCATCTCCCTCCCTCCCATTGGCTCCTGTTACCCGCCTCCCAGCGGCGACTCCCTCCCTCCACCCCATCTTAATGCAGGCCGCTGCGCGGCCGTGCTGCTGGCAGGCCGGAGACTGCGCCAGAGGCAAGCCCGTCTGCACCCGTCCGCGCCAGGACCTCGCCCAGCGCCAGAACCCCTGGCCCCCGACAGGCCCACCACGCACAACGGACCTTCGACGCGCCACCCTCCTCGCACTCAGCACCGGCCGCTCAACTGCCTGCTAACCAAGCCACCCCGAAGTGCACTCACGGACCATTCTCCTGCCGAAACTGCTGCTACACCAGGACCCGAACCACCGCCTCCCTCACCAGCCCAGTAAACAACAACGACCTCAAGTGCATCCTACTCAACACCCGCTCCGTACACAAGCACGCCATCGAACTCTTTGACCTCCTTGACTCAACAGCCCCGGACGTCGCCTTCCTGACGGAAACCTGGATGAACGCCTCCTCGGCCCCTGACATCGCCATTGCCATCCCGGACGGCGATAAAATCATCTGGAGGGACCGTACCAACAAGCCCGGAGGAGGAATCGCCATAGTCCACAGGAACACCCTCAGAGTCACATCCAGCACCTAAGAAACTCTCAGCACCGCCTAGCACCTACACTTTCAGATCCACACCAACCCCAAGACCACCCTCAGAGAAACACTCATCTACAGGCCACCAGGTCCACGCCCACAATTCAGCGAATCCATCGCCGACTTCGTCAGCACGCACGCCCTCGCCACCACAGACTACATCCTCCTGGGGGACCTGAACTTCCACCAGGAGAACAACAACGACAACAACACCACCACCCTGCTCGACAACCTCTCCAACTTCGGACTGAAGCAACTAGTGAACACCCCAACCCACCATGCAGGTCACACGCTGGACCCCATCTTCTCCGCCAGCACCAACTTCACGGTCAGCCACACCACCACTCTCCACTGAACCGACCAACGATGCATCCACTTCTCCTACGAGAAACTCAATGCCCACATCCAACCACCGCAGATCCCCCGAAGATGCTGGAGCAAATTCACCACTGACCAGCTGACCGCCTCCCTCGCCCAGGGCCCCCTGGCCAACGCCTCGGACACCAACACCACTGCCCAAAACCTCACACAGTGGATCAGCAACTGGGCCAACACCCTCGCCCCTATCAAGAACCCTCCGAACAAGCACAACAGCAGGAGAACCACCTGGTTCACCACAGACCTCAAGGACTCCAAAAATCCCGCCGAACTCTAGAGAAAGCCTGGCGCCAAGAACGGACTGCGGAAAACCTCGAGTCCCTTAAGAACGCCACACGCAGACACCACCAGCTCATCTGCATCGCCAAGAGAACGGCCTTCAGAGAGCGCATAGACAACAACGCACACAACAGCAAGGAGCTCTTCAGCTTCATGTAGGAACTCTCCAACCCAAGCTCCAACTCCAACGACATCCCCCCTCACAGGACCTCTGCGACTCCCTCGCAGCCTTCTTCCACCGCAAGAGCGCTGACATACATGACAGCTTCGCAAACCAGACGCCTCCACCAGCCGCAGAACCAACGCCCCCCCGGCCCTCCTCAGTCGCTGGACCCCCGTCAACACCGAAGAAGTCACTCAGATCATAAACACCATCCACTCCGGCTCTCCATCTGACCCCTGCCCTCACCACATCTTCAACAAAGCAGACACCATCATCGCACCCCACCTCCGAGACATCATCAACAGCTCCTTCGAATCTGCCACCTTCCCTGAGAGTTGGAAACACGCTGAAATCAACGCTCTCCTTAAGAAGCCAACAGCAGACCCCAAGGACCTCAAGAATTTTCGGCCCATCTCCCTGCTCCCCTTCCCGGTGAAGATCACCAAGAAAGCAGTCAACAAGCAACTGACCAACTTCCTCGAAAACAACGGCTCCCTCGACCCATCCCAGTCGGGCTTCTGCAGCAACCACAGCAACCACCCTCATCGCCGTCACCGACGACATCAGAACCCTGCTCGACAACAGAGAAACTGCAGCCCTCATCCTCCTAGACCTCTCAGCTGCCTTTGACACGGTCTGCCACCGCACCCTAAAGACACGTCTCCACAACGCAGGGATCCAGGGAAAGGCCCTGGACTGGATCTCCTCCTTATTCACCGACAGAACCCAGAGAGTCCGCCTACCCCGTTCCACTCAGAGGCCACCAAGATCATCTGCCGCATACCCCAAGGCTCATCACTCAGCCCGACGCTCTTCAACATCTACATGAGCCCCCTTGCCGACATCGTCCGTGCACATGACCTCAACATCATCTCCTACGCCAACGACGCCCAAAGACCCAGTCACTGCCAAATCCAACTTCCAAGAAGGAATGAGGGCCGTCGCCGAATGGATAAAGAACAGCCGTCTGAAACTGAACACAGACAAGACGAAGGTCCTCATTCTTGGACCATCCCCCTCTGCCTGGAATGACTCCTGGTGGCCCGCCACCCTGGGCACAGCCCCGAGCCCCACCGACCACGCACACAACCTTGAGTTCCTCCTGGACTCATCGCTCACTATGACCAAGCAAGTCAACGCCATCTCCTCCTCCTGCTTCAACACCCTCCGCATGCTACGAAAGATCTTCAAATGGATCCCCACTGAAACAAGAAGGACTGTCACCCAAGCCCTCGTCACAAGCCGGCTCGACTATGGCAACGCACTCTATGCAGGGACAACGGCCAAGCTACAGAAAAGACTACTATGCATACAGAATGCCTCCGCACGCCTCATCCTGGACATCCCCGCCACAGCCACATCACCACACACCTATGAGACCTGCACTGGCTCCCCGTCAAAAAGAGGATCACATTCAAGCTCCTCACCCACGCACACAAAGCTCTCCACAAAGCCGGACCCGAATACCTCAACAAACGCCTCTGGTTCTACGCCCTGACTCGCCAACTCCGATTAGCCAGCCTCGCCCTCGCCACTGTACCATGCACCAGAAGAACAACAACAGGAAGCAGATCTTTCTCCTACCTCGCCGCCAAGACCTGGAACTCCCTCCCCACCCACCTCCGACTGACCCAAGACCTTCTCACCTTCAGGAGACACCTCAAGACCTGGCTGTTCAAGCAGTAGCAGCACCCCCCCTCCCCCCACCCTCAGCGCCTTGAAACCCTCGCCGGTGAGTAGTGCGCTCTATAAATGTACTGATTGGTTGATTGTTTGATGATTAGTTTTAAGTGATTATTGGTCTGAGTGATGAGTGATGTTTGGTCTGAGCGCAGAGTGAAGATTGGAATGAATGATGATTGATGATTGGTCTAGGAGTGCAGAGAAGGTGAGGCCTCTCAAGGGGTGCAGAGGAGATGAGGCCTGTCCAGGGGTGCAGAGGAGGCGAGGCCTGTCCAGGGGTACAGAGGAGGTGAGGCCTGTCCAGGGGTGCAGAGGAGGTGAGGCCTGTCCAGGGGTGCAGAGGAGTGAGGCCTGTTAGATTCTGACGTATTCCCAGGTCCACAATGTATCATAAATCTGAGAATGCGTCAGGTTCCATGAGTGTTGTGTGGGAGCACCCACAGTAACACCCACGGAACGCCCGTTTCATGCCGTGTTCTGCGTGGAAGGGGCACATATTAAAAAAGGCCATGAAAAGCTTTACGTGGCCTTATAAATGTGCAGTGACACATTGCGCAACTGGTTATTATCTCTGGTTTTCCTTCCCTTCCCTATTAATCAAGGACTGTTTCTAAATCTCCATATTTATCTGCACCTTGGTTATTCCCCCTCTTATGTCCCTGTGTGTATTAACGAGATATCTGCAGAATGTAGAAATATCGTTAATAAGATACTCTAGCTGGAAAAGACATTTATGTAATATATCTTCTATTAAAAATCTACATCCGTTATGACGGCTAACCCAATCCCATATGGTTCTTTCTTTATTATTTAAAGTATGGCTGCCCCAAAGGGTCCCAACATTAACATCATTGGTTCTATACAATGCAGCTATCTGTATGAAGGATGCCCATATTATCATCACGAAAATAAGACTGAACTAGTAGATTAATTAGGAATGCGCAATAAAATGAGCTACAACCCCTCTCAATATATCTGGCCTAACATGTTTAAACAGCAATAACGATATATCTACATTTGTAGACATATCGTTATAAAATTTATCGAGTGGGAAAGGAGATCAATGTAATATGGTTTCCTCTAAACATCCACACTCATCATGGCAACTAACCCGAACCCACGTTGTCCGTTGTTGGACTTTGGCCCTTAGGGCAGGTTCACCCCTAGACTTTTTGCCTTTAAATGGTGACCTGGTGATGGTGATTTTTGGGTTCTGCGCACTTTTACTGTGTCCCAGTGGAAAGTGTGTGCGCACTGTGAGTGCATGTGCTGAGCTAGGCCTGCCCGCCCATAGGAATGCATGGGGAATGTATGTGTCCCTGGTAGTTCCTGATGCGTGGGGTGTACAGGCTCGAGTCTGGTATGTGTGAACTCGTGAGAGTGAATGCTGCAAGATGGTGTATGCGGCATGTATGTGTTTAGTGGGGAAGTGTCATTCCTAGACATGGCTGTACGTGTGCAGTGAGGGTGCTGGAGCGTGATTGGCTGGAGCTGGCTGGCATGCCAGGCTCTAGGAAGTCTGGATGGGTCTGCCCGGTGGTGAGTGGGAGATTAGCATGAGTGATGTGTGGGAGGAGTGTACCTGTGTCCTGGATGGGCTGGGTTTTCCCCACACAATGCTGGCTCCGCCCCCCTGTGGTGGGTCTAACGACCCTAGCCTCCCCGGTGAAAGAGAGTGTGGTTGAGGTAAACAGAGTACTCAAGAACCAGCTGCGACTGGTTCCGCCCCCACCCTGCCCTCAGACAAAGGAATATGGTGTAAAAAAATGGGGCTGTGTCCCCACAGAAGTTGTTCTTTTCCAGGATCCTGAGGGGGGCTGCTGCTGCTGCTGCTGGGCCAGAGGACCGCCACTTGGAGTGTCTCCCTGCCTTGAGACCCAGTGAGCTGGCTCTGGGGCCAGCCTTGCCCCCCCCTGCCTTGCTGAGGGGCTCTGCCTGGACTTTGGGGGCCTGAGCTCTCCCCTAGCGCTTGGGAGCGCTTGATTTCGGCCCCAGCGCTTAATAGCGCTTTATTTGCTACTTTAGCGCAGGGAGTGCTTTAAATTGCCTTTGAGCGCTGAGGAGCGCTTTACTTCTGGAAGCCGGAGTCCACCCGGCGTTTGGCCCCGCTCCGTGACGAGTTTCGAGTCCTCTGGCAGGTGCCCACCCTGCCAGGGACCTTGCCGCCCTTTACGAGTGCCCACCTCATTTATTAATTGCCTCGAAAAGAGCCGGTGCCCACCCGGCATTTCCTGCTCATCCCCCGCCTAGAAGCGCCGGAGACGGGCCACCGTGCTGCCCGCGACGACCCGGAAGTGTTCCTGCCGGCCGGCCAATCGGAGAGCGGGCCGACCGGAAGTCCCGCCCCGCAGCCGCGACCCGGAAGTCAGGCAGGCCGGGGGCAGGACAGAGAGGCAGGCGGAAGCTGCTGCCTGCCGGGGCTCCCATGTGAAGGGAGAGCCCCGGGGAGAAGTAGAGCCCCGCCGAGAAGGACCCCAATGCCTGCAGAGTCCCCCGAGGATAGCCCGGTGAGTGTAGAAGGGCTGGGGGACTCCTGCGGGGTATTTTGCTGTCTCGAGTCCGGGAGGGACTCCAACCAAGGCAGCATTTGTTTGTTGGAGCCACGAGGCTCCGGGGGCAGTTTCCTTTCCCTGTTGAGCGGCCCCAGTTGGCAGAGGGCCGCTCCAGCATCTCTGGGGGCAGTTCCTGATTCCGAGTCCCAGAGAGGGGGACTCCAACGGCTGGGCACAAGTTTCACTCGAGCCCTGAGAGGCTCCCCGCCCCCATTTGGTGTTCGAGCCTAAGAGAGGCTCGAGGCACCCCCAGTGTTCCCGGGTCCCCCGTGAGGGACCCCAACAGCCCAGTGAGGCTGCATCTTTTTGGTTTTGAGCCCTGAGAGGCTCGAGGTGGCAGATTGATGAGAGCCCAGAGAGGCTCCTGAGTGCCATATTTCTTACAGAGCCCTGAGAGGCTCAGGGGGACATTTGATTTCTTCAGAGCCTGGGGGGGCTCCAGCATTGGCCCCTCACTCACTTCACAGCTGCCCAGCACTTTGTGGGCAGCTGCCTCGTTTAGGACCCCTGACATTGGGACAGTTCTGGTGTTCCTGCCTATGGACAGTCACAGGTGGTGACTTAAGTGAGTTTGGCGCAATTGTTCATTTTCTGCACCTCTGAATGTGTTTTTATGCGTCATGTGCCTTGTTTTTTACACCTCTGAATGTATTGTTGATGCATCATGTGTTTTCCTCCCTTACACCTCTGAATGAATGTTATGCATTGCATCATGTGTTATGTTCTTACACCCCTACAGGTATTGTGATATGTAGGTGGTTGTTTTCTCCCTAGTACAGGTGGTGCTAGTGAGGTCCTGTTACCAGTGATTACTGGTTGTGTGATTTTGTGCTACAGTGATTTACATTCTAAGTGCTATTTCTGAAAGTGTTACTTCTGATTCCTGACAGTGGTCCAGGTGGCCCTGTCTTGTACATATCCCCTGTAAATTCTGCCCGTGCCTCTGGCACATTGTAAAGTGTGTGTTTTATCTAATGTGTTTTGGTGTTATACAAAGGCTATTTTTATATAACCTTGTGTGCAGTTTCCTTTGTGGTGGGTCCTGGGTGTTGTTGCTGGGGTGCGTGCGCAAATACTTAACCTACATTGCCTCCAAGTTTAGCCTTGCTGCTCGCGCCACGTTACCTAGAGGGTGAGCGGGGGTTATCTTGGCGTATAACTCCCTTGCCCTGACTTGGGAGTGGTGGTCTCTGACTGACTTTGGCAAAAGCCCTGGCCAGCCGGGATCCCATTTCCAACATTGGCGGCAAGCGGTGAGGATGAGGATTTGTGTTTGCGGTGTACCACAGTAGCGGCTGGCTGCACCACAAAGCTCTGCATTTTAGGTGACCACATTTTAGGGGATTGTTTTTTTTTAAGTTTCATATTTTCTTCTCCTGAAGGTATCATTGTGTAATTGTGTCAGTACATTTGTTCCCCCGCCCCCCGCCCCGCGCCCAGAGTCTGGTACCTGTGTCACATGTGGTCAGGTTGAGAAGTCAGGGGTGGTAGAAACTGCCTTACTAGTCCGATGGGGGGTTGTGTGTGGATGAATGGTGTGTGGCACTAGGCAAGTGAGTGTGAGTTCTCTAGGGTAGAGAGCTTGCTGAATACCTTGTGAATTGTGTACTCCTGTGTTAGCTCAGACCCCTAGGTTCCCTGTGTGATCTTTTCTCTAGAACGTCTGCCAGAATGGAGCCTGCTTTTGATGTCTGTGATCTGTTTAGATACAGTATGGGAGAGTTGGTAAGGTTCTGTGAAGAGAGAGACATAGGGGTGGATGAGTCAGACACTCAGTCCGAACTTAGGAGCAGCCTGATCCTATGGCAAAAGGGTCAGTGGGATCTTGAGCGCAGTGAGGAAAGGGCCCGGGATTCACACCAGGAGGGTGGTGGGTCTGTGGGGAGCCCTGAAGATTCAGAAGAGGAGGAAGAAGATGACAGCACAGGGACGCCAGCAGATAGTGAGGACCCCATAGATAGGGAGTCCCTTGCAGGGTCCAGCGTAGGAGGCAGCGCCTCATCCCTTTACCTGTCCCCAGAGGAGCTGGAAGATAGGAGGAGAGAAAGGGAGCACCAGCTGGCTTTAGAAAAGCTCAAGTTGGAGCATGCCCAGGCTATGGCACAGCTGGGCATTAGAAAGCAACAGCTGGAGGTTAAGAAGCAACAGCTAGAGACCGAGAGGGTCTTAGCGCAGGAAAGGATAGAGGAGGCTGAGAGGGCCTCCACCAGAGGCAAAGTAGCTCTGGAGGGTAGACTATCCCCTGCGCGCAGTGTTGAGTGTCTGGATCCCCCAGGGAGGGTTGAGTCCAGTGGTGGCAGCTATTTAGATTTCAGTGTAGGAAATCCCAGTCCTAGTTCCCCGAGTCTGGAACCTGTTTCCCAAGAGGAGGAGAACAGGTTGAAGTTCAGGAACCATAGGAAACCGCCTCACCAGAAGTGGGGGTATTTTGTGGATGCCTGTTCTGATGCAATGGCTGGCGGCTAACCCGGACGATGAGAGGGACGGAGTAGTAAATATGTTTCTCAAAGAGCAGTTGCTCAGTGTTTGTTGTCTAGAGTTGCGCCAGCACCTGTTGAAGTCTGAGCACTTTTTCCCTTGGGAGCTTGCTAAGGAAGCAGAGCGCTGGGAAAGTGCTAGAGGTTCTCTAGAGTCATTGGTGAGTGACTCCAAAAGTAGTGGTTCAGGGATCTTCCAGCCCAGCGTGGTGGAAGAGGCTCAGTGTAGCCCAGCTAGGTCCCAGGATAGCGAGGAGGGTGTAGGGGCTCACTGCCAGGCTCAGTGGAGCAGGAGTGAGGGGGAGACCGAGGTTCCCCAGACGCCCAAAGCCCTGCCTTAGGACTTGGATGGTTTCTTGAGGGAACACCAGGTTGGGGACCTAGGCTGTCCTGTTAGTCCACTTGAGGAGGATCTCTTAGTGAGTAGAGGACCTGGAGCGTCTGTAACCAGAGCTCCTGTGGGTCTAGAGGCTGGCAGTACCGCTCCGGTAGGGAGGGTACAGGAGTCCAGCGTGAGGAGTGATTGGGAGATGAGTTTCCCAGTGGATGCACCAGTGGACCAGGGACTAGCCAGTTGGGCTAGATCTTCTTGGGGGGACCCGGGTGGCGCCACTTCTGGTCTGGGGGATCATCACGCACTGTCAGGTGGACAGAGGGCGGGAGATCTGCGCCAGACAGACAGTCACACAACAGATGTGTCATTTGTTAGCCTCAGGGGGATTGTGTGTGAGTCCCCAGAAGTCCTGGAGTGCCAGGCAATTGTTCCACCGAAGGTTTTAGACCAGAGGTTGGAAGGCCAGGTTCAGGATCAGACTGACCTGAAGGGTAGGACGACTGTAACCAGTGTCCTGACCGGTTCTTCTTCCAGAGGAACTTCTCCAGGTGGGAGAGGGCAGACCTCTGGAAGGGGGTGCAGAGGGTGGGAGAGCCCACCTCTGACCCCGGTGCAACCTGAGTGGATAAGCCCTGGGTTGGATTGGCGTTCTAGGTGTACCCCTCGCCAGAGGAGGAGGAACCCTAGAAGAAGAGGTAGGGGGAGGAGAGCCTTCCCCGAGACTCCTGGTCCGCCTGAGGTTGTAGGCCCTAGGCTGGAGAACCAGTGGCAGTCTAGTCCTGTCTTGCAGACAGGAAGAGTGGAGAATGGCTCCTATGGGCCAGGGGTTACTACCCCCCGCTCTGCGAATAGGCAAGGACCAGTGGCACCTGGGTGGCCCAGGGCCTGGTCCTGGCCGCGGACAGCTTGGGAGTACCAGTGGGGTAGCCCAGTTGGTCCAGACAGTGTGTTTAGAAGGAATCCCATGGGTTCACCGTGGCGTAGAACAGGAGGGTGTCCCTGCAGTTGTGGGCCCGCGTCCGTGTTCTATCGCCCCAAGCAGGGAAGTCCATCACTGTGGTGATTGTTCTACCCTGCGTTTTGGCTGGAAGGGGGTTGTGTTGGACTTTGGCCCTTAGGGCAGGTTCACCCCTAGACTTTTTGCCTTTAAATGGTGACCTGGTGATGGTGATTTTTGGGTTCTGCGCACTTTCACTGTGTCCCAGTGGAAAGTGCGTGCGCACTGTGAGTGCATGTGCTGAGCTAGGCCTGCCCGCCCATAGGAATGCATGGGGAATGTATGTGTCCCTGGTAGTTCCTGATGCGTGGGGTGTACAGGCTCGAGTCTGGTATGTGTGAACTCGTGAGAGTGAATGCTGCAAGATGGTGTATGCGGCATGTATGTGTCTAGTGGGGAAGTGTCATTCCTAGACATGGCTGTACGTGTGCAGTGAGGGTGCTGGAGCGTGATTGGCTGGAGCTGGCTGGCATGCCAGGCTCTAGGAAGTCTGGATGGGTCTGCCCGGTGGTGAGTGGGAGATTAGCATGAGTGATGTGTGGGAGGAGTGTACCTGTGTCCTGGATGGGCTGGGTTTTCCCCACATAATGCTGGCTCCGCCCCCTGTGGTGTGTCTAACGACCCTAGCCTCCCCAGTGAAAGAGAGGGTGGTTGAGGTAAACAGAGTACTCAAGAACCAGCTGCGACTGGTTCCGCCCCCACCCTGCCCTCAGACAAAGAAATATGGTGTATAAAAATGGGGCTGTGTCCCCACAGAAGTTGTTCTTTTCCAGGATCCTGAGGGGGGCTGCTGCTGCTGCTGCTGGGCCAGAGGACCGCCACTTGGAGTGTCTCCCTGCCTGGAGATCCAGTGAGCTGGCTCTGGGCCCAGCCTTGCCCCCTCTGCCTTGCTGAGGGGCTCTGCCTGGACTTTGGGGGCCTGAGCTCTCCCCTAGCGCTTGGGAGCACTTGATTTCGGCCCCAGCGCTTAATAGCGCTTTATTTGCTACTTTAGCGCAGGGAGCGCTTTAAATTGCCTTTTAGCGCTGAGGAGCGCTTTACTTCTGGAAGCAGGATTCCACCCGGCGTTTGGCCCCGCTCCGTGACGAGTTTCGAGTCCTCTGGCAGGTGCCCACCCTGCCAGGGACCTTGCCGCCCTTTACGAGTGCCCACCTCGTTTATTAATTGCCTCGAAAAGAGCCGGTGCCCACCCGGCATTTCCTGCTCATCCCCCGCCTAGAAGCGCCGGAGATGGGCCGCCGCGCTGCCCGCGACAACCCGGAAGTGTTCCTGCCGGCCGGCCAATCGGAGAGCGGGCCGACCGGAAGTCCCGCCCCCGCAGCCGCGACCCGGAAGTCAGGCAGGCCGGGGGCAGGACAGAGAGGCAGGCGGAAGCTGCTGCCTGCCGGGCTCCCATGTGAAGGGAGAGCCCAGGGGAGAAGAAGAGCCCTGCCGAGAAGGACCCCAACGCCTGCAGAGTCCCCCGAGAATAGCCCGGTGAGTGTAGAAGGGCTGGGGAACTCCTGCGGGGTATTTTGCTGTCTCGAGTCCGGGAGGGACTCCAACCAAGGCAGCATTTGTTTGTTGGAGCCACGAGGCTCCGGGGGCAGTTTCCTTTCCCTGTTGAGCGGCCCCAGTTGGCAGAGGGCAGCTCCAGCATCTCTGGGGGCAGTTCCTGATTCCGAGTCCCAGAGAGGGGGACTCCAACGGCTGGGCACAAGTTTCACTCGAGCCCTGAGAGGCTCCCCGCCCCCATTTGGTGTTCGAGCCTAAGAGAGGCTCGAGGCACCCCCAGTGTTCCCGGGTCCCCCGTGAGGGACCCCAACAGCCCAGTGAGGCTGCATCTTTTTGGTTTTGAGCCCTGAGAGGCTCGAGGTGGCAGATTGATGAGAGCCCAGAGAGGCTCCTGAGTGCCATATTTCTTACAGAGCCCTGAGAGGCTCAGGGGGACATTTGATTTCTTCAGAGCCTGGGGGGGCTCCAGCGTTGGCCCCTCACTCACTTCACAGCTGCCCAGCACTTTGTGGGCAGCTGCCTCGTTTAGGCCCCCTGACATTGGGACAGTTCTGGTGTTCCTGCCTATGGACAGTCACAGGTGGAGACTTAAGTGAGTTTGGCGCAATTGTTGATTTTCTGCACCTCTGAATGTGTTTTTATGCGTCATGTGCCTTGTTTTTTACACCTCTGAATGTATTGTTGATGCATCATGTGTTTTCCTCCCTTACACCTCTGAATGAATGTTATGCATTGCATCATGTGTTATGTTCTTACACCCCTACAGGTATTTTGATATGTAGGTGGTTGTTTTCTCCCTAGTACAGGTGGTGCTAGTGAGGTCCTGTTACCAGTGATTACTGGTTGTGTGATTTTGTGCTACAGTGATTTACATTCTAAGTGCTATTTCTGAAAGTGTTACTTCTGATTCCTGACAGTGGTCCAGGTGGCCCTGTCTTGTACATATCCCCTGTAAATTCTGCCCGTGCCTCTGGCACATTGTTAAGTGTGTGTTTTCTCTAATGTGTTTTGGTGTAATACAAAGGCTATTTTTATATAACCTTGTGTGCAGTTTCCTTTGTGGTGGGTCCTGGGTGTTGTTGCTGGGGTGCGTGCGCAAATACTTAACCTACATCGCCTCCAAGTTTAGCCTTGCTGCTCACGTCACGTTACCTAGAGGGTGAGCGGGGGTTATCTTGGCGTGTAACTCCCTTGCCCTGACTTGGGAGTGGTGGTCTCTGACTGACTTTGGCAAAAGCCCTGGCCAGCCGGGGATCCCATTTCCAACATCCGTTTTCTATTATTAAAAAATATGGTCGCCCCATAGTGTTTCAGCCATAACGTTAAACTTTCCACAATATGCGGTTACATGAATAAAGGTAGACCACATTTTGGTCAAGTAAATAAGATCGCACCAACATATCAATTATCATTGCGTTAGAATACTGGAAATGTACCCATTTAATGTATCCACATTATACAATCTGATGAGGACACACAATGTATTTTAACCTGATTGGTCCTGGGGCTTTTAGCTAGGTAACAAACTATGAATCGTCATCGCTACGCGCTAATTGTTTGGCTCATGGGTCTCCACCCATGAACTTAGAGTAAACGTCATCAGAACGCGCCAAACATTGTCACTCCCTACCACACCTGCACCAATTTAGTGTAGCAACAACCCTATATATACGGATCGAATTATTCGCTTTTTCTTTATGAACATTACCGTGTTCAGAACCATTGTTCCCGGTGTATCAGATCCCCCATCACGGACTTCGACAAAACTTCTCCAATGTAAGTATTATTCCGACCATTCTCTGCCTTCTGTCATTCATCCCGCACCCCCTTCCCGCCGTTATTCCGATCTTTCGAGTTCCCTGATGTTAAAAATATCATCGCTTCCCGTCGTTATTCAGATTTCTCGAGTCCTCCGATGTTAAAAATATGTTCTTTATCTGCAGAACGGGTTGACCTACTTGAGATACAGACAGCGCCCGGAGCCTAGTTAGCTTCAACCATAAGATACGCGTCAGACATTAGAAGGTATGGAGTTCCATGTGATCTAGCCTGACGTTAATAATTTGAAACAGCTACTGTGCCTATTCTCTGTTATTCCACACATACCTGGACCCTTCAAATAAACCCCCGTATCTCTCTCCTTTCGTCTTTTTTCGCCAGATAAACAACTGTAAATCAACTAAACTTCTCTGTAGCTGAAAATCCTATGTTTAATTACTCTTCACAAAGAAATTGAAGAAGAACATTATTTGACAACCCTTGATTGGCGTCACTGGTACTGGCAGACCTATAATCATTGCACAGTCATAATACATCTATCCTAACCATTAGGCCTATATGAATAACGAAATATCTGGCATCTTCTCGAATATAAATATATACACATTATCTTACAGCTGTTACAGTGGTCATCCCCGTCTTTTACCAGATCAGCAAAATATACCTGTTCTTTAACCTTGATGTCCAGATTGTTCATCACCTTCTTGCAAAGTAACCATTAATAAATCGGTAATGAACACATTTTTTCCAAATATTGTTGTTAGGATAGAATACATAGCCAGCTAGGAGAACTCACAGGCCTCCATTAATACCAACTAGATCTGTCTTATGTTTCAGACTATCACGAGTATTATATATTTCGCTCAAGAATTAACAGAAATAGAGCGGCCAGCTATTATGTAAGTAGCTTCTTCATGTAATACCTAACCCCTTTCCATCTAGATAGATCCATATTCCATTCTAACCTAGCATCAGCCCATCAATTGGTTCACGTGTTATTGGTTTTCAAACATTTGTTGTCACCTCCTTTCTCTCCCCTGCAACTATCCCCTTCTTCTGGTTTTCATCTTTCCTTGGGGGTGGGTCATCTGTACATAATATCAGATTTTACCACATGTGGTCCATTGTGAAAACGATACGTTTTAATATGGGTCAACGTATTAAACATGATAAACTATAGGAAAGTATTTCATTCCCTGAAGGCAAGCACAGAACTAAAGGTCACCAGTGGTTATAAATCTATGAAATAGATATAAAAATGTATACAATAATTTAAATGTACCGTGATGAGCAAATAACAATAATTTGATTGGTATAAACCCTGCTAGAACAAATCCGGCTTCTCAATGTATCCATGTATATATATATAAAAAAATGAATTTCATTAAGGTGCCCTAGACTTAGGTTTTTAAGAACTAGATATGTATACTGCAATACTATAATTTAGATTGTGACATTGATTTTTTTTGTTTTTTAGTGTGGTTTGATTATAATTTGTGTCCTGTTGCAAATGATGGACTCCTGAAGAAGGCAATAGCCGAAACGCGCGTTGAGTTTACATCCACCGCTTTGCTAACTTCATCAGCCCACCAATTACAATCAATAGTCATTTGATGTTCCCTTCTGTGTTTGTATATATTTTTTGCATTATGACATTATTTGTTCCTTATGTATTTATGTTTCTTATGTATTTCTCCTTTGTATTACATTTTTAACTATTTAAGATTATCCACTCAAAACAAAAAGTTAAAAAGACAAATAAATTCTTAAAAATATGTTTTGATATATGAATCAGTTTTGGTCTCAATTAATCACAGTTTCATGTCACTTTGTATGTAAATTGAAGTGTGTTTCCTAGGTCTTTGGCACTTGACTCAATAGTTTTCATTACTTTCCTTTTCAAAATAATTCTTGTCAGTCCCTACCGGTAGTGAATATATCGTTTGTAGGGGTCCCCATTTTTTCAAATGTATATTGTGCCACTGGAACATCAAAAAAGTGAAATTCTGGTGGCACAAAAGTGCCAGTCTCTGGGTTCTACCTGAACCAGCTTAGGACCTGGCGAGATGCCAACCATCTGGTCAGCTCTCAGCCTGAGTTGGCTTCATCTTGCCAACCACGAACGGTATCTCCTTTTGGATTCTGGTGAAGAACATGTAAGCCCTGTGGGTCCCCCCTCAGGTTGACCGATTTGCAACTTGTGATATCGCCCATTGTCCACAATTGAGTGTCCTCCAGTTTACACTGGGAAATGTTGAGGGACACATTTCGGTTGAGGTGGAGTTTTCCTCTTCACTACACCTTTCTTCCCATATCCTTAATTCCTCCAGTTGTCAGGAACATTCACCATGACTGGTGCAAGGCAATTCTTACCACCCATCACTGGTCAAAAGGCTGTGGTAAGTGGACCGTCTGAGCCTCTCTTTGTGCCACCCTCTACATCTGCCTCTCAGAGTGGACCTTCTTTCTCAAGGTCCAATCTGAGAGGCAGATTGGAAAGTCTGGAGATCAAGAGGGGCAGGATACGCACCTCACTCTCCAGAGCCTCCACCTTCATGTCTGCAGATTGAAAGGGGCATCAGAGCTCCTTCCAGCTACCAATGGAAGGTGGTCGATGTAATTTCATCAGCTTGATGTCCCTCCACCTAGTCAGTCTATTCTGGAAGGTAAAAATAATACATCGTTTGACGTGTTAATCATAACATGGATCCTTCGAAGGCTCTCCTTTCAGAAGGTTTCCATTGTGCTCTGTCGCTGGTCCTGCCGAGTTGTGCAGTAGACGAAGGATTCTTTGCTGCCCTGTTCAGCATGCCTCATGCAATCTCCAATCATAGTCAGATTTTTGAAGGGACTGGCACATATCTTTGCACTTATTCCCTTTCTTATGCATCAATGGACTTGTTTTCACATTTCTGAGCTCTTCCACAAATACCAGCTTTGGTCACTGATCCTGTACACCGTTTTTATAGCTATTATTTTGATGATATACAACAAGCAACAATGCTTCACTGTAGACTTATTATCAACTAAGACAGTTTACAAACCTTAGAACGAAATGGAGTGTCTATAGTGCGTGGAAGTCACTCGAGGAGTCAAGTCATACGTCTTCACTTTGTCTCGATGCACCCCTCACTTCTTCATTCACATGAGTAGCTGTTCAGATCTTGAGCACTTTATTTCACTATTATAGCTGACTTCATTTGCTAAATTCCATGAATAGATTGAATCAAGTGTCATTGTTCTATCGTTGTTTTTCAAATGTATTTTCCAAATTGTCGAAGTCATGTCAGCAAATGTTAAAACTGTACATTTCTGGTTAATGGACCGCTCATGGAGAGCAGCGGCATCCACACAGTCATCGAGTTGGTATTTTTCAGAAATCAGTCTACAGGGAAGCATTTCTCCTTATTATCTGCTGTTCCCCCGGTTCCTGCTCTAGCAGTTTGGGCAAACCTTTGTTCTCTTTATAGCATCACTTCGTTGCAGCACATGAGTGAGTTACAGGCACTGAGCGTGCGGCCGCCCTTCACATGCTTCTTCCTGGAGGAATTATTCCTCAGAACTACATCGCCTCTCCTTCCCAAGGTGGTGACCTCTTTCCATCTGAGGCAATCTGTCACCCTTCCCACCTTCTACCTCCAAAGGAGGCGAGATCAGATCAAATCAGATCAGAATACGCTTTATTCGATTTAAGAAGATGTTAAACCATAAAAGCACAATACATAATAAAAAACATGCATTTCATGTACGTGTACAAAATAAAAGTTCAAATGATATTTTAAGAAAAAGTGGGACAATCCATTGTCAGCCATTGTCTAACCACCCCTTTCAAGGATTGAACAATGTGATCAGTCACAGATCGGTCATTCAAATATTGCAGCTTTAGAAGGGCGGGCGGCATTGTCTCAAGTCATAACTCATTAAAATTGGTCAGTGAGTCAGTCAGTCAACGATTCTTTATTTCGATTAATTAAAATCATAAAAGAGCAATAAAAACACATAAATCCTAAAAACAAATAAAAATATATAAAATAATTAATAAGCATTTGATTATTCCAATTCAGCAACAGACTATTTAGAATACAAAAATTCATTGTATACTATTATCAAGTATAATTAAAAACCAACAAGTTTCCCACTATAAGTCCTACTAGTCGATTACATACAGACTCTCTTTCTATTATGGATCCGGACAGCGGCCACCAGAAAGCACGCTACACTATAAGTGACATGCATACTACTGAGCATTTGTAGATAGAGCAGGGCCGGCCTCACTTGTACGAAGCCGACCTCACACAATAAGGTATATAGAAATGTTTTCCTTGGCTCTAAATAATGCTCACAAAACATCACGAAATGTAGAGTGTCCTGTGTAGAAAACATATTACAAGAACAGGGAGCTGAATTTTCCGGTTTACCCCACCTTGGGAAGGTACCAAAGGTTAAATAAATTTGATTGAACCGGAATCTAACCAGAAGGAAGCGATGGAAAGGCTTAGTTACAAATTTTAAGTACGGTTCAATAGCAGGGGAGGTGGCTAACAAATAGTTGTTTCTACCCCTGGTTTCCTTAGCTCCTGCTCTTCCAGGTCTGTCACTAACAGATTCAAAAAATTACGTTTAATCCAACCTATGTCCTCTGTTTGTAGGCCCTCAGGTGATATGTACAGTTCAGGACGCCCAAGCCTGAAGCACGCCGCTCTAACGTAACTCAGCCATGGAATCCTGTTTGCCCTATCCAGGGCTACACAATCTTTTAAAATCAAGTGGCTTAGTGTGATTACTTCATTTAACCACGATTTCACCCAGCATATTATTGGGGCCATTTTTAGGTGGTCTGAATTATAACCCATACCTAGTTCAGTGTGTAGGGTGTAGGTCGGAGTCGACTGGGGAAGTGACAGGAGTGATCTTAAGAACCTGTTTTCTGCGACTTGGATTTTATTCAAAGCAGTATAGGCCCATAGATCTGCCCCATACGAGGCAATCGCTAGGCACTTAGATTTGTAGATTTATAACATTGCCTCCATAGGTCTTGCTCCCAACCTCTTTGAGAAGCCCAGGAGTGCTGCTGTGGATCTTGCAACAACATTACCCTTGAGCTTCAGTTTTGGGCCGCAATTTCCCTTCTCATCAAAAAGGACCCCCAGATAAGTAAAAAACGGGACCTTCGATAATTCTGCTCCATTGCACGTAAATGTTTTTGCATTTATGTTCCTGCTTCCTGCTCTGGCCACCATTACATGGGATTTTTAAATGTTCACTTTTAGATCTAGTGAATCCATGAAGCTTCCGAAATGATCCAGCAGCCTCTGTAGGCCCAACCCTGTATGAGCCAGTAAAACTGCGTCATCCGCGTACAGGAGAACCGGGATACCCGGTCCCCCTGCACGCGGAATATCTAAGGTGGCCACTCCCAGGGACTCCCCCAGGGCATTGATGTAAATAGTAAAAAGTAGGGGTGCCAGAATGCACCCTTGTCTGACATCCCTACTAGATCTAAATTGGCCGGTGCATCGGCCCTCCCTGGTGACCCTAACTGAAGCTGAGAGGTCCCGGTGTAAATCACTTAAGAAGTTTACCAAGGCGGGATCTATGCTTAGTTCCCTGAGGATTCGCCATAGTTTGGAACGGTTAACCAAATCGAACGCAGACGCGAGGTCCATGAAACCCATGTACAGTAGCCCATCCTTGGCGACTGTGTACTTGCTTATCAAGAGATGTAAATTTAGGCATTGGTCCAAGGTACTCCTGTGGCCTCTAAAACCATACTGAAGGTTAGAGAGCACCCCCCTGTCCTTGAGCCAATCCCCCAATCTCTGTAAAACCACTCTGCCCAGGATTTTTACTGCAGAGTCTAGAAGGGAAATTGGCCTATAGCAGGCGGGGTCCCCTTGATCTTTTGTGGATAAACTCCTATTTTAAAAATTGGGACTATAACCGCTGTGGCCCACGATGGTGGGGCACCAACAAGAGACGCGGCAATAAAAACATTAGTCAGAATTTTTGCCCAAAAGACTGGGTAAAGACTATATAAGTCCGCGGGAACCCCGTCGGGGCCTGGAGCTTTATGTTTCGACATTTCTCTAATGGCGCTCTCCACTTCTGTCTAGTCAAATGTAACGGGGTTTACCTGTCGATCACCCATGATATCCACTTCCACTAGATCAGGGTGCCCCACGCCATAGATATTATTGAAGTGTTGAAGCCACCGTTCATCTGGAATTACACAGTCCATCCCCTCATTTTCCTGTTCCGAGAAGAACGGGTGATTAATTGTAACCCAAAACCACTTACTATCCCTAAGCACATCAATGGATTGAAGATTGTCCCACGCCTCCTCTCTGATTTGCCGTTTACGTAGGGCGATGGCTATTTTATAATTCTTGCGCAGGGATGCAACTAGCGCCCTATCTCTTGGCTTTTGTTTAAGTGCCAAAAGTAGTGCTCCACGAGCCCCTGAGCAATTATTATCGAACCATTTGTGTGCTTTCCTGGGTGTGGCCCTATTATCTGCCTCTAAATTTTTGACAATCTGATCGCATATGGCCGCGTAGGCATCCAGAATCTCAACACCCGAGGCCATACCATTAAGGCAGGTTGCAAAATGTGCCTCAGCCTTGCCTGTGAGATCTTCAAAGAACACTTCCGGGACCACCCTGTCCCATTTGATTCTTCTCCCTTGATCTTTTGTGGATAAACTCCTATGAACCCCCCCCCCTGTATTCCTTAGCACCACTGGAGTTCCCTAAGACCACCTCCAGCAGGACAGGATTGTGGTCGATAAAGATTGAAGTCACCACTCTATATAGTGTAGTTTTAGCCAAAACTGCAGGGGATGAAAAGATATAGTCAATGACTGAGACTGCTCCCCGCCCTATGAAAGTGGGTACTCTCTCCTCTCCTTTTTCAATACAGGGTTCAAAAAGGTTCATGTTAGACAAAAACTCCTCAAGAGCCTCTCCCTGCCTGCTATGCTCAAAGTGGGGAACCCCACCACTTAGCGGCCCAAAAGGTTCACCTAATGAACAGTCCCATTTACAAGGATGTATGTTAAAATCGCCCAGAAGGATCACTTCTGGTGCAGAGTTCTGTTTCAGCTTAAAATCTGACAAAAACAGGTCCAAAGCACATATGTGCTCATTGTGCTGTGATCCGTCAATAGAGTTATACAAATTAATTAATAAATAACTCTTACAGTCGAAACCGCTCCATTCAACTATCAAAATGTTGCCAGAATCTGCCTCAAGTTTTTGGAAAACACCTAGAAGGTTAAGCGAAAAGAGGAAGAGAAGACCCCCCTTTGCTCTCCCCGGCTTCCCTACAACCGCTGGAATAACGAAACTTACGTATCCATCACAGCTAAAACTGCTTGCGGGGTCCCAAGTTTCCTGCATGGCAATAATATCATGCTGACTGACAAAATCCACCCAGATAGCATCAGTTCGTTTAGCTCTGGTGCCTGACACATTCCAGCTCAAAAACTTACGTGCAGCTATAGGGTTAGGCCCTCCCGCTGTGACACCTTGCCCTTGAAAACTGGCGGTTTGTCAATCATTGGACTCCATATGAGACAGAGGGGAGAAGCGATGTGTAAGAGCCACATCTGCGTTTATCTGATGCTGTGGGGGGGAGCAGGTGTTATCGGCATGAAAACCCTTTCAACCCTCTGAGGCAATCCCCCTATAAGTCTAGGCTGTGTGGTATCATCACTTGGATATGGGGTCGTATGTGGGCTACGTCGACTATGCCGTTCCCGAGTTGAAATCGGATATTGTACCAGTGGCTTCGATGGGGGATAAAAATATCCCAAAGGAAGTGGTCTAATGCCCTATTAGCAACCAGAGAAAATATAAATTGGTAACGGTTTACAAGAGCGCACAGCACAGAGTCCAGGTATGAGTAATGAAACAAATAAATCTATTAGGTGCTCAGGAAGAGGTGGGGGACTGGTTACCACAGTCTCCAAGACAAACCAATGGTCCAAATATATACTGTGATCTTCCGAGCACTCAATCATATATCAAAGAGTCTTTATATAGTTTTCACTATATCTTTTAATGTTCAGTCTTCTTTCCCATTCAATCCAAGTTTCCTCAAATGATATTCGCAGCCAACGCACGTTTCGTCAAGTCCGTCTAGGACTAATGACTTCCTCAGGGCTGCAACCCAAATACACACAATCAGTTTTGAATTACACTCATTGAAGGTAACACAACAAATACAATCTACATTTCTCAACATAAGTCAACTATTAATCATTCTTAATAGTTCCTCCGACCTTAACTTAGGTCCAATATGTATTTACAAGTATTATCACACTGGTTACTCAAAGAAGACCCAATTTTACCAAAACCGTGTTGATGACATCATTAAATGCAAAATCATGTACATTATAAAAAAAATTAGCAACCACTGAGGCATCCCAGAATAATCTTTCCACACATTGTTATTGTTATTTTTGATTTATAACGCGCTCAATCACCTACAGGCCTCTAAGCGCTCGGGAATCGATAGTAAACAACAACTTTAACAAAAGAGAAAGGTATCCACATGCCCGATTATAGAAATTTATCACCATACAGTCCCCCAAGTTACCTTTTGGGCCCCGCTCAACCTATCTAACCCTCCTTGCCATAATAATAGAATCTGTTATATCTGTGCCTCCGCTACTATGTTGTGCACACCAGAGACTGGCTTGTTTCATAAGATCTTGGGTAGATTCATTTTCGCTGTGCCTTAATGGGGGAACCCCTGTAAAAACAGCCACCAAAGGGGCAGCCTCTGGTGGTAACTCCAAGGTCAGGCCCTGCTGAATGGTCTGCCTATTTCTATCTGGACCCGGTCTCCTAATATTACTCCTGATGTTACTTACTCCGGGATTGGGATTCCCCCCCTCCTTAAAGGTAACAGGCAACAAACTTCCACGTAACTTATCCGGGCTTTTCCCCCGTGGAACCTTGGACTCCCTGTTCGAAATATCGACCCTATCCCTGTTCCCACTAAAGGCTTGTGTCTGGACCGAACACCTCCCGTGACATGTGAGCTGGTTAATAAATAAATCAATTTTTTCGCATTTTTTTAGCAGTCCTGCAACACATGTATTTAAGGTGTCCACAATGTCTTTAGCGATAGCCTCTAAAGCTGGTTCCAATCGCACTATGAACAGCTCCTCCACCATTTTTCCAAGATATTCTCTGGAGCTAGAGTCTGAACAAAGGGTCGCGTCTACAAGTTTTTGCCTTCTCATAGTTTTTTTCGCTGTCTTGTGCTTAGGGGGTAATTGTCTAGCAGGTCCAGCGTAGCTATTGTTCTCCAATGTCTCCTGTGTCTCTGGCACTACCAGAGTATCTGACAGGCCTAGCCGGGACTCTGCCCCAGAGAAGCCATTCGTTATTACGATGTTCGGCTCCAACGGTACAGAGGGGATCTGATTGTTTGCTAGTGCTGGTGGTGAATTAGCGATATCCAAGCCCAGTTCTTTCTCGCCATTAGCAATTTCCTCTGATAATACCCCCACCGCAGATGTCAGATATGTAATGATTGACTCTGATTTTCTAGCCACCTTAGCTTGATTCCCCTCATGCACCCCAGGGCATTGGTTTTTTCTCTTACCCATTGCTGCTAACAAATGTCAGAGTGGTAGCCCGGCCCGTCCTCTTCCGTCCTCCGACAGCCACAAACGGCCCACCCTTTGCCCGGGCTTAGACCGGCGCGTCCCGCTCGCGTCCCGCTGGGTGGGAGATGTTAATTAGTTAAATACTCCTGGTGGTGGAGGGAGGGGCTGCCTCGCTGCGCAGAACCCCGCAGGTGTCTGGGGCGAGTAGTCCGTGTCGCCAAAGAGCCCCCTGCAGCCTCAGGTGAAGTGTCTCCCGCGAAGCGGGAGGTGCGAACAGTATTTAAAGATCCTGGTGGTGGAGGTAGGGGCTGCCTCGCTGCGCAGAGCCCCGCTGGTATCTGGGGCAAGTAGTCCGTGTCGCCAAAGAGCCCCGTGCAGCCTCAGGTGAAGCATCTGCCGCGAAGTGGGAGGTGGGAACAGTATTTAAAGATCCTGGTGGTGGAGGGAGGGCCTGCCTCGCTGCGCAGAGCCCCGCTGGTGTCTGGGGCGAGTAGTCCGTGTCGCCAAAGAGCCCCGTGCAGCCTCAGGTGAAGCATCTGCCGGGAAGTGGGAGGCGGGAACAGTATTTAAAGATCCTGGTGGTGGAGGGAGGGCCTGCCTCGCTGCGCAGAGCCCCGCTGGTGTCTGGGGCGAGTAGTCCGTGTCGCCAAAGAGCACCCTGCAGCCTCAGGAGAAGTGTCCATTTTTTTCTGGGCATAGAATAAAACTTGCAAAAACACATAACATGAATTGTCGACTGAGCAGAGATGTTATCACACGGGCATAAACATAGGGTGCGGGACCAGTCATTCGTTTTTGGGAAGGTAACCCTAGTGTGAAAGCTGCCAAGGCGTAGGCAGGTCAATAACAATCTATCATAGGCTCCTGCAGTGTTTAATAAGTATGGTTGTATTCCTGGTTGAGTCAAGAGTAGTTGGTGTGTACTCACTGACGGTTTTACAATGTTGCTAGATAGATTAATGGACTCAAAATAGTCCAGACATAGTGATTTTAAACTATTTCTAGTAACATTGTCCAAGCTGTCAGGGTTAGAGAAATATTCAGGATTGCCTAGACTCTCTAATAAATGTTTGACATAGGTCAACCAGGAAATTCGGTCAGCCCCATCAAGGGACAGACAATCATTGATAAGGTCCCTGTTCAAGCCAGTAGAAGTGCCAGTCCAAACTTTATGCCACAACAAGATGGGCTGCAGTTTAATTAAGTCTAGGAGATAAGGCAACCCCAGCTCAGCGTGGCATACGAATGCAGCTGTATTACTGGGTACAGCTAAAAGATATCTCAGGAACCTATTTTCAACTATTTGCAGGCACTCGGCATTGGCATGATCCCAGATGCCTGCTCCATACATGGCAACAGGAATGCATTTGGCTTTATAGATTGTTATTAAATCTGCAACTGGGCACCTCCCCAATTTCCTGGCAAAATGAATTATGGCACCAGTGGCTTTACAAAATCATAACTTCCTGGATTCAATAGCTTTAGACCACAGACCCCTTTTTTCAAATACATTGCCCAAGTAGGAAAAATGAGCCGTGAATTCGAGTTTCCTGTCTTCAATGAAGAATTCACAGGCACTCGGTACTGGGCTTACAGCATTTCATTGTAAATGTTTTATTTATATTGACACAAAGGTCAAGATCTAGCATATAGGCAGAAAAGCTGGTAATTACATTTTGTAGGCCAATAGGACGGCATCATCTGCATATAATAAAGCTCTTATTGGTCGTCCGTTTATGCATGGCAAGTCCTGACAATCATTACCTAATTTTGCTCCCAGGTTATTAATATAAAGAGTGAACAGGAGGGGTGCCAACACGCACCCCTGCCTCACCCACTTCTTTACCGATGGGGTCTTACTGAGTTCACCACCCCTTCCATAGTGCACCCGGGCCCTAGCATCTAAATAAGACTGTTTTAAAAAGTTAAGAATGGGTTGATCAACCCCCATGGCGTCTAACATGCTCCATAGCTTCTGATGGTTAACACAGTCAAAGGCTGAACTCAAATCAACAAAGCATAAAAATAAATTCCCCCTTTTAGCCTTTAAATACTTTCCAACCAGTAAGTTCAGGTTTAAGCATTGTTTGATGGTTCCCACACCTTGGCAGGAAGGCATACTGTAATTCAGAAACTATACAGTTTTCCTCTGCCCATACCTGGAGGCAGTTTAAAACAACACGCCCAGCCACCTCTGCAAAAGAATCTAGTAATGAGATTGGTCTATTGCACGGTTGCGTCGACTTGCAAGATACGCCGCTTTCAGATGTAGATGGGGAACGGTGGGTTGATGGGTCCTGTTTGAAGTTGCCAGATGGTATGACTTCAGCTGCATATGCAATTACGACACTTCAGACAGTAGTGGAGACAGCTCGCATACCACAGAAGTCGGCTCAAGCAGCTGAGCTAATAGCTTTGACACGAGAGTGTGAACTTAGCACTGATTTGTGTGTGAACATTTATATGGATAGCCGCTATGCTTTTGGAGTGGCACATGATTTTGGCCTACTAAGGAGAGAGGCTTTCTTACGTCCCATGGGATGCAGATAATGCACGGAGAATTAGTGCGTAATGTTTTGACTGCACTGACATATCCAAAAAAGATAGCGATTGTGTAGTGCACACAAGAAGGTAACTGATAAAAACAGGACAAGGTAATGCTTTTGCTGATCGCGTAGCTCATGAGACTGCAATGCAACGAAGCGCTACTTCCATGTACGTAGTGAGGTCTCAAGATGAGCGATAGCATGATGCTAGAGAGGAAGTACTAGATGTACAGAGATCTGCCTCTGTAGCAGAACTTTAGCAATGGGCCAAAGAAGAAATATTGGACGATGAGGGTTGTTGGCGCAACAAAGACATGGATAGATGGAAACTGCCTGGAGCCTATTTACAACCTATGGTTCAAATGGCACATGGGCTGGCACATGTTGGAGCTCTAGCAATAACGAATTTGCTAATGAGAGTTTGGGAGTATCCTGGGATTGCCAGCACAGCTAAGAGAGTAGTACAGTCTTGTTTGATCTGTTGGCAGTATAATCCTGGTAAAGGGACACAAACTCCTACATGAGGATTTACTACACCGCCTGCACCTTTTGAAGTTTTGCAGATGGATTACATCCAACTTGAACGCTGCAATAATCTGAAATATGTTCTAGTGATGGTATGTGCCTTCAGTAAATGGATAGAGGCATACCCTACAAAGTATAATACAGCTCTTACCACAGCGAAGGTGCTTTTAGTCAAATACAAAAGCATTGAAACCCTTTCATGACGCTTTTGCATTTGACTTGTGAGGGACATCTAGTAATAACTAGTGGAACTGCAGCTTGGTGTAAGAATAATTTTAATGCATTTGTATTTGACTCGTGAGGGACATCCAGTAACGACTAGTTGATCTGCAGCTATTTGTAGAAATATTTTGATATTGGATACTATAATATTCACTGCCCACTGCTAATCTCGCCCCATAATGCTTTGCAGGGCCTTTGGTTGGGATTGTTTTTTTGCCAATAACTGTGCTTGAGGTGGTCCTAAGAGGATGGGACCACCACCGAATCGTTCAATAAGATGTGCTTTTTGTTTTTAAGGCATCTGCTTGGTTCTCTCCCTAGAGTAGGGAGGATCCCAAAATCATCACCTCTCTCACTGCTTGTTAATTTTTCATTCACTTTTGTGAAAGTGCTATGTTATGTTATGTTATATTAATTTATTATGCGCAACAGCTACTCCAGCCAAGGAGCGTCCCGGCGCAGAGACAAGGAGAAACATAACACAACAGGAAAAGATAAAACCTAAAAGGGACAGCTAGAACAAGAATGTTTTAATTGCTCTCCGGAAAGACAACAGGTCTTCTAGCAAACGGATTTCAACTGGGAGGGTGTTCCAAATTAGTGCAGCTTTCACGCTGAAAGAACGACCCCCCATCCGGCTGAGTCTAAATCTAGGGACCACAGCAAGGGCTTGGCCCTGGGATCGAAGACTGCAGGTGGGGACATAGAAAGAGATGCAGTTGGACAAAATTTCGGGGCCGATACCTCTTAAGATTTTAAAGGTCAAACAAAGGACCTTAAAAAGAATACGCTTCCTTACAGGGAGCCAATGCAGGGAGCGGAGGACATTCGCCACCGGGCAAAATCTGGGTAGGCCAACAATGGCTCTAGCCGCAGCATTTTGAACCCGCTGCAGGCGAGTTAACTCAGCCTGGTTGGCCCCAGCCAGGAGAGAGCTAGCGTAGTCCAGACGAGAGATGATAGTTGCCTGGACTACAAGCTGTCTAGTTGGGGCGTCGAAGAATTTAAGAGCAGGTCTTAATCCTCTTAACAGACCGAAACAACAGGCTGCAGTTTTTTTGGTATGCCCTACAAAAGTAAGGCCAGCGTCCAACCAGACCCCCAGATTTTTCACCTCCGACACCGGGGTCGGAGTGGGGCCCAGCTCAGAAGGCCACCACTGATCGCCCCATAGCTCCACTCCCTTCCCGACAACCATTACCTCCGTTTTCGTGGCGTTAAGCTGGAGACAGTTTCCTGTCAACCAGTTAGCCACTGCCTTCAGTCCAGACTGAAACCTGGGGGCATCTTGTTCTGCATCCCCGCTGAGAGTAACCGCCAGCTGTGTGTCATCGGCATAGGAGACCAAAGTTAGGCCCCACTGCCTCGCGACATCAGCCAGCGGTCTCACGTAAAGATTGAACAACGTGGGACTCAGCGAGGACCCTTGCGGGACCCCCATGGCCAGAGGCTGGTAACTGGACGTGAAGGGAGGGATGGCAACACAGAAGGAGCGGTTGTCCAGGAAGGAGCGGAACCATTGCAGCGCCAAACCACTGATACCAATCTCCTCGAGCCGATGCAGGAGGATGCTGTGAGATACCGTGTCGAAGGCGGCGCTGAGATCTAACAATATCAGCGCCGCCGTCTGACCAGCATCCAGCCTTGCACGCAGATGTTCCACCATCACAAGAAGAGCGGTCTCCGTGCTGTGACCAGCACGAAAGCCATTCTGTGTGGGTTCGAGGGCATTGGTCCGAGCTAGATGTTCTGACAGGGCCAGATTGACATGTGCCTCTGTCAACTTTGCCGGCCAGGGTAACAGCGAGATGGGACGGAAGCTTTCAGGCTTAGACGGGTCCAAGGAAGGTTTTTTGATAATCGGGGACACCACCGCCTGCTTCCATTTAGTTGGAACTACCCCCGACTCCAAGGAGAGGTTGACAAGGGAACGCACAACAGGGCGTCCCATAAAGGCCTGATCTCGAAAGAGAGCAGGTCTCACTGGATCGGATGGAGACCCAGATTTAACTTGCAAAGCAAGTTTATCAAACCCATCCGAGGTGAGAGGGGGAAATGAAAGCAGGGTGATCTGACGAGGTGTCCCATTGGAACTCCCCGACGAAACCCCAATGCTAGGGAACGTCCGATAGATAGCTTGGACTTTTCCCAAGAAATAGGAGGCAAGGGATTCGCAGTGGGAGACAGAACTCCCGGCTGTAGAGGGAGTCCGCTTGGCCATAAGATCTTTAACCGCCTTGAAGATGGCCCTTGACGGGTTTGTGCTGTTCCGGAATTCTTCGGCATAGAAGGCCGCTCGAGCACGACATATGGCCCGATGATAGAGCTTGACGGACACGGCATAAGCAGCTTTTAAATCTGCCCCATATGTCTTCCGCCAGGCCCTCTCCGCCCGTCTACAGGCTCCCTTCAAGGCGCGTAGGGCGCCATCGTACCAGGGACTCGACTCTCGAGGATTGATCTTAGTCGATACAATAGGTATCAGAGCGTCCAGAGCCCTAGTAAGCCAGGAGCAAAAGAGGTCATACCCCTCTTCTACGTTGTTCGATGGGCCCGGGGGCTCCACTGACAGAAGACGATGGAAGTCTTCCAGCCTGAGCTTATTCCAAGGTCTCCTAGGTACCCGTCTAGCTGAAGAAGTGGGAGTGATCGCTGACACGGGACACTGGATAGTCACCAGAAAATGGTCAGACCATTCTACTGGAGTGATCGCAGTGATTTTAGCCTCAGTCAAATTGGTGAAAAAAGGGTCAAGAATATGACCCCCGATGTGTGTAGGCTGGGAAACCAATTGGGAGAGTTGGAAAGCCTCTAAGTCCAAAGAAATGCTGCGAGCTGTCAGACTGGAAAGTGTGTCGAAATGCAGATTTAAATCACCCAGGATGGAAAAATTGGCGCAATCAGTAATCAAGGTGCCGACAATATCCGAAAAAGTATTTCTGAACAGCACGTCGCTGCCCAGCGGACGATACACCACCATCCCAGAAAGTGTAAACTCTGGGCTGACAGAAACTTTAAAAGAGGCGCTTTCACAGCCAGCGATCTTAAGGCTGTTCCACACACAGGGAAAGCTAGACCTAACTATAAGCGCTATTCCCCCACCTCTAGATGATCTATTCAAGGTGTACATAGAATAGGTGTATGCTCTTTAGATAAAGATACTTATTTCATCATAACTGGTGCTGTGCAAGATGCCATTTGCAATTATTGCACAGTGCAGACGAGTACACAGTGCCATCAGCTATGCAAAAGTTCAATACTACACAAAGTTCAAAGTATACTACGTGAAGCTACGCGCAGTGTTACTACACCAACTACGCCCAGGGTTAGTAGAGACAAGATTTGCAACAATTTGCACGCAGCCCAGAGAAACCAGCAAATTCTTAAAATGTTTGGGATAGACCTGGTGGGATCCGACGCACATCCCTGAGATACACCATTATGTCATCTGTGTAAAGTGAGACTATGTGCATCCCATCTCTATTTTCAATTTCTATATACTTTTATAGCGTACTACTACCCGGAGGCGTCTAGGCGCTGACATCACAAGCTCCACTTAACCACAGGGAATCAAGAGAAGCGAGATGATTTCTGTGTAGCTCTAGGCCTGGAACAGCCAGGTCTATCAGCTTTTCCTAAACAATAATAGGTCTGGCGAGTTTTTCTGTGAAAATGGAAGTTGGTTCCATAGTCTAATAGTGATGTAGAAAAAGCCTTTCCCTCCCCAATTGGAGAGTCGTGCCTTAGGAACTTCCACCAACTGATGGGAGGCAGACCGCAGCATTCTTGGAGGACAGTACCAACAGAAGTGGTCCATTACATTTTCTTACAATTTTTAAGATGAACCAGATGGCTGATGTCAACGCATTAACGTGGTGGGAAAATGATAACGTGGTATCAACGATGACCCCCAGGTTCCTGGCCTTTGAGACTGGCATGGGGAGAGGGCCAAGTTCGCTGGGCCACCCGTCCGATGACCAATGGGCGACATTCTTGCCGAAGAGAAGAACCTCCGTTTTATTATAGTTCAATTTAAGGCAATTTTCCAACATCCATTTACTCACCTGTCTCATACAGGCCTGGAAGTTATGGATGGTACCACGGGGGTTTTCTAAGATGGACACAATCATTTGCGTGTCATCCCTGAGGGTTCCCCCATTCCTCCCCGTTTCTGAAGCTCCGCTGCCAATTGCTCCACCGCAATCACGAAGAGGAGCGGAGACAGTTGGCAACCCTGCTGGGTGCCCAGACATAAAAGGACTAGAGACATGTCTACCCGTCTTTACTTGCTCTGTTGGTTCCGTATATAGCAGTCGGGTCAGACTGAGGAAGTGGCCCATGATACCATATTCGGCTAGTATCACAACAATTTATCCCCACTCCAAGGAATCAAAAGCCTTCTCCAAGTCTAACACCAAACATCCCGAGTGCAGTCATTGCTGAAGTGAGTAGGTGGATACTCTGAAGAAGCGCCGGAGGTTCAGTGAAGTGCTACGGGATGGGACCAAGTCATTCTGGTCATGATGGACTAGCGTTGGCACCAGTGGGGCCAGTCTTTCAGACAGTATTTTAGTTAAGAATTTGTAGGCAGTGTTTAGTTAGGCCAGCGGGCGGTATGAACCAGGGTCCATAAGGTCTTTGTCATGCTTGGGTAGTGGGACAAGCACGCCTCACGAAGAGTCGCAGGGAGAAGTCCGGCTTTGAGGGCTTTGGCATATAGCTCACATATGTGCAGTGCGATCAAAGGTGCGTACGTTTTTTAAATATTCAGATCGGAGGCCATTATTGCCAGGAGTTTTGCTCGTGGCGAGTGATGGAATGACCTCTTATTTCGTCTAGCGAGATGGGCGCTTCTAAATCTGCAAGTTGCATACTTTCCAGTACGGGAGGCCTTGTTTGAGAGAGGAGGGCGTCAAGTCGCCCACTCTCAGAAGCTGCTTATGATGCGTACAAGGTTAAAAAACAATCCCCTTTTCTTCATTTCTCACCAACAGATTTCACATTCCACCATGCAATGTTACAGGCAATTATTTTCAGATAGTTACATCAGGTCTGTATCCCCAGCCTTTAAAGTTTCATCCCTGTAGTGTCAGAACTAACAACTTTCAATTTAAGAAACCATGTACATGCTACATATTCCTTATCCAGTTCATTTCCTGATGCACTACTATGCATGTTGGCCAAATAGGGCTTGATCTGTGTTTGTTCATTAATGAGCGCAAACAAATATTATCAAACTTTACATCAGGTTTCCTTTCATTTATCTTTTTTTAGGACCACTCCGGTCAGTCCACACACTTTTTTCCATCCAACAAACAGTTCTTGCAACATAATCAATGCTTAATGAGTAATAAGACACAAGATATTTGAATTGTTTGCATAATATAATAAATCACTTGCCATAGTGCATTTGTAGACACACACAATACTTTTTTAACCGCATGCGTGCGGGCGGAATTCCGCTCGTACGCTGAGATTTTTTATATCGCACTTTACATGACGAGCTGGGCTCGTCATGAGCGTGCGAGGAGGCTACGCCATGACGAGCCCAGCTCGTCATGAGCGTCGAAGGGGTTAATACTGAATTATTAGAAATGTCTTTCCTTAGTGTACCATATTTCAACGTACAACTTAGTGGCAAGACCTTGCATGCTCAATCTTATGACATTAAGAGTTCAGTTAGTAATTTTTGCTTCCAATATATACGCCAATTGTGTAAACTATCAGCTAATAGAAGCCAAGTGAGTCCACACTTTTATGCATATGTACACGCTTTGAATGTAACATATACATGTAGTCCAAAAATGTGTAACAACCAGGAGAGTTTGGCTTTCTTGAAATAAACTAACACAAAGTAACCATTCTTTGCTGTCCACCAGGTATACGACTTCTTTTTGCTGCTCTTTCAATACCAGAAGAAACCACAGGAGTATAACTGTTGTGGGTGTCAAATAAATCACATGAAACTTCTGTTGAGTTGGTTGAAGTTTATTCGAAGAGCAACGAGCGACCGCACCATACATTGGCACAGGGAAACTCCAACTGGCAATTTACAGAACTTGAACAACATAAACTCCATGACAACAAGAGAGTTCCAGAGAAGGAACACAGTAAGCACAAGCAAATACAACATTATCTCTTTTTTTCCAAAGAAAAGTAAGCAATTACCACATTATAAAAGAACAGGAAGAACCAAAAAAAAAACAAGAAAAGAAAGAGAAGACAAGTAAAATAAACAAAATGAGAGACCAAAAGTCTAAAGAAGTTTCCACGGAAGACGGGTCACACGTGAAGACTTCCTTACAGAACCACCACTCATGGGACACACTTCAGGGACACAAGTCGGTGCCGGTGGTAAAGACTTATCCACCAGATCAGAAAACTCAGGTTGAGAGTCACGATTGGAACATGCTCCACTGTCACCTACTTCCACCTTGATGACTTTGCAAAGATTCCAACAATGACCACCTTCCACCGTGATTGCATTTCCACACACTTTCTCAACACAAACAGGTTCACCAAATGAGTCAAAACCTTTCTTGACTGTCCTATAATTCTTCACACGCACCATATAACCAGGAGAAATATTAACAGTTTTAGTGGATTTCTTGTCATCATATCTATAGGCCATTTTGTCTTGGGCAATTTTAACACGCATCTGCAACTCTTCCTGATTTACAAAAAGAGAAGGAACTTTTTGAGCAACTGTTCTCAAACGCCAGGCAGTATAAAGTGTTGATGTGGGTAATCTTCCTATGAGGAAACAAAAGGAGCAACCTTTGTTACAGAATGCGGGGTCGTGCGATAAAACCAAATCATGGATCTCACAGCATTCTCCACATCAAAATTGTTTCCTTTGGCCCACTTTATACACTCCACTAACACACGATTCATTCTCTCAACTTGACCATTCGTTTGAGGATGCCCCACTGAACTCCTCAAGTGCTTCACACCAGATTCCGACAAAAAGACACGCATTTCAGCATTAACAAATTGGACACCATTGTCAGAAACTAGCGTCTCAGGAAAACCTTCCCTCATAAAAATTTCTCTTAGAAAAAGAATAGCACAATTAGCAGTGGGATTGGCACAAAATTTAATCTCAGGCCATTTGCTATGAAAGTCCATTAGCACAAAAGCAAATCTTAAATGTGAAGGGAGAAATTTAAAAGGACCAACAAGATCAATACCAATTTTCAGCCAAAGTTTAGAAGGAAAAGGTATAGGCTGCAAAGGAGGAACAACAACTTTCAAGCCTTTCTCAGCAGAAGCACATACACAACACGCCTTGACTCTTTCGTGCACATCCCCATCCATTGAAGGCCACCAGTAGTGCAACCTCAATCGTCTCTTCGTCATTGTGACCCCAAGGTGACCATCATGAGCCCTATCTATCAAATTCGCTCGTAGATTCAGAGGAGGTATGCATCTGTCATCCCTCATGACAACCCCATCTTCTATTGAAAACTCTTCAGAAACCTTCCAAAAAGGTTGAATATGGGAAGGTGGATTTCTTTCTTTAGGCCAACCAGCAACAATATAATCTTTGACTTTCAGCAAAGTTATGCCAGAATTCATAGCATCCATCCATTCATTTTCAGAACAACTAACATTTCCTACAGCATGTAAAGTAGCAATAAAACAATACTCTCTATCCTCATCCAAATCTGTACCTTCATTTTCTTGTAAAGGAAGTCTAGAGAGCATATCAGCTGTACAATTGTCCTTGCCGGGTATATGTTTTGCAACAAACTGATATTGCAACAAGTTGGTCGTAAGATGAGCTATGCGTGGTGTGGCATACTTAACACGATCACCAGACAAAATGTAAACCAAAGGCTTATGGTCAGTCTGAATTACAAACTTCCTTCCCCAAATATAAGTCCGAAACTTTTCTCAGGCCCAATAACAAGCAAGCAGCTCTTTTTCGATCACTGAATAATTAATTTCAGGATCCCTTAAGACCCTTGAAGCATAACTAATAGTGACCTCTTTTCCGTCAATTACCTGAGTAAGCACTGCTCCCAGACCATAATTACTTGCGTCAACTGTAATGATACAACTAACACTGGGGTCATAAGCCTTCAAAATCTTAGCATTCACCAATTCAGATTTAACCAAATCAAAAGTTGACTGACAGAGCTCATCCCAAACAAAAGTAACACTGGATCTGAGCATATTAGACAGAGACTTCATTTTACAGGCATAATTCGGGATAAAACGTGAATAAAATTCACATAAACCCAAAAATGAACGTAACTCATCTTTATTCTTTGGTACAGGACAATCAACAACAGCTATAACCAAACCGGGTCTAGGGGAAACACCCAAACCAGAGACCAAATGACCCAGAAACTCAACTTCTTTTTTCCAAAACTCACATTTGCTCTTTTTAACAACAATCCCTTTGTCATCAAACTTCCTGAGAACAGACCTGAGAGTATAATCATGTTGATCTAAAAATTTGTCAAAAATCAAAACATCGTCTTGAAAAATTACTACTCCCTTGACATCTTTGAGAACACTCTGCATGATTCTTTGAAAAACTGAGGCCGCAGAAGCAAGCCTGAACGGCATTCTACGAAATTTAAATGTCCCAAAGGGAGAATTAAAAGCAGTGTAATGTCTTGATTCATCCTCCAACACAATTTGGTGGCACGCGGAGGCTAAATCAATTTTTGAAAACCACTGCGCATCTCTCAGCTCTTCCAGCAAATCACCAATCTTTGGAAGTGGATGGGCATCCACCCAGATCTCCTTATTAAGACTCCTGAGATCACAACAAAGACGAATCTCTCCATTCCTTTTACGTGCCACCACCAAAGGACTAAGCCATAAACTAGACTCTATTGGCTCTATAATACCATTTTTCTCCAGTCTCTCAAGTTCAGTTTTAAGGTCAGCTCTCAAACTAAAAGGTACAGACCTTACTTTATGTTTCACTGGTACTGCATCACATTTAACTTTGATCCTATCTGTAAATCTTGCAATTTCACCAAGTGAATCAGAAAAAACTCTGGGAAACTCTTTCTCCAGACACGATGAAACAGGCATATCCAGCACGACAAGTACTTGTTCTTTAGCACCCGGTCTCAATAACATACCAAACAGACCCTGATGGTACCAACCCAAGATGTTCAAACCACGTACAGCCACGTAAATCTTCCCCTGTATCCTCCTATCCTTGAACTGCAAAACGTCTTCAATGTAGCCCTCCAAAACTATCTTGCGACCCTCATAGGAGACAGGTGCCCTGTCTGGAGGAAACAACTCTCTATCTGCCCAAGATTGCTTGAATAAATCCAAAGAGATCATGGTTATCCTCGCTCCAGAGTCTACAAGAAGCTTTAAACAAACATCACCTACCATAATATCCACATAGGGATCTACACATTCTGAAGGATCCCCAGTCACAATACCATCTTCAGTAACAGTGACAATCATGTCCTTAAATTCTTTCACCATTTCACATTCCGAGACTTGCTCATCCTCCATCACACAACTGACTTTCTCAGATTTACTCAAACTGGCTTGGCAAACTTTAGCCAAATGACCAAATTTCCCACACTTATAACACTTCGCATTTTTACCAGGACAAAAACTATTTTCTTTGGAATGTGGAGGATAACCACATCTATAACACATATTTTTCTTAAAAGAACTCTTTTCATTGAACCTCTCTTTCTTAATAAAACTGGACTTAGATGCTTGCGAAACAACTGCATTTACACTTTCTTTTTGGACATCAGTTTTGCTCAATTCTTTAATAGAAGTTTGTGCCAGCTCAAGACTTTTTGCTACCTTTATTATTTCTTCTAAAGTTGGATTTCCCATGGTAAGTAGTTTCTGTTGAATATGTTTGTCGGCACAGTGTGCGATGAACTGATCCCTCACCAATTGATCTCTGAAGTCACCAAACTGACATGCAGCACAAAGTTTAAGTAAGGCACTTAAATAGGAATCAACATCCTCACTCTGTAGTTGCGCTCTCTTAAAAAAACTTGTTTCTTAATACGACTAAACTTGGTTGCACATCAAATTTGATAACAAGCTTCTTTATCAATTCTTGATATTCATCAATGATCTCACCCTAAGCCAGAACCAAATCAGGCAAATGCTTGTACACCTCCCTCCCCTCAAATCCCAAACAGTTCAAGAGTAAGAATTTCTTTCCCTCAGACCTGTATCTTGAAGCACCAATGGCGCCAATATAGGTGTCGAAAGCATCAAACCACTGCCTCCATTGAATTTGTGGAGTACCAGGACTCTCTAAGAAGGGAGGAGGTTGATTGACAGATTGCATATTGAGCAAAATACGACAAAAAATCAAATAAAGAAGAAACACACAACCTTTTTGTCAAACCACAATTGATCTAAACATATGCCAAGTTAGCAATAAAATTAGAAACTATAAAGGTTATCATATAGAGCTATATGAGCCAGAATTGTCACGGAAATCGAGTTGTAGTACAAATAAAAATACTATCTTACTACAACTCAACGAACGCTGGATGTGAGTAAACACAGCTTAGCAGTTCTGAGAGACAATACCAGTCACGATGTCTATCTTCCTTCGGGAATTATGAGACAGTTAATTACACAGGCTGGTAAAAAAAAACGAATAGTTCATGACGCTCTGAAAATGTACTCAAGCACTCTGAAGAATGACGAGTAACGCTCTGTGAATTCCCGGACTCCTTCTTATGACGCGCTATGCTTTCGCCAACTCCTGTTGTACGTTCGACAACGTCATCAGTCGGGAAAGGCGCTGAAGCAGAGACGATCTCTACGCTGAAGAATGACGAGTGACGCTCTGTGAATTCCCGGACTCCTTCTTATGACGCGCTGTGCCTTCGCTGATGAAGAACAAATGACGCTCCGTGCATTCCCGGACTCCCTTTTATGACGCGCTATGCTTTCGCCAACTCCTGTTGTACGTTCGACAACGTCATCAGTCGGGAAAGGCGCTGAAGCAGAGACGATCTCGCTGCTCTTTACAACGGTCACTGCGCCTCAAATCCAAACATGACGCGTGAATCGCAAGCTTCAACCAAATAGGTGAGATCTGCGATATTGAAATTTTCAACGATGAACTTTTTAATGGTAAATGTGAAAAGCAGCAAAATCGGATGTCCGCGGTCCCTCTTTTTTTTTAATATTTGAAATGACCCACCCTTGAACCTCCTCACCTTTTAAGATAGAGCCGTAAAAACTGCCGCTGGGGAAACTAAATTCCCTTTCAAACTTACTGCCGCTGGAGAAGGCGGTAGGGTCATAGGGTTAATCAGCAGTCCTGAAAATTCAACTTCTTCAGTAGATTGTAGCAGTCATGAAATTCAGCATAGAAATCACACAGCAGTGGCTCGTTTTATATTGACCCCAAGTCCTCGTCGCCAAAATTATGTTGTGGGTGTCAAATAAATCACTTGAAACTTCTGTTGAGTTGGTTGAAGTTTATTCGAAGAGCAACGAGCCACCGCACCATACATTGGCACAGGGAAACTCCAACTGGCAATTTACAGAACTTGAACAACAGAAACTCCATGACAACAAGAGAGTTCCAGAGAAGGAACACAGTAAGCACAAGCAAATACAACAATAACCCATAAACCTCTTGAGATCTGGGTGAATATACTATAAATGACAACAATATCTCAAAAGGTAACAATAGGGGAGTCAGTTATATTAGTATGTAAAATACATTACGCGGAAGGAGACAGCGGGAGACTCACGTAAAGTTTTGCAAAAGTGCACATGGCATAATATATATGGAAAAAGGTTTAGATATGGTACAGTTGTAACGGCACTGTAAGCATGAAATGCATAGGCAGCCCAACTTGGACTTGGTGCACAATTACACTCGTGACACATAGACGTGGCGACGCAAGTGACAAGGTGAGAACAGAGGAACTGCGCGTGGTGACAAGTGAATAATATATATAAGTGACTGTGAGGTTCAGCACGGATTGATTCACAACGGTTGCGTGGGGATAGATGGAAGCGATTTAGTTAGAACCACACGAAGTTGAGGCACCTCCAATTGCGCTGTGGGGTCGATGACGTTTAGATCCTAGGAACTCAGGTTCATCATCAGGATGGGGCTGCTGTCTTAGGAAGTGCTGTACACGGGGGGGAAGTAAGACGTGTCAGGGTGTGGATGGGAAAACTGGAAGGAGCGCGTAGTGAAACTAATCTAGGCGCAGGGGGGCCTGCTTGTGGGTCAGGCTAACAGTGGTACCTGTTATAGCGTACCAAGGTGAAAGGAGCGCGTAGTGAAATTAATCTAGGCACAGGGGGGCCTGCTTGTGGGTCAGGCTAACAGTGGTACCTGTTGTAGCGCACCAAGGTGGCGCGAGATAGGAACGATGGGCGGGAGTCAGTGGGGGTGCAGGAGAGGCATGACTGGCAACTGGGAGGGTGGGCTCTGGACCTAAGGAGGACTATCTAGAGCAGAACAATCTGCTGAGGAGGAAATGGCCATATGAGCGCAGGGAGGGTCTCGAGAGACTGCAGGGGCTGGCATGCGAGGGCGGGGAAAGCAGTGATTATCCCAGGGCGGGTGAAAACTCAGGTCGGTATGTTGAGCCAGGGGAAGCCGAAAGCAGTGTTGACGGAGAGCAAGTACCTGCATGCTTGACTTCCAAGGTGGGATGTGGCCGATGTGCTCACAGGCTGTACGGCATTGAGTGGGTGGTCCAATGCCAATTGCATCTGAAAGGGAAGGGGCAACTGTTGAGGGGGAGCACTCTTACCTGGGCAAAGGCTAGCGGAAAAGTAGTACTGTCGGGCCGTTAGGGGAGCGGGTGGGGCACCACAGGAGCAAACGCGGCTATCCCGGTGGCTGGTGGGTGGAATTCTTCGTTCGTCAAGGGCAAACGTGCCGATCCTTAAGGCTGGAAAGGAAGAGGACCGGCGGCATCAGGATCAGCGGGGGAATTATAATGAGGGGTGGGCAGGCTGGGCGCATGTGAGGTGACTTACCAGGGAGAAGAGCGGAGTAAATCCAGGCGGTGGGGAGCGGCACGTGTGTCAGCCGTAAACCGCCACAGTCGTGTCCGGTTACGCTGTACGTTCAAGGGGAGCCGTACAAGTATAGCGAAAGCGGTCATGTGACCGTGGAATCAGGGTGTGTCTGTTAGGTGGGTCTAGGTCTGTGTGGAAGGCGGGGCTAGGTGGTGGGTGGGTGTGTTGAGCATGGCCCGTCTAAGAGCAGAGGCTGACAGGGAGGGCTGTGGGGGCGTGACAAGGGGTGGAAATGAGGAAATGGAATGTGCGTCAGTCAAGAAATATGTGAAAAGCGAGGGGCCATGATTCTTCGAGGTGCAGAATGAATTTACATGATATTATGGTGCACACTCGAATCAACAATGGAGCAGACAACTTTATTGAGTGAACAACATGACTGGTGTCTGCATGGTGGTTATTAAGTGACTGTAATAAAGTGATACAAAGGTGTTACATGAGGGCATTGAAAATCAAGTAACTGCATATAACAACCTCAAAATTATACAGTCAAAATACATTGGTATGGAACGGCTGGTCGGACAACATTCAAGTTTGGTCCACAGACTTGACAGAACAAGGAATAGGTGAATGGAAATTGTAGCATTCAAAGAGAGACCACGTTTGTCAATTTTCAGGGGGGTCGTACTGAAGTGGTGTTACAATAGGATGGTACTGTTCCATTCATCAATGGTGTTAAGGCCCTGGTTCACAGAGTTGCAAATAGTGATCCATTTGCATTCACTCTTGTTCAAGAGGGCTCTGAGGTTGACACCTCTGAGTGGTAGTGTGGGTTGATCAATCACCTGCCAGGTGTTGTCAGTTACATAGTGTACCTTCTCAATGTAGTGGGACACAAGTGGGGCAATCAAAACTTTGCAATGTATCATGCTCTTGTGCTGGATTATTTTCTGTTTGATCATTTGTGTGGTTTGGCCAATGTATATGAGGTCACAGGGACAGCGGATGGCATAGATGACATTTTGTGATCTGCAATTGGTGAACGTGTTGAGTTTGTAGGTGGTATTATTGGTTTTTAACTCTTTAGTGTTACATGTAAGGTCACATACAATGCAAGACTGGCATTTGTAATGTCCCACGATTGGTGGTAGTCCCCAGGCTGCAGAGAGGGTGTTCTGTCGAGTGGGTTAAGTAGGCCATGTGATTGCATCTACTAGGTGGGTGAATAGATTGTCCCCTCGACTGTACGAAAAGAGAGGAGTTTCTCCTGAGTTCGCAGAAGGGACCAGTTGCGTTTGATGATCTTGCTCACTTGGTTGCAGGAGGGGCTACATTTGGAAACAAAAGGTATGCGACTCATGGCTTTCTTGGGTTGGGGGGTAAGGAGGTTCTCACGGTGACAATACCAAGCCCGTTTGCAGGCCCTGGAGATGAGGCGTTTGGGGTATCCCCTGTCAAGTAACTTTTGGATGAGGGAAATAGTGAGTCAGATGGTGGTGGAGTAAAGAAAATAGAGGGCAAAAAAATAAGTTGAAAACACGTGTCGGCTGTCTTTCTGTTTCTAAACCTGACTTGAAATAAAAGAAAAGAATACCAAGACGTATACTTATTTTCTCAGTATATATGACACAGAAGAACTGAATTTGGGGATTTAACTACCCCTGCAATTCTTATACAGAAGAGCACAAAACCAATCACACATTGCATTCATTTATTTAGGGTGGTATCTGGGTGAAACCACCATTTTGGTTTGTGCTACATCTATTTGGGTCATGACCTTTGTGTGTGAGCCCTGGTAACACCCATCAATTCTACACTCTAAATTCCCAAAGCAGTAGTTGGTTTCTTTAAAACAAACACACAAAAAACAATTACCTTACAAAAAAAGGAAACATACAAAAATACCTTCCCAGAACATTCAAACTGAATTACGAAAGTAGAAAAAAAGCACCCAGTTGCTAACAAATCAATATTTTATCCATTTATTTACATAACGTGACATTGTTTAAAGGCATATATTGGTAAGAATGACATCAATTCCACAAAAAACAGGTAAGTATTCGTATAAAACAATGAAAAATGTCAGACATATATGTAGAAACAATTATATTGTGAAACACCAGTCCATAGAACTTCTAAAGGAATGGCAAAGCAGTTTTTGTAATTGCAGATTTCCCCATATGTTAGAGGTATGGCAAGGGAAGGGTACTGATGGGCCAAACAGGACAATACATAGATGTGGCAAAATCCTTTATGCCCCCAACTGTTTGCGCCTTGGGTGGCATCTCCTCTCGCGGATGTTATTGATGGATTTCAACTCTTCTTGTTTATGGGTCTCCTCAGGACATGGACAGCGACTGTTGGGTGGTATTTTCAAAAGAATTAAAGTGTGAGCACACCCAGGATCTTTCAGTTCAAGGAGTGGTAGAAATACCCTGTCTGTATGAAGATGAAAGTTTGAATTAAGTTTCAATGACGAATTCATACGTTGGTTGCAAACTCTTGCCACAATCGTGTTGGAACATACCTGTTTGTTGGAATAATTGGTGTAGATTCAGGTGCTTTGTTACAGCCGGGAGCAGACATGGGCCAATGCTGCCAGATGTCAACATTTATAATCCTCCACCGGGCGGCGATAGCAAGGTCAGAATGTTTCTGGATCGCTGCTGTAGTGTAATTCTTGATTACCAAAAATGGCATGTGCGCACATTGGTGTAAAGATGCATGTTGTGTCATTACATCAGTGAAGGATCATGGGGATGTAGTCTACGTTCATTAGAAAGGATAATGCATGCAGAAGGTACGTAGGAGTTTACTTCAGTTAGGGGAAGTGCTAAGATAGAGCTTGAGCAGAGTAATCATTTATGAAAAAGGGGCCATGTGAATTCTAGATCCTATATTTGGCCGTGACTTGTATGAGAATGAATTAGCGGCGGCACACTGAATGAAAAAGAGTCATGAGAAGTGTGACCCCTTGGTAATGATTCCAAATGTAGGATGGCCAAATGGATTCAGAAGGAGCTTTTGCTCTACATGTAGGGGAGAGAATGTAGCCATACGGCTAGAGCGGTCGACCCGGGTTCGAGTTTTGGCAACAACGCTTAACATCTTATCATTCTGGGCATATCACTTAATCTCCCTGTGCCTAACAAACATGAATGTGTTCATCTGTAACGAAACTGGTGCCCATGTACGGCGCTCTGATACCCGAATTCTCGGGTCTAGTTTGTGCTATATAAAAGTCTAAAAAAAGAATGTAGGGGTCACTGTGTGTATTACTACAATGCACTACAGTTCCTCCCCTGGCAATACTGGGTAGGCAACATAAGCAAAGGTCAGCCCTTCCTACTTAGTGCAAGATGAATGTCACTTTCAACCAATGGCCCTGTTGTGCACAAACCAGCAGGTGAAAAGATTACGTCTGTGGTGCAGGAGAAGCTCTGTTTATGTAAACACAGTCTTTTCTCCGACTCTGAACTTGGTGAAAGAACCGCAACTTTGGCGAGTTGAGAGCACTGCCAAAATACGACAATGCTCACACTCCACTAAATGCAAAATGACATCACTTGCATCTTTGTGTGCATGTTATAGGGTGATAGGACTGAAATCCTAAGAATTATATCTATATTTATGAGTTTCTCCTTCATGGCCATGTCTGGTTTTCTGGTAAAAGGCTATGAGTTGGAACTGATGTTTGATTGGATTGTAATCTCTTTTCGTTATACACTTCCGCCTGGATCATGATCCCAGTGTGTGTTGAATACTGCAACGCTCCGCAGCGTACACTTTGCTGAAAAAAATACTTCTGATAGTACGGATTTCTTACCAAATTGAGCTGACTAGAGCCTTGATACTAAATAACTGCATTTGCCTCCAATGGCATACAGAATAACATTTTAAATCCTCTGCACCATCTTTAAAGTAAAGGATAGACACGGACCTAAATGTCACCACTCACTGAACCTGAACTATATTCCAAAGAACAACCAGAGATCTAGTGATATAAAGGGGAGAGGAGTTGCCCTAACGTCTAGGGCGGTCGACCTCAAATCTGAGGTACCGGGTTCAAGTCTCAGCAATGACGCTGAACATCATGTGATTCTGGGCAAATCACTTAATCTCCCCGTCCCTAAAAAAATGAATGTGTCCTACTGTAACGCAACTGGTGCTATGTAAAGCGCTCTGATACCCAATTCCGGGTCAAGTTCGCGCTATATAAAACTCAGTAAAAAATAAAAAAATAAAACAAATAAAAAAATCTGCTAGTTCATGCCAGGAATAACTAAAAAAACATACAGTAAAAAAACTGTTCTCATGATAGCCCTGTTCTGGAATTTTGTGTTGAAAGCAGAAGAGTAGAGCTAATCTTACAATACATGAGAAAGTGAAAACAAGCTTATTCAATGAAGCCTTCCCAAACACCCAGGAATCTTCTGAGATTACCTCCGCACAGGTCCACGAAGGAACGGGGACCCTTTGTACACATGTTTGACACCTGCAGAAGACTGGATTTGAACTTTTCCTGGCATGAACTAATCTTCTGAAGTTTGGATTCTACTTTGTCTAATGCAAGTTTATTGTAGGGATGACTGCCTTTTTTTGCCCTGCCTCTGAAAGATGGCCAGGGCAGGGGGAGCACTCTGTTACTACATACCTGAACGGCCCATGTCAAGTGTTAAATCTGCAGGGAGATTTTGGCTTATTAAGAAATAAGACTTTGCATGCTAAGATGTGGGGCCTACGTTTACAATGGAATAAAAGCAAAACTATAAGTCTCAGAGAGGAGGGTGTTGTTGGATAAAAGAATACCAAAGTGGCTGAAGGTGTAACACATGACATGGGGCAACTTGGCAGCCATGGAACTAACCGTCAGCTCACCTCTGAAAGAGGGAAGAAGTGGGCCAGAGTCGATCACATGCCAGCATTACAACCGACAGGCCTGAGATATAACTTTGCACATGTCAGGATCACCTGTCAGAGGCATGTAGGGCTGGGTATGAATAAGTCACCTTTGAACTTAGGTGTCGGATTCAGATACACATTAAACCAGTGTCAGAAAGAAAAGCAGTAGTGGGCATATTCGGTCACATGTTAAGATTAGCTCTGAGGAACAGGATTATCTCTGTCTTGAACCTGAAACAACAATATTTAACAAAGTCAGTAACATCCCGAGTTCCCTCATGAATGTCATTGACTCTGCCGCAGTAGTGCTGCATCACATCATGCTAATTTTGGGAAACCGCCATTACAATTCATTCTGACCATCTGAAATTCAGAAAAAATCTGAAAACTTTCTTGTTTAGTTTAATTAGCTAATTTAGCCTATTGTCCTTTAGACCCACAGTTTTAACTCTACTGCTATCGCTATTGCTCCAGCAGATTTGACGTCAGAAGCGCGGAGATACTCCCCCGGGAGTCGATTCATAGCGCTATACAAACCTGCAAATAAATAAATAAATAAATAAATGTGGCTGTTATCATGCATAACCTTTACCACGCTTGAGTTACAACATGTGTACCGTTACCATGCATAGTATTTACCACGCATTTTTTTACAACACATACGCTTTTACTCCGAATGCTTTTACAATGCATTATGTTGTAAAGGTATGAATGGTAAAGGTATATGCATGAGACTGCTAGTAGGGGCATAAGTGTGGTTACTGTGGTGAAGGCATTTGTCTGCCAATAAATGTAGTCAGATGAAACAAAGAGACCCTTTCGCTTCCTCTTTATGATATGCATCGTGCCTCAGCCTTACAGAGCTGCCTTGTAGTGAGGTAAGGAGAATTGGGCATGAGGTGGGGGTACGGCTTTAGGGCTTTTGGCTAGAGGTTTTTTCTTTTAAGGACTGGGCGCGAGCGCGGGTCGCGTTGGGTCTGGTTTTAGGGCTCAGGGCAGGGGCCAGGAATTGTGTGGGGGAGTCGTGCCAGGGTCTGGTTTTAGGGCTAAGGGCAGGGGCTGGGAGGTTTGTAAATGGGCGGGGGTTCTCGCCGGGGTCCAGTTTTAGTGCTCAGGGTGGGGGTCACGGAAAACCTTTACCACGCACATGCCTTTAACATTTATGCTTTTACAATGAAATTCGTTGTATAGGCATGCTCTGAAAAGGTTATGCGTGGTATTGGCTTTCACATTGTAATGTACGCATTGTAACGGCAAGCGTTGCAATTAAATGTGTTGTTCAGTCATATATCAGCTAATATACTAAGCAATGGCATGGCATGGGGTGAAAAAAGTAATGAGTTTGACTGTTATTCCGAACACCTGCCTGTGGGAGCCTATTTGCAAACATTGCTCGCATCACCTTCTCTGTGTTTTTTCTATTAACTATGTTACCAAACTGTGATTCTAGTTTCACTTTGTTAGATTTTCAGGCTGAGGCATTTCTCTACAAATGTTATGCGGCCCACTATGTAGGCAGTCTGTCTAATATATCCTGCATGCTTTTCTTAATTAATCCTGTTGCAACTACAATTATACATGTTTTCTTATACAGTCAGGTCCAGTTTATGTTAAAAGCTTTTCTGGAATTCAGAGGACAAAAACATATTTTTCTGTGCGCTCTTTCTTCATGTTTAGTAAGATGAATTTTTTGACGGAATCTTTTTTTGCATTTAGAACACTGCTTTTCCCCGCTATGTCTTCTCTCAAGGTGAATGAGACCAGATTTCTGAATGAAACTTTCTGGCATTCAGGGCACTGATACAGCTTTTGTCCAGTTTGTATTCTTTCATGCTGATTGAGATTGGCTATATGATTGAAGCTTTTCTGGCATTTCAAGCACTGACAAAGTTTTCTCCAGTGTGCGTTTTCTCATGTCGAATGAAACTGGATTTGAGATTGAAACATTTCTGGCACTCCGAGCACTGATAAGTCTCCGAGCAGTAACATGGCTTTTGTCCAGTGTGTTTTCTTATGTCGAATGTGACTGACTTTGAGACTGAAGCTTGTTTGGCACTCCGAGCGAATATATGACGCTACTTCGCAATGACCATTACTTCGCAAGTTTATTCTGCAAAATCATTTACATTGCGAATGCATTGAAATGTACTTAAAATGCGTTTTCACTTTATTTAATTAATACTCATACCATGTAAACTCCTTTACTGCACGTATTAAGTGCAAAAAATCTCTAATACTAACCTATACCCTGGGACAGGATGACAGTGAATTATGGTTTTTTGGTGGGGGATTATAGCAAATGTAATTAAAAACCATTTTAAATTTAAAAATGAGTCAAGTTATCTTTAATGTATTTTAATGTTTTTAAAATGCTTTTAATAAATTAAATATGTCTTTTGGGTGGGTGATTCCTTCCACTTTTTTAACACATTCACATTTACAAATAGGAACACTACATTACACAAATCCTCAAACATTATACTACCCTACACTACTCAAACACCTCTACACTACCCTAAACCCTAAATCACTACCCCTAAACGCCCTTCCCCCTTCCGCACAGTCCTGTCCCTACACTCTTTCACTACACTGCAAGACCCCCCGACACTAGCCTAAACCCTAAAACTCTACCCTACACTACTCAAAGACCTCTACACTACCCTAAAGCCTAAATCACTACCCCCTAAACGTCCTTCCCCCTTCCCTCAGTCCTGTCCCTACACTCTTACACTACACAGTATGACCCAGACGCTACCCTAAACCCTAAAATTCTACCTACACTACTCAAACACCTCTACACTACCGTAAACCCTAAATCACTACCCCTTACACATCCCTCCCCTGACTCCCTGTCCTGTCCTTTCTCTTAAACACTACCCTTCATGACCCCGACACTACTTTAAACCCAAAAACAAAAAAAACACTACACAAACAAAACACTACAACCTAAAAGAGTACCCCTTGCACAACCCTAAAAAATACACAACCCCCTTACCTCTCTCTCCTCGTGGTCTCTCTCTTCCCCTTCATCCGTGGTTCCTCTCTTATCCTGCTAAAAGCGTCATCATAATTGCATATCCTTGTTTGGAAACAGAAGCGCCTCCTTTTCCAAACAACGATGTATATAGTTTGCAAAAGTAAAGTACTTTGTGAAGTAACGGTAAATGCGTACTAATGGTAATGCGTACTAGTGCCCACTAAGTAAAGGTAGATTACCCTCCGAGCACTAATGAGGCTTTTCTCCAGTGTGTTTTCTCTCATATTGATTGAGATTGGATTTGAGATTATGCTTTCTGGCATCCGGGCATTGATAAGGCTTTACTCCTGTGTGTGTTCTCTTGTGTTTAGTGAGACTGAATTTATGACTGAAAGATTTCTGGAACTCAGAGCACTCATAAGGGTTGTTTCCACTGTGTGTTCTTTCATTTCGAGTAAGTTTGGCTTTCCTGGCACGCAGAGCACTGATATGGCTTTTCTCCAGTGTGCATTCTCTCATGCTGATTGAGACAGGATCGGAGACTGAAAGTTTTCTGGCATTCCGAGCACTGATACGGTTTTTCTCCAGTGTGTATTTTTTCATGTTGAATGAGATGGACTTTTTGACTGAAATGTGTCTGGCACACCAAGCAGTGATAAGGCCTTTCTGCAGTGTGTGTTCTCTCATGCCGATTGAGATTGGATTTGTGACTGAAAGTTTTCTGGCACTCCGAGCATTGATAAGGCTTTTCTCCAGTGTGTGTTCTTTCATGTTTAGTGAGACTAAATATTTGACTGAAACTTTTCTGGCACTCCAAGCACTGATAAGGCTTTTGTTCAGTGTGTAGTTTTTCATGTTGAACGAGATGGACTTTTTGACTGAAATGTTTCTGGCACAGCAAGCATTGATAAGGCTTTTTCTCCAGTGTGTGTTCTCTCATGCTGATTGAGACTGAATTTATGACTGAAACTTTTCTGGCACTCAGAGCACTGATAAGGGGTTTCTCCAGTGTGTGTTCTTTCATGTCGAATAAGATTGACTTTGTGACTGAAGCTTTTCTGGCACTCAGAGCACTTATATGGCTTTTCTCCAGTGTGTGTTCTTTCATGTCGAATGAGACTGACTTTGTGACTGAAGCTTTTCTGGCACTCAGAGCACTTATATGGCTTTTCTCCAGTGTGTGTTCTTTCATGTCGAATGAGACTGACTTTGTGACTGAAGCTTTTCTGGCACTCAGAGCACTTATAAGGTTTTTGCCCAGTGTGTGTTCTCTCATGTTTAGTGAGAATGAATTTTTGACGGAAATGTTTCTGGCACTCCGAGCACTGATAAGGCTTTTGTCCAGTGTGTGTTCTTTCATGTTGAATGAGACTGGATTTGAGAGTGAAAGTTTTCTGACATTCCGAGCATTGATAAGGCTTTTCTCCAGTGTGTGTTCTCTCATGTTTGTTGAGACTGGATTTTTGACTGAAACTTTTCTGGCACTCAGAGCACTGATAAGGCTTTTGTCCAGTGTGTATTCTTTCATGTTGAATGAGATTGACTTTGAGATTGAAGCTTTTCTGGCACACCAAGCACTTATAAGGCTTTTCTCCAGTGTGTGTTCTCTCATGTTGAGTGAGATTATTTTTTTGACTGAAACTTTTCTGGCACTCAGAGCACTGATAAGGCTTTTCTCCAGTGTGTGTTCTTTCATGTTGAATGAGATTGACTTTGAGATTGAAGCTTTTCTGGCACTCAGAGCACTGATAAGGCTTTTCTCCAGTGTGTATTCTTTCATGTTGAGTGAGATTATTTTTTTGACTGAAGCTTTTCTGGCACTCCGAGCACTGATAAGGCTTTTGCCCAGTGTGGATTCGCTCATGGCGAGTGAGACTAACTCTCTGGATAAAGTTTTTCTGGCATTCGGAGCACTGATAAGGTTTTTGTCCAGTGTGAGTTTGCATATGGGAAGTAAGACTGACTTTCTGACTGAAGCTTTTCTGGCATTCACAGCACTGATTAGGATTTTCCCAAGTGTTGATTCTCTCATGTTGAATTAGACTGGATTGATGACTAAAATTGTTCTCATATTTAATACACATACAAGATTTCGTTCTGGAATTGTCTTCACATTGGTTTTTATCTTGTGAATTTGCCATATTAAGTAAGAAATTGAGCCAGTGCCAGGACAGGCTTAGATAAAGTTCACAATTAACCTCTCACATAGACTGTACGCCCTGTTCTGAACACTTCTGTCCAGAGCTCATATGTTGTCATCTCAATAGGCAGCTTAGCTTAGTCATCCTACAAACCTTCCTTGAGCATTCCTATTGCACCTTGAATGACGTCTCTCACAGGTTACAGTCCCCTTATGGCCAGGTGGATTCTTATCGGCAGTTCTTTATTTTGTGAGTCAAGCGTTTTCTACATTCATTTTGGAGCTTTATTAAGCAGTGATACTTTACCACCCTGTAGAATTAAATGAAAGTAGTTAATAAAATTAAATTGGCAAAAAGAAATATTATAAGCTGATTCAATGCATTGAGCTGTCATTTTTTGAATGGAAGCAGAGAATGTTTGAGCTGTTTTGCAGGTAGTTTGTGGTGACACAGTGTGCAACAGACCACAAGGGCCAAGGGAGTGGACACAAGGCAGCCAGTAATGTACAGATTCTGGTGTTGTTTAAGCAACGTTAGATCATGCATTGGCCATTCCTGGGGACAGTGGCTTTGGGATGCAAAGGATACTTCTTTCATTCATCTCTATGGAAAAAGAAACATTTAGAGAAGAGGGAGATGGAAGCCGGACCAGGGAAGAGGAGCTACATCTGTGTGTGTGTGGCCTTTGCAGAGACGTCATTGATTAGCAATGTGCAGCAAGATATACGGTGTGAGTAGAAAGACAGGGAGTTCAGGAGAAGAGGAGAGTGAAGGGGTGAGAGGGAAAGAGATGTGGTGATGAAAGAAGATTCCTTTCATCAAGCGAGAGCTAAGCTGTGTGCAGGAGGGAAGGGGAAATGCAAGTAGCAGAGGTACAGCAATCAGTGAGAGTGGAGGATAAAAGAAAGGGGTCAGATGGCTACAACGGTGCAGTGTTTGTAGGTAGTCAGGGGAAGGAACAGAGGGAAAGTGGGTAGGTGAGAGCAGAGTAGTGAGGGAGAGAGGTGAGGAATTCATGCAGAAGAGGAAATTGGTGGCTTCAGGATCACACATGAAGGGGTAGAAACGAGAGCAGGCAGTGAAAGGGGTGACGGAAGGTATGGGAGCAGATTAGGAGATAGGTAAGGTAAACGTAGCAGGGCCCTGGAAGAGGCAGAAGGGAAAGAAGGAAGGAGGAATGTGTCAAGAGGAAGGAAAGAGTGGGAGCAGAATGCAGAGAACGGTGGACTGAGGAGAAGATGGGAGGAGAGTGAAGAGAGGCTCAGAAGGAGAGAGGAAGGGACAAAAGTGAAAACTGAAAATGGAGTTGTACTTTTGAAGTAGTAAAAAAGAGAAAAGTGCTAGAAGAGGAGGAAGAGTGGAGGCCCTGGGCAGAGGGGCTTGAGAGATGTAGAAGAGAGGAAAGAAAGAAAGAAAGAAAGAAAGAAGGAAAGAAAGAAAGAAAGAAAGAAAGAAAAAAAGAAAAGTAAACCGGATGTAGGGGAGAAGGTGGCTGCAACAGGTCAGAAGGGATAAAGGGGAGAGCTAGAGAGAGGTAAGGTTTAAAGGAGAACAAAGAGGAAGAAAGGGTATAATAAAGGTAAAGGGGGTGTCAGATAATATGGAAGAAAAAACGGGAGCTGTACATGATTAAGAGTGAGGAGAACAAGCATTGGCATAGCCAATAGGTCTCGCCTTTGGGACCTTGTAATTATTTTGCCATGTAGCACGCATATAGAATTAATATATGAATACTATATATAAATTAAAAATTATGGAGCAGAGATTGGAACTCGAGCATGGAAACATAAATAAACATGTGTCCTAAGAAACCCACTGCTCCATTTGTGGATGGAGGGGGGGACTTTTAACATGAAGTATCACACTTCAAATCCCTCCTCCATATGTCACATACACCAGAGCAGCATAGAATGTAGCCTTTTAAAATTGCCACTACTTAATTGATGTGCGCCACCAATGCTAAATCCGGCCCTGGACAAGTGCAACACTTTCAGCCAGTCTGGGCTTTTTACCATGCAGCAGAATGCATTCTGGGACGTGTGGTTTAATTTGTCATCTATGTAGGTGCTCAAAAAAACATGTGGACAAAGCGCTGTTGTCTAAAAGGATGGAGGTCTCACATATGACAGACCTCCAGTTGGCAACTACGTAAGAGACTTCAAAGAAGAATGAGTTGCGCTGAGGTATCCAGATCATTCAACGGTGGACTCTCTTCACCCTACTTGTAGGCGGAACGGCACATTCCTGGCGTCCAAGTCATCCGGTTCGCAGTTGAGTGAAGCGGCGTTAAAATAGCTCCCCATAGCGTACAAATGCATGGAGAACATAAAAATCATCTGCCCCTCTCTTCCAACACCAACTGCATGCTGCGAGGTGGCCATGTGAGCGCGTGAACCCATAAGTGGCAGAATGGGGGATGGGCAGCATTCGGTAAAAGAAGAATCAGATTCCAACACGATCCCTGCCCCATGCCCCGGAGCAAAATAAAGAAAATCTGGTGCAGTAAGCAGGAATGTAGGGCTTCCTGTGCAACTCAACAGACTAAGGGAATCTGAGCAGGGAGCGGTGGGGTGAAGTGTGCTCATGTGCACCGATACAACATGTTTGTGTGAATTTGACGTATCCACTTAGGTGAACCTACGTCCCTACGTCCAAATGCAAAATGTGAACTCCGCTGCGCGCTCACAAATAAAATGTACTGAGACGCGCATGCATATGGAGCAGCTGCACAGATTCGGGCCCCTCAAAAATACACAAGTGCACTTGATGCACACCCAGAACACACTAATCGAGTCAAAAACTGACACACACACACAAAGCACGCGGACGGGGTCTGACAGGCAGATATGTCACAGTGCGTCCCCAGTGGCACCTAATGATACACATGTGGAGCAAACACACTGTCGCTAATTAGAGTAGTAAGCATTTTCCGAGGAGCTTCTAACAGCCCTTAATGATGGAGCGGTGGCAGCACTCGTTGGACTCGATCGAGGAATATACAATATGTTCTACAGGTGGCATCCAAGCCAATCGATATAGTTACGTTATGAGAATTAAGAACCGATGGTGGTGCTTGTTAATACTGGGGTCTTCATTTTATTTGCATAAAGCTAAAACGGAGTTGTGAGTCAAACTGGCAGTATCAAGTTAACGAAACAGTTGTCCAGCATAATAGCTTTGTCTATGAAACTAGGCTGTATACATCCTCTTGATCAAAGCATTGCTACGCACCCACTCCTTCATTCTTCAAAAATATTTACTCCCCGTACATGAAATCTCATGAGATCTAAAACAATCAGTTTTGAAATTATCTGCCAAATGGGAGTCTTGTGAGGCTCTGAAGCCTACTTATTGTGTTCAGCATGAAGAAACTTAGTACCTTTCACACGGTCACTTTGTGCTTATAGGCACTTAAAACACTACGATTGTTATTTAGGTTGCTTTAAGTGTCCTACAGCACACCAGAGAGGTGCCCTAAGGGCCTGCATCAAAGTGTGCTATAATGCATTTGCCAGTTAACAAAGACAGCGTTCCATCTAGTTATCCGCTATCATAACCTATTCCTAGGCCCACTTGTGCCAGTAGCAGTTCCTTTGAAATGCTGCTTCTTTGTCGTCGCCACAGATAATGCATAAAGGGCCTTCTCACCAGGAAATGAAGGTTTAGGCTCAAACAGTGGTCACTTGGGCAGCATACGGTCTATGAATTGGAGTGGAATGGGTCTTTTACATGTCTAGAGCCAGCAAGCATGAAGCATAAAAATCTTACGTGCATTTGGATAGTCAGCAGTGCTATTAGGACAGGTGAGAAGCGCGGTCTTCATGTATCATTGAAAGTGATGTTTCACAAAACGCATCACGTTTATATTAATGGCAAGAATTCAGTCTCAAAAACATCAGCGGAGAAATCGAGTGATACCAGATTTCTTATACCTGCGTGTATTGTCCCCAGCACACGTCCCGAAAGATACAGAAATATATTAATATTGAGGATCTTCATTTCTGTGAACGTTTGATCCAGTTCAGAGACTGCTTCAGCGCACAATGTTTTTCCTGTCAAACTGGAGGCGATTCGCAAACACTATTCACTTTTTCATTAGTGTGGGAACTGTAGAGGAACTCGATGGTCTAAAAGCGCACCGACTTCAAGGCAGGAAGGAAAGGCCAAGCGCTCAGATACATTATACAGTGTACTATGCCTTGATTAACTCAGAATAAACATCCATCTGGTGGTAAGACAAAGTTATGCTGAATGACTGCAGGAAGTGGGAAAAGGAAGGGCCACGCGGCTCACTGAGAACATCAAAGTGGCCGCAAAAGTGATTACAAAGGCTGAAGTCAGACAAATGGTGCGCGCGCCCGGCGCACAGGCACTGTACCTCATCCGCCTTTAGCCTTTGGGAGCACTTTTGAAAGCCCCTTATCTCGCCAAAGCATCGCTAACGCGATGGCTTAGACGAGACCTAAAAAGTGGGCTCAAAAGGGTGGAATGAAAGAAGGAGAGAAAGGATAAAAGGGTGACAGGAGAATACAAACACAGGCAGGAAGGAAGGTAAGGCAGCAGTCGGAGGCTAAGGGGCAGGAGTAAGGTCTTGTGGGGTGTTGTAATTTATAGTTTAGCAACCATTATATGCTATCACCTTTCCATTTCTTCCTGTTCCTTTCTGCTTCACTCTGCTTCCCCGCTCTTGCTATGTCTTGGTACTTACCAAGTTTCCACTGACGGTTGGAATGTCAGTTGAGATTCAGGTGGGAGACACTGACTGAACAGCTGTTATTGTGAATACAGTACTCTTAATTTAAATACGGATTTCTAGTACTTTATAAAATGGGGTTTAATCTGGGTGTCAATCTTGTCCAGTTTTTACCTGAAGCTCAACCCCACTTGCCTCCTGTGATCGTCAGCCTCAACGTGGAGCTTCTCAGGGCTATAATTAGTTATAACAGCATCAAGAGTCACCAATATGTCAATGATACTCAACTCTACTTGAAAGGCTCCTCTGCTCCAGCCACCCTACACCTCAAACACTGCCTGCAACTTATCTAGTCAGGCAGAGGAGGGTCTTGAGGAGAGACCAGAGGGAGGGTAGGAATATGACAAAGCCATTGTATCAAGAGACATGAATCTGAACTGATGTAAACCCCAACTTTCACTGAATGCCAGGTCACTTAGATGCACCCTAACCATCAATGTCACCCTCAAGGAACACACTGCTAAGAAAGCAAAAAAAGCCTGGTACCATCTCCCTCTACTAAAGAAAGATAAACCACTCTCCCTGAACACAATTTCAGGACAGCTGTTCAAACCGTCCGGATGGTGGTTGTGCACGCTGCAGTGCGCTCCTTGATGGCCTCCCAAACGCCATGCTAGTCCCGCATGAGGGTATCCTACTCATATCAGCAGGTCCTACCAAGGGTCTAAAGAAATATAACCTCATCACCTTCAACTTGATTGAAATCAATTTGCTCCCCTTAAACATCCAGTTGCATCGTTTAGGGTCATCACAACCAGAACACCTGAATGAATGAATGAATGAATGAATGGGAATTTATAGAGCACATGGCTACCCGGGAGCCTCCCAGCGCTAGGCTAACCTACTGGTCCAGAAGACAGAGCAAATGAATGCTTTAAGGGAATAGGAAGGTTTTTATCGGTTTCCTAAAGGAGTGGTGACTGCATTCGGTCCGGAGGTAGAGAGGCAGAGCGTTCCAGAGTCTGCCTGCATTCAGGGAAAAGCGTCTGCCACCACTTCTAGCACGTTTTATTCTAGGGGTTACGATGACATGAAGGGCACCCGAGCGCAGCTGTCTCGTAGCTTTGTAAGGCTGAACCATGGCTGAGATCAGAGGCGGGTCTAGCCCCTGAAGTGATTTATGAACAATACACGGGGATTTGAAACTGATTCGCTCTTTCACTGGCAGAGAGTGCAAGAGACGGAGAGCGGGTTTTGCGGAGGACAGTTTTGGCATTCCCGTCAATAGTCTGGCTGCGTAGTTCTGGATAACCTGCAGTCTGTGGATTACCGAGGTGGGGGATCCTAGGTAGAGCGCATTACCATAGTCCAGTCTGGAGAGCAGAATGGACTGGACCATGGTTTTCTTGGCTTGGGGAGGAAGCAGGGGGAGCACTTTCCTAGCCATTCTGATTAAGCCAAAGCAGGTTGCCACTATCTTGCTGGCTTGCACTTGGAATGTCAATTTATAATCCAGCCAGATGCCCAGGCACTTTATTTCAGGCTTGGGGGATTGGACTGAACCCATGCATGCTGGCCAGATGGTTCTAAGGGCAGAATTATCAAAGTTACCCAGGGTCATGATCTCGGTCTTACCTCCATTAAGTTTCAGATGGAAGGACCCCATCCAGTTTACCACTTCCGTGAGACAGGCTTTCAACATCGTGGAGTGAGGTGAGGATTGGATTAGGGCTACAACCAGTTGGGTGTCATCGGCGTAGGTAACCATATGGATCCCAAAAGGAGCTACAATAGATGCCAGGGGGACCATATACACGTTGAAAAGTGTCTGGCTCAGCGACGAACCCTGAGGGACGCCGCACTGGAGGAGCCAAGGTTTGGAACTCATGCCATCTTATAAGACCGGGAACGTACAGCTTTCCATGAAGGAGCGCAGCCAGCTCAGGGCGGTGCCAGATACTTCTAACTAGCCGGGGCGGTGAATCAAGACCTGGTGATTCACCTTGTCGAAGGCTGCGCTCAGATCTAATAGAATGATCGCTGCTGCTCCTCCGGCATCTAGCAGTTTCCTACTTTCCTCAACGACCGCCAGCAGAGCAGTTTCTGTGCTCTGTCTAGGCCGGAAGCCAGTGTGTGAGGGGTGGAGCAGGTTGGAGGTTTCTAGGAACTCAGAGAGGCTTCGGTATTTGCGAGCACGGTACTGGGAACTCAGTGATCAAGTCTGCCTTATGGCTGATAGACATCTTCTCCCCTATGAGCTGTGGCTTATTACGCGCACGCCAGATAAAAAGCTAATATCAGATTTATATAGGATGCTGCAGGCCAGACATGCTCACACTTATAGTTCCGGACGGGCGCACTGGGAAAGGGAACTGGGCAGGACACTCAGTCACAAAGCGTGGGAAGGGATATACTATAGGGCCCGTCACTCAGCCTATCACATGGGACTCACTGAAACCTTCACCAAGGTAGTGACCTATTGTTATTATACCCCAGAGCGCCTTCACTCAATAGACCCCATTTGAGAAGCGACATGGCAGATGTGCCGTTCATTCTACCACAAGTGCATACAGCCTAGGGCACTTGTAATAGGACGGATGGGATATCTGCCACGACCATGGTAGATGTCCTGTTCATTCTACCACAAGTGCATACAGCCTATGGAACTTATAATACGACGGATGGGATATCTGTCACGACCATGGCAGATGTCCCGCTCATTTTACCACAAGTGCATACAGTCTACGGAACTTGTAATACGACGGATTGGATATCTGTTATGACCATGGCAGAAGTCCCGTTCATTCCACCACAAGTGCATACAACCTACGGAACTTGTAATATGACGGATGGGATATCTGTCACGACCATGGCAGATGTCCCGTTCATTATACCACAAGTGCATACAGCCTATGGAACTTGTAATACGACGGATGGGATATGGCTTCTGCTGCCATCCTTGCTCTACCCTGAACGTGACTCTGAAACTTGGGAACCAGGTGCGACTCTCTGCAGCAGCTCAACATCCTGTGACTCTGGGCAAATACCTTATTTATTTATTTTGAAAGTTTCATAGAGCGCGAACAAGATCCTTGCGGATATCAGAGCGCTTTACAATTAGTGAGGTTAATTATACAAAAGATAAATGCAGGCAAATCACGTATACATAACATCTCGTGCAACGTAAAGCAATAGGGTAGAAAACAGGAAAGACCCGTTGATTCAGGACAATGGCAAATATAATGACTAGGTTGTCTAGTTGGTCCCTGGTCATACTGGAATACTGGTGAAGGTACGAATGTTATCAGAATTTCCTTGGTCTATTTCCAGGTGAATTTTGCCATGATCTTAATTTTACTGTGCCTAAAAAAATGAATGTGACCTTGTGTAATGTAAGTAGTGGTCTTGTACATAACTTTGGGTTGAGCATGTAACATGTAATAACTGCAGAAAAAGGTAAAAGCAAATCATTAACACTAAAAAGGAAAAACAAATAAATACCCACTTAGTGGCTGATCTTTACACAGTGAACCCAGAAATCCTGGATAAACAGCAGCTTCCCAGCAAAAACTGTGTGCTCTTAGGCACATATGTTATTTGACCGAAACTCCTTTTACATCATAATTATGGATTAAAGTGTCTTCAAAGACGGAGTTCAGGATACCGGCTGGATAACAATCTGTCTTTGATTTCATGGACCTGAATATTGCCTGATATCGGCCTGGTCCATACACAGGGCTGACCTGGGAAGGGTCTGGCCTCTTAGTTCACTAATGTACACATGGCAGCGTTTTAAGAGGCAGGAGGGAGATTCTATAAAAAAGTAAAAATAATAATAATATGGGTTAGGAGAATTTATTTTTCCTCATTAACTTCTATTGAACGGAGGCAGTTTAAGGCGGGAGAGAGACAGAGAGAGAGGTTTATTGTGGCTCGAGGAGCCGAGCCAGGCTCCGGGCTCTGCTCTCCCCGCCCCCCTCCAGGGCCCCTGCACCCGCCCCGGCGCGAGGCCGCACGTGGAACCCCCTCCTCCTCACCCGGCCTCAACGGCGCCTCGTTCTGCGTCACTTGACCCTGTAACGCCTTCCAGCGGCAGGGCGCTCTTCTCCACAGCGGCCGAGGAGGTCCCGCCCCCGGATATTCACATTTCAACCAATCACGGAGCTTCTTGTGGAGAAACCCTACAAAAATTACAACAACTTCCGCTTCTCACGGCCCCTCGGAGTGCGCGTGAACCGCGGACAATTGGAAAATCATCTTAGAATATAAATTGTCCTGTTCGCCAATGACAAAAACAATATCACTTACTACTATTAGAGTAACTTTACGCCCGTGACGTGCTAGTCACTTTCATGATTGTCTTTGTGTGCACAGCTACAGGCGCTCCTTCTACTGTTGAACAAACGCCTGTGTGGCCTGTACTGATGAATCGGGTGTTTGCCGCAGAGGATTCTGGGTATGCAAATGACAGTGGCTGGCCACGCCCCCTCCAGTGCCAGCAAGGCTCCTGCAGCAGCCCCATGGTGACTTGTGCTCTGGATCCAGGCTGTGAAGAGTCTCAAAATCCAGTAATAATCACACAGGCCAACATTTCAGGACAGGGAGGGGAGATTTAAAATAGAAAATCAGTAGAATGAAAATCCCCATTGACTTCTGTTGTAGAAAATGCAATTTCAGGCAAGAGACGGCTAAAATAAAGGCATTTGTGGCTTGAAAAATCGGTAGTCTCCCGCCTGAATTGGGTCTATTGGCATGAATGAATAATCACCAAAGGCTCCGTGGGGTTAGGGTACTTCCACAATATACTCATGTGCATACGTGCCAATAGGCCCGATTCACACAGGACAGTCCCGACTTTAGAAGCCAAAAAGGCTGTTTCTGCCTGACATGGCAGCGTCTTCAATGCAAGTCAATGGGGAAATGCATCTAGCCCTGCCCAGTACCACGCATCAGGAGTGAGACTAACACATTTTACTGCTGGTGTCCAAATCAATAGACTAAAATGCATTAGTCACGCAATCGGGGAACACTGCAGGAGCCGTGCTCGAGGAACTCAGCTGCGCAGCCCTGCACGATCGCACCGGCATGTGCTGTGCTAGTAGAGCATGCTTTCTCACTTGTTGTAATGTTTACACACTGCAGTGCCTCCTAATGAAGGAACTCTGATGCCCTGTGGAGAATCAATCAATCAATCAATCAATCAGAGGGCAGGTGCCTCTGTCATTAAATATTCCAGGCAGACTTTCTACTTAAACCTAGCATTTCCCATGTGCAGCAGATACGCGCAGCAGACGCCCACAGCGGGCGCCCCACTGGCACACTTAAGGCACTCCAAAGGCAAGCCCGTCTGAATCAGGGGGCAGGGGCCTTATTTATGAAAAGTGACACATCGCTGCGAGAAAACAGCGATGCGTCACTTTTCTTTGCGCCCTCCTTGCGTCCCCAATGATGCGTCATATTTAGAATATGACGCATCATTGCGCAAGGACTTACAGATACGTCAGTATTTCTGGCGTATCTGTAAGCGCAAAAGTGATGCATTGCTGGAGTGTGTCAGAAAAGTGACACAACTCCAGCAATGTGTCCTTTCACATGGGGAAAGCCCCATGTGAAAGGGCCTGCGTCAGTCTTACGCCTGCTGTGAGGCTGGCGTAAGAAATTGATGCATTTGTGTCCTAGAAGTGGCGCAGTGAAATCTCATAGATTTCACTGCGTCACTTCTACGACCCTTTCTTGCGTCAATTCGCCTCCCTTGCATACATTATACCTGGCGCAGGTATAATGTGGCGCAGGGGTTTACAAAGTGACACATCTACCTAGATGCGCCACTTTGTGAATATGGTGCAACAAGGCGCATTTTTTACGCCACTGGTGCGTCACAAAAAGTGATGCACCGACGTCGTAAAAGTAACGCACAGCCTCATAAATGAGGCCCCAGGTGTCTCTCTCTGTAAATATTCCAGACATGGATCCTGGAGGCAGCACCTTGCCTGTTGTTCATTTCCGGCAACGCACCCGCCCCACTGTGACTTCGCACGGGCTGATTGACCAGAGTCAGACACCTACAGGCAGCAGCTTTATTTTAAGGTGCCGCAGCAGCACATTAAACCCAGAAATCACCGGCCTTCACCTGCGCTCAAATGAAGCCTACCTGCTGAGGGTTTCAGATTGCTATGAGTAAAATTGTAATAAATTCAGTGTAGTTATGAGTAACATTTCAACTGCTATGAGTGACACTTACTCAAAAGCAAAATCAAGCAATGAAGACGAGGGAAACATATAAATATCAGAAGTTACACCCATTTGAGCAACGAGAAACTCTAAGAAGACCTTAAAACTGCTGCCAAGGACCAGAAATGGAAGGGCAATAGCCAGAGACAGACTGCACTTCTCAGTCACAGAAGGCAGGGGGCACTACAGCTGCTCAGGAGAAGATCTCATTGGTCTGATCATTCATGGCCACGCACTATCCTAAAAAGCAAATTTGATGGTATAGCATAGCAAGTGCAACTCGGAGATTATACCCTGACGCCCAAGCACAGGCATATTTGTTATTATACCACCATATTGCCGAATCCATCATTCAAGTCTTAAGTACCTATACATTCTGCCCCTGCATCTCCTGGCACCAAGGACAAGGTATGTGCTCTGCAGTGTTCGCAGGTTACCCCTGCATTTAGTGATAGATTAGTGTGTTGTTTGCAGCGTGTCTGCGTATTCTCTTCCACCGCGCACTCACCTTGAGCAATGCAGTGCTGCATACTTATGCATGGGTGCACATTAAACACACTATTAACAGTTTCCTGAAAACATACAACAGTGCAGGGTGTGCAGGCTAGTGTCATACTGTGGTGATAATAAACAGTGCACTGCATGTTAAGAACGACTCCACCACAGATAGGTAATATTAACGTCAAAGTATTTATTTATCGGTTCCTGGTTCCTCATACATAGAGAGCGATGCCAGCAACACCCAGCACAACAGCTACTCCTGGCCAACTGCTGCCCCCAATGTTCCTATTCTAACACCTGATCATGTCCCTCACCAACCTTCCACTCACAACATTCCAATGTCCCACACACCTTCCCCTCTATACAAATAACAAACACAACAAAACAACAATAGATGAATGACACATGCCCTTTCCCCCCTTAGAACACCAACTACCAGGAAATAAATATGCACACTGTAAATAACTAAAATATAATATTATTCCATTACAATCTCTTTAATAATTACCAGGCGATTTACTCTCTCTCGCACTTCGAAGTACTCTCACATCTGGATCCCTCTGACCTCCACCACTTGCCACCCCAGAACTCCCACACATCTCACTCACCCTAGAGTTTGCTTCAACCCTTGACCACACCTCATCACCCATCAAGTATCCACTTAGTGTCATGCATACCACACTCCTGACCATTATGTCCGCTAACTCTCCTGCACTCACTCACATGGCATAAATTCCGCACTCTCCCATCTTCACGTTTCACTGCACCTTTCAACACCTAAGCAATTTTAAGCTTTTTTAAGCAATTGTACTGAAAGTTTTAACTTCCTCAACGGTCCGATGGATCGGAGATGACGGGGCAGATTTACAAGCCCTTTGCATCACTTTTGCGTCACTTTTAACATTTAAAAATTGATGCAAGGGGCTTGTAAATCTGCCCGAGATGTTTAAAGTAACTCTTAAGTTCATCTAAGCAACGTTATCTTCCCCATTGTTATTGAATGGCATTTTTACATGAAGCTAAATCCCTTAATTCACTGCATAGAACGTGACTAGGAGAGTTGTCACAGGAAAAAAAGTCACACTCGCTTTAGGAACAGCGAGCAAAAGCGTCATAGGCGGTAGGGATACGTGTGGGAGAGACCAGAGAAGTGGCTCCCTTGACCGGAGACATCACAGGTATGGGTGTGCCGTTTGTTAGCTTGCACCAGTGAATAGATAGGGCAACCACTTTATGTTTCAGTGTTTCATACCAATTTATGTGAGACATCAGGTTTTTCTTTTTACACCTGTTAGTAGCAAGATTTTCTCGGCGGCCTTTAAACCGCTATCAACTTTGATGTGCAGAAGTCCCGTTGGTGTTCTAGACCGTCTATCCCAGGTCCTGTTTTATTTCTTCCGTAGTAGTCTTTTCCCATTTACTATACACCATGTGTGAAACAGTAACAATGATGGCACTGAAGACCCAAGGCCCCAGTGCTTTGCCAACAAACATTGGCACCTGAGTGACCTCTGAAGGGAAACATCCTTTACAACGCGGTGTTTACACCGCGGGGCCTTTGCGACGCAGCCATCAGAACGCAAATCGTTACTACGACTTGCGCTGGATGGCGCTCTTGCTCGAAGAATAGTTTAATTTTATATTCCAACACCTTACCTACTGTTATGTGGGCTGGAGTTGGAATAGAAAATTAAAATAATCCACAATCCAGCGCCCTCCAACGCAAGTCGTTGTAACGACTTGCGTTGTGATAACTTCGTTATAATGGTAGCACGGTGTAAACACCGCGTCGTAATGACATACATCCCCCCTGAAGGCTCTTTGAAGCCCGACGGCTACTTCAGTACAGTTGCAAGCATTAATACGTTTTTTTTTCCGTCTTGTACTTTCTTAAATGTGATTGGGGGTCAAAAATCGAAAATTATTTCCCTAACTCACCACTTTATGTACTCTGTCAGTCAGTCAAAAATACTTGATTCGGTTCATATCGAAAACCATAAAAGTATACACACATCAGAAATCAAGATCATAGTACATTGTAAAAAACAGACAGGACATAATAAATATAAATATAAAAAACCCTAAAAGAAGAGACTACTATTTACAAGTAAGCCAATTCATTTTTTTCCCTAGTCTCATAGCTAGTGATAAAAAACATGCCACATTGAAAATTTCCCAAGTATTCAACAACAACTGGAGGTACATAAGGGCTGGTCTAAACCCTTTGGGCCTTATTTATGAAGGACTTGCGCCACCGGTGCGTCACTTTTTCCCATGTTAAAAGTGACGCACCGGCGGCGCAAGTCCTTCATAAATAAGGCCCTTTGTGTTTGATCAGTGGTATAATGAACTTTTTCCGTATTTCCACAAAGTATTTACAGAAAAACATAAAATGTGCAGTGTCCATTATAGAAAACCCGTCACAGGGACAAATGTCTAGATCTTTCATTTTAGTCCAGGTTGGACGTGTAGTAAGGAGCAGGTGAAATTTGTTCAACCTGAACCTAGTCAAGAGAAAACGATGGTTATTATTATTGACCATTTTCAGGTATAATTCAATATCCATGGAACTGATTAAGAGCTGATGGGCCCTCACGGTCACTTTACTCAGTTCCATTTCCTCCCTTACAAAACTTTTATTCAACATAAAAGTATTTTTGGTCCATTTCAAGTCTCCCTTAACCAGTTTTCGGCGGCTCGGTAAACAATTCTGGGCGACCTAATAAATCAGCTAATCTTTTAACATGTTTCAGCCAAGGGATGGATGAACTATGGTCCAAGGTCAAACAATCACTCAAAATCTCATGATTTAAAACCAATTCCGGGTTTAACCGTGATGTTATCCACTTTAAGAGCGGTGCCACAGCTATACGGTCTTCCAAATAACCAACCCCGAGTTCCTGATGTACAATATAACCAGGGGTTGATTGGGGCACTGATAAGATATTTTTCAAGAACTTATCTTCAGCAACCTGTAGGTTTTGTACGCTTTTAAAACCCCACAGGTCTGCTCCATACATAGCTAGGGATACACATTTTGCGTTGTAAACTTTCAGGACAGCTTCCAATGGTTTCACCCCTAATTTACGGGAAAATCTAAGACGGCCGAAATAGATCTTACGAAAACATTTCGTTTAGCGGCCATTTGGGGCAGCCAATTGGAGCTGTCATCAAAGATAACCCCTAAGTATGGGAAACTCGTGACTCTGGATATCCTATTACCATCACAAAACAGGGTTTTCAATTTTTTACTTTTACTACCCACCGCCATTACATGATATTTAGAATAATTGACGCTAAGGTCCAGTGCATTCAAAAATTTATAAAATGAATTTAAAAGACGTTGGAGGCCTACTGGAGGCCTACTGTAGTACGTGCTAAAAGAGCAGCGTCGTCTGCATAAAGCAGAGCGGGATTCATAAATTTGCCTGCCCTTGGTATATCCTTACTTACCGCCCCCAAAACTGTCCCCAAGTCATTAATAGAAAGAGTGAAAAGCAAGGGAGCTAAAATACAACCTTGCCTAACCCCATTCACAATCCTTATCTTTCCGGTACAGTTCCCTTTATAATCATATCTAACTATGGCAGTGAGATCCCTATGTAGGTCAGCTAGGAAGTACACAATGTTTTCATATATACCAAGCTTTAGTAACAGATCCCATAATTTGGACCTGTTCACTCGGTCAAAGGCCGAGGACAGGTCCATAAAAGCTAGGTAAAGAATACCATTTTTAGCAATAGTATATTTTCCAATTATTAATTGGAGATTAAGCCTTTGGTCTATTGTACCCCTCCCTTTTCTAAATCCATACTGCAAAGGTGAAAGGGTATTTGTCTCTTCCAGTTTCTCTGTTATTCTACTCAGTATAACTCGGCCAAGAACTTTTACCGTGGAATCAATAAGAGAGATCGGTCGATAATTTACAGGATCTCCCCAATTACCTTTTTTAAAAATGGGAACGATAACTGATTCCGACCATGTAGGAGGGATACCAGATTTACTAATGCGGTTAAAAACATTGGCTAAAATATTAGACCATGTCTTGATGTCTGACTTAAAGAGGTCAGCCGGAACACCGTCTGGGCCGGGGGCCTTATTACTGGTCATTTTCCGGATGGCTTCAGCAACCTCTATTTCTGTGACTGACAAGGTATATGTATGTAAGGCAGGGGTGCACACAACCTCACAGCCTGCAACCCCCCTTCATAGACTGTTTTAAAATGTGTAAGCCATTGGTGTTCTTGAATACCACAGTCGAGCTGGTTGTTACAGGGATCGTTAAAATATGGCTTATTAACAACTTCCCAAAATGTAGCACTATTTTTTAGGACATTGATTGACGTTAACTCCTCCCAGGCGGCCTCTCTAATTTCACATTTCCTGGCTTCCACTGCTCTTTTGTATGATTGCCTTAAGGAGGCTACGAGTGACCTGTCGATTGGTTTGCTTTTCAGGGCAATCCTAAGTTTTTGATTGGCAACTGAGCAATTACGGTCGAACCAACCAGCCCCCCCTTGCTCCTTCACCCTACCTGATAACTTGAGGTCCGATGCTATTTGGGTAAAAATTTTTAAAAAAGCTTCAAGGACCTCATTATCCCCGTTTCAAGGTCCATACATTTTTCCATATCTATCCCTCTGGTTTTAAAAAGATTATCTATAAAATCCCGCTGGACCACCCTTTCCCATCTGATCCTTCGTCCCTGATCTGTTGGTCGAATGTCATGCTTATCCACCCTTTTATGTTGATTCTCAGATGTTTTGAACGGATTGGTAATAATTAGGGTCACTGGGTTATGATCACTAAAATGTGACCTGGATACAGAATATTCCCAGATTCAATTCCCCAGGGTAAGGCTTATAAAGATATAATCAATGGTTGAGCGACTGATGTTATTCTTAAAGGTTGGGATCTCCACTTCCTCCCTTTGAGGTAGCATCAACCCATTACTCGCCAGGATATTCTCAAGGAACGCTCCTTGGGCAGTATGCTCAAAATGTATCTCACCTTGATTTTTAGGGCCTAATATATCAAATGAGAGACACTTATCTGGGCACCAATGAATATTAAAGTCTCCCAATACAATTTCCATGCAATGGTTATTTAAAACCGCAATTCGCCTAGACAAAAACAGTTCCAAGGTCGACAAATGATCAATGGGAGTTACTCTGTCGTAGGAGTTATAAAAATTGACAATTAAAACATTACATTCCCCTTTGCAAACAATTTGAACTGCTAAACAGTAAGGTGAACCAGTTTCTAACTGCGTATGAATCCCCGGGATGGATGCCGAAATTAAGGTGACTAGACCCCCCTTTTCTCTCCCCATGGCAGATGATATAGCTGGAAGGCAGTGAGAGGAGTAACCATCTAGGGTGAGGGTATTCGTAGTGTCCCAAGTTTCTTGTAACCCGATAATATCGAAGGTCCCTAAGAATTTTCTCCATATTGGATCATCTACTTTGTTTCTTAAGCCCGCTATATTCCATGACAAAAACTTTAGGATTAAGTTTCCAGATGGGATATCTTGTTTGTTTGTCTGATTATTGATACTGGTTTCGTTTAAATCCTCATTCCCTGTGACCCCGGTAATCAATACAGACTCCTCAAACATTGCCTCTGGATTCATACATTCCTGGTTAGTCAATACATAATCTGAGTTGAAATTTTCACGACCCGTTCCTAATAGATTATTACCCTTTTGTCAATCAACCCACCCTAAATCTGACATTGCTTCAAAACGATTGAAGGTTGGAACGTTATAAAACTTTCACAGCTGGTGAGGCTCAGAGAAGGGGTCAAGTCCGGGAATGGGAAGATTATGATAACAACTTACTTCTGGGGTAATGCCAAAATGAATGCCAGCTGCTCTCGGGTAGAAGAAAGTCAAGTCGACTACTCCAATGCCAGCGCTGCTAATGTCTAAATTCTGTCTAGAAATTAGCTGAGCTACCCTGGGATCCTTAAAATTAACTACGACACAATCCCCCTCAAAGCGCTTAAGACTACTACCTACCCAACCTTTCCTTCTGACTCCGAGAATCAGCCCATCCACTTCCCTGGGCAGTGGTCTATTAATCCTTAACCAGTGAATTGTTTTATTTTTAAGCATCTGGAAGGTTTCCTGCTGCCCAGCCAACAACGGTGGTACGTTGGTAAGGATGGCAACAAAGGGTAGCAGTCTGGGGGCAGGTTTATAGGAGGTATTCTGTGGGGCACTTTAGGAGGAATTGTGTTGGGTAGGCTCGAGGGGAGAGGAACAGGACAAGTCGATGGGATTTGGACTAAAGCGTTAGAATTTTTAGATCCAGGATTCCCAATTTTGGATCTTTCAATATTCCCCGTGACCTCAATAGCTGATCGCTTCTTGGGTTGGGATGTGTTTGCCCGTGAATGGTCTAAAGGGTGGTGAATGATCTTGTGGATTTGACCTGAGAGACGAGGCCCCCCTTTAGTAGTAGTAACAACAGAAGGAAGGGGCTCTGAAACAGGTACCCCACTTGCCAACCCACTTGTATTAGGGGAATCATGTGAAGTGTTAGAGGTTGACGTATCCACTTGGGCCACCCCACTGACCCCCGCCCCAAAGTGTGTTTTAATTAAGGATTTAGTTGAAATAAAGTTATCTAAGGTAGCTTGTTCAAAGCAATCTAATCGATCCGCTAACCTTTTAACTCGTTCTACAATAGGTGTCAGTAGAGATTTCATAAATTTCTCTATCTGCGTGAGTAAGGGTGAATCTGGAGATAAGATCTCAACAGGAGCTATCGCCAGAGAGTCACTCGGGTTGGATGCTAAATTACCCGATGTCACACCATCCTTAACAGCTTGACCCCCACCTGAAGCAGCCCCTTTAGGCTTACAGGAAGCTCCCGGTCCTATACCAAGTTTCCTGATTTTCTTAGGGTGTTTAGAGTGACAACCTTTCCGGGGACTAGTTTGTCTTTTCCTTTTAATATGGGGGTTTTTGGAGGCTGCATGGGGTAACACACCTAATAGGGTAGGATTTTCCTCGTCAGTAGAAATAATATTTAGAGTAGTAGGCATGGGGAAGGCAAGATGGTAGAGACAGCGACTGGTGGCTCGTTTCCGGTCTGGCAGTCAAAACCCAACGTACCTTCCACCCTGACCAGACTGGGCGACTGTGATGAAGCATGGGGCATTCCTACTGAGACTGGCACGGTTAAAGGTGGTGAAAAAGGGACCAATGCCAGAGAACCCAGGGGTGCCCGCTTCTCTAAAGGGAGTTTAAGGAGTTCGATAGATTGCCTGCGCTCAGCGCGTCTCTCAGCTAGGGCAATCTCTTTATCGATATCGCGAGTGGCCCTAGAAAAATACTTGTCTAAGGGACCCAAGATTGTAACCCCTACCGTGGGCGGGATAGGATTCAGTAGGGGAGAAGTTGGAGGTGAAGACATACCTAGTGGTCGATACAGCACAAGGGGCGGGCAGAAACGATGTAGACCGCAACAGGGCCTCTCAGTCACAGAAGAAACCTTAAACTACGGTCCGTCTACAAAGGTACACAAAATAAAAATTTACTTCACCTAATGCAGTATAGTCCAATAGATGACGCTGGTTGACAGAGAGAGGGCCCAGCCCAGCGTCCTTCAGCCCCTGACGGCCACAGACGGAACGCCCTTGTCCCGGGCTTCTCCTGGCGCACTCCCGCGCAGCAGATATGAGGCCGGTTCTTATTGGGTAAGGGCCACTCAGGGGGCATGGCTAGCAGGCAGAGCGGGCCAGGTGGTTCAATTTGGCCATGCAGGGACTCCTGGGAGATGGAGTCCCCGCACTCACGCTCGCAGCCCTGCCCTGCCCCTAGGCTCCCCAATGACAGCAGTTATGTGCAGCAGCGATCCTCCTCCACGAAGCGGGACCCGCGAACCCGCGAAGTTGTCCAGTTGTCAAAAAGCACAGCAGACAGCCCAGCAGGATCTTCCTATGATGCAGCAACCTTCTGAGGGCACAGACGCGGTAAGAATCCCCTCCACTCTGTCATTTCAACCAAAACGAAACGCATATTATTTGCATAGTGGACGTTGCCCGTTTTTCTTGTGATAAACTGTGCACACTGTAGTTCATTGCAACGTTCCCGCTAACTTCAGCAATAAGAACTGCTTGCCTACAGCTAGCACTGGACATTTCGAGGAGTCTAAATGAGTCCAGGCAGGGCACTGTATTTCTGAAATCCTGTCTCTTGGTCCAGTTGGTGAGAGGAGGCATTTTTACTTCTGATTCTTCTCAACGTGCTCTACATATAACAGGTTTAGCTAAAAAGCCTCCTCTAGTCCATCCCAAGGCAATCAGTGAAAATCTAGATTTAGGCATCATGTGAACTAAGAAGTATTAAAAGAAAATCTCATGAACCCCATCCCATTATGCCACCTTTTCCATGAGCTAAAAGGACTATGATAACAAAAAATAAAAACACTAACACATGACTGTCATTTGGCCAAATTTGGAGTGTGAGACCAACCAGCATTGAGAAAAAGGACAGCCATAACCAGATTTGTATTGGTTCTCGACGAGGCAGCCATGTCTCTGAGTGCCCAGCTGTAGGGGTTCAGTGTCTTTTTACACTTTTCCTAGCTGAATGATGGTCTATCAGCCATTGCATTTCCTTCAGGTGTTACTGTTGTAGAGCTAATGGTTTGGATTGTTTGACACAGCATTTGCCTGTGAGGAAAGACTGGCTTTTGCTTGACCCTGTTTGGTGACTTGCACCCACTGACCCCCGCCCCAAAGTGTGTTTTAATTAAGGATTTAGTTGAAATAAAGTTATCTAAGGTAGCTTGTTCAAAGCAATCTAATCGATCCGCTAACCTTTTAACTCGTTCTACAATAGGTGTCAGTAGAGATTTCATAAATTTCTCTATCTGCGTGAGTAAGGGTGAATCTGGAGATAAGATCTCAACAGGAGCTATCGCCAGAGAGTCACTCGGGTTGGATGCTAAATTACCCGATGTCACACCATCCTTAACAGCTTGACCCCCACCTGAAGCAGCCCCTTTAGGCTTACAGGAAGCTCCCGGTCCTATACCAAGTTTCCTGATTTTCTTAGGGTGTTTAGAGTGACAACCTTTCCGGGGACTAGTTTGTCTTTTCCTTTTAATATGGGGGTTTTTGGAGGCTGCATGGGGTAACACACCTAATAGGGTAGGATTTTCCTCGTCAGTAGAAATAATATTTAGAGTAGTAGGCATGGGGAAGGCAAGATGGTAGAGACAGCGACTGGTGGCTCGTTTCCGGTCTGGCAGTCAAAACCCAACGTACCTTCCACCCTGACCAGACTGGGCGACTGTGATGAAGCATGGGGCATTCCTACTGAGACTGGCACGGTTAAAGGTGGTGAAAAAGGGACCAATGCCAGAGAACCCAGGGGTGCCCGCTTCTCTAAAGGGAGTTTAAGGAGTTCGATAGATTGCCTGCGCTCAGCGCGTCTCTCAGCTAGGGCAATCTCTTTATCGATATCGCGAGTGGCCCTAGAAAAATACTTGTCTAAGGGACCCAAGATTGTAACCCCTACCGTGGGCGGGATAGGATTCAGTAGGGGAGAAGTTGGAGGTGAAGACATACCTAGTGGTCGATACAGCACAAGGGGCGGGCAGAAACGATGTAGACCGCAACAGGGCCTCTCAGTCACAGAAGAAACCTTAAACTACGGTCCGTCTACAAAGGTACACAAAATAAAAATTTACTTCACCTAATGCAGTATAGTCCAATAGATGACGCTGGTTGACAGAGAGAGGGCCCAGCCCAGCGTCCTTCAGCCCCTGACGGCCACAGACGGAACGCCCTTGTCCCGGGCTTCTCCTGGCGCACTCCCGCGCAGCAGATATGAGGCCGGTTCTTATTGGGTAAGGGCCACTCAGGGGGCATGGCTAGCAGGCAGAGCGGGCCAGGTGGTTCAATTTGGCCATGCAGGGACTCCTGGGAGATGGAGTCCCCGCACTCACGCTCGCAGCCCTGCCCTGCCCCTAGGCTCCCCAATGACAGCAGTTATGTGCAGCAGCGATCCTCCTCCACGAAGCGGGACCCGCGAACCCGCGAAGTTGTCCAGTTGTCAAAAAGCACAGCAGACAGCCCAGCAGGATCTTCCTATGATGCAGCAACCTTCTGAGGGCACAGACGCGGTAAGAATCCCCTCCACTCTGTCATTTCAACCAAAACGAAACGCATATTATTTGCATAGTGGACGTTGCCCGTTTTTCTTGTGATAAACTGTGCACACTGTAGTTCATTGCAACGTTCCCGCTAACTTCAGCAATAAGAACTGCTTGCCTACAGCTAGCACTGGACATTTCGAGGAGTCTAAATGAGTCCAGGCAGGGCACTGTATTTCTGAAATCCTGTCTCTTGGTCCAGTTGGTGAGAGGAGGCATTTTTACTTCTGATTCTTCTCAACGTGCTCTACATATAACAGGTTTAGCTAAAAAGCCTCCTCTAGTCCATCCCAAGGCAATCAGTGAAAATCTAGATTTAGGCATCATGTGAACTAAGAAGTATTAAAAGAAAATCTCATGAACCCCATCCCATTATGCCACCTTTTCCATGAGCTAAAAGGACTATGATAACAAAAAATAAAAACACTAACACATGACTGTCATTTGGCCAAATTTGGAGTGTGAGACCAACCAGCATTGAGAAAAAGGACAGCCATAACCAGATTTGTATTGGTTCTCGACGAGGCAGCCATGTCTCTGAGTGCCCAGCTGTAGGGGTTCAGTGTCTTTTTACACTTTTCCTAGCTGAATGATGGTCTATCAGCCATTGCATTTCCTTCAGGTGTTACTGTTGTAGAGCTAATGGTTTGGATTGTTTGACACAGCATTTGCCTGTGAGGAAAGACTGGCTTTTGCTTGACCCTGTTTGGTGACTTGCACCATTGGGCTAATTTGTTTATAAAAATGCAACCAATGCAACACATGGCCAATACTGGAAATGTTAAACTAAATGAATGTTTCAGGATTACATTCTGTGTTTATGATCCTTTAGACATGATCCAGTTCACCAGGTGCGTCACTAACTTGGATGTTGTTTGATTTAGATTGTGGTTTGCCAAGAAAGAGATAATTTCAGTGATCCTCTGCTGACTTAATCTGTTTTCATCCGAAAGGCAATCTGATAATGTACCATCCTGTATATCTTGGCTTTTTTTGTTTCCTCCCATGGAGCACCAGCCAAGTACTGTATCCATATGCTTCAGGTGTTTATGTGTTCCTTTGGGGACTCCTTTTTTATTTCTTGCCTGCTCATGTTTAACTGTGGTTGCATGTTCTCTACTCTGACTGCCAGAAGAACTTCTTATAAGCGTTCTGTTTTGCCTTTTGTTTACCTGGCTGCCCTCCCACCACCACCTCCTCCCGCCCGGATTAGATCTAAATTCATCCCAGCTGCACAACGTTTGTAGCTTATTTGGAGAACAAACCCTACTGTGTGGTTCGCTAATAATCCCGCCATCTTGAAACTGCCAATATTCTCACTTTCAAAAAACACTAAAGCAGGAAAAGTGCATACATAAAAAAAGAATAGGATTTAGACAATCATATTAAAAATCTCTTAGATTTATTCATCAGAGTTTTGTGATTTATGGCACTTTTTTTGCATACAAAATACCTGTCGTTAAACCAGAAAAAAAGGATTCATATAAATAGTTATAAAAAATATAGACGCATATTTTCTAAGTATGCGTTGGCAGCAGGCATTAATAACAGCCATATAGTGAAGGAACAAGGTACACATCTTACTGACTAGACGTCCAATCTCAGAATTACATTGGTGGGAGTGCACTTTGGAGGCGGGCGAGGAGTGAGGTCCGTTCAGCAGTTTCCGTGCACTTTCTTGGTGCTGCAATGCTGCAGAAACTTGCCCTGGAATGGATCTAGCGGTACAATGGGGGATTTGGAGCCTTTCGGCACTGCTCAAAACAAACAAATTCTACAACCTAACAAGTGAGCATCTGGGGCTTGTGTAAGCAGAGGACGTGATTCGTAAAAGTGGGGGGAGTTTTAGGGTTTGATTAACTGGTGTGGTTGAAGTGGAATATTGGTAACTTGTTTTAACACTTCTTGCCACTTGTTGCTCGCTCTTTATGCATCTGTAGCATGCTCTCCCCTTCTTTCTCTCTCCCTCACACACTTTCTGCTACTCCATCTAGAGTTCATTCATCACTTCTTGCATAAATACTTATCCTTCTATATCTCAATTTCTATCTATTCTATACAGCTCTCACCCATGTATTCAACCTGTGACATAATTGCACGACATCAATATTCTGCACACCACACAATTCCACCCCATAAAATTCCACAACTAAGAATTCCAATTCAGCCCAAATAGTTCCACTCCAAACCACATACATCCACTCCACTCCAAACCAAAACACATAGATAAAATACATTGTCATTCAGTGCCAATAGCTCTAACTCTCACAAATGCAAGACCTATTGCATTGTAAAGGCTTGTTTAAATAGTGAAAGACTTTACTAAACCGTTCTCAGTATCTAGCATGATTCCCCCTATCGGACTACTTTCAAGATAACATTTTAGACATTTACTCTACGTTCGGCCCTACTCTGGATTGCCCGGTTCAAAACTCAGTGGTAACCAATAGTGAGCCATTCACCACCTTTCACCCGATCTCCCCTCATTTAGCACTGCAGAAATTGCTTGCCTGTAAATCAAGCTCCACAAAGGACCCCTGCCTGGCATTAATATTTAGCTCTTTAGCCCCCCTCATTATCTCTCCTTTGAACTTGATTTGGAACACCTCCCTGTGAACTGGGGCTTTTCCTCTTTCCCTTTGACCTGGAAACAGGCCATGCTAATACCTACTTTGAAAAAAACGGATGCGGATCCTTCCGTTTTTAAAAATTACCGCCCCATTTCCCTGGTACCTAAACCAGCCATAGTCCGGGAAAAAGTAGTTCAGGAGCAATTATCGAGCTATCTTGAGACGTGCCATCATGTACACGACTCACAATCCGGGTTTAGATCCGGATATAGCACAGAGACTGCGCTGCTGGAGGTTTCTGAAACCATTTGAGAATGTTTGGACGCAAGTGAAGCAGCGATGCTGGTGCTTCTCGACCTTTCCGCGGCATTCGATATGGTCTCTCATGATATTTTGCTTGAGAGACTATACAATCCTGGAATTCAGGGTACCCCTCTATCCTGGATCAGATCCTTTCTAGATGGCCGCACTCAACAGGCCTCCCTTCAGCCATTTGTGTCCGAGGAGAATCCACTGAACTGTGGAGTCCCTCAGGGCTCCGCACTGAGCCCGCTATTGATGTAAATCTCCCTAGTCTGGCCTCAGTGGTAGAATCTTGTGGTGTCAGAGTGATTTCTTATGCTGACAACACACAATTGGTGTTCTCATTTAAGCATTACTCAGAAGCAGCTTTCTCTAATTTTAGACACTGCTTGTGCAACATCTCCACCCGGTTGGCATCAAACACGCTTAGGCTCAACTCTGATAAAACCGAGGTGCTGTTTTTTCATCAAAAAACCCTCCTGCGCCTCTATGATGGTGGCCATGGAGTTAAATCCCCTCTGGCACCTGTGGACTCAGCCAGGAATCTCGGATTCTGGTTCAACAACCAGTTATCCTGTAAATCTCAATTTGACCGGGTTTCATCAGCGTGTTTCGGTAAATTGTTCATGATTCGCAAAATTCTCCCTTTTCTCCCTCGCGAATTTTGCCATAGCATTGTTCACGCCCTGATCACCTCACATCTGGACTATGCCACCTGTCTCTACGCTGGGGCTCCTGCCTACCTGATCAAACGCTTACAGATTGTTTAGAACGCGGTGGTCAGGGTGATCAATAACATCCCATATTGCAACTCGATTTCTCCCCATCTGAAGAAGCTTCACTGGCTTTCAGTGACCAGGCGCATTCAGTTTAAGTCACTGGTTTTGGCTTTTAGAGGAATGCAGGGTCAGGGACCGACCTACCTTAGAGCCCGACTTAAGCATGCTCAGTCTAACCGCTCACTCAGATCAAACCATCTCCGCCTTTTGGTGACTCCCCGTTTTTGCCTCTACAGAATGGGTGGCAGAGCTTTCGCAGTGATCACAGCCAAAGCCTGGAACAGACTCCCAATGTCCTTGCGGATGGCTGAATCTGAATCTATTTTCCGATGCCACTTTAAGACCTGGCTGTTTTCCCACTCTTAGCCCTCTATGAGTACCCGCACCTGCCGCCTGTCTTAGAGCCGGGAAACGCCCGCTGGGGGTAGCTGTGCACTTTACAAGCTTCAAATAATAATAATAATAATCTTGATTCTGTTAATGACCTGAGTTTGACTCCGTTTCACATTCTTCTTCATCAGAAGCTCAACCTCTGACTTCCCTTTTTCTTCCTTCTTAATGCTCAACAAGCAAGGTAAAAGTTTTGAAGAAGGTGTCCTTCCTCTTAACACCTTAAATGGCATTGTACCTGTTATTGAATGAGGTGTAATCATGTTTGATAACAACCTATTTTGAAGAGCTTTCTTCCATGATAGCCCAAACTTAAGTGCCAATTGTATTGCCTCTTTGACAATTCCATTGAACCGCTCAACCTGGCCATTACTTTTGGGATAATCCAATGACGTGCTTACATGATTAACACCACACTTTTACAAAAGCGACTGCATCTTACTTGATGTAGGCTCCACCCCATTATCAGACACCAACGACTCTGGTACACCTTCTCTCGAATAAACATCCTCCAAAAAATCAATAAATAACCACCTCCGTGGTCACACTGCCATTCATATGAACTTCCGCCCACATAGAGTAATGCCCAATGAGATCAATGGCATATGCCTTCTTGGATGGTAACGTGGTAAATGGCCCCATAATATCAATTGTTACTTTCCACCATGGCCCATCACATAAATGTACTGTTTGCATAGGTACCACCACTGGTTTAATCATTTTGTCACTTGACATGCATGCATTAGATTCCCTCACCCAGCAATCCACCATACCATCCAAACCTGACCTCCAAATTTCTTCTTAAACTTTCCACCTCATGCTTGACATCCTCCAATGGCCTTCATGTCCTAACTTGATAATGTTCTCGCGCTTCCCAATAGGCGATACAAACCTATCTCCTCTTAGGACAATACCATTAGAAAAGGATAATTCCTAGTCGGGGCAAGATGGCGTCGGGGCAAGATGGCGTCGGGGCAAGATGGCCGCGGATCGGTCCATTGAGTGAGACGCCGAGTCATCCTTCTCCCTGAGAATGAAGTCGGAGTGAAAGTAATGCAGATGCCTATGCGACTGGAAGTAAGAAACCGAGGAGCGAGAGTTTCAGTATCGTCGCGGCTGGTGCAAAGGGCATTTCACAGAGTCCTTCGAATTATACGATTTCTAGAGGCGTTCACGTTGTCGTTCTGGTCAGATGCACCATTGACTCGAAGCGGGATGTCTATACGCAGCGCGAAGCAGGGGGGTGATACAAAAAAATTACCTGTAACACAGATCACCGCCAGGAACCAAGTGGTAAAAAGCAAGAACCCAGAGCTAGATGTTGATACGGACTCGGCATCCAGGAAGAAAGAGTTAAGGAGAAAGGAAAAGGAGAGGGGTGCCGACACCAGAGCTGAGCAAAGAGCTGAACGCAAGGCGATAATGGCAGCAGCAGCCGCGGAGAGAGCGGGGAAAAAAGCATTGAAAACAGAAGCTGCATTAAGAAAAGAGACAACCCCTAAAACTGGGCGAGGGGCGCTACGGCAACCTACCTTAGCGGAGTCCTTTGCGGGTCCTTTAATGAATACCAATAATGAGCTGCCGCTGGAGCGGGGTCAGGACCTGGTGAATCTAGAGGTTGACCCAGCGTTGCCCGCGATACCGGTAATGCGAGAAACAATCCCTGCAGACATGGCGTTACTGGCGGAGGGAAAGTCTGCCAAGGAGGCTGAGGTGGCAGCGACAGAACAAGCAACAGGAGCGGGAGCACCGAGCAGGCAGTACGCGGAGAGCGGCTCGATGGATTCGAAACCAGGAGGAATAGCAGAGCAGCAGCCGGAGGGTATGGAGCAGGAGCAGTGTCTACGCAAGACTATAGTTTCGTCCAAGGAGCCGCTGAATGCGGATGGAGGTCGAGAGGCTGAGCTGGGACTAGCATTCAGCGAGGAGGAGCACTTAGGCGACCTGACTCCCGTCCCTACTGAGGTACAGCCAGCTAACTTGACTCTTGGGCCAGGCGGGTCTGACGGCAATGTTCTGCTACCGACTGAGGCAGTGATAGCGGTTACCGGCCCAACCAGTATATCGGAGGGGGCTGTGGGGGCTGCGGGGGCTGATCTATCAAAGAGTCCGAGTCTGAGTCGGAGCCTGAGCGGTGAAGTCAGCTCGATGGACACAAAAGGTAACGGGCAGGGAGATAAAGAGATGGGGCAACAGCGGATAGGGGGGACACAGGCGCTGCCAGGTACTCAACTCAATTCACCACTGGATAATCCAGACACAGGCACAGCCACAGGTACAGGTGATAACACAAGGAACTCAAATTTAAATAGGAACATGCTAGGAAATGGGCTGGCAGGGGCAATGTCGTTACTAAACATAGCCAAGACAGGGGGTACCGACACCTCTACTGCTAACCCTAATGCTTCTATTGTTTCTGGCACCGACGGAGTCTTTGTGTTAGGCATGATACCAGGCACGGTATCAGGCACACCAAGTGAAGAGATTTTTTACTCAGTAAATGATGAAACGGATGAAACAGACAGAGCTTCTGTAATGTCTAAAAGTGGGGAAGCAGGACCAGAGACTGAATCAGATGAATCTGATAGGAGTTCAGCGCTCAGCGGATCATCTGTCTCAGACCATGACTCAGAGCCTGACCAAACTCAGTCCTCTCTAGACGACAAATTGCAACAACCTACCGCAATTAGGAAGAAACTGCAGCATACCAGAAAACAGCAAAGCAGGATTAGCCCTCCACAGATGGAGATGTCTAGAAAGTTGGTTTGGGATTATTCGGCAACCTGTAAAATATACCAAGAGGAAGGGGGAAGGAGGGCCCAACATCCTGGGTCGACCGGTGTACAAAATCAAGGTCAGAGTCCCACAATGGGGACACTCTATGCAACCCTTAAACAGATGCAGGGGGAAGCTAGAGCAGAGACTAAAAGGTCTAAATGAGTGAGTAAGAAAATAGAGGGCTCTCTGAGTAAAATGAATACATTATACGCAGAAATGGCTGGTCGTGTGACTGAAGTCGAAGAAAGAACAGGACATTTAGAGGAGGAAGTATCTCAATGGAAGGAGTTTAAGGCTGCACAGGAGAAGTTTAATGAGGACTTGCAGTGGAAGGCTGAGGATGCAGAGAACAGAAAAGGCGTAACAATATTAGATTATTGGGTATTCCGGAGGGTCTGGAGGAACAAAATCCGAGAGCTTTCGTGGTCACCTTGTTGAAAGAGGCATTTCCAGAGATTACCGTTTGGAATTGGGACGTTGAGGTACAGCGAGCACATAGGTACCCCTTGACAATTAAGAAATCTTATGGGGCCTCACAGAATGTAAAACCAAGAGCATTGCTTATATATGTAGGGAACTTCCTGGCTAGACAGGAGATAATGGATAATGCTAGACTACAGGATCGCCGTTCCTTCAAAGGGACATCTTTCTTTGCCCGACCCGACTTTTGCCACGTCACGGTGGAAAGGAGATGGAGATTGAGGCAAATGATAGACCCCTTTCAAAAAATAGGATGCGAGGCCTATCTCTTGTTCCCTGCAAGATTAAAAGTAATTTCAGACGGGCACGCAAGAATGTTTTTCTCAGAAGTTAAAGCGCAGAGTTTTTTGACTGAATTAAAGGAGAATAGAAGGCATGGGGTCGTTAGACCAGGCATCGAATGAACTGGAATAAACATGGACTAAATAATTCAGCAATGATGGTTCTCTATTTAAAACACGTTGTTTGGTTAGGCTGGCTATGCGGTGGAGGGATTAGCGAGGGGATCATAGCGGGGGTATTTATTGTGGCTTAAGGGTAAAGATAAAGCTTAATTATATGAATTAGGTGAGGTGGACTAGAGAGTTGGTCTCACTGGTTTCATCACTGGGCAGTTTTTCTATGTTATCGGCACTCTGCAAACAAGGTGAGGCGAGAGGGGAGAGGGAGGGTGGCGACACTCTAGGGGCTGGGAAACAGTCATACGTAGGTCAGGATTGACCTAGTTGCCTGTGATGGTGGGGTGGGGGGGGGTTCTTGGGGTGGGGGAAGCACCGGACAAAAGGGAGTAGTTTTGATTGTACAGGGAAAGGAAGGGAAGTATGGCAGTTGGAAACGGCAAGGGAGGGAGAAACAGATGGAACTGAAGGCATACAGTAACAAGAAATACGGTAATCAGTATGGGTGCAAGAGATTCAGATCTGTAATGGTTGATTCAGGGTTAATAAATGTGTGAATCATCGAAAACCGTCTATGAGTGCAAGTATTAGAATAGTTACTATGAATGTATGTGGACTGAACGATAGAATAAAGAGACAGAGGGTAGCGTTATTGCTGAAGAACACTCAAGCTGATTTTATTTGTCTCCAGGAAACTCATATAGAGGGGAACAAACCATTTATGCTGGAACAACTGGGGTTTCGCTTGCTGGCCCATTCGAAACAGGGGGCTAAAATCAGGGGGGTTGCTATTCTAACGAAACATTTAGATATAAGAACAAGGAATAAATTCGAAGATCAATGGGGGAGATGTGCCTTGATTGAATGCTTTATAGGAGAGGAATGGGTCACTATCGGTTCTATTTACGGGTCTACAGAGAATGACCCAGAGCTATTTGAGTTTTTGGATATCGAATTATCTTCATGGGCATCAAGAGTTATCCTAGCTGGGGACTTTAACATTAACGGGCCACAGGTCTGGGTTTGGATGCGATGGGACAATATCAAGGCAGGAAGAGGAGGGTATGCAGAGCAATCTTGAGTATGGCTAGGAATAACGCATTAGTAGACGTATGGGGGGCACAGAAATGTTTGGATCCAGGTTTTACATTCTTTTCGGCACCACATCGTAAATGTATCCGGCTGGACGATTTTTTTACATCAAGGTCATTACTAGCCAATATGAAAATAGAAAGACTGCCACGAATCCTGTCGGATCATAATCCCCTAAAGCTTATCGTGGAAGGCAGTGGGTTCAGGAGGCGGGCAAAATCATGGACGTTTGAAAAAGAATTATTGAAAGATGAAGAATATATCACACACATGCATTCCTGGATTAAAGATTTTTGGGATCTCAACAGGGGGAGTACTAGTACTGAGAATGATTGGGATACGTTCAAGGCAGGGGTTAGAGGGGAGGCACTCAGTTATAGTATAGCTAAACAAAAAACAAGAAAAGATAAGGAATGACCTGCTAAATACTGCCCTGTTAGAGGCGGAAGCAAGATTGGTTCAGGCCACGATAGACCATCAGGAGTTTGCTCAACGATTATTGGAGGTAACGATAGCTAAGACAGAGGCTGTAGAAGGAATGGCAATTAAGGCGGCTAAAATATATGATACAAGGAGGGAGAACTGTTATGAGTGTAGTGAAAGGGTTGGCCGGACCCTAGCAGCGCGTACCAGACAAAGGCTAGCGAAGGGGGAAATAAAAGAAATAAAAGATAGTAGTGGTAATATATACACGGACGATAAGGGGATACTTGAGGTGTTTAGGGAGTTTTATAGTAAACTTTATAAGGAGGAGCAAGATAGGGATAGTGAGGAAATATTGGACTACTTACGGAATATAAATGGGGGTGGGGTCGCACACTACTCACACAGCGGCGGTGTCGCCCCTAAGGACTCTGGTCATTTACGGAATATACCTGCCAAAGTGCTAGACAATAAAGATAGAGCATACTTGGACGCCTGCTTAAGAGACGAGGAAATTAGTGAAGCAATATTGGGTTTACCTTCTGGTAAAGCAGCTGGCCCTGATCTGATACCGGGAGAGTTCTATAAGGTATTCATATCCTCAATTTTTCTGGATTTAGTGAGAACGTTTAGGGGAGTACAGTCGGGGTTATCGACCCCAGCTAGTTGGGCTGGGGCAGATATCGTAATATTACTCAGAAAAGGGAAGGAGCCAACAGAACCAGGCTCATATCGTCCTATAACCCTGATCAACGCAGACTTAAAAATATTCTCCAAAGTATTGGCAGTTAGATTTTCCAAGTTAATAGGGTAGATTGTTAGTACAAATCAGCATGGCTTTATACCACATAGAGGTACCACGTTGCATATCAGGAAGATGGTTACGCTATTTGATGTTTAGGGCACGGAGGGGAACCCTATGGCTGCTATGTTATTAGATGCCGAAAAGGCCTTTGACAGGGTGGCTTGGGAGTTCTTGTGGGCTGTGTTAAGGAGAGGGGGATTTGGTGAAGGGTTTATCAGAGTGGTTCAAACATTATATACGAAGCCCATGGCCTGCGTTAGGGTAAACTCAGGCCGCACCTCACCCTTTGCCATCACCAGGGGCACAAGGCAGGGGTGCCCGTGCTCACCCCTCCTATTTGCTATGTACATCGATCCGCTGATTTTGAGACTAGAGCAAAACGTTAGAATCAGGCCGTTAACTACTCGTATGGGGGATATTAAAGTCCTTGCTTATGCGGACGACATCGCGGTTATTACACCTAGGCCGGCGGAGGCAATAGGAGAAATTGAATTAGAGGCAGAATTATTCGGGCGGGTGGAGGGTATGCCCTGAACAAAAGCAAGTCTCAAATTATAAAGAACTCCCACACAGATTGTGCAGATGAACGGGTGACTAGTGAAGGGGTGTACCTGGGCATTACTATCACGGCAGAATTGGAGAAGCTGGTGGAAATTAATATTGATCCAATTATTAATAAAGCAAGGAAGGATCTAGATAGGGTACATAACTTGCGCATGTCTATAGTAGGTAGGGTAAACTATGTAAAAATGAATTTACTGCCGAAATTTTTGTATTTGTTTAGAACTATACCACTTTTTTTTAATATGATTTGGCTAACCAAGATAGAGAGTATGGTGAATCGATTTATCTGGTCACAGGGCAAGACCAGAAGAGCTTTGAAATACATGTCCTTGCCACGGGACAGGGGAGGATGGTCACTTCCAGACTTACGAATGTATTACTGGGCAGCGGCACTACAGCAGATGACAGGCCTGTTGGGTGGTGCTGAGAGGGAAAGGGAAAACTTTACAGGATCTACAGAGGTGTACGGATTAATTCTAGGTGACGAGACAAATAATGCATTCCTTAGATATTCTGAACCAAGCTACTTTAAACGAACCAGATTCAAGACGCTAGAAGCTGCATATAAAGTCTGGAAGGCGTTTAAAAAGAGTTTTGGTCTGGGAAGGTATCATGCACATACTAGGCTTACAGAGGATCCTATGCTACCTCCTGAGATTTTTGCTGACAGTATATTTAAGGAGTGGGGCCGATTGGGAGTTAAAAGGATGGGTGACTTAATAGGGGAATCAGGGGTATGGCAATTTATAGAAATTCAGCAGACATTCGGAGTTAGTACAAGGAGTTTTTTAAAATACTTACAGACAAGAAGTTTTCTGGGTAGTAAAAGAGGGGGCCCAATGGGATTCACGGACAATCCAATACTACAGATAATAGAAGGGGGACACTCGTGCACAATAAAAAGGTTTTATGCAGAGCTTATAGAGCATAGAGAGGATGACTTAGGAAAATTTGAAGCTAAATGGATGGAAGCATTAGCAATATCTGAAGGTGTCTTTGAAAAATCATTACAGTTAGGACAGGATATTCTTTGTTCATCGGCTCTACAAGCTCAACACTACAAAACTCTGTTCAAGTTATACTATATCCCAGCCAGAATTGCTCAGTGGGGAGGGACACAGGGGATCAGGTGCCCAAGATGTGATAGTTTGGAGGCTGACATGAAACATATGTTTGCAGAGTGCCCACATCTTCTCCCTCTAATAAGAGTATTGAAGCATTTTTTGATAAATCTTTGAACTATAAATTGAAGTTGTCTTCGGAAGTAATTCTATTAGGGGTGGAGGAAAACATATCCCAACAACAACTTGGTTGCTTCATTTTTGTGGCTACGGCTGTTCTTTGCCTATGCATAGCCTCAGCGTGGCGAGATAAGTTACCACCCTCGATGCAGCAATGGCTGGCTAGGCTATTACATATGTATAATCTTGAAAAGGCTATCTACGCTAGGAGAGGGAAGAAAGGTAGAGCATTAGGCTTACAGATTTGGAAGCCTATTGCAGACTGGAAAAATAGGATGGTGAATGTATAGGAAGTGTAGAAATTGGACAAAATGTACATGTATTTCTTATTTTTCTTTACCTTTTTTTGTTCTTATTTGGTGTGGAATGTTAGTACATTATTAAAATTCTCATTTAGTGGTATCATATTTAAAAGTCATGTAAAGTATACTTAGGTGTTGCTAACCCTCTTATTTTTTCCCTGTGGGTATATTGTCAGGTGCGGGGGGTGGGGGGTGGGGAGTAAAAATGTTGTAAAAAATTGCTTTATAAAAATAAAAAAAAATAAAAGGATAATTCCTCCTTTACCTTCCAAAATGTGCTAAATTCAGCTTGCTATTCCCAGTCCAATGGCCACCCATTTGCAATTGTTTTATTTTACATCCAACAGCACCACATCTTTTTTAATTTCCTCTATCCTTCACCTCAGGCAACTCCAACCCATTCACCACATCTCTGTTCCTGCAACACATCACATCTTCATACATGTACGCCACATCACGTCCACTCTCATCCATTTCCTGTGCGTTGCACGATTCCACTGGTAACTGTGACAACCTATCAGCACCACAAGTATTTTTGTCTGGAACACATACAATATCATAATAATACATTTGCAACTTTGAAGCCAATCGTGCTAACTTTGCTCTTATATGTTTCCCAACTCCTGTTTTTGAAATATTCACTAAAGAGTAATGGTTTGCACAGATTTTGAATTTCCTGCCCCGAACATTCTTTCCCTATCATTGAAAATCTTCTGCCCACTTGTGTCAGGGTGCGAGATGCATATACAACCACCCACTCATTGCCATCCTTCTTTAGGGATAGAACAGCTCCTACTCGGTAACCACTGGCACCCACAGATTATTTTTTTTTAAAATATATCTTTATAAAGATTTTGGTGCACGATATATTTTAACCAATCCCTTGTAGGGTGGTGTACTTTTTACCAGTCCAAAGTGCGGTGCTCGCAGACATGTACTTTGGTGGTTTCCATCTAGATTCATTAATATATTAAGACTTACCCCATGTTGGGGGGTCTTTTATGATGCTTTTATTAGCCATTTGGCCCACTCTTTATATTTCCATATTTGGCTAGCTTCCGCCTGGCCTACATTTTTAATGTCATACATTACATATATCATTGCTTTATTGAAACACAACTTTAATCATTCATTTGTGGTCAGTTGTTTGTGCGAGAAAAGTAATAGGTTCTTGGAGATCCACAGGGATTCTTTCCCCGCGTTGATTATTTTCATGCGGTCTCTTTGTCTGCGGAGGGTAGAACCAGGCCGTAGAGAATGGAATGTTTTCATGTTGTCGGTTTGTCATGGAGGTGATGTGTTTCATGAGCTTGCCCAGCTTCTTCCATAGTTTTTGTGCATATGGGCAGTTCCACATCAGATGAGTTGTGGTTTCTTTGTGTAGGCAACTTTCTCTGGGGCATTTTTGTGTTCTCGCCATCCCTCTGCGGTGTTGGAACTGTCTGGTGGGGAGGCATTCGTGGACAACCATCCAGGCTAAGTCTCTTTGCTCATTGGTCAGGCGTTTCCAGCTTACTTGTTTCCACATTTCAACTGTCTTTTTTTCCGGCCAGTTGGCGATAGTGTTCATTGTTGTTTGATTTTCAATGTCTGTGGTCAGTTGTCTTGCGTAGTTTTCTCCCCAATGTCTTGTAGTAGAGCTTTGGTTTTCACCATGAGGGGTTCCAGGCGTATGTACATTGGGGTGCGATGAGGTCAAAGAATTTGTTTGTTACTGAGTAGAGTTTGAAACGGTGGAACAAAAAGCCTGTGTGAAATTTGATGTACACTGCACTTTTTGTGTTCTTGTTGTGCAGGCTTCGGTAGCATAGCATGAAATATTTAGTGAGCAAAAAGTCTCCGACACTTGGCATTTTCTTCCCTCCTTTGTCGTGGGATTTGCAGATGAGTTCTCTTTTCAGTTTTTCTGCTGTAGAGTTCCAAAGAAAGGTGAAAAGTAGCCTGTTCAGTTTTTGTGCATGGCTTTGGTTGGAGGGAAAACCACAGCTATGTATAAAAGGATTGGTAGTATAACTGCTTTTGAGACCAAGATTTCCCCTTCCAGGGTTAGCTTTCTTGTGCGCCAGAGGGCTAGTTTGTTTGTGACTTTTTTTGTTGCTTCTTGCCAGTTTTTTTCCCCCTTTGTGTCTTGGGAGAAGTGGATACCTAAGATTTTCGTGGGCTCTGTGGTGGTCTTGACTGGTAGCTTGGTTAGGTTGTCCCATTGGCCCATGGTGAGAACTGTTGTTTTCGCCTCGTTTAGGGTTAGTCCGGATGCTTGGCTGAAGATTTGTACATGCAAAATAGTTCTCCTCACTGCTTGCGGTGTTTTACAGATTACTGTGAGTTCGTCCATGTAAGCAATGCATTTGGCCTCCAGCCCTTTTGCTCCTGGTATTAGTGTCCCTCTGATGAGTTTGTCTTTTCTGATTTGTATCAGTAAAGGTTCCAGGGCACATATGAAGAGGGGTGGGGATAGGGGGCAGCCTTGACGTACTCCTGTCTGGATACAAAATGGGTTAGACAGTGATCCATTTATATTTACACAGCTAGTTGCGTTTGTATATAGCATTTCAAGTGTTTGTATGAAGACGTGGGGGAACCCCATCTTCTTTAGTACTTGTAGGACGAAAGTGTGTGCTACTCTGTCAAAGGCTTTATTGAAGTCTATTGCAAGGATGCCGACTGTTCCTTTCCTGTCTTTGGCTGACCCGATTGTATCCGTCAGTGTTATAAGGTTGTCCCAGATTTGTCTGCCTGGGACTGCGCAGGTTTGGTCTTCGTGTATTACGGTTCGTAATACTTTCTTCATCCTGTTGGCTAGAACCTTTGTGAAAAGCTTGTAGTCCACGTTTAAAAGGGAGATTGGTCTCCAGTTACCAATGATTTTTTCTGGTCCTTTTTTGTGTATCGGAGATATTATCCCATGACAAAAACCGTCTCGGGTGGAGTTGTTCCATACACATTCATAAAACATTTCTATTACATCGGTGGCTATGGTAGGCCAGCAAACTTTGTAGAAAGCCCATGGGAGCCCGTCCACCCCCGGCCAGGTAGCTTGTTACATTTCTGTAGAGCTTGCAAGAACTCTTCCCCTGTGAGCTCTTTCTTCAAAAAATCACTTTCATTAGAAGACAAACAGTTTTCAATTAGGTCAACATATTGTGAAATGAAACCCTGGCTTTCATTTCCTTTTTGGTACAGTTTTTCATAAAACATTCTTGCCACTTTTTTACGTTTTTCTGTCCCTTCCTGACTTTCCCATTCCTCATCTATCAGCTCCTGAATTTCTTTGTGAACTTGTGTTTTTTTCCTAAAGAAAAAGGAGGTGCATTTTTATCCCTCTTCATAGTGTTTTACTCTGGCGTTGAAGATAGTCTCCTTTCCTTTTTCTTCTAACTATGTGTTCATTTCTTGTTTTGCCTTTGTCATTTCCTGTTGTACTTTCATCTCTAGGCCATCTAACTTGTGAAGGAGGGCTATTCTATCTTGCAGGATGTCAAATTGTTCTGCCTTATGTGCGCTTCTTTCTCGGCTATGTGTTGTTTTGTTTGCACCCACTAGTCTGCCATGGATGTGTGATGTAGCTTGTTGTCTCTTAGGTCTTTGTATATTGCCTCTAAATCCTTCAGTGTGCCTTCTTCTTGGAGGAGGGCAACATTAAATTTTCAATACCCTTTCCCTCTTTTCTTGTTTGCTTGTATCTGGTAGGTGGCGGTTCTCAGGGAGTGGTCTGAGAAGGATGTGGCGGTGATGTGCTATTGTGTGGTGTTGATGTTTTTGTTGAAGAAGATGAAATCAATACGTGCTTTAGTGGTGCCTTTGTCTGAGTGCCCTGTAAAATGTGAGCCAGGCTTGTGTTTGTCTCTGTATGTGTCTTTTAGGTTTATGTCTTTGAGGAGAGCGTGCAGTGTTTTTGCTGATATGTCTAAGTTGTAGTTGGTTGCTTTCCCTATCCTGTCTTTTTCTTTTAAAATGCTATTAAAATCCCCTACTAGGAAGGTAGTGTGTGAACCTGTAAGGAAAAATGTGATTATGTTAAACCAATCCAATCAAAACAAACTTTATTCGACAAAAGTCATAAAAGCATAACAAAAAAACGAAAACATTACAAATAAATACATTAAAACAGCTTGACGTGGAAAAATATGCTATCATAGGGTCCAAGTTAAAATATTAAAAACAACTTCATACAAAAATTATTTTAAAACTGGCAATTTTAAAACATTGGACACAAGTGCAAAATTCCCGAAGACCTATACACATTAAGAAAGCCAAGACTATCACTCTAGGCCAACATATAAATGTCAAGACAAAGAAGCAAAGGGGGCAAATTATCCAGTTACACTGTTCAGTCTTATGATCCACACCCATCCTAAAAACTTTGCAACTCCCACTACTATGGTAGGCATAGTACTAGTACACAAAATCCTTTCAGCATCAGTACTCCTCCTGGTGCCAAGTAGTTTGCATACCGGACTCAGCCAACCCGTCTTGGGACGCATAAGCCGGGCAGGCAAAAAACATATGGGCAATTGTTTCGGTGTGGATCTTACAAACGAGGCATATACTATCACCCTGTCGAGCCCACCGGGTAATGAAAGGTCTTAGAGGCAACGATCCTGCCCTCAGCTGGAAATACAACTTCCTGTCTTGTACCTTTGTAATGCTATCCCAAAAGGGTTCAAGACTGGGAATAGGTTTCATATTCAAAAAAATACCTGACAAAGAAAGAGAATCAGTACTTCTAAAAGCTTTGCTTGTAACCATCTCCCAGTACTTCTCCTTCAGAACTTTTTTTGATGGAAAAGCAGCACCTGCAGGATTCTCCCAGAGTTCGTACATTCCCAAATCCGCTAGGATCTTTCTTACTTCTTTGAACCACCTTATTTTATGGAAACCATCTGATTTTATTACGTCAAGGAAACCCTCGGCGTACAATGACAATTCAGTGGTTGTCCACAATCTGCACCAGTAAAGAATAGGCCGCAGTTTAGCTATTTCTGCTATAGGGTTCCTGCCCAGATCATACCTTAGGGGCACTAGTGGCGTACTCTGGGGAAGGGAAGTAATGGCACGCAAAAACTTATTTTCAGAAATAGTTAAATCAGTCAAATTCTCAAACCCCCATAATTCCGCACCATACAGGGCACAACTGACAGCTTTCGCCCCATAAACTTGAAGTAGAGGTCTAATAGGCTTAGTCATGGATTTTTTAAATTCAGCAACCAGCGCCCCCGAAAGTTGTCTATGCTTTAGGGCGGCCAAATCCCTTTGTTGGTTCCACTTTAAGTCTTTCTGGATATTCACCCCTAGGTATGTAAAAGACATTACTTGCTCCAATGGTTGCCTCTTCAATAAAAAAATATTTTTAAAAGTTCTGTGCTGGTTAAAGGCCATGAATTTGGTCTTGTTCACATTAACTTCAAGGCCTTGCTCCGAACAGAAATCTTCAAAGATTAACCTCTTCCATGCTCATGACAAGCTCAGCTTGTCATGAGCCGTGGAACGCTCACATGTGGGGATAATTCCCCTGCTGTGCTGAGCTTTCCATGACAGGTAATGCACCTGTGACGAGCTGAGCTCGTCATGAGCATGCGGGCGCCGTGTGCGCCCCCCTCCCCCCCAGCACAGCGGGAAAATAACCCCCGCAGCGAAGGGGTTAATAATGCCCGCTGAAGACCGCTGGGAGTCTTTGCAATTAAAAGCGTATCGTCGGCGAACATTAAAATCTGGACTTTTCCCCCACTAAAGTGGGAGCATCTGTGTTCACCAACAGTAACCGATCAACTATTCTGTTTATATAAAAAGAAAATAACGTAGGCACCATGGCACACCCTTGTCGCACCCCTCTTTCGACGGGGAAGTCACTGGTTGTCATACCCTGCCTGCCCCACCTAATCCTAGCATGATTATCCTCATGAAGCCTCTGGATTAAAGTTAACAGGTTATTAGGAAGACCAAGGTCTTTCAACGTTACCCAGAGGCTAGGTCGAGGGACTAGGTCAAAGGCTGCCCTTAAGTCAACAAAGGCAGCGTATAAGCTTCCTTTGCCTAGGGTCACCGTTTTCCAATAGAGAAGTGTGAAACGAAACACTTGGTCAATGTTGCTCATAGACTCTCGGAAACCCGCCTGGAAGGGGGACAATGTACTAGTATCTGCCATCCATAGTAAGACCTTGTTTAAAATCATCCTACCTACAATTTTTTGGATGGCGTCAATCAAGCTAATGGGTCTATAGTTCACCCTTTTTATATACCATATACCGGAATAATTTCCGCCCCTTTCCAGGAGCTTGGTATCGGTGCTCCCTGGGCCATATCATTAGCAATCAGCAGAATATAACTCACCCATTTGGTCTTATAATACAAGTACACATCGGCTGGGAACCCATCCGGACCTGATGCTTTTCCAGCTGCCACTGTACCAAGTGCCTGCTCCACATTTATTCTATTAAAAGCATTTTCCTGGTAGTAAGACAAACTCGGGACTTCCTATTCTTGTCCCCAGGCTCAGAGGCATACTGAGGCCTAAAATACTCAACCCATTCTTCCTGTGAGATGTTGTTTTGCGGCTGCTCAGACTGGCCACCTGACCCGCATTTAATAGTACTCCAGAACAATTTACTGTTGTTCTGCACACTAGCATGTAGCAGGTCCTGCCATTTGCGTTCATCCCATGACCATTTGGCCCTAAGGATACTACTTTTATAAACACTCCTCTAAGAACGCACAGCGTCCACTTTGCCTTCCTTTATAGCTTTCCCTAGAGCTATCCTTGCCTGCCTGCATTCCTTATTATACCATCTTGCAGGTCTAGGGGCTACAGGTTGACCAGGTCTGTGCTTTCTTTCAAAATAATATCTCAAATTAGTAAAAAATGTATTATGCACACATGTTATTTCCCCCAAGTCCTTATTTCCAGACAAGATCTGCTCAAGTTCGAGGATAGTACCGTCAACATCATTTTTAATACTTTCCAGAGTGGCAGAGTTCTCTAGTATACGAGGCCATCTTAGCCTTCTCATATCATTAGAGGGCACAATATCTGTGGCATATGACTCCCTCGCCCCAGCAGGAGTGGATTCCATCTTCCACCACCTGTGACTTACACAGAGAGGATTATGATCACTTTCTGGGAGGTCCCTTATCGACATGTCAGTGATGGTGTGCCAGAAACTCACACTTACGAGAATGTAATCGATTCTGCTTTTACTTTGCCCATTATTAAATGTATAAGCTCCCATTCTATCAATCGGCATTTTACCATTAAGGGCCCTTAAACCCCTTTCCAGACAGATAGTATTGATCTGAATAACTATTTCCGTCCACCTTTTTACGGGTTTCAGCTCTAGTTTGGGAATTCCCCCTAATATGTCTTCATCATCAGTAAGGTGCTCCTCTGTTGCAACCAAGGGTTCGAAGGTAGAATTGAAATCACCCACTACAATGATGTGTGAGTTTGTCGAATGGAGATCAAAGAGATTTACAAGCTCCTCTAACACCTGGGACTTGGCACCTCGGATGCCCCTAACATAGGGGCATATGTAGGTAAATCTAATTTTGCGATTCAGAAAATGCGATTTTTCGCGAATCGCACTTTCCGAATCGCAAAATCGGATGTAGGTAAAAAATTGCTATTTTTTTGCGTTTCCCAAAAATTTGCAGATTTTTTTTGCGATGTTTGAAATTGCGATTCCTTATTAGTGATTTCGCTATTAAGGAATCGCAAAAACGGGAAAGAGCAATTCAGGTGCAGAATGATGACATCACAACCAGGAAGTGTGAGTCTCCATGCTGCACCTAAAACGTGACCCAGAGTCAGTTGCTGGCTGAGAGACAGAGTGGAGGGTGTGTGTATTTGGCTCTGAGCTCAAACAGTGCAAAATGGATTCACAGGCTGCAGAAAAGGAAGGTGGAGAGAAGCAGGCTGAAGAAGAATCCAGAAAAAGGAAGCAGACATTTTCTGAAAGGGAGTTGGAGGTCTTAACAGAGGAGGTGGTGAGGCACCATGATCTTCTTTTTAAAAAAGCCTCACTTTGTGTGCCTGAAGCCAGAAAGAGGAAATTTTGGGGGAAATTCTGGAAAAAGTCAATGCGATGGGTGTTACCCATCGAACCACCGATGTCCTCCGCAAGCGGTGGTATGACATGAGGCAAAGGTCCAAGGAGAGGGTGGCCACGAGATTGTCAGAAGCCAAAACAACTGGAGGTGGGAGCTCCACTACACCTGAGCCGACGCCCATGGAGGAGTTGGTGCAGACAACCCTAAGGCCAGAGGCAGTGACGGGCGTGGCTGACCTGGACAGCTCTGAAGCCAGAGATGCAACTGAAGGGAAGATGCATGCCAAAAACACACAATGCATTGCCATCCCACCCAAAATCCCAAACTCGCATGCATGAATAGGAATCCGGTCCATGTTTTTAGTAATACCCAGAGAAGCATTTTGGGAAATGTATTCATATGTCATGTACATAGGGGCAGGTACACATACAAAGGTTATGTAGGCAACAGGTCCAAATGCAAAATGTAAAGTACCCAAAATAGACAAGCAGGCATGTAAATAGTGTCATCTTAAATTTTAATATTAAAAAAATAATAATAAATTACACACAACTCATGTGTGATTTATTTTTACAGATGGACCAACAACACAGGACACTGTTGAACCAGTGGGAGAGTCAGCTTCAGCAGAGGACCACGCAGGGCAGGAGAATCAGAGTGCCACACGTGACACACCTTCTGTACCAACAAAAAGGTGCAAAACTGTACCTGCATTAGTCCAAATGCAATCAGGATCCACAGATGCTGAAGATGAGCCACAGGCTGATGTATATCCTAGCGCACATCAGGTCACATCACAAACCAACATTTCAAACATGACTTGCAGTGGAGCCAGATAGAGGGCACGGAACAACACCTGCAGTGCCACCACAGTTTCAGAGTTTGTTTTTGCTGGGCTGGAGGATCAAATGCTACAAGTGCAGCGCCTGCAAAGTAAAGGCATAGCGTCAATTCAACGTCACCTGGCACAGCACAATAGGCACATGTCTGAGGCGAGAGTCGGCATCAGACAAATTGCAACATCAACAGAGGCACATTTAAATGAAGCTAGAGTGTCTAGCCAGGCACAGCGCAGGGAGCAACGAAGCCTAACAGCACGGCTAGACCAATTTGCCAGGGCTGTGAGCAGACAATCTACAGCCATAGCCATGCTTTGCAGAAGAACAGTGAGCATGCAAAATGCAGTGGCACACTGCTGTAGGATGTTGCCAGAAGCCTGGTGTAGGTGACACATACACTTGATCAGCTGCGTGCTGCTGTAACTGGGGGCATTGTTACGCCAGGTAGCATAGACACTGGTGGGCAATCAAGCCGAAGCACACCTACACCACCAATACCAGCAAAAAGGCGTAGTAGTGGCCATCAGGAAAGAGGTGTGGAGCAATACACCGAAAACACAGACCAGGCTGACGGTGCTGCATCAGGGCGTTCACGCCGTAGATGAGGCAACAAAATGCACAATGGAATGGAATGTTGTGAAGCAACACATCCCATAAGGACTTAAGTTAATGACATATTGGCACTGAGTGGACATGAACACGTGCAATTTTCTGACTAACAGTCACAATGTGTGACATTGCATATCCTGCATTTAAGGAAGTACATTTTTTTCTGAATAACAACATAGTAGTTCTGTGTGATGTCATCACGTCGCATGAGCCCAGCAGCTGCCCCAGCTCCTCCTGCATGTCTGCGTTGGGGGGCTGGTTCCTCCTCATCTGATGTGTCTGAATCTGTCAGATCCACTGGGGTGCCCTTCTTGATGGCAATATTGTGTAGCATAGCGCAGGCCACCAGTATCTTGCAACATGTTTCTGGACTGTACTGTAGAGTGCCTCAACTCTTGTGGCGGCACCGGAAACGGCTTCTCAGGATTCCAAAGGTTCTCTCTATGGTGGCTCTTGTGGCTCTGTGGGCAGTGTTGTATCTCCGCTCAGCAGCTGTGGTTGGATTCAAGTAGGGTGTGAGTATATAGTCACGCACAGCATATGCACTGTCTCCTGCATGACAACAAAATGGTGAAGGTTAGTAAGATGAACACATTTTGAACATTTCATACTACTGGTTGTGTGTGCCATGTAATTACCTAGCAGGTATCCCTCTCCAAAATCACCATTTGTAAGTCAACGAAGTAAAGCACAGTGCCTAAAAATGAAGGAACCATGAGTGCTCCCTGGAAATTTAGATATGATATCGGTGATGAGATTTTTTAGCATTGCAGACTACCTGGATGTTGATTGAATGGTATGATTTTTTGTTTCTGAAAACATACTCATTGTGTGATGGGGGGACAGTGCGACATGTGTTCCATCTACACAGCCAATCACGTGGGGAAATTGTGCAATTTTATAAAAACCCTGTTTTGTTTGGTCATGTTCCTGCTGTGTGCTTGGAAATTTGATGTGGGTGTGCAACCTCTGCATCATAGCATTGAGAAAAGCATGGAAGAAACGTGAAAGTGCGCTCTGAGACACCCCTCCCGCTGTGGCAATTACACCTTGGAAACTCCCTGACGCTAGGAGGTGCAGTGAGCACAACACTTGTATGTGTGTGGGAATGGTGTGGGCCCTGTATGTGGGGTGCTCAAGCATGGGTGTCAGCTCCTCTATCAGCTCCAGGATACTTTCAGGATGCAGCCTGTAGTGCACATGGATGTCCTCCTCAGTGCGTTGGAAGAGGGTGATGCACGTCCAGTAGATCCTATCCTGGCGTCTCCTTCCCTCTTCAACCTGTCGGATGGGCAGCCTCCTGGCTATAACATAAATCCCAGCCATTGTGAGAAGCCACTGAGGCATTATGGGCCACTTTAAATAGGTTGCACCTCGTTACCACCTGGTCAGAGTTGGTGGTAATTGAGAAGTGCAAAATTGCGATTTTCCTAAATTTGCAATTTGCGATTTTTTCCTACATTGGAAATTGCAAATACTGATACGCAGATTACGGATTCGCAAATTTATTCACAGAACCCATTTCTCGCAAAATTGCTAATCGCAAATTTTTCCGATTAGCAATTTTGCATTGAACATTTGTTACCTACGTAGCATCACACACTTTTGCATTCGCAAACACCAGTAATTCTGCAAATTACGGCATTTGCGAATCGCAAAAGCCTACCTACATATGCCCCTATATAAGTCGGCTATCAAAAAGCTAAGAAAAGGTACTATTCAGACAGAATTCAAAAAGCTAAATGTGCAAATAAAGAATTCTACATAATACTCAATGAATTTCGAAAACCAAATTGCCTAGAAGGAACTCATCCTGATTTCACAAACTGGCAAATCATTATACAGACAAAGCAGACACGTTGGACTCTTACTTAAAACAGAAACAAAGCACCAGCACTAACCCTTGTACAAAACAACTATCCAAGAATGCTCTAATCAAGCCTCTCCGTTCCTTCCAACACATCTCACACAATAAATATATGGACCTGGTCAAAGCAAGCAGGCCTGTCGGCAGCCCTTCTGACCCCTGTCCGCCACAAACTTTTAAGACAATTCTTTTAACAACCTCTGCTGCCATTCCAGTAAGAAGAATCATCAACGATTCCTTAACTACAGGAATATTTCCAGAAGAACTTAAAAAGTCATACATACGCCCTTTACTGAAGAAAACCAACTTGGACCCGCTGACCCTGACAATTACAGACCCATTACAAATGGACCTTTCCTGGGCAAACTGATAGAAAGAGCAGCGTTCGCCCAGATGTCACAATTCATTGAAGAGAATGACATACTTTCAGATTTCCAAACAGTATTCCGTCCGGGAAGAAGCACTGAATCTGCCCTCCTTACCATCTGGGATGACCTAAAGAATACAGTTGACCGCAACGGGGTTACTGCGCTACTCCTCTTGGACCTCTCAGCTGCCTTTGACACGGTTGACCATGATACTCTGACAAAGACTTTATGAAGCCGGCATAGAGGGAACTGTTCTAGACTGGATCGTATCCTACCTTCGAAACAGAACTAATGTCATCCATACCCCACCTTTCTCGTCCAAACCGTACTCCCCAAAAGCAGGGGTCCCTCAAGGTTCTATCATCTCGCCCACGCTTTTCAACATCTACATGAAGTCTTTACCAGTACTGATCAATAAATATCACCTCACGTGCTACAACTATGCAGATGACATGCAAATACTCCTTCAACTGGAATGCCCCAAAGACATTGGAAAATCACCAATTTTCAGCTGTCTCAGAGCCGTGGATCAGTGGATGACTTGGAGCCATCTCAAATTGAATGCTTCAAAAACTGGAATACTCATGTGTGGTGATTGGAAAAATTACAACCTGCTTGCCGCATGGCCTGATGAACTGGGATCACTGCCTAAAGTATCGAAGAAAGTAAGAAACCTCGGAATGACCATGGACTTCAAGCTGTCGATGAATACCCAAGTGGATAAACTAGCAAGATCAAGCTTTGCTACTATAAAAATGCTGCGACGAATTTTGCCTCATTTGGGATTTCCACACAAGGTCCAATCTACCATCTCTCTTGTTCTATCCAAACTCGATTACGCCAATAGCCTCTACCACGGATCACCTTTAACGACCATGAAAAGGCTACAACGGATTCAAAACTCGGCTGCCAGACTACTCTTGCATATCAAACCACAAGACCACATCTCCCCTGCCTTGAAAGCCCTGCATTGGTTACCGGTTGCCAGAAGATCCAGGTTCAAGCGGCTTTGTATTACCCACAAAGCAATACATGGAATAGTACCACTCTTCATCAAGGAATAAAATCACCAAACACATTCAACAAAGGAACCTCCGCTCTAAAGGAGCATCTCGCCTCAAAATCCCACCATACAAGAAAAAAACCATTGGTGGCACATCCTTCTCTGTTCAAGCAGCCAAACTATGGAACATAAGATCCACCGACAACCACATTATCTTCAGAAAACTACTCAAGATTTAGCTCTTTCCCACATAAGCACCATACGGAAACAGAAATTTACAGCATATCCCTCTGTATATAAGCATTTTTTTTCACTATAGATGTGTACCTATCTTTGTGTATTACTTTATAAAACATGTAAAATAATTATGTTGTTAAGAGAAAAGAAAAAATAAATAAAAATAATAATAATAATAATATTAATAAATAAAAATCCTCTTTGGTCTACATGTACATACTTCCATTGTGCATCTATGTACCTTCCATGTGCTTGGATCTGTGTGTCTGTTACTTTTCTCCTGAAAAACCATATCCAATGCACTACCCTATTTCTCATCCTGTGCCTCTATCAATATATTTAATCTAAATATACTTACTTCCTTTATGTATCTATATACTTTCAATGTACTTATGGATCTATATATTTATCATTTTGTTCTAATTTAGCATTTCCAATGCACTAGCCTATTTCTCAGCCTATACTTCGCTCAATATATCTTCTAGCCCAACCTTCTGACTCATCTCAAACTTCTTTCTACTACTCCTTCCAATGCACTACCCTATCTCTCATCCTATACATCTATCAATATATCCTCTACATCCACTCTCTCATTTATCCCAAACCCCATACCACTACTATGATAGCCAAAATAACCCTTTCTAGACTCTTTCCTGCTCTACCCCGCCTTGCATCATCTGACCTCTTTTTACTACACCGATCCCCTAAAACAAACCTTTCTAAACTCTTTCCTCTGACTCCTCCCCTCCAAAACTCCTTTTTACTCATCCAAAAGCCTCTTCCTACTGCTAAGACCTAAAAAAAAAAAACCTTCACTCTTTTATCCCTCCACTATCCTTTTCATTCAAAATTAACAGACTAACATGTTCACTTCTCAAATTCCATATTCAACTATACTAATATACTGCTCAAGTAACTGAATAACATATCTACTACTCAAATGACTTCATATTTATACTATACTAATTTTCAACACTAATCCTTTATGGGTAGCGGAGTGTTGTGCTACTCGCCGGAAAAGCGCTTCAATACCCATCAGGGGTAACAAGTGCTATAGGAATGCAAATCTTTCTTCCCCTTTTATCCCTCCGCTATCCTTCTCACTCCAAGTAACAGACTAATATCCACCCCTGAAATTACCTCATATTTCACCATATTAATTCACCACTAATCCTTTATAGGCTTCCTGAATAGCATGCTTCAACAAGCGATAAATAAATACAAACTTTTGTTCTCCTCTATCCTTCTGCTATCATTCCAAATCCAAATAACTGACTAACATATCCACCACTTAAAATGTACTTGCATGTTTCACTATACTAATTCAACACTAATCCTCTATGGGTCCCGGAGTAGCGTGCTACTCGCCAAAAAAGCGCTTCAACGCCTCGTCAGGGGTAGTAAGCGCTATATAAATCCAATTACAATACAATACAATACATAGTAAAAGACACACAATAAGGCCAATGTCCAACCAGAGCTACAATTTCAAAGACGAATTGGACTTTCACCAAGAGGTACAAAAAGAAGCAACTAAAATGTACAGAAAGTGCTGATACCCTATTGGGAAGAGATACAAAGCAAAATATTTTTATAGTGTTTAGGCGCACAAGTTGGTGTCTGAAATAACATTGAGTCCAATGTCCAATGATAACCTTGGGAATAGCGCTTGGGTGTTCTCAAAAGTCCATAGGACTCAGTAGCTCTTCCTACATAGTTTGTAAACAAAGCAAGTCAATAGGAAAGTGGTGCCAAAGAGAAACTGGACAATTCCTTGAGTGTGAGGCCCTGCTACTGCATTTCAAATATATACATTAAAAAAATCTCTCCGTGCCCCCCCCCTAAAAAAAAACCCAATAAGCAACAATAGCATTCACCCAAGTGATCTAAGTGAGTTTTATGGCACAAAGCGATGAGGGCCACTGCCGAGGGCCCCGATGAGTACCACTGATGGGGGTCCCGATGAGGGCCACCGACGAGCGCCCCCGAAGAGGGCCCACAGCCCATAAACGAGGATGCCACACCTCTGGACAAGCAGTTAGTAACAAAATTAATAAAAAAGATAAGAAAAAAGGGGCGCCGGGCCCGAATGGACTCCCGGGAGGAATGTTCAGAGTAGACTGGTGCCCCCCCACTATTCTTAGCATGTTCTTAGCATGTAGCATGAACGCAGGAGCTCCGGATTCAAGAAAGGGTCCCTGAAACACTCCACATTTAACAGACCGACCTGAACACGTATGGATTCATCGCACTTCTCGATATTGAGGGGAAGGCGTACACGAGTACAATATTAATCAAATTAACAAAATGAATTGAAAAAGAAGAGATACTTCCCTTCTACCAAAGGGAGGCTCAGCTATTGACAATATTGTTGCCTTGTCCTATATCGTCCAGCAAGCCACCCACAAAAACAACCTGCCGTGGCCCCTGCTTCATGGACTGCTCTGACGCTTTTGATGGGGTAATGCCAACAATCTTTGGAGAAAGTTCCAAAATTGGAAGATTCTGTACAGCCTCCAGTGTGCCATCACTTCCCTCCAAACGGCGGGACTTCGGTGCAAGTAAAGCTTGTAGGGGACACGGCATCCCCAAAACTCTACTCAGACTGGGGTTTAAAACAAGGATGCGTCCTTGCCGCAGCACTTTAATGTATACACAGCGGATGTGGGCAAGGCCTGCATAGTGAATTGAGCTGCTCTGAAGATAGGTCAGAAGAAAGTGCATTTAATGGGGTATGCGACGGCTTGCGACTGTGAGACCATAAAAGAGGCCTCAGACAGGGCCGGATGCGTCACACAACTTCACTGGACGCAACAACCGAGCTGGCAATCCAAACAAGACCAAAGTGCTAATATTTGGACATCATAAAAAGAAGATATCGCAAAGATGGAGACTGGGCCATCAATTTATTTATTTATTTATTTCATTTATAGAGCACTCTATCACCTAGCAGGCATCCTGGCACTAGCATACTCAGAGTACAGAATATAAGTGTGCCCGAGGGCAAGACTATACAACCCCCAAAAAATGACACTTATCCAGGAGCGGGGTCTAGTGACATCGGGAACGTGACATCACATCAGCACAAAATGAAAACAAAAGTCCAGGCAACCATTTAGGCCCTGTGTAAACTTAATGCAAAGCTACACAGCCCAAGGGACAGGGGAATCAGGAGGGGCATTGAGGCAAAACTGTTGCTCACAGTGGGCATTTCCAGGCACTGTGAGATCTAACAAGAGAAAAGTCGGTGCCAGGGATGCAAGGGCATCCTCAGGACCCCGCCATACACACCTACAGACTGATAGGGTCAGAGTTCACCACCACCCAGCAACAATGGGCATGAAGGGCATGTATGCAAGGTATTATTATGGGGTCATGGAGGAGGCACTAAACCAATATACACACCCCTGGGGCAGCTATTGAAACATGGTGGGGGAGACACGAGAAGGCATGAGCGACATGGCCCTAAAAGCCAAATAAATAAACAAGTGCACCTGCTAGCATGGGAACCCGATAATGCTGGACTTATGGAACAACAAATGCATGGAACACTTATAACATCTTACGAGGCTCATAAAATACAGCCTTACTTGAGCCAAGCCCTGGGGAAGGGATGCTTGAGAGAGATCCTGTGGGCTGGGCTGAGCTTCTCCCAATAAAAGAACTCAGCATGATTTGGACACCTCTATCACATAACATAGGATGCATACCATGCAAGTACAGAATAGAGCCTTTACTGCATCTTATATGCTGTTGTCCAACTCTGCTACAGTCTAGACAGAAACTACTAATACCACTTTCCTGTCTAAGGGGACACATCCTGGTAGAAGCAGCAACAGTCCTTTTCACTTGCATCTCTCCCTCGGTTCTGGCCAAGTTGATGCCGGCGGCAAGAACCTGTTTGAAAGAAGCCCATCCGGAGAGACCCAGTAAGAACACGAATTAGATGCACAATCAATCTATATGGAAGACTTCGTATTTTATATTGCTATTTTGCACATGGAACAATTTGCATTTTACTCCACTCATTTGCACACGCTTTAAGCAGCAGGGCATGGTCGAATCGAGGGACAGCGAGCACTTTAAAGCTTTTCTTGCTATGCTCTGCACTTTAATAATGAATAATCTATATCATGGACTGTAGGACTTGGCCGTTTTGGCTAAAGTTCCCTAAAACCTTTTGCTTTCCCCCTAGACCGTTTCCTGAAAAAGTTGCCAAGTTGGATGCTTTGGGTACTTTGCCACTGCTGATCAGTGTCAAAGTACCAGGGTTCCCTGTGTAAAGTACAATGGTGATTGGTTGGCCATGATTGGTATGTTTGCCACACTAATAAAATCCCTTGTGATGTGCACTGTGTGTGCCAGGGCTAGAAATGCAAAGGCGCACAGAGAAGGGAACTCTCAGGCCTTCAGTGTAGGGCCTGCACGCAGAGTGCTAAGTTCCCATGTTGTCTTCACAAGAATAACCACTTGTCAGGCCTCATTTTCCCTTTTGCGTGCACAGTGAGCACCCCTGTGGTAGGTCCCGGGTAACCCCTGGGCAGGGTGCAGTGCAAGTAAAAGGCAGCACATATACTGAGGTGTGTGTTATGTCCTGACAGTGAAAAACACTCCATTTCGTTTTTCACTGGTGAAAGGCCATCCTGCCCATAAGACAGAATGGGGGAGGCTGGATATTGTTTTTGTTAGCCTAGTTTCCCATACATTTAAAATGGAAAGGTGAAGTTTAGTATGTATGCACTCACAGTGTCATTTATTGTTTCAAAACAAATTTTATTGGGTTTTATTCACATAACAAATTACAGCAATTACAGGACCCACACTGTCTAGAACCCACTAAAATAATCCCCAGGTAACAGGTACAGGGAGGGGAACAGGAAAAAAACCTAGTGCAAGTCCACGAGTCTCAGCTAACCGACTCTCAATGTATCCCCGATCATAAACCCGGTGCAGTCCCCCTTGTCCCACCCACCTCCCCGAATCCCCCATCATCGATATCCTCATCCGGTGTCAGTTATAGTAAGTGGTGTATATAGGAGCTAATAAAAATTGCTCAATGTGTTGTGCCTGTCGTGTCCCGGGGAAGGTTACATCTAGAAGCTGCTACTCTGCTGTGTCTTCACGGGTGTCATAGTCGCGCAGTGATTGTACTAAAGCATTCCACGCCTGAGCTGTCTCCAGCGCCCTATCTTTGCCCTGTCGTCGCGCATTCTGGAATCTCAGCACACTTTCTCCATTAGCCCACTTGAGGAATTCGTTTACCCATCGGGCTCTGTTAGGATCCATCGCTGCCTTCCAGTGCCGTGTGATTTCTCGTTTAGCCAATATGAGCCCCATATCTATAAATTTGCTTGTGAACTTGTTTCTGGGGGTATGGGGAAACCAGTGCAGGACACCCACAGCCATATTGAACTCTAAATCCCTTTCGGTTATCGCATTGAGGGTGTCGCCTACTTCCTTCCAATAGAGCGCCAGGTTGAGGCACGTCCAGAGCATATGGTCTAGCTCTACTCCCAGCTGCAGACAGCGAGGGCACGCTGCAGTATCCACGTGGAAGAGCTGTCGGATCTTGCCTGGTGTTAAATATGCCCGGTGGATGATGTAAAAATTTACTAGTTGGAATCTGGCATTGCGCGTGCTCTTCCAGGCCCTCCGCAGTAACTGTGCCCACACCGTGTCTGGGATTTATTTGCCTATATCAACTTCCCATCGTTGCTTCAGCGTCTCCAGCGGAGGTAGTCCTTCATTAATCATTCTGGAGTAGAGGCACGTGACCGCCTTAAAGGTCCCTGCTGCCATCATAACATAATGATGGGCCATTGTCGTCCTTGGCTCCGTCGAACCCTCCTTCTAATGCTTCTGTATCGCTCGCGTCAGCGCTGCATGTAGCAGAAATCCGCATCCGGCAGATCGAACCGTTCTTGAAGCGTCGGATAAGGCAGCAGTGTCCCGTCTTCGAATAAGTCTCCCAGTAGTTGAACTTCCGCCTCTTCCCATGTTTGAAGCTGCGACCAATCGCCACCGTGTGGTAGCGCCGTTAGCATCCCCAGTGGTATTTCAGGGGCATAGGGGTGGAGTACTTTCGCCCTGCGCTGTGAACGGTTCCTGCACAACCTTAATGTCTTTTCTTCCTGCGTGAGATCTCGAAGGTCCAATTTCTGTTGAAGCGCTATAAAGGAGAGGACGTGGCGAGGTATACCCATACCCCGCCTATGGTCCGGGCCCCGAAATTCACACGCTATCTCTTGTGTGAATATCTGCAGTTGGGCCACTATATAGTAAAGTTCAAAATCGGGGACCGCCAGTCCCCCCTCTAGTTTAGGCCGTAGCAGGGTGGTCAGCGCTACTCTTCTCCGCCCCGCCCCCCAAAGAAAGGAGATCATCATGGATATCAGGAGACGGAAGGTTGCTGCGGGAATCCACACTGGCAGTGTCCTGAAATAGTAAAGAAACCTCGGGATTGCCACCATCTTCAGCAAGGCTATTCGACCGGCCATCGAGAGGGGGAGAGTAGCCCAGAAAGACATGTTGCCCTTCAGCGCCCGCAGGCTACGGTTAATATTGCCCTCCAGCAAATCAGCTGTCGCGTGATAGATATGCACACCCAAATAGTTCAGGCATCTAGGCCCCCATCTTACTGCTCGGGCCGTGCGGGGTTGGGTCTCCCCCCGGGGTACTGGAAACAAGCACGTCTTAGGCCAGTTCACCTTCAGGCCAGATATCTCTCCGAAGTGCGTCAGGAGAGTCTCAGCACTTGCCAGAGGCTCGTCAGCGTCTTCAAGAAATAATAAGAGGTCATCGGCATATAACGAAATGTATTGTTGCCCGATCCGGCCACGTAATTCCCGGAAATAATGACCCGTCCGAATCGCCATCGCGAGTGGTTCCACTGCTAAAGCAAACAGCAATGGAGACAGCGAGCACCCCTGTCTCGTGCTTCGCTCAACCGGGTATTGTGACGATATCAGAGTGCCCGTTTTAACTCTGGCCATCACTGAGGTGTAAAGGACTGTGGTCCAGCGTAGGTAATCCTCCCCTACTCCAAAGCGCCTCAACACTGCGTAAAGATACTCCCATTCAAGGCAGTCAAACGCCTTCTCTATGTCTACTGACAGTATCAGAGGATGCCGGGCCACGTGATGGTCGCTCTCAAGAAGGCGCAACAGACGGCGTATGTTCGTGGTCGTATTTCTCGATGGAATAAATCCAGCCTGGTCCTCATGGACCAGCGCAGTCATGTGGTCCAGTAATCGAGATGCTAAGATGCTGCTCAGTATTTTATAATCTACAGTTAGCATCGATAGGGGTCTGTACGATGCCGTGTCTCCACTTTCCCTCCCCGGTTCGAGCAAAAGTATCACCAGCGCTTCCCGCATAGATCGGGGCAACTGACCCATTTGTTTCGTTCCTGGTAGACCTCGAGCAGTCTGGGCGCCAGAAGGTCAGTGTATTTTCCATGAAATTCTATGGGGAGCCCATCCAGGGCCGGAGTTTTATTACGTGCCATACTCTTGATGGCATGGCGTATCTCCCCAAGCTCAATATCTTTACCTAGATCTTTTGCTTGGTCGTGGTCCAGTGCGGGGAAACAGAGCCCCTCTAGGAAGTTGTCTATCGCTAAGGTTCCATTCGTCAGCGTTCGTTTGTATAGGGTTTCATAGTACGCCTTGAAGCATTGCAGGATCTCAGGTTGGGTATAAACTTCCACTCCATCTGTTGTGTGCATTGATACTATCGGGGATCCTCGTTTCAGGGGGTTGGCAAGCCAAGCCAACAAGGTCCCGGCTTTATCGCCCTCTGCATGGGTCCGGCGGTATGTGCCTTAAAGTCAAAGCTGCGTAGGCGCTCTGTTTCCACAGCTACCGCCTCCTTTGCCTCGCTGACCCGTACTTGAAGTTTGGGGTGGCCCGGTCGAGAGAGTTCCGCTTCACGGAGTGTCGTCTCAGCCTTATCCAGGTCCTCCAGTAAAACCTTCCTCACCCCCACATATTTCCCTATGCAAAGCCCTCTCATAACTACTTTAAAGGCATCCCACTCTGTGGCCCTTGTCTCGGTCGTGCCGGCGTTATCCCCGAAATATTGAGTGATCCCCTCCTCCAGCACAGCTTGAAAGAGGGGGTCTTCCAGCATCTCAGGACGCAGCCTCCAGGTGGGAACACATGAGATCCCGGGAGACCAATTCAGATCCATCAACAGAGGGTTATGGTCAGATATTGTCCTTGATAAATATTCCGTTTTTAGGATCGCCTGAAGTAGCGCAGGGGAACATAAGACAGCATCCAGCCTCACATGGAGTTCATGCATGCCTGAAAAATAGGAGTAATCTCGATCCTGAGGATGTTGCGGCCGCCAGGCATCTACAAGTCCCCACCTAGTTTGCCACTCCAGTCAGCCCTTAGCCACACGATGTGTCGGGGAGTCTGCCGGGGGGTGGGGGGGGGGGGGGGGAGGGTGATCTATCAAGGGAAACATCCAGGATCGAATTAAAGTCACCTCCCAGTATTATCGGCCCCACCAGAAATTGTGCCAAAGACCCTGATAGCTTTGCCAGAAAGGTCACCTGGTCTATATTTGGTGCATAGACACTGCAGAAGGCTATGTCCCTGCCCCGTAGCTTCCCCGCTATAGCCACAAACCTTCCCTCCGGATCTACGATCTGCCTGGTGAGCTGAAAGGGAACTCCCGCCCGGATCCAGATTAAAGCTCCTCTCGCGTATGCTGAGTATGTGCTGTTAAATACTTGGCCCCTCCACCTACGCTGCACCGCTATCCCAGGGCAATATGAACCCCCCTCCGTGACAGGTAAGCGTGAACCCTGTGGCGGCGTGACATAGTGTGTAGTCCCCTCACATTCCAGGTCATACATTTCACATTAGCCTTTTCACCCATTGTCCCACATTGATCCGTGCAATCTACCTCCACCGCCCTCTAGGAACCTCGGGCGTGGTGAGTCTGTAACATCGATGATGAGCCCTCCCTCTAACATCCCCCAACCTTTCCTACCCCCCCCCCCAGAACAGGGCCTAGCAATGTCCATCTAGCTCCCGTCCAAACACTCCCAAATAGTAACATTTGACTAATCCCAACAGTAGTCACTGTGGGTGCGCCTTAAGGGTGGTAAGGGAAGGCTGGTCGCCAACGGGCAGCCACCCAGACTCCAGAGTCTATTTTGCATGACCGAGCTGTTGGCTAGAAAACATTTCAATGGCAACCCTCCCTCCTCCTATCAATCAAAACACTGCCTCCCGACAACATGAGGAGCATCTCAACCAAGACCATGTATCGAACTCCTACAGCTCACCAGGTGCCTCTAGCTTCGTCCAGCATTCCTTCAGCCGTCGCCGGTGTGACCACAGGCAAGGGCACACTGTCTGTCTCCGATCTCTCTGCGTCCGAATGTTCATCCCCTTTGTCCGATCCCACCTCGTCCTGCGACAGAGATTCCCGCTGGCCTGTCAGAGCGTCCATCGCCTCCAAGACTCCCTGCCGCTCCGCTGTCGTCTCCAGGATGGACGGCTTCTTTAGACCCCTTCGCCGGTTACGGATTCGCCGCGATGTCTGCCGCGGCAATCCCGCTGATTCCAGACGCGGCCGGGGTTCCAGGGCATCTCTGCCGGATTTATACAGTTCAAGCCAGGTGCAGACATCATCAGGAGTGTCGAAGAACTTGGTGGTGTCGTCTACAATGACGCGCAGCCGGGCTGGGAAGAGTAAGGAGTATTGGAGTCCCTCCGCCCTCAATTCCCGTTTAACAGCTAGGAAAGAGGTTTGTCGCCGCTGTGTCTCGTAGGTGTAATCTGGGAAGATGTTGACTTTGCTGTTCTCTACCTGGGCCAGTATCTCGAGCATTCTGAAGCAGCAGATCCCTGTCCGGTAGTGCAGCAATCTAGCCACCACTGGACGCGGGGGCCGACCCTGCTGCGGCGGCCTGGCCGGCACTCTATGTGCCCGTTCCAGCACATAGAAAGAGGATAGTCCTTCCGGCGCCACCACCGTTCGAAGCCACTCTTCAAGGTAACGAACCATGTCTCGCCCTTCCACTTTCTCCGGCAAGCCCACTATCCAGATGTTGTTCCGGCGGTTACGCCCTTCCGCCTCCTCAGCTCTCCGCTCCAGCGTGGCCACGCGATCCAGCACATCAGTCATTGTGGACTTGAGCTCTTTTTGTGTCGGCTCCAGGGTCTGGAGTGAGGACTCTACTAGCTTGACCCTGTCCGATAGCTTGCCATGGTCGGCCCGCAGAAGTCCCAGTCCTGTAGCAACCTGCGCGATGTCCTGCTGCAACGCCGAGCGGGTTTCCGCTATCGCTGTGAGGATCTTGTAGAGTTGCTGGTGCAGTTGGGGGTCCCGTGAGTGGCCGGGGTCATTAGTATCTCCTTTATCCGATGCCTCGGTGTCTGATGTGGATGGAGCAGCGCCCTTGCTTCCTTTGGGTTTACCCATGGTGGTTTTGTGCCGATCAGAGCCTCCGCAGCGAGCCGGAATGTATTGCCCAGGGCTTGGGCACCTCCTGCAACCAGTTCACTTTGGTCCGTATAATAGCAACCGTTCCAAGCGCTATTCGATCTCACCACCCTCCCTCGTCTCCTGAAGTAACGCTATGAAGCGTCCTCTGTTGGTGGCAGGAAAATCCCGGTCTCACTCAGCTGCAGTCCCTGTGGGGCAACACAAGCCACTTCTCTGCAGTCCCGCCGGACCCCAGCAGCAATCCGGGTCGGCGCAATACAACAGACCGTCCAGCTCCGCCCGCATGGGCACCAGGTGGCCAGTCGCGGACGCCGTGCCCAACCCGGAGCAGCCCCTCCATGGGACAAGTCGATCTCGCCTCTCAGTGACAGCTCAGCAGACCGCAGTGGTCAATAGGGGTCCGCCCCCTCGTGTCCTGCGGTGCTCACGCCACCAGGAGGCCCAAGAGAGGGTTAACCGCTGCCTGTCCAGAGGGGTGGCAGCATGCACGGGCCGGCGCCAAGAAAGCCGAGGACCAGCACTCACCAGCAAGGATCCACTGTGATCTAGTCCATGAGCATCCCTCCAGTACACCTCCCTGCAGGAGCAGGCGTTCAGGGGGCCTCCGTCGCGTCTCGTGCCGCTGTGCCACCCCAGCCGGGGTCCCCAGGGCGCCACGCTGGAACCCACCTCCTGCGTCCAGGCGACCCCAGCGAATTCACTCACTTTGGCCCAGTAGTCGCCGTCGCCGATACACTCAGCTCTGGTGCATGGCCCCTGCGAGGATAGCGCCATGATCCCAGAGGCGGGTCCACGCAGGAGCGCCGTCCACAGCCCGGTCCCAGAGCTCCAGGCGCCGCCCTCGCTTCAAGCGTCGCACCCCCCAACGGAAGACTCACCGCTGTCGCAGGCGGCAGCCTCTCCTGCGCGTCACCACGCTCCTCAAGCGCTGCCCCCAAGCAAGCCTCGTCAAAGCAGCGTCGAATCCGGGGAAGGTCCCTCTTTAGGCCTTCTGCAGCAGTTCTCAACCCTGAATCCCTGGGCAGCCGTTCCTGGATCTCAGCCGGGGACCCCGACCCGCCAATCCCGACATCAAGAAGGGGCCCGGCGGGGAGGGGGGGACCCTGGGGGGCTACGGCTCCTTAACACCGCCTCCGCTCCGCACTCAGGATCCCGAGTGGAGCTGGCACCAGGGAAGGGGTCCCCCACCGATGTCCCCTGTGCTCCGCACAAGGAGGAAGTCAGGTCTCCGCTGAATTATAGTCCCGGCAGGAGGGGTCCGGCTGCGCCGCACCTCGGGTGAAACTTGCTCCACCCCCTCAAGTATGGGGCCGTCGGGTTAGCCCCCTCTGGGCACCGGACCGCACTCAGCCCACGCCTATCCGCCTCCGTTCTGCTCCGCAGGTCTAGGAGCAAAGCACTGCAGGCGGCGCTAAGTGTTTTCCGGCCAGACTGGAGTGCAGTTCTCCCCCGCGCCCGCCATCTTAGATTCCGCCATCGGAGCCCCGGAAGCCGCGCCGACAGCCCGTCCCCGGCCTGTGGGGACATCCGATCGCTGCTTCATCAATCCGCCCTGGAGGAACCCCTTCCCACGAGTGGAAAAGTGGAGAGGGGGTCGCCAGAATCGCTTTATCAGGAGAAAATACGGCTCGATCTCGGAGCTCGGCGCCTAGGCGACCTCCACCATCGGCGCCCAAGCCACGCCTCTGCACTCACAGTGTCATAACACATCTTTCTATGAAAGTAGTTTTGTCACTGTGTGTTCAGAAGCCACTCTTTTAGAAAGTGGCTGAGTTTTGTGCTTTACGCATTTCTGTCTGTCTCTGCTGAATGTGGATTGACTGTCTGGACCTGAGAGGTGAGAGGAACTGGGAGAGGTCTTGAACCAGGGAGGGGTTGAGATGGCACGAGCTGCCCTGCATCTGGGGAGTAGGGGGGAAGAGAAGCCTGGGAGGTGAAAAGGCCTGGGTTGCTGCTATAAAACAATTGACCCATCTCATGCTGAGTGATTAAGGAGCCAGACCCCCAGTAACAAAGGGGGAAAGGTGACACTGAGAGGGAGACACCCAGAACTGATTTAGGCAGGGGTCAAGGACCCCTGAGCATAACGAACTTCAAAGACATTTAGGGGTATAACTATGAGAGCTGAGACCCCTGAATGTTGGAATAGAAATGGATTGAGACTGAAAAGGCTTGGACCCAGTTTGTGGTTGTTAGAATTGGGGGTCTCTGGTTGGCACAGGTAGGTACTTGTGACAAACAGGGACCCTCTCCTCTAGTCAGGACAAGGGGATTACTCTCTCAAAATAACCCCTGCTCACCCTCTAGGCGGCGTGGCGCGAGTAGTCAAGGCTTATTTCAGAGGCGTTGTAAGTTAAGCAGCTGTGACCGCATACAGTAACCCAGTGACAACACTACAAATAGATACCACACAGGTTTTATATCTAAAAAGAAGTATACTTTATATAGAGTGACCACAAGACCAATAAACGACAAAAAGAATCCACAGTACTATTAAGTTTCAAGAGTTCAGGTTAAAAAGGCTTAATTCAAGGTTCTGTGTGAGTCGGTAGCCTTGTCCGGCTACAGCGTTGTTGAAAGAACACAGAGTCTAACAAATCCAGCGGACCGCGGCGGTCCGGGCCCACTCAAATGTCGACAGACTCAGTCACAGTACCTTTTCCTTGAGGCGGCCGGCACGGATGTGCGAGCCAGTTCCGGTGTTCGTCGCAGTGTAGAAAAGAAAGCGTTGCAGGTCACGGTGTCCTTCCAGTCGCAGTGCAGGCTAAGACTGCGTCGAGACGGAGTCGGTGAGCTCAGAGCTTGCGTTGTTAGAGGCGGACGTTGCTCGTTGCGGTGCTTCCAGCTTACGGAGCGGCGACAGAGCTGGAGTTCGGGAGCTAGCGTCGGTCAGTCCGGATAGCGGTGCGATTCGGATGGTGCGTCGCGAAGCATGCGAGGCGGTGCCCAACTCCGGTGCGATCACAGGACTCGAAGTCAGTAGCAGTGACCGCGTCGGTCAGACCAGTACAAGTCGGTGTAGCGAGGTGTTACACGTTGCGGTGTCCTTCCAGTCGCGGTGCAGGCTACGGCTTGTTGATGGCGTCAAGACGAAATCGGTGAGCGCAGAGCTTGCGTTGTTCGAGGCGGACGTTGCTCAATGCGGTGCCTACAGGACACCAGGCCAGTCGTGAGAGTCAGTCGCAGCTCCCTGCCTCTGTAGCCACTGGAACAGCAGCAATTCACAAAGGCTAGTGAAGTCCACTGGCCTTGGGACTTCGGTCAGGGCGCAAGCTCTCTTCCAAGCCCTTGGAGATCTTTGCACAAGTTGAAAGTAAAGTTCCACAAAGTCCATTCTCCTCTCTTTGGAAGTCAGGCAACCACTGCAGGCCAATCCCCCAAGCAGCACTTCAGCTTGGGAATAGTCTTCTTCAGGTTTCTTCTCCTCAGCAGAGGTTTTGTCTTGTCAGTTCAAGAAGTGATCTAATTTCACGTGATCAGGGTCCCAATACCCAATACTTATACCCAACAATCCTTTGTTCTCTGAGGGGAGAGGGGCCTGTGCCCAGTCCAAACCAGTTCCTGAGCACTCTGTTTACCAGACTTCTCCTTTCCTTTCACCATGCAGGGCAATAACATCAGACGCCCCACAGGAGGTGGAGTCAGCATTGTGGAAGGCAAGTACAGTCCTGGAGCACTCTGTTGACAGTCTTCCTTCTCTTCTTTCAGTGTGCAAGGCAGAGACATCAGACGCCCCACAGGAGGTGGAGTCAGCATTGTGGAAGGCAAGTACAGTCCTGGAGCACTCTGTTGACAGTCTTCCTTCTCTTCTTTCAGTGTGCAGGGCAGAGACATCAGACACACCACAGGGGTGGAGCCGGCATTGTAGAGGGAAGGCCCAGCCCTATTCAGGTCCTAGGTGCACTCCTCGATCCCATCTGGATGCAGATCTCTCTATTCACCACCGGGCTGTCCCAGCCTGTGTCTTGGAATCCCCCAGCTCTGTCACTCGCAAAACCAGAAAAGGAATACACAACCTAGCAGAGGCGGGCTGAAATGGTTAGGCAAGCAAATACCTACTTTCTAAAAGTGGTATTTGCAAACACAGAATATTAAAATAAACTTTACTAAAAGATGTATTTTAAAAATCCGAGTCCAGGCATACTAATCTCGAATTACTACCATGTTCTCTGAGTCTGTTAGGATTATAGAATGTAATAATTCAGGTAGCCTTGCAATAGTGAAAAACGAAGATGGCTGTAATTCACTATTAGGACATGCCACACACATCAGGGATTGTCCTACCTTATACTTACAATGCACCCTGCCCTTGGGCATACCATAGGGGTGACTGATATGAAGAAAATGGAAGGTTTAGGGACTGGCAAGTGGGTGCACTTGCTCAGGCAGCATGACAGTACCAGACTACACGCAGGTTCTGCAATGGCAGACCTTAGACATGTTTTACAAGGCTGCTTCTGCGGGTGGCACAACCAGTGCTGCAAGCCCACTAGCAGCATTTGGTTGACACGCCCTGGGCACTCTCAGTGCACTGTACTAGGGTCTGACAAGTAAACCAAACATCCAATCATGGAACCACTAATCAATACATCAATTTACAATAGGGAGCACTTGCACTGTGGCACTGGACAGCAGTGGCACACTGCCAAAAGCATCTTACACCAGAAAAACACATGAGGCAACAGTAAAAATGGAAGGGCGGCCCACGCCAATGGTGCCAGGTTTAACATGGGTCAAAAGAAACCTCTTCTAAGGAAGGAACAACTTAAGAGACTGCTGGGAAGGACCAACCCTTGCTCCGTGATCTGGGGCTGATCTGCAGTTTGCTGTTTTAACCAAGGAAGATGCTGTTGGGACTGTGCTTTGTACGCTGGGTCCCCTGCTAGAACTAGACTGTGCTTTGTGCCGTGTCTTGTTACCCCAAGGGCCCGAGGTGAGCTGGCTCTCTGTTTGGAAACGCAGGAACATAAAAGTTTCCGGAGAAGTTTCAAGCGACGCGGTGGGTGTGGGTTGTGGCAGCTTGAGACCCTCAGAAGGTGTGCTCTGTGATCTTGGACACACGGAGGAGAAGTGAGACTGGCGCTGGGTACGTGTCGTGGTGTACAGGAGGCATTGGTGAAGAGCGCCTGGTCAACATGTGGATCGAAGGTGAAGTGAGTCTCGAACGCGCTGGGTGCGTGTCGTGGTGCACCGCAGGAATTGGTAAAGAGCGCCTGGTCAGCGTGTGCTACGGAGGAGAAGTGAGACTCGGACGCACATGGTGCGTGTTGTGGTGCACAGCAGGTGGTGGTGAGAGTGCCTGGTCAGTGTGTGCATCGGTGTGAAGGGAGTCTCGGATGAGCAGGGTGCATGTCATGGTGCACAGGAGGCATTGGTGAGGAGCGCCTGGACAACGTGTGTATCGGAAGTGGAGTGAGCCTCAGACTCGCAGGGCGCCTGTCGGGGAGCACAAGAGGCGCTGGTGAAGAGCGCCTGATCATCGAGTGCACAGGAGGCAAAGTGAGGCTCAGACACAGTGAGCGTTTTGTGGTGCAGCCGTAGGCATTGGTGAAGAGCGCCTGCGGCACCGGGGTTAGAGTAAGTCTCAGAGAAGCAGTGTGAGTGCTTTGGTGCAACCTGGGACTATGGAGGTGATCGGTTGATCATCGTGTACACCGGAAGAAAGTGAGTCTCTGCAGCACAGTGTGCGTGCCTTGGTGCCAACTGAGACCGCAGGAAATGTAAATATAAATGTAAAATGTAAATGTATGTGTCTTGTAAAGCGCACTGCTGCCCTGAGGCGTCGTGGCGCTGTAGACCACTGGGGAACCTGTCCTGGCTATCCCTGTGAGATGGTCCCTACTGGGTATCTCCAAGGTGAAACCAGGCATCCCCGGCGAATGTGGGGGGCCGTTGTAGAGATGAGGCAAGCTAATGCCCAGAGTTGCCGAGTGTGATCCCTGGTTAGAGTAGGCACCGAGGCGAGAATTATCGAGTCCGCTGACCCTGGTCCACGACCCTGCCGCGTCGGGAATTGAACCCTGGTTCCGGGTCTGCCGCCTCTAACCAGTGAGCCACACCACTCCTGGAGTGCCTGGTGAACATGCTTACAATACGTAGTATCTACTAAGTAGAATCTTTACCCAGTAAAACTTTCTCTGTAGAACCATAAAAATGTGAGGATCATAATGTACACATGCAGTCAACTATCATCTGCACACGGAATTACTCTTCAGTGCAAAGATTTATAAGGTGTTCAATACCTCTACATACCTAGGATGCATTAAGAGCACGAGTTTTATAAACATACCAATTAACTAGATACAGGCTGTACAAAACTGGGTGGAAAAGTAATATAACTACACACCACTGTGTAAACAATAAAACAAACTAACATACGTTGAGAGATGTCATCAGTGAAGTCATCAATTATGTAATTTGAAATGTCATCAGTATGGTCATAAATTATGTTACAGAACATGTCATGAATGATGTAATATGTGAGGTCATAAGCAGTGCATGATGGGGGAACAGGTTATAGTTAGCTGTGCTATCTATAACTGGTGAATTTCTGTGTTTTTTCTTAAAGTTCAAAAGATCTGTTTTTGTTTAAATAAAAATAATTTCAGAAACCTTTGCGGAGTGAACTTGCCCAAGGGGAAATAAGCTAATTGCCCAAAATGAATGCACTATTTTTTAACATTGGGTTCAAGGTACTCCTGCAAGAGTCCCTCTAAAGCAACCATCTAGCTATATAATCATTTTTTAACCTTAATTTGTCAAAAGCTACTGAACGGATTTACAATAAATCACAAAAAGCACAGTCTGTGGACCAAGATCTAGCTTCATGCAGAATTTGGTATAATTCCATTTGGCAGTTTTTGCTGTAGCCCATCTTAAAGAAACTAAGAAAATGGCATGGGGATTTTGCGATTCGCGACCCTCCCTTTTATCTTGGCCACTGCTTGCTGGCTCATCCCAAAACTTTCCAGGAAGGAGCGGAGGTGGAGGAACTCTTTTTTGAAAAGTTGGAAATTGGGCTAGAGTGTTATTACCAAAACACCCAAAAACATTCTGTCTAGGAAAACAGACCTATCTATAACTTCCTAGTGACAACACCACTAGGTAATACTATATATATATATTTATATCATGTGATCAAGGCTATCTCTAGCCGAAACGCATCATGGCGGACTGGTGCTGGGCTTAGAATTTAAATAAACAAAATATTGCACCATCCTGGGTCTTGCTGGTTCCTGTTTGTTCGTATGGTCTTATCTGCTGTGCTTACGGACTTTGGAGCTTGACATACCTCATATATATATATATATATATATATATATATATATATATATATATATATATATATATATATTACCTACTGGCGGTCGCCAGTAGGTATATATAGTTAGGATTTTTTCTCTATGGGTTTTTTGAAAATTCTATGTCTAATAACTTTGGCGTTTGTGGACGGAATTGGCTGAAATTTTCAGGAAAATGGCACATTTTGTTTCTGAGCAGCCCCTGAAAATTTTGGGGGGGTTCGTCAAGGGGGGGCCGAGAAAAAAGGGGGGTCCCAAAACGTGTTTTTAACATTGAGTTTTCCATAGGGCGGTTGGCCTCACTTTTAGCCCGAACGGCTGAATGGATTTGCACGAAACTTGGCAAAATTGTAGGGACTGGTAGCCCGATGTGCCTTTTGTAGGTCTCAATATATGTGCTCCAGTGGATTTTGAGAAATTAACGTTTAAAAAAAGATATATATCTGTAACAGCGGACCGGGCAGCGTCCCAGGACGCGTACTTTTCGCGCAACGGAGCTTTGTGAAGCGAAGCTGATTGGTTCTCCGGCGTCTGTCAACATTCCAAACAGTCCGTAGCGGCCGCCATCTTGTCTCTCGGTAGGATCGAGAGACAAGAGGAGGCGAAAGCGAAGGGGCAAATGACCATAAGGGGGAATAGTAGATCCTCGCTGACCCCCTAGGTTTGATGTGGAGGTTTTAAAAGGGCCCCGCGGGGCAAAAAAAAATAATAATAATAATAATCGAACGGCTGAATGGATTTGCACGAAACTTGGTAAAATATTAGGGACTGGTAGCCCGATGTGCCTTTGCTAGGTCTCAATATATGTGCTCCAGTGGATTTTGAGAAATTAACGTTCAAAAAAAGATATATATCTGTAACAGCGCTCCGCTTCGCGTACTTTTCGCGTTACGGAGCTTTGCGAAGCTGATTGGTTCTCCGGCGTCTGTCAACATTCCAAACAGTCCGTAGCGGCCGCCATCTTGTCTCTCGGTAGGATTGAGAGACAAGAGGAGGCCAAAGCGAAGGGGGAAATGACCATAAGGGGGCATAGTAGATCCTTCCTGACCTCTTAGGTTTGATGTACCATTTTGCCAAGTTTGGTGTAATTCCGTTCAGCCATTCAGGCTGTAGACGTATGTAAATGTCCTATGGAAAATTGCATGGGGAAAACACATTTGAAAGTGTTGAAATTTAGAACCAATTAAAATGTTACTTTGGTTTTGTATTTGTGTGTGATGAAAGTTAATTGGTTATGTATATATGTCAAATGAGAGGAAACCACAGCCATTTTGTGATACTACTGTCTGAGGTACATTTGTGAGGAATTTTTGGTGGTGAATTTCTGGTGTTTGATTTACACAGTACTAACACTTGTCCTACTTTTAAAAAGGTGAGTTGTTAATTTGTATGGGGAACTATGTTGTACACTTGAAGATAATTTGAAAAATGTTTTCTGTTATTTATTTGCAGTCCTTCTGTTATACTAAATACTTGATAAAGTTAGTTTTATATTATGTATTACTAAAAACGATAAATGAAAGTGATTATTTTTTTCTGCAATTTACAGCAAGCAATTTCAAAATAAAATGGCTCACAATGAAGAGACCGTGGCAATTTCTTTTGAATTGTCCACTACATTGATTGAAATTGAGAGCACCAATAATGAAATATTGTCACAAGGAGGACATGACTTGTATGATTCCATTAGATTGATTGAAATGGACAGCACCAAGAATGAAATATTGTCACAAGGAGATGACTTGAATGATTCCACTACATTGATTGAAATTGAGAGCACCAATAATGAAATATTGTCACAAGGAGGAGATGGCTTGTATGATTCCATTAGATTGATTGAAATGGACAGCACCAATAATGAAATATTGTCACAAGGAGGAGATGACTTGAATGATTCCACTACATTGATTGAAATTGAGAGCACCAATAATGAAATATTGTCACGAGGAGATGACTTGAATGATTCCACTACATTGATTGAAATGGACAGCACCAATAATGAAATATTGTCAGAAGGAGGAGATGACTTGAATGATTTTTTTGATCAATCTCTTGATGGCGAATTTATCGAGTGTTTGGAGACCATAGAGTTACAAGAATCATCATTGCAGACTTTTAATGAGGAGATTCCAGATGAGATGATTGAAGAGGAAATTACTGATGAGGACATGTTACTAGTTGTTTCAAATTTAGAAAATTCTGAAGAATAAATTTATATTTAGAAATCAAAAATTGTTTGAGACATTATTTATTTTTATTTTTAATTTATGAGGTTGTAGCGAAGTGATTGTAGTATAAAATGAGACTTATAGTATAGAGTGCAACATTTTTATGTTACATGGTAAGTTTACTCATATTTACTTCCCTTCTGCCACTATATTATCTCCAATGTGTATTTGACATGTCTTCTTCATCTCCGGCCTCCTTTCTCTCACTGTGTGTCTCCGATGCATCTTATCGCTGGTATTTTGTGTAATTACAGAAGAGAGTAAAATAAAATAGTTCGGAACGTGAAAAGGGGGCAAAGTAGAGTACTCCTCACCCCCTAGGCCTTTTTAGGCGGTCCCAAAAGGATCAGTTTCTGCTTTCCTGAGAGATTATGGTATGAGTTCCATATACCACAATAACTTGCATTACAACATGCAAGATATCTATCTCCTATTACCAACTTTTGGAGATATTCGCGCTAAGCGCGAATATCTCCAAAAAGTAACACCTGCCCTGAGCAGTTCTTAGCCATGTTATCCAATGGGAGGTGGATAACATGGCTAAGAGTATTAGCTCGGTAATGCATGAATATCGCTGAGTTTTTAGCGATATTCATGCATTGCGGCCGTTTATTATCGCATTTGCGATAAACCTTGATAATAGTAAGGTTTATCTTCGATAATTTCTGACGATGCTTAGTGGTAAAAAATTGGTTGGTAAGCATCGTTAGCGATGAATATCGCTTAACTTTGGTAATATGCCCCAACGTCTGTTAACGTTCGATTCGAAGGAAATGAGGAAGTGTTGAAAAACATTGTCTGCGCCATCTTGCCTTTTTTGAAATGCCACACTTTTGTCGTGCACGGCAGCCATTTTAGATGTCTTGACCAGACCCACTCTCTGCACGCTGTCGATTCGTAGCATGGCTCCTCACCCTCGCAAGCATCTTCCCCAGGCACTGGTCACCCCCGCTCTCTGTCTTATGCATGGGCAATAAACCTCCCCCCATCTGCGCTGCTCTTCCCTGAGAATCACACTGTGCCCGCCCGACACCTCCCTTTCGCCCTATTCACTACCGCACCCTCTGACACTCCTCTTCCTCTGTGTCCGATTGTCCAGGCTATCAGCTAGCCCTGCAGATGTAGTTTATGGCCCCAGCTGTAAAGAATCACCCCTCTTCAAAGGAGTTATAGTAGATCAAGGCCCACACCCGATGAGATCCGTCACACCACACGTGTTCCTACTATCTGAAAACTATCCTGTATTGTGATTGGGGAGGGGACCGAGCCTGAAGCGGAAGATTCCAGGAATGACTCTTTGTACATCAAAGTTTTTACAATTATGTGTCACATAAAAAATATATAGCACTCCAACAAAGTAGTAGGAATATAAAACTTTAATAACATATAAATATATACAACAAAACAAAAACAGTAAAAACATTTAAACAACGAAGAGACCGTGGCAATTTCTTTTGAATTATCCAATAGATTTATTGAAATTGACAGCACCAATAATGAAATATTCTTGTCAGTAGCGGTCTGTTGTGCGAATAGTTCCAAGGCAGCAGAACGCGCTGAAATCTGGATGTCACGAAGGTGATGTCTAGCAAGTTGCCGCCCAGCAAATAACGGCGTGGGGCGCCGCGGGGGTGAGTGAGTCCAGTAGGCACCACAGCTATTCTTACCGGCATTGCAGAATTACTGCTGGGGACAATGCCTGTGCTGGAGCAGGGTCACAGCAGAAACAAAAAGGATTCTGTTGAAGATGTTGTTGGTTTTCAATTTGAAAACAGTTCTGGTGTCAACTGCTATGCTAATGTAGTGGTTAATGTTTTGTTTTCTCTAGAAAATGTAAAAGAGGGGGAGGCAGTCCAAAGTTCCGTTAAAAGGGCAAAGGAAAGGATCGGTGGTTTGAACTATCAGTCAAAAAGGGGAGGGGGTGCAACAATTTTTCCTACCGGGTCACACTGTGCTTTCACCGGAAGTGAGGTCTGCAGGATTCTAGTAATTCAAAGTGAGGCTGGCGCCGACGTCCCGCGGATACAGTTTCGTCACTCCACGGGTGATCATGGCAGTCATTCCCCATCGGGGGTCGGAGACTCCCGCGGCTCCTCTAGAATCTTCAAGGTCGTGGAGGACTACGGTGGTGGAGTCAATCAGTGACCGGGCCATTTCTTTATGCTGGGCCCGCTCTTGCCAGGTCGACCGCCATTTTGAGAGTTCGGTAGCTACTGGCGATCGCGGGGTCAAATGAGCGGACGGGCTCCACCCTGCCGGGCGAGACGTTGCAGCATGGCCACAGTGGAAGAACTCTTTTCCGGGCGCCTGGACCGCTGAGGGTGCAGCTGGGAAGCCTCCACTGGGGAGGCGGGAGAGGCCTGTTCGCACCGTCTCTCCCTCCCAGTGCACCCCACGGCGTCTCGCTTGAGATTTGTTATGGCCGGACCAGGCGATGAGGACGAGGGGGGGGGGTCGGAGGCATGTGCAAGACATCCCCCCCCAGGGTTGTTGCAGCAATTATACAAGAAAGAAGAAGTGTCCCGTCCGTCTTCGGGCCGGGCTTCCGGTAGATGTCGGCCGGACGCCCCTGGCTCTGGCCCCATGAACGGGTTTCTTGGTTTATCGGCTGCAGCCGGATTCCGTCGGCCTCGGCCCCCCGACCGTTGGTGGCCGGACCGGAAGAGCATGTGGCGGGACTACCTGCAACTCTCAAGGGCCACCGCGGCCGGACTGGGAGAGAGAGGGGAGGGTCGAGGAGACATTCCCCCTCCCTGCAACTGTTCAGCGTTGTAAAGGCAATCCCCTGGCCGGGTCCCGTTGGTCTCGGCCTCTCCTCCGGCTACACCCTACGTTAGGATCTCCTGGCCGAGGCGTGGCAGCAGGACCTGCCTTATATGGGCTGCTCCCGGCTGGGCGTAGCCGGAACCCTGCCCCACCTTGGAAGTTTCCAGAGTGGGGGCGGATGTTCTACTGACTTGCATTTTCCCTAGTCTATCGATTTTTTTGGCGTGGCAGGCGGTGGGACAGCGAGGGGTGATTTGGTTTCTCTTACTGTTTTTCTGGTCTCTCACCACTGGCATATTTTAACGTTTTCTTGTTTCTAGGACATTAATAGGTTTTATCATTACGTTATGTTATCGTTTCTTTGTTCGTTGTTTAATAAAAGTTCATGTTCATCAGTGGCCTACTGATTTTCGTTTTCCTATTCTTTTCTTTCCAGGTTGTTTCATGCTAAAGTTTCTGTTAACAGGATACAGTGATCACTTCGTTATTATTGCATATGTCCTTTTCACTAGGGGTGCTCTCTGGTCGGGCCAGATGACGTATGTCTAGTAAATGGTCCGGGTGAAACAGGTGCATCAATCAGTGGGGAGTAGATAGGCATGACAGATTACAACGGGGGAGAAAGGTCCGCATTACGTACCCTTTCACTACTTGCAAAGATTTTCCTACGTTTATTTGCAAACAGGGAATACCTCCAAAAAGAACTAATTCCCAAACAGTCAATGTTCGGACAATCAATCAATCAATGAGGAATGAAATAGGTACGACGTGTTAAAGGCTTGCGTTACCTACCCTTCACTATCTGCAAAGGGAGAGAGAATATTCCTATTCTTCCTCGTTTGCAGGTAGAGAAGATCCTTAAGAGAATTAACATCGAACAATTCAATGCTCGATTGAAACAATCAACAAGGGGTACTGTGAACACAAATGAACGCCGCTTATGTACATACGCATTGCTATTTTCAACAGGTTGTTCCTAATGTTTCTATTTTAGCGAGGTCAAAAAGAGATCCCATTAGTGGCCTACTGATTTTGCTCGATTCCTTTTGTTTTTTTACACGATTTTTCGCTATCTGCAAAGACTAAACAGAGTATTGCGACTCTGTGCTTGTTTGTAAATAGAGAATGAACCAAAGAGAACAATCAATCAAATGGAGAGAGAAGCAGGCACGACGGATTACAAAGGGGGCAAAGGGCTGCGTTAACTACCCTTCACTATCTGCAAAGAGAGAGTACTCCTAATAGAAATGAGGGGTGGGGGGCAGCATTCAAAGCAGATCAGTGTGCATAAACACGAAAATGTTTTTACTTACCACGTACTTGACATTCGACAGCTTATGATATTTGCTATTAAAAAACCATTGAAATTCACTGAAAAAACCATAGGTTATAGACCATATATAGTTAGGAATTAGCATTTACAAAACCTTGAAAATTCACTGAAAAAACCATAGGTTATAGACCATATATAGTTAGGAATTAGCATTTAAAAAACCTTATTTTACTCACACAAAACCATTGAAATTCCATATATAGTTAGTTGCACTAACTATATATTGCGCACCCGCAATCCACTGCTGATGATGTCACATATTACATCATTCATGACATGGTCAGTGACATCACTGATGACATCACTGATGACATCTCAAATGACATCACTGATGACATCACTGATGACAACATCCAGTGACTATGTTTCTGTAAAGTTAAAATATGTCTTACATATTGAAGAATGAGTGGATGTATAAGTGTCTGGACGAAGGATTTAGTAGGTGCATGACTGAATGTATGAGTGAGTGATTAAATGTGTCTCACTGAGTGCATGGGTTAGTGACTAAACTGTCTTAATTTGTGCATCATTATGTCTGTTGTTCTGTAAACTGCTGCATGTGTTGATCAGTAGCTATATGAGTAACTATATGGGTTATTGATTGATTGCCCAAGTATTTGCATGGGAGACTGAGTGTGTGTGTGGCTGGCTGGGAGGTGTGTGACTCTGTACAGATCAATGTGTACTTGTATCAATGATTGTATAAGAGAGTAAGTATGTGTTAGTATATGGTTGAAAACGTAAGGTGCTCTATGTTTAACTGTATAGAGTAGAAAATGGAAGTGTGATTGATTCTTTACAGGACTGACTAGGTGTGTGAGTAACTCCATGGATGAGTGGCAGAGTGTGAGTGTCTGTATAGGTGTATGAGTGCATATGATTGTGTTGTAAACATGAGTGATTGTATGTATGAATGATTGTATGGGTGAATGAGTGAATGTGTGTGTAGACGTAGGAATCAGTGAGTACGTATGTAGTAACTAGTATTGGTGTGTCAATGGTTTCAAAAATTATACTCTGTTTTTAACACTGGGTGAAACAGAGGTTATATTAAAATGTGAGGAGATGCATTGTATTGTCACATGAATGATATCATCAGTGATGTGGTCATTGATGTCAAATGAGATGTCATCAGTGATGTCATCAGTGATGTCATTTGAGATGTCATCAGTGATGTCATCAGTGATGTCACTGACCATGTCATGAATGATGTAATATGTGACATCATCAGCAGTGGATTGCGGGTGCGCAATATATAGTTAGTGCAACTAACTATATATGGAATTTCAATGGTTTTGTGTGAGTAAAATAAGGTTTTTTAAATGCTAATTCCTAACTATATATGGTCTATAACCTATGGTTTTTTCAGTGAATATATATATATATATATATACACACACACACACACATTGAAACTAAATGGTTTTAATGAACACCTTAATGTGTCTATTACCAACTTGAGTTTATAAAGCTTGCCGATATTACATTTCAGTGCACATAAAACTTTACTGAAATTAATTGCCAGAAGCGTTATTCAACTTGAACATTAAGGGACACTGTTACACAATAACAGGGCGCAGCACCTCCAAGTTGATGAAATGCATTGATCAGGAAAATAAACACCGCAGAGCAATTTTGACCGCTACAGCCAAAGCTTCGGAAATCACTTTTGAAGAAAATATCAGCCAGCAGGACAGCGCAGTTATGAGAAATACTGATGTGAATACAGGACGTAAAAACCTGTATCAGCGGTGGTGCAGGGCGTGGACGCCACAAAGGACTGCAGAGTAACTTGTGACCAAACTTTAGAGTTGTGCCAGAGGTGGTAAGTCTTAAAATCGCTGTTTATTTTTTCCTGGAATTACGGTCCCTGTGCAGACATACAAGGCCAGGAAGCTCTTTATGTACACACAATGGAGATGGATCATGCCCTGCAGTAGAGCAAACGAAACAAATAGAAACAAACACATAGGAAAATATACACCTACCAAATAGAAAGTGAAGGGAGAATTATTTGTCAACCATTTCTGTATGTGTTGGAGGCAATTGTAGTGTAGTTCCTATATTCCCAATAGGCTCTGCGCATTGGAATAATATAAACAGCAGTGTAGACGTAGGACTGAGGTCATCTAGGTCTCTACTGACTATATTAGACTTAAGGTTTGCCAGCTAGCTCAGAGGTCACTAGAAACTTTCTCGAATAAACGAGGAGGAGTTTAACCTCCCTGGATAGACAAGAAGGGATTAGCTTCTGACAACCATAAAACATGACAACTTTGCTCCCTCAGAATAAGAGTGTATCTCTAGAGTCGGGTGAAAACAATAGACAGCTATTTCACTCAGTCAAGTGTGCATACTTAGTTTCACCAGATTGCAGAGAATAGAGAGACGGGCGTTTTCAATAAAAGGTGTAATTTATTGAGCAGTCTTCTTTCTCATGCAAGAGAAATGAATTGCCACAAATGCAATACTCATAGTAAAGTAACGTGTGTACAGTAAAAGGAGTATTATGAAATAATACTGTAAAAGCATTGATATGGTTTCTTAGCCATATGATACTTTAAAATAGATCAAACATATACTCACATATATACATTGACTAACGTACTCAACTGGTGCCTCTAAATACGCCTACCCCGGTGTACCTGACCTAAGCCTAATACGTGGGAAGGAGTAAGTAAGTAGCAGTTTAAGTTAAGTTGGTTTTGCCAAGAATCTGACTCAAGAATTCTCTTTAAGGGTTTAGTCAGCTCCGTACCTGGGTAATAGAAAGCAGGAGGTCTGGAATCTCTCTCTCAGGACTCGATATCCCAGTAACCCGCGAGGGTATCTGGAAAAACCGGAGCTGGATTTCTCAGCAGGAGAAAAGACAGCGTCTCTCTCAGTGCGTCAAAAGGGAGGGGCGGCGTCCGTGGGCTCTTGCATCAGCTGGGCTCTCGGGCAAGTAGATAGCCGCTCTGCTCCAAAACCACTGTGTGTTTGCTTAAGGCAACGTTGGTATATTTATACCTGAAAGGTGCCGGGTTTGACGTAAGGTTGGACATAAGACGTCAATAAAGATGTCATTAATTACTGGCCGTTCTTACAGTGCTCACAGGAGTTCTAGGACGAAATCAAAACAAAAGCAATGGGGATTTCCCAGGTTGCTGGAGGTTTGGTTTGTTTAGAGAACTCGTTGTGCTTTCTAGGAGTCCGGGGAAGTAGCCTTGCTTAATGTGGACTGCATGGGCTACGACTAAATATGGATATGATTCCTATGCCTTTATAAGGATATTATTTATTATAACCGTACAAGGGCATAACATAGAAATATCGAATTAGGTTCCTAGATAGAAACACAATACCCACTCCACGATCTGATGTCCATCATTACTAAAACTAAGCAATAGTAAACATATAAAGGTGCATGTGTTTTACAACCCCCCAAAATACATAAATTGCATTTGAAATGGTATATGGTAAATACACGAAAATGATTGGTACTGTACGCTTTTCAAGCAGTGTTATCATTCAGTGAAAAGTGTTTCAATGTTGTTTTTCCAGAAATCAAAACCAAACGTATTCATTTTTTCATAAAATGTTTCCGAATAGATCAATTTAGTATTTGTCAGCATTGTTTTCACCCCGGTCTTATTTAACAGTTTGAAATAAAACGTTTCTGCATCACTTGTGTTAAACCCTGAGAAGTATGGGAATTTCTCGTAAAATGTATTCAAACTGCTTTTAGGTGGAGTTGCACAATGTTCCCATTGATTATAATTAAAAACATTTCTAGGTTGAGCAGATTTATGCAAATAGTGATGTGCAAAGTGATTATAACAATACATTTCTTCATAATTTGATGAACCCTGTAAGTAATCATGTTCTGTAAATTTTGCTGACATTACTAAATCTGACATCATATCATTAATACTTTCAAAGTCCCAATCTTCAGAGAATGTACTCGGTTTCACAAAGTCACTTAATGAAACCTTGAACTGATGTGGATATTTCAAGAGCTCAACCGGGCCATAGATTTCATAATTCGTTTTGTCCCATGCTACCCCACCGGGTATTGGATTGGCTGTGACATTCACTGATGATAGTTCTCTTTTCTGGATGTGAGATGACTTGTGTGGCTTTAGGACCAAGTTGATGTTCTGACTTGCTGTGTCCATTGTACTGTATTTTCCCTCAATGAATTTTCCCAAACAAAGAACCATAATGAGCCAAAGCAGGAGGAAAAGTACACCTAACACAATCCAAAATTCAATCCATGGAGAAATCAGATAGGTTTCTTTGAGTTGATGAAAGAGTTCAGTTACTTTGTCTTTAAAAGTTTTTATTGCTGGCGTTTCTTCCGGTTCGCTTGGATCTTCAGAAAAGTTATCGAAATTGATGAAGTAGCCAGATGCAGTTCTGTCAATTGTAGGAATTGCTTCCGGATTTTCTTTTTCATTTGCTGTTTCATTAGCATAGTCTGAGGCTACATCTTTGTAGACAGGTGTTTCTTGACGAACTGTTGCAATTTGGGTTTCAAGAGGCATAAGTTCCATGGCTTTGTTGCATAGTCCTTTTTTATTTACTGCAGGTTTACCAAATGTGATTAGTCTCTCAGTTTGAACCTCTTGTATTGTAGCACATTTTGGTACTCTGCTATTTCTTGGGAGTCCACTGGGCCTACTACTTATTATTGGCCACATGATTGTGGTTTTACCAGGTCGATGGATACAACTCAGTTCTCCTTTTTACCAGCAAGGGGCGGTAGTACAACTGATCTTGTTCCGCTGACAGCTAAGACAGGTACTGCTTTTCTGGAAGAAGGCCCAAATTCCTTCTTCACCGCGATCTTCTCTCTGACCAGATCCCCAATCTTTGGAATCCAGACAGGCCTTGCTGGGACAGGTGGTTTATCTTCAGTGGCTGTTGGCTGCTGTTTTAACTTTACGTTGCTCAGGCCTTTTCGTGTTTCATTTAAGTCCTGTAAAATAGCCAAACGATCTTTGATGCCAAAGCATTTTTCTTCTACCACTGAAGTCTGACTATCAAGGTCCTGAATATGCATTCTAGTCCCGAACAATAGTTTGTACGGACTGAAACCTTTTAGAGAATTTCTTGGTAGATTATTAAGACTACGTTGGACACTTGTTAAATGTTGGACCCACCCATCACCCGAACCTAATACCCTCGCCGTTATAGATTGCTTTATGTCCCGGTTATTTCTTTCCACTACCGCATTTCCCTCAGGATGGAAGGGACAAGAGTACCGCATTGCAATGCCCATGCTGGTCATGGCCTCCTTATAAGCCCGAGAGCTAAAAGCAGGACCCTGGTCAGAATGTAGCATGCCAATTGCGTATGTGCCGATATGGACTCGCAAATCTTTTATAACAGTTCTGGCGTCAGCCGAGCGCTGGTGTCTGCATTTTAAGTGAATCTAGTATGAAAAAAAATTAATGGGACGCTGGATTTTTGCGTATAGATAGCCTTATACTAGCTACAAGAAGGGCCATGGCAATACTCCGGTCGGTTTGGTACTGCGATCTCTGTTGCAGTTTGGACAGCTCATTGCAAATTTGTAATGTTGCATGCTCATCCCCGGCCACCAGTATTCTGATTGTAAATCTTTCAGAGATTCCTTGATCTCTTGGTGCCTTAGACCCAATCCCATGTGTGCGTCTGCTATTAAAAAGACTCTCCTGTTCGTGTTTGGAAATACTCTATCCCCCACTCCAGGGATTCGAGCAAAAGGAACGGAGTTTGCATTAATTATGTATGTAAAATTGAGTGGATAGTTCACGGGTAGTGCTGCACAGTCGCCTTTTGAAGACGTTTTTACCGCCAGCTTGGTTTCCCCGTCTATGTATTTTTCTGAATGCTTTTTTGTGGCTACGGAAGCCAAATTAGTTGTTTCCGCTGTGGCTGTGTCAGCCAATGAATTCCCTGCAACGTGAACACCATCACGCTGATGACTCAGTGTATGTATCACGTGAGTCTTTCTTAGTTCTTTCTGCAAAAGAACTACCTGTTCCCAAAGCCTTTTATGCTTTATTGTGGCACCTGTGTCATCTTTGTAATCGTTTTGAACCCAGTTCTGCATGTCATTATTGTAAGACTTGACGCAGTAATGCGAATCGCACACTATTAGTGTGGGGAATTCGCGATCAGCATTTTCAAGCACCATCTTTAAAGATCTTATTTCAGCTCGTTGAGTTGAGCAGTTTCTGAGTGATTCAGTTTTTGTGACTATTGGTCTGAATTTACCAAAGCGCCAGCGACCTTTAACAAATGCTCACGCAGTGTTGTAGGATTTTTTCTCTACATCGTAATGTTGTGCAAATCTGTCCATGTAGATTACACATGTGTACTGTTCGAGAGGCAGAATTTCGATTGGCAGAGGATATTCTTTTTCATATGTTAGATCTTTCAGTTTTTTCATTTTCGGGTCAAAATAGTATTTCACGTCTTCTGCAGCAAGAGAATTTTCCCATTCGATCCATTTTGGATCTAATGCCACAGCAGTCAAATTGCGTGGGCTTGTTAATGCCTCAAAGGCTGATTCTGCTGTTAAAACAGTTATCCTTCTCCCTTGGGCTTGGGCTCTTTCTTTTGCTACAGCAGTTTTAACCGCATTTACAATATTTTCTGTTAGACTGAATGTTTTTTCAGCTTGTGTGTACAAATGTGATTTGTAAGCTATTGGTACCGTTTCTCCCTCATTGGAGGTCAGGTACGTGAATCCGCATCTTCCTGGGATGACTCGGATTACAAGGTTGCGTATGTTTTCGCGAGTTTGCAATTTTGTTTTAGCTAACATGTCTGTTTGCAATGATCTCAAAATTTCTGTGTGTTTCTGAGTCCAATTGATTGGTTTAAAATCAGGTTTTATTAATTCATAGAGAGGTTTAACCCTCTCTGCATAATTTAGAATGTAAGTTCTTCTGAAATTCAGGAAACCTAGTATTGATTGTAAGTTCTTCAGCGTTTTTGGTGCTTGGAGTACAACGCACTTCTCTAAGAAGTTGTCTGCTAGGCTCTTGCCTTTACTTGATAATTCATATCCTAAAAATAGGACTGTTAGATGGGCAATTCGTGACTTTTTAAAGCTGAATTTGTAACCCTCAGCTGCAAACCCAAGTATTATGGTATGTATTTGTATTTGTATGGCATACTTGTATCGCGCTAAACTGTCACCCCAAGGGCATCCTGGCGCTTGACCTGATCAACCATACACAACTATTGTGCCGCTTTAGGACTTTATGGGGACCTGGGAAAAAGGTATGTTTTTAGACTTTTTTTGAAAGAGGAAAGGTCCTCCATACTTCTCAGTGCCAAGGGTAGGGCATTTCACAGTTTAGCTGCGGTAAACCTAAAACAACGACCCCCCATCCTCTTCCTCAAGATTTTAGGAATAATCACCAGACAGGCGGAAGAGGAGCGGAGGGATCTGGTAGGAATGTACCAGGAGAACATCGTCTGCAGCGATGAAGGCCCCTGGCCATGAAGACCCCTGAAAACAATACATAATGCCTTAAAGTCAATGCGCCGGGCGATTGGCAGCCAGTGGAGATCCGTGAGCGCCAGAGAGGATGAATCAAGACGCCGTCTGGAGAGTGCAAGCTTGGCAGCCATATTCTGCACCCACTGCAGTTTGCCCACTAGGGTGGCAGGGGCGCCCAGAAGTAGTGCGTTGCAGTAATCAAGCCTGCTTAAGATGATACTACGCACTACCTGTGGGCGGGCATGTCCCGGGAGCGAGGAGAGGATCTTCCGCAAGGTTCGGAGCAGCAGCATGCACGTTGCCACGGTTTTATTGACGAACGCGTCGAGCTGGAGATTAGGTTCGAACAGCACCCCCAAGTTCCGGGTGGACACTGCCACTGCCCCCGTGCTCTGGAAGGAGGAAGGCCAAAAATCTGGTGGCAAAGACCGAGGGACGCGATCGGAGGAGCAGTGCAGTACCTCGGTCTTTGAACTGTTGAACTGCAGTGAGTTGAGGCACAACCATTCAGCAGTGGCTGACATGCAGCAGTGGAAGGTCTCCTGTGACACAGCATCCTTACCCTCAAAAGAGAAGATAAGTTACGTATCATCCGCATAGTTGATGACCGCAATGCCATAGGACTTGATTAGGCTGATCAGGGGACGGAGGTAGAGATTGAATAGAATGGGGCTTACTCTTTTCAAGTGAGTCTCCAGGGCATCATCTGTGAGATAGATGTCATCGACATAAGATAATGCCGCATCATCATATATTTGTAGTACCTCTGTTACCCTTGCTGAGAATATTCCTGGGCTATTCTTGAATCCCTGTGGGAGTCGACAGAAATTTTCCTGTGACCCCATTATTGAGAAAGCGGTCAAATACCTGCTTTCAGGTGCAATGTTTTGACAAAAGAATCCATTAGAGATGTCTAATGTTGTTTTGTATTTTTTGCGCACAATGTTATTCATTAGTGCTGTACTGTGTGAATTTTGCACTGCAAATGTTTTGCAACATGAGTTAAGGTGTCTGTAGTCCAATACTAGACGATATGAATCGTCTGGTTTGGAGACAGGAAACAAAGGATTGTTCATTTGTGAGGGGCATGTTTCAATCACCCCCTGGTATTCAAGTTGATCTAAGATCTCCCTGACTTGCTTTTTAGCTTCTTGTTTAACTGGGTACTGCCTTTGTGCAGTTGGTTGACATTTTAACTGGATTTTATGAGGAGGAGAGTCCTCATCCCATCCTACATGATTTTTATATAATGCAGGAGCTTGGGCTACTGCCCATTTTCTCGCATATGTATATTTTCTATGAATTGGAATATCATTTGAGAAGGCAGGCATAATCATTTCTTCGCCATGAGGGCACTCCCTGACAAACTCTGGTGGCCAGTCTTTCTCAGCTAAAAGGATGTCATAGCCTTTGGAAAGGTTATCCCGAAATAGACCCCTTACTTTCCTAGTCTTATCTCCCTCTATACGTAATGTTATTTCGTATATTTTATGAGGTTTGCTAACTCTGGTATCTGCAGTTTCCACCTGAATGTATTCATTCGTGTCCACTGTCTCCAGAAGATTCATCAGGATCTTGCGAGCTATGGTCACTTCTGCTGCGCTGTCTAGCATTGTCTGGGCCCACTCTCCGTTTTTCAGTTGTGTCCTCAGTATCCTCGGCATGTTTAATTATTTTAATACTGGTTACATTCTTTCTTGGAAATTGTAATGTTTTACTTTGATGAGCAGGTTCCTTGTCTTTGGAATTGACGTGCTCTTCCCTGTGTTCTGACCGTCCTCTTCTTTCCGATTTCTGCGAGGAAGTCTGAAAAGATCGAGAGGGACGTGTATCAATATCTTGATATCTATCAGGTTTCTTCAAATTATCCCTATTTCTAAGGTTGTATCTTTTCTCAGAGGGCTCCCTTTGGGGAGACTTGTTTCCTCGGTCTGGAGATCTTTCTCTCCTTTGAGGAGACCTTCCTCTGGACTGGAATCTTTTTCCTTTGGGAGTGGATTGTTTATTTCCATCCCAGCTCTTTTTTGGAGTATTTAGATTATTTATAATAAAGGTTTTTTCAGGATTTTCAGTTAGTTGGGGTTTTACTGGTTTCCCACCCAAACTATCTCTTCCTAGTTCTTCATAGGATTTTTCTATGATTCTGGCAAGTTCAAATGGCTGTTCTGCTATATCTGTTTCTTTCAATTTCTGGCGGATCGCCACAGATGCTGCTTCTCCTTTTATGTTGGCTAATAATATAGCCGAGACCTGCTTGAAGTCTTTCAGTAATTTCATACCCAGAGTTAAAGCAGGTTCTGGACCGTATTAATTTTGAATCTGTCTTAGCACATCTGGTATTATTGCCATTGACAGAATGCCATGTGTTTTTGTGTAAATTGAAGCAAAGACTGTGCCCCAAGTGTCACAGTCCTCCACATGTGGTGCGATCCCCGTTGGAAGACAGATAGTCAGAATTCTGTGTTTCTCAGTAGGGGTAGTATCCGGAAATACTGCCTCTATTTGAGTGATTTTTTGTGCTAACCAGAATGGAATTTGTTCCCGTTTTGCGGGTACTTTACCCAGACATGATTGTATTTTCTGTGGTGTAATTTTGTTTGTGTTCCCCTGATGAGGGGTCAGCTGTGGAATGTTAATAACTGGTTAATAACTGGTTGGACTGTTGAAGTCCCCATTACATATTGGACTAATTGTCTATGTATTTTAATTAGTATTTTTAGCTGAGCTAAAAGTTCCCGGTCTGTCATTGTTTCAATGTCGGGGTGTGATGTGTAGCTGGCTCGAACCGGCCACCTTGCTCCTGGTCTACCTAGTGGACCGAGCCTGGTGATGTGATTGTGATGTTTTAGGGCGCCTTTAAACCAGAGCAGGTGCTCTTGGTAATTTAATGGGATTTCAACATCCTCGAAAGGAGTGTATACACCCGGAGGTTCCTCTATTTTGTAATAGTGGAATTCGTGTGTTACAGCGTTTGCTGCTGGAAAGTTTATCCATGAATAGAATACCTCTGTCTGCCGATATTCATGGGCCTCTACCACGAATATGACTGTACCACCTCGTGATGTCAGTCCATTTTCTATAAGTTTAAGAGTTATAGTTTTTCTTATGTTGACCGGAATGAGTATAACATTCGGGTCATTGTCTCGGAGACTTGTTTCATCCGCTAGGAGTTGAGCTGCAATTCTAGCTGCCTCCCTTTCGTCGTCACTTTCCGTCATTTTTACTAACAGAAAGGTTTTTGTTGCAGATCAAGTTTCAAGGAAACAAAGATTAGGTGCACAATATTTTGGAACACTGTATCCTTCAACGTTGACTAAACCAAAAACTATACACAGGAATCTCTTCCTACTAAGTTCCGGCGGATTTTAACCTCTTACCCACTCCAGACGTCTTTTGGAGTATTTACGGGAAAAAGGGGTCTGTGTGAAAAAGCACGACTGAGTTACTCCAACGTCTTGCGTTAGATTTATCGCCTTACCAAACATTGGGTGCCATCTAGGTCTCTACTGACTATATTAGACTTAAGGTTTGCCAGCTAGCTCAGAGGTCACTAGAAACGTTCTCAAATAAACGAGGAGGAGTTTAACCTCCCTGGATAGACAAGAAGGGATTAGCTTCTGACAACCATAAAACATGACAACTTTGCTCCCTCAGAATAAGAGTGTATCTCTAGAGTCGTGTGAAAACAATAGACAGCTATTTCACTCAGTCAAGTGTGCATACTTAGTTTCACCAGATTGCAGAGAATAGAGAGACGGGCGTTTTCAATAAAAGGTGTAATTTATTGAGCAGTCTTCTTTCTCATGCAAGAGAAATGAATTGCCACAATTGCAATACTCATAGTAAAGTAAAGTGCGTACAGTAAAAGGAGTATTATAAAATAATACTGTTAAAGCATTGATATGGTTTCTTAGCCATATGATACTTTAAAATAGATAAAACATATACATACATATATACATTGATTAACGTACTCAACAGGTGCTCCTAAATACGCCTACCCCGGTGTACCTGACCTAAGCCTAATACGTGGGAAGGAGTAAGTAAGTAGCAGTTTAAGTTAAGTTGGTTTTGCCAAGAATCTGATTCAAGAATTCTCTTTAAGGGTTTAGTCAGCTCCGTACCTGGGTAATAGAAAGCAGGAGGTCTGGTATCTCTCTCTCAGGACTCGACATCCCAGTAACCCGCGAGGGTATCTGGAAACACCGGAGCTGGATTTCTCGGCAGGAGAAAAGACAGCGTCTCTCTCAGTGCGTCAAAAGGGAGGGGCGGCGTCCATGGGCTCTCGCATCAGCTGGGCTCTCGGGCAAGGAGATAGCCGCTCTGCTCCAAAACCACCATGTGTTTGCTTAAGGCAACATTGTTATATTTATACCTGAAAGGTGCCGGGTTTGACGTAAGGTTGGACATAAGACGTCAATAAAGATGTCACTAAGAACTGGCCATTCTTACAGTGCTCACAGGAGTTCTAGGACGAAATCAAAACAAAAGCAATGGGGATTTCCCAGGTTGCTGGAGGTTTGGTTTGTTTAGAGAACTCGTTGTGCTTTCTAGGAGTCCGGGGTAGTAGCCTTGCTTAATGTGGACTGCATGGGCTACGACTAAATATGGATATGATTCCTATGCCTTTATGAGGATATTATAACCGTACAAGGACATAAAATAGAAATATCGAATTAGGTTCCTAGATAGATGTTACCTTTTTTCTCTAGTTCTTTTGGGATTTTAATGTGTATTATGGTATTGTCAGCATGGTGGTAGCCACTGCTGGTGTTGTCGAGGATAGAAGTGAGTGGAGCCATTGTGGGTGGTGAAGAGACTTGGTCTGAGAGATGAACCCTCAGAAATATCACTGGTCATTGCAGTTAGTTAAATGCGATCTGAGCCACTGGAGTCAAACACATTTGAGACCAAAAGAGGTCTAAAGCTGAGAAGAGAGAATTATGTGGTTGTGTGTATATAAAGCTGCGAACAGGACTAGGGGGATCAATATGCAGCTTTTACTGTAGTCCCTGGCAGAGAGGGATGCTTACCTGAGGTTCAATAGGATAGTTTTAATAATTCTTTGGTGCCTGATGACTGGCTAGAAGTCACTAAGAAACTTCCAGGATTTAGTAATACTGGTGCAGGCCAGAAATCAGTCTATAATTGGCAAGGACATTCAGGTAACTGGCAGGTGTCTTTACAAGAGGAGTCATTATAATAGCATGTCTGTCTGGGATGTTTCCTACCAACAGAGATTTTTTGACAAATATGGTGATGATTGTCGCTGAGGCATATTGGTCAGGTTAAATGGCTTTAGCACTGCAGGCTTTTGAGCAGGTGGTAACAGGTTTTAGTTTGTTGATGATCTTATTTACAAATGCTTTTAGGGGTGTCGGTCTGCAAAGACAAAGATCTCATTCTGGCGGATATGGGACATTTATATTAGCAAGCATACTAATGATCTTGCCATTGGAAAACTTCACGTCAAATATGTATAACCAGGATCTGAGGTATATTTCTTTCTCCAACCGTTCCGCAGAACATGGGTGGAGCCTTGATCCAGCAGAGACCGAAGAGCCTTAGATGTACGACCTTTATACTTTCTAGGGCCCGTGCCTACCGAATCCACATTCAAATTGATATAGAAATTCCCACACATGATAAGAGGGAGTGGCCACAAGGATAACTCAGAGTTTAACCACACAAACACCGCTGGGTCATCTAAGACTGACCCATATACTGAACAAAGTGTAAAACCCTCTTTGGGGAACTGACACTGAGCGATGACCCAGCGTCCATATTTGTCTCCCCAAACCCTTGGGAACATGCCCCCGCCTTTCCATGCCAAAATTGCCACCCCCGTTTATGTGCTCCTTGAAAAGTATTGCTTACAACTTGGTACCCTAAAGGCTCTAACAGTGCCTTCCTAGACCCCTCAATGTGTGTTTCTTTTGCACACAGATGTCTGCCTTGAGATAAAACATATCAAGGGCTACCCTATGCCTTTTCATGGGGTCATTTAACACACAAATGTTAATAGTTGCAATTAACAAATTACGTGTTCATAATGTGTGAAAAGCCAATTGTCAAGCCCCTTGTGCATGACTGTCCCTGTCTACTTTGATGAACTCCCCTGCGCCCCTACCCCACTCCTCCCCCAACCCACCCTACAGCACCCACCCCCTGACCACCCCACCACAAACGAACAAATAGGTCAGATCTGACCGTGTTGATGTCGCCCACTCCACCTTCCCCAAAGTGCCCACAGGCTCCAACCCTCATGTAAAAACCAGGGCAGAAAAAAAGACAAATAAAGGAAAAGAAAATTAGGTGGTAAAGATAATAGAAGTAAGAAGAAAAAAACAAAAGCGCCCCTTCTTAATGTCCATAGACTGCCAGCTGCAGAAATCCTCAGAGAGGTAACATTATGGGATATGTTTCATTCTAATCCTGGCACCCTGGACCCTCCTTTGATCTCCTTCAGATACTCTTGAGCCTTAATTTCAGATGTAAAAATCTGCACCTTCCCTTTAGAGAGGACTCTAAGACAGGCAGGATTTAATAGATATGTCTCACTACCTATTCACTGAAAGGATGGGATCAGCTGGCATAGTCGCCATCGCCTTTCCACAATAGTGTGGCAAAAGTTAGGGCATACAAAGAACATATGCACCTCATAGGTGCGCTTGCCTACTGCTTGTTGAATATGGCTTACCGGAGTAGGAAGTTACTCAAGAAAAATAAAACTGCCTGAGGCCATTCAGGTTGTCCTGCCACTTGTTTTTTTCTTAGCGTCATCGCGAAACGATGAGCTCACTGCACCTCAGCTTCCCAGTTCCACCGAGGTAAGTCAGGAAAAACTCCCTTACAAGTCCCACCATAATACATCTGATATCACTCCCCTCAATATTTTCTGCTAGACCCAGAAACCTAAGATTTTTTCGGTGCTGTTGGTTCTCAAATTCCTTGAGTTTCCACATTACATCTGTCATTTGCGAATAATGTGCCTCCTTATGCTTTGTGAGTTTCCTGCCTTCCCCCTCTATTACTCCAGCCTTTCCTCCAAAAGGGTCACTCTATCCTTCCTTTCTGAGCAAGTTTTACTGATTATCCAAATTGACCCTTGCCATTTTTTGTGGCCGAGTGAGCCCAACGATTTTCCATTCAGGCCTTCCCTTGCATTTGCTTTAAGGTTGAGTAAATAAGTTCAATAGAGGGAAGTTGTAGTATTCTTGCATCTTGTTTATATGTTATACATGCTTTCTCCACTACTAGTCCAGCTTGTAGAATGCTGCAGCTATGATGCGCAAGGGAATGTTGGGATTCTGTGGGCTGTGGTCTTCAGTTGACATTGGGCTGAGCATCATGCTGGATGCTCCTGGTGGGGTTATTACCATCTTATCTACATATCTTCAAATAAACATCTTTACATCATCTTTGTGTGGGACCTGATTACTACATTATTTATGGTGACGATGTATCAACGAACCTACCACTTTTACTGATGAAGTGCAACTATACTCAAGCAAGTAAGCAAAAGATACCTGTCAAGCAAGAAACCTACGGGAAAAAAAGCGTAAATAAAGAAAGTGTAACCTGACAAGCAAGAGAGAGGTCACGCCTGTATGCCCCACCAGAGTCCACTACACCGGACAGCTCAAGAACAGGCGTGCTACTTCATCTGGCAATTAGTCAACAAGCGGAAGCCTTCAAAGTCTCAAGAAACCCAATGCTACAAAAAGAAACGTTTGCAGTCTTAAAGAGAAGAAAGTAAACAGGGGCTGTGTGTGTGATATTGCCACCTGTTAAGGGTTAAAAAGTAGTTTTTGGGTGGAAGGCATCCACTTTACAAATTGTGACTATACATTTAAATAGACTGTCAAATCGAGATCAAAGAATAACTGGAAGCGTGTGAAGTAAGGAAAAAGATGTAACTAAAAAAATCTGAGCATAACTGAAGGCGAGTGATTTATCTTGGCTGAAACAGTTAAAAATTATCACAGTTAAATACAACAATAACGCTCGAGCAGCCAAGTGTAAAAGGAATGAGCAAGCTGAGTGGAAAAGAAACTGTCATTGAATACATATCTCGAGCAAACAAGCGTGAAAGAAATGAGAGGCTAACCGGAAAGGGAACTTGAGCTATCAAGCATGAAAGTAATGGCTATGTGGAAAGGAAATTGTCATTTCATGTTTTTCACTATATAAAATAAACAATCCTCATGCTGCAAGTAATGAAGTGATGATTCTGCATCGTTTTTGCCGTTACTGAACCAAGGCGGTGAGTTATTTGTCTAACGACACACAAACTGTTACATACACCGGATGCCAGAGTTTCAGCTTAACTTTGTGGAAAAAAACATTTATCAAATTTGAGTCCAAAATTCATTATTTGGTATTTTTGTCCTTAAGCCCAATTGGAAATATCAGTTACTCTTTGAATTCAAATATGAAATTGGCTCGCGCACCTCACCTTGTCAGTTGCGCCAGCCCTGAGTCTCTCATGACGTCTTCGTGTTTTCACGAACTACCATGCTACCTAAGGACGTTTTGATGCATGAGCGCGCCGAGAGCCACTCGGGATGCGTCTTCTGTACGTCCTGCCATTTTGTCTCCTGTTCACTGAGTAAAGTTATTTATCCAGCGTCGGAAGGTGGGATCTCTCCCTCAAGTGTCCGTGTTTTAAAATGTTACGGTAATATAAAAAAAGTCACCGGTCTTTCAAAAACATTCTTTTCATTCATCGCTCATTTTCAAAAAACAACCTGTTTGTGTTGAGTTTTCATCTGCATCCTCTGGGAGTGATGTGATCTGACCAGCGTTTGGATATACTGCAAGGTACTTTATAAATCTGCCACGTACTTTGTTTTTAAACAAAAGCGGATATTGAGTGATTTCATTCCTTGAAGAGCTCTTCCTTTTGGCAGTTTAACATGTCGTGATAAGTAAAGAGTAAAAAGTTTATTTTTAGGCTTATATGGTGAGACGAAGATTTTGAAACACGATCAGTTTACAATGCAAAGAAAAAGGTTCCGTTGACATCTAGTGTTTTAAATTGGTAATGGTGCATCATATTGCATATATGAAATGTTTTCTCATACGTAAAAGAATATGTTACATTTTATTATCTCGTTTTTTTTTCCAGCATGCCTACTTGGATAAATGTGTTCACTATTGATATTCCATGACCCCACGCTACAATTATTTTATCCCTTACTAGGGATAGGAGTGGGTTGTTTAATGATTAGTCACGTTTTACTCATTTGTATGTATTTAGGGGGTTCCAGTCCCACCTATGTAATTAGTATTGAGTGTAAGTCCCATACTCAGTGTTTAGGGGGTGTTAGTCCCACCTACGTTTCTAGTAATGGGTTTTAGTCCCATATATTCGGTTTTACATGGAGTTTCTCTACATGGGGAGCATCTTCACCTTCCCTCGTTTGGGGCAGTATTTGGGTTAAAGTCCCATTATCCTTAGTCTCACATTCAACGTCTCTTGTAAGAGAGGCAGGATTTGGGTTAAAGTCCCATTTTCCTTATTCTTACTTTCACCGTCTCTTGTTTGAGAGGCAAGATTTGGGTTAGAATCCCAATATCCTTATTTTTAGGATTTGGGTTAAAGTCCCATTATCCTCAGTTTCACATTCAGCGTCTCTTGTTTGAGAGGCATGATTTGGATTAAAGTCCCATTATCCTTATTTTTACATTCACCGTCTCTTGTTTTAGAGGCAGGATTTGGGTTAGAGTCCCTTGTTTTTGGGGCAGGAATTTGGGTTAAAGTCCCTCTTTCCTTGTTCTTACATGGAACTGTTTCTATCTTTATGGTTATTATTATCTTTTTGGTGGGAAGATGGGTAATGTTGACATCTTTTGTTGTTGTAATTTTATCCATATTCTCATGTTTTTAAATTGTTCACACTCTCGTGATGTGGCATTTTATTATATATCTTTGAGTGTTGAACTATTTCGTACCTTTTTTCTTGTAATATGTCTTTCCTTCTTGCATGCCAGTCTGGCCAGTCGGTGTGTCTGTCGGTTAGTCATCGGTATTTTCAAGCTTAGTTTTCCTCTTTGTTGTTTCCTTTTGTTGGGTTATTGTCTTTCTCGTGTTATTAATGGAAAGGAGGATGGGTATGTTCTTCTTTATGTTTTTCATTTCTTTGGTTCTTTCTGACCAGTGTTCCTTCCTTTTTGTTTATATTGTGGAAGAAAGGGGATAATGTAGTTTTCTTACATTTTGTTTATATGTTATACTTTGGTTCTTTCTGACCAGTGTTCCTTCCTTTTTGTTTTCATTGTGAAAGAAAGGGGATAATGTAGTATTCTTGCATCTTGCTTATATGTTATACATGCTTTCTCCACTACTAGTCCAGCTTGTAGAATGCTGCAACTATGATGCGCAAGGGAATGTTGGGATTCTGTGGGCTGTGGTCTTCAGTTGACATTGGGCTGAGTATCATACTGGATGCTCCTGGAGGGTTTATTACCATCTTATCTACATATCTTCAAATAAACATCTTTACATCATCTTTGTGTGGGACCTGATTACTACAGAGGTCTTTTGGATCAGGGAAGTTGCCAGAGCCGACTTGAGTTAAGCTTTTTCCTCCCCCGTCCTAACTGTAAACCTGATGGGTCGTAGAATAGTCCCATCTTAGTTTGCCGTCAGTGCTGGTATCCATATCTTGGCCGGTTCAGCTTGTTCTGGTCTTCTTTCTCCATCTTTGAGTAGAGATTTTGTCGGGGACTACCCCCAGGGCTGACTGATGAGCCTCAGTCCCTAAATTTTTCAGCTCCACATAAAGTTTATGCAAGGCTAGACTATTTTGTTATTTCCCTAGATCTTTTGCAGGGTAGCCGAATAGAAAAATATCCCATGGTCATGTCAGACCATAACCCTTTGGTACTAGAGGTCCCTCATCTAGATCTTTAGAACTGGCTCTGTTACTGGATGGTGCATACCTCCATTATATGCAGGAATGGATTCCAGTTTTTATGTAAAAAAACATGGGTAGTGCTCCCGTTGGGATAATCTGGGATGCCTTAAAAGAAGGGGTTCGAGGCGAGACTGACCGGTGCAGCTGGGCCCGTCAAAAAAGAGAGAGACTCTTTCTGGGTAACCGCTATAAAAGGCTGTCACTCGTAGCAGCTATGGTGAGGGAAACAGTGGCCTTGGATATGGAGACTCAGACTGCACAGCTGAAAGTGGCTGTGGCTAAAGCAGCAACAGTGAGTCTTTAGACAAAGAAGGCCGCAGACAAATTTCTGGCACATAAATATACATTTTACGAATAAACTGAGTGTTGGGTCATCTCTTGGTGGTGCGGACTAGGGAGCAAATAGCCCAGTCCCATATTTGGGAAGTTCAAGATCCTGTGTCAGAATAGTCTCGGATCGAGAAGGAATAAGGGCTGCCTTTTAGAAATTTTACCAAAGGTATACACCAAGGATGTGGTAGAGGAGTCTGAGGATTTGATAAGATATCTGAACTCAGTGATAGTGGGGAATATAGGAGAGGAAGACCAGGAATATTTAGGTCAACCAATCACTGTAGAGGAAATCAAGTTAGCAATCTCTGCCCTCCCAGCTGGACCGTATCTCATGCAGGGATAGTTCTATATGATTTTGTCCCCCTGTCTCAATAAGTACCTGCTGGAACTTTTGCTGATAGTACAGGGAGGGGTGGCGCCACATGAGTCTTGGGCCTTAATAAACATTGTGGTATTCCCAAAATAAGGGAAGTCTCCATTAGAACTAGGCTCATACCAGCCTATTACCCTAATGAACAGTGACTCTAAAATCTACTCCAAGATCCTGGCTACTCAGCTTTGTTCCGGGTCAAGGAACAACTGACCACGACAGGCTAGTAATCACACTTTTCAACGCGGCAGCAGTGAAGAGAGACTCAATACTCCTGGATGTTGAAAAAGCATTTGATAGGGTCTCCTGGCACTGTCTCTGGTTTTTGATCAAGCAGACTGGATTAGGGGCCAGGTTTGAAATGGTCTTGAAAGCATTGGACAAGCGGGGACACGCTTCTTAGCGTAACCATGCGCTTTATAAATTTACCTTATTATTATTATTATTGTGTGAGCAGCTCAAAGCTTAGATTTCCACGATGGAAGGCCAGTCAGAACTTATAAAAATACAGTGAGGTACTAGACAGGGATGTCCCTGTTCTCCCTTGTTATTTGCCTTGTATATTGATCCTATAATAAGGAGGATAGTAAAAAATATGTTTATTGAGCCTATTAGGTCACATGATTTAGAAACAAAAATACTGGCCTACGCCGATGACTTGACAGTAGTTACTACAGATCCTAGGGAAGTATTAAGAGCAATAAATGAAGAGGCTGAGCAGTTCGGCAGATTTTCAGAAAATCCATTAAATCAGGATAAGAACCAAATTGTTAAAAATACAGAAGTGGAATGGAAGGATTGACGAGTGGTAGAGGATTCTACCTATTTGGGGGTAAAAATCATAGTTGAGGTAGATAAAAATTATAGACAAATTTGGATCCATTTACAAAAAGTACAAGGGTAGAAATTGGCAGAATAAACAACTTACAAATGTCTTTAATAGGTAGAATTAATTTGATCAAGATTATTTTTTTGCCTATAATACTCTACTTTACTAGGGCCATCCCTCTTGAAGTAGGGAACCAATGGTTTGGTTATTGATGGGGCTTTTTCTGGGCTTATACTAGGCCTAAAGGGTGCTGAAATATCTGACCCTTCTGAGAGAGCGCAGGGGGTTAGCGGTACCTAATATAACAATCTACTACTGGGCTACTGGGCCACTGCCCTGCAGCATATGTCTATTTTGTTGGGGATAAAACGAGAGGTTTATCAAAGTCCTAATCCCGTACAAGCTTCTGATATGGGATGTGGCATGGTGTGTACTTTGGAGGCAGCTTTAGTGTGGATACTATAAAAGTTTGATTTAAGACCCTCCGTTATTTGTTCAAAATATGGGCCGTGGTCCGGAAAAAAGTAGGACTGGGTTGGCTGAACTTTTACACTGCATTACACAAAAACTCTAATCTCCTGGTAATTTTTTGGGACTCCCATATGAATTGTTTGAGGCCCTACTGCACAGGTTTACCCTAGGGATTCACAAATTTTTTAAAATATCTTCAGCTCCGTGATTTGTTACTGAAAAAAAGCAGGAGGAGCAAAGACATTTCTAGGGTTGAAATGGTTGATAGAGTCCTGATTAGCAAACCCCCATCGGGAATCTTTATCAATTGTTGAATAAGCTCATGCCAGATGATATCGAAAAGCAGATATAGTGGTGGGAAGAGAAGGTTCAAGCAGGAACAGACGTCCTCTATGAGTCCAGAAATCTGGCTCAGACAATCTTAAGTTTTGCCTTCCTGCAAGTACATCTATACAAATGTACCTTTAGGGTTTATTTAAATACTTATTCAATTTTTTAATCAAGTCATAAATATGACCAAAGAAATATATCACAACAGGGAGATATTCCAAAAAGTTTTATTTATAGAATGAATTTAAATCAAATTGACCACCTAGCAACACTGTCACTACTAAATTTATTTCACAGTTTACCATATAGTGTAACACCCTCTTGTAAACATAATTAAGTCACAGTTCACAAGTACTTTTCAATCAGAAACCTATTTATAGTTTTGACAAATATATACAAAACAGGTGTCAGAAAATCTGACAAACATGTACAAAACGGGTATAAGGAAGTCGACGTTTCGGTCTTTAGTAGGCCATACAGATCCATAAGACCATCCTCAGGACACAGCGTTTAGTATCCAACCATTCCTGTACAGAATAAAAAAAATACACACAACAATGAATATCCCCAGGGTTCTAAAAGTATTGTCTGCTCACACCGAAGTCCAACTTCAGTGACTGACCCACCAAGCATGCCTAATTAGAAAGACACGCCTCCAGATACTACAACTAAAACTTCTCCGATATGTGTGGGAAAGAAAACCAATTGAAAACACCCAATGTGCCATGCCCATAGTGCACAAACCTGTGACCAAAACAGCAACATAGAATCCTTAGTCTATATATCCAATTGTATTTCCATCCTGCCTTCTCAAACAGGTCTCTAAAGCAAAGAATAAGGTAAATATTAAAATTCAGAATTGTAACTCATATCATAGGACACCAAAATCAATCAAAGGCCAACACAGCAGTCACTCTTACCTGTCTCAACAAAAACCATTTCGTAGCTGTAGAAAGGGAAGGAAAGAAAAATCAAACAAATCTAATCACTGCCGACTTCATCTATCCATATACTCTTACAAACCAGACAACTAATATTGTACTCACATTTGGTATTAGGCATGAAGAATCAATCTCCAAGTTTGTTTGAAATCGCCAGCCTTACACTGAACTTTGACCCTGTTTACGTGAGAGACAGCGTGGCGTGACCGCCATCTTGGAAGTATTAATAGACTATTACGGCAGATGACTGAAGCATTGCACTCATAAGTGCTGAGGATCGTGACAGTAAAAAGTCATGGATTACATAATCAGTGAAATACAACGGGAGAATAAGCCATCCCCTTAAGGACAGATCAGCATTTAGGACATAAATTAGTCAGTGGCTCGATTCAACCAAAACTAAATATGTTGTGACAATACTTGGATCGTAAATGAGAAGCCCACAGTTCTCAGAACATAAGAAACAACAGGACCATCTGTTTCTTTAAAAATCCAACGCAGACCAGACAGGATAAAGTTCTTCAGTACATCACAGCAGCAAATGCCTCGCAAAAATCTCACAAAAATCTAGCGATACAGTGTTGCCACTCCACAAAAGAATTGAGTCCCTTCTCTACAGTCTTAGCAGACCAGATCCATCTGTTTTCCTTCAGTGTGAGCAGGGGATCAACATTGCAACACCGTCGAGAACCCTTAACAATCTCTAGTACAAACCAATGCATATCTGATGGAGCATGAGACATAAGCAAGTAGTGTTCTACAAGAGGTGCAGTTGTTCTTTTGCATCGTATTCGTGATTGATGTTGCATTATGTGTTATTTCACCTCTTGTGTAGTTTTCCCAATGTAAAATAATAGGCACGGGCATTGGATACAGTAAATTAAATTTCTTGACAAACAGTTAGAATGATGTTTCAACATCGTTCAGAATGCATGATTTTACCACCAAAGTGGTAGCACAGGCGGCACAGTGCCCACATGGGTAATGATCCACCACTGGCATAACGTGGTAGTTTTAGGTTCACTGTATGCCCTAGATGATCTCTAAGATTTCCCCTATGTTTGAACGCAAAACGCAGTTTCTCTAATTGTGAGTCAACCTTGCTTATCAAATGCCAGTTCTTAAGAACAATCTTTCTGATATCATTGGATTCTGAGTCAAAAGTCGTCACACACGTAATCGCATTATGATCAGCATTCTGTCCTTCTTTAACCTGTAACAGTGCCTCTCTATCACAATACCAGGCCTCTCAGAGTCCAGAAATCTGGCACAGATAATCTTAATTTCTGCCTTTCTGCAAGTACAGCATTTTAAAACAGATTACACGTTGTACTACACTCTGGGGAAAAAAGCTAAATGGGGTGGAACCAGAAACAAGCACTGTTCCAGATGCCATTCATACGGGGCGCATTTGATACGCTGTTTGCAACCTGCCCAGACCGCGATGGCCTCATTGGGGACATTACTAAGTTCCTGGAGGGAGGACTGGGACTAAGTATAGTACAGAGCCCGCAATTTATATTACTGGGGATTAGTAATGAATCAATCCCTAGCCAGGCACAGGCATTTGTATTTATTGTAATGACAGATTTTCGGCTAAGCTTGGCTACGGCATGGCAAGACCTCTCAGAACCATCGGTCCAACAACGGCTCGCTCGTCTAATGGCTATTTATCATACGGAAGTGGCAGTATATGCAAAAAAAGGCGAATGGGCTAGGAGGAAAGGGTCAAGGGTGTGGGCACCCTTGACGGGTGGGTGGCTACACTTGAAGAGGGATAGTAGAGCATCTTTCTATTCTCTATAAGATGTGGGAATGGGGGCCAATTGGGTATATTTTTCCGCAGGTGTCTGCTACGTGGGAAAGATAGGAATATATGTATACATTTTTGATCTGTGTACAAGACGTGACATGAATTAATCTTAAGAATGGACTGTCCACTTGGAGGGGTGCGTTAAAACGTAAACTATAAAATGTGCAATAAAGATATGTTTAAAAGAAAAAAGGAAAACATCAAGTCATTCTCAAAGCTGTTGCGAAGGTAACCCATGAAACTTAGAAGAGGGGCCTGTGAACTGTGCTTGGTAGAACCAAAGACCCATTTGAGGAATTATCGGCATCAGTTTTTTGAGATTGGAAGTAAACCAGTTTTGCTCCTAGTATAGATGGTGTACAACCACTGCAATGGATATGAAAAGTGCTTCTGGCAAAGGGTATATTTTTAAGGTTTTTCACTCATTGTTCTCTCGTGTCGAGTCTTCCATTTTACAACTAAAGTATTTCTAACATTTAGAAGAGTGATAAGGATTTGGCACAAGACGCATTCTTTCATGTTCATTGAAATGAATTTTCTGAATAAAGCTTTTCTGGCATTCAGAACACTACTAACACTTTTCCTTTATTACATGGATCTTCCAACTGAATCTTTACATGCCTTCATAACACTCATACATTTATTTTAGCTAGTATGGGCTTTTAAATGTGGAGTGAGAATTATTTTATAACTAAAGCATCTCTGGAATTCAGAGCACCGAAAAGGTTCCCCCATTGTGTGTGCTCTCATGAACAGTAAGGTGCCTTTTCAGACTAAAGGTTTTCTGGCATTCAAGGCACTGATAAGGTTTTTCCCCAGTGTGAGTTCTCTGATGTACAATAAGACTGGTTTTATAACGGAACTTTTTTAGGCATTCAGAGCACTGATAAGGTTTTTGGCCAGTATGGGTTTGTTCATGGTGAGTGAGACCAGATCTATCACTAAAGTGTTTGTGACATTCAGAGCACTGATATGGTTTCTCCCCAGTGTGAGTTCTCTCATGGATTTTAAGACCACTTTTCAGCCCATATCTTTTCTGGCATTCAGAGCAGTGATATGGTTTTTCTCCGGTGTGGGTTCTCTCATGTTGAGTGAGAAGGTATTTACGACTAAAGTTTTTTGGGCATTCAGAGCACTGATGAGATTTCTGCACAGTATGGGTTAACTCATGCCGGGTGAGAATGGTTTTCCGACTGAAGGTTTTCTGGCATGCAGAGCACTTATGAGGTTTTTGCCCAGTATGCGTTCTCTCATGTCGAGTGAGATCTGATTTACATTGGTAACTATTTTGGCATTCAGAGCACTGATACGGTTTCTGTCCAGTGTGAGTGCTCTCATGTTGACGGAGATAGGCTTTTTGAGTGAACCTTTTGTGACATTCAGGGCACTGATATGGTTTCTCTCCAGTGTGAGTTCTCTCATGTTGACTGAGAAGGGTTTTACAATTGAAGCTTCTAAGACATTCAGAGCAATGAAAAGGCTTTTCTCCAGTATGTATTCTCTCATGTTGAGTAAGGCTGAATTTACATCGGAAACCTTTGTGGCATTCAGAGCACTTATGAGGTTTTTCCCCAGTGTGAGTTCTCACATGTCGAGTCAGATGCTGTTTGTGAGTGAAGCGTTTCAGGCATTCAGAGCACTGATGAAGTTTTTCCCCAGTGTGAATTTTCTCATGCTGACTGAGTCTAGATTGACAACTAAAGCTCTTCTCACATTCAGAGCATGTATGAGACTTCTTTTCGGTGCTAATATCTCCAAGTTCGGTTTTGTCTTGTATACATTCCATTATGAGATAAGATTTCTTTCTGAAGTTAATTTCTCCAAATTGGGATTTTTCTAGCAGACACACCATAAGAAAATACTAAATCTTATTCAGCATGTGTTTAGCATCACCCACTCAAATGTGCTGCACTTGTCCAACTCAACACTTGGACATTTATTTAGCCAAAGATCACTTGTCTGTGGAGTTCATAGTTTATAACCTCTGTAGGCAACCTAATTCACCCTACAACCTTAATATCAGCAGCCCCTGGAACTTATGGGGAAGCCTCTCATGGGATTATTGCCTCTTCATTACATCCATGTGGATTCTCTGACCCTTTTCTCATACTTATTTATGAGTTAATGCAGCACTGATCAGGTCTTTGGTTGGTGTTCAGTATTTCAAAGCTAGGTACATATTCACATAATGTATTGGCATGAACATTCAGAATACTATTGTTTATCAGTAGCAGCACATTGTTTCTTGTCTCCCTTCTTACGGATATCTTCTTTGTCTGTATATAAGACTACAATGAGGATATTAAGGATTTTGCAGATCTTGCCCGGTAACAAATACCGGAGGTCACATCTAATGGGTAAGAATGGTAGTGGACATTTGGACCCGGACTACAAGCAAAATGTGGTCATTGGTCATAGAGGTGCATTTATTTTCCCTCATTCTCCTTCCCTTGGTCCCAGATCGCTAGTTCGTAACTAGCAGATATCTTAGTCCTAACCTGACTACCTGGTCTTTTAAGCAGCTTCATTAACACTGTATAGGTGACGAACAGATATTTGTTTTTGATTTAACGACAATTCACTGGATATGGTGCTCAAATATTCCATTAGCTGAGGTCTGTTAAAAACTCTTCAAGTCCCACTTGTTCTGTGTGTATTATCTTCTCTTGGATCCGATAGAGCTTTAGACTGATGCTTGTCCTCTCTGGTTCAGACAGATGGTCTTCCTGCCCTGGGTTAGCATTTCCAGGGCATTCTTCATATACCATTAGAGCAGCAGGAAATCTATTTAGAGATACTGCTTTTACGTTCTTTATTTTACTCTAGTCCAAGTTCCTCACCACATCTTTTTCCTGGATACTTTTCTCTTGTTGGAGCTCTGAAGCAACTTCACTTCTTTAGCATCAGTCCTTTAATAGTTTTCAATTATTTGCTTATTACTGATCACCATTGTGTCTTCTACGCCAACACTTCAATCACCTGTGGATTTAAAACCAAAGATTGTTAAAGAATGCGAACTGGCACAAAGGAATAACATTTATTAGCTAATACAGACATCCAGAGTCTGAGTTCATTTTGGGCGAGGGATGAGAGGGCTCTAGGTATTCTCGAGATAGAAAGCTTGAGAACAATTGAACACTAGGTTGAAGAGGTGTAAAGATGGAAATTCTGATTAACAGTTTTGTGCACATCAGTAATAATCAGTAAGCTATTCAAGTGTCTGATCAAAACTTCCTCCCACTCACTGTGCGGTATACCTCTTCACACAACTCACCAAACCAGACAAGCAATATCTCAAAGAACAAGCACGCACACCCTCAAAAGAGTCTCCCCTTCCCAGCACCACAAACAATGCTACTTCTCCCGGGCAAGCATGTGTTAACAACTTAGAGTCGACAATAGAAAAGATAAGACAAGAATTTTGGAATATCATGGCCAACCTTAAGCTGGCAGTTGACTTACTACGGCTCAGGAAAGTAGGAGACCGCATAGAACTCCAACCCCCTACAAACACGTAGTATCAAGCACACCTAGATGGATCTCTATGCCTTTGCCAAAGAACTATCAGCCTGATTCATCAAGCTGATTTGCGCTCGCAAAGGGCCAGATTCTGAGTATTTGCGAGGAATTGGATTTAAGGAATCTCTAATAGAGATTCCTTAAATGCAATTCATCAACCAATTAGAAATTGCAAAATCGCAATATTTGGTCGCAATTTACCACCAAGTTTGACTTGGTGGTAAATTGCGAAAATAGTGTAAAAGCACTTTAGTGCATTTTTTTCTTTTGCATGTTACACACACACATGTCCTTTGGACATGTGTCTGTGCAACACCTGTTCAAATGTGCATTTAAGGGGTGCTACAGGGTGTCCTTTGGACACCCCTGGCACCCTTCAAATCGCTATCTTATTTGCGAGTAGCAAATTGCTACTCGCAAATAAGGAATACTCCCCATTCATTCCTATGGGCCTTTTGGCCCATAGGAATGAATGGGGAGTTTTTCCTTATTTGCGATTAGCAATTTGCTACTCGCAAATAAGGAATGTGTAGGAATCGCTATTTATTTAGCAATTCCTACATGAATACCGTTTTGCAAGTCCTTAATAGCGATTCACTATGAATCGCTATTAGGGGCTCGCAAAACGGCCCGTTGATGAATCAGGCTGTATACGCCTTAACAGGACAACAAACCAAATGTTAAAGGTGGACATTGATGACCTTTGCCAATCTTACATAACATACCCTCACCACACAGAAACAACTTATAAAATATACACAATAGCTATAAATACGTCTCTGGAGCAATGAATCATCATAGCTTCTACTATAAACCTCTCAAAAGTAAGACAGATCACATTCAACCCAGGCAATCAAGACAGAAAAAGAGCCTAAAAAGACACTGAAAAGCGTACTGCACAACTGCAATCAGCAGCTAAATATGCCAAAGACATATCCAACCCCATCCTGTCACATAATCTAGACCAGGGCTGTGGAATTTAATACAATATATACTTGTCCAAGGGGCAGGTTGCTTCATAAATCTTCTTGCCCTGTAACAAAATCCACTTGTCCCTTTAGTGCCATGAAGTGTGGCGACAAATTATGGCAGCAATCTCCTTATATAAGAGCTCGGATAGAGCCTCTCTGATTATGCCAGGGCTCATACCAGAGTAGTGTTTGAATACTTGTGGTCCCCTTATGTTGCCACGTTTCTGCAGATCTACATACTGGGGCTGAAGTTAGTGGTAAGCAATAGTTCTAGGGTTAGAATGCCCTTTTGAGTCTGTGCAAACCTACTAACTTGCACATTTTAAAGGTTTTTAACAACTCTTCTCTGATCTTTTCCCATACTAAGAAATGTTGGAAATTTACTCCTTACAATGGCAGACGTAAACCTTCTTCCAGAGTTGGGGGAAAAAGTGGTTGGCAGGAAAGTGAACTTGCAAACACTCAGATGTTCGCATGAGCAAAGATACACATGCATATTTGCTCATTACAAAATGCAGTTCACAAGTATTTTCTTGGGGTACTATTTCTTGTCCTACTGTAAATTCTTGGAAATTCATGAAAGCTAAGCTGTATAGCTGCACTTAATGCAAAGGACATAGACTTCCTTTAATAATTAAGCCCTTAATTTGGTCTGGTGTTGACCATGATGCTTTGCATTTATTAAAATGTTCTCTCTCTCTCTGTATCGGCTGGCTTATCTGTGAGTGACAGCATTCTGCTTTCACAAGGAGCATATCAGCACACAGTAGTTTTGCTCAATGCCAGTGACTACTGTGGCAGTGTATGCTATTTGAGACCAAAAACAATTGTTGCATTTGCCAAAGTTTGTTATAATGGTGAGGGACCCAGATCGCCTTGTTGGACCTTCGACGACTTGGCTGTGTGGCGATTATCAGCATAATATTTTATACATTTTTTGCATCCTCATCCTTTTGTTGAGTTTGACATGATATTCATGAGTTTGGACCGTCCATAGATTAGGGTGGATATCCACAAAGGCAGCAGAAGAGGACGAAAAAAGACAATGCAAGTGGAGACGTACAGTTCATCGTTGTAAAAGATTGCAAGGCATTGCTTGTCGACCATTTCTGTTTGTGTTGGAGGCAATGATGTAGTTACCTTTTTTCTCTGGTTCTTTTGGGATTTTAAGGTGTATTATGGTATTGTCAGCATACTTGGTAGCCACGGCTGGTGCTGTCGGGGATAGAAGTGAGTGGAGCCATTGTAGGTGGTGAAGAGTTGGTCATTGCAGTTAGTTAAATGCGATCTGAGCAACTGAAGTCAAACACATTTGAGCCCAATAGAGGTCTAAAGCTGAGAAGAGAGAATTATGTGGTTGTCTATATATAAAGCTGCGAACAGGACTAGGAGGATCAATATGCAGCTTTTACGGTGATCCCTGGTCGAGGGGGATGCTTACCAGAGGTTCAATAGGATAGTTTTAATACTTCTTTGGTGCCTGATGACTGGCTAGAAGTCACGAAGACACATCCAGGATTTAGTAATACTGGTCTATAATTGGAAAGGACACTCAGATCACTGGCAGGTGTCTTTACAAGAGGTGTCATTATAATAGCATTTATGTCTAGGATGTTTCCTACCAACACAGATGTTTTTACAAATATGGTGATGATTGTCACGGAGGCATATTGGTCATGTTAAATGGTTTTGGCAAAGGAATCCCAGAAGGGGCTTCGGTCTGCAAAGACAATGATCTCATTCTGGCGGACATGGGACATTTATATTAGCGTGCATATTAATGATCTTCCCATTGGAAAACTTCACGTCATATATGTAAAACCAGGATCTGAGGTATATTTCTTTCTCCAAACGTCCCTTAGAACATGGGTGGAGCCTAGATCCAGCAGAGACCGAAGAGTCTTAGATGTACGACCTTTATACTTTCTAGGGCCCGTGTCTACCAAATCCACATTCAAATTGATATAGAAATCCCCACACATGATAAGCGGGAGTGGCCATAATGATAACTCAAGAGTTTAACCACTCAATCACTGCTGGGTCATCTAAGACTGACCCATACACTGAACAAAGTGTAAAACCCTCTTTGGGGAACGGACACTGAGCGATGACCCAGCGTCCATATTTGTCTCCCCGAACCCTTAGGAACATGCCCCGGCCTTTCCACGCAAAAATTGCCACCCCCGTTTACATGCTCCTTGTGAAGTACTACCTACCACTTGGTACCCTAAACACTCTAACAGTGTATTCCTCGGCCCCTCAATGTGTATCTCTTGCACAAATCATGCCTTCCTAGAGTTAAAGCATATCAAGGGCTAACCCACACCTTTTCATGGGGTCATTTAACCCATAAATGTTAATAGTTGCAATCTGCAAATTACTCATTCATAATGTGTGACCCCCTTGTGCATGACTGTCCCTGTCTAGTTTGATGACCTCCCCTGCCCCTACCCCATCCAACCCCTCCCCAACCCACCCTACGGCACTCACCCCCTGACCACCTCCGACACAAACAAGCAAATAGATCTGACCCTGTTGATGCCACCCACTCCACCTTTCCCGAAGTGCCCCAGGCTCCAACCGTCATGTAAAAACCAGGGTAGAAAAAAAAAGACAAACGAAGGAAAAGAAAGATTCGGTGGTAAAGATAATATTATGGGAAACATTTCATTCTAATCCTGGTCCCCTGGACCCTCCTTTGATCTCCTTCAGGAAGTTACCCAAGAAAAATAAAACTGCCTGAGGCCATTCAGGTTGTCCTGCCACTTGTTTTTTTTCTTAGCGTCATCGGAAAACGGTGAGTCCAACTTCAGTGACTGACCCACCAAGCATGCCTAATTAGAAAGACAAGCCTCCAGATACTACAACTAAAACTCCACCAATATGTGTGGGAGAGAAAACGAATTGAAAACACCCAATGTGCCCACAGTGCACAAACCTGGGACCAACACCGCAACATAGAATCCTTACTCTATATATCCAATTGCATTTCCATCCTGCCTTCTCAAACAAGTCTCTAAAGCAATGAATAAGGTCAATATTAAAATTCAGAATTGTTACTCATATCATCGTAGGATGCCAAAATCAATCAACGGCCAACGCAGCAGTCACTCTTACCTGTGTCTACAACAATAATTTCGTAGCCATAATAAGGGAAGAAAAGAAAAATCAAACTAATCTAATCACTGCCGACTTCATCTATCCTTATACTCTCTTACAAACCAGACAACTAATACTGTACTCACATTTCGTATTTTGCATGAAGAATCAATCTCCAAGCCCGTTTTAAACCGCCAGCCTCACGCTGAACTTTAACCCTTTTTACGTAAGAGACGGCACAGCATGACCGCCATCTTGGAAGTATTAATAGACTATTACGGCTGATGACTGAAGCATTGCACTCATAATTGCAGAGGATCGGGACAGTAAAAAGTCATGGATTACATAATCAGTCAAATACAACGGGAGAATAAGCCACTCACCTTCAGGACAGATCAGTATTTAGGATATAAATTAGTCAGTGGCTTGATTCAACCAAAACTAAATATGTTTTTTCACGTCTTGTGTAGATTTCCCAATGTAAAATAATAGGCACGGGAATTGGATACAGTAAATTACATTTCTCGACAAACAGTTAGAATGGTGTTTCAACACCCATTGCTTATCGTTCAGAATGCATGATTTTACCACTAAAATGGTAGCACAGCTGGCACAGTGCCCACATGGGTAATGACTAGGGCTCCCGGTTTTATGGTATTTATTTTTTCTACATTTCCGTCTGTATTTATCCATATTTATTCTTTGCCATTTTTTTCTGTATTTATCCATTTCTATTTTGTGTTTTCTGTATAAATGAAGCTGCCATGGGTATTTTTCCACATTTATTTGACTGATAAATGTATACTCACCTTTGAATGCCCAAAAGGTTTCAGCAGTATACCGTGCAATAGCGTTATCTGAAAACACTAGCATTGAAGAATAGCATCAATAACTGTAAATCTGCACTTAATTAAGCTTAACTAGGAAATCTGTTGCCTTTTTTTATTTCCCCTAACTCTCAATCTGTACACCTACTGACCTGGCACTCTTGATTGACAGCAGAAAAAAAACATCCAAAGAAGACATATTTTACATATTTTTCTGTATTTAAAAATAAATACAGACAGGAAAATAATAGTTTTCTGTCTGTATTTACCTATAAAAATCAGTAAAAACGGAAAACTGGGAGCCCTAGTAATGACCCACCACTGGCATAAGACCCCACATATCCTGTAACGTGGTAGTTTTAGGCTCACTGTACGCCCCAACTAGAAGATCTCTAAGATTTCCCCCACATTTGAACGCAAAACGCGGTTTCTCTAATTGTGAGTCAACCTTGCTAATCAAATGCCAGTTCTTAAGAACAATCTTTCTGATATCATTGGATTCTGTACCAAAAGTCGTCACACACGTAATCGCATTATGATAAGCATTCTGTCCTTCTTTAACCTGTAACAGTGCCATCATAATAATACTCGGAGTCCAGAAATCTGGCACAGATAATCTTAATGTCTGCCTCTTTGCAAGTAAAGCATTTTAAAACAGATTACAAATTGTACTACACTCTGGGGAAAATAGCTAAATGGGGTGGAACCAGAAACCAGCACTGTTCCAGATGCCATTCATACGGGCGCATTTGATACGCTGTTTGCAACCTGCCCAGACCAAGGTGGCCTCATTGGGGACATTACTGAGTTCCTGGAGGGAGGACTGGGACTAAGTATAGTACAGAGCCCGCAACTTATATTACTGGGGATTAGTAATGAATCAATCCCTAGCCAGGCACAGGCATTTGTTTTTATTATAATGACAGATTTACAGCTAAGCTTGGCTACGGCATGGCAAGACCTCTTAGCACCATCGGTCCAACAATGGCTCACTCGTCTAATGGCTGTTTATCATACGGAAGTGGCAGTATATGCAAAAAAAGGCAAAGGGGCTAGGAGGAAAGGGTCAAGGGTGTGGGCACCCTTGACGGGTGGGTGGCTACACTTGAAGAGGGATAGTAGAGTATCTTTCTATTTTCTATAAGATGTGGGAATGGGCGCCAATTGGGTACATTTTTCCACAGGTGTCCTCTACATGGGAAAGATAGGAATATATGTATAAATGTTTGATCTGTGTATAAGACGTGAAATGAATTAATCTTAAGAATGGACTGTCCACTTGGAGGGGTGCGTTAAAAACGCAAACTATAAAATATACAATAAAGATATGTTTAAAAGAAAAAAGGAACACATCAAGTCATTCTCAAAGCTGTTGCGAAAGTAACCTATGAAACTTAGAAGAGGGGCTTGTGAACTGTACTGGTGTGTGTGGGCAGGGCCTCGGGAGAACACGAGATAGCCCTGCTGCGGTGGTCAGACTGCCCCAAGTAACAGATGCGCCGACGTCCCATGCCGCATTGAGAGCTCGCACACGCCTGAGAATCCTTTGAGCGCTGAAGGGTGATTGCAGTCAGTTTTTAATCAGTGACTCCCCCCTGACTGAGGTTCCACACAGGGGAGGAGACAACCGTGCCCGGGAATGGGCTGCAAGATTGAAGCACTCCCAAAGACCGCGCTCTAGCAGCGATAACAACTGAGATGCGCACATAGAGGGAGATTCTGCACCGGGCTACAGAGGAATCCCCACTTGACTCTGCATCGAGCTACAGAGAAATTCCCACCTGGCTCCCCACCTGCATCTGAAGCTGTACATTGCTGTAGACACGGGTACGGTGGACAGTGCATCCACACTGTGGGAAGCTTTCAAAGTGACTATTAGAGGGGTTTGTATCAGCACCACATATTTACAACAAGGGGTGGTGAGGGACAGAGTCTCTGAATTAAGCAGAATACTCTCACCCAGTCAAGAGATCAGGGCTAGATCCAACACCGTTTTTTAGCTCATTGCACCATCCCAGTTTCAGAACCTGGCTGTATGCAAATTAGTCTGACACTGGCCCAGTGCATCATGGGAACAGGGCAGACCAGACTACAAAAGCCAATTCTTACACTGGGAAGGAAACAAGCTTCCGGGGACCGGTTTCTGGCATTACAGCCGTCTTCGGCCCGGCTTGCTTGAATCCTGATGGTGCAATGAGCAAGGGACTCATGTCTGAGTATACCCTTCCACGCTTAGGGTGGACAAAAATATTTACAACAAGGGGTGGTGAGGGACAGAGTCTCTGAATTAAGCAGAATACTCTCACCCAGTCAAGAGATCAGGGCTAGATCCAACACCGTTTTTTAGCTCATTGCACCATCCCAGTTTCAGAACCTGGCTGTATGCAAATTAGTCTGACACTGGCCCAGTGCATCATGGGAACAGGGCAGACCAGACTACAAAAGCCAATTCTTACACTGGGAAGGAAACAAGCTTCCGGGGACCGGTTTCTGGCATTACAGCCGTCTTCGGCCCGGCTTGCTTGAATCCTGATGGTGCAATGAGCAAGGGACTCATGTCTGAGTATACCCTTCCACGCTTAGGGTGGACAAAAATATTTACAACAAGGGGTGGTGAGGGACAGAGTCTCTGAATTAAGCAGAATACTCTCACCCAGTCAAGAGATCAGGGCTAGATCCAACACCGTTTTTTAGCTCATTGCACCATCCCAGTTTCAGAACCTGGCTGTATGCAAATTAGTCTGACACTGGCCCAGTGCATCATGGGAACAGGGCAGACCAGACTACAAAAGCCAATTCTTACACTGGGAAGGAAACAAGCTTCCGGGGACCGGTTTCTGGCATTACAGCCGTCTTCGGCCCGGCTTGCTTGAATCCTGATGGTGCAATGAGCAAGGGACTCATGTCTGAGTATACCCTTCCACGCTTAGGGTGGACAAAAATATTTACAACAAGGGGTGGTGAGGGACAGAGTCTCTGAATTAAGCAGAATACTCTCACCCAGTCAAGAGATCAGGGCTAGATCCAACACCGTTTTTTAGCTCATTGCACCATCCCAGTTTCAGAACCTGGCTGTATGCAAATTAGTCTGACACTGGCCCAGTGCATCATGGGAACAGGGCAGACCAGACTACAAAAGCCAATTCTTACACTGGGAAGGAAACAAGCTTCCGGGGACCGGTTTCTGGCATTACAGCCGTCTTCGGCCCGGCTTGCTTGAATCCTGATGGTGCAATGAGCAAGGGACTCATGTCTGAGTATACCCTTCCACGCTTAGGGTGGACAAAAATATTTACAACAAGGGGTGGTGAGGGACAGAGTCTCTGAATTAAGCAGAATACTCTCACCCAGTCAAGAGATCAGGGCTAGATCCAACACCGTTTTTTAGCTCATTGCACCATCCCAGTTTCAGAACCTGGCTGTATGCAAATTAGTCTGACACTGGCCCAGTGCATCATGGGAACAGGGCAGACCAGACTACAAAACGGTGTTGGATCTAGCCCTGATCTCTTGACTGGGTGAGAGTACTCTGCTTAATTCAGAGACTCTGTCCATCACCACCCCTTGTTGTAAATAATTTTGTCCACCCTAAGCGTGGAAGGGCATACTCAGATGTGAGTCCCTTGCTCATTGCACCATCAGGATTCAAGCAAGCCGGGCCGAAGACGCCTGAAATGGCAGAAACCGGTCCCCGGAAGCTTGTTTCCTTCCCAGTGTAAGAATTGGCTTTTGTAGTCTGGTCTGCCCTGTTCCCATGATGCACTGGGCCAGGGACAGACTAATTTGCATACAGCCAGGTTCTGAAACTGGGATGGTGCAATGAGCTAAAAAACGGTGTTGGATCTAGCCCTGATCTCTTGACTGGGTGAGAGTACTCTGCTTAATTCAGAGACTCTGTCCATCACCACCCCTTGTTGTAAATAATTTTGTCCACCCTAAGCGTGGAAGGGCATACTCAGATGTGAGTCCCTTGCTCATTGCACCATCAGGATTCAAGCAAGCCGGGCCGAAGACGCCTGAAATGGCAGAAACCGGTCCCCGGAAGCTTGTTTCCTTCCCAGTGTAAGAATTGGCTTTTGTAGTCTGGTCTGCCCTGTTCCCATGATGCACTGGGCCAGGGACAGACTAATTTGCATACAGCCAGGTTCTGAAACTGGGATGGTGCAATGAGCTAAAAAACGGTGTTGGATCTAGCCCTGATCTCTTGACTGGGTGAGAGTACTCTGCTTAATTCAGAGACTCTGTCCATCACCACCCCTTGTTGTAAATAATTTTGTCCACCCTAAGCGTGGAAGGGCATACTCAGATGTGAGTCCCTTGCTCATTGCACCATCAGGATTCAAGCAAGCCGGGCCGAAGACGCCTGAAATGGCAGAAACCGGTCCCCGGAAGCTTGTTTCCTTCCCAGTGTAAGAATTGGCTTTTGTAGTCTGGTCTGCCCTGTTCCCATGATGCACTGGGCCAGGGACAGACTAATTTGCATACAGCCAGGTTCTGAAACTGGGATGGTGCAATGAGCTAAAAAACGGTGTTGGATCTAGCCCTGATCTCTTGACTGGGTGAGAGTACTCTGCTTAATTCAGAGACTCTGTCCATCACCACCCCTTGTTGTAAATAATTTTGTCCACCCTAAGCGTGGAAGGGCATACTCAGATGTGAGTCCCTTGCTCATTGCACCATCAGGATTCAAGCAAGCCGGGCCGAAGACGCCTGAAATGGCAGAAACCGGTCCCCGGAAGCTTGTTTCCTTCCCAGTGTAAGAATTGGCTTTTGTAGTCTGGTCTGCCCTGTTCCCATGATGCACTGGGCCAGGGACAGACTAATTTGCATACAGCCAGGTTCTGAAACTGGGATGGTGCAATGAGCTAAAAAACGGTGTTGGATCTAGCCCTGATCTCTTGACTGGGTGAGAGTACTCTGCTTAATTCAGAGACTCTGTCCATCACCACCCCTTGTTGTAAATAATTGTATCAGCACCACAGCGGGTATTCTTAAAGATGTTCGAGGCCAACTAACACAGGCCGAGCACTAACTAACAGGTTAAGAACGGCAATACACAGACAATCCCTGTCCTGAAATCCTAGCCCGTATACATGAACAAAAAAGGAAATACGACTCACTGGCAGAATCGGAGGAATCGGAGATCCGCTACATTGCACGCAGACATGTGGCGCGAGCCTATGGGGAGGGTGGGCAACCAGGCAGAAATGTTGTCACTATAATAAGAATTTGTGAGGACTATCACCACATAACTAAGCTCACAGACAAGCAGGGCACGGAGCATTACGGCCCGAGGTGATAGTGGAACAATTCCGCAGATTTTACTCTGATTTACACACAGCACAGGGGAGTGCGACGGACGCGGACACCTATCTATCCGGCATTGCCTGTGCGTGGCTGTCGGGTGGCCACCGTCAATCTTTGCCAACCCATAGATGAAGCGGATATAAAGGCGGTGGTATACACGTTGCCCAACCAAAAGGCGCCGGGGCCAGACGGGCTTACAACTGGATTCTATCAAGAACCAATCGATCTGCTTGCGCCTTATCTGCTTGAAATGTATGCAGAGGCACATGAAACTGGTGTACTTCCACCATCCCTCTGCCAGGTCCTGATAATTACGCTGTTAAAAAAAGAAAAGGCAGCGGACAGGTGCGAATCATATAGGCCGTTGTCTCTGATAAACTTGGACGCTAAGATACTGGAGAAAATATTAGCTACCAAGCTTCAGCCCCTCATGCCCGGACCAATCGGGATTTATCCCGGAGCGCGCCACGTCTAATAATTTGACAACTATCTTTGCCAAGTTCCATGTAATGAACCCTGAACTGCCAGCCGCCGCGGTCCTCCTGACGCGGCAAAAACATTTGACTCCATTGAGTGGAATGACATGTTCCATGTACGGCGCCGCATGGGATTCCTGCCACTGTTCCTGGGTTGGATAGTACTTTTGTACAACAGCCCTGTGACGCTGGTGCAAGTGGGGGGGACTGACAGCACACCCATTTCAAATATATAAACCATATTTACAAGCTGACCGGTGCCCTCACACCTAAGGGTAACTTGTGCATCATACATTTCAAATACATTCACCAAGTCTACCACACGCCTGTTAAACTACAGAGATGAGGCCTTAGAGAAACTAGTAACTGTAAAAGATGTGGACAGCCGGAAGCCGACTTCTTACATTTGGCGTGTGGGTGCAGACGAGTGCTGTTGTTCTGGGAGGGGGTATTGCAATACCTACAGGAAATGACTGGGATTGTATTGCAGTGTGTTCCGTCAGTATGTTTGCTATGCCATGTACCTCACTTAAAGGGTGCGATGGGAACATTTATGTGCACTGCGCTATTATTGGCCAAGCACCAAGTCGCGCTGCACTAGGAAAGTGCGTTGGCTCCTATGACTAAGCGTTGGGTGAAGGATATGGTTTATTGTAATGAAAATCTTGTATTATATGTAGAGGAGATACCAGTTGAGTCAAGACCCAGGGATATATGGTAACCTGTACGTCAATACCTTCTAAGACTGGCTTCCACTGACACACAGTTTGATTAGCGTCACTACTAATATAATCAAATGATGTGCTAACGCAGGTTATGCTTAATTGGTCACTGCAAATGCTGATAAGTCAGATATTGGTTTTGTTTAAACATTGTTGGGGTAAAACTCAGTCACAAATGGTTGTATGGTTGTTCATATTGCACTGCCTAACGTGGCATTGTTTCAAATGCCAATACATTTATTTTTATATGAGATACTCAGACACTATATAAAAAAAGGTTGCAATATGAACAGAAAAGACAAATTGATATCACAGTCAACAATATTGTTGTGTCTTTTAGCAATAAAACCACATTTTAAAAAGCTCCAACCGTCCCACTAAATTTTCACTTTTAGGAGAAAAAAAAAGGTGAACTCCCACTTGGCATCAAAAGGGAGAAGGAATACAAAAGGGGAAAGTAGAGGGATCCGGGCGGAGTTACAGACTCGGACGTGTAAAAGGCGCACATATTTGGTCAGTTTTGTGAGACCTTAAACACGACAGAGGAAGGGAGGGAGGGAGGGAGGGAGGGAGGGAGGGAGGAGGGACAGAGCCAAGCTGGATCCCTGGAGGAGGTCACAGAGAGTCACTGGGAGCCCCCCCACAGAGGAGGGGTTCAGGGAGCACCGGGGACCCTGAAGCTTCAGACAGGCCCGGCCCAGAGGGGCGACTGCGCAGCTCTGACTGGATATTGAGCTCTGAGCTCACTGCAAGATTAGTGCCCATTTTAAACATACGGCGGTCTCTGCGGGGAACGGGGGGGGGGGGGTGTCACTGACCCAGGACTCTCTCAACCCTGGGTGGAGGGCTGGATTGGAAGAGTCTGGCTCGGCCGCCATGAACGCCCACCCCACCCCACCCCACCCCCGGTCTACCACGTACCGGCGTCAGTCGCGTGCCTGGGGTCGGTTGGTGACGTCGGCCTCGTGCACCTCTCCTCTCTGGGGTCAGTTGGCGACGTCGGCCTCGTGCACCCCTCGTCTCTGGGGTCAGCGGTTCACCGCTGGCCTTCGGTGCTCCGCTTCTTCCGGGTTCTTCTCTTCCGCGTTCTCGTGATGTGCGGGTTGTTCTGCTGTTTTATAGGTCCCTGGGTCGTGACGCGATGTCCAGGCAGGCAGCTGTGAGGGTCAGCGCGCGGGTCAGGCGCTCAGTGCTTCCTTCCCATGGCCGGGCCCCCTCCCCTCCCCCCGCACTGAAGGGTCTTCTGCCCCCTCCCTCCCTGAGAGACACATCGACCGCCCAGGGTCACAGGAGGCTGCGGCGCCGAGATTCAAACTCCAGAGCGGCCGCGAGGAGCCTCCCCCCCCCCGGCCTGCAGTGGGGGGAGACACTCCTGTCTGCCGAGGATAACCACCTGACACGCTGAGCTCCAGTCAGCGCCCCCCCCCCCTGGTCTCTGCGGCCCCCACTGACTGCTCGGCATCCCAGAAGCCACCCCCCCTCACGGGCGTTGCCCCCACCCCCCGGCCGCCCCCTCCCTGCCGCTCCCTCGCCATCGCCGCCCCCGGTGCTATCCCTGCACGGCCCCCCTCTGCCTCGCCCCCATGAGTGGCGCTTCAATCCCCGCTGTGCCCCCCACGACAGGCGCCCCCAGATCACACTGACTCCATGTCAGGCGCGGGCTCTGCGGACCCTCATCCGCTGCTGTCTGCGCCGCTCTCATTCTCTGAGTCCTTTCACTGTACATTGAACCCCCCCCGCGCCCTGCTGTCCGCGCCGCTCTCATTCTCTGAGTCCTTTCACTGTACATTGAACCCCCCCCCCTGCGCCTCGCTGTCCGCGCCGCTCTCATTCTCTGAGTCCTTTCACTGTACATTGAACCCCCCCCCGCGCCCTGCTGTCCGCGCCGCTCTCATTCTCTGAGTCCTTTCACTGTACATTGAACCCCCCCCCGCGCCCTGCTGTCCGCGCCGCTCTCATTCTCTGAGTCCTTTCACTGTACATTGAACCCCCCCCCGCGCCCTGCTGTCCGCGCCGCTCTCATTCTCTGAGTCCTTTCACTGTACATTGAACCCCCCCCCGCGCCCTGCTGTCCGCGCCGCTCTCATTCTCTGAGTCCTTTCACTGTACATTGAACCCGCGCCCTGCTGTCCGCGCCGCTCTCATTCTCTGAGTCCTTTCACTGTACATTGAACCCCCCCCGCGCCCTGCTGTCCGCGCCGCTCTCATTCTCTGAGTCCTTTCACTGTACATTGAACCCCCCCCCCCGCCCTGCTGTCCGCGCCGCTCTCATTCTCTGAGTCCTTTCACTGTACATTGAACCCCCCCCGCGCCCTGCTGTCCGCGCCGCTCTCATTCTCTGAGTCCTTTCACTGTACATTGAACCCCCCCCCCGCTCCCTGCTGTCCGCGCCGCTCTCATTCTCTGAGTCCTTTCACTGTACATTGAACCCCCCCGCGCCCTGCTGTCCGCGCTGCTCTCATTCTCTGAGTCCTTTCACTGTACATTGAACCCCCCCCCGCGCCCTGCTGTCCGCGCCGCTCTCCTTCTCTGAGTCCTTTCACTGTACATTGAACCCCCCCCCCGCGCCCTGCTGTCTGCGCCGCTCTCATTCTCTGAGTCCTTTCACTGTACATTGAACCCCCCCCCGCGCCCCGCTGTCCGCGCCGCTCTCATTCTCTGAGTCCTTTCACTGTACATTGAACCCCCCCGCGCCCTGCTGTCCGCGCCGCTCTCGTTCTCTGAGTCCTTTCACTGTACATTGAACCCCCCCCCGCGCCCTGCTGTCCGCGCCGCTCTCATTCTCTGAGTCCTTTCACTGTACATTGAACCCCCCCCCGCGCCCTGCTGTCCGCGCCACTCTCATTCTCTGAGTCCTTTCACTGTACATTGAACCCCCCCGCGCCCCGCTGTCCGCGCCGCTCTCATTCTCTGAGTCCTTTCACTGTACATTGAACCCCCCCCCGCGCCCTGCTGTCCGCGCCGCTCTCATTCTCTGAGTCCTTTCACTGTACATTGAACCCCCCCCCCGCGCCCTGCTGTCCGCGCCGCTCTCATTCTCTGAGTCCTTTCACTGTACATTGAACCCCCCCCCCGCGCCCTGCTGTCCGCGCCGCTCTCATTCTCTGAGTCCTTTCACTATACATTGAACCCCCCCGCGCCCTGCTGTCCGCGCCGCTCTCATTCTCTGAGTCCTTTCACTGTACATTGAACCCCCCCCGCGCCCTGCTGTCCGCGCCGCTCTCATTCTCTGAGTCCTTTCACTGTACATTGAACCCCCCCCGCGCCCTGCTGTCCGCGCCGCTCTCATTCTCTGAGTCCTTTCACTGTACATTGAACCCCCCCCCCGCGCCCTGCTGTCCGCGCCGCTCTCATTCTCTGAGTCCTTTCACTGTACATTGAACCCCCCCCGCGCCCTGCTGTCCGCGCCGCTCTCATTCTCTGAGTCCTTTCACTGTACATTGAACCCCCCCCCGCGCCCTGCTGTCCGCGCCGCTCTCATTCTCTGAGTCCTTTCACTGTACATTGAACCCCCCCCCGCGCCCCGCTGTCCGCGCCGCTCTCATTCTCTGAGTCCTTTCACTGTACATTGAACCCCCCCCCCGAGCCCTGCTGTCCGCGCCGCTCTCATTCTCTGAGTCCTTTCACTGTACATTGACCCCCCCCGCGCCCCGCTGTCCGCGCCGCTCTCATTCTCTGAGTCCTTTCACTGTACATTGAAACCCCCCCCCGCGCCCTGCTGTCCGCGCCGCTCTCATTCTCTGAGTCCTTTCACTGTACATTGAACCCCCCCCGCGCCCTGCTGTCCGCGCCGCTCTCATTCTCTGAGTCCTTTCACTGTACATTGAACCCCCCCCCGCGCCCTGCTGTCCGCGCCGCTCTCATTCTCTGAGTCCTTTCACTGTACATTGAAACCCCCCCCGCGCCCTGCTGTCCGCGCCGCTCTCATTCTCTGAGTCCTTTCACTGTACATTGAACCCCCCCCCGCGCCCTGCTGTCCGCGCCGCTCTCATTCTCTGAGTCCTTTCACTATACATTGATCCCCCCCCCGCGCCCTGCTGTCCGCGCCGCTCTCATTCTCTGAGTCCTTTCACTGTACATTGAACCCCCCCCCGCGCCCTGCTGTCCGCGCCGCTCTCATTCTCTGAGTCCTTTCACTGTACATTGAACCCCCCCCCCGCGCCCTGCTGTCCGCGCCGCTCTCATTCTCTGAGTCCTTTCACTGTACATTGAACCCCCCCCCCACGCCCCGCTGTCCGCGCCGCTCTCATTCTCTGAGTCCTTTCACTGTACATTGAACCCCCCCGCGCCCTGCTGTCCGCGCCGCTCTCATTCTCTGAGTCCTTTCACTGTACATTGAACCCCCCCCCGCGCCCTGCTGTCCGCGCCGCTCTCATTCTCTGAGTCCTTTCACTGTACATTGAACCCCCCCCCGCGCCCTGCTGTCGGCGCCGCTCTCATTCTCTGAGTCCTTTCACTGTATATTGAACCCCCCCCCGCGCCCTGCTGTCCGCGCCGCTCTCATTCTCTGAGTCCTTTCACTGTACATTGAACCCCCCCCCGCGCCATGCTGTCCGCGCCGCTCTCATTCTCTGAGTCCTTTCACTGTACATTGACCCCCCCCCCGCGCCCTGCTGTCCGCGCCGCTCTCATTCTCTGAGTCCTTTCACTGTACATTGAACCCCCCCCCCGCGCCCTGCTGTCGGCGCCGCTCTCATTCTCTGAGTCCTTTCACTGTACATTGAACCCCCCCCCGCGCCCTGCTGTCCGCGCCGCTCTCATTCTCTGAGTCCTTTCACTGTACATTGAACCCCCCCTGCACCCCGCTGTCCGCGCCGCTCTCATTCTCTGAGTCCTTTCACTGTACATTGAACCCCCCCCCGCGCCCTGCTGTCCGCGCCGCTCTCATTCTCTGAGTCCTTTCACTGTACATTGAACCCCCCCCCGCGACCTGCTGTCCGCGCCGCTCTCATTCTCTGAGTCCTTTCACTGTACATTGAACCCCCCCCCGCGCCCTGCTGTCCGCGCCGCTCTCATTCTCTGAGTCCTTTCACTGTACATTGAACCCCCCCCCGCGCCCCGCTGTCCGGGCCGCTCTCATTCTCTGAGTCCTTTCACTGTACATTGAACCCCCCCCGCGCCCTGCTGTCCGCGCCGCTCTCATTCTCTGAGTCCTTTCACTGTACATTGAATCCCCCCCCCGCGCCCTGCTGTCCGCGCCGCTCTCATTCTCTGAGTCCTTTCACTGTACATTGAACCCCCCCCCCCCGCGCCTTGCTGTCCGCGCCGCTCTCATTCTCTGAGTCCTTTCACTATACATTGAACCCCCCCCCCGCGCCCTGCTGTCCGCGCCGCTCTCATTCTCTGAGTCCTTTCACTGTACATTGAACCCCCCCCCGCGCCCTGCTGTCCGCGCCGCTCTCATTCTCTGAGTCCTTTCACTGTACATTGAACCCCCCCCCGCGCCCTGCTGTCCGCGCCGCTCTCATTCTCTGAGTCCTTTCACTGTACATTGAACCCCCCCCGCGCCCTGCTGTCCGCGCCGCTCTCATTCTCTGAGTCCTTTCACTGTACATTGAACCCCCCCCCGCGCCCTGCTGTCCGCGCCGCTCTCATTCTCTGAGTCCTTTCACTGTACATTGAACCCCCCCCCGCGCCCCGCTGTCCGCGCCGCTCTCATTCTCTGAGTCCTTTCACTGTACATTGAACCCCCCCCCCCGAGCCCTGCTGTCCACGCCGCTCTCATTCTCTGAGTCCTTTCACTGTACATTGACCCCCCCCCGCGCCCCGCTGTCCGCGCCGCTCTCATTCTCTGAGTCCTTTCACTGTACATTGAAACCCCCCCCGCGCCCTGCTGTCCGCGCCGCTCTCATTCTCTGAGTCCTTTCACTGTACATTGAACCCCCCCCCGCGCCCTGCTGTCCGCGCCGCTCTCATTCTCTGAGTCCTTTCACTGTACATTGAACCCCCCCCCGCGCCCTGCTGTCCGCGCCGCTCTCATTCTCTGAGTCCTTTCACTGTACATTGAACCCCCCCCCGCGCCCTGCTGTCCGCGCCGCTCTCATTCTCTGAGTCCTTTCACTGTACATTGAACCCCCCCCCGCGCCCTGCTGTCCGCGCCGCTCTCATTCTCTGAGTCCTTTCACTGTACATTGAACCCCCCCCCGCGCCCTGCTGTCCGCGCCGCTCTCATTCTCTGAGTCCTTTCACTGTACATTGAACCCCCCCCCCGCGCCCTGCTGTCCGCACCGCTCTCATTCTCTGAGTCCTTTCACTGTACATTGAACCCCCCCCCGCGCCCCGCTGTCCGCGCCGCTCTCATTCTCTGAGTCCTTTCACTGTACATTGAACCCCCCCCCGCGCCCTGCTGTCCGCGCCGCTCTCATTCTCTGAGTCCTTTCACTGTACATTGAACCCCCCCCCGCGCCCTGCTGTCCGCGCCGCTCTCATTCTCTGAGTCCTTTCACTGTACATTGAACCCCCCCCCCGCGCCCTGCTGTCGGCGCCGCTCTCATTCTCTAAATCCTTTCACTGTATATTAAACCCCCCCCCGCGCCCTGCTGTCCGCGCCGCTCTCATTCTCTGAGTCCTTTCACTGTACATTGAACCCCCCCCCGCGCCATGCTGTCCGCGCCGCTCTCATTCTCTGAGTCCTTTCACTGTACATTGACCCCCCCCGCGCCCTGCTGTCCGCGCCGCTCTCATTCTCTGAGTCCTTTCACTGTACATTGAACCCCCCCCCGCGCCCTGCTGTCCGCGCCGCTCTCATTCTCTGAGTCCTTTCACTGTACATTGAACCCCCCCCCGCGCCCTGCTGTCCGCGCCGCTCTCATTCTCTGAGTCCTTTCACTGTACATTGAACCCCCCCCGCACCCCGCTGTCCGCGCCGCTCTCATTCTCTGAGTCCTTTCACTGTACATTGAACCCCCCCCCGCGCCCTGCTGTCCGCGCCGCTCTCATTCTCTGAGTCCTTTCACTGTACATTGAACCCCCCCCGCGCCCTGCTGTCCGCGCCGCTCTCATTCTCTGAGTCCTTTCACTGTACATTGAACCCCCCCCCCGCGCCCTGCTGTCCGCGCCGCTCTCATTCTCTGAGTCCTTTCACTGTACATTGAACCCCCCCCCGCACCCCGCTGTCCGCGCCGCTCTCATTCTCTGAGTCCTTTCACTGTACATTGAACCCCCCCCCCGCGCCCTGCTGTCCGCGCCGCTCTCATTCTCTGAGTCCTTTCACTGTACATTGAACCCCGCCCCCCGCGCCCTGCTGTCTGCGCTGCTCTCATTCTCTGAGTCCTTTCACTGTACATTGAACCCCGCCCCCCGCGCCCTGCTGTCTGCGCTGCTCTCATTCTCTGAGTCCTTTCACTGTACATTGAACCCCGCCCCCCGCGCCCTGCTGTCTGCGCTGCTCTCATTCTCTGAGTCCTTTCACTGTACATTGAACCCCGCCCCCCGCGCCCTGCTGTCTGCGCTGCTGTCATTCTCTGAGTCCTTTCACTGTACATTGAACCCCGCCCCCCGCGCCCTGCTGTCTGCGCCGCTCTCATTCTCTGAGTCCTTTCACTGTACATTGAACCCCGCCCCCGCGCCCTGCTGTCTGCGCCGCTCTCATTCTCTGAGTCCTTTCACTGTACATTGAACCCCGCCCCCCGCGCCCTGCTGTCTGCGCCGCTCTCATTCTCTGAGTCCTTTCACTGTACATTGAACCCCGCCCCCCGCGCCCTGCTGTCTGCGCTGCTCTCATTCTCTGAGTCCTTTCACTGTACATTGAACCCCACCCCCCGCGCCCTGCTGTCTGCGCTGCTGTCATTCTCTGAGTCCTTTCACTGTACATTGAACCCCACCCCCCGCGCCCTGCTGTCTGCGCCGCTCTCATTCTCTGAGTCCTTTCACTGTACATTGAACCCCCCCCCGCGCCCTGCTGTCTGCGCCGCTCTCATTCTCTGAGTCCTTTCACTGTACATTGAACCCCGCCCCCCGCGCCCTGCTGTCTGCGCTGCTCTCATTCTCTGAGTCCTTTCACTGTACATTGAACCCCGCCCCCCGCGCCCTGCTGTCTGCGCTGCTCTCATTCTCTGAGTCCTTTCACTGTACATTGAACCCCCCCCCGCGCCCTGCTGTCCGCGCCGCTCTCATTCTCTGAGTCCTTTCACTGTACATTGAACCCCCCCCCCGCGCCCTGCTGTCTGCGCTGCTCTCATTCTCTGAGTCCTTTCACTGTACATTGAACCCCGCCCCCCGCGCCCTGCTGTCTGCGCCGCTCTCATTCTCTGAGTCCTTTCACTGTACATTGAACCCCGCCCCCCGCGCCCTGCTGTCCGCGCCGCTCTCATTCTCTGAGTCCTTTCACTGTACATTGAACCCCCCCCCGCGCCCTGCTGTCCGCGCCGCTCTCATTCTCTGAGTCCTTTCACTGTACATTGAACCCCCCCCCGCGCCCTGCTGTCCGCGCCGCTCTCATTCTCTGAGTCCTTTCACTGTACATTGAACCCCCCCCCGCGCCCCGCTGTCCGCGCCGCTCTCATTCTCTGAGTCCTTTCACTGTACATTGAACCCCCCCCCCCGCGCCCCGCTGTCCGCGCCGCTCTCATTCTCTGAGTCCTTTCACTGTACATTGAACCCCCCCCGCGCCCCGCTGTCCGCGCCGCTCTCATTCTCTGAGTCCTTTCACTGTACATTGAACCCCCCCCGCGCCCTGCTGTCCGCGCCGCTCTCATTCTCTGAGTCCTTTCACTGTACATTGAACCCCCCCCGCGCCCTGCTGTCCGCGCCGCTCTCATTCTCTGAGTCCTTTCACTGTACATTGAACCCCCCCCCGCGCCCTGCTGTCCGCGCCGCTCTCATTCTCTGAGTCCTTTCACTGTACATTGAACCCCCCCCGCGCCCTGCTGTCCGCGCCGCTCTCATTCTCTGAGTCCTTTCACTGTACATTGAACCCCCCCCCCGCGCCCTGCTGTCCGCGCCGCTCTCATTCTCTGAGTCCTTTCACTGTACATTGAACCCCCCCCCGCGCCCTGCTGTCCGCGCCGCTCTCATTCTCTGAGTCCTTTCACTGTACATTGAACCCCCCCCGCGCCCTGCTGGCGCCGCTCTCATTCTCTGAGTCCTTTCACTGTACATTGAACCCCCCCCCGCGCCCTGCTGTCCGCGCCGCTCTCATTCTCTGAGTCCTTTCACTGTACATTGAACCCCCCCCGCGCCCTGCTGTCCGCGCCGCTCTCATTCTCTGAGTCCTTTCACTGTACATTGAACCCCCCCCCGCGCCCTGCTGTCCGCGCCGCTCTCATTCTCTGAGTCCCCCGCGCCCTGCTGTTCGCGCCGCTCTCATTCTCTGAGTCCTTTCACTGTACATTGAACCCCCCCCCGCGCCCTGCTGTCCGCGCCGCTCTCATTCTCTGAGTCCTTTCACTGTACATTGAACCCCCCCCGCGCCCTGCTGTCCGCGCCGCTCTCATTCTCTGAGTCCTTTCACTGTACATTGAACCCCCCCGCGCCCTGCTGTCCGCGCCGCTCTCATTCTCTGAGTCCTTTCACTGTACATTGAACCCCCCCCCCGCGCCCTGCTGTCTGCGCTGCTCTCATTCTCTGAGTCCTTTCACTGTACATTGAACCCCGCCCCCCGCGCCCTGCTGTCTGCGCTGCTGTCATTCTCTGAGTCCTTTCACTGTACATTGAACCCCGCCCCCCGCGCCCTGCTGTCTGCGCTGCTCTCATTCTCTGAGTCCTTTCACTGTACATTGAACCCCGCCCCCGCGCCCTGCTGTCTGCGCTGCTGTCATTCTCTGAGTCCTTTCACTGTACATTGAACCCCCCCCCCGCGCCCCGCTGTCCGCGCCGCTCTCATTCTCTGAGTCCTTTCACTGTACATTGAACCCCCCCCCGCGCCCCGCTGTCCGCGCCGCTCTCATTCTCTGAGTCCTTTCACTGTACATTGAACCCCGCCCCCCGCGCCCTGCTGTCTGCGCTGCTCTCATTCTCTGAGTCCTTTCACTGTACATTGAACCTCCCCCCGCGCCCCGCTGTCTGCGCTGCTCTCATTCTCTGAGTCCTTTCACTGTACATTGAACCCCGCCCCCCGCGCCCTGCTGTCTGCGCTGCTCTCATTCTCTGAGTCCTTTCACTGTACATTGAACCCCGCCCCCGCGCCCTGCTGTCTGCGCTGCTGTCATTCTCTGAGTCCTTTCACTGTACATTGAACCCCCCCCCCCGCGCCCGCTGTCCGCGCCGCTCTCATTCTCTGAGTCCTTTCACTGTACATTGAACCCCCCCCCGCGCCCGGCTGTCCGCGCCGCTCTCATTCTCTGAGTCCTTTCACTGTACATTGAACCCCCCCCGCGCCCTGCTGTCCGCGCCGCTCTCATTCTCTGAGTCCTTTCACTGTACATTGAACCCCGCCCCCCGCGCCCTGCTGTCTGCGCTGCTCTCATTCTCTGAGTCCTTTCACTGTACATTGAACGCCCCGCTGTCTGCGCTGCTCTCATTCTCTGAGTCCTTTCACTGTACATTGAACCCCCCCCCCCGCTCCCTGCTGTCCGCGCCGCTCTCATTCTCTGAGTCCTTTCACTGTACATTGAACCCCCCCCGCGCCCTGCTGTCCGCGCCGCTCTCATTCTCTGAGTCCTTTCACTGTACATTGAACCCGCTCCCCCCGCGCCCCGCTGTCCGCGCCGCTCTCATTCTCTGAGTCCTTTCACTGTACATTGAACCCCGCCCCCCGCGCCCTGCTGTCTGCGCTGCTCTCATTCTCTGAGTCCTTTCACTGTACATTGAACCCCGCCCCCCGCGCCCTGCTGTCTGCGCTGCTCTCATTCTCTGAGTCCTTTCACTGTACATTGAACCCCGCCCCCCGCGCCCTGCTGTCTGCGCTGCTCTCATTCTCTGAGTCCTTTCACTGTACATTGAACCCCCCCCCGCGCCCTGCTGTCCGCGCCGCTCTCATTCTCTGAGTCCTTTCACTGTACATTGAACCCCCCCCCCGCGCCCTGCTGTCCGCGCCGCTCTCATTCTCTGAGTCCTTTCACTGTACATTGAACCCCGCCCCCCGCGCCCTGCTGTCTGCGCTGCTCTCATTCTCTGAGTCCTTTCACTGTACATTGAACCCCGCCCCCCGCGCCCTGCTGTCTGCGCTGCTCTCATTCTCTGAGTCCTTTCACTGTACATTGAACCCCGCCCCCCGCGCCCTGCTGTCTGCGCTGCTCTCATTCTCTGAGTCCTTTCACTGTACATTGAACCCCGCCCCCCGCGCCCTGCTGTCTGCGCTGCTGTCATTCTCTGAGTCCTTTCACTGTACATTGAACCCCGCCCCCCGCGCCCTGCTGTCTGCGCCGCTCTCATTCTCTGAGTCCTTTCACTGTACATTGAACCCCGCCCCCGCGCCCTGCTGTCCGCGCCGCTCTCATTCTCTGAGTCCTTTCACTGTACATTGAACCCCCCCCCCCGCGCCCTGCTGTCCGCGCCGCTCTCATTCTCTGAGTCCTTTCACTGTACATTGAACCCCGCCCCCGCGCCCTGCTGTCTGCGCTGCTCTCATTCTCTGAGTCCTTTCACTGTACATTGAACCCCGCCCCCCGCGCCCTGCTGTCTGCGCTGCTCTCATTCTCTGAGTCCTTTCACTGTACATTGAACCCCGCCCCCCGCGCCCTGCTGTCTGCGCTGCTCTCATTCTCTGAGTCCTTTCACTGTACATTGAACCCCGCCCCCCGCGCCCTGCTGTCTGCGCTGCTGTCATTCTCTGAGTCCTTTCACTGTACATTGAACCCCGCCCCCGCGCCCTGCTGTCTGCGCCGCTCTCATTCTCTGAGTCCTTTCACTGTACATTGAACCCCGCCCCCGCGCCCTGCTGTCTGCGCCACTCTCATTCTCTGAGTCCTTTCACTGTACATTGAACCCCGCCCCCCGCGCCCTGCTGTCTGCGCCGCTCTCATTCTCTGAGTCCTTTCACTGTACATTGAACCCCGCCCCCCCGCGCCCTGCTGTCTGCGCTGCTCTCATTCTCTGAGTCCTTTCACTGTACATTGAACCCCACCCCCCGCGCCCTGCTGTCTGCGCTGCTGTCATTCTCTGAGTCCTTTCACTGTACATTGAACCCCACCCCCCGCGCCCTGCTGTCTGCGCCGCTCTCATTCTCTGAGTCCTTTCACTGTACATTGAACCCCCCCCGCGCCCTGCTGTCTGCGCCGCTCTCATTCTCTGAGTCCTTTCACTGTACATTGAACCCCGCCCCCCGCGCCCTGCTGTCTGCGCTGCTCTCATTCTCTGAGTCCTTTCACTGTACATTGAACCCCGCCCCCCGCGCCCTGCTGTCTGCGCTGCTCTCATTCTCTGAGTCCTTTCACTGTACATTGAACCCCCCCCCCGCGCCCTGCTGTCCGCGCCGCTCTCATTCTCTGAGTCCTTTCACTGTACATTGAACCCCCCCCCCCGCGCCCTGCTGTCTGCGCTGCTCTCATTCTCTGAGTCCTTTCACTGTACATTGAACCCCGCCCCCCGCGCCCTGCTGTCTGCGCCGCTCTCATTCTCTGAGTCCTTTCACTGTACATTGAACCCCGCCCCCCGCGCCCTGCTGTCCGCGCCGCTCTCATTCTCTGAGTCCTTTCACTGTACATTGAACCCCCCCCCGCGCCCTGCTGTCCGCGCCGCTCTCATTCTCTGAGTCCTTTCACTGTACATTGAACCCCCCCCGCGCCCTGCTGTCCGCGCCGCTCTCATTCTCTGAGTCCTTTCACTGTACATTGAACCCCCCCCCGCGCCCCGCTGTCCGCGCCGCTCTCATTCTCTGAGTCCTTTCACTGTACATTGAACCCCCCCCCCCGCGCCCCGCTGTCCGCGCCGCTCTCATTCTCTGAGTCCTTTCACTGTACATTGAACCCCCCCCCGCGCGCCCGCTGTCCGCGCCGCTCTCATTCTCTGAGTCCTTTCACTGTACATTGAACCCCCCCCGCGCCCTGCTGTCCGCGCCGCTCTCATTCTCTGAGTCCTTTCACTGTACATTGAACCCCCCCCGCGCCCTGCTGTCCGCGCCGCTTTCATTCTCTGAGTCCTTTCACTGTACATTGAACCCCCCCCCGCGCCCTGCTGTCCGCGCCGCTCTTATTCTCTGAGTCCTTTCACTGTACATTGAACCCCCCCCCGCGCCCTGCTGTCCGCGCCGCTCTCATTCTCTGAGTCCTTTCACTGTACATTGAACCCCCCCCCCGCGCCCTGCTGTCCGCGCCGCTCTCATTCTCTGAGTCCTTTCACTGTACATTGAACCCCCCCCCCGCGCCCTGCTGTCCGCGCCGCTCTCATTCTCTGAGTCCTTTCACTGTACATTGAACCCCCCCCGCGCCCTGCTATCGCCGCTCTCATTCTCTGAGTCCTTTCACTGTACATTGAACCCCCCCCCCCGCGCCCTGCTGTCCGCGCCGCTCTCATTCTCTGAGTCCTTTCACTGTACATTGAACCCCCCCCGCGCCCTGCTGTCCGCGCCGCTCTCATTCTCTGAGTCCTTTCACTGTACATTGAACCCCCCCCCGCGCCCTGCTGTCCGCGCCGCTCTCATTCTCTGAGTCCCCCGCGCCCTGCTGTCCGCGCCGCTCTCATTCTCTGAGTCCTTTCACTGTACATTGAACCCCCCCCCGCGCCCTGCTGTCCGCGCCGCTCTCATTCTCTGAGTCCTTTCACTGTACATTGAACCCCCCCCGCGCCCTGCTGTCCGCGCCGCTCTCATTCTCTGAGTCCTTTCACTGTACATTGAACCCCCCCCGCGCCCTGCTGTCCGCGCCGCTCTCATTCTCTGAGTCCTTTCACTGTACATTGAACCCCCCCCCCGCGCCCTGCTGTCTGCGCTGCTCTCATTCTCTGAGTCCTTTCACTGTACATTGAACCCCGCCCCCCGCGCCCTGCTGTCTGCGCTGCTGTCATTCTCTGAGTCCTTTCACTGTACATTGAACCCCGCCCCCCGCGCCCTGCTGTCTGCGCTGCTCTCATTCTCTGAGTCCTTTCACTGTACATTGAACCCCGCCCCCGCGCCCTGCTGTCTGCGCTGCTGTCATTCTCTGAGTCCTTTCACTGTACATTGAACCCCCCCCCGCGCCCCGCTGTCCGCAGCCGCTCTCATTCTCTGAGTCCTTTCACTGTACATTAAACCCCCCCCCGCGCCCCGCTGTCCGCGCCGCTCTCATTCTCTGAGCCCTTTCACTGTACATTGAACCCCGCCCCCCGCGCCCTGCTGTCTGCGCTGCTCTCATTCTCTGAGTCCTTTCACTGTACATTGAACCCCCCCCCCGCGCCCCGCTGTCTGCGCTGCTCTCATTCTCTGAGTCCTTTCACTGTACATTGAACCCCGCCCCCCGCGCCCTGCTGTCTGCGCTGCTCTCATTCTCTGAGTCCTTTCACTGTACATTGAACCCCGCCCCCGCGCCCTGCTGTCTGCGCTGCTGTCATTCTCTGAGTCCTTTCACTGTACATTGAACCCCCCCCCCGCGCCCCGCTGTCCGCGCCGCTCTCATTCTCTGAGTCCTTTCACTGTACATTGAACCCCCCCCCCGCGCCCCGCTGTCCGCAGCCGCTCTCATTCTCTGAGTCCTTTCACTGTACATTGAACCCCCCCCCGCGCCCTGCTGTCCGCGCCGCTCTCATTCTCTGAGTCCTTTCACTGTACATTGAACCCCGCCCCCCGCGCCCTGCTGTCTGCGCTGCTCTCATTCTCTGAGTCCTTTCACTGTACATTGAACGCCCCGCTGTCTGCGCTGCTCTCATTCTCTGAGTCCTTTCACTGTACATTGAACCCCCCCCCCCCGCTCCCTGCTGTCCGCGCCGCTCTCATTCTCTGAGTCCTTTCACTGTACATTGAACCCCCCCCCCGCGCCCTGCTGTCCGCGCCGCTCTCATTCTCTGAGTCCTTTCACTGTACATTGAACCCCGCTCCCCCCGCGCCCCGCTGTCCGCGCCGCTCTCATTCTCTGAGTCCTTTCACTGTACATTGAACCCCGCCCCCCGCGCCCTGCTGTCTGCGCTGCTCTCATTCTCTGAGTCCTTTCACTGTACATTGAACCCCGCCCCCCGCGCCCTGCTGTCTGCGCTGCTCTCATTCTCTGAGTCCTTTCACTGTACATTGAACCCCGCCACCCGCGCCCTGCTGTCTGCGCTGCTCTCATTCTCTGAGTCCTTTCACTGTACATTGAACCCCCCCCCCGCGCCCTGCTGTCCACGCCGCTCTCATTCTCTGAGTCCTTTCACTGTACATTGAACCCACCCCGCGCCCTGCTGTCCGCGCCGCTCTCATTCTCTGAGTCCTTTCACTGTACATTGAACCCCGCCCCCCGCGCCCTGCTGTCTGCGCCGCTCTCATTCTCTGAGTCCTTTCACTGTACATTGAACCCCGCCCCCCGCGCCCCGCTGTCCGCGCCGCTCTCATTCTCTGAGTCCTTTCACTGTACATTGAACCCCCCCCCGCGCCCTGCTGTCCGCGCCGCTCTCATTCTCTGAGTCCTTTCACTGTACATTGAACCCCCCCCGCGCCCTGCTGTCCGCGCCGCTCTCATTCTCTGAGTCCTTTCACTGTACATTGAACCCCCCCCCCGCGCCCTGCTGTCCGCGCCGCTCTCATTCTCTGAGTCCTTTCACTGTACATTGAATCCCCCCCCCCGCGCCCTGCTGTCTGCGCTGCTCTCATTCTCTGAGTCCTTTCACTGTACATTGAACCCCGCCCCCCGCGCCCTGCTGTCCGCGCCGCTCTCATTCTCTGAGTCCTTTCACTGTACATTGAACCCCCCCCCGCGCCCCGCTGTCTGCGCCGCTCTCATTCTCTGAGTCCTTTCACTGTACATTGAACCCCCCCCCGCGCCCCGCTGTCTGCGCCGCTCTCATTCTCTGAGTCCTTTCACTGTACATTGAACCCCGCCCCCCGCGCCCCGCTGTGTGCGCCGCTCTCAGTCTCTGAGTCCTTTCACTGTACATTGAACCCCCCCCCGCCCCGCTGTCTGCGCCGCTCTCATTCTCTGAGTCCTTTCACTGTACATTGAACCCCGCCCCCCGCGCCCCGCTGTCTGCGCTGCTCTCATTCTCTGAGTCCTTTCACTGTACATTGAACCCCCCCCCGCGCCCTGCTGTCCGCGCCGCTCTCATTCTCTGAGTCCTTTCACTGTACATTGAACCCCGCCCCCGCGCCCTGCTGTCCGCGCCGCTCTCATTCTCTGAGTCCTTTCACTGTACATTGAACCCCCCCCGCACCCCGCTGTCCGTGCCGCTCTCATTCTCTGAGTCCTTTCACTGTACATTGAACCCCCCCCCCGCGCCCTGCTGTCTGCGCTGCTCTCATTCTCTGAGTCCTTTCACTGTACATTGAACCCCACCCCCCGCGCCTTGCTGTCTGCGCTGCTCTCATTCTCTGAGTCCTTTCACTGTACATTGAACCCCGCCCCCCGCGCCCTGCTGTCCGCGCCGCTCTCATTCTCTGAGTCCTTTCACTGTACATTGAACCCCCCCCGCGCCCCGCTGTCAGCGCCGCTCTCATTCTCTGAGTCCTTTCACTGTACATTGAACCCCCCCCGCGCCCTGCTGTCCGCGCCGCTCTCATTCTCTGAGTCCTTTCACTGTACATTGAACCCCCCCCGCTCCCTGCTGTCCGCGCCGCTCTCATTCTCTGAGTCCTTTCACTGTACATTGAACCCCCCCCCCCGCTCCCTGCTGTCCGCGCCGCTCTCATTCTCTGAGTCCTTTCACTGTACATTGAACCCCCCCCCGCGCCCCGCTGTCTGCGCCGCTCTCATTCTCTGAGTCCTTTCACTGTACATTGAACCCCGCCCCCCGCGCCCCGCTGTGTGCGCCGCTCTCATTCTCTGAGTCCTTTCACTGTACATTGAACCCCCCCCCGCGCCCTGCTGTCCGCGCCGCTCTCATTCTCTGAGTCCTTTCACTGTACATTGAACCCCGCCCCCCGCGCCCTGCTGTCTGCGCTGCTCTCATTCTCTGAGTCCTTTCACTGTACATTGAACGCCCCGCTGTCTACGCTGCTCTCATTCTCTGAGTCCTTTCACTGTACATTGAACCCCCCCCCCGCTCCCTGCTGTCCGCGCCGCTCTCATTCTCTGAGTCCTTTCACTGTACATTGAACCCCCCCCCGCGCCCTGCTGTCCGCGCCGCTCTCATTCTCTGAGTCCTTTCACTGTACATTGAACCCCGCTCCCCCCGCGCCCCGCTGTCCGCGCCGCTCTCATTCTCTGAGTCCTTTCACTGTACATTGAACCCCGCCCCCCGCGCCCTGCTGTCTGCGCTGCTCTCATTCTCTGAGTCCTTTCACTGTACATTGAACCCCGCCCCCCGCGCCCTGCTGTCTGCGCTGCTCTCATTCTCTGAGTCCTTTCACTGTACATTGAACCCCGCCCCCCGCGCCCTGCTGTCTGCGCTGCTCTCATTCTCTGAGTCCTTTCACTGTACATTGAACCCCGCCCCCCGCGCCCTGCTGTCTGCGCTGCTCTCATTCTCTGAGTCCTTTCACTGTACATTGAACCCCCCTCGCGCCCTGCTGTCCGCGCCGCTCTCATTCTCTGAGTCCTTTCACTGTACATTGAACCCCCCCCCGCTCCCTGCTGTCCGCGCCGCTCTCATTCTCTGAGTCCTTTCACTGTACATTGAACCCCGCCCCCCGCGCCCCGCTGTCTGCGCCGCTCTCATTCTCTGAGTCCTTTCACTGTACATTGAACCCCCCCCGCGCCCTGCTGTCCGCGCCGCTCTCATTCTCTGAGTCCTTTCACTGTACATTGAACCCCCCCCCGCTCCCTGCTGTCCGCGCCGCTCTCATTCTCTGAGTCCTTTCACTGTACATTGAACCCCGCCCCCCGCGCCCCGCTGTCTGCGCCGCTCTCAGTCTCTGAGTCCTTTCACTGTACATTGAACCCCCCCCCGCGCCCCGCTGTCTGCGCCGCTCTCATTCTCTGAGTCCTTTCACTGTACATTGAACCCCCCCCGCACCCCGCTGTCCGCTCCTCACTTCTTCTGATTCCTGCAGTCTGTCCGGATTGCAGCCCCTTCCCTTCACGTTTTGTGTTTAGTTTCACCTGCGTTGACACATGACCTTTTCCCTCTATCACAACATGAGCGTTCTCACAAAACCTAAATCAACTCTGTTGCTGCTGCATGTCCGGCCACAAACCCCCTCAGGCCGCAGCAGCTCCTCACCGTCCCTTCTGGGCGCTTCCTGCAGCTTTCCCTCGCCCACAGTGCAGGGCAGCTCGGCTCAGGAGCAGTAACCTATTTTAAAGCGGGCATGTAGGGGCTGAGATGCCGCCTTCGTCCTGTCGGTCATGCAGTTAGATGCGAGTGCGGCTCCTGTGGTGGCCTCTTTCCTGGACGGTGGCTCTTTTCGCCTGCTTGGGCGTGGAGCAACCACTGACTGGTCACCACTTACTGCAGGGTTTGTCAAGAGGGTGACATTTACACATTGGTTATTTCATGCGATTTTATAGGGCGCAAAGTACTTTACCCGAAGGTGTCAGTGCGCTTTTCAGAAAGGACTAGGTATGTGACATAGACTTCAGAGTACAGGGGTTACATCTAAGCGACAAGCTCAAAAGCTCTAATGAACTTATGAATGATAGTCAGCACAATATTTTAACACATATACCCGTGGTTGGTTATACATTTACAAGTTGCAAATTAATTCAAGCATAAGATACTAGCATGCCATGTGTATGTATCCTCTCTGAAACTGCATTGAGGGGAGGTTTAACCGTTACTAAGTTTAGCTAGTAGAGTTGTTTATATCACCCAGTTGAATACCCTCCACCTGCTGTGCAGGAATATACCCAGGGTGGATCACATTTTTGACCTCTAATCAAGCTAAAAAATGTGCCCAGCAGCAACATTTGTGCTGCCTTGGGGTTCTAATCCTGATACCTTTATAAACTCTGGGCAGATTGCAGCACAGTTGGTATTCGCCTTACTGTGCATAACAGTTCTGTACTTGTAATGCCTCACAAAGACCAGGATATCTAGTTTTCTGGGCTAACAAAAGGGCAGACGTTTTTCTAGCCTTCCTCAAGGTTTATTTACACGCCACCCTGGCATATTTCAGCCTTGGTGAGGACAGTGCATATGGAGGCAAGGGTAATGTTTTGCATTGGTAGGCTGGCAAGCTCAAATGAAATAGATGCACCCATTGTCAGCAGACCTAGCTCGGGTAAACAGTACTCCCGTTTGGCACGCATATGAAATTGTTCATGTGGGTTGGGCTTTGTGTGAGGTTGGACCAAGGGGTTGCCCTACAGTGAGGTATTAGGATACGTTTTAAGTCCTGCAGCTTGCAACCCCCGCAAGGGCCCCGTCTTGCTGTAGGTGCAAGGTTATGGGTGGTGTTATATATATGGATGCTGTGACAGGAGAGTGAACCATGCGGCACGAATTGCAAAACATTCAGCATCATGTTTTAACCCAATGACCAAGACAGAGAAACTGTTCAGGTCTGAATCATTAGGCCACAGGGTGGCACGACAGAATAATTCTAAACCTGTGGTATCTGGTTTTTCCCGCCCTCCACCCCTCGCTATCCTCGGAGGGGATTTCCAAGAAAACCATGTGGTAGATACAGGACGAAGAGCCTGAACGCTGTGGCACGCTATGCCAGGAAAAGTTTACAGCTTAAATGTTTTAACCCTGTGCCATGATAGGCTATTCGTCCAGGCCAGAATCATGGGGCCACCGGGTAACTCGACTAGGTATGTTTTAGCGTACAGAGGGCACATGTGGTTTGGTGCAGGGTAATTCCTCCCACTCCACCAGGTGCCAGCCAGAGGGGGGGGTGACTGGTCTTAGAGCATGGGTACTCACAAACTTTCTCTCGGGGGCCAAATATACACTGTGGTTTGTGTCACAGGGCCGCAGCAGTGGGGGCAGGGTCAGTGGGGGAGGGGGCGGGGCTAGAGCAACAAAAAAAAACTGACCATGAGGTTGATCACTGGTCCCTGCAGCGGACACCTTCATCCACTGAGCCACCAGACCCGGCATACACACATCTCTCTCTCTCTTTCTCTCTCTGTCTCCCTCCCTCTGTCTCCCTTTCCCTCTCTCACTCCCTCACTCTGTCTCCCTTTCCCTCTCTCACTCCCTCACTCTGTCACTCCCTTTCCCTCCCTTCCTTTCCCTCCCTCCCTTTCCCTCTCTCACTCCCTCACTCTGTCACTCCCTTTCCCTCCCTTCCTTCCTCTCCCTCCCTTTCCCTCTCTCACTCCCTCACTCTCTCCCTTTCCCTCACTCACTCTGTCTCCCTTTCCATCACTCACTCTGTCTCCCTTTCCCTCCCTCACTTCCTCACTCTGTCACTCCCTTTCTCTCCCTCCCTTTCCCTCCATCCCTTACCCTCCCTCTCTTTCCCTGCATCCATTTCCCTCTCTCACTCCCTCACTCTGTCTCCCTTTCCCTCCCTCGCTCTGTCTCCCTTTCCCTCCCTCGCTCCCTCACTCTGTCTCCCTTTCCCTCCCTCACTCTGTCTCCCTTTCCCTCCCTCACTCCCTCACTCTGTCTCCCTTTCCCTCCCTCACTCTGTCTCCCTTTCCCTCCCTCACTCTGTCTCCCTTTCCCTCCCTCACTCCCTCACTCTGTCTCCCTTTCCCTCCCTCGCTCTGTCTCCCTTTCCCTCCCTCACTCTGTCTCCCTTTCCCTCCCTCACTCTGTCTCCCTTTCCCTCCCTCACTCCCTCACTCTGTCTCCCTTTCCCTCCCTCGCTCTGTCTCCCTTTCCCTCCCTCACTCTGTCTCCCTTTCCCTCCCTCACTCTGTCTCCCTTTTCCTCCCTCACTCTGTCTCCCTTTCCCTCCCTCACTCTGTCTCCCTTTCCCTCCCTCACTCTGTCTCCCTTTCCCTCCCTCACTCTGTCTCCCTTTCCCTCCCTCACTCCCTCACTCTGTCTCCCTTTCCCTCCCTTGCTCTGTCTCCCTTTCCCTCCCTTGCTCTGTCTCCCTTTTCCTCCCTCACCCGGTCTCCCTTTCCCTCCCTCACTCCCTCACTGTCACCCCCTTTCCCTCCCTCCCCCTCCCTTTCCCTTCCTCCCTCCCTTTCCCTCCTACCCTTTCCCTCTCTCCCTCCCTCACCCGATCTCCCTTTCCCTCCCTCACTCCGTATCCCTTTACCTCCTCACTCGGTCTCCCTTTCCCTCACTCCCTCACTGTCACTCCCTTTCCCTCCCCCTCCCTTTCCCTTCCTCCCTCCCTTTCCCTCCTACCCTTTCCCTTTCTCACTCCCTCACCCAATCTCCCTTTCCCCCCCTCACTGTCAGTCCCTTTCCCTCCCTCCCTCCCCCTCCCATTCCCTTCCTCCCTCCCCCTCCTACCCTTTCCCTCTCTCACTCCCTCACCCGATCTCCCTTTCACTCCCTCACTGTCAGTCCCTTTCCCTCCCTTACCCTCCCTTTCCCTTCCACCCAGGGCACAAGTCCTAAACAAGCATTTTCAATGCAATGGTTTCGCCTTTGGAAAAGTTTGAGCTATTGGCATTGTTAATGACAACATTTTTATTTATGTGTTGGTTTTGAAAACAGATAAATAAATGGCATTGTCACTTACATTGTTATTAGCTTAATCTCTGCAGTCTCTAGAACTCCATAGCACTCCCTAGTTACTCTACACTCCCTAGCACTGTGCACTCCCTAGCACTCCCTAGCTTCCCTAGTCACTCCGCACCTCTTAGCATTGTGCACTCCCTAGCACTCTCTAGTCTTTTCCTAGCACTCCTTAGTCGCTCCCTAGCACTCTGCACTCCCTAGTACTCTGCACTCTCTAGCACTCTGCACTCCCTAGTCACTCTGCACTCCCTAGTCACTCTGCACTCTCTAGTCACTCTGCACTCCCTAGTCACTCTTCACTCCCTAGTCACTCTGCACTCCCTAGTCACTCTGCACTCCCTAGTCACACATGCACACTTAGAGCCACACCCCCCCCCAGAGCCACACACTCCTCCCAGAGCTACACACACCTCCCCCCAGAGCCACACACACACACCACCCCAGAGCCACACACACACACCACCCCAGAGCCACACACACACACCATCCCAGAGCCACACACACATACACACTTTGAGCTACACATATATATCCAGAGCCACACACATACACAGATAGAATTAAAAAACTGGACCCTGTTACATAAACTGAGCTGCGAGGAGCAATGTATCAAGTTCATAAGACACAGGGGTGTGCCCTATGCATTCGCTGCAACCACTTTATAAACATATACCGCAACTTTATATATCCCAGGCACCAGCTCTGTGACAGTAGCTCAGTGCATCTGTATGCCGTAACACAATTGCACCCAGTGCAATGCTCTATTGCTACATGGAGATCACGTTCTCTTTGTATAGCCTTTGAATAGGGTTTTTACAAATACCAGGTGTCACCTGTGAGACAGCTTCAAGGCGCGTTCATATGCAGTAACACAACAAAGCCGCTCGAGTACAGGTGCAGGGGAAGTCATGACAGACCCAAAGAAGTAATATTTACTTTATATAGGGCCTCACATCATAGTTCTGCTTCTAAGCACTCTAAATAACAGGTGCTACCATTACTCACCTTAAAGTTAAATACAAACAATTAAAAAAAAAGTTACAATCAGGCAATGCAAACAAAAACAGGACACTGCGGTCCAGGCTTCCACCAGTTATCACACCGCCTTACCATAAATTACCTGTAGGAGGCACTGCTTTCTCGGTACAAACCACTAAGCTCTGGAACTCACTACCAGTCAAGATTCGAAGCATTCTGGAGCATATAAACTTCAGAAGGCAGTTTCAAATATGGCTATTCCCTAGATAACTACATCATTCCACACCCCTCATTGAACCCGTAAAGATAACTGCACCTTCAAGTAGAATCTACAGTTTATAGCCCACAGGTATGGAACAACCCAACCAGCGCACTACTGTATATATCTAGCTAAGCTAAGAAGGGCTCCCTACAGTTAGCCGGGGCATTATTTAGTAATATCAATTAATATATAGCCCTCTCGCCCATACTAATACCATAACTCTAAGCGGTTGTCAGCCAACTACAGCTTTATTCTCTTACACTCACGTAGGACATGTCGGCTACAGGTCCTGTCCATCACCAGCACTGGAACATTTGGGGATTAATAGTGCCTCCTCTTGTTTGACCAAATGGTATGATCCTGGGCAGATATTATACTTCACCCGTAATGCTCCGGGTTCCAGTAGCACAGTTCATTGTAAAAGTTTTTGAAAGATTAATCTTTAGGCCCAAGTCAAGCATAAAGGTGTTAAAACTGGTCAGGACCCTTTTAACCCATTACCTGTGCATGCCAGTAAAATGGCATCATCTGCGTAGAGGAGAGCCGGTATAGGTCTCCAACCTACTTGGGGAAAATCATGCCCACTCTTAAGGAGTGTCTCAGCCAGACCATTGATGTATAAATTAAAAAGAAAGGGGGCCAGGACGCAGTCCTGCCTGACCCCTCTTCTAACAGGAAATCCTGCTGTGCACTGGCCGGCCACCCCGTATCTTACACTGGCTGAAGCTCCCTCATAAAAATGGAGCAGGAAGGCAATAATATTAGGATCCACACCAAGGTCGGCAAGAGTCCCCCATAACTTTGCATGGATTACAGAGTCAAATGCTGCGGTCAAATCGACGAAGACTAAGTATAGTCTCCCTTTTTTGGCTCCTGTGTATTTCCCAACGATCATTGCCAGGTTTAGACTCTGTTTCAGGGTTCCCAAACCCTCCCGAAACCCGTACTGGAGATCGGACAGAACATTATTTTCTATTGCCCAGTCCTGTAGTCGCTGCAGGACAACTCGACCTGCCACCTTCACCATGGAGTCAAGAAGGGAAATTGGTCTATAACAACCAGGATCTTGGTGATTTCCCTTCTTGAATATTGGGACAATGATGGACTCTGTCCAAGTCTTCGGGAAGGTGGTACAGTCACTAACGTTGACCATATGGGTGAATAGTGGGGCCCAGAGAATGCACTGTGTCACAAACTTAATTAACGACACCAGTCACACCCCCCAGATTACATAATACTTGTAAGGAGTCTGCCGATGACAGCTAAAGGCTTCAAACACAAACACAGGGCATGACAAGTATAAATCTAATACATTAAACATTTCCACAACAGATTCCTAAAAGTGTTCTGACAAAAAATAAGGTAATTGCATTGGATTTGTCCTTCTGCATGTTTTGTACATTAATATTCATGTATGCTTTTTGAGGTGGGCTGCTAATAGGGGGGGTGGGTGTGCCTGTGCATACATTTGTGTGTGTATGCACAAATGAACAAACAAGTGAGTAAATCTGTTTAGCGCAAGCTTCCATCTAAGATGTTTGCAATTTTGGAATTCACCATATTTCAAGCAATACTCCTTAGAAATCAGTGCAAATCCACCAATGTGTGTGTATCTGGGATCATAATAATTAAAGTCCCCTCAACCACAACGAGCGTGGACTCCTCCTTTCTGCTCCCTGGAGGCCCTTTGGTATTACAGAAGGGGTTACAGATCGCACCAGCACACATTTTGATCTTAAGGGAGAATTCCCTTATTTGCAAAGGGGCTTGGCCACAGGCAAAAGAGAGAAAAGCGTTCCCTATTCACCCACACCATATTATGGATGAACGTAGGCGCAGAAGCAAAGAGGCCATCAGGGGGCACACTGTGAGGCACATCTCTCTGAGTACCACCTGCAGGTGCCCTTTGAAGGGGGGGGAGTTCTTATTCATGGACACCTCTTAGACATCCCCCTGCAGGTAGGTGAATTCACTCACTGCACCACCTGCAGGAGATCCCGGTCCCCCTTTGTAAAGGAGGCTGCGTGGGGACTTTAGCATGGAAGACGGAGCAGCTGCCACTCTGCTTTTCACTATTTCCCTACCCACAGGGCAGCGACATGTGAGCACCCCATTATGTGTAAAGATGTGTATATGTATTACTTGTTATGCAGGATCTGTGAGATTGTGATTAATATGTATCGGTGTATTTGGATGCCTGTCCTTGGAGCGGTCTCTCATCACTGTTGAGTTTGAATGTTTCATGGAGGAATGCTTGTGCATGTTTGTGTGCATGTTTTAACTCGTCTTTACTGTTATTCCCCAAAGCTTTTGATTATTTTCTTCATAACTGACTGTTCCTAGCTTATCTCTCAATTCATGTCACACAGAGTAATGATGCAAGAGTAACCAGGACGTGCGAATTCGTATCTTTTCCAACCGGAGCAACACAGCCCATTGTTATGCCCGAGGCTGGCGCACCCTCATTCTACCCTGCACTCAGTCTAGTGGTGCCGGGTCGGGTAGTTAGAAGGAGTTAGCACAGTTTCACATCCTGTGGGCCGCCTGGGTAGCCTCATAGGTTATTATTAATAACATTGGCTTTAACCGTGGCACACACTACGTATGAAAACACCAATAATAAGCATTATAGTCTTGTTGTCACGTATCGAAATAATCTTTGGGTCCCGCATTTATTATGTCTCAACAGTTCTTCCGGATGGTTTCCTGTGGAATCAGTCCACATTACTTCACGATGATTAATATGCTCAGTGTCTGGTTCGGCAGCGACGCGTAGTTGTATTCCCCTCACCCACGAATGAGCACTCGTGCCTCATGAAGGTGTCGACGTGCCAGGCCTGCCTGTCGCAGCCGCATACCGCGGGATTTTGCCGTATCAGCATTGGCACAAATGGGCAGAATAAACATGATAACACTCTGCCTAAAGCAACGAGCCCTGAGCCGCCTGGACTAGATACAAGACTGTGGAAAGGAACGCTTAACCCTGTCACGAGCGGCCTTTGCCAGGTGAGGAGGGGGTCGTGGGGGTCATTCATGGTACTTTCAGATATGGATGCCATTTCTTTCTCGCTTGCCAAGACGATGATGAAAAGTTGCTTAGAAACAGCACAGGCCGATATTTTACCGTAAGCGACTCAGTAATGTAATTCCTCACTCAAACGGTGACCTTTTGTTCACTATCTAAAAACAAGCACCTCGTATTGCGGTGCAATCACACCACAGGCACGGACAGCGGGAGGGGGGGGGCGGGAAAGCGAACGGACAGCGGGGGGGGGGGAAGACACGGACAGCGGGAGGGGGGGTAAGGAACGCACTCACCTGGACTTCTTCCGGCGGCCGTGGTCGGCATGAAATGAGGAAAACAAACAGCAAAAAAAAAAAACGAAACTCCGCCCACCGCCCAATGACGATGCGAAAAGGGTGGAGAGGGAAAAACATTGCCGGAACGCCCACCAGTCGCCTCAGGATTTGACGGACGTCTCTGTTTGCCAATGGCTAGCGTCCATTTATGGAGCTAGCCAATGGCAAACAGAGGCGGTGCCGAACATCCATACTGTTTACAAAAGTTTTCGGCCTGGGAGGAGCACTTCGTGCTCCTTTCGCCAGGTCGAAACCTAAAAAAGAAGAGAGGGGATGCTGACGTCACAACAGGAAGTGATGTCACGAAAGGTGGCTTGCACCATCAGATTCATTCCCTCCTCTCGCTCACCCCTTAGATGCGATTGCATCAGAGAAGCCAGCATGTGAGCAGCGTTCTGAATGAGCTCCAATCTCACCCCAGAGAGGCCAAATAGTGAATGTGCTGCTCCATTTGCTCCAGTTATCGAGCTCCCGGTAAAATAAGTAGGGGGACACTGTCCACCCGCGTGGTACCTCGACTTGAGCCCTGCTTCCATCCTCCCTTTCTCTCCTTCCCTCTCTTACTCCCTCACCTGTTCTCCCTTTCCCTTTCTCACTTAGTCTCCTTTTCTTTCCCTCTCCCTCCCTCTCCCTCTGTCATCTCACCCTGCCTCTGTGTCAGCCTGGGCTGAGACAGCTTCGGAGCACACACACATAGCCGCACTGAGCACATTAACAGGTCTTTAAAAGACCATTAGCATGTTAACGAGGCTGTGTTGTTCACCTCTTAGCGCCCCTGCAGCTCCACTCCAACTATGGCAGGAATCCCCCGGCCGGCCCCCACAGAGCAGCAGAGTCTAGGAGTCGCGCTGCTGTAACTTAGTTTGCAGACACTCTTTTGGAAAAAAAATGAACACTGGTATGATGTGTGCAAGGTCCGCGGGCCGCCAGGTAAGGCTTGCCAGGCCGCCACCGGCCCGCGGGCCGTACTATGAGTACCTCTGTCTTAGAGGAATATACTTTATTAATCTATACTGATTGGCATTAGCACTTTCACTTTCCTGAGGCGGAAAGCCGGAAAAGTTAGGCAGCACATCTCAACTTTGGTTTTAAAAATTAGTTTTAATCTGTTTTTACCTTGTTCTCTGCTCACTTGCTCATTTTGCACTCGGCTACCTTCATTGCACTGTGTATCACCCCGCGCAGCCGATTAGGCGCTGTCGCGGGTTGATCCGGGGGTGAGCCGCCATCTTGCAGGGAGGCGCAGGGTTGGCGGTCTAGTTCTTTCGACCCTCCCACCCTCTCAGGTATTTAAATCGCGCTGTTCCTGCCGCGCGCTGATTGGCATTAGCACTTTCACTTTCCTGAGGCGGAAAGCCGGGAAAGTTAGGCAGCACATCTCAACTTTGGTTTTAAAAATTTGTTTTAATCTGTTTTTACCTTGTTCTCTGCTCACTTGCTCATTTTGCACTCGGCTACCTTCATTGCACTGTGTATCACCCCGCGCAGCCGATTAGGCGCTGTCGCGGGTTGATCCGGGGGTGAGCCGCCATCTTGCAGGGAGGCGCAGGGTTGGCGTTCTAGCTCTTTCGACCCCCCCACCCTCTTCCTGTTTAAATGTCTGGCACCTCCCATCCGCGCAGCGGGTCGGGCCGATAGCGTGCCCATCTGCGCCCATACGGGCCCAGGGGCCACGACCCCTGACCAATTTACGTCACCTAGGCTCATCTATAGAGCTGATCAATTGCATGCTTTGAGACCCATACCTATCCATGCAGCTGTTACCTTTGACATGCTTGATCAGTTCCCACAATTTTGCCCCCATTGCACTTTCTCTTTGGATGTCCCACAGTTATGTAACTGTTTTGTTCAGCGGACCATTACTCCTTTTTACCCTAGTTATACCTTTCTCAGCTTGAATTGTCGCTCCCTGCATAAGCATAAACGTGAGATTTTTGATCTTCTCACTGATGAATCCCCTTATGCGTTATTCATCACTGAAACATGGCTCCACGAGAGCTCCGGTCCAGACATCGCGGAAGCTTTACCCGTTGGCTACGCCATTGCTAAAATTGACCGACCCAAGAAAACCGGGGGTGGCATTGCAATTATATTTAAGAACGCATATCTATGCCAACTCGATCCGGTCACCTTATGCAATTGTGAGGCAGCGTATTTCAAGCTTGCACTTCATCCTAAGGTCACCCTCACTGGTCTTTTAGTGTATCGTCCTCCTGGCTCAGCTAATGCCTGGCTGGTACAATTCTCGGATTATATAGCTTCGGTTTTAACATCCTCCAGCAACTTCTTGGTTGTTGGGGATCTGAATGTCCACTTGGAGGACCCTAAAAATAGCGTAGGCAGCAATCTTATTGCTGACCTCGCATCCATGAATCTTATTCTACATAATAAGGGCCCCACCCATAGTGGTGGTCATTTTCTTGACCCCATTTTTAGGTCTCGCCTGTCAATGCACATTGAGCGGAGAGAGACTATAGGGGCTTAAACAGAGTTTAGCTAGATTGGCGATTTGATGCAGTGCATGTGCGCTTTTAGCTCAATGCGCAAGCGCAATGAGTTAAAATGCGCGTGCACAGCATCAAATCGCCAGTCTTCGCCATCTGTTCCCCAGCTTGGTGCCGCCAGCACCTCCCCTCTCTCTCCCCCTACACAGCCTTGCTCGCATTTCTCCTCCCCGTCCCCAGCCAGATTGGTGCCGCCAGCACCTCCCCTCTCTCTCCCCGCACACAGCCTTGCTCGCATTTCTCCTCCCCCTCCCCAGCCGCCAGCACCACCCCTCTCTCTCCCTGCAGAAAAAAAATAATGGCACTTCCTTGACAACTGAACTTTCATTCCTACTCTCCCATCCATCCTGGCAGATGCAGTCCCACAGATTATCTTTTCTCCCTTACTTCATCTGATTTGTTCACTCTTACACATCTTTTCTCCCTTCTACTCCTTAACCATGTACTCCGCTACATTCCTTTCTCTGTTTAAAATGTTCGTGTGCAATTTAACATTTTCTTTTCTGCCTCTAGCCGTTGTTCCATTACTTGTCCCCTTTGCTCCATTTCATAGCCCGGATCTGTGAACTAACCTCACCTCACACCATTCCTCCATATTGATTGTATTCTTAGTCTACCTCCATCCACGCCCATGTATCTCATCCTCATGCGTACTTAGTTCTCCCTTGCGTCTCACACTACCTCCTCACCCTCCATCCTAATAACGTGCACTTGCATGTCCTCTCTCTCCCTCCCCCCACCCCCAATCCTGGGCCCACTTCAAGTCCCTGGCCGCAATGGTTTGTCTCGTGTAATGCTTCCGGTCAGTGTTCTTGCGAACCCTGATTTTAAATCTTCCTCCTCCCTGATGAAAACCAGCTCAGTAAGGCAGGCGGCTGCTTGGATGGTTGAAAAATGTACTCTCTGAGGGCAGAACGCGGACATAGACAAGCGGGATCCCCGTAGGACACTAAATACCCATTCTAGGGCTGGGAACATCGAGCCCTCTAGGGGAGTGCCCTTCTTTGAAGTGGATGACGACCAGCCGCCTGAAACTGAACTCGGACAAGACGGAGGTCCTCATCCTGGGCTCCTCACCCTCCGCCTGGGACGACTCCTGGTGGCCTCCCGCCCTGGGCACCGCACCCAAACCGACAGACCATGCACGAAACCTGGGCTTCATCCTGGACTCCTCCCTCTCCATGACCAGGCAAGTCAACAACGTCTCCTCGGCGTGCTTCAACATCCTACGCATGCTACGGAAGATCTTCTGGTGGATCCCCACCGAGACCAGGAAGACTGTCACCCAGGCCCTCGTCACCAGCCGACTGGACTACGGCAACGCCCTCTACGCCGGTACCACCGCCAAGCTCCAGAAGAGACTCCAGCGGATCCAGAACGCCTCAGCCAGACTCATCCTCGACATCCCACGAACCAGCCACATCTCCGGACATCTGAGAGACCTTCACTGGCTCCCCGTCAACAAAAGAATCACCTTCCGCCTCCTCACCCACGCACACAAAGCCCTACACGACCAAGGCCCGAGCTACCTCAACAGCCGAGTCAACTTCTACGCTCCGAAACGCCACCTCCGATCAGCCAACCACGCCCTCGCCGCCGTCCCCCGCATCCGAAGAGCGACGACAGGAGGAAGGTCCTTCTCCTACCTGGCCGCCAAGACCTGGAACTCCCTCCCGACCGACCTGCGCCTGACCCAAGACCACCTCTCCTTCAGGAAAAAGCTGAAGACCTGGCTGTTCGAGCAGTAGCGGCACCCCCCCCCCCCCAGCGCCTTGAGACCCTACGGGTATGTAGCGCGCTCTATAAGTGCCATTGATTGATTGATTGATTGATTGAATCCCATCTCCATTGGGAAGTCAACCCCTTACACGCAAAAGTCCAACCCCTATGTAATTAGCATTTGTTCAAGGACCCTTTACCGTTTTGAAAAGAGGTTTGCCCATTCCAATTTAGAGAGCCCCCACCCTTTTGATGATTGCCCTGTCCTCAGAGACGTTTGCTTTGTTAAAATTCTTAAGAGAGAGGCCTTCCTCGTTTGGGTTAGTTCTGACTATTTGGCATGAGTTGTGTCTACTTCAATGTAGCCTGGCGCTTTACAAGCTTAATAATTCCATACAGTCGCAGCGGTTTCCTTTGAATCCGTATTTTCTTTCAGAATGCCTTCCCTCCAGTGATTTAGCATCAGTCAGAAACGTTGTATACCCTACACCAAATCAAGTCATTTTTGTCGTCTTGAGGACTGCCTGCAACAGGAACATCGAATTGAAACCACAGTTACGAATTCGTCCAGTCTCTGAAACAATGTAAAAGGAATATGTTTGGGGAAACCTCTGCCTCCTCCCCCTCCCCAGCCAGCTTGGTGCCGCCAGCACCTCCCCTCTCTCTCCCCGCACACAGCCTTGCTCGCATTTCTCCTCCCCCTCCCCAGCCGCCAGCACCTCCCCTCTCTCTCTTCCTGCAGTTTCACGGCCGCCAGGCCGTGTCTCCCTTTATTTTTTCAGCCTTCCCTTTTTTCAGCCCCTGTTGTGCCGCCCGACTTGTTTCTGTTTGTTTTCTTGTTGCTATTTTTTTTGGTTTGGTGTCATGTGAGTTGCTTTGCAGAGAGCATGACGCCCAGCCCAGTTCGCCCTCCGGTTGGGTGAGCCGTTTAGCTTCTGCCTTTGCCAGTGCTTGTTGAATTGTGTCGTAAGCACAGTCCATTGCAACCGCGGAGCCCAGCCATTTGAGGTGTTATTTTTTTTCATACAGGCATACAGCCAAAGGGACCTAGATGTTGCTTCACACAGTACCAAGGCCATTTCACCCCCTCACCCACTCATCCTCACACACCCTCACTCACCCTCACACCCTCAACCCCCCTCACAACCCTCTCACCCTCACCCTCACACACCCTTACCCTGACCCCCTCACCCTGACACACCCTGTCACCCTCACACCCTCACCCTCACACCCCCTCACCCTCACCCCCTCACGCACATTCACACCTCCTCACACCCCTCACACACCTTCACACCCCCTCACACACCCCTCACCCACCCTCAGTCACCCTCACACTCACACTTCCCCACCATCACACACCCTCACATCCTCTCACCCTCACCCACCCTCACACCCCCTCACCCTCACACCCTCACTCATCCTCACACCCCCTCACAACCCTCTCACCCTCACTCAGCCTCACACCCTCACCCTCCCTCACACACCCTCACCCTCACACCCCATCACCCTCGCACCCTCTCACCATCACCCACCCTCACACACCCTTACCCTCATCCCCTCACCCACCCTCAGTCACCCTCACACTCTCACCCTCACACCCCTAACCCTCACCCTCACCCCCACCCCCTCACACACCCTCACTCACCCTCACACACCCTCACCCTCACACCCCCTCACACACCCTCACCCTCACACCCCCTCACTCACCCTCACACCCCCTCACTCACCCTCACACCCCCTCACCCTCACACCCCTCACCCTCACACCACTCAGGGCTACAACACATATTGTGTTACAATAGGTGTCACATTTGCGAAAGATAAAACTATTGGCATTGTAAATAACAAAGCTATTAATTTCGCTATTTTCAAAACAAGCACATAAATAAAAAATGTGTCCTTTACAATACCAATAGCTCAAACTTTCCTAATGCGAGACCTATTGCATTGCTGTGCTTCTCTCCCCTGCTGCACTCTCCAGCTCTCTAGAGATGTGGCCTAATGACCGGAGCGGCCATCTAAGTCACGTAAATACAAAACATGTTGCATTCCAAATGCTATAGGTGTCACATTCGCGAAAGTTATAACTATTGGAATTGTAAATGACAAAGCTATCAATTTAGCTATTTTAAAAACCAACAAATAAATAAAATATTTGTCATGACCAATAGCTCCAACTTTTCTAATGCGAGACCTATTGCATTTCCAATGCTTGTTTCTAATATACTCCACCTACATTGCTTTTCGGCATTGCCTGTTCTTTGGTCTGACCATTATTTAATTAGGTTAACTTTTACACCTACTGAAGCATTGCCGCAATGTAGGGCCCCAGTGAGTATTCGAAAGAGAGACTGGAAAAAGTTGGTCATTGGCTCTCTTGACAGAGCTCTTGCCACTCACTTACCCACCAGCCTACCAAATTCGGTTGACATGGAAACCGCTGCCAGCGCTGTCAACTCCTGGCTCATTGAAGCTATTGACACCTGCCTTCCCTTTGACCATAAGAAGATGAAAATCCATAGAACACCTGCCCCATGGTATAATGAGACATTACAAACTGATAAATCTCGATGTAAAAAATTGGAACGCGCCTGGAGAAGGGATTACTCTCCTTCAGCTGGCCTTACTTATAAAAATGAGTTGAAGCGTTACCATAAAGCATGTGCCCTGACAAGGGCAAATTATGCAAATAAAATGATCTCGGAAGCGGTTAATAAATCTAAAGTACTTTTTAGCGTGGTCAAAGACCTGGCAGGTTCTCAGACTACGGCCAAACCTCCCCCTGTCAAGCAGCAAGTGCGATGAACTCGCTCAGTACTTTATCAAAGAGACAGCAACATCTCTGTGACTCTGCCCCCTAATTTAGGGGAGGTCACTGACTCTCCTGCTCCGTCCCCGGCTTTACTTCTGTCCTGATCTTCACCCCTCCACTCTCTTGGAGATCCTGAGCAAGGTTAAGTCAAGCTCTCCGATTGATCCCTTGCCTATCCCTATACTGCGCCTTCTGGATATCCCTCAACTCTCTATGATTTGCACCTTACTTAATCAGTCACTCAACACTGCTGTCGTCCCTGGATGTTGGAAGCACGCAATGGTTACCCCGTTGTTGAAAAAACCCACTGCTGATCCCACATTTCCTTCCAACTTTCGTCCTATTTCTTTATTACCTGCATTTTCTAAAATCTTAGAGAGGCACATTCACCAGCACCTGTCCCAGTTTGTGGCAACTAATAACTTGCTACATCCCTCTCAGTCCGGTTTCCGTCCTGGTTTTTCCACCGAGAACACTCTTCTTGGCGTAGTAGAAAATCTTCGCCTGCTGCTGGACCGAGATGATACAGTTGCTCTGATATTACTCGATCTCAGTGCAGCTTTTGACACTGTATCCCACGACATACTCCTCAGATCCCTCGCGGCTATTGGCATCGGTGGACTAGCCTTGGACTGGCTTACATCTTTCCTAACGGACCGGACTTTCCAAATCTTTTCTCACTCTTCCACTTCTAAAACTTATTCTTCCCCTCACGGTGTGCCCCAAGGCTCGATCCTCAGTCCCCTCCTCTTCAATCTTTACGTCACTCCCTTGGCACTTATTGCACAACGTTCTGGACTTAATTTATTTACTTATGCGGACGATTCTCAAATCGTCTTTTCTCTATCCCAAGTTGACCCTGCCTCGACCTCCCCCCTGCAGGCGGGTCTCAGCGAATTATCCAACTGGATGAACCACAACCTGCTCAAATTAAATGGTGGGAAGACCGAGGTTTTGGTACTTGGGAATAAACCCGACCTCTGCAGCCCCAGGCACTGGCCAGCTGCTATGGGTTCTTTACCTTCCCCTTCCAAATATGTGCGTAATCTTGAGGTGATCATCGACAATGATTTATCCATGAAATGTCAGGCCAACAAAGTGGCAGCCACCTGCTTTACCATCCTGCGGTGGCTGAGAAAAATCTTTTGGATGTTACCATCCGAAACGCAGAAGTCCGTAGTGGATGCCTTGGTGACCTCCAGGTTGGACTATGGCAACGTACTCTACCTGGGGTCTACCAAAGCAGTCACACGGCGTCTTCAATTGGTCCAAAATGCCGCCGCTCGGCTTCTCTGTGGCAGTCGTAAAACCGATCACATCACAGAACGCCTTCGGGAGCTCCATTGGCTCCGTTTTGAAAGTCAAGTAAAGTTCAAGGCTTTGAGCTACATGCGCAAGATCAAGGCGGGGGTAGCTCCCTTGTATCTTCAGTCCCTTGTCAAACCCTACACTCCTTCTCGTTCTCTTCGTTCTTCTCAATATCTATTTTATGTACCTAAGTACAGACTTTCTAGAATTGGTGGCAGTTCTTTTGTTAATCTTGGACCAAGACTTTGGAACTCCCTCCCCCTGGACATTCGCATGGAGAACTGTCATGCTCGCTTCCGCAGGGCCGTTAAAACCTGGCTCTTTAACCAATAATCCCTCATCTGCTAGTGATATGCTGCTTCTGTCCTTTCAGCGCCGGGAAACCCTTATGGGTAGCTGTCGCGTTATATAAACTTAATAAATATATAAATACTTCTTGTAATTTTGAAGGGACTTTGGCCTATTTTCTGATTTGCCCTTGTCCTTTATTCGTTCCCGCTCCCTCAGAGCCGTGTGTAACAGATTGTACCCTTCCCAGATGTGCTGTCTCAATCTGTCTCTGGGGTCCCTCTTAGGACTCAGCTGGCTATCTTACTGCAGAAATGGTTATATCAAACAGTTGGCATCATTGTATCCCACTCACATTTTACAACTGGCCTTTGAGACTGTGCAACAAGGGGGAGGGGTCTTTCAAACATTTCCTTTAATTTTATTTTATGTATGTTATCTTTAAAAGAGATTCTTCTATTTTGCAGTACCTCAAATGCCCAGTTTAAGGCCACTTGATTTTCTGTGTCCTGCAACCTAAGTCCTTGGTCGGGTGTTGCTTTCCCGTACCAATCGGTCAACAGATTTTCACACTAGGAACAAGAACTCTCTGTGCTACCTTACCAGCAGTATCTGTTTGACAGATGCTTTTTTAGTAAGAAGAGATCAGTGGGTTAAGGCGTGCACTGCAAGGATCGATGGGTAACAGTCAAATGTTTGCTTACAAGGTTTGTAAAGTTAATGTGATGGGTCATTTCTTCTGCAAAGCACTGGGCATAATCTATAGGTAACAGATTTGCATACTAGTACATTTCCAATGGTGTTCTTGCATTTGGAGTATAGATCGAGGTGTAATCCCAGGTCAAAGATCCTTTCCAAACAAGATAGCTAACTGGGGTATGTGCCTGCTGCCAACCCCATCTGTACTGTTCAGGACATAAGTAGCTAGCTCAAGCTTTCACTCTTTGAGTGTGACAAAGTTAGTACCAGTAAGTTGAATTGCAATTAACAGCTTTAGTAAATATCAAGGAAAAATTACGATTGTACTGGGTGATTTGCACAGTTATTATTAGTGTAATGATTCCGCGACACCTTCACAAGTTAGACTGGGATGGGACTCTAGCAGCTAAGTAGGACCTCTTATTCCCGATTTCTGCTGGCTCAGTGTCCACTGCAGGGGCTGGGGTTCTACCTCCTGCCCCCCCCAAACCCCTACTCCCGGATGGAGTTTCTCTCAGCCTGGCACCTCCCTCTTCAGCTCCAACATGCCCACAGGTTCAACCACCCGGTTCTTAGAAAAATGCCACTGGTGCTGAGAGGGCATTTGTAAATCGTCAATTCAGCCTGCCAGCACCAGTCTAGATCACTTTCCCAATCCTCCACTGTTGGAGTGGCAGCTGCCCCCCATTTCTTTACCACGTTTTGTTTAGCTACCACTGCGGCTAGCACCAACCATTGCTTTATATCTCTTGGTCAGTCGTCATTTGCCTCCGATATCAGGAGAAACCATTTGGGCTCCAATGGGACTTCCATGCCCAACAGCTCCGACATTGACTTGGCAATTTTCCCAATTACTCCTGTAGAATCTGGCATTCCCAGAGTAGGTGGTAAAAAGAACACTCAGTCTCACTTCCCCTATGACATTGTTTATTCTCACTCCTACCCATATAGCACTGACTTGAAGTAATACACCCTGTGTAGCACTTTAAGCTGTATAAGTCGAAACCTCATCCGGATCGCCACCTCTCTTGGGCCCTGCAGCATTCTACCCATTGCCCGTCTTCCATGGAACCCACATCTTGTTCCCATACCAACCACAGGCCACCCATGGGGTCCGGGGCATTATTGATGATCTTTTTTATAAAACAAGGATATCGTCTTGTCTCGTTCTTGCTCTGACAGTACCCTGCCTTTTAGTGGTGAGACAGTCTCCAGGGTCTCTCCCTCAAGAATATGCTTCTGTAATGCGTGTCTCCACTGAAGATAATTCAGCCATTCTCCTTTCCCCATCTCATAATCCCTTTGTAAATCCACAAACGTGATATATGCTCCCCGTCTCCAGATGTCTCCTAATGTTTCAATTCCCAGGTACTCCCATTTGGCAAAGCCCTCTAATTTACCTACTTCCTTCAGAAAGTCACCCATCCAGAGTGGCGTCATCGCTGAGAGTTTGCTCTCCCAACCTAAGTGCTTCGTTGCCGTCTTCCATGACCTGGCTACTGTTTTGGTATGTGCTGGGAGAAGTTTATCCATTTGTTTCATGTATGACATTTCCTGTGGGTCATGTATCCTACCCTGTACTCTGGCTCCGCTCTGTCTTCAAACATCCAGCCATTCACATTCACCAGCTGTAAGGCCCAGTAATAACTGCGAACGTCGGGCACCGATAGGCCCCCTTCGAAGACCCCTCTTTGGAGCTTGATCAGTGCTGTACGAGGGGATGCTCCACACCATAGTAGCACCTGTAATTCTGATTCCACCCTACAGTAGAAGAGGAGGGGTACTTCATATGGTGAGTTTTGCAACACATAAAGCAGACATGGGAGAGGCATCATTTTGAACAGTGCCGCTCCTTCCATTCGCGTCGCCAATGTTAAGCATCATTTATGAAGCTATGTAGCTGCCGCCCTGCGTTACAACAATGAAATCTGTCGGGATCCTGCAGAATGTAGATCCCCGAATACTTAAAACTTAGCTCCTGCAGGGCACTGTACATCTAGACATCAAGGTGGGAGCACCTTCAGCCAGTGGTAATAACTGATTTATCCCAGTTAATCTGGAATCCTGAATATTCCCCATATATGCAAAAGATCTCAAGCGTGCGGTCAATTGATTGCCTTGGTTTCCTCACGTATAATAAAATATCATCTGCATAGAGAGATATTCGGTCTTCCCGCTCATCCCCCACTGGTATCCCCCAGATCAACGGGTCCTGGCGTACCCAAGCAGCAAGCGGCTTCAGAGCTAATGCAAACAAAACTGGAGACAGTGGACATCCCTGTTTAGTTCCTCCCTGCAATGTGAATATGCAGGAAACCGTTGCGTTGACCCTCACTCTGGCCAGAGGCTGTTTATAGAAGAGCTTAACCCAACCTATGAATTTAGGACCCAAACCGAATCATTCTAGGACTGCATACAGGGGATTCCACTCCACGGCATTTCTGTTATGTGCAATATTCCGTACAGCCGACGGAGGTTCAGCCTAGTGCTCCTATGAGGCATAAACCCAGATGGATTAGGGCCTTAAGGACACCAGCCAAGTGCGTGGCCAGGAGCTCTGCGAGCATTTTTACCTCAAAATGAAGTAGTGAGATTGGTCTGTATAAACCACATTTAGTGGGTTGTTTACCTGGTTTTGGGATCACAGTTATCCCCGCCGTCTGCTGGTCCAGCGGCAAAACACCCTCCTCAAGTGCCTGATTAGACATGATTACCATGTGTTCAGCCGTTATATACAGCATGGACTTGTACATCTCTACTGGCAGGCCATTAGGGCCTGCTGCTTTTCCAGATTGCAGGTCACAAGATGCTGAACTAATTTCATCCACTGTTAAGCCTTTTTCTAATCGTTCCTTGTCCTCTTCCGTGAGGTTGATCCAGCGGGCTATAGAAAATATATCATAAACTACGTTACCCAACTTCATAACCTATAAACAAAATTCTATACTAAATATGGACCCATTTATGAACCTGATATATTTTTGGGCCTACTGAATCAGGTGGTCAGAATAAATCTATATACATTATCTACACATTATATTCATTTTTTATACATTTGCAGAAAGAATATTGTCATTAGAATAAAACCCAACCATTTAAACGACCACTATAGGCGACGTGATCTAGCTAAAGGTAACCTATACTTCTAAATAATCAAGACCAGCTTGTTTGTCAAAAGTAAGATTTTATTTTCTAAATTATGGTATAAATGTTGTAAGTTTTATAAATGAATTTTATTAGCAATAAAGCAAGCATGATGGTAAGAAATATGAGAAAAATACAATTTAAGCAATTGAATCAAATTTAAAGAAATTATATAAAGTTTAGCATTTCTAAAACCTATTTCCCTAACTGAACTAAATAGACAGAAATTAAAGTAAAGATCTTTGAGGATTCTTACGTGCTCCACGCAAAGTCCAGCAGCACATCACCCTCATCGGAAAGTCAGAAAGCAGCAGCCAGCCCAACCCTAAGGGCATGACTTTTTATACCTTTCTACGCTAACTAAACTAGCAAAGGAAAGTTTTCAGAAATACTCGACGTCCCATTGGCTGAGAGTGACAAGTGACATGTCACCCGATTCTTAAAAAGTTCCACAAATTCATGTCTTACAAAGACCATTGTCTCTTCCACGTGAAGCCAGAGGCTTCCTGCGATTGCAACTTTGTAATAAGTCATCCTCGCAGCTTCCATAGTTTTTCAGGCAACTTCCGCGGATGCCAAGTTAAGGACTGACAAAAAGTTCACTTTCGACCTTGGCCATGTCCGACAGAATGATGTCAGCTCATCAGTTTTTGCTTTGTGAATACAGCTTCAATAAACGTTTTAATTCAGAATGGGCGTCTCGTGACTTTCTGCAGAAATATGGATCAGCTCTTTTTCTGCGGCTCAAATAGCTAGGCCTCAAAAGCAGGCAACTTATGGTTTCTAGTATAAATCAAACACAAGAAAAGTATTAATGTAAGAAATAAAGTATATTCTGTATCCACCCCATGTTTTACTAATTAATTAACCCACCCGATTAATCAAAATGTTACCTAGCCATTGCAAACAAATAAAGCAGCGTTTATATTTACCAGTCTCCGTTTATCTATGAGACCCATAAGCACCTAGAATAGTAGAAATGACATCACACAGACAAGGAAAAGCAAAACAAGCACATGCTTATTTTAAGTTTGCAGTAGTTAGTAATGACAAAAACGAAAACAATAATTATTTTATTATTTTGCACGAACAAAAAGATGCAACATTTATGCACGTTTATGAGCACACATGTTAGTCCCCCCACGTGTAAAGTTTAATCTAAGTTGTATTAGCACGACATATCACAAATCATTAATATTTTTATTCATGTTATGGAAATGTGACTTTGCGAGTTTAAACAAAATTTTGTTTTCTATCTCGCTCCATCAACTCCCTCATCTGGTGATTAACAAATCACCACACCAGCACTCAAAATTTTGGTAAACTAAATTTTAAGAAATCGATTCAAATTCAACAATATTAGTAAACCTAAAAGTCTGTTTCAGCATAATCTTTACAATTAACATGACGCTCTCTATGTAACTCCTGTAACTCGATCTCCCTTTCCTCTTCTTTTCTGAGTTTATAGATTCTTTTCTTTTCCCTCAAATGTTTCTTTCTTTTATGCAACAAACAACCTATTTTAGTCAAAATAAAAATGAATACTATTATTATCAAAGGTGCCAGAATCTTGCCAAGAATTGAACTTCCGATATTATGAAACCAGTTTTTAATTGCTTGAAACCTTTTTGAAAGTTTCCCAGTAAAATCTTCTTCTTCTAAAGGAATTATTTCTGAATGCATTTGTGTAATATTCTTAATATACATTTCAATATTCTTACTTTCATCCGGTATATATGTACAGCAATGTTGGACATGTAAAATGCCACAGACTCCTCCCTCTTTTGCTAGGATTATGTCTAAAGCAAGACGATCTTGAATTACCATGGATCTAATTGCAATAACTTCAACATTCACTAATTGAAATCCATCAGCAGTGTCAGTTGATAATCTATCAACTATAGTGGACAATTTTCTGATTCTCCCTGCATTTAGGGTTATACCAACAAAAGGTATTACAGCTTGAAAAATATCTCCCAGAACTTCAGTAAAAGTTTCTCTTTTAGCTCTATTTACATAATTATGAATTTTAAATAATCCTTCTGAATCTCTGTCAACATGAAACACTTTAGGAAAAACAATTCCCACATAACAAGTTCCATACCAATGGTCTGGAAGGTTGTAGTAGGCTTTGTCACCACAAACAAAATAAATTCCAGGAAAGATAGGATCTTTTCCACCTTTAAATCCCCAACCTCCCATTATCAGATAAGTATCTTCACAGTTGCTTGCACCTACAAAATAATTATCAAAAAGTGTGTTATCTCTTCTAATGCAAAGCTTTCCACTAACAGGTTTGTCTATGTGAATTGCAATATTTTCAAGCATTTTGCCATTTAATTTCTCATCCTCTTTTTGCCAGAAGGATGACTTAGTCTGCTTGACTAATTCATTTCTCTTATAAATTGCTCTTCTCTCCTCAACCATATTCAAAAATTTCTTTCCTTCAGCACTTAATTTACATGTTAGATTATTCTTATAAGCATACTCATAAGTGAGTTCGTTAGTAACAAGGAAATATTCTCTTAATTGTTTAGCTTTCTTATGCTTATTTAAAGCATTATCAATTTTAACATTAGCAAAAATCTCATCATAATTTGAATAGTAATATTCTAATCGACCAGTTTGATAAAATAAACTAGTTAATACACTACATGTAACAGCATAAGTGAGAGGAAGCATATTATATGTTACTCCCTCAGAAACAGAAGCGGGTAATTTAACACATACATAACAATCCTTTGCATCCATTACCTTTACATATTCACTCAAAAGCTTTGTGAATGTATTGCTTGAAAAATCACCTATTGATTTATCTTGATGAATGTTAGGCTGATGATCAATTACTTTTGCAGATGCACTATGTTTAGTTTGGCTAGCCAGAGCTTTGCTTGTTATGTTAACTTTGTGTAATTCTCTATTCATTTCTAAAGGTATAATCACAGCTAGTACCAACCAGAGCAGAACTAAAATGAGCAGACACACCAGAGTCATCTTACAGCATCTTTTAAAAACAGAACATTTTGAAGTGCTCTCCTTAACGTAAGGCATTTTTAGGTTAGTTTTAGCCTCAAAAATAAAAATAAAAATAAATTTTAAATTTTTATATACACCCCCCTTTTAAAATTATTTTTCTTTTAAAACCCTAAACAAGATTTCTTCGACCTTATGTCATACATAAGTTTTCTTCAACTAATCAGTTTTTCTTCGACCTTGTGTCAACTAACAGGATTTCTTCAGCCTTTTGCCAATTTAATAATTTTGTACTTCAATCATTGTCACTAATTTCTTGGATTTCGTTTTCTTCTTCACTACTATCATATATGTCAATAACAGGTGGAATTACTAAGTAAGTCCACTCAGGAGACTTGTATTTCTGGTTTGGTCTAATTATTCTCTTCCCTTTTCTCGATATTACTTCAATCTTTCTTCCAACTCCAATTTCTTTTCCTGGACTCTTTTGACTACTGATTTCTTCAACTTGTTCTATTGGCTTTTTAATCAATCTTACTCTCAATCTTCCACCAGGCCAGTAGTCTGCCTTTCTCACGTATTTCTTCTTTGGTTCAGAATTATTTGATTCTGACTTCCAAGTCCTTTTCTTTCCGTTTTCACTTCCACCTTCCACGTCACTTTCTTCAGTTTCGTAGTCTGAAATTTCAATTGACTCAGGAACTTCTCTATTCGGCAATTTCACTCCTTCAGGAACTTCACTTTGTCTTCCATCACTGGTACTCGGTAATTCGTACTCTTCTTCTTCTTCAATTACCTCTAGCTTCCCAGATTTCTGATTTTTGTTCCTTACTTCAGAGCTTGTTCTCTGCCTTTCGATACTCTCCTGGTCTGAAACTTCCTTCGGTTCAGCTTCTTTGTCTTCAATATAGACAACCGAATCCTCAGTTATCTTTCCTTTTAACAGATTCTCTTCACCTTCAGAATCTATTTCAATTATTTCTAAGTCTTTTCTTGTTAGATTTCCATTCACTGGCACAGTTTCCAGATGTCGACTTTCTTGTCGATCTTCAGAATCTGGAATTACTTCACCTTCTGTTCTGTCTTCTGCTTCAGAATCAGAGTCATCTGTGGTATCACTTTCAACATCAGAACTCTCAGGAGTCGGTATTGGAATAGTATGACTTGGATGAATCCAGCGCTTCAATCCTCTGCACTTTACAGCATTAGTAGTGATCAAAATTACCTGCCTAGGTTTCTGCCATCTAGGAGATAGACAATTCCTCCTCCGATGAACTTTCGTTCTGACCCAGTCTCCAGGTCTCAGATCATGTGTCAAAACTTTGTCATTTGATTGAGCTTCAGTTCCCACCTGATTAGACACAGAAGTTACCATATCAGATAACCTTTTACAGTAATCCAAAATTGCACTGTCATTTATGCTCAACAGTTTACCTACAGGTACAAAAGCTTGCCTCATAACTCTTCCCATTAAAATTTCATGAGGACTCAAACCTGTCTTTTTATCTGGTGTACTTCTTAATGACATCAAAACAAGTGGAAGAGCATCAGTCCACTTAACTCCTGTCTCTAGACACATTTTTCCAATTCTGTTTTTGATAGTTCCATTTATTTGTTCAACTACACCTGATGCCTCTGGTCTGTATGCACAGTGTATTTTCTGCTCAATGCTCATAGCTTCACAAATTAATTTCAACAGTTTGTTATCAAAATGGCTTCCTCCATCACTCTCAATAGTGACTGGAAAACCGTACCTTGGGATGATTTCTCTGAGCATTAGTTTTGCTACTGTAATCGAATCACAATGTCGTGTAGGGAAAGCCTCTACCCATCTTGAGAATAAGCATACAATTACAAGTACATATTTCAAACAGTTGTGTAATGGCATTTCAATGAAATCTATTTGTAACCTGGTAAAGGGACCACCCTCTCGACCAATTATTCCTGTCCCCACCACTGATTTTCTGTTTGGATTCATTTGTTGGCATGACAAACACCTTTGACAAAAAGATTCTGCAATGGTTCTAAATTTTGTATTGAACCATGTTTCTCTAAAAAGTCTGACCATAGAATCTCTTCCTAGATGTGCAGGACCATGATATAATCTGGCCATGTCAGAAATCAAACAATTTGGTAAAACTACTCTGCCATCTTTGTAAACCCACACTCCATCTTCATCACGTGGTCTACAATCTGATTTTAACCATAGGTCTTTTTCTTCATCATCTACTTCGTTTTGTAAATCTCTAATCTCATTCCATGTTTCTACAACAGTTGTTAGCATTAATGAATTTGAATCAGTTTCTGTACTTCTATTCCGATTGTATGAATAATTTTTCCTTGCGCAGTACTTTGCTGTTTCGTCTGCGAAGGCATTTCCTTTGGAAATATAATCAGTTCCTCTAGTGTGTGCTGCACACTTGACTATGGCAATTTCTTTTGGCAATTGTATTGCTTCAATTAATCTTCTAATGAAAACTGCATTTTTAATTGGTGATCCTGTTGATGTCATGTATCCTCTCTGTGACCAGAGTTGTCCATAATCATGCACAACTCCGTACCCATACTGGCTATCAGTAATGATGGTAACTCTTATATCTTTTGATATTTCACATGCACGAATTAAAGCAATCAATTCAGCCACTTGTGCTGAACGAACTCCTTCAAGACATGATGCTTCTTCAACATTTTCGACTGTACAAACTGAGTATGAAGCTTTCAAGACACCACCTTCGGATCTTAAGCATGAGCCATCTACAAAGTAGACAAAATCCGATTCAGACAAAGGTCTGTCTTTGATGTCTTTTCTTGGTTTAGTGCAGAATTCCATGACATCTAAACATTCATGTTCTGTCTCAATGTCATCAACAATTTCAGAATCAGGCAGTAATGTAGAAGGATTCAGATTCAAACATCTTGAAATCGAAACATTATCTGCTCCCAGTATGATTTTCTCATACTTTGTCAATCTGCTACTTGTTAAATGTTGAGTCTTACCTCTTGTCAGTAATATTTCAACCGAATGAGGTACAAAAACTTTCACAGGAAATCCCATAATGATTCCTTCACTTTGTTCAAGGCTGATACTTGTAGCTGCGACTGCTTTCAAACAACCTGGTAATGCTTTTGCAATTGGATCAAGAACTGCAGAGAAGTAGGCAATAGGTTTCTTTAAATTTCCATGTCTCTGAATTAACACAGATAATGCACATCCTTCTCTCTCACTGCAATACAGTTCAAAATCCTTCTCATAATTTGGCATACCCAAAGCAGGAGCTTGGCATAAGCTCTTTTTCAGGTTCTCAAAAGATTCCATCTCAACATCATTGAGAATAATTGGATCCTTTACATCTGATTTGGTCAGTCTTTGTAGTGGTTTCGCGATTACTGAAAATCCACTTATCCATTGTCGACAGTAACCTACCATTCCCAGGAACATTCTGACCTGTCTTTGTGTTCTTGGCGGTAACATTGCTTGAATCATTTTTATTCTCTCTATTGTTACTTGTCTTTTTCCCTTTGCAATTCTGTGACCAAGATATTTCACTTCTTGTTTGCAAAACTGTAGTTTTGCTGGGGACACTTTATGTCCTTCTTCAGCAAGGCGATTTAACAGAATTATTGTGTCTGTTACACAATTTTCTCTTGTCTTTGCAGCTATTAACAAATCATCAATATACTGCACTAGTGTAGACCTACCTGGTAAGTCTAAATCTTCTAATGATCTTTTTAACAGTTCGTTAAAGATTGAAGGACTTTCTGTATAGCCCTGAGGGATTCTTGTCCATCCAAGGGTCTTACCTTGGAATCTGAAAGCAAAGATTTCATAACTGTCTGGGTGTAAAGGAACAGTAAAGAATGCATTGCAAAGGTCAATGACTGTGTACCATTCAGCATCATATGGAATCTGAAATAGAATTACTGCTGGATTTGGAACCACAGGACAACATGGAATAACAATTTGATTAACCTTTCTCAAATCTTGTACGATCCTAAATGTTCCGTTAGCCTTTTTAACTCCCATAATTGGTGAATTACAAGAGCTACTCTTCATTTCCTCTAATACACCTTGCTTGATTAATTTTTCAATTACAGGTGTAATACCTTCAATTGTCTCTGTCTTCATTTTATACTGTGGAGTGTTTGGAAATTCTATTCCCTGCTTCAATGCAATTTTGACAGGATCTACGTTTTTCATCAGACCCATCTCATTCCCAGTAAAATCCCATATTTCAGATTTCACCGTTTCCTTTAGCTCTTCAGGTAAATCTTTTTCTTCAAATGCAGGAAACAATTTTGTTTCTTCTGCTTCCATCATCATCATTGTCATTCTGTACAAACCATCTTCCTCCATTGTTTGTAACTCAACTCCTTCAGGAGAACAATATATTCTGCAATTCATTTTACATAGGATGTCTCTACCTAATAGATTTACTGGACTACTATTACAAACCACAAATCTGTGTTTGTCTCTGTAATTTCCAATTTCGACTGGTACTGGATCAGTTAAGTCTGTTTTAATTTGCTGATTACTTACTCCGACAACTTGGATGGTATCCCCAGAGAGAGGTAGGTTTTCAATTTCCACTGATCTAACAGTAGAACGGGTAGCACCAGTGTCCACTAGAAAAGTGATGTCTACATCATTAACTTTCCCGTTTACATAAGGACCGGACTGGTCAACCTCAAGAGTGGCTCCAACAACACACTCTTCCTCCTCTCTCGGGCACCGTCAGCAATAATCATCAGAATCACTGTCTTGGCTTTCTGCTAATAAAAATTGTTGTGAAGCATTTTGCATTTGAACCCTTTGCTGCTTTTGCTGTTTTTGTGGTTTTATTACCTGTTCACATCCCTGAAATCCCACGTTTGGATTATATTTTTGAACTCCCCCACAATTCGGAAAAGGTGGTTGTGGCAATTGGTCTTGACGATTATTCACCTGCTGTTGTTGCTGTTGTTGTAACTGTCGCTGAATATTAAATTCATTTAACCCCTGTTGCATCTGTAGCTGTTGCTGCACGTTAACACCATTCTGCATCTGTGGATTCAATAAGGGATTCTTTAAGTTTCTAGGAGGATGAGGACACTCGTCCCTCCAATGTCCAATTTCGCCACAATTAAAACAAGGTAATCTTTGTTTCAGCTCTTCTATCTTTGGGCTAAATTTCTTTTGGAAATTATTACCTTTAAACTTTCCTTGTATCTGGTTCGTATTTCCAGTTTGAACAAAATTAGTGTTCTTATTTCCCATGTTGGCAATCTGTTGCTCAGCCACCTTTACCTGTGCCCACATGGCTTTCTCCTTCAGCTTCTTCTGTTTTACTTCTAATTCATCGCTACAATATTTTGCTTTTCTCAGAATATCGTCTATAGATAGTGCTTGCCATCCGACAATACTAGTTCTGATCATTTCTCCTATTTCAGGTTTTAATCCATAAACAAATCTATAGATAAAATGACTCATGTCTTTTTCATCTAATTTTTCATAACCACTGTATTGTTTAAAGATTAACAGTAGTCTTTCATAAAAAGAATGAACTGATTCTTTTGTTTCCTGTTCTGTTCTTTCTATTTTAACCCAATCAACTTCTTTGGGTGGAATTTTGTTTTTCATCCAAACAATTACTTTCTCATAGAAATCCATTACAAGTGGATTTGGGGCACCTGTTTCTTTAATTCGCTCAGGTTCTGCTTTTGGCCAACTAATAGATATTTTACATTCTGTCCAAAGATCAGATGGAACAACAATATCAAAAAATCCATCCAAATCAATCCACAGAACTTTTGACACTTTGATAAATCTATCGACTTGCCTGTACCACTCAACAGGTTTCTCTCTTAATTTAGGAAAGTCATTTGTGAATAACAGAATGTCCTGTCTCGACCATGGGACATGAACATATCCTCCACCTGCAACTTCTCTCATTGGAAATTGTTTTGACAATTTTTCTAATCTTTCATCTTCCTTCTTTTTGGTCCATTTCACTCTCCATTTGTTCAGTTCTCCTAGCTTTTTGATATAGACAATCAAATCTTTAATGTGAACTATTCTTCCCATTGAGTTCAAACTCTCAATGTCACTTTCTGAAAAATCTAATCTGTAATGCTTTGCAAAATTCTTTTGTTTACTTACATCGATTCCAAGTTCTGTAGCTAAATCCTCTAATTGATCATATTTATTTTTCGTTTTCCACTGAATACTTTTGCAAATGAATAATAGTTCATCATCCCGATAGTAATTTAAACTATCTGGGCCAATTGTACCAATTATTAATTCTTCAATATTCGCCTTTAATTTGGCCACATCAAGTTTTGGTGTGGTTACCCTGACTTCAGGACTCCCTACATCTGACATAGCACCCATTGGTGTTTTTGGAGATAAATCCTCATTAAAGGTTAAATCAGGCATTCTCGATCTAGAAGTGTTTATTTCAGTCAAGTCTGAATAAAATTTTTCAGCAGGCTTTTGAATTTCTGTATTTAAAGGAATAGTTAATCCAGTTTTGTTTGTATTTCTTTGATCAAATACAGGCTGAACAGGACCTATTGTTACAGGAACTGTGACAGCTTCCATGCTTTTTGTCATTCTTTTAATTAATTCTTCTTTAGACCTTAAATATTCATTATAATCATCATCCTCAACATTTCTTGTCTCTCTTACATAATCTTTTGGAGGTTCCCTTGCTCTTGGAGTCATTGAAAAATGTCTACCCTCATTTCGAGCATTCTCGAATTCTGGTCTTCTAGGAGTTTCAGTGATTTCACAATTATTTGGATAAAGTTTAGGAGCTTCACTAATTGGAGGTGCACTCGGTGAAGTTTCAGTAGAAACCACCGGAGTAGACCATGATCTAGGAGGTCTCAAAGGCTGATTTGGCTGTTTATTTCTAGCAGTTGTATATATTTCTTCCATAATTGCATCCTCAGATTCACTTTCCATAGATTTTCCTGTAGGAGAACCCATTACCATTTCATGAATTAAATACAATCCTTCACTCATGTTTCCCTGTCTCCACATTCGCAATCTATCTTCATGAGTTTCTCTTTTCCATGATGGATTTTTAGAAGGTCTTTTAATTCCACTAGCTTCTCTTTGTAATTGATACATCTCGTCTTCCCACTCAACTAAAGCTTCAAATTGAGTTGGTCTCGGTTTTGGAACAAGAGCATTCATTTTCTCTCGTAAATTTCTTAAAACTCTTACATTAAATGAACCATCATCAGGCCAAGCCAAAACACCATCGTTTTTAGTATAGCGTTTCCAACTGTCGAACCATAAGACAGTATGATATCCGTATTCACCTTCCATGTACGCTGCAGGTGTTTTATACTTATGAAGTAGTTTACCACCTCGCGTTTCGATTTTCTTGTCGGGTGAAAATAAATTCTTAAATTTCTGAAATAATGTTGTCTTTTTCTCAACATGTTTAAAATGATAACTCATTTTCAAAAGTTAAAATTAATTCACAAAATCGTTCGTAAAATATTTCCGGGATGTTCCGCAAAACAACCAATCCGTGCGCGAAACACACTAACAAACCAATGGCAGTTGAGCTACGTCAGTTTCCTGCTCAACCAATAAATTTGGAGAATTTCCTAAGGACCAATCAGCTCACAGGTCGTCAGAGACTCAGGAGCCAATCAGAATATAGCTTGTGACGTAGGTCACCCAATCCCAGCGCGGCTCTGTGACGTACACAGCAGCTGCGGTTTCTCGCTTCTCACTCCTGGCGCTTACCCCTCCTTCACAAAATCTTTTCACAGCGCCATTTTAAGAACACTTTTCAGTGTAAATTAATTCTTAACAATGACTTATAAAGACAACATCTGTTCGTTTCACTAATTAGGATAGTTTACATACATTCAAGTATCCACACTTCGGAATAGACGGCGCTATTCACACTAAGGATAATATTCAATTGTCAGTAGAGTAACCTTACCCCACCCTTCTAACACGTATAATTATGAACTCGCTTTGCTCTGAACCCACCGCGAAGTGAAAGTTCTAAGAGTTCCACTTGAACATAAAATACAATTCAAACTCGCACTTTTACACGGAAAAATTCCCTAAATTCAAACACACATGAAATCCGTACAGGACTCTCACCTGTTTATAGAAATCATGCACCGTTAGCAAAACAACGACGTTATCCGTACAGGGCTCTCACCTGTTTATAGATATGAAACATGTACCCGTACAGGACTCTAACCTGTTTATAGATAATCATGTACCGACGTTAATTTTACCCTTCACTCAAGCTCGGATATAACTAATACTCTCATTACAGTGAGTTTTATGGAAGGCGCTTTGTCCCTATTCTCATGCTGCTTTGATTTCTTAGAAATCCTCACTATACAAGATTCAGACCTAGCCCTAAAACTGTGCTGCTCGGCGACAACACTATGGTACACGGCGATACCTCTTGTGATACTCGGCGATATCACTACAAACTGAACAGATGGCTTGCGTGACTAATTTCTCGCCACACAATCTATACCGGTATAGCTTACAGATAGGCACGAAAAACGAACTTAACAAATGTTAAAACATCGATCCTATTTCCATACCATGACGCAACCCTTAGCAACCAACATGTTACCTTGGTTACCCCTTAGCAACCATCAATTTCTGCTACCAGATAATTGATCCAGCGGGCTATAGAAAATATATCATAAACTACGTTACCCAACTTCATAACCTATAAACAAAATTCTATACTAAATATGGACCCATTTATGAACCTGATATATTTTTGGGCCTACTGAATCAGGTGGTCAGAATAAATCTATATACATTATCTACACATTATATTCATTTTTTATACATTTGCAGAAAGAATATTGTCATTAGAATAAAACCCAACCATTTAAACGACCACTATAGGCGACGTGATCTAGCTAAAGGTAACCTATACTTCTAAATAATCAAGACCAGCTTGTTTGTCAAAAGTAAGATTTTATTTTCTAAATTATGGTATAAATGTTGTAAGTTTTATAAATGAATTTTATTAGCAATAAAGCAAGCATGATGGTAAGAAATATGAGAAAAATACAATTTAAGCAATTGAATCAAATTTAAAGAAATTATATAAAGTTTAGCATTTCTAAAACCTATTTCCCTAACTGAACTAAATAGACAGAAATTAAAGTAAAGATCTTTGAGGATTCTTACGTGCTCCACGCAAAGTCCAGCAGCACATCACCCTCATCGGAAAGTCAGAAAGCAGCAGCCAGCCCAACCCTAAGGGCATGACTTTTTATACCTTTCTACGCTAACTAAACTAGCAAAGGAAAGTTTTCAGAAATACTCGACGTCCCATTGGCTGAGAGTGACAAGTGACATGTCACCCGATTCTTAAAAAGTTCCACAAATTCATGTCTTACAAAGACCATTGTCTCTTCCACGTGAAGCCAGAGGCTTCCTGCGATTGCAACTTTGTAATAAGTCATCCTCGCAGCTTCCATAGTTTTTCAGGCAACTTCCGCGGATGCCAAGTTAAGGACTGACAAAAAGTTCACTTTCGACCTTGGCCATGTCCGACAGAATGATGTCAGCTCATCAGTTTTTGCTTTGTGAATACAGCTTCAATAAACGTTTTAATTCAGAATGGGCGTCTCGTGACTTTCTGCAGAAATATGGATCAGCTCTTTTTCTGCGGCTCAAATAGCTAGGCCTCAAAAGCAGGCAACTTATGGTTTCTAGTATAAATCAAACACAAGAAAAGTATTAATGTAAGAAATAAAGTATATTCTGTATCCACCCCATGTTTTACTAATTAATTAACCCACCCGATTAATCAAAATGTTACCTAGCCATTGCAAACAAATAAAGCAGCGTTTATATTTACCAGTCTCCGTTTATCTATGAGACCCATAAGCACCTAGAATAGTAGAAATGACATCACACAGACAAGGAAAAGCAAAACAAGCACATGCTTATTTTAAGTTTGCAGTAGTTAGTAATGACAAAAACGAAAACAATAATTATTTTATTATTTTGCACGAACAAAAAGATGCAACATTTATGCACGTTTATGAGCACACATGTTAGTCCCCCCACGTGTAAAGTTTAATCTAAGTTGTATTAGCACGACATATCACAAATCATTAATATTTTTATTCATGTTATGGAAATGTGACTTTGCGAGTTTAAACAAAATTTTGTTTTCTATCTCGCTCCATCAAGGTGCGGCAGAGAAACGTTCCGCAGAAAGACTCTGCAGTCCTCTTTAGTGTGTCTTGTGTATGAAGTATAGATTCCTTCCTAATATTTAGCAAATTCCTGCTATTTCTGCCCTTGTTTCATATGTATTCCCCCATCTCATCTTCCAGACTAGGAACCCAGCTACCCTTCATCTGCCTGTTATGTAACCACGCTAGCAGTTATCCCCTACTTCGTAGAGCTGATGTTGCGTGGCGAGTGCTTATACCCCGGCAGTGTCTTCTGCTAGATCTCCTAGTTCTTTTTGTCGAACGTGTAAGTGCTGTCTCTCTACTATCGCTTGTGGATCAGTTCCTGATGCTTGGGCTTCTAAACTGCGTATCTCATACTCAAGGGTAGCACATTTGATATATTTTTCTTTCTTAATGGAGCCTATTTTAGCATGCACCCTTCCTCTGATAACCGTTTTAAAGGCCTCCCAGAGGGTCACCACCAATTCAATTAATCCTACATTGTCTTCAAAGTATTGCTCCGTTCCACCCCCCCCCCTCATTTCATTTCTAAAATCCTCATCCTTGAAGAATCAGGGGTCATTCTTCAGTGGCAATGTGTGGTCCCACCCCGGGCTTGTCAACCTCACCTCTACAGAGGAGCGGTAAGATTTGCCCCTAGCCATATGTGCCGCCTCCCTAAATTCTCTTAGTCCTGGGACCTGCATTATGGTGTAGTCAAGCCTTGAGAGGCTGCCCGTTGCTGCTGAAAGATGTGTGTATTGTTTCATATCAATATATTGACGTCTCCAAATTACACCCAGGCCCATTGCCTCAAGGAAACCCCTCAGCTGACCTCATTGTCTCGTGGTACCCACCCGGTTGGGCCTCTACACAGCATATCTAGCTCAGCGTATATAATATTGTTCAAATCTCCTCCCAGGACCAGTCTACCATCCGGTAGCTTCAATAGTATGGAGCCCACTGTAGACCAGGTGGAGAATAGACAGAGCAGAAATTGAGTCTGTTTCCCTCCAACATGCCGCTTATTGCTGCATATCTTATCAGTCCACACATTGTATTCCACATTAGGGCATGCTCGTTTGATCTGAATCCCTACACCCCTGGAACTGGAGGTGTATCCCGCATGCGTATCCGTATCGATCTAGAGGCTTGCAGTGGTTTCCCCAGAGGTGTTTCCTGTAGGAGAACAACATTGGGAGCGTGGAGTTTGATATATTGTAGCACTTTTGATCTTTTCTATTTCCCGTGTAGGCCATTAACATTCCGGGACCATATCTTGATCGGACATTGTGTTTGTCTATGGGTTGCCATCGAAATGTGTGTTCACTGTGGGAGTCTCCCTCTCCAGGTGGGCCCCTCATGCTACTACATATCCAATATCACTCATTTTGCCTAGTTCTGAGCTAACCTACCTAACTATGAACTCGCCCCCCAACTCTCCCTTCTCCCACCCTGCTATCCTGCTTTTAAGGTTAAGGAAACCCCAACTCTCCATCCAGCAGAGCGCCTGTCGCACCTTTAACACACATATCTGTTCTAGCTAATAGATTGGGGGGTGGTCGATCAAGCTGGACCGTAAGTCAATCTAGTTGTACTCTGCCCCCTCCCGTCTCAGCCCTTCGACAGCTGTTAACTCCTGTGAGTCTCAGTGAAGAGTCTCTGCCAATTAGTTCAGTAACTCACAGTCTAGAGTCTCGGTAGTCCCCAGCCTCCCTCCTAGTGCTCTCACGATACAGTCTTACCTCCGCTTTGATTTCCCCCCTTTATTAGTTCGGATCTGCTCCTGCACTCGCGGGATTGGCCTGGCTCGGTGATATAGCTCGCTGATCTTGCTCGACATCTGTCTCACCACTTCTCTTAGACCATCCGGTTTTCCGATTTACATCCTTGCCCTGCTTCTTCCTGATGGAGCGCCACCCCTTCAGCCACTCTTCCGCCTCTTCTGGAGTTGCGAAGTGCCAAGTCTTTCCTTCTGCTATCACTCTCTCAGCCTCGCTGGCAAGAGCATCCTATATTTCAACTCTCTAGATCGCAGCTCCTTTTTCACCGGGTCGAAACTCTTTCTCTGTCACTGCACTTGGAGAGTAAAGTCCGGGAAGAACATGATCACTGTGTTTTCGAATGGCAGGTCTCCTTTCATTCTGGCGGTCTGGAGTATTGCATCCCTGTCTCTGTGGTTAAATATTCTGGTGATTATAGTAGACGGTGGGGTTCCAGGCCTGGGAGAGGGTGCCGGTACTCTGAGCTCTCTCTCTATAGGGAACATTTTTGACAGGCATTGGGTTTGCAGTTTATTAATGATAAGATCTTCGAGGAATAAGTGAATACACTTTGTCCCTCTGCTCCTTCCGGTACCCTCCTATGTTGTTCCTTCTTGCTCTCTCTTCTTGGTCTTCCAGCCACGCCGCCATGTGTGTGTCTTTCTGTGTTAGAGTGTACACCTGTTCCTCAAGTCCTTTGGTCTTAGACTGAAGCTGGGCAATATTGGTTTTGGCGATGGAGACTTTTTCTGTTAGTTTTGAAAGGTCCTCTCTGATGAGGGTCACCTCCATCCACACAGTTCATTTTTTGTTCTAGAGAGCCTTTGATATCAAGTATCGCTGCCATTATTGTGGTTAATGATGGCTCTTCAACTTCCCTTTACTCTTCAGCCGTCATGACGGGTCGTTTGACCGCATAGTTGTCCATTTTGTTGGACTGGATTGGGCCTGCTCTTCTGGATTTCCCCATCTTTCCGATTGTTGCCGTTCGACTGTCACCATGAGGGGTCCGAGACCACCTTCACAGAGCTTCTTACCAGAAGCAGCCTCTCACTCTTCATGGTCGGGAGTTCTTGCTTTGATATTCTGCTGTGGTGATCGGGTAGCCCTGCCAGAAACCGATCCACTGACCACAGGCGCTTCCGGACGTTCAAATTCTTTGTTTTTGCCCTAGAGCGTTGTCTGGCCTTTCTACTCTGCTCCCGGTATGTTCCAATGTCCCTATCTCGGGTCTGTTGGAAGTTGTGGGCCACTAGCAACGCCGCTTCGCACTATGGAACCAAGACGGCTATCGTACTCCTCAGGCACTGGCTGTTGCAAAGTGGAGGTCATCTGTCTTCCTCCGCGCCCCTCTTATCGCCAGGGTCTGTGTGCCAGTCAGTGCGCCCTCTGGTCTCCGGTGCTTCTCACCACCTCTGTGTTACCTCCGGTGCAGAGCAGGATCTCATAAATCCAACCAGGGCCTCTTGTGTGGCTGCTGCGTGGTGTTCTGCACTTCGTTAAATCCTCTCAAACAATTATGTTGGTAAATCATGTGTGGCATATCCCTCCTCATCAGTGGGTGTATCTTGGTTCTGTCAGTAATAACCTACTCCCTGTCGCCCTATCTCAAGGAGCGTCTGTCTCGATGTTTCTTCTCCCTTTGGGCAGCGGCTTCTCTTGGATACAGTCCGTAGCATGTAGGCCTTTGGGTCCCACTTGTGCCATTCCAGTTGCTGCCGCCAGACGTCTTACCCGGGATTCTGGGATATTGCCACCGGCCTCTGTTTCACCTCAGCACCTGTAGCTGGTAATCCCCACCGGGGGTGATAGGCCCACATGTTTGCTTGCCTCCTCACCAGTGCTGCAATTTTCTCCGGTTTTCTGTCCCACAGTCACTCAAGCTGCACCAGCCCCAGTGTGTGTTTTCCGCGCCGGCACAGGCCCGCCGTGTTTCTGATGGGCTCCGCCCCAGATCAAGGTAGCTGTCCACGGTGAAACTCAGGTTCCCAGTGGCCTCCGGAACACCGCTCGGGACGTCAGAGAGTCACCTCTTCCCTCGCCGACGCGCTCCAGCGAGGTTTCAACCTCCAGGAATCAGGATATCGATGGATAATTACGGGCACTGGACGGGAGCTCTGCTACTCTGCAGCTATCTTGGTCCGTGGCCAAGCCACTGTTTTCCAATATGAGGATTTTAATCTGGATTTTGGCTTTCTACATAGGACAACTATGACTACCACTGTGAAAAAGTGCTTTTAGGTGGCACTCACTTAGGACATGTTAACATAACATTACATTTCAAATATCCTACTTTTAAATACCATTCTGCCAGCCTTGTGGTCTACAGGGCCTACATAGGGGTTTAATAATATTTAAAAGGGAGAGTTTGACTAAAAAGGGCTTCATTATGACACGTCGAAAGGCAGTTTTACACTGCTACAGCCATGCTACAATGTTAAGCCTGAAGCCATGTCTGCAATTCCAATGTAGAGAATGGCACATAAGGAACTACACTCCACCAGTGGCTTTTAACTTTCAGGCCGTGGATACATTTTGTACCATATACTAGGAACTTTTAGACAAGTTAAATAAACCAATTAGAATTATACCAATTCGACTATGCTTAAAGGGGAAACACAGGCACTTTACCACTGGTTAGCAGTGAAGGTATACCTTTACTTATTTTGAGAGTTTTGTAAACCATGTACACAACTCTAGGGTATCGGAGAATACACATGGTTCCCACCAATAAATTGGTGGTTGCATACAACGGGAGGTTACAAATAATGTTAATCATTTCAAATGGTAGGTTACATATTTTAATATATTCATAAGATCTCCATATAGGTTGATGATTACATAGCATATGGTAGGTTTCAGAATTTTAGTTGAGATTCATTTCGCAGCTTATACGAGATTAGAAGGCTTTGTCCTTGTTGCCTTTGCGGCTGAGCCACTACTTGTCTTCGGTTGTTGCATCTTTACCCATCTTTCTGTGATGTTGTGTTAGACGGGAGCCTGAGTGAGCACGTTGCTGGATGTTAGTGAAATGAGAGGATTTTATTTACTGGGTGGTCTTAGGTGTCTTTCCAAGGGGTAGTGCTTGGACACATCTATTGAATCTCGCTATAGAATTTGTGGACAACTCCAGTGGAAGGGAGTTCCAGATTCGGGGTGCATTTTCAGTTAAGGAGCATGCACAAGACTTTACTTTCTTGAATCTAATCAGTCTGAATTGTAGCGTATATGAGCTCCGTGGGGTGAGCTTCTTTCATAACCTGGTCAATTTCCTTGCTAGGTATTCTGAAGTCCCCATGTGAAGGGCTTTGCGTGCAATGCAGGCTGTCTTGACCATACATCTTGCTTCAATCTGGAGCCATTCTAGCTTAATAATTGAGGGAGGTTTAAGTGGCTAGAGTTACATTTACAGAGATGAGCTTAGATAACACCAAGGTCAAAATCACATTAAAGGTCCTTCTCTGGGATAACAGGTGTAACCTTTGAGATTGTTCAAGGCATTTCTCGTTGTGGTGTTTGTGAGTAGTCATGCGCAGGCTCTTGCCTAGCGTGATCCTAAGGCCTGCAATTGAGAGCATCAAGGAGCGAGGTCCAGACTTGGATTGGTGAGGAGATGCCTTGTAGAGCGATCAGAAGAAATTCCATCTTCAAGGCAGTTGAACTTTAGTTGATTGCCAGCTAGTCCATACTGTACCTCTTTTAGGGTTCAAATCAGGGAGAGAACATCCCTGAGAGAGATTTGTAGGTAGAGCCGAGTGTAGTTTGCATATATGTGATATGCATGGTTAGCATGATGCAGGATCGCAGTTAGAGGCTTCATGGAAAAGGTTTAAGAGGGTGGGTGGGAAAGACTTAGTCTTGGGGGACTCCTTAGGTTATTGGGTTGAATATGAGAGTAAGCTGAGTTTGATTTGTTTTGTATGTTAGCTGAGGAACTAGACAAACCAGTTTAAAACTGCTGCCAATGCCCATACATGATTTTCAGGTGTTTGAGTTTGTTGTGGGTGACTGTGCTAACTCCAAGGAGAGTTCAAAGTAAGCATGGGCGGATTTTGCGGATTCGCAATCCGCGAATTTGCGGATTTGCGTATTTGCGGATTGCGAAAATACGCGAAATCCGCGAGAATTCGCGGATTTGCGTATTTTTTGGGGGTGTGTGTGTTCGCACGGGTTTCTGCAAGTTCGCGAGGGTTTTGTACAATTTCGCAAATTGCGAACTTACTTGTCGGGTCGCCAGTTTTGCGAACTTGTTGTTTCTACATGCCCAGCCTGTTTGCTAAGCTTTCTTCATCACTGCCACCCTCTGTCACCACTGGCACTCTCTTTGGTCACCCATGCCACCCTCTGGCTCACCCATGTCACCCTCTGTGTCATCACATCACCCTCTAGTTCACCAGTGTACATTATTGGGGCAAAGCAAAGCACTGCCATCCTCTGTCAACACTGGCACTCTGGTTCACCCATGCCACCCTCTGGCTGGCACACCCATGCCACCCTCGGTGTCATCACAACACCCTCTGATTGACCAGTGAGTGAACACCTGCTAAGTGCTTTAAGTTTTGCAAACAACAACACCTGCCCTGCCCCAACTGACATTAATGAAGGCTGGCACCTGCTTGTCTGCTCCCTTTCCTTTTTGTTGCAAATGCAATGTAAATAATTTTTTTTAACAGGATGCAATGGCATACTTGTAACTATTCTGTGACTGTCAGAGCAGGGTGACACAATAGTTGCAAGTAGGCAACCGGATTCTGGAGGGCCCCTTCAGGAAGCACTACAGGTAAATGGTTACAAATGATGAGCTCGAACTTTTGCACCTGCTCGTTCGTTTTGCTTTTGCAAAACTCGTTTTTCGGTAATTTCGCCCTATTCGCGAGGCACGGCGTAGTGTGAACTCGCCCGTGGAAGCCGCGAACTCGTGCGAGTTACCCCAAGGTTGAGTATGGGCGCCGCCATTTTGTTTGCGTGACGTATTTCCGTTTCCGCCCGCTATGTGTAATCTCGCGCAATGCGCGCCTTGCGAATGCAAGTTCGCACGAGTTCGCGAGAGAAATCGCGTGCGAACTTACTTACGCGCACGTGATCGGGCCGCCATCTTGTTTTTCATTCATTCCTATGTGTCTGGGTATGGTGTTTCTATCCTCTGTATATCTCTGCCATCCTTTGCTTGTTTTAATATTTTTTTGATCTATTTAACTTATTTTCTATCCCTCTATTTTTCTAGATCTATATTTTTGTGTTTTAGGCTACTTTTGTTTACTTTTCAACTACTTTTTTTAACTTTTATTTCCTTCTTCCCTACTCTTATTCCTTTTCATTTTGTCTCTTCTTTACTGCTAACACCTGCCCAGAACATGGTCAAGACAGCTGTCAAGCTGCCCAAGACGGCCACCGCAGCCCGTGCCCGGCTCCCGTGTGGTCGCTTGAGGGCGGAAATGGTGGTGCCCCGGGAGATCTTCAGCCCTGAGGAGGTGGGCGCACTTGTTTTTTATGTGCAGCGCCGTCTCCCCAGGACCATCGCGGCAGGCGGCAGGATCGCTGCTGGTTACACCAACAGCCAGGAGCGACGGAAGCGGTGGGGGCAGGTGTGCCGGGCCCTTTTTAAGATCACGGGGGTCCAGCGCACCTACAATCAAGTCACCCACCGCTGGACCGACATCCTGGACCGAGAGCGTGACCTGCTAGACGTGCTGGGAGTGGAGGTCCCCGGGCTTGGTGAGTAGTAGTAGCAATTTTTTCATCACTCACTACTCTGTTTTTTCTCCTGCTCTGTGTGACTGTGTTATATTGCAAATGTTTGCTTTAATTTTTTTACAAAGAGCAATAATGCTGCTGGTAATTACATTGATAAGAGAGGTAAATTAATATTTCAAAATCTTCTGTGCATTTCAGGTGCACTGTTCTCCTTCTCTGTGCCGGTGCCACTGCTTATTTGTTTTCTATTTTGTGTTCATTTAATTGGGCTGAGTAATGTATGAGTTTATTTTACAGAACTGCGTAATGCTAGACACAAAGGGGCAGATTTACAAGCCCCTTGTTCCACGTTTACACTGCCTTACCTGACGCACAGCGACGTAAACGTGGCGCATCCCTGCGAGTCATGTACAACGTGATGCATCTAAGGAGATGCGCCACGTGAAGGCCTGGGCCTGCGCCACAATGGGTGCGTTCCCACGCAGGGGGGGTGTGGGGGGTGGGGGGTGCCGGTCAGGCAGATGTGTGCCTCGCAAAAGTGCCTGCGTGAAATCTACAAGATTTAACGCAGGCACTTCCGCGACGCTGCTATGTCAATTCTTTATGCCTGCTTGCTTGAAGCAGGCGTAAGGACTGATGCGGTATATTGAGTATTGGGCAGCCCTGAGCACTGCTATAGTTGCATCGCGCCCGCGACGCGACTCTAGAGATGCGCCCCTCTTTCGTCACGAGATGCGTGACGCATCTACCTACCCTTGCGCCAGGGTTTGCCGCATTGTAATAGCGGCGCATCTGCCGTGACGCAAGGTTAGTTTTGCGTTACGCATTTGTTCTGGTGCACATCTGGAGGTGTCCAGCTCAGAACTCGTAAGTATGCCCCTAAGTGTCAGATTAGCAATTACCTGCGCATCCCTGCAAAGTGTGCGGCACGGCAGCACCACCCATGGTGCGCCGTATTTACAATGCGGCACACCATGGTCCCAAAACGTCACCGAAGCGTTACGCATCGGTGCCGTAAAGGTGGCTCATTGATGGAGTTGCGTTGCAACGATGGCGCAGCTCCAGCAATGCTGCGTCAAGCCGTAAGTCTGCTTCATGCAGGCGCAGGGTTTCAGTGACGCATCATTGTCCTAAATGACTGATTGAAATTTTATATATTCCCCATAGCCACTTTTAGCATGCGTTCCTGCGCAGGAACGCCCTCCCTTGCGATGGAATGCTCCCTAATGGCGCAGGGCTTTAGAATGGGATGCATCTCCCATATGCGTCACGTTGTTAATATACGCTACACCATGGCGCCTCTCTTGTTGTGGCGCTGCGTCACAAAATTGACGCAAGAATGGAGCAAAAGAGCTGCAAGGGGCTTGTAAATCTGCCCCTAGAGTAGAGGCTCAGGTGCAGTCCTTCCTTTGTAGCCCTCTTTTTGGATGAAATAGTAGGTTCTTGTTCTTTCTAAATGTTTGATTTGGTTGACAAGGACATCGGCAAGCAGCAATCATCAATGTTTTCTGTTAATTCTTTCATGTTGTACGTCAGGTCCGCCCAGGGGCAAGCGGACAGAAACAGTGGATGCAGTGGCTCCAAAGGAGGAGGATGCAGGCCAGGGCAGCGAGTGCTCCTTTGCTGGCCCCAGTAAGTTTTCATTTAAATATAGAGGACCTATTGTTGTCCAAGCATTCCTAATTTAATTGTTTCGAAATAGTGTTTAGATAGGAGCAAAATCAATAATACTACTGTTGCAGGGACAATTCTCCACAAACCGAACTATGGACACCAAAGACCAGAGTAATAATATTTCAGAGTGGCGTGTTTGGCACACTGTATAAATAAACCTGGTAGTGTCAGCAGCACGGACTCCTCCTTGCAAAAATTGCAAAACTTTTCGCTCAGTCACTCTAGTCTGGAGGACTAAAAACCACAGAGTCTATTCAAGTTTAAAAGCTTTATTAAAAGTTTAAGTAAACACATATATTAAAATAAAGTTAGTTGGAAATGGAAAAGTGCTTGGTGCTGAGTTGATGAGTAATGGATTGGAACACATTTCTTGTGGTCGAGCCGAGCTTTCACCTGGTTTGAAGTTGATGTTGCTCTTGTCCTTAGAAGTCCAGTTTCTGTCTGTTCAGAGAAAAATAGTGTGTGTTAAAATTAAGCAAGCATTCAACAATTGTGACAAAAAAATGAAGCAAGACAACAGCTTTCCCTGGAAGGAGGGACATTTTTACTTTAGACTAGAGTAGACAGTCAATTAATTTTTCTGTTGTTTTCACATTTTTTCATTCATAGACCAAATACTAGTGAGTGGTGTAATCTAACATTCTTAAATCTACTTTGTAGGTGGAACATCTGTTGGCGGGGCCAGCTCGGATGTGGTGGTCATCATTGACTCGGAGTCCGAGGGTCAATCTGGGGAGGAGGCGGCGCTAGAGGAGTCGGACCAAGAGCAAGAAGTACAGACTGTGAGGAAGGAGACAGTGGCGGTGGCGAGTACAGGTAAGCTGGATCATGGTACTATCTGACTCTTAGATAGGATATGATGTGTATTCAGTGGTGGCCCAGTGACAAATTACAATATGGTAATTACAGCAGGCTGGGACCGACAGACAGATAGAGGCAGAGACAGAGAGAGAGGAAGACAGAAGGAGAGAGAGAGAGGGAGGGAGCCAGAGGGAGGGTGAGGGAGGGAGACAGAGAGAGAGAGACAGCGAGGTGGAGGGAGACACAGGGAGACAGAAAGAGGGAGACAGAGAGAGAGAGAGAGAGAGAGAGGGAAACAGACATATCGCCTGGGCTTCTGCCAGATCTCTTTCATATGAAAGAGCATCAAACCAAGGATACAAGTGAGTTGTGGGAAGGGAAATGGTGATTCAAGCGCCCCCCCTTGCCCCTCCCTGCGGACGCCCATGATACTGGCTTGAATAGTTTTGTACTGCGCTGGCTAGTTGCTAGTTGTACTGTGACACAACTTCCTGCTGAATTATTTTGTGTTAATCATATTCTTAAAGAGCATTGGTTACATATTATGTCTTTCTTTCTTCATATAGTTGGCAATACTAAAACCTCCAAACCAACGAGGAGTATGCTGGCTGTACTGGCCCGGCAACGGAGGCTGGAAGCAACTGTTGCCGAATATCGGTGGCTGGTGGAACTGGAGGGGGACGACACGCACTCCAGTGCATCAAATCTAACATCATCTACATCCTCCTCCGTTACCCCACGTTCTGCCGGTAAGCGCAGTGCTCCAGCGAACCGGAGCCGTGCTGGAAGACGCCACCGCCGAGCAGCAAAAGCTGTACCTCGCAGTACTGTTAAGGGTCGCTTGCGCCGTGCACTCCGCAGAGTGTCCGACCTAGAGGCGGAGGTCCAGAAATTGAACAAATATCAGAATGTGGTGGAGGGCCTCCGCCTAGATCAAGCCATCCTCCAGGAGAAGTATGATGCCCTGGCCCTAAGGCATGATGCCCTGGAGGCCAAACTTAACAGCTTGCATCCCTAGAGTGTCCCTTGCCCCTTTTTTAGAAACTTTTGGGGGGTGGGAATTGGGAGTTGGGTTTTTGGGGGACTTTTGAAGGACTATTTATTTGTTGGGGTTAGGGAGGGTCTTGCGGGAGATTATTTTGTTAGGGATATAAATATACTTTTTCAAACTTTATCTGAGCATACCTGTTTTTTTACTACTTTTGAGCTTGGTGGGTGGTGGTTTTGCAGTAATTTCATTTAACTGAACACTGTCATCGTGTTGGTTCACGTGCAATAGGCCAAATGTTTTCCAAAGTAAATGCCTGTCACAGAGTTGGTTAATTCAAGAGCCCTAGGACTTTACTGCTAGTACCACTGTCACTCTCTCGCCTCTCCGAATACTCCATTATACTACCTCCCATCCAAACGCTTATCTTACCTGTAATTTGTGTTTGAGGGCTGGCTCCACCTGGAATTCACAGAGTCGTAAAGCGTTCTGCAGCAGGGCCACAACTGGAGTTTCCCGGCGTGGATTTTCTGCAAAGCAAAAGCAATCAACATTAAAAATGTGGCAGCGGTGCTCACACAACCCAAAAACCTAGAAGCCCCAGAGACAGCACCCCTGAGACAGGCAAGCGAGCAATAATAACGCCTACACGTTCACGTGCAATAGGCCAAATGTTTTCCAAAGTAAATGCCTGTCACAGAGTTTGTTAATTCAAGACAAGAGCCCTAGGACTTTACTGCTAGTACCACTGTCACTCTCTCGCCTCTCCGAATACTCCATTATACTACCTCCCATCCAAACGCTTATCTTACCTGTAATTTGTGTTTGAGGGCTGGCTCCACCTGGAATTCACAGAGTCGTAAAGCGTTCTGCAGCAGGGCCACAACTGGAGTTTCCCGGCGTGGATTTTCTGCAAAGCAAAAGCAATCAACATTAGAAATGTGGCAGCGGTGCTCACACAACCCAAAAACCTAGAAGCCCCAGAGACAGCACCCCTGAGACAGGCAAGCGAGCAATAATAACGCCTACACGTTCACGTGCAATAGGCCAAATGTTTTCCAAAGTAAATGCCTGTCACAGAGTTTGTTAATTCAAGACAAGAGCCCTAGGACTTTACTGCTAGTACCACTGTCACTCTCTCGCCTCTCCGAATACTCCATTATACTACCTCCCATCCAAACGCTTATCTTACCTGTAATTTGTGTTTGAGGGCTGGCTCCACCTGGAATTCACAGTGGGGGACTCATCAACGTTAAGTAAGTTTCTTCATTGTGCAGAATCCAGGCATCAGCATTATGGGTAATGGATAGGGTGAGTCTGGAGGAGGAGGACTCAGGATAGACGACCAGGACTTAGTTCTTGTCAACTAACTGTTGTGAACCTGAGGAATGCTGCGGCATCAAAATCAAGACAGTTCTGTTGATGGGCTTGTTGTTTTATTGGTTGATTACAGTTTTGTTGGGAATGTGATGAAGCACTTGCTAAAGAAAGACAGACAGACACACAGGAATAAAAGTGAATAAGGAGGACTAATTACAATTAATGAATGATTGAGTCATTTTCAGAACTCGCTGTCAGGGAAGCAGAACTCGTCCTCATACTCTGCTAAATCATCAGTCGGGGTTACTTCTGGTAACTGAGGAGAAGTTTCCTCAGGTAGGGCGGTGTCCTCTTCTTCCTGCGTGCATTCTCGTACTCTGTAATCTGGTGGTATGAAGTGCTGGTTCATCTTTATCAAGGTGAGCCGCTCCACATTTGCGGGCAAGAGGCGGGACCTTTTGGAAGTCACAATGCCACCAGCAGAACTAAAAACACGTTCTGAGGACACGCTTGCGAGTGGGCAAGACAAGTAATTGATAGCCAGGTTGGTGAGCTCTCGCCATATTTTTCTTTTCCCATGCCAATACGCCAATGGGTCCTCAGTAATATTGACCTCTGTTGAGTCATCCAGATAGGCCTGCACCATTGAAAGAATGTCCTCCCGGATTCCTGTACTTTGCACTTCTGTGTCCTTTCTAGGACCAGGAAACCCTAGCTGAGTTAGCCAACTCGCTTCAGACATATCGCCTGCGCCTGGTGCAGATGATACGGTTGCTGGTGTGGTTAACGGCTCTGAGGGAAAGTCACTCACTTCTGCCACAGGCACAGATGCAGAAGTGCTTTTTTGGGACGCCTGATGGCCTGCTGATTCACTAGTAGTACTGTCTTCTCCTACAGTTTCCTTCCGCTCTATTTCAAAACGAATGGCTGACTGAGCTAGCCAACCTTTGTACTCTGTAACATCCGATGTTTCAAAAGGAATTATTACTTTGCCAAACAATGGCTTTTTGTAACGTGGATCCAGAATAGTAGCACAGATGTAGTGCTGTTGTTTCTTGATATTTACAAGCCGTTCATTGCTAACTAGGCGTTGTAATAATCTCTGCGCCAACTCATGTGCTTCGTTCTTTCCAACGTCCTTTAATTGTGAAGACACCACCTTGACTTGGTGCTCGAGCTTCAGTAACAGTGGGATAGCTTTGCTCAAAGAACAGTCCTCCCTGCTGACGTCACGCGTGAAGACCTCAAAAGGCCAAAGCATGTCTGTCAGGCTTTTAACTAGCTGCCATTGCTCCACCGCTAGCATCATTTCTGTCGTATCACCACCCATGTTGTAGAAATACTCATTGACTACTGGAAACAGCTCATGCAGACGCTCAAGCATGTAGAAGGTTGAGTTCCAACGTGTTGCCACCTCCTGGATAAGTGCTTTCACTGGCATTCTACGTTCATTTTGCTTGCGTCTCAGCTCCTTCCGGGCCTTAAAAGAATGGTTGAAATGTGTGCCTATTCTTCTGCAGATGGTCAGTGTTTTGTCGACTGCAAGTTCTTTTTTCAAAAAATTTTGCACAACAAGGTTGATACAGTGCGCCAAACACGGCACTCTGAAATAGAAACCGTCCGCCATGGCCTTAACTACATTACTGCCATTATCTGTAGAAACATAACCAACCTTGCAATGTCTTGGGCGCAGCCATTGCAAGACCTTTTTGTTGAAGTCAGCCAAAATGTTGACTGCAGTATGACTTTTCTCCATGCCAAACATTGCTAATGTTGCATGTTTACGAGCACCCTTAAAAATCTCGACCAAGTCACCACCTGCATTTATCTGTTTTATAACCCCCGAAAAAGAGACCCAGTGTGCAGTGATGCACATGTAATCAAGGGCTTGGCAACTGGTCCACATGTCTGTTGTCAAGTGTATAGTGTGAACAGCACTCTTCTGCAAAGCTGCCCCCACCAACTCAAGCACCTCTTTGTGTAGTGCTGGAACAGCAACCCTGGCAAAATAGTACCGGCTAGGAACCTTCCATTTAGGGGCCAATGTTGCCACGAGTTCAAGGAAACCCACACCTTCGACAAACGAAAAAGGGAGAAGGGCCACCGCTAGCATTTTTGCCAGCTTAGTGTTATACAGGCGTACAGTTGGGTGGTTGCGTTGAAATTGCGCATCTGAGGAGAACATGGCTGAAATGGTGCGCTGGACAAATTTACGGGATGATGCTGATGCCTTCTTCGACCCACTTCTGATCAGTGTTGACATTTTCCGCATTGGTGTGTCTCCCAGACTCTCAGTGTGCCTGCTATGTGTTACGGAGGGTGTGGTGCTGCCAGGGGTACTGGGTGCAACCGGACACATGTCTGACGCTTCTTCTACCTCCCCATCATCTTCAGATGAAACACCTACTATGGGTATATTTTGGCCACTTTCCCTTTGGGATCGCTTTCCCTTGACGTTTGCTAGGTGCGGAAACCATTCGACAGCGTGCTTTCTTTCAAGATGACCTATCTGGCCTCCGGTTCCATAGTTGGTACCAGTCTTACCACGGCTAACGCTAGTCTTACAAATGCAACAAACGGCTATGCTATCATACTTTTCATGGACACTAAAAAAGTTCCAAACTGGGGACTGGAAACTTCTGGTTTTGCCGCACGAGGTGATACTGCTGCCAATGCCAGATGAAGCAGTGGTGGATGAGCCTTGCAGACATCTACTGGGTTGTGCAATTATTGCAGCAACCTTACTTGAGGGAGTCGAGCTGGATGGAGTCCCCCTCTGGGTAGAAAATATGGGAGCTGTAGGTTTTGTTGAACTTGTGGTACTACTTGACTGCGTTGGTGGTGCTACCAGTGCCATGTCGCCAGGGTCACGCTCTGCATGACGTCGGGATAGGGTATAAATGTCTGTCTGCTGCATGGCCGGTGTGGCTGGACTGACATGTGTGATGACTAGGTCATTGCTGTCATCCTGTTCAACAACATCAGAATGCACCACTTCATCAAGTCCGACGTTCGGATCCATAAGTATGAGCTTTCCGGGGCCCTTCCTTTTAACATGTGATGCCTTTCGCAGCTCATGGTGTGCCTCCCTCTCAGACGTCAGAGATGGTTGCCAATCTAGATCCAGATCATCATCTGATGGAGCGGGGCTTGAAGAGGAACTTCTACACACCCTCCTTGATCTTTTCCTTGCTGGGGAGCTGGGAGAAAATGAATCATCAGGAGGAGTGGCTTCGTCTTCCTGACATGATACCCCGGCTCCAAAGTCAATTTCCTCCTGTGCCCCTACTTCTGGAAGAACAACCATTGTGGGCACTTGCACCGCTCCATGCGCCGCTACATGGGCATCTTCACTGACCTCTACTTGCAAGTCTCCATGGACCTCTCCTTCTCGGCCTTCTCCTTCTCGGCCTTCTCCTTCTCGGCCTTCTCCTTCTCGGACAGCTCCTTCTCGGACAGCTCCTTCTCGGACAGCTCCTTCTCGGACAGCTCCTTCTCGGCCAGTTCCTTCTCGGACAGCTCCTTCTCGGACAGCTCCTTCTCGGACAGCTCCTTCTTGGACAGCTCCTTGCGCATGTACTTCTGCTTGTACTAGTATCCCATGCAGTTGTTGTTGCGGCTTTGGTTGTTGAATAGTACTTGTGAGATGAGTTAAAACCTGTGTTGATGGCGTGCTGCTACTTTCTTGCGATGATCCAACATCACTGGTCGTTGGTGATTCAACAACTAAACAGGCTACCTGTGCAGCACTCATGGTGGGCCTTTGTTTTTTTTGTTGTTTTTCCCCAAAAAATTTAGTGGTCGAGCCACCAGTCTCCTTGGTAAGTGGTGCCACTTGCATCTTCTTCTCCTTAGTAGAGACATCTTTCTTGCAAGAGGACCTACGGGCACCTCTTTTTGGAGCCATCTTCTTCAGATGTCGGAACAACAGGCCGCAGCAGCACTTCTTCCTGGCACTGATGCTCAACGATGATGCAGAGTTTTGTGCACCTAAAAGCAAACGAAGACAGAGGAACATCAGTAAATATAAATGTTGCATATGTAGCGCTTGAATAAACAGTTTGCAAGTAGGCATTTATGAATACACACGTGCACACCACACAATATGGAAATTTCAAAATTAGGATTTGCAAAATTTTTGGGAAACAGGAATTTAACATTGATCCAAGAGAGCACACACACAGAGGGTTGTACTTTCATGTACCCCTGACTCCGCCTGGGCACAATGGGTGAAAGCAAGGCACAATGGGTGCAGGCCTATGTCTCAAAGCTCACTGCCTGCCTTCAAAATGGCCGCTTGACCCCCCCATCCACATGGCCAGGACCATGCCTCAAAATGGCCACCACCAACATAGCCAGCACCCAACCCCTACTCCAAAAAGTGAAAACACACAACACAAATCAAATCACCACAATCCAATGCCATCCATCAATTTTCAGAAGGCTTATGCTGCCTGCTGGTGGTTTTCCGGTGCAAAATTGCAATTTTTACAATTTCGCGAGTGCGAGATTGTTGCTTCACGGCGCGAACGTGGCAAAAACCCGCAAAATCCGCAAACAGACCGATTCTGGGCCCCCCTGGGCATAATGGATGACATCAGAGCACAGTGGGTGCAGGCCTATGGCACAAAGCACACAAACTGGCTTACAAATGGCCCCTAGACCCCCACCCACACGGGACCAGACAATAAAATGGCCCCCACCCACATAGCAAGCCCCCAACACCACCCCAAAAGTCCTAAAACACACAAAAATCAGCACAATCCAATGCCATCCATGCCCTGGCCAGAATCATGTTAAAAAAAAATTCAACAAAACAGTTGTATCATGCATGCACCCATAAATAAGCCTGGTGGTTTTCAATTCATGTGCAGCAGAATTGTAATTTTTACAATTTCGCGAGTGCGAGATTGTTGCTGCGCGGGACACGAGCAGTGCGAACACAAGCAAAAACATCCTCAGCTCGCGAACTTGCAGATTTTCCCCCCAAAAAAAGTCGAAAAAAAAGCAACACACACAAAAATCACCACAAACAAACAACATCAACTTACTTCTTTGTGTTCTTTGTGAAATCAAATTTCGAATCCAAAAGTAATCCAAAAGGCCTCAAATCCAAATATCCAGCAGCAACCACAAAAAGTAATCCTTCCCAGTCAAGATCGAAATCAAAGTGGCCAGGAAATGGAGGAGCTTGCTGGACAGGAACAGGAAGTTGGAGACTGGGGCACTTCCTTCACCACACCCCTATGGGAGGAGCTTGCTGGACAGGAACAGGAAGTTGGAGACTGGGCCACTTCCTTTACTAATTTTTGTACTTTCGCTAGTGCGAGATTGTTCCTGCCCGCGCCGCAGACCGCGAGCAGCGCGAGCAGTGCGAACACAAACCAAAAATCCGCTTTGCGCGGATTTGCGTATAGTAGACATGATGAGGTGTTGATTGTTTTTATTTAAATAGATGCAATGGTGTGACGGAATATCTTGACCAAGGGTGAGGGAATGGGATAAGCTATGTGAGTCATTGAGTTTAGGTCTGACATGACTTCGATACGTTTATAAGTTTATCTTGTGGGCGTGTCTTAAATTCATGCCACACTGCATTGTTCTTATGGGGTAGGTATGGAGCGGGGTATCTGGTGGTTTCCCCGGTTTTGTTTTCCTGACTTACATTTGGGCGTGTAATCACTGCAGACCAGCTACTGTCATGGTAATCAAACAGAATTTTTGCACTATTGTCAGCAAAACATTCTGTGAAAACCTCACTGTGCTCCACTGTGGCGGTTGAATTTAGGATGGTAAGGGGGGGGGTGGGTTATGGGGGTTGACTGATGTAGAGTTTTCTGGGGTGGTTTTTAGCCATGTCTTGCTGCAAGGATAAGAAAGTGGGTTTGCTTTGAAGATTGCTTTGAGGTTACCCTGGCACTGAACAAATTGGCTGCATGACCTATTTATTTTAACTTCAGGACAAGGTACTAAGTTACTTTCTCCTGTAATTGCTGCCAGCAACACTTTTCTCATATTGCTGGTAACCAATTTATTTTATTCATTCATTTGTATAGCGCCAGAACTGACTCCTGAAGGAGTATCTCTGCGGTTCGGACGAGGAGCACAGGTAGAATGCAACTACAGCCTGAATCAACAGGAGAAGAGAATAGTCTTAAGCAGCTTCCTGAATTGTAAGTGAGTAGGGCACTGAGGTAAATGTAGGGGGGCTCATTCCAGTAGCGCAGACTGATGTAGGAGAGGGCCATTCCCCATAGTCTTGCCCTCTTATTTCAGGGAACTTCTAACAAATGTTTAGAACACGAGCGGGGAGACCTAGAAGGACAGTAGCGCAATCATTTCTCTGCCAGATAGGAGGGGCTAAAATTAAAAAGCGCCTTGTGAATGGTACAGCAGGTTTTAAATTTTACCCTATGGTGTATCGGAAGCCAGTGAAACTGAGCAAGAATAGGGCGGGAAACATTCCTAGGGAGCACATTAAGGACTAGTCGTGCTGCACGTGCTCTGCTGATTGAGGTCTCACTCGCAGAGATCGGCAGACCATTACAGTAGTCCAACAGGCTTAGTATAAGTGTCCGAATTAGAGTCTTTCTGGTGGAATCAGGAAGAAGAGAAAATACTCGAAAAAGAAGTCCCACAGTGTAGAAACAGACACCAGCTGTCTGAGTAATATGCTCTTTCAGAGTGACGGCTTGATCCATGCGAATGCCTATTTTCTTAACAGTGGATTTCGGGTCAGGAGGGGTGCCAAAATCAGGCGGCACCACTCGGGAGACCTCAATAAAATGGCCTCCCCAAAGAGCAAAATCTCAGTTTTTCCGACGTTACACTGGGGGAAATTACTCTTCATACAGTGTGAGTTAGCTCTCATTCCCGAGGAGAAGGCCAACTGCACCAACGGTGTAAATTTGTCAAAAGGGAAAAGCAGCGGAGTATTGTCTGCATATGATATTGGAGTAAGCCCATGGGTCCTCAGGAGGGTGGCCAGGGGAGCAAAATAGATATTGAAAAGTGTGGGGCTCAAGCATGATCCCCGAGGCACCCTCTTGGACAATTCCAGAGGTGCCGAGCGATATGGGCCAAGATTGACAGTCTGAGAGCGACCGGATAGGAAACTCGACAACCATTGGAGGGTCGAGCTTCTTAAACCAATCTCCTGCAGTCTTCTGAGTAATATTTGGTGTGAAACCGTGTCGAACGCGGCAGATAGGTCCAACAGCACCAAAATAGTAGAGTGGCCTTTGTCTAGGGTCATCCTGATGTTATCGGTGACCGTTAGCAGGGCTGATTTGGTGCTGTTCTTGAGCCTACAGCCAGACTGGGATGAATCAAGACAACCAGTAAGTTTGACATGGTTGGAGAGATGAGTGTTAATATGTCTCTCCAGAAGTTTACTCAGAAAGGGGAGAAACGAGATGGGCCGTAGATTGACAGATCTGTCAAGGGGCCTTGGTGTTTTCACGAATGGGCATCACCTGTGCTACTTTCCATTCTGCCGGGACATGGCCGTCCTATAGTGAAAGGTAGAGAAGATGTTCAATTGAGGGGGAAAGTTGGGTGGCCAGAGAGGTGACGACTTTGGCTGGGATGGTGTCATGGGGAGGCCCGGATTTAATTCTGTGGATCAGAGTGATAACCTCTGCCAAGGTCAGCGGGGGAAAGCTTTCCAACACCTGAGAAGTAGCCGGTACGGGTAGATCCGCAACTGAGCGGGGGCAGGTCCTGGCCATCTAACAGAATAATTTTTTCATAAATGTGTTCAATTTTCAGTGAGAAATATTGCGCGATATTATTGCATAGTGTTTGTGTGCTTCGAGGTTTTCACAAGCCTTGGGATCGGTAAAAGACTGGAGGATACGATGTAGGGTTTTAGGGGCATTACAAGCCATGTCCAATTGGGAGGCAATTAAGGTTTTACGTGCTTCTTTCATATTATTGTGATATCTGGACAGAGCGGTCAGAAACTGAGTTTTATCGTTCTCATCATGAGTCGTGCGCCAGCACCTCTCATATTTCCTGCAAAGTTGTTTTTGCGCATGCAGCTGAGGGGAGAACCAGGCAACCTGCGTCCATTGGAGTGGTTAGGAAGAAGTTTCAATGGTGCAAGATAGTCAAGCGTCTTGGAGAGTGCAGAATTGTATTTTGTCAAGGCTTCTACTATATTATCTGATGTGGTAGTCTGAGGTCTTGAGAAGAAGGATTGAAAGCTCTCCGGGGTGACTTTCTGCCATTGTCTACAGATACACCGCCAAAACCAATCTACATGAAGGAATGAAAGAAGTAGCCGAGTGGATGAAGCACAGCCGTCTGAAACTGAATTCCGACAAAACAGAAGTCCTTATCTTAGGTACCTCCCCCTCCGCCTGGGACGACTCTTGGTGGCCAGAGTCCCTTGGAAAAGCACCCATCCCGACAGACCACGCACGGAACCTGGGCGTCATTCGAGACTCCTCACTCTCGATGACCAGACAAGTCAACGCCGTTTCATCATCTTGCTTCAACATTCTTCGCATGCTCAAAAAAACATTTCGCTGGATCCCCACCGAAACTAGAAAAACGGTCACCCACGCACTGGTTACAGGCCGCCTGGACTACGGAAACACCCTATACGCCGGCACCACCGTGAAACTTCAGAAAAAACTCCAACGCATTCAGAACGCTTCAGCCAGACTCATACTAGACATCCCGCGCAAAGACCACATTTCTGGCCACCTGAAAAACCTCCACTGGCTCCCCGTCAATAAGAGGATAACATTCCGCCTCCTAACCCACGCACACAAAGCACTTTACGAACTCGGACCCGAATGCCTCAACACACGACTTTCCTTCTACACCCCCTCCCGCCAGCTACGCTCCTCCAACCAAGCCCTTGCTGCTGTACCTCGCATCAACAAAACCACCATGGGAGGAAGATCCTTCTCCTACCTGGCGGCTAAAACCTGGAACTCACTTCCCATTCACCTTCGCCTCACTCAGAACCACCTAGCATTCAGAAAGCAACTTAAAACCTGGATATTCGACAAGTAACTCCCCACCCTTCTCCAAGCGCCTTGAGACCCTCTGGGTATGTAGCGCGCTATATAAATCAATTGAATTGAATTGAATTGAATACAGATATGGTGGGTGGCCGGAGTTAGTCCCTATAGCTCCCTTTGTCCCTGAATAGAGAATTCAATTAGCGCATGGTCGGACCAGGTGAGTTGGAAGGGGGGCTCACAATGGACCTTGGGAGAACTGGAAAAAATAATGTCCAGTGTGTGGCCCGCTATATGAGTAGGGCCTTCATTGAGCTTAGATCAGAGCGCTTGCAGGAGTTTGACTCGTGCAGGAGCGAGCTGGTCCAAAGGAAACTCCCAAGACCAATCAGAACGCTTGATTTTTAAACTGCAGCACCCGCAAGAGTCTCTCAAGGCTCTCGTGGACCCAACAGTCCAGATATGCAATTCTTTTTCAGCCTTAAGTTATCTTAAACTACTGAACGGATTAACACCAAATGACAAAAAGCACAATTTGCGGACCAAGGTCTAACTTCCTGCCTAGTTTGGTGCAATCCCACTCAGCAATTTATGCTGTGCCTGTCTTAAAGAAGTCTAGGGTGAATGCATGGGACCCCGCCGCTTTTCTCGGCCCCTGCTAGATGGATCACCACGAAACATTCCATGCACAAACTAGTCAAAAAGGAGCACCATTTGGAAAGTTTTGTGGAGATTCATCAAACTGTCCCAAAGTTATTAGCATCACAAGAAATGCTTTTCCCATGGAACAGCAGACCTAACTAAAATACCTTGTGTCATCCACCACAGGGTAATATATATATATATATATATTTTTCCAGTGAATAAAACAAAGGTTTTAGTATTGTTATAGTTAGGTGAAGTGTTCAGTTTTAAACTCTAAAAACTATTGACATTCACCATTAAAGTTATCTCAAGTATCTCTAACTTGCGCCCTAGCCCTAAGGTAACTCTAACTCGTGCCCTCGCCATGTACAGTGATATTATCAATGTCAAAGAAGATGTAATGTGTGATGTAATACCTAGGGTAACTAGCAGTGCGTGGTGAGGGCGCGAGTTATCGTTGTCTCAGGCCACGAGTTATAGTTACTTGAGATTACTATAGCTGGTGAATTTGAGTGGTTTTTAGAGTTTAAAAATGGACATTTTACCTAACTAAATAATACTTTTACCTTTGTTTTAGTGAATTTCATTTTTTTCCCTCAACTTAAAGTAACACGGTCAGGATTGGGCACAGGGCCTTGCTCTGGGGACCCCAAGGCCTTTTTTTGTAAAAAGGAGGGGGCTGTTTGCACTCTTTCCCCGAACTTATTTTGGCCCTGGGTACTCCATCCTCCAGGTCCACTAATTAAAGTTAAGAGGAGGGAGGACATGCAGTCCCCCTCACAGGCCAATTTCGGCCCCAGGGACCCCCCCCCCCAACCACCTGGGCCCGGCACATATTTTGTGGAGGTTGTGGAGCACTTGCATAATCACAAACAACATATGTCTCAGTGATGCCTTTTGCGACCGGCCCGAGATGGAAGACATAACTCTGCCGCTTCAAAGCTGCACCTAACTTTGAAACGGAGGACCCTAAGTGTAACGAGGAGGCCACGACCCCAGATTCTCTGTTAAGAACGAGCCCAGGCCTGAATCTCTTGGAGGAGGTCCGCAGTCATCCATCAGTTACAGCCCGAGATGGATCACTAAAGGGACCATTACAAGACCAGTTTGTGTGAAGGAACTTGATTTACCACCCGAGGATTTGAACATACTTGGGGTTGTGACAAGATTCTCCCTAATCCACTCACCTGAAAATCAGGGGGCCTCACTTGTAAACTTACCTGCAAGCCGCAGACGCCGCCACCGCCGTGAGGGGAACGGCAGGCGAAGTAGACTCCCGGCAGGCCTTGGGGCGGCGGCGCACACTCCTCACGCCAGCAGCGCGCCCGGAGGCGCTAGAAGAAGCCGGAGCGCCTAGAGCTCCTGGGGCCTCACTTGTAAACTTACCTGCAAGCCGCAGACGCCGCGAACGCCGTGAGGGGAACAGCAGGCGAACTACGACTCCCGGCAGGCCTTGGGGTGGCGGCGCACACTCCTCACGCCAGCAGCGCGCCCGGAGGCGCTAGAAGAAACTGGAACGCCTCTCGCATCGCGAGTCGCGCGCGGGAGAAGCCCGGGACAAGGGCGGGGCCGTGTGTGGCCGTCAGGGGCTAGAAGAGGCCGGGCCGGGCCACGGACATTGGTTTATTGCCCTCAGTAACTGTAACTGGATCAAGTTGAACTGTAAGACTGACCCATTTTATTCTATTTTACTAATTATTTTATTGTTATATGGCCCTACGTATCCTATGTTTTCTGATTGATTAAGCGTTATTTCCGCAGATTGAGTCACTGGCATTAACCTGTTCCAGTGCCCCTAACTCCTGATCAGAGCATTACAGCATGTCTAAGCCTAAGATAGCGAAGTTGGCTACCGATAATGAGACTAAGACCTTAGATAATTACCTAGTAAAGGTTGTTAGTAAAATAAACAAAGATAGGCGGTTATCATTAAATAAGACTTAGGCGGTTATCATTAAATAAGACTAACCTAGAGGACTTAGGGCTACCTGCGCCAACCTGTCCTTTACCTGAGCCAGATATTAGTGCTAGTGGAGATAACCCCAACTTGAGTATCATCTGTGATGCTTCCACTATAACGATTATAGAAGATCACGAGATCTTAGATCCCATCACTTCCACACAGAGCCCACCATCATCTTTATTACAATCACCAGCACCCTCGCCGGTACGGAGAGTGGTGCGGGCATGTAGGAAGGTTATCGCTAAGAAGACGGTAGGGCGGAAACCCAAGCAGACAGGTATCCCTTCTAACACTCCACATAACGGCACAAGTAGCCTTAAACCTACTAATGGTGAAATGGTCAATATTCTACACCCTGACCAACAAGAGCTATTGGCTTCTATCCTTGAATCAAAACTAGAAATCTTGGTCAGACCATTAATGGCTAAACTGGAGCTTGTCACTAAAGAGGTATCTAGGCTAGGGGGGCTTTTGGAATCCCACATGGCTAACTCTATTCCTGGTCCTTTTATTTTTACTGTAAATCAGGCAGTTGGGGTAATTGCCACTGCACCAAAGGCTAGGCCTGGAGATCCCACCGACACAACTGTCCTGGGTTCAGCAGATATAGTACAGATTCCCACTGAGAACCCTCTGGGGAACGCACCAGCCTCTCGATTAAATAAAACCACAACCAGCTCCACAATTTCGGGGAGAACTCCAGCAGCTCAACCACAGGCCCAAGTCCCATTACAGCCTGCTAGACTACAAACCACTAGTCGAAAGAATGTAGACAGAGGAGAAAAGGGTGGAGTTAGTAGGCCAAGAAGGAACAACACGGTAAATTTACCTCCAGAGTGCGTCCCTTATACAGTGGTCTTAACTAATGTACCAGAGGTAGACTCCTGTTTGACTGATTCTAGGCTTGAAACATACACAGCCCTAAAAAATAAATCACTTGCCTGGTTAAATAGGAACTGTGGGTTCCCTCTTGCTTTCTCTAACGACATAATATCAACTCGTAGAGTAAGCTGGATTGGTAACAGAAGAAAGGGCTTGAAGGGAGACTGTATCATCATAAATTTTAGACATCCACAACATGTGGCTACAGTTCTCCTTAGAGCAGCCGCATTAGCATTGGAGGAAAATTCTGTCTGTGCTAGACCCCTGTTTTTTTTTTATAACCACCTGGATAGTGCGAAAGGCCAAACCTCGCCCCAACCTAGACACCCCGTAAATGGATATAATGGGGAAGGGGCAGGTTGTGGCTTAAATGTCTCAAATGTTTCAAATGTCCCACATGTGTCATTTACTCCTAATTTCCCTAATGCCCAACATAGCTATTACACTGGGGATAGGTACTGCTACCAGTTAGCAACCAGGCAATTTGATCATACTCTACCTTTACACAACCGTTATACAGCACTATCCTCTTTAGAAGAGAATGACTGACCATTAACTACGAGGAAGAGTATTGAACAAACATCTGTACCGCCTTTAAGAATTGCTACATGGAATGTTGCTGGGATCAAAAACAAAATGGGGAATGCCGTTGGATTAAAATCATGAAATCATTTGACATTATTGCACTACAAGAAACTTGGGACCAACAAAATAGTTTCTCCCTTGATGGTTACAGGCATTTTTTTCCCCTGCAATTGCTAGTACTACAGGAAGAGCTAAGGGAGGCCTGTTGACTCTTTTTAAATTGGACATTAAAGGCCAACTAACGGAATGCCGCTTGGGCGATGAAAATTGCCTAATTGTTGAACTCACAACGCAGGATAAGGCCAAGATTCTTTTTGTGAATTTTTATAATGCTAACCCAAATGAATGTACTAGTTACAATTTGGATGTATTAGATAAATCTTTGTCAGCACACAGTGCTAATGGAAATACTTTTGAACTAATGTTATTAGGGGACTTTAATATTCACCCTTGTACCGAACCATGTTTGATTCAGGAGGATGAAGGTCCGTCCCTCTCCATACCAACACATATGGAACACTCCAGGAGTGGGGAGCTCCTTGAAATCTTCCTTGCTAGATGGAACCTTTATGAGTCAAGTTGTGGGAATGGTACAAAACGGTCCCCTACTTTTAAGTGTAATGATGACGGCACTATCATAGATTTTATTTTTATGTCTTCTTTTTTGTTGTATAGTGTGTTAATGTATTGTACAGAGGTTTCAGTATTTAGTGACCATAATCCTGTTTTACTTGAAGTGAAGCATACTAAACTCATTTCCCTGAGAACGGTGACACATAGGGGTGGAACTAATGTCGTTACCAGAGATCAAAAACGTAGGCTGAAATGGACTAGAATAATCCCTGAGACATTTCTCCCAGATGTCCTGTCTAGAGTGGAGGATGAAGTAGGCATCTGCTTAGCTAATCGAAACCAAAATAAAGAACTAATGGTTGCTTTTGATAATATCTGCTCAGAAATAAATCACAGCCTAGAGAGCAAACCAGGGCAGAGGTTATCTAAGGGCAAAAGATGGTTTAACAATAGCTGTACAAAGGCGCATGGAAATCTGCTAAAAGCACTAAAGGCCATACCAAAAAATCGCGCCACTATAATCAATGCTAGGATTGTATATAAAAAAGCCATCCACGATAGAAATACAGCCTGGGACCAACTTCTTGATCCTGGTACACTTAAAAATAGTGGCATGTTTTGGGAAATTATAAACCAGCCACTATTCTCTGAGGACGAGACTACTCCCCTGGAGGCTAATATCCCGGATGAGGCCTGGATTAACCACTTTGAACAGATCTATGCGGAAAGTAGCCGCTCCATGGGTATACTGGAAATAGACGACATGGAGTTACAAACTGAAGAGACCCCTGGTATTAATTTTGATGCGGTTGAGAGGGCTATAGAGATGACTATAAAAAATAAGGCGCCAGGCCCTGACGGGGTTCCTGGAGATGTCTTTAAATATGCTCCGAAATTTTGGGCTAGAGTCCTGTGTAATGTTTTTAATGCTTTGAAACAGGATAGCTGCCCGGCCACATGGAAGAGGTCTATCATTATACCGGTCTTTAATAAAGGTAACAGGCAAGAGCCCTCCTGTTACAGACCGATTTCCTTGATCGATGCCTCAGTGAAAATATTGGGCAGGGTGATCCTTTCCAAACTGAATGACTGGCTGGACGAAAAGGGGGTTTTATCTAATGTTCAGTATGGCTTCAGACCAAAGAGAAGCACGATAGATCAAGGACTGAATTTACATCTACTGATAGACAAGTATACTAGGGCAAAGGAGGGTTCCATGTACCTGGGGTTCATGGACCTCTCTTCTGCTTTTGACTTGGTAAACCGCACTAAATTGTGGCATATCTTAATCAAGATGGGCCTAGACAGAGCACTTGTCAAACTCTTAGCGGACCTACATACAGACCTCATAGCATCAGTTAGAGTCACCTCAGAGGGACGATGCACGAGTCACTTTAAATCAGAAAGGGGGGTGAGGCAGGGGTGCATTTTGGCACCCCTCCTTTTTACCATCTATATAAACGGTCTAGAACCAGCCCTCTTGGAAGCAACACTTGACGTCCCCCGTGTGGGAGGTCTGGGAATCCCAGTCCTTCTGTACGCGGACGATGCCGTGCTGCTTTCACGGACTGGTGTTGGACTGCAACGCCTCCTGGACTCCTTTGAAGATTTTATGGGACTATTAGACCTAAATATTAATGTAAGGAAGTCCCAAGTTATGATAATGGGCAAGGCAAGCAAGCATAAGATTTCAAAAACATTTACTTGTGGTGAGCAAGAACTATGTAGGGTAGCCACCTTTCCGTATTTAGGGATAACATTTGACGAAAGAGGAACTTGGGGCCCCCAACTTAAAAACAGAAGTTTATCTCTCGCTAGATCAGCCTCTGCATTACATGGTTTTGCGAAGAAATTGGGAGCTAGGCCAATAGCAGCTTTGATAAAAATCTACAAAGCAAAATGTCTTGCTGTGGCCACCTATGGGAGCCCAATCTGGGGATATTGCTCTCCTGTCAATATCCAGATTACGGAGAACAAATTCCTAAGAGCTGTTCTCTCAGTCTCTCAGTCCACTCCGACATATACAGTTCATAACGAAATAGGAGTGGGATACATCACGGATCAGATAAAAATGGCACCCGTCTTGACTTGGCTAAAAACTTGGCTGAATCAAGAAATTACTCTAAACCACAGTATTTTAAAAGACTGCCTGCAGTTAGACAGGGTTAACAAAATTCCTTGGTTAACCTACATAAAAGACAGCTTCGTAAAGCTGGGGCGTCCAGAGCTCTTTTCTTCACCGGACTCCATAACCACTAGGGACATTGGGTTGCTAAAGGGTATGATGGGTGACCAGTTAAGATTGGAGAGGGAACAAATGGAACTTGAGAAACCTACGATGAGGGCAAGCATTATTTTGTGCACACAGGCAGGCCCAGAGTTGTATTTAACAACGGTAAACAATTCTTATCACCGATTTCTTTTAACGCGTTTTCGCCTTAATTTAATCCATTTGACCCGTGGTCACTTTCCAACCTGGAGCACCCCAGATAACGCAGGGCGTGTAGTTGTGATAATTTCTCGATCCACAACACATTACATTTCTTAATGTTCTGTGAACACTACACTGCAACAAGAAGAAAATATCTGATCCCTATTTTAAAGGAGGCAGGGTTCATTCAGGTTAAACCAGCACTTATGTTCCTACAGCTACTACAGACCCCAAGGACTATGTTCCACGTCGCTAATTTTTAAGTGGGTGCTGTTAGGAAAAAGAAGAGGTTTTTGTTAAATAACCCAACTGTCATAGCATCACAATGAATGACTAAAGGCACCAACCTTCTGCATTGAAAATCTTATTTAACGACTCACCTGATGTTTTTGTAAATATGAAAGGATTGTGACGACTGATCTAAAATAACCTCTTTTATGATATTTTATGAAATTTTTATCTTGAACCTTTTAACCATTTTTAACATATGAAATATTTTTGTACTTATTGTGTAATATATTGGATTGTTGATGATATGTGATTTTTAACTTGTATATAACAATTATGTTAGTAAGCACACTCTACTTTTTGTAATGTTTTGTGGTGATCTATGTTTTGTGCAATTGTCTTTACATGATATTCATTTATCGAGTAAAGTATTTGACTGACTGACTGAACTCTGCCGCTTCAAAGCTGCACCTAACTTTGAAACGGAGGACCCTAAGTGTAACGAGGAGGCCACGACCCCAGATTCTCTGTTAAGAACGAGCCCAGGCCTGAATCTCTTGGAGGAGGTCCGCAGTCATCCATCAGTTACAGCCCAAGATGGATCACTAAAGGGACCATTACAAGACCAGTTTGTGTGAAGGAACTTGATTTACCACCCGAGGATTTGAACATACTTGCCCCGGTGACAGAACAAAGTATCTTGTTTTGAACATCATGGGGTTGTGACAAGATTCTCCCTAATCCGCTCACCTGAAAATCAGATCAAAAGTGTTGTCCTGATGAAGGTGGCAGCTACTTAATTCCACCAAAGCGTGCGTTGACCAACCTGCCAGGAACATTAACAAAACAACACCAAAGCGTTTGCAAATTGCAATTTACTCAGCCCGCTATCCCTGTGTCATTGGTGTATGTTAAAAAATACTCCAGTTCCCCCACATTATTTTGATGTGTGAATCTTGAGATTGCTTTTCGTTGAATGATGAGGAGCAGATTCATGTGTCTACTGATGTATTTTATTTGTAAATATCATTATTTGTAGATGTGTCCTACATATGATAACGAACGATTTTCTCAACATGTTTGTGCTGTTATTTGTACCAGCATATATGCTATAATGATTGTTAATTTTCAAAAAAAGATGATGAATAAAATAATATATTTTTGCACATATGACTATGATGAGATTGATTTGTGAGGACTGCCCGTTTTGAGCCTTTAGCTGGCCACTAGTCAAATTAATATAGGTCTGACCAGAGCATATATTTATGTGATTTAACAAGGCTTTTCTCCCCCTGACTCCTGGACCTTAAAGTATGTTGAGGGGGTAACCTTTTTCGGATAATTCAGGATTGGGGCACTTGGCCACCCTCCCCAAGACACCGGGGACCCTATCCCTCCCACGCCCAGCACATTTTAAGTAACCCTGGGCACATTTTTAGTAACCCTGGGCATAATACTACGCTACCCTAACGGAGCATTCAAAGTTTGTACTAACAAATTGCACGTAGTACAGTACCAAAACTGTGCTTAATCGCATAGCGTAGCAGCTAAATCAACAACATCCTCGGATGCTTTGAAAATCTGGCATGCTTAAAAGCATATAACCAATTCACAAAAGTTAACTTTTACAATAAAAACATTAGGCAATAAGAGAGCTGATGATTTTGGGGTCCCCCCCTAACCTAGGGGAAGGACCAAGCAGATGCCTTGAACACAAAGAACATAAACAAAAAGCACATTTTGTTGAACTTCAGTGGTGGTCCCATCCTCTTAGGACCACCCTAAGCAGTTAAAAAAACAATTCCAACCAAAGGCCCTGCAAGCATTATGCGACAAGATTAGCAGTGGGCAGTGAATTTTATAGTATCCAATATCAAAATAATTCTACAAAGAGCTGCAGTTCACCTAGTCGTTACTAGATGTCCCTCACGAGTCAAATGCAAAGCATTGAAATTATTCTTACATCAAGCTGCAGTTCCACTGGTCGTTACTAGATGTCCCTCACGAGTCAAATGCAAAACCATTGAAACCCTTTCATCAAGCATTTGCAATTGACTTGTGAGGGACATCTAGTAACCACCAGTTGAACTGCAGCTCTTTGTAGAATTATTTTGATATTGGATACTATATGATATTCACTGCCCACTGCTAATCTTATCCAATAATGCATTGCAGGGCCTTTGGTTGGGAATGTTTTTTTGCCAATAACTGTGCTTGGGGTGGTCCTAAGAGGATGGTACCACCACCAAATCGTTCAATAAGATGTGCTTTTTTGTTTTCAAGGCATCTGTTTGATACTCCCCCTAGGTTAGGGAGGATCCCAAAATCATTACCTCTCTCACTGCTTGCTAATCAATGTAATTTTATCAGCGTGTTGCCCCTCCACCTAGTCAGCCTCTTCTTGAAGATAAAACTCATACATCGCTGGCGTGTTGATCATACCGTGGAATCTTCGAAGGCACTCCTTTCAGAAGCTTTGCATTGTTCTCTGTTGGTGGTCTTGCAGAGTTGAGCAGTAGACAAAGGATACATTGCTGCCCTGTCCAGCATGCCTCATGCAATCTACAATCATAGATGTTTGAAGGGACTGGCACATATATTTGCACCTAGTCCCTTTCTTATGCATCAATTGACTTGTTTTAACATTTCTGAGCCCCTCCACAATTACCAGCGATGGTTACTGATATTGTACACTGTTTTTTGTTGTAATTATTTTGATGATATACAGCAAACAACAAAGAACTAAGACAGTTTACAAACCACAGGATGAAATTGAGTGTCCCCAGCGCCTGTAAGTCACTCGAGGAGTCGAGTCATACGTCTTCACTTTGTCTCGATGAACCCCTCACTTCTTTAATCACATGAGCACCTGTTCACTTCTTGAGCACTTAACATCATGATTATTGTTGATTTCATTTGCTAAATTCTGTGAATAGATTGAATCAAGTGTGATTATTCTATTGTTGCTTTTCAACTGTATTTTCCACATTGTCCAAGTCATGTCTTCAAATGTTAAAACTGTACATTTCTGGTAAATGGACCGCTCGTGGAGAGCAGCAGCATCCACACAGTCATCGAGTTGGTATTTTTCAGAAATCAGTCTACAGCGAAGCAGTGTTGCTTGTTAGGCGCTATTCACCCAGGTTCCTGGTCTAGCAGTTTGGGCATACCTTTGTTCTCTTTACAATATTACTTTGTTGTTCCGCATCTGGCCCTGAACGTGCGGCCGCCCTTCACATGCGTCTTCCTGGAGGAATTATTCCTCAGAACTACATTGCCTCTCCTTCCCAAGGTGGTGACCTCTTTCCCTCTGAGGCGATCTGTCACCCTTCCCACCTCCTACCCCCAAAGAAGGTGAGATCATATCAGTAAGAGCCCCAAAAGAAAGTCTATTTTTAGGTCTCACCGAGCGTTTCGAGCATGCACTGCTCGCTTTGCGAGGCATGCAGTCTAACTATAGTGTGGTAGCGTCATGGAGCCCGCCTATTCTCCGCCCATCTTTTTGATTGGCTTAGATCCTAAATACTGCCTTCTGATTGGTTTTAGGCTTGTTAGTCCCTCCTACTGACGACCATGTTGTTATTTGTATCCTTCCCTTGCTCTTGGCCCCTTTACTCCAATACTATTTTCTTTCCTGTGTACCCCATAGCTCCCTTCCACAGTCCGTGACTTCTCACCCCCCCTCATTCCCACACTCCTGTCTGTGCATTCTTGGACACCCGCACCCTTGTTTTCAATGCAATAGGTCACACGTAAATACAAGTCCTATTACATTTAAAGTGCTTGTTTGTTGTGGGAGCGGCTGGGTGAATTTGTACTCTTTTTTTTGTCTCGCGCTGCTGATGGCTTATTTTACCTGACCAAATGATGGCAGTCTCCAGAACACATGGGCAATACAAGCATGCAATTTTTTCTGCTGCTGGCTGAAAGCAGCTATTAATATCGAAACTGTCTGTTATTGGCAAAGAGTGCCGTATCCCTACCGCTTTCTCCACATCAAAGGCTGTTCTACCCAACCCAACCCGTGCCGTGCACCACCACTCCTCCCGATCATTTGCCAAAACTGTCATACCGAAAGGCAAAGCCACTCCTGGTATGTTCTCAGTGATGGACACATTAAAATAAAGGAATATGTTACTTTTTTATATTTGTACCAAGGGGAGAAGATAACGGGTAAAACCACTTATTTCATATAAAATCGTTCACACAATGTAAATGTAAATTGATACTTGTATAGCGCACTACTCACCCGCAAGGGTCTCAAGGGGCTTGTACGAATACCGCTGTGGAACCCATCCTGGCTTTCCCTGTGAGTGGGACTCCATGATTGGAATAGGCACCGAGGCGAGAATTATCAGGTCCATGGAATTTTGAGCCCAAGACCCGCCGAGGCAGGGAATTGAACCCTGGTCCCGGGCTTGACCTCTGCATCAGGATCTGCCACTCTAACCATTGAGCTACACTTGTCCAGATTGAGCCACACTTCTCCATGTCTTGCCTAGCCATAACAGGGTCGCTGGCGTTGACCCTGCCGGGAGAAGGTTGGCCACCTGGGTTTAAAAGCACAGGGAAGTCTAGTCTACCAGTGGTTGAAGCTCAACCCTTTTCCCGTATCTTGTCAATCAAATGGTTTCTTAATTTTTAACAGGGCACCATACTGCGCTTTCACTATCACAGTAGCTGGACGCAAGGCGTAACTTTGTATTTCCACTCCCCCCTCTGTCCTGGCACCTCCCCGTGCCCTCCGAGGGAGGTGTGTTGCAGACTCTTTCCCTGCCTGACTGCGGAGAGAGTAAGAGGGGTCGCCAAGGTCACCATCACTGTGTTTATCATAGTTCACATTCTCTACAGCTCCGGAGTAGAGCAGAGCAGTCAGCATCTTAGCGGCAGGAAGCCCTCTGCAGCAGTCACAAAGAGGTGTCGAAGGCCACTTGCCGGGCTCGTCAGTGATCAGCCTGGTGCCCCCGTGGTTGGGTCACCAAGCCTGAACGGCTCAGCTTCTCCACTCGTAGGAAGCGGTCACAGATACAAGATCAGCCCTGTATCAGGAATCACAGGGAGCAAGTATGAGGTATGTGTTGACATGTGATAATGTTTAAATATACATTTTCTGTGTTCTATAGAATGTGATGTGGCCCAACCGACTGTTGTGGTTTACTGCTCCTTGTGTTGGGCAAATGTATTTGGTCACCCTTAAGCCACGCCCCTCCATGTGAGCTGCATGTTGAGCCGAAAGTGTACATCACATATACTGCAGGAAAACAAGCATGGCAGCACTAGGCAGCAAAAGGTGAGAGAGTGCATGGCCAGGCTTGTTTAAAGAATTGTGATCCCATCTGTACAAAGCGCCAGTCAGTGGAGGGGCGGTGAACCTGTCCGGCTCCGCTGCGGATGGTCAATGACCTCAGAAGCTGGTGCCCAGCTCCCCTTTATTACCTCTTCTACCAGCGCACAATATTCAGGCCAACTCGGCACTTGCAAAATGGCTTGCGCCTCCTCTCGGGCTACCTGCAGTGTTTACTCAGTGGTACAGGGGGTGGTCTCGGCAGCCAAGCCTGGGACTGACGGCGGCATGGATACACATGTAAAAACCGGTCCCCTAATACAATAAGAAAATACCTCATCAATACCAGTTGTAAACCTCTCAACCTCTCACCCCCACCCTTAACCCACTTTTATTGCCAATACTTTCCCCATTTAACAACTCATACCGTCAATAACCCATAGTTGTTCATTATTCATGCATCCATCCATACCAAGTAATTTGAGCATCTTTTAACCTTTTACCACTGTGTTTTCAATATAGTAACACAGCAGCAGCTCACTAATATTACTGCAAATAATCTCTGTGACACCCCCCGCGTCCTCCTATACAAGGTCCGGATTTGATCTAAAAGAAACTAATTTATAGATGTTGCATGAAACTTAAACACACCATTTCTCTGCAGATGTGTGCAATACACTCTCGCTCATCACCCACATTAGTTAAAAACTTATAAGGTCCCAAAGGCGAGACTGATTGCATTGCAAATGCTTGTTTTTCTATATATGCCCTAGGTGTGGACTGCAGAGGCTGCAAGAAGGGCACCTCTGCCCAGAAGAGGACCTTATCTCATTGCATCATCTTGTGTATCACCAAGGAACTGACTGAGGGAATGTGCGCTCAGTCCCCGAGAGCAGAGTCCTCTGCATCTGCAATTGTCAGGGGTGTTCCTGTGGCTGAGATTTACTGTGCGGTGACATGTGCTTCACTCCACACCTTCGCGAAGCATTATTGCATGGATTCAGAGGAGAGGAGGGATGGCCAGCTCAGATGTTCAGAGCTTCAGGGTCTTTAACACTGTAATGCTTCTTGGTGTGGTTCCAGAATCATGGAAGTCTTCCACAACTGTGGTGATTCACAAGAAAGGGGGGAGAGATGACCCCTCCAACTATCCCTACTAGACAACATCAGGAAAATCTTTGGGAAACTCTTACAGTCACGACTCGAGACCTGGACAGAGGAGAACTATATTCTCTCTAACCTTCAGGCCGGATCCTGAAAAGGCCAAAATAGAATCGACCCGGCTCTGAGGTTGTACATGATCTGTATGAAGTACTTGTCCCTGGAAACTCCCTGCTCTTCTTGGTCTTCAGAGACCTAGAAACAGCATTCTATTCTGTCACCGCTCCGTCCTTCGGAGTCTTCTGGAGGAAGGAGGTTCCAAAGCAACTATTTGAGTATCCGAAAGGATCTGCCCCACGGCAATCATTCCAGAGTAAGATTCAGTGTAAAAGGAGAATGCACAGAGAAGTTTGAAATAAACATTGGCGTTGGGCAGGGTTGCGTACTTGCCCCAGCTCTATTCAACATTCACATCAGTGGAACAGATTCTCTCAGGATTCTTTGTCTTGATGTTCCGATATTGGAGAAGGAGAATATTCCAATGCAGGTACAGTAATATTAGCGCGTACTGAAAAATCAATGCATCGACTTTTGGAGGGCTTCGAGCTATTCTGTAAGGAACAGAAGTTAATAATCAATACAGAGGAAAATATATGATAATTAATCTTAAATCAAAGTTATTGTTGACATTCAGGATTTATGGTAAATACTAAGCAAGTTAAAACATGACTACCCAGGCATACGAATGGATGACCAATTACATTGGAAAGCTCATGTGATAAAGTCGGAAACAAACTTGACGGCACAATTCTACATTTTGCTAACTCAAGCAGCAAGAGACCAATAAAACTAGCACTGATGCATTCAAGACAAATGCACGGGTGGCCTGCTCTTATGGTGCTAACTGTGGGATTTTACCAAAGTTCACGCCCTTCATAAACTGTGAAACATCTTCTTGTGACATGTACTAAACCTGGGTCCTGGCACCCCTATGACAGTATTAACAGCTGAGCTGGGGTTCACGGGAGGATCTCATCCCATGCGAATGTGGTCGAACTCTAGCTCTTTCCTCATATAGAATGGTCCCGCAGGATCTGCGACGATGCAGAATTACAATAGTTTACCCTGGTTCTAGCACGTTAAGAACATTCTAACATACACTTGTAGGGTAGAGCAATAGAATAACCTGGAACTGATGAATAAGGCAACACTAGAACTGGTTTAAAAGAAATATTGTGCATTCATGTGGAGCACGCAAGAAGCCAGGAAAGGCATCCTTCCGGCTAATTACAGGAAAGAAAAATGTGAGCGGCGCTGGGGGCCGTTCTTGGACTTGCTGTTTCCTACTGAGAAAAGGGCTTTATATCTCATGTTCAGATTAGGAATTCTTCAGATGCGGCCTTTACTAAATCATGGGTGACGCCCCTGGAGGCGGACCGGACACGTGTCCCCGTACATAAGTGGGCCCAAATCCTTTATGTGTGTTATGCTGCTGTGTGATATGTCGCTTAAAATCCGAAGGTACTACCGACGTTCACTTTTTGTAAAACGTATTCTGAGATGCTGCAGTGCAGCACTTCTCATATGTTAAAGAACTGAACTTATGGAGTTTTGCCAGGCAGTTGCTTCGTATATGCAGACCTGCTATAGACAGCAGCGAAGGAAGTGGGTTCAAACCATAAACCAATTGTAATGATGGTTTTGCCATTTTCTGTTTGTCTCTGGAGGTTGTGCTCATCCTTTGATATATCTGCCCTTATTAAATGGAGCGTGACTCGACTCTGGCATTAAAGGCACTAGAGCACAATGGACGACCTGGAGTCCCTTATTGAATGGACAGAGCATCCAGAGGTGTTGTTGCACATTTCTACTTGCACCTGCACTCTATAAAACTATTGTTTAGGTGTTGGTCGTCTATTGGCCCATATCTGAGGGTTAATTTCCATAGGGCTGTCAGCAAAATTGTAATTCTTTGGTCAATCCTCGTTTTTCAACATAATTCATAACTTCTGCGCTGCAGGCTTGTGCTCTTCTTTTATTTCTGTTTTTTATAAGACAGCTGTCAGGCTTCATAGCAGGTTTACCTTCTCTGAGTAGGCAACAAGCAGACGGAGATGCCGGTATCTGCACCTTGGTACACGCTTGTTAGCTGGTACGCTTTGTAAGATCTAATGACCGCTCTATCTAAATGATGGGTTTTAATAGTGATGTACGTCATCCGTTTGCACTTGCACTTTACGTCAGATCATGGATTATGAGCAACGTGTAGTATTTATATGAACTGTGCTAAAGTTGTTTTAAATTAACAAGAATTGTGATTGTTTTATTTTGTGCTGTAAATATCAATGTTTTTATTGTTATGGCATAAACTGCTGACAATAAACCTTTGCCATCAAGTACAACACCTGCAGGAATGCTCAGTGGGTTGTGCGCCGCTAGATTTAACATGGACGTCTGTGGAAGTGTGTCCCTCCAGAAAGCGCAGTAGATCATAGGGGGTCAAGAAATGTTTATTCAAGCATCACAGCTAGAGACCCCATCCATCATCAAGCTAGGGCCAATTCCAGTCCACCGCCTAGCAACCATCCCCACATTCCAAAATATCATGACAGAGGACGTCACACCTTCTTAAAAGGAAACAACTATGAATGAAAAGGATACAAAGAACATAATAGAGAATGCAGTTACGATCTTTCAAAAACTCAACAAAGCGATTTTATAGGCAAGGAGAAAACTGGGGTGCATGGCAAATGGGAAAGAGCACACTTTAAGAGACACAATCGTGCAAATGTCAGGGAATACATTTCCAGAGCCCCTTTCTCGTGCAACAGGCTCTTCCACCTCAGAGCCCGAATCAGGCCCACAAGTTGCAGAGTTAGTATCAAAACTAGCACTAGCCTGGCACTTCGCCACTCAACTTAGATTCCAAATTCTATGGTCACTCGTCTTTATTACATTTTTTAAAACCTTGATAACCTTAAACGCAAGACTGAATTAGATCTGGAAGACTTGATCTTGACCCAGTCTCCCAAGTCGACCACAGTTCCATTCACAGACCTCCTTTTATCATACAAGATCTTTCTTTTTTCATCACCTCTTTCTCTCTTTTCAGCCCTCCATACCCCCACCTTTTTATATACTAACGTTCTTTTGGTCGTTACCCACATGGAGTGACCTCCATTTTGGGGACCCTTCCTTTAAATAAACGAAAAAGAGTTTCACCAGTTGACGAACGATAAGTGACCCCATACTCGCGAACCTTCTTCCTCATGGCCAACTCTCAACTTTCACCACAGACAACAGCTTGTTGCAGAGACTCTTTAAGAACCTTGACAGACCTTTTGACCACACCATTGCTTTGTGGATGGTACAGGGACGCCTTCTTATGGTTAATCCCCCTGGAACTCAGAAACTCTTCCATGACTAAGGTTGTGAACTGAATACTAATGTCTGAAAAGAGTGTTAACTGGAAACCCTCACGTTCAAATAACTCTTCTAGAAACTCAATCACTTCCCCAGACTCAACAGAATAAACCACCTTGATATCAGGCCAATGGGAAAACATATCAATACACACGATCAAATAGAGATCCAGAGTCTTCAACTTCACAGGTTGTGAGAAGTTTGCCTGGCATATGCTGTCCACTATTCTAGTGGGCACCTTGCACTAGTCCCGTTGATTTCAATGGTGATCAGCTGCAAAGTGCTGCTGCCGTCGAAGTGGAAAGTGTCTGCAGTGATCCAAGCCTGGATCGAAGATGAGAAGAACCTGAAAGCAGAGGGGTCAGAGTCTGGGTCACTAGCCAGTGACCAGGGGGCACGATAGATGAATGCCCACCAATGTCGGGTGTTTCAGGTGAAGCTTGACTCTTCAGCCATGAGGACCAGGAGGCGTCGATGACAACCAGAAGCTGGATTCAAGCTGTCAGGATTTAAAGTCTTTATTGCGATTTTTACATCATAAAAGACATCTTATGACAAAAGAGTATAAAACATACAATAAAAAGAAATAAGTTAAGATCATCATAATTGCATAGAACATTTCATCGTTAATAAAGAATTAAACAGTATAATAAAGACCTCATATTTTATCGGTGCCCGGATTGTACTCAACAAGCCTTGGCAACAGCAACCCATGCAGAAAGGAGAAAGATGCTTTTGTGCGGACCAGCATGGTCCGAGGGACTCAACACTCTGTGTTGTGTCAGGGCACATCCGGAGCACCAGGGAAGCCCAAGGAAAATGAGAGTTGCCTTCACAGGGACCCACCAGTTGAAGGGCCAGGGTTTGCAAAGGAGCCTCAAGCATTAATGCATGAAGCAGGCTCACGGAACACTCATGGAGTGTAGTCCCACAATCTTTGGTGCAAATGATGCTCAGGGCTTGGGCTACAAGTAATCCAAAGCACAACTTCAAGAGATGTCGAGAAGTCAATACACTTACAAATGTGCATGGTGTCCAGGAGTTCCAGTTCCAGGTCACTCATGAGGGTGCGTGTCTCAGCTTTGTTGGGGACTTGAATTGGCCTCTGAGAAGTCTGGAAATCCTCTTCCTGGGCTGCAGATACTTCGGAGTCCGTCAAGAGCTTCGGAGATGCAGACCGGCAAATGCTTTGTTGGTGCTTGCCAAGCAGGGGAGTCACTCCTTGACCCCAAGGGAGATTCTTCAGTCATCTAGTCTTGAGTAGAGCGTTGAAGTTCCAGGATTCAGTTGCAGAGTTTCGTCCAGGGATATCTAAAGTCCTGTTGCCAGGGGTTCCTTAACTATACCTAAGAAAGGTGTTGGACATACTCTAGGGACCCACCTATGGGAGGTTTCGGTAAGAGGGGTGGCTACACTCATTTCCTTTGTCCAGTTTCGTGCCAGAGCGGGGGCTGGTAGCCCCTGCAACCGGTTGGGATTGGACTATGCACAGGGACACCAAATGTGTCGCCAGTGCAGACTTCAAAGCACTTTCAGAGTGCACCCACCCAGCCCCAATACACTAAAGCCTGTCTGGGAGGTGGTTACAGCTCCCTGTGACAGGAAACCTATTGTCCAGGCATCCCCTGCCGGAGTTTCGGTCAGCAGCAGGAGGCCAGACTTGTGTCTGTGGCTGCAGCATCCATTTTGTGATGCCAGATCTCTTTTAAACTGGTACCGGGTATAAAGGTGTGCACCCCTATGCCCCTGTTTCCCGCTGCCCTTAGTGAACAGCTCGCCACCTTATTGACCTCTTCTGCCCGCATCGCCATGTTTGGTGATTTCAATTACTGGTTTAACCATATCGATGCCGGCCCCCACGCCACGGAATTGTTTGAGGCACTCCTCAGTTTAAACCTGACCCAGCATGTCACCACCCCTACTCATATTGGGGGCCACATTCTGGATCATATCTGGACGCAGGGGGTATCGCTCTCCTCTCTGAGTATCTCTCCCTGCGTCTGGTCTGACCACTCGCTGATCGAGTCCTCTATTTCCATAAAGGGCCTGGTTAAGCCACCTCCCCTGGAGGGTGGGATCGCCCGGAAATGGAACACGCTTGATTCCTCTGCCTTTCTTGCCTTTCTTGCGGAGACTCAGCCCCTACCCAGCAACGCTCCTGGCGTCAACATATTGGACGCTAATATCGCCCATTGGCTCACTACTGCTAGCGACCAATTCCCCCCTGTCCCGTTTTCCTCGCTCATGCCATAGCAAATCCCACAAATGGTTCAACTCAACATTGAAATTACAACACCTTGAGCTGCGCCAATTGGAGCGCAGGTGGAGGCGTAATTATTCTAGTGCAGACAGGGAGGCGTACGTGCTTGCACGTAAAGCATATAAAAAAGCCATCATCACAACTAAGTCTGCTTTCTTTTCTGAGAGAATATCAACAGCCCCCAACAAATGTAAAGAGATCTTCAGGGTCCTCGGCGAATTAACATCGGACACTTCCGAATCTGCCTCCCTCCGCAGAGTCATGTAACGCCTTGAACACCTTCTTTATCGACAAGATCCTGGCAATAAAAAAATCTATCCCTTTTTCCCCTCTCTCAGCTATTGCTGCAGTCCCTCCTATTAACACCTCCACCCTGACCTGTTTTCCCACACTCGATCCCGATTCTTTAGCCAAGCTGGCTACCCGGGTGAAATCTGGCTCCCCTAAGGATTGCTGCCCCCCTTCTGTGTTCTGTGACATTTGCCATGCTCTATCGCACTGCATTCTACCCTTATTCAACACCTCCCTCAATTCTGGTACAGTCCCTAGCTCTTTCAAGGAGGCCGTACTGGTGCCCTTGCTAAAAAAATCAGGCGCGGACCCAGCGGCCCTCGCCAACTACCGGCCCATCTCCCTCTTGCCTTATCTGTCTAAAATCTTGGAGGCACATGTGACTTCCTGCCTCTCGCAATTCATTGAGGAGTCCAACTTCCTGGAAATGAACCAGGCCGGCTTCAGACCAGCCCATTCTACCGAGTCTGTGATCCTCGCCGTGTTGGACAACCTCAGATGTAATGCTGACAGAGGACACCCCCAGGCATTGGTCCTACTGGATTTGTCGGCGGCATTCGACACGGTGGATCATAACATCTTACTCCACCGTGTCGAGGCCGCCGGGGTCCGTGGGCTCGCCCTATCCTGGGTTAAGTCCTTCTTAGAGGGTAGATCCCAAGCAGTCAGTTTGGGTCCCTTCAGTGCCACTAGTGCACCATCACCCTGTGGGGTCCCCCAGGGCTCTTCTCTGTCCCCCCTCCTCTTTAATTTATATCTTCAGCCTCTTATTCACTCCCTGGGTAGCTGGGACGTCACCGTTAATCAACTACGCTGACGATTTACAAATTATTTTTCCCCTTTCCTCCCCTGATGCCGTCCCCAACTTTAAGGCGGTCATGATACACATCCAGCATTGGATGAATCAAAATCAATTAAAGCTCAATCCAGGGAAAACTGAGCTCCTCCTCCCTGGGAGAAGCGCTCCCCATTGGGGCCTCCAGTACTGGCCATCTGAGCTCGGTCCGTCTCCTTCTCCGGCTGGCTGTGTAAAGAGCCTCGGTGTCATTATCGACTCTGAGCTCACTCTCAAGGCCCAGGTGAGTGCCGTAACATCTTCCTGTATGTTCCAGCTACACAGGATACGGAAAGCTGCCCACCTCTTGACCCCTGAAGCTTTGCTACAAGTTCTAATAGCATTGGTGATGTCCCGTCTGGATTTCTCCAATTCCTTGTATCTTGGTCTCTCCAAATCCCTGCTGTCTAGGCTACAGATCATTCAAAACCAGGCTGCCAGACTGGCATTTAAAATCCCCAGATGGCAGTCGGCCAAACCTCTATTACATCAACTACACTGGCTTCCAGTCAGTGAAAGAATAGCCTTCAAGGTTGGCTGCCTGGTCTTTAAAGCCCTGACTGGTCCTTCTCCTGTTTTCTTGAAGTCCTCGGTTATTCCCTACTTCCCTCCCCGCACTCTGAGGTCCACCCACCTTCAGCTTCTAGTCACCCCCCGGTTTAAATTTATCAAATTAGGCGGTCGTAGCTTTTCTCATCTGGCTCCCAAATTATGGAATTCTTTTCCACTCTCACTCAAGATCTCATATCCCCTCTTATCATTTAGGAAATCTTTAAAAACCCTGCTTTTTTCACACTCCCAATAAAATCCCTCTTGTACAGTCTGTGTCCTATCAGCGCCAGGAAACCCATGGTGACAGTGCGCTCAACAAATATCCATTAACATAACATAACATAACTTGTCTCACTCTCTAGAAGGGTGGAATTCTACCGCTGCTGCCAGACCTGGCGTGGGGGGGGGAGGATTCCACCAAACACGGCATGTTTCCATGCAACCAGCCCAAAGTTCGCATTTTCAGCGAGGATATAATGCACTTAAGAGTAGATGGTTAGGCTGCATTACAGGACAGCCCCAGAGAGTAGGTTCCAAAGGCTGCAGAGGAGCCCTGCTCTTGCATGGGCACCCTCTCACATGAAACCAAGCACCCTTCCTTCAGGATTGAAAAGGCCTGCCATAGGGGTGACTGATAGGTCTCTATGTGTAGTGGTTTAAGGTAGATATAGGTAACCTATATCTTAGTAAGGGGTGCCTGCGCCACCTTACCCAGGCTGCAGTAGCAGTCCTGTGGTGTCATTTTGGAAGGCTTCCCAGGGGTGGCATAATACATGCTGCAGCCCCTGGTAGGCCGCTGGGGTACCTATGCCCTTAGTACCTAGTATACCATATACTAGGGACCCACAAGGGTACCCCAGTAATCAAACTGGAGTGTACCTATAGTACATGGAAACAATTTAGAGAGAAAGCAGATAGGCTGGGGCCCTGAATAGCAGGATCCCAGCAAAACGAAGTCAAAAACCATCAAAACACCGGGAGAAAATTGGGGGCAACCATGTAGTCAGATTCCACCTTCCTACACAGGTCCCAAAATATCTAAAGAAATGTCCATCCAGGGACCAGTAACCTTTTCTCTAATAACCAGGGATTGTGTCCTGCACTTCAATATCGTGTCACAGCGCTCACATTCAGCACATTCACGCACCAACTTCTCTACATGTACATCCTTGGCAGCCCACCAATATGCTTCACGATCCTTTTCTTTGTCTTGGCAATGCCCATGTGCAAGGGGTCAGCACTCTTTACTAGCTTATCCCTTAGTGAAAGGGATGCAACCAACTTACTTCCATGCATGAGGAGACCATCCTCCACTTCCAGATCTTCCATAACTTGCCAAAGACTTCGAGGACCTTTTCACAGTCCTTCTTCTCACACCAACTACCTGTGACCATGGTTAGGACTATCTGCAAGTCTAAATAGTTCAAGTGATGTTCCCTCCACTCACTCTCGAATATCAACCCTTAACTAATCGCACATGTAGGAAGGTGGATATCTGACTATGGTTACCCCCAAACTTTTTGCCTGGTGTTTAGCTGATTTTTGACTTTATTTGGCCTGGGACCCTGCTATTCAGGGCCCCAGGCTAATTGCTCTCTCCTTAAAATGGACTCCATGTACCTTAGGTACATACACAATTGGAACTGCTTCACCTTATTGGCCCCTGTAACAGTGTACCCAGGTACCCAGGGCATAGGTGCTTCCAAGGCCTACCAGGGGCTGCAGCATGTATTGTGCCACCCCTGGCCTGGCCTCCATATTTGACACAACTGGCTGATCACTCAGCTGGGGTAAGTCGGTGTAACCACCCCTTACTTAGGTGTAGTATACCTATACCTAACCTAAAATGGACACATATGTTCCTATCAGCCACTCCTATGGAAGGCCTCATCAATCCTGGAGGCAGAGTGCTTGGAAATATGTGAGATGGTGCTCTGGCATGAGCTGAGCCCGTCTGCAGCTTTCGGAACCATGTCCTTTAGCTGTTTCATGATACTGCCATACCATATACTCTTAAGTGCATTATAATCCTCGCGGTTAAATGCTATCTTAGGGTTGGCTTTATCAAAACATGTCGAGTAAGGTGTCATACGAATTGGAATACTACCCCCTCGCCAGTTCTGGCGACGGGGGTAGCATTCCACCCTTCTAGAGGGACACGACATGTACCTAACCTGAACCCCAGTTAAAGTTAAACAGAGCCTCAGCATCACAAAATGGATGCTGCCACCACAGACACAAGTCTGACCTCCTGCTGCTGGGAGTCCTTCCAGCGAGGGCAGCTTAGACAAAGGGTTTCCTGCCTTGGGAGGTGCTAGCACCACCCCAGACAGGATTTTGTGTATTGGGTAGGACAGGGCTGAATATAATCAGACATGCCTGGGGCACACAAGGTGTCCCTGTGCATAGGCCAGTTCAAACCGGTGCTGGGGCTTTCCTGCCCCAGTCCTGGCGCGAAACTGGACAAAGGAAAGGGGGTGTAACCACCCCCCTTCCTGGTTCCACCCAGAGGAGGGACCTAGTAGGTGATCCGGCCCCCCAGATTCGAATAAGAGTGGAAGCTGTGTCCTGAGACTTCAGATCATCCTGAATCAACTTTAAATACAGAAGAAGACTGGACTTCGACATTCTGCTGCTCAGAAGACGGAAGAGAATCTCCCTTGTGGCCAAGGAGTGACCACCCTGTGAACACAGGCACCAACCAGCAACTCGACGTCTGCTTTGCCGCTGCCTCCCGCCGGAGCCGGAGCCCAGAGCCTGACAAGACCCAGACTCCCAGACTTCTCACCGCCCGATCCACAGTCCCTGCAAAGAAGGGATCCGTGGAGGCACTGAGAGACGTGGGACCGGACATCTTGGAAGACCCCCGAAAAGCTGACTGCGCAGTATCAGAGGCACCCTCGACGCTGTGCTTTGGGGTTTGAGAAGCCCCAACCTCGAGCAGCCCTTGCACCGAAGATCAGCCCCCCAGCATCTCCACGATCTGCGTGGGGCCCTTTTGCACTGTGCCACTCGACGCGCCATCCCGTCCACTTGCCACGCGGCTAGCGGCCATCTTGGCAACGAAACCTACGACTTTCACTGCAGGTCTGGTTGTTCCAGACTTGCCCTTGCTCCTGTGAAAAGGAGCACCCGCTCTGACCTTGCTGGTCCGAGTGACAAGCCTTTCTTGATTCCTGCGTGGCTTGCATTAGCCAAGGCCTGTTTGCTCCCATCCGGTTGCCGACACCGCCAACAGCAAGAAGCCTGCGTGGGACAGCTCGTGACCGACTCCTGGATGTCTTTGACCCCTCGTGTCCACGTGGCTGCAGAGAGAAGCTACACCTCGACGCCTGTTTGCACCCGACATCGCCTGGTTCCACTCTGGTTCCACGGTAGTCACTGGCTAGTGACTTTGAACATTGTCCCCTCTGCTTTCAGGTCTTCACGACTTCAAATCCACCCTTGGATCCCCCGGAACTCTTCACCTCGAGTCGCCTGCAGCATCTTCAGCTCCAAGCACCATCGACCAGCGTGACGAAACCCGACACTACTTCGACCCTGTGCACCCGCTTCCTGTGGGTGAGGTAACTCGGCTCCGCCGGTGTTCCCACACTGGTACACACCTCTAGGGCCTGTGTCTTAAGTTTCATCCTCCTAGGTCACTCGGAAGGTTCCTTTTTAACTAACTTTGTACTTTTTACGCACCATTGACATTACATTTGTATTGCGTGCACTTTCCGCACTGCACCCGAGTCCTGCAGGCCTTTCCCGACTTCATCACTGTTAGTCTCGAACAGCTCCAGCGATTCCCCAGGCCCTAGGCCTCTTCACTTTCCTCATAGTGGTCCTTATACCACTATTTTAGTATATGGTTTAGGTGGCCCCTAGGGCTCATCCATATTCGTGCAACTTTTGTGTATTTAAACTGTGTTTTGTTTTAACGCTTGTGCTTCTGTGCTCATAAAGAGCATAGGGTATCTTTTGAGAAATAAATCTATATATATTTTCAATATATATCTGTGTGGTGTCCTTTCATTTGGTATTCAAGGGATTGTGTATGGTAAAACAGCTTGCTTCACATGCCTTTACAGAGTTTAGCCTAAGACTGCTTAGTCCATGCTACCCCTAGGATAGCTTGTCTATAAGGTTGACTTTACAACCTGCACCATAAGGGTTGCTTGGCATGGTACAAGGTGATCACTAGAACTAGTGAGCATCATATACCAGGCCAACTTCTCACAGCACACACATGAATTCCTTGCTCCAGTTCTTCACCTCCAAACCATTCAACATCATCTATTCCTCCCTGCCCTTGGACCAAACAAATGTGCTTCCCATCTGGAGGAGAGACCTCAAACAAGAGGTTTTCCCTGCAAAGTTCAGAACAAACTTGTGATAAAATTCAGCCATGCCCAGAAACTTTACAAACTCTTCTTTGTTTAAAGGGGTGTACAAATTTCAAAGGGTGTTTACCAATGAATTTTTTGATGTGATGCCTGCAGCGGACACAAAATGCCCTAGGTACTCTATTTCTTTGACATCAAATTTGCACTTGTCAGCCCTAAGGGTGCGGTAAGCATCACGTAACTTCTTCAATACTGACCTCAGCCTCCCATTATGATCCTCAAAATCCACACCAAAGATGAGCACATCATCTGGGTACACCTTGACATCCTGAAGGCCTCCAAGAATGCCCTTCATCGCCCTCTACAAAAATGAGGCCGCAGAAATCAGTACGAAAGGCATTCTTAGAAATCTAAAGGTACCAAAGGGTGTTACAAAGGAGGTAATGTCCTGGGAAAAGGAGTGAACGTTCTGAATGTTCTGAAGAGGAGTGAAGCCTGGCCTGGTGATAGGCGGAGGTCAAGTTCAAGGAAAAAAATAACTTGCCCCCACAAGAGAACACTGCATTTTAGTTATGTTGGGTAAAGGGTAATGAACAACAATAACTGCTTTGTTGAGCACCCTCGAGCCTACACAGAGGCAGCTTCCCCATTGGCTTTGTGGGCCATAACAACAGGAGAGACCCACTCCATTGCTTCAACATCTCGAATGATCCACTTGGCTAAGAGATTGTCTAATTGAACTTTCATGCTCTCCCTTACTAACAGAGGTGCATTCCTGACCTTAGCTGTTTTTGGAACAGCGTTAGACGCTAGATTTGACCTTTATCCGAAGTACATAATGTTTGAGACAAACCCAGTTCACCAGCAAAGACCTCAGGGAATTCCTTGATCAAGTCTCGATTAGCATTACTAACAACCCTAACTGGTGTTAATTCTTTTAGGCAGACAGAGGGATTCTCATTAGGATCAAGGCAGATATGTATATCACGTTGATGGGACCAACTTATGAGCGAGTCCTGCTTCATCAAGACATAGATTTTACCAGGGATGGCTCTCCCTTTGAAGTCAATGGTGCCCCAGAAATAACCCAGCAACTCAATAGTCACCACACATTAAACTTTTGGTCTAATGTCTGGCTTCAAAAGGGTGACTTTGCCCAGCAGATAACGCTCATTAAATGTTTTGGGGACTAGTCTTACCTTGGCCCCTGAGTCGAAGAGCATGTTCACGGGAGCATCATTGATCAAAACTAGCTCGTGAGGGCCATCACTAGCATTCCCTGTGACTGGGAGAATATTGATTCCTTCCAATTCTTCTTCATAAAGATCAACTTCCCAGACTTTTTTATGCCCGTTGCCCGTTCTGCAGCTCTTTGAGACGTGACCTTTTCTCTCACAAGTTTTGCACATGGCCTTCCAGCCTGGGCAGTCTTTAAAGTTGGCCATATGGCCAGGGTTGCAACACCTGAAGATCTTCCCCTGAAAATTATTTGTGTTAAAGGGCTTTGAAGTGGTGCTTGATTTGGGTTTAACGATTCTATCCACCAGCACCTTGACATCAATGTTCTCGTTTTTATCACCTGAACTGTCTTTGTGTATGACATCAACACACGCTTTTGAATGCTCGTGACTTTTGGCTATGGTCAGCACTTCTTGAAGCAATTCCATGTCTTTTTGCCACAGGGCGTCTCTCGTTTTGTCAAGGGCGCATCCCAACATGAACTGATCTCTTATGCACTCCTCTTAAGCTACACCAAGATTGCACATGGAAGCCAAATTGTGCAAGTTAGTTATGTACTGTTTGACTGACTCATCCTGCCTTTGCATCCTTCTCCCGAAGTGATATCGTACAAAGACAGTACTCACTTTCAGGAGGTAGTGCAAGTCCAACTTTTTGATGCAGATCTCATATTCATTAAGAGTGGCAGAGGCACTATCATATTCATTAAGAGTGGCAGAGGCACTATCAGAGGGTTCAGGAAGGTGTTCAAAGAATTCTTGTCCCTCAGAGCCCAAACAATGCATTAACCATGAGGCTTTCCTCTCTGCACTTAAAGAAGTGCCAAAGACACGAGCATAATGTGTGAAAACCTTCTATCACGAGAGAGGAGGAACTCCTGGAGATGTCAAAAAGAAGGGAGGGGCAGTGACATTTTGCATTATGTATGTACTATGTTTTGACCTAGTTTCTACTTAAGGGTGAACTTCAGTGATCTGGTTACAGTGCGCAATATCCACAAACCTTATAAACTGAGCGCATCAGCGACATTGTGTGAAACTTCAACAATTCAAATTTTGTCCAATGCACGCAATCCCAGAAACTTTATTTGCTGTGAGTATCAGCTGAACCATCAGCCTGATTACTGATGGAACATATTATAGGGAGGAGTCACTTTAGTCTGGTGCTCAATTGCATGTGTAGATGTGAGTCTGGTGGTGTCTGATAACTAAAAGGCACATATTTGTTTACATACAATTTCATATATATCTGATTTATTATTCCTATTACAGCGCCTTCTACCTTGAGAAGGTCCATCCTAGACCAGTGTGTGGACAAAACACATGCAGACAAATCGAGGACAAAGCGATTGAGACATGGTCTAGGAACACTAACAACAAATCCTACATTGAACCTCACCTCTAACTGATGGAGATGAAGAGCAAAGAGTGATATAAAGCAATATACTGAAAAAAGTAACCTGGAGAATTGCTGCAAATTAAAGTAAATTAACTAATAATGAACTACATAACCACAGCTGTGAGACCTGGAAGCCAATTATTTCTCAGTAGAGCCCTTGTTTGTGATCACCTTACAGTGCTCACATTATCATCCACTCTAGAAGAGATGGGAGCCTGGGGTGTCTGGTTACAGAAGCTCATTTACATACAAAGGGGGTGACAGCCTGTTCACAACGCACAGCATAACTTGTTTACGTAAAATGCTTGTACACAGAAAAGGGTAAAATCTTGTGTCTCTTATTTCTTTTTCTTCAATATGTCCTGCCCCTCGCTCTCTTCTTCTCTTTCTCTCATTTCAATTCATCGTAAATTACTCAAATTCACTATTGCTTTTTCAGCATGGCACAAGTCGGGGGTAGCCACAGTTTGAAGGGGTCCCCCCACTATTATCTAGAAAAGGGACACAATTCCACCTAGCTCTTTAGCCTGCGACTTGGAATTGTTACTTTGTTTCTTGCATCTGCAGACACAGGCCTCAGAGTGTTTGTAACTGTCTGTCCCACTAGCAGTGATCCCTTTATTTATTAGTGTGAGTGGCGCAAGAGAGGAACAGAGAAATCAGCCCCTCTATTGCTTAATACACTGCAAATGTGAAACACTTTGGGGCTTAGTGGCTGGATAAAGAACGTCAGGAAACAAACACAAATTAAAAGCACTGTTGATTTATTCGCTGAAAACTGTTTAAAAATGTAATTTACAAGTTCCACATATCTGTTTAAAAATATTTACACTTTCAGTCATTTCCGAGTTTAGTTACAAACTGATAGTGGGAAAAACACATGATGTATAAAAACTGACACCAAAAACTTCTTTTTACAATATTTTATGTTTCTTGCTTTTTGTTTTTAAAACAGGCCATCGATCTTTCATGTGAAAATTATTATTAGGGCCTGACATCACTTCTTGTGACATCACTACTTGTGACATCATTGTGATTTGCATATGATAATGGGCTCCTTCACTATTTTCCTTATTTGTGCCCTGTTTATTCCATGACATGGGTCAATAGATATTAAAAATAATTATATAAATTCACAGGTATTCAGCCCGTTTCTATGGTGATGTCACACATTGACAAGTTTTCAGCTGCTTCTTCTATTTTTAGGTGAATACAAATCACCTGCCGTTCCCCCTCCTTCCATTTCTTTTTCTTTTTCACCCCGTTTCTTTGTCTCTCTCGCTCTCTGTATCTCTCCCCCTCTCTATCTCCCACACACTCCTGTTAGCTTTAGCTTCATGAATCTCACTGCCACTTCTGGCATTAATATGACAAATCCTGAGGAACATTTCAGGACAAAGGACAATCAGTGTGGAAGACGAGTTGCTCGGAGTGCAACATATTGTCCTAGCACATATATGCTTTTGATGTGGAATTTCTCTATTTCACCACATTCTTCAAACAGAGTCTGCTGCTAACAGTGGCTCAATTCTGGTAAAAAGTAGAGTTTGGCACGGCAGAAAATGAATAGGAAGAGCCAAGTCGGAGAGGAGCCATGGGTCACACTTAGTTATAAGGCCTGAGACACAAGCTGATCCATCAACCGAAAACAGTGTGTAAAAGATGCAGCAAACGTTACTTAAAACAAGGTATATGCTCTGTTATATCTAAAAATAGGTTATTTCTTGAACACCTGTGCTTCGCTTGAGTTCATTACATATACTGCAGTGGCATTTGTTAATAGTAATACATACATTTTACCAATGAAGCTTCCATCTCCTGAGCCCTCACAACATGCCTACTTTGGGTGTGTTGGGTTTATAGATTTTATCACTAATCCTATAAGATAGCTGAAAATACAGTTGTTAGTCCCAGTATTGTTCAGTGTTGCTTTTACAGGAAGTGTGATCAGGTGTGATTTAATTTTTTTCTTTGTATCTCTTCTTCATCAAATAAAAATCAAGAATGTTTCATTTCTTTTAATCCAAATTGTGCTCGCCTCCCACTGTGTATCCTGGTGCATCATGTTGCTTTGCTTTGTGTACGGAAGTGAACAATCTCTGGAAACAAACACTTTTATAACTCTGCAAACACTGTTATCTGTTTTTCTTCTTTACTGCTAGTCAGGTCTTCTATCAAAAGCCCTTCACACTTTCAGGGCCCTTCTATGTTTTCTCCCTGTGTGTTCGCTGATGACTTTGTAGGTCTGATAATCGACTAAAGCTCTTCCCACATTCATTGCACTTGAATGGTTTTTCTCCTGTGTGAGTTCGCTGGTGATACCTTAATGCTGAAGAGAAGCGAAAACAACTGTCACTTTCACTACAATGATAGGGTTTTCCCCCTTGTGTGTTCGCTGATGACTCCGAAGTTGTGATAACCGACTAAAGCACTTTGCACATTCACTGCACTTGAATGGTTTTTCTCCTGTGTGAGTTCGCTGATGACTTTGTAGGTCTGATAAATGACTAAAGCACTTTGCACATTCAGTGCCCTGTGTGTGTTCGCTTATGTGTTTTAAGTTGTGATAACTGACTAAAGCACCTTGCACATTTACTGCACTTGAAGGGTTTTTCCCCTGTGTGTATTCGCTGATGTGTTTGGAGGTTTGATAAGCGACAAAAGCACTTTGCACATTCACTGCACTGGTATGGTTTTCCCCCTGTGTGTGTTCGCTGATGACTTTGTAGGTTTTCTAATCGACTACAGCTCTTCCCACATTCCCTGCACTGGTATGGTTTTTCCTCAGAGTGTGTTCGCTGATGTCTTTGTAGGTCTGATAATTGACTGAAGCTCTTCACACATTCACTGCATTTAAATGGCGTTTCTCCTGTGTGTGTTCGCTGATGATTTTGTAGGAGTGATGACGTTCTGAAGCCCTTTGCACATTCACTGCACTTGAATTGCTTTTTTCCCCGTGTGTGTTCGCTGATGACTTTTTAGGTCTGATAACTGACTAAAGCTCCTTGCACAATCACTGCACTTGAATGTTTTTTTCCTTGTGTGTCTTTGCTGGTGTCTTTGACGGCTTTATAATTGACTAAAGCTCTTCACACATTCATTGCAATGGTATGGCTTTTCCCGTGTGTGTTCGCTGATGTCTTTGTAGGTCTGATAATCAATTAAAAATGCTCTTACCACATTCACAGCACTTGAATGGTTTTTCTCCTGTGTGAGTCTGCTGATGATTCCTTAATGCTGAAGAGTCACAAAACCTCCTATCACATTCACTACAATGATAGGGATGTTTACCCCGTGTGTGTTCGCTGATGACTTTGTAGGTCTGATAATCGACTATAGCTCGTCACACATTCACTGCATTTAAATTGTTTTTCCCTCGTGTGTGTTTGCTGATGAAATTGAAGGTGTGATGACTGACTAAAGCATTTTGCACATTCACTGCACTTGAATGGTTTTTCTCCTGTGTGTGTTCGCTGATGTCTTCGAAGGCTTGATAACCGACTAAAGCTCTTCAAACATTCACTGCACTTGAATGGCTTTTCTCCTGTGTGTGTTCGCTGATGACTTTGTAGGTCTGATAAGTAACTAAAGCTCTTTACACATTCACTGCACTTGAATCGCTTTTCTCCTGTGTGAGTTTGCTGATGACTTTGAAGGCTTGATGAGTGCCTAAAGCACTTTGCACATTCCGTGCACTTGAATGGTTTTTCCCCTGTGTGGGTTCGCTGATGAATTTGGAGGTTTGATAAGTGACTAAAGCTCTTTACACATTCACTGCACTTGAATCGCTTTTCTCCTGTGTGAGTTTGCTGATGTCTTTGAAGGCTTGATGAGTGCCTAAAGCACTTTGCACATTCAGTGCACTTGAATGGTTTTTCCCCTGTGTGTGTTCGCTGATGTCTTCGAAGACTTGATAACTCACTAAAGTACTTTGCACATTCAGTGCACTTGAATGGTTTTTCCCCTGTGTGGGTTCGCTGATGAATTTGGAGGTTTGATAAGTGACTAAAGCTCTTTACACATTCACTGCACTTGAATCGCTTTCCTCCTGTGTGAGTTTGCTGATGACTTTGAAGGCTTGATGAGTGCCTAAAGCACTTTGCACATTCAGTGCACTTGAATGGTTTTTCCCCTGTGTGTGTTCGCTGATGTCTTCGAAGACTTGATAACTCACTAAAGTACTTTGCACATTCAGTGCACTTGAATGGTTTTTCCCCTGTGTGGGTTCGCTGATGAATTTGGAGGTTTGATAAGTGACTAAAGCTCTTTACACATTCACTGCACTTGAATCGCTTTTCTCCTGTGTGAGTTTGCTGATGACTTTGAAGGCTTGATGGGTGCCTAAAGCACTTTGCACATTCAGTGCACTTGAATGGTTTTTCCCCTGTGTGTGTTCGCTGATGTCTTCGAAGACTTGATAACTCACTAAAGTACTTTGCACATTCATTGCACTTGAATGGTTTTTCCCCTGTGTGTGTTCGCTGATGAATTCGGAGGTTTGATAAGTGACTAAAGCTCTTTACACATTCACTGCACTTGAATGGTTTTTCCCCTGTGTGTGTTCGCCGATGAATTTGGAGGGTTGATAACTGACTAAAGCTCTTTACACATTCATTGCACTTGAATGGTTTTTCCCCTGTGTGTGTTCGCTGATGAATTTGGAGGTTTGATAAGTGACTAAAGCTCTTGACACATTCACTGCACTTGAATGGCTTTTCCCCTGTGTGTGTTCGCTGGTGTATTTGTAGTTCTGATAACCTACTAAAACTCTTGACACATTCACTGCACTTGAATGGTTTTTGTCCTGTGTACGTGTGCTGATGAAGCTTCAGTAGTGATGACAAACTAAAGCTCTTGCTGCATGTGTATGATTCTTCTTTCTTGGTTAGTGTCTTTGGGTCGGGTATATATTTGTCTATATTACAACGCTGTATTTCCTGATGGGCTAACATGGCTGATAAAGCACTTGGGTTTTTGTCACACACTTTAAATGTGTGCGGTATTTTACACATTTGATTTCTGTTTTAATAATAAAATGCAATAGCCACCAAATATTTGCCACACTCCTAATATGTAGAAGGTGTCTTTGTAGGTGATTGTGCCTTTAGATTGGATTATGGCTATGCACGCTTCCAGGTAAAGATGTATCTTCCTTCTGGCCGGGGCAAATTGGGACAGTCTTTTGTATTGTAGATAGAACTCCTCTTTCCTTTACCCGTCAGTTGTCCGGCTCTGCTCTGTTGTGCTCTTCTCTGGTTACTGCTGTTTGTCCAGAAAGAGTTTACAATTCACCTAGAGCACGGAATGATGGCTCGTCTTCATTTTACCAAACAGAGCACTGCAGTAATCATATCATACCGATCCAATGATCAAAGCTGGTATTGGACACTTGTTTATACAGGAGGTGGTTTGTTATTGTTGTTGCCTTAATTTTCCTAAGGTCATTTATTTATCTTGTGGCGTGGAGGTGTACAATTCGGCCTCTTATAATCCCTGAACTGCCCTTGATGCTTCATCCAGGATATGTCAGTTTGTGTGCAGGTTCCTCTGTCGCCGACTGTGCTGAATACTGTAGCTCATTATTTCTGCTATTATTGAAGATTTACAGCATTCGCTTCATTATTGATGGTCATTTCATACAGTCGAAGCTTTTTTTCTGATGGATGTAAAGATATTTAACATTACTAAATTGAAACATAATGGAATGAGAATTCACAATATTTAACTGGTTGTAAAAGACATTTCGGGGGAGATTTACCAAATCTCCACGCAATGCAGCGCAGCCCTCCCCCTGCGAGGCTGCGCTGCGTGACAGGGCAGGAGCAGGAGAGCACCATATTTTCAAAGATATGGCTCTCACCTTACCTTTCCCTTGCTCCGGCACTGATTACAGCAGCCCTGCACCATGCATACACCTTAGCACCAGAACGCTAGGGTGTGTGTGTGTCAGAGTCCAGCATAGGTTTTGTACAGCAAGGACACCCTTCCTGTACAAAATACTATGCCTAGACACGAGGGAAAGCTTTTCCCATTTTGTATACGTGTTGCACAGTGCAGCATGCATGCAAAGTTAGAAAAGGAAGGACAAATTAAAGCATTTCTCCTTCCTTGCGCCTAGGTTAAAAGGGTGCAGTTTTCTCACGCTAAAGAGAAACCATGGGTGGTTGCACGGGAACGGCCATGCACCCCCCTTGCCAGGCCCCCCTGGCGCAAAGTAATGCGATGCAGTGCTATGCGCTGCTTAACATTAATTTTACGTTATTTGTCTGAAAGTATTTGTCTGAAAGTAAATTAGGAAAAAAGGATTTTGAGCTGTTTTGTACCACGTTTGTGACGAAAACACAGCACAAAATGTTAGTAAATCTCCCCCTTCTTCTTTCCCGCCTTTGAAACTTAGCAAGGAATATTTCATCATACACAGATATTTAACTAAAAGTTCTGTTGATCAGGTGATGTTATGTTATTAATGTCTGAAAAGGAGGTGATTTGTCAGTGTTCACAGAGTAACTGAGCAAAGTAAGGGCGCTCACGGAGCACCCAAGTACTTAGTGGTATAGCTGAAGATAGAAGCACATGGTCAAGATTTAATTTAAACAACAATAGATTTTAGAAAAAGAGATGGATCAGGCTGGGCTGCAAAATTTCCAGTAACTCTTTGCGAAGTAACTCCATTCACACACTTCTTCTCGTTCCTTTCCGATTCACTTAAGATCATCTCAAATGCCAACTCCTGTCTTTACCTTGCTGTTCATAAGTCACCTTGAACACTTTCAACAGCTCCCTTGGTTCAAGCATTTCTGGTTTCTTCTAACCTTGAAGATAGGAACATTATTGTGAGTTGAGGGGGGTTTCCTATCGACATAACATCTGTCCATTTCCCTGAAACTGGTGAAGCTTACAGCACCCGGTTCTGGCCCTGAAAGACGACTTTAAAAAGCAAGTCTTTAGTTCTTCCTAGAGTAATGTAAATGTAAATGTTCTGTAAGATGCAGCTCCTTCCGGAGCTTTTGTGTAAAGCAGAATGAGGGGTTAACTGTGAGGACCATCCTTTACATTATACACGCAGATAAGGCAAACAAATGTTGATTCATATAATATAATATTCAGCGAAATCAGTCATTCAGTACTTATAGAGAATCCATTACAACCAATAATTTACCTGACATATCCCCACAGCAGATGTGTGCATATTACTCTTTTTTCCCCCTTTTCCACCATTACATGGCATATGGCATGCCGTTGTCCGTTTGGAGCCCAGGATGCCACTTTGTGACTGGATGGGTATTTGGCAGAGTGGGAGTAGGTGTCAGTTATCCACAGGTGATGCGCATTTCTACCTTTCCATATTTCTCATATTCAAGTTTACCTAATTTCCTGTCCTTCGACCACTCTGTTGCCCTCGGGCTGCACACTCACTCTGTGGGGTTCATCAGAAGTCAGATAACGGCCTGATAGTCACAAGGCCTGTGACTGCTGTTCTCATTGCTGTTCTCTGTGCTGCTCTCCCGCTGTCTGTACTTGTTCTGTGCCCGTTTCTTCCCTCTGTTCCCCTCGCTGTCCCTGTGTCTCTCTGCCCGGTTTTCCTTCTGTCCCCCTTGCTGCCCCGTGTCTCTCTGCCCGTTTTTGCCTTTTGTTCCTTAGCTGCCCCTGTATACTTGTGCCCGTTTTTGCTTTCTGTTCCCTTGTTGCCCCTGTAACACTGTACCCGTTTTTGCCTTCTGTTTCATCGTTGCCCCTGTATTCCTGTTCCCTTTTGCCTTCTTTTCCACTCGTTGCCCCTCTATTTTTGTGCCCTTTTGCCTCCTGTTCCCTTTGTTGTCCCGCACCGCTCCTGCCGCTGCGTCCCCTGCGGCCCCACCCCATGACTGCCCATTCGCTGCTCCTGCCTCCCAGCTGCTCCTCCCTCCCACCTCCCCACATATGCCAGCTGCAGTGCGGCGACGAGAGCTACCCTTGACCCTACCAGGTAGGTTCCCCCCCCTCTGCAAGGCACCACCTGTGTGTCCCTGCCCCAGCTGCCGCTGCTGAGGAAGTTCAAGGCCCTCCTCCACCCACAGGCTACCACCTGCGCCTCATCCCTGGTGGCCAGTGGTAGGCCGTAGGTTCGTTCCTCTTCCGCTATATGTTGTATTTTCTGAATTGCCTGTATTGCCTTATTGTCATTGTTGTGCCGCTGACTGCTGTTCTCTGTGCTGCTCTCTGTCTGTCCTGGCTGCCTGTACTTCTTCTGTACTTGTTTCTTCCCTCTGTTCCCCTCGCTGTCCCTGTGTCTCTCTGCCCGGTTTTCTTTCTGTCCCCCTCGCTGCTCCTGTGTCTCTCTGCCCGTTTTTGCCTTTTGTTCCTTAGCTGCCCCTGTAACCCTGTGCCCGTTTTTGCTTTCTGTTCCCTCGTTGTCCCTGTAACACTGTGCCCATTTTTGCCTTCTGTTCCATTCATTGCCCCTCTATTTTTGTGCCCTTTTGCCTTCTGTTCCCTTGTCATCCCGCACCGTTCCCGCCGCTGTGTCCCCTGTGGCCCCTTACTTTCTATTCGGTGCCCCCGCCTCCCACCTCCCAGCTGCTCCTACCTCCCACCTCCCCATATATGACACTTGCGCGCCAATGGCGCGCCCAAGGCAAGCCCATCTGCGCCGGTCCGCCCCTGGACCGCACCCAGCACCAGAACCCCTGATCCCCGCACCCGCCACGAGGAACACCACCACTATGATGCCAGCATTCTGCACACTCCCGCTGTCTGTACTTGTTCTGGGCCCGTTTCTTCCCTCTGTTCCCCTCGCTGTCCCTGTGTCTCTCTGCCCGGTTTTCCTTCTGTCCCCCTTGCTGCCCCATGTCTCTCTGCCCGTTTTTGCCTTTTGTTCCTTAGCTGCCCCTGTAAACCTGTGCCTGTTTTTGCTTTCTGTTCCCTTGTTGCCCCTGTAACACTGTACCCATTTTTGCCTTCTGTTTCATCGTTGCCCCTGTATTCCTGTTCCCTTTTGCCTTCTGTTCCACTCGTTGCCCCTCTATTTTTGTGCCCTTTTGCCTCCTGTTCCCTTTGTTGTCCCGCACCGCTCCTGCCGCTGCGTCCCCTGCGGCCCCGCCCCTTGACTGCCCATTCGCTGCCCCTGCCTCCCAGCTGCTCCTCCCTCCCACCTCCCCACATATGCCAGCTGCAGTGCGGCGAGGAGAGCGACCCTTGACCCTACCAGGTAGGTTCCCCCCCCTCTGCAAGGCACCGCCTGTGTGTCCCTGCTCCAGCTGCCGCTGCTGAGGAAGTTCAAGGCCCTCCTCCACCCACAGGTTACCACCTGCGCCTCATCCCTGCTGGCCAGTGGTAGGCCGTAGGTTTGTTCCTCTTCCGCTATATGTTGTATTTTCTGATTTGCCTGTATTGCCTTATTGTCATTGTTGTGCCGCTGACTGCTGTTCTCTGTGCTGCTCTCTGTCCGTCCTGGCTGCCTGTACTTCTTCTGTACTTGTTTCTTCCCTCTGTTCCCCTCGCTGTCCCTGTGTCTCTCTGCCCGGTTTTGTGCCCTTTTGCCTTCTGTTCCCTTGTCATCCCACACCGTTCCCGCCGCTGTGTCCCCTGTGGCCCCTTACTTTCCATTCGGTGCCCCCACCTCCCACCTTCCAGCTGCTCCTACCTCCCACCTCCCCATATATGACACTTGCGCGCCAATGGCGCGTCTAAGGCAAGCCCATCTGCGCCGGTCCGCCCCTGGACCGCACCCAGCACCAGAACCCCTGGTCCCCGCACCCGCCACGAGGAACGCCACCACTATGATGCCAGCATTCTGCACACTCTCGCTGTCTGTACTTGTTCTGTGCCCGTTTCTTCCCTCTGTTCCCCTCGCTGTCCCTGTGTCTCTCTGCCCGGTTTTCCTTCTGTCTCCCTTGCTGCCCCGTGTCTCTCTGCCCGTTTTTGCCTTTTGTTCCTTAGCTGCCCCTGTAAACCTCTGGACAGACTCACACCTGCTTCAAGGCTGCCCCGAAACACACACACGGTCCCTTCACCTGACGGAACTGCAGCTACACCAGTCTCAGAGCCGACGAACCACCCGCCAAGAAAGACCTCAACCACCTCCGATGCATACTGCTGAACACCCGCAAACACGCCGTCGAGCTCTGGGGCCTGCTTGACACAACATCCCCGGACGTCACCTTCCTGACAGAGACTTGGATGAACGACTCCTCCGCACCCGACATCGCCATAGCCATCCCAGACGGCTACAAGATCACCCGCAGAGACCGCACCAATGGAGTCGGAGGAGGAATCGCCATCGTCCACAAGAACAGCATCAGGGTCTCGACTAGCACCGACAATACTCTCAGCACCACCAAACCAAAGCATTTCCAGATCCACACAGACCCCAACTCCACCCTCAGAGGCACCCTCATCTACCGACCCCCGCGTACCCCACCCCTAGTTTAGCGACTCCATCGCCGACTTCATCAGCACGCACACCCTGACCTCTAGAGACTACATCCTCCTCGCAGACCTGAACTTTCACCTTGAGAACAACAACTACAGCAACTCCACAACCCTGATCGACAACCTCAGACTGACTCAACTCGTCACAACGCCCACCCACTCCGCCGGCCACACGCTCGACCCTTTCTTCTCCTCAAGCCCGCACGTCTCCTTCAACCACACCACCAAACTCCTCTGGACCGACCACCGCTGCATCCACTTCACCTTCCAGAAACCCATACCACACCACTGCACCCAACAGATCCCCCGCTGCTGCTGGAGCAAAATCACCAAAGACCAACTACGTGCAAACCTCGCTCTCAGCCCACCCACCGAACCCTCCAACACCGACAACGCTGCCCACAGCCTCAGATTCTGGATCGACGACCGCGCCAACACCCTCGGCCTGCCGAATAAACCTCCCCGCTGAGACACCAGCAGGAGGGCCAGCTGGTTCACCCCAGAACTCCTAGCCTCCAAGCAAGCTTGCCGGAAACTAGAGAAGAAATGGAACAGTGAACAGACTCCGGACTGCCACGCAGCACAAAAGGACACCATCCGCAACCATCACCACCTCATCAGGGCTGCCAAGAGGACCTCCTTCAAAGACCGCTTCAACTACAACGCACACAACAGCAAGGAGCTTTTTCAACATAGTGAAGGAACTCTCAGAACCCCAACTCCAACACCAAGGACATCCTGCCGTCGCAAGCCCTGTGCGACTCCCTCGCCACTTTCTTCCACCACAAGATAGCACATATCCACGACAGCTTCAACACCCAGACAGCCCCAAACAAACAGCAACACAACAGACTCTCCGCACACAATCGACCACGATCCCCTGCTAGCCTGGGTCAGCGTGAGCATCGATGACACCATCAAGACCATGAGCACAATCCACTCCGGCTCTCCGTCAGACCCATTCCCGCACCACGTCTTCAACAAAGCAAGCAGCTTCAAGCGCACACCACCTGCGCAACGTCATCAATTTCTCCCTCAAGACCGTGGCCTTCCCAGAGAGCTGGAAACATGCTGAGATCAATGCCCTACTCAAAAAACCTAAGGCAGACCCAAGAGACCTCAAGATCTTCCGGCCCATCTCTCTGCTCCCGTTCCCAAGGTCATCGAGAAGATCATAAACAGACAGCTAACCCGATACCTTGGAAGAAAACAGAATCCTGGACCCTTCCCAGTCAGGGTTACGCAGCAACCACAGCACCGAGACACCCCTCATCGCCGCCACCGACGACATCAGGACCCTGCTGGACAACGATGAGACCGCAGCACTCATCCTCCTAGATCTCTCCGCCGCCATCGACACCGTCTGCCACCGCACACTACGCACATGCCTCCACGCTGCAGGGGTTCGAGACAAGGCTCTGGAATAGACCACCTCCTTCCTCTCCGGCAGAACCCTCAAAACTAGGGGTGGCTGAAGAATTCTGCTCTGCCGGCAGACCTGACGTTCCCCAAAAACTCCTCAAAGTGATGCAGAACGGAGTTTTTCTTCTCAAGCGGCTCGCCAACGGTAAGGTGACGAGTGCTTGTGAGAAAATATAACGCGCTAGACCTCCTCCTGGTGAGATTTCTCACTGCGGAAAGTCGCGGCAGGTCGCGACCACTCGAGTGTAGAAATCTCTCATTTTTGTTGATAAAGCTGCCACTTGATTGGAATGTTAATTAGAGCAGCAGAAAGCAGAAGCGCCCTCTGGTGCGACCCGTAGTGCTGTTCGCGCTGATTTTACAGTGCGGGAAAAACTCCTGGCACAAAAAATCAGTGAGAGTAGTGCAACTTAGAAACTCTGCCACTAGCGTAAGTTTTCAGAGTGCGGCGGGGTTTCCCTGGCACTTCGTGGAGTTCAGCGGACTAAAACTCTGCGAACTACACCAAGGCCTAATCAAAACGTGATAGATATCCTGTCTGCCTTATTATAATTGCCATAGGATGTAATACATTTTTATTGGGCGGGCAGGATACCTGTCACATTTGTGATGGAGTAAACAATCCGCTGAAATCTAAATCAGGCCTTTGGTGTACATTATGTCCAGTGTGGCTAGCTGGGCTAGAAGGATCTTGTTGTTTGTCGGTCTCTCACTGCTGTGAGGTCACCGCCAGGCAGAACTTCAGTCAGCCGCGCCTTTTGCAGATCTTCCTTTCTAGGCAGGACTTCTGTCAGCTGTGCCTTGTGCGGATCTTCCTTCCAGGCAACGACTTCTTCCAGCTGCGCCTTGTGCGGATCTTCCTTCCAGCCAGGACCTCTGTCAGCTGCGCCTTGTGCAGATCGTCCTTCCAGGATGGACTTCTCTCAGCTTTTCCCTGTGCAGATCTTTCTTCTGGACAGGCATTCTGTCAGCTGTGTCTCATGTGGATCTTCCTTCCAGGGAGGACTTCTGTCAGCTGCTCCTTGTGCATACCTTCCTTCCAGGCAGGACTTCTGTCAGCTGTGCCCTGTGCAGATCTTTCTTCCAGCCAGGACCTCTGTCAGCTGCGCCTTGTGCTTATCTTCTTTTCAGGCTGCAGCTTCTATCAGCTGTGCCTTCTGCAGATCTTCCTTCCAGGAAGGGATTTCGGTCAGCTGTGCCTTGTGCGGATCTTCCTTCCAGGAAGGGGCTTCTGTCAGCTGCGCCTTGTGCGGATCTTTCTTCCAGGGAGGACTTCGATCAGCAGTGCCTTGAGCAGCTCTTTCTTCCAGGCAGGGCTTCTGTCAGCTGTGCATTGTGCAGATCTTACTCCCAGGTTGGACTTCTTTCAGCTGCATCTTGTGCAGATCTTCATTCCAGGCAGGAATTCTGAATTCTGTCAGTCGTGCCTCGTGCAGATATTCCTTCCGGGGGGAGGGGGGCTTATTTCAGTTGCGCCTTGTGCAGATCTTCCTTCCAGGCGGGGGCTTCTGTCAGCTGTGCCTTGTGCAGATCTTCCTTCCAGGCAGAACTTCTGTCAGCTGAACCTTGTGCAGATCTTCCTTCCAGGCAGAACTTCTGTCAGTCATGCCTTGTACAGATCTTTCTTCCAGGCAGGACTTCTGTCAGTCGTGCCTTGTACAGATCTTCCTTCCAGGCAGGACTTCTGTCAGCAGCACCTTGTGCAATTTTTTGATTTCCCTGTATTACACAAGCATGTAGTTTTGGGATGTATCTGGCTCCCCTGCCGCCACACGGAAATGATGGATTGTTATGACTTTTGTTTTATGTGTTGTTAGCGTTCGACACCATTTCTTTTCTTTTTCTCTGTTACTAGTAGCTGATACTTCACCAGGGAGCGTGTGAAGGTCGCATGGGTTGCTGGACCCTAATTAGGTTTATATTTTGCCTTTACATTATCTTTTAAATTTGCTAATATTGTGCTGAGTAGTACTTTTGTTTCGTACATGCCTCTTCGGGACCCCCCGGAGGTTGTGCTACAAAGACAGATCTAGGGTGCGCCGAAGTTGTTCCTAAGGCAAGCTCGTCCAAACCCGTACACGCTTAAGACTGTGCTTACCGCCGGCTCTTCTGTTGGTTTCACCCCCCATCCGGCTGTTCATATCCGCTACTCACGGGCTGAGCTGCTCGCTTTTAAACCTTTAGGTAAGCCTTGTTTAGACCCTACTTTGATTCCGTCTGATACTATCGACGGGAATATTTGCCCAGATTGTAAGCTCACTCTGAGCACCTCCAGGATTGTTGCACTTATCTCTCCCACACCGCATGTCTTCAAGTTACCCACTCCTCAGATGGAAATCAGAGGCATGTTTATTGATGCATGGTCTCTAACAGAGAGTGCATCCTATTTTGTGGACTTTCTAGAAGCTGGTGCACTGGATTTTGCTTTAATCCCTAAGACCTCAGCAGATGCTTCATCCCACCCAGATCTAATTGTTACAACACCCACAGTTTTTCCAATTTCCTGCTTGATCATTTGGGGAAAGGAGCGGTGGGTTAACAATCATTTACAGGGACAACCTCAATGCCTCCTTTGAGACATCACCAGCCGCATCTGATTATGAAGCGTTTGCATGTAAAATTCCTCTTTCTAATCCTTACTCCTTCAATGGGGTACTTATTTACCGACCCCCAGACCCTAGGACAGCCTTCTTAAATAGTAACAATCAAATCTAGGGCATTAAATCAAATTCCCTCGATTTCACTCTACTCGGTGACTTCAATTTCCATCTTGAAAATTCTGCGGATAAAGATAGTATCGATCTCTCAGACCCTGGGGCAAGTCTCGGTCTCACCCCGTTAGTGAGGGCTCCGACACACTCAGCCGACCACTCATTAGATGGTATTTTCTCAGTCAATCCCTCTCTTCAAGTCACTACAGCACGTCCACTTCTCTGGTCAGACCATCGTGCAGTTATGCTTCAACTGAATTTGGAAGCGCAAGTTGTCACTGTTCATACTCAGCCGCTGGGGTCCTTATGCCGCTCCCTGAACTATTGATGGATGTTAGAAATGGGGATTTCTGGTTGGCTAAGGCTTGCGCCAAAGCCAGGCAGAAACCACCACTCTAGTCAGGGCAAGGAAGTCACCCGCCAAGATAACCCCTGCTCACCTCCTTGGTAGCTTGGCACGAGCAGTTAGGCTTATCCCAGAGGCAAGGTGTAAAGCGTTTGCGCGCGCACCCAGCAACAACACCCAAGGCCCACCACAAAGGAAACTCCACACAAGGTTATATATAAAAATAGCCTTTGTATTATACCAAACACATTAGATAATAACCACACAATTTACACTGTGCCACTGGCACAGGCGGAATTTACAGGGGATTATATACACAGGACAGGGCCACATGGACCACTGTCAGGAATAAGCACTTTTAGAATTAGCTCTGTGTAGAAATAGTACTTTGTAGGAATAACACTTAGAACATAGAATAATTGTAGCACAAAATAGCAACTGTAGCACACAACCAGTAACCACTGGTAAAAGGTAAGTACACCCTACGCAATCCTAACCACCTTAGGCATATATCACACAGGGAACTATAAACTCACTAGCATAACTATACTAGGTAAAACAACCTCCTAGGCATAAACCAAATCTAGAGGCATCAAGACAGGGTGCGCAAAACATACTACACACAGTACACTTCCTAACACCCAAAAGTATCAGCACATAAATCAGAATAGCACATAAATCACATTAGGGTCCAGGTTGCGCCACTGCGCCAAAACCTAAACGTAGCAGCTGCCCACTACTTGCTGGACAGCTGAGGACAAGAACAGGGCCTAAATGCTGCAGCTGGCACTAAGTGCTGCGCAGCTGTGGACGGCCAAAGTAGGGGCGAAGGAGTGCGATTCACTCCTGAGTCCAAAGACATGTCCCTAAAAAGGTAACCTAAACGTAGCAGCTGCCCACTACTTGCTGGGCAGCTGGAAATGACAAACTGCGGCATGGGCCCTCACTGGCCCTTAGGAGCAAAACCGTGATACCTGCTGGAGCCCTCTGGCTTTAGAAATACATATTGCGACCTTTTGAGAGCCCTCTAGGCTCTTGTCACCAATGGGCATCTTGGGGAGCCCTTCTAGGTTCTGGCATACCGGGGCCCCTGGAAACCACCTGGCTCTCAAAACATTGGTGCCCCAAAAGATAGGAGCCAAGGGCCTCAGCACAGGCACCTCTGGGGCCTTTCAAATAAATATGGCCCCCCAAGCCCCTCACAGGGACTTTTAAACAAATATGGGCCATCGTTGGAGCCTTCGCGGCTCTAAGACAAATAATGAGCAAAACGGTGGAGCGGCCCGCTGTCAAACGAGCATCTCGAATACTGCCTCCCCCCTCGCATTAACCAGGCGGCTCTAAAGAGAAGCCACCGTCGGGGCGGCCCGCCACTGCGGGCCCTTGTACTCGTGTGGCCTTCCCCCCGCCCCAGCCATCTTAACTTGCCGGCTTTCTCTTCCTCGGGCGGCGGTAGCGCTCGGCGGGGCTCTCTCTCCTCATGGGAGCCCGCCTTCACCATGAGCCCGCTTCGCCCGCTCTTCACCTGGTCCCCCATCTCGGGACCAGGACTTGATGTGGAGCCTTCGTGGCTCCGGGGCAGCAGTCCCCTCTTCCGGCCGGACGCTGGCCAATCACAGCGCGGCGGCGGGCAAGATTACCTTCGAAAACCAGAAGTCCCGCCCATCGTCAGGCACCGTAACTTCCTGTTTGCGGCGCGAGGGCCGCGGTGGTGACTTCTCAGGGCACAGAGAGGGGTAGGCACCCTCGAGGTATAAAACAAAAGTAGAAATGGGGTGGGCATCCGTTAAGGACACTAATAGGCGGGGTGGGTACCCCCAGTGTGCACACAGGGACAGGAGCGCTTCCCTGTGGGAAAACACCAGCGCTCTGCCCAGAAATACAAATAAAGCGCTCACAAAGCGCTGGGGGCACAGAAACCCTGGCCCAACAAAGCAACTGGGGAAAAAGGGCTCCAAGATGTCCTGGGCATCAGGGAGGGCAACGCAGGGCCCAGGGGCCAGCACACAGGGAACTCCAGCAAGGAGACAGCCCCCATGGCGGTCCCTCCTGGGCCCCACTAGCAGCAGCCCCCTCCTATTAGGACCCAAGCAGGAACTCCAGGTATCCAGGCATCCAGGGGCTGGGCAGGGCCCAGGGAGGCAAGCCTTCCCCTGGGTCCAGCAGCAGCACACCCCTGGTAGATTCAAGTCAGGAAACAAGAACATTTAACATGAGGTCACAGCCTCTTTTTATACACCAAATCCCTTTGTCTCTAGGGTGCAGGGTGGGGGAAAACCAGACGCAGCTGGTTCTGGAGCACTTTGTTTTGCTCAGCCCCTCTCCCTATTCACAGGACAGGCTAGGGTCATCAGTCGCACCAAAGGGGGCGGAGCCAGCATTGGGGGAAACCCCAGCCCTATTCAGGTCCCAGGTGCACTCCTCTCACCCATCTGGCTGTCAATCTCTCTATTCACCACCGGGGCATACCATCCTGACTCCTGGAGCCAGGCACACCAGCCAGCTCCAGCCAATCACAAGCCAGACAGTCATTTCACTTTTATTGCACAGGGAGGCCAACTTCTAGAAGTGGCACTACCACACTAGACACATCAACGCTGCACGCATCATCGCACAGCATTTACTCTCGCGAGTTCGCACATACCAAACTCAACCTTGCACTCCCCACGCATCAGGAATTACCATGGACACACACATTCCCCATGCATTCCTATGGGAGGGCAGGCCAATCTCACACACGCACTAAGAGAGCGCACACACTTTATACTGCGCCACAGTGCTAAAGTGCACAAAGACCAGAAATCACTATAATGATGTAACATTAAAAGGCAACAAGTTCAGGGGTGAATCTGCCAGAAGGGCCAAGTCCAACAATGGAACATCTCACTCAATCTATGCCTGAGATTACTGCAGATTTAGATGCAGCCGCGGATGTATATCGTCAGTGGATTGACTCCAGTCTCCATTCGCTTGCTCCATTTAAAAATCAGAAAAATAAAAGATTTTTTCCCTCCAAACCTTGGTTTGACGAGAACCTTAGAGCTCACAAACAAGCCTGCAGAAGGCTAGAAAGGAAACGGCACATCCACTATGATCCCTGTGATAAAATCCCATACAAGCACGCCATTCAGGCCTACCAGGATATGATTTTTAAAGCAAAATCCAGTTATTGTGTTGTCAAAGTTAAATCTTCTTTAAACATCCCCAAAGAACTCTTTGCGACAGTGGTAAAACCGAGCAAGCTTCCTGAACCTAAAAACATTACTGCCGACGAATCCTTCTGCAATTTGTTAGCAACTTTTTTTCAAGATAAGGTCAAAGCTACCTATAATACGTGTTCACACAAGCATCCTCCCTGTGGTGTAACCAATAAGAAGGACACAGGCATTGAACTGGTAATGATGGCTACCACCCCCTCAGACCTCATCAGAACAACAGGAAATAGGCCAGCAAAGGAGTTGGGATCGGGTAGTGTCGGGTACTGGCAGATACCACCTCCCCGACTCGATCAGTACAACAGAAAATATGGCTGTCCCTCACTCTATGACACGGGGAGCCTGCCCTTCAGTCGGAGATACGTTTCTGCTACCTTTTAATCTTCTATCGGAAGATCAAGTTCAATCATTATTTAGCCAAATTAAATGAGGCTCTCCCTTGGATCCCGGCCCTCCCAGAATTCTTCACTTGCCACCTGATGCCGTCTCCAGGCACCTCGGGGACATCCTCAACAGGATGCTCACGTCTATTTATTTTCCTGAGAAATAGAGGACGGCCTCCGTTCTGCCTCTCCCATAAAAGCCCAACGTAGTCAGTAGCAATAGAAATAATTAGAGGCCTATCTTGCGTGTTCCCTTCCCTGCAAAGGTTGTGGAGAAGGCTGCGAACTCTGAGCTTTCACATTTTATTAATTATAATTCACTTCTGGATGCCACCCAATTTGACTTTGGAAGCCAACAGATGGGCTATCTCTGAATACAGCCTCAGAAGAGATACGGCAAACCCTTGACACAGGTGGAAATGCTGCCCTGACCTTGTCGAACTCTCTGCAGCTTTCAACAGTTAACCAAAGCCTTCTTAGTGACTGTCCCTTCACTTTAGGGGTCTGGGGCAAGGCCCTCAAGCTCATTAAATCTTTCCTTTCAGATAGAGAGCAATTTGTTGATTTCAGTGGCTTCAAGTCGCCCTCTTTTTGTTGACCGTGTGTAGTTCCGCAGGGCTCTGCCCTTAGTCCGACCCTCTTTACCTTAAACATAACCCCTTTGGCTAACCTTATAATATCATTTGACTTTGCAATGGTATCCTCTGCTAATGACACTCACATTGTGGGGTTTGTGGCCAGCAACCCTGATAACACTGCAGCTCGCTTCCATGAGTGTATGCTACAAGTCGGTAGTTGGATGTCAATAAACGGTCTAAAACTGAGCTCGGGTAGAATCAAGATTCTGCATTTTAGCAAGAACACATTGTTCTGGGCCCCCACCTGGTGGCCACAGGAGTTGGGGTGCTCCCTACCCCGATTACCAGAGTCACAAATCTTGGTCTATACTTTGACAACAAACTCTTTTGAAGGACATGGACATTTTGTCACTACCTCCCGTTTTTTCATACGCCGAATTCTCAGGAAAATCTTTACCTTTATCCCATCTGACTTACGGAAATCTCTGAACTTATTCTTGCTAAAATAGATTATTATAGCGTATTAATTCACCAACATTCCGAAAAGATTCTAAAATAAAGTTCAGGTCATCCAAAATGCAGCCACTCTGCTGCTTATGGCAACAGCCAAACGCCAATCAGTTTCTCATGTTCTTCCTTTACTTCACTGCCTTCCTTTAAACAAGGATTTACAATGCAATAGGTCGCGCAATGACATTGGTTTGAGCTATTGGCATTGAACATTATATTATTATCTTTTTCCCTTCGTGAAGCATTAATCAAGTAATGGCGTTGTAAATGACAATGTCTTTTAGCCCCTTTTGACCGCCGCAAAGCGCATCAGCTTGTGCCCGTAATAAAAAGGAATATTTGACAATCGCATCTTAAACATTTTGCAACAATTCTAAAGTTTCACTGCAGTTCTAAATTAAATTGTAAAATAAAATGTATATTCTCATAATATTAGCACATTGAATGCACTCAAATGAGTCCACTAGTTTCCTTCGAGATATAACCCTGACACATTGGTTGGGCTGACACACACGAAGTGGGGAGGGATGGAGGTGAAGCCCTTTGATCCCAATGGATAGGTGAGACCTAAAAAGCAGGGTGACCTTGGCTAAGTGGGGCTGTGTGTCTGCTTCCTGTTCCGAGGGAGGAGGTGGGAAGCCTGCTTAGAATGTGAGAAGGGCTAGTGCTGCTTCAAGTACAGCAGCTGTGATCAGACGTGTGTGTACCAGCGCGTCACATGACAGCGCCTTCCTCCGAAGTACAGAGCCGGTGAACAGCAGGAAGGTAAAGGGTGATGTTAGGTTCCGTGCCCATCTGATCCTTGCCCTCTCTGCTGATCCTACCAACACATTTCACGGCCTCTGTGACAGGCTCTTAAATAACTATGCCGAATTAACCTTTTTTTAAATGTTTGATGATTATAAAGTTGAAAATAGGCAATAGTACGTGGTCTTTGGGCTTTTTTTGTTGCAGTTTTAATTAGCGCAAACTCAGCCCGAAGATATTAGAGCACTTTACATTAGCACCAGTTGTGCTACAGACGAACACAGGGGCATATTATCAAGGGGGTTTATCTCCGCTTTTTTGGCTTTAAAAGCCAAGAAAGCGGAGATAAAATTATCTCCCTATTACCTAGCTGTCGCTAACACCAGTTAGCGACAGCTAGTAGGAGATAGCGACCATCTTGGGACCCACTTTGCATGTCAGTGATATTTATCACTAATGACATGCAAAGTGGGCGTGCCAAGATGTTAGCGACTGGAAACAGTCGCTAACATCGCTATCTCCTATTACCAACTTTTGGAGATATTCACGCTAAGCGCGAATATCTCCAAAAGCTAACACCTGCCCTGAGCAGTTCTTAGCCATGTTATCCAATGGGAGGTGGATAACATGGCTAAGAGCATTAGCTCGATAATGCATGAATATCGCAGACTTTTCAGCGATATTCATGCATTGCGGCCGATTTTTATCGCATTTGCGATAAACCTTGGTAATACCAAGGTTTATCTGCGGTAAAAATCGCCGCAGCTTAGCGGTAAAATTTCCTCTCTAACCAAGCAATAGCGATAATTATCGCTATTGCTTGGTAATATGCCCCACAATCATTTTTAGGCATGGAGTGATTTGCCCAAAATCACAGCCTAAGCATAAGTCTCCTGCCAGACTCGAACCCGGTTCACTCAGCTTCAAAGTCGGAGGTGCGTGGAAATCCCACCCAGCTTATTATTACACGTCAGTGTGCCCTGCTCCACTTCGTCCAGAAATGACACTTCGTATTATCGCTCTCTTGGGCTGTGTTATGGTTCCTCCGATATTTGGATTTATTTTAAGCAATGGTGCTGTTTTCAAGAGTGTGCTTCCCGCCATGTGTTCTTGCATGGCGCTCCAGACGGGCTGTCTGCGAGAGAAACATGACATTCTTTGAGCGGCGGGAGGGGGGGAGAGCCCTCATTGTCTGCCTTTAGACTGTTGGCTTGTTGTGTGTCGGCCAGTGAGGAGCCAGAGGGGTTTAAGTTCACTGTATATGAGCCACCCCAGCTACCCCCGGGCTACAGGAAGTGTGAGGGGGAAACCAGCAGCAGCTGAGGCACGTTACTGAGCAGTGAGTGCAGCGAGCAGCTGTACCCATGTGGAGGGGCATGTAATTTTTTTATTATTGGGGCATTCATTTAGATTTGATCTCAATGGCACGAAGCACCATTTTGTGAAGTGACCAGAATGTGATGAGATGCAATGCTCATTGATGACTGCGCACCCATTAGCAGAACTGAGGTCTGTGGCAGGCATGTAACGCGATGTAGCACTTGCGTGCGCTCCCATAGTCTATGCATGGGGTTTTTGTATTAAAAAATTTCTAATAAATTTGCTGGCTTAGTAGCAGTATTACTTCCCTACAATATCGGCAGTCTTCAAGTATGTCATCATCACGGACACAATAGACAATATTACGCGATGGAACCTGGTTTAGAGACATTAAAGCATCAGTGTGTACAGGACAGCTACATATATCCACTGATACTACTTTGAAATCTTCCAGGTGCACGAAAGTATTTAGCACAAAGACAACTGTGGCTCTGCGTATATTAGTACATTAGCTTTTGATGGATACATCTGCCTGTGGATTCCTCACCTTTTGAATACCCCCTGCGCCAGCATTCCACGGAAACTTTTTTCCTAGCTCTGCACGCCGACAAGGACGTCACAATACCACGACTCCACACGTGACTCTGTGTGACGTCACCGGAGCCAAAAGAGAGCCTCGTCGGCATGATGACGTCAGTTCCCTTTTTTCCACACCGTCGACGTGTAACGGTTTTTCTGTCTCTCTCCATATTGTTGAGATACATTGTAGAGAGATTCTTCTGTAAACTGTCGCTTTTAGGATGTTGCATTTAAAGAAGTCTGGATTCAAGCCGTGCAGAGAGTGTGGGTGTCCATGACTGACCCCCATAAAGACTGTTTATGGTGTTTGTCGTCTGATCACAACGTGGAGGATTCTTCCAGCTGCAGGAAGATGAATCCTAAGGCTCTTAAAGAACGAGAAGCAAAGCTCTTTATGGCTAAGGCGAAGAAGGAAGGAAGAGTGTGGAAAAGGGCTAAGTCGAAGTTGTCGGCTTCGCACTCGTTGAAGTCGAGGAAACACAAAAAGAGGAGAAGACATGGATCTCGGCACCATTCATCGAAGAGTAAGGCTTTGAGGTCACCTTCGCCAGCTCCACAATGTCATTGAAAAGACTTTGTGTCTCCTTCACCTTCTCCTTCTCCTCGTACGACTCCAGAGAGATCTTCTTCTTTCAAGGGCACCGTGGATCCGCTGGCCTTCAACTTGGTGTGCCTCAACACTATGCCCAGGCACCCTTTGTGCCTTTCATGCCGGCAGCGCCATCATGGCAGTTTCCAGCTCCGAGGGCTTCAAAGCCATTCATGGTGTCCCTGGCGCCGTCTGGTGGACCTTCCTCTCGGCCTTGTGCAGTGCCGATCCCGCCTTCGGAACATCCTTCAACGCGGGCTCCAGAGAAGTCGGCACAGCATGCGACGCGGTCAAAGCCAATTCCTAGACTTCGATCAAGAAGGAAAGAGGCACAGAGACTGCTTGAGAAGGAGCAGTATCAAAGGCAGGAAGTGGAAGAAGATGATATAGAACTGCTCCAGGGGATCCTCGTTTTCTGCCCTCTCATCCTTCTCCAGAAAGTTTGGTGGTGCAGGCATCCTGCTCTAAACAGGGTGCTTTTCCCCAGGATCTTGCTGACAGGGACTCAGCAGTCAGCTAAGAAAGTCTTTTCATCTTCAAGCATGGCTCTTAAGTCTACCAATGCTACCTGTTTGTTGGGCCGTTATGTTCATGCCTTGATGGACTCGGCTAAGCAATTGGCACCCAAGTTGCCCTATGAGGAGAGGGGAAATTTTATGGAGGTTCTTACTGATACTCAAGCTGCTGCTAGACAGGTAATTCAATCTGGCCTGGATACGGCAGATTCTGTGGCCAGAGTTATGGGTTCTTCGATTGCTACCAGGAGGGAGGCCTGGCTTAAATCCTCTGGTTTTTCTCTGGATGTTCAAGTTTCTCTGGTTGATTTGCTCTTTGATGGGTCAAGTTTTTCAGGGAGAAAGTTGATTCTGCAATTCAGAAGTTTAAAGATAGCCGGGGCCACTGCAAAATACTTAGGCTTGCAATCCCAGTCAAGAGGATTTACTTCTAAAAAGTATTGTGGATTCCTTTCACAGCTTGTGTCAGCCACAACAACATCAACAGCAAAATCCGCTTTATAAGTCCTATAGAGGAAGAACCAATCAATCAATCAATCAATCAATCAATCAATCATATCACTTGTAAAGTGCACTACTCACCTGTGAGGGTCTCAAGGCGCTGGGGTGGGGAATGCTGCTACTGCTCAAAAATCCAGGTCTTGAGGAGTTTTCTGAAGGTCAGCAGGTCTTGGGTCTGCCGAAGTTGGATGTGGAGGGTGTTCTAGGTCTTAGCGGCGAGGTGGGAGAACGATCTGCCACCGGAAGTCGCTCTTCGGAAGCGGAGGACTGTGGCGAGTGCGAGGTCGGTGGAGCAGAGCTGGCGGGTGGGGGTGTAGAAGCTTAGTCGTCTTTTGAGGGAAGTTGGTCTGGTGTTGTAGAGTACCTTGTGTGCGTGGTTGAGGAGCTTGAAGGTGATCCTCTTGTTAACGGGGAGCCAGTGCAGGTCTCTCAGGTGGAGTGTGATGTGGCTGCAGCGAGGGACGTCAAGGATCAGGCATGCTGAGGCGTTCTGGAGGTGTAGGAGCTGTCTCAGGAGTTTGGCCGAGGCTCCTGCATAGAGGGTGTTTCCTTAGTCCAAGTTGCTGCTGACGAGGGCCTGGGTGACCGTTCTTCTTGTTTCAGTGGGGATCCACTTGTAGATCCTGCGGAGCATGTGGAGGATCTGCCCGTAATCTCTCCTCCTCCTCTTCTACCTTCCCTCTTTCCCCTGGTAATGCAGGAAAGCAGCCCTAGATCCCCCATCCTGATTCATGTAGGCCCTGCAGGGGGTCAATTGTCTCATTTTCTTCAGGGTTGGAAATCGGTCACATCAGACCTTTGGGTTTTAAACCTTGTAGAGCATGAGTATGCCCTTCCCTTTCAGGAATTTCCTCCACCTTTCCCTCCTTGCCAGGGTTCTTGTTCAGAGGACCATTTAATTCTCCTTCAGAAGGAAGTCCTTGTGGTTTTACAGAAAGGTGCGATAGAGTTGGTTCTGGAGCGGGAGATGGGTCAGGGATGCTACTCCCAGTATTTCCTGATCCCCAAGAAGGATGGCAGGTTACGTCCGATCCTGGACCCCAGGATCTTGAATTTTTAACCTCAGACAGGAGAAATTCAAGATTCAGACCCTTGCGCAGGTTCTCTTGGTGCTGCAGCAAGAGGGCTGGATGGTGTCAATCGATTTACAGGATGCGTATTTTCACATTCCCATCCTGATGTCGCACAGGAAGTATCTCCATTTTACGGAGGGGTCGCAGCACTACCAGTTTGCGGTCCTGCCGTTTAGTCTTACTACTGCTCCTCGGGTCTTCACGATGGTGATGGCAGTGGTGGTGGCTCATCTCAGAAGATCGGGGATTCCAGTGTTCCCTTATCTGGACGACTTCGTCCTCAAAGCGTGGTTGCTAGAGATTGTGCTTCATCCTCTGCATGTAACAACTCAACTGTTGTTCAACTTGGGCTTTTCAATAAATGTGCCCAAATCTCACCTGGTGCTCTCTCAGCGCAACCTGTTTATAGGGGCAGTACTGGCTACTACTGTGGGTCAAGCCTTTCCTCCTCCTCAAAGAATTCTCGACATTTAGGAGATGATTCCTTTGTTTCACAATGGTGAGGTTATTCTGGTCCTGAAGGTCCTTCGCCTGCTCGGTCTCTTTGTTTCCTGCATACTATTGGTCAGTCATGCGGAGATCTCAAAGAGTCAGTCAGGATCTCCAGAGAAGCTGCAGCGGAGCTGACTTGGTGGAGTGTGCTGGGCAACCTGACTCAAGGGAAGCGCTTTCAGTCTCCTCCTCCAGTGGCTACAGTGATCACGGATGCCTCCACTCTGGGGTGGGGTGCTCATCTGAAGGAACTGGAGGTCAAAGGTCTTGGTCTCCAGAGGAAAGGTTGCTTCATATCATCCTCCTGGAATTGCAGGCCATACGTTTGGCACTAAAGGCTTTCCTTCCTTCCCTCTGTGCTCAGTCAGTTCAGGTCCTGACGGACAACACTACCGCGATGTGGTACTTCAACAAGCAGGGAGGTGTAGGGTCGTATCGTCTCTGCCGAGAGGCTCTGCGACTCTGGTCCTGGACTCCTCGGTTGAAACGGTTTGCCACTCACGAGAACGTGCACTGCCCGTTGTTCTGCAGTCTTCAATATCCGGTGCAGGAATTGTTGGGGGGTGCCTTTCGATTGAATTGGAGTTCTCAACTCCTTTACGCGTTTGCTCCCATACCCTTAAGTCCTTGGGTTCTGAGGAAGATTCGCCAAGAACGGGCCCAAGTCATATTAATCGCACCGGATTGGCCAAGAAGGGTGTGGTACACAGATCTACTTCACCGCTCATCGCACCCGCCGCTCCATCTCCCTGTCAGGACAGACCTCCTCTCGCAGTCGCTGAGGCAAGTTCTACACCCCCACCTCCAGAGCCTGCACCTTCATGCCTGGAGCTTGAACGGGGAAACCTGATTTCTTTCTCTCTCCCACCGGATGAAGTGGATGTTATCTTATCGTCCAGGCAAGACTCCACTAAGTCAATTTACTCTTATAGATGGTCAAGATTTATTAAATGGTGTGGAGAAAGGTTCATTGATCCTTTAAAGGCCCATCTGTCGAATGTTCTTGAGTTTTCACTTTTCTTGGCTCAGCAGGGATGTGCTGTGGCCACTGTTAAGGGACATTTGTCGGCTCTTTCGGCCTTTCTTTGTTTGCCGGATCAGCCATCCTTATTTAAATCTCCCATAGTTTTGAGGTTTATTAAAGACCTCACTAATAGGTTTCCACCTTCACCTTTTGTGATGCCTCATTGGGATTTGAATCTTGTTTTAACTTTCTTGATGGGTTGCCCATTTGAACTCTTACATAGTTGTCTTTTGAGGCTTTTGTCTTTTAAGGTGGTCTTTCTTGTGGTTATTACCTCATTCAGGAAGGTGAGTGACCTTCAGGCTCTTAGTTCCAAACCCCTGTTTCTGACCATACATGCTGAAAGGATGGTCCTCAGGACCAGGGCTGCCTTTATTTCCTAAGGTGGTTACTCCCTTCCATCTAGGGCAGTCCATTATCCTTCCTGTATTCTATCCTCCCCTCACAATTTTCTCTACAACAAAGAGTAGAGAAAATGTTGGATAGCGTAGGGGGTTAAAACTACTATTCCCACTCCAGTGAGTGCAACAGTAGGAAAAATATTGGATACCGTAACTGTAAAAATTACTATTCCCCCTCCAATGAGTGCAACAGAAGGGTAAGTGTTGGATAGCGTAGGGGTTAAAATTACTATTCCCACTCCAGTGAGTGCAACAGAAGGGTAAGTGTTGGATAGCATAGAGGTTAACATTACTGTTCCCACTTCAGTGAGTGAAACAGTCGGGTAAATATTGGATAGCATAACTGTAAAAATCACTATTCCCACTCCAGTAAGTGAAACAGTAGGGAAAGCGTTGGATAGTGCAGGGGTTAAAATTACTATTCTCACTCCAGTGAGTGCAACAGTAGAGAAATTGTTGGATAGCGTAGGGGTTAAAATTACTATTCCCACTTCAGTGAGTGAAACAGTCGGGTAAATATTGGATAGCGTAACTGTAAAAATTACTATTCCCACTCCAGTAAGTGAAACAGTAGGGAAAGTGTTGGATAGCGTAGGGGTTAAAATTACTATTCCCACTCCAGTGAGTGCAACAGTAGGGAAAGTGTTGGATAGCGTAGGGGTTAAAATTACTATTCCCAATCCAGTGAGTGCAACAGTAGGGAAAGTGTTGGATAGCGTAAGGGTTAAAATTACTATTCCCACTCCAGTGACTGCAACAGTAGGGAAAGTGTTGGATAGCGTAGAGGTTAAAATTACTATTCCCACTCCAGTAAGTGAAACAGTAGGGAAAGTGTTGGATAGAGTATGTGTTAAAATTACTATTCCCACTCCAGTGAGTGTAACAGTAGGGAAAGTATTGGATAGCATAGGGGTTAAAATTACTATTCCCACTCCAGTGAGTGCAACAGTATGGAAAATGTTGGATAGCGTAATCGTAAAAATTACTATTCCCACTCCAGTGACTGCAACAGTAGGGAAAGTGTTGGATAGCGTAGAGGTTAAAATGACTATTCCCACTCCAGTAAGTGAAACAGTAGGGAAAGTGTTGGATAGAGTATGTGTTAAAATTACTATTCCCAATCCAGTGAGTCTAACAGTAGGGAAAGTGTTGGATAGCGTAGGGGTTAAAATTACTTTTCTCATTCCAGCGAGTGCAACAGTAGGGAAAGTGTTGGATAGCGTAGGGGTTAAAATTATTATTCTCACTCCAGAGAGTGCAACAGTAGGGAAAGTGTTGGATAGTGTAGGGGTTAAAATTACTATTCCCACTCCAGTGAGTGCAACAGTAGGGAAAATGCTGGATAGCGTAGAAATTTAAATTACTATTCCCACTCCCATAAATGCAACAGTCTAGAAAGTGTGAGATAGCGTTGGGGTAAAAATTACTATTCCCACTCCAGTAAGTGCAACAGTAGGGAAAGTGGTGGATAGCGTAGGTGTTAATTTTACACATTTATAATTTTAATATTTTAAAATAAATAAAATTTTAAAAACTTCATTAAAAATAATTATTAATAAATATCAATAAAAATAAAGAAATGTTTACATAATTAACATTAAATTACATCTCACCCTATTCCCCTATAAATACACTACACACTACACATACAAAAGAACATTATTTTAATTATATATTAATTAAAATATTTAACAATTAGTAATTAATTAACAATAATTTCATATTAATTATTTAAAAAAAATAATTACCTATTTATAATATATTACTTCCAAATATATTACCCTATAAACCAACAACACACTACAAATAAAAATGAACACAATTATTTTGTATCAAGTAATAAAAAAATATTACCAATTAATAATTATTTAACAATAAGTAATTATTAAATAATGATTAATTCAAATTAATAATGACTTAATTATAATAAATGAGTTCCTACCCTATTCCCCTATAAACACACAATTCAATTCAATAAAACTTTATTCGGATAAAAATATTTCCATAAAAGTACAAAGATAACAGATAACATGTACATTTTTTTTAATTTGTTAAAATATTACAGGACGAATGTATTAAAATATATAACATTTAAAAGATGCAGCAAATAAACAAATATTTTAAAAAAACAGGTGTGCAGTACGACCAGTTCTTATATGAATACAGCAAGCTACCTAGAAACTGTAAATGGGCAACACATTTGAGGAAAGCAGCATTATTTTAAAAACAAAAAGATACAAAAGCATTTACATTGAATGGTACAATCGAGTGTAGTAATCAACTAGCAGCATAAAAAGCAAATACTGGAGAACCACACTCTTTACGATTTTTGGGACCATGAAATATAGCGGAGCAGCAGTTAATCCTTTTTTTTTTTTTAGAGCTAATCATAATCTCTTCGATATTTAATACAGGCCTTCAGAAAACAAACTATGGGTTTAACACTAGATTCGGTGTCTAAGCATTGCAAGGCTAAAAGCGCCAGCCGACAGCGGCGCAAACCCATGTGTTTTAATAGTGGGATAACCCAATATCTCCGCGGGTATTCGTATAAACTACAGAAAAAGACCAAGTGCAATAGTGATTGCTCTGACAGTTCATCACAATGGCATGGGGGAAGGTTACTAGACCCATCATTTTGCTTTGGGAATGTTAACAGTCGATGGTAGATGTTGAATGGAAACCGTGTTAGTAGATATTTGTCATAATCTGTAATAGAGAGTAATAGGTAGGGCTGAATCCCAAGAGAGGTCTGAGCCGCTATCAGATGGACATTTGAGGGTTTTGAAATCTCCTTCGTTAATCGAAGCTCACGCAAATGTGTTAGACATAGGGTTTTTGGGTTTGCCCTTGATATTGCAGCTGTAGTTTCTGGGTGCAGAAAATAGGTTTCTAAATTTATATCTAAAAGAATGTTACCCACATAGGCCAACCAAGGGATAGTTTTCCAATTTTCTAGGGCTAGACAATCTATAATCAGAGAGCGGGTCAGGTCACATTCCTTTGGTTGCCATATACGGTGACATAGGACAATTGACTGGCTAGCAATGGTATCAGATAAATAGTCCAAGCTTAATTCCAGATGGCAACCGTAAGTCGGCGCGCTTTTAGGGACAGCCAGGAGGTATCTAATGAAACCATTTTCTTTTTTCTGAAGAATGTCGGTTGCAACATAACCCCACACCCCTGCCCCGTATAATGCCACAGAACAGCATTTTGCTTGGTAAATTCGGAGCAACTCCCGAGAAGGGAGCTGCCCCAAGTTCTGCGCGAAAGTTACCAGGGCGGTAGTGGCTCTAAGAAATGACAGTTTCCTTGCTTGTATGGCTTGACACCAGCTACACTTATTGTCAATTAAAATACCCAGGTAGGGATAGGTGTTTGTGCATTCCAATTTGGTGGTATTATCATAGATACCTTATAAACACACAACACGCTACATATAAGAAATTAACAAAATGAATATAATTAACAATTAATCAATTAATAAAAATGAATTACCAATAATTAAATAATAAACAATAATGCAATTAGCAATAACCATAAATAAAATTCATAACTAATTATGAATAATTAATATATATATATCAATTAATAAAGTCATACAAATGATTGCCAATTATTAATGAACAATCCATTATTAATAAATAAAATTAAATACAAATATTAATTAAATAATTATAATAAAATTGCTTCCCACTCTATTACCCTATTAACCCACAAACCGCAACAGAACTAAAACACAATATTTTATTAAAATTAATTTATACTTAATAAAAATTAATATTTAATATAATTTAATTACTTTCCACCCTATTCCCCTATAAACCCACAACCCGCTCTAATACAAAAATGCAAATTTTTATTACAATTCATTTATATTTAATAAAAATTCTTATTTCATTTAATATAATTAAATTACTTCCCACCCTCTTCACCTATAAACCCACAACCCGATCTGATACTAAAACGCAACATTTTAATAAAATGAATTTATATTTAATAAAAATGATTAATTTAATATAATTAAATTACTTCCCACCCTATGCCCCTATAAACCCACAACCCGCTCTAATACTAAAACGCAAAATCTACCGAAAAATATTTTAATATTTTCTAAACATTTCATACATTTATTTAAAAATTAATAAAATACATTACTAAAAATATTAAATATATTAAACGCATACATATAAAAACATACTTAAATACATAACACTAATATAAATCTCGATATTATTTCCAACTATTTTTTTGCTAAAGATATTATTTACATCGATATTAAATAAAACAATATTCCTTACCTTAAGGTCGATATTCTGGTCACCGATATTCTTGCTGTCGATATTCTGTACCTATGATATAAAAAACTCGATATTAAGGTAGGTCGATATTACAACATCAATATATTGACTGTGCACTGCTTTTTTTTGGGCCTGGTGTGGGATATTACGTACCAATTGGTGTCAGAGAGGTTATAATCTTCTCTACAAGGGTCATCACTTTTCAAAGAATTTCAATACGAGGAGAGACTCTAAAAAGCAGCAGCGGGGGATGCAGTGAGAAGAGAGAATGCAGATTGTCACTAACGTTATGGAACAGCACACAACTTTAGAGGCTATGTAGATACAAGGGAGACACCTGAAATGGGCTCTGCACCTCACATGAATCCAGTACACAAAAGCGCCTTCACACACAGACCAAACATCCTTGGTGGGTCCGAGGGGAGAAGGAGGGGCTCAGAACACAAACATAGAAGGAAGAGCTAGTAGGTGTCCAGGGACACGTGTGGTTCTGAAAATTCTGGACTCACATAAATAATTCTGGACTCGAGAATTAAACTTCGTCGAAACATGATGAATTTGGTGTCAAAAGACCGAGAATGACGAGTACACCATGTACAAGCATTTTCAGCATATTCGGGTGACGATTTCACCTTGAAATCGTCATTTTCGTTCAGAACCCTCAGCTTCCATTTTATGTATGGCAGCCATTTTGTGAGTTGCCCTTTACATAGGCTTATAATCCAGCTAAATTCGATCCCAGAAGGACACGTACACCTTGATCGACTTTTCCATGACCTATGCAAGTCGGAACCATTGCCCCAGGCCGGACCTGTTAGGTCAGTTCCTCTCCAGTGGCCGAGCAAGATAGCATCAGGGCTCAACAGGCCATAAAACCTTCTCATTGCGCACACACCTGCCGTATCTTGCTCACATCTGTCTCTACTCTTTTTGCTTCACTGGCTTTATGATGGGGAGGTGCTAGTTTTTATTGGGGGTCCAGAGATATCTGATGAAATGTTGGGCCTTGCCGGATGAATTGTTGTGGGCTGGGCGAAGTGAAATATGGACATGTCATCATGACTCTGCTTTCTCTTTGTATAGAAAATATGTCAATGATCTACCGTAAAAACCAAGAATGTTTGCCTGAAGCTTAAAATTCTGTATAAGAAGAGAAGCCTGACTTTGTAAATTTGAGCAGTCTCCTGAGAATATACTCCCCGTAGGACACTTGTTACCTTGGTTGCAGCCAATAAAATCGATCCTTGACTTCACCTAGAAGACTCTGAGTTTCTGTGGTCTAAATCAGGAAGAACTCGAGGTCTCAGGGTGTACCCTGACACCGCCGGGTTACCGGTTCTGTGCCGGTTCTTAAAAACCCGGTACCTCAATTGGCGCCCAACGTGGGGCGATTCCAGCGGTACCAGTCCAGCCAGAGGTTCGTGAGGAGCTTCGTGTGAAAATTCCGGAGGACGGCCAACCACTTCATCGACCCCTGCATGTCGACGTGGTCCGAAGGTCTTTGCTGCGAGGTTCCCCGCTTCCCGATGGCTACAGAAGACTGCTGCCCTGGCTATCGCCCTGATTTGGACCCTTGAAGTTTGGTAGAGCGAAACACTAAGACGAGTCTTCTGGTGACGTCATCGATATCTCAGTTAAGTATAAGTGGAGCGTCTCCCAGTCCTTAGTTGGTCTTAGTCTTGGGTATCCTTTGGGAACGTTTTGTTGGTACTTGCAAGCACCAAAGCCGAAGGACTCGTGTATTCATGAGAAATATCGTAATCGATAATCCTTTGAAGTTTGGAACTAGACTAGAGAGCGAAGATGCCTGGTCTTAGACTTGGAAATTTGTTTTGTCTTGGTTGTAATAATAGGGACTCCCGATTGGAGGACTCATGTCCGGTTCCTCCGGTTGGAACTCCAACTTACGAATTATACGTCAAACACGGAGTAGGCCCCATGACATACAATGAAGTATGGATCAAATACACCAGAAAAGATGGTGTTTTAAAATGGCCCCAATATGGTAGCTTTGATACCGAAATCTTAGATAACCTCGAAGTTAAACTTTTCAAAAAGAAAGCCCGGCCGGCGATGTTTGACTCTTTCCGCCTATGGCGTAAAGAAGCCAAACAGAAGGAAATTAAATTAGAGAAGAAAAATAAGAGAGAAGGGAATATTTCCATAATGCAAGCTGCTATGCAGTTTAAAGACAATGAAGAAAAACAGATGAGTGAGCAGTTGCACAAGCAACGTAAAATGGCGATAGATAAGTGCTATCCAGTTTTGCCGCGTCCCAAGCAGGATGCAGCGAAAAATATTGGAAAAGATCCGTTAATGACGCATTTATTAAGTTCACCACCCCCCTATGCGCAGAATCCTACAGCACCTCCGCAACCTATGATTGCATTGCCTCCTGCTCCTCTACAGCAACCACCAGCTGCTCTTCCGCTGGATCCTGCTTCTTCGGTGCAGCCTCCTCAAGGCCCACGGACTACATCTACTTCACCTATGTCTTCTGCGACTTTGCCTAGTGCACCTTCTATTTCTCCTAATGCTCTCTCTGCTATCACCTCTACTTCTGCCTTATCTTACCCCGTTTTTCCACCTGTTCTCCCTTCAGTTTCTCCTTCCGTTCGACAGAGAATGGCCAGCACTGTAACTAATATTTTCTCACCTCTTTTCGGGTCGCCTACTACGACCCCTAACACAGGACGAAGACAGTTGCGAAGTCAACTGCCTGACTATCAAGAGAGAGATGTATTGAATTGTCACGGAAGTCTTCCGTCAGTGGGAAGCACCGACGCAGAGATATGTTTTTGAACAAATGTGTGTTTTCCTCTGCGAGGATTTGGAAGACAATGATTTAGAATGCAACCCGCAGGAGTTGTGTTGTGTACGGTTTAAGTTTGGAGAGGGCATGATCGTAGGTCCTGATGTCGAGCAAGCAATTGAGATATTGTTATCATATCGGAGTAAGGGGGGCACTTCTGGATCACAATCTGAACATGGTACATCTGGTAGGAAAAAGGCGCGACAGTACCCCATGAGAGAAGTTCCCCCACAATGGAGAGAGGGTGACACAACTGCTAACCCACCTATTCTGCCACACTTTCAGCGTGTGTGGGTACATGTCCCATGAAAGCGAGCTGAAGTTTTAGCCCTTAAACAGACATTACCTGATCCGCGCAAAAATCCTGCAGGGTATTACAAAGAGTTGTCACAGACTGCTGGGTCATGTATAATGAATTTAGCCGACATCGATATGTTATTTGGAAATGTTGTTCCACAGCCTTTATGGAGTAAAATTCGTCATACAGATCATGATCAGGAATTAGGTGACTCATGGGCTAATATCGCTACTGCAGACGCCCGACAAGTTGGTGGCGCTAAGCCTGAGCCTTTGATAGCTGAACTTCCTGGTAAAATAGTTGATTACATGAAAACGATATTGCCTGCAATACGTGTAAATTGGGATAAGCTGTCTGTGTGTAAGCAGAAGAAAGATGAAACGGTATCAGATTTCTTCACCAGGTTTGAAGAAACTTTTATAGACCACAGTGGTCAAGATATAACCACAGAAGGTGGTCAGAGATTATTCGTCGATAAATTCGTGCACAATCTGCTTCCAGAGTTGTGTAAAAAGTTAAAAGATTCGGAAAGTTCTTGGGCAGTTTCGTCTTCAGCACAGATATTAGCTACAGCACAATATTACGAAAATAGAGACAAAGACGAAAAAGATAGAGCAGAAAAGAAGACTAAGGAGTTGAAAACGAAGGTTTTATTACAGCAAGCATATCCGCCACGTGGTGGTGGTAATCAGAGTGATGGTGGTCAGACTAACTATCAGAATGGTTTTCAGCAGCCTCAACAGTATCACAGGAACTCGCAAAGAGTAGAGTACACTCAGCCACGTGTCCCTATAGGCCCCAACCAATGCTCTTATTGCAAGGAAGAGGGTAATTTCAAGTATAATTGCCCTATTCTGTTACAACGCTCAAATGGTGGTTTGAATACAAGAGGCTGTGGTGTTCAGCAAGCGCCTAAAGGTAGAGGACGCGGAAACGTCCCCCAGAACGCACGTTCCCTTCCACCGCAACAGTCAATGAATACGTTTGATCAGCAAAATAATGCATCCGACAGGACAGCTCAATTCTATGTTGATGATTACTATACAGAAAATGAACATTGGGAAGGTAACGATTGCTAGGACAGCCATAGACAAAGAGAGGGAGTTGTTTCAGTTCCAGTAGATCAGAGTGGACCATACGTTGAGGTGATTACATCAGGTGTGTCAGAACCTTTTCAGTTGGATACTGGTGCTACGAAGAGTTCTATAATGCTCTCCAAACTCCCTGGCGCACCTTTGTCTGGCGAAATGAATGTTTCTGTAGGTTTTTCTGGCGCCCCGGTTAGAAACCCGATTTCTGACCCTTTGACTCTTTCCGTTGGTTCTCGTGAATTAGAAGCACCCCTTATCCTGACAACAGGTTGTGGTGAAAACTTGTTGGGATTGGATCTGTTAAAAAGATTGTATGCAACTTTGTACTGTTCTCCTTCAGGAGTACAACTAACTTTAGGTAAGAAAGTGGTTTCTCCAATGTATTTGTCGAGAGACAAACTTCCAGCAGAATTGTCGTTCTTTCCAGATATTCTTTGGGCTACTGGTCCTAATGATGTCGGTCTTTTAGAAATTCCACCATATGTTGTAACATTGAAAGCCAATGTTCAAATGCCACGAATTCCCCAATATAGAATTTCTAGTGATGGCGAGAAAGCTTTGCTAGCGATCGTTTATGAGTTAATTGAAAGAGATGTGATTGAAGAGACAAGAGGCAACGTTTGCAATAGTCCCGTTCTACCTGTTTTAAAACGAACTGACCCATCTCAGCCACCCGTGTACAGATTTGTGATTGATCTCAGAGAGGTGAATAAAATCGTTGTGCCACAATTCCCAGTTGTCCCCGACATTACCACATTATTGACTATTATTCCAGCTTCTGCCACGTGGTTCTCGGTGATTGACCTGAAGAATGCTTTCTTAAGCATCCCGATTGCTGAGGAGAGCAGGGATATTTTTTCCTTCAGTTTAGGAGGACGCAGTTTCCGCTTCAAACGCGCTCCCCAGGGCTACTGTGAAAGTCCATCAATATACAGTCAAGCTCTCAAAACACAGCTTGATACGATTGTTTTACCTGAAAATGCTACTCTTGTACAGTACGTTGATGATTTGCTCATTGCTGCAGATACTGAGGAAATATGTAAGAAAGCCACATTGTCATTGTTGCGACATTTGTGTGATTTTCATCACAAGGTGTCACTTTCCAAATTACAATACTGCCGACAAGAAGTGACCTACTTAGGTCACCTCTTATCGAAGGAGGGAAGGAAACTGACCCCAGAAAGAATACAGACAATAGCGAAATTGAGTGTGCGAAGAACCCAGAGAGAAGTGCGTGCTTTCTTGGGCATTACATCGTATTGTAGACAGTGGATTCCAAATTTTTCGTTATTAGCCAAACCTTTGGTGGCATTAACATGTAAAGACACACCCAATCTCGTCCCTTGGTCCGAAGAGTGTCAGAAAAGTTTTTCTGAATTGCGCACAGCATTATGTTCGGCTCCTGTGTTAGGTAACCCCAACTACAGTAAGCCGTTTACATTGTATGTCCATGAGAAGGAAGGTTGTGCATTGTCAGTGCTGACTCAGTTATTTGGGGACAAACAGCGTCCATGCGCGTATTTTTCGTCGACTTTGGATCCGGTAGCTAGAGCATTGCCAAGTTGTTTAAGAGCCACAGCGGCAGCAGCTGTTTCTATTCGACAGTCTGCTGGCCTAGTAATGAACAATACACTAGTCGTGATGGTCCCACATGCAGTAGACACGTTGTTAAACAGAACCAAGACACAGCACTTAACCAGTGCTCGATTGTCAGGGTACGAATTGACATTGTTAGCAAGTCATGTGCACATAAAAAGGTGCAGTACTTTAAACCTAGCTACGTTATTGCCAATTGTAGAGGAATCAGATGCTTCAGAACAGCATGATTGTTTTCTTAGAACAGAAGAAGAGACAAAAGGAAGAGTTGATCTTTACGACACTCCTCTTGCTGAATGTGATGGTACATTATGGGTGGATGATTCATGATTCAAGCTTCCGAATGGTGACACGACTGCAGCGTATGCTGTCACGACTTTGTATACAGTTGTTGAAACTGCACGTATCCCATATAATTCAGCTCAAGCAGCAGAATTAATTGCACTTACGAGAGCATGTGTGCTGTCGAAAGGAATCAAAGTGACTGTCTATACCGACAGCCAGTATGCATTTGGTGTGGCTCACAGTTTTGGGCGATTGTGTAGAGAACGTGGGTTCCTGACGTCACATGGAGCTAAGATTCAGCATGGTCAGTTGGTGAATGAGCTTCTTGAATCACTGACCCTGCCTTTGCAAGTGGCGATTGTGAAATGTAGTGCGCACAAGAAAGTGACCGATGATGTTGGTCGTGGAAATGCCTTTGCTGACGAAACCGCGAAAGAAACCGCAAGGAATGTGATGAGCCGAATGTATGTTGCAGGCCCTGCAAGATGGACTGGTGATGTTGGAATATGTGAAGACACGATAGAGAGTGTGAAGTCTATTCAAGCTGAGGCCACAGAGAAAGAGTTGAGCATGTGGAGAGAAAGTACGGGTAGAATGGATGCAAATGGTTGTTGGATCGAATTGTCAGAACATCAGAGATGGTTGTTACCCGATGCGTACGTGCTTGCGGTAGTTACAATGGCTCATGGAATGACTCACATTAGTGTGAAAGGGATTTGCAAGTTGTTGGCTCCAGTATGGCAAAATTCAGGGATTCCCAAGTGTGCAGAGAATGTGGTCAAGAATTGCATGGTATGTCTGAAACACAATCCTAGTAGGGGAACCCCAACTCCAGCTGGTCATTTTGCACCTCCTACGTATCCGTCCGAGGTTTTGCAGCTAGATTTCATCAACATGGAGTGGTGCAACAATTTAAAGTATGTACTCGTTGTCGTTTGTGCCTTCTCGAGATGGGTAGAAGCATATCCCTTAAAAGACAACACTGCCTTATCCACAGCAAAAGCCCTTGTGAAAAAGTACTGCCCTAGATTCGGAATGCCTAGAATGGTCTGGTCTGATAATGGAAGTGAATTTGTGGGTCGTGTAATGAAGAAGGTATGTGAAGGGCTAGGCATTAGGCAAAAGTTCCACGCTGCAAATCACCCCCAATCAGCTGGATTAGTAGAATGTTACAATGGCACGCTTAAACTTAAATTGGCCAAAATCCAAGCGAGCACAGGTCTTAAATGGCCCGACGCTCTCCCTCTAGCACTCCTATCCACCAGAATGACTGTGCATTCGCGAGTGAAACTTAACCCTTACGAAATTGTCTTTGGCCGCCCGGCCAATATATGGGGAGTGCCTAGACCCACTAAGTTCAGCGAGCTAGAACACCCTGTTTGCTGGATTACCTGTATGAATTGACGGCTAAATTGCGTGTTTTGCATCAACAGGTTCACGACACCCTGCCTCCGGTCTCTGAGACTCCAGGTCACTCCATCGACCCTGGCTCCTGGATCCTGGTTAAGAATTTCCAGAGAACGAAAAACGACCAGCCCAGGTGGACCGGACCGCACCTCATCCTTCTTTCCACAAGGTCAGCCGTTCGAGTGGAGGGGAAGGCCAACTGGATCCACGGGGTCCACTGCAAAAGAATCCCTTCACCTCTGCCACATGACCAGTGGGTCCAGAAGGGTGTCACTGACCCAGAACTTAAAACCGTGCCACGTGTCATACCTTTCAGTGATGCACGTGTAAAAGGAACTAACTCTGAACATAAAACGGAGAACATTGTGCTAAAGGCTGTGCCATCATCCAAGCATTTGAACACTACAGAGCCTGAACTCTTGTTTGTGGATCAAACAGTACCGGGAAAACGAAGATACAATTTGAGACCAAGAAATACGAACTAATAAAAGTAATTTCTTTTTGCAATTTGAGACCAAGACCTATGGACAAATAAATATATCTTTTTTCCCTCCAAGTACTATTTTGAAAGTGCAGCTCTCCCATCTAAGAAACTTGCTTATTTTTGTTTTTTGAACCGCCATCCGGGTTCCGCTGCTAGGGCCGCGGTTGATTAAAGTCTTTGGGGTGCAGCTGACGACGTTAGGTCGGTAGTTCTGGTTGGTCCAAGGGAGTTGCCCTAGACTGACAGAAGCATCCCTTAGCAGAGGCAACCTCCCACCGCGGGCAGCACTTTAGAGAGGATGGAGTTTCCCGATGTGGAGAGACCTGCCAAACCAACGAACTTTAAACACAAATTGTGTAAAGTGATGACAAAGAAAATCTTCCTAATATTGTGCATTTGTATGTTATTCAGTATGATGATATTCTTAATAAGTTATGTTTTATTCTCTTTTCGTGTAACATTTGCACCCACTGCATCGCCCATACCTCCTCCTACCGTTTCCTCTCATTCTTTCCACCCTCTTCCTGACCATGAATCCAATAGAAGGTTAGAGTTCATTAATAACTCCTTTGTTCAGCTGTTGCACCAACACCAACTAGTGATGAACACGACTAACTGTTGGGTGTGTGGTCTCATGCCTCACACAACAGATAAAGGTATCCCTTATCTAGTTCTGCCTTTCAGCCATAATGGTTCTGTGTGGGCACACAGAACAATGTTCATATATGCTCGTGAAGTCCACCCCCTACGTTCTGCAAAAGACAATCCCAAGAATAGTGCTTTGGTTAAGGGTATAGTCGACATGATTAAGGGAGAAATCTCTTATGAACATACCCCAGACGATGAGATATTTGCATATATAAATTGGAACGTGACCGGATATGAAGCTACTCTGAGTGAGAAACAGCAAGCTAAGGGATCGTCCCCGATGTGGATTGTACCCCATCAGGGTCACCTGTGTCTGCAAGGTACTGGCAAGAATCCCAGAGCTCAGTTAGGGAAAAGTGTCTGTACAGAAACGTATGTTCTTGGGTCTCAGACTTCCCCTGCATTTTTAGCCGCTAAGGGTACTTATTTCATCTGCCATGATAGAGCCTATACATGGTTGCCCCCTCACTTTTCGGGCTCATGTTTTGTTTCCTTCCTGTTGCCTCCTACCTACACAGCAGCGGCAGACTACCACAGGACAAGGGTAGTTAGAGGTGTCTTGAGCAAAGAAGACACTGCAAGTCAAGAATTTGGGGACTTTGCAAAGGGTTTTCTGCCGTTCTGGGGATCCATGGCAAACAGCAGGAACATAAGGCAATTGACGAGGGAGGATAGTTGAGTCCACCGTGACTGAAACTGCTGGTGCCCTTAGTAACTTGACTGCTGAGCTCCAGTCGGATCGTCTTATGACCCTTCAGAACAGGGTCGCTCTAGAAGTCATACTTGCAGACCGAGGTGGGGTATGTAGATTGATCCAATCGAGTTGCTGCGTTTTCATCCCAGATAACGCTCCAACAGTGTACCAGGCCATCTCCAAGCTACATAAGATTTCCGAATCTATTCATGTGGATAAAGGAGATTGGTCGTTAATGGGATGGTTCTGGGAACTGATATCCGCCTGGGGATGGAAGATTCTGATGGTCATTGGGATGGTCTTAGCCATTCTTTTCCTGTTCTGTCTGTGCGTACAGTGTGCTCCTGCAATATGTGGCCTCTGTGTTACATCATGTGTAAGGAAGCCTGTATCAAGAGATGAACTAAGTACTAGAATGATGCTACAGCAACATCTCAATGACTTTAGGAATATAGATCTGGACTCAGATTAACATGAGGATAGATTAATTGCCTATGTAAGGGCAAAAGGAGGGTTTGTGGTTCTGAAAATTCTGGACTCACATAAATAATTCTGGACTCGAGAATTAAACTTCGTCGAAACATGATGAATTTGGTGTCAAAAGACCGAGAATGACGAGTACACCATGTACAAGCATTTTCAGCATATTCGGGTGACGATTTCACCTTGAAATCGTCATTTTCGTTCAGAACCCTCGGCTTCCATTTTATGTATGGCAGCCATTTTGTGAGTTGCCCTTTACATAGGCTTATAATCCAGCTAAATTCGATCCCAGAAGGACACGTACACCTTGATCGACTTTTCCATGACCTATGCAAGTCGGAACCATTGCCCCAGGCCGGACCTGTTAGGTCAGTTCCTCTCCAGTGGCCGAGCAAGATAGCATCAGGGCTCAACAGGCCATAAAACCTTCTCATTGCGCACACACCTGCTGTATCTTGCTCACATCTGTCTCTACTCTTTTTGCTTCACTGGCTTTATGATGGGGAGGTGCTCGTTTTTATTGGGGGTCCAGCGATATCTGATGAAATGTTGGGCCTTGCCGGATGATTTGTTGTGGGCTGGGCGAAGTGAAATATGGACATGTCATCATGACTCTGCTTTCTCTTTGTATAGAAAATATGTCAATGATCTACCGTAAAAACCAAGAATGTTTGCCTGAAGCTTAAAATTCTGTATAAGAAGAGAAGCCTGACTTTGTAAATTTGAGCAGTCTCCTGAGAATATACTCCCCGTGTGTTGTACTTCTAGGACACTTGTTACCTTAGTTGCAGACAATAAAATCGGTCCTTGACTTCACCTAGAAGACTCTGAGTTTCTGTGGTCTAAATCAGGAAGAACTCGAGGTCTCTGGGTGTACCCTGACACCGCCGGGTTACCGGTTCTGTGCCGGTTCTTAAAAACCCGGTACCTCACACGTTACTGGAAACTGACTACGCTAGTTAGTAGTGTCATGGACTGGTTGTGGGGACAGAAGTCCCCTACAACAAGCAGCTTTTACTCCACGGCTAAAAGAAAAGGTCTCAACCTTCTTCTGACTTTTGTCCATTAAATGAAAATATTGGTGAGACGGCACTTATAAATATGCTCAATACATCTAGAAAAATGATGTAAAAATAACCCTTGACACAACCCTTAACGAGGTGGGCAATTCACAGGCGTGTGCGCACAACACCACTAGACATAACATCTAATCCCGGCTTTACCACTTTACCAAAATAGGCTGGAAATAGACACCAAGGGCCCCATTATGATTGCGGGCGTATCGCCATCGCCCGTATGGCGGTGGCCATTTGCCCGCAGAAAACCTCTGCCCACACTGAATTCTCCCCCGCCACATTACCATGACGGGGGGAGCCCGGCGGACGGAAAGACTTTCCACCGGTTTTCCGCCCGGTCAGAGAGTCGACCGGGCGGAAAAGCTGCTAACATGGTGGCGGTGTCTGGGAGACACCGCCATCCATATTAGCATAATGGAGGGGACATGCCTTTCCGTGGCGGCAACGCCACCACGGAAAGGCAAGTGGAAACCACTTGCGGGGCCCGGTGGGGGCCCCCTGGGATTCGGGGGGCTGGGGGGTGCACATGGTACCTGCATTTCCATATACAACATGGCAGGCACCGCGCGGTGCTTGTCACATTGTGCATTGAAATGCATGATGTGCATTTTTAGCATTATGCTAAAAATGAAGGATGCGCCCGCCAGTGTGGCGGGCGCATCTTAATGTCCCCCACAGGACCCCCGCCCTTATGACGGGTGGTCCCGTTTTGCAGGGGGACGGCAGGCGGAGTAAGTCCGCCTGCCATTCTAATGTGCCCCCAAATGTTACTTCTCGACAGGGCCACTATACAGGTCCTTATTCTGGGATTGTAGTCCCTCGGCCTCTCCCTCACGATCTCCACCACCCCACGTGTGGTTTTGCACAAGGAAACTGTGCAACCAGGAGACTCTGTGTTTAACCCCGACCTACAATTTGTGATATAGTGAGCTTCAGGAATCACTAAGTAAATTTATGCCTCTCCCCCATTTAAGTCCAAGATCGGAGGTATTTACAACTATTCTAGAGTTGTAAGTAAAACTGTGCTTTTAAAAATGGGCCCAGACTGTGGTGATGCCTCTTTAACTATAGATTCCTTCCAGCGGCTCCTGGAATGTTGTTGATGCGTTGCCAGGAGTGTTCCCAGCAGTTACGTTCCTGGTGCAGTTGGGTGAGTGGTGAATAAATCTTACACTTAGCCTACCGATGACATGAGAGTTTGATTACCACATAGACATTGCCTCTGGTGGGGGGGAGGGTTACACAGCGCCCACACTCATGGACTATTCACCAGAATGTAACGTGGCCAAGTAATAACCTTAGGAAAAAGTAGTTCTGCGTTCATCAGACTTAAACTGTTTAGAAGTATTCAAATCCTACTCTTTCTGTGCCTCTGTCCACTGATCTGACAATGTATTCACCTCAAAGGAGCCTGGACGGAAGAAATAAACATAAAAGGCACATTCCCAGTACAAACCACCAGCATGGATTTCATTCACTCATTCGAACGTTTTGGGCTGTTGCTCCTTGCTAATATTGGCATTGTTAGCGGTATTATTTGTATCTGTGTTGGCAAGAACCACACTCTGCTAGTATTCTTTTAAAACTTCGTAGCACTTTGCAATTTTACCATTTTCGTTATCTGGCACATTGTTCTTGTGTACGCACCCCACCATCCTTTGCTGCTTCTGTACGGGCTGAAAGGCTAGCTTGCTCGACCCTGGCTGTACCCGGATGTTAATCGGGACCGCACTGCACCTGGGTTGGTGCGCTAGTTGCTGTCAGGTAGCATAAAGTGCGCTATGGGGCGACCGCGCAGCCTGTAAGTTTTGGGCTGTTTCTCCTTGCTAATATCGGCATTGTTAGCTGTATTATTTGTATCTGTGTTGGCAAGAACCACACTCTGCTAGTATTCTTTTAAAAGTTCATTGCACTTTGCAATTTTAACATTTTTGTTATCTGGCACATTGCTCTTGTTTACGCACCCCACCATCCTTTGCTGCTTTTGTACGGGTTGAAAGGCTAGCTTGCTTGACCCTGGCGGTACCCGGATGTTAATCGGGACCGCACTGCACCTGGGTTGGGGCGCTAGTTGCTGTCAGGAAGTATAAATTACACTATGGGGCGACCGCGCAGAGGCGTGCCAAAAGCAAGCTCGTCTGCGCCCGTCCGCACCCGAAACGCGCCCGGGGCCAGGACCCCGGGCTGTTTCCAGGTAACTACATACAGTAGACAGCACCTATTACATTTTGAGAATTGTGAGTGCAAGCCATTTGGTATCTGACCCCTAGAAAAGTCAGGCTGTACCAGCTGTGCATACGTGTTTAATCCCGGGGTTGTCGATAGAGTCAACAGACCTGCTCAAGCCCAAAACCAGGGGATCTTTGGGACGGGATTACTGTCAGCTGTTCACAGAAGGGGCGATATGGAAGACACACCAAATAATATTTTGACCCCCGATATAAATGGGAAACATACGCTGACGCAAGCTACATGTCAGCAATTTCAGTGCGTGTTAGTAAATATACGGGCATTGGGGAAAAACAAATATGAAATTGAAGACCTGATTCAAAATATCTCGCCAGACATCCTCTTTTTAACCGAAACCTGGACGGACCATGCCTCGGGGCCGGATTGGAACATTGCATTACCACAGGGTTATGCAGTGAAGTTCCGGGACAGAGAGATTAATAAAGTGGGGGGTTAGCAATTATATATTGGGACCTTTTTAAAGTGTACATTGAACCTGTGACGGACCAACCAGCAGAAGCACTCCGTTTCTCTATAAAGGTGCACAACTTTTGGAAGCTGCAGGGAATTCTTATTTACCCCCCACCTGGGCCTAGAGCTGCTTTTTCACAAGCCCTGATGACACACATGGAATGTAGTATGGATTCTGACTCTTTGCTAATTCTTGGGGATTTTAATTATCACCTCGATCTAGGTAATAACACTGATACCTACAGATTATTAGACAACATGGCAGCCTTTGGTTTCAAACAACGAGTTATGGAGTCTACCCATCAGGCGGACCATACATTGGATGGCATTTTCTATAATAATGAAGACTTGAATGTGACCAAGGTGATTGCTCTCCCCTAGTCAGATCATAGAGCAGTGCATTCTAAGTTTAAAACCACTTTGGACGGGTGCTATACGCAGAATGCCTTAGTGAAAACAAAAATCAGAGGTTGGAATAAGGTCCTATTAAATGATTTTGAATCTGCATTAGGACAACCTCCGTGTTGGGCAGGTCAGACCAATGATATTGCAGTAGCCGTCTTTAATCAATGGCTTTTGGCAGCAGCAGATACTGTGGCCCCGGAGAAAGTGGTGACAAGTAAGAGACTTAAGCCCTCGGTGCCATGGTATAATTCTGAGCTGAAAGTCCTGAAAGCCAGTTGCAGAAGAGCTGAACGGTTTTGGAGGCAAAATTACAATAAGGATAGTACACTGATATACAATCAGGCCCTTACACAGTATGAAGAGGCTATCGTTAGGGCAAAACTGCAGATTTACATGCAGAAGATTGAGAATGCCAGCAACTCTGCTAAAGAGTTGTTTAAGGCGATTACATCCCTATCAAAACCCCAGCAAGATGAGAGATTTCAGCCAGATCAAGAGATGTGTAACAACATGGCCACACATTTCCAAAGTAAAGTTCACCTTATCTATGACGACCTTCAGAAGTCTCGCATAGACATGGATGAGGAACTACATACTGAGGCAGAACCAGTCCAGGCCAGTTTAGTTAGTTTCCCTGTTGTCACGAATGAGGAGATTTTGGACATACTAGGTTCGATAAAATCAGGCTCACCTAGTGATGCAGTTCCCCTAGAATTATGCATTTAGGCGCTAATAAAATTGCCGGCCAATTAACTCCTCTCATTAATCAGGTGCTTGAGTCAGGGAGGTATCCTACTGCCTGGAAGAAAGCGATAATCAGACCCATCCTGAAGAAACCACTTTGGATCCTTCGGAACTTAAGAACTATCGCCCCATAGCAGGTCTTCCGATGGCAGCTAAAGTGCTTGAAAAAACACTGAATAATACTCTAACCGAGTACTTGGATGCTAACAATCTGTTGGACTCGACCCAACACGGTTTTAGTACCGACCAATCCACAGAAACTGCCCTTACGGTAGCAACTGAAACTGAAGAGATTCGGAAGACTGTTGACACAGGAGGCAAGGCGATTCTCGTCTTGTTAGATTTGTCGGCAGCTTTCGACACGGTAAATTACTCGCTGTTAGTCCAACGGCTTCAGGACATTGGTATCGGAGGCTTAGCCTTGTCCCTCCTGGCATCATTTTTGGAAGGAAGAGAACAGAAGCTGGTTTGGGAGGGAATGCAATCAGAGGGTTTTACTCTCCCCTGTGGCGTCCCGCAAGGTTCAGCCCTCTCGCCGATGCTTTTTAATATATACATCACTCCCCTGCCGAGACTTGTTAGGAAACATGGCTTTGTGATGGTATCCTACGCGGATGATTCGCAGCTAATCATCTCATTGGCCAAACAACCCGAGGACATCAGCCAGGTTTCAGGGATGCCTTTTGGAGATCCTGACCTGGATGAACCAAGCGTACCTAAAGATTAATACAGATAAGACGGAAGTCATGAAATTTGGGCCAGGACAATCCTCGTGGAACTCTGCGTGGTGGCCAAAAAGTGCAGGGGAGTGCCCTAAACTGGTGCCTAAAGTTAGAAATCTGGGGCTAATTTTTGATACTCAGCTCAATTTTTCAGCGCAGGTACATAGTCTTACTTCTTTCTGTTTTTATCTTATAAAGAAATTGAGAAAAATGTTCCCTTTCATTGGCCAACCTCTGCAAAAGACAGTGGTAGTGGGCCTTCTGCTGTCCAAACTAGACTATTGCAATGCGCTGCTTCTGGGGATTGACAAAGCCCAGAATAACAAACTACAGTCTCTGCAGAATGAAGCTGCTAGGCTGCTGCTAAATATTCCCTAAGGCAGCTCTACGTCAAAGGGAATTAGAGCCCTCCATTGGCTCCCCATACAGCAAAGAGCGGAGTTCAAGGCCTTATGCACTGTTCATAAAGCGCTCTATGGGGGAGGGCCAAGGATATACAGAGACTTTTCAGGCCCTATATTCCAGCTAGGACGCTAAGATCTAGCAATGCCTGCCTTATGCAAGTAGATAAAATCAGGAGAGCTAGATGGGGTGGAAAAGCATTCTCCCATCGGGAAGCCAAATTATGGAATTAGCTGCCATCTACTTTTCGTCTGCAGCCTAATCATCAAATTTTCAGGAAGATCTTAAAGACTCTGCAGTTCCTACAGGCATAGTTTGACATCTGGATAACATCCCCTCACTTACACTACCGCCAAGACGCTGTTTGCATTCGTGCGCTTTACAAATATGTATCCTATCCTATCATATCCTATCCTAAAGCTGCTGAACTGCAGGTGTCCGAACTCCATATCAGCATCTCAAAAGGCAAACACTGTTGAAGCAAAAGGAGGGGGAGAGCCCGTATGACCCTCTAGAGCAGGGGTCTTCAAACTTTTATAGGTTGGGCTCCCCCAGCTGAATTTATTTAGATGTCGGGCCGCCCCCCCTACCACTTGACAAAAAAATCTGGAACCTGGTATTCTACATAATCAACCGTCATCCGCATTTCCCAGTCCATATCTGGCTAATAATGTTAAACACAGTAATAGTGTTTAGAAAACTGCAGGTTTGCGAGTAGGTGCGGTGAAATGACAGAGGCTTACTACACAGTCCAAAACTACATTTTTCAAGATAAAATGTGTGCAAATTGTTACTGGTTCTCCACTTAATTCTTGCAAAGCTTCCTCAAAGAAACTTCTGTGGTCAATAAAATGAGTATCAATCATAGACCATGCTCTCCACTGAGAAGCACTCTCCAATGGCATAAAAAAAAACAATTTCAACTATGGCCATCCTAAGCAGCACTGCCCCATTCTCACCTCCCAGAAAAAACTCCCCATTCCTGCACTGCCCATCCTATCACAGCTTCTCTTTCCATGAAAAAAGCGGTTGACTCCCTCTGCCAGGCATTGAGGTAAGCAGTTTATTTGATACACAGGTTGTAGCAGGTTTCTTCCCTTAAGGGGAACCCAAGATAGAGCCAGCTCTGTTCTGGAGAGAGTCTTACCCTGACTATCTTGAATCATTCTTAAACAGATAGTTTTAAATAGCATTTTCCTTGAATTTTTTTTTACTGTGTGAGAGTCTACTAAAGACATTTTGCAGACATATGTGTTTAAGTTTCATGCAACACCCATAAAAAAAAGTTTATTTTAAAACAAAACAGCACTGCACACACAAGAAAGGGGAGGGTGTCACAGAGATTGTTTGCAGTAATATTAGTGAGCTGCCGCTGTGTTACAATATTGAATACACACGTCACTATCCCTGAATATGAAATGTCAACACATTTAGAATTTGGACCAGTGTGCCAGTGCACGGTCAGTGACCAGACCGAAGGGGGCATGAAAGAGCTGAAACTGGATCATAAATTCAAAGCTGTTCTGAATATGGCCCCCCCAAAATCCTAAAGATGTCCCTGTTCCCTGGACCTGGGAGTGAGGCAGGTGTCTTCTTTGGGACAATGGTAGTGGCCAGGATTTCTGGGATCAGGTGAAGCAGGTGGCTCCTCTGGGGTAGTGATTGGTACAAGTTCATCCCTGGGATAGACTTTGAGGCTGACGGCTTTCTCCTTCACATCCAATGAAAAGGAACTTCCTACTTCTGTAGTGCTCTAGACCCTGCATTTTTATCATAATGCTAGTGAGTTGCTTCTGAAGGGTGAAAGTTTGAAAATATAATAATAGGCCAAAGGATACCCAGTGTCTGGGATGTGTGATCTAGGGGGTTAATGTCCCAGCAGCTGTGCCTAAAAATGTCAGGTGTATACCACATGTAGAAGGGTGCCCTGGGGGGTACATTTTAGTATGTTGCTGTATTTATGGGTGCTCTGGCGCAAGATGCCAAGTCTGTCCCAGGAGTGTGAAGATTGGAGAAAGGGGCTGTATTTCGAGGTGCCTCTCTGAGAAAAAAGGACAACCCTGCACCGTATCTAGGTGAGGGACTAGGATGCTGAGGTTAGAGTAGGGTGCTAAACCTGAAGAGGCAAAGCCTCTGCCTATCGTGCAATGGATGTTGTAGGGGGCTTTAATTAGGGTATTTTATGCCTGAGGGTGCCAGGTTTAAATCAAAACTGCCCAGTGAAGTAACCGAACATTTACTGGCAGGGGGTATAAAACTCTCAAATAAATAAACAATAGAACTAAAGAAAGAGGCAGACATTAAGGGAGACAGTCAAAAATAGGATACAGGGAGTATGCGATGTTCACTATGCTGTGAAACCAAAAGTGAACATACTACTTTCAGGCAAGCAGTTGCCCTATGAAGAAGGACTGTCTGTTCGCTTTCTCTTCAGATCGGACTTACCTGTTGGTGATTTTAAAATGCTCAGAGGCATAATCCTTCACAGCGAGGCAGCACACGGGGCAAACAGCAGGAGTGAAGAAGTGCCATACTACCAAAAGGTAGTAGTATGCAGAAGCTTTGTGCACGCAAATTTCGCGGCACTTCCTGCCATTTATGGTGCTGTCCACGTCATTGGTGGCACGTCAGTACTGACATTCCTATGTGCTAATCGGCTGCTGTTCTCTATTCCAAAAGCCCCATTTGAAATGGGTGAAGAACAGGCGCGCAGCACCCATTGGACTTAAAGGGCTTCTCTCCACCCCCCCACCCCCCCCACCCTCCCCTCCTGCGTCTGTGGGTGGCAGCCCGGTATTAGGCAGCTTCGCAGGCGCACACACAGCAGCACCTGAGTACTTCACAGGTCTTTTAAAGACCTTTTGCTCGTTAATGAGCCTTTGATGGTCTGCACCCCTTCTTAGGGCCCCTGCAGCTCCACTCTGCCTCTCTGCCGGGAAACAATGAAAGGTGAAATTTTATGGTGGAGTGCGCAGCCCCCTGAGATGGCGTCACACCCACAAAGGGGGGGCCCGCTCCACAGTTTGAATAACTCTGCTCTAGAGCCTAGGCCGCTCACTAGAAAACGAGGACGAAGGACGGGACTCTAATAGGAGAAACCGATCCAACTCAAATATGAGGTCAACGTATTATTTATCGCCTTAATGGTGCAAAAGAACCTCTGGAATTAAATCAATACTTTTCGCATAATCAATGTTCGATTCATAATAGAGGCATTGCTGTGCTGCAATTAAAGAAATCACTGGCAACAATAGCTATTCTCACAACAAAATGTACTTATTTCAAGTTAGGTTGGCATATTTTACAAAAAGGAGATAAAGCGACAACGGATAGACAACATTATAAAGCTTACCGACTTGTCTTATAAAGGTTACTGGTACTTTTAGAACAACACAAAGGTTAAGGAAAAGCAGAAGTATCAAGTTAGTCAGTGTATCCAGAATGGCGGACAAAAAACCCTTATTAATAGTGACCACATAACCACAGTCTCCAGGTAGGATCGCCTAATTGCAAAAGACCTGCTAATACGGTGAACGACTACAGCGCATCAAACTGTGACTATGACATTGGTCTATCAAAACATTTGAGTTCTGCGTTTGTTCTTCGCGTTAGGTGTTGATCCTGAAAGGTATAGGTTGATGGATTTCGGGCTTGTGCTTTATGCACGCTTCAGGAATTTGCGGAACGAATGTCACCCAAACATCGCACCATGTTGAGGAGGCCACTAGGGTGAGAGTTGGTCGCGTAAAATGGAGCGCCACGATAAAAGAACTGTTCAAAGAGGCACTGGGGTTACCAGCTTCCCAAAAGGACACATCCTCTGTTTAGATAGCTGTCCAGTGGACCAGAGACCTGGGTGGGGCCATCAATGTAAGCAATGGCCTGGAGCTGCCATGGCTAATTTATAACTCCTGGGTCAGTTTGCTTGTGTGGTGGCGGCAAAGATTCGTAGTATGCTGATATGGTTGGGTTGGGTTGCAAACACGATCCACAAACTGGCATGTGGACACTCACTTCGGGATCCTTGCTACCCGGCAGCTCCTGCCACCCAGCACCAAATAAGCAGGGCTTGTATAGCTGAGATGTGTGCGCCCTGCCAGGCTGTTCCAGTTGTGCTGGCATTAGCGAGCTGCACTAGATGAGTGCGGGCAATGGAGCAGACCACCCGAGGACGCGACAAACCTGGAGGTTCCCGGTGACAAAGAGTAATTATTTTTAAGATTACTGTGAGAGTGGTACCAGTACTTCTGGAATGCAGTATTTTCATGGAAAACTTAAAAAAAGGTTACCACTAGCTACAGTATGATTTCGGTTATTAAAAATGTAACATCTGATAGCATGGTAAGCATTTACACGTTCTCTCTTTTTGCAAAATATGCTCGACTGATCTTATACTCTCTACAGCCCATCCTATAATTTATGTAGCTAATTTTATATGTTGTTTAATTCCTTCTTTTTACTGTAGGCTTTCATATTCAAAGTGCTGTCTCTCACAGGCAGGGACGTCCTAGCACTGTAAATATACAAGTCACTATTCCCTAGTGCACCAACCAGGATTCAAATTAGTGACCCTCCAGTTTGAGACAAAGACATCAGAAATTATAACACTAAGCAATTGACCACTTCATACAGAATAGTCTCTTGATTTTAGATGTGTATATTATATTACAATTACTCCCACTGATTGGTAGGACCCTCATACAGCTCAAAGTTCTGCTGCAGTATATTGTGATTTTACAAATGAAGGCTAAAATAAATCAATGTAAATATCAGAGGCCAATTGTTTTAGGGGAAGACAACAATATAGACTGTCTGAGCCCTGCTTGGTCACCCTATCTTCCACCTCGGCCAAAGCGCGTGCCCCCTTGCCATGAGAGACGGAACTGCAAATGACTCTGGTATCCTCATTTTATTTTGGCCTCAGCACAGAGAAGATACTGTGTGCGCACTGCATGACTAGGCCCAAAATTGACCTGAAGACCCAAAGCCTGGCTCTGGGGACGTTGACGGACACTTCAACCACTCTGTTGGTGGGGCAAAGACTACGGTCTGTGCCCCTGGCTATGTACAGGGAGTAGTGGGAGCAGCGTACCATGTTCTTAGAGGTCACCAGCTGAACTGGTCACTTTACTTGTCAGAGGGCGGCTGCGATGCTTACAGGGCATTGAGTAAAGTTCCATTCACGTGTCATGACCAGACCTTGCATTGGCATCCCGTTTGAATTTCGAGACGTGTATTTATAATATAAGGTAGCAGGGCTCTATATTGTTTACACATGTGTAAGTATGTTGTTACCAGTCGCATCCATGTTCAATTGCCCACCATCTAACATGGCACAAGACGGGCAATATTGCCAGCAATCCAGACGAGAAGGGTGTAACTTTCGAGACAAGGGTGGAGGGATGGAGTCAGGACCGCCTTTTAGAAGGTTCACAATTACTGTGCTCATGTTGTAAGTATTCCCGCATGGAGGCAGCATCGTCACTACCTGCTGTGAGCAGCAATCACCCTGCACAAAGTCCTTGTTTGTGCAGCAGAAGAAAATGGACGATGAAATGCAACCAGGGCAACCGGTAAACCCAGACAGGAAATAAGCATTCAGGGTCTGAAAATACTACAGAAAATTGGGTGGCAATCATATGGGTTTTGTTGTAACTCAAGTTGCTTTACTGCCCAACACAAAGAGCCGCTGTTTCAAGATAAGTATCACTGATAGTGACTCCCTCGTAGGTAAGGGCACATTGCCTGGTTTCTGCAAGTCTTCTGGGATGAAACTATTGCCTCGGGCAGTGGCCCATGTGAGCTGCCTGTCCGATGAGAGGGAAGAGGAGAGAGCCTTGTCCGGCAGAAGTCTGCCAGCCCTTTGAGGAGGACCAGCATCAGAGCCCGTTGTGAGGAACGGCCCAGAAGGAACAGAGGAAATGTGGTAGTGTCGAGAAGTCCTGTGAAGTGCCAAGGGTCCCCCAGTCTCCCTGACTGAGCAAGTCTGTGTAGAGGTTGTGTCTCACTTGCCAGTGTCAACTGCTAAATAAAAAAAGCTGATTCGGAGACCGCCGAGGGGAAGAAGCAGACAACTACTGCTCACTCTACCGTTGTTGCAATTCTGCGATAACACCAGCACCTAAGACCCAAGAAGGAGATCCTTCCATCGCGACTACTCAACCTTCCGCCATGACTTCTGGGGCAGACATCTCAACGTGTCTTCATGGAGACACTGTCACACCAGCGAGCTGCCCATGGAGAGGAAATCAAAGGGACAGCGATGGTCTGTCCCTCTGCCCCAGAGCTGGCCGTGTTATTCATGGCCAAATTTGAAGAGAAATTTACCTATGATAGCAATCCATTTGTGCATCATATTCACAAATGGTTTTGGTTTATTGATGACATTTTTTGCATTTGGGATGGACAAAATGATATCTTAAATGTGTTAATTGAATGGTTGAATGCCAGATCAATAGATATACAATTCTGTGTGTCCAGTAGCCAGTCATTTATCACATTTTTGGATGTAGCAGTCTTTGTCCACAATGGCAGATTATGAACTACAACGAGCCTTCTCTGGCGCTGCACCAAACATTTGGAACTCTCTTCCACCGGAAATTCATAGAATCTCCTCCAAGGATGCTTTCAAATTGGAAGCAAAAAGATTCCTCATGAATACGTTCTTACCTTAACACGACGGACCCTATTCGCTCTGTAAATACTACAGCATTGGTTAATAATTCTGTTTGTTACAATTGTATTTGCCCCGCTTACATCATTATGTATCATCACTCCCTTGATGTCATTTTATCATTGACTAGCCCACTCTACGTTAACCCTGAATTAGATAGGATCTGTTGTGTTTGCACTATATGATTTTATGCATATTAGTTTCACCATTTTAGTCTTGTTGTGATCTTTTTCCTTCCTCTCCCTCTAACTGTAAAGCGCTCTGATATCCTTCGGGATCAAGTTCGCGCTATATAACACTTTATGAATAAATAAATTGTTTACCAATTCAAGGGTTAGGAACAATGCCCTGCATTATACAAGTCCTCATCCACACAGTTTACATGACAATTTGCCTTCGGGCCAATTTCTCCGAATAAGACGGAATTGCTCAGGTAAAAGTGATTATTTCATGAATGCAGTAATTCTTGTGCACAAATTAAAGGAACGCGGATACCCAAACAAGTTGCTGAGAATACGATGAAACGTGCTTGGTGGACTCCAAGAGAGACCCTTCTGGAAAATAGACCAGCAAATGACAAGTTAGAACGCATGGTATGCATCTCCACATTTTGTTCAAAGAAAGTGGGTTTCTGTTATAGTAACCCCCCACTTTTTGCCAGACCACTGATTCAATTTGACTTGATGTGCCCTGGGTCCCTGCCAATCAGGTTCCCAGGGCCTGTGTTCTTTCCCCAAATCTAACCCAATTGGCCTATCTGGCCACCGGTCAGCCCCTGGTAAATGGTACTACAGGTACCCAGGGCACTGTGACCAGAGAAGGCCTCTAAGGGCTGCAGCACTTATTGAGCCACCCTTAGAGGCCCTGCACCTCTACACACACACACACTGCCTTTGCAGGCTGAGTGTTTTGATGCAGAACAAAGTGAAGAGTCAACATGGCACACATCCCTGTGAGCCATGCCTACAGCCCACTGCCCTGGCCTAGATCAGCCACCCCTCCAGCTTGGTGCACTATACCAGTGGTGAGGGTACAGGTGAATGATCCCGGTACCCCTACAGTGCCCAAGTCCATTATTGCAATAACAACAAGTGATGGACTGAATGTGGATCAATGTCACACACTCCCCCAGTCAAAAGATCTGGGCCCAAATCCATCGTTTTTTTGCACTCCACACCACCCTGGGTTAGACAATGGCGATATGCAAATCAGCTCTGACCCTGTTGCCCCATGGGAACAGTCCAGTCCGAACTACAAACGCCATGTCCTTCCCAGAACGGAATCAAGCATCCGAGGACCGGACCGGTTTCGAGGTAACACCTCTCTTCAGCCCGGCTAGCTTGACTCCAAGTGGTGTGGAGTGCCTGGGACCCACGTCTGGGCAAAAAAAAAACGATGGATTTGGGCCCAGATCTTTTGACTGGGGGAGTGTGTGACATTGATCCACATTCAGTCCATCACTTGTTGTTTTTGCAATTGCCGCCCTAAGTGCGCTGGGGATGCCCAGACGTGGGTCCCAGGCACTCCACACCACTTGGAGTCAAGCTAGCCGGGCTGAAGAGAGGTGTTACCTCGAAACCGGTCCGGTCCTCGGATGCTTGATTCCGTTCTGGGAAAGACATGGCTTTTGTAGTTCGGACTGGACTGTTCCCATGGGGCAACAGGGTCAGAGCTGATTTGCATATCGCCATTGTCTAACCCAGGGTGGTGTGGAGTGCAAAAAAACGATGGATTTGGGCCCAGATCTTTTGACTGGGGGAGTGTGTGACATTGATCCACATTCAGTCCATCACTTGTTGTTTTTGCAATTGCCGCCCTAAGTGCGCTGGGGATGCCCAGACGTGGGTCCCAGGCACTCCACACCACTTGGAGTCAAGCTAGCCGGGCTGAAGAGAGGTGTTACCTCGAAACCGGTCCGGTCCTCGGATGCTTGATTCCGTTCTGGGAAAGACATGGCTTTTGTAGTTCGGACTGGACTGTTCCCATGGGGCAACAGGGTCAGAGCTGATTTGCATATCGCCATATTCTAACCCAGGGTGGTGTGGAGTGCAAAAAAACGATGGATTTGGGCCCAGATCTTTTGACTGGGGGAGTGTGTGACATTGATCCACATTCAGTCCATCACTTGTTGTTTTTGCAATTGCCGCCCTAAGTGCGCTGGGGATGCCCAGACGTGGGTCCCAGGCACTCCACACCACTTGGAGTCAAGCTAGCCGGGCTGAAGAGAGGTGTTACCTCGAAACCGGTCCGGTCCTCGGATGCTTGATTCCGTTCTGGGAAAGACATGGCTTTTGTAGTTCGGACTGGACTGTTCCCATGGGGCAACAGGGTCAGAGCTGATTTGCATATCGCCATTGTCTAACCCAGGGTGGTGTGGAGTGCAAAAAAACGATGGATTTGGGCCCAGATCTTTTGACTGGGGGAGTGTGTGACATTGATCCACATTCAGTCCATCACTTGTTGTTTTTGCAATTGCCGCCCTAAGTGCGCTGGGGATGCCCAGACGTGGGTCCCAGGCACTCCACACCACTTGGAGTCAAGCTAGCCGGGCTGAAGAGAGGTGTTACCTCGAAACCGGTCCGGTCCTCGGATGCTTGATTCCGTTCTGGGAAAGACATGGCTTTTGTAGTTCGGACTGGACTGTTCCCATGGGGCAACAGGGTCAGAGCTGATTTGCATATCGCCATTGTCTAACCCAGGGTGGTGTGGAGTGCAAAAAAACAATGGATTTGGGCCCAGATCTTTTGACTGGGGGAGTGTGTGACATTGATCCACATTCAGTCCATCACTTGTTGTTTTTGCAAGTCCATTATTGGGCATTGTAAGTACAGTCCTGCCATTAAGAGTATATGGTGCTTGGAGTTTATCATTACGAACTCCACAACACCATAATGGCTACACTGAAACCTGGGAAGTTTGGTATCAAACTTCTCAGCACATTAAACCCACACTGATGCCAGTACCTCATGTATTTTTATCTGAAGTGTTTTAGTGCACCAAATTATATTTTGTACTGAGGGATTAAAATTAGAACTACTTATAGGGAGTCACATATATAATCTCCTTTTTAAGTACTAAGGAAATTACATGAGTTGTATTTTTTTATATTAAAGCTATTATGTGGAATTTCTTTCTTGGTGGTATATATGTATAATTAACGGATATTGTGTTGATGTGATTGAGTAGAGTGGATTGAATGGTGGCTATACCTATTTGGTGATACTTTTGATTCCAAGAGGATATTTTATTTTCTACTCTTCGATAAAGACCAGATCTCCAGAGGACAGCGGACCTGTCCAGAAAACCTCTAACTTCAAGGATTTCAAACAATTGAACTCTGAAGTTTCGTCGTCTGCCCTTTTCAACTCTCAACGCACCTCCAGGCCTGGCCACCGTGACTATAAACCTGTCAATTTATAAAGATGTGTTTTCTTCTTGGTTTCAGTGTCTAAAAGGTGTCAGCCAAGTATGGTTATGGTATGCCTCTCCTGGAGTTCACGGCCCTAAGGGTTCGTTTCTGGTATATAGAACGGTTGACAGAGGGCGTCCCCGCCCAGTGCCCCAGGTGATCTGAATGGCGTCTGAGTTTTTACGTAAACTCAGGGCATAGGCTGTGTGTCCAGCAGCTTCCTACGTGATCTCAAACTCCCTGACATACCAATGCGCCTAAACGTCTAGATCATAAAAGACTGTTCCAGGGAGTCAAACGCCTTATCGGCATCATCAGTCTTCCTGTGTGTGGTTTCCCGATGCAGCACTGCGAATACCGTCCGTAGATGAACCGCTGTGGGTTTATGTGGGACACATCCCAACTGTAACAGGGAGACAATTCTCTCTCGTAAGAGGGATGGCCGAGTCGCATCACCTCAGGCAGGAATTTATTTCTAAGCTTTGTAAAACTCTACACCTGACCTTCAGATCCCGGAGCCTTTCCTCCTCCTAGGGTGTCTATGCTGCAACGATCTGTTGCCCAGAGATCGATGGCTTATGACTGGATGTGAAAGCAAATTAATATAGCACTGAATAACTAGTTCGGGAAAGAAGTGTCCTGGTGCTAGTATAAGGATTGGATGGCCAGTAACTGCCTCAAACTTAACTCCGAGAAGACGGAGGTGGTTATCTCTGGGAAACTATCTCCAGTCTGGTCCAGCTCTTGGTGGCCTCCATCAATGGGATCTGCACCCAGTCCAGTTTCAAAGCATAGGAACGTGGGAATATTATTTGACGGTAACTTAAACTTCGTATCCCATGCCAACCAAGTTGTGTCAAAAGCCTTCCATAAACTTAGATTGATAAAAAAAAATCCAATTTTTACCAGAAAGTGCAGGGAAAACATTGGTTATTACTTTGGTAATGTCATCACTGGACTACTGTAATGGACTGTTTGCAAATGCACAATGCAGGGTCATAAAAAAAATGCAGACGGTCCAAAACGCAGCTGCCAGACTGCTTTCAAGGACCCCTAAAGTTCAACCAATTTCACAAATCATCCGAAACTACCACTGGCTGGCGATTAAGAATCGCATAAAATGTAAGGCCCTATCCAGCAAAGACATCGCCTTCAGCCATACCACCGGACTCCACTGGACGGACCACAGCTGCATCCACTTCACCTTCAGAAGAACCACGATCCACCACCACCAGCAACAGGTTGCACGAAGAAGCTGGAACAAGATCACACCCGACCAGCTCGCCGCTTCCCTGAGCCAGCACCCTCCCGCCAGCTCAGCGAACCCAAGCCAGGCCGCCGACAACCTCACAAAGTGGATCAGCAACTGCGCGAACTAACTCGCCCCACTGAAGACCCCGCCCAGCAGACCCGGCAGCAAGAAGGCCCCATGGTTCACAGACGAACTCAAGAGCTCCAAGAAGAACTGCCGAGCCCTCGAGAAAGCCTGGAGAAGGGAGCCAACACCGGACAACATGACCACCCTCAAGATCGCCACCCGAAACCACCATCAACTGATCCACGCCACCAAGAAAACAGCATTCAAAGACCGGCTGGACAACAACGCACACAACTGCAAGGAACTCTTCAACATCGTGAAAGAGCTCTCCAACCCCAACGCTGGATCCAACGACATCACCCCATCGCAAGACCTCTGCAACTCCCTCGCCTCCCACTTCCACAACAAGATCGCCGACATACACAACAGCTTCAGCACACAACCAACGCTCCCCACGACCGCACCAACGCCCCCCACCACCACCCTCAGCGCCTGGACCCCGATCAACACAGAAGACACCATCCGCACGATGAACTCTATCCACTCCGGATCTCCGACCGACCCCTGCCCTCACCACGTCTTCAACAAGGCCGACGCCGTCATCGCACCCCACCTGCGGGACATCATCAACACCTCCTTCAACACCGCCACCTTCCCTGAGAGCTGGAAGCACGCCGAACTCAGCGCTCTACTAAAGAAACCAACAGCGGACCCCCCCGAACTCAAGAACTACCGCCCCATCTCGCTCCTCCCGTTTCCAGCCAAAGTCATCGAGAAGACCGTCAACAAGCAGCTGGCCGCCTTCCTCGAGACGAATGGATCCCTCGACCCCTCTCAGTCTGGCTTCCGAGCCAACCACAGCACCGAGACCGCCCTCATCGCTGCCACCGATGACATCCGAGCCCTGCTGGACAACGGAGAAACACCGGCCCTCATCCTCCTAGACCTCTCCGCAGCATTCGACACTGTCTGTCACCGCACCCTAGTGCAGCGCCTCAGCAACGTCGGAATCCAGGAGAAGGCACGGGAATGGATCATCTCCTTCCTCGACGGAAGGACACAGAGAGTCCACCTACCACCATACGAGTCAGAGGCCACCAAAGTCATCTGCGGCGTCCCCCAAGGGTCCTCGCTCAGCCCCACCCTCATCAACGTCTACATGAGCCCCCTTGCGGCCATCGCACGCCAACACAACCTCAACATCATCTCCTACGCCGACGACACCCAGCTGATCCTCTCCCTGACCAACGACCCCGACGCCGCCAGAACCAACCTACACGAAGGGATGAAAGACGTAGCCGAGTGGATGACGAACAGTCGCCTGAAACTGAACTCAGATAAGACGGAAGTCCTCATCCTGGGCTCCTCGCCCTCCGCCTGGGACGACTCCTGGTGGCCCCCCGCCTTGGGCACCGCACCCAAACCTACAGACCACGCACGCAACCTGGGCTTCATCCTGGACGCCTCCCTCTCCATGACCAGACAAGTCAACGCCGTCTCCTCGTCGTGCTTCAACATCCTACGCATGCTACGGAAGATCTTCCGGTGGATCCCCATCGAGACCAGGAAGACGGTCACCCAGGTCCTCGTCACCAGCCGACTGGACTACGGCAACGCCCTCTACGCCGGAACCACCGCCAAGCTCCAGAAGAGACTCCAGCGGATCAAGAACGCCTCAGCCAGATTCGTCCTCGACATCCCCCGACGCAGCCACATCTCCGGACACCTGAGAGACCTTCACTGGCTCCCCGTCAACAAGAGAATCATCTTCCGTCTCCTCACCCACGCGCACAAAGCCCTACACGACCAAGGCCCGAGTTACCTCAACAACCGCCTCAACTTCTATGCTCCCAAACGCCATCTCCGATCTACCAGCCACGCCCTCGCCGCCGTCCCCCGCATCCGAAGAGCGACAACAGGAGGAAGGTCCTTCTCCTACCTGGCCGCCAAGACCTGGAACTCCCTCCCGACCGTCCTGCGCCTGACCCAAGACCACCTCTCCTTCAGGAAGAAGCTCAAGACCTGGCTGTTCGAGCAGTAGCGGACCCCCCCTCCCCAAGCGCCTTGAGACCCTCCGGGTGAGTAGTGCGCTTTATAAATACCTTTGATTGATTGATTGATATAAAGCTGCATACAATGATGGCCCCCAGTTTCTGTCAAAACAGTTAGCTGCATATTGTCCTAATAGACAGCTTAGATCCACTACTGCTTTTCAACTAGTGGTACCACGTACCAGGACAACGTCCTGGGGAGACAGGCGTTTCGTGGTGACAGCAGCCAAACTTTGGAATGCTGTACCACTCCAGATTCGCTCCACCCCATCTTTGATCCAGTTTCGTAAAATGATAAAAACTTGGTTGTTTTATCAGTAACCCTAGCCTCTGTATTTAGCACTGAATCTGTAGCGCCGAGTGCCCAAGGGCATTTGTTCGCGCTGTACAAATTTCAAAATAAATAAATAAATGCATAAAATATAAGCACATAAGTATCAAAATTCCACAGCCCCTGAACATGAACAGAAAGGTTTTGATATGTTTCCTGAAAGAACTCATGTTTTCTTGGGCGCACAGGGCAGGTGGGAGGGCATTCCATTCCAGTTACCTGCAGTCACCACAGGCAGAGAGCAGCCATCTTATCTGATTTTTATAAACTTAGAGTCTTTGCGCCGCAAAGCATGATAGGTTCTCACCACTTGGCCAGCTGATACCAGGCAAAAGGCGAGGAAATATAAGAATGAATCCACACCTGGACTGGCCTCACCTCCTCTACCCCTGGACAGGACTCTCCTCGTCTGCACCCCTGGACAGGCCTCTCCTCCTCTGTGCTCCCCTGGACAGGCCTCTCCTCCTCTGCACCCCTGGACAGGCCTCACCTCCTCTGCAGCCCTGGACAGGCCTCTCCTCCTCTGCACCCCTGGACAGGCCTCTCCTCCTCTGCACCCCTGGACAGGCCTCTCCTTCTCTGCCCCTCCTCTGGGCAGGCCTCTCCTCCTCTGCTCTCCTGGACAGGCCTCTCATCCTCTGCACCCCTGGACAGACCTCGCCTCCTCTGTACCCCTGGACAGGCCTCTCCTCCTCTGCACCCCTGGACAGGCCTCGCCTCCTCTGCACCCCCTGGACAGGCCTCACCTCCTCTGCACCCCTGGACAGGCCTCTCCTCCTCTGCACCCCTGGACAGGCCTCGCCTCCTCTGCACCCCTTGACAGGCTTCGCTTCCTCTGTACCCCTGGACAGGCCTCACCTCTTCTGCACCCCTGGACAGGCCTCTCCTCCTCTGCACCCCTGGACAGGCCTCTCTTCCTCTGGACCCCTGGACAGGCCTCACCTCCTCTGCACCCCTGGACATGCCTCCCCTCCTCTGTGCCCTGGACAGGCCTCACCTCCTCTGCACCCCTGGACAGGCCTCTTTTCCTCTGGACCCCTGGACAGGCCTCACCTCCTCTGCACCCCTAGACAGGCCTCACCTCCTTTGCACCCGGACAGGACAAGTCTCACCTTCTCTGAACCCCAGCACAGACCAGGCCTCCTCTGCACTCCCCTGGACAGGCATCACCTCCACTGCACCCACTGGACAGGCCACACCATCTTAGCACCTCTCCCGGACAGTTCTCACCTCCTGTACACCCCCTCTGGACAGACACCACTTCATCTGCATCCCCCAGTAAAGAACAGGCCACTCCTCTTCTGCACCCCTAGGACTGGACAGGCCTCACCTGCTCTGCACCCCCTGGACAGCCTCTCTTAATCTGTACCCCCAAGACTGGACAGGCCTCTCCTCCTCTGCACCCCTGGACAGGCCTCACCTCCTCTGTACTCCACTGGACAGGCCTCACCTCCTCTGCACCCCTGGACAGGCCTCACCTCCTCTGCACCCTTGGACAGGCCTCTCCTCCTCTGCACCCCTGGACAGGCCTCTCCTCCTCTGCACCCCTGGACAGGCCTCACCTCCTTCGCTCCCCTGGACAGGCCTCACCTTCTCTGCACCCCTGGACAGGCCTCACCTCATCTGCACCCCTGGACAGGCCTCACCTCCTCTGCTCCCCTGGACAGGCCTCACCTTCTCTGCACCCCTGGACAGGTCTCACCTCCTCTGCACCCCTGGACAGGCCTCTCAGTGCTTCTCACAAGAGCTCTCGGTGAAGGATTCTCATAAAGGACAGAGGAGCCCAGAGTTCTTTCCACCCCATACAGCGCCTCTGACTCCACCCTGAGCCTCGGGGCACTATGCACAAGCCCCGAAGAAAGACACTGCTACCCTAGACAGGCCTCACCTCCTCTGCATGCCTGGACAGTCCTCTCCTCCTCAGGACAGGACTCACCTCCTCTGCACCTCTGGACAGGACTCACCTCCTCTGCACCTCTGGACAGGCCTCACCTCCTCTGCACCCCTGTACGGGCCTCTCCTCCTCTGCCCCCTGGACAGGTCTCACCTCCTCTGCACCCCTGGACAGGCCTCACCTCATCTGCACCCCTGGACAGGCCTCACCGCCTCTGCTCCCCTGGACAGGCCTCACCTCCTCTGCACCCCTGGACAGGCCTCACCTTCTCTGCACCCCTGGACAGGCCTCACCTCCTCTGCACCCCTGGACAGGCCTCACCTTCTCTGCACCCCTGGACAGGCCTCACCTCCTCTGCACCCCTGGACAGGCCTCACCTCCTCAGGACAGGACTCACCTCCTCTGCACCTCTGGGCAGGCCTCACCTCCTCTGCACCCCTGTACGGGCCTCTCCTCCGCTGCACCCCTGGACAGGCCTCACCTCATCTGCACCCCTGGACAGGCCTCACCGCCTCTGCTCCCCTGGACAGGCCTCACCTTCTCTGCACCTCTGGACAGGCCTCACCTTCTCTGCACCCCTGGACAGGCCTCACCTCCTCTGCTCCCCTGGACAGGCCTCACCTCCTCTGCACCCCTAGACAGGCCTCACCTCCTTTGCACCCGGACAGGACAAGTCTCACCTTCTCTGAACCCCAGCACAGACCAGGCCTCCTCTGCACTCCCCTGGACAGGCATCACCTCCACTGCACCCACTGGACAGGCCACACCATCTTAGCACCTCTCCCGGACAGTTCTCACCTCCTGTACACCCCCTCTGGACAGACACCACTTCATCTGCATCCCCCAGTAAAGAACAGGCCACTCCTCTTCTGCACCCCTAGGACTGGACAGGCCTCACCTGCTCTGCACCCCCTGGACAGCCTCTCTTAATCTGTACCCCCAAGACTGGACAGGCCTCTCCTCCTCTGCACCCCTGGACAGGCCTCACCTCCTCTGTACTCCACTGGACAGGCCTCACCTCCTCTGCACCACTGGACAGGCCTCACCTCCTCTGCACCCCTGGACAGGCCTCTCCTCCTCTGTACTCCACTGGACAGGCCTCACCTGCTCTGCACCCCTGGACAGGCCTCACCTCCTCTGCACCCTTGGACAGGCCTCTCCTCCTCTGCACCCCTGGACAGGCCTCTCCTCCTCTGCACCCCTGGACAGGCCTCACCTCCTCTGCACCCCACTCAGGCTCTCCTGACCTCACCATGAATGCCAGGGGGGGAGGGTGGGAATCTGATCCATGGATTCATAAATTGCGAAAAGTAAAAAAAATAAAATGAGTTGGCAGCTCTCCTACCTGAGCAGAAACCTGTCCGGGCTCTCTCCTCCTTCTAGGGGCTGAGGGGGGGGGCAGATCTGGGGTCTGAGGAGGGGTCTGTGAGGGTCTGAAGATGAAGGTCTCTGCCCACCAGACAGGGCTCCTTCCTCCTCTGCAGCAGGCTGCATTCACGAGGAGAGGCCGGAAGTGATGTCACCACCGCTGCTGGTGCTGTCTCTGCTGCTGCTGACCCGGAAGAGGAAACCCTTAATTTCACCCCACGTACAGCTCAGTGAGTTTCATGAGCAGGCGAGGAGCGCCCTCTGATGGCCGCTGATGGAACTGCTGCCTCCAGGCTCCAGCAGTGAATGCATTTCACCCAAACAAGCACTTATACCTGTAAAGACCTGGGATTTCAGATGTCACAGACAGACGTGAATGTTTTTAAGGGTCAGACAGTTCAAGTACAGGGCCTCACACTTGGCTGCTGCTGTAAAAAAGTATTTATAGCTTCACTTCAGATGAGCATCTTCCAAACACTGACGTAAAGGACTTAAGAGTATTTACAGAAAGGTGACAACTGGAAGTGACAGTCTGTATTTCAATGAAAATATCTGTATTTCAATTAAAATATCTGTATTTCAATGAATATAACTGTATTTCAATGAATATATATGTATTTTAAAGAATATATTAGTATTTCGGTCAGTTTTGCAATTAAACTGGACAGCTTATTTATTTTTCTAAATAACTTATTTGCAGGTTTTTCAAATCCATAGCGTGGTAAATAGGAAAGTAAACAGAGGAAAATACCAGGGAGTTTTAAACACCAGATCAGTGACAATGAGGCTCAGGTCATGTGTCAAAACGACAATTAAAGGAACAGTTTATTTCCAACTTTCCTGTGTCTGTCGCTTATTCCTTATATCTGATACAGTTTTATATCCTTGAACAAGACTGAAATTTATGCCCTAAGTAGGTTTTGAATTTCTGATTTAAGAGAACAACTGTCTTCTAAATTATTAAGACACCGGCCTCTTCGAGGTTTTGTCGTTTTGTTTACAGTAACCACCTCCCTCTCTCAACAAAGATTCACTGACAAAAAAAAGCAATTTATCTTTGAAGCATTTAATTCCTAAGATAGAAATATCAAATATGAACCAGAATTTTCTCACACAGTTTGCATTGTATCATTAAAAAAATGAGTGGGTGTTACTGGTTTGAAGAACAGGGGAGGGGCATTTCATTACTCGAAAATATTGTACTCCTTCATATAAGCCCCTATATCATAGTACACTCGTCATCAGTACACCATTGATTAGTGAGTGTGTCAACTCTTTTTAGCATTGTCATGCAAGCAGCCTTAAATGCCTCGACAGCGACATTAATTCAGACATGCATTCATCAGAGCTCTCAAGCCTCACTCATCACGAGTGACGCTAACACATTTGGAAGTCAGTCTGAAGTCTGTGGCTCAGTGGTTAGAGGCGGCAGACCCAGAATCTGAGATCGACCGTGGACCAGGGTTCGATTCCCCGCCTCGGCGGGTCTAGGGCTCATAAATTCCACGGTCTCGACAATTCTCGCTCCGGTGCCTACTCGACTCACGGGGTCACACTCTGCGACTCTGGGCAATAGCTTGCTTAATCTCCACATCGGCCCCTCGCGGTGGGATGCCTGGCTTTCACCTTGTGGATACCCTGCCGGGGTTTCTCACAGGGGAATACCAGGACGGGTTCCCTAAGCAAGCGCGGAGATGCCCCAGGGTAAGTCCTGCGCTATATAAGTTTCATACATTTACATTTACATTCACTCAAACCTGGCCCATTCTTCCAAACTATGGGGGTTAACTAGAACTTCACACATGACTATTCGGCACAGAGCAGACCCTCTGTCCCACATTTTGGTGGCAAGACCTCTCATATTTGACCTCGAGCACTGCACATGTTACAGTTCAGAAGAATGCTAATGTGAATGTCTATTTTAGTGAGACTTGGTTGTTAATTGTATCACTTTACATGTGTTCTCATCATGTCTATAAATTCATTAATGTCACTAATAGCCTTTTTATAATATCTCAATTCTTTATTGATTTTCCTTATACAATCAGCATATAACAGGTATGAAAGATTATCGATTAAGCAGAGTCCAAGGTACTGTGTAAACTAGAACTTGTGAGAATACATTGATAACAGGAAAAACAATAAATAGATTAACCCCTTCAGATAGAGGTGATACGGCACAGAAGATCGGACAGATGATCAAGGAAGGAGGATGTGGGGGAACACGAGGGGAAGGAACATGGGGACAGGAGAGAACAGTCAGGGTGCCAGGCCACCTGGCAGCCCCTGAAGAAGCCAAAACCCACCCCCGAAGTAATCAAGGGGCAGGCACAGAGGACGGAACCAGGCCGATTGGTGTCAGCGTATACTGCTACCGAAGTAGGAAGGGTCCCCAAACTTCTGCAGTTGGTCTTTCAGCTTACACATAGGTCTTTTGTAAGTGGCCATGTTGTGCATCTCAAAGAGCCATGTACTATGAAACGGTAGCGTGGCGGATGACCAATGGCATCAAATTCCACCTTTGCCTCTACGAAGGCCGTAGCCAGCCAACTCTTGCCATGGTGCATTAAATCCGGGAATATTGACATTTTGTGAAGCAAGGTCAGATGGGCCATTAATTGCGGTGTCACCCCTAGGTTGGTCATCAAAGTATCCTAAACGAAGCCCCAGTAGCACAAAGTACTATACAGACCCACAGGAAATACAAAATGTCACAGGCCGGTGCACCATACCTTCAGCACTTGGAATCCTCTGCCAAATGTGCTTTATAGACCCACTCCGGCATCCAGTGCCAGTGGTGTAGGAACTTGAAATAACTGAATTTCAACCTGGCCTCCTGGAGGAAACTGCCATGGTCTTTCCAAGGGTCATGGGAGTCCCCCTCAGAGAGTGAGAGGCACCGCCTCTGCTCCAACAAACAGCATAAATTATGGGTGGTGATGCCCGAAAAAAGGCTGTCTGCAGCAGTGTAGGAAAGCAGGATCTGCTTCTATGGTTACCCCCACTTTTTGCCCGGTGTTATACTGTTTCTGACTAGTCTGGCTGGGATCCTGCTAAGCAGTACCCTAGCCTCTGTTCTTTCTTCCCTAAATTGGCTATGGCAAGTACCTTTGTACATTCCTGTTTGGCTACTGGTGCACCCTTGTAAGTCCCTAGTATATGGTTCTGAAGTACCTGGGGCATAGGTGCACCAGGGTTCCTCCCTGGGCTGAAGCATGTATTATGCCACCCATGAGGGTCCCTCCAAATCCTGACTACAGGCCAGCCATTGCAGACTGTGTGAGTTGATGCCTGCACCTCTCACTAGAGATATAAGCTCCTTATATCTCTCTCCACTGCACTTAGACCCTAGAGGTCACCACTCTGGCAGGCCTTTTCAGCCCCATAGGCAGGGTGCTCGGTTTTAAGTGTGAGGGTGCCCCTGCATGAGCAGGACACCCCTACAAACCCTGGAGTCCATTCTCCAGGCTTTGTAAGTGGAACAGCCATCCTGAAATAAAGAGGCCAAGAGTCATCACACGATGACCATCTCGAAACTGACTGGAACGAGCCTGGGCATGTTTGGTATCAAACCTGTTGGAATCATACCACAACACCATATCCGGTGTTGAAGGTATGATTCCAATCACAGGAGAGCTCCCTGCTCCCGGGACCGACGTTACAGAGCCTAACCGCAACCTAGGTCTGCTGCCGATGCCAGACACAATTCTGCCCTCCTGCTGCTGGGCCATGGCCGAGCAGGGGAAGGTAGGACAAAAGGTTTCCTGTCACAGGGAGGTCGCTCCCCACACTGCAACAGCACCACCTGTCTGTCTGTGTCTCCCAGCTTGCTGCTGTTGCCTCGGACACGAGTTCAAGGCCCTCCTCCACCCGCAGGCTACCACCTGTGCCTCATCCCTGGTGGCCAGTGGTAGGTTGCTTTGTGTAATTATATTGCTTGTTGTATTATTTATTTTGTTTGCTTAATTCCCCCTGTTGATTCTTTCGCTACTTCCATGCCCTGTGCCCTTCTGCCTTCCTGCAGTTCATCCTGTGGTTTCCCCGCCGCTGTGTCCCCTGCGGCCCTGCTCCCCGCTCGCTACACTTCGCCTTAGTGTATTTTGTATTGCATTTTGCTGGATTGTTAGTTGTTTTCCTTTCCATTCCTCCTTTTCCTCGTGTGCCATTTCTGTGCCCTTTTTGCCTTCTGTACCCTCGCCGTTCCCAGTTTTCCCGGCGCTGCGCCCCCTGCTGCCCCAACCCTCCGCTCGCCCATTAATGCGCCCCCACCTCCCAGATGCTCCTCCCTCCCATCTTCCCATCTTATGGCGGCTGCTACACGGTGAGGAGACCGACCCTTGACCCTTTCACAGGCAGGTGGCTCACCACGCCGCAACAGCACCACCTGTCTGCCTGTGTCTCCAAGCTTGCTGCAGCTGCCTTGGACGTGAGATCGGGCTATCCTCCACCTACAGGCTACCACCTGCGTCGCTTTGTGTAATTGTATTGCTTGTTGTATTGTTTATTTTGTTTGTTTCATTACCCCATTTGCCTCTTGCACTACTTCTGTGCCCAGTGCCCTTCTGCCTTCTTGCCGTTCCTCCCATGGTTTCTTCGCCACGGCGTCCCCTCCGGCCCGCCCCCCCACTTGCTACACTTCGCCTTAGTGTATTTTGTATTGCATTTTGTTGGATTGTTAGTTGTTTTCCTTCCTATTCCTCCTTTTCCTCTTGTGCCATTTCTGTGCCCTTTCTGCCTTCTGTACCCTCGCCGTTTCTCCCCTGTTTTCCAACCACTGCGCCCCGCCCTTCCGCTAACCCATTCGTCTGCCCCCACCACCCAGCTGCTCCTCCCTTCCACCTCCCCTTCTTATAGCGTCCACGCCTGGACCGCGCCCAGAGCCAGAACACCTGCCCCCCGTGAACGCCACGACGCCCGTCTCCGCAACTACTTCAGCTCCCTCCACGCACTCAACGCCGGACGATCATGCACCTGCTGCCTTGCTGCTCCGAAACGCACCCAAGGACCCTTCTCCTGCCAGAACTGCAGCTTCACCAGCATCCGGCCCGCCAACTCTCCTACCAGGAAAGAACCCAACTACCTTAGATGCATTCATCTCAACACTCGCAACACTAGAAAGCATGTTAAGACTCACTTACCAGCCGGGATGAGATGAAAACTGTGGATCAATGTTTTGTCCACGGGGCAAAGTAACATAATTAGGAAAATTAGTTCAATTAGGATTGCTATATAAGATACAGTGCCAAAGTTCATAATGCCATCTTTGATGTAATCTTTCCTAGTTTTTCAGTGCAGGGCAGTAGAAAAACAAATTTGCAGGAAGTTGCGCTGAGTGTGGCACTTCTTTACGATCCCAAAGGGATTCTATAAGGACAGTATCCACTTGTCCTAGCTCAAATTTACATTTTGTTACAATAAGTCAGGGAACTTAGAGTCAAAGAACTTAAAGTATAAGTAAAAGATTCATATATTCATTTGAAATTTAAATGCTCCACGTTCAATTTCTGAAGAACGAATAAATCATTGTGGGTTCTCTCCGCGCTTCTGGTTAACGAATCACGGCAGAGAACATAAACGGGATGCAGCTGGCAGCCGCAGCGTGTGCATGCAGTGTTCAAAGGCCTCGTGTAAGATGGCAGATCAGTTGAGTGGCGGTTTAGCTGCCGCTTGCTGTATGGTACAAGTGGGATTATACGAAGTATGCATCTAAGACTACCCAAGGTTACAGTCCTGTTTTTCTATCACAAACTTACTTCAAATGTTTTGTTTGATTTAAGTTATTCCTGTAACTGTTCAAAATGAAGAGATTGATCTTGAGAACACAATTTGTCACCAGGGTAGGCTGAGAATTAAGAAAAACAACAAATCTCCTGGTTTTATAGATGCCATCTTGTTTTTTAGTGGATGTCACTGTCTGTGATAGTGAGACCGGGACTGTTCTTATCATGGAAATGCCACTGAGTGCGAGCTGCCCAGACCTTGAATAGAGAGTTCACAACCACAATATTTTGGCAAAGAGGTGAAGCCACAAATAAATGAGTGAGGTTTGTGGCTGCCCACATCAGTGAACACCTTGTTGGCGGGGGGGGGGGGGAGATTCACAAGGATTTTTCTAAAGCACTCGCTACTTTAACAGAGCCAGTTTCCTAACACTCAAAGTGTTTACCGAGAAGAGACTAAGGGCCAGATGTAGGAAGCTAAATACCGGTCGGTAATGGCCAAAAATCTGTGAATTTTCCATTACAGACCGGTATTTAGCCCTTTCCAATGTTAGAGGCTGTAAATAAGGATTCGGTAATTTACTGATTCCTTATTTTAAGGAATCAGTAAATTACCGAACCCTTAAAACCTATGTAGGTAGCACCTAAGTGAGTGCATTTTTGTTTTAAGGATTCTCCATTTACCACCAACCACAAGTTGGTGGTAAATACTGAATACCTTTAAAAAGCAATTATTTGCTTTTTTCAAAGTGCCATGTGGCAGACATACATGCCCTTAGGGCATGTATGTGTGCCACATGTGCACACATGCACGATTCAGGGGTGTAACAGGGTGTCAATGTGACACCCTGCCACCTTTGAGTATGCTCCCGCTATTACCGATTCGGTATTTACTGAATCGGTAATAGTGAATGGCTTCCTATTCATTCCAGGGCCATAGGAATAAATGGAAAGGTATTCCTCATTACCAAATCGGTATTACTGATTCGGTAATAAGGTTTATTACCGAATCGGTAAATTTTACCTATTTTTTACCTACATCATATTTACCGATTCTTAAATACTGAATCGGTAAAACTCTGTATTTAAGAATCGGTAAATTGAGATTACCTACATCGGGCCCTGAAGGTATAATAAGGAGATAGCGATGCCGAAGATTTTATTTCATACCAATCAAATTACTTCCTGTGTAGACTTGGCTCACCAAATGCAGCAATAGCAGGCAGAAAAGGCTTACTTTAAGGTCCAGTACTGTCTAATCCTTGTCTCTTCTAAACACTAGGGGATTCAACAAACTTTATTCGGTTTTATAAATGGAAAAAACCACAAAAGTCATAGATAGGATGCGTTTTTGCAGCATGCTGCTGGGGTTCTGGACAAGGAGATTGAAGTGGCTATTAGACAATTATCTCGCTCACCTTTCCACCCTTCCCTAGGGGTTGCTTCTGTTGCTCCATTTGCTGGTTCCCATACTCAGTCCCCTCAACTAGGCTTGGTGGACATACCTCAAGATATGCCTCAAGACCAGGCTGGGGGTATCGCCCCCTTACACCAGTTGTTGTCACACGGGTCGGTGCCCAGTCTCCAATTTTTTGGTCAGCCCCTGACATGACCCCTGGCAATAGGTGGTGCCCAGGAGACGCTAAGCGGAAGCGCCCCTCAGTTGGGGGCCCTTGTAAATGAAAAAGAACATTGGATCACAGTCATCTTCAGCAGTCCACCCAGAAGTGCCTAACCTGGATGGTATTTCGTTAGACATGCTCAAAGCAGCCTTGCTGTCAGCTTTTGGAACTAAATTGGACCCCAGCCTACTCTGACTTTCTGCACTGGAAAGCAACCTGTCTGCACTGATAGCTACTTGCAAAGGGATCGTGCCCTTCTCTCCACAAGTATCCCTCCTACAAGGCCTACGATCTCGATCACCATTTCCAGTCCCAGTAGTAGTGGCACAGAAGCAGGAGACAGAGCAGTGTCTATCACGAAGCAGCCTAGTCACATGGTAGGAGATACAATGGCACCTATTGCCCAGGACTGACCCTCAGCACCATCCAGCCAACCGGAGGGGGGCGGGGGGCACCCAGAACACAGTATCTTTTCAGTCTCTGCAATCTCAGGGTTTCAAAGTGGGCGGATTGTATAGTTCCGATGACAGGTGGGAGGGGCTGAAAGCCATGTCCCCGGGGACTAGAATAACTATTATCCTAGTTTGGGCTCTGTTCATCTCCTACCTGAGCCCACTCCGCTTGTTGTGGTGTTAGCTAGAGTACCATGCCTCAACCCCGGGACCAAGGAAGACTTTTACCAGCTGAACAATAAGGTGGTGCACTGGCTCAATTAAAACATTGCCCCTGGGCTTAGGGTTGAAAACCAAATTGTCGTGGTGCGCTAGACACAGTGGGTTGGTAGCGTATGTAAGAAAGGAGAGGGGTACCCCCGACTAGAGTTCCTAATTTCGGGATATGTGACCGTGTGTCAGTACAATAATTAGGAACAAGATAAAAGGGCGGATGATTACTGACAAGAGAGAAGGAACACTGAATCAACAAGAAAGTGTGCGGTGCAGTTAAGTTTCATATATTTTTATTATACAATCATATCAAAAAAAGGGGGAAAAGAGGGAGGAACCAATATCTTTTATACATTCATTGTGGTTTGGTCTCCGTCATATTTGTATATTCTACAACAGCATAAAGTTATACATATTTGTTGCTATAGATAGCTTGTTTGAGATTTACATTTGTAGTGCTGTATAGAAGATTACATTAAAATACATGGCTAAAGATTAGAGTGTTACCGTGGGTTGGTAGCGCCATGAAATCCTGGCTGGAGACTGCATTATCATCAATTTTAACAATCCAGTCATGGTAAACCGAATCTTAAGCATGGTTACCCAGTCTAACTACAGGTGTTGGAACTCAGCAATCTTGACACTCCCGCTGGGATACTTCTACAGGCCCAATTATTACCAACTACGGTCCCAACGCAAGCGGCTCCAAGAGGTGGGCCATAGGGGTCGTGCAGAGGGGATAATAGTGTCTGTAATAAGAACTCCGGCGGTCCTAGTGTTGGGCAGTACCGCTCCTAAGTGGAGGGTGCAGAAGTCCTGGTTCGCTGAGCATTTGACCGTCTAAAGTGCTTGACCATATTTTCTTTGGGGGCCTCTGGAGGTCGTTCCCCGAGGAGGGGGGAGGCCAGGTTCAGGTTCAGCCTGACCTGGAGGAAAGGGCATCTGTAATCAGTGTCCTGACCGGTTGTTGGCTTCCAGGGGTACCGCTCCCAGGTGGGAGGGTGCAGTACTGGAGGGGAGTGTGTCGCTGATACGCCGCTGGCGTGTGCTCTGTCTAGCCTGAGACATACTGTGCCTGTAATCGTGGAACTGGGAGGGGGTGCAGAAGGACGGTGTACTTCTGACTCCGGTGCAACTTAAGGGTGTAAATCCTAGGTTGGGAGATTAGGAAACTTCTAGGTCAAGAGGAACTCTACCAAAGTGAATCAGCGGAAAAGACCGAGGGGGCTGCCCTTGCTGTGTGTTCTGGGGCCCGTCTGCAGTTTGTTGTTTCCACTAAGGTAGAGGAAAGGGGACTTTGCTGTGTGCTGTGTCCCCCCCACCTGCTTGAAGAGGGACTGTGCTGTGTGCTTTGTACCTCAGAAGTGGAATCGTCTGGTCTGGTAGGAGAGTTGTGTTCTGGTGAGTGCTTCGCTGTGAGGGTTATTCCTTCACCCTGACTGGAAGCAAGGGTCCCTACTTGGTCTAAGGTACTTACCTCTGCCAACTAGAGACCCCCAGTTCTAACATTGGTGGAGTAGAGGTAGGATCGGGCATGCTTGCCCGTGACCTCTAGTTAGCCTGAGGGTGTGGTCCCTAGGTTGTAGGAACAGTGGTAGTGTAGCTACCCTGAGAGAGAGAGTGGAGATTGGCTATTGTGTGCCAGGGGCTTCTGCCCCCACTCTGTGGATTGGTTAGGACCTGTGATCTTTGGATGGCCTAGGGCCTGGTCCTGGCTGTGGATGACTAGTGTGTACCAGTGGGGTATCCTAGTTGTGTCAGAGAGCTTTTGTTGAGGGAAATCCCTGTGGGTTCAGAGTGGCGAAAAACTGTAAGGTGGCCCTGCCCTGCAGGCCCGTCTCCGTGGTTTTGTCGCCCAAAGCATTGAAGACCATCAGTGTAGTGATTGGTCTACCCTGCGTTTTGGCTGGAAGGGGGATGTGTTGGACCCGGTCCTTTGGGCAGGTTTACCCCGTGACTTTTTGCTTTTTCCTAGCCTGTTTTTGGAACCTGGGTTGGTGATTTTTAGGCCTCTGCGCACTTTTTCACTGTAGTACAGTGTAAAGTGCGTGTGCTCTCTGTGTATGGATGGTGAGCGCCCTGCCCTCCCATAGGAATGAATGGGGAATATGTATGCCCATGGTAGATTCCTGATGCATGGGGAGTGCAGGGTCGAGTTTGATATGCATGAACTCGTGAGAATGAATGCTGCAGAATGGTGTATGCGGCATGGCTGTATCTAGTCCAGAAGCGCCACTTTTAGAAGTTGGCATAATTGTGTAGTGAGTCTGCTAGCACGTGATTGGCTGATGGGCCTGGCCCAGGCATGCCTGGGCCTGTTGCTAGATGGACTGTCTGGAGGAGGGGGTCTGAGTCAAGCCGTAGAGGAAAGGCCCCCCATCTGCTGTTAGGGGGGAGTGGAAAGAGCTCTGGTGGTGCCAGGCTGTGTCTGTCGGCCCACCCTGGATGACTCTCCCTCCCGATGGCCCCCTGTCACCTCTGACCTGAGGCTGACAGGAGAGGGAAACCAGATACTCCCAGAGCTTAGGGCTCGCCTACACAAAGACTTCTAAAGACTTCAAAGGTTTTTTCTGTGGATAAGAAGGGGCTGTTCCCCTTCCAAAATGTTCTTGTCTTGTTCTTACTTCGGACTGGAATCTACCAGGGGCGGGCGCTGCCCAGCCCCTGGATGCCTGGACCTCTGGGGGACCCCTCTGCCTGTCCAGGAAGGATGGGGGACTTTGCTTTACCCTGGAGGGACTTTGCTGCATCCCCCTGAAGGACTTGGCTGGACTTGTCCCTGTAGCGCTGAGGGAGCGCTTCATCTGCATCTAGCGCTGAGAGAGCGCTTTATTGCCCTTCTAGCGCTGGGAGCGCTGGATTTGTCCTTCATAGCGCTGAGAGCGCTTTATTTCCTGCCCATGGCACTTTGGTTGCACTTCTAGTGCTGGAGCGCTTTGTTTGCCTCTATAGCGCTTGGAAGCGCGTTGCTGCTGGAGGCCGGCGGCGGATCGGCGCGGGAGCCCACTCCGCTTATTTTTCCGACTTGGATTTGCCCAGTTGTTTATGTGATTTACGAGTGCCCACCTCGCGATTTCTGCCCGCCTGCCTGCCTAGCGAGGGCCGCCGCGCTGCCCGCGGCGACCCGGAAGTACCTGGCCAGCCGGCCAATCCCAGCGCGGCCGGCCGGAAGTCCCGCCCCGCAGCCTGTGAGGCGGGGGGGAAGAGGAGAGAGGCGCGGGGAGATGGCGGCCGATGCCGAGAGGGGAGAGCCTGGGGGCCCGAGGCGCATTGTCGGCGCCTGCCCCAGGAAGACAGAGGAGCCGCCCCGTGAGCCCCGGTGAGTCTGGGCTGAGGGCGGGCCGAGTGGGGCTGTGCCTGGGAGGTCCCCCTTCGTCAGAGCGGCCCCGTAGGGCAGCGGGCCGCTCCAACGGTGTGTAGAGCCTGGGAAGGCTCGAGGGGCCAGTCTTTGTGTCGAGCCCTGCAAGGCTCCAACGCGGGGGCAGAAGAGAGGAGGGGCGCCGGGACATGTTGTCGGTGTCCGCCCCCCCCGCAGTGGCGCGAGCTCGCGCCTAGTGCCAGTAGGAAGCCATGAAGGCTTCAGGGGCGGCCCCGGTTGGCAGTGGGTCGCCCCAACGTGCACAGAGCCCGGAGGGGCTCCCCGCCTCATTTTTGTATTTGGAGCCCTGAGAGGCTCTGGGGGCATTTTGAGAAGTTAGAGTTCCCCGTAGGGGACTCCACCGTGACGAGGGCTTCAAGGGCGGCCCCAGTTGACAGTGGGTCGCCCCAACGCTTGGAGAGTCCAGGGAGGCTCCAGGGGGCATGTTGCTTTAGAGCCAGTGTGGCTCCAACGTTTGACCAGTGTTGGCCAGGGCCTGTGTGGCTCCAACGTGCGCAGTGTTTGTTTTAGAGCCTGTGTGGCTCAGGTGGCACAGATTTGTTCTAGGGGCTACTGAGAGCCCTGCCACAGCTTTTGGTACACAGTTGCCCAGCACTTCGTGGGCAGCTGCCACGTTTAGGCTTTTTGGTACTTTGAGACTGGCGCTGCATGGCAACGCACCCTGACACTGAGACTCAGGGCGTCTGAGCCCCAACAAGGCCAGTTGGCCTAGGGACTGCCACAGGTGGTGGCTTATGTGAGTTTTTGCGCAACTGTATGGTTATTGCACCTCTGAATGTGTTCTCTTGCATCATGTCTTATTCCTGCACCTCTGAATGTTTTTAGACATCATGTGACTATTGCGCTACTGTATTATTCTGGTACCTCTGAATGTAATTTTATTGCATCATGTGCTTTATTCTTAACACCGCTGAATGTGTAGGTTTATGCATTATGTGTTTTTCTTTACTACTCCTCTGAATGTATATTTATGCATCATGGGTAATGTGTTCTTTCTGAGACCCCTAAATGCTGTGTGATACTTAGGTGGTTTTCCTTTACTACTCCTCTGAATGTGTTTCATACATCATGGGTAATGTGTTCTTGCTTAGACCCCTAAATGCTGTGTGATACTTAGGTGGTTGTTCTTTTTAGTACAGGTGGTCCTAGTGAGGTCCTGGTCCCCGGTGTGACATTCTCCTAAGGTGTTAGGGTTGCGTAGGGGGTACTTACCTGTTCCCAGTAGTTACTGGAGGTGATCTATAACTGTTACTTTGTGTTACAGTGAAGTTTATATACTTTTATTCTAATTTCTGATAAGTATTTCTATATCTGCAAAGTGTTGATTCAGACAGTGGCCCCTGTGGCCCTGTCTTGTAAATAATCCCTTGTGAATATTGCCGTGCCAGTTGGCACAATGTACATGTGTAATTTCTATCTGATATGTTTTGACAATACAAAAGTTATTTTAATATAACCTTGTGTGGAGTCTCTTTTGTGGTGTACCTAGTATGTTGTTGCTGTTGTGCGCTGACGCAAATGCTTTACACATCGCCTCCGAGTTTAGCCTAGACTGCCCGCGCCATGCTACCTAGAGGGCGAGCAGGGGTTATCTTGGCGTGTGACTTCCTTGCCCTGACTGGAATGGTGGTTTCGGCCTGGCTTGGGCATCAGCCTTAGCCTACCCGAAATAGCCGGTTTCCAACAGACAGCAAATAGGTTTACTCCTCTGAGCTCATAGGAAGATTGCGATTGACGATGTGTGGGTCCCTTGGACCCTGTGGCACCCACATCCCAGGGACATGTATCGCCCCCGGAACAGCTATCGAGTGTGAATGGAGGGTGTAAATTTCTTTCTTGGAATATCGTGGGGCTGGAGAGTGAGATTGGGCACACCGAATGGTTGGCCCTTGTTAAGAGTTTTGACGTAATATGCCACCAGGAAACTTGGGCTGGAGACAATAATTAGCACCTGGATGGCTATAAAACCCTCTTTGTTCCAGCTACCCCATCCAGGTCAGGGAGAGCCAAGAGGGGGCTTATCACCTTTGTTTCTCTAGCTGTCCTTGCCATCTCCGCTCCCAGTAGGAAGGAAAATGCTACTTACCAGTGTGCATCTGTTCTTGGCAAGTAGAGCTGCAGAGATTCACACTCTGTGCATAGATCGCCATCTGGTGTGGGGCTCGGTTGCTTGCACCTTGTCGTTGTCTTGGAATAAGTCTTTTTAGTCACAAGATAGGTGACTTCTCCTTTGGACGATAGTGCGCATGGGCATCAACTCCATCCTCAGATTGTTTTTCGCCACGTGAGTTTGTAAGAAACAGAGATGTCCATGAGAATGTACCTAAGATAACACTGGAACAGATATAGGTTCCGGGGAGGTGGGGGGGGCGTGTGAATCTCTGCAGCTATACATGCCAAGAACAGATGCATACTGGTAAGTAGCATTTTCCGTTCGAGTCGCAGAATTCACACTCTGTGCATAGACTGTACAGCCGTGTCTCCCCTAGCGGTGGTTGCCTGTATCTGTTGCAGTCATTTGAAGAAGTGTTTGCCTGCACATCTACACAATAGTGTTTGGTGAAGGTGTATGTAGTAGAAAATGTTGCTGGCTTACAAATGTCTTCTAGGGGAATGTTCCCTAAGAATGCCATGGAAGCCCCTAGTTGGCGTGTTCAGTGCGCTCTAGGGGGAATTGTTAAAATGCATTTTGCTTCCTGATAGCATATTTGAATGCATTTTACTATCTACCTGGCAATTCCAGCATTGAAAATTGGGTTGCCTTTATGAGGTGGTGAGAAAGCCACAAACAGTCGTTTTGTTTCCTGTCTATGCAATAAAGTAAAGCTCTTTTGACATCAAGCGTGTGAAGACTTCTTTCCGCTACAGAATCAGGGTTTTGGAAAAATATTGGTAACTCTACTGATTGATTGAGATGGAATGTCACCTTTAGAAGAACTGTTGGGATTGTTCTAAGAACCACTTTGTTGCGATGTATTTGTAAAAATGATTCTTGTTCGGTTACAGCCGGAATCTCACTTACTGTCCTGAGAGAGGTGGCTCCTATATGTCTTTGGGCCGAGATGTTGGTGGCATAAGTTCCGAGTACACGCCCAGTTGGGTGTGGCCGTATGTGACATCCGATAACCATTCATCAAAAGTGGGTATCCTTTTCCTGCCCCACTTAGGTCAATCTGCCTGCGCGCATATAGCAATAGGAGAGCATGTAACTTGCGCCTACGGGGCAATGTGTGCTGTACCAGCCCTAGTAGACCCAGGTGTGGTGATGCCTCATCTCTACGTTCAACTATCTGATTGATTGCCGAAAAAATGTCTGTCCAGTAATTTTTTAGCGACGGGCAGTCCCATGCTATATGTAAGAAGGAAGCAGGTTCATACCCGCATCTCCAACATCGCTCATCCTCGCGCAACTTCATTTTGTGGAGACTAATAGGAGTTCTATAATACCGATGTAAGAATTTAAAATGTATAAGTCGGAGTTTGTAATTGGGGGATAAGTCCGATAATTGTTTGCAACAGTAGTCCCATTGCTCTTCTGTCAAAGGGGATCCAATTCGGCGTTCCAGAGCTGCAAGGATTTGGGTTGAATAATTGGGGTCTGGTCCTGCATGGTGGTGTATAGCCTAGAGACTAGTATCCGAGGGGAGGCCCTGGCCAAGATGTTATCTAATGCGTTTAGTGTCGGAGTGGCCTCCGGGAAACCCTTCCACATCGCGCAGCATGCAGCCTTCAATTTATGGTAGGTGAACCGCTCAGCAAATGTCAATGCCTGATCTTCTGTGTCTGCGGGTAGGGGCCTAAAACTGCCCTCTGGATATAGGTCGGCAAAGGTTATCAGCTGCGTACCTCCTATCTCTACCACCCCAACTCCTTGCTCCAGACCCGGTATAGTGGGGTTATCGCGCAAGGGCATGGAAGGCGCGTACAATAGTGGGACATTAGCACGCCGCTGGAGTTCTCACCAGACCCATCGCAACATGTCAGCAGTGTTGATGTCCTGCCGGGGCCGTGGCGCCTTTTTGTAGAGTGCAACTTTCAAAGGAGTGGGCGCAACAGCTTCCATCGCAACCGCGACATGCGGCTGATAAGGGGTAGGGTATACCCAAAAGTGAAGGAATTTTGCTTGTGCACACAGTGCATAAAGTGGCATGTCAAGAGCTCCGAGGCCACCTTGCTTGAGTGGAAGCGTCAGGAGATCCCAGGATACTCTCGCCTGACTCCCAGCCCACACCAAAGACAGCAGCTGTGTTCTAAGGCTTTTATAAAAATGCTGCGTAAGAGGGAGCGGTACGTTAGCAAACAGATACAGGAATTTCGGCAATATGACCATTTTTATCAATGCCACCCTCCCAGTAATGGATAGTGGCAGTTTAGACCATATAGCTACTTTCGTCTCCAACAAGTCCATGGCCCTCCCAAAGTTTAAATTCCATATGTTCTGCAGATCATGGCTTAGGCACACTCCCAGGTATTTTACTTTGTCTGCTTCCCAGCGCAGCGGATATTCCGAAACCACCTCAGGAGTACCATCTGTAAGCGGGAATATTACAGATTTCTTCCAGTTGATGGCAATACCAGAGATACCGCCAAAGTTAATGAATTCACGGAGCACAGGATCCAAGTTTTCGGAGGGGTTGAGGATGTACAAAGTAACATTATCCGCATATATGGAGATCAATAGGCTTCTGGAGCTGAAGCCAATCCCCCGGGCCGTGTGGTGCTGCCGAATTCTGGCCGCAAGTGGTTCCATTGCGAAAGCAAACAAAAGGGGAGAAAGGGGACAGCCCTGCCTTGTTCCCCTGCATCAAGGGCACACTTGATTGATGCATTGGTTATTAATTTATTTGGATGAGATCATTGGCCTTGGTCTTGTATTGATCTAGTAAATGTTGCAATAGGGTTTCTAGTTGGTCATAGTGAGCCCTATCATACCTAGCAAGTAATGCTTGTGTGTTGGCTATCCGCCAGTGATTAGCTGCTTGAGCAGCAACTTGTTTGCCGGAGGCATCTAATAATTTAGACTCCTTGTCCGGAGGTGGTGTCTCACCAGAGGTCTGAGAATTAGCCCATTTTCTAGTGTTAGCTGCCACCAGGGAATCTTAAGGGAGTTGAATTTTGATGTAGGCGGGATCATTGAGAGGAGGTTTATATTTGTTGTCAATTCTCAGATTGAGAATTCTAGCCCTAACAGGGTCTTTAAATATGTCAGGGGCATGTTTAATGACACCTTTTAACATTGGCAGGGTTTGTGCAGTCTTTAGTGGTTGCTCAAAAGTGTCTGAATGCATTGAAATGCCATGGTATGTAGCTGCCCTATTTACCAACTGACTAAAACCAATATTGTCATCTGGGGGAGGTGGCTTTGTTGGGTATGCCTGGGGATCAGGGAGGTCTAGAGTGTCGACCGGGTTATCATAATTTTCCTAGCCGTCCTGTGGTAAGTCTGTGTAGGTATCAGAGTCTGTAAAAGGGTCATTGTTGCCTCCCCCATTGCCTAAATTATCATCGACCTGTGGTAATTGTGAGTTTGGTGGAAGTATAGGAGAGTGTGGAGGAGAGGTAGGATTGGTAGGAAGAACAGGAGAAGAAGGTTGTATAGGTTTAGTAGCACCATTTCTTTTCTTAACAGGCACTGCAGGAATGCCTGGTGTATACAGTTTCCTCTTCTCGTGTGGAACAGTAGACACATGTCCGGTTTTAGGGTCTATGTGGAGTGTTTTTTTATTCGGAGCGATAGGATCTGGTCGAAAAAGTTCTTCCTCTTCGGTAGATGCTTTCGGTGCCGATCTTTTCGGGTCCAAGCATGGTTTGGATTTCTGCTCCGGAGCCTTGGAAGGTGTTTTTGGATCCTTCGGCTTCGATGTGGAGGCGGAAATATTTTTTGGTTCCGAATGTGTTGGTTTAGGATCCGATGCCTTTTCTTTCGGCGCCGGGTTGGTCGATGCTGATTTCTGTCTGGGAGTAGGCTGCGCTCCCGACTTCGGTGCCGATGGCGCCTGTGGGACACTAACATGCGGTTTGCTCGGTCACGAGCTGCCTGAAGGCTTGTCCTTTGTCTTTAGAGCCGAGCCCGGGGGCGGGGCTTCTGAACATTGTTTTCGGTCACGGCTGGGGCCAACAGGCGAAGTCTTGACCAGGGCCTTCTTTTTTGCAGGTGGGGTTGGGGTTGCGGCAGTGGTACTCACTCGTTGATCTGGAGGGATGGGTGGTCTGAGTTGGAGTGGTCTGCTTCGGACACGATTTCCAGTTCCTCAGAATCTTACTCCGGGACATCGGGACCTGCATCAAAGATGTCCACCGGTACCGGAGCTGCTTGCTGCGCCATGATGTGTCGTCGGGCCCGGCGATCACGGATGGTCTTTTTGGATCGAAAGGAGGCGCAGGCCCCGCAATTATTCTCATTGTGCTCTGTCGAGAGACCCAGATTACAGACCTTGTGGTTGTCACTGTGTGGGAATTTAGCTTCACACTGGGGGCATTTTTTAAACAGAGTCCTTTCCATGAGCCGTAGGCCCAAATGGCGTCAATAGCCCCAGCGGCCCGTGTCGACCACAGGAATGGGATATTTGAAGATGGAGTCGATGCCCATGCACACTATCATCCAAGGGAGGAGTCACCTATCTTGTGACTACAAAAGACTTCTTCAAAGACAACAAGGTGCAAGCATCGAAACCCCACACCAGATGGCGATCTATGCACAGAGTGTGAATTCTGCTGCTCATATGCCTCGAACAGTGGGTTTCTGTTGCAGTATCCCCCCCCCCACTTTTTGCCAGACTACTATTGCACCTTTTTTTGGTGTGTCCTGGGTGCCAATCAGATTCCCAGGGCCTGTGTTCTTTCCCCAAAACTAACTCAATTGACATCTCTGTCCACATGTCAGCCCCTGGTAAATGGTACCACAGGTACCCATGGCACTGTGACCAGAGAAGGCCTCTAAGGGCTGCAGCACTTATTGTGCCACCCTTAGAGGCCCTGTACCCTGACACTCACACACTGCTAGGCAGGCTGCATGTCTTGGTACAGAACAAAGTGAAGATTCGACATGGCATACATCCCTGTGTGCCACGCCCACAAACCACTGCCCTCGCATACATCAGTCACCCCTCTAGCTGGGTGCCCTATGCCAGTGGTGAGGGTACAGGTACATGAGCCCTATATCCCTACAGTGCCCAAGTCTATTCCTGGGCACTGTAAGTGCAGTGATGCCATTAAGAATAAATGGTGCTGGGAGCTTGTCATTACGAACTCCACAGCGCCATAATGGCTACACTGAAGACTTGGAAGTTTGGTATCAAACTTCTCAGCACATTAAACCCTCACTGATGCCAGTGTGGGATTTAATGTAAAAGGCACAACAAAAGGCATCTTAGAGATGCCCCCTGAAACTCGACCAAGTCCTAGTGACTTGACTGAGTGGCTGCTTAGGCTGCCACCACCAGACATGTTTCTGGACCCCTGGGTCGAGAGCTTGCTGCTCTCGGGGGCCTGAAACAATGCACATCCTGGGAAGAGGTGCCAAGCCTCCTCCCCCAGGATAGGCAGGGTTCACGAAGGGGAAGCTTCAAAGGCATGCCGCCTTTGTGAGATTCTCCAGACCATTTGCCGCTTTCAGCAATGGGTCCCCACTGGTTCTACCCCCCACTTTGGGTGGGAGAACCGGCGGGAAAAACAATTGAGGAAGAGAGGTGTGCCCACCTCTGCCAACTCCACCCCTAAGGTGGGGGAGGAGAGGTGAAGCACAACCTCGAATCCCCACCATCTTGAGGATGGGGTACCCAGCCAACCAGGGACAGGCTCCTGCCCCCTCCCACTGGAGAGTGACAGAATAGGGAGTGTACCCACCCCAGGGAGCGACCCATTGGTCCCTGCCCTTTACATACCTGTAACGCCCCTAAATTTAGTATTTAGTGGCAACCTGAATGTTCCTTCCTCAGATCCAGCAACAACAAGACAAGAAGAGGACGAGAAGCCGTGCAGAGCTAATAAGAGGACGACGCCCACTGACTTGGCCTCAGCCCTACAGGCCTGTCTCCCCTTGAACCTGCTCCTGCGAAAACCCCGGCCTTTCCAGCAGCCAGCAACCTCACAAACCCCGGAGGACCTGCCTGCCTTCATTTTCAAGACTGTTTCTCCTGTGAACACCGGACATGTTTAAACTGCAGCTTCTGGTGCCAGCCAGAAATCGAGAATCCAGCCCACTCCACACTCGCCGAACCCGACCCGAGCTCGGGTGGAAAAACACCACAAGGAGGTCCCCCCGGTGATCCTGACCCGAGATCCTTTGACCCATGACTTGCCTCAAGCCTCCAGAAGACGTCTGTAGCCTCAATTCAGAGGACCCAACGTCCAAAGGCACCCCTACATCCAACGCCCCAGGGCCTTGTGTGCCCAACCCAGCGGTGCCTAATCAACCTTCAAGATCCCAACTTACCACTCGAAGTGGTGGTCGCTCCTGGAAGATCCTCGTCCACAAGCCTGCAGTGTTTCTTTGTCCCGGAGAATCTCCATTGAAATCAACAGGGCCCCCGACCTCAAAACAGACCCTGCGCCTGGCCGCCTTAGTGCCGCTGAGGGTGCACCTTTGGTCCCCAACTTGCCCTGAGCTAAACCCTAGGAGCTTTGCTCCCACAATCCTGTGGCCTGCTTGCCAGCCTCCACAAAACAAAGCCCCCCTATCCTCCATAGGATAACATTGGGCCTCAACACTCTGCACCCGGCCATCCTAGTGCCATTGAGGGTGCAACAACAGTGAATCACTGACCCTTGGAGACCCCCTGAGTCTAACCCCAGAACCTTAACTCCCACAGTCAATTACTTACCTGAGAACCGTTAACCTGTTTTCCCTCCATAGGATAACATGGACACTTTTTCTCCAAAATGTTTCTAAGTGTGGAGTTTTGAAATCTAAAAATATTTTTTTTAACTGCACAAATCACCAAAACGTGTTTACTTACCTGTTTCAAGGGAATGTCCCAGTGCTGAATCTAGGTATCCAAAGCGATACAAAAGGGGATGATGGACGGAGCGTTTGAGCAAATCAAAGACTCACCCCCAGTCAACTTGATCTGGGTGTAATCCATCACCATTCTTTAGCTCACTCCGCTACCCCAGTTCAGACATGGCCATATGCAAATCAGTCTGACCCTGTGCCTCATGGGAACAGTCCAGCCCGAACTGCCAAGCCATGTCTTCCCTGGACCGGAAACAAGTATCCTGGGACCGGTTTCGGGTTCATAACCCTCATCAGCCAGGCTATCTTGAATCAAGTGGCAAAGTGAGGGACTCACATCTGAGCACACCCTGCCAACTTAGGGCGAACAAAGCGATACAAAAGGGGATGATAGACGGAATCTAGGTATCCAGCACTGAGTTAGAAAAGTAACACGAAAAGGTTTATTGTAGAAGCCCATTCATTTCAATGTACTGCTCCAAAAAGTTTCCAAGTGTGGAGTTTTGAAAACTGAAAATATTCTTTAAAAATCATGCGAATAACCAAAACTTAATTACTTAGCTGTTTCTAGGAAATGTACCAGTGCTGAATCTAGGTATCCAGCACTGAGTTAGAAAAGAAAAGCAAAAAGTTACTTACCTGCAATTTAGTGAAAAAGCCTATTCATATCAATGTACTGTATTTGCTAAGTGTTGCATACTACTTCTCCCCTGTAAATCATACAAAGTACAATTTCTACTGCATACTTGAACTGTGTTCATACAAGTAAATGATTACCGCAAAGTATTTTTATGCTTACCTGTGCCAGGCTTGCTTGGTTCTAGAAATAAAACAACAGTATATTTTTTATACGAAAACAATTGGCCTAGAGTTCAGTTCTTGAGTGTGTGAATTCATTTGCTGACTGAGTGTGTACATCAATTGCTTAACACTGTCCTCTTATACTACATGTGTAGGGACATCATGCAAGGAGGAGTGGAAGCTATGGGCTGTGAACGACAAGCAGGCTTACACATGAAACATACTCCCAAGGGTGTTGAGCTTAACTCCATCTTGCTTGAATTTGATCTAACATCTGTATTAAATAAGCTGCCTCTGGGGAAAACAGACATTCCTCCCACCTTTATTGTGAGAGGGTGTGAGACCGTTATTGATTTCACCTTTGTATATACCCCCTTTTACTCTCTGTGCAGGCGAGTGAATGCAGTGACCACAACCCCTTTTGTGTCTCAACTGGCTGGACCCTAACACTCGAACACACCACGGTGGGTGGAGGCTGATGTCCCCCTTAAAGAGGTGGAAGCGGGAAGGAGCATAATGAATATGCTACTTACCAGTATGCATCTGTTCTTGGCATGTAGGGCTGCTAACATTCATATCTATTGCATAGATTGCCGCCTAGTGTTGGGTCCGGATAATTGCACATTGTTGTCCTGGAAGAGTCTTCGAAGTATCACGAGATAGGTGGCTCCTACCCTGGACTACAGTGCGCATGGGCATCGGCTCCATCCCCAGATTGTTTTTAGCCATTGTGGCAGAGATGGAGTGAAATAGTGTAAAGGATGTCCATGCTAATGATGAATGCAAGAGAGTGTCTGCAGCCGCTACGGGCACCGGGGAGGAGGGCGGGCGATATGAATGTTAGCAGCCCTACATGCCAAGAACAGATGCATACTGGTAAGTAGCATATTCAGTTCGAGGCATGTGGGCTGCTAAATTCATATCTATTGCATAGAATACATAGCAGTCCCTCCATTAAGGGCGGTTGCCCGTGCCAGCTGCAGAAGCTCGAAAAAGTGTTTTGAGAACAGCCTGTCCTACAGCTGCTTGCTGTTTGGAATGCACATCTACACAGTAATGTTTGGTAAACATGTGTGGTGTAGCCCAAGTGGCTGCTCTACAAATGTCTTCCAAGGGGATGTTCCCCAGGAACGCCATGGAGGCCCCCAATTTGCGTGTGGAGTGCGCCCTTGGGGGTATTGTTAAAGTGCGTTTAGCTTTTTGATAACAGATTTGAATGCACTTAACGATCCATCTGGCTATTCCTGCTTTGGAAATGGGGTTGCCTTTGTGCTGTGGTGAGAAGGCAACAAAAAGTTGTTGTGTCTTTCTAAAGTGTTGAGTTCTGTCAATGTAGTACATTAGCGCCCTCCTAACGTCTAATGTATGAAGCATTCTTTCTGCTACCGTTTATGGGTTTTGGAAGAATGCAGGCAGGTCAATAGTTTGGTTGATATGAAACTGTGACACCACCTTTGGAAGGAATTTAGGGTTAGTGCAGAGCACTACCCTGTTGGAATGTATTTGGATGAATGGCTCTTGGATTGTGAGCGCTTGCAGCTCGCTAACACGTCTGAGCGATGTGATAGCAATGAGAAAAGCCACTTTCCACGTCAGAAATTGAATTTCGCAGGAGTGCAGTGGCTCGAAAGGTGGGCCCATCAGCCTAGTGAGGACTACATTGAGGTTCCACACTGGAGCTGGTGGTGTTCTTGGAGGAATGACTCGCTTCAGTCCCTCTAGGAAGGCTTTAATGGCAGGCACCCTGAAAACAGAGAGGTGCTGCCTATTCTGGAGATAAGCCGCTATGGCGGATAGATGTATCCGAATGGAGGCGTACGCTAGATTGCATTTGTAAAGATGTAACAAATAGCAGATGATGTTAGGAATGGATGCATCCAGCGGGTTGATATTGTTGTCAGTACAGTAAATGACAAACCGCTTCCATTTCGCTGCATAGCAAGCTCTGGTCGTGGGCTTCCTTGCCTCGCGGATGATGTCCATGCATTCTGGAGGCAGGTTGAGGTAGCCAAATTCTAAGACCTCAGGAGCCAGATCGCCAGATTGAGCTGTTGCGGATCTGGATGCTGAATGTCGCCATGGTTCTGCGTCAAGAGCCTGGATGTGAGATGCAGCCTTTGATGCGGTACCACGGAAAGTTCTAGAAACGTGGTGTACCATGGTTGGCGTGCCCATGTTGGAGCAACCAGGATGAGAGTCATCGAGTGTTGCTTTAGCTTTCTTGCCACCAGCGGAATGAGAGGCGCTGGGGGAAAAGCGTACGCAAATTTGCCTGACCAGTTCATCCATATCGCATTCCCTTGCGATTCCGGGTGAGGGAACCTGGCGGCAAAGCTTTGGCATTTTGCGTTTTCCCTTGTGGCAAACAGGTCTATCTCTGGATGACCCCACTGCTGGAAGTACGGGTGGAGTACTGATGGATGTATCTCCCACTCGTGCATTTGATGGCTGTATCTGCTGAGCAGATCCGCCATCTGATTGTCCTTGCCCGGGAGGTGTTCTGCCATGAGGAAGATGTTCCTCTGAATGGCCCACTTCCACATGCTCTGAGCCAGATGAGACAGCTGTGGCGAGTGAGTACCGCCCTGCTTTTGGATGTAGTACATGGCTGTCATGTTGTCCGTCCGGATCAACACGACCTTGTTGCACAGATGTACTTTGAAGGACTTGAGTGCCATGAAGATTGCCATCAATTCCAGGTAGTTGATGTGCAATCGTTGTTGCTGGGTTGACCACAGTCCCTGCACCGTGTAGTGGAGCACATGCGCTCCCCACCCTTGGAGAGATGCGTCCGTTGTCAGGACAATCTGTGGCACAGGCTCTTGGAACGGTCGTCCCTTGCAAAGGTTGTGTGGATTCCACCAATGCAGAGAGTTGTATGCCCGACCGGTCACCAACACTAGGTCTGTCAGTTGTCCCTGAGCCTGTGTCCATTGATTTGCCAAGCATTCTTGGAGGGGACGCATGTGCAACCTTGCGTGCGGGACTATGAAGATGCAGGAGGCCATCATGCCTATCAACTGCATGAACACTCTCGCTGGCAGGGAGTGTTGCGGTCTGAATCTCTGGATCAGCGACTGAATGCTGTTGATTCTGACTGTGTTTGGTTGAGCCATAGCAGTCAGGGTGTTTATTGTCGCGCCCAGATACTGCCGCACATGGGCTGGCTGAAGGTGCGACTTTGGGTAGTTTAGGGAGAACCCCAGGCTGTGAAGGAGTTGAATAGTGTGGGACATGTGTGAGGCGCACTGTCTTTCCGACTTCGCTTGAACGAGCCAGTCGTCGAGGTACGGGTAGACATGTATGTTTTGTCTCCTGAGGTGCGCTGCCACTGTCGCCAGACACTTTGTAAACACTCTGGGGGCAGTAGTCACCCCGAAGGGTAGGACTTTGAACTGATAGTGCTTGTTGAGAATGGTGAACCTGAGGTATTTTCTGTGGGACGGGTGGAGCGGGACGTGGAAGTAAGCATCCTTGAGGTCCAAGGTTGCTAGGAAATCCCCTTGGTTCAGAAGGGGAAGGATTTGTTGCAGTGTTAGCATGTGAAAATGTTTTGACAGTATATACATGTTGAGAGGGCGTAGATCCAGAATGGGTCTGAGGGATCCGTCCTTCTTTGGGATGAGGAAGTACAGGGAATAGACCCCTGTTCCTTCCTCTTTCACTGGCACGAGTTCGATTGCTCCTTTTTGCAGCATTACTAGTACCTCCTGCTGCAATAAGTGCAAGTGCTCTGCCGACATAGGACGGTGTTTTGGGGGAATATTGGGAGGAGTGGATATTAACTCCAAACAATAACCGTACTGAATTAGTTTTCTCACCCACCTGTCTGTGGTGATGGATAACCAGACTGGCAGGAACTGCTGGAGTCTTCCCCCGACAGGTGTTGGATGGTCGGGGGGCAGTGACAGGGAGTCACTGTTTGTTCATGGCAGAGGAACGTGAGTTGTTGTTTCCCCTGCCTCTGCCTTTGGCACTGTTACCTCTGTAACCCCCTCTACCTTGCTTGGGGTACGAGGATTGCGCACCACCTCTTGCGAATTGTGTTTGTTGTCCCAAGTGTGCTCTGGTAACACTACGCGCACCTGAGCGACGAAAAGTGTTGCCCCTGAACTGTTGTGATTGGAGAGCCCCCATGGACTTAGCAGTCTCGTTGTCCTTCTTAATCTTTTCAAGTGTGGTGTCTACATCAGGGCCAAACAGTCTGTCAGGATTGACGGGCTGGTTGAGGATTGTAGTTTGGATGTCAGGCTTAAAACCAGATATACGAAGCCAGGCCTGGCGCCTTAGCATGACACTAGTGTTAATCCCCCTAGCCGCTGTGTCCGCGACATCAAGTGCACACTTAATTGCAGCATTTGATATAAGCTTTCCCTCTTGAATGAGCATTTCGCCTGCTTCTTTATACTCATCAGGTAGATGTTGAAGGAGCTGTTCTAGGGTGTCGTAATGCGCCCTATCGTAACGCGCCAGTAGTGCTTGTGTGTTTGCTATACGCCATACATTGGCAGCCTGCGCAGCCACCCGCTTGCCAGAAGCCTCAAGCACTTTCGACTCCTTGTCTGGGGGAGGAGCTTCACCCGTTGTTTGGGAGTTGGCCCTTTTGCGGGCATTTGCGACCACCAATGAGTCCAAAGGCAACTGTCCCCGAATATAAACAGGGTCTCCAGGTGCTGGCCTGTACTTTTTCTCAATACGTGGGTTTACCACCCTTGCTCTTGTTGGTTCCTTAAAGATCTCTGGGGCATGTTTAAGGACACCTTTCAGCATGGGGAGTGTTTTGACTGTTCGTTCCGAGACAGAGAAAGTGTCAAACAGGAAATCTTCCTCCACCGGGTCAGAGTGCATGTCCACATTATGATTTGCAGCTGCCCGTTCTATTAAAGCAGTGAATGTTGCTGAGTCCTCAGTAGGTGACGTACGTGATCCAAAAACCTGAGGGTCCTGTACCACCTGATGGCTGTCCTGGTCCCCAGCGTCGACATATGGGTCCTGGTGTACATCAGGGTCATTTCCAGTAGGGAAGTTATATTGGTCATCTTGTTCATCATCCTCACCCCCTGATTGGTGGGGGGAAGGTGTTGGACTCCTCCTTGGTGGAGGCTGAATAGGTTCAACAAGTGGAGTTATGTCCTGTGCTGGCCTTTTCTTTTTTAGTGGAATAACAAATGATTCCAATGGTTGGGAAGTGATCTTTCTTTTATAAATTGTCAATTTCCCCGTGTGGGCATCGATGTAGTGCTCCAAATTGTCCTCCGACGCAGTTGGCCGAGGCAAATTGGGACTGGGCGTCGAATATTCCGGCGTTTCGGTGTTCTTTGAGACCGTTTTGGCCACAAACGCCTTCGGCGCCACTTTTGGTGGTAGAACGTAGAGAAGCTTGGAGGACGACTTTGCAGGTATGTCCACCGGTCTCGGATCCGACGGTGCGGTAGATGCCGACGTCAGGGCTTTCTCCCGAATTCTCTTGAGGGAGTCGGTGACCTGTTTTGTAAAGGAAGCCGAGGGTTTGGCAACCGATGCTTCATGTTCGTCCGCTTCGGAGGACTTCGGCGTAGCAGAAGTGGCCACCGATGATTCCTGGCCTCCCACGGGACGCTGCCCTGTGGTAGGTTTAGGCGCCGACGCCGTCGATGCCGTTCTGGCATCCTTGTGCCGATGAGTAGTGGCTCCGGCCGTCGGATCCTGGGCCTTAGTGGACTTGGCTTCGACCGTGCGTTTGGTGGTAGACGCCGCAGACGTCGAGGTAGGATGGACAACTTTTTTGGAGGACGTGTCCTTGGCCACCGTTTGAGGCGCCGGTGAGTCGACAGTCTTCTTTGACCTCGTGGGGCCCGAAGGCGACGGAGTTGAAGACGGAGTAGGCTTCGATGGCTTGGACGGGACGTCGGCCATTTTAGACGTTGTCGAAGCCGTAGGTTTCGGTTTCGGTTTTGCCGAGTCGGCGGCCATTTTGGGAGCCGTGGCGACCGATGGTTTCGGTTTCGTTTTTGGCGTGATGTCGGCCATTTTAGGTGTTGTCGACAGCAATGGTTGCGGTTTCGGTTTCGATACGCGCAACGGTGGCTCCTCCGGTGTATCCGTGGCCGGGCCCGAAGGCGGGGCTGGGGATACCGGCGCAGGGTCGTGGGTAAGGCCGAGTGGCGATCCCGTGACCGGAGCCTGAGTCGAGTAACTTTCGGGGCATAGCTCGTCCTCTGAGCTATCTTCCGCGGCCCCATAGACTTCTTCGTCGTCCCCTACCTCCTCGACGTATTCAAGGTCTTGGCTCTGTCCTTCGGTGTATTCTTCTGGATCCGCCTCGACCTCCGTCGATGGTGGTGAGATTTGAAGATGATCGCTGTGGCCCTCTTCTGCGGGGTCGTCGAATATGTCGTCGGGTGCCGGGGCTGCGTGTAGGGCTTCAAGTCACGCCGCGCGCCGATGCTTGAGCGTCTTCTTTGACCTGAATTTGGAGCAGGCCATGCAGTTGTCCTCGTCGTGTTCCGGCGATAGACATTTATTGCAGACTGGATGCACGTCGATGTGTGGGTATTTAGACCCACACACGGGGCAGCGCTTGAACGGACTCTGTTCCATGATGAAGTCGCCGGGGTCTTGCTGCGAGTACAGGGCCTCGATGCGCGAAGAGTAAAGCACTCCGCAGAAGTCCGACCCGAAGAGTCAGACGATGCTCGGGACCGATCGCAAACAATACCGACGCGAATACCGAAGGCCTTTTGGCCTTAAGAAGTAAGTTTCTTACGATTCCGACAAGGAGCCGTCGAAATCACATCCGAACCCAATGGCGGAAAAAAACAATCTGGGGATGGAGCCGATGCCCATGCGCACTGTAGTCCAGGGGAGGAGCCACCTATCTTGTGATACTTCGAAGACTCTTCCAGGACAACAATGTGCAATCATCCGGACCCAACACTAGGCGGCGATCTATGCAATAGATATGAATTTAGCAGCCCACATGCCTCGAACAGTGGGGGTGTATTGTCCCAGAGCTACTCCACGAGTCACTTTTAACTCGGTGTCGTAGCGAGTTTGCCACCTGTCTTGACAATGAGGCAAGTGCTCTGGACATCATGAGTGCATTTGGATCCATGTCTACTGTCATAAGGAACTTTCTACGGGGTCTGTTAGCAACCAGGTCCATGATGGTTTTACTCGCGTGCTCCCAGGCTTCCAGGAACCTGAGACAGGCCTTGGGTGTTAAGCCCCGAGACCGGGTGTCGGTCAAAGGACTACGAAGAGCATATAAGGCTGCTCTAGCAACTTGCGAGTCTGTCCTGAAGGAGGATGCCTGGATCAATTTGGTGGAGGCTAGTACACTACGTAATAGCTCAAAGTTCTGGGGCATTATTAACAGCCCATTTCTATCTGGAAATAATGCTAATTTACTGGATGCCCAAATCACAGAGGACGATTGGGTACATAATTTCGAGGGTATCTTCCAGTCAGATACCCCTCCAATTGAGGGGCAGGAAAGGGTGGAAGGCAAGTCGGAACTTATTTTCACCACGCAAGAGGTGAGTGCCTGTATTCTGGGTCTATCTAAAAACAAGGCCCCCGCACCAGATGGGATCCCACCAGATCTCTACATCGCCCACTTAAAAACCTGGGTGCCTGTCCTCACAGCTGTCATCAATACTGCAGTCCAGATTGGCCTCACAAATTCTTGGGCTTTATCGATTATAGTCCCGGCATTTAAAAAGGGATAAAGGGACAGTACCTATTGTTATAGGCCCATTTCTCTGCTGGACTCTGTGGTGAAGGTGGTTGGCCACATGGTACTTGACACACATGTATCATGGGTTGAGGAAAACAACTTTTTATCCGATATCCAAAACGGCATTCGCCCAGGTCGTTCCACTGCGGAACAGTGTTTAAACCTGTACATGGTTCTGAACAAATACACTGTGGCTCGTTCCAGCCCCATATACCTAGCCTTCATGGACCTGTCCTCAGCATTCAACTGGGTCAATAGGTCCAAGCGGTGGCAGTTGATGTCCTTCATTGGCATAGACAGTAACATAATTTTATTCACCGTGATTCAACCGCGGTTGTCTGCTATTCAAAGGACCTGAAAGTGTCCTGTCAGCTTGACATCAAGACAGGGGTGCATAAGGGGTGCATTTTAGCACCCTTTCTTTTTAACCTATATATTAATTCCTTAGAGAAGGCCCTTTTGGCCATAAATGCAGATTGTCCCCAGGTAGGCAAGCATAGACTGCCAGTCCTCCTATACGCTGACGACGCAGTCCTCCTGGCGAGGACAGCTAGGGGCCTACAACTTCTTCTGAATTGTTTTGCCCTTTTAATGGAGGACTTGGACCAAGTTATGAGAGTGAGATTTTGGGCCACATTGGGGTAGGAGCAGTGCAAAGTACTGAAAACTCTTTCCTGCGAAGGGCCCTTTCTGTCCCACAAAGCTCTTCGTTTATGTCGTGCACAAAGAGTTGGGAATGCCTTTCCTCTCAAATGTACTTGCTTTCCGTCCCCTGGCTTTGTGGCTTAATATTTGGGCTAAGCAAGAAAATACACTTAGCAAAGATATCCTACGGGAATGCCTTTCACTTGGCAGTGTCTCACGCATCCGATGGCTCCAGTATATAAGAGTTGGCCTCTCCAGGGTAGGTAGAAACTATTCGCTAACCCTGAGCGCAGATGTAAGAGTGACTTTTCTCTGGTCAAAGAGTATTTTTTAGGAATGAGCCGCTGTGATAGAGAGGGAAATGAGCTGTGTAAGCCTAGTGTGCGTATGTACATCGTGTTAAAAACATTACCAACCAGCGAACCTTATCTTCTAGGGCTAAAAAGCATCCCTAATCATTTTCAATTACCCGGTTTCGGCTCAACCTCTTCCATTACCTCATGGCACACCCTCGCGGCTTCCACAGAGGCCAGTGCCTCATGCCCTGTAGCTGCAACAGTGAGTCTCGTCAGGACATGATGCACTTTATAATGTTTTGTAGTTTTTATGCTGTCCCTAGAAAGTTATTTATTATTCCCATTCTCAAAAAAGCGGGTTTTAGGCGGGTGAGACCAGCTCTTATCTTTTTACAACTCCTCTCTAAAGACACTGTTTTGCATACGCTTTACTTTTTACGGTTCGCTGTTAGACTCAGGTCAAGCTGCGATTAACTTCTGTACTGTAATTCATAAATTTTATCTTCTGTTTTGATTAACTTGTACATATTATATTTGTCAATCTGTAACTTGGAAAATGTTTAATCATTTTATGTATGACTTTTATGGTTTTCGTTTATAAAACCTAATAAAGTTTGTTGATAATAATCACTAGTGGATTCATTTACAGGGTAGCATGGTATCCCTCACAATAACTCCAGGAGTCACAGTCCACACAATGTACATGCGTTGTGCCCCCTACTCCAACCGTACATATACCCCCAATCACCTGCCCAAACCTCTCCCTCCTGATGTCAATGTGGTACTCCGTCAACCCTCAGACCATATTTTTGGCCCCTTTGAAAGTGCCCATACAATAAAAATGCTGCAGTTGTAAATACATATCAACTACCATTTGTTGTGTTTGAAACATTTTATTGAATAATAAAACCTAATAAACATAAGCTGATTATTAAAGCAAAACAGAACATCAGTTGCCATACACATAAGAGACAAAAGTTGTACATACAAATCAACATACTGTAACACAGCAAAGTTATGTAGAGCACAATTCTTAATTTCAGGCAATCTTTAAAGTTTAACAATAGAAACATTAATAAAGAACAGGAAAGGAGAGAAAGAAGGTGGGATACAGTGGTTTCATTAATGTAATGCTTCCTACATATAGAAAAACAAATGCTAATTATTTTCCTTAAGCAATAAAGTCCTCACATTAAAATACTAAGAGAAATATATTGGACAATGAACATTTCATGTGTAATTTGAATTCAATTTGAATATTTTAACCTCCTCAGCATTATTTGACTCATGATTACAGCCTGAATGCTTTCTGGAAAGGAACCGCCTCATGGGGTTCAAATCACATCTTTTCCAACATTAGGATTAAAATGATAAACTTGAATTTCAATTCAATTTATTGATTTAGGCCTTTTTGGAGATCAGCAATTTTAAATAAATTTTAAATCAAGCGAACGATTACCAAAAAGGCATCTTGGCACTCGTGTCATTTCAAACCTGACAGTACCGGATATAAAATACCTAAACATTTGCTAAGCAGTTAGATGACAACATTAAACTATGGGCTGAAAAGAAAAGGCTTAAGTTCCTGAACTTCAATAGTTTAGGCTGACCTCAAATGATTGGATAGAGTTCCACCATCTGGAGGTAGAGTAGGGGAAACTTCTTCCTCCCCAATAGACATTTTTTATTCTGGAAATGTAAAAGGCGCCTGCCCGTCTCTGACACTATCTCCTGATCGGCCAGTCTAGCACGAAACATCGGGCTTCTGTGATACGGCCCTCGCAGCGGGAGACAAGGAGCAGAGGACAGAGGGGGCGACAATATGAGCATAAACTCCGCAGGAGGCCACCGCGAGCTCAGGGGAAAAGCCGGAAATCGGGACAGCGATTCGGAGCTGCCGCCGAACCGTCCCCTCCCCCCTCCCATGGCGGCATCGTCCAGGGGCAGATAAGGCCCCTGCATACCTGCAGTATAAACCACGGACACTTGGTCATTTCAGCATCCTTCATCTGAGGGCACGGAGCACACTCTCACCCCCGGCCCCAGCATCAGTTTAGACGCGATCCAACACCGGGGCTGCCTGGACTCAAAATGGCGCCCGAAAGACTTCGTGGCTGAGACGGCCCGGGAGAGGTGATACAGCCCACTCCGTGAGGACACCGCAGCGGAGCTCGGGAGTTAGGCTGTGAGACCCCACTGAGCCGCCTGCTGTCTCCCGTACAACCCCCCCTTTACTGACCTAGACCGGTCAGAGGCACGGCAGGAGGTCATCGCCTGACCTTAAGATGGCCGCCGGACCGCCCGGTCTGCACCCAGTTTGATCAACCTCCCTCCCCACTGATTTCTTTGGAGTGAGGCTTCCCAGCGCCTGCCAGATGGACTGAGTTCCTGAGGCGCAATCCATCACCCGCGCATTGAGTACCCACTGGGAAGTGGGGTGTGGACTACGCTTGCCCGGAAGTGACTACTGAGGGGGAGGCCACACACAATTTTCTGAGCTGGGGAGCAGCACAGACAACAGACAGTGCACTACACTGGACCATCAGGTGGCACCAGCTCTACGCAGCACAATGGGGAAACCAAAGTTCTCACAGAACGCGACGGGACCAGAAACTACACTGGAAAACCTACCAAATACCCGCGCCTCATCAAGACACCAGCGACCCCCTCGTACCCATAGTGGTCCTTTACCACGTTGTGCTACTACTATTGGACATCGACCAGTCCTCAAGCATATCCCCTATCCGGCTCACCCATTAAGACATTGACTCTGCGAACTTGCCGCCGACCGTTGAGACCTAGCAGTTTGGCTGATGCCCAGTGGAGCTACCTTGATAGCTATAGAGGAGAAGGGCTTTGGGCTTCCCCCTCGGCCATCACCTACCCAGCCGGACTTTCCTTCGTCTCTCCACCGTATCTCCCTCCTACCCATCTACCATACTCCCCTACCCTTCTACACTCCTTTTATCTCATCTTCTATTCTCTTTAAATGTTTTCTTGCAACAAATGTAACTTGTAACTGATATAACAGTGTAACATTGTGGAACCTCATATAAAGTGCTCTGATACCTCCGGGTCTAGCCAGCGCTATATAAAACTCTTAAAATAAAATAAATAAAATAAACCTACCTGCCTAGTATTGCTGGACCATAGAGTACGAGAATAGGAATATCATTTGAACGTCTTCAAGGAAGGGCCAATCTAATGCAGTGCCTTATGGGCACAGCATGAGGCTTTGAATTTAATTCTTGTCCTAATGGGCAGCCGATAGAGGTCTTAAATGGCAATAAAGGCTGAGCAAAATTTGGGGAGGTTCTTCAGCACTCTTGCTGCCACATTTTGGACTGTTTGAAAGTTATTGAGAAGACAACTGGGAGCCCATATAAAGTTCAATAAAAGATTCCATTTTAGATACGACAAGAGCCAGGATAACACTTTTCCTACGCTCCATGGGAAGGAAGGGCAAGATTTTCTTTGAATGTTTTAACATAAGAAAACAGGAAGAGGTTACTTGATTGGAGTGGTCAATAAAAGTGAGTTTTGAGTCAAAGACGAATACCCAAATTTCTAGCCTTCTGGACTGGGAGTGGAAGGGGCTCAAGACTGTGTGGCCACCAAAAGGTGTTCCAGAAGGAGGAATCCTTACAAAATAGCACTAACGCTGTTTTTTCTGCATCCAATTTTAAGAAATTCTTCTGCATTAATTAGCGATGCTAGTCATACTAGTTCTAAAATCTTTTGCCACTTTTTCAGGTTCTGCAGTAACCAATACCACTATTTGGGTATCATTGGAATAAAAGAATGCAGAGAACTAACAGGATCAAACTAGTTCAATTAATGGAGTGCTGTAGGCATTAGGCAAAGTCAGACTTATTGAAGATCCCCGAAACCAAACAAGGAAGTGAAAATGGGGCAGAGGTAAAATCTTCCAAAGGTACCAATTGCCCTCTGTTTGACAAAAAGAACCTGGTCAGTTTTAGAGCAGTACAGTTGATGCTTATACTTTCTAAACGGCTTACCAAAGAGAAATTGTTAACCCGATCAAATATGGCTGAAAGATCAAATAAGATCAAGGACGCATTAATCTCCTCTATCCACAATGGATCTGATCTCTTCAGTTACTGCCGATAAGGCCGACTCTGTACAGTAGTAGGGTCTAAACCCATGTTGAGCAGGACCCATACAGTCCGTATTTTCAAAGAAGACGGTGATCTCCTGATTCATGGCCTTTTCTAAAATTTTATCGGGAAGAGGAAATACCAATTTGGATCCGTAGCTCTTTACATCCGAGGGATAGAGGGAAGGAGTCTTTAGAAGTGGCAAAATAGATGCCTTTTTCCAAGCATCTGGAAAAAAGACGGACTTAAGCACCATTCTTAGTAACAAAATGAGATAAGCAGAAATGTTAGATGAAACCGGATGGAGGGCAAGAATCTGCAAGGGTTCCACATTTCATAGTGTTGATAAGATTAGATACTTTCTCTTCAGTAAGTGGGGTGAATGTACTCATTACCAGGAAATGGTAAGTTAGTTTATTCACCGTACGTTCCTCCACTGTATCTGTCCCTAAAGATTATCTGGTGTTATCGTAAAATTCAGGAATATTTTATTTACTTTGGAAAAAGGAATTTGGTTACTTCATCACAGCTTTTTGGCTGGGAGTTACTATATTTTTATAACCAAAGGATGAAAGTGATTTAACTGTGTTGAACAATAGGCTGTAACTCTTCCTCCAAAATTGTTATTGGTGCCTACATTTTCAGATCATAGGAGTACCATGGCGCGGAAGGCGCAGACAGATGGTTAATCTTCAATCTAAAAAGCCCTACTTGATAAACTGTCTGGTAACAATGTGTGAGATGATTAGCCTTAAGTAGCTCAAGACTTTCACTGATCAGAAGTGGCTCTCACTTCAGAAAAGGTTGAAGACCCCTGTTGTAAACACTTAATATCCCCAAAATCAAATAATTTGAGAAATGCATAAAACAACAGTAATGTGCTACAAAACAAAGAGTTTCCATTGGGCCAGTCCTGTGAAAGGGGGCTTGTTTTTACACTCGCAACAATTGTCTAGGAGAGGTAGGACACGCATGATGCAAATTGTGAAAGGGAGAGGGCACATGTTACTTCCACCCTTTTCTAGTGGGAGTTCAAAAATATGGATCCAGCCCACAAGGTTCTGAGTTTCCCAGAAGTGTACTGAACCCCAGACTGACCGGAGACTTGAAGCAGCAAGAGTATATTGTAGTTACCAGACAGCCCAAGAGCTCTATAAGCAGCAGAATCTACCCTTCAAGACTCTACACAAGAACAAATAGGAGTTAGAATAGCCTAGACCTTTTCCATGTCACCCTACCCCACAGCACTGCCACCAACCCCACCACACTAACCTTGAAAACCATAGCCCCTTTCCCCAAAACATTGCCAACATCCGTTCCCACAAAACACTGGCCCTTTCTGCTCACCCTATCCTGCCACCCCCACCCAAACTGACCCCTACTCTACCATTGTCCCTATTGCGAAACTGTTGGACTTGGCCCTTTTGGCAGGTTCACCCCTGAACTTTTTGCCTTGAACTCTGACCTGATGTTAAGTGATTTGCGGCCTCTGCGTACTGTAGCACTGTGGCCCAGTGTAAAGTGTGTGTGCTCTCTGAGTGCGTGTGGTGAGAGTGGCCTGCCCTCCCATAGGAATGCATGGGGGATGAGTGTCCATGATAATTCCTGATGTGAGAAGAGTGCAGGGGCAGGTTATGGTATGTGCGGACTCGTGAGATTAAATGCTGCGCAATGTTTTGCGCAGATTTAATGTGACTAGTGGAGAAGTGCCACTTTTAGAAGTTGGCATTTCTGCGTGCAGTGAATGTGAATTGACTGTCTGGTTTGTGATTGACAGGAGCTGGCTGGTGTGCTTGGCTCCAGGAGCCAGGATGGGTCTTCCCGGTGGTGAATAGGGAGATCTGCATGTAGATGGGAGGGAGGAGTTGCATCTAGGACCTGAATAGAGCTGAGCCTTCCCTCCACAATGCTGGATCCACCCCCTGGGGTGCGTCTGATGTCCCTGGCCTGTCCTGTGAATAGAGGAGAGGAGCTGAGCAAAACAAAGTGCTCAAGTGCTCCTGAACCAGTTGTAACTGGTTCTCTCCTAGCCCTGTGCAGTGTCACACGTGTATTTAGCTGTATAAATAAGGGGCTGTGACCCCATGAACATTTTCTTGTTTGCTACTTAAATCTACCAGGGGAGTGCTGCTGCTGGGCCCCAGGGGAAGACTTATCTCCCTGGGCCCTGCCCTGCCCCTGGATTCCTGGAGGACTTCTTGGGGACCCTTCTACTTTTGGATCCTGACAGAGGGGTCTTGCTGCTGGTGTGGCCCAGGAGGGACCACCACGGGGCTGTCTCCTTGCTGGAGTGCCCTGTGTGCTTGCCAGGGGCCCTACACTGCCCTCCCTGATGCCCAGGACTTCTTGGACCTATTGCTCTGTGTTCTGCTTTTACCAAGGCTTGCTACAGCCTTCCTGCGCTTTATATGAAGACTGGGTGCGCTTTTGATTTAGTGCCCCCAGTGAGGGAGAGCCTTGTAGGGATTCCCCTCTCCTCTTGAGCCTTTCGGGTGCCCACCCCGATTATCTCGTTATTTATGGTGTGCAGGTGCCCACCCTGCGTCTTGGTGTGCTATTTTTAATTTATGCGCTGGTGCCCACCCCGCAACTTTGCCTAATTAAGCGTGTGCCAACCCCTCTGTATATTTGTACTTACGAGGGAGCCTGCCCCTCTTATTGCTGGAAAAGAGATCACCGCAGCAGCCCACAGCAAAACAGGAAGCCAGGCACCGTAGTGCCTGACGGCGGGCGGGACTTTCGGTATCGAAAGGAAGTCCCGCGCTCGCCGCCGCCGGAAAAGCCGCCCGAAGGAGAATGCTGGTGCCTGCCCGTGCGGGGCTCCCATTGCTGAGGGAGAGCCCCGCGTGCAGCAGGACGGCTTTAAAGTTTGAGGATCCATTCTGGCGTGTGGGAAATATTCACAAGGTGAGGAATCTGCAGGTAAAGGAGTATCCACCAGAAAGAGCGTTACCGAAGGCAAGTAACTGGTTTGTTATGTTTTCCTGCTGTTGTATATTATCTAATTCCGGGTGGTGAACTCCGCTAGCAGAGTTTTCCATACTCAGCGGAGCTTGCATAGTTCTTAAAAACTCTGCACTGTGGAGCGGAGCGAGGTTTTTTCCACACTCGCGCTCTTCAACGCCATTAACTGGAGCGAGGAAAATCCACCTCCTGATTAGATTTTTCCTTGCTCGCGCTTGCCAAGGTCTAGTTGGCGAGCAAAATCAACTTCCTGGCGAAATTCGTCGTCTGATTTCTCAATGCGAGTAATCTCGGCAGGACACAAGCACTCGCGTTGAGAAACCTTCCTTCGCATTGACAAAGCTGCCGCTCGAGTAGAAGCAGCTGCACCCTCTTGCGCTGCACATGGTGCCATTCACAATTAATTTTACAGGGCGGCACTAACAATCAGAGATCAAAATCACCACGAACGGCATGACCCTAAAACACTCCGCTGCTCGCAGAACTCCACGTCTCCAGGCCTAATCTTATCATGAAAATCTAGATTTCAGTCATATGTTAAGAAACAAGTGTGAGTAGAAACCTTTTGGGTGGAGAAAATTTAAGACATTAATATTTTGAATTTTTTGTTAATTAGTTGATGTTTGCAAGTACGAACACTTCACTGTGTCAAGTAAAGACCTTGAGAGTTTTGTAACTTTCAGATACTCAAATTGTGGATTTTGTTGCAATTAAAACATTTTTAAGGCCTGAAATTTCTTTGAAGGTTGCATGCGGGCAGCCTAAGTTATCCTGCAAGAGTTTCTTGATGAATCCTATTGCAACTACAATATGTGCTCTCTCATGGTAGGTCATGTTGTTAGAAGCTTTTCTGCAACTCATGATACGCTTTACTTTTCACCTCATGTGGATGCATTTCTCAAGTTTAGCGAGATCTCCCTTCTGAGTAAAACGTTTCTGGCTTTCCCCTCCTATATAAGCTTTAGTCCAGTGTGAATTCTCTCATGTGAAATGACATTGTATTCGTGATTAAACCTTATCTGACATTCAGAACACACATAAGGTTTTTTCTCCCGTGTGAGTTCGCACATGTGAAGTGAGAAGTAATTTGTGACCAAACCTTTGCTTGCATTTCGAGCACACATGAGGTTTTTCCCCCAGAGTGGGATCTCTCTTGAAGCATAACACTGTCTTTCAGATTCAAGCTTTTATGGCATAAGGATTTTCTGCAGTGTGGAGTTTCTCATCGTGAAATAGCGTTTTTCTCTGCAGCTTTTCTGGCATTCGGAGCACTCATAAGGTTTTCATCAGTATGGAGTTGATTATGGTTAGTGAGGCTGTGCCTATCAAAAAATAGGAATTTCTGGCATTCACAGCATAGGTAATGTTTTTTCCCTGTGTGCGTCTGCTCATGTAGAGTGAAATTGCATTTAAAATTGATGCTTTTCTGACACTTGGAGCACTGAAGTATTTTTGATGGTGTGTTTTCTTATGGTGCATGTAACCATCACTACCTCTGAATCTTTTCTGACATTTAGAGCACTGATAATGTTTTTCCCCCAGTGTGGATTCCCACATGTTCAGTGAGATCAGATTTACGGCTGAAACATTTTTGGCATTCGGAGCACTGATAAGGTTTTTCCCCAGTGTGGGTTCTTATATGGTGAGTGAGATTGATTTTTTCACTGAAACATTTGTGGCATTCAATGCACTGATAAGGTTTTTCCCCAGTGTGTGTTCTTGTATGCTGAGTGAGTATTCTTGTTTCACTGAAACATTTCTGACATTCAATGCACTGATAAGGTTTTTCCCCACTGTGGGTTCTTGTATGTGTAGTGAGTATTCTTTTTTCACTGAAACATTTCTGGCATTCAGAACACTGATAAGGTTTTTCCCCAGTGTGGATTCTTATGTGCCGTGTGAGACTACTTTTTATACTGAAAGATTTCTGGCATTCAGAGCACTGATAAGGATGTTCCACCGAATGGGTTATTGAATGTTAAAAAAGACTTTGTTGGTTACAAAACCTTTCCTGGCTTTCAGAGCACTGATAAGGTTTTTCCCCAGTGTGGGTTATTGTATGTCGAGAAAGACTTATTTTGTCACTGAAACATTTCTGGCATTCAGAGCACTGATAAGGTTTTTCCCCAGTGTGGAATCTCACATGTGCAGTTAGAAGTGTTTTACGGTTGAAATGTTTTGGGCATTCAGAGCACTGATAAGGGTTTTCCCCAGTGTGGATTCTTATGTGCCGTGTGAGACTACTTTTTAAACTGAAACATTTCTGGCATTCAGAGCACTGATAAGGTTTTTCCTCAGTGTGGGTCATTGCATGTTGAGAAAGACTTTGTTTTTTACAAAACCGTTTCTGGCATTCAGAGCACTGATAAGGTTTTTCCCCAGTGTGGATTCTTGTATGTTCAGTGAGTCTGATTTTTACACTGAAACATTTCTGGCATTCAGAGCACTGAAAAGGTTTCTCCCTAGTGTGGGTTCTTATATGATGAGTGAGACTGCTTTTGTCAATGAAACATTTCTGGCATTCCGAGCACTGATAAGGTTTCTCTCCAGTGTGAGTTCTTCTATGCCGAGTGAGAGTGGCTTGGGCATTGAAGCATTTCTGGCAATGTGTGCACTGATAAGGTTTTTCCCCAGTGTGGGTTAATACATGTTGAAAAAGACTTTGTTTTTTACGAAACCTTTTCTGGCATTCAGAGCACTGATAAGGTTTTTCCCCAGTGTGGGTTAATACATGTTGAGAAAGACTTTGCTTGTAACAAAACCTTTTCTGGCATTCAGGGCACTGATAAGGTTTTTCCCCAGTGTGGGACCTTATATGTACAGTAAGGTCTCTTTTTTCACTGAAATATTTCTGGCATTCAGAGCACTGATAAGGTTTTTCCCCATGGTGGATTCTCATATGCTCAGTGAGTTGAGATTTACGGCTGTAACTTTTGTGGCACACTGAGCACTGAGAGTGGTTTTTCCCAGTGTGCATTCTCTCAAATTCAGTGAGATGAGATTTATGGCCGAATCTTTTTTGGCACAGGTAATTTTTTTCCCCAACTTGGGTTACTTTGCTTTGATTGAGGCGAGTTTTAACACTGAATTTGTTCTCACAGCCCGTGTTTTTATAAGATTTATTCCTAGAGTTAATAGCTCTACATTTAGTTTTCTCTTGCTTTTATGCCACGGTAAGAGTGAACCCGATTTTAGAGTCTGGCTTGTTTAGATAATGTTCAGTATTTATCTCTAAAAGAAATTGTGTGTAATCTTCTTAACACTTTAATTGAGCAAAATATGTTTAGAAGCATCCCTGTAACACCTGTCGAAATGTTTCTAGCAGATAATAGTCTTTTAGTTATAGCCTCTCCGGCAGCAACCTATTTTGTGACTGAAATTTTTCTCAAATCTATTTGTATAGGTTCTTATCAATGCAGTGATATGGTGTTAGTCTGATATTTAATGATTAAACTGAGAAGAACCTTTTTACACTGACATAATGGCAGTAACTGAGAGCATTAGAAAATGCACAGTACTATTGTGGCTCACCAGTCGCAGAACATCAGTTAATTTTACCCTTTCTATGTTTGGTGTAAGTGTAGTTCTGAAGACAAGGATTTATTTACATTAGCTATAGCGTAACTGTGCTCATTTAATCCGGTTTTATATTTAACAGTTTTACATATCACTCCTGCACAACAGATAATGTTGAGGCAATTTACATAGAATTACAGAACAGTACACATTAAAAAGGAAACAATCTGGGATGGTCATGAAAACGATAAAGTGGTGGATTTTTAAGGTTTTCGCCAGAATGAGCAGAGTAGGTCGAGGTGTTATATCCCGAGGCAGATAGTCTCAAACTTGTGTAACTGGTTAAAAACGGTTGTTGAATAGAGGAGATTTTCCAATCTTTTGGTTGTTAACGTGTCAGCTTCGGAGTCTTCTTTCAGTGTCTTTTCTTAGATGGTTTGCAGAAGAAACCTTTTGTTATATCTTTCTTTTTTGCAGTGTGTGCTTCCTCTCTGAAATTACATGATGCTTTAGATGAAAGTTATTCTGTCATGCTGAGGTAGTTTGTCTTTCTGATAATATTTCAGATGAGGGTGCTGTGATTGGTCTTTCTGGGATTATTTCTGATGCTGTGTGCACAGATATGGCTTTGCTCTGGGTTAATGAAATGCTAAATTAGAGACTTCACTTACAGGTATAGTACTTTCCTCAGCTCCCACTTCCTCGCCACACCTAGATTCTGGAAATTGTTTAAACTTAGAATGCTGGATGTCCTTCAGTTTTTCAAAATAATCCTTCTTATGGCACTAACATTCAGTTGTCTGGTGCTGAATCTTGTTTTCTTCGTCCGTAATTTCAATCACCTATAGTATTAAAATAAAATAGTTAATACATAATACATGTACATTTCCACAAAAATAATTTACAAGCCATATCAATGCAGAATTGCAGAATTTTGAAAATGTTGAGCTGTTCTTCTGACAGAGCAGAGTGTAGAATTGTAGCCTGAGAGTACTTGGATGTAGGAGTGAGGATTTGTAGAATTTCCAACATTTTATTAAGCTCACAAAGGATACATGCATCCTATGGACTTGTAACATAGATTCCCAAAGCAGAAATTAAAGTCATATGGACTGGCATCAAACAGATATTTAAAAAAGAATAATATTAATTTATTTGTAATGTAGATTTTTGAGATGGGAATTTCCCCTCCACGGACAACAGTTGTTTTCCCCTGCCCTGAGTTACCACCTTCTTGTATCTGGTGTCCTGAGTTTTGAGCTCTGGCCTCTGCCGCACACAAATCTATAGTATGTTGCAAGGACTATGCCTAGACCTATCCCTCAACTATGGTCCAGAGTATGAATCAAGGGCAATAAAATTAAGGTGTACTTTTATGTGTCAGATAGTTACTAACTGGTACTATATGCCGGAGCGCGTGAATCGCATTGACCCTCGACGTAGCGATCTGTTGTTAGAGGGAGTGTGGGGAGAAAGGAACATTGGAACACATCCTCTGGAGTTGCACCCACATATAGCCATACTGGTCCCAAGTACTGGATGAAATAGATCTTCACTTAGAAACTCGGCTCCCTCGTTTTCCCTCCTATATCCTCCTGGGCCTGCCTAACCCATTGATGTATCCACTAAAATCCCGAAGGGGACGACTAATAGCGATTGCCATAGGGGCGGCCTTGCAGAACATCTTGATCCCCTGGCGCACCGCCCAAATCCCTACACTCTCCGGCTGGCTTCAACGGCTTTGGATGATACTGGGTATGGAGAAACTCACACTCACACTGGCTGGTAGGGGGTCGGAGTTCCCTGAGTTGTGGCGACCCTTCTTGACCCTCCTGGTATCCGAATTTCAAGAGTTGACATGCCCCAGATATCGAAGGAGTTGTTTATGATGTTCCGGAATTGGGGTGCGATGATGGTGTCGGCTTTGTTGTAGATATGATGGGGGCACGGGTCAGAGGGAGAGCCAGAGTGGATGGTGTTCATGACGTGGGTGGTGTCTTCTGTGCTGATGGGGGTCCAGGCGCTGAGGGTGGTTGTGGGGGTCGTTGGTTTGGTAACTGGAGGCAGATTCTGGGCGTCAAAGCTGTCGTGTATATCTGCGAACTAGCGTTAGAAGAACATGGCGAGGGAGTTGCAGAGGTCTTGCGACGGTGCGATGTCGTTGTTGCTGGCGCTGGGGTTGGAGAGCTCTTTTACGATGTTGAAGAGTTCCTTGCTGTTGTGGGTGTTGTTGTCCAGCCGCTCTATGAACGATGTCCTTTTGGTGGTGCGGATCAGCTGGTGGTGTTCGCGAGTGGTGTTCTTAAGGTCTGTCATGTTTTCTGTCATCCTTTCATGGAGAGTACGGCAGGATTTCTTTGAGTCTTTGAGGGCGTCGGTGAACCATGTGGTTTTCCTGTTGCTGGTCGTGCCTGGGTCTACACCAAAAAGAGGCATAGTGTGCAGAGAGTCCAGTGGATCCCCAGAGATTTTCAGAGGCTAAAGTAGATAATACTATGGCCCTTTTGTGGTAGTGTGGGGGAGCAGTATACAAGGGTAGTTTTAAGCATTTGTTGTACACACAGTGGCAATAAATGACGCACACTGTTGTACACACAGTGGCAATAAATGACACACACTCAATGAATAAATCTGAGACCAATTTATAAAATGATACTTGGTTAGATTTATTTTGCGGACCCACAGAATTTCATCTTGAGTAAATACGTTTTGCAATAGAAATACTGTTCAATATAAAAAGTGGAAAATTAGTGCAATTTCCAGACTTTGCAATGTTAACCCCTGTGAGGTTTCCTCCAGAACTCCGTGAGAGGCGCACCTATGATAGAGCGCAACTGTGGAACCTGGGGGGGGCTGTGAGAGGACTAGGTGTCCAAGGATGTCCCCGGATATACATCTACAGGTAGGATTGCAATGCTGTCCCCTCTGTAAATTGAATCTTCCTCCTATTATTGGGGGCAAAACTAAGGCTTTCACTCGTACTCCCACTACTAAGGATAGACGAGGAAGTCAAACTTTCAACTGTATTCTAATTAATGCCAGATCTCTGGTAAAGCATAGTGTGGAGTGCGCTGAGTTGATTCTGGACATGAACGCACTAATAGCCTTTATCACTGAGACCTGGACGGATGCTGCATCTGGCCCGACCTGGTAAAGGCTACTCCACCTAATTATCTTAACTTTGTCCTGGATAGACCAAGGAAGAAGGGCGGAGGTCTTGCTATCATTTATCAGGCGTCCATTCAGGGACACTTTTTTCCAGTTACCTCCGTGGATTGTGAGGCCTTGGGGTTTAAACTGGAACTTTCTAATCATCATTCTTTTAAGGGTTGCCTCCTATACAGACCCCCTGGGACGAAGTCCCTTTTTCTTGACACAGTTGGTAGTATTCTAGAGGAAGCCCTTTGTGCCAACTCTTTCACCGTTCTGGGTGATTTTAATTTTTATTTAGAAGACCCCTCTGAAGCTGATACCATGGCCTTAGTTGATGTGATGTCTGCAGTGGGTCTGACCTAGTTGGTCGTAGGGCCAACGCACCAGGCCGGCCACACACTAGATGGGATATTTTCCAGCAGTCCTGATTTGGTATTTTCCAAAGCTGAACCCTTGCCCTGGACAGACCATGGGGTGGTGCTGTTTTCCATCTTCAGCCCACGGGTTAAGACAACCCGATGTGAGGGGCAAATAATTAGCATGTGTAGGGCTTGGAAAAACATCGATGGTACAGCCTTGGAGGAGTTGCTCACGGCCTCTGGCCCGGCCTTGTCTACAGACGTGAACATTGCCACCACCGAGTATACGGAGTGAATTGATAGGGCCTGTTACAAGTTAGCTCCTCCTAAGAGGTGTAGGCCCACCAGGCTGGCTCCATCAGCTCCTTGGTACTCCGACGCGCTCAGAGAAGCCAAAGTAGCATGCAAAAAACTCGAACGGATCTGGCGAGCTAACTACACCGAGTTTGATAAAGAGAGATTGAAAGTTAGTCAGAGGGCTTATAAAGATAACATTAGGAAAGCAAAGAGTGTATACTTTACGGACCGCATTGAGAAGGCCAAGAATTCAGCAAAGGAACTCTTTGAGACAGTGGCCAGCCTGGCTGCCCCTAAATCTGTGATTGTGCCACCCAATATCGAACTTTGTAAATCATTAGCAAATTTTTTCCTGAACAAAGTTCAACTGATTTTTACCTCCCTTGAACCTCTGGTGGCCCAGAGTCTCTCGGAGATGCCCCATGGGAATCTTCCGGCCGGAACCCCGGGGGCTAAACTCTCGAACTTCGAGCCAGTCAAGGCAGATGATGTGCTAAAACTCCTGCTGACCACCAAATCAGGCTCACCTCATGATCCCTGCCCTACCTCAATTGCTAAGCTGGCAGCCGCTCCTATCGTGGATTACTTTGCCTGCATTTTCAATCTAATGTTCGAGAAGGGGGAATTCCCTAAACTCTGGAAGCGGGCTTCAATCTGCCCACTTCTCAAAAAGCCCTCCCTTGATATTACGGATCCCAACAGCTATAGGCCAATATCCAGGCTGCCACTGCCGGCTAAGCTGATTGAGAAAACATGAACTCCCAGCTCTGTTCCTTCCTGCGTAACTCGAAGGGCTTAGACCCAGCCCAACATGGGTTTAGGGAGGGTCATAGCACCGAGACCGCTCTTATTAAATCTATAGAGGAGGTCCGGAAGGTGCTTGATGAAGGGGGCCAGGCAGTGCTGATCCTTTTGGACCTGTCTGTGGCCTTCGATACGGTCCACCATGCTTTGCTGGTGGATCGATTGGAGGGCTGCGGGGTCCAGGGTCAAGCACTTAACATCTTGAAAGCCTTTCTAACAGACCTGGCACAAGTGGTGGCGATGGGGGAGTTCGAATCAAGACCTTTCGAACTTCCTGGGGCGTCCCGCAAGGTTCCTCCCTAAGCCCCACTTTATTCAATATTTATGTATCCTCCCCTGCCCTGGTGATCAGATCCTTTGGGTTCGAGCTAACATCCTACGCAGACGACACCCAGATTGTGGTCTCGGTTCTCCCGGGGACAGAGGTGGGTGTGGCAGCCAGGTTTCGGGATTGCTTGTCAGTAGTTAGTTCCTGGATGGCAAAGAGCTGTTTAAAATTGAATTCCTCCAAGACTGAGGTGCTTATCTTAGGGTCAAACACAAATCTTTGGTGCCCCAACTGGTGGCCCCGTTGACATGGGTCTTCCACCCTCCCCGGTTTTGAAGGTGAAGAACCTTGGTGTCATAATTGACAACCAACTCTCCTTCAAATCCCAAGTCAAGGCGTTGAGCTCCTCCATACATTGGACTCTGAGAATTATTAGGAAGGTTCTCCCCTTCCTACCGGAGGGAAGTAGAAAGACGGTGGTGACAGCTCTGGTACTCTCACGCCTCGACTATTGCAATAGTCTTTTTCTCGAGGCACAACAGGGGGTGCTTAACAAACTTCAGGTCCTACAAAATGCGGCCGCCCGCCTTGTTGTGGGATTGCCTAAGTTTTCCTCAGTTACCCAGGAGCTGGAGAAGTTGCACTGGCTCCCGGTGCAGAAGCGAATTTTGTTTAAGGCTCTCTGCATCGTCTTTAAGGCGTTGCATGGTCTTGGCCCTCTGTTCCTTCAGGATCATTTTCAATGGTACAGACCAGGAAGACAACTTAGGTCGGCCAGTTTAGGACTGGTCAAAACAGCTCGTATCAGGAAGGCGCGCTGGGGCGGAAGAAGCTTTGTTAGAGGAGCAGCGCTGGCGTGGAACTCCCTCCCTTCCTCCCTGAAACAAAATTAGAATCTGCTAGCATTCAGAAAAGATCTGAAAACTTGGCTCTTTTCCCTCTAGCACCCGAATGTCCATTCCCTGGGAACTATCACTTCAGCGCCAGGACACCGACTGGTATTAGCGCGCTTTATAAGTGTTATAAATAAATAAATAAATAAAATTAACCTATGGGGTGAAGAAAACATTCAACATACGTATCGGCAACATCTACTTACAAGACCATTCTACGAAAGTTAAGGTCAGTATTGGACATGGTTCCGTTCAGAACCAACAGTGCACCAACAGCAGCACAGGGGCGCCCATGTGCAAGTTCAAGGTTGGAAACCCAATACAAATTAAGGGGGACTTGGGAAATCGGACAGAGGCTGCTTACAGGTAAGTAACAGCGGCTTGGGGGAACTAGTCTCTCGGGGTTGAGGCTAACATTGGACATGGCCCAAAGCAGCACCATGACTACACCACACCACCAGCGGCACAGGGACATCGGGGTGCAGGATGCCAACACAGCATCAAAGACAAATTGGAAAAGGTCTGCAGGCTCAGGCCAGGAGGCCGGTTGAAGGAAACCAAAAGCTGTCATTGTAAGTTTTGATTCTTGAGGACGTAGCAACACCTTTTGTCCTCTTCACCAAAGCCCAGGACGGATGGTTGCAGGGGTGCCTTTTGGTGTCAGAAAAGTAATACCAGAGCATGTCAAGGTCGAGGGGGTCTCCTTGCAGAGGCTGCAGGTAATGTCGAGGAGTCCAGAAGAGGTCCACTCATGGTGGACTCTAGCTCTAGACTGACTGGGATCGATCCTCGAGAAAGGAGCTAATCCAGCTAAGGGCTGAACCCTGAATGCCAGCCTCCTTGACACGGTCCGCCAAGATCCCATGGTCGACCGTGCTTTACCAGGTATTGGAGCAAAGAGATTGGGTGGTTATTACAACAGGATCTGGGGGTCTGCCCCTGATTTCTTCAGAAGGGGAACCACAATTGCCTCTTTAAAGGCCTTAGGGACACAACCCTGGAATAGGGACTTATTCACAAGAGAGAGGGCTGGACCCGGACGTGTGGTGGGCAGCAGTCGATAGGGCATCCAGATTTTACTTTAGACAAAAGGTCCTGGAACACCTGTATACAGTAGTTCTCTGCAATCATTTCTGTTGGTGCAGATCGGTAGTGCCCAGCTATTCTTAGGTGGTCAGGAACTGAAGTTCATGGACTGGGGATGCCACCTAAAAAGTAGATTTAAGGGTGTTACAAGGGAGTGACAGGTGGTGTCCAATGGGCCCTTTGCCTGGGTGTCTATGCCCTCTAACATGCCCACCTTCTGTGAGAGGAGGACACACTCCTGGCCCTAACTGGATAAGTCCCATCATCTTCAAGATGGTGGGCACTGAAAAGTGTACTTGACCTAACCTCCAGCACCCGAGGGTTGGAGTTGGAAGAGGGGGGCACTCGCCTATTCTATCAAAGGTTTCCGGCCTGTCCTGCCACTAAAAAGGGGGTGAGGACAGGATGGAGGCCAGCTCCTTCGAACAGGAGAGGCTGGGGTCACTTACATTTCCCTTCCTCTCTCCCTATCCCTCGCTCTGCCTCCCTTTTCCTTCCTCCCTCCCTCTCCCTTGCTTTGCCTCCCTCCCTCTTGCTCTGCCTCCCTCCCTCTCCCTCCCTCTGCCTCTCTCCCTCTCCCTCGCTCTGCCTCCCTCATTCTGCCTCCCTCCCTCTCCCTTGCTCTGCCTCCCTCCCTCTCCCTTGCTCTGCATCCCTTTCCCTTCTTCCCTCCCTCTCCCTCGCTCTCCCTCGCTCTCCCTCCCTTTCCCTTCCTCTCTCTTCCTCCCTCTGCCTCCCTTTCCCTTCCTCCCTCCCTCTCCCTCGCTCTCCCTACCTTTCCCTTCCTCCCTCCCTCTCCCTCGCTCTCCCTCCCGCTGCCTCCGTTTCCCTTCCGCTCTCCATCGCTCTCTCTCCCTCTACCTCGCTCTCCCTCCCTCCCTTTCCCTTCCTCCCTCCCTCTCCCTCGCTCTCCCTCCCTCTGCCTCCCTTTCCCTCCTTCCCTCTCGCTCCCTCGCTCGCCCTCCCTCTGCCTCCCTTTCCCTTCCTCCCTCCCTCTCCCTCCCTCTGCTTCCTTTTTCCTTCCTCCCTCCCTCTCCCTTGCACTCCCTCCCTCTCCCTCCCTTTCCCTTCCTCCCTGCTCTCCCTCGCTCTCCCTCCCTCTGCCTCCCTTTCCCTTCCTCCCTCCCTCTCCCTCCCTCTGCTTCCTTTTCCCTTCCTCCCTCCATCTCCTTCGCACTCCCTTCCTCTCTCTCCCTTTCCCTTCCTCCCTCTCCCTCCCTCTCCTTCGCTTTCCCTTCCTGCCTCACTTTCCCTTCCTCCCTCCCTCTCTCTCCCTCCCTCTCCCTCCCTTTCCCTTTCCCTTCCTCCCTCCCTCTCCCTCCCTCTCTCTCCTGCTCCCTCGCTCTCCCTTCCTGCCTCACTTTCCCTTCCTCCCTCCCTCTCTCTCCCTCCCTCCCTCTCCCTCCCTTTCCCTTCCTCCCTCCCTCTCCCGCTCTCTCCCTCCCTCTGTCTCCCTTTCCCTTCCTCCCTCCCTCTCCCTCGCTCTCCCTACCTTTCCCTTCCTCCCTCCCTCTCCCTCGCTCTCCCTCCCTTTCCCTTCCGCTCTCCATCGCTCTCTCCCTCTACCTCGCTCACCCTCCATTTCCCTTACTCCCTCACTCTCTCTCCCTCCCTCTGCCTCCCTTTCCCTTCCTCCCTCCCTCTCCATCCCTCTGCCTCCCTTTCCCTCCCTCCCTCCAGCTCCCTCGCTCTCCCTCCCTCTGCCTCCCTTTCCCTCCCTCCCTCCTGCTCGCTCTCCCTCCCTCTGCCTCCCTTTCCCTTCCTCCCTCCCTCTCCCTCTGCTTCCTTTTCCCTTCCTCCCTCGCACTCCCTCCCGCTGCCTCCCTTTCCCTTCTGCTCTCCATCGCTCTCCCTCCCTCTCCCTCGCTCTCCCTCCCGCTGCCTCCCTTTCCCTTCCGCTCTCCATCGCCCTTTCTCCCTCTACCTCGCTCTCCCTCCCTTTCCCTTCCTCTCTCTCCCTCGCTCTCTCTCCCTCTGCCTCCCTTTCCCTTCCTCCCTCCCTCTCCCTCGCTCTCCCTCCCTTTCCCTTCCTCCCGCCCTCACCCTTGCTCTCCCTCCCTCTGCCTCCCTTTCCTTTCCGCTCTCCATCGCTCTCCCTCCCTCTGCCGCCCTTTCCAGCTCTCCCTCCCTCTCCCTCACTTTCCCGCTCTCCCTCCCTCTACCTCCCTTTCCTAATCTCCCTCGCTCTCCCTCTGTGTCTCTCCCTCTATCTCCCTCTGTCTCCCTCTGTCATCTCACCCTGCCTGTGTGTGCCCGAGCTGAGACAGCTTCCCGGGCACACACACACACAGCCGCACCCGAGCATTTCACAGGTCTTTAAAAGAACATTTTCATGTTAATGAGGCTTTTGTATTTCACCTCATAGTGCCCCTGCTGCTCCACTCTGACTATCACTGGAATGCCGTGCCCCCACAGAGCAGCAGAGTCTCTCAATGTCGCGCCCAGTGTTTGCAGAAACTCTTTAAAAACATATTTTTTTAAAACACGGGTATGATGTCTGCAAGGTCCCTGGGCCGTACTATGAGTACCCGTGTTCTTGATCAACTAAAAGCCTTGGCATCTCAATTGACTGCGATCTGTCTATGAAATCCCAGATTGGGACGGTTGTCTCTACCTGCTTTTTTCAGCTCCGGAAGATCAGGAAGATGTACATAAGTTACTTACCTGTAAACTGTGGTTCTCCAGTATTGGTATCTTTGATAGATTCACATGCTTGTGGGAGTTCCACAGTACATAGAATAAAAAGGGTTATAGCAATAGCATCGCTAAAAGAGCAATAGGACGTATTGTAACATAGAAGTTAATAGGAAAAAACTTGTCACTTTAATAACTTGTCCAAGTCATTAGATATTTTCCAAATTCTAGCCAATCAGTCAACAGCACTCTCAGGAACATTCTCATCAGAGGCGCAGGCTCTCAGATTTTTGAGCACAAGTGTGGCATAAAAGCCAAGGAGAAGAGAGGAGCCTCTGAGGTAGGTGGGTCGCATGTGAATCTATGAAAGATACTAACACTGGAGAACCACAGTTTTCAGGTAAGTAACTTATGTTCCTCTCCGGTATTGGGGTATCTTTCATAGATTCACATGCTTGAATCAGAGTAGATAGCAGTAATTCGAGAACTGTGCATGGTAAGCCATAAGTAAATCGTAAACAGAGTACGAGAGAATACATATACGTATATTACAGTATAGCAGTAAACATGGGCACATCTGCAAAAGCAGAAATATACATACAATGTGTGCAGGAGGAGGTAAGAAACAGAGGCTCACCTTACTTAAAAAGATTACGTAGCACCGCTTGCCCAACAGCTGTGTCAGCATTGTTGGCAGCTTCCAGACAGTAGTGCTTGGTCGCAGCTCTGCAAATCTGATGAAGAGGCACACCAGCAAAGAGAGAAGTAGAAGAGGAGACTGCTCTAGTAGAGTGTGCTTTAATCGTTGCTTGAAGTGTCTTGCCTGCTTGCTGATTGCAAAAGGAAATTGCACTAGATATCCAACGTGCAATAGTCTGTTTAGCAACTGGAGGTTCTTTACGCATCCTGCCGTAGGCTATCAAGAGCTGATCAGTTTAACGGATACTGGTTGTTCTTTGCAAATAAAATGTCAAACATCTCTTAACATCTAGAGAATGTAAAGTCTTTCCTGCTGGCAACTGTGTATTAGGGAAAAAAGTCTTTAAGATGACATGCTCATTCAGGTGGAAATCAGATGGAACTTTAGGAAGTAAGGCCGTATTAGTGCGGAGCACCACAGCGTCTTTGGTGAATTGAAGAAAAGTTGGTTTGATAGTAAAAGCTTGTATCTCGCTGACTTGAAGTAAGAGCTAAAAGCAGTGATGTCTTCCAGGAGATGAATTTAAGATCAGCCCTAAGAATGGGCTCAAATGGGGACTTCATGAGTTGTGCCAACACAATGTTCAGATGCCAAGGCGGAGGCGGGCGTCGATTGGAGGGAACATCTGAAATAAGCCTTTGAAAAATTGTTGAATAATTCTTGAAGAATAAAGAGAATTGGAGCTATCGTGCTTGAATCTGGAAATTGCATCCAGAAAAACCTTCAGGGTAGAGTGAGAGAGGCCGGATTTTGCTAATTGGCGTAGAGTGAACAGGGTGAACATTTATTTATTTAAGTTAGCAACTGACACCCTACGGGTAACCTGGCGCTGTGATACAGGCGACTAGCTTAGGGCCGAGAGACAGTGTCCCCTGCCTGGAAGGAGTTAGCAGGATGCCAAGGAGCATACTCAAGGGTAGAGCCAGGTTTTTAACCATTTTCTAAACTGCAGGATGTTGTCCATTTGTCTTGTATCAAATGGAAGAGTATTCCAAAGGCGGGACGTTGCCGCACTGAAGGCCCTAGCTCCTGATTTGACTTTCCTAACTCTAGGCACCCTCACCAGATTAGCCGATGAGGAGTGCAGTGCTCATGGAGGGACATACCATGTCAGTTTCTCCTGCAGAGATTTAGGCCCGTGCCCACGTGGAGCCTTAAATACTATACATAGTGCCTTAAATCGTATCCTCTGCGAGACTGGCAGCCAGTGTAAATCTGAGAGTGCCCGGGAGGCGGAGGAGCGGCGTGGTTGCACTAGTACTAGTTTGGCCACCATGGTCTGTACTCTCTGCAATCTCTCAATCAGATATTGCGGGGATTCTAGTAACAGGGCATCACAATAGTCCGGCTTACTGAGGATAGTGCTCCGGACCATCAGCGCTCTGTTCTGTTAAGAGAACATCAGAAGGATTTTCCGAAATGCTCTGATCAGAGTAAAACAACTTCCAGCTGTTTTGTTGACAGTTTTCTAATGTCAATTTGCTATCAACCATGACTCCCAGATTACGTACCACGCATTTGGGAGCCAATGGAGTAGAAGGGGATGTTGGCCAAAACTCAAGCGGAAGTTTAGGAGGCATTCTACCTACTGCACAGTGTAGAATCTCTGTCTTCTCAGAGTTAAACTGAAGAATTTGAATTTGAAGCTTCACACCAAAGATAGAACCGTTTCCACTTGAGTTTGTAGGTTTTGATAGTGGAGGGTGCTTTAGCGTTAGTGAGGACCTCCCTGCAGTCGGAGGAATAATCAAATTGGCAAACTCATAGTGTTCAGGCGCCAGGCTGCCAATCGCAGAGAAGTTGGATCCGGATGGCAGATCAGGCCGTGGTTCATAGTAAGAAGATTCGTAATTGGGCACAGCCAAATTGGATTGCACTCCGACAGGGAGGAGGAGCTCCATAAACCAGAACTGGCGAGGCCATCTGGGGACTATGAGAAGAATGCTGCAGGGTTCTTTCTGCATTTTCCAAAGTACCCTTACTACTAGAGGAATTGGTGGAAAAGCGTAAGCATATATTTTTGACCAGTTCATCAAAAACGCATTCCCGCACGATTCTGAGTGGGGAAGCCAACTTGCATAGAATGGGCATTTGCGGTTCACGTTGGTCGCAAATAAATCCATATTGGGGTGTCTGCAAAGCGGATAGATGCGGTCCAGTGCCGGCTGATGAAGTTCCCACTAGTGGTTTGACAAGACCGACCTGCTCAGGGAGTCCGCTAGTAGGTTGGACACACCCGAAACATGAACTGCTGTTAAAGTGACCTGATGTTGAATCGCCCCAATCCCAAATTTGCTGAGCTTGTAGGGATAGCAAAGTGGATCTCGTGCCCCCTTGTTTGGTTACATAATGCATGCTTTTTGTGTTGTCCATTCGGATCAACACTTGAGCTCCTTGAATGAGGGTGCAAAAGGACTTTAGAGCCGGGAATATCGCCAGTAACTCCAAAAGGTTTAAGTGCCAAGTTCATAGGTGGGTGTCCCATTTCCCCTTGACTGTGAGGGCTTGAAGATGCGCTACCCACCATTCGAAGAAGGCATCTGTCGTGAGGATGAAACTTGGAGTGTCCACTACAAACTAACTGCTGAGATGTTTGGTATGCGAGTCCACCGTAGCAATGCTCTTCGTATCTGAGACGTGATGTTGATGACATTGTTTAAGGACCCTGAGACTTGTTGCAATTGGTTGCCGAGTTTCTCCAGTCGGAGTCCCATTTTGAGGCGACAGTTGGGAATTAGGGGGATACAGGAAGACAGCATCCCCAGAAGCGATTTGAACTGTCGAACAGAAACATACTTTTATGTGCGCAGGAGAGTTGCCAGTTTGGAAATCCGCTGTTGTCTTTCGTTTGAGACAAAAGCCCTTGTTTGCTGTGTGTCTATGATGGCCCCCAAGAAGGCCCACACTTGAGAGGGGGTGAACTGACACTTCTCCAGAGTGATGGAAAGACACAGAGACAGTCATGATTGAGTGTGTCTGCTTGCGACTACGAACGACTGTGCCTTTATAAGGCAGTCGTCGAGGTAGCGAAATATTTGGACACCAGCTTGACCAAGATATGCTGCCACCGGTGCCAAGACCGTAGTGAACATTCGGGTGCAGAGCGAAGGCCAGATGGAAGGACTTGGAATTGGAAATCTCTGCCAGCCACTCTGAAGCGCAGGAATTTTCTGTGTCTGGGTAGGATAGGGACATTAAAATAGGCATCTTGAAGGTCCAGTGTTGGCTTGTAATCCCCTTAAGACAGTAATTGAAGCACTTCTTGGAGAGACAACATCCGGAAAGTTTGCTTCTTGAGAATCTTTTTGAGGGAACGAATGTCCAGAATGGGGCTCCACTCCCCCGATTTTTCCTTGATTTGGAAGAATCTGGAATAGAAGCCTGCATCCCTTTGACGATTCGGTACACTTTGATCGCTCCTTTCCTTAACATGAGATTGATTTGGCATAAAAGTTCCTTCAGACGGGCAGGAGGGGGACCTCTTGGGGAGAATTTGGAGGGAATTTCACAAATTCCACTGTAGTCTCTGGACACTATGTCCAGAACCCATCGATCTGTAGTTATTGCGGACCAATTGGAGAAGAAATGGGAGATCCGCCCTCCAACTTTGGTCAGATTGATGGGAAGAGCGGTTGACAGTTGGCAGTTGTCACTGCTTTTTTGAGGAATCTCTACCTCAGCAGTTGGATTTCCCTCTATACTGCTCGTAAGAGGCAGCCTGCGCCTGTCGAAACGACTGCTGTTGCAGGGAGGAGGAGTAACGCGGTTGGCCCGGATAGGGATGGTACTGCTGGTATTGGTTGTAACATCCCCGAAAGGAAGAGGAGGAGCCACGACCCCTCGCACCCCCAAAGGGCTGCATTTTAAACTGTACTGTAGACACTACACACTACACACGGACCCGAGAGGCCTGGAATTTAGACTTTGACATTCCAATGGAAGATAAAGACTGTCAGTCGGTCCTGTGAACTAGCATGCATGGTTTCTAGTAATGCCCATTTTCGACTGATGCATTATAATTTTCTGCGAATAACCTACTTAACGCCACAAGACCCTTATCGAATGGTCGTGTCTTGCCCAGATATATGCCTGCGCTGCAACACAGTGGCGGCTGATTTCTTACATAAACCATGGCCCTGCGATGCAATACACTCTTTCTGGCAACAAGCTGTCGAAGAAATGGTGCATGCCACACAACTAAGTATTGATCTGACAACCAAATGCTGTTTATTAGGCAGAAGGGCGCAATATAACCTATAAATTTGGTCAGTCGCCTATGGTACTGGCATGACGTAAAAATGCAATCACATCACTGTACCCGCTAATGACTGAATTGATGTGATTTTCTATAATGTAAGCACTACTGCTCTTTCACTGCTCCATGATGTGTCTTATGATGGAACTGTTTCTTTCAATAAAAAGATGTTTAAAAAAAAAATGCAATCACATGGCTGTCCCAGCATGCCCCAACGATTGCGCTCTGGCATAGAGATGCGCTCGACTGGGCCCTAGCTGAGGAGACACATATGCGCCTTAGCAGAAAGGATGACATATTTGAGGATACACTAAACACTTGCTGTGCTCATACAGATAACTCCAAGCTCCTGCTTCCCGAGTGACAACAGACACAGACTCTGGCTCTGAAACTGACGAGGCAAAAGACTACGACACTGGGGATGAGCAGGGAGGTGTCTCCATATGATAATTATAAGGTACATTCCCAATTAGGGGAATGGGACACTTATTGATCACCTGGAGAATGGGAAGGCAGATTAGTGCATGTGTAATTAGTGACTGCTTCTTGATTAACCTACTTACGTAGAACATATTCGTATGATATGTCTCTGTATACTCTGACTGCCAGGTTGTATGTTGACAAAATTAAAATAAAGTTCTAAAAAAACAAAACAAAACAAAGCCATTACATTGTGGGTGGTAGAGGGTAGTGAACCAGTAATTCACGCCACACTCCTTCGACATGTGTTTCAAGTAGCCAGACATGAAGTTGGTACCTCGGTATGACACCACCTCCTTAGGGAAGCCCACCCTGGTAAAGATGCTAATGAGGGCACTAGCCACTGCAGGGGCAGTGGTAGTCCTGAGGGGAATAGCCTCAGAATACCTGGAGGCATGATCTACTACCAGACCTCACTGAAGGACGTGGAGTCACCACGCCACGGCCCCGGAGTGACGTGGCTCTTCCAGGTGCGTGGGGGTCTACGGGGTTTTGGAAAGGGGCTGAGTATAAGAGGGACGGGAGGGGAGGCTGTGGAGTGAAATGGACCCAGGGAAAAGGAAATAAGTGAGACAGAAAAGAAAGACAAGAGCAGAAATCATCGGCTACTCTTTTTCTTTTGGTTGCTCCAACCTCTACTCCCTCCCTTCCCATTTATGCATAGCTATTATTTATCCCTCACATCCTCCCTTGACTAAACCATAAATCAAAAACACTTACCTGAGTCTTTTCCTTCTGTCCGAGGGACGACGGCGGCCGAGGCTCACCTAAGGGACTGAAGTGGAAGACCCTGTGGGAAAGAAGAATATAAAAGAGACAATCAATCATTGTGATTTCCTGTAATACTAATAAAAAGTGCATACCAAGAAATTATTCAATGCAGTGTGCTCCTTCTTGACCGACTCTTCTACAATGGGGAGCTACATACTTTCCCTACAGGGAATGGGAGACAGAAACACAGAGACCAACAGACACAGACAGACACACGGGAAAGCACTGTAGGAAAAAGCTACATACAGTTATTCTATGCTTGCCATATGTACATTGTTTTAGAAAGATGGTGGAACTGTTTATTTTGTTCAATGTGCTTATACTGCTAATTACTTTTATCTGCTTCTATTATCATTGAAGCACATAAATTCTATACATGAATTACGATGGTTCAATTAATAATGAAAATGCTAATGTTATATTATTTAAATTTGATTTCGCACATGAATTACCCCTAAGCAGAAACTACTTTAAGGAGAAATTTAGGATTGGTACGTAGAACAACTCTATCTTTGTGAAGTTGAAAGAAAGGCTCTTGGATAGTTAATGCCTGAAGTTCATCAACTCTCCTTAGTGAGGTTATCGTTATGGGGAAAGCAACTTTCCATGATAGGAATTGTAACTGACATTTGTGCATTGGTTCAAAAGGCGGGCCCTTTAGCCTTGTAAGGACTATGTTTAAGTTCCACTCTGGAGCAGGGGGACTACTTGGTGGTATAACCCTTTTTAATCCTTCCATGAAGGCGTTAATCACTGGTACTCTGAAGAGAGATAGGTGTTGTCTATTTTGCAAGTATGCAGCTACGACTCCCAGGTGTAAACAAATAGATGTGTAAGTTAATCCACATTGCTGTAAATGCAACAGTTAACAAATTATTCCGCACAAACGCATCAAGATAATTGATATTGTTGTTGTTACAATAGGAAACAAAACGTTTCCATTTGCTGCATAACATGCTCTAGTAGTTGGCTTTCTAGCTTCCTTGAGAATATTCATACAGTCTGGTTGTAGTTGTAAATAACCAAACTCTATGACTTCAGGAGCCAAATCGCTAGGTTGAGTTCTCTGGGAATTGGATGTCCGACTTCCCCATGGATCTGAGTGAGGAGACAAGGTGTGAGATGTAGCTTTTGATGTGGAACCACTGAGAGTTCTAACAGGGTGGTGTACCAAGGTTGCGAGCCCATGTGGGGGCTATTAAGATCAGTGTGAGGGATGTTTGTCTGAGTTTCCGAACAAGTAATGGAATTAGCAGGAGAGGCGGAAAAGCATAAGCAGATATACCTGACCAAATCATCCAAAGGGCATTGCCTTTGGATGCTGGTTGTGGGAACCTGGATGTAAAGTTTGGGTATTTTGCGTTGTGTACTGTTGCAAACAGATCTATATGTGGAAAAGCCCATTTTTGAAAGTAGGGAAGAAGAACTTCTTAGCTTCTCAGACTGTGTCAGCTAAGCAGGGCTGCAATCTGATGGCCTATCCCTGGAAGGTGTTCTGCTAGGAGATAGATTTTTGGGTGAATCGCCCAATTCCAAATGCTTTGTGCACAGCGTGACAGCTGGAGAGAGGGAGTACCTCCCTGTTTCCGTAGGTAGTACATTGCTGTGATGTTCTCTGTGCGTACTCAGACAGTCTTGCCTACAAGTTGGGTGAGAAAAGCTTTGAGTGCTAGGAACACTGCTAGAAGTTTCAGGTAGTTGATGTGAAGACATTTGTATTTGTCCGACCACAGCGCTGTACTGTGTAATATTGAAATGGGCACCCCAACCTGTTAATGATGCATCTGTTGTGAGTATAGTCTGTGGAATCAGGTCTACGGAAGGCCGCCCTTTTGCTAAGTTTTGAGGGTTCAACCACTGCAGAGAGCGATGGGTGCCACTGTCTACCAACACTAGATCGGTTAATAGACCCTGTGATTGATTGCACTTACTCGCTGGACAGTGCTGCAGAGGACACATGTGAAGTCTTGCATGAGGTACGATTGCAACGCAGGATGCCATCATTCCCAGCAGCGCGATACCAAAGGGGATGATGGACGGAGCGATTGAGCAAATCAAACACTCACCCCCAGTCAACTGATCTGGGTTTAATCCACCACCATTCTTTAGCTCACTCCGCCACTCCAGTTCAGACATGGCCATATGCAAATCAGCCTGACCCTGTGCATCATGGAAACAGTCCAGCCCGAACTGCCAAGCGATGTCTTCCCTGGACCGGAAACGAGCATCCTGGGACCGGTTTTGGATTCATAATCCTCTTCAGCCAGGTTATCTTGAATCCAGTGGTAGAGTGAGCAAGGGACCCACGTCTGAGCATACCCTGACAACTTAGGGCGAACAAAGCGATACCAAACGGGATGATGGACGGAGCGATTGAGCAAATCAAACACTCACCCCAGTCAACTGATCCGGGTTTAATCCATCACCATTCTTTAGCTCACTCCACCACTCCAGTTCAGACATGGCCATATGCAAATCAGCCTGACCCTGTGCATCATGGGAACAGTCCAGCCCGAACTGCCAAGCCATGTCTTCCCTGGACCGGAAACAAGCATCCTGGGACCGGGTTCGGATTCATAATCCTCTTCAGCCAGGTTGATGAAGGCTGATAGCCAGAAACCAGACTTCCTCCAGCCCGTAGATACCACGATTCCTGTATCAGGCCTACTCCACGCCCCACTCAGACTGAGATCCTGCGCTCCGTTATCCCAGGAGGACCCCACCCGGGCCCCTTGAAGGGCTGCCACTTCCTCTCTGCCCCTTCAAGCATCAGCCCCCCGGACAGCCCGCATTTTCTATCACCATCCACTGCAGCCCATCGTTCCAGTTTTGAGCCCGGGACTCCTTATTTGGAGTTCTCCACTCGGTTATCTTTCTACTCCTTTTTGACGCCTCGCTCAGCATTTGGCCAGCGTGTATCCCGACCTTGTTCAACCTTCCCTGGTGCACTGATTTGCTCCCGTTACCTGCCGACTTGTGCGCCTTTCAATTTGACCTCCCAGATACCCCCACCAGTGTTCTTTTATTGACTTGTGCCCTGATGAACGTGAGACCTCGCTGAGGTCGCACACCGAAACGTACGTCGGCACCGCGAATTTCACCTGGCGATACCTATGTTTACTATTGTATCTCCATATTTTTCCATTGTCATTATTTGTGCAGAAAGGTATTCCTTACTGTTTATACTTTGTTATTTTGTGACAACATTTATTGTATTTACAAATTCTGATTTGGTTGGACTTTGATCCACTAATGATTTGATACTACACCTTATTCAGTAGGAGTATCTCCATTTATAATCTTTCTTCATTGTACCCTAACTCATAGGTTTTCGCCCCTGTTTGATTAGTTTGAGAATTTTAGTTTCCCTAAATGAATGGATCTTTGTGAGTCTCTGGACGTCTGTGAATGAATGAGTGAGAATGTTTTATTCTTGTGTGGGGGATCATTAACCGTTTTTGTGTTTTGTTATCAAATGTCTTGCAAATTTATAAATTATCTCTTTATGAATTTTGAATTTTGATTAAAACATACCTATGTACTCATAACTTTTTTGTTGCTTTGCTGATCTTCTTTCTCCTGGGAGGGAGACCTTCTATATCAAGTGACTTTATAAGCACTTAATGATTTAATACAGGTGGAGCTTTCTTGTTTTATTGTGATGAAGGCTGATAGCCAGAAACCGGTCCTAGGATGCTTGATTCCGGTCCAGGGTAGACATGGCTTGGCAGTTCGGTCTGGACTGTTCCCATGAGGCACAGGGTCAAGACTGATTTGCATAAGGCCATGTCTGAACTGGGGTGGCTTGGTCAGCAAAATAACAATGGATTAAACCCAGATCTGTGACTGGGGGTGAATGTTTTGCCATTGTGCAACATTCCGTCCATCATCTTGTGTGTTTTTCTGTTCCCTCTATGTGGGTAGGGTATGCCCAGACGAGGGTCCCTTGCTCACAACGCCACTGGAGTCAAGCTATCCTGGCTGATGAAGGCTGATAGCCAGAAACCGGTCCTAGGATGCTTGATTCCGGTCCAGGGAAGACATGGCTTAGCAGTTCGGTCTGGACTGTTCCCATGAGGCACAGGGTCTAGACTGATTTGCATATAGCCATTTCTGAACTGGGGTGGCTTGGTGAGCAAAGTAACGATGGCTTAAACCCAGATCTGTGACTGGGGGTGAATGTTTTGCCATTGTGCAACATTCCATCCATCATCTTGTGTGTTTTGCTGTTCCCCCTATGTGGGAAGGGTATGACCAGACGTGGGTCCCTTGCTCACTACGCCACTGGAGTCAAGCTATCCTGGCTGATGAAGTCTGATAGCCAGAAACCGGTCCTAGGATGCTTGATTCCGGTCCAGGGAAGACATGGCTTGGAAGTTCGGTCTGGACTGTTCCCATGAGGCACAGGGTCAAGACTGATTTGCATATGGCCATTTCTGAAGTGGGTTGGCTTGGTGAGCAAAATAACGATGGATTAAACCCAGATCTGTGACTGGGGGTGAATGTTTTGCCATTGTGCAACATTCCGTCCATCATCTTGTGTGTTTTGCTGTTCCCCCTATGTGGGAAGGGTATGCCCAGACGTGGGTCCCTTGCTCACTACGCCACTGGAGTCAGCCTATCCTGGCTGATGAAGGCTGATAGCTAGAAAACGGTCCTAGGATGCTTGATTCCGGTCCAGGAAAGACATGGCATGGCAATTCGGTCTTGACTGTTCCCATGAGGCACAGGGTCAAGACTGGTTTGCATAGAGCCATTTCTGAACTGGGGTGGCTTGGTGAGCAAACTAACGATGGATTAAACCCAGATCTGTGACTGGGGGTGAATGTTTTGCCATTGTGCAACATTCCGTCCATCATCTTGTGTGTTTCATCATTCCCAGCAGCAGCATGAAGACTCTGGCTGGTAATGATTGGTTGGGTTGAAATTGTAATAGTGTGACCTGGATATTGTGAATCCTGGCTATATTTGGAGTGGCTAGAGCTTTGAGAGTGTTGCTGGAATCTCCCAGATAAGATTGCACTTGTGCCGGATACAGGTGAGATTTTTGTGCATTTATTGTAAAACCCAACTGGTGAAGTAGGTGTACTGTTGTCTGAGTGTGTAGTATACAGTTTTGTTAAGTGCTCGCTTCGATAAGCCAACCGTCCAGGTAAGGGAAGACATGTAAACATTGTTTTCTGAGATGAGCAGCTACTACTGCAAGACATTTGGTGAACACTCTGGAGGCCGTGATGACGCCAAATGAAAGTACCTTGTAATGGTAATGTTCGCCTGCTATCATAAACCTGAGATATTTGAGATGAGCGGGATGAATTGGAATATGAAAGTAGGCGTCTTTTAGATCTAATCAATCAATTAGGGGACTTGTAAGCGTGCTACTCTCCCATGAGGGTCTCAAGGCGCTGGGGGGAGGAGGGGGGGGGGGGGGGGAGAAGCAGCTCTTTTCAGTAGAAGAGCCAGGTCTTGCGTGTCTTCCTGAAGATGTTCACGGAGGGGGAACGTCTGATGTCGGTTGCAAGCTTGTTCCAGGTCTTGGCCGCGATGAGAAGGCTCTTCCACCTGTTTTGGCTTTTCTGCTGCGTGGGGTTTCGTCGAGGTCGGCGAATCAGAGGTTTCTCTTGGGTACGTAGAAGGAGATCCTTTCGTTGAGGTATTGGGGGCCGGTGTTGTGGAGGCATTTGTAGGCATGGGTGAGTTTCTTGAAAGTAACGCTCTTCTCCATGGGGAGCCAGTGGCGGTTACACAGGTGTTGGGTGATGTGTTCATGTCGAGGGATGCAGAGGACGTGTCTGGCTGCGGTGTTCTGTATGGTCAGGAGTTTGTGGAGCAGAGACCTGTTGATCCCGGCGGACAGGGCGTTTCCATTGTCCAGTCTGCTGGTTATGAGTGTGTGGGTGACCGTCTTCTTTTTTTCGGTGGGGATCAGTTTGAAGGTCTTTCGGAGGATGCAGGGGGTGTTGAAGCAGCTAGAGGTGACGGCGTAGACCTGTCGGGTCATGGAGAGGGAGGAGTCGAGGACGATGCCAAGGTTTCGGGCGTGGTCCATGGGGGTTGGAGGGCTGCCGAGGGCGGTGAGCCACCAGGTACTGTCCCATGCAGAGGGGGAGGGTCCAAGGACGAGGACCTCTGTCTTCTCCGAGTTGAGCTTCAGCCAGCTGCTGCTCATTGAGGATGCAACGTCCGTCATTCCTTCCTGGAAATGGAGTCTGGTGGTGAGTCCATGCTGTTTGACGATGGCGGCGAGGGGGGCCATGAAGATGTTGAAGAGCATGGGGCTAAGCAACAATCTTTGGGGTATTCAGCAGTTGATTTCCGTAGGTTTGGAGAGGAAGGGTGTCAGTCTGATTCTTTGGGTTCTGCAGAGAGGAAGGGGCGGATCCAGTCGAGGGCGGTTCCGTGTATGCCGGTGTTGTGGAGCCTGGTGGTTAGTGTGCGGTGGGAGACGGTGTCAAATGCAGCAGAGAGATCAAGTAGGATCAGAGCCGCGGTGTGCCCTTGGTCGAGGAGGATGCGGATGTCGTCTGTGACGGCGAGTAGAGCTGTCTCAGTGCTGTGGTTGCTGCAGAATACGGATTGGGAGGGGGCAAGGATGGAGTTTTCTTCAATGAATTTTGTTAGCTGGGCATTGACGATCTTCTAAGTGACTTTGGCCGCAAAGGGGAGGAGGAAGATGGGTCGGTAGTTCTTGAGGTCAGTGGGGTCCGCAGAGGGCTTCTTGAGCAGGGGTCTGACTTCTGCACGTTTCCAGTTGTTGGGGAAGGTGCTGGTCTTAAAGGCGGTGTTGATGGTGCGTCGTAGTTCTGGGGCGATGGCGGCACTGTGGTAGATGTGTGGCAGGCAGGGGTTTGTGGGGGCTCCTGAGTGGATGCCTTTCATGGTCGAAGTGGTGACTTCGGTGGTCACTGGGGTCCATGAGGAGACGGTAGGCTGTCTGGCATTGTTGGGGAGGGGGTGGTTCCGGCGTCAGGTGTCTGGTCATTGAAGTGGTCGTAGAGGCCCATGATTTTCAGATGGAAGTAGGATTCAAGCTTGTCGCAGAGGTCGTGGGAGGAGGTGATGCCCGTGGTTTTGCTGGGTGTTTAGTGAATTCCTATATAGACTACTATTGGGGGCATTGATTGGTGGTTGCATCTGGTGTTTCTATTGGTTTATGGTTAGTGTTCTCATTGGTTGGTTATTTGAGGGTTCTGATTGGGTCCTGGATCAGTGATTCTATTGGTGTAGGGCTTAGGGTTGGTGATCTGATTGGTGGATAGGTTTAGGGTTTTGGATTGGTTCCTGGGGCTAGGCTTTTTATTGGACGTAGGGCTTGGAGTTTTTTGTGTGATTGTTGTGTAGTCTAGGGTTAGGACTAGGGCTAATGTTAGGCTTTCTATTGGAAATCGGGCTCAGGGTTTTCTGTGTGATTGGTTACTTAATATAGGGTAGGGACTAGGCCTAGGGTTAGGTTTTCTATTGGAGATAGGGTTTAGGGTTTCCTGTATGATTGACAGGGAACTGGGTTGGGACTGGGTTTGGGTTAGGCTTTCTATTGGATGTAGGGTTTAGAGTTTTGTACCTGATTGAGTCCTTGGCCTCCTATTGGCCCTAAGGTTCAGGGTTAGTGTTGCGATTGGATAGGGCTAGGGTTCCCATTGGCTGAAGGGGTCACCTGACTACTAGGGATATAAAAGACCAAGGCCAAGGGTACGGGAGGGGATGTAACCTTACGGCCAGAGCGGTTGACCTCGAAGCTGGAGAACCAGGTTTGAGTCTCGACAACAACGCACAAAATCCTGTGATTCTGGGCAAATCACTTAATCTCCCCTTGCCTAACAAAATGAATGTGTCCTTTTGTAACGAAACTGGTGCTCATGTAAAGCACTCTGATACCTGATATCTTCGGGTCTAGTTCGGGCTACATAAAAAAAAAAAAAGCTTAGGGTGTCTCACCTGTGCATCGAGGCTGAGGGTGGAGAGGACAAGGGTGAGTGTCTGTTTGAAGCTGGTCGGGACAGGGTCAGAAATGCTGCCCATTTCCTCATTCATCAGCACACACCCAACCCCATCCACGACCAGAGTAACACACACACACCCAATGTACTCCACTCATGGACTACAAACTAACCCTATGCACAATCCAATTTCTCAGCACACACTACTAAAGCACACCTTTATACCCTTCTATCCCAGCTACCACACATTTCTACCATCACCTGCGAACAGTACATAACTCTATCCTACACAACTAACCAATCCACTCATCACTAACTGTAGGAAAGTAGGAACTGCTTCTTATGGTTCCCCCCACTTTTTGCTGATTGCACCCACTGTTTTTGACTAGTCTTGCTGGGATCCTGCTAATCAGGACCCCACCCTACTGCTTTTTCCTCCTAAACTGTAAAACACGTACTAGGTACACTCCAGATTGGACACTGGGGTACCCTTATCAGTCCCTAGTATATGGTACACATGTACCCAGTGCATTGCATAGGTACCCCAGAGGCCTCCCACGGGCTGCAGCATGTATTATGCCACCCATGAGAGTCCATGCAAAATGCAACTACAGGTCTGACATTGCAGCCTATGTAAGCTGGTGCTTCACCACTTATGAAAGATATAGGTTTACTATATCTATAAGTTACTACACTTAAAAGAAAAGGTCATCGCCAAACTCCAGATGATACAAAATGCCTCAGCTAGAGTTTTACTGGGCATCTCAAAATTCAGTCCCATCTCTAAACACATTAAACATCTGCATTGGCTTCCCATCAGAAGCCGCACAAAATTCAAATCCCTCTGTATTGTCTATAAGGCAATTAACAACCTTGGACCTAAATTCCTTAAGAAATCATTTAAACCTCATATTGCCCCCAGAATGCTCCACTCCAATACTGCCCATTTGCTCAACATATCCAGAACAAGAAGTGTTAACTGGGGAGACAGATGCTTCACGAACGCCGCTGCAAGACTGTGGAACTCCCTCCCCCTAAAAATAAAGATCAGTCCCACCCTCATCATTTTCAGGAAGCAATTAAAAACATGGTTATTTTCTCAGTAATCTTATCATCCTCAGTAACCCTTTCACTCTTAGGAAGCAACTAAAGAAAGGGTTGCCGTGTCAGTATTCTCTTACCAGTTGTCTTAATTACAGCATCAGCGCCGAGACACCCCTGGGTAATTGCAGCGCTTTAAAAATCGCGTAAATAAATAAATAAATAAATAAATCAATAAAACCTATCAGTCAACCCTATTGCAGGCCTTATCAATCCTGAAGGCAGGGTGCTGGGTTTTACATTAGAGGGCGCCCCTGCATGAGCAGGGTCCCTTCAAATAATAAATGGCGGCGATACTAGGAACTTCATTCTCACCTGATATGTGGAGGTTCTGCTGTGCCCTGACAGGCCGCTTAACTGCAAATTGCAACCTCCGCATCATCCATTTTAAATACTTGCACCAGTTATACTATACACCGCTGCAATTGAAGCGCTTTGGTCTGCGGGAGAATGCCTGCTTTGTTCGGTGAGGGCAGGGGGATGCAGAGTTTCTGCATCTTGCATGGCATTGTACAGGAATCTATCAATTCTGGACCAAGGTCACAACTCTGCTTACTAATGATGTCTCTGAATCCGTGATGTGTACTCCTGATGTCTGCCTGCTGGGCTGGGTAAAGAACCTCAAACCCTGCAACCATATTTTAGTCGCTGTCTCGACCTTGTTTGCTAAACGGGCAGTGGCACAATGCTGGGGGTCTAAAACTACTGCTACTCTGAAAAAGTGGATCCGGGACTTACTCTACTGTAAAATACAACTTGAAATATATGCAGAGGAACTGCCCGAGTCTTCACGCCCTAAAGATTTCTGGGCAACCCTGATTTGCAATAGATATTGTAATGGGGCTGGGTGGGTGCACTGCCTCAGTGCCAGAAAGTCTGCACGAGAAGCACATTTAGTGTCCCTGTGCCTAGTCCAGTTCAAACCGTTCTGAGAGTCGTTGGCTCAGGCTCTGGCACGAAACTGGACAAGGACATTGGAGTATCCTCCCCACTGTCTAGACCCTCTCCTGGGAGGGTCCTCTTATTCTGTCCAACCCTCTCACGTGGGTAACAAAGGGCTTACCTGGCTGTAGGACCCTAGATTCGACGTGGACAAGATTCTGAACCAGAAACCACTGAACTTCCACCGTCTGGACACTCTGCACTTTGCTGGACTTCGACTGAGCCTGACTTCGTCTCCCTCTCCGTCCAAAGCATCGTCGGTGCCCATGCACCATACCTGTGGAGCATCAAAGACTACAGAAGTATCTCTCTTGGAGTGAAGGGGTCACTCCCCTGCATTCACAGGCATGTAACACAATTAACCGGTCTGCTGATCCTGAGCTCCTGCGGACTACAAAGGCTCCAGCAACACAGGAGGTGGGTTCCCAAGTTCCCTGAGGTCGAGCTGCCCTCTTACCGAGTTTGAGGCCAGTATCCCTCGTGGGGACCGCATAACCCATACCCCTGTGCACCGCGTTCATTTGCAAGTGCATATGCTTGTTGGCGTTCACCAAATTTGTGCATTGGGGTGACAGCCCCAACCTCTGTGCACATTTCCTACCAAGGACTTCGGCCTCCTCGCACTCTGTGCCCTGGGAACTGAGGTTTTGTGAAACTGCCTGAGGTCCCCTCGCGACTCCTGTGCCTCCGGCATGTGGGTCCTCTTGAGGGTCAACACTGCTTTATTTGGGCTTCCCTGGTTGCTCCAGGCTTGCCCTGACTTCCCTTGCTGTGGTGAGTCTTCTGGTCCTTGTTGGGCCAGACCCTAACCAATCTTGACCATCTTCGTGGGTTGCAGTTGCCAAGGCTTGTTGGTGTTCCCGCCGGACACTGACCCCTCAGCACTCGACATCCGGGACAGCTCACATCTGGCTCCTGGTCGTCCTCGACGTCTCCTGGTCCCTGCAGCTGACGAATCAAAAACCCCCTCATCGAGCGGCAAACAAGATGGCTGCTTAAGCTCCCGGCTCCGTCGACCTCTGTATCCCGCCACAAGATCCTCCACATTATCCTGATTTTGCGCCCAGCCCCTGCGTGAATGAACTGTTCCTCACTCCGATGGTGAAATCCAAAACTTTTTATCGGCTGGTTTCAGGAAGTTACATCGAGCTGAGGGTTGTGGCCTGTTCCAGCGGTGAAGCCGGGGCCTCGAGTATCTCCAAGGCCAGGCTGCAGTGCAACAACAGCGGCAGAGAGACCCAGGCAGGGTCCGGTCAATCGTAGTGGAGGTTTCTTTTGCGCCCGATTTTGGCGGCGATTGTTTTCTTTGCTCAGCATTGATGGAGAGGTGACCCTGCTTGCTACCGCCTGTGGGTGGGGGTCCCCGCCCTGCGGACTCGGTGTTGGCTCCCTGCCTGGTTTTGGCGGGTCGGGACCCCGGCCTGCGGCGTTAAGCAGGGTGAACGCGGCTGTAGAGAACGACGGGTCACCGTCCACGCTTGCCCTTTAGCGATCTTGTGTGCTCCCCCCGGAGATGCCGGATTCACCCGGGGGGGTGATTGTGATTGGTATTGGGCATGAGACTATGGATCGAACGGTGTCTGAGCTATCGCGGAGGTCAATATTGGCAGAACTTTGGGCGTTTCACTCACAGGTGGATGTTTTATTGACTAAAATGGATGCGAGCCTATCCGAGATGCTACTTGTGGTACCGGACCCTGCCTTGCTGTTGGAACAGCAATCTGCAGCCGTTCAAACCGCGGCCATTTTGACTCTGAGCAAGCACCCCATGATGGAACGAGTATTGGAACCATCGGATGATGCCTTAGAAGATGGTGTCCCCGCGGTTGTGAGTGTACCACTACACCTTCCTTCATTATTGACTTTGGAGGTATCAAATGGCGTTCCCCCCCGGAGACCTGTGTTGTAGACTCTTCTCTCATCTTGTGGTCGTCTTCTCCCTCCTCGGAGATGTTACGGCCCTGTGGCAAAAAACTTCGGGACTGTCCAGCTAGGAGAGGGAGACTTTCGGTGCCTGAAGCTCTCGTGGACTTACTGGCTACAAGTGGTAACGGATTGACTCTCGATGACTTCCTTCTCCGATATGACTCGTTTGTGTGCTTTTGGGTCTTGCTGGGGAGGGTTTGTGTGCTGGTTCGTAAGGGTCAAGGTTGAGATCAATTAAATCAGGACGGTTTGGAATGGCTATTATGGACACTCGATCTGCAATTGTTTGACTTAAGGGGCTGGGCGGTATGTCACTATGCCCCCTAGTTTCTTTATAAGGGTCCCGCTATATCCGTCGTGTTGCGATAGGGGGTGTCGGTTTCTGGCGGGGGGACTAAGGGGCTGGGAGCACGTACGAATATGCCCTCCTCCATTCTTCTTTCTCCTTCCTTTAGGGTTTTAGTTACTTGGGGCGACAGGCACGCTGCTAGTGGGGTTAGGCTGTAGCCATCGGCAGGGGTGCAGGGTGGGGGGTTGGAGGGTTTTTTTTATTTTGCCTTTTTTATTTTCTATGGCCTTTTTCTCCTTTCCCTTTCTTCCTTTAGGATCAGTATGGTTTGTGATTTATTCTGATTTCACTGTGTCCTGGAACTTAGTGCCCATGCTTCTTACGTTAGTCGGACTTTCGGGTGGGCAGGCCCTGAGAACTGGCGCTCACGAAAATGTATATCGTATTGCTGTTTACTCTGATTCATAAGTATTGGCGCCAGAGTCCCACATATGGCTGTTTCTAGATGGATATCCTGTTTCTGGGCTTGTCCCCCGTATCCTCCTGTTTAATTGTGTGGCACCTGATATGTTCATTTAGATAATATAAAATAAAACCTTTATTATATCCTGTGTCCTATTCACGCGTTCTAATACAAGTTCTATCCTGAATCGTTACCGAACCTCAGGGTCGTCGGCTGATGAGCTATGTTGTACCGCGATATAATGTGTTCTACTTCTGTATAGCGGCCGGCCCCTGCGGTTGTAGGCCCATACTTGTATTTTAAGAATGTTCTAATAAAGGTTTTTTTTTTAAAAACCAAAAAAAAAACCCTCATCTCACCAGAGGCACCCGACATCGGTGGGCATTCGTCTCCCGAGCCCCTGGTCACTCCTGAATGACCCAAACTCTGTCCCCTCTGCTTTCAGGTTCCTTCCATCAAGAATCCACTTGTGGATTCCACTGGACATTCTTCTTACTTCCAGCAGTGGCATTTCCTTGAAGTCCCCCATTGAGAACGACAACGGTTTCCAACACCACTTCAGCCCTATGCACCCAGCTTCCCTGGGATAGGTAACTCTGGTACTACGGTATCCACGGCTCTCCAACATTCTAAGTTCCAAAGGGTTTCTTCGTAATCCACTGGGAAGGGTCCTTAATCTTTAAAACTTCAACCGCGACTCTCCCATAGAGTTGTACGGAGCACGCGTCCTCCGTGGGGTTACTACGTACTCAACTTTGGTTTGTTCCTTGGGGTTGTGCGATTCTACACCTCCTAGACATTGTCTTGACTCAAGTCGTGGTTCTTATATCACTATTTTAGTATATGGTTTGGTCTTCCTGTGGAGCCTACTGCGTATTGTGCTACTTATGATTGTTTAATTGCTAAAGTATTGCGTGCTGTGTGTTATATCCTCAAATAGAGGATACTAGAGAGTGTTATATTAATAAATACATATTTTTATAACTACTGTGTGGTTTACCTTTAATTCAACCAATACTATAAGGTTGCATTCTGGTAAAACAAGCTGCTTAACATTACTTCAAGACTAAGCCCAACGGGTGCTCTCCACAGCTACCACTTGGAAAGCTTTCCAAGGTTATCTTTAACCTAATTACCATAAGGGATGTTTGGACTGGTGCAAGGTGCCCACTTAAACTAGTGGACAGCATATACCAGACCAACTTCTCACATTGGTGTGCAGCCGTTGGGATTCACCCCTGCATTATTTTACCACATACATCTTTGTATTGATTAACTGGAAAACCACAAGTACTAGGTACATATAATACTAGCTTGGATAAGTAAGTTCTTCTGAACTTGGGGTTGAGTAGTCAAGGGTTTAGCACACCCTTCCCCAACCTAAGAGAGTTTAGTTTCCCATTAGGTTAGGTAGGTGCACACACCACTCCTTCAGTATGTCTACTAAAGGAGAAACCAGTGGCTCTCTGCCCTCTAGATACAGGAATTGAAAGCCCCATGTGCCTCTAGAAAGCTGAAGACAGGGCGAGCAGCCAACACTCAACGCCTGACTGAGGTGTTACTCATAAATGGCCTTAGGAAGACACAGCATTGCTCTCGCACACAACAAAAATCAAGTTCGCAACTGGTAAGTAGTTAATTAAAGCACAACAACAGTGTCATCAAAGGACAGATGCAGAATCTTGAAAGCGTGTCTCAAGGTAGGTTGTTTTAATAAGTCCACAATCAGCCGACACGTGTTTCGTCATGTAGGTATGATCCACAACGACTCTTCAGGGCTGATGACAAAAAAACGATATGTGTATAGATTTTGTTGAAAAGTTACAGCACTTCAAAAAGTCAAGGATTGTGACTGTATGTGATTGTTCAAACCCCCATGCTGTGCCAGTCGTCCTTAAAATCAAGAGTGTAAGAGGGTAATGCATGTGACTCAAGTGACTGTTTTCCAGACAGAGCATTAAAGCCATATTTACACGTTCACATGATAGTATTTCATACAAATGATTCATTTTATAAGGTCTTATCTCACCACATAGCTAGCAGTGGTAAGTGCTGTATTAACAACAAACATTAGAAACAAAAAGTTTGTCCCGAGGTGAACGACGTCTCAGAGTCAGTGTATCTCAATACGTGTTCTGTGGACTGCATGCAAGTGAACCTGGTGCATGCAGATGAATCCAGAAAGAAAGTAAAGGTGTAGCCCGAAGTGACAGTAAACGAAAGAGGAAGCCTACCTTGTGGCAAGCCTGCACGTACGCAGGTTTAGTGGAATAAGCTCTATGTTGATACCAATCTATTGGAATAACAGGAAAGCATAAAAAGAGGGCAAAAAAACGTTGAGAAAATACTTTGTCGTTTGAGAAGAAAGACTCGAAAAAAACATCTTACCAAGCATTCATAGGGAGTCGGTAAGTTGTGTAGAAGGTATGGCAAGTGTGTATGCCTCCGATAGCAGTGAGAACTTCGAGTTGAAGGTGGTACTCGTGTGCTATTTGAAAAAATCGGTGTACGGTGTAAGTATCCACAACATGTTGATGGGATATAGAAAGTACTGAAAAACCCCAGTATTCACAATGGAGATAAAATGAAAAACACACTGTACCTTAATACGTGTGTGTATTAGGCTGTATCACTGATTATTATGGACAGAGCTAAGGCGGCTTCAGATTTATTTGATAATTTAGCTAAAGGCATGCCTACACATCAAGCCTCAGCTACTACAGGTCCTAAACGAACCAAAGGTCTCAGAGATAAGTTTATTAAACTAGAAAAACTTAAAAAACAAGAGAATTCCCGTTGGTGGGATGGAACCACTCTTAAACATTACATTAAACTGAAACAAATTCCAAGGGGACTACGGCCCCAGGTTTTTCCGACTTATGACGATCTAGACCTAGACCTGATGACCAAATGGGAAGACACGCTCAATCACAATTCCATGACACTCATGGATATTTTGATCGAAAGTGCTGAGCGGAAAACAGTCAAATTACAATTGGAGATCTCCAATTTAGAACAGGAAATAAAAGATCTTAATCTATCAGAAGCCACGGTTAAGAATTACACCTTGCTAATGATATTCTACTCACAGATCAAGCTGAGATTAAGAACAGAAAGGCACGTCAGATAAAACGAGATGAGGCCGATTATAGAGATGGAAGGGTCTATACCTTTGATCGTAAATATGACTCCATGATCCCTAGAAACAAACAAGGGTCGCAGACAGGCAGATCCACCACCTCTACCTCAGTTAACTCTAGCAATAACTCACTGAGTCTTACTGGGCTTAGCGAGACGGAAAATGAATCCCCAGAGAGCACCAATACCAACACCACACAAATGCCTTTTTTATTAGAGATGCAGCGCATCAGGAAGGGCAACAGGATTCCACCCCCAAGAGGCGCTATTGACCCAAAACCCATAGGGGCAAACGCCTCAACAAACGAGGACTATTTAAAGAAATTGAGGTCAGGAACACAGAGGAATAGACTAAAGTAAATGAACAAGTACAGGTTATCAACCTTTCTTCATTTCCTCTAACTGATGATATGGTCTCCTTACTTTGTAAAGGCTTGAGTTTCAATCCATATGCTACTGGGGATATTTGTCAAACGAAAATTGATGTCTTTAAATTTGTACGCAATCTCAAATTAAAGAAACACTTTGCGGGACAACAGAATCCCACCAGACATTTGAAGAATATTCCTCATGTATTTGACAATGAATCACTAACTATTAAAGACGTGCAAACAACACACTTGCTTCTTTCTTTAACAGACTTAGAAGAAAGTCCTTACGACATGGAAAGACTATTAGAAGAACTAGATGTGGAAACTGACTTTGGCTTGAATAGTGGTCTTAAATGTAAGTCGAAATGGACCCCCACTCTACCAGGGGGCAACACAATAGATAACTTTCACAGACACGTTCAGGAGGATCTGAATAGATTTAACATCAATAACCTAGACATGAAATTCAAATATAAGGACAACTTGACCAAAGGGGAACGCTCAGCATTGTCGACCCTAAGCAACAACTCTAATATCATTATCAGAGAGGCTGATAAAGGGGGCAATATTGTAGTAATGAACCTCACAGACTACAACAACGAGATACAATGTCAATTAAGTGATGCTTCTTGTTATGAACCATTTTCCCAGAACCCTATGGGTCCTCTAACAATCTTGATTAATGATCTTTTACTAAACTGGAAACAATCTGGTCTTCTAGACAACGATGAATACCTTTATCTAAAAGTCTCTAGACCCACGTTTCCTTGGTTATACACCTTACCCAAGGTTCACAAAAATCTCCCTTTTCCCCCGGGCAGACCGATAGTTTCGGGCATAGGAGGTCCCATGGAGAGACTGGCAGAATATGTTGATCTTTTCCTGGGTCCTCTTGTGAAAAACCTACCGTCTCACATACAAGACTCTAAACACATACTGGGCATTATGACAGATATAGAATGGCAACAGGGCACCACACTTGTGACTATGGATGTGGTGTCTCTGTACACCAGCATCAATCCCAAACTAGGTATGGATGCTATGAGTAAATTACTAGCCAATAGACCGGCTTCACTATGGGCTCACACTAAAATGCTTATGAATATGATGGACATCATTTTGAATAACAACTGCTTCATTTTTTACCGAAAATGGTACCGCCAAAAGAAGGGCGTGGCTATGGGCTCAAAATTCTCTCCCTCTTTCGCCAATCTCTTTATGGGAGCATTAGAAGCCGAATATATCTGGGGTACTAAGGGAGCGCAATATATCGACTCGGTAGTTTACTGGGGCCGGTATATAGACGATTGTTTTTTATTATGGTCTGGCACCAAAGAAACACTTCAATCCTTTTTCGATTATCTAAACTCAAACACATGGGAAATAAGCTTTACCATGCAACACAGCACAAGTAAAATGGAGTTCCTAGACCTAGAATTCTATGTCAAAGAAAACAGACTACATAGTAGACTATACAGGAAGCCTACTTCATGTAATTCCATTTTACACGCCGCCAGCTCTCATCCACAACACCAGATACGCTCGATTCCATATGGGGAATTTTTAAGAGCCAGACGTAATTGTAGTGAGGAATCTGAATTCGAACAATGCATCACCAACATGAACAATAGATTTCTACGTAGGGGTTACTCTAGAGAGTCCATCACAAAAGCTGAGAGAAGAGTTAAGAATACCAAAAGACCAGATTGTCTTATGACACGTACCAAACCAACATCCTCCAAATCACCAGTGAGACTAATCACTGAATATAATGCCTTACATCATACGGTCAGGAAGAGTTTCAATAGACATTGGAAACTCCTGACATCAGATCCTGTTCTTAAGGAATGGATACCGAACAGACCAATGATTACATACAGGAAGGGCCACACACTTAAAAACATACTCAGTCCCACTGTTCCTCGAAATACCACACCTCACAATTGGCTTACCACCAAGAGTTTGGGCTTCTACAGATGTGGTTTTTGCTCCATGTGTATATGGAGTAAACATGGAACTCTAACTTTTAAGGGTTTTGACCAAACTACATACAAAATAAAACAGAACATCACATGTCTGACTAAATACGTAGTGTTCATTATCGAATGCCATTGTGGCAAATTCTATGTTGGCAGCACCATCAGGGCTCTGAAGGATAGACTAGCCGAACATATGAGAGCAATTCAGAAAAGGGACCCTAAGTATCCAGTGGCCTTACATGTTGCAGAATGCCAACCTATGGAGGATGATGTCAAGGTACGCTTTTATGGCATTGATGTAGTCCCATTGAATATTAGAGGTGGCAATCGCGAACTGACATTGAGAAGAAGGGAAGCCATGTGGATCATGCGCTTACAGTGCGTGGAACACGGGCTCAATTACGACCCAGAGATGCAATTCTTTTTGGGCGATTGAGTTTGTAATTACATTTTCAGGGATCCACAATGCATCTGCACTTTCATGATTTTATATAGAGTGTGTTGAAAGATCTAAAAGAATGTAGAAGATTCATGTATATATAGGATGATGAATATGTGAATAATGCATTACATGTATATCTCACTAAACTCTGAGTAGTAGAATACGGTGTTCTACACACCATGTCCCATGTCACAAATTGTTAATGAATATTACTAACTCGTCATAGACACTATTGAACACGGCTATATTGCATGACTTCACGGTTTTTCTCATAAAGAAGATTATGTTTTGAGCAATATGGAATCACCATTACGCTAGAAACAGTCACGTGATCACCAACCATGACCACCCATCGCATGTATGAACTCTAACTACTCGATCTGTCTTTCTATCTAAATTTTCGAATTCCTTATTCAACATAAGAATAATTAACTTGTCCATGAATATGTGGATCAATTTATTGGTCTTGACACATTATTTTCATAAATTCTTACAACCAAGATACATGATATACGAGAAAGATGTTTCTCGTGAGACCATCCATGTATTAGCTTCCTGGATACAAACGCCTACATTTCAATTCAAATATCACTAGCATAGAACGGAACCTTGGAAAATGGTTATTTTCTATTAGGTGTTCTCGCTATTTTTCTATCATTGCCTTTTAAAAATAAAGGCATACAAACCGATCGACACCGATTTCTCCTTTTGCTACCCTTTACCTCAACTGCGTATATCAACAAAGAAATGTTATTGTCATACTTAAGGAAAACCCCACCCAACATGGGGGACCTATAGTATCTAATAATTGAAATACACTTCCTGTTTCCGGGTCACGTGTCCGTTCTTTGGTAAACAGCGACCGGGAAACTTTGGAGGAGGGCTACCGCACTTCAGGTAGTAAAGCTTTCCTTGGTCCCTTCTTCCATTTAGTAATTAGAAGTTCGTATTTATGAACTTAAAACTTATAAAGAAACAACTCTAGATAGCTGACTCGATAACTACGATGACCGTTCATCTAATTTATTTTACTAGAACCAATCGCAAGGACTTTGGGTCACAACTGTCCAGAGGACGAGAAAAATAAACCTTAAGTGGATCCCCTCCCGGTTACAGCCTAATACACACACGTATTAAGGTACAGTGTGTTTTTCATTTTATCTCCATTGTGAATACTGTTTTTTTTTAGTACTTTCTATATCCCATCAACATGTTGTGGATACTTACACCTTACACCGATCTTTTCAAACAGCACACGAGTACCACCTTCAACTCGAAGTTCTCACTGCTATCGGAGGCATACACACTTGCCATACCTTCTACACAACTTACCGACTCCCTATTAATGCTTGGTAAGATGTTTTTTTCGAGTCTTTCTTCTCAAACGACGAAGTATTTTCTCAACGTTTTTTTGCCCTCTTTTTATGCTTTCCTGTTATTCCAATAGATTGGTATCTACATAGAGCTTATTCCACTAAACATGCGTACGTGCAGGCTTGACACAAGGTAGGCTTCCTCTTTCGTTTACTGTCACTTCGGGCTACACCTTTAATTTCTTTCTGGATTCATCTGCATGCACCAGGTTCACTTGCATGCAGTCCACAGAACACGTATTGAGATACACTGACTCTGAGACGTCGTTCACCTCGGGACAAACTTTTTGTTTCTAATGTTTGTTGTTAATACAGCACTTACCACTGCTAGCTATGTGGTGAGATAAGACCTTATAAAATGAATCATTTGTATGAAATACTATCATGTGAACGTGTAAATATGGCTTTAATGCTCTGTCTGGAAAACAGTCACTTGAGTCACATGCATTACCCTCTTACACTCTTGATTTTAAGGACGACTGGCACAGCATGGGGGTTTGAACAATCACATACAGTCACAATCCTTGACTTTTTGAAGTGCTGTAACTTTTCAACAAAATCTATACACATATAGTTTTTTTGTCATCAGCCCTGAAGAGTCGTTGTGGATTATACCTACACGACGAAACACGTGTCGGCTGATTGTGGACTTATTAAAACAACCTACCTTGAGACACGCTTTCAAGATTCTGCATCTGTCCTTTGATGACACTGTTGTTGTGCTTTAATTAACTACTTACCAGTTGCGAACTTGATTTTTGTTGTGTGCGAGAGCAATGCTGTGTTTCAGTTAAGTGTGATTCCTCTGAATTTTACCTTTGAGCGGTTAGGGGCTTCTCCGCTCGCTCTTAACGCACCACACTACCACCAATTATTGATACCCTAAGACATACACACTAGGTAGAGCGCCGTGATTCTGAGTTGTGAGAAAAACCCTTATCCCTGCATTTATGGCCTTAGGAAGACCCCTGGGTCAGATGAGCTGGAGAGAGTGGGTGGGACAAGGAATGAGGACATATCAGGAGGTGACATCTTTTATGACTTAGACTCAAACCCAGCAGGAGGAACCTGAAGGTTCCCACCTGGATAATTCAGATATTCCAGAGGATCAGGGAGATGGCTCAGGGGAGCCAATCTTCACCCCTCGTGGAAGAGTGAAGAGTTTACCAAGGAGATCTAGATCCCCATCTGCAGAATCTGATTGCTCAGGGCATTCAGTAGAGACCTCTGTATCCAGCTAAAGGGACCACTCTTTAGATAGGGAATACTAGTTACTTGAGCTTGAGAAAGCTAGGTTTAGAGTCAGGCAAGAGCAACTGCCCTTGACAAAAAAGTCCCTGGAAGTCCAGAGAGCTAGAAAAAAGTTGGGACTAGAGTCCCATGGTGGCAGCAACAGTATCCCTAGAGTTAAGAAACATTCATTTGACAACAGGAACCTGAGCAAGATTGTCCCTCTCTACCATGTTGGGGATGACATCCACAAAAGGAGACCTGCTTTAGAGAGGGCATGTAAAGTACAGAGGGTCCCTCAAGAGCAGTGGGCAGCTATCTCGTGGCTCTCCTTTGCTGACAATAGAGATAAGCCCCTCGCTGTTAGACAAGAAGATGCTGACAACTATTCAATTCTGATGAGTGCTCTCATTGATGGGTTTGGCTTAACCACTGAGCAATACAAGATTAAGTTCAGAGACACCCAGAAGGCTCAGACTCAGGCCTGGGTAGACTGTGTGCACAGTGCTATTAAGGCCCTGTAAGGCTGGTGCTTGGCAGCATGATTTTGTAGGATTGTATAATAAATTATGAGGGAGCAGATACTTCATTATTGTCAAAGTCCGTTATTGCATCAGTACCTGGTTGACTCAGATTTGACTTCTCCCCAAAAATTGAGATCGAAGGCATATAAGTGGGTCAGAACCAGGGTGAAGCAGAAAACCCAGAACAATGGTGGTGACCAAAAGAAGCAAGATTCTAAGACTCCAGATGGGGGTTTGGAGAAGGGTAAAGATCAAAAGTCTTTATTGGAGCCCCATAAACCTAAATCTGGGGGGGGGGAGGGGGGGGGTCACAGTCTAACAAAGGTAAAGGCAAAAAGAAACCTTGGTGCTATTTATGTAAAGAAAAGACCCATTGGACAAAAGATGTAAATTGTCCAAAATCTAAGGATTCTACTACCACTGCCCCTAAGGCAACTTCGCCCCCTAGCACAGGTACAAGTGGTGGTACAGGGAACAAGGGAATAGTAGGGTTAACCTTGGGCTCCGAGGTGAGTTCTGGCTTAGCCAGAACTCCCGCTCAGGCTGTACTTGTCTGTGATGGTGGCAAGCCCGTCTGCGCCCATCCGCACCTGGCCAGGGGCCAGGACCCCTGCTAGTCGCAGCACGGACCTCCGAGACTCACTAACCTATTCCAGAGAGGTCCTCACTGTGCTCAACAGGCATGCCTCAAGCAACCATGCAGAATGCTTTAAAGCTTCTCAACATCAAAGGAACATTCACATGCTTAAAATGCAAATGGTGCAGCCTAGCACACATAGAATCCACACCCGAAACGGTGAATAATAACTGCCTAAGAACCAAATGCCTATAGCTCAATGCTAGATCCTTCCCCACACACTCCTTGGAGATCTGGGACATTATTAATGAAATGAACCCCGACTTAGTGTTTATAACTGAAACCTGGCTAGATGAGAACAACTGCCCTGATATAGCCAACGCACTCCCCCCGAAATATAAAATCATATGTCAAGATAGGCAAGGGAAAAGGAGGGGGCCTTGCAATAATATTTAGGGACAACCTCAACTGCCTCCCAATCACAGTAGCCCAGCTTGATGAGCACGAATTACTAGCATTCCAAGTAGCTAAGGGTAATCACACCCTATTAGGAGGAGCAGTGATATATAATCCCCCCGGATATCATGGCGACTTCAGCGCGAAGCTGCTCACATAACTATTCCCTGTCTGTCTCAAATACAAAAACTTTAAGGTGATCGGAGATTTTAACATTCACTTCGACAAACCACACAACTTACCTGCCACACATCTAAACAATGACATGCAAATTCTCCAATTTAAACAATGGATCCACGGTCCCACTCATAATGCAGGCCACACATTGGACCTACTGTTCTCAAACATTGAAACTACCTTGATTGAGGAGATTCAACCCGTGACATGGACGGACCACTCCCTTGTCTCCTTTTCATTTGCTCAGCCTGCGTTACCCGCTAGACCTTCTCTACCTGCGCCCGACTTCTACAGACCTTGGAAACTGGTAACTCCAGAATCATTTAAACTCCACAGGCCAATAAACACCAACCTAGAACACCTAGGTACTCCCCTCACCAACAAAGGCGCTCTGAATCTAGACACGGAGATCACCTACACCTTGAACTTATGGGCCCCCTTAATCAAATCTAAATCCATAAAAAGAACCACCTCTGAAAAATGGTATACCCCAGAAATCAAAACACTTAAAAAATAAATGCAAAATCAAGGAACACACCTGGAGAATGTCCCGACTAGATGCTGAAAAGTTAATCTACAAAACTGTTCTCAAAACTTACACAATCAAGCCATAAAAAAGGCAAAAAGGACACACTATGCACAAAGAATCAACGAAAATAGCAACTCAACCAAAGAGCTATATAAAATCGTAAAAGCCCTATTATAGATGCTGTATTCCTGGCTCACGCCCGCATTAGGTCGTATTTGGACCTCTAACACTCTAATTGTTCCTCGATACTGTTTGGTGTTATTTCTATTATACTATCGCCTTACTATAAGCGAGATCTACTTGATACAGAGATCTATTAGCTACTTTTTTATCTACCTTAAATTGATTACAAATTTCACGATAGTTAACAACTTGATTTTAAGAAGCCCTTATGAATTTACAAATAAAATAAGTCCTTTTGACGATTGCCCGTCCTTTAGGCAAATACGAAGCAACAGCTTATTTTGGAAGCCCCAGGGAACAAGGACGCGGTACCTATAGGATTTATTCAAGAATCTTTTATCCAAGGACGATCGCTTCCAGAATATCCATTCTAAACAGTTATTCTGATATCTTGCTTCTCCTAAATTCATATTCATGCCCTGACGAAGTTCCCATGGCACTAAGGGAACGAAACGCGTTGGCTGTGCCCGTGCTCACAGACAACTAATATTTTAAATAAAGAAGAGACATTCACAAAACATTCTTCGTTCCATTAACTTCATTAGAGTGCACCTTCCTTTTTGGTTTTTGTATACTGTTGTAATTTTCACATCCCTGAACAGCGGATGTTGGAAGTGGTTGCACCATCTGATATTGAGAACATACGGAACCATTGTGCTTGACCTAGGTCTGCTGTTTTTGTGCTTTTGGGATTAATAAAATCGTAAAAGAACTGTGCAAACCTGCCTGCATGTCCCAAACATTGCACCCTGCAACAGAAAACTGTGAAATGATCAGTAATTTTTTCACAGATAAAGTAGAGAAAATATACTCAACATTAGACCTAAACACCCCAGTGGCTCCCACTAGCAGGGAAGAATCAGACCCCCCCTCGAATAATCACGCCCGACTAAATAGCTTCGCCCCAATTTCAGAAGCAGAAGTTGCCAGAACCACGAACGATATCAAATCTGGATCCTCCCTTGACCCCTGCCCACATTTTATTTAAGACAGATCATACCCTCCCTCCCCCCCAGCTATCACGCAGCTTTTAAACAACTCCCTAGAAGCAGCAACTTTCCCAGAAACATGGAAACAAGCGATTGTGACCCCGCTGCTAAAAAAAACAGCAAGTACAGGTGTGACAAACCCGGTCAACTACAGACCCATATCTCAACTCCCGTATCTCTCCAAAGTGTTGGAGAAGCTGATTAACAGACAGCTATCCAAATACCTGGAAGACAACCACCTACTGGACCCCTCCCAAACAGACTTCAGGGCTACCAATAGCACAGAGGCCACATTGCTGGCCGTCATGGACAATATTAGGAACTCTCTGGACCAAGGAAAAGCTGTGGCCCTGATCCTGTTAGACCTGTCGGCAGCGTTCGACATGGTCTCTCATCATCTTCTGCTCGACAACTTACAGGAAAAAGGGATAAATGGAAAAGCCCTTGAATGGCTCAGTTCTTTTCTGAGCAACAGAACCCAAACGGTCCAGCTAGGAGCCTTCTCATCTAACCGAAACAACTGAAATGCGGTCTCCCGCAGGGAGCATCCCTCAGCCCCTCACTGTTCAATACCTATGTCTCACCTCTGGCACAAATTGGGACAAAATTGGGCTTTGGGGTTTGCTCCTATGCGGATGATACACAACTTACAATCACCGTAGGAAAGGGGCATGAAGACACCAAAACTAAACTTACTAGCTGCCTTACCGAAATGGCTGACTGGATGACAGACCACTGACTAAAGCTAAATGCAGACAAAACCGAGATCCTGCTCCTCGGAGAAACCAAACACATCTGGGACTCTTCCTGGTGGCCCTCCTCTTTAGGAGACGCCCCCACATCCAAGCACTGTGCCAAAAACCTGGGTGTAACTATTGACGACACACTATCTATGCAGGCCCACGTACGAACTCTATATGGGAAAAGCTTCACCACCCTGAAACTCCTAAAAAGGTTATTCCTGTTGGTCCCCCTGAAAAGCAGGAAAACAGCCACACAGGCCCTGCTAGTCAGCAGGCTCGACTATGGCAATGCCCTTTTCGTGGGCATGCCAGACTACCTATTTAAACGTTTACAGGTGGTGCAGAATGCTGCAGCAAAACTAGTGTGCAACAAAGACAAACACAGTTCAGCAAAGGACTGCCTAAAACAACTCCACTGGCTGCCCATGCGTCAAAGAGCCTGCTTCAAGCTCCTTGGTCATGCTCACAGGACACTCCACGACACAGGCCCCATGATCCTTCAGAACAAAATACACTTTTATATTCCCACTAGACCACTAAGATCGCAACACCTTGCTCTGGCCAAAACAAAAAGATAAATTAGTCTAGAACAGGAGGCTGTACCTTTTCACATCTGGCAGTATGGCATTGGAACGAGCTCCCAGTCGAACTTAGGTTGACTAAAGAGTACAAGGCCTTCAGGAGAAAACTCAAAACACACCTATTCCCTAAAGACTGATATCTGGCCCTCACCCACCTACTCCCCTCCGTAACCCTTAGCGCCGTGACATCGCCTAGGATAAATGTTGTGCTTTATAAATATATAAATATATATATATATATAAATAAATATGGCCACCTTATTTGTCAGTCCAAGTAACTTTGGAAAATGCAGGCAGCAGCCTTTGATTAATGGTAAGGAGGCCATTGCATACCGGGACACAGGTGCCAGAGTCACTACGGTGACAAAAGATCTAGTGGACCCTGATCAAATCAAACTTGGTGAGATGTAGGAAGTGACCAAAGCTAACAATGTCAGTTCTGATCATTCATTGGCAGTTGGTAATTTCAGCTGGGAAGGGTTCACAGGCCCTAAGAAAGTTGTGGTTAGTTCAGACCTTCCTTTGGAATGCCTATTGGGCAATGATTTAGAATCTTCAGCATGGGCTGAAGTAGAACTAAGGACTCATGCAGCAATGGTGGGCATCTCTGCAGATGTGTTTGCTGCGACTAGGTCACAGGCCAAACAGACATCCACTGAACAGGCCCTGGATCCTGGAAGAATGGACCAGGAGGGGTAAGGCTGTGTCTTCCCCCCCAGGCTCAGAAGGAGAATCAGTCTCCTGAGGGATATGATCACGGTCCCTGTGAAGGTATTGTCTCAGAGGAACTTGTATCTGATCAGGTTGAGTTCTTGGGGACAGGGGGCCCTTCCAGGCCAGATCTGAGCCAGGAGCAGCAAACCTACCCCTCTCTTGAACCCCTCAGACAGCAAGCTGCTGCTGAGGCTGATGAGAGTGCCCGTGGGTCCCACAGGATCTACTGGGATGAAGGACTCCTTTACTCAGAGGATAGAGACCCCAAGCCTGGTGTCACCAGGAGGTTGGCCATTTCTACCTCTGAAGTTTAGGGGCTTCCTACTGACACTGGCACATGACATCCCTTTAGCAGGACACCTAGGCCAAAGTAAGACTTGGGACAGGCTTGTCCCTCACTTTCATTGGCCTCACAAGTCAGATGACACAAAAGAGTTTTGTCGCTCCTGACCCACCTGACCCACCTGCCACAGATGTCTCTTCCTGACCAGGGGGAGGTGTGAACACCTCCACCCAACAAAGGCATTATCGACCTCAAAGTGCAGAGGCACTCTCCCCATGAGGACAGAACACTTGGTAGATTTTAGTGGACCCCTCTATGGGGCACTCTGTGTGCAATGTTTAATAAATCGGACACTGCATCAGTGCAGGTTTATTATGCTGAGATGTTTGGTACCAAATATCCCATATTTCAGTTCATCCTTCATGGAGCTGTGGAACTCGTAATGACAAGCGTCCAGCCAATGCACTTACTATAGAGCTTCCCTGGTCACTTACAATATCCAGGAATCGACAAGGATATTGTAGGGGCATATCTGCTCATGTAGATATGCCCTCACAGGAGATATCCCTAAATCAGCGTGCACTATAAGGCCTGCTAGAGGGGTGTCTTACCTACATCTCAGTAGAAAAAGGAAAATCCCTTGGTGGACAAAAACTTTCTTAAACTAATCTGTGTGCTCTTCACACAGATTGCAGCCCATGTATTAGAATGTACACCTAATACCAACACCATTGATTACAAGGTAAGTAAATACTATAATTTCTTTATTTTTTGTTAAAGTCAACATCCTAAACATTATAACAGTCAGTACTAAAAATTCATTGCCATTAAAAACATATGCAGTAATATTACATATACATCCAACAGTATCTCATCAATCAAGCAAAAAATATTATTCCATTAAAAAAAGTTTGAACCTAACCAATACTAGACTTAAATTGCCAAAGCTAAATACTAATAGGCACTAGACCACAGGGAGAGACAAAAGACAGACACTATTTTTTGTCATGAAATCACACATCAGGGTTAACAATACTTCCTAGCTTTTCCAAAATATGCTCAATATTTCATATCTACAGGTTAGGCTATTTCCATTGATTGTGTACAATAAGGCGTCAATGGTTTATATACGATAGTCCATCTTTATCAAGACAGTTACATATGTCTCTCTTTTTATAGGCCGGGCTAGAAAAATCTGAAAAATGGTACTAGTCCTGCAGGTCTAGTACCTTTAAAAGTCTCCTTGACCTAACAGTAACCTACTTCACCTTCGTCGCTGAAAGCAGAGCAAACGTGACAAGATAACAAGATTTAAAGGCATCTTTATTGCTCATTTGCTTTGTGAGCAACAAAAAGGCCTTTAAATCTTGTTATCTTGTCACATTTGCTCCATTTTAAAAGACGGAGGACAAGAGTTAGTATGTTTTACTACTCGCCAGAAAAGGCGAGTAGGACCTAAAAATAGCTCGACCTCATAAAATTTACCTCGCAAATGCGAGCGGTCGAGTGGATTTGTCGAGCCCTGATAGGCACTGGTAGGTTGCCACTTTCGTTTGATTCCTGTAGACAAACACAATTAAATAGTTGTTTTAGAAAATAAGGCAATCTCACATTGTCCCATTCTATACGTTTCCTATTCAATATAGTTGTATGAACATATTCCAACTACGCATTTCTTGGGTACACATTCCTCCTATACATTTCCTATTCAATATAGTTGTATGAACATATTCCACCTGCACATTCTCTTGGGTGCACAGTCCTCCTATACATTTCCTTTTTAAACATAGTTGTATGAACATATTCCAACTACGCATTTCTTGGGTACACATTCCTCACTAGCTAGAAAACCATTCTTAAGGGATCTTGTCTCCTATCCTTATTTATACAATATTGTCACAACCATTTTTGATTCTATCGTTCTAATAAATGGGCTGTATCCCTTTTTTCTATTGGTCACCCGCTGTTCCATCCCAAAGGTCGCCTCTACGTATATATCTGCTCTTTCACTAGATCCAGGGTAGCAGGAAAATGGGTTTGGTAATGGGGGCGAAAAGACCCGCCTGTACCCATGGATACAATCTTGCAACTTATACTGGAAACATGCTTTGGAGGCACTACAGTAAAACAAATGTGGGTGACCTTATCTCATGTTAGTCATTCCTCTCATCAATATCCACAATGTCTTGGATTTTGGGACCATGACCTACGGGTTTCCGAAGGGTAAATTATATTTCATTATTATTCTTTCCTTCCTTTTTAAAGTAGGCTAAACGCTGTTCTTTAAACAGACAGAAAATCATTACCTTAGCTTTCACGACACCTTGTGTATGTGTTTCTGATGTATTCGCTTCTTTAAGTACAGTACTAATAATATATTCGATCCATTAAAATCATTTAAAATCCGTCTCTCATCTAAAGAGAAATAGATGTTTTAGTGCTAATTCTAAATAAACAACCAGATAGACCGAGTGTCTTTTGTCTATTGTTATCAACTCTATACCTACTTTAACCCCTTTAGTGCTGCCGTCGGCCATTGGGATCACTACCTCCGTAGAGCTGCGCACGTCCAACGGCACTGGCGCTGAACGTTCGAAGCAAGAAACGGGTTAAAGCCACATTTGCGTGATGTCTTCTCAGTCTTTTAAATTTGCACCGCGAGGATAATCCTTTATCAGACAGATTCACTGCCACCTCGAGGCTATTTCTGTTAAAAAAAAAAAGGGGGCTCATTTCAGTTTGCTGTTTTGTTTGCACATCTCCACACTTGTTGGTAATCACTAGGGGGAGCCATGCTGTGGTATCTCTAAACCATAGATACACATGTGTACATATGCCTCACCTGTACACAAAGCCTGGGCCGGCCGTGGGGTCACTGCCTTTTGGAGTGATATTTATCTCTCTTGCCCTCCGGTTGCTGTTGGTGCTTGCTCTAAGGAGAACGAAGACAAGAGAAAATACTGGTGTTAGGGCGTTTAATTCCAATGGGCATTATCTGACTAATATTGCTCTCCTTCCACAACGCTTCCCCTCCTCACCGTGAGTGCTGTCCTTTTCCCAAAGCGCCACAATGCTGGAGCCTGACCCTCTATGTTTACATCTATTCTTCTGTCCCCTCAGTGGCCCTTCGTTGAATAACTTCCGGTGTACCTCCTCTGTGCCCCTTAGTTCTGCCTATCGCAGCATTTCGCAGCTTCCAAGGTTTACCCGGAAGTGTTTTGCACTGAGAGCGAGTTCCAAGCCTCGCTTTCGCGTTAGTATAGCGAATCCCAAGACTCGCTTTCATGTCAGTGTGGCGCGTTCCAAACCTCGTTTTCATGCCTCTATGCCTCCTCCCGAATCTTTGGATAAAAATCATGTCGTTTATTAGGGCTCGGACTCCTCCCCACTGTAAGTGTGGGAGGAGTTTCGAGATCCTAATGTTATAAGAAAAAAAAGAAGAAGTATCCTTAGGGCCTTGGCGAGAGGAATTCCACACATTCCTTAGCGTTTTCTGTCATCTGGCCAGTGATTCGTCTTCCTTGTGTTTTCGTTTTAATAGGCTTGAAGTGATAGGGTAAATGTAGTTTTGTTCCGCCATTTTGGGCATATTTCGTTCGTGCTCGCGCAAAGAAGAACATAAATTATAATTAGGAGCTGTCAGAGTGCCTCCGTTAGTGAATCCAGATGGCCGGGCGCGTTCACAATTCTGCAGCTCTCAGCGCGCAGCTTCCTTGTATTGGAGAGCCTTTGCACGAGGGGAGGCTGTTTTCCGCTCATCATTGAACAGTGGCAATTTTGGCACAGCTCGGAAAGGGGCGATCCCGGGTCTGCTGCCCTGGATTCCGTTCTCGGATACGATTGTAGTTGGCTTGTGCTTTAGAGCTTGTCCCATGCAAGCCAGTTTCAGACCGTCGGCAGGAACACTTCTAGTGTTAAGCCCGCAATGCCCGTGTAAGTTAGGAGGCATTAGTTGACCGCGCTCCGCGGGCAGAGGTGCAGCGCTTTAGGGCTGCGGCGGCGAGCGGAGCTTTGAGTTTGCCCGATCTAGCGAGTTTGGTGAGTAGTTTCTTTGTGAAGGTGCAGACTGTGCTTTGATGATTTCCTGAGCAGAAGTTTCTAGTGTGCCATTATTTTCAGATTAAGTAGTTATACCGAGTTAATAACTTTTCCTTGCGTTAGCGAGGGGTGCGAAGAAGTTGCATCAGGAGTGAATCAGAAGTGTTCGATAACTTTGAGCGTAGGCTTTACTCACGCGGAGATTCTCGCCATAGCCTGAGGGAGCCGCAAGGGAGGGGAGTCGACTGTTAGTCCCCCACCCCCCCCTTCTAACACTCGTGGGGAAGGAGCAGTCCAAGCATTGCTGTATTTGTGATGTCTAAGAGGGGTGGCTAGGATTTCCCCCGAGACTTTCACAGGACACAACGTTTCGTGATTCACCTCCAACGGTATGCCCGCCTGAAGGTAGTTCTCTGGACGGGACGTTTATTTGTGAATGGATCCTGTTAAGCGGTTGCAGGGGTGTCGTTTTGGACGGTTGTTGACCCTGTTACTTATTTCCGGTCTTCATTGCAAACTGTAAACCTATTCGCAAGGATTCTTTTAGGAAAGAGTTCAGTTTTGACAGAAGTAAGGTGTCTCTTTCGTTTTATTTATTTGAACTTTAGACGGGACGGCATCCTTTTCTCATCGGTACCGTCTCCACGCGGTGTTTTCTGCGGGCCGAGTTTGCGTGTGGGGAGCTGGCGCATAGTGTGGATCACTAGGGCCCCCCGTAAGTGGCACGCACCAGGAACCAACACTATAGAATGCTATTTCAGGTTCATCGCCTCTGCTGTCCGGCTTACCTCTGTGCGGTAACTTTGCGCCTGCGGGGGGCGAGCAGGTGGTTCAACGGGGTGGACATAGTCGGGAGGTTGGCTACTAATCTTTGGCGATGGGGGGGAAATGGCGCGGAAGCTCGTCGGCCATTTTCGTCCTCCCCCACCCCCTTTCCGCTCTGGCCATTTTGTCGGGTCAGTGGTCCATCCTTCTACCCGGCAGGCGGGCTTCCGCTTTTCCTGTCTTTTGGTGCGATCGCTTTATTTATATTTAATTTATGTATTTAGACCCTTCCTATATGGCGCGGACTTTTACCATAGGCGTTGGTGCACAATTAGTTTTCAGGCCTGTTTTGTGAAGCGCACTAAGTACGTAGCCGGTTAGGGGCCATTCTCATTTTCCTTACACGCTTGGGAAGCGTGAATCACTATCCGTCGGAAGCGTGATGATGATATATAAGTACGCAGGGGTAATTTTAAGAAAATTCACTTTTCCCCCGCGCCTGGAGGTTTAGGCATTGGGTGACATTACTAAGTGCTCCTAGAACCCCGGGCTAATCACGCGGTGCTCATTACGGATGGTTTACGTAGCCTAGGCTCGTCAGCATGGTACTTTTGCCTACGGTGTGTTACAGGGAAAAATTGGCAAATTTTGCTCTTTCACGTTTTCCCTCGCAACAGCACAGCTTTGTACTTGCCAGTCTTCATTCCCTGCCAGTGTTTTGAGATATTACGTTGCAAGTAGGGGCCGGCGGGGTCATTAGTGATGCCCAGGGACCTGGCAGGCTTCTGTGTGCGCCGCAGTGCTTTGCTGGAACGTGGATGCTTTGGGGATTGTTCATGGATTCCTTCATGGCACTCATTATTGACTGTAGTCGGCTTCGTGGTGGCACTGCAGAGAAGCTTTCTGAGTCTGGCTGGGGGAACAGGGACATGGTGTGTGTTTGGGCTAATCACGCGGTGCTCATTACGGATGGTTTACGTAGCCTAGGCTCGTCAGCATGGTACTTTTGCCTACGGTGTGTTACAGGGAAAAATTGGCAAATTTTGCTCTTTCACGTTTTCCCTCGCAACAGCACAGCTTTGTACTTGCCAGTCTTCATTCCCTGCCAGTGTTTTGAGATATTACGTTGCAAGTAGGGGCCGGCGGGGTCATTAGTGATGCCCAGGGACCTGGCAGGCTTCTGTGTGCGCCGCAGTGCTTTGCTGGAACGTGGATGCTTTGGGGATTGTTCATGGATTCCTTCATGGCACTCATTATTGACTGTAGTCGGCTTCGTGGTGGCACTGCAGAGAAGCTTTCTGAGTCTGGCTGGGGGAACAGGGACATGGTGTGTGTTAACAATGCTACCAGTACTACAGCCACCAGTACTACCACTACCACCACAACCAGTACTACCAGTACCACGACCACCAGTACCACCACTACCAGTACTACCACCACCAGTACTACCACCACCAGTACTACCACTACCAGTACCACCACCTCCAGTACTACCACTACTACCACTACCAGTTCCACCACCACCAGTACTACCAGTAACACCACCACCAGTACTACCACTACCAGTACCACCACCACCAGTACTACCACTACCAGTACCACCACCACCAGTACTACCACTACCAGTACCACCACCACCACCAGTACTACCAGTACTACCACCATCAGTACTACCAGTACTACCACCACCAGTACTACCACTACTACACCCACCAGTACTACCACTACTACAGCCACCAGTACTACTACAACCACCACCACCAGTACTACTACCACCACCAGTACTACCAGTACCACCACCATCAGTACTACCACAACCAGTACTACCAGTACCACTACCACCACCACCAGTACCACCACCACCAGTACTACCACCACCAGTACTACCAGTACCACCACCACCACCAGTACTACCACTACCACCACCACCACCAGTACTACCAGTACTACAGCCTCCAGTACTACCACTACCACCACCACCAGTACTACCAGTGCCACGACCACCAGTACTACCACTACCAGTACTACCACTACCAGTACCACTACCACCACCAGTACTACCACCACCAGTACCACCACCACCAGTACTACTACTACCAGTACTACGGCCAGCAGTACCACCACCACTAGCACTACCACTACCGGTACCACCACCAGTACTACCACTACCATTACCACCACCAGCAGTACTACCACTACCAGTACCACCACCAGTACCACCACTACCAGTACCACCACTACCAGTACTACCACCACCAGTACTACCACCACCAGTACTACCATTACCAGTACCACCACCTCCAGTACTACCAGTAACACCACCACCAGTACTACCACTACCAATACCACCACCACCAGCACCACCACTACCAGTACTACCACTACCAGTACTACCAGTACCACTACCACCACCACCAGTACCACCATCACCAGTACTACCACCACCAGTACTACCAGTACCACCACCACCACCAGTACTACCACCACCAGTACCACCACCACCACCAGTACTACCAGTACTACAGGCACCAGTACTACCACTACCACCACCACCAGTACTACCAGTACCACGACCACCAGTACTACCACTACCAGTACTACCACTACCAATACCACTACCACCACCAGTACTACCACCACCAGTACCACCACCACCAGTACCACCACCACCAGTACTACCACTACCAGTACTACGGCCAGCAGTACCACCACCACCAATGCTACTGCTCACCACCAGCCATCAGTGCACAATTTCTACAGGCAGTCACGGCCATCAGTACATGCATCGATTGTTACACATCCACAATTAAGTATTGTAGCAATCTCAGTATGGTACACTTTAGTTTTAAACATATTCATGTAAAAACACAGCATGCCACCATTGCTACAATTATAATCTAACATACATAATTCCACTACACACCACATTAACACACTCCATAACACTTAGCAAAAATACATTACCATTTACAATGCCATTAGCTCAAACTCAAATAAATCCGAGCCCGATTGCATTTCTAATGCTTGTTTATTCTGGGAATGCTTCTGAGCTTTATCTAGTTAAAGTGAAACGAAGTGGCTATACTAAATTTTGTGCAGCCTAAAAATATATTTATAAGGAATATTCATAGTTATACACAATACCTCAGTCGGCCTGGGTAATGATTCTTAGTTGATAGCTGCCAAGGTTTCAGATTGCCGTGTGTGACATTTTCATAATTTCAGTGAAATTATGAGTGACATTTCAATGACTATGAATGACACTTTGTTATGAGCAAAAGTCAAACTATGAAGACGAGGGAAACATGTGGGTGTTCTAACTATATTTCCACCCCCGTCTTTTTGAACACCCCCTACGTCAGAGGGGTGCTGATTCATGCAGGTTCAGCCTGTGTATTCGTGCTCCCCCGTCTGGCTGTGCACACCCTACACGTGTCACTCACTTTGCGCATGCGTGCTTCGGTTTATTTATTTTATGCGTTTTTATCTCACGCGGACTTTACCCGAAGACGTCAGAGCGCTTCACAATAGGAACAGTAATGATACAAGAGGAGAAGATTACACATCAGCATGTTACAAAAGCAAACATTACGTTACATGAGGCAAAAGTGACAATTGTGAGCAAACAAAATACATGAGGAGCAAACGGTGCATTACAGGAGGAAAGAGTGACAAGTGTGCAGGTTACAAGAGAAAACAAAGTACAATTAGGGGTATAATACTGCACCGCTGCACTCCAGAGCCTCTGAGCCTCAGAGCGAGCTCCAGGAATCTGCACACTGTGAACATCTCTCTTATCTAGCCCCCCCCCCTCCTCCACCAAGGGTGGGGCCCCCCGAGCGCACCCCCGAAATTCTGTCCACTGCAAACCTCCAAATGTTGGATTCTGTGCCTGGTTTCATGTGCGCTTGCTGCTGTACTCTGTGCCTGGTTTCATGTGCGCCTGCTGCTGTACTCTGTGCCTGGTTTCATGTGCGCCTGCTGCTGTACTCTGTGCCTGGTTTCATGTGCGCCTGCTGCTGTACTCTGTGCCTGGTTTCATGTGCGCCTGCTGCTGTACTCTGTGCCTGGTTTCATGTGCGCCTGCTGCTGTACTCTGTGCCTGGTTTCGTGTGCGCCTGCTGCTGTACTCTGTGCCTGGTTTCATGTGCGCCTGCTGCTGTACTCTGTGCCTGGTTTCATGTGCGCCTGCTGCTGTACTCTGTGCCTGCTGTACTCTGTGCCTGGTTTCATGTGCGCCTGCTGCTGTACTCTGTGCCTGGTTTCGTGTGCGCCTGCTGCTGTACTCTGTGCCTGGTTTCATGTGCGCCTGCTGCTGTACTCTGTGCCTGGTTTCATGTGCGCCTGCTGCTGTACTCTGTGCCTGGTTTCATGTGCGCCTGCTGCTGTACTCTGTGCCTGGTTTCATGTGCGCCTGCTGCTGTACTCTGTGCCTGGTTTCGTGTGCGCCTGCTGCTGTACTCTGTACCTGGTTTCATGTGCGCCTGCTGCTGTACTCTGTGCCTGGTTTCATGTGCGCCTGCTGCTGTACTCTGTGCCTGGTTTCATGCGCCTGCTGCTGTACTCTGTGCCTGGTTTCATGTGCGCCTGCTGCTGTACTCTGTGCCTGGTTTCATGTGCGCCTGCTGCTGTACTCTGTGCATCTCAGCGCTTGAAACTTGGCTCTCCAAGTTTGAAAAGTCAATATTCGATGTGGGCCCTGGAGAGGGCTTTGATACCATGAGGGGCGTCCCTCTGGGCGCTGCATGATGAATTAAGAGATTCAGGTTCTTCTGCCAGAATCAAAACAAAAACAAAAAAAACAGAGTGGTTGTCATCTCGGTTGAGTCGAATCTTTATTCGTACAATAACGTTCTGTGGATTTCTTTCAGTCTTGAAATGCCTCCTTTTAATGTCACAAGCGAAGTTTAAGGATGACCCCAGAGCAGTTCGGGATTGAAGTAGGGTGACCAACTGGCATGGGTGCCAATTCAGGACAAAAATAGGCAACAAAAGTTACGTTTTACAGACAGAGGAGGTCACGCAATAGTATACAAGTAAGTAAGTAGGCAACCAACACAAGTACAAGTCAAAATAAGGCTATATCAGGTTGAGACACCGCGCACTTCACGAATTGCGCAGGTCTTTTTGTGGTATTTCATAGGATTTAAGAATCTTGAAGCTCTAGGAAATGGCAAAGCTAGCACTTTTTAGGCAACAGCGGTTTTAAAAAATAAAAGAATTGATAAAAGCCTCCTCCTTAATATTTTGCAATGAAACTTTTACAAACATCTTCTTACAGCCGACCTTGCACCCTTTCCCCAAGGAATCCCACCCACAGGACTGCTGTAAATCAAGACCTTTTGTTTGCCTCTTTCATCCTAATTGTGGAGATAACCGCGCTGCTACACTACCTTGATCTTGAAGGTATTTTGTCTGTGGGATTTGTGGTAGCGCTCTAGTGTTCTGCTACCGGAACAGGAAGCATGGGACAGGAAGCGGAAGGCGGCCATTTTAGATAGGCGCCGACCGCGAGAGTGAGAGGAGCTTTCTCCCGGCGCTCCGGTTAAATAAAGTAAATTACTTGAACACTTCGAGTCAGTGTGTTCATTTTCGGACACCACAATGGCGACGAGAGTCGGGATCTAGACCCCATGCGCAGCACACTACAGGAGCGACCACGTGGGTCCCGAAAAAAAAACAAAAAAAAACCTTTCTTACTTTCATCCGGAGCGTGGCAGAGGAGCAAAGGGGCCTCATAAAAAAAAAAAAAACGGCCAGGTGTACCATCCAGGGCGGCGACCTGTAGCAGAAGAGTGCCTTCAGGCGGAGGAGAGGATTGGGAAACTACCCAAAGAGCTGGATTGCATCCGAGGCGCTAGGCCACCATAGTTCCACGCTGTAGTGCATACCCTTCATGACCAGGGCGACAAAGGGTCCGGCAACCTGGCGGAGCAGCGGTTAGGCGAAGAGGTCCCAAGCTCGTCGAACCTGACCGGAAGGGGGAGCCTGCAGGGTATATCAAGCCCCACTGTGGAAGACAAGGGAAGTGGCAGCGACAGCGACCACAGTACAGGTGACAATACCGTACAGCACACGCCGGGGAGTCCGCCTAGCCGACCGATTCCTGTCCCAGCGGCCCGGAGAGGCGCAGCCAAGATGGCGGTCCACTCGTCTTCTCTCACGCAATTGGTGCCATTCCTTACCAAATGCGGTGAACCGGATATGAAGTGGGAAGACTGGAAGAGGTACTTCTTAAACTATCTCGAAGCTCTGGAAGAAGAAGGAGACACGCCATTCTCGAGCAAGAGACGGAAAAAAATACTGTTGCACAACTTGGGCCCGGAAGGGATCAGAGTGTACGATACCATAGTCAAAGCCGAGAGAGGTGATACGGACACGGATGTCTTCAGTCACGCCATCGCAGACCTCGACGCACACTACAGGCCAGTCGTTTGCGTCGCGATAGACAGATTCAATTTTTTTCAAAGAAAGCAAAAGAATGGGGAGACAGTGGATGAGTATGTCGTCGCATTACAGAAATTGGCCCTCACATGTAAGTTTGGCACGCTGCATGACGACCTAATCAGGGACCAAATCATTATGCACACATCCAGTTCCCACATCCAGGAGAAACTATGGGTGAATGGAGACGCTCCCCTCAAAGAAATATGGGCGATGGTCAAGAAGGTAGAATTGTCGAGACGTTGTGCGCAAGCGGCCAAGAAAAAAGCAGGCGGGACTCAAACAGTATGCAAGATTATGACGCCGTCAAGGGATGAACGGCCAAGACAGAGAGACCAGCAAAGGAACCAAGACAGGGGAAGACCTAATAACAACTACTCCCAAAGGGACAACAGGACGAATAAAGGTCGGAAACCGAGCTGTTACAGATGTGGCAGCACTGCGCATCTAGGAAATGACAAGGTGTGCCCTGCATTCAGAGCAAAATGTTCATACTGCAGTGTGTTCGGTCACTAAGAGAAGGTATGTCGCCGTAAAAACAAAGGTGCAATGGTTAGATATGTAGACCAAGAACAAGGCGAGGAGGCAGAGGACCAAGAAGATGCGGATGACCAAGTGGAGTTCCTGTATATTGACGTCCAAGTGTTAGAAATGGAGGGAGAGGGAACGGACAAACCCAGACTGAACATGCATATCGGCGGGATACCGTTGGAAATGATAGCGGACAGTGGAGCACCCATCTCCATCATACAACGACAAGTATGGGAAGAAAAGTTTGCATCCAAGATCAAGGAAGCACTGCATCCTATGGATTTAAGGCCGATAACTTACACAGGACAGAGAATTCCCATGTTGGGATATTGCCCCCTCCTATTCGAGTTCAGAGGGCGCCACGCAAACTGCAAGTTGTACATAGCAGAGAAAGGCCCCTCAGTTTTGAGCTGGAAAGACCAAGGAGCACTAGGGATACAACTCAACCGAGGAGGCATTGAAAAGATATTGCTCATGGACATGGAAGCGACGGACGAAGTGGAGTCATGGCGAAGAGCATACCCCAAGGTATTTAATGGCCAAATAGGGGAATTGGCGAGATACAAACACCACATTAAGCTGAAAGAAGGCGCTAAACCAGTGGTACACAAGGTAAGGAACATCCCGTTCCTCAGCAGAGAGGCAGTACAAACAGAGTTGGACCGGTTGGAAAGAGAAGGAGTGATCCGAGCCATAGAAAGTGCAGAATGGCTTTCGCCTCTGGTAGTAGCTCAGAAGCAAAATGGTAAAGTGAGGCTATGTGTGGACTTAAGGGAACATTGTAATTGACAAGTTTCCCTTGCCCCGAATCAATGAGATGCTAGCCAAGACTAAGGACATCAAATGGTTCTCCACTGTGGATCTATCGTCTGCCTACCACCAGGTGCGACTGCATGCTTCGTGCTGCCATCTCACGTCTTTCATCACGCCGTTCGGCTGTTACGAGTTCGTGAGAATGCCATTCGGACTAGCATCCGCAGCGGCGGTGTGAGAAGTTGGCCTGATAGGTGATGTTTCCAATTCTGGAACCACCTGGTATCAGACCAAGCAATCCCTTATGGTGTCTGGTTGTAAGTCAACCTTTTTAGACAAGCTATCCTAGGGGTAGCATGGACTAAGCAGCCTAAAGGCTTAACTTAAGAGGTCGTGTTAAGCGAGCTGTTTTACCACATACAATCCTGTAATATCAAATGAAAGGACACCACACAAGTATATATTATAAAAATATATGTATTTATTACTAAAACAATCCCCAGTATTCTTTATGAACAAAGGGGCACAAGCGTTAAATCAAAAGCACAGTATAACATACAAAAGTTGCACAATTATGGATGAGGGCGAGGGGCCACTCAGACCATATACTAAAAAAATGGTATAAGAGATACCATTCGATCAGTGGTTAGGCCTAGGGAATCGCTGGGAGCAGTCGGGACAAGCAGTGCTGAAGTCGGGAAAAGCCCGCGGGATTCGGGTGCAGTGCAGAAAGTGCACGCATGCACCAATGTTAACCAATGGTGCGTAAAAGTTACAAAGTTAGAGTTTAAGGACACTTCCGCTGAACCTAGAGGAACAAAACTTAAGACACAGACCCTAGAGGTGTGTACCAGTGTGGGAACACTGGCATTGCAAAGTTACCTCACCCACAGGAAGCGGGTGCACAGGGTCGAAGTTGAGTCGGGTTTCGTCACGCAGGCTCTTGGTGCTTGAAGCTGAAAGGGCTGCAGGCGGGGTGAAAGAGAAGTGTCCGGTGGAGTCCAAGGGTGGACTCAAGTCGAAAAGTACCTGAAAGCAGAGGGGACAGAGTCTGGGTCACTCAGCAGTGACCAGGGTGGAACCAGGATGGAACCAGGATGGAACCAGGCAATGTCGGGCGCAATCAGGTGGTTGTTGAGGAGCTTCTCTCCGCTGTCACGTGGGCTCTGGGGCATCTGCGACGTCCAGGAGCGGGTCACGATCTGTCCCACGAGGGCTCTCACCGTCGGCTCAGTCGGCTTCAAGTTTGGAGCAAACAACACTTGGCAAGAGCAATCCACGCGGAACCGGGAGATTGCTTCTCACTCGAACCAGGAGGGTCAGAGTGGGGGCTCCTTTTCAGGGGAGCTGGTGCAAGTCTGGAGCAACCAGAATCGCAAGTCGTATTTTCAGTTTCGTCGGCAACAGGGGCCACAAGCCGGCTGGCAAGTGACCGGGCCAACGCGTTGAGCCAAAAGTAGCAGAAGGGCCCCACGCAGCACTCGATGAGTGTAGAGGGGCGAGCTTCGGTGCAAGAGTGGCTCAGGGTTGGGGCTTCTCAAACCTCGGTGTACAGCTTCGAGGGTCACTCGTGGGCTGCACGGTCAGCGTCTCGTGTTCTTTCCAAGATGGCGTGCCCCACGCTTCTGGTCGCCTCCACGGGTCTCAGCTCTGCAGGGACTGTGGATCGGGCTGTTGGGAGGCAGGCAAGCTTAATCTCGTCGATCTCTGTTGCTCGAGTTCCGGCGGGAACTGCAACAAAGCAGACGTGGATGGCTGGATGGTGCCTGTTTGCACAGGGTGGTCACTCATTGACCACAAGGGAGATTCTTCAGTCTTCTACGTCGAGTAGGATGTCGAAGGGTCCAGAGTTTCGTTTCTTATGTTTCATCAGGATAATCTGAAGTGCTTTGGCACTGCTCCCATTCTTATACCAATCTAGGGGGCTGGATTACCTGCTAGGTCCCCTCCTATGGGTGGGACCCAGGAAGTGGGTGGATACACCCCCTTCCTTTGATCCAGGCCGCCCTGGCACGAGGGCTGGAGTGCCCCAGAACCAGTTTGGCCGGATTATGCAAGGGGCAGCCTTGTGCTCCCCATGCAGTGTCTGGTTTCTTTCAAACCTCCCTGCTACAATCCACTATCTCCTGTCTGGGGGTGCGTGACACCTCCCTGTGACAGGAAACCCTTTGTCCAAGCCCCCTTGGCTGAGTTTCGGTCAGCTGCAGGGGGTCAGACCCGTGTCTGTGGCAGAGGCATCCATTTTGTGGATCCAAGGTCCTTTTAGAAATTAACCGCATTTAAGTAAAGTAACATGTCTTCTCCCTCTAGAGGGGTGGAATGCTATCCCCGTCGCCAGAACTGGCGAGGGGATAGTATTCCAAATTGTATGACACCTTACACGACATGTTTTGATAAAGCCAAACCAGAGTTGCTATATAACCGCGAGGATTATAAGGCACTTAAGAGTATATGGTATGGCCTTATCCTGAAAAAGCTTAGGGAGTTGTTCCCGACAGCTGCAGACAGGCTCAGCTCATGCTAGAGCTCCATCTCACATTAAACCATGCACTCTGCCTCCAGGATTGATGAGGCCTTCCATAGGAGTGGCTCACAGGTTTATATGTGCCCAGATATAGGTTTAGATATAGGTATACTATATCTAAGTAAGGGGTGATTACACCACCTTACCCCAGCTGAGTGATCAGCCAGTTGTGTCAATTTAGGAACCAGCCAGGGGTGGCAAAAGATATGCTGCAGCCCCTGGTAGGCCTTGGCGGCTCCTATGCCCTGGGCACCTATAGTGCACTATACAGGGGCTGACAAGGAGTCCATTTCCAATTGTGGTATGTAGCTAGGGTACATGGCATCCATTTTACAGAGAGAGCAGATGGTCTGGGGCCCTGATTAGCAGGGAACCAGGCCAACTAAGTCGAAAACCAGCTAAACACAAGGCAATAAAAAAAATCTGTGGTAACCATAGTCAGGTAGCCACCTTCCTACAGGCGGTTTTCCAGAAGCTAATGCACAAGCTGCTGAAGGATGTGGAGGATGTGCAGTTTTTCCAAGACGACATCCTGGTAATGGGGAGAACCAAACAGGACCACAATGAGAAGCTCCACAAGGTGTTGAAGACTCTCCAGGAAAATGGTCTAACGGCAGAATGGACTAAATGCAAGCTCGGGGTGAAATCCGTCACGTACCTGGGCCATGAAGTAAGCGAAAACGGGATCAAGCCAAAAAGAGCGAATATGAAGGCCATTCAAGATGCCCCCACGCCCAGCAAGAAAGAAGACGTTCGGTCATTTTTGGGGATGGCCGAGTACTACAGTAAATTTGTTCCCCATTTTGCTACGAAGACGCATCTACTACGTCAACTACTGAAGGAGAAGAACAAGTTCGTGTGGAGCCAGGAAGAACAGACGGAGTTTGAGGCCCTAAAACAAGAACTAAGTACCGGCATTCCCCTGAAAGGATTCGACCCGGGAGCGGAGTCTATCCTCACAACAGATGCCAGTGACCGGGGACTAGGAGCAGTCCTAATGCAGAAGGAGGACAATGGAGAAATTATGACGGTCAGCTTCACCTCAAGGTCCCTCGCATCCAACGAGGAGAAGTACAGCGTCATAGAGAAGGAGATGCTGGCGGTGGTATGGGCGATGGAAAGATTCAGGCAGTACTTGTGGGGAGCAAAGTTCTTGGTGAGGACGGACCACAAGCCATTGGTCCGAGTACTGACGTCAAGCGGCCATGCTCACGCAACCCCTAGGATAGCCAAAATGACCCTTAGACTGCTGGATTTTGTGTATGAGGTGGAACACATTCCGGGTCCGCAGAACAAAGTGGCGGATTTCCTGAGCAGAGCAGCAGCGATGGATGACATGGAGAGCAGTGAGAAACAAGAGTGGGACGGATACGTGGTAGCCACCATCCAGGACACAGAAGAGGTGATCAGTGCCCAAGAGTGGGAAGAAGCATACAAGGAAGACGCCGACCTAGAGGCCATCAAAGGATACGTGGTCCACGGGTGGCCAGAAAAACGACACCTTAAGGAAGAACTGAGAAAGTACTGGGAAGTAAGGGATGAACTATCGCTTGCGGAAAACCCTACATTCCTGCTCAGAGGCGACAAAGTGATTCCTCCGCAAAGCATAGTGGAGCACCTAATGAACTTACTGCATGAAGGACACCAGGGCATCACCAAGACCAAAGCCCGTGCCAGACAAGCGTACTAGTGGCCAGCCATTGACGCGCAGGTAGAACGACATGTGCGGCGATGTGAGTCATGCGCCAAGGCTGATAAATCTCAGAGCATGTTAAGGCCATCGTTAGGAAAATTTCCGGTGCCGGATGGACCCTGGGAAATGGTTTCTGTGGACATTATGGGACCCGTCCTCGACAAAGAAGGGACGCAGAAGAGTATAGTGGTTCTCATTGACAAATATTCCAAATGGCCTGAGGTAGAGATTATGGAAAGTGTGGACACTGATGCGGTGGTGCGATTCTTGCATACCACATTTGTCAGGGAAGGCATTCCGAAAATCATCACGTGTGACAATGGACCGCAGTTCACGTCAGCGAAGTGGATAGCTTTCACGACAAGGAACGGCATAGAGGTTAAACATACGCCCATCTACCATCCTGCCGGTAACAGTCAAGTGGAACGGTTCAACCGGGTGATCATGGGCACCATTCAGGCGGCCATCAACGATGGAATGGACTGGGAGAAGGAAGTGGAAAAAATTATCTGGGCGTATCGCATCACACCAGGAAGCACGGGATACAGCCCATTTAAGGTGTTGAGAGGTAGAGAAGCCTTCACGAAGGACAACATGGCATGGAGGAAATTAGTTGTGCAAAGCAAATGGTCACTGGCCGTGGTCAGAAGAAATCTGGAGAAAGCACAAGAAGTATATACGAAGCACTTCAACAAGAAACACAACGTTCAAGGAGTTGAATTAGAAAAGGGAGACTGGGTAAGAGTAAAATTGGCCATCCTAAAGAAGAAAGGGGAAAGCAAATTTTCACCACCTCTGCAAGTGCTGGAACCATATGCCCGGTCCGCCCTGCTCAGCGACGGGAAGGTGTGGTCACAGGACCGCATGGCCAAATGCAGCAAGATATTGAGATGGGGAAACGAGGAGGAAGAAAGTACAGAGCAAGTAGGAGAAGAAGGAGAGAGAGAAAGTAGCGGACGGAGAAGTGAGAATGTAGGAGAAGGAGTGCAGCAAGTGGAAGACAGAGAAGGAGAAAGTGAGACGAGAGCAAGAACTAGGAGTGGGGACAAGAGAGAAGGCAATGAGGAAGTGATGGACAAAAATAGAGACGAAGTAGGACAAAGTTCAGGCAGAGAAGAAACGGAAGAAGAAGGTAATGGTGAAGTAGTGAGAACCAGAGTCGGAAGGATGGTGAAGGTACCTGAAAAGTTTAAGGACTATGAAATGAACTGGAAGTAAGGACTATATTTTGTACATATTTGTTGATTGCATAAAAGGGGGAGATATGTGGTAGTGCTCTAGTGTTCCGCTACCGGAACAGGAAGCAGGGGACAGGAAGCGGAAGGCGGCCATTTTAGATAGGCGCCGAACGCGAGAGTGAGAGGAGCTTTCTCCCGGCGCTCCGGTTAAATAAAGTAAATTACTTGAACACTTCGAGTCAGTGTGTTCATTTTCGGACACCACAGGATTTGCTGAAACTTTCAGTGATAGGACACCTGGGCACAGATGAGTGCCAGAAGCCAATGTTGGCAGCAGTTTTACATGGATCTGGAGCTCATGAGGCAGAGAAAGATACTGGATCCACAGGAAGAGAAATGGCACTTGATGGCGAAACGTTTTTTGCAGGACCTTTTAGATGCAGAACTAAAAATGTAAAGAAAGCAGCCCTTCTGCAAACCGATAACATCTCAGATGTTTCAAACTGTGTATGTGTCCTAATCTGTGAGGCTTGTTGCTTGCCTTAGTATAAATGATCTGTGAGACGCCATGCCTTCTTACATTCACGTTCACAGCATATCAGTGCATTGCCTCATTTAAAGTAGGGCATCCAAACCGAGAAACTCAAGATAGCCACCAGAAGCAGGGCAGAGAGGTGAATGAAGCAGGGGGGGGGGGCAGGGCAGTGAGACAATATAGCAAACATTTCGAGATAAGCTCCCGTATTGGCAGATACAGCAGAAAGAAGAAGTCTTTCACTTCAGGCAGCGTAACATGAACTCTAGCAATGAACACCCCTTCCGCATTCAAGCAGCCTTTACATGCGCAGATTCACTACTTGCCGCATTTCCATCTCTTTGCAGCCGCCCGGCCCCCCCTGGGTCCCCCCTCCCTCTAAATCACCACACATTTTTTTTATTCTGGCAGCAGAATCTGAATATCGCGATTCATCCATGTAGTGCCCAGAGGCACGTCCCTAATGGTACAAAGCGCCTGGTTTCCAAATGTGATTCAAACACTCCTAGGACCTGAGAGTGATACCTCAAGATGAAGTTTTTAGGTCTCGACTATTCTATCCCGCAGGGATAAATAGACGAGAGTAATATAGTTAAAACAAACTCTCTGACCAAGCAGATTCCATTCGGATTTCTCACAATGCATGTTAACTCTTGAAGCGTGGCGCTTCTCCAGTACGCGCTTGGCCTCGCACACCACCATCAAAGGCTTCTGATCCCCCTCACTCACACCCCATCCCCATATGCTCCTTTCCTCCCTCCCACTCGCTGGCTCCCCCACCCCTCCCACCCACCAGGCTCTTGAAACGTGACGCTTCACCAGTGCTTCCCTCCCACTCGCTCACTCCCCTTCTCCCCCACCCCCACCCCCATCTGACTTGTTTGCCAACTATTCTTACCCCTTCTCCATTCTCAAACATTACCTTCTTTAGCTTTCTATTCGAAACCGCTAGCATCAGCCTCCCATTCTGTGCTTTTACTCCTCCCGCCTCATTTGCTTCCAAGTCCGTTTTCACTTGATGTTTTCCTTTTTCTCAGTTTTCTATATAGTCTCTACCGGAAGCTATTGGACACCTTTAAAACTCATTTGCTCCAGAGTCCGTTTTTACGTGTTGGTTACTTTTTTTACCGTTTACAATGTAGCCAGATTTTTTACTTACGCTGGTTACTTTGATTAGTTTGCTTCAGAAACAAATGCGCTTCTCTGACATCATTTTTTTTTTATTACACACGGCATTCACGCTTTATTTTTTGTAAGAAACACTGTGATTACTTTGTCTAATCTCCTAAACAAACATGCTGCGTGACAGCATTCTTCCCGGAAACCAGAAAACGAGCCAGACAAACCTCAGTAGATGTTCCTTTGAAGGCCCAAGTCAAGAGTCCTAGAAAGACCCTTGTGTGATGTGTCTGAATACTAAACCGGGTTAATCTGCGAACAAATATGGAGAAAACGGAGGAGCTACGCTTGCAACTAAGATGGCCGCATAGGCTCCCGGCTCCGCCGACCTCCGTCCTCCGCCGGACATACCTGCTACAAATCCTGAATTTCCACCCTGCCTCCGGGTGTGTGAACGGCTACGTTATATTTTGGTGCAATCCCGGGATTTTTTCCAGCTTTGTGGACGAAGTTACGTCGAGTTTTAGTTTGGGGCCTACACCAGCTTGTGATCCGGGGACTTGAGTACTGGCCCAGCCGGGTTCCAGTTGAATAACATCGGCTGTGGGTGATCATCAGGGTCCGGTCCTTGGACATGGGAAAAAAATGTAAGCCCGATTTTGACGGCGGTCGTTGTTCTAGCCTACAATCGATGGAGGGTTGACGAGGCACGACAGTGCGCTGCGGGTGTGGGTCCCTGGCCCGGAGACCCGGTCTGAACCCCGCCGGTGTTTGCCGGGTTGGGATCTACGCCTGTGGACTCGGAACCTGGACCGCAACCTTGGTAAGTCCTCGTTCTCCCTCCGCGACAGTCCGTCCCAAAATTAGCCGATTCCCCCGGGGTAGGCCGGGCCTCGGGGGGACGCGAACATGGGTGTCTCGGACCACGATTCGGTGGGACGGACTGAGTCTGAACCGTCGATACGATCTGTATTGGCAGCGATCGGGGCCTTACATTCCCATGTGGAGTTCATTGTCTGGAAAATTATTGTGGTTGCACACGGACTTGGACAAGTGGGACCGGACCCTACACCGTCTCAAAATCCTGATCAGCCTACATCACCCATGGCGGTCCCTGTAGCGGCAGTGTACCCTGTGCCACGAGAGGTGTCGGGGCTTCATGGCAATGTGATGGTCGATATTCGTGTACTCGACGTGCCCTATGGTCTGCCAAGCCCACCAACATCGTCTACCGAGTTTGGTTTAATTGTTGCTCCCCTTCCGGACTCTCTTGCTGGGATCTCTCTATGGAATGATTCAGCATTCTACCCCTCTTTGACGCTTTCAATTTCCTCACAGAGGCACAGACGTCGTGAGCTTATGTCGACGAGGGTCACCGTTGCTGCCGATAAAATTCCTAGGGACTCTATAACTTTGCCTCGCCTCATACGGAACTATACTGAACTGTTTTCACATTCCGACTATCCTGCGGAGGCGAAACCCTGTCTGGAAGGGGCTTGCCCGACTGATCGGAAGGGTCAAGGATGAGACTGACTGTTGGGGTTTGGCACTATGGGTTTTCTGAAGTGGGATTCGTTACCATTGTATTTATGGGAGGTAGGGTGGTCGTTACTGTTTCCCCTGTTTAGTTTTTATATTTGCTTTTCAATGGAGTTATGTGTTTATTATGGGGATTCTTGGTTCTGGCGGGGGGGGGAGGACCGGGGGTCTGTATTGGGATGTCCTCCTCCAAGTTTTACTACATTTAGTACCTAGTTGGATGGGGCGACAGGCACGCAGCTAGTTGGGGATAGGGCGCAAGCCATATGCTGGGGTGCAGGGTAGGGGGAGGGGTGTTTGTTTAGATTGTATTTGTAGTTTTTTATGTTTGAAATCCTTCAAAATGCTGATATAGGTGGTCTTCTTGAGTAGCGGATTTGTGTTATGGGGTGGACGGGTTCTGGTGGAGATATCACTTGCGTGAGTTAGCCAATTGTCGCATAATTTCTCACAGTGTTCGGTACAGTGGACGTAGCTTCGTAACCTTCTTATTGCTGCACCCTTCCCCCTCCCTTCTATCCGGGGTTGTTATTCAATGTTTATCCTGCTTTCTTGGGGAGGTGGGGTGGGTGGTAGGCGTTTGTTTTGACTATCCTGATTGTAGTGCAGCCATATACCAGATGTAACACGTGAGCAGACTCTCTTGATGATTCTCCGTCTATATGCCCTGTATGTATATTATTAATCCTTCATTCCGCGATGTAAGCCACCTGTTATTATTGTTCTTTTTCTTGTTTCTTAAATGAAAAGATTTATTTTTTTAAATATGGACAAAACGAGTCCAATCTGCGGCCCAGAAACATTTCTGTCAAATCCGATCTTCGTTCTGTATGTGACAATCACTCCATTGAATCACTCCTGAGAATTCTACCTCCTGAGGCGGAAGCCGGGAGAGCGCTTGTTTGCATTTTTTAATAAAATTGACCATGAGACTGTGTTTTTATTTACCTACTCCTCTCCCTGGGCACCTATTATTTACTTATCACACCCTTGGTTTTCCCGCGCAGCGGATTTTAGCGCTGCCGCGGGTCACATCAACAATCTTCTTTGCCGCCATCACGAGAGCCCTATGGCCACGGCCACTACCGCTAGGCCACGCCTCCCGCCGAAGGCATTTAAGCAGCGCTGATCACTAGCGCAAGCCAGAGAATCCTACCTCCTGAGGCGGAAGCCGGGAGAGCGCTTGTTTGCATTTTTAAATAAAATTGACTGTGAGACTGTGTTTTTATGTACCTACTCCTCTCCCTGGGCACCTATTATTTACTTATCACACCCTTGGTTTCCCCGCGCAGCGGATTTTAGCGCTGCCACGAGTCATATCAACAATCTTCTTTGCCGCCATCACCGAGAGTCCTATGGCCACGCCCACTACCGCTAGGCCATGCCCCCTTCTATAAACCATGTGCATTCCCCGGTTGCGCAGCGGACGAGCGCAGCGGGCGCGCCGTCTGCGCGCCTAAGGCAAGCCCGTCTGCGCCCGTCATCGCCAAGACATCGCCTCTCGCCTGTCCCCCTGGCCAAGCTCTACGGGAAATTCGCCATTATGATAGGGAGCTTCTACTTGCCCTGAACCCTGGCCAGACCTGTGATGAGCTATCAGGCCACCTTGGACAGACATGCTTACAATGTAAGTCTTGTGAATTCACAACACCTAGTCCCTGCTTATCTGGGCACAGGTCAGACTCGTTTAAACAAACACCTATTACCGTCCTCCAACTGAATATTAGGTCTCTCGCAAAACACCACTTAGAGGTCAATACACTCCTCCTTGATGAGAACCCTGACATTCTTTTTTTATGTGAAACATGGCTTCGGGACAACATGACCAGTCTACCGAACCTCACGTTGCCAGACGGCTATTTGATCAAGACCTTAAATAGAGACGCAAGGGCGGCGGCATAGCAGTCATTTATAAAAATCATTATATCTGCTCCTTTATTAAGGAAGATATTTATGGCTGTGAAAGCACTCGATTTAAGATCATTATGGGCCCACACTTTGCTCTGTCAGGGCTTTATATCTATCGATCCCCTGGACCTGCTTCTAAGTTCATCAAAGCTCTCCTTGAGGTGGCCAACTCCTTGGTTGTGGGTTCGGCTAACTTCACAATATTAGGAGATCTAAACCTCCATTTTGATTTGACTCATGACCCTACCATCAAAAATCTCCTGGCGGACCTTGCGGCCTTACAACTATGTTATGTTATAAGTTATGTTATGTTATAAAATATTTTATAACGCGCTCTGCTACTACAAAGTATCCTGGCGCGATATGTGAGATTAAACAGAACCAATCCAAAAGAAAAAATTAAGTACTAAGATTAAAAAGATGGGTTTTTAACCCTTTCTTGAATCCCACCAATGTGGATGATGATCGCAAAGAAAACGGCAAGGCATTCCAGGACCGAGCTGTTTGGACAGAGATAGACTGACCACCCAATCTTGCGTATTTGACTTTGGGCATAGTCATCAGAAGCAGATTGGCCGATCGAAGAGCACGGCGAGGAGTATACAAAGTAAACCTCTTGTGCAGATATTGTGGCCCAAGTTGGTGCAAGGCCCGATAGGCCAGGACCAGCGATTTAAACACAATGCGATGGGCCACAGGGAGCCAGTGAAGCTTTCGAAGATGAGCTTGTGCACTAGTTCTTCTCGGGAGATGGAACAAAAGTCGCACAGCCGCATTCTGAATGATCTGCATTTGTTTTATAAGGTATTTGGGGAGACCACTGAAGAGTGCATTGGCATAATCAAGCCTTGTCAGGATCAGAGCTCGCAGAACAGTCTCTTTCGCTTCCCTATGGAGAAGCGGAAGGAACCTCTTAAGTGACTTGAGGGTCGCGAAGCAGGTCGCAGTAAGTTTTTTTAAATGAACTTCAAACTTAAGGTCCTGTCCGAACCATACCCCCAAGTTTTTGGCCGGGCCTCCAAGAGAGCTAGGGCTTGGAAAATCAGTCGGCCAAATAAGATCCCTGAAATTGGCCGGAAAATTACCATAAAATAACATCTCTGACTTGTCCTCGTTACATTTAAGCTGAGCTGAAGCAAGCCACCGAAAGACGTGGGACAGACAGGTACAGACCACTCGGGCATCCAAGCAGTCCTTTGGCCAGGTGAACAGCAACTGCGTGTCATCGGCATACGCCATTATTTTGGCTCCCCACTGCTCAGCCAGATAGACCAACGGGGTCATATAAACATTGAACAGCAGAGGACTTAAAGTCGAACCCTGCGGCACCCCAGTAGAGAGCTTCTTGGGAAGCGAGGCATGTGGAGGCATCCATACTTGCTGCGACCGATCTGACAGAAACGATGACACCCAGGCCAGGACCGTACCCGACAGCCCCACCTCTGCCAGCCTTGTCAACAGCTGAATATGGGGTACCATATCAAAGGCGGCAGATAGGTCCAGCAAAACCAGGACCCCTCTGCCGCCTCCATCCAGACACTCCCTAATGGCCTCTGAGACTTCCACCAGGGCCGTCTCAGTGCTAAAAGCCGCCCTGAACCCCGATTGTGCCGGGTGCAGGGCCTGAGAGGACTCAATGAAATTATTCAGTTGCCTGAAAACGACCTTTTCACAAACTTTCGCTAGTGCCGGGAGCAACGATATCGGACGGTAACTGGAGGTGGCTAGGGGATCCAGGCCGGGCTTCTTCAGCAAAGGAAGAAGTTTCGCCTGTTTCCAGCAAAGGGGCACAGAGGCAGAGGCCAAAGACAGATTAACAATCTGGGTGACCTCCTGATAAACCAGGCTCGCCGCTCCCCCTAAGACCCTAGCAGGACACGGGTCAGAAGGTGAACCCGACTTTAGTGCCTCCAGGATAGCCAACACATCAGCTTGCTGAGCTGGCTCAAAGGTGGAAAATTGCATGGCAGGTGGATTCACACCAAGATCCGTGGTAAGCGGTAGAGGCTGAAGGGGACCACAGGAATTTTGAAGCTCCGCTTGGATTTTAGCGATCTTATTGTCAAAGAAACATGACAATTCCTCACACCAGAGATCAGACGCCGGGAGAGCTGGGGAAGCAGCACACGGAGAGAGGAAGCTCTGAACAATGGCAAAGATTTCTCTGCCATTGTTGTCCGCCTTCTTAATCCTTCCTGAAAAGTATCTACTTTTAGCGGCCTTAATTTCAGCATAATACACCTTCTGAGCCCTCCGCAAATTGCTCTTCAATTCAGGTTGGAACTCAAGGCGCCAAGCTCGCTCCAGCTTTTTGCAACCGGATTTGAGTTCCCTAAGAGCATGGGAGAACCAGGGTTTAGAAGGAGAAGTCCTAGTCCGCCTGCTGTCACCTTTATTATTAGGCAGGGCAGAGCTTTTTTCAACCCAGACGTTAAAGGTCTCCACCGCAGAGTGAAGATCCGATGGCAAAGTCGCGCGGTTAGACATAAGAGAGTCCGAAAAGAAGGTCAAATTAATTCGCTGGGAGTGCACTTGAGGGGCGGGCAATTCCCTCGACCCTTTTGTGTTCAGGGGCCAGGTGAACAAAATTAAGGCGTGGTCCGACCAGATGACCCTCCTAGGGGGCGACATAGTGATCTCAAAATTTGAGCATACCAAGTCTAACCGATGGCCAGCCGCATGGGTGGGGTAGTTCACCCATTGCGTGAGGTGCGCCAGCGAGAGGGCTTCTGCTAAGCCCATCGTTTCCGGTAAATCCACCGCGTCCATATGAATGCTAAAATCCCCCAAAAGGAGATATTGAGTAAATCTCAGGGCGCGTGGAACGATGACCTCCTCAATATTGGCAACAAAACTACCCGCATAGCCAGGGGGGCGGTAAAGCAGAGTACCTCCCAAGGTGAAATGAGGGGAAAGGACCACTGCAAAGTGTAACATTTCTGTCTCGCCGAGTGGATCGGGCGGTTCACTCACCACTACCCAATGGTCCCGATGAATTACTGCCAAACCGCCACCCCTACCAGTCGGTCGGTCCATCCTAGTAATCCTGAAGCCACGTGGTATAGCAAATTCCACCACCGGCATACAGGACTTCGTAAGCCAGGTTTCGGTAACGAAAAGGAGATCAAGCTCCTTCTCATCCAGCAGCTCGAATATGTCAGCCGCGTGTCTGACCATTGATCTGGCATTAATCAGGCCAGCTTTAATAATATCTAGGTTGATCCTAGTCGCGTCCCCTGAGGGCTGTAAGCTTGAAAAACAGAATCCGCATGCCGGGCATCGGTGATGCATAGCCTCTAACACCTCCCGATGTTTGGCGGCATCGCAGCTGTAGGTATTGAGAGCAAGAAGCTCCTCAGACGAATACCTCAGAGAGCCAGCCTGGGACCAGCAAGGGGGGTAGGGGGGTGCCGTGGCCCTGGGCCCGTCCGGAACACCGACGGGCACAGACGGGCCCTCCTTTGGCGCTCCTTCGGCGCGCAGACGGCGCGCCCGCAGCGTGCGACCGCTGCGCGCTCGACGCATCGATGCGTTAAATAGGGGCGGGCGAGGCAGGAAACTAGAGCGCCAACCCCGGTGCAATGCGGTCCCGCATCACTTCCGGGAACCGCTGGGGCCGAGCGCTGAGGGCGGCACTAACAGGAGATGTGCAAACACGCGAATCAGAAAGTGCAGAGTGCAATAAACCCAGACAAGAAAGGTAGGCACAATTAATAAAAGTTCGCGCTGAGGCGGCAGTCCAAATAGATAAAAACAGTTTAAAAGGCTAGCGCGTTTGAAAACGGCAGAGTTACAGTGCAGGTTGGGGGCTCAATAATTCTCACATAGACCGACACTCGCCTACCTGCTCCAAATAAATAGGGGCGGGCGAGGCAGGAAACTAGAGCGCCAACCCCGTTGCAATGCGGTCCCGCCTCACTTCCGGGAACCGCTGGGGCCGAGCGCTGAGGGCGGCACTAACAGGAGATGTGCAAACACGCGAATCAGAAAGTGCAGAGTGCAATAAACCCAGACAAGAAAGGTAGGCACAATTAATAAAAGTTCGCGCTGAGGCGGCAGTCCAAATAGATAAAAACAGTTTAAAAGGCTAGCGCGTTTGAAAACGGCAGAGTTACAGTGCAGGTTGGGGGCTCAATAATTCTCACATAGACTCTTTAATTCAGACTGCTACTCACTCGGCTGGGCATGTATTAGACCCTGTCTTTACTAATATCCCGGAGGTTAGGACAGATGCGCCTAAACCTATGGGATGGACAGATCACTATTTAATCAAAATTACTATGATGGTCAGGGAAATGTTCAACAAGGATGAGCCAACCCGGCGCTTCAAGAGGCCTTGGCATAAACTTACAACCAATGACCTCCACTCTACTCTAGGAGCATTCCATTATGAGACAAATATGGACATCAATATGGCATACGCCGCCTTCCATGACTGGATTACCAGAGGATTAGATGCCCTCATTCCAGCTAAATGGACTAAGGGGCGCAGATCCCCCTCCAACCCATGGTATAATGACACTTTGAGATCCATGCGGAAAGATTGTAAAAAAGCCGAGCAAATCTGGAGAAGGGACTACAATGATAGGGATAAAGCATTTTATCTGGCCAAACAAAAACTCTATCACAAAGCTATTTGCTCCGCGCGTGCTTCTTTCTATGCAGAAGAAATCAACTCTAGCCCGAACCCCACCAAATGTATCTTTAAATTGGTGCAAGAACTGCAGAGTAGCAGAACCCCTGTCTCCAGTATCACCTCCGCGCAGCAGTGCGAGTACCTTGCCATTTTCTTTGTAGAAAAAGTGCAAAAAATATATAGTTCATTCCCGCAGCACTCTTTTGATCCACTTAACTCCACTAATTCCAATATTAATGGCACCACATTGATGCTTATACCAGAAATCTTGCACGATGATTTAACTAAACTCTGCAGGAAAGTCAAGTCTGGCTCTCCTGCAGATCCCATGAGGCCGGCTCAATTCATTGAGTCTTTAGAATACTTTCTACCATCCCTGGCCTCTATACTTAATCTTTCCTTCTCTTCGGCCAATGTCCCGACTGTCTGGAAACAAGCATGGGTTTCCCCCATTATCAAGAAGCCTACTCTGGACCCCTCCAAACTAGAAAACTTCAGGCCCATTTCGTTGCTCCCATGGGTGTCTAAACTTGCGGAGGTGTAGAAACAAAGTTTATTGGCTAGGCGCACAGCTGATGCTTAGTTGGGTTTAAAAGTTTGAGTTTGTGATCAATATTGTGAAAGTCAAATAAGGTTTTGGGTGCTCCACCAAGTGGCGTAACCGTCCTAAATACGCCGGATTTAGTTACTGGTTGAGTACGTTATACACTGAAAACGCATCCTTGGGGTTGGGCACATCCATTGGGTTCGTCATAAAAAGACAGACTCCTTGTAAGTTTGATGAATGATCAGTTTATTTCATCACTGATTTGTTTTTAAGTTTTTTTGTATCAAGTTCATTAATTTTTCAAAAAGCGGTCATTTTCCAAGTAATTTTAACATTTTAGTAACATCCTGAAGGATGAATCCTGCTCCAATGCATTTCGGGCATTGTTTGCCCTTTTTCCAGGAACAATAAAACCATTAAATGCGTAAAAGCAGACAAAGGCGGCGCCATTGTCATTCTCAATACCAACATGTACGATGCAAAAATCATGGAACATATTACCGACACGACAACCTACATGCCACTACAAAACAATCCAACAGACCTTTACAAAACTGAACTACTAGAGCTCGTAACAAAAGCATATGAAGATGGTACCATCGATGACCGAACCAAAAAATATCTCATTGTTAAATATCCCAAGAGCCCAACCATAACCATGCTACCCAAAATCCGCAAAGACCTGGTGGACCCCCCGTTTCGACCCATCGTGTCAACCAGAGGGTCGCTCCATGAACCGACCGGCAAGTTCCTTGATCGTTACTTACAACCCATCGTAACCAGCCTTGACAGTTACATCAAAGACACCACCGATTTTCTCAAAAAATTGGCAGATATAAGTTTCAATCCTGAAGAATCAATTATCCTTTGCACGGCTGATGTTAAAAGCCTTTACACATCTATCCCACACGAAGGTGGGATTGAAGCCATAGAAAAAGCCCTCACAAACAGCAAATTGTCCAACTCTTTGCAAATCTTTCTCATGGAACTTATGGTATTCACCCTTTACCATAGCTACTTTACACACAACCAGCAGTGGTACCTTCAAATGTCCGGTATGTCTATGGGCAACTGTGCAGCACCGACTTATGCCAACATTTATATGTCAGAATTTGAATCTACCCATATCGACGCCAACCCAAAATGGACAAACAACTTAAAACTATATGTTCGTTATATTGACGACTTATTTTTCATCTGGAAAGATACCCGAGAGAATCTTGAGACAGCCTTGGCCGAGCTCAACACTAAAGACAATCGAATAACCCTCACATGGAACATAGACGAACACATCATCACTTTCCTTGATGTTGTAATTAAATTGACAGAAAATGGATTGGAAACAGACCTGTTCCGTAAACCCACCGATCGGAACAATACAGTACACCATACAAGCTTCCATCAGAATTCCCTCAAAAGAAACTTACCATTTAGTCAAATGCTACGAGTTATGCGCATTGTTTCTGACCCGGAAAAAGCCAAAATTCAAATGGATGAAATGTCGAGGAGATTTCTGCAAAGAGGTTATCCACAAAAAACCTTAACTGAAGCCGCCACCAGAACATCCACCATCACCCGGCAGGAAGCCTTAATTGGCTCACCCAAAAAAGATGATAAAAGAACTGTATTAGTTTCCAAATATTCTACTCACAGCAAAACTTACAAAAGCATCATTCTAAAACACTGGCGTATACTATCGTCTGAACCAGACTTTGGGAATATGTTTGAGAATTCTCCTATCTTTGCCTACACCAGGTCAACAAACCTCAAAGAAATCTTATCTAAACAACCTACAGAACAACTGTCCTACACTGGCACAAGACCATGCTTAAATTGCAATAACTGCAACAACATTATTAAGGGGAACACCATCAACCATCCTATGCGAGGATTTCAAATCAAACTAAAGGTTAACGCCACATGTGATTCTATGAACCTCATCTACCTACTCAAATGCCCATGTGGCATGATATATGTGGGCAAAACCACCAGGAAAATAAAAGTACGTCTCAACGAACATAAGTCAAACATTCGCACTAAAAACTTAAAATCTAGTGTAGCTACACACTTCAATGACTTTCACCACAACGTGGCACAGATGAAATTTTTGGTCCTTGAAATGGTGCAAAAACAAGAAGGAACTGATAACAACAAGAGACTGTTACAACGAGAAACCGCCTGGATATACAGACTCCAGGCGATGAAACCACATGGTCTCAATGACTGTATTGAATTTAGTAGCTTTCTGTAATGCCGGCCGGCAGTTATGTTTCCACTTCTTCTTTTGTACTGATTTGTTTGATATACATTGTAACCCAGCTATGAACTTTGTTTCCCTTCACACTTACATCCACTCCACTCTAAGATGGCCGCCACCTTCCCACCACAGTCCGTCGACTGTTTCCATCAACCCACCCTCTATCTTATCGCGGTCCTTTCACTCCTCGACACCCTCTTCGCCAACTACGCGGCAACTCTGCAACTGAGAAGTTGCAAATCGTCAAACTGAATCACTACGCCTAACCAAGTAAGTCGGAGTTCCCGTCATGTACCCGCGTTGTTTTCCAAACCCGGGACTTAACGTTTCTAACTGATATTTTCACCCGTTCCTTCCCACCCAGGTTTCCCACTTTCATTAAAACAAGACACGTAAGTGCTTCTTGTTACCTTTCCCTATACCGTTCCGTGTTTCCACAAATTCAGGGTTATAAGGCGAACACACCGTGCATGTCATCATACACAATGTTCCTAATGTTTGTCACAATGTATTCATTTATTCCGTGATGTACAGTATTTGCAATACCATGTGAGTAATGGTTCGTATAGTAAATGTGTATTGTTATGTTTGCAGAGCTCCTGGAAAAAGGGCAAACAATGCCCGAAATGCATTGGAGCAGGATTCATCCTTCAGGATGTTACTAAAATGTTAAAATTACTTGGAAAATGACCGCTTTTTGAAAAATTAATGAACTTGATACAAAAAAACTTAAACACAAATCAGTGATGAAATAAACTGATCATTCATCAAACTTACAAGGAGTCTGTCTTTTTATGACGAACCCAATGGATGTGCCCAACCCCAAGGATGCGTTTTCAGTGTATAACGTACTCAACCAGTAACTAAATCTGGCGTATTTAGGACGGTTACGCCACTTGGTGGAGCACCCAAAACCTTATTTGACTTTCACAATATTGATCACAAACTCAAACTTTTAAACCCAACTAAGCATCAGCTGTGCGCCTAACCAATAAACTTTGTTTCTACATTCACGCCACCGCCCAAAGGGCTGGCAGCACGCAAATAGTCCAAAATGCAATACGATGAGATATCTAAAACAACCGAAGCAAGAGCAAGCATACTAGCCTTCGGAAACGATGAAACTGAACGCATATACGCACTTATAAGCGAAGACCTTACTCAATCCACTACTAGCCGTACAAAAGAACAATGTGTGAAACAACTACTCTACTTGTCAAAACGACGCATCAACCAAAAACTTCATGCCAATACACTTGTTAAATACCATAAGGCATTGCGCATACCCCGAGGACTACGGATCTCATTAAAACCATCTCTATGCAAAAACTCCAAACCATTCCAGGAGAGGTGGAACGCAATACTAAACAAATGTAGCCTTGATTTCATACTCCTCATTGTGGAAGAGCTCTCAACAATCCTTGTCGAACTAACCAAAGAAATTGATGAGATAGACAACGAATTAAAAGAACTAATCACACCAGAAGAACTCACCAAGACACTTGATGATATTAACATCCAGCTAGACAAACACACTAAGGAAATAAACGAACGAAAAATCAGTAAATTCCGCCGAGATACTCTCGACTACAAATTAGGAGAGGTAAATACATGGGCAGATGTATACGCCCAACGTCGTCGCAATAGACCTTACAATCAAAACACCGACACATCATCCTCAGGGAGTGACAGTACTAACCGTCCACCAAGAAAAACCACTGGTGAACCGTCAACATCAGGCACATCTCGAGAAACCAGACAACAAACCAATCAAACAAGCGAAAACCTCCCGACAAGTGTGCCTTTTTTAGAAGTAGGACCAGACGAAACCGACGACCCCGGCGGGGAAAAAGATCAGGAAAAAGATTCCGAGGACACTCGCCCTCAAATGTAAATGTAAATGTAAATGTAAATGTAGTTGAGCTTATATAGCGCACAGCTACCCGCAGTGGGTTTCCCGGCGCTTGCTTAGGGAACCCTTCCTGATATTCCCCTGTGAGATAGCAGGGTATCCACAAGGTGAAAGTCAGGCATCCCGCCGCGAGGGGCCGTTGTGGAGATTAAGCAAGCTGTTGCCCAGAGTCGCAGAGTGTGAACCCGTGAGTCGAGGAGGCACCGGGGCGAGAATTATCGAGTCCGTGGAATTTTTAGCCCAAGACCCGCCGGGGCGGGGAATTGAACCCTGGTCCAGGACCGATCTCAGATTCCGGGTCTGCCGCCTCTAACCCCTGAGCCACACTTCTCCACTCCACTCCAAATCACCAAGAAACCCAAATCGAGGAGGAATCGCTAGTGATTAACATCTCTGATACCACACTCACTAAATAGGAAATGAACCTCCTACAGAAAGGAACATCGTTCATTCCCACTACCTCCACTAACCTCCTTGAACTTGAAGTAAGCACCTTCAAACTAACCCGTAAACTACGCCTACGGCATTTTTTTGAAAATGTACTTCCACCACCCATTGAACCCAAAACAGATCAACTGCTCGGCTTAAAAACATCCAGCTCATACATGCCTCCATGCAGTCACAAGAGCATTGATACATTTGAGACACTCGTCAGACAAGATATATCCAAAATCAACTTCTCAAAAAAATTCAAACAAAACATCTCCATGAAGGATAAAACCATTCTTCAAAAAATTGCCAACAATAAAATCATTAAATGCGTAAAAGCAGACAAAGGAGGCGCCATTGTCATTCTCAATACCAACATGTACGATGCAAAAATCATGGAACATATTACCGACACGACAACCTACATGCCACTACAAAACAATCCAACAGACCTTTACAAAACTGAACTACTAGAGCTCGTAACAAAAGCATATGAAGATGGTACCATCGATGACCGAACCAAAAAATATCTCATTGTTGAATATCCCAAGAGCCCAACCATAACCATGCTACCCAAAATCCACAAAGACCTGGTGGACCCCCCGTTTCGACCCATCGTGTCAACCAGAGGGTCGCTCCATGAATATCATAAAGAAATGGCTGTGTCAAGTGTGCACCATCCTAAGAATCAATATCACAAGGCTGCAATCTGATAATCACATTCGGACAATGACATTGAGTAATACAGGACACAAGAAATGGTCGCAATCCCTCGTAGTTAAAGAGTCTTCTCTGTCTTTTTATTCTTCAATACATCATACAGAAAACAGCAGCTTCAATTCATAAAACAAGGAACAGTCGACACGTGTTTCGTAAGTACTAGATGAGTACTAACAACTTTTTCAAGGCTGAAGAAAAATATACAGGAAATATATAAGGAAGTCTGGTACAATAGAGCGCCGACGTCTGTTTGGCTCCAGAAGAAGCTGAGGGGTTAATTGTCAGCTCTTCACACCTTACGTCCAAAGAATTCAACGTGTAAATTAACCCAAAATCGATGAGTCTCAGGATAAGGTATATCCAGAGGTTTGTATCACGTGTAATCTGTCAGGTGTGAGTTAGCACGAATTCTGCCCGCAGTCCGGTAAACTGGACCCCCCCGTTTCGACCCATCGTGTCAGCCAGAGGGTCGCTCCATGAACCGACCGGCAAGTTCCTTGATCGTTACTTACAACCCATCGTAACCAGCCTTGACAGTTACATCAAAGACACCACCCATTTTCTCAAAAAATTGGCAGATATAAGTTTCAATCCTGAAGAATCAATTATCCTTTGCACGGCTGATGTTAAAAGCCTCTACACATCTATCCCACACGAAGGTGGGATTGAAGCCATAGAAAATGCCCTCATAAACAGCAAATTGTCCAACTCTTTACAAATCCTTCTCATGGAACTTATGGTATTCACCCTTTACCATAGCTACTTTACACACAACCAGCAGTGGTACCTTCAAATGTCCGGTATGTCTATGGGCAACTGTGCAGCACCGACTTATGCCAACATTTATAGGTCAGAATTTGAATCTACCCATATCTACGCCAAACCCAAAATGGACAAACAACTTAAAACTATATGTTCGTTATATTGACGACTTATTTTTCATCTGGAAAGATACTCGAGAGAATCTTGAGACAGCCTTGGCCGAGCTCAACACTAAAGACAATCGAATAACCCTCACATGGAACATAGACGAACACATCATCACTTTCCTTGATGTTGTAATTAAATTGACAGAAAATGGATTGGAAACAGACCTGTTCCGTAAACCCACCGATCGGAACAATACAGTACACCATACAAGCTTCCATCAGAATTCCCTCAAAAGAAACTTACCATTTAGTCAAATGCTACGAGTTAAGCGCATTGTTTCTGACCCGGAAAAAGCCAAAATTCAAATGGATGAAATGTCGAGGAGATTTCTGCAAAGAGGTTATCCACAAAAAACCTTAACTGAAGACGCCACCAGAACATCCACCAGAACATCCACCATCACCCGGCAGGAAGCCTTAATTGGCTCACCCAAAAAAGATGATAAAAGAACTGTATTAGTTTCCAAATATTCTACTCACAGCAAAACTTACAAAAGCATCATTCTAAAACACTGACGTATACTATCGTCTGAACCAGACTTTGGGAATATGTTTGAGAATCCTCCTATCTTTGCCTACACCAGGTCAACAAACCTCAAAGAAATCTTATCTAAACAACCTACGGAACAACTGTCCTACACTGGCACAAGACCATGCTTAAATTGCAATAACTGCAACAACATTATTAAGGGGAACACCATCAACCATCCTATGCGAGGATTTCAAATCAAACTAAAGGTTAACGCCACATGTGATTCTATGAACCTCATCTACCTACTCAAATGCCCATGTGGCATGATATATGTGGGCAAAACCACCAGGAAAATAAAAGTACGTCTCAACGAACATAAGTCAAACATTCGCACTAAAATCTTAAAATCTAGTATAGCTACACACTTCAATTACTTTCACCACAACGTGGCACAGATAACATTTTTGGTCCTTGAAATGGTGCAAAAACAAGAAGGAACTGATAACAACAAGAGACTGTTACAACGAGAAACCGCCTGGATATACAGACTCCAGGCGATGAAACCACATGGTCTCAATGACCGTATTGAATTTAGTAGTTTCCACTTCTTCTTTTGTACTGATTTGTTTGATATACATTGTAACCCAGCTATGAACTTTGTTTCCCTTCACACTTACATCCACTCCACTCTAAGATGGCCGCCACCTTCCCACCACAGTCCGTCGACTGTTTCCATCACCCCACCCTCTATCTTATCGCGGTTATTTCACTCCTCGACACCCTCTTCGCCAACTACGCGGCAACTCCGCAACTCAGAAGTTGCAAATCGTCAAACTGAATCACTACGCCTAACCAAGTAAGTCGGAGTTCCCGTCATGTACCCGCGTTGTTTTCCAAACCCGGGACTTAACGTTTCTAACTGATATTTTTACCCGTTCCTTCCCACCCAGGTTTCCCACTTTCATTAAAACAAGACACATAAGTGCTTCTTGTTACCTTTCACTATACCGTTCCGTGTTTCCACAAATTCAGGGTTATAAGGCGAACACACCGTGCATGTCATCATACACAATGTTCCTAATGTTTGTCACAATGTATTCATTTATTCCGTGATGTACAGTATTTGCAATACCATGTGAGTAATGGTTCGTACAGTAAATGTGTATTGTTATGTTTGCAGAGCTCCTGGAAAAAGCGCAAACAATGCCCGAAATGCATTGGAGCGGGATTCATCCTTCAGGATGTTACTAAAATGTTAAAAGTACTTGGATAATTACCGCTTTTTGAAAAATTAATGAACTTGATACAAAAAAACGTAAACTTGCGGAGGCTCATGTTAGCAACGTATTGTCCCAATATATGCATCAAAATAACATCCCACAGGAGGAGCTACGCGGGCATCCAAGATGGTCGCGTGAGCACAGAGCTCCCCGGACCCGTGCCACCCCCTCCGATTACCCTGTCTACATCCTGACTTCGTCGACGGGCTTTTGTCCGCATATCCTTGCTGATCATCGGCCACTTTGAAACATCGAATTCAGACTTCGGGATCAACTTCTATGCTGTTTCTACATTCTGAGGCCCACCCCGAGGCGAACCGGGGGTTTGGTTCTTGAAACAGGCCGCGGAGCAGTTGATCAACAACGGCTGCGAGGGTCGCTCGGACCGGCCCCTTCTGACTTTCAGTTTCGATTCTGCTCCTGGCTCCACTGGCAAGGGTACGGTCTTTCACGATTTTCGACTGGCCCGTTGCTCTCTCTTCTTCCTTGGACTACCTGGCTACTTGTTCGCAACTCGGTGTGCCCGTGCAAGCATAGTTCGAACTTTGTTTTGTTGTCTGTTTGGGCGTTCGTTCCCGGCCATTTTCACCAGGTCGCAGGGACCCATTCGGGGTCCCATTTTCAAGATGGCGACCGGACAGCCTCTCGAGAAGCGGAAGACTAAGGTGCCTCTCCGTGGTGGCCAGCAACAGACTAACACTATGGACCACTATGCACATGCTAAGGGGTCACCTGGCACTGTTAGCCGAGTCTCGGACATTGTTAAGATCCCCCTTCCGACGTCCTCGGACCCGTCTTTGGCGGACGTTATGTTATGTTATGTTAAAAATGCTCTTTTATAGCGCACGGCTACTCCTAGGAGTGTCCCGGCGCTTTGACAAAGAGCCCTCATTCTGAGAGAAACACAACACTACAGAAACAGAAGAAACAAACAAAAAGACATTACTGAGTAAAAAGCCAGGTTTTTAAATCTTTCCTGAAAAAAACAGATTCTCGGCTTTCCTGAGCGAGACAGGCATGTCATTCCAGCCTTGAGACGACAGAAGACGAAAAGAGCGTCCTCCAATTCTAACCCGGCGGATGGGGGGAATCAAAGCTTTGAAAAGAGTTGCAGAACGTAAGGTTCTACGAGGTACGTAGAAAGCCAGACGCTTCTGAAGATATTTAGGGCCAATCCGGTGCAGGGCTTTAAAGGCGAAGGTAAGCGCCTTGAAAACGATCCTCTTAGCGACTGGAAGCCAGTGCAGTTTCTTACGTAATTCTGTGGCTCCGGCCCTGCGCTGAAGACCGAAAATAGCTCTTGCCGCGGAATTCTGCACAATCTGCAGTCGTGTCAAAAGATACTTCGGGAGGCCAAGATAGAGAACGTTCGCGTAGTCTAGACGCGAGCCTATCAAGGCTTGCACAATGATCTTTCTGTGCTTCAGTGACAGCAACGGAAGAAATTTCCGTAACATTTTCAAAAGACCGAAGCATTTTCCGGTCAGCCCGGAAATTTGAGGACCAAAAGTAAGGCCATCATCAATCACAAAGCCCAGATTTTTGGCTTTGGAGGAGGCCATGTCCGGCGGAGACATGTCCGAAGGCCACCAGGCCTTCCAACCAGGATCTGGTGGACAACCAAAAAAAAGCAACTCCGACTTGTCGGGGTTACATTTAAGGCTGTGGCACTGGAACCAGGTGAAAACGGCTCCCAGACAGTCCCTAATCCGTGGACCATCAAAGTCCCTCCCCTTCTCAGATGTAAAGAGCAGCTGGGTGTCATCAGCATAAGTAATGATCTGGGCACCGTAAGACTCCGCAACCACCGCCAGAGGGGCCATATAGGTGTTAAAAAGCGCAGGGCTTAGAATGGAGCCCTGCGGAACCCCCACCTCCAGCGGCGGCATTTCAGCGGAAAACGGCGGTGCCCAGACCACTTGCCGGCGGCCGGTCAGAAATGATTTGAACCAGTTCAACACCGTCCCTCGGAAACCGATCTCCTGGAGTCGTAAAAGGAGATCTTCATGAGGGACGGTGTCAAAAGCCGCCGACAGATCCAGCATAATCAAAATGGCCTTACCTCCAGTATCCAGAACTTCCCTTATGGCATCGGTGACCTCGAGAAGGGCGGTCTCTGTGCTAAAATTTGTGCGAAAGCCCGATTGGGAGTCGTGCAGAATGTTATTACTCTCAATAAAGTTGGTAATGGAGCTATGCACAAACTTCTCGGTCACCTTAGCCAAGGCAGGGAGAAGAGAGATAGGCCGGTAGTTAGCGTGGATAAAAGGGTCGAGGGTAGCTTTCTTGATCAATGGAAGGATCAAGGCATGCTTCCATGCACAAGGGACAACACCCGTGCTCAGTGATGCATTAAGTAATGGATTAAGCACCTCGTTTAAAGCCGGAGCAACTTTCCCCAAGCATCTCGCCGGGCAAGGGTCAAGCGGGGAGCCGGACTTAAGTCGAGACAGAAGGTCAAGAGAGACCGTGAGGGACATTACCGGAAATTCCGATAGAAATGGGCCTTCCCCCAATATGGAGGTTTCCAGGCTGGGAATAAAGCCCAGAGCAGACACGGAGCAAGAACAAGAGAAAGAATCATGGATAGCTTTAATTTTATCCACAAAGAAACCAGCTAACTGGCTAATCCAGACTTCAGTGTGCTCATGAGAGGACGCACCAGTGGAGGGAGTAACAAATTCCTTAGCTATCCTAAATAGCTCTATGCTGGCGCTCTGGGCATCATCAATTCTACGCTCCAGGTAAGCTTTTTTTCCTGCCAGAATGTGTCTATGATATAACTTAATAGACTCTCTATAGGCAGCCTTGAGATGAGGGTCATACAGGCGTCTCCAGGCCCTTTCAGCTTTCTTGCAATCTTGTCGCATCACCCCCAAAGATGCAGTAAACCATGGGGCCGAGGCTCGCCTATCAGTAGACGTAGCCGGCTTCTCTGGGGCCAGCTCCTTGAAAATGGCAGTCAATCTTTTATGTACTAATTCAAGGTTTTCCTCCAGACTCCCCGAAGATAAAGAAGAGTGGCGACAAAGTGCATCAGACACCATCTCGGCAGAGACCTGATGAAAAGCCCGGGCGTTTCCTCTCTGAATTTTAGATGCTCTAGGAAAGATCGCAGAAATGAGAGGTATTGTGAATTTTATTAAAAAATTATCGGACCACAGAACCGGTAGTGGCATAGATGCACTAATCATTTTTGTAGAAAAAACTTGATCTAAAGTATGGCCCCTATCATGAGTAGGCCATGTAATATAGGGAATCAGCCCCAACGATGAAGTAACATCCCACAACTTAAGAGCGTCGGGATCGATGTTATTATCCATATGGATATTCAGGTCACCCAGCAGAACACAATGGTCTGATTTAAGACAGGGCACGGAGAGTGCTACCTGTAGGTCATCCAAAAAGGAGCCCAAAGGACCAGGTGCTCTATAGAGTAAAATTCCGACAATCGATTGATGGGGGGACAGCATAAGAGTAAACCCCAGGGCCTCACAGTTAGGGATATTGTCAATCACGAAGGTGGTACAAGTAAAAAGTTTATTGACAACCAAAGCAACCCCCCCTCCTCTACCTGTCTCCCTGTCCCTCCTCAGTATGATATAATCGGGAGGGATAACATTGGCCAGATCAGGACCTGACCATTCACCGAGCCATGTCTCCGTAAGGAACAGACAGGGTGGTTTAGACTCCAAAAGTAAGTTCCAAATATCGAGAGAATGTTTACTTAGGGACCTTGTATTGAGAAGAAGGCATTCGTTTAGAGAGGATGGAACAGCTTGCTGGTGGATAGTATCGCCCAAAAGGCGCCAACCACAGCCCACGCAGCCTCTCTTAAGAATGCGCCCACCCGGAAAAATATGATGGCAAAGCGAGGAATACTTACGTAGAGCCAAAAGCTGGGAGGAAGAGTAGGAGAGCATTCCAACAGCAAAAAAGGAGCCTGCCTGATAAACAAAAATAGAGCCAGAGACCGCCCCCGAGCGCCTCCGAGACGCTGACGAGCACAGACGGGCAGGACTCTGGCACGACTCAGGCACAGCGAAGGCGCACCCGCTGCGCGTACCGCTGCGCGGTTAGCGAAGGTTTAAATTGGGCCCTCACACGTGAGCCGCCACCACTAGGACACCCAAGATGGCGCCCAAAAAGCGTCAAGAGCCCCTACCAAAATGGCGCCCGCACTCGAAGCACGAAGATGCACCCCCAGACCCGGACCCGCAAAAACAGCGGTGCAATTTCCTCTAAGGTGCAGGTAAGGGCCAGCAATCCCAGTTAAAAGCAGGGACTAAAGGAACAGAAATAAAATAAAATAGCCAAAAAGAGGGAATATTAAAAGCGCTAGGCGCTAGCAGTACAGCGCTAGAAAGCGGTATCAGGCTGCTACACAAAACAAGTTCTTCTTAGTCAGGGCAGAGCCGCTAAATGCGCCGCCTTTAATAGGGCCCTCACACGTGAGCCGCCACCACTAGGACACCCAAGATGGCGCCCAAAAAGCGTCAAGAGCCCCTACCAAAATGGCGCCCGCACTCGAGGCACGAAGATGCACCCCCAGACCCGGACCCGCCAAAACAGCAGTGCAATTTCCTCTAAGGTGCAGGTAAGGGCCAGCAATCCCAGTTAAAAGCAGGGACTAAAGGAACAGAAATAAAATAAAATAGCCAAAAAGAGGGAATATTAAAAGCGCTAGGCGCTAGCAGTACAGCGCTAGAAAGCGGTATCAGGCTGCTACACAAAACAAGTTCTTCTTAGTCGCTGCCATGCAGGCCTCTATGGGTCAACAATACGAGGCTTTGGCTACCAAGATCGACACGGTGGCCATCGATATCACGCTGATTAGAGCGGATATTTCGAAAACTAATGAGAGAGTGGAATCGTTGGGCTTGAAGACCTCTAGTTTGGTCACTGATGTCTCGGACGCCCAGGCGGAAATCAATAATCTTCGATCCTCCCATGACCAGCTGGCACGTCGTCTCGAGGACTACGAAATAGGGCCCGCCGCAACAACGTACGCCTTATTGGTGTCCCGGAGGGCTCGGAGGCGGAAGGAGCTGATCTCCTGGTTGAAGACTTGGTTACCAACTATCTGTCTCCCATGGGACTCACTAAGTTTTTTGCGGTCGAACGAGCTCATCGCGTTCCCGGCGGAAAGGCCAAGCTGGGTGTCCCTCCGAGACCCATCATCGCCAGGCTCTTCCACTTTCGAGACCGGGACGCAGTGTTGCAGGCCTCAAGAGATAAGGGACCGGTGAAGTTTGAGAATGCTTCTATTTCCTTCTACCCGGATTACTCGCCACTTGTCCAGAAACAGCGGCTAGGATTTCAGGGAGTCAAGAGACGGTTGCGAGACTTGGGCTTGAAGTACTCCCTATTGTTCCCTACCCGGCTGCGGATTGAATACCGGGATCGTACATTCTATTTTGACCGCCCTGATGCTGTTAATGACTGGCTGGACTCGCTCCCTGAGGGACTTGATCGCATCAAACATCCCGGCGGCGCTGAAGGAGGTGTGGCCGAATGAGGACATTATCCGTGGATCCCGACACCAGAACTTTTGCACGCTGTATCAGCTGAGTTTGGCCGTGGGACTTCTTAGGCCTTGCACTGTTTGGGGGAGGGTGGGGGGTGTACGGGGACTCTTCCTCCTCCTGGGTTCTTAGCGTAGTTTAGTTTAGCTATGGGGCGAAAGGCACACTGCAAGTTGGGGTGGCTTTTTAGTCTTACGCAGGGGTGCAGGGTGGGGGGTAAGTTGTGGATTAAGCGGGGTATTGTTTTGAGATTTCTTAGACGCCATTCCCCCGACATTGTTTTGTTGCAGGAGACGCATTTGATAGGCAATGCTTGTCAGGCTCTTAATCGACGTGGTTACCGCCTAGTGGCCCACGCTGGGTTTACTTCTGGATCCAGGGGGGTTGGCATCCTTCTTCGGTCATCTCTCCCTTTTGCAGTTGACAAGGTTATACTTCACGACAAGGGGGTGCTATGCTGTGCTCACGGGCAGGTGAGAGGGGAAGACCTTGTCTATTCTTTCGATCTATGTTCCCCCGGGCTTACAGACGGCGACCTTTGCCGACTTATGTAGCGTCCTTCTAGGCCTTCCTGTAGGGCTCTTGATCCTGGGTGGGGACTTTAATTCTGTTGTCTCTGGGGCCTCTGATCGGTATCCAGCCAGGGAACTGCCCAGGGCACATCAATGGTTCTGAGCTCTCCCTAGCGAGAGACACTAGGGCTGCGAGCACTTTTATCTGGACTCTCTTGCTGGCACATTTAACTGGCGAAATTGCGTTTTAAGATGTTAATATAGCATTTTTTTACGAATTGTACCTGGGGGCTCTAAATACAAAGTTTTAATTGGGGAATTTTTAGGCACACTGACACCTCTCTCACACGCTGAACTGTACTCTCCCTGCCTCGCCCAGTCGTCTTTTTGGAATTGTTGTTAGCAGCGGCGGGCGCCATCTTAGGTAGGGCTGGGGGTGCGCTCTAGTCGCGCCGCCCTCCCACCCTCCTCACACTCTATAAAATGTGCATTCCGGCCAGACGGCGCAGCGGGCTGGCGCAGCGGGCGCGCCGGATGCGCGCCGAAGCCGCGCCAAAGCCAAGCCCGTCTGTGCCCGTCCGCGACCGGACACGGCCCAGGGCCCGACCCCCTGCCCCGGCTAGCAGAATCACTTGGAGCAGGAATGAACTAGTAAGTTGCTCGTCTAATGTGTGTACCCTAGGACTCCACAGTGTTAGAGTAGGGTTGAATGAAGGGTGTCGTCACTGCCAATTTCGTTTCTGCATAGTGAAAGCAGATAACAAGACTAGTAATTTTTCCTTGTCTTGTGGCCTCATTAACGTTAGATCGTTGAGCTGTCACAAATATGATGTATATGAGCTTCTCACCGATAAAAATCCCGACTTACTGTTCATTACAGAAACCTGGCTTGATTCCAACTGTGACCCTGATATCATACAGGCCTTACCAGAGAATTATCAGATGGTCCGCCTGGACAGACCGAAAGGCAGAGGAGGTGGAATTGCGATCGCCTTTAAACAACACTGGGCTTGCAAATTTGAACCAATTAGTTTGGCAAGTTGTGAGGCGGGCTTTTTCACCATAACAATTGACGGAAACATGACTCTAAAAGGTCTGCTAGTTTACCGCCAACCAGGACCTATGTCCAGATTCAAAGGCAATCTTCTAGAGTGCATCACTGAAACAGCGATAAGAAGTGATAAGTTTCTGCTGCTAGGTGACTTAAACACACATCTAGAAGATCCACTAGACAAAGGAGCGATGGAGTTCCGTGAGGAACTTCATACCCTACAGCTAGAGCTCAAGGGACAGCTTCCCACACATAACCGTGGGCATCTGTTAGATCCCATATTTGCCAACTGGGAGGATGTTTTGGTTGCACCCCCAGAGCCCCTGCCTTGGACAGATCACTTCTCTGTCCCATTCGTTATTCACCTGCCTAAGCATAAAGCTCATGCTTCCGCCCCTCTTAATTATCCTCGTCGAAGGTGGGCAACATTTTCCCTGCCAGAGTTTAATAAGGCTCTCATCGCGGTAGGGCCTCCAGGAGGCAAGGATGTGGCAACGGCAAACAAACTGCTCAATGACCGCATCGCAGCCGCTCTGGATTGCACAGCCCCATTGGGCCGGCCAACAAAAGGTGCCCACAGACAGATAACTGCTCCCTGGTTTGGCGAGGCGTTGCGCCGCACCAAAAGGGATTGTAAACGGGCAGAGAGACAATGGAGAGTGGCATATGATGATCTGATGAAAGAAGCTTATCATATTAAGAGACGCATCTATCATAATAAAATCTGTATAGAGAAAGCCACATACTATGCAGACAGAATCCATGGGGCAGAGAACTCCGCCAAGGAACTGTTCAGCATATATAAATCTCTAGCCACCCCAAAAACCGCAATTCAAGACAAAGATCACTCAGTAACTGCATGCAACCGCATTGCTAACTACTTCGGAGATAAAGTGTCTAAAATTTACGCTGCTTTCCCTGAAATACCTCATGCAGCGGAAGAGCCGGCTGACCTAGTAGCAGAGGAAGATGATCAAAATCAGCTACTTAATTTTACCACGCCCACACCGGAAGAGCTAGTTAAAATCTGCAGATCTGTTAAATCTGGCTCTCCCCGAGATCCCGCATCCCCTAAAAGGTTGAGTGACAGTCTGGAGACCCTTGAACCCTACATCAGGCATGTGTTAGATGTCTCCTTCCGATCCAGTTCAATACCTGAGGATTGGAAACAGGCTGTGGTGCTTCCCCTCCGCAAGAAGCCCAGCATTAGCTTTGAGAAACTGGACAACCTTCGCCCCATCTCCTTGCTGCCTTACTTCTCCAAGGTAGCGGAGAAGGTGGTAAATAAACAGCTAATGACATATGTGGAGGAAGGCAACCATCTTCACCCTACCCAATTCGGGTTTCGGCCCCGTCATTCTACGGAGTCTGCCCTTCTGAGGGCCACCGAAGCTCTCAGGCAGGGTGCAGACGAGGGACAAACAATGGCGCTAATCTTATTAGACCTTAGCGCCGCGTTCGACACTGTAGCACACTCCATCTTGCTACAGTGTCTGAACAAGGTTGGGGTGAGAGGGGCAGCGTTGAAATGGATTTACTCATTTCTTACTGGCCGGGGTTTCCAAGTGAGGCAGGGTGACCACTACTCTGAGCGAATTCCTTTGGACCAGGGGGTGCCGCAGGGCTCGTCCCTGAGTCCAACACTTTTCAATCTTTATGTCGCTCCGATTGCCACCTTAGTAGAGAGTCACGGCCTCAGTATGGTGTCGTATGCCGACGACACGCAGTTGGTTATCTCCCTCTAGCGTGCACCCGGTCCTTCGGCGGACATCTTCAGAGCATGCATGCAAGATCTTGCTGCCTGGATGTCCGCCAACTGCCTCAAGCTCAACGGAGGCAAGACCGAGGTGCTGGTCGTGGGGGGCTGCCAGTCTGCGTGGACGTCGGCATGGTGGCCATCTTGTCTAGGCCCAACACCCATTCCGTGCCAGAAAGCAAGGAACCTGGGCATCTGGTTTGATATTGCCCTCACCTTTGGCCCTCAGATCAACCAGGTGGTCGGACTATGCTTTGGGACCCTTAAAAGTCTCAGGAAGACTCTGAAGTTCTTGCCCGTGAGAGCCCGACAAACCTTGGTACATGCACTAGTCACATCAAGGATGGACTATGGCAATCTTCTCTATTTAGGTACCTTGGAGAAGAATCTCAGCCGCTTACAGGTCCTACAGAATGCCGCTGCCCGATTAGTGCTTAGACTACCCAGAAGAGCCGCTTCTGCAGCGGCCCTCCGGTCTCTGCACTGGCTCCCGGTCAGAAGCAGGGTAGAATTTAAAGCACTATGTACGTGCCATCGGATCATTAATGGGAGATCTCCTCTCCCTCTGCAAGGACTTTTGACATCTTACGAACCTCCCCGATCCTTGAGATCCTCCGGCTCTGGACTCCTGGTTGTTCCTAAGGTGTCTAGAGCACGGATGGGCGGAAGATCTTTCAGATACCTTGCAGCTGCTAGATGGAACAAGTTACCCATGGCACTGCGATTAGAGTCATCAGAATCAATTTTTAGAGCCAAGCTTAAAACTGCCCTATTCGCTCAGTAGGTATGCCGCTTCTGTAAGTTCCAGTAATAAAAGGTTCTCCTCAGCACGGGGACACGCCGTTGTTGCGTCACCATGCGCTTTATAAAACTCCCTAAATAGAAAATAGAAATAGTACTTTTATGGACACTCTTGGGCTTATTGACACTTGGAGGCTGCTACACCCCACACAATTGCAATACACTTTCCATTCTGGGGCTCATGGTAGTTTGTCTAGACTGGACTACTTTCTACTGCCAGCGGTACAGTCTACTTCTATTAGGGAAGTTCGTCAGCTCCCTAGGGGAATTTCAGATCACTCCCCCTTGTGGCTCCGTTTCGAGGTTGGTGTGGGTGTCGAGGGAAGAGTGGCTCCGATTAACCCGTGGTATTTCCATAATCCCCTGACCCGCTCCGGCCTTGTCAAAACAGTTGAGAACTATTTTGCTGAAAATGTGGGGTCTGTTACCTCGGCTGTTTCATTGTGGGAAGCATTTAAAACTGTTGTGCGTGGGCAGTCTTTATCACTAATAGCCGCTGCTAAGCAAGCCGCTACTGTGGAGGTGGTGCGGATGGAGTCTGAAATAGTTGCTCTGGAGGATGATCTCCGCCTTGGTGTAACTAGCTCCAAGCTGCACTCCCTAGCTTTGAAACAGGCTGATTACAAGGCCCTTGTCACGGACGCAGCAAGAGTGATGAACAGGGAGCAGCAGGGACGATTGTATGATGTGGGAGATAAAGCGGGTACATTTTGGCGTGGTTGGATAGAAAGGAGAGAGTGAATCGTGTAGTCCCGGTGGTTGAGCGGCTGAATGGTGAGTGCGTTACGGACCCCGTTGGGATCGTTCAGTGTTTCGCGGATCACTTTGAGACTGTATATACCTCGGTCTGTGATCGGGATGAGGAAGACTCTCGTTCACTGTTGAGGGACATTGCTTTACCTTGTCTTTCTGACGCAGACAGGGACCTTTTGGACGCCCCGCTAACGGTGGATGAAATCGCAACAGCGATTCGATCCCTCCGTACCGGTAAAGCGTTGGGCCCCAATGGTTTGCCTATCGAACTTTACAAGCTGCAGCCTGACAAGATGGCGCCTCATTTAAGGAATATGTTTCTCGAGGCCCTGGAGTCCGGTTCCCTTCCCGTTGACCAACGACTTGCTACTATCGTTGTTATCCCTAAGGTGGGTAAACCTCGTAATCATTGCGCCTCCTACAGGCCTATTTCCTTGCTTAACGCCGAGCCCAAGATCTTGGCAAAAGCTCTGGCTAATCGATTGGTCACGGTGATTGGTGATCTGGTCCATCCGGATCAATCCGGCTTTATCCCGCACCGCAACACTGCCTTAAACCTGCGTAGACTCCATGGAGTTCTCGCGAGAGCCGAGACGCTTGCGGAACCGGCCATTTTGGTTTCTCTCGACGCTACCATGGCCTTCGATACTATCGAATGGCCTTACCTATGGGCCGCCCTCTCGAAATTCGGGTTTGGGCCGGGCTACATAGCCTGGGTGAAGCTTCTTTATGAGAAACCCCTGGCACAGGTAGTGGTTAACGGACGAGTTTCTTGCGTCTTTGAGCTCGGACGAGGCACCAGGCAGGGCTGTCCGTTGTCTCCCATGCTCTTTGCTCTCGCCCTCGAACCGCTTGCGGAATGGCTCTGTTGGGAGCCGTCTATGCGGGGCATTCGATGGTCCCCTGACTTTGAAGATCGCGTCTCGTTGTACGCAGACGACATTCTCCTCTATCTCACCTCGCCTCAGAAATCCCTCAACGTGCTTTTTGATGTGCTTGCTTCCTTCAGCAAGAACTCCGGTCTCGTCATCAATTGGGCTAAATCCTGCGTCTACGTTCTGGCGGGAGTTCTCCCTCCGTTGCCGCGTAGATTTCCAATCCAGGTGGCGCATACCGGTTTTAAGTACTTGGGGATTTATGTTTCATTGGACCCCGCTAAGCGTTATGAACTTAACTTACTGCCCCCCCTACATCGGCTTAGACTTGACGTGGCTTGCTGGCGTACGTTGCCACTATCACCCCTCGGCCGAGCGGCGCTTTTTAAGATGATGTCCTTGCCCCGTTTCTTGTATGCGCTGCAAAACTCCTTTGACCCGATTGCTTCCAGTTACTTCCGTTAAGTTGAAAATCTACAGAGGCGCCTTATCTGGGATGGGCGCGCACGTATTGCTCTCTCCAAGCTTACACTTCCTTGGTATGATGGCGGTATCGCCCTCCCGGACATCAGGCGGTATTACTGGGCATCCCAGCTCAGCGCGATTAACCACGCGACTCACGCCCCAGGCCCCACGCCGACGTTTACTATGGATAAGCTTATCCTTCCTGGACTGTCCTTTAGAAGGGCGCTCTACTCCGGTGGTCGCCCCGGGACACTGACCGGTCCCACCAAGATTGCTGTGAGTGTGTGGCGTAATGCGACTGCGGCTTTGGGCTGGCGTGGTAGATTTACTCTGGCCACCCCCCTGTATGATTCGGAATGCCTGGGTTCTCTGTGGCGGACGAAAGGCTTTGATAAATGGGACATGATAGGCATCAGTAGAGTGGGTGACTTGTGGTCGAAGGGGACAGTTAAGTCTTTCGAAGTGGTGCGTCAGGAATGTAAATGTAAATGTAGTTGAGCTTATATAGCGCACAGCTACCCGCAGTGGGTTTCCCAGCGCTTGCTTAGGGAACCCTTCCTGGTATTCCCCTGTGAGATAGCAGGGTATCCACAAGGTGAAAGTCAGGCATCCCGCCGCGAGGGGCCGTTGTGGAGATTAAGCAAGCTATTGCCCAGAGTTGCAGAGTGTGAACCCGTGAGTCGAGGAGGCACCGGGGTGAGAATTATCGAGTCCGTGGAATTTTTTAGCCCAAGACCCCGCCGAGGTGGGGAATTGAACCCTGGTCCAGGACCGATCTCAGCTTCCGGGTCTGCTGCCTCTAACCCCTGAGCCACACTTCTCATTGGCATTCAATATGAACTGAATGCCACGGAATTCTTTCGATATGCCCAGGTCCGCCTGCTTTGTTGTCGGTGTTCCCTGAAGGCACCGACATTCCCGAATCCTCCCCTTTGGAAGACCGCATTCTTGATGGTCATGTGCCTGATAGTACGAACTCCTTAATTTATAAGAAGCTTATTAACAACAGGGCGGATTTGCTGGTTCATCTTAGAGAGGCGTGGTGCTCAGACGGTCTGGAACTGGACGATGAGGACTGACAATCTGCCTTGTCTTCCCCTAAGGAGGTCGCCATTCCTGCCCGCCTACGATTTTTTCAATTGAAAATACTCCACAGAGTGTATGTCACTGGGCCCTGCCTGGTCCGGATGGGGTTTTCCGTGGATGAGTTATGCAAGCGAGGCTGTGGTATGTCTGGCACCTTTCTCCACATATTATGGGAATGCCCGGAGATGGTGCGATTCTGGGCTCGTGTGCATGCTGTCATGGAGAGTGTTACGGGTGTGTCTCTGCTGCCCGAGGCCAGGCGCTGTCTGCTCAATGTGTGGGAGCCTAATGACTACAACTCTGCACAAACCACGTGGGCAACCCTTGGTAACATGGTTGCTAAGAGAGATATTGCTCATCTCTGGGGCTCGAACAGACCACCTACCATATCAGCCTGGAAAGAAAACATGGACTGGTGTATGTTTCGAGAAAATACTGTATTTCTTTCCCGTGGGCGTCCCAAGAAGTGGGGTCGTATCTGGTCCCAATGGAACGCGTATAGGGGTAACATATGTACTCCCCCTCACGACTTGTCCGCTGAAGAGTCTTTATCCCCTTAATTGGCGTTCAATCGACATTATTGTTGTATTTGTCACATGTCTCCTTGCCTGCCCCTACCCCTACTTTACCTGAATGTACTGATTAGAACCTGTACTGAAGCTCCGAACACATGGACCCACGATGACGTATTCAAGTGTATTCGCCTTGTGAAGGTTTTTTGTTTGTTGTATGTCTGTTTGATTTCAATAAAAGTTTTTTAAAAAAAATAATGCCATCCTAGACCCATCACAAAACGGGTTCAGGCCAGGCCACAGTACTGAGTCTGCCCTCCTGTCCACGACTGAACACCTCTGGACAATTCTTGATGCCGGTCAGAGCGCTGCGCTGATTCTGTTAGATCTCAGCGCAGCCTTTGATACGGTTTCACATGACATTCTGCTACATCGTCTGGCGACAGTAGGGATTACCGGTCTTGCCCTGGAATGGTTCCGCTCATTCTTGAAGGACAGATCCTTCCAGGTGTCGGCTCCCCCGTTTCTCTCCCAGTCCCATTCCATCGGTCAGGGAGTCCCTCAGGGCTCTGCACTTAGCCCATCCCTTTTTAATCTCTACGTGCAGCCACTTGCGGTAGTGGCTAAGGAGTGGGACCTCACGCTGGTGTCATATGCAGATGACACGCAGCTGGTCATCACTCTCACCGAAGGACCATCTACTTCGGCCTCGAGATTCAGGAGTGGGCTGGCTGCAGTAGCCCAGTGGATGATGGACAATTGCCTGCAGCTCAATGCAGGTAAGACGGAGGTGCTGCTTGTTGGGAGGAATACCAGCTATTGGAACGAGCACTGGTGGCCCTCTTCTTTGGGCACCATTCCACCACCTAAATCATTAGTCAAAAACCTGGGAGTCTGGATAGACTCCTCGCTTAGCTTCCAGACCCACTCAAAAAGAGTGGCAGCTACCTGTGTGGGCCTGCTGAGGAGTCTTAACCCGATACTCAAATTTTTTTACTCTAAAGTCTGGCAACTCATTGTACAATCCACAATCCTCTCTCGCTTGGACTATGCCAGTGTTTTATTTTTGGGTGCAAACAAAGCGGAGATAGCACGATTGCAACGAGTTCAGAACTCGGCGGCAAGATCCTTGGTGGGTCTTCCCCGCAGATGCTCTGTCAGAGCTACCATTCGAAAGCTGAATTGGCTTCCCATTGTATTCAATTTAAAACCCTCACCCTGGCATTCAAGATCCTCAAATCCAGATGCCCAAAACTCCTGCGCCCGCTTCTAACACCTTATGTGCCACAGCGCAGTCTGCGCTCTTTAGGCCAACACCTAGTGATAGTACCCCGCACAAAGCTCTGCCGTATTGGCGGTCGCTCCTTCAGGGTTCTGGGAGCTAAGCTCTGGAACTCCTTGCCATTGAATATTCGCTCCTTGGAAAACCTGTCCGCCTTCCGGAAAGCCGTTAAGACCCATCTGTTCCCCTCTCCTTAGGACTTCCTGCCTCAGCTCTTTCTCCGCTATTGGTATGGTACTTGTGGATCCTCAGCGCCGGGACGCCTCTTTGCTGGGGCAGCTGTTGCGCTTAATCAAAATGTTAACATAACATAACATGACATAACATTGTTTACTGATGGCAGAAGCTTTAAGCCTCTCTCTGCCTCAGGAGTGAACGAGGTGTAATTTACTGTGAATAAACCTCTATGGGTGGGACGAGTTATTAGAAGTACATTTCTGCATCACACCAATTGCAGCCTTATAACCCAATGTTCCTATTACCAGCTCAATGGCGACCAGTTTATCACCCTCTAAGTATGAAAGGCTGAGCCTGCCCTACGAGTATTCAGATTTGGTAAAGGTCACACTCGGATGTCGGGTCAACTCAGTGAGTCATCTGGCTTAGTGAAGGCCAACAGCTTGTCTGTCTAGAAGTCTTTTATAATCGTGGTTGAGTTTACTTATATTTATTTCCATGTTTAGAAACATGTTTTGCTTGTGTGTGTAAAATAGGAACTTTGACGGTTATGGGTGGCATACGGGACGCTCTGTGTGTGGGCTTGTTTAGTTTTACACAATAGCCCACGTCTAAGTATACCCCAGGTGTATATTAGTATCAAAGTGTGATTTTTGTTTATAGTAGAGCAGCAATAAGGTGCATGGTTTCGGCTATCAAATAAAACGTATTGAAGGGTACAGCGTTCATACTGATGAAGGGTCATGGCAAACACCCCCTTGCTGTGCTTTGAAAAACGCTCCTTTTCGGGTGGAAGGAATTACCCATAAACATGCGGGCGCATTGCTTGTAGCTGAATGGCGTTTGGCAGGTCTTGTGATTTTCATTCTGTTCCAAATATGCATTTTATATATTTGTTTAATTGTATTGCATCTATTGTAAAATCCAACGACTCTTTCAAGTCAGTAGGAATCTGTCTGGGGGCGATTTTAATGCTAAGCTATCTTACTCATGGTCAAGTGAATATTCACACAGCAGCAGACAAACATGCAATGGGGTAGAGAGCTAATGGACCATTTGAACACCCTTAACTTAATTAATGTTATGGAAATTGATGCAACTACAAAAGATAATGCCCCCCCCCGAACCGACATTCAGAGGGAGGGGCTGCTCATCTACAATTGATAATGTTTTTTATCTCCCCCGCTTTAGAAGCAAGCTTGCTTAAAGCCGAAATTATGGCCACAATCTTTGGGGACCATAACCCAATACAAATAACGTTACGGATGTCTCCAGTTCCAACGCCTCAGACAGAATGTGGTGCTAGGGACCGATCACCATCTACAGATAACCTCAGAATGGGCTGGCGAGGCATTAATAACACAGAACGATTCAGTTCTATGGTTAGGGGAAACATGAATCTTATTAACATCTGCTTAGAGGCCCTGTTCCACACCCAGTGGCTATCAGCGCCTTTACCGAACTCAGTGGACCATTAAATCCTTGCTGTCTAACCCCATTTGTACAGTACTGCGTGAACCTAGATGGTTCAATCAGGAGTGCTCAATTGCCAACAGAAAGCTCCGCAAGGTCCTATCTCAAAGCCCTAGGTGTAATGGGATGCGGTCATTAATGCCACCAGCTTAAATAATGGGAATATATTTTGGACTACCACTAAAGATCAATTGGACAACTGTTCACTCCCATCAGATGCAACATAATGAGCGCCACCTGAGAAAGTCACTTTTCCACTATTTACCAAGAGCCTGCTTTTTAATCCGACCCTTTTATTAACAGGGGGCCACCTGGAATACCATTATCAATAAACAAGGTTGAGGAGGCTATACGTCAGAGTGCGGGCAATAGAACTCCAGGCCCTGATGGGTCGCCCATCGATCTTATTAAATATAAACCAGATGGGTCCCACTGTTGTTAAATATTTTTAATATTCTAACCAATGCCCCACTGCCTAAGACATGGTCTACTAGCACGATCGTTCCCATTTTTGAAAAGGGCGATTGCACACAACCTTCTTGCTGTAGACCGATCTCCCTCATAGATAACACCCTTAAAATTTTAGGCAGAGTTTTATACACCAACATTTTAACCTGGACAGAGGACATCCAGATTTTAGAACAATGCCAACTAGATTTCAGGGGTAAAGTTGGCACAAACGAGCAAAGTCCTAATCTTAATTTGATCATAGGGAAGTACACTATTGCACAGCACTCGCCACTTTACTTAGCTTTTATGGACCTGTCCTCAGCTTTTGATTTTGTCAATAGGTCCCGTCTATGGTCCATCCTTTTAGAATATGGACTGGATGAGGCCCTTGTTCATTTTTTGGCCTATCTCCATACGGACCTGAAAGCGCGGGTCAGGATTGGGGGTGGGGGAGAAGTTTCCAATTACAACAGTGTAGATAGAGGGGTCAGACAGGGGTGTGTTCTGGCTCCTTTTCTATTTATCATATATATAAACAATTGACATAAATCACTAATCACACTAACTAATGATGTTCCCAGAATTCAAGGCAAACCTCTCCCAGTGCTTTTATACACAGATGATGCGGTTTTAATTGGTCGCACATCAAATGCACTATGCTCTTTAGTTCGACGTTTCACAGATTTTATGTCCGGCCTAGATTTATGCACACATTTTAAGAAATCTTTTATAATGCCTTGTGGGGCAAGGAAATGTCCTTTGAATTTTATCTCTGTTGGCGACCAAAAATTAACTTGCACTGCTAGTTTACCGTATCTGGGAATGGTCTTCGCTGCGAATGGCACTTGGTGTGAATACTTGGCATATTGTAAAAGTAAGTTCTCTAGGGCTTTTAACTCAATTCTCAGTCTCCTCCGCCCTGAAAGACCGGGAACAATTCCAGCCTTTTTAAAGATTTTTAAGATCCAGTGTGTACCAATAGCTATCTATGGGGCAGAGGTATGGGGTGTTGCCAAATGCTCTTGCGTCCAATCAGCGGAAAATAGATTTTGTAGAAAACTCTTGGGCGCTCCAATCTCAACCCCTCCGTACGTATGTCAAGGCGAACTGAAATTAGGATACATTGAAGACATCATAAGGGCCCGCCCTGCACTATTTTGGCTATCCATAATGAAGAATCCCGCGGCTTCTCTCACAAGGGACATAATAGATGATAGTCTTCGCTGTGAGAAAGGGATGGATATTCCATGGCTTCCTGGGGTAGTCAAGAGTCTGGAAAGCGTTAACCTTGGTAGACTGTTTGCCAATTCAAACACAGCTGTAACAATGGACAAAAAAGTTTTAAAGACAGCACTGTACGCACTTTATAGCGCGGGAAGACTAGAAAGGGAATTGAATAAACAAACTGTTGCAAAATGTATATCAATTGCGTACCCTGAGCATTGTCTACCAAGTTATATTGCACCACCCATGTCCCAATGAGAGAGAGGCCTCCTATTCCATCTAAGAGCTGGGACAGTAAGATATTTGCTTTGTTTTCCCTATAGCTATGACGCAAAACGTGACTCCCTGCCATGTCCATGTGATGGTCACAGCGGTCAACCACTTTTACACTTTTAATTCTTCAGTAGATAGTATATGAAATATGCATTATGGTTGCTAAAAAATTGTCACCTATTAATTTAACAGATGCTCTTGACTGCAAATTTAAATTGGACAATGTTGAATTGATCAATCAATCAATCAATAATCCTTTATTCGGTATTTAAAAAACACCATAAAAGTTCATATTTACACAATAACAGGGACAATAAAAAAATACAGTTCATAAACATCACATGCCCACTGCAGAATACAATTTAAATAGTGATTAACAAGAAATTCAGTCAGCACAACCCTCTTGTATTCCTCAACCATAAAGCAACCTTGATGAAATTCATAACACAAAACAACGTTAGGGGATCATTGGCCCTTTGCAGGAATAGTAGGGCAACCTGAGCTTGTCGACACTTGGCCTGTTTTAAAATACCTGGTGCACTCACTATGACACGCTATTTCCCAGCCCACACTGAAAGTTCTCACTCTCAATGCAAGAGGTCTCAACAATCCCAATAAAAGGAGGTCCATCCTTTCCTACCTGGATAACATGGAGGCAGATGTGTGCCTTCTCCAGGAGACGCAGCTCCTCTCCAAAGATTGGCATAGAATGAGGTATTGACTCTTTCCCCAGCAGTTCTTTTCAATTACCCTGGATAAGAAGGCGGGTGGCTATTTTAGAAGCCAAACGTTTTAAGGGGACAGTTCGGGAAAAGGTGGCCGAAATCAAAGAGGTTGATGGGAGCAGGCCCATCGATAGCATAGGTGTTGGTATGAGTATTTTAGATGCCAAAATTGGGTCGCAAACCGCCAGAGTTACTGCTCCCGCAATCACCCTTCACCCGATATACGATCAATCCAGGGGCTGCTTCAATTGCCTATAGATAGAAATGGCTCCTCCCCCCACCCACCTATACCAATAACCATTTCAAATACCAACCCCACCAGGGATGGTGCTAATGGGTTAAAAAGGCCCAGGGGCTCGAATCAGAACAGGTTGTCTAGTACCTCGTGCATTAATGTTCCTGCCGCCCCAAGTATGAATGGCTAATCAGGATGTCCTTAGTCTGCCGCCCGCTGCTTGCCCTCATGTGTTGGTACTGGCAGGAGTACCTACTTTAAAGCGGGATCAGCATAAGCCATGGGACCAGCTACGCAATAAATGTGCGGACTGGCTATCAAGGCATAGAAACTTCCATGTATCCGAAATAAAGGATATTATTATGGCACGCTGGGTTGGGTGTGTCAGTGCATCTACAAAAAATATGGAAGGGAACAGTATTCTAATTAACTTTCGAAGACCTTCTTTGGTGAGACACCTACTAAGGGGTTGCGAATTCATAACACATAATAGCACTAACATATGCGCACTACCACTTGGTTATTTCTACAAACCAAGTCAAGCTTCTTTCACCAACAACCCCTCTTGAATTACTACCCCTAATAGGTTCGAGGCCTTGTCTGGATTAGAGACCCAAGACTGACTATCAACTTTTGGGGAAAATACTGATCCTGCTATTAGGTTACCTCATGCCCTGCCAGTAACTGAGTGTACTAGTCCCACAACCCACTTATCCCCCCTATGCAAACGAAGGCCTCAGCAAGTTCAGACATCCGTATCTTAAGCTGGAATGTTGCAAGGTTGTACTCTAAACTTCACCAGCTAGATTGGGTACAACTTATTAAAGACCAAGATATCCTTTTATTTCAGGAAACATGGGCCACACAAGAATTGCATATTGAGGGGTTTGAATGCCATAATATCCTAGCAACAATCCTCAAGCAGGGTCGACCATTTGGGGGTTTATCAATCTGGGTCAATATTACGACAGGAGGATGCATAAAAACTGTACATACACATATCAATAATGTTCAAGGCATATTATTTAATAGGGGAATTTCCTTTTGGATAATTAATTTTTATAACAATGATTTTCATTCTGTTCCAAATATGCATTTTATAAATGTTATTACATTTATTGCATCTATTGGAAAATCCAAAGACTCTTTCAAGTCAGTAGGAATCTGTCTGGGGGCGATTTTAATGCTAAGCTATCTTACTCATGGTCAAGCGAATATTCACACAGCAGCAGACAAACATGCAATAGGGGTAGAGAGCTAATGGACCATTTGAACACCCTTAACTTAATTATTGTTATAGAAATTGATGCAACTACAAAAGATAATGCCCCCCCCCCCCCAAACGACATTCAGAAGGAGGGGCTGCTCATATGCAATTAATAATGTTTTTTAGGCTCAGATAAGATGTTTACGTATTTGTAAAGTGCATAGCTGCCCGTAGGCTTCCCAGCGCTAAGAGAAACATAACTACGGTGGACTAAGTGAAGTTGCCTGAGATCGGGAGTTTTTAGGGAAAGAGCAATGTTTTGAGTCTTTACCTGAATGCTAATTCGTTGGTTATCATGCGCATATCCCTGGGTAGTGTGTTCCACATTTTAGGAACCAAGTGCTTGAAGGACCTTTCTCCCTATCTTGCTCTTTTTATTCTGCTGTGTTGCATAGGAAGATCCTCTGATGACCTTAGGGTCCTACTCGGGTTTCCCCTACCCAGACTTAACAACCCCACTGGCATCAGTGCGGCCCTCGTTCGCACCATAGACCAAACTTTGCAGCCCCCAGGAAAATGTGAGTATCCGTGATCTAGATCAACAAAAGGCGGGAGTAGTTAGACATGAGGAGTAAACAGAAGCATGCATCTCTAAAAGGCACAAACAGGAACCAATGAAAACAAGCATTGGCACAGCAGTTGATGTTGTTGCACCGAGGATATTGTGCTGGCTAACTAAACACTTATAAGGTCCCAAAGGTGAGACCTACTGGCTATGCCAATGCTTGTTTACCTGATCGGCATTGGCTGACCGCTACCTGGTTACTGAGGCACTAGTGAGGTTGAGACATATTTGGTGGAGTTTTAGCCAAATCAGATTCTGCCGTGCATGCCCAAGCCTAGGTAGCAATGAAGCACAGTTGTTAGTGCTGACTGTGTTCTTTCACTGTGGGGAGAGGAGTTGGCCTAACGGCTAGGGCGCTCAACCGCGGACCTGGGGATCTGGGTTCGAGTCTTGGTAACGACGCTAAACATCCTGTGATTCTGGGCAAATCACTTAATCTCCCCGTGCCTAACAAAAATACATGTGTGTCCACATGTAACATAACTGGTGCTATGTAAAGCGCTCTGATACCTGATTTGGGTCAAGTTCGAGTTATATAAAACTCTGCACATTTTTTTTTTTTAACTGTGCTACTTTTAATTGACGGGGCTGCCCCCGTTTACTCTGGTGAAAGCTAAAATCGGAATTCAAGTCGATCTTCTCATCACACAGACTTTTCAGGCAAAAAAAATGTCAAGGTTTGCTGAGGCCTTCAAAATAGTTACTCAACCACACCAATGAGTGTCAATGAACATTTTTGATACAAAACAATCATGTCTAATGATCGATGCAGACAACAAAAAATAAAAAAATGAATGCCGTGATAGCACGCTCGAGACCCTACTAGCACTAGACAATCGTTCTCAGGTAATGCGGTGAGAATCTGGAACTCGCTTCCTCCTTTGCCCCGTGCCATTGATGAAGCAAAGCTTCGCATATTTTGCGGCTTGCCGAAATCAAGAACCTCGTTTATGTGTAATAAGGTAACAAAAGCGTATGTTTTACTAACATTTATTTTGTTTAGGCAAAGTTCCCGAAGCTTGCCTATGTGTATTTCTAATGAATTTAATCCGTGTCCTCTAATATGGCCGCCGCTTGTATTTTAGTTACTGCGCATGCGTCAGCCACACTCACGTGTCCTGACGCGTCTGCAGAAGTGGAGGGAAAGTTATGCGCATGCGTAATTCATAGCTGTGCTTATCATGTGGTACTGCTCGTGCCACTGCTCTTGTGCCCGTATCAATGTAGCTAACATTTAGATGCAATAAGTTTATTTCTTGATGATGAGTTAAAAGTACAAACCCTGTGATGTGTTTTCATAATGACATTATTATGTATTAATTTGTTTTCGCTTACTTTTCATGTACCGCGGGAAATGGGGGTCTGAGTGAGAGGAGAGCCATATTGGAGGTCCCTTCTGCGCCTGTGCGACATTCGGCAGCACGAGGGACCTTGACAGATGGAACACCGCCAGTTGGCAGTGATGGGCAAGATGCTCCTGAGAAAGTCACCTCTGCCCTGCGAGAACAGCGAATGTTGCTCCTCATATGATACAATGTTAAATTGTCATTGTGTTTCTGCACAGTTTTTCCTGGGAACCCCAAACCTGCTAGGCGGTACCCAAGTATGCTAATGAAGGCTTAAAATCTTGTATTGTGATTGGTGTGTTACCCAAATCCTACTTTAGGACCAATCGAAATTGAGGGATTCTGACACTTTGCAACATTGGGGGGTGGTACACTGTCCCCAAACTGTATATCTACCCTGGGTTCACCTAGTGAACCGTCCGACTTGTCTGGTTTAGCTGACCTGTCACTGACCCAACGCACTCAATAGGTGACTGAAGATACAGAGCGCTGCGAAGCACTCTGTCCGAATTTGACCATAGACTGAGGTTCTACTGAACCTTAAAGTGCTGGCGAAGCACTTTGCTGGGAGTTCGTTGACCCAATCGGGGTCTTGATCGATAGCTACAGAGCGGGTGGAGCGCAGGCGTTGCTTCCGAACTGTGGGTTCCGGTCCTGTCCTGAAGAGGGTCCTGTCCTGAGGGTTTGCTGTCCTGTCCTGAGGGTCCTGACTTGATTCCTATTCCGAGGGTATCCTGTCCTGTCCTGGGTGTCCATTCTGCACCTGCTGTCCTTTGAGGGGTATCCTTCCTTGAGGGTTTCCTGTCCTTAACTGACCCGTGGCCAGGGTTTGGTTTCCACACCTTTCTAGGTAAATATTGCTCTGAACCTCTTGAAATTCTTGCACCTTCTGAATTTCTAACTTTTGCTTTAATAAAGTTCAACATTGCATATGTGATATTTTCCATGCCTTTCTGCAACTATTGAAAGTCATTTATATTTTCCATAAGTTTATTCCTATGTCTTCTCATTTGTTAGAAATTATATTTTGCATAGCAGTGTGTCATTTTCTGATATGGTCTAGAACTTCGTTGCCTAGATTGTTCAAAGGCCCCTTCACCTTAAGTGAAGCGTGTTATTCATTATAAGCTCTCCTATAGTCACCCACACTTAGGGTATCCCTGTTTAGATAATACTGACTTGCATAGTATCTTTTCTCGTTACATTTTATTAGTACTTTGATGATTACTCTGTCATTATTTCTTTATGCATATGTGATTTACGTTATCTTGGTTATTAATTACCTTGTTTTATTGTACCTCATGCAAGAAAATAATGAACTTTAGATAAACATTTTAAAACTTCCAGTTGTCCGTGGTCATTTAAACAGTATTTGAATGTTATTGGTTGGGTTTGTATTTTGCTGCCTTTCTTTACAGCTAGCTCCCTGATTCATTGTGGTCATTAGGCACCCGCATCGGTGGATGGTAAGTCGGGTGCACCGAAAATTGGTAGCAGGGAACACACACACACCAACCTGGTAGAGCTCGTGAAGTCACCTGATCGATGTATATGGTGATTTGAAAAGTATATGGGCCCTGAAGCCGGAAACGGCGAAAACTATTGGTCGGGTGGCCTCGCGCGCTCTATCAGTTTTCTGGTAGCTAGAGGATGGTTAGGGACTAGTTGAGAGTAAGGCAGGGATTAGTTGGACTAGTTAAGTCGGAAGCTGCTATTATATTAATGCTGCTATAAGAGCGGCTGTTCTGAGGGAACTGATCACTCTCTTGTGAATACGCTGCTGAAAATTCATGAATTACTGTATTGCCATTATTCTTGTTCTTATATTGTTATATGTACTAATCCATGCATTTGTAAATCGAATTGTTTCGTGTTGTCCGAACTCCCCGGGGAATTGAAAGGGCAAGTGGTGAATAGAATCCATTGTCCTGAGGTCACAGGTTCGAGGAAAGTTAGGTGCAGGTTAGGATAACCGGGAAGCACTAACTAGGGTTTTCTGAATACATGGGTGAATAAATGACAGTGACGGGGTTCATTGGCAAAATTCCCATAGTGGCGTAACCTAGTAAGGGTCACATCGGAAGAGTAGCAGGTTCCTCGGAGCTAGCGTGAAAGCAGAGGGGTCCGCTGAGAAACCTTAAACTCGGAATATATCCCGGAAAGAAGTGGATGAGTTTAGGGGAATAACAGGTTCACCGATGCTAGAGTGAAGGGTAGGCGGAAGAGATCTGCCCGCAGCGAGTGAAAAGTAAATGGAAGTAGTTTACTTGCAGTAAAACAATTCTTTCTCTGTCTAGACACTTGAACACTGTGGCGAATGTGTATTTGTTGTAAAATAACCAAGCACTGAGCACTTTAAAAGAAAGAAAGTTTCCGTTACCTTGTGAAGGGAGGGAGTCAGTCGCGAAGCGTCTCTGACGTCACTCTGTGCCGCGCTGGCATTGGTGGAAGCAGCGGGCGGGTAGCGGAGCTGGAATTGTAAAGGAGGGGTGAGCGCCGGAGCGTGGGAACTGTCTCACGAAGGGGCCGCGCACCCATTGGCGGAGCTTATTTAGTGTCGCGCACCCATTGGTTGCACGAATTTCTGAAGCGCGTTCTGATTGGAGGTAGTTTGTAAACAAAGTTTAGCGCAGAAGTCGTATGTGGCACTCGCAGACTACAGGAACTCGACCTGATCCAAGGCACCTAGGTTTTGAAAGGGATCAGTGGAAGACTAATAGATACGATATTATGTACGGAACCAAGAGAAAAATGTCCCTTGTAAGTAAGGTGAAAAATTATTTCAAAACGGACAAACCGATAAAATCTAGAGAAGGTGTTCTTGTTCCAGCACCTAATACTCCTGCCTCATTCATGATGTTTGACCGAGGGTACAATACCTGTGTGTGGTTGGAGAATTGGGTGAAGTACACAAAAGATGACGGAGTATTGGCTTTTCCGTTAGATGGTACTTTCAATGGTAGGATCTTATTTAATTTAAGAACCCGAATGAATGAACTGCATCCCAGACCGAGACTAACGCAGTATGAGGCATTAGAGGAATGGGAGATTGAGGCTTTTGAAAGAGAAAGACCCCGAATGGACAAGGGTTTGACCAAGTGGTACCCCAGGCAGAAACAGGAATCCAGGGATAAAAGGATGAAACAGTGGAGGCAGAGCATGATTGTTGAGGGTCTGTTTCCCATGATGCCGGCATGTCATAACATTGGAGCGGGTGAGAAAAGTACTGAAAAATGTAAGCATTGGGGGGCCCTGGGGGATTCAGATGATGAACTAATAGATGACATCTGTACCAGAAGTCCGCCACCTTACAATGAGGGAACCCGACCATCCAGTGTAGGAGATGTTCCCCGACGCCACTTCCTAAAGGAAGAAGACAGGTCCCTGGGACTGGGAGGGGGTGGTCAAGTATTGCCCTATCCTGAAAAACCCGAACCGACGGAAACAAGGGATATATATCCCAAAGTGCCCGCGAGCCAGGAAGAAAAATATTCACGTACGAAAATGTTTTTTCCCAGACCCTTGTATGAAAGCGAAGAGAAACCATCGAATTCAGGACTGCCTTTTGTCCAACCTCCATATGGGGAAGAGCGCAGGTCCTTTAATACTGGAACTTTATTCCCGAAACCTAATTATGGGGGAGGACCAAGTGAAACGCATCCTACTGCCCCGAGTTTTACTCCTCCGTTGACCCCACAGATATTACATGACACAACTTTAAGAAGGGTACTAGTGGAAAAGGAGCAAGAGGCTCTAGCTAGACAAAGGACAGAAATAATTCAGAAAATTTCCCAGTTAAATACCAGTCCTGAGGCATTGACTATTCCAGTAACTATTGGACCGGTGGTCCCGTTATACGGAAATGGTCAGGGAAATCTGATTACTCCAGTTATGACCCCAGTCATGGCAACCCCGAGACAGGAACCGATCATCATAGATGATCAGTCCAGTGAGTGCGAGTCTGAAGTTGCGTTCTTGGAATTACCAAACAAACAGACTGGAAAGGGAATACAGCAGAGGCATAACCCTTTTAATACAAAAGAAATTAAATTAGAGACAGCAACAGGTACTAGGAATGTCTCTCTGGTAACTCCGGATGAAATTGAGAGTTGGAGTCGTGAATTAGAGAAACAGACTCCGCAAACAAAACCTTTAGACCTCTACAAGCTGAGGGTCGAAATAGAAGAATTAATGGCAGGAAATGTGGGGTTGGATCGATTGAATACCTACTCTGAAGAAGAATTGTCGTTCATATGTAAAAGCTTTACAAGGAACACCAGAGTGCTCCACGAAAAACTGACCGAAACAGCAGTTAGTATGGGGGTAGATATCTCAAAATCCAAGCCCTTACAGAAACCGTACAGAGCAGACTTCTCAGACAAAGATATAGAACACCTGAATGTGGCAGGGAAGAAGTTGCAGATTAAAGAATTAATGGGGGTACTGCAGAAATGGGGAGATGTGGAAAGATGGAGAAGCAGGTGGGCGAAAAAGAGGGAAGAGGTTCGCTCCCGACAAGTGACTCCCGAGTTTGCTTTAAGAGAGGTAGAAAAACCTGAGCAGTTATGCCCCATGCGCGAAGTTCCAGGAGGGAAATATGTGCATGTCCCCTGGTCTAGGCAGGATATTGTGTCCTTCACGAACGATTTTCCAAAATTACGAGAGAAACCAGTTGACTGGTACAGGCAGGTGGAGAGGTTCGTGAAGGTACAGAAATGTCTGTGGAAAGACCTGGATGGGTTTTTCGACATTGTGGTTCCAGTAGATTTATGGACCCAGTGTAAAATAGCCATAGACTGGCCCAGTGAGGAGTATCCCAGAAACAAGGAAACTGGGGAGCCGTCAAAGGATGTCATGCGAAAATATGAGCAGGTAATTCAGCATTTGAAAGAAAAGGTGCCCGCAAAAGAAACTGATTGGACAAAAATAGATAGAACAACACAGGAAAGGGACGAGACAGTGCACTCCTTCTATGAGAGGTTATTGCAGGTATTTAAAACATACAGTGGTATTGATAACATCGACCTGAAGGATATGACGCACTTTATTTACAGGTTTGTAAATGGTTTAAGACCTGAAATTTGTCAGTGGATAAAAGATAATAAAATCTGTTGGCATACTAAGAAAATGGATGAGGTCCTGCGGTACGCTAAGTACTGCGAGGATGAGATGGCAGAAAAGAAAAAGGCCCTCAAGGAAAAGGTGATGTGGGCTCAGGTGAAGCTCGCAGAACAGCAGGAAAAACAATTGAGTAACATGGTTAAAAATGCTGAGAACAATGGTCCTGGGGGAGGGGGTGGAGGAAAGCCCCGGCCCAAATTTAGCAGGGAAGAGGCTATGAAAAAATTTCCCTGCCATCAGTGCGGCGAAATTGGACACTGGCGAAACGAGTGTCCCCAATTAATGGATGATAATGCAAATACTCCTGATTTAAATCCACAGACGCAGAAAGAAAGGCCAAGAAAGACTCAACCCCAGGTAAAAACAGTTCAGGTGCCTCGAGCACCCAAGCAGGTATACAGGGGAAAGCAAGCAGAGGGTGAGGAGATAGAAGTTTGGGAAAGCGGTGAGAACAGAAATACAGCAACTTCGCAGTATCTGCTAAATGATACCTTCCTTTGTAATGAACAGGACTGACGGGGCCTGAGAGGGGAGGACGAGGAGTGCGTACTTGGCGCTTCCTTGCCGGTAGACCAGTCTGGACCATATATTGAAGGAAAGGTTGACGGAAATGATGTCACCTTTCTGTTGGACACTGGCGCTACCCGTTCTACTGTAAGAACAGTGGACGTTCCAAACCTACCCCTCTCGGGAGAAAATATCCAAGTAGTGGGTGTATCTAATCAATTGATTAGTACTCCTGTTACCGAACCAATGGAGATTTCAATTGGAAATTTTAAACAGATGCATAGATTTGTCGTCTGTGACACCAGTCCAGTGAATCTACTGGGTCGTGATTTGCTGTGCAAAATGAACTGTACCATCTTTTGCACACCAAAAGGTGTTGAAATACAGACCCCAGATGAAGATGGCATTTATAAATTATTGTTGCTTAGACCTGACTCAGAAATTAAAAGATTGACCCTGCAGGACTTGCCCCAAGAACTACAGGAAGCCGTAAAGCCAGAGGTGTGGGATTTCACTGGAAAGGATGTGGGGTTGATGAAAGATGTGGACCCCATACAGATAGCTATCAAGGACAATGCAGTATATCCTAACACTAGGCCCTACCGAATGAATGCTGAAGTGAAAGCAGGTGTCACTCTGGAAATACAAAAATTATTAGAAGGAGACATCATACAGGAAGTGATGAGCAGCCCATGCAACTCACCGATTATGGGCATCAAAAAGCCTAGTGGCAAGTATAGGGTAGTGCAGGACCTGAGAAAGGTTAACAAAATTGTAGTTCCTTGCTGCCCTATTGTCCCAAACCCTGCAGTGATATTGTACCAGATCCCTTGGGATGCTGAATGGTTCACTGTGATTGATTTATGTCATGCATTCTTTTCGATACCCCTGCACCCCGACAGCAAATTTCTTTTCTCATTTGCCTTCGAGGGTCACGTGTATTGTTGGAACCGGGTCCCTCAAGGGTATACAGAGAGCCCCTCTATCTTTAATCAGATCTTGAAAAAATGTCTAGAGACTTTGATCTTACCTGGGAACTCTGTGTTAGTGCAGTACATAGACGACCTTCTACTGGCGTCTAAGAGTCACAGGGACTGTGTAGTGGACACCATTGCCCTCCTAAATCATCTGTGTGAGAAAGGGCATAAAGTGGCCCCTGACAAACTACAGTTCTGTGCGAAATCAGTAAAATATCTAGGACACCAGATAGAAAAGGGTGTCAGAAAAGTCACATCAGAAAGAGTGAGAATAATTCAAAAGATGCAGTTGCCCCGTACTCAAAAAGATGTCAGAATGTTCCTGGGGGTATTAGGATACTGCAGACAGTGGATTCTGGGATTTGCAGCTTTAGCCAGGCCCTTGATAAAAATGACCACGAGAGGAATGCCAGATGTTGTAGAGTGGGACGATGAAAGTCTAATGGCTTTCACAAGACTGAAAAACTGTCTGTGTACAGCCCCTGCGTTGGGAATGCCAGATTATTCCAAAGAGTTTGCCCTTTTCTGTGACACTCGCGATAATTGCGCATTGTCAGTCCTGACTCAAGAACATGGCACGACCAGAAGGCCTGTGGCTTATTTCTCTGCCACATTGGACCCAGTAGCTGCTGGGTTACCAGGCTGTCTGAAAGCAGTAGCTGCTACCTGTGCAAGTTTGGAACAGAGTGAGTCCATTGTCATGGGACATCCTGTGACCGTGTATGTTTCACATGGAGTGGTAATTCTATTGACCAGAACTAAAACACAGTATCTCACCCCTAGTCGGCTGACTAAATACGAGAGGATTCTTGTGGGTGCAGCAAATGTAAGCATTGTTAGGTGCGGTATTCTGAACCCTGCCACCTTACTCCCCGACCCCTTGGAAATAGAAGGTGGGGATGATGATGAACATGATTGTATTGACCTGACAGAGTTCAGTACTAAGCCACGCCCAGACATAAAAGAAATACCATTGCCTGAGCATGATAAAGAACTATTTGTGGATGGTTCCTGTCTAAGACATGAACTAGGAGGCTTGAGTGCTGCTTATGCAGTAGTGTCTTTCACCAAAATTGAAGAAGCAGGTTACCTATATAACATCAAGTCTGCACAAGTAGCCGAATTGATAGCCATGATAAAGGCTTGCAAAATTGGGAAGGACTTACGCATAACAGTGTATACTGACAGTCAGTACTGTTATGGCGTTGTGCATGACTTTGGCCAATTATGGCTACAAAGAGAATTCATGACTTCCTCAGGTACTCCCATTTGGAATGCAAAGGTTGTTCATGACCTTTTAGAGGCCATCCAGTTGCCCAAAGAACTGGCAGTGGTAAAATGTGCTGCTCATCAAAGGAGCATGGACAGAGTATCACTGGGAAACGATTATGCTGATCGAGTGGCCCAATGGTGTGCCAAAGATCGGTATATTGTAAATCCAAAACGAGGGGGGCCAGGAACCAGCTGCCAGCTTCAGGTGTTTGAAGAAGTGCCTACGTGGGATGAAGTGAGAGAGTGGCAGGAATCGGCTCCTTGGCAAGAAAGAGAGAAATGGAAGGAGGATGGGTGTAGACCGAGACGTGTGGATGGTGTGATTTTGGGCCCAATTGGTATGCCTGTGTTACCCCGACACTTGCTTGGCACAATGGCTAGATTAATACATGAAGGATCACACATTGGTAGGGATGCCATGATTCTGGTATTTCAACAGACTTGGTACAGTAAAAAGTTCAGGAAGGTAGCAGAGTCCCTCTGCCAGAGGTGCCTGTCATGTCAACAGATGAACCCAGGCAAGAGGACAATGGTTGAACTGAGCAGGATTGGGAGATCAGGGGGTCCCTTTATAAGGATACAGACTGATTTCATCACCATGCCCCGTTGTGAAGGGAAACGATATGTCCTTGTCATTGTTTGCGTATTTTCAAAATGGGTAGAAGCTTACCCTACTCCTCAAAGTGACGCACTGACAGTAGCGAAGTGTTTACTAAAAGAACTGATACCTAGATTCGGAATACCATGCATTATTGAATCAGATAAAGGTGGACATTTCCAGAATGAAATACTGGCTGAACTGTGTAAGGCCTTTGGAATAAGGCAGAAACTTCATTGTGCATACCACCCAGAGGCTTCTGGAATAGTGGAACAAGTAAATGGAACTATCAAAAACAGACTAGCAAAGCTGACTGATGCAACTGGCATGACCTGGGTGAAGGCCCTGCCCCTGGTCCTGATGGGACTGAGAAGTGTTCCTGACCGCAAGACAGGCCTAAGTCCCCATGAAATCATTATGGGAAGAGTGATGAGACAAGCATGGGTGCCAGGAAGCAAACTGTTGAGTATTACTGATGATTTGGTGCTTGAATACTGCAGAAGATTGGGTGACCAAGTGCGTTCTATCTCTCGCCAGATTGGAGACGACGGCATCCTCAATCCAACGACTCCTCTCCACAGCTTGGTTCCAGGAGATTGGGTCAAAATAAAGAAGCACACTCGATCGAGCTGTCTGGCACCAAGGTGGGGAAAGAAACGCCAAGTAATCCTGGTGACAACCACTGCAGTGAAGGTCGCAGGTGTTCCTCAGTGGATCCACGCTGGACACACCCAGAAGGTATTGCCAGACAAAGGATTTGAAGAAGAAGGGCAACCAGCAGAGGACCCTGAAGGAGCCAGACCAGAAGCAACTGACAACGAGCAGCCCAGCACCAGTCAGGTTGCAGGAACAGCAGACGTTGGCCCAGGAGTAGTTGACTACGAACTGCCAAGAATCCAGCCTGCTGAAGGGGTCCAGGAAACTGAGCCAGGAGTAGCTGAAGACGAGCTGCCAAGCATATGGCCAGAAGAATGGATACCGATGATTGATCTGACCGAAGATCCTATCAGAACAAGAGAACGACTTAGTGAAGGTAGAGAGTGGACTAGTCAGGAAAAGCAAGGCACAGGCGAAGAACCTCAGCCGCTTGAGATTCACATCAAAACTGAGGAAGGAGAAGGTCAGACAGGGACAGAGCAGGTATTCGATACACCACCGCTAACACCTGATGCAGATAAGGGAGAGACTAGAAATAGAGTGATAGTTCGAGCAGAAGAAAATCAAGAGATCGAAGTGCTTGAACAGGATCAGAGAGGGTTAAAAGAACGGGTTCAGGAAACAGAAACAGGAACAGAGACAATCAAAAGCCAAAAACAAAATATTCCTGAACAAGGCCAGATTAGCAACCAGGCAGAAGAATCTGATGCTAGCCCTGGAACTAGTCAGATAAGGGAAGTAGGAGAAGAAAGTGGAGAAGAATTACCACAAGATAAAGAGAACAAGAGAATAAGAAAAGAAAGTGAAGTCCAAGTACCGACTAAGAGACTAAAGAAAAGAAACAACCTTGAGCCTAGGTTTGTAAAAAGATTGAGACTTAGGATAAAGACAGTGGAAGAAAAACGTGCAGAAGCAAGAAGAAGTGCTCGGATAGCAGAGCAAGAAGAAGACTCTTCCAAAAGAAGGAGTGAGCGAATAAAAAGACAAAACAAAAAGTACAAGTCTCCTGAATGGACACTGGTTTTGGAGGAGCTTGAAGATCTTGATATAACTGACGTGAGCGACGGAGAACCCGTCCCAGAGTACTCAGCTGAAGAGGAAGACGAACCACCGTGAATTTGCACAAAGTAAGCTAATTGTGTAAAGCCAAAAAGAGGGGTTCGAGAGACTCCTTCTGAGCCAAAATGTCTGATTCAACAGTGAATGGTAGACCTAGTTGCAGCCGTTTTAAGACGTGTTGCAAGGTGTGTATATGTAGTGTAGTAGTACTGATAGTTATCTGGATAGGATTAACAATTTTCATTCCCTTTGCTGTAAGTAAAGATACTAACATTGTCCCTACTGAAGTTGTAAATACTGACAATGAGGAGCTAACAACACAGAGTGTAGCACGACATGAAAGAGCTTTGAGACAAACAAAACAGAACTTAGAAGCATCAGATGAGGGAGGACTACATTATCATGGAATGAAGAACAGGACACACTTAAACGTTTTCGCAAACTTATTAATACACTATGTAGAGACTATGGAAATTGAAGATTGCTATGTCTGCATGAAGCTACCTACTTCTGTGGCTGAAGGCGTGACATACCATCATCTGCCATTGACATATGGAATCTCCTGTAGCATTTTAGCTAGTTTATTCTATAAAAGAGGACCGTTACAGTACTATTACTCTAACAATGACGTGATCTTTTCTGAACTTCCTATACGTGGGAACTTGAATCCTGTACATACCAAAACTGACACCATAAGATATATGGGAGACTACTTTCTGACTATAGGTAACATTGACATAGCAGACGCCCACAGAGATAACTTGACTTGTTCTTTGCGTGAGCAGGAAAAGATGTTCCTGAACATGGCAGAGAAAAGGAGAATTAAAATTCAGAAGAAGGCTAATGACGAAAGTCAGAAAAAGCCCAAGTGGGCAGAGAACATGGAAGGCACCTCATCTGGTGGAGCGGGTCCTGCTCTGTTGCTGGATTTTGAAAAGAAAGGCAAGCTATGTCTTCACCGCGAGAAGACTAGCTATTATAATAATGTTTTCATTGGTTCCAGTGAATGCGAACATAATTACAAGGTAATTGGAGGTTGGGGTTTCAAAAATGGGTCAGAGCCTGTGTTTCCTGGAATTTATTATATTTGTGGGGACAAGGCTTATTTCAAATTGCCGGATCACTGGTATGGAAGCTGCTACTTTGGCATTGTCTTCCCGAAAATATACCATGTGAATGGAAAAGCTGGAAGCAATGAAAATACTAATGGCTTAGTGCGTAGTAAAAGAGAAAGTATAGGTGAAATTATGGGTAGTATTTTCAGTGCACTGATACCTGGAGTGGGAGTGGTTCTGAACACTCACAGAATTTGCAAATTGTCTACTATAGTAGATGTGCTGTCTACTGAAACAGCTCATGGATTTCTGCTGGTCAATACCGAAATGGTTGCGATCAGATCAATGGTTTTACAAAATCGACTTGCTCTTGACACCTTATTAGCGAAAGAGGGCGGAGTCTGCCGGATGTTGAAGGCGCAACATTGTTGCACTTATATTCCGGATAAAAGTGTACAGATCAAAAGATATGTGAAAAACATTACTAATTTGGCAAAGGAACTCAAACCACTCGAGGTTGATAGTGCCTGGAAGAGACTGGTAGATGGTCTCTCAAATGTAGGTCATTGGCTTGCTAGCATAGGTAAAAGCTTATTATTCAAAATTCTGATGCCAATTGGTATTATAGGTCTTATTATACTTTCCATTTTCTTATGCTGTAAATGCCGCAAGCGCACCAAAAAGCACGAGGTAAATGCAAGAGGAGTGAAACGAAGTGTGGATGAGATTGAATTAGAGGAAGTGAATGATCAGATATATAAAAAGGTGAAGACTTCTCACCCTGCTAAAACTGAGAGAGAAAAGTTAGAACGGCTGCTGGAAGAAATAGAACTTTATAAGGTATGAAAGAAAGTTGGCATCTGGTTCCAATATAATTTGTGATGATAGTAAATATCATCAAAGAGGGGATTGATGAAGCAAAGCTTCGCATATTTTGCGGCTTGCCGAAATCAAGAACCTCGTTTATGTGTAATAAGGTAACAAAAGCGTATGTTTTACTAACATTTATTTTGTTTAGGCAAAGTTCCCAAAGCTTGCCTATGTGTATTTCTAATGAATTTAATCCGTGTCCTCTAATATGGCCGCCGCTTGTATTTTAGTTACTGCGCATGCGTCAGCCACACTCACGTGTCCTGACGCGTCTGCAGAAGTGGAGGGAAAGTTATGCGCATGCGTAATTCATAGCTGTGCTTATCATGTGGTACTGCTCGTGCCACTGCTCTTGTGCCCGTATCAATGTAGCTAACATTTAGATGCAATAAGTTTATTTCTTGATGATGAGTTAAAAGTACAAACCCTGTGATGTGTTTTCATAATGACATTATTATGTATTAATTTGTTTTCGCTTACTTTTCATGTACCGCGGGAAATGGGGGTCTGAGTGAGAGGAGAGCCATATTGGAGGTCCCTTCTGCGCCTGTGCGACATTCGGCAGCACGAGGGACCTTGACAGATGGAACACCGCCAGTTGGCAGTGATGGGCAAGATGCTCCTGAGAAAGTCACCTCTGCCCTGCGAGAACAGCGAATGTTGCTCCTCATATGATACAATGTTAAATTGTCATTGTGTTTCTGCACAGTTTTTCCTGGGAACCCCAAACCTGCTAGGCGGTACCCAAGTATGCTAATGAAGGCTTAAAATCTTGTATTGTGATTGGTGTGTTACCCAAATCCTACCTTAGGACCAATCGAAATTGAGGGATTCTGACACTTTGCAACATTGGGGGATGGTACACTGTCCCCAAACTGTATATCTACCCTGGGTTCACCTAGTGAACCGTCCGACTTGTCTGGTTTAGCTGACCTGTCACTGACCCAACGCACTCAATAGGTGACTGAAGATACAGAGCGCTGCGAAGCACTCTGTCCGAATTTGACCATAGACTGAGGTTCTACTGAACCTTAAAGTGCTGGCGAAGCACTTTGCTGGGAGTTCGTTGACCCAATCGGGGTCTTGATCGATAGCTACAGAGCGGGTGGAGCGCAGGCGTTGCTTCCGAACTGTGGGTTCCGGTCCTGTCCTGAAGAGGGTCCTGTCCTGAGGGTTTGCTGTCCTGTCCTGAGGGTCCTGACTTGATTCCTATTCCGAGGGTATCCTGTCCTGTCCTGGGTGTCCATTCTGCACCTGCTGTCCTTTGAGGGGTATCCTTCCTTGAGGGTTTCCTGTCCTTAACTGACCCGTGGCCAGGGTTTGGTTTCCACACCTTTCTAGGTAAATATTGCTCTGAACCTCTTGAAATTCTTGCACCTTCTGAATTTCTAACTTTTGCTTTAATAAAGTTCAACATTGCATATGTGATATTTTCCATGCCTTTCTGCAACTATTGAAAGTCATTGATATTTTCCATAAGTTTATTCCTATGTCTTCTCATTTGTTAGAAATTATATTTTGCATAGCAGTGTGTCATTTTCTGATATGGTCTAGAACTTCGTTGCCTAGATTGTTCAAAGGCCCCTTCACCTTAAGTGAAGCGTGTTATTCATTATAAGCTCTCCTATAGTCACCCACACTTAGGGTATCCCTGTTTAGATAATACTGACTTGCATAGTATCTTTTCTCGTTACATTTTATTAGTACTTTGATGATTACTCTGTCATTATTTCTTTATGCATATGTGATTTACGTTATCTTGGTTATTAATTACCTTGTTTTATTGTACCTCATGCAAGAAAATAATGAACTTTAGATAAACATTTTAAAACTTCCAGTTGTCCGTGGTCATTTAAACAGTATTTGAATGTTATTGGTTGGGTTTGTATTTTGCTGCCTTTCTTTACAGCTAGCTCCCTGATTCATTGTGGTCATTAGGCACCCGCATCGGTGGATGGTAAGTCGGGTGCACCGAAAATTGGTAGCAGGGAACACACACACACCAACCTGGTAGAGCTCGTGAAGTCACCTGATCGATGTATATGGTGATTTGAAAAGTATATGGGCCCTGAAGCCGGAAACGGCGAAAACTATTGGTCGGGTGGCCTCGCGCGCTCTATCACCATCACCTCCATCCAGATCTTCAAAGCGGACCTCAAATCTCTTCTATTCCAGACACTTTCAGAACTAATTCGCTCCTTCAGACCCCGCCAGAAAGTTCTTTAGTCATTGTAATTTGTCATATACATGTATATTTGTGTTTGTACATTCTGTGCTTGCTGCGTTTGAGAGTGTGTTCCTTTTGCCTGCGTTGTCTTGATTCTATGGCCTTCTATTTTTCGCCAAGAAGTTCTTTAGTCATTGTAAATTTGTCATATATACTCATATATTTTTATTTGTACATTCTATGTTTGTTATTGTGTTCCTTTTGACTCTATGGCTTTGTTTGTTCTATTCCTGTAACCTAACTGGTTCTATTGTACAGAGCTCTGACACCGTCGGGTAAAGTCCGTGCTTTATAAAAATGTATTCAATAAAATAAGTAAATAAATAAATAAATACGTCACCTGGGGTAGTTTGGGTGCTGTGCTCCCTGCTGAGCCTGAGGCCAGGACTGAACCATGAGCCCGTTCATGGACAACTGCGCATGCGCTGGGGATAGACACTGCTTCCCATGCGCGGGTTCAAGAGGTCTTGAATTAGCTACGCATGCGCTGAGGACAGATACTTCCCTGCAATGGAGCGCGGGTTAAAGTGGGCATGATGGGTGAACACCTGCGCATGCGCTGAGGACAGACACCGTTTCTTGCAGCGGAGGGCGAGTTAAAGAGGGCCTAATTGGTAAACAAGTGCGCATGCGCTGAGGAGAGACTCTGCCTCCCGCGGCGGAGCGCGGAATAAGGAGGGCCTATTGCATTATCAACTGCGAGCGCTGATTAAAGGAAGGCCTTGAATTAACTACGCATGCGCTGAGGACAGATACTTCCCTGCAGCGGAGCGCGGGTTAAAGAGGGCATGATGGGTGAACACCTGCGCATGCGCAGAGGACAATTCAAAAACGGTGTCCGCGCGGAGACACAATGAAGGAGATACAACAACTGGCTCCCGCCGCGGAGCACGAGGCGCCTCGCGCCACAGCACAGGGTGAGAGGTAATGATGTGCAAGGCTCCTCTATTGGGGGTAAGTGTCTTTCCTCTGCGCAGGCGCAGTGAGACTGAGCGTCCTCTGTCCAGGGCAGGTCACAGTCTGTGCCCCGTGCAAGACCCAACACTCTGTGATTGCTCTGCGATAGGAAGTAGTGTCTTCGCTCCGCACATGCGCAGCTGCGACGCGTGGTCCTGCGCATGGCTATCTGTGATGGATGTTTCGTTCTCTCGCGCGATGGTGGCTCGTGCAGCGGCGTGAGCACGTGCGTCACTCGGGAGGGAAGAACACACCGGGCCCCCCTCCTCACAGGCAGCCGGACTCAGGCCTGGGCCCCCGGTGCCCCCTCTCCCCCAGGCCCTGCAGCCCCCAATGACCAGTGCTCAAGCAGAGGTGAGGAGACTTTAAGGCGCCCAACCATGTGTGTGTGGTGTTTTTTAATAATATTTTTATTGGATTTTATGTTTTTTTAAAAATATTTATTTGTTGTTTTTTTATGAACAACAAAAGAGAGACAATGAAATCGCCACAGTCAAACAATTCCATAAAATCCAATTCCCCGTGGGTGATGGCTGGTGTTGATTCCTGGTGTTCGTTTAGGCCAGTGGTTCCCAAACTTTGTCACCCACGGCTCCCTCGCCTTATTGGCCTTTGCCTGCAGATCCCTCGCCTTATTGGCCCTTGCCTGCGGCTCCCTCGCCTTATTGGCCTTTGGCTGCGGCTCCCTCGCCTTATTGGCCCTTGCCTGCGGCTCCCTCGCCTTATTGGCCCTTGCCTGCGGCTCCCTCGCCTTATTGGCCTTTGGCTGCGGCTCCCTTGCCTTATTGGCCGTTGGCTGCGGCTCCCTCGCCTTATTGGCCTTTGCCTGCGGCTCCCTCGCCTTATTGGCCCTTGGCTGCGGCTCCCTCGCCTTATTGGCCTTTGCCTGCAGCTCCCTCGCCTTATTGGCCCTTGCCTGCGGCTCCCTCGCCTTATTGGCCCTTGCCTGCGGCTCCCTCGCCTTATTGGCCTTTGGCTGCGGCTCCCTCGCCTTATTGGCCTTTGGCTGCGGCTCCCTCGCCTTATTGACCTTTGGCTGCGGCTCCCTTGCCTTATTGGCCGTTGGCTGCGGCTCTCTTGCCTTATTGGCCGTTGGCTGCGACTCCCCAATATGGTATTTTTTTTTTGGGCGGTGGGTGGATGTAAACCCAGCTTCCATTTTTCTCCCTGAAAATAATTGGGATGAAGCTGACAAAGGTATTATAATGATTGATGTGGGGCTCACTCTTGGAAACCAAATTTGGGGAGATGGGCGAGGGATGAAAAAACGTATTGTCGTTGGCACCATTTGCATGACCGCTAGCTGTAAGAGTGCAGCTGCTTCATGAGAGAGGGCTCCCCGGCGCTGTGAATCATTATTTTTCAAGGTGCGTTGTGTGTAAAAGCAGGTTCTCTGCAACTGTTTTGTTTCGCTTTGAGGGCTTTTATTTGTGCTACTGGTTTCCGGTACTTAATTTATAGGGCCGGAACTATGCATTTTTAGGTCTCGCTGGTGTTAGCAGCGCATAGCGCTACTCCAGCGAAAAACCTATTGTTGTGGGTTTCCTGGGAATGGCTGAGAGAGGGTGGCTACGCGCATTACCTCGGCGATTTAACCTCGAAGACGCGCTTTGCTGGCGGGCTGACTCTCCTGGGCGCTCTCGCTCACACACCCGCTCCCTCACACACACACGCGTGCTTACACACACACACACACACGCACACACACACACCACTCACCTGGCTCTTTTGTCGCGACTACCCTGGTATCTCCGCCGCATCACCTGGCCTGGATTGTTATGTTATGTTACTAGAAATCCAGTAACATAACATAACACCCAACAGCCATGCGCCGAGACCGAGTGGAAGCGGACGCCGCGTCCCCAGCGCCTGTACCAGCCGCCTCTGCTGACCCGGAAACACTCCAGCAGGCTCCCCACCCCCGGTACCCGGATGTGGGATTTAGCCATGGGTACGTCATTGTTCGAAGACGGGGACGCATTGTAATAGGATGAACTGAATGGGGGCAAATCAAGGTAATATCTGGGTTTTACTTGTTTCTTTTAGTTACAAGAGGATGAACTAAGGGAAGCTGTTCTGCTGGTCTTTGCTAACAAACAAGATTTGCCCAATGCCATGGCCGTAAGCAAGCTGATGGACAAGCTGGGACTGCAGACACTCCGTAGCCGAACTGTAAATAGCTATAAATTGCACATTTTAATATTCCACTATTTATTTGTTCAATTTCGTGATAGTTTTTGATCTTTGAACTCTTTGGTATCTGTTTATTTTGACCTTTTAGAGGCATAGTTCTGCTGTCTGCCCTGAGACTGTACGGTCTTCGTAACATGAGATCGTGCTGAGCTTATTATGTCTGTGAATGCTACACAATATAAATGCAGTCTTAGTGTTTTAAAATCAGGAGCAGAGTCAGTGCAGTTCGTGTAACTTGAGTGATGGCACTTTTGTTGACTGACTGATATTGAATTGAAATACAGTTTTGATGTATTTGGCTGTGCTGATAGAGCTTCTATGGTGTTCTGCTTTCATGATACCATGTAGCTGACATAATTAATCTGAGTGGGCTGAGGAAAGTCTCTGAATGCAAAGGTGCATGTGTGTTTTTAGGTGTGTGTGTGTCTGTGTGTGCGAGTGAAATATAAAAAATCCTTTTCATACTACTCTCCCCCCTCCACCCCTCCACACACACTCTTTCACCTTCTCTACGTGTGCATGTAAGAGAGCCGGATTCCTCTGTGGTTAATTGGGAATATATGAGATAATCATTGATAATCCTTAATCCTTGTAAATAACTTCTGTTTTATCTTCTTTCACGGTACATTTCATGCAGTGCCTTATACTAACATTTGTGCACTCTGCTAAATTAGTGTCTAAGACACAAGTCTGAATGTTATGCTGCCTTATGTAAAAGATTTTTCATGTCTCTTCAGTGTGAATGAGGTTTTGTGGAGTGTTAGAACTGGTGGATAGTCTAGCATTTAGTTTGAAATGGGCATGTTGGAATAATTTCTAAAAATAAAATGATTGTTGGAACTCATTCATAACAGCATGATCTCATAATGGTAGCTCTCCATTGCATCAAGTTTTAGCTCATCTGAGTGATTAATAAATAGTGCCAACCATATATCTAGAATTCTACAACCTACAATGACCTGAAAAATGGTAGGGCTGGTTCACAAGCCTAAACTGAAAAAAGTCTTTCCTCTACAACAATCCTACTACCTTCAGCCAAAATCTTAAAATGGCAGGGAAGGCTGGTATGTTTAGGGTGTGTACAAACAAGCTGGCATGGCCCGTATTGTTCTTGCCACTTTGATGTCCTCAGCACATCTGTCTTAGTACTTCACTGTATAAACGTCATTTGAAAGCGAATGCTGCATAAACTGTGCAGTTTGTCTCTATTAATCCAAGAATGCAGATTGAAAAACAAAGACAAAAACTTGAATACTTCTTTTGTTTTTAGGTCAAGCCTGGGCAGCGCATGCGCAGCTCTTCGAGGCATACTGTATTAGAGTATGGACTTGAAGCCCCAGCTGTATTTTTCATTGGCTTGTCATTGTTTTGTAAATGCTGCCTTCTGATTAATTAGTAGGCTTGCTAGTCCCTCCTTACTACCGCCTTGTCTTCATTTGTAACCTTTTTACGAGGACTGACCCTTTTACATCTGTTACACGGTATGTCTTATTTAGTCTGTAAGCACTAATATCTTTATTGAGTTTTTCCTACTTCAGGCACGACATGCTTTCCTGCAACGTTCAGCGTGCCATGCGCACTTTCACTTTACAAGCTGCTCAGGACAATGGCAGTCGCTTCTTTGAAGTGAAACAGATCTTGCATTTACAAGAGTTTGAGCTATTGGCATTGTAAATGACAATGCCTTTAATTTGTGCTAGTTAACAAAACCGATCAATAAAAGGCATTATCCTTTACAATGCCAATAGCTTAAACTCTTGCATATGTGAGACCTATTGCATTGCAAATGCTTGTTTCTACTCACTCCAGCAAGCTCAGCATCACCCCGGTGCCAGCTGCTGCATGTGTTCCAGTACTGGCTCCCAGTCGGATGACGGTTACTAGGAGTAGGTGGGGGATTCCATCAGACTGGTGGCTACGCTAGACTGACTGCTGGCACCGAGAGGCCTGGCTGCATGAAAGTGCCACCGTATGGCCCCCTCGTGCAACTGAAGTGTGCCCCTTCTGCTTCGCATTGTCTGCACAGGGCCTAGTTTTACCTGTCTGAGGAGATGTGAGGTGCCTCTTATAACCCCACAGACCTCCACTCCGCTGTGTACAGTTGTGATTCCTCCCACGTCCCTGCTAAGAGGAGATTCCTTATACTGAAGCTGTGTCAAACTACACACTCTGTCTTGTCACTGCAGTCAGTGATCGAGTTTGACATCATAGTGAACTTATAGTGCAGAGGATGTCCACTCTAGTTTTCACAAGTGCACATTCATATTTCACAGGCTTCTCGCGCAGAAGTTACCAAATGTGCATTCCTGTCGCCTGCCTCGGTGATAGAATAAAATGGGCACAAAACAGTAATGGTAGTGCGTGAGAGCTGGGCGCAAATTGTGTCTGCTTAGATATTGCAGCTTTTAGCTTTTAGGTGTTGGTGATAGCTCCCAGTACATATACAATGGTAAAATCAAGGACGCCACTAATGCCGTTTTTGAGCACCAGGACTTAATGTTCTACACATTAAACACTGTTCTTAAGGAACACCTCTAACCTAAATCCTGGCAGCCATGTCTACCAACTTGCTGACCTTGTGTGCCCCACGTAGGCCCCATCCTCCTCCCCTGAATGGCTCTGCCTGAACTCCTAATCACGCTGCTGCAGTGCTTACACATTTCCGTGCGGAATCTGAACTCCAGTTTCTCAGCTCCTGAACTGCATTACTGAAAGAATAAACAAAACTGCCACAAGCACAAATCAGTGTCTGAAGCATCTTGCCCTTCACCGCAGGTATTACTTTTATTCTGTATCAGTCAGTGGTTCCCAAACTGTTTGCGGCGCCCGTGGCTACTTTTGATGGCGCACCTGGGTGCCGTGGCACACAGATTGGGAACCACTGGTTTAGGCAGTCACACAGTCCTGTCGTTCTGCCACATACAGTCCGTGAGTGCGCACAAAATCAGGCTCAGCTGCACAACGCGTGAGCCTGGCTGCAGCAATCCCCATTTCCACGCTCCATTGGCATGATATTTACCTTCTACTATGTATGTCGTGCGCTTTACAAATGATTGATTGATTAGATGGGTCAAGAGAAGTAAAGAGAGATCAACAATGTGTATTGTCACAAAGAGGCATGGCAGTCCTAAAATAATTGGCGGGAGGGGAATTCCTCCTTTCGGAACTAGGGCCCTTACACCCCCAGCCAGCTAGGTGAATGAATAAAACTTTATTTGGTTACTCAAAACCATGAAAGAAGACATCAAACTTTAAGTAAACATTGTTATCATGTCAGAGGTAAAATAATGAAAGATGAAAAAAGGAAAACATTTAAAAATAAATAAAAACATGATTAAAAAACGAAGTTCATTAGTCCGTTTCTTCGTAAGCTGAAATGTCTCATTGATTTAGCAGTTAGCGGCCGCTGGCCTAATTTTGCAGGGCCATCAGCTTCCGGCGTGTCTGTTGAATAAATTTGCTGAACACAGCCATGTCTTTCACTGTTTCCATTGTGAATAGATAGTTGACCGCCTCCTTTATCGTTCTAATTCCTTGTCTGAGTAGAATTGGCTTTAAATAGTGGTTACGCTCAGCGGAAAGCCCCGGGCAGCAAAACAGGATGTGAGCGAAGCTTTCTTGTTTATACTTGCATAAGCGGCATTCAGAGTGCGTTGTCTCAAGTCTACTCGTGGAGTAAAGCTCTTTAAGGGGCAGAGGGTGTAGTCGGAGCGCTAAAATCCTATTAACTGCCGCCTTGCCCACTGCTTGGATAAGGTGCGGTTTCAAAGTCTGTGCCAGCTGCGGGAGTATTAGCGATTCATGGAAGCCTCTTAGTTCCAATGCTTCCAGGTCAGTGATCCGTGAGCAGAGCCGGACTTGTCGTTTCGTTGCGCTTTTAATGGCGGCATAATTGAGTAACTCAGGGTCCCAGTTATCCACAGCAAGGTTCAGAGTTTCTTTAGCGGAGGAGAGAATATTTGACCACGGATTCTTTTCTTCTAGGAAAATGCTCTTTATGCTAGATTTCAGCGAGTTTTCTGGGGCCGCGTTGTGAGATAAAAGTATTTGCTAATTGTGGCCAGTTCCTCAAGCTCTTGTTGTGTCAAGCCGAATTCGAGCCGCACCAGAGTGTTTCTGGTGCTAGAGGGTAGGTGGAATAGTTTTTTATAGGTCGAGCAGCGGATTTTTCCAGGGTGCTTGATAGTTTGCCTGGAAAGGCCTGCTGAGCGTAATTTAATGATGGTATTAGCTTTGCCCTTAATACTCTTTGAATTGCTGTTGTCGTAGGGCTATGTAGAGTTGCATGCAGCTTCCCCAGGGCGTACGAGATACTTTTCCCTTTTGCCCGTATTTTCTCTAGGTGTATTCCTGGCCGCCCTGTCTCGCAAAGCCAAATTCCCAAGTAATTGTATTGTTGTGTGCAGTCCAACGTCGGTTGTCCTATCTTCCATTTTATCATTTTTTTTTCGGAAAAGGACCAAATATTATTATTTTTGATTTGGCTGCATTCACGGTCAGTTTGTTTTTTGCATTGTAGATGCCCAGGGCCGTTAAGGCTTTTTGAAGCCCAATTTTAGTATGGTCTAGTAGTACCAGATCATCAGCGTACTGCAGTAATTGAATCTTGGTATGCCCAAGACGGGGAGTTGCTAGTGATGCTCCCATCAAGGCTTTGCCCATGTCTGCGGTGTATAAGTTGAATAACATCGGGGCTAGTACGCATCCTTGCTTCAAGCCGCGGTTGGTGTCAATTTTCTCTGAGGCTGACGTAGTTGACAGTTTAATTCTGACCCATGTGCTTGAATATAGGGATATAATTGATTTTAGTAAATGTGTGTCGATATTCCAGGTAGCCAGTTTCTGCCAAAGAATAGAGCGGTCAACACCATCAAAGGCCGCAGTGTAGTCAATAAAGCAGGCAAAGATTGGGAGAGATTTTCGTGCCACTGCCTTGTAAGTTAGGTATGAGAGCTCTTTGATGTTATCCACTGTTGAAGCTCCTGGTCTGAACCCTGTTTGATAGAATGGCAGGAGGCCTTCCTTACTGATCCAGTTTGCGAGTTCCATTAATAGGGTGCTGGCGTAGGCCTTTCCCTCAATATCAAGGAGTGCAATCATGTGGTAGTTTTGTGGATTTGATTTCGACCCTTTCTTATAAATGGGATGCAGGAGCGGCCCGCGCCAAGAATCCGGTACGTTCCCTGCCAATCGACATTCGGCGTATAACACGGACAGATTTTCGGACCAAAAGTCTGTGTCTTGCCTGAAAAGGGAGCCCGGCAGGCCGTTGAGTCCTGGCGCTCCATTGGGTCTGCTTTTTTTAATATTGTGTTGACTAACTTTTTTTCCATGTGTATGAATTTTTTGGGTTAGTCAGTTGTGTTACGTTGTCTAATTCTGTGTTTGAATGATTTAGGATGCCTTCCTCTTTGTATAAAAATGTCACGTGGGCTATCCAGATGTCGGAGTCAATTGAGTTCTCTCTCTGCATGTTCCCTTGATTTAGAGTATTAAGGTATTTCCAGAACTCTTGTGTTTTACTGGGACTCAACAGTCCGAAGATCTTTAGCCACTTTGCTTCAGTTTGTTTCCGTTTTTCCGCCCAAACTTGCTTTGAGTGTGATTTTGCTGTTTCCTGCAGGAGTTGTTTACCTTTAGTTTAACCGGTTTACAGGTAAGTCTTTTGTTTGATGCGCACTAGTTTTGTGCTTTCACGGATTGCAAGTATATCACCAAGGTTGTGCCTCGGGTAATAGTTAGTTTTACTTCTTTTCCCTTCTTGTAGGAGTATTACTAGATTGTGGGCAAGCTGGTCCCATTCTTTAATTATGCCCCTGTTGGTTTCCTTTAATGTGCCGTCCACCCATGCTTTTTTCCATTCCTCAAACTTATGTATAGGGCCTGCGTCCCATTTAATCCTTCTTATCAATATGTGCTGTTCAATACCGGTTGTCGATCCCAGTTGTTTAAGTGTGTAGTGGTTGTCTGCTGTCAGGTTTAAGGTTGTTATTAGAGCCGCATGATCACTTTCCTTCGGCTGTGCTACTTTATACCCTGTCATTAGGCTCTGTAGCCGAGAGCTTAAAAGGATATAGTCAATTGTGGTAAGATTGTTGTAAGTTGGCGGACAGGGGTTTCCTGGAGAATCCTTTCTGAGTAGGGAGTGGGCTGATGCCAACTGATAGGCATGCAAGATAGCGTTGAATGCTTCCGTCGCGGGGGAACTGTAGCTTTCTACTGATTTATCTCCAATGTTATGTGTGTTGAAATGCCCGAGAATTATTGAGTCCATCTGGGCAAATTGTAAGAGGAGATTTTCGATGTCTTCTAATAACTCTGAGAGTTTTTCCTTTTTTCCCCGTCCATTAGGGTTATAATAAACATTGATCAGTAATATAGGCTATGTGCCCTTACTTGATGAAAGGCATTTCAAAATGCCGGCCATATACAAATTTGACGTTGTTGTAATTTCCCTAAATTGTATCTTCCGTGAGAGCCTGATATATATGGAGATGCCTCCTGACGGTCTGCCGAAGATGTTTTCTTTAAGAGCTGGTTTGTGATAGTCCGCAAATCCCCTGATCGAAACTGGTTTAATAGCCCACGTTTCTTGCATGCAGATTATATCTATATCTGTGAAGAGTTGGGGTGTTGCGGGATATTGTGTTAATTTTAGTATCCCGGCTACGTTCCAGGACATAATAGATAAGTTCCTTTTCCCAGTTCTCTCCCTTTTCTGTTTTATACCTGGTAAATCTGCCTGCCAATGCGGTGGTGTAGTCTTAATTGCAACAGTGCGGAGTTTAGGAATTATGAACTAAAGCTCGAGGCACCCAAGACCAATCTTCATTTGAGTTGTTCTGAATTGAGCGGCTCCGGGTACCTTTGCTAATGTTTGTAGTGACCTTGAGTAACCCATTGCTTGCCAATTTTGTATTCGTTCCACTTTCACTCCCATGGAGTATAGAGAGTGTTTTTAAGGGTGGGAGTGGCAACTCTGCTTTTGAGTTCTCTCTTTGTATGTCCGGTGTTCTAGGGTCAATTTGATACTGCAAGTGGGCATATTTCAAAGGCATGGGGTATTTTATTGTCGGCAGACTCGTGATCTTTATGCCCCAATCTTCCAATAATTGGTAGTTTCTTTTTAGTGTATGGATTATGTCTGGGTTTGAAAAAAGCAGTTCTGTTGATTCGTTAGTGTCACCTGGTCCTTGCATGAAAAAGGAAACAGTGTCGATGTCAGATGACTTTATATTTTCCAGGCCTGGAATGTTCGCAAAGAGTTTTAGTAGGTTGCTGCGGTTGAGTATGTCCCACTTGCCCTGTGAGGCATATTCTGGCTGGAGATCATCCTGTGTATGTGGGATATGTGACTTATGTGTCCCTTTTATGGATGAATCTTGTCTAATTAAATCCTGACGGGTTTGCCATGACACAGCATTGACTTCGTCGTTTGCATAGTTTGTGGTGCCCATTTTTGTTATCGGCGGCAGAACTTCGCTTGTTTCGTTTACTGCTATCTTGTTGAAGTCATTGGAGTCCTTCCAGCGTATTCTCTGGTATTCTTCCTTTGGTGAGGTTCTGGTTTGGCTATGTAAGGCTTTATCCATTGCGTTGATCGGCGTTGGGCTGTCTCGATGTGGTACCTGGAATTCAGGCAGTGTCTGGCTGCCTGCCCGAGTAGTTTGTTCCTCATGAAGTTTGGGATGCCCGCTGGGTATTGCGGCACTTCTATCCCAATTTTTAGAGCATTGGCCTAGGCCTTCGTGCGTATTGCCAAGGGGTGGGTCAAGATTGATTTTAGTTGAATTGTTCGGCCAAATAGCTTTTCCGTCTAGGGTTGGAGGATTTTGATGTGTGGTAGGCACAACGTTGTTTATACTGTGCATAGGGTTTTCATTCGTTTCCGGCAGTAATCACAGCCTAATTGAGCTGTTTTGGTTATGATTGCTTTTTTTTTGTTTATTTAGCTTTTTTAATTTTTTCTTATTTTTCCGGGATAGGTGGCCAGTTTCAAGACTTGTCACCTGCAAGCTGTTTAAGTTTGCTTGTTCTTTGGCAGCGGTGCTGCATTTGTCTGTAGTTGTTTGTAGTGTCCTGCTTGGTGTCCTGCTTGCTTCAGCTGCCGACATCTTTGTGATGTCCTGCTGGGGGTCTTTGCCATTAGAGTCGACAGTCGTCTGTGTCCCGGATGGAGTGTTATCTATATTTGCCGACTTCAAATTTTCGTTGCTACTATGCCTGCTGGATTCTGCTTTTAGATCTTCAATCAGTGTATTCATTATTACTGGCAGTTTTTCCAAGCAGAGCAGCACCGGACTACATCCACAGTCCTGTGGCTTGAATGTGGCTGTGGTATTTGCTTGGGCGCGTTGAATTAAAAAGTTCAAGGCTTCTAGTTTGGAATCTATGCCTGATATCAGGCCGGCGACTGTGTGAAGTAGGCTTATCTGGACGTCTAACTGGTCAGCGTGCATTATGGCTGCATTTACCATTGAGGACAAGACGTCATTAATCAGTACAAGGTGATGATCCAGTTTAGCCGGCTGCTTCTCCGTTATGTGGTCCGACTCCGCCCCCTGGTCTTGTTGATTGTATCTAATGCCGTTATGGTCAAATCCAGGGCTAACTAGGGTTGAATGGAATGTTGCAGAGTTTTGGAGTGGCTCTGCGTATGCACTGAGCGCTGAGGTACGAGTTTCGCCAACCCCCTTCTTGTGGGGCAGCCCTGTTGCCTGGTGTGCTTTAGTCGCGCCATCGGCTGGAAAAACCCTTTGGGTGTCCCAGGTTTGTTGAGTTACTAAAGCATGGGGGCTAGCTAAGCCGGCGTTGTTGTTAGGCAAGGTCGGTGTAGTTTTTGTATGAGTTTTTGTATGAGCTGGTAGGCCACCCGGTGCTATGATTATTTTGGTGATAGCGGGGTTGCTGGGCCCTGCCAGACTTTTAGTATTTTGGAAAAAACTATTTCAGAATTCTAAAGGCAATTAATGAGTTCTGTTGTGTGATCAGATGGTAACCAAGTAGTCCAACAAATGCAAGTTTGTATCCCACCGCTGATCCACCACTGTGAGAAAGTGGCTCTATATATACTGGACCAGAATAAGGTACAGTGTGTATAGAGTCCACAGACCCCAGAGGTATAATGTAAATGTAATTTGTACTTGTAAAACGCACTAATACCCCAACTGGGGTGTCCTGGCGCTGTAATTCATACCACTGTGGAACCCTTCCTGTCTTTTCCCTGTTAAATGTCCACTCCTGGGCACCCCCAAGGTGAAGCCAGGCATCCGAGCGCTGTTGGGGCCTTTGTGGAGATTTGCAGAGTTGCAGAGTTGGACCCATGATTAGAATAGGCACAGAGGCGAGAATTATCAGGTCCGAGGAAATTGAGCCCAAGACCCGCGAGGCGGGAATTGAACCCTGGGCCCAGGCCAGACCTCTGCATCAGGGTCTGCCGCTCTAACCATTGAGCCACACTTCTCCTTAACAGAGGTTAAAGCCAGGTGTGACCTTACTCTCTAAAGTGGTAGCTGGGTCGAGCAGAAAGGCAGTACCAGAGGACAGTGTAAAGCATTTGTTGTACACACTCAGTCAGCAAAGGGTTTCACACACTCAAGGACTGAACTCCAGGCCAATTGTTTTTATATCAAAAGATATAGTTGTTTTATTTTTAGAACCAACAGGTATAAAAATATACTTTTCTCGATATGTGTTCTCTCATGTAATTACTTTGCAAAGAGGCAATAAACTTGGTAGACACAATAGGTACAGGGGTTGCAGTAGGCACCACAATTCTAAATACAATTTAGCATTGAGCTCAATGGGTTTTTCTACATAAATGCAGCTAATTACTTTATCGATTACTTTTGTAATCCCAGGACTGGATCCTAGATTCAGTCTTGGGGTCTAAGCTGGAAACAGTTTAGCAAAAACGATTTGGCTATTGCAATGATTTTTAAGAAATATAAAGCTATTTCAAAAGTTCACACGTAGAAAATTTTCAATGAAAATCTGGCAATGTTATCCAATGGGAGTAAAATCAAGTTACTTTTGTAATCCAGTACTGGGCTCCTAGGTCCAGCACTGGGGTCTCAACTTCAAACAGGTAAGTAATTACGTTTCAGTATTCGGTATGATTTCTAAAGAATATTTCAAGTTTTCAAAAGTAGACACTTAGAAGAAATTTAACAGAAAAGCACACAATGGAGTCCTATGGCGAAAATTCAAGTTACTAGTAACCCCGGCTGGGATTACTTCTGCGGTTCAGTACTGGGCTACAAGATGCAGTACTGGCTTCTCTCCTGAGCACAGGTGAGTACATCGGAATTCGGAATGCAGTTGATATTATGGGAATATTTTAAGTTTCCAAAACTTCACACTTAAAAAATTTCTCGAGTCAACCCAGTCTATGTTATCCATTGGCAGGTAAGTGAGTTACCGGTTTCCAGGTGAGTACTCGACTGGTGAAGTTAGGGTTCTGGGCATGGACTCGGGGGTCCACCAGGGTCAGGTAGGTTCAGTTGGTTCACCCGCAGCGGCACAGGGGCGGCCGGGTGCAGGGGTAGTTAGGCTACCTCAGGTTGGTGGCTTCTGGCTAGCAGGCCACGCGACTGTGGGAGCTGGGCTCCTGGTCACTTGCTCAGGGCAAATGGGGAAGTAGGATAGAGTACAGGTTGCACTGTCAGGGGCACTCGGGCAGCTGGGTGCTTTTGTTCCAAAAAGTCATGTTCTTGATTGTTCATGTTTGTCAGTAGTTAATTAAACACGCCCAGGTGTTTTATCTCTTTAGTGACACAAGCTGCAAAAAAGGTTTCTTTGTCAGTGCAACAAAATACGAATGGCCGACGAGCCTCTGTCTGTCAAAGAATGGAAGGGCTGGGGAACTGTCAGTCATCTCACTGCTAAGCAGAGCAGTGTCATGCTTCACCCTCACTCAGGCCTCTGATTTTGACCAACATCTCTTAGAACACTGGGACTTTAGAGCTAACCTTTTTAGTGAGAAAAACAAAACTACAAGTCCCATAAGCAATAGTGGTGGAAGGTGTCACCCATTACCTGGGACAACATTCGATTCAGCATATCCAGTTCCATTTTGACACTATATTGAATTTATATCCTTTGTTTTTATGGCAATGAGTCACCAGAATACTAAAAACGTGTCTTTTATTTTCAGGGTCAATTAAGTAATGGTCACCAGCTTGGAAGCTCTGTTCATTCTTCAGTATTTGTCATTGATCTCCACGTGTGGCTGGTTTGGGTCTGCCCCCGCATATACCCCGATAACTCGCACAGGTAAGGAGCTTGTAGCAGCAACATGACAACCCCATACTCGTCTGTAAGAAGTGCGCTCTGAGGCAGGTATTCGATCATTTTTGTGAAACAAGCAAGCGCCAATATCTGCTATGTACATTTGTTAAAATAAAACACAATCAAATCACAGTATACTGTTCCGGAGGTTCGTCCCAGAGACATCTGTAACTGAACGCAGTCACCCTAGGAAGCATGTGCTTTTAAGACAAGTTGCGTTCACTTACCTGATGGTGACATGCTTCATCATTGGGCTATACTCCTCACCAGGCCGGCGCTACAATGCCCGGCAGGCACCACAAGAGGGCACTTTGTCGTAGATCTTTTATTAAGTACGCCGGAGGAGCATAGTAGGACAGAGGATGTTGTGTCATAAGATGTGAGATTGGTGAAGTCTGAATATAAGATCAACTATCGACCAGTTGCCACAATATAGTTAATGTGATCTTCCTCGTCCATGTTGAGATTAAAAACAGTGGCAGTTAAATTGAGGAACTAATGGCCCCTATCACTGTGTAAAAGTGTCGATCACCTATGGACCTGCTGGTAAGCTGGGGTCTATACTTCAGGTCAACTTTTTTCATGCATTGTGTAGTTATGGAGCAATCTGTTGGCATTTCATCAACACCAAATATGGGAAAACAGGTAAATGTGACCTAATCTTCTCCACAGCGTGAGGAGCTCTGTAACCCAAAGCCCTGCACCGTGCATAGGTGATAAGGTGCCTATTAACATCTTCCTGCCACAGGTGAGCGCTGTCTTACAGGGTGCACTAGATACGGTAACCCTCTTAAACTTCAGGACATATTGACTTATCCAATAGCAAGGACGCCGCATCAGAGGGAAACTGGTTTGAAAAGCACATGCTTCCTAGGGTGCCTGGTTCAGTTAGAGATAATGTCTGTAGGACTGAACCTCCAGAACAGTATACTGTGAGTTGATTTATATGAAGAATGTTTATACTGGACTGTCATTTTCCTGGACATCTCATGTGATATGTAAAATAAAACACAACACACCTGGAGGCCAACAAATCTATCATACATTTAATGCAAAAATAGCAAAAGGCAGGGGGTCCCGATGTTACCTGAGCCCAGGCGTTGCCTGTTAAACATATGGGAACCAAATGACCTTACACGTTCAGGGCAGAGTTGGGCTACAATGGGTATAATGGTGGCCAAGAGAAATATAGCACAGAGGTGGGGAAGAGCAGAAAGACCTGCTCTAACAGCATGGAGTAACGACATGGACGCAGCCATGATTGCGGAGAGGGTGGTGTTCAGTAGCCGGGGTTGTCCAAGAAAATGGACCAAAATTTGGGGGGTGTGGAACAAATACAGAGGAAATATTTGAGAGCCGCTACCGGACCAAGACGACAGCAGTATGGATTCAGAAGAAGACTGAGGTCCATAGTATAACTGTACAAAGTTCACTCCCGAATGCTATAAAAATGTACACTTCTGATTTTATCTTAATAGAAAATGTCTCTGATGGTAAGATACAATGCTCAGCTATATGTTTGTGCTTGAAACGGTTACACTGTGCTAACAGACAAAAACAAATTAACATTTTTTTTGCAAAAGGCCAAGTAAACTAACAAGTGACAATTGTCTTTGCAATGGACGAGAGCATCCACCCTAAAGCAAGTTGGAGTATATAATGCTAATGCTACACAATGTATTTTTTATAAACTTTTCTCCTAATACAAGTCAATGAAACATGAACACGTGATAGAAGCAGTTACTGAAACAACACTAATGAGTAGGAGGCAGGATCTTCTCTCGAGAGGAATGTGAGGAGTCTGTGAGGTGCAGATAAAAGATAAAATGACAAGCTGCAGAATTCACTGTTTTCTGGAAATAACACTTCCGTTTGTCAAATTCAATTTACTACAAGACGCAGGAAAGTGTGCAGATGGACATCACTAAATAAAATGGTTCTGGGCACTAATAGAATCATGTAACTTTGCAGGCATATTAAGGCGAACAGACACATCAAATTAATAGAAGAATATTGTAATTTGGTAATGTAATATATCAATGCACGTTGTGACAGTGATGTGTATGATGTGTAAACAATTATCGGTATTAAAGAAACCAGTATATCCTGTTATGCTTTCTCAATTCCTTCTTCCTAGAGGCCACCACTGCTGCTAGCCAGCTGTATTCAGCAGTGCCTCCTGTGACCTGGAATCCTGTATTTAATCAATACCAAATGTTGTCAATGCTTCTAGCCAACTCCGGTCACTGGTGCCACTTGCACCCCACCATCTATGGGCCTGTTATTCTTTTAGCCGGCTCCAGTCAGTAGTAGCCCCTTGGGCCTGTATGTAAGCCTACTAGCCAGCTCCTGTTAGTACTGGCCCCTAGGACCTGTTATCATTCTAGCCAACTTGAGTCATTAGTAGCACCTTGGGACTAGTGATCCTACTAACCAGCTTCAGTCAGTATTGGCTCCATGAGACCTATTATCCTGCTAAGTAACTTCAGTCAGTAATGACCCCTGTACCTTAAATCCTGCAAATATTCAAAACCAGAGGTTAACTCTACTGCCAACCAGTTCCAGTGACATGCATTGTTACCCTGCCTGTAATGAATACCAGAGGCTAGTGTTGTTGCTAGCCAGCTCCAGTCACCAGTGCCCGTCACATATTATCCTCAATAGGATCAATAACCAAGGTCTGTGCAGCGGCTAACCTGCTCTAGTCAGTAGTGACCTCCCAGACCTGTTATTCTGCATATAATCGGCAAGGCTTCGGTCCGAATAACACTCACCCCACATCCTTATGGTATATTAGCAATGTAATTTATTTACTTACATCATACGGTAGGTAACACGCTATATCACACAATCCCAAAAACAAAGAAAATCAAAAATTGCCTAACGATTCAGCACTCCACCTTGCCAAAAATGACCAAATCACACCAAGCACTATAGCCTGTCACATCTCATGGCACACTCAGCCACAACATGACAAGATACAACGGCAAGGATTTGGGGCCATTAATCCTATGTTTGAGGCATGTGTGCTGTAGATGCACATGCTTTGCATACTTCTGTCATCTTGTGTTGGATCCGGATGTTTGCAAGTTGCTTTTCTTTGAATAAGTCTTTCCAGTCACGAGGTAAGGTGACTCCTCCTTTCAGTGATAGTGCACATGGGCATTGACTCCATTGTTAGATTGTTTTTTACCCCCCAACAGGTTCGGATGTGTATTGCTGCGCTCCGAAACCGTTCTTCGGGTTCCCCTCAGTGCGCAGTCCACTCAACCCTCGACCGTATTGTTTCAGCATGCATTTCTTTTTTCTTCGCATTTCAGATCAATCGACACTCCATTATCGATAGAAAACCTTGTGGGCAACCGTCGGGCTACGTAGGGCCAGCCTTCTACAAATGGAACGGACTCCATTCCATTTCTTTCCTTGGTACCACGCCAAGTACCCTCGCACTGACCTACATCAAGTTTGTAACTTGTGTCTCTCTCCGGAGAACAAGGAGGAAGACTGCGATGCTTGTAAGTCATTTCGGTCCAGGAGGACTCTACCCGATCATCAGGATCGATGACGAGAGAGGCAGGGCCAAAGCATTCAACACACTCTGGATATCTTTGCAGAAGAATCTGACCTAGAAGAGATAGAAGCGTCCTCTGTTGAAGAAGAGGCCCACTCGATTCCAGAGTCCTATTCCCAGCTTGAAATCTATCTGGAGTCCCAAGATGTGCCTTTGGGACCTGGTGCCGTAAGTACCGAAGACCCCTTGCCCCCTAAATCCTCTTCAAAAACTCATAAGGCTACAGCACCACCTCTGCCTCCTGGCCAAAGTCGGCACTGAGACAATGTTTCCAACGTCACGTCCCTCGGCTCGGCACCAAAACAAACCATCAATCCTTCCAGCTCCTGATCGAGTCAGAAGAAATTACCTTTGGATCCAAAATCATCAGGCTCCAGGACAAATCTGGTTTGGAGCCGAAACTCTCCGCTTCGAAACACCATCTCGCTTCTGAGCTGAAACATTCTAAAGACTAGCCGAAATCCGAGGACAATGTTCTCGAGCCTCCAGAACCAATTTTAGACATTCTTAAAGCCAAATTGGATCCCAAACAAAAAAACATTTTAATTAATCCTGATACTGGACATAAATCCAGAGAAACACAAGCATCCTGGAGAGGACACTTCTGATAAGATTCCCTTAAAGAAGTAGGACATGACTACTAGCCATGTTTATCCTGCCTCACAACCCTCCCCACCTCCACCTTCTTCTCCACAGTTAATAATTGAAGAGCCCTTACACATAACACCTCAGGGATCTCCACATCCAGATCCAGATGTGGACAATTGTGGACGTATTGTTTGGCATCTGTGCAGCCACGTCTTGCATTACAAATGCTATAGGTGTCACATTTGCGAAAGTTAAAACTATTGGCTTTGTAAATGACAAAGCTTTTAATTTCGCTATTTTCAAAACCAACACATGAATAAAAAATGTGTCATTTACAATACCAATAGCTCAAACCTTCCTAATGCGAGACCTATTGCATTGCAAATGCTTGTTATAATTAAAAGGTTATGACAACACCACATAACACCACATAAGCAACAAGTGCAGATTAAACCACAGGGTTCAAATAAACCCACACACACACACCGTAAGATTAAACCTGTACTAAACACACACGCCGCAATAACAGGTACATCATAGAAAGACTGATGCACATAATGAAGCGGACCTAGAGATACATGCATAGCACAGACAAGATAAAGGTCTTGATTTAGAGTTTGGTGAGCAGGGTACTCCTTCACAAGCATGGTGGAGTATCCTGTCCAACAAACGGATGGTCTGCCTGTCCTAGTGCAAGGCAGGTGGATTGTCATGTGTCCAGCCTTACTTGAGTGGCATCCATGTAAATACATCGGTCGACCATTCCTCTCTAGATCAAGCTGTCTGATGTATTTTTCTCTTATTCAGGACCACCAGGGAATACCTAGCAGTCGTGATGAGAATTTGTTTTTAAATGAATCCCACTTCCTGGGAGTAAATTAATCAGGGAGAAAGTTCCAAGGGTGTGAGGGTGATTAGTTATTAGTTTTTAAAAACAAACTCCAGCTTTGGAAGCTTGTTGTTGAAAAACACAAAAGTTGGTGAATGGCCGCCTGAAACATCCCCAAGGGATCCAGAGAATTATAGATCAACTTCCTATAGATGGTTGAGATTGCTTTTTTGGTTGGGGATTAGTTAGCAGCTGGTCCTCCAGTGGAGATGCATCAGGCAACATCCCCCTTCCCAGATGTGACCTTGCAGAGCGTGACCCAACTGCAAATGTCAGAATCGTTTTTAGTCACCTAATTCTTACTTTTGTTGTAGGATCGTGAAGGACACAAGCGCCTGTCCCCTCCACACATCGCCCGGCCTTCTAAGCTAATCAATCCCCATTTTGTGAAGCCCTGCAATCCTCCCACTGTACTTAAGAGATCACCATCATACAGTGGAGTCATTTCAGTCCGCTTACCTTCTCAGCCTAAACACTTGGTAGCCTCTCTACACACCCTTACCACTGTTTGAGTATGAGTAGGTAGAGTGCACTCATACTTTCTTTGATACAGCACCGGGGTGGGGTAACCTCTCATGCTCATGGACAATCTATCTACCCGGTAAGCAGGATCCTCACGGTCCGCAAAAACCCAGTTGTAGACTGCCACCAACTGCGTGGCCCAGTAATACTTGAGAATGCTCCGGACCGCCAGTCCACCTTAATAAACTCCCCTCTGCAACTTACTCAGTGTGACGTGCCACCATCCCACAACAGGAGGCGGAGTTCTCAGACTACCTTTTAAAAAAAAATGTCTGGTGGGATCTTAAAGGACATTTTTTGCACAATGTACAGGAGACCCTGGAGGGTCCTCACTTTAAATAGGGCCACCCTGCCCCGTAAGGAGAGCGGGAGCGCCCGCAAGTGTGGGGCATCCCAGCGAATACTGTCTAATTTCGGGAGTATGTTCCTGCCTGTGCTCTCTTGTAATGAACACAACCAAATATTTAAAGCTATGTTGTGCCACCCTAACTGTGCACCTAGAGTGCAGCCGCAGGGTCCCTGCCACCAGCAGGAATATTAAGGACTTCTTCCAGTTAATATTATATCCTGATTAATCTCCAAGTATGTGAAAAATGTGTAGGATTCGTTCACTCGAGAAGGCTGGCTACGTGTCATATAACAAAACGTCTGAGTAGACGGAGATTCTCACATCCCACTCCTGATCAACTGGATTACCCCATATGAGAGGTCCTGGTGAACCTAAACATGTGTGAAGAGCATAGGAGACAAGGAACATCCCTGTCGGATGGCAAAGACTCGGTAGACTGTATTATTGAGGCGCATGCTCGCTAGAGGGGCCACATACAAGAGCTTAACAGCAGCGCCACTGGTTCAGCAAAGGAATCCCCTATTGCATTTGGTACTCCATTAAGGTGTCGGAGATTTAAGCGCGTTCCCTGGTGTGGCATAAAGCCCGATTGATCAGGATGAACCACTGTTGCAATTACTGTCCGCAGACAGATCGCCAGGGCGTTCGCAAGGACCTTAGTCTCAATATTAAGCGGGGAGATAGGCCTATAAGACCCACACTCAGTTGCTGGTTCGTCCTTTTTAGGGCTCTGGCCTACCGTCCCACTGCGTCAGCAGTGGGTGTGGCCTAAGAGTCCTTTTCTCAGGGCTTCCGAAAACGTACCTAACGAATTCCAGGCTGCTTGTGGTTTTTCGTGCTTTTTTTTGCTACGTGCATTGCTATTGGCCTTCGTGTGCGTGTGCTTTAGAAACAGAACACGCAATAGGCCATAGGCGGTCGAGTAGCTCCGCCTATGGCCTATTGGTGTCTGTTACACGCACCAGAAGGCCATATATCTTCAATTATCTCAGCCGTCACGGCGGAGATAATTCAAGACATATGGTGGCAGTGGCGCGCGCGTGCACCACTCGCCGGCGGTTTACGATTATGTTTCTTTCTTTTTTTTTTTGCGGCTTCTGTTTTTGTTGCGAGTTGCTCTCGTATCGGGCATACTCATATCTGTTATGAGATCGGCAGGGGTGCTGAGAGATAGACTTGTATATTATATTTAAATTATATTTAAAACTTTTAATTGAGAGACTGGATACATTTCATTCCCATGATTTATGTCCGCAAATGTGGCCGCTTAGCTGTCTATGAACTGAATAACAAGAGCACTTGGAGCCGGCGCTTGCTTTCCAGCTGGAGTTGGCAAACTGCAAAAATTCCAAATATGTATTTAGAGCACGGAGCTCTCCCTGTCAGCCTCTTCTCTGTGTCTACGCTGGGCTTGGGCAGGGTCAGTCTGCTCCCAGGGCATGGTTCTTGCGACACAGAGGGGCGCTGGGCTGGGGCAGGGTCAGTCAACTTCTAGGGCATGGTTCTTGCAGACACAGAGGGGCGCTGGGCTGGGGCAGGGGCAGAGAGACTTGAGGGCAGAGCGTTGAGGGCAGAGCGTTGAGGGCAGAGCGTTGAGGGCAGAGCGTTGAGGGCAGAGCGTTGAGGGCGTGCAGAGGGCAGCGTGTTGAGGGCAGCGTGTTGAGGGCAGCGTGTTGAGGGCGTGCAGAGTGTTGAGGGCAGCGTGTTGAGGGCAGCGTGTTGAGGGCAGCGTGTTGAGGGCAGCGTGTTGAGGGCGTGCAGAGTGTGTGTGAGGGCAGCGTGTTGAGGGCAGCGTGTTGAGGGCGTGCAGAGGGCAGCGTGTTGAGGGCAGCGTGTTGAGGGCAGCGTGTTGAGGGCGTGCAGAGTGTTGAGGGCAGCGTGTTGAGGGCAGCGTGTTGAGGGCAGAGTGTTGAGGGCGTGCAGAGTGTGTGTGAGGGCAGCATGTTGAGGGCAGCGTGTTGAGGGCAGCGTGTTGAGGGCAGCGTGTTGAGGGCAGCGTGTTGAGGGCAGAGTGTTGAGGGCAGAGTGTTGAGGGCAGAGTGTTGAGGGCAGAGTGTTGAGGGCAGAGTGTTGAGGGCAGAGTGTTGAGGGCAGCGTGTGTTGAGGGCAGCGTGTGTTGAGGGCAGCGTGTGTTGAGGGCAGCGTGTGTTGAGGGCAGCGTGTGTTGAGGGCAGCGTGTGTTGAGGGCAGAGTGTTGAGGGCAGCGTGTTGAGTGCAGAGTGTTGAGGGCGTGCAGAGGGCAGAGTGTTGAGGGCGTGCAGAGGGCAGCGTGTTGTGGGCAGCTTGGGGAGGGCAGCGTGTTGAGGGCAGCGTGTTTTTTTTTTGTTTTTGCAGAGTTTTATATAGCGCGAACTAGACCCGAACCGAATCAGGTATCAGAGCGCTTTACATAGCACCAGTTACGTTACATGAGGACGGACACACATTCATTTTAGGCACGGGGAGATTAAGTGATTTGCCCAGAATCACAGGCGGTTTTGGCGTCGTTACCGAGACTCGAACCCAGATCCCCAGGTCCGAGGTCGAGTGCCCTAGCCTGTTGAGGGCAGCGTGTTGAGGGCAGCGTGTTGAAGGCGTGCAAAGTGTTGAGGGCAGTGTGTTGAGGGCAGTGTGTTGAGGGCAGTGTGTTGAGGGCAGCGTGTTGAGGGCAGCGTGTTGAGGGCAGCGTGTTGAGGGCAGCGTGTTGAGGGCAGCGTGTTGAGGGGAGCGTGTGAGTGAGTGCGGCAGAGTGTGAGTGAGTGCGGCAGAGTGTGAGTGAGTACAGCAGAGTGTGAGTGAGTGCGGCAGAGTGTGAGTGAGTGCGGCAGAGTGTGAGTGAGTGCGGCAGAGTGTGAGTGAGTGCGGCAGAGTGTGAGTGAGAGTTAGTGCAGAGTGAGAGTTAGTGCAGAGTGAGAGTGAGTGCAGAGTGAGAGTGAGTGCAGAGTGAGAGTGAGTGCAGAGTGAGAGTGAGTGCAGAATGAGTGCAGAGTGAGAGTGAGTGCAGAGTGAGTGCAGAATAACTGCAGAGTGAGTGCAGAATGAGAGTGAGTGCAGAATGACTGCAGAGTAAGAGTGAGTACGCAGGAAAAGACCACACACATAAGACCACACACATAAGACCACTCACATAAGACCACTCACATAATACCACTCACATAAGACCACTCACATAAGACCACACACATAAGACCACACACATAAGACCACACACATAAGACCACACACATAAGACCACACACATAAGACCACACACACCACCACACACTCACCACCACACACGCAACCACACACACACACCACCAGCCGTCACTGCACACTTTTACCGGGCACAAACACCATCAGCTGTCAGTGCAGGCTTCCACCAGGCACACAACACCAGAGATCAGTGCACGCTTCCACCAAGCACACACACCTCCAGCCGGCAGTGCACGCTTCCACCAAGCACACACACCACCAGCCATCAGTGCACAATTTCTACAGGCGCACACACCACCAGGCATCCGTGCACACATCAATTGTTAACGCATCCACAATTAACTATTGTAGCAATCGCAGTATGGTGCACTTTACTTTTAAACATATTCATCTAAAGCGCAGCATGCCACCATTGCTACAATTCCAATCCAACCCACATAATTCCACTACACACCACATGCATACACTCCATAACACATGGCTAAAAGACTTTGCCATTTACAATGCCATTAGCTCTAACTCAAATAAATCCGAGACCTATTGCATTTCTAATGCTTGTTGGGATGACCGCCACCTCAGACGTTCTTTGGTGCTCCGGGAGACACCCTTATTTTCAGGCTGTCTGAAACCTACTCTGGAGGTACTCCCTGATATTATCCATCATGCTTTTATATAATTCTAACGGGAGCTCATCAGGCCCCGTCGCTTGCCCTGCTTGCAAGGTTCCTATTGTCTTATTGATTTAGTCTACTGTCAGGACTTGGTCTAGTGCGTCTCGGTCCTCGTTCGTTAGCATTGGCATGGTCAGGTCTTTCAGGAAGTCTCTCCCAGTATTTCCGTCCCCTTGTTGTCAGTGTCCTCGAGGATCACTGGCTTGAATTCATCCTATAGCACGCAAGCTGATTCAACAGGCCGCCCGTTCTCATTAAAATAGAAGTCTGCTCCATCTCTCATATGAGCTTTGAACGTCTTGTCTTTTAAATATCACGGATCAACCCTTGGGGGTAGCATGAAGTCCACAGCCAGACCATCGAGTTGCACCTCCACCAGCGAATGGTCTGAGATTCCCCCTGCTATGTGCGTAGCGGCTCTAAAATCATCTTTATGGACACTCTGGGTGAAAAGATAGTGCAGGCATGCCAGACTACCATGAGCTGCAGACAGGTGTGTCCGGTTCTGATCCCCTCTTCCCCTCTAGGGGCATTTAGGAGTATCATGAATATAGTATAGGGTCAGTTCTGTCACTCCAGTCACCCCAATGCGTGTATGCTCTGTTGTAAGTGTCTTACCCTTTCACAGGATGAGTCAGTCTTGTCTGCGTCTCTTTCCTGTTTCCCGACACTTGAATGGCACGCCCGAAGACTCGAGAGAGCATTGACCCACCAGCAGGCTTTTGTGGAGCGCTTTTGTCCTGGATGTAGGGCTGCATTCAGTAGGGCACCCACTCTGTCTTTTCTTTCCAGTTGCCTAAAGATCAGCAGTCCCAAGGTAGCAGTCACACCTGGCCTGTCGGTAAGTGCAGCCGCCTCTGGAGGCCCGAACATCAGCAATTGAGCCCACACTGTGGCCGGCTGGACCACAGGTGTAAGCTCATACAGGGTGTTCGACACTGGAGTAGTTGTAGTCCCTCATGGGCCTCTGACACAGAGTAGTCAGAAATTCAGCAGCTAAAAGCCCAACACAGGCTCTCCAGGAAGTCAATAGATTCAGACCTTGTTGTGTTAGGAATTTGGCAAATGCAACCTTGAACGGGCTTGTTGGCAGCACACACTCTCCTACTGGGCCTCAACAATCATGTTGTCGTAGAGTTTTATTTTCAGCCTTGAACTGTTGGGAGAGTCAGTTGTAGGGGGGGCGGGTGGGGGGTTCCTCAGACTAGCTGGTCCTACTGGATGGCTTTCCTGCCCGCCCTACAGATAACAGGGATGTGTCGGACCTTGCTTTTTCCAGGACAGCCTTGTCCTCCTGCTGGATAGTCAAACTCCCTTCCCTTTCTTACCAGACAGGCAGGCTTCTAGGCAGACTTCTAGGCTCTTCGGGACAGGTACACAGCTTCTCCATTAAGTAATTCAGCCTGCAGGTGATGTCCCTTCAACTTAGATAGACTTTCAGGCTGACACCATCTTGGTAGCACAGCAGGCACCTGCGTACTTTGTAGAGCACTAACAGAGGACTTTGAACTGGGGTATAAAAGAGGGATATATGGTCCCACTTCTATACACAACTGGCAGGCAGGAGATGCAGTTTACTCTGTGGCACTCTCACATTGCATTTATGCTACGCACACCAACACCCTAAAAACGCACTTGATGTTAGCGCAAAGTCTGGGCACAGGTATAGAAATGGAGCATTACATGGGTGTGTCAGTAGGACGCCACTCCACTGACCGTGATGCAAAGATCTCATCAGGCTATTGTTCCTTACAACAGGGTGCATTGCCACCACCGCTCTAGCTGTTAAACCCATGAGAGTCCTCTTCCTTAAATAAGGGCACACTTGGTGTGACCCTCCAGGTCACAGGACCGGTCCAAGACCTCTCATATTCCCTTGTTAGAAGTTGCACAGTACTGGGGTGGCAGAAAAATCTCATGTAATTGTTTTGTGGTAGATTTACCCCAGTAACGTCCAGTTACAAGTTAGACGCCATGGACTGGGGAGTTGCACAAGGAACAGATTCTTCTGCCTGTCAAACCACATTCCATTCACTATTTGCTAGTGTTTTTCTGCTTTTATTTACCGCTTGTTTTAAGCAGGTGGTATATATATGCATGTGGTTGGTTGGGGGGAGATGGGTGAAGCAGGGAAGAGAAGAGGAAAGCATTTTCTAACAGAGGGAAGAATTGTGTGTTTCTCCCAGTTAGTTAAAAAACAGCACAAATCTTGGCTGCTTCTGCTGCACCCAGAGTCTTGTGGGTCTTTTCAGTCTGGAAAAAAATGGTGTCCTGTTTTTCTGCACCCGGTAAATCCAGGTGCAGAAAAGCCTAACAACTGATAATCAGGTGGAATAAAATGAACACATGAAAGTACTCCTTAATTTCATTGCCCTTGATTCATACTCTGGACCATAGTTGAAGGATATGTCTAGGCATAGTCCTCGCAATACACAATAGATTTGTGTGCTGCAGAGGCCAGAGTTCAAAAGTCAGGATTAGAGATACAAGTAGGTGGTAACTCAGGGCAGGGGGAAACGCCTGTTGTCCGTGGAAGGGAAATTCCCATCCTAGAAATCTACATTAAAAATTAATTAATAGTATTATTTTTTAAATATCTGTTTGGTGCCAGTCCATATGACTTTAATTTCTGCTTTTGGGATTCTTTGTTACAAGTCCATAGGGTACATGTATCCTTTGTGAGCTTAATAAAATGTTGGAAATTCTACAATTCCTCACTCCTACATCCAAGTACTCTCAGGCTACCATTCTACACTCTGCTCTGTCTGAAGAACAGCTCAACATTTTCAAAATTCTGCAATTCTGCATTGATATGGCTTGTAAATTATTTTTGGGGAAATTTACATGTATTAACTATTACATTTTAATACTGTAGGTGATTGAAATTACGGACGAAGAAAGCAAGATTTAGCACCAGCCAACTGAATGTTAGTGCCATAAGAAGGATTATTTTGAAAAACTGAAGGACATTCATCATTCTAAGTTTAAACAATTTCCAGAATCTAGGTGTGGCGAGGAAGTGGGAGCTGAGGAAAGTACTATACCTTTAAGTGAAGTCTCTAATTTTGCATTTCATTAACCCAGAGCAAAGTCATATCTGTCCACACAGCATCAGAAATAATGCCAGAAAGACCAATAACAACATCCTCATCTGAAGTATTATCTGAAAGACAAATTGCCTCAGCATGACAGAATAACGTTCATCTATAGCACAAATGATCTAAAGCATCATGTAATTCCAGAGAGGAAGCACACACTGCATAAAAGAAAGATATAACAAAAGGTTTCTCCTGCAAACCATCAAAGAAAAGACACTGAAAGAAGACTCCGAAGCTGACACGCTAACAACCAAAAGATTGGAAAATCACCTTTGTTCAACAACCGTTTTTAACCACTTACGCAAGTTTGACGATCTGCCTCTGGATATTACACCTCGACCCACTCTGCTCACTCTGGCGAAAACCTTACAAATTCACCACTTTATTGTGTTCATGACCATCTCAGATTGTTTCCTTTTTATTGTGTACTGTTCTGTAATTCTATGTAAATCACCTCAACTTTATCTGTCGTGCAGGAGTGATATGTAAAAACTGATTAAATGAGCAGCGTTGCGCTATAGCTAATGTAAATAAATCCTCGTCTTTAGAACTACAAACCTTAACCTTACACCAACCATAGAAAGAGTAAAAGGAACTGATGTTCTGCGACTGGTGAGCCACAACAGTACTGTGCATGTTCTTATTCCCTCAGTTACTGCCATTACGCCAGTGCAAAAAGGCACTTCTCAGTTTAATCATTAAATATCAGACTAACACCTTTTCACTGCATTGCTAAGAACCTATACAAATAGATTTGAGAAAAACTTCAGTCACAAAATAAGTTGCTGCAGGAGAGGCTATAACCAAAAGACTATTATCTGCTTAAAACATTTCGACAGATGTTACAGGGCTGCTTCTAGACATTTTGTTCAATTCAAGTGTTAAGAAGATTACACACAATTTCTTTTAGAGATAAATGCTGAACATTATCTAATCAAGCCCGACCCTAAAATCGGGTTCACTCTTACCGTGGCATATAAGCAAGAGAAAACTAAATGTAACTCTAGGAATACACCTTATAAAAACACGGGCTGTGAGAACAAACTGAGTGTTCATACCCGCCTCAATCAAAGCAAAATAACCCAAGTTGCGCAAAAAAGTTACCTGTGCCAAAAAAGATTCAGCCATAAATCTCGTTTCACTGAATTTGAGAGAATGCACACTGGAAAAAACCTCTCTCAGGGCTCAGTGTGCCAAAAAAGTTTCAGCCGGAAATCTCATCTCACTGAGCATATGAGAATCCATACTGGGGAAAAACCTTATCAGTGCTCTGAATGCCACAAAAGGTTTAGTATCAAACCGAGTCTATATCGACATGCATTAACCCACTCTGTGGAAAAACCTTATCAGTGCTCTGAATGCCAGAAATATTTCAGTGACAAAAGAGGACTTACTATACATACAAGGACCCACACTGGGGAAAAACCTTATCAGTGCACGGATTGCCAGAAATTTTTCATTGACAAAAACAGTCTCACTCGGCATAGAAGAACCCACACTGGAGAGAAACCTTATCAGTGCACGTATTGCCAGAAATGTTTCATTGACAAAAACAGTCTCACTCATCATATAAGAATCCATACTGGGGAAAAACCTTATCAGTGCTCTGAATGCCCAAAAGATTTCAGACTTAAATCACTTCTAACTGCACATGTGCAAATCCACACTGGGGAAAAACCTTACCAGTGCTCTGAATGCCAGAAATGTTTCAGTGACAAAAGCAAACTCACTAAACATACAATGACCCACACTGGGGAAAAACCTTATCAGTGCACTGAATGCGAAAAATGTTTCAGTCAAAAATTCAATCTCACTCAGCATATAAGAACCCACACTGGGGAAAAACCTTATCAGTGCTCTGAATGCCAGAAATGTTTCATTCTAAAAAGCAGTCTCACTCAGCATGTAAGAACCCACACTGGGGAAAAACCTTATCAGTGCTCTGAATGCCACAAATGTTTCTGTGAAAGAAGGGCTCTCGCTAAGCATATAAGCATCCACACTGGGGAAAAACTTTATCAGTGCTCCGAATGCCCAAAAGATTTCAGACTTAAATCACTTCTAACTGCACATGTGCAATTCCACACTGGGGAAAAACCTTACCAGTGCTCTGAATGCCAGAAATGTTTCCGTAACAAAAGCAAACTCACTAAACATACAAGGACCCACACTGGGGAAAAACCTTATCAGTGCACTGAATGCGAAAAATGTTTCGGTCAAAAATTCAATCTCACTCAGCATATAAGAACCCACACTGGGGAAAAACTTTATCAGTGCTCCGAATGCCAAAAGTTTTTCAGCCAAAAAAATCAACTCATTTGTCATGTGAGAATCCACACTGGAGCAAAAAAATTATCAGTGCTCTAAATGTCGGAAAAGATTCAGAGGTAGAGATGGTTACAAGCGCCATAAGAAAACACACCATCAAAATAATTCTGTGCTTCGAATGCCAGAAAAGCATCAATTTTAAATGCAATCTCACTCTACAAAAGCAGACGCACACAGGGGAAAAACATCACCAATGCTCTGAATGCCAGAAATTCCTGTTTGATAGGCACAGCCTCACTAACCATAAGCGACTCCATACTGATGAAAACCTTATGAGTGCTCTGAATGCCAGAAAATCTGCAGAGAAAAACGCTATCTCACCATGGCAAGAAGGGAAATGTGACCTCTGCCCTCTGTTTGGACTGTGGAAAACCTCAATAATCATTGTTATGTGGGCCCCTCAGGCCTCTGTTTGAACTGTGACAAACAGCAGTTATCAGGGTTCAGTGGGCCTTTAAGGCATCTGGGACCTGGTGCCACTGCACCTGCTGCATCAATGGGAAGCTAAGCCCCTGCCCTTAACAGCTTCTATTCTAGCCCCACTGGAGAACCGAAACAGCCAAGTACTGATCTGGCCATATCTACAGGCATGCAGCCGCCTCTTCCACTGCCTCTCAGCCCCTTGCCAATGGTCCTTTTTCTCAGAGTTTGCACAGGCACACCTCCGTGAGGTCCGGCCATGCTGAGAGGGGGAAGGCAGTCCCAAGGCCCGCCCACCGTGGCCCCCAGCCCCCAGGGTCTGGGTATGCACCTGCCTCTCGGCCTCTTCCCGGTGGTCCTTTTTCTCCGAGTCTGCTTGCCCCAGGGGCAGGCAGGCAGGGGATGCTAAGCTAGCATACCCCACGTGCAGGGCGGCCTGCCAGGGAATGCCCTGGCTGTACTCTGATCGATTGGGCACTCTCGGTCCGTTTAGGGATGGACTGCTTGGCCAGCCTCGGCTGTTGTTTCAAGCAAAGAGCTTCCACCCTGCCTGGACTGTCCGACTCGAGGGTGGGCCTGCCGCCTGGCGGTAGGCCGTTCACCCTACCCAACAGAGCGAAGGCTGAGTGGCCCTGGCAGCTCGTGCCCCCCAGTGGTCTGACCCGAGTGGAAGGGGTCAGCTGGCGCCGGGCTAACGGCATGGCAAAGTGCCCAGGACGGGCTCCACGGGTCCCGTGTAGTCTTCTCCAGGACACTCGTTGCTCCCTCATCCAGGCCAATGGCATGGCAAAGTGCCCAAACCGGCTCCACGGGTCCCGGGCAGTCCTCCATCCGGGGCTCCCTTCTCCAGGCCAACGGCATGTCAAAGTGCCCAGGACAGGCTCCACGGGTCCCGGGCAGTCCTCCCCCCGGGCATCAGGGACTCCCACCTCCGGGCCAACGGCATGGCAATGTGCCCAGGATGGGCTCCATGAGTCCCGGGCAGTCCTCCCCCGGGCGTCCGGGCCCAAGAGCTCCAGTGGTTCACACCGTGCCTGAGGCCCACCTGGGGTCCCCAAGCCCTGCCCTGCCCTGTGTGGGCAGGCAGGAGCCCTCCGCGGAGGCTCGGTGTGGGAAGCTGGGAGTACTTTCGATCCTGGCCATCTGGTCGCACCTTTCCCCTCGGCCATCTGGTCGCACGCAATGCTTTCCAATGGGGCGACCAGATGGCCGGGCTTCCCTGGAAGTCCCGATGAAGTGCCATTCGCCGCCGAGGGCCCAGCGAGGGCTCCAGGAGGTCGGGTGCCTGCGCGCCTTGGGTCCCCTCCGTCACTCGGTGCGCACTGATTCCAAGAAAGAGGGGTAGCCTTACTCTGGATTACTAGGGACAGGGTATGCCCGGACACTCCTCCCAGGCTGGCGGTTCTCTGCCGGGGACCAGATGGGCTATGCCTGGGCAACACCTCCCTAGGCGTCCTGGGCTCCCTCCTCCAGGCCAACGGCATGGCAAAGTGCCTATGATGGGCTCCACGGTTCCCGGGCAGTCCTCCCCTGGCGTCCAGGGCTCCCTCCTCCAGGCCAATGGCATGTCAAAGTGCCCAGGACGGTCTCCATGGTTCCCTGGCAGTCCTCCTCCGGGCCAACGGCATGTCAAAGTGCCCAGGACGGGCTCCATAGGTCCCGAGCAGTCCTCCCCCGGGCGTCCGGGGCTCCCTCCTCTGGGCCCATGGCGTGGCAAGGTGCCCAGGACAGGCTCCATGGGTCTCGGGCAGTCCTCCCCCGGGCGTCTGGGCCCGAGAGCTCCGGTGGTCCTCCCCGTGCCTGAGGCCCAGCCATGGTCCCAGAGCCCCTGGGAAGTGGAGCCTCCCGAGCCCTGCCCTGCGAAAGGCAGGCGGGAACAGCTGGGAGTCCTTTCGGTCCCGGCCATCTGGTCGCACATTTCCCCTCTGCAAGCCAACAGAGGGTCCGGGCGCTGGGGACGGGGGTCCACCGGGGCCCGAGGAGGCTCCCCCCAGCTTGGCTAGGGCTCGGAAGCTGGGACCGGGCCCGTCCGGCAGGCCCTGGGGTGCGTGAGCCCCCGTCATGCAAGCCATCAGAGGGTCTGGGCGCTGGGGACGGGTGTCCACTGGGGCCTGGCTGCTTTCAGAAGCAGGGACTGGGCCGGGGAGCAGGGGTGGCTGGTTTTATCCACTACTCTGTCAGAGCGTAGTTTTCTGCCCACCCCTAGTTTCAAGGCTGATCAAACCTTAATGAATGCTATACCTAAAGATGCCCTTTTGGTCCTTCATTTTATTGTGCACCATGATTCAGAAATGGCATGTTTTTGCTTTCGGATGTAAAATTCAAAACATAATTATTGTTGTTGCCATCCGAAAAATCATCACTAATTGGTAATATAACAACAAGTGGTCCTGTGATGCTTGCTGGAATGGGAAGTGTTTAATTAGAAGGCGGATTGAATTAAAGTTTAGGTGACAATTTCGCAAAAGTGTATGGATGTTGTATATATTTAAAATTGTTGATCTCCAAAAAGGCCTAAATCAATAAATTGAATTGAAATTCAAGTTTCTCATTTGAATCCTATTGTTGGAAAAGATGTGATTTTGAACCCCATGAGGCGGTTCCTTTCCAGAAAGCATTCAGGTTGTAATCATGAGTCAAATAATGCTGAGGAGGTTAAAATATTCAAATTGAATTCTAATTACACATGAAATGTTCATTGTTCACTATATTTCTTTTAGTATTTTAATGTGCGGTCTTTATTGCTTAAGGAAAATAATTAGTATTTGTTTTTAGGTCTCGCGCCTAGCGTTGCACTGCGCAGCAGTGCTCGTGCAGCGCGAGGCATTTAGTGAGTGAACAACGGGGTTATCAGGCTCACCTAGGAATCACACACGCTTGTGTGTGCTTTTCCTTAGGTGACACCCGATCGGCCTTTGCGTGCATCTTTTAATGAAAGACTGCACGCAATAAGCCACAGGGCATTGCTCTGCCCATGGCCTATTGGTGTCTATTACGAGCATGGTGCGCGTAATAGACACCAATAGGCCGTGGCGCGCGCAGCACTCGCTGGATTTTTTTCAATCGGAAGTGAAAGCGAACACTTTCCGTTCTGCTTGTTTGCCTTTTTTCATATGGTCGGGTGGCAGTCACATACATACTGCGGCGATGCATCAAAGTTCATATACAAAAGCTATTTCATGCTGAATGTTGACCCCCGTACTGTGCCCACACCTTTAGGGGTGAGGCATGGTTAGGCGAGATATACGGAAGCTTAGGTTTGGGCACAACGCCAGATCTATTAATGATTGTGGCCGATTTTGCCACAATTTACACCAACTAGAGCCAGACGCAAGGAAATGGTCAAGCCGCGAATCGGCAGTAACATGTCAGCTGTAGTGCCCTGCATTGCTTCACATGTATGACCACACCTACGACCTTGCACTGGAGGGTGTACTCCAGCATAATTCCGAGGCTAGACACAGCAGGCTCAACTATGTGCAGCAGCGCAAAGCTTAGTGTCCTGCAGAGCAGTCACATGCCATCGAAAGCAACTCCTACTTAATCTGGCGCTGCCCTATTACCCGCACACCGTGCAGCTCTGTGCTGCACTTCATGATGTAGTGCTCCGCTGCACGGAGGACGGTGATGCCGGGCCTGAGATGTAACGCCAGTGACTGGTCTCGTCTACACATATGCAAGTACCACAACAAAACATAATCTGACATGCTTGGGGCTTGCATAACGCGCACAAGATTAATGGCTTCAGGCTCACGTGTTTAGAAGTGCGGAGTTACTCCAGTGGCATTCAGCTATAGGATTACTTCCTGACAGAATGGCGCCATTACAGTACTGGCAAATGACCCAAAGTCACATGTGACGCACCCAACCAAAACATTTTATTTTTTTTCTACAAAAACTACATTGCATTCTGGGACATGTAGTTTCACGTTTAACATTGTATGTATGAAGGTATGTATGTATGTTTTCAAAAATCCCAACACGCAGTTTGCTGTTGACTATCCAGCCAGCACCAGCTGTAGGAGCACACATTGCATGAGGTCTCTTGGCAGCTGCCACGTCTTTACAGGCCTATAGGGCTGGGACTGAGACTAACCGGTGTGACACCGCAAACATACAGCAGACTACGAGGAGCTGTTCCTGTACACAACCTTGAGTAATTCTGACTTTAAACAAAGGCTTCAGGAAATAGACAGGAAGGTGAAATGTTTATTGCAGTTGTTTTCTTCTAATAAATAGCTAATAAACATGTCTGTGTTTCTCTACCCCGCACTTCCCGCTGTCCTCCTGATACCTAATTTCTGTATTTATTGTGCCTGTCGCACTTCCTGATTCACTGTTGTTTCCTGGAAATCTTTTCCTTTGCGTTTCTCTGCATCACTGATTCATTGATGCTCATGCTGTCTTTCTCCTGTTCAGCTGCAGTGGAGAAGACAACTGGTCTGGTAGAAGTAAGGATGGGTGAGGACGGTGAATGTGTGAATGAGTCGGCAGATTGATGAGTAAGTGCATGGATAATTGAGTGACAGCATGAATGTATGGGTGGAAGAATGAATGGGAGATACCGACTTGAATGTCACATTGAGTAATTGAGTTAATGAATGGATGGTGGCTGAATGTGTGAATACATGGATGGGTGTTACAAGTTATAACAATGCTACAAGCCGAGGGCTCCAATAGCAGACGTTGTGATAATGATCTAAAATAGCAAGAACGACCAATGTTATATCAGCTCAAGACTTCTGTGCAGATATAATGCAGGAGGGTGGCAATTGTTCCAAGAATGCCCACAATGTGTGAAGAATTCGGAGCCTTATATCTACCGATTCACACCATTTCTTAATCCTAACTACATATGCCCTATTATTCAGTAATAATTCATATTGTATCCTAAGATTTTTTATCATCACTCATTCTTGAATGCATGTTCAGAATCAAGAAATGTTGTGTCTCACAAATTTGCACTTTTCTCATTGATTTTCCATATTGCTCCCAGATAAGACCCTCATACAGACACATTCACCTCTCACAGAGACACAGATGCAAAGCCACTGACATGCCACCCATCCGCCCACATACCTGCAAAATAGCCCTTACGTGGAATGCACTTAAAACCAAAGCCATCATAGTTGTGGTCATCCCGTCTCCTTCCCTCACCTAACAGCATATTTGGCAGTGATAGTGTTGGTTTCATGCTCTCATAATATACTATGGTAGGTCCAGTACACGGGTTCAGATCCGAGTGCATGGCTGGCAGACACCGCCTGTCTACAGTGTCTGAGGCCGGATGGCGTGGGTTTTAGGGTGAATGAAGTGGGAGCCAATACTGGGTAATTGGCACAGGGAGCTCTTTCATTCTACAGAGGTTTACCCAGGATCTCTAGCTGAAGCCACCAATGCCTGCAGTGGTGTAAAAGTGTCAAGCTAGTATCGATGAAGTGATAAGAGGTAAAGCCTCAAATACCTTTGCAGTGAAAAAACAGATCGCCAACATCCATGCACTTTCAATGGTTGTGAGAAAAACTGCTAAATAACCTCACGATAAAGCAGCACATCGAGTTTCACAATCAACCAGCATTAACGAAGAAACAGGAATTTAATGATAGGCTCTAGCCTCCCAAAAAAACTCTTTCATGCGTTAAACAACTTTTCATTGAGGTTTCAGTTTCAATGTACGCCGTGGTGTATGCCCCTTCCTCCACCCCGCAGAATGTGAAAAGCCCTTCTCAGTCTCCCATATCTCACAGATATTGGTTGTGCCTTTCCGAAATTTTAAAGTGTAAGCAGCATGGTTTTTTGTGTGAATGTGTGCACAATGAAAGGTCGCCTTTCTTTGTAATTGTTTCCTCATTTTCAAACTTGGTAACACAATCCACACAAATGCACTCCACACTATACCACATAATTTCAATCAGCATAATTACACTAAACGGCACACACTTCCACACTACACAATTCTACTCTACTCATTTCCATTCTAGACCACATAATTCAAATACAAACCCATAATTCAACACTACAATTGCACAACACACCTCATATGTCCAATCCAAAACAAAGAAATCAACATCAAGCCACAAAATACCATTCCACTTAATTACTCTCCATAACACACAATCCCACTCCACATAATTCCAATACACTCAATAACACATAATTACTATCCACATAATCCCACTGCACACTATGCCACAGAATTCCACTACACAAACCCAATCCACACCACACAATTCCACAACTAACAATTACAATCCAACCCACATATTTCTACTCCACACCACATAGATCCACTCCACTCCAAACCAAAACATATGGGTAAAAGACATTATCATTTACAGCACCAATAACTGTAACTCTCACAAATGCAAGACCTAATGCATTGCAAATGCTTGGTCTATATGTAGGAAGCATTACATTAATGAAAGCACTGTAACCCAACTTCTTTCCTTTCCTTTTCTTTATGAACGTTTCTATTGTTGAACTTTAACCCCTTCCATGCTCATGACGGAACGGTTCCGTCATGAGCTACGGTTGAGCTGTGCTCATGACGGAACCGTTCCGTCATTACCACGCCCGTTTCTATTACGGCCCAGCACCGGAGGGGGAAACGCGGTCGCGCTGAAAAGGTTAAAGATTGCTCGAAATTAAGAATTCTGCTCTACATAACTTTGCTGTGTTACAGTATGTTGATTTTTATGTACAACTTTTGTCTCTTATGTGTATAGCAACTGATGTTTTGTTTTGCTTTAATAATCAGCTTATGTTTATTAGGTTTTATTATTCAATAAAATGTTTCAAACACAACAAATGGAAGTTGATATGTATTTACAACTGCAGCATTTTTATTGTATGGGCACTTTCAAAGGGGCCAAAAATATGGTCTGTGGGATGACGGAGTACCACATTGGCATCAGCAGGGAGAGGTTTGGGTAGGTGATTGGGGGTATATGTAAGGTTGGAGTAGGGGGAACAACGCATGTACATTGTGGCGACTGTGACTCCTGGAGTTATTGTGAGGGATACCACGCTACCCTGTAAATGAATCCCCTAGTGATTATTATCAACAAACTTTATTTGATTTTATAAAAGAAAACCATAAAAGTCATACATAAAATGATAAAACATCTAATTGCGCAATATTGCGATGACATTGCACTCGCCTGGCTATCAGACGATCATAGAGCTTTCCTCTCTTTGCCCATAACAGTTGAGGAGATCACAGAAATCATTCAGACCCTGCCTAATGGGAAAGCACCTGGCCCTGACGGGTTTACTGGGGAATTTTACAAGGCCTATGTAGATTTGTTGGCGCCTCATATAGTTAAGATGTTTGGAGATGCGCACGAGAAACAGATATTACCACAAACACTAAGAGAAGCTATGATTTTAATGCTACTCAAACCGGACAAAGACCCCGAATATTGTGAATCGTATCACCCCTTATCACTTATGAACGTAGACACCAAAATATTATCTAAAATACTAGCGAATAGGCTACAGCACCTAATGACCAGGCTGATTCTACCTGATCAGTCGGGGTTTATTCCGACACGCTCCACCGCACACAACACAAGGTCACTATTTGCACTGTCCCACTATCTATCCCCTAATACTAAGGCGGCCGCTGTGTTGTTAGATGCGGCTAATGCGTTTGACACGATAGCATGGACTTATCTACACACGATTTTAAGTAGAATGGGGTTTCCTCCACTGTTTCTACAATGGGTAAAGTTACTATACACGGAGCCCACTGCTCGCATACGGATCAATAAATACGTCTCGGAGGCAATACCCATAGAAAGGGGCACCAGGCAAGAGTGCCCACTATCACCGCTCCTATTTGCCATAGCCCTAGAGCCGCTAGCCTGCAAAATACAACAAAAACATCACTATTCAGCATTGCAGTTTCCCCAGCGTCCCCTACATATCTCAATGTATGCGGATGACATGGTATTATATGTCCGAGACCCGTCCACTAACCTTAACCCATTGTTGCGGGAATATGTCAAGTTTGGACGTCATTCCGGCCTTAGAATCAACTGGGCGAAATCAATCATATTACCACTGACTGACACCACACAACAATTCACCACAGATTATCCCCTAGGATGGCAAGCAGAACCAGTGCGCTATCTAGGGGTTTGGTTCCACAGGGACCCAGAAGTGGTCATCCGTACAAACTATGGCAGAGTGGTCTCGGCCCTGGAAGAGAAAATAGAAAGATGGATCCATCTGCCCCTATCACTGGCGGACAGATTGGCGATAGTAAAAATGGTTCTACTGCCGAAACTTCTGTATCTATTTAATAACATCCCAATCAAGCCACCCATGGCAGTGTTCCGACGACTAACCTCGGTGACGCTGAAATTGATATGGGCAGGAAAAACGTCTCGAATTGACCTACACTCCTTGACATTACCATTTGCTCATGGCGGATTTAAAATTCCCGATTTCTTTCTGTTTTACCTGTGCGCCCAAGCCCAATATGCTCATTACTGGTATCATAAAGTACCGTTCATTACACATGTGGCAATTGAAGAAGGAGATGCCTTACCGATACCGTTAGATGCCATCGTACCACACAAACGCCCCCACTACATAAGCGGGATATAAATACTGTAGACACCACAAATGAAGCTTGGAGGCTCATAGCGCAAAAAACAAATAAAACTCCTATTTACGCCCCGAAACTGCCACTCCACTATCACCCACACATCACTGTAACACATGAACCTGTGGAAATGGACCTCCTTAAACAAGTGGGGATAGATAGCATGGGTGACTTGTTCCATGAAGGGAAATTTAAGACACTGGAGAATATCACGTATGTGCAGAACCAAACGTTGTTGTTTAAATTCACATATTACCGTCTTCAGAGAGCAGTGAAAGCCCTATACCCGTCATACCCTGATGAACCACAAACACTCACGACGTTACAGCTACTACTCTCATCCTCCAACCCAGCTCATCTGGTCTCCAAGCTATATGTAGCGTTACAAACTGAAATTGGGGCACTGCCAGATAAGGCAATACAAAAATGGAATGATTGCTTAGACGTCCCCCTAACGGATGAAGAGTGGACTACCACTGGTACGATCACAAAATTACTGACTCCCAATGGGAATTTGCGTATGATCCACATCAAATACTTACATCAGACCTATCACACACCGGCACGCCTGTACAGATTTGGTCTCCGTACTGACGCTAAGTGTCAAAGATGTGGGGTAGAGACAGCGGACTTTATACATATTGCCTGGCACTGTCCGGGTGTGGCAGAATACTGGGGAACAGTGGTGCGGAGATTGGGAGAGATGGTTGAGGTACCAATAGAATGTACTATAAAAACATGCTTGTTGGGATTACTGCCAGGGGTACGGGCATTAAAACGTAAATTTTGCGCAATAGCCCTACTAGTGGCGAAACGTAGAGTTTCACTCACCTGGGGCAGCAAGAATCTACCGCTAGTAAAGCACTGGATACAAGACCTGGTTTATTGCAAAGACACTCTCCAGACCTATGAGGAAGAGTTACCACTGAGATCAAGACCCAGAGACTATTGGCGTTATTTCATTTCCTACCTTAATGTACCAGATATTCAACTGTAAATTGCACACTCTGGAATACAAGAGTTTAACAAAAGTAACTGTACATCTAGCTGTCTGCCTTAGGATACCAGATGAAGCATGCACTGTTGGAGGCGGAGTGTTGTAATGCAGTGGTTCTTATAAGTTGTTTTGTACTGTATGATTGTCACTGGTTGACATTGTCATATTTTTTTTTTTAAATGCTAATAAAAATATTAATTAAAAAAAAATGATAAAACATCTTCCAAGTTACAGATTGACAAATATAATATGTCTAAGTTAATCAAAACACAAGATAAAAATTCATAAATTACAGTACAGAAGTTAATCTCAGCTTGACCCGAGTCTAACAGCGACCCGTAAAAAGTTAAGCCTATGCAAAACAGTGTCATTAGAGAGGAGTTGTAAAAAGATAAGAGCTGGTCTCACCCGCCTAAAACCCGCTTTTTTGAGAATGGGAATAATAAATAACTGTCTAGGGACAGCATAAAAACGACAAAATATTATAAGGTGCATCATGTCCTGAGGAGACTCACCGCTGCAGCCACAGGGCATGAAGCACTGGCCTCTGTGGAATCAATCAATCAATCAATCAATCAATCAATCAATCAAGACATTTGTATAGCGCACTACTCACCCGGAGGGTCTAAAGGCGCTTGGGGAGGGGGGGTCCGCTACTGCTCGAACAACCAGGTCTTGAGCTGCTTCCTGAAGGCGAGGTGGTCTTGGGTCAGGCGGAGGTGGGTCGGGAGGTAGTTCCAAGTCTTGGCGGCCAGGTAGGAGAAGGACCTACCTCCTGTGGTGGCTCTTCGGATGCGAGGGACGGCGGCGAGGGCGTGGCTGGTCGATCGAAGCTGACGAGTGGGAGTGTAGAAGTTGAGGCGGCTGTTGAGGTATCTTGGGCCTTGGTTGTGTAGGGCTTTGTGTGCGTGGGTGAGGAGGCGAAAGGTGATTCTCTTGTTGACCGGGAGCCAGTGCAGGTCTCTCAGGTGTCCGGAGATGTGGCTGTGTCGGGGGATGTCGAGGATGAGTCTTGCTGAGGCGTTCTGAATCCGCTGGAGTCTCTTCTGGAGCTTGGCGGTGGTTCCGGCGTAGAGGGCGTTGCCGTAGTGCAGTCGGCTGGTGACGAGGGCCTGGGTGACCGTCTTCCTGGTCTCGGTGGGGATCCAGCGGAAGATCTTACGTAGCATGCGCAGGATGTTGAAGCACGACAAGGAGACGGCGTTGACTTGTCTGGTCATGGAGAGGGAGGAGTCCAGGATGAAGCCCAGGTTGCGTGCGTGGTCTGTTGGTTTGGGTGCGCTGCCCAGGGCGGGGGGCCACCAGGAGTCGTCCCAGGCGGAGGGTGAGGAGCCCAGGATGAGAACCTCCGTCTTGTCAGAGTTTAGTTTCAGGCGGCTGTTCGTCATCCACTCGGCTACGTCTTTCATCCCTTCGTGTAGGTTGGCTCTGGCGGTGGCGGGGTCGTTGGTGAGGGAGAGGATCAGCTGGGTGTCGTCGGCGTAGGAGATGATGTTGAGGTTGTGTTGGCGTGCGATGGCTGGAAGGGGGCTCATGTAGACATTGAAGAGGGTGGGGCTGAGCGAGGAGCCTTGAGGAACGCCGCAGATGACTTCGGTGATCTCTGATCTGAACGGGGGTAGGTGGAGTCTCTGTGTCCTTCCGGCGAGGAAGGAGATGATCCATTCTAGTGCCTTCTCCTGGATTCCGACGTTGCTGAGACGCTGCACTAGGGTGCGGTGGCAGACAGTGTTGAACGCCGCGGAGAGGTCCAGGAGGATGAGGGCCGCTGTTTCTCCGTTGTCGAGCAGGGCTCGGATGTCGTCAGTGGCTGCGATGAGGGCGGTCTCGGTGCTGTGGTTGGCCCTGAAGCCAGACTGCGAGAGGTCAAGGGATCCGTTCGTCTCGAGAAAGGCGGCCAGCTGCTTGTTGACGGTCTTCTCGATGACTTTGGCCGGAAACGGGAGGAGCGAGATGGGACGGTAGTTTTTGAGTTCGGTGGGGTCCGCTGATGGTTTCTTCAGTAGAGCGCTGAGTTCGGCGTGCTTCCAGCTCTCCGGGAAGGTGGCGGTGTCGAAGGAGGTGTTGATGATGTCCCGCAGATGGGGTGCGATGACAGCGTCGGCCTTGTTGAAGACGTGGTGAGGGCAGGGGTCGATTGGAGATCCGGAGTGGATGGAGTTCATCGTACGGATGGTGTCTTCGGTGGTGATCGGGGCCCAGGCGCGGACGGTGGTGGTGGGGGGCATTGGTGCGGTCGTGGGGTGCGTCGGATGTATGCTGAAGCTGTTGTGTGTCTGCGATCTTGTTGTGGAAGTAGGAGGCGAGGGAGTTGCAGAGGTCTTGAGATGGGGTGATGTCGTTGTTTCCGGCGTTGGGGTTGGAGAGCTCTTTGACGATGTTGAAGAGTTCCTTGCTGTTGTGTGCGTTGTTGTCCAGTCGTGCCTTAAATGCAGTTTTCTTGGTGGCGTGGATCAGTTGGTGGTGTTTTCGGGTGGCGAGCTTGAGGGTGGTCATGTTGTCTGGTGTCGGGTCTCTGCGCCATGCCTTCTCGAGGGCTCGGCAGTTCTTCTTGGAGCTCTTGAGTGCGTCGGTGAACCAGGATGCTCTCTTGCTGCCGGGTCTGCTAGGCGGGGTCCTCAGGGGGGCGAGGTCGTCTGCTCAGTTGCTGATCCACTTTGTGAGGTTGTTGGCGGCCTGGCTGGGGTTCGCTGAGCTGGTTGGGGGTTCCTGGCTCAGGGATGCGGCGAGCTGGTCGGCTGTGATCTTGCTCCAGTTTCTGCGGGCAACCTGTTGCTGATGGTGGTGGGTCGTGGTTCTTCTGAAGCCGAAGTGGATGCAGCTGTGGTCCGTCCAGTGGAGTTCGGTGGCGTGGCTAAAGACGATGTCCTTGCTTGATGAGAAGACGGCGTCGAGTGTGTGTCCGGCGTAGTGGGTGGGGGTCGTCACCAGCTGCTTGAGACCGAGGTTGTTGAGGATGTCCAGCAGGGTGGTGGTGTTGCGGTCGTTGTTGTTCTCCAGGTGGAAGTTGAGGTCTCCTAGGAGGATGTAGTCAGCGGGGGGAGGGCGTGCGGGCTGATGAGGTCGGCGATGTCTTCGCTGAATTGTGTGCGTGGTCCCGGGGGTCTGTAGATGAGGGTGCCTCTAAGTGTGGTCTTGGGGTCGGTGTGTATCTGGAAGTGCAGGTGTTCGGCGGTTGTGAGGGTGTCGTCGGTGTTGGTCGTGATGCGGATGGTGTTCTTGTGGATGATGGCGATGCCTCCTCCCGTCTGGTTAGCGCGGTCCCACCGGGTGATCTTGTATCCGTCTGGGATGGCAATGGCGATGTCGGGCGCTGAGGAGGCATTCATCCAGGTTTCCGTGAGGAAGGCGACGTCTGGAGATGTGGTGTCGAGCAGGTTCCAGAGTTCGATGGCGTGCCTGTGGACGGAGCGGGTGTTGAGCAGGATGCACTTGAGGTGGTTGCTGCTGGTGTTCGGCTTGGTGGGTGCTGGTGTAGTGTAGGTCCGGATGCAGGTGAACTTGCAGGAGTGGCAGCTGAAGGGTCCGTGGGTGCGTCTCAGTGTGGCTCGGTAGCAACCGGGAATCCGACCGGGGTTGAGTGCGTTGAGGGTGACTGCGTCGTAGGACAGGCGGGTGGACTGGCGTCTGCGGGGGCCAGGGGGTCTGGCGCTGGGCGCGGTCCAGGTACGGACGGGCGCAGACGGGCTTACCTTTGGCGCACCTTCGGCGCTCAATCGGTGCTCCCGCTGCGCGCGTTCGCTGCACGGTCGCTCAGGGGGCGTCATAAGTAAGGAGCCGGGAGGTCGGGTCAGCTGGGTGGCGGGAGCGTGGCGGCCAATGGGCAGGAGGGGGGCGGAGTCGGCGGAGGTCTGTGGCGGGAAGGAGGTCTGAGGGCGGCTCAGCGGCGGCTGGGTCATCCGGTGGAAGGGAGCAGCACACAAGGAAGGGGGAGGGCAGCAGAAGGGGGGAAAGGGGTACACTGAAGGAAAAAAGGCAAAACAGAAGGCAAAAAACGAAAGTAGCAGCAGAGGGGAAAAAGAATACACTGAGGCAACAACGAGGCAGCAGAAGGGGGGAAAAGCCACAAGGGTGTGCCAAGAGGTAATGGAAGCGGTTGAGCCGACTTACGCACACTAGGCTAACACAGCTCATTTCCCTCTCTAGCACAGTGGCTCATTCTTAAAAAACATTCTTTGACCAGAGAAAGGCCCCTCTTACATATGCACTCCGGGTTAGCGAATAGTTCCTACCTACCCTGGAAAGGCCACCTTTTATATACTGGAGCCATCGGATGCTTGAGACATGGTCAAGTGAAAGGCATTACCGTAGGACGTCTTTACTAAGTGTATTTTCTTGCGCAGACCAAATATTAAGCCACAAAGCCAGGGGACGGAAAGTCAGTACATCTGAGAGGGAAGGCATCCCCAACTCTTTGTGCACGACATAAAACGGGGTGCTTTGTGGGACAGAAAGGCCCATCGCAGGAAAGAGTTTTCAACACTTTGCACTGCCCCAACCCCAGTGTGGCCCAATATCTCACTCCCATAACTAACCTTTGAGATATATTTGGCTTAATATTTCTTCAAATGAGCCCCTATTGTCTTCCCTCCCACTCTGCTGGCAAAGTTAAAAACAGCTACAAAAGCTTTCACTAGATCCCCTTTCTTCCAAGTGAGCAAAGAGCACCAACTCAAGGAATCGTCAAACACAACTCCCAAATAGGAGAAAACATTGGTCTGCGGTACAGACAAAAGTCAGAGTTTAAAAGTGAACTGCTTAGTTTTACGAGAAGTTGTAGGAGCCCCTAGCTGTCCTCGCCAAGAGGACTGCGTCGTCCGCATATGGGAAGACTGGCAGGCTACGCTTCCCTACCTGGGGACAATCCGCATTTGTGGCCAAAAGGGCCTTCTCTAAAGAATTAATATATAGGTTAAAAAGAAAGGGTGGTAAAATGCACCCACGACGCACCCCTCTCGATGTCAAGCTGACTGGACACTTTCAGGTCCTTTGAATAACAGACAATGCCAATGGAGGACATCAGCTGCCACAGCTTGGACCTATTGATTCAGTGGAATGCTGAGGACTGGATCATGAAGGCTACGTATTTGGGGCTGGACCGAGCCACAGTGTATTTGTTCAGAACCATGTACAGGTTTAAACACTGTTCCACAGTGGAACGACCTGGGCGAAAGCCGTTTTGGATATCGGATAAAAAGTTGTTTTTCATCAACTCAGGATACAAGTGTGTCAAGTACCATGCGGCCCACCACCTTCACCACAGAGTCCAGAAGAGAAATGGGCCTATAACAACAGGTACTGTCCCAATTTCCCTTTTTAAATACCGGGACTATAATTGATAAAGCCCAAGAATCTGAGCGTCCAACCTGAACTGCAGCATTGATAACAGCTGTGAGGACCGGCACCCAGGTTTCTACATGGGCGATGTAGAGATGTAGAGATCTGGTGGGATTCCATCTGGCGCGGGGGCCTTGTTTTTAGACAGACCCGGAACACCGCCTCTCACCTCTTTCATGGTGAAAATAAGTTCTGACTTGCCTTCCACCCTTTCCTACCTCTCAATTGGAGGGGTTTCCAACTGGAAGATACCCTCGAAATGATGTACCCAATCGTCCTCTGTGATATGGGCATCCAGTAAATTAGCATTATTTTCTAGATAGAAATGGGCTGTTAATAATGCCCCAGAACTTTGAGCTATTACGCAGTGTACTAGCGTCCAAAAAATCGTTCTAGGCCTCCTCCTTTAAACGACAGACTTGCAAGTTGCTAGAGCAGCCTTATATGCTCTTCGTAGGCCTTTGACCACCACCCAGTCTTGGGGCTTAACACCCACGGCCTGTCTCAGGTTCCTGCAAGCCTGGGAGCACGCCGACTCAAACCATCGTGGACCTATTTGCTTACGGCCCCCTCCCGGGGCCCGTAGTAACTTCCTTATGACAGTAGACATAGTATCTTTGGTGGAGAAGCCATCACAAGAGCAGATCCCCAAATCTTCCTCCTTTGTCCACCCTGGGGTTTCAGAAAAAAGGAGATGGAATTGGTTCAGCCTGAATCTAGTTAGTAAAAAACGATGATTTGCATTATTTACAATATTCAGGTATGGCTCAATCAAATCTGAGGTTTGTAACAATAGGTGAGCCCTTACAGTAGGTTTACCCAGCTCTCTATCTTCTCTGGCCGAGCAAGCTGCTAACTTATAGGAATCCTTAGCCCACTTGATATCCCCTTTCACTAACTTATTAGGCGAGTTAAACAATTCTGGTCGACCCAAATTAACAGCTAGTTTATGGACATAACTCAGCCAGGGAATGCGATGACCAAAATCAAGTGCTAAACAATTTCTAAGGATTTCTTGATTCAGCTCCAGCTCGGGATTTAGCCAGATAGAAATCCATTTTAAAAGAGGAGCTACGGCTATCCGGTCTTCCAGAAAACCAACTCCACACTCCTGATGAATGATATAGCCAGATGTGGATTGAGGAACTGATAGAATGGTTTTCAGAAATGTATCCTCCGCCACGTGAATGGCCTTAACATTCTTAAAGCCCCAGAGCTCTGCCCCATACATAGCAAGGGAGGTACATTTGGCGTCATATATCTTTAGCAAGGCTTGAAATGGTTTAACTCCCAGTTTACGGGCAAAGCCCAAAACGGCCAAAATGGATCTAGCTAAAACATTACGTTTAGCTGTTATCTGAGGCGACCATGTGCCCTTGTCATCAAAGATAACGCCTAGGTATGGAAAAGTTGATACCCTAGACAGCACATTCCCTTCACAATGCAGAGTTTTTACCCCCTTCACTTTTGTGCCCACCGTCATAACATGTGATTTGGAAAAGTTAACGCTAAGATCTATAGATTTCATAAAAACAGAAAATGAGTTTAAAAGGCTTTGCAGTCCTACCGCTGTACGTGCTAAAAGGGCGGCATCATCAGCATATAACAATGCCGGAATTGATTGTTTGCCTACCCTCAGTATGTCCTTGCAAGCCTCCGTTAAGACAGAACCTAGGTCATTAATGTACAGGGTGAAAAGCAGGGGAGCCAAAATGCACCCCTGCCTAACACCATTCGCAATACAAATCTTCCCTGTACAATTTCCCTTACGGTCGTATCTCACTGTGGCCGACAGATCCCTGTGAAGGTCAGCAAGAAAGTACACAATATTTTTGTCCACGCCTAGGTGAAGGAGCATCACCCATAATTTGGACCTATTCACACGGTCAAAGGCAGAGGAAAGGTCCATGAACGCTAACTATAAGGTGCCCCTTTTGGCGATTGTGTACTTTCCAATTAGTAATTGGAGGTTGAGGCTTTGATCTATTGTACCTCTCCCTTTCCTAAACCCAAATTGCAGGCCCGAAAGGGTATTGGTTTCTGCTAGCCACCATGTGAGTTTACTTAAAACCACTCATCCGAGGACTTTAACAGCAGAATCAATAAGGGAACTGGGTCGATAACAGCTAGGGTCCCCTCTGTTTCCCTTTTTAAAAATGGGTACAATAACAGATTCATACCAAGTTCCCGGCAAACCTGTTTTGCACACCCTGTTAAAAACATTACATAAAACCTTTGACCATGTCTTGACATCTGATTTAAAGAGGTCGGCTGGGACACCGTCAGGTCCGGGAGCCTTATTACTTGTCATCTGGCTGATGGCATCTGCCACCTCTATCTCAGTAACCGATAAAGTATAAGGATCATTCATGGATAGGGATATAGCGACCCCTCCCAAGTCTGGTCCTTCATAGACTGATTTAAAATGGGAACACCACACCTGTCCCTGGATACCACAATCTAGTTGATCATTGCAGAAATCATTAAAAAAAGGTTTATTGACCACTACCCAAAATTTGGAGCTATTTTTGAGGACGTTAATAGAAGTTAACTCCTCCCATGCCTCGCCTCTGATTTCACGTCTTCTACTTTCCAGTACATCTTTATATGCTTTCCTTAAAGCTGCCACAGTGGGCTTATCGACTGGATTTCGTTTCAGGGCCTCCAACAGTTTCCTATGTGCTAGTGAGCAATTGTGATCAAACCACCCCTCCCCGGCTAGATCTTGCACCTTACCAGGCCGTTTGAGATCATCCGCAACCTGAGAGCAGACTTTAGTGTATGCCTCTAAAACCTCCTTGTCCCCAGCTTGCTCATTCAAGCAAATACACATCTCTGTTCCAACCTTAGTTAAAAGGTTGGTATGAAAATCCCCAGGTACCACTCGGCACCATCTAATTCTACGGGCCTGATCTGTAGGCTGGATGTCCATTTTATCCATCTTCCTATTACATCGTTCCGGTTTCTCGACCACGTCCACCATGGTCAGAACCACTGGATTATGGTCGCTAAATGTAGACCAGATTGCTGTGTATCCACAGACCTTGGCACCCAGCACGGAACTAAAAAAATATAATCAATAATCGAAGAGGTTCCGTTCCCTTTAAAGGTGGGTACAACCTTACTCCCTATATAGGGCAATATTAATCTGTTGTCCGCCATTAAAGCTTCCAAGAATTCTCCTTGTGGGGAATGCTCAAAATGGATTACGCCCTGGTCCATGGGGCCTAAACAGTCCATAACCAGACAAATCTCAGGGCAACCGTGAACATTAAAGTCTCCTAAGACAATAACCGAGAAAGGGTCTGTATAAGCTGCTCTATAGTTGTCAAGGAACTGATTTAGACTAACCAGATGTTCAGTAGCAGTGACTCTGTCAAATGAGTTATAAAAATTAATGATCAAAATAGTGCCCACCTGACTAGAAGCAATTTGCACTGCCAGACAATGCGTAGACCCCGTGTCCAAGTTGGTATGGATACCTGGGATACTAGCGGAAACCAAAGTAACTAACCCACCCTTTGCCTTCCCCTTACTAGAGGCAATTGCTGGAATAAAGTGGGTTGCATAGCCATCTAAACATAGCAAATTCTCAGTGTCCCATGTTTCCTGCAACCCGATGATATCAACCCCACATAAGAAGTTTCTCCATAGGACTTCGTCTAATTTATTTTTTAAACTTGCAATGTTCCAAGTTAAAATCTTGGTACCTTCTTTGGTTTCAATCAGAACCCCTCTCTCTTTGGGGGAGGTTCTTACTTCTAGTAATTCCTTCCTTTTGGCCCCATTCAGCTGGACATCAATAGTAGATGCTCCTGGAGTTACTAGTCAGTCGATTTCTTCCAGGTTCGAGAATACCTCAAATCTGTTTTGAACTGGTACAAAAAAGTCCAGGGGCCTCGTACCTGGGGTAGATGCCTGCGTGGTGGCCTTTCATTTATCACGACTGTGGGGTTTCCTATTAAAAAAAACTGAAGGGTACAATACCAATTGCGTCCTCTAAGCCCTGCCTCGTGCCCACCTCGTGCCCGCCCTCTCCAGGATCACTTTGACGATCTGTGGTGAGGCAAAATTCAAAATTACACAATCCCCTATAAAAGTTTTAGCAGACTCCCCTACCCAAAGGATCCTACGTGTCATTTTAAATTCGTTGAATAAACAGCTCCCGAAACCAGTCAGGTTATTTACGTGGTGTAGTGCCTTGTTTCGCAGGGACATCCAATGTTCATCCACACCACTCTTTAGGGGGGGAACGTTTGTCATAATGACCGTATATGGGGTTGCCTCGGGGGGAAGATTGAACCTATCCGTTGTGGGCTGATGTGAACGAATCCCCCGCCCTGGTGCCTCAGTTTTACCATCCCGGGGACCATCCCATGATCTTTTATTAGAGAGCAGGCCAGGCTTACCACCTACATTCGGCGTGGGTGCCTTGGTGGTTACACTGCACCCCGCATCATCCACTGTGGAATTCTGCATAGGCAAGGTGCCCATAGGCCTAGTAGGTTGACTAGATCCTCCTCTCTGTGGATTACCTACAGAGAAAAACAGCTGATGTTCAATTTTATCTAGCCTCGAGTCTATTTCAGAGAGTTTAGAAGAGATGGGTCTCAATAATTCTAATAACTTCTCTTCGATTTTAGACACAATACGATTCTCCAGGTCACATGATAATAGCTCTGGCCCAACCTGAGAACTACTGTCTAACGCACTGTGTGCACTTGATCCAACGGCCTCCCGTGCACAACCCTTCTTTCCCTGTGTACCACCCCCTTTTTTGGGCACTTTACTAGCTTGTTGTAAGGTGGCCGAGATGCTGCCCGCTTTCCGCTTTGTTGAGGTTACATTTGCCTGGTGTTCCCCCCTGAAAGCTTTATTCATGCGTTGTTGATGAGTCCATATTTTAGTGGGGGAAGGGGAGGCGGGGGCAAGGGGAGTATCCCCCTCTACATGGGTATCAACTTCAGGATGGTCTGGTGAGAGCGTTGATGGACCCGGCGCTAATGATACATCCACCCGGCCTTCTCTGTTACCCACAGATCCATCTAGCTCTAACGACACCACTGGGCCAGTATCAGGGACACCGATAGAAGAACGACGATGATCCATAGAAAGGCGCCTTTGTGTTAGTTCAATCTCCCGACACAGAACAGACTCTGCTCTTATTAAAAACGCATCAAGGGTTCCCACTACCCGTGAGCCCCCACCCCTTATCACCGGTTTTGCTCATAGTCTCAAGTAACTACCAGTATTATATGGCTAGATATAAAACACAAGGATCAGCATGCATGCACCGCCAATACAAGGGTGAAGAGTCACTGACCACTTGCAAATGTCACAGCATAAGGCCAAGGAGCCTGAAGTCCGGAGGTAAGAGATGTGGCCCTGCCCTGCCTTCTCCTGGCTTTGACAGGCGAGGACGGGCCCGCGCGCGGCCCGTGCTTCGCCCGCGCGCGGCCCGTGCTGCGGTAGAGCGCGCCTGGTCTTATGGGCCTTGGTCGCCCTGGCGGCGCGTCACCGATTGTGCGCGCTGCAAGGCCCCCTGGGTATTGCAGTCCGGGGCCTCGCAGAACCCAGCAGGACGTCTCCCTCTTCGTGTCCCTTCCGCAAGCTGGGCAGAACAGAAGATCCCCGCAAGTCCTCTCCGAGTTCCCTGGGATGAGGTATATGGCGTCCGTTAAAAGCAATAGCAGCAATTAGTGAGAGCCGCGTCCCGTGCTGCGGGAAAGCGCGCCTGGTCTTATGGGCCTTGGTCGCCCTGGCGGCGCGTCACCGATTGTGCGCGCTGCAAGGCCCCCTGGGTATTGCAGTCCAGGGCCTCGCAGAACCCAGCAGGACGTCTCCCTCTTCGTGTCCCTTCCGCAAGCTGGGCAGAACAGAAGATCCCCGCAAGTCCTCTCCGAGTTCCCTGGGATGAGGTATATGGCGTCCGTTAAAAGCAATAGCAGCAATTAGTGAGAGTTATATAAATTGAAGGCACACTCTAATTAGTGGTGTACAGTGAAATTAATCAAAAACACAATTTTATGAAATCTCTTCGAATTCAACAAATGATGAATAGCAATCACATAAAGTAATTACATAAGTAACACACGGGGTGAAAAATGTACTATGAAAAAATCTTATATTTAATATATGAAACAGGTATAAAATGATAAAAAGCAACCAAACATAGCTTGCAAGGTGACAATATTTTAGCCTATACAACAGCTATGTTGACATCTTTCTGTAGACTTTTAGACAATCAATGTCAGTCAGAAGAGACGCCACCACAGACCGAAACGTTGACAGTACACTGTACACCACTAATTAGAGTGTGCCTTCAATTGATATAACAGAGATAATATCTCGCATTAACTTTCCACAAACAAAATCCCTTGTAGGCAATTTGTTTCTTTCATATTGATGTATGCCAGGGCAGTTGTTTGTGGGCATGGTACACAGGGTTGTGCCATGTCGACTCTTCACTTTGTTCTGCACCAAGATACGCAGCCTGCAAAGGCAGTGTGTGAGTGTCATGGTACAGGGCCTCTAAGGGTGGCACAATAAGTGCTGCAGCCATTAGAGGCCTTCTCTGGTCACAGTGCCCTGGGTACATGTGGTACCATTTACCAGGGGTGACATGTGGCCAGAGATGTCAATTGGGTTAGTTTTGGGGAAATAACACAGGCCCTGGGAACCTGATTGGCAGGGACCCAGGGCACACCAAAGAAAAGTGCATCAGTAGTCTGGCAAAAAGTGGGAGGATTACTGCAACAGAAACACACTGTTTGAGGCATATGAGCTGCAGAATTCACACTCTGTGCATAGATCGCCATCTGGTGTTGGGTTTGGATGCTTGCACCTTGTTGTCTTGTAAGAAGTCTTTTGAAGTCACAAGATAGGTGATTCCTCCCTTGGACAATAGTGCATTAACTCCATCCTCAGATTGTTTTTTTCCGCCATTGGGTTCGGATGTAACTTCTGTGCTCCGGTTCGGCACCATATCTCCACATTTTTCGACGCGCAAACCATCATAAAACTCGACTGTATTGTTTCTCAATCGCATGATCTTTGACGCGCTCCTCACATATCCCATTCCGGTCGTCGACGCGGGCCGCTGGGCCTATCGACGCCATTCGGGCCTATGGCTCGTGGAAAAGACTCTGTTTAAAAAATTTCCCCAGTGTGGAGCTAAATTCCCACACAGTGACCACCACAAGGTCTGTAACCTGGGTCTCTCAACAGAGCACAACGAGAATAATTGCCAGGCCTGCACCTCCTTTTGATTCAAACAAACTATCAGGGATCACCGGGCCCAACGACACATCATGACGCAGCATGCAGCTCCGGTACCGGCATCTTCGATGAAGGCCTCTATGTCCCGGAGGAAGATTCTGAGGATCTAAAAATCATGTTCTAAGCCGACGACTCCGACTCAGACGACCACCCCATCACTCCAGGTCAACGAGTGAGTACAACTGCCCCAACCCCAACCCCACCTGAAAAAAAGAAGGCCCTGGTCAAGACTTCACCTGTTGTCCCTAGTTGTGACCAAAAACAATCTTCAGAAGCCCGTCCCCGGCTCGGCTCCGAAGACAAAGGACAAGCCTTCAGGCAGCTCGGGACCGAGCAAGCCACATGTCATTACAGGCCCGAGACGCAGACCCTCATCAGAGCACCATAAGGCTATATTAAAGCCTGCCTGACCAGAATAATGTTTGCCAATCATGTATTTGATTGCATTCTTAAAACAGTACTTAACTGCAATGTTTAAATTAATCTAGACATATTTAAACATTAGAGTTAGAATAGGAATGTCCCCTGCATTTTTTTGGAGTTTTATTAAGCTCGCACTCGACCCAGAGGTATCGGGGATAATAGTGCTTTATATGAGCCCCAGTTGCATTACAGATGGACACATTCATTTTTGCTCCTGTGCTCATAAAGAGTTGAGGGGACTATTGTAGTAATAAATACATATATATCATCAATATATATCCTGTGTGGTGTCCTTTCACTTGGTGTTCAAGGGGTTACATATGGTAATACAGCCGGCTTCACATGCCAAAAGAGTTTAGCCTAAGACTGCTTTGTCCACGCTACCATTAGGATAGCTGGTCTATAAGGTTGACTTACAACCAATCACCATAAGGGTTGTTTGGACTGATACAAGGTGGTCACTAGAACTAGTGAACATCATATATCAGGCCAACTTCTCACATCCATAAGAAGGACATGCTATGTCCTATGTCAATATCTAGATTTCTAGAGGTGCCGCCATTTTAGATTGGGCAGGAACGTTACATGGGGAGAGGGTCGATACATGATGCAGGGCCTACAGGGGCTATATAGAGCCCCTTTACGCCACATGGGCCCCAAAGACAATCAGCGCACAAAAGGCCCCCGTAATCAGGCCTTGAGACAAAAGTGAGGGAAATCCTCCTGAAAAAAAGTTAGTAGTGAATGAAACCAGGAACCTCCATGAACAATAAGATTTGATGTATGGCACAACATCCTGGTGTCCACCGTGCTGTCTTGAGTCTTCCTGATCTATCGCATACTCCAGGGCTGTTATTGTTTTAACAAAACCGTGACCATATGCATCTACCTAAAGCTGTAACTAGTATATGTGTGCTATGCGAGCGCCCTTTTTTTTGCTAAGTTACTCTATGAACACCTTTGCTGAAATAAATAAGATTGTGGCAAGTTCAAAGGAACTTGTATGTAAATATCTCTGTATGATTAAATATTAACCCTGGGCGTAGTTCGCGTAGCCGCACTCCGCGACGCTACGCGAAGACGCACTTGCACTCCGCGAGCTACACGTAGCTCCGCGGACATGCGTAGTAGCTTGCTAGACCCGTTCGCGCGCCATTTTTCGTCTTCGGGTGCGCGTGTTCGGGGCGCTGCCTGCATGCTCGAGATAGCTGGCGCGCTAAGTTACTCAATGAAGTTTGTCCCGCCCGCTTGCGTTCCCTTATTTCCGGTTCCGGGTCACAAGTAACGTGTTCGCGTTGTGTTAGACATGTTCGGGAACTCATCTTCTCGTTCGCACTGCCAAAGTGCGTGATCGCGTCAAATATCGCGCGAACTTACCGCGGCGGTCGCGACGGGCAGAGCCATCTTCGATTTCACACTCTGGCTATGGTTTTGGGCCTACTTTAGCATCTCACTCCTATCTCTTCCATCCTGGTCTTTTCCCTCAGTTTTTCTAACTTTCTTTACTTGTTACCTATTTCTGTCTGTGCCTAGGTTTATATTTCTCATTTTATTTTTACTTTTACAACTTTTTTTGCAACTTTTCTCTTGTTTTATATTACTTCCTTCTTTTATCTTTCTTCTTTCTCCCCCTAACCTTTTAGTCTTCAAATTTCCTTCTCCCATCCACCCAGAACCATGGTGAAGGGTGCCAGCAGCATCGGCGGCTCAAAGGGCAAGGCGGCTGTGCCGAAAAAAACCAGGCTGCCTTGCGGCAGAATGCGCCCGGCAGGAGTGACGCCCGCCAACTTTTTGGGGAGGAGGAGGTGGCCGCCCTGGTCTTTTTTATCCAGCGTCACCTCCCCTTGACTTTGGCGGCAGGCCCGGCTCCGGCTACCAGCGCATTGAAGAGCGTCTCCGGCGGTGGGCGAAGGTGCGCCGTGCAGTCTTCCGCTGCTCCGGTATCCGGCGTACCCACCATCAGCTGTCCCACCGCTGGGCCGACATTTTGGACCGGGAGCAGGACCTGTTGGACCTGCTTGGTGTGGAGGTTGTGGGTCTTGGTGAGTGGCTACCCCAAAAATAAAGTGTGTATATATATATATATTCACAGAAAAAACCATAGGTTATAGACCATATATAGTTAGGAATTAGCATTTACAAAACCTTGAAAATTCACTGAAAAAACCATAGGTTATAGACCATATATAGTTAGGAATTAGCATTTAGAAAACCTTATTTTACTCACACAAAACCATTGAAATTCCATATATAGTTAGTTGCACTAACTATATATCGCGCACCTGCAATCCACTGCTGATGATGTCACATATTACATCATTCATGACATGGTCAGTGACATCACTGATGACATCACTGATGACATCTCAAATGACATCACTGATGACATCACTGATGACATCTCATTTGACATTACTGATCACATCACTGATGACATCATTCATGTGATGATACAATGAACCTCTTCAGACTCTAATATAACCTTAGATACACTCAGTGTAAACAGACACTCACAGACTGTCACTCATCCATGGAGTTACTCACACACCTAGTCAGTCTTGCAAAGAATCAATCACACCTCGATTTCCTCAACTATATAGTTATACACACCTTACTTATTGGAACATATAATAACACATATTTACTCTGTTATACAATCCCTGATACAAGTTCACAATAATCCATACAGCCACTCACACATTCACTGGCTCTTATGCACAGTTATTTATATATGTCAACTATCACATGTACTGTGTTTTACATATGTACTTACTTTGACATGTAGCACTGAGATATCCATTCACTCACCAATACACTCATGCACACAGTCAACCGCCCATACAGATGTTTCCACATGCACTTTTGAACCCATACATCTAGTGAATCAACTGCTCACACATCTATGCACAGAGTCATACACCTCCCAGACACCCACACACACACTCAGTCTCCCATACAAATACTTGGGCAACTAATCAATAACCCATATAGTTAGTCATATAGCTAATGATCAACACATGCATCAGATTACAAAACAACAGACACAATGATGCACAATTTAAAACAGTTTAGTCACTAACCCATGCACTCAGTGAGACACATTTAATCACTCACTTATACAGTCAGTCATGCACCTACTAAATCCTTCATCCAGACACTTATACATCCACTCATTCTTCAATATGTAAGACATATTTTAACTTTACAGAAGCATACAGTCACTGGATGTTGTCATCAGTGATGTCATCAGTGATGTCATTTGAGATGTCATCAGTGATGTCATCAGTGATGTCACTGACCATGTCATGAATGATGTAATATGTGACATCATCAGCAGTGGATTGCAGGTGCGCGATATATAGTTAGTGCAACTAACTATATATGGAATTTCAATGGTTTTGTGTGAGTAAAATAAGGTTTTCTAAATGCTAATTCCTAACTATATATGGTCTATAACCTATGGTTTTTTCAGTGAATTTTCAAGGTTTTGTAAATGCTAATTCCTAACTATATATGGTCTATAACCTATGGTTTTTTCTGTGAATTTCATTGGTTTTTTAACAGCTAATATCTGTAGCTGTAAAATGTATTCTTCTTTAAATCCAAAAATATATTTTATATGTTTATGAATAATTTTTTTTTAAAATATTTTTTTTTCTTCGTTCCCGCTTCGCGAATCGGGAAGCTTCCCGTTAGCTGACCTTGATGCCGCGAAATAGACCGCGAGCCGGTAAACGTTTCTTTACCGCAAGTGCCGCGTTATAAAACAACATCGTGACGCCTCCCGTCCGCATGACGTTCCACGTTGTCGCTTGATACGTCATATGACGTGCTACGTTAGCGAACTGGTACGCGAAGCGAGTGCCAAAGCGCAGGTTTCTGGAAGCAAACCGGGAGGCCCTGCAAAGCGCTTAACGTAAACACAGCAAGTCATGTGACTTGGTAATAACACTTTTCATTGGTTCATTTCACTTTTGGTTTCCTAATGATGTAAGACTAGGTCATATAATCTAAAATGAACACTTTTGATTGGTTGAGAACTCTTGTTTTTCCCAAATGATGAAAATCCCTCCTTCTTTCCTCACTCTGACTTTCATCATTGTGAGAGAAAGACCCTTTGTGATCACTGAGCAATGGCTTCTTTAGTAGCTTCAGCTGGTGCTTCCCCACCACCTCCACCACATCCAAGGAAGAGTGGACCACCTGCTCAAGTTGTAATTCAACAAGAAGAAGAAGAAGAGGAACAGGAGGACGAGCACGAAGAGAGGCAGTTTTTGCCTGAGCAGCCCAAGACGTCTCACCGGAAAGAAAACTTCATTTGGCAATTTTTTAAAATTCCCAAAGGTCAGAAAAAAGTAAATGCAAGATGCGTAACTTGCCTTATATGTCAAGATAGACTGTCCAGAGGGACCGACAAAAAATACAGTTTCGGAAACTACACAATGCATCGCCATATGACTAGGTGGCATCCTAACAACTACAGTGCTGCACAGTTTCGGAACGACCTAGATAATCTCCCTATTATGGCCAGAAGATCTGTTGTACCGGAAGTAACGGGACCAGAGGGCAGGGAGATGGTGCCAAATATACAAATGAGATTTGGTGAAGTAAAACACACCTGCGTATTTTGCGATGGATTCATTTCCTACGGAGAAAGAAGCATCACTCTGATCAACAGAGCTATTGACTATCATATGCAAGTTTGTCCGAAACGCCCAAAATAATAAATACTTCTTTTTTTTGTTTTGTTGCTCCTGTTGAGCCCTTTACAATGAATCGTTTTCATTGCCCCCTCCAAGAAAAACCCAAAAAAATATAAAACTGTTCCGAAAAATTCAAAAACAGTAAAAAATGTTCAGAAAAATAAAAAAAAAGTTCTTTTCAGAACTACCTCCCCGTTATTAAAAAATTGGTACAATATTTGGAACTGTGCCAACCTCTATTTCTCTTAGTTCGCTTCCTAGTTCGCTCGCTGGTACGCGAACTGGAAGCGAACCAAAAACAGTAAGTATAAGGGAAGGAAACACACACTTATGTTAAAAGAAAGACAGCTATAGGGGAGTAAACTAAAGATACTATTACCCATAATCCACTACTGATGATGTCACATATTACATCATTCATGACATGCTCAGTGACATCATCAGCAGAGGATTGCGGGTTTTTTGGCAACATGCCTTATCCACGGTTTAATAACGCTGCCTTTTGCTTTATATAAGTTTTCAAATTGTATGAAATATATACCAATAGGTCTTTATGAACCTTTAGGTAGTGCTTTTGTTCATGAGGTCTGGTCGCTTCCATACACATACAGATGTTTCAAAGATGATCAAGAAGTTTATCTGAATGGAGAGGAATGCACTGAGACGCCAGATCATTCACTAACGTGTAGGCACATACAGTTACACGATTCATGCAACAAACACCGACCAAATATGGCTTGCGTGTTGCAAGGCACGCCAGTTCCTGCTATCATCCCCACGTTCAAGTTGTTGGAAAATGGTAGTTATTTGATGCTCAATAATGAAGATTGTTCTGAGTTAATTAAAAGTATTCCTTTTATCGTAACAGTAAGTGAACGGGTTATTTGCTGCAGAAATGTTCTATTTCCTCCCACACATGAACATAGGGAGTTTTCAATCTGGCCACAAATACCAACCTTGGGACACGTTTCAACGGCATGACAAGAATAAGAGCTCTTTTGTCTCAGAGAGAGGTGGCCTTGAGTTCGGCCCGTGAAACTTTCGTACTTCACATAGCGAACACCCGTACACAGGTTTGCCTTTCAATTTCAGCAACATGTTTCCGACTATCTTTAACGCATCCTCCACAAAATCCCTGGCACACTTTTTTAAAGTTGTTACCAGTGGTCTCGTGACTTCATTTGAGAAAATCTTTGGAGTCATCCCTGCTCCCTTTCATTCCATTTTCTCCACTCTGGTTCGTGGATTGCATTTTTACTTGCATTACCAGCGGACGCTCTTGTGCTTTTTTACATTTTTAAATATTGATGTCCCTCCTATGCAACCTCCGACCCTGCAGCTGCTGACACTGTTCCGCAATCGCATGCTAGAATATTATGGCACAATGCCGTTGGCGATATTAAGCACGGCATATGGATTATCTTTTCGGTTCTCCTACTTCACCTGTGTCCAGCCTGTATTTCACTGCCTGACCTGTGATTTCGATTGGGCCATTGATTTGTGTCTCTGCGGACCGGTTTCTCCTGACGTCGACTTTAATCAGCTGATGACTCCTATCATTACTCACGAGTTGATTTGTCCTGGCGAAAGGATTATGGCTGTGGCATTGATGCATGGACTACTTGGTCCCTGGAATTTACTGGCGGCAGCACAGTCTTTCTTGGAACACAGCTTTCTTGAAAACCCACCGAGCTGTCCTCTGATGGTGATAGAGGATCCGGTGCTGGGAGAGCACGTATGTTCTTTTCCGCTTTTAAATTGGATGGCTGAACTGTTTTCGGATGAAGACGGTGACTTCCTATTGGAGGCTGTTGCAGCTTATTTTGCATACACAGTTATGTCATAGACCTTTTTCATGTTTGATATGCTGAGTACTAGCATTTCATTGACAATTCATTGACTTATTTGTCAAGTTTTTATTATTTACCTTGCCTATTGGCTTAAGACTCGATAAAGTACTTGGCTGTTTTATTTTTCTTTAGCATTGAATTTTCCTAGTTTTTAATGCTTTACCTTGCGGACCGTCCACATATAAACTTGCAATCTGCTCTCATGAGATGGCACTTCTATTATCTTATTCAGTTCGTTTCCGGATCATGAGGAGGTGTCATCTAGGTCCTGGATATCTTTACACCGTGTTAAGTTAGCATGGGCTCATTACCGGTTTAAACGCCATTTTTCCTTTTTTGCAACTTCTGCACACGACACTTAGTTGTTGCTTTAGCTTTCCACCTAGTAGTTCATCGTGGTTTACATGAGAATAATATGTTATTGGTCTACTATCTGCTTTACTTGTTAAACTATATCTGTACAGCGAGTGCTAAAGTTTCAAGAACAACACGATACAGAATTGTTATGAGGTCTGATCTCCACGACTTCATACTCATAACATAAGTGCAACTTCTGCCAATTCTGGGCATGAGGCGGGTTTTATATTGCTTTGCCGAACACACATACACAACAGTTGATGCGGTTCACATGAAGAGAGAGCTGGTGTATGCTGATGTGATTCCTTCAAATCTAAGACACTAAAGTATGGACACGCCCTAAACCAACACAAAGAGACCTTCTTAGCAAATAATATAATATGTGTATTAGGGAGGGTGAGATATAAGCAGCCGCGGGCCGTGGAGGGAGTTACGATTGGGCAGGGAGGCGGGGAGGGGGAGAAGCAGGGTGGAGCCCTCTCTACCTTGCCCCTCCCCCTCCCCGCCTCCCTGCCCCACCGTAACTCCCTCCACGGCCCGCGGCTGCTTATAAGTGTTGCTAACTCTTATTCATTTACAGCATGTTAACATACTGTCACCATTCGCTTTTTATGTACTAGTAACTATGCTGGTAATTTTGCTACTGATAATATGTGTACTTGTATTCTCCACCCTGCTTCTCCCCCTCCCCGCCTCCCTGCCTCACCGTAACTCCCTCCACGGCCCGCGGCTGCTTATAAGTGTTGCTAACTCTTATTCATTTACAGCATGTTAACATACTATCACCATTCACTTTTTATGTACTAGTAACTATGCTGGTAATTTTGCTACTGATAATATGTGTACTTTTATTATCTAAGGTACTACGGCTGAGAAGACGGCATTAGTAAATAAACATTTCAAATACACATGTGTTCTTCTTAACTCCATGTTCTGGTTTCTAAGAAATATATAACGACCGACTGTTCATGAGTTCCACGTATCCTGAGGTACTATAAGTTCATATTCTGGATTGTCTAAACATTGAGAGTTTGTTATATCCAATGTGACACTGTACCTAGCTTGCTAAATAGTTTTTGATTACTAACGTGAGTTTTGGGACACCCTAATTCGCCGAGGTTCCAATCCTCAGTCCACAGTTCTGTGTGAGAACAGAAACCCTGCGACAGGGGCACCCCCGACCCTTGCTGGAGCTTCATCACACTTGCGATACAACTCCAGCAATGCGCCACCTTTACGGCACAGATACATCACGCATCTGTGCTGTTTTTGCCCCATGATGCGCCGCATTGTAAATGCAGCACACCATAGGTGACGGAACAGCGGCACAGAATGACTAACACATCCCTGGTGATGCGCCAGTCATCATAAATCTATCCCTATGCTTCTTATCTTGTTAGAGATGAACCGCCATATGTATCATCAAAGTTATTTGCATTTCCTAAATAGCGAACTTTAAGGAATAAATAGCGATTCTTTACCATTCCTAGTTTGCGATGAGCTATTTGCTAATTAGCCGAATGTAGCCCAATGAAGCCCAATGTAGCCCAATGTAGCCCAAAGATGGCCGCCAGACACACAAAAAAACAAATGTAGCCCAAATATCAGCCAGATGTAGCCCAACTATAGCCCAGTGACAGAATGACCAATCAGCTTCGCAAACCTCCGTTACGCGAAGCGGAGCGCTGTTACAGATATATATCTTTTTTTGAACGTTAATTTCTCAAAATCCACTGGAGCACATATATTGAGACCTAGCAAAGGCACATCGGGCTACCAGTCCCTAATATTTTGCCAAGTTTCGTGCAAATCCATTCAGCCGTTCAATTATTATTTTTATTATTTTTTTTTGCCCCGCGGGGCCCTTTTAAAACCTCCACATCAAACCTAGGGGGTCAGCGAGGATCTACTATGCCCCCTTATAGTTATTTCCCCCTTTGTTTTGACCTCCTCTTGTCTCTCGATCCTACCGAGAGACAAGATGGCGGCCGCTACGGACTGTTTGGAATGTTGACAGACGCCGGAGAACCAATCAGCTTCGCTTCACAAAGCTCCGTTGCGCGAAAAGTCCGCGAACCAGAGCGCTAACCGGTCCGCTGTTACAGATATATATCTTTTTTTAAACGTTAATTTCTCAAAATCCACTGGAGCACATATATTGAGACCTACAAAAGGCACATCGGGCTACCAGTCCCTACAATTTTGCCAAGTTTCGTGCAAATCCATTCAGCCGTTCGGGCTAAAAGTGAGGCCAACCGCCCTATGGAAAACTCAATGTTAAAAACACGTTTTGGGACCCCCCTTTTTTCTCGGCCCCCACTGGACGAACCCCCCCCAAATTTTCAAGGGCTGCTCAGAAACAAAATGTGCCATTTTCCTGAAAATTTCAGCCAATTCCGTCCACAAACGCCAAAGTTATTAGACATAGAATTTTCAAAAAACCCATAGAGAAAAAATCCTAACTATATATACCTACTGGCGACCGCCAGTAGGTAATATATATATATATAACCTACTGGCGGTCGCCAGTAGGTATATATAGTTAGGATTTTTTCTCTATGGGTTTTTTGAAAATTCTATGTCTAATAACTTTGGCGTTTGTGGACGGAATTGGCTGAAATTTTCAGGAAAATGGCACATTTTGTTTCTGAGCAGCCCTTGAAAATTTGGGGGGGGTTCGTCCAGTGGGGGCCGAGAAAAAAGGGGGGTCCCAAAACGTGTTTCAAAAAACCCATAGAGAAAAAATCCTAACTATATATACCTACTGGCGACCGCCAGTAGGTAATATATATATATATATATATATATATATATAACCTACTGGCGGTCGCCAGTAGGTATATATAGTTAGGATTTTTTCTCTATGGGTTTTTTGAAAATTCTATGTCTAATAACTTTGGCGTTTGTGGACGGAATTGGCTGAAATTTTCAGGAAAATGGCACATTTTGTTTCTGAGCAGCCCTTGAAAATTTGGGGGGGGTTCGTCCAGTGGGGGCCGAGAAAAAAGGGGGGTCCCAAAACGTGTTTTTAACATTGAGTTTTCCATAGGGCGGTTGGCCTCACTTTTAGCCCGAACGGCTGAATGGATTTGCACGAAACTTGGCAAAATTGTAGGGACTGGTAGCCCGATGTGCCTTTTGTAGGTTTCAATATATGTGCTCCAGTGGATTTTGAGAAATTAACGTTTAAAAAAAGATATATATCTGTAACAGCGGACCGGGCAGCGGCCCAGGACGCGTACTTTTCGCGCAACGGAGCTTTGTGAAGCGAAGCTGATTGGTTCTCTGGCGTCTGTCAACATTCCAAACAGTCCGTAGCGGCCGCCATCTTGTCTCTCGGTAGGATCGAGAGACAAGAGGAGGCCAAAGCGAAGGGGCAAATGACCATAAGGGGGCATAGTAGATCCTCGCTGACCCCCTAGGTTTGATGTGGAGGTTTTAAAAGGGCCCCGCGGGGCAAAAAAAAAAAATAATAATAATAATCGAACGGCTGAATGGATTTGCACGAAACTTGGTAAAATATTAGGGACTGGTAGCCCGATGTGCCTTTGCTAGGTCTCAATATATGTGCTCCAGTGGATTTTGAGAAATTAACGTTCAAAAAAAGATATATATCTGTAACAGCGCTCCGCTTCGCGTACTTTTCGCGTTACGGAGCTTTGCGAAGCTGATTGGTTCTCCGGCGTCTGTCAACATTCCAAACAGTCCGTAGCGGCCGCCATCTTGTCTCTCGGTAGGATTGAGAGACAAGAGGAGGTCAAAGCGAAGGGGGAAATGACCATAAGGGGGCATAGTAGATCCTTCCTGACCTCTTAGGTTTGATGTACCATTTTGCCAAGTTTGGTGTAATTCCGTTCAGCCATTCAGGCTGTAGACGTATGTAAATGTCCTATGGAAAATTGCATGGGGAAAACACATTTGAAAGTGTTGAAATTTAGAACCAATTAAAATGTTACTTTGGTTTGTATTTGTGTGTGATGAAAGTTAATTGGTTATGTATATATGTCAAATGAGAGGAAACCACAGCCATTTTGTGATACTACTGTCTGAGGTACATTTGTGAGGAATTTTTGGTGGTGAATTTCTGGTGTTTGATTTACACAGTACTAACACTTTTCCTACTTTTAAAAAGGTGAGTTGTTAATTTGTAAGGGGAACTATGTTGTACACTTGAAGATAATTTGAAAAATGTTTTCTGTTATTTATTTGCAGTCCTTCTGTTATACTAAATACTTGATAACGTTAGTTTTATATTATGTATTACTAAAAACGATAAATGAAAGTGATTATTTTTTTCTGCAATTTACAGCAAGCAATTTCAAAATAAAATGGCTCACAATGAAGAGACCGTGGCAATTTCTTTTGAATTGTCCACTACATTGATTGAAATTGAGAGCACCAATAATGAAATATTGTCACAAGGAGGACATGACTTGTATGATTCCATTAGATTGATTGAAATGGACAGCACCAAGAATGAAATATTGTCACAAGGAGATGACTTGAATGATTCCACTACGTTGATTGAAATTGAGAGCAGCAATAATGAAATATTGTCACAAGGAGGAGATGACTTGTATGATTCCATTAGATTGATTGAAATGGACAGCACCAATAATGAAATATTGTCACAAGGAGGAGATGACTTGAATGATTCCACTACATTGATTGAAATTGAGAGCACCAATAATGAAATATTGTCACGAGGAGATGACTTGAATGATTCCACTACATTGATTGAAATTGACAGCACCAATAATGAAATATTGTCAGAAGGAGGAGATGACTTGAATGATTTTTTTGATCAATCTCTTGATGGCGAATTTATCGAGTGTTTGGAGACCATAGAGTTACAAGAATCATTATTGGAGACTTTTCATGAGGACATTGCTGATGAGGACATGTTACTAGTTCTTTCAAATTTTGAAAATTCTGAAGAATAAATGTATATTTAGAAATCAAAAATTGTTTGAGACATTATTCATTTTTATTTTTAATTTATGAGGTTGTAGCGAAGTGATTGTAGTATAAAATGAGACTTATAGTATAGAGTGCAACATTTTTATGTTACATGGTAAGTTTACTCATATTTACTTCCCTTCTGCCACTATATTATCTCCAATGTGTATTTGACATCTCTTCTTCATCTCCGGCCTCCTTTCTCTCACTGTGTGTCTCCGATGCATCTTATCGCTGCTATTTTGTGTAATTACAGAAGAGAGTAAAATAAAATAGTTCGGAACGTGAAAAGGGGGCAAAGTAGAGTACTCCTCACCCCCTAGGCCTTTTTAGGCGGTCCCAAAAGGATCAGTTTCTGCTTTCCTGAGAGATTATGGTATGAGTTCCATATACCACAATAACTTGCATTACAACATGCAAGATATCTATCTCCTATTACCAACTTTTGGAGATATTCGCGCTAAGCGCGAATATCTCCAAAAAGTAACACCTGCCCTGAGCAGTTCTTAGCCATGTTATCCAATGGGAGGTGGATAACATGGCTAAGAGCATTAGCTCGGTAATGTATGAATATCGCTGAGTTTTTAGCGATATTCATGCATTGCGGCCGTTTATTATCGCATTTGTGATAAACCTTGATAATAGCAAGGTTTATCTTCGATAATTTCTGATGATGCTTAGCGGTAAAAAATTCGTTGGTAAGCATCGTTAGCGATAAATATCGCTTAACTTTGGTAATATGCCCCAACGTCTGTTAACGTTCGATTCGAAGGAAATGAGGAAGTGTTGAAAAACATTGTCTGCGCCATCTTGCCTTTTTTGAAATGCCACACTTTTGTCGTGCACGGCAGCCATTTTAGATGTCTTGACCAGACCCACTCTCTGCACGCTGTCGATTCGTAGCATGGCTCCTCACCCTCGCAAGCATCTTCCCCAGGCACTGGTCACCCCCGCTCTCTGTCTTATGCATGGGCAATAAACCTCCCCCCATCTGCGCTGCTCTTCCCTGAGAATCACACTGTGCCCGCCCGACACCTCCCTTTCGCCCTATTCACTACCGCACCCTCTGACACTCCTCTTCCTCTGTGTCCGATTGTCCAGGCTATCAGCTAGCCCTGCAGATGTAGTTTATGGCCCCAGCTGTAAAGAATCACCCCTCTTCAAAGGAGTTATAGTAGATCAAGGCCCACACCCGATGAGATCCGTCACACCACACGTGTTCCTACTATCTGAAAACTATCCTGTATTGTGATTGGGGAGGGGACAGAGCCTGAAGCGGAAGATTCCAGGAATGACTCTTTGTACATCAAAGTTTTTACAATTATGTGTAACATTAAAAATATATAGCACTCCAACAAAGTAGTAGGAATATAAAACTTTAATAACATATAAATATATACAACAAAACAAAAACAGTAAAAACATTTAAACAACGAAGAGACCGTGGCAATTTCTTTTGAATTATCCAATAGATTTATTGAAATTGACAGCACCAATAATGAAATATTGTTGTCAGTAGCGGTCTGTTGTGCGAATAGTTCCAAGGCAGCAGAACGCGCTGAAATCTAGATGGCACGAAAGTGATGTCTAGCAAGTTGCCGCCCAGCAAATAACGGCGTGGGGCGCCGCGGGGGTGAGTGAGTCCAGTAGGCACCACAGCTATTCTTAGCGGCATTGCAGAATTACTGCTGGGGACAATGCCTGTGCTGTAGCAGGGTCACAGCAGAAACAAAAAGGATTCTGTTGAAGATGTTGTTGGTTTTCAATTTGAAAACAGTTCTGGTGTCAACTGCTATGCTATTGTAGTGGTTAATGTTTTGTTTTCTCTAGAAAATGTAAAAGAGGGGGAGGCAGTCCAAAGTTCCGTTAAAAGGGCAAAGGAAAGGATCGGTGGTTTGAACTATCAGTCAAAAAGGGGAGGGGGTGCAACAATTTTTCCTACCGGGTCACACTGTGCTTTCACCGGAAGTGAGGTCTGCAGGATTCTAGTAATTCAAAGTGAGGCTGGCGCCGACGTCCCGCGGATACAGTTTCGTCACTCCACGGGTGATCATGGCAGTCATTCCCCATCGGGGGTCGGAGACTCCCGCGGCTCCTCTAGAATCTTCAAGGTCGTGGAGGACTACGGTGGTGGAGTCAACCAGTGACCGGGCCATTTCTTTATGCTGGGCCCGCTCTTGCCAGGTCGACCGCCATTTTGAGAGTTCGGTAGCTACTGGCGATCGTGGGGTCAAATGAGCGGACGGGCTCCACCCTGCCGGGCGAGACGTTGCAGCATAGCCACAGTGGAAGAACCCTTTTCCGGGCGCCTGGAGCGCTGAGGGTGCAGCTGGGAAGCCTCCACCTGGGGAGGCGGGAGAGGCCTGTTCGCACCGTCTCTCCCTCCCAGTGCACCCCACGGCGTCTCGCTTGAGATTTGTTATGGCCGGACCAGGCGATGAGGACGAGGGGGGGGGTCGGAGGCATGTGCAAGACATCCCCCCCCAGTGTTGTCGCAGCCATTTTTCAAGAAAGAAGAAGTGTCCCGTCCGTCTTCGGGCCGGGCTTCCGGTAGATGTCGGCCGGACGCCCCTGGCTCTGGCCCCATTAACGGGTTTCTTGGTTTATTGGCTGCAGCCGGATCCCGTCGGCCTCGGCCCCCCGACCGTTGGTGGCCGGACCGGAAGAGCATGTGGCGGGACTACCTGCAACTCTCAAGGGCCACCGCGGCCGGACTGGGAGAGAGAGGGGAGGGTCGAGGAGACATTCCCCCCCCCCTGCAACTGTTCAGCGTTGTAAAGGCAATCCCCTGGCCGGGTCCCGCTGGTCTCGGCCTCTCCTCCGGCTACACCCTACGTTAGGATCTCCTGGCCGAGGCGTGGCAGCAGGACCTGCTTTATATGGGCTGCTCCCGGCTGGGCGTAGCCGGAACCCTGCCCCACCTTGGAAGTTTCCAGAGTGGGGGCGGATGTTCTACTGACTTGCATTTTCCCTAGTCTATCGATTTTTTGGGCGTGGCAGGCGGTGGGACAGCGAGGGGTGATTTGGTTTCTCTTACTGTTTTTCTGGTCTCTCACCACTGGCATATTTCTAACGTTTTCTTGTTTCTAGGACATTAATAGGTTTTATCATTACGTTATGTTATCGTTTCTTTGTTCGTTGTTTAATAAAAGTTCATGTTCATCAGTGGCCTACTGATTTTCGATTTCCTATTCTTTTCTTTCCAGGTTGTTTCATGCTAAAGTTTCTGTTAACAGGATACAGTGATCACTTCGTTATTATTGCATATGTCTTTTTCACTAGGGGTGCTCTCTGGTCGGGCCAGATGACGTATGTCTAGTAAATGGTCCGGGTGAAACAGGTGCATCAATCAGTGGGGAGTAGATAGGCATGACAGATTACAACGGGGGAGAAAGGTCCGCATTACGTACCCTTTCACTACTTGCAAAGATTTTCCTACGTTTATTTGCAAACAGGGAATACCTCCAAAAAGAACTAATTCCCAAACAGTCAATGTTCGGACAATCAATCAATCAATGAGGAATGAAATAGGTACGACGTGTTAAAGGCTTGCGTTACCTACCCTTCACTATCTGCAAAGGGAGAGAGAATATTCCTATTCTTCCTCATTTGCAGGCAGAGAAGATCCTTAAGAGAACCAACTTCGAACAATTCAATGCTCGATTCAAACAATCAACAAGGGGTACTGTGAACACAAATGAACGCCGCTTATGTACATACGCATTGCTATTTTCAACAGGTTGTTCCTAATGTTTCTATTTTAGCGAGGTCAAAAAGAGATCCCATTAGTGGCCTACTGATTTTGCTCGATTCCTTTTGTTTTTTTACACGGTTTTTCGCTATCTGCAAAGACTAAACAGAGTATTTTGACTCTGTGCTTGTTTGTAAATAGAGAATGAACCAAAGAGAACAATCAATCAAATGGAGAGAGAAGCAGGCACGACGGATTACAAAGGGGGCAAAGGGCTGCGTTAACTACCCTTCACTATCTGCAAAGAGAGAGTACTCCTAATAGAAATGAGGGGTGGGGGGTAGCATTCAAAGCAGATCAGTGTGCATAAACACGAAAATGTTTTTACTTACCACGTACTTGACATTCGACAGCTTATGATATTTGCTATTAAAAAACCATTGAAATTCACTGAAAAAACCATAGGTTATAGACCATATATAGTTAGGAATTAGCATTTACAAAACCTTGAAAATTCACTGAAAAAACCATAGGTTATAGACCATATATAGTTAGGAATTAGCATTTAAAAAACCTTATTTTACTCACACAAAACCATTGAAATTCCATATATAGTTAGTTGCACTAACTATATATCGCGCACCCGCAATCCACTGCTGATGATGTCACATATTACATCATTCATGACATGGTCAGTGACATCACTGATGACATCACTGATGACATCTCAAATGACATCACTGATGATATCTCATTTGACATCAATGGTCACATCAATGATGATATCATTAATGTGACAATACAATGCATCTCCTCACACTTTAATATAACCTCTGTTACACCCAGTGTTAAATACAGAGTATAATTTTTGAAACCATTGACACACCAATACTAGTTACTACATACGCACTCACTGATTCCTACGTCTACACACACATTCACTCATTCACCCATACAATCATTCATACATACAATCACTCATCTTTACAACACTATCATATGCACTCATACACCTATACAGACACTCACACTCTGCCACTCATCCATGGAGTTACTCACACACCTAGTCAGTCCTGTAAAGAATCAATCACAGTTCCATTTTCTAATCTACACAGTTAAACATAGAGTACCTTACATTTTAAAACATATACTAACACATACTTACTCTCTTATAGAATCACTGATACAAGTACACATTGATCTGCACAGAGTCACACACCTCCCAGCCAGCCATACACACACTCAGTCTCCCATACAAATACTTGTGCAACCAATCAATAACCCATATAGCTACTTATATAGCTACTGATCAACACATGCAGCAGCTTGCACAACAACAGACATGCTGATGCACACTTTCAGACAGTTTAGTCACTAACCCGTGCATTTAGTAAGACGCATTTAATCACTCACTCATACAGTCAATCACGCACCTACTAAAACCTTCATTCAGACACTTATACATCCACTCATTCTTCAATATGTAAAACATATTTAAACTTTACAGAAACACATAATCACTGGATGTTGTCATCAGTGATGTCATTTGAGATGTCATCAGTGATGTCATCAGTGATGTCATTTGAGATGTCATCAGTGATGTCATCAGTGATGTCACTGACCATGTCATGAATGATGTAATATGTGACATCATCAGCAGTGGATTGCGGGTGCGCGATATATAGTTAGTGCAACTAACTATATATGGAATTTCAATGGTTTTGTGTGAGTAAAATAAGGTTTTTTAAATGCTAATTCCTAACTATATATGGTCTATAACCTATGGTTTTTTCAGTGAATATATATATATATATATATATTATATATATAGTTATATAAATATTGTTATTGTATCTTTGTAAATATTGGCTGAATAAGTAACGCGATGACTGTTGCTCCTAGTTACATTTCCGATGTATTCCGGTATATCTACTGTCATTGTATGACAGTGTTCTTCTTCTTCACTGGCTCTTGCGTGTTGTTTCAACTTGGCGCTAGCTGTTGCTGTTTATTGATGTGAGATTTTCTTTATTGTTGAGAACTGAAGTTAGTTAATGCTATTAATAGAGTCTTGTCCTTCCTTTGTCCGTCAGTGAAATAGCGGTGGATGGATAATTCTACGTAGTTTGCATATTGTAGCATTTTTTTCACGGCCTTCTCTTCTGCATGAATCAAATCCTTTTCTTGCAAAGAATGCTAACGTTACTTTGTTCTTCTTACCTCAGCCAGGGCCGGCTCTAGGGGGCATGTGCAAGCTGTGCAACTGCACAGGGGCACCAAACTTCAGGGGCCACCGCACCAATAGATATCCTTAATTTAATAATACTCTAAGGATGGATACATATTTGCGTTGCGGCCCCTGGCATGGATTTGTTGCCTCCGGCTCTGTTCCACTGTAGCAGTGTTTTTTGCAATGATGTCTATGTTTCACAGCACTCAATGTTTTTCTCTTTGTTTATTATTTTTTACATGAACCACAGAACCCAGGGGCAAGCAGAATACAGGGACCGAGTCGGCGGGTGAACCACCACTTACACAGAGCTCCTCTACTGAGGATCCTGCTGCTGTCCCCAGTAAGTCCAACAGTGCTTGTTTTTTCCTCTGTAATGTGTCTGCTTTGCCAATTGACAGCAACCAAGTATGCATCCAGAATGATGTTTGTCTAGTATTTTTGTAAACGTTAGTATACCACTACTAGTCTTGTGGGTATTCTATCTCCTATGGAGTTATATACATATTACACAACTATGTAACTATGCACACGAAAATTGGATGTTGGTACTGATAGGCAGGTTGGACCTTACTTACACCTCAGTCACAGAACTCTGAGGAACGCACAATTCACTGAACGACAGCCTATATGGCCTGAGTCATTGGTCAATTATTCAATTCACACTCCTGAACCCCAATACCAAGATGCCGAATGCTTTTAGTACACAAACCGTTACCTAAGAAACCCCCTTTTGCTCACTCACTCGTGTGAGTCTCCAAGACAACAGACACTGAAAATAAAATTCAGAGTCAAAGTGGTCATTCAAAAGCTTTATTTTGTTAGAAGTAAGTAAGTAACATCAATGTTTTTAAGTTGTTCCATCAAATACGTTGAAGGGCCCACCAGAAAAAATCCAGAGTTAAAAAAGGCATAATAAAGTAATCAACATTTTTACAGCTATTAGTGCACAATCGGGAAATGTGGCAACTATCGGAGACCTCTCACCAACGTATACTGGTCAGATATTCCTCTTTTTTTGTAAGCTATGGAAATGTCCGCTTCGTAGAAGGCAATCTTCTCATCTGCCGAAAAATAATGACAAAAGTGGTGCACGTTAGACAGTATGAAATACATTTATGCCAGTTTTATGCAGCCATGCTAAAAAGAAGTTGTAACCTGTAAGCAAACTCTATTCCACAATCCACATAGAAAACTTAAATACGGGCCCTTTTACTTTCCCACCTCTTCAGGTGTATGCATTGAACAATGATGTGTTGCCTCAGAGCGTCTTCTCGTACTGCGCAACAAGCTGCGAGTTAACATGCGCAAAACTGGATACATTGATGTACAAAGGTTACATAGTTCACTTCCAATTCCCAAGGACTAGAGTAGCAGGACAGATGAGATGAGCTTGGGTACCATACCATAACAATGAATGCTAGTAATATGTGTAGTGACTCTGCTGTACTATGCAATGTGGACTCATACTGATTACGTACGTTGTACTTAACTGTTTTGAAGAACTCCATTCTTGGTGAACAAGTACAAAGGGGCCTGTGCATCCATCTAAAAAGGTGTACTTATTTTTATAGGTGCAGAACCCTTACCATCGACCAGTGCCGACGGGGACAGCGGCGCAGCTTCAGCGATCCCGGCGGGGACAGGAGGAACAGAGGCACCTACACCAGCAGCAGTGGGGGGGGAGCCAACAGCGGCGGGCGATGGTAAGTTACATTCAATAGTGATCTGCATTACTTGGTGGGAGGGGAAAACTTTCTCACTGTACTCTACTGGAAAATATATGATGTTACCTTTACTTGTCATTAGCATGCTAAGCATTACCACTACAGTAATGCAAGTGGCTGATAGCAGTCGGATGCATGGGTTGTTGTTAAAGCATGTAAAGGGGAAAACACAGCTGCCAGCGTGGTTGGGAGACACACCCAATACCGGTGGTTAGTGGATAGTCTCAGCAGCAGCGGTGTTTTGGGCAAACCCAAAGGCAAGGGAAGGAGGGGACGACTGGGTGCATGGGTCGTTGCTGGTGAAACACAAACCAAATAAGGTTTGTTGCGCGGTACAAAGTATTATAGTCTTTACTAGACATGTACTACTAGCTGCCCCCTGTTAATTAATGTTACTTTGAGAGTGTTCCCGCCTTCCCGGAATCAGAGTATATAATACAAAAGGAGATATGAAAAAGACAGGTGTTCGTTCTAATGTGTGTGACCGTTGAAGTACACCCATGTTAATAGGGCAGGCATAATGCCGTGACAAAAAGTCCAAAAAATTAATAGAGGCTGTAGAATGTTCAAGATAGACGCAACACAATTTTTGGTACTCAGCTTGCTTGCTAGTGCTACTGTGCCGCCCACTATGTGTTGAATCAATGTTGTGTTCTTGATTTGCGGGGAGTTTGGATTACAACAATTCTGTTTCTTTCTTTATAGTTACTCCTTCCCAAAAACCAACAAGGAAGGAGTTGGCAGTCCGGGCCCGGCAGCGGAAACTGCAGGCAATTGTAGAGGCCTACCGCCGGCTGGTGGATCAGGCCGAGGAGGAGGAGGAGGAGGCGGCGGCAGCAGCTGCTGCCTCTTCCAATGCCCCGGGCCCCAAGCCTGCAGGACTACGTCGCCGTGGTCAGGCAGCCGCCCGCCGCCGCGTTGTTACATCTTCGGCGGCCCCCCCACAACAACAACAACATGCATGCAAGTGTAGGTGCCGTGATTTCCAAGCGAAGATTCTCCGCCGGGTAGCGAGTAAGTTGGAGGAGGAGCGGAAGAAGCTGGAGGACGGTCTAGAGGAGCGTGTGAAGATAATGGTGGACAAACACCTGAAAGCCCGCCGGCTTTGAAATGGACCCTGTTTTTTGCCCCTTTTTTAATCCTTTTGTTGGTGGGTGGGATGTGGGAGTTGGGGTGTACATTTGGGTTGAAATTTGGTTGGGGTTAGGGGAGGGTAGGGACAGCTCTGGGTCAGGGGGTTACATTTGTTATATATTTTATTTTTCTATTATCATTATGAAAATATAAAAATAAAACAAAGATATTTTCACAAGAAAACATTTGAAGTTCATTTGTGTTTGTTGGGGGGTGGAGGGGGGACTGTTTCACCAAATAATGTATGTTGTGCAACATGAACATGAACTACGAACGATAAATTAAGTACTGACTGCACCTGTAGTAGTAGGGTCACAAGTGCATAAATAATTTATATTATTAAATAACATGGGAAAATTGCCCATCACGTGAGTCTGAAGTTACTAGTATACTTTAATTCCATGCACATTTGCTCAGAGTCCGCTAAACAATCCTATACAATGCATTGCATCATTCCTTTAACATACCTGTCCTAGTTGTCAGGGAAGAGGAGCTTGTCCTCAAACTCTGTGCGTTCAGACAGAAGTAGGTCATGTAACCCAGTAGTGAGGACGTCTTCGCACTCGCTTTCTTCATCCGGCGGTGATTCACGTACTTGATAGTCTGGTGGTATGAAGCGTTGATTCATTTTTATCATTGTCAGCCGCTCCACGCTTTTGGGGGAGAGACTAGTCCTTTTCGATGTGACAATGGCACCAGCAGCACTGAAAACCCGCTCAGAAGAGACACTGGCTACAGGACAAGCCAGATACTTTATCGCCAGCCTGCTCAGCACTGGCCACTGTCTCCTTCTTTCATACCAATAGACCAATGGGCTTTGCTCCATGAACACCTCTGTTGTGTCATCCAGATAGGCCAGAACCATCCGCTCAGTGTTCATTGGTGCTCGGCTTTGCTGGTCCTCTTTTCCCTTTGCAACAGCAACGGACTTACCCATCCCTTTCTGTAGAAAAAAAGCAGTTATGCTTTTGGTTGGGTCTGCTGAATCAGATCGTGTAGGTGCTGCTTTTGGTACTGTTGGTGCCTGCTGGAAAGCAGACGCACTGCTCTCATGCTGTGAAGAACTTGCGTCAGGAGTACTTGGACTGGCCTGGGCTGGCAGTGGCAGGCCTTTAAGTAACAGCCGTTCAGTTTCTAACTCATTAGCTTCCGCAGCTATGGAAGTTTTGTACTTGTCAACATCCTCATCTGAAAATGGAATTACTGCGTTACTGCTGACAAATAATTTGTACCGTGGATCCAAGATTGTTGCAGTTATGTAATGTTCACCTGACACAATATTGTTGAGCCTTACATTTGCACACAAGCGGTTGCCTAAGCCCTTGGCTAAGGTATATGCATCAACTTTTTGTTCGTCACCTTCGTATGTTTGACAGACCTCCTTCACCTGTTGCTCAAGCATGTACAACAATGGGATGGCTTGGCCCATAGTACAGTCCTCCCTGCTAACTGCACGTGTGAAGACCTCAAAGGGTTGTAGCATCTCTGTGATGCATTTAATGAGGTCCCACTGCCACATCTCAATGGTCAGGGCTTTAAGATTAACAGTAGGATCCCCTAATCTTCTTGACATGACATAAGCATTCAGTGGGATGTACTGCTCAAAGAGACGCTCAAGCATGAAATAAGTTGAGTTCCAACGTGTTGGGACCTCCTGGATGAGTGCTTTGACTGGCAACTTATGCTCATGCTGAATGACCCGTAGCAGCTTCCGTCCTTTGAAAGAATGGTTAAAGTGCGTGCATATTCTTCTGCAGATGGCCATTATGTTGCTGACTTTGGCTTCATTTTTCAGAAAGTCTTGCACGACTAAGTTTATGCAGTGTGCCAAACAGGGTACCCTGAAATAATGTCCTTCTCTCATTGCCTTCACTACATTACTGCCATTGTCGGTGGAAACAAAACCAATCTTAAGGCCTCTTGGTTTCAGCCATTCAAAGACCTTGTCGTTAAAGTCAGACAAAATGTTTTCAGCAGTATGACTTTTGTCCATACCAAACATGGCTATAGTTGCATGTCTGCGCGTATCATTGAAAATTCCAGCAACGTCACGGAGGCCTGAAGTTAACTTGTCTTTAACACCTGCAAAAGAGATCCAGTGTGCGGTGATGCACATGAAATCTGTAGCATCGCAACTGCTCCACATGTCTGTTGTCAGGTGGATACAATGGACAACACTCTGTTGTAAGGCTTTCCCAATCAATTCCAGCACGTCGTGGTGTAGTGCTGGAACAGCCACTCGGGCAAAATAGTAGCGACTGGGAACGTTCCATTTTGGGCAGAGGGTTGCCACTAATTCCAGAAATCCAACAGCCTCAACAAATGAAAATGGGAGAAGGTCCAGTGCTAACATTTTCGCAAGTTTGGCATTGTACAAACGTGCTACTGGGTGGTTCCGCTCGTACTTTCCCTCCTGCCTTAACATGCTAGGAATGGTAAGCTGCTTTGCATGTCTTTGAGTTATGCTAGACGGACCACCTTGCATCGCAGACTTTGCACTCCTTGGTGTCTCCAGCTGACTCTGGTGCCACTGAGAAGTTGCTGATGCGGCGGATGTGGACTTTACCACGCCAGTGCTGGCGACAGGGGTCCATTGTGTACCACTCCTAGATAGAAGGTCATCGTCTCCCTCTTCTTCTACCTCCTGGTCAACCATGAGTGGACCTTGTAGGAAGGAAGAGGTGTGGCGCCGCGGCCAGGGCGACTGACGCTGGAATCTGGGGACCACGGTTCGATCCCCGGCTCCGGCGGCAGGTTAGCCCAGCACCATGTGACTCTGGGCAATAGCTCGCTTAATCTTCCCGACGGCCCCCAGCGCCTAGAGACCCTTACGGGTGATTGTGCGCTTTACAAATGTGGACTTTACTTTACTTTACTTCTTGTACCACTGTATCCCCACCAACACGAGTGCTAACATTTTTTAAGCTTGCAAGGTGGTTCTCCCACCTGATCAAGTGTGTTTTTTTCAAATGGGTCGTTTGGCCTCCAGTCCCATAGTTTGTACCAAGCTTACCACGACTAACATTGACATGACAAATGGTGCATACAGCAATGTTCTCCTGAACTGGGTGAACCGTAAAGAAGTCCCACACTGGGGAGGTAAACTTTTGTCTCCTGCCATAGGAAGAGGAGGACCCACTGCCAATGCCGGATGGACTGGAGGATTGTGGAATTTCACTATGGGACAGCTCAGTCCTAGTACTGCCACTACCTCCTTCTGTTGAAGTGGCGCTTCTGCTGGATGTCGGATGCTGCCGGGCCTTCGCTGATGAAAAAATTGGAGCTGGTGTTACTTTGGGTGTTGAGTGTGTAGGAGTTATGCGTGGTACCTGCTCATCAGTCATTGCAGCATTTCTGGATAGGGTGAAAATGTTGGTCTCTACATCCTCTGCACCAGGAATAACGCTTGTGATGATGACAGTGTCAGACCCGTCTTTATCACCAGCAGTATCCTGCTCACCTACATCGACCTCCATAAGTTCAAGCCTGCCTGGAAACTTCCTTTTTCCTAGCATGGTCTTCTTGGGATGTCTCTCCTTTGAATGCGCAGATAGTTGTGGCTGCCAATCCGTATCAAGGTCATCGGAAGGGATGCTTTGCGAAGAACTCGATGCACTAACCCTCCTTTCCCTTGGTGAATTCAAAGGAAATAGATCACCTACAGAAGTGGCTTCCTCTTCTTCTTGCTCGGAAGGAGGCTCTACTTCCTGAACTGCCCCGACTTCGGGAGGAACAACTACTACTATTTGGTGCGGAGATGGTGGTTGTTGTTCTTGAGGAAGTACTATTGCGGGCTGGGGTTTTTCAACAACAACTGTTGCGGGCGGTGGTTGTGGTTGTTCAACAACTGTTGCGGGAAGTGGTTGTGGGTGAACAACTCCTATTGCGGGCGGTGGTTGTGGTTGTTGAACATCTACTGCTGGCGGTGGTTGTTGAGCACTTCCATCTTGCGTGGATTGTGTACTACTTTGAGACAGCGATAAGTTTAGTTCTGGCTCAGTATCACTGCTCGCAAGCAGAAGGCTGGCTACCTCTTCGACCCTCATCATGTGCTTGGCCCTGGGATGCTGGCTTGCCCCCACTAATGCAGATGTGCTGGTCCCAGCTTGCACCCCAGACCCCGCTGCTGCAGGCGTACCTTTTGGGGTGCCAAAAAAGGTTTTGGGGTCCATACCAGACTTAAGTGACACTTCCTTCTGCTGTTCCTTCTTCGCAGCAACTTTCTTTGTGGTGGAGGACCTGGTAGCTTTCTTAGGGCCCATCTTCTTCTGATGTCAGTCAGCTCACAGCAGCACAAATTGCAGAGATGTCTGGTCAGATGAGTCACACACCACACGTGGCGTACAACTGAAGGACGTCCGTCTGGCAGTAGAACGAGCGATGGATGAAAAAACAACCAGCACCTCCTCAGTCTTTTTTGTGCACCTACAAGTAAAGAAGGCAGAACAACATCAGTCAAACAAGCAGTAAGGCAACATGAACAATTGAAAGACACACAGGCCAATGTATAAAAGACAAAACAGAAGACTAATAATACCAGTCCAGCAGCACCACAGCTCAAAGGCTACATGAAGTCCAGAAAGAACCAATAAAGTCAAGCAGGCCTATAGATACCAATATGGACAGAAAAAGGAGGATGCCTGCTGCACATGACAGGTTAATGTGCAAGGAATAAGTAGCCCATGGCTAAGACAGAGGTTGTAAACCTAACACCGCAAAAACACATACAAACAAACCCCTGCCCAGACAACACATTGTTGAATGCAATGCCATACACACACATGCCCTAATGATGTTAATTGCATACACCGAACTGAAACAGCTACATAAAGGCAGCACCCCCGCTAACTACTACCTCTGGGACTCTGGCCTACTGTGAGATCAGACAGAAAGCTGGGAGTCCAATGATAAATGCACAAAGGAAGTACCTTCAAAATGGCCGCCACCACATGGCCTAGCCACCACCAGCAACATGAAAAGTAAAAGAAAAAAGAAGACAGACAATAAATGCCTCTGGGAAAGGGACAATGCTTTGTTTGGTTTCACAAAGTAGCCGCAACGCTGCCCACGTGGTCAGCCCACCCACAAACAAGAAGACAGACACAGTAATTGTTCCAGGCTCCAAAAACTACAACCAAATGACAAATTCTGTTTTTTTGGGTGCACAAGAAAGACCTGCAACATTTTCGAGAAACTTTTATGCAACTCGGGACATATTGTCCGCGAGAATGCAAAATCGGCGGGTTCGGCAGCGCGAAAAGAAGAAAACGTCGTTTTCGCGTTCCCGAGCAAGTACATTGAGCGCGCGAACAAGACAAAAAATGTAATGTCGCGTCAAGAGTTGATTAACTTTAATGCACCTATGGCTATGAGTAGTAGTAACTCTGCCCTACTGCCACAATACAATAGTCAAAAACCTTGGATGCCTATGGCAAAAGCACAAAGGAAGGACACACAAAATGGCCGCCAACATAGGGCCTGGCCACCAACAACAACATGGCAAAATCACAAAGGATGTATACACAAAATGGCCTCCACCACATGGCCTGGCCACCAACAACAACAACATGGCAAAATAAATCACAAAGGAAGCATACACAAAATGACCACCACCATAGGGCCTGGCCACCAACAACAACATGGACAACTTTACAAAATGGCCTCCACCACATGGCCTGGCCACCAACAACAACATGGCAAAATGAATCACAAAGGAAGCATACACAAAATGGCCGCCACCACATGGCCTGGCCACCAACAACAACATGACAAGAAAGAGAAGACAGACAATAATGCCTATGGCAAAGGGACAATGCTTTGCTTCACAAAATGGACACACCACACCACTGCCCAAATTGGTCACCCCACCCAAAAAAAAAAAAAAATTACATAGAGGACAGAAAATGGAAGTGGTCCATGCTCCAAAAAGAGAAAACTACAACCAAATGACAACATAACATAAATGAGGACTTTTTGGGTGCACAAGAAACACCTGCAACATTTTCGAGAAACTTTTATGCAACTCGGGACATATTGTCCGCGAGAATGCTAAATCGGCATGTTCGGCAGCGCGAATGGAATAAAAAGTCGTGTTCGCGTTCCCGAGCAAGTACATTGAGTGCGCGAACAAGACAAAAAATGTAAGTTCACGTTCTCACACTGTGCGAAGTTACCAAAACTACCCAAGCTGTATTCCTAGGGTTACCTAATGGCAGAAATTGACAGAGTATTTAAAGTTTAAAAAACACACCCAAAACCAGAAATACCCCACACATAAAAATAAGATTTTCTATATCAATCCAAGCCATCCATGATTTTCACATTAAGGGTACACCACAAAAACAGTTGATTAACTTTCATGACCCTATGAGTAGTACCTATGGCCTACTGCCAGAGTAGGCCACAAGGTTGGAGGCCTATGGCAAGAGCAAAGTGGCTGGAAACATAAAATGGCCGCCAACACATGGCCAGGCCAACCACAGAAAGTTAATACAATGAACTCAAGCATGCCTACACACTAACTACATGGGGTACTAGGGTCAGATATTGCCTTAAATTTTAGAAACATTTTAAATTCCACAAACAGAAATTCCACAACAGACATTGCTAGTGCATAATGAACATAATCCAATGCCATCCATGATGTTTGTTTACAAACTGGAATAAACATTTAAACACAGACTACAGAAACATGATTGGACCCATGGGTACCTCTATATGAAGCCTGGATGCAAGTAAAAAAAAAATACAATTTGGGACCTCATGAAAGTACAGGCCTCCATCAATAATTTAATTCCAGGATTGAATACTGTAGTTAAAAAAAAATCAAATCAAACAAGCACAAGTCTACATCACTCATACATTACACAAACTTACTTGAAAAAGAGAATTCCAATTCAAAAAGTCCTCATTAAATCCAAGGTAAATCAGTAATGCAGCCAACACAGACAGAAAGTGATCCTTCCAGCTCAAAATCCAAAGGAAAGTGAGCACCACATGGACAAAGCACTGGGAGGAGCCTGGTGGACAGGAACAGGAAGTTGTAAACTCAAGAGCCCTTCCTCCTTACTCTTCAAAACAAGAGTAGAAACAAAAAGAGGGGTCCTTCCCCCCTAAAAATAAAGCCAAAGGTACAACTTTAAGGTTTTTTGCTTTTTTTTCCTAACCAAAATGGTAATTTATTATGGTTTTAACATGCTCGCGAGTTATTCTGTGCAAGAATGCAGTTTCTGCGTGTTCGGCAACTCGATCTTACCAAAAAGCATCCTCGCGCATCCTTATGACGCTATCGCGCATCCAAATGACGTTATCGCGTTCGCACAGTCGCACGGGACTGTGCGAGAGTGTTTCCAAACATGGTGGCACAAGCGACCAGGAAAAAACGAACGCAGAACGAAGGTAAGCCATTGCCGCGCACGCGATAATGTTATTCAGCGCGCGAGAACTACGCTACGCACCGGATCGCGGAGTAATCGACAGCTACGCGTTCTCCGCGGAACGCGGAGCTGCCGAAACTCCGCAAGCTCCGCGAACGGAGCGTAGTTCTTCGCCCAGGGTTATTAAATATGTCTTCATTAGTTTCAACAATAGTAATAAATAAGATGCTTTTACAATCAATTAAAAATTGTATATGCACATTCCAGTATTTTCCATTTAAGTAATTTAAATCTCTTTACATCCGACAGAAAACAATCCTTGATTGCACAAAATGCTTAAGAATAATGAAGATAATACTGTAATTCTGCAAAAGCAAAGTCTGAAACATTGAGTTCCAGTATTCAGGAAAACATAAGTGCCGGCAGGCTGCCGTACCTGAACATAAACTGACAGATCTTGGAAGTACCGTCAAGGGCAATTTGGTGGTTCTACGAGTTTCAGCGGTGCACCTCCGTGCCTCAAGATGAAGAAATGACCTCTAGAAAATTAAGGCAACACTGATCAACCACTTCTTGTGTAAACATGTCTAATACCAGCTCTGATCATGAGGTGGTTACAGCAGTGCTCTGCTTCCTAGAGTGATATCAGACCACCATTCAGTGCTAGAGGTGTATTGTAAATTCTTTCAGGCCATTCCATAGCAACCAGCAAAAAGCACAGTTAACTGAAAGTTAAAAGAAAGGGGGATTGTGCTATATAAAACACAGAGTACTGTCCCAGTGTCCACCGCCCAGAAGGACGATGGATCTGTACTCGCAAGCTTGCAGAACCATTATCCTTTCTAAAGACACAATCACCCACAAAGAAGCCTTGCACATGTTATGAGTGTGGCGAGTATTTGGTGACCTTTGCACTTTAAAGTTTGTTCGGAAAGCAAACGCGCAAAATAACACACCCATACAGGGAGTGTGAGAATAACACAAGGGCTTTGTCAGTCATGTTGGCCCTTCAGAAAGCGCAGTCAAGACATGTAGAAAAATACATACCCAACTCAGAGACACTAACTAAGAAAGAAAAAACATACACTTGCACTGAATGTGGAAGTAGTTTTATTTCATCTTCAGGATTAATGTATCATCAAAAAACACACACAGGGTAAAAACCATATCATTGCAGTGAATGTGCAAGTAGTTTTAGGAATTCGTCAATATTAAGGAATCATCAGCGAACACACACAGGGGAAAAACCATTTATGTGCAGTGAATGTGTGAAGAGCTTTAGTCGATTAGCAGGCTTAAAATACCATCAGAGAAATCACACAGGGGAAAAACCATACACGTGCAGTGAATGTGTGAAGAGCTTTTGTAAATCATCACACCTAAAACAGCATCAGAAAACACACACTGGGAAAAAACCTTACCATTGCAATGAATGTATGAAAAGGTTTAGTCAATTATCCCACCTAAAACAGCATCAGTTAACACACACTGGGGAAACCCCATTAAAGTGCAATGAATGTGGGCAGAGCTTTATATATTTATCAGTCCTAAAAATTCATCAGAGAACACACACAGGGGAAAAACCATATCATTGCAGTGAATGTGGAAGTAGTTTTAGTGACTCATCAAAATTAAAGGTTCATCAACAAACACACACAGGGGAAAAACATATCATTGCAGTGAATGTGGAAGTAGTTTTAGGAATTCAGTAACATTAAGGAATCATCAGCGAACACACACAGGGGTAAAACCATTCAAGTGCAGTGATTGTGGGAAGAGCTCTATATGTTTACCAAGCCTAAAATGGCATCAGAGAACACACAAAGGGGAAAAACCATTCCAGTGCAGTGAATGTGTGAAGAGCTTCAGTCAGTCTTCAAACCTACAAATACTTCAGCGAGCACACCACCATCACTGAACCCACATAGAAATAAACGTAGAGCTGAGTGAATTTGGTAATAATTTAATTACATCATCAATAATACTGACCCATCCGTGGGCGTACACTGAAGGAAAAAAGTGCAGTTATTGTGAGATGAAGGAATTATAGAAACTGATAAAATTACAAGAATACGGGACATTCAAATACCAGCTGATAAAAAGCAGGGGATAGAAGACTGAACTAGTAGGAAAGAAGAAAAATACACATATTTGAAAAATTATAAAATAGTCTATTCTCTGCTATTGTTTATTTAGCTACAGCTAGGAAAAACATGAAATATCAGGAAACCCATTGGGAGACTAGCGCGGGGACACACTGGCTAGTGTAACCAGGCGCTGTATAAACTCAGAATAAATAAATAAATAAAATAAATAAATGTGGACTAAAAGTAAAGAAACGTTGGTTTTTATTCTGTGAGAGAGTTTTAACGAAAGAAATCCAAGCACACCTGACCATGCTACCTGTAAAATCAACACCATGAACAATGCTTGGACTAACACGGGTATTTTCAGCTAATTCTGGAGATTAGTGATAAAACATATAAACCCAACACACTCAAAACAATTTAACAAGCACAAAATGAAGATTCTTCAGAGCTGGCTGTGGTTTTGAACATTTTATGCATCATTATTTGTTCTGTGACAGCGGCCAGAGAACTGTGTAGAAGAGCAGAAGGGAAAGCAGGAGAATGTGAGCTGCAGCTCGCTGGGTTAACCCTTGCAGTGCATGACATTTACCTCTGAAGCAGGAGAATGTGAGCTGCAGCTCTCCGGGTTAACCCTCGCAGTGCATGACAATTACCTCTGAAGCAGGAGAATGTGAGCTGCAGCTCTCTGGGTTAACCCTCACAGTGCATGACATTTACCTCTGAAGCAGGAGAATGTGAGCTGCGGCTCTCCGGGTTAACCCTCGCAGTACATGACATTTACCTCTGAAGCAGGAGAATGTGAGCTGCAGCTCGCTGGGTTAACCCTCGCAGTGCATGACATTTACCACTGAAGCAGGAGAATGTGAGCTGCAGTTCGCTGGGTTAACCCTCGCAGTGCTGACATTTACCTCTGAAGCAGGAGAATGTGAGCTGCAGCTCTCCGGGTTAACCCTTGCAGTGCATGACATTTACCTCTGAAGCAGGAGAATGCGAGCTGCAGCTCTCTGGATGAACCCTCGCAGTGCATGACATTTACTTCTGAAGCAGGAGAATGTGAGCTGCAGCTCTCTGGGTTAACCCTCACAGTGCATGGTATTTACCTCTGAAGCAGGAGAATGTGAGCTGCAGCTCGCTGGGTTAACCCTCGCAGTGCATGACATTTACCTCTGAAGCAGGAGAATGTGAGCTGCAGCTCTCAGGGTTAACCCTTGCAGTGCATGACATTTACCTCTGAAGCAGGAGAATGTGAGCTGCAGCTCTCTGGGTTAACCCTTGCAGTGCTGACATTTACCTCTGAAGCTCTGATGTGGAACAAATGATGATCATTTCCATCATCAATCAATCAATCAAATCTGAGGAGACAGAGAAGGTGAAATATTTAAGGCCTGATTTAGATCTCGGCGGACGGGTTACTCCATCACAATTGTGACAGATGTTCCATCCGCCAAAATATGAATTCCATTATATCCAATTGGATTAATATTTAGGCGGATGGGATATTCATCACCGTTGTGACGGAGTAACCCAAGATCAGGCCCTTTGTTATTACAGGTTTCTGAAAGCTAGAGCTGCAGCTGTGATACCCAGGACGCGTACCTCACTTCAGAAGAGTGCAGGATCAATAATGAAGGCCACGGAGCTGCAGCTGTGTGATACCCAGGCCGCGTACCTCACTTCAGAAGAGTGCAGGATCAATAATGAAGGTCAGGGAGCTGCAGCTGTGTGATACCCAGGCCGCGTACCTTACTTCAGAAGAGTGCAGGATCAATAATGAAGGCCAGGGAGCTGCAGCGTGTTATTGTCAGGCCGAGCACACTTCAGAAGAGAGCAGGATCAAAAATGAAGGTCGCAGAGCTGCAGCCGTGTGACAGCCAGGCCAAGCACACTTCAGAAGAGTGCAGGATCAATAATGAAGGTCACAGAGCTGTAGCTGTGTGATACCCAGGCAGGGTACCTCACTTCAGAAGAGTGCAGGATCAATAATGAAGGGCACAGAGCTGCAGCTGTGTGATATCCAGGCCGAGCACACTTCAGAAGAGAGCAGGATCAATAATGAAGGCCACGGAGCTGCAGCGTGTTATTGTCAGGCCGAGCACAAGGTGTCTGTTCAGCAGATACAAATTAATAATGAAACTCTCCGACCTACATGCTGTGTGATAGCCAGGGTGAGCACACGGCTTCTCTTCAGGAGAGTGAGGTTTCATTTATAAATGTCACTGAGCCGCCTGTTGTGTGATAGTCAGGTTGAGCCCAAGAGTTTTCTGCAGAACAGTACGGGCTCATTAACAAAAGTCGCAGAGCCTCACACTGTTTGATAGTCAGGCAAAATCACCATTTTACATTCTTGGACGACAATTTCGAGATGGCTAATGGAGCCAAATTTTGAAAGGATTGTTCCACAAAGGAGATGAAAAAAAAGGATTGATTGCACGAAAATAATATATAGCTAGAACCAATCATGATGCTATAAAATGTACACTATAATTACTAGCTTTTACATGTTAAAAAGAAATGCATGTTTTTTGATATGTAATAGAATAAAAAAATGATTTGTATTTTGGCATTTGACTGCTGATTGTAAAGAAATGAGATTGCTCCCCTAAACTCACGATAATTTTTGCTGTCAGCAGGGAGTCTGGTAGAGGAGGCAGTAGAAGGGAGTTCTCTCTCAACAGTGTGACTGCTGTCAGCAGGTAGCCTGACACAGGTGGCATTAGAAGGGGGTCCTATCTCGGCAGTGTGACTGCTGTCAGCAGGGAGTCTGGCAGAGGTGGCGTTAGAAGGGGGTCCTGTCTCGACAGTGTGACTGCTGTCAGAAGGGAGCCTGGCAGAGGTGGCATTAGAAGGGGGTCCTGTCTCGACAGTGTGACTGCTGTCAGCAGGGAGTCTGGCAGAGGTGGCATTAGAAGAGGGTCCTGTCTCCACAGTGTGACTGCTGTCAGCAGGGAGTCTGGCAGAGGTGGTTTTAGAAGGGGGTCCTGTCTCGACAGTGTGACTGCTGTCAGCAGGGAGTCTGGCACAGGCGGCATCAAAAGGGGATCCTGTCTCGACAGTGTGACTGCTGTCAGCAGGGAGTCTGGCACAGGTGGCATTAGAAGGGGGTCCTGTCTCCACAGTGTGACTGCTGTCAGCAGGGAGTCTGGCAGAGGTGGCTTTAGAAGGGGGTCCTGTCTCGACAGTGTGACTGATGTCAGCAGGGAGTCTGGCACAGGTGGCATCAAAAGGGGGTCCTGTCTCGACAGTGTGACTGCTGGCAGCAGGGAGTCTGCCAGAGGTGGCATTAGAAGGGGATCCTGTCTTGACAGTGTGACTGCTTTCAGCAGGTAGTCTGGCACAGGTGGAATTAGAAGGGGGTTCTGTCTTGACATTGTGACTGCTGTCAGCAGGGAGTCTGGCAGAGGTGGCATTAGAAGGGGGTCCTGTCTCCACAGTGTGACTGCTGTCAGCAGGGAGTCTGGCACAGGTGGCATTAGAGGGGGGTCCTGTCTCGACAGTGTGACTGCTGTCAGAAGGGAGTCTGGCAGAGGTGGAATTATAAAGGGATCCTGTCTTGACAGTGTGACTGCTGTCAGCAGGGAGTCTGGCAGAGGTGGCATTAGAAGGGGATCCTGTCTCGACAGTGAGACTGCTGTCAGCAGGGAGTCTGGCACAGGTGGCATTAGAAGGGGATCCTGTCTCGACAGTGAGACTGCTTTCTGCAGGGAGTCTGGCACAGGTGGCATTAGAGGGGGGTCCTGTCTCGACAGTGTGACTGCTGTCAGAAGGGAGTCTGGCAGAGGTGGCATTAGAAAGGGATCCTGTCTTGACAGTGTGACTGCTGTCAGCAGGGAGTCTGCCAGAGGTGGCATTAGAAGGGGATCCTGTCTTGACAGTGTGACTGCTGTCAGCAGAGAGTCTGGCAGAGATGGCGTTAGAAGGGGGTCCTGTCTCGACAGTGTGACTGCTGTCAGCAGGGAAGTCTGGCACAGGTGGCATTAGAAGGGGATCCTGTCTTGACAGTGTGACTGCTGTCCGCAGGGAGTCTGCCAGAGGTGGCATTAGAAGAGGGTCCTGTCTTAACAGTGTGACTGCTGTCAACAGGGAGTCTGGCACATGTGGCATTAGAAGGGGTCCTGCCTCGACAGTGTGACTGCTGTCAGCAGGTAGTCTGGCAGAGGTGGCATTAGAAGGGGGTCCTGTCTCGACAGTGTGACTGCTGTCAGCAGGGAGTCTGGCAGAGGTGGCATTAGGGGGGGTCCTATCTTAACAGTTTGACTGCTGTCAGCTGGTAGTCTGGCAGAGGTGGCATTAGAAGAGGGCCCTGTCTCGACAGTGTGACTGCTGTCAGCAGGTAGTCTGACAGAGGTGGTATTAGAAGGGGGGCCTGTCTTGACAGTGTGACTGCTGTCAGCAGGGAGTCTGACAGAGGTGGCATTAGAAGGGGGTCCTGTCTCGACAGTGTGACTGCTGTCAGCAGGGAGTCTGGCACAGGTGGCATCAAAAGGGGGTCCTGTCTCGACAGTGTGACTGCTGTCAGCAGGTAGTCTGGCAGAGGTGGCATTAGAAGGGGGTCCTGTCTCGACAGTGTGACTGCTGTCAGCAGGGAGTCTGACAGAGGTGGCATTAGAAGGGGGTCCTGTCTCGACAGTGTGACTGCTGTCAGCAGGGAGTCTGGCACAGGTGGCATCAAAAGGGGGTCCTGTCTCGACAGTGTGACTGCTATCAGCAGGGAGTCTGGCACAGGTGGCATTAGAAGGGGGTCCTGTCTCCACAGTGTGACTGCTGTCAGCAGGGAGTCTGGCAGAGGTGGCTTTAGAAGGGGGTCCTGTCTCGACAGTGTGACTGCTGTCAGCAGGGAGTCTGGCACAGGTGGCATCAAAAAGGGGTCCTGTCTCGACAGTGTGACTGCTGTCAGCAGGGAGTCTGCCAGAGGTGGCATTAGAAGGGGATCCTGTCTTGACAGTGTGACTGCTTTCAGCAGGGAGTCTGGCACAGGTGGAATTTGAAGGAGGTTCTGTCTTGACAGTCTGACTGCTGTCAGCAGGGAGTCTGGCAGAGGTGGCATTAGAAGGGGGTCCTGTCTCAACAGTGTGACTGCTGTCAGCAGGAGAGTCTGGCAGAGGTGGCATTAGAAGGGGGTCCTCTCTCGACAGTGTGACTGCTGTCAGCAGGGACTCTGGCACAGGTGGCATTAGAGGGGGGTCCTGTCTCGACAGTGTGACTGCTGTCAGCAGGGAGTCTGGCAGAGGTGGCATTAGGGGGGGTCCTATCTTGACAGTTTGACTGCTGTCAGCTGGTAGTCTGGCAGAGGTGGCATTAGAAGAGGGCCCTGTCTCGACAGTGTGACTGCTGTCAGCAGGTAGTCTGACAGAGGTGGTATTAGAAGGGGGGCCTGTCTTGACAGTGTGACTGCTGTCAGCAGGCAGTCTGACAGAGGTGGCATTAGAAGGGGGTCCTGTCTCGACAGTGTGACTGCTGTCAGCAGGGAGTCTGGCACAGGTGGCATTAGAAGGGGGTCCTGTCTCCACAGTGTGACTGCTGTCAGCAGGGAGTCTGGCAGAGGTGGCTTTAGAAGGGGGTCCTGTCTCGACAGTGTGACTGCTGTCAGCAGGGAGTCTGGCACAGGTGGCATCAAAAAGGGTTCCTGTCTCGACAGTGTCACTGCTGTCAGCAGGGAGTCTGCCAGAGGTAGCATTAGAAGGGGATCCTGTCTTGACAGTGTGACTGCTTTCAGCAGGGAGTCTGGCACAGGTGGAATTGGAAGGGGGTCCTGTCTTGACAGTCTGACTGCTGTCAGCAGGGAGTCTGGCAGAGGTGGCATTAGAAGGGGGTCCTGTCTCAACAGTGTGACTGCTGTCAGCAGGAGAGTCTGGCAGAGGTGGCATTAGAAGGGGGTTCCTGTCTCGACAGTGTGACTGCTGTCAGCAGGGAGTCTGGCACAGGTGGCATTAGAGTGGGGTCCTGTCTCGACAGTGTGACTGCTGTCAGAAGGGAGTCTGGCAGAGGTGGCATTAGAAAGGGATCCTGTCTTGACAGTGTGACTGCTGTCAGCAGGGAGTCTGCCAGAGGTGGCATTAGAAGGGGATCCTGTCTTGACAGTGTGACTGCTGTCAGCAGAGAGTCTGGCAGAGATGGCGTTAGAAGGGGGTCCTGTCTCGACAGTGTGACTGCTGTCAGCAGGGAGTCCGGCACAGGTGGCATTAGAAGGGGATCCTGTCTTGACAGTGTGACTGCTGTCCGCAGGGAGTCTGCCAGAGGTGGCATTAGAAGGGGGTCCTGTCTTAACAGTGTGACTGCTGTCGGCAGGGAGTCTGGCACATGTGGTATTAGAAGGGGTCATGCCTCGACAGTGTGACTGCTGTCAGCAGGTAGTCTGGCAGAGGTGGCATTAGAAGGGGGTCCTGTCTCGACAGTGTGACTGCTGTCAGCAGGGAGTCTGGCAGAGGTGGCATTAGGGGGGGGTCCTATCTTGACAGTTTGACTGCTGTCAGCTGGTAGTCTGGCAGAGGTGGCATTAGAAGAGGGCCCTGTCTCGACAGTGTGACTGCTGTCAGCAGGTAGTCTGGCAGAGGTGGTATTAGAAGGGGGGCCTGTCTTGACAGTGTGACTGCTGTCAGCAGGGAGTCTGACAGAGGTGGCATTAGAAGGGGGTCCTGTCTCAACAGTGTGATTGCTCTCAGAATGGCTCTGCTTTCGACGTTCACATGACTGACAAGGTTTCTTTGAGATGGGACTAGCTCTCTTGTGTTGATGGTGAGAGAAGTGCTACTTGTGATACAAAGACCTGGGCTTCACTTCTTTTAATTCAGTGATTTTTGTCCAACCAATGTATCATTTCTTAGGAAAGCTAAAAATATGTCTGTGGCTTTGCACTCCCCTTGTTAATAATCCATAAAAATGCCATAAAATGTTCAGTTCTTGTAAGTATTCTGCTATAAGAGGGATGTAAACATAGATTTGTCGTATTCCAAAGAGGTTTTTTTTAAGGTTCTTATTTAGTGCAACTTTATATACTGGGTGTAAGATTGTGTTACATCTTTAACAACGGTATCTGTGATGGATGTGGAATAAAGGAGCCAAGTACAAAGAGTTTCTCAGAAAGCTGTGAGCACCTTGAAGTGTGAACAGTTATAAAGCTAAGGTTATTTAAGGGTTGGCTTTTTTGTCGACATGTTTATGCCACAATCATATCCAGAATGTCGGTCTTCCTATGCCTAGGACTAACCAAGTGTTTTAAGCTTTTTCATAGTATGGAAGGAAGGCTGTTCCTCAAAACCCCTGTAGGAACATATGGTGCTGGGGGGCGTGGCCTGGCGTGAGGCAAGATGGCTGCATAGTTGTGCTGCTCCGCCGGCCGCCTTGAATATCCTTCAGTAATCCTGAGCCCCGTGGGCCCAACAACCCGACAACTCCACAGAGATTGTTTCCTGACCCGGACGCTGCCAAAATCTGCTGCTGGCGCTGGGCGGGAGAGCGTCCACGAGTCTGGGGTGGACGTCTTCGCTGCTGCCCCGGAGAAAGCTGACTTGCGCGGCGGGCCGGTGCCCGGTGAGAGGGACCCGCTGCACCCCTAGCTGTGCTCCTGCTCGTGCTCATGATAGTGCCCCGCGGAGCGGGGAGCGGACTGTGAGGGCTGCAGGACTGGAGCCGGGCCGGGGCTGCAAGTGCAGCTGCTCCGCGACCTTAACCCCGCGGCGGCCGTAGTGAGCCCGGAGGCTGCTGCGGGAGGAGCGGGGCTTAGTATAAGCGCTGCCGTCGGCCTGCTCTGCCGAGTGGGCCCGAGGCCTGAATGCTACAGTCGGCGGCACGGCCTGGCTGCCTCATCGCTTCCCTCATCTGGTGCGGGTTGTGTGCACCCGGCGGCCCTCTATCCCTGATCCTGTCATCAGCTGCAGAAGGAGCTCCGGACTGGGTGCGCTGCACTGGGCCGCTCCGGCCTTCATGTTTTTGGGCATAAAGGATGGGGGAGGAGAGGAGCTCATTTTGAGATCTCACAGGCGCTACAGATATATCGGCGCATATGCAGCTCAAGGTGGACATTCAGAGCTGAGGTCTCGATCTCGCTGCCTTTCCACCTCGTCCATTTGGCGGTCTTCCCTTGCACGGCGGCCATTTTAGCGCTTGGAGGTTGCACGCTTGCACTCTGCCGCTAACGGGAGGCACATCCACCCCAACCACACTTGCCCAGAATATATTGGCGCCATTGCGCTCGCGGGTCGCTATTCGGGGCGCAAAATACCCCGGCATACCACTCTGCTTCTGCAGGGAGTGGGAATATATAAATATCACAAGAGGGCCCCCTTCGAGCACTTGACCCGTGCAGTGGGCAGGGGTGGGCACATAGTGGACCTTAGCTGATACCCCTGGTTGCGCACAATGTGAGATTATGGGCAAGTCAGAGAAGAATCAGCCGAAGCTCACGTTCGAGTTGCGGAAAGGTGGCAGGGCACAGCAGAACGCGGCTTCTGACTCTGAGCTAGAATCTGTTTCTCAGGCCCCATCCTCCTTGGAGAAGACACTCTCTGCCATACAAGCCAGCCTCCAATCTATCGATGGGAAGATAGAGGCCTTGAGCGGCCAAATGGATCACATGTCCGCAAAGCTGGACAAACAGGCAGCGAGGCTTGGCGAAGCTGAACAAAGAATTTCGGACACTGAGGATGGTCTACAGCAAGTGGCGTTTAAAACCAACGATATCACACAGTTAATGGCGGTCATACAGGCTAAGATCGATGACATTGAAGTACGCTCGAGGTGCAATAATGTGCGCATTTTGGGCCTGCCGGAATCTATGAATGTGGGTCGTCTCGAGGACTTTGTGGAGTCACTACTTAAAGTAATCTGTGGGCCTGAATGCTTCTCCCCCATGTTTGCCATTGAACGTGAGCACAGGTCCCTGGCACCACGCCCAAAGCCGGGGGCTCCACCCCGACCTATCATCGCGAGGCTGTTGAACTTCAGGGACCGAGACACTGTCTTGCGAATCACCCACCAGAAGGGCGCCATCAATCATCAGGGCAACACACTGTCCTTCTTTCCAGATTTTACGGCCACAGTGCAGGCGGCCAGGAAAGAATTCCAGGGAGTCAAACAACGTCTCATGAAGGAGCAGGTTCCGTACACCATGTTGTATCCTGCTCGGGTGCGCATAGCGGTGGACCGGGACGTCAAGATTTTCACGAATCCTAAGCTCGCCATGGATCACGCCAAGCAACTTTGCAGAAAGAAGTGGGCATCGGAGCGCACATCAGATGTGGACGAATAACAAAGGCGGTGCCTGGTTTTGCCATATGATTGTAATTCTTTTGATAGCCATGCCTACTGTGTTTGTCCTGTTGGCCTGGGGGGCGGGTTTGTTTCAGGTTGTTGTTCTGCTTGCTTGTGGCAACCTGATGCGGTGACATTGTCATTGTTGCCTGTAGTATGGACACATACTGTTGGGCCTGGAGATGCCATAGATCCATTATTTTCAGCCCACGATCCTTAGTGTTCAGTCAAGAATACATGGGGGCTATGTGGCCTTGCCTCCTGGTGCCCTACGAGAAACGTTGTAGACTGAGATTATAATGACTAGGGATAGAGCCCAGTTACTATTTGATGCGTGAGCTTTAAAGATATTTGTCTTTTGTACTTTGATTGTAATGCTATGTTGGGTGGGTATGCAGGGCCGATGGATCACCTAAGGCGGCCCCTCCCTCTCTGCCATTCCATAGGGAATGTAGAGCGCCTCTGCGTCCCCCGATTGGGTGTTCCCCACTATCATTACTTTGTGTTTTAATCTGGGGATGTTGCAGGGTTCTGGCTTCGGCGAGATCGAGTTGCTGAAGTGGGTGGGGGGGGTCGGGGTGGGGTACAGAGTACCTCAGGAGATGCAGCAGCTTGAGACATGCGCATTGGTATATGATGATGCGCTTTAGAGGGTGTTGCAGATTGCATGATCATTCTATACTATGACGGTCTCAGAGCTGCAGCTGTGTGAGAGCCAGGCCGAGCACACTTCAGAAGAGTGCAGGATCAACACTGAAGGTCTCAGAGCTGCAGCTGTGTGATAGCCAGGCCGAGCACACTTCAGAAGAGAGCAGGATCAATAATGAAGGTCACAGAGCTCCAGCTGAGTGATAGCCAGGCCGAGCACACTTCAGAAGAGAGCAGGATCGATAATGAAGGTCACAGAGCTGCAGCTTTGTGATAGCCAGGCCGAGCACTTCACTTCAGAAGAGTGCAGGATCAATAATGAAGGCCACAGAGCTGCAGCTGTGTGATAGCCTGGCCGAGCACACTTCAGAAGTGAGCAGGATCAATAATGAAGGTCACAGAGCTGCAGCTGTGTGATAGCCAGGCCGAGCACACTTCAGAAGAGTGCAGGATCAATAATGAAGGTCGCAGAGCTGCAGCTGAGTGATAGTCAGGCCAACCACAAGTCATCTCTTTTAAAGAGTGAGGGATCATTGAAAAAAGGTCACAGAGCCTCACACCGTGTGATAGCCATGCCGAGCACAAAGTGAACAAAATAACCATTTTACATTATTGGACAACAATTGTAGATGGCAGATGGAGCCGAATTATGAAATGATTGATCCACAAAAGGAGTGAAAAAAAAGAGTTTGATTGCACCAAGCTGTTATATTCCTAGAACCAATCATGACGCTATAAAATGTACACAATAATTACAAAATTTTACATGATAAAAAGAAATGTATGTTTTTGGCTATGTAATAAAACAAAAAATATTTATTTGGGTTTATGTTATTTTACTGCTGATTGTAAAGAAAGAAGATTGTTCGCCTAAAAGGTCAAGATAATTTGTGCTGTCAGCAGGTAGTCTGGCAGAGGTGACATTAGAAGGGGTTCCTGTCTCGACAGAGTGACTGCTCCCAGAATGGCTCTGCTTTCAGTGTTCCCAGGGATGGCAAGGGTTTTTTTCTTCAGATGGCACTAACTCTCCAGTGTTGATGAAGAGAGAAGTGCTACTTATAATACAGACATCTGGGCTTCACTCCTATTAATTCAGTCCTTTTTATCAAACTAATACCTCATTTATTTAGAAAAACCAAAAATATTTGTTTCCTGGCATTCCCCTTGTTAATAAACCATATATATGCTACAAAATGTTCAGTACTTGTGTGTATTCTGCTACAAGAGGGGTGTAAGTGTACATTTCATATTAAAATGTACTTTTTATTTTTTTAAGGTTCTTATTTAGTGCTACTTCATCTACTGAGTGATCACTTGGGTTACATCTAGAACAACCGTGTCTGTGATGGATGTGGAATGAAGGCGCCGAGTACAAAGAGTTTCTCAGAAAGCTGTGAGCACCTTCGAAGGGTGAACAGTTATAAAGCCAAGATCATATCCAGAATGCTGGTTTACCCATGTCCCTGACTAACTGAGAGTTTCAAGCTTTATTCATAGTATGGGAGGCTGTTCTTCAGGGCCCCTGGTAAGAACATACAGTGCTAAATTTCTAGCAAAGGCAATCTATGGCACCCTCCTGGCGTACTAAGAAAAACCTGCTTGAGCTGTTGTCATATGTAAATTGTAAAAGAATTCTGTGACTTCATCTGGGAATAATTCCATAGTCCTGTGAGAGCTTAACTCTCAATGTATAATTGGCTATAATGAAACTAAAAGCCCGCGTGGACTGGGCCAAGATATGGGTAAGTAAGTAGTCTGTACTGGTGTTTGTCTTTGTTACTTGACACACTAGTAAAAAACTCTGCTGAGATTCTGAGAAGAAGTCACTGAATTATTTTGAGAATCTTTATTGTCATTGTGTGTAAATAATTGGCACACAGGTCACAGTTTATTCTGCTCAAATATGTGAACTTGGGGGAATGCATGACATTGTTCTGCATTCTGTCCATCAATTGTTCTTTTTCCATGTGTCACCCTGAGAGGGAAGGGTATGCCCAGACATGGGTCCCGTACTCTCCATGCCACTGGAGTCAAGCTATCCTGGCTGATGAGGGCTGAAAGGCCGAAACCGGTCCTAGGATGCATGTTTCCATTCCAGGGAGGACCTGGTCTGGCAGTTTGGGCTGGACTGTTCTCATTGGGCACAGGGTCACGGCTGATTTGCATATGGCTGGATCTAAACTGGAATGGCATGGTGAGCAAAACAACTATGGGGCATATTACCAAGGGCTTTATCTCCGCTTTTTTGGCTTTAAAAGCCAAAGAAGCAGAGATAAAAATAGCGCCCTATCAACAACAGGGTGCTAACATGCAAAATCGCATGTTAGCACCCTTTTTCACTACGCTTCCCTTTGCATCTCTAATGAGATGCAAAGTGGGATTTCCAGAGCAAAATAATAGGAGAAATGTCGCTAAGCGATATTACTCCTATTATCAAGCTTCACGCTAACCCTGTTAGAGACAAAAAAAGCAGCGCTAACCACGGTTAACTCTGCTTTTTTACGTCTGCTATTTTCAAACTTAGCCATGTAATCCAATGGGAGGTGGATTACATGGCTAAATCCACCATGGGCTATCAACAAGGATATCCCTATCCTTGTAGTTTTATCGCTGCATTACCAGTGATAACCTCCAAAAATGCCGCTATCGCTGGATTTTTTATCGCCTAGGAGGTTAGCGTTGTTAATAACACGATAACCAGGCGATATTATCGGGCGATATTGGACGCTAAAATTCTTTACGCTAGGCGCCCTTAGCGTTAATTTTCCCTATTCCTTGTTAACCCCTTCAGTGCTGATGACAAAGCCAGCTCGTCATGGGCGTTACCTGCGCTACGCGGATGACGAGCTGGCTTTGTCATAAACAAGCCATTTTTTTTTTCAGCGCACAGCGGGAAAACGCGGTAGCGCGGTAGGGGTTAATATGCCCCAATGGATTTAGGCCCAGATCTCTGTACTGGGGTGAATGCATGACATTGTTCTGCATTCTGTCCATCAATTATACTTTTCCCTTTTTGCAGCCTAGCACCAATGCAGTTGCATGCAGGATTTCTTTTGTGCAGGAAGGGGCACCTTCCTACACAAAAACAATCCTGAGAGGCACATTCCTCTTTCCATGTGTGCTGCATTCTGAAAGAGGAAGCAATAAGGAGAAATAAAGATTTTTCTCCACATTACCCCTCTCCTGGGAAGGCGTATGCTTTGGCACTTTCCCAGTTTGACCAGTTCTTGTAAATCTGAGAATGCGTCAAAAACCATGGGAGGTGCATGGGAACACCAATAAAGAAAAAAAAATAATAATGTACAATCATATTGTGTCCAATATGTAGCACATTACTAAATCATTTATAGTTAATTATTTATTAATGTGCCACATATATTCCTTTTTATACCCTGTTAGGTTTTCTTCCCATTCCTCTGTATATTTATTGTATTTTATGTTGATATTTCATGTATAGTTCTTTGAACTATTTTTAATCTTTGGTTTATTAAATAACTGATTTTTAACCGATTTTCCATAATTTACTGATGTGTTGACAATAAAAACTGTAATTTCATCTTCGAGAATGGTCTTTTGCCCTTACATCATTGAATAAGACAAGCAGTTATGATTGCCTATGTTGATGTTTACATATATGTACTTTTCCCTGACCTAGGAGTCGAAATATTTGTTGTTCAGGGGGTCCTTGCTTTATACACCAAGAGCCCCGGTCTGCCAGGCAGGGCATCCTCAGAGCGTCATATGCATTTGGAAATATATATATACTGAAATTGGTGGCAAGTGGATGCAGAGTGTTCCTAATATATATATATATATATATTCACTGAAAAAACCATAGGTTATAGACCATATATAGTTAGGAATTAGCATTTACAAAACCTTGAAAATTCACTGAAAAAACCATAGGTTATAGACCATATATAGTTAGGAATTAGCATTTAAAAAACCTTATTTTACTCACACAAAACCATTGAAATTCCATATATAGTTAGTAGTACTAACTATATATCGCGCACCCGCAATCCACTGCTGATCATGTCACATATTACATCATTCATGACATGGTCAGTGACATCACTGATGACATCACTGATGACATCTCAAATGACATCACTGATGACATCACTGATGACATCTCAAATGACATCACTGATGACATCACTGATGACATCTCAAATGACATCACTGATGACAACATCCAGTGACTGTGTATTTCTGTAAAGTTAAAATATGTCTTACATATTGAAGAATGAGTGGATGTAGAAGTGTCTGGATGAAGGATTTAGTAGGTGCATGACTGGCTGTATGAGTGAGTGGTTAAATGTGTCTCACTGAGTGCATGGGTTAGTGACTGAACTGTGTTAATTTGTGCATCATTATGTTTGTTGTACTGTAAACTGCTGCATGTGTTGATCAGTAGCTATATGAGTAAGTATATGGGTTATTGATCGGTTGCTCAAGTATTTGTATGGGAGACTGAGTGTGTGTGTGGGTGGCTGGGAGGTGTATGACTCTGTGCATAGATGTGTGAGCAGTTGATTCACTAGATGTATGGGTTCAAAAGTGCACGTGGAAACAGCTGTATGGGTGATTGACTGTGTGCATCAGTGTATTGGTGAGTGAATGGATATCTCAGTGCTACATGTCAAAGTAAGTACATATGTAAAACACAGTACATGTGAGAGTTGGCATATATAAATAACTGTGCATAAGAGCCAGTGAATGTGTGAGTGGCTGTATGGATGATTGTGAACTTGTATCAGGGATTGTAAAAGAGAGTAAATATGTGTTAGTATATGTTTGAATAAGTAAGGTGTGTATAACTGTATAGTTGTGGAAATGGAGGTGTGATTGATTCTTTGCATGACTGACTAGGTGTGTAAGTAACTCCATGGATGAGTGACAGTCTGTGAGTGTCTGTTTACACTGAGTGTATCTAAGGTTATATTAGAGTCTGAAGAGGTTCATCGTATTATCACATGAATGATGTCATCAGTGATGTGATCAGTAATGTCAAATGAGATGTCATCAGTGATGTCATTTGAGATGTCATCAGTGATGTCATCAGTGATGTCATTTGAGATGTCATCAGTGATGTCATCAGTGATGTCATTTGAGATGTCATCAGTGATGTCATCAGTGATGTCACTGACCATGTCATGAATGATGTAATATGTGACATGATCAGCAGTGGATTGCGGGTGCTCGATATATAGTTAGTACTACTAACTATTTATGGAATTTCAATGGTTTTGTGTGAGTAAAATAAGGTTTTTTAAATGCTAATTCCTAACTATATATGGTCTATAACCTATGTTTTTTTCAGTGAATTTTCAAGGTTTTGTAAATGCTAATTCCTAACTATATATGGTCTATAACCTATGGTTTTTTCAGTGAATTTCATTGGTTTTTTAAAAGCTAATATCTGTAGCTGTAAAATGTATTCTTCATTAAATCCAAAAATATATTTTATATGTTTCCAATAATTTTTTTTTTTAATATTTTTTTTTCTTCGCTCCCGGTTCGCGAACCGGGAAGCTTCCCGTTAGCTCACCTTGATGCCGCGACCCAGTCCGCGAACCGGTAAACGTTCCGTTTGCGGAACTGCCGATTTAGAAATGAACATCGTGACGCGTCGCGGAAGCGCGACGTATCACGTTGTCGCGTAATACGTCTTATGACGCGCCGCGTTAGCGCACCCGGAAGTGCTCCGGTACGCGAACTGAGACGCGAAGCGCAGCTTCCCGGAAGCGATCCGGGGCGCGTCGCGAAAGCGCGACGTATCGCGTTGCCGCGTAATGCGTCTTATGACGCGCCGCGTTAGCGCACCCGGAAGTGCTCCGGAGCGCGAACCGAGGTGCGAAGCGCAGCGACCTGGAAGCGATCCGGGGCGCGTTCCGCAGCGCGTAACATAAGCGTGAGAGGTCATGTGACTTGTTAATAAAACTTTTCATTGGTTCATTTCACTTTTGGTTTCATAATGATGTAAGGTTAGGTCAGGTGACCTAAAAATAACACTTTTCATTGGTTTAGAACTATTGTTTTTCCCAAAAGATGAAAACCCCTCCTTCTTTCCTCACTCTGACTTTCATCTTTGTGAGAGGAAGACCTTATTTCATACTTGAGCAATGGCTTCAGTAGTTGCTTCAGCTGGTGCACCCCCACCACCACCTCCACCTCCTCATGGGAAGAGAGGACCACCTCCCCAGGTCATCACCAACACAGAGGAGGAAGAGGAAGAACTAGAGGAAGAGGAGACAGAAGGACCACAGTTCTTGGAAGAGGTGCCCCGGGTTTCCCATAGGAAAGCCAGTTTCATTTGGCAATTTTTTTCACTCCCTCCAGGGCAGAAAAAAGTATATGCGAGGTATGTCACCTGCCTCATTTGCAAAGACAAGTTATCAAGAGGGACTGATAAAAAGTATAGCTATGGGAACTATACCATGCATCGGCACATGAGCAGGTGGCATCCATTGAATTACAGCCGGGCAGAGATACGTGACCTGCAGGAGAACCCAACAACAACTCCTGTGGCCAGGTCAACTTCTCAAATATCGTTGTCAGGAGCAGAGGCACGGGAAACCGTGCCAAACATTCAAGAGAACTTTGTACACATCAAGTTCACCTGTTTGCATTGCGGTGCATTGCTTTCCTGTGGTAACATGAGCATAACGTTAATCAACATAGCTTATGAACATCATAATTGCCCTAACCGCCCCAGACAGTAATTTTTTTTTTGCTCCTGTTGAGCCTTTTTCAATGCCTGTTTTTTGTTGTTTCCCCCCCAAAAAAACCAAAAAAAATATAAAATTGTTCAAAAAATACAAAAAAAACAAAAAATGTTCAGAAAAAAAAATATATATATATAAAACAACAAAAACATTTAAAAAAAGTTCTTTTCAGAACTACCTTCCCTTTCAAAAAAAATTGCTAGAATGTTTAGCACTCTGGCAAGCTCTATTTCTTTTGGTTCGCTTCCCCGTTCGCTTTCCGGTTCGCGAACCGGGAGCGAACCAAAAAAATTAAAAAAGAAGAGTAAGTATAAGGAAAGTAAACAGAGAGTGATGTTAAAAGAAAGACAGCTATAGGGAGTAAACCAGAGATACTGTTTAATAGATCTATTTACCGAAGAAAAGACGGAAGAGGGTATAATTGTGAAAAACAAAATAGATAAGGAAGTGAAAGAAAAAAAGAGAGTAGAACAATAACAAAGAAGAGTTTCTTGGAGAATGTTAGTGAATGTTCAAAATAAGATTAAAACATGGGGAATAACAGAGAGAAAAAATAGAAAACAGAAAACAAAAAATAACAGAAAAAGATTAATTGAAACAGCAAAGAAATGTAAATAACATAGAGCCATATCATCAACATAGGCAATAAAAGTTTTGCAGCTTTTATTGGCAGAAATATGTCACCAAAGCCGCTTTTGCGGCAGAAAACTGCCGCTAAAACCACTTTTGCACCAGTTTTCTGCCAATAAAAACAGCAATAATTTTATTGGCTGTGTTCATAATATGCCCCTTAGTGTGCTTCAACTACACAGAGAAAGCATTATGAACAAGTAGTGAAAGAGTGATCAGTCAAAGACACTAAGAGTAATAGAGACGGAGTGAGTGAACAAGAGTGAGGAACTATGAGAAGAGAGGGACTGAGAAAAACAGTGGAAGGAGTTGAGTAAGAAGGTAATAGAGAAAGGAATGAGGAAAGTAGCAAAGGCAGGAAATTGAGGGTTAAAGAAATGAAGCTGTCGAACTACTAGTAGGTGAATGTGATAGAAATGTAACGAAAAGACTACAAAACATTTACCTTATAATTGTCGTTAAATTACTCACTTTTTGTTTTTATACTTTCAATCTGTGAAAGAGAGAACAAACATTTGAAAAATATTAAAACATGTATTTAAAAATTAGAAAAGACAAGGGAAAAGATTTAAAGGACAAACAGTTTTTCAACAACTTTGACACTGACAGAAGCTTCTGCTTCTCCAGGCCCCCTACACAGTCCTAAAGATATACATTTTAAACTAACAGTATCTTGATGCAGATGAAGTGAGGCCTATCTTAAAACATGGTGCATCTTTTGCACTGCTGTTGTCTCACAAAAGTGTTGCAAGACACTAACATTTTAAATGATTGCTTCAGGATGCCAATAAGATGTGTCCTATCCAGAGGTTTGTTTGAGGTGAGACCTACTCAGGGTTCCAAATGAAATTTCGAGTTGTTGAAGAGAACAGAGGACATAATACATGTGAAGGCCTACCAATGAAGTAAGTCATGTCCACTTCACTCTTGAACAAAGGCCAGACCTCTTCTGTGTCCGTGGACAGACCTAAACTTCATCTGCACAATGTCATTCATAAACTTAGGAAACACAGGTGATGTAATTGAAAAATGTGGAGTTTCTTTTCCTCATTTCACAATCACATCACCTGTGTTGCCTTTGCTTAGGTATCTCATAGTGCAGATGTAGTCCAGCATATTAAACAGTACCTAGAAGTGCAGCACTGCATGCAACAACTTTGACACTTATAAAAGCTTTTGCTTCTGCATGCCCCCTACACAATGCTAATTATATACATTTTAAACTGATGGTATCTTGCTGGAGATGAACTGAAACCTATCTTGCAACATGTTGTATCTTTTACACAAAAGTGACCCACAATGGAGCAAAAGCGGCGCACGGCCACCATAAATCTGACCCTAACATTTTAAATGATTGTTTCAAGATGCCAATAAGGTGTAACCTATCCACAGATTTGTTTCAGGTAAGTCCTACTCAGGGTTGCAGATGGAATTTAGGTTTGTTGAAGAATACAGAGAAGATAATACATGTGGAGGCCTACCAACGAAGTGAGTAATGTCCACTGCACTCTTGAACAAATGTCAGACCTCCTCTGTCTCCAGGAACAGGCCTAAACCTCATCTACACAATGTGGTGTGTAATGTTAGGAAACACAGGTAATATAATTGAAAAACATGCAATTTGTTTTGCTCATTCCACAATCATATGACCTGTGTTTCCTTTGCTTAGGTATCTCATTGTGGAAATGTAGTCTATCATATGAAAGACTACGTAGAATATGAGCACTGTATGCAAGAACTTTGACACTTACAGAAGCCTCTCCTTCTCCATGCCTCCTACACAGTTCTAAATGTACATCATAAATGCAAACAGTACAGAATTAATTATACATGTTAAATGGTTTATTTTTGCTGTTCTCAGAATGTATCAAATTTCACTAAAAACAGTGACTTGAAGGTATTCATCATATAACAGCGGGGAAAAAAAACCACAATCAAAATGATTGTGTTTAAAAAACCCATACAACATAACAAATCAGAATTCAGAACTCCTTAAAGTTAACTTACTTTCCATGACGTCGAAGGATGTCCTATGAACAGCTTACACTCTGTTGTGCTGTTATTACTTTCAGCCCGCCACTTTCTGAAAGAAAACCTCCATCGTTTTGAAAAACATGTTACATACAATAAATGACTTCTTGCTCTCTACCACAAGTTTCCACAAGGCCAAATCTTGTCAGAGCCATTTATAACTCTTGGATTTCTTGTAAGCCAATCCCGTCATTTGGCATTTCCGCAACTTTCAGAATTAAAATGTTGAAGATCATTTTCACAATCCTGGACTAGTAATATCTTCCCCTTCTTCCTCAGTCATGTTCTACATTTCCTATGACACTGATACTGCTTACTATGAAGCAGATTTACACTACCTCTATGACTACTACAATTATTTAATTCTCTACATCACTTTTAATCACAAAGCAATATAAAACAGTAGACAGCATTGCAGACTTACATTCCCTCTACTCCATGTTTTGATTGGCTGCTTCAATTAGCTTATAAAAATAATCAGTTTTTCTGAACTCATTCAAAGTGCAGTTATTTTTCGATGATGTCAACTGTTATGGTAAGAAGTTATGTCTCTGTACTACACTTATCCTCAAGGCCAAATTGTGTAGGAGCCATTAGAACTTCTTGAAATTCCTCAGAGCACATCCCGAGATTGTTTCCCTAAAATTTTGGTTTTAAAAACCCCAGGTAGGAGTTTTTAAGGTCATATGGCAATTTTTTTTTGAAAATTAAAACAGAATCATTGCAGAATGACCAGCCATTTCTAGACTTTAAATAAGCTGTGTAATGTCCTGATGTTATTGAAGGACCGTCATGATATATAATTGCTGCAGTTACAAAAGTCCTTCCTGATATTGACAACTGTGAAGCCACAAAATTTTTAAGTAAAGTTGTCAATTTTGTTCCATCAGGCCTACATCGTTGGAACATTAAAATGATATACTGGCCATATGTTCGTATAAATAATGTGGACATCATTTCAGATTTACATTGGCTACACTCCATGTTGTGATCAGCTGCTTTTACTAGCTTATTAAAAGAGACTGATTTACTGTCTAGCAAAGTTAAATATATAAATCTTTCTGAGTCTACACTAGTAGTACTTGATACCCTACAGTTCTCGCAGTCATGCTGCCATTGATAAGAAAGCCCAAACAGGTGATCTACATCTACACCTTCAGCATGCAATACATCAAGCATATACATTAAAAACTCCTGACAATCTTGCTGAATATTTTGAGAGAATTGTGTTTGGCCTGAACATCTGTCTAACAGATTTCGAATTTCAGACACACTTTCTATGTTTGTTCTATCAGTGCTACATTTCTCTAACACAGAATTTAACAAACTGCAAAATCTTTGATCAGAATTGACTACAATCTCTTCTTTTACATTTTCTAGAGAAAACAAAACATTAACCACTACATTAGCATAGCAGTTGACACCAGAACTGTTTTCAAATTGAAAACCAACAACATCTTCAACAGAATCCTTTTTGTTTCTGCTTATAATTTCAGGTTCATCGACTTTTCGTCTTTTTGCTACAACCTCCCCAGTATTGGTCACATTTCTTCGTTTCCGGCCTACCACACGTTTCTCAAACAAAGGATACTGAGGCAAATGTGGCGCATACTCTCTTCTTAACCTATTGTATTCCTTAACACAATCTAGATCCGCACAAATGTTTGTGACATCACACTCAATCAAGTACAATCCCGATAAAGTTCTAACTCGTGACAATGCCACATATGCCATACCCTCCTTGAATGTGGTATGGGTCACGCACACCTCTTTGTATCAACCTGTGCGGTTGTGGTGTGCTTCAAGGATATCACCCCCTGACGAAGAGGTGTAGTAATCCAATGCAGTCAGTGGTACCTAAGGTAAGTACCAACTCCTCGAGCACAACCTTAAACTGAGAAATTCACTCTTTAAACCAATGATGCATAGAAACGTTGTTCATGTTTAATTCACATGTCTTAAATCATGTCCATTATCCAATCTCATTCAAATGAATAATATGTTCAATCCAATTGTTGCATTTAGATATTTTCACAATTTCCCTCCCGATGCATTTCGGACCTCAGTCCTTCGTCAGGGGAATCCTAAAAAGGCAAAGACATCGTCTAAGCATCGCACCCCGGGGTTCAAGTAACCAATTTACAATGAAATTATTTTACAATTAAATTATAACAGTGAACTAAAGTGCTCAGCCCATACTAAATTGTTGCGCAGTTGCCGTTGTGCTTAAACGTGCTTTTAACGTAATCACCGTGTTTGTTCAAAGTAACTATGAAAATATGATCATCGAGTTCACGATATACTATCCAGTTCCAAAGCGCCCAGTGCTCAATAAACGGTGCTCATGTCCGACTCATTCATATACAATCGTGTGCTCTGTGCCTGATATTTTAAACAGCATTCCTAGATCGAAAAGTGAAATGGCAAATTCAAACTTACAGGAAAAAGGTGTAGTGAGAGCCCGTGTCCCACTCGTGTGCTCGCCGGCGTCTACCAACTGAATTCAAACGTGAACACAAACATAAATAAGGGGTGATCAAGTGCATGCAAACCCGAGGGTCTGTGGCGGCCATCTTGTAGTGGTGTAAAAATCTCCCAAAATGTTCGTAAATCGATTAGAAAAACGTCATGTGATATGAATGAATTGTCAAATAAACCTCATAGTGTGAACAAATAATATTGATCAAAGCTTGAACGGTAATTGGTAATTAAATAGAAACAAATGCTTGACATGAAAGTGACATTCAAAATACAGTGAAGGCAAGAATTAGTGTCCATGGTGATGTATTACAGGTAACATGTAAATTCCATCCAATCATTGAGACCGGATGGTTTCATGGATTGAAGGAACTTAATCCAGTGGTTCTCACGCTGTAATAAAAATTCATTGTTGTCTCTGCCTTCCCGTTTATTAACCACTTCTACAGCAGCAAATCGCAGTTGACTGATGTTATGTCGATTGTCTTTGAAGTGTACAGCAAGGTTAGATTTCAGGTTCACTGTTCTTATGTTGCTTTTGTGCTCATTTATCCTCAGTTTTAGTTTTCTTGACGTTTTACCAGTATAAACCAAGCCACACGGGCATTTGATGATATATATCACATTCTCAGTGTCACATGTTGCATTTAGTTTAAGTCTGATGTTTGTGCCCTTCAGAGGGTGTTTAAGTATAGGACCTTTTATCATGTTATTACAATTCTTACAATTAAAGCAAGGCTGGTTTCCTTTGAAGATAGTTTGCTCATGTTGCCCAGGATGTTTGATGATTTCTTTCAGGTTTCTACCTCTTTTGTAGGCGAATAATGGCTGTTGATTGAAAATGCCATTAAAGTCTTGTTCTCCACTAATGATCGGCCAATGTCGCAAAATTGAGGCCTTGTATGCCTTGGATGCTTCTGAAAACTTGGATACCACCACTGGTCTTTTGGTGTCCCCTTTGGCTTTTGTCATTAATGTATCTTGTCGTGTAAGATTATCACATCGTTCCTTGGCTTTGATCAAAATGTTCTCTGGATATCCTCTTTGCTCAAAACGTTCCAACATCTGTTGTGCTTGTAATTCATATTCAGATTCATTGGATACGATCCTTTTAACCCGAAGAAGTTGTGAGAAAGGGAGGTGATTCTTTAATGGTCTCTGATGGTAAGAATTATAATGCAAAATGTTGTTTTTATCCGTTTCCTTTCTATACAGATTGGTTTCCAGATGGTCCCCAACCCGTATCACTCTGACATCCAGGAATGTGATAGTTGACTGGTTCACTTCATGCGTGAACTGGATACGGTCATTGATGTTGTTCAAGTTTGTTAATGCTGATGATAATGATTCCTGATCTCCATGCCATAAGACGAAGATATCGTCTATATACCTCAGAAACATTTTGGCATGTTGTATCCACTGGGTCTGGTTCAAAATGTGGTTGTTTTCAAAGTATTGCATGAATGCGTTAGCGTACACAGGTGCCGCACAGTTGCCCATGGATGTCCCAGACAGCTGTGCGTACAGCTGGTCACTCCAAGAAAAGTAGCTTTGGTATAACGTAAAATGCATCAGCTGCATGATGAAAATTTGAAAATCTTCGGCCAAATCTGAGTGAATCAAAATATTTTCCACTGCTTCCATCCCCAAGTCATGGGGAATGCTCGTATAAAGGGATTTGACATCTATGGAACATAGCCAGATGTTGTCACTTTCCTCAAACATGATTTCCTTGATCTTTAACAAAAAATCAGTAGTATCTTTAACGTATGTACAAGACTGCTGTATCAGAGGCTGTAAGTATCGATCAATGAACTTGCCTGTATTCTCATGTATACTCCCACGAGTCGAGACAATTGGCCTGAATGGTGGTAATGTTAAGCTCTTATGAACTTTCGGAAGCATGTACATGCTAGGAGTACGTGGATTGGTGGTGGTCAAAAACTTCCTGGTTTTAGAATTTATGGTTCCATTTTCCTCAGCCATTGACAATATGTTCATCAGTACCTCATTATACTGAGTAGTAGGATTAGACAGCAGGAGGCTATAGGTGTTAGTGTCTGCAAGATGCTCTTGAACTTGTTCGTTGTAAAACGTAGTATCCATTAGGACTAGTGCCCCTCCCTTATCTGCAGTCTGATAAGTAATGTCTTCCTTCTTTGCCAAATTATTCAATGTGGAATATTCCTTACTAGTTAGATTCAAGTGTTTCTTCTTCCTAGTAAAGTTGATGCTGCTGATATCATTTTTAACCAATTTCTCAAAAGTGTCTAAAGACTTATGACTGACTGGTGCCATGAAGGTGCTCCTTGCTCTTAATCCTTTCAATTGGTCAGTGCGTTCACCCTCTGGTGGTAGCATCACATTTTCAAAGAAGTGCCTTAATCGCAAATTGCGCATAAATTTGAACAAACTGATTTCCAATTCTAACTCATTGGTGTGACTAGTAGGGATAAACGAGGTGCCTTTTTGTAGTACTTTGATTTCCTGATCAGATAACGTATAGGAGGAAATGTTTATCACGAGGTTGTTTTCTTTGTTTTCTCTACTCTCTTGTTCAGAGTTGAACTCCTCATGTCTCTCCCCGTCTCTCTTTCCTTTTCTTTTGGCCTGGCTCCTCCTGGGTCGTCTCTTTCTTCTGATCCCTCGCCTAAAAAAGGAACCACAGAGGGGATTGATGATTCGGTGCTGGTTGTAGGTTTACTCGTATCTGCTCGTCTTCGGTCACCACGAGGTTCCTCCTCTGAAGATGAAGTCTCCGTTGTATTGGTCTGATCTCTTGGTGGTCTGTTCTGCCTTCTCCTGGCGTATACCTCCGCCCAGGAGTACACCTCCCCTAACTTATAATCAATAGTATCTCTTCGATACTTCCGTATCTTTCGCTCATTAATTTCTCGGGTATGCTTATCCATTTGAATAGTAATATCATCCAATATCTTTGACCATTCCTCAGCGGATAACATGTCACTTAGTTCCTGTTTACATTGCTGTATCTCCTTGTTTAATTCTTCCAGTGCTCGTGATAATTCATCAACGATTAACAAAATTAAGTCTAAGGAGCATTTATTTAAGATGGCGTACCATCTTTCCACAAATTTGGAGCTGTTCCTGCATAGGAGTGGCTTTAGCGGGATGCGGAGACCCCTAGGTATCCGCTGTGCGCGGTGGTAGCGTATTAAGGTGCTGGCGTGAAGCCTTTGACTGATTTCTTTTCGTGTGAAATAAAGAAGTTGCTTCAAACAGTTCTCTTTGTTCCTAGTGGGACCTTGAGGACTTGCCACCTCGGGGATTAAAGTGTAGATTTTGTCGATGTCATCAGTATTAAAAGCAAAGGTGTCTGCTTTCAAATCGGTTAATGCCGCAATGTCATCATATACCAGAGAGGCCATAGTTCAAAAGTTTGATTTGGGGTGCAGTGGCCCTGGTCAGGGTCAGAATACAAAATGTGGTATGGGTCACGCACACCTCTTTGTATCAACCTGTGCGGTTGTGGTGTGCTTCAAGGATATCACCCCCTGACGAAGAGGTGTAGTAATCCAATGCAGTCAGTGGTACCTAAGGTAAGTACCAACTCCTCGAGCACAACCTTAAACTGAGAAATTCACTCTTTAAACCAATGATGCATAGAAACGTTGTCCATGTTTAATTCACATGTCTTAAATCATGTCCATTATCCAATCTCATTCAAATGAATAATATGTTCAATCCAATTGTTGCATTTAGATATTTTCACAATTTCCCTCCCGATGCATTTCGGACCTCAGTCCTTCGTCAGGGGAATCCTAAAAAGGCAAAGACATCGTCTAAGCATCGCACCCCGGGGTTCAAGTAACCAATTTACAATGAAATTATTTTACAATGAAATTATAACAGTGAACTAAAGTGCTCAGCCCATACTAAATTGTTACGCAGTTGCCGTTGTGCTTAAACGTGCTTTTAACGTAATCACCGTGTTTGTTCAAAGTAACTATGAAAATATGATCATCGAGTTCACGATATACTATCCAGTTCCAAAGCGCCCAGTGCTCAATAAACGGTGCTCATGTCCGACTCATTCATATACAATCGTGTGCTCTGTGCCTGATATTTTAAACAGCATTCCTAGATCGAAAAGTGAAATGGCAAATTCAAACTTACAGGAAAAAGGTGTAGTGAGAGCCCGCGTCCCACTCGTGTGCTCGCCGGCGTCTACCAACTGAATTCAAACGTGAACACAAACATAAATAAGGGGTGATCAAGTGCATGCAAACCCGAGGGTCTGTGGCGGCCATCTTGTAGTGGTGTAAAAATCTCCCAAAATGTTCGTAAATCGATTAGAAAAACGTCATGTGATATGAATGAATTGTCAAATAAACCTCATAGTGTGAACAAATAATATTGATCAAAGCTTGAACGGTAATTGGTAATTAAATAGAAACAAATGCTTGACATGAAAGTGACATTCAAAATACAGTGAAGGCAAGAATTAGTGTCCATGGTGATGTATTACAGGTAACATGTAAATTCCATCCGATCATTGAGACCGGATGGTTTCATGGATTGAAGGAACTTAATCCAGTGGTTCTCACGCTGTAATAAAAAATCATTGTTGTCTCTGCCTTCCCGTTTATTAACCACTTCTACAGCAGCAAATCGCAGTTGACTGATGTTATGTTGATTGTCTTTGAAGTGTACAGCAAGGTTAGATTTCAGGTTACGTTATACCAAAGCTACTTTTCTTGGAGTGACCAGCTGTACGCACAGCTGTCTGGGACATCCATGGGCAACTGTGCGGCACCTGTGTACGCTAACGCATTCATGCAATACTTTGAAAACAACCACATTTTGAACCAGAGCCAGTGGATACAACATGCCAAAATGTTTCTGAGGTATATAGACGATATCTTCGTCTTATGGCATGGAGATCAGGAATCATTATCATCAGCATTAACAAACTTGAACAACATCAATGACCGTATCCAGTTCACGCATGAAGTGAACCAGTCAACTATCACATTCCTGGATGTCAGAGTGATACGGGTTGGGGACCATCTGGAAACCAATCTGTATAGAAAGGAAACGGATAAAAACAACATTTTGCATTATAATTCTTACCATCAGAGACCATTAAAGAATCACCTCCCTTTCTCACAACTTCTTCGGGTTAAAAGGATCGTATCCAATGAATCTGAATATGAATTACAAGCACAACAGATGTTGGAACATTTTGAGCAAAGAGGATATCCAGAGAACATTTTGATCAAAGCCAAGGAACGATGTGATAATCTTACACGACAAGATACATTAATGACAAAAGCCAAAGGGGACACCAAAAGACCAGTGGTGGTATCCAAGTTTTCAGAAGCATCCAAGGCATACAAGGCCTCAATTTTGCGACATTGGCCGATCATTAGTGGAGAACAAGACTTTAATGGCATTTTCAATCAACAGCCATTATTCGCCTACAAAAGAGGTAGAAACCTGAAAGAAATCATCAAACATCCTGGGCAACATGAGCAAACTATCTTCAAAGGAAACCAGCCTTGCTTGAATTGTAAGAATTGTAATAACATGATAAAAGGTCCTATACTTAAACACCCTCTGAAGGGCACAAACATCAGACTTAAACTAAATGCAACATGTGACACTGAGAATGTGATATATATCATCAAATGCCCGTGTGGCTTGGTTTATACTGGTAAAACGTCAAGAAAACTAAAACTGAGGATAAATGAGCACAAAAGCAACATAAGAACAGTGAACCTGAAATCTAACCTTGCTGTACACTTCAAAGACAATCGACATAACATCAGTCAACTGCGATTTGCTGCTGTAGAAGTGGTTAATAAACGGGAAGGCAGAGACAACAGTGAATTTTTATTACAGCGTGAGAACCACTGGATTAAGTTCCTTCAATCCATGAAACCATCCGGTCTCAATGATCGGATGGAATTTACATGTTACCTGTAATACATCACCATGGACACTAATTCTTGCCTTCACTGTATTTTGAATGTCACTTTCATGTCAAGCATTTGTTTCTATTTAATTACCAATTACCGTTCAAGCTTTGATCAATATTATTTGTTCACACTATGAGGTTTATTTGACAATTCATTCATATCACATGACGTTTTTCTAATCGATTTACGAACATTTTGGGAGATTTTTACACCACTACAAGATGGCCGCCACAGACCCTCGGGTTTGCATGCACTTGATCACCCCTTATTTATGTTTGTGTTCACGTTTGAATTCAGTTGGTAGACGCCGGCGAGCACACGAGTGGGACGCGGGCTCTCACTACACCTTTTTCCTGTAAGTTTGAATTTGCCATTTCACTTTTCGATCTAGGAATGCTGTTTAAAATATCAGGCACAGAGCACACGATTGTATATGAATGAGTCGGACATGAGCACCGTTTATTGAGCACTGGGCGCTTTGGAACTGGATAGTATATCGTGAACTCGATGATCATATTTTCATAGTTACTTTGAACAAACACGGTGATTACGTTAAAAGCACGTTTAAGCACAACGGCAACTGCGCAACAATTTAGTATGGGCTGAGCACTTTAGTTCACTGTTATAATTTCATTGTAAAATAATTTCATTGTAAATTGGTTACTTGAACCCCGGGGTGCGATGCTTAGACGATGTCTTTGCCTTTTTAGGATTCCCCTGACGAAGGACTGAGGTCCAAAATGCATCGGGAGGGAAATTGTGAAAATATCTAAATGCAACAATTGGATTGAACATATTATTCATTTGAATGAGATTGGATAATGGACATGATTTAAGACATGTGAATTAAACATGGACAACGTTTCTATGCATCATTGGTTTAAAGAGTGAATTTCTCAGTTTAAGGTTGTGCTCGAGGAGTTGGTACTTACCTTAGGTACCACTGACTGCATTGGATTACTACACCTCTTCGTCAGGGGGTGATATCCTTGAAGCACACCACAACCGCACAGGTTGATACAAAGAGGTGTGCGTGACCCATACCACATTTTGTATTCTGACCCTGACCAGGGCCACTGCACCCCAAATCAAACTTTTGAACTATGGCCTCTCTAGTATATGATGACATTGCGGCATTAACCGATTTGAAAGCAGACACCTTTGCTTTTAATACTGATGACATCGACAAAATCTACGCTTTAATCCCCGAGGTGGCAAGTCCTCAAGGTCCCACTAGGAACAAAGAGAACTGTTTGAAGCAACTTCTTTATTTCACACGAAAAGAAATCAGTCAAAGGCTTCACGCCAGCACCTTAATACGCTACCAACGCGCACAGCGGATACCTAGGGGTCTCCGCATCCCGCTAAAGCCACTCCTATGCAGGAACAGCTCCAAATTTGTGGAAAGATGGTACGCCATCTTAAATAAATGCTCCTTAGACTTAATTTTGTTAATCGTTGATGAATTATCACGAGCACTGGAAGAATTAAACAAGGAGATACAGCAATGTAAACAGGAACTAAGTGACATGTTATCCGCTGAGGAATGGTCAAAGATATTGGATGATATTACTATTCAAATGGATAAGCATACCCGAGAAATTAATGAGCGAAAGATACGGAAGTATCGAAGAGATACTATTGATTATAAGTTAGGGGAGGTGTACTCCTGGGCGGAGGTATACGCCAGGAGAAGGCAGAACAGACCACCAAGAGATCAGACCAATACAACGGAGACTTCATCTTCAGAGGAGGAACCTCGTGGTGACCGAAGACGAGCAGATACGAGTAAACCTACAACCAGCACCGAATCATCAATCCCCTCTGCGGTTCCTTTTTTAGGCGAGGGATCAGAAGAAAGAGACGACCCAGGAGGAGCCAGGCCAAAAGAAAAGGAAAGAGAGACGGGGAGAGACATGAGGAGTTCAACTCTGAACAAGAGAGTAGAGAAAACAAAGAAAACAACCTCGTGATAAACATTTCCTCCTATACGTTATCTGATCAGGAAATCAAAGTACTACAAAAAGGCACCTCGTTTATCCCTACTAGTCACACCAATGAGTTAGAATTGGAAATCAGTTTGTTCAAATTTATGCGCAATTTGCGATTAAGGCACTTCTTTGAAAATGTGATGCTACCACCAGAGGGTGAACGCACTGACCAATTGAAAGGATTAAGAGCAAGGAGCACCTTCATGGCACCAGTCAGTCATAAGTCTTTAGACACCTTTGAGAAATTGGTTAAAAATGATATCAGCAGCATCAACTTTACTAGGAAGAAGAAACACTTGAATCTAACTAGTAAGGAATATTCCACATTGAATAATTTGGCAAAGAAGGAAGACATTACTTATCAGACTGCAGATAAGGGAGGGGCACTAGTCCTAATGGATACTACGTTTTACAACGAACAAGTTCAAGAGCATCTTGCAGACACTAACACCTATAGCCTCCTGCTGTCTAATCCTACTACTCAGTATAATGAGGTACTGATGAACATATTGTCAATGGCTGAGGAAAATGGAACCATAAATTCTAAAACCAGGAAGTTTTTGACCACCACCAATCCACGTACTCCTAGCATGTACATGCTTCCGAAAGTTCATAAGAGCTTAACATTACCACCATTCAGGCCAATTGTCTCGACTCGTGGGAGTATACATGAGAATACAGGCAAGTTCATTGATCGATACTTACAGCCTCTAATACAGCAGTCTTGTACATACGTTAAAGATACTACTGATTTTTTGTTAAAGATCAAGGAAATCATGTTTGAGGAAAGTGACAACATCTGGCTATGTTCCATAGATGTCAAATCCCTTTATACGAGCATTCCCCATGACTTGGGGATAGAAGCAGTGGAAAATATTTTGATTCACTCAGATTTGGCCGAAGATTTTCAAATTTTCATCATGCAGCTGATGCATTTTACGTTATACCAAAGCTACTTTTCTTGGAGTGACCAGCTGTACGCACAGCTGTCTGGGACATCCATGGGCAACTGTGCGGCACCTGTGTACGCTAACGCATTCATGCAATACTTTGAAAACAACCACATTTTGAACCAGACCCAGTGGATACAACATGCCAAAATGTTTCTGAGGTATATAGACAATATCTTCGTCTTATGGCATGGAGATCAGGAATCATTATCATCAGCATTAACAAACTTGAACAACATCAATGACCGTATCCAGTTCACGCATGAAGTGAACCAGTCAACTATCACATTCCTGGATGTCAGAGTGATACGGGTTGGGGACCATCTGGAAACCAATCTGTATAGAAAGGAAACGGATAAAAACAACATTTTGCATTATAATTCTTACCATCAGAGACCATTAAAGAATCACCTCCCTTTCTCACAACTTCTTCGGGTTAAAAGGATCGTATCCAATGAATCTGAATATGAATTACAAGCACAACAGATGTTGGAACGTTTTGAGCAAAGAGGATATCCAGAGAACATTTTGATCAAAGCCAAGGAACGATGTGATAATCTTACACGACAAGATACATTAATGACAAAAGCCAAAGGGGACACCAAAAGACCAGTGGTGGTATCCAAGTTTTCAAAAGCATCCAAGGCATACAAGGCCTCAATTTTGCGACATTGGCCGATCATTAGTGGAGAACAAGACTTTAATGGCATTTTCAATCAACAGCCATTATTCGCCTACAAAAGAGGTAGAAACCTGAAAGAAATCATCAAACATCCTGGGCAACATGAGCAAACTATCTTCAAAGGAAACCAGCCTTGCTTTAATTGTAAGAATTGTAATAACATGATAAAAGGTCCTATACTTAAACACCCTCTGAAGGGCACAAACATCATGTGGTAAATAAATAAATAATACCCTATTTTTGAATGTATAAATGAATAACAGATAGCTCAATAAATAAGAGTCAAGATTCGAGGTAGTAGGAGTTTCGCAGGTTTATTACAGCATAAAGGACAGGAACAGGACAACCTGCATAGGAATAGGATGGCAGGGCCCAGCAGCTGCCGGGGCTGGATCTGGGATGAGCGCGCTAGCATTTAATAACAATACACAAGCATATATAGTAAAACAGTTGCATTACAGTACATATGATAGGCGGAGCAGTGGGTGGAGCAAAGGGTGTGACGCGTAGCAGTCGCGAAAGATAAGGGTGAAAGTGGGTGTAACAGGGCGTATACATAGACATGTGATGCAAACGTAACAGAATATGTCATGAATGGGGCGGAAACCATGGAGGGGGCTACCTGAGGAGCCGGGACCTCTAACCTGGTGGTGCGCGCAAACTGGCAATGACGTGTTACTAGGAGAAGCTGGGGGCTATGAACTCTGTGCTAGGAGCAGAGACTGAAGTCTGGAGAGTCAGGGCGACATGTACCTAAGCAGTATCTAGTATCTGATGTTTAGAGAACATGTTGATATAAACTAGAAGTCAGAAGGGGAAAGGCTAACAGACTCTAAGACTGGAGCATGCATTATTCTACATGTAGTGCGTGATGAAGAATACGAAATGACCATTAAATACAGTATTTCTCTTACATGGAGCCGGAAAGGCTAGACAATGACGGAAACTATTGATGCAGTTCAGTAGCTTAGGAATGCAGAGAAGGAGGACTGAACTGATAACTGAAACTATAACATACTCTTGGCAGACTCAGAGGCAGAGCCAGGCTGAACCGGGCACTGCGAGGCAGGAAGTAAGTGAAGGGTCGAGGATACAGGTGGGGGCTGCATCGCTCCTCAGCGAGGGCTCAGGAGACAGGAGCTGAATCTGGTGTCCAGGCCCTTTTGAGGCCTAGAAACGGGGACTTTACAATGAAATAACGTGCACACTGAGAGACGTGGCAACGTAGCTTTACATAGGCCTGATATTCGTAGTATTCACGAGGACTGGAAACTGACATACTAGAGGTGGACACAACTGTAATTGCGTCTTGAATCGAACATGGGGAATACATATGCATATTAATCATGCACACATAACATATGATGGATGACACGTAGGGACACAGAACATGGCAGAATTTACTTTTCCACATTCCCTCCTTGTCACTACGTTTCCATCAGGAAACATCAATATTCATGATACCATCTATCATTTCATACAGTATCATTTGCTCGTCTCGAATTATCCTGGAACGGGATTTAGAACGGGGCTTGGGATTAGGAATACAAGAGGTAGCACAAATGCCGCAAATCGCAGGGCCACATTGTATACAGAGACAGCAGCTGAATATGATCGCTACTGCAATACCTAGGAAGGACAATATTTTCCATCCCCATGCGGAAATTATATTCCAGAACCAACCGGACCATGTCCAGGTGCCTGGATCTTGGTGTATCAGATGGGCAATTTTATGGAGTCTGGTTATAGCTGAATAAACAGACGGCGCGTTATTTGGAATGAAAATGCAGCAACTAGATCCGATGACTCTACAGGCCCCGCCCCTATCGGCCAGTATGACGTCAAGGACGAGACGATTCTGTAAAACGACAAATCTCATAGCAGATTGCTCTTCAGTTAAATTACCTAGAGCAGAGGCAGTCTCATTTACTACAGCTTCGAGGGTTCTTGTTAACCTACGGATCAGTTTACTATTCTGGATAGGTCCTATAAAAAAGAAGAAACCTCTATTGAAATCTGTATATTGTTCTAGAGCAGTTTCAGTATAATCGACAATTGGGGACTCCCTTCTATGTCTAATGTGTACTAGATGTGTGTTTCTATGGTAATCAGGTGGGGCTAGGAAAACTGGTGGCAGTAGGAAGGCAATGTAACAGGTTCCCTCCCAATCGAGGGGCAGACGAACATATGCAGTTTGACCACAAATAAAATAAGAATGACGTGAAGCTTTGAAAATAGATTTCCCACTGTCACTATACTTGACAATAGTAGTACAATCACTATGTCCTACATGTACGGAACCATAATTTCGGACACATAATTCACCTTTGACTGGCAGTACTGAAATAGCAGGTAAGTCTGGAGTAGTATCAGACTGAACATTCAGGACCATGAAATTCGAAGAATAGTTACCTAAATTATACACTTCATTTTCTAGATCTAAACCTGTTCTGTGGGGGAGACCTTGCTTGTCTGGGAAACATGTACTGTTAAGAAAAGACATATCTGTTGAGGATGACGTTAACGTGGACCATGCTCCACACGAACCATTATGTGAAAATGGATAAGGAAAAAGTGGCAGAACTCCCTTCGGCGTCTGGAAAGGGGGGAGTCGACCACACACCCAACAATTAGTGGCATTGCTGGTCTGGTGTGAGTAATGTAACATGCGGATAAAGGAATTATTTCGCATAGCGAGGCGGTAAGAGAGTTCATGGGGAGGTAGGTCACTAAACATGTGCTCTACAGTAGCATTAGAAGACATATTTACATGAAGAACTGGGAAATACAAGAAAAATGCATAACTGGTGCAGGAAATCATAATGCTGAGAAATAATATGAAACTTAGAAAAACGATACATCGGATTGAGTTTTGACTGACTCTCTCACTATGGGGGTCTATTTTATACATGTCAGAAACAGTCTAACCGTTTCACCTAGGGGAGGACTTAGACAATCAAACTGACTGACTTATTTTACTAGACCGGAGTTTTAACTTATACTCCTGTTGCGGAGTTTTCTCTAACAGGGGGGGTGTAGTAACATTGTCTTTTGCGGGACAGTCCTTAAAAATGGTGCTTTGGCAATCCTTCAAATCCTGGGAAATGTTCTTTAAGACGGGTTTCAGTCCATAAAACTTTTTTATATGAGAAAGGTGCACCCAGCCTTTGCGACCTTCCAACTTCACGGCTGTACGGGTGGTGAGGAGGACCTGTCGGGGCTCCTTCCAGCGAGGCTCCAGCGGACTTGATCTGTCAAAATTCCTCACCAACACCATGGATCCTGGAACGATTTCATGCGGTGCCACCTCGGTATTGTCTGGAAATGCGGCGGCAACCTGTGAACGACATGAGTTGAGGGCAGACATCAAGGAAGCTAGGTAATCTGTCAGCATATTACTTGAAACATCGGTAATACTTCGGGGTCTAGGAGAACCCCACATGTTAGGGGGGCGGCCGAATACGACCTCATACGGGGACAGACCTGATCTGGAATGTGCGACCATGCGCATATAAAATAAAGCAACTGGCAGAGCTACTAGCCAGTCCACACCTTTCTCTTTACACACTTTTGCAATTCGGATTTTCAGAGTCTGGTTATGTCTCTCTACGAGACCGGCTGCTTCAGGATGGCGTACACAATGAAACTTCCACTGGTACCCCAACAAAAGGGAAACATGCTTCATCAACTCAGATGAGAATGGCTGACCGTTATCAGAATATACGACTCTAGGGAGTCCATAACGGGGGAAGAACTCACGAACCAACTGCTTGGCAGTGGTCGCGGCTGTGTAATCTGGGACTGGATATGCTTCTGTCCACCTGGACAAAGCGCATACAACTACAAGGACATACTTGAAACCTCGACATCGCTCCATCTGAATATAATCCATCTGGAGGACTTCAAAAGGGTGGTCAGGGGGCTGGAATCCACCTTGTTCCACCGGGACACTTTTACCTGGATTAAACTGACAACATATCATACAGGTAAGGACTTTCTGCTTGGCTGCAGCTCGTAAATGTTTGTTGAACCAAATATTCTGGATACTGTCTAACATAGCTTTTTCTCCTAAATGTGCTGGACTATGTGCGGTATTAATAATGACTTGAACCATAGAGTCGGGGAGAAACCATGTTGCTCTACCCTTCGTTAACCATCCTTGATCTGTCTGGACCCCTCCTTGTTCGGACCATTTCTTAATTTCTTCGGGAGTAGCATGTAACTGTATGTCTATGACATCTTGAGTAGGGTCCTTAACTGTCATACATGTAGTCGGATCTGGAGTATGTGTCTGATTAACTGGAATGTCTGGAGTCTGTGCTGTAAGCTTGGCTGTGCGATCTGCTAAATCGTTACCTTGAGAAATAATGTCAGTAACTTTCGTATGTGCTTTGCATTTCATGATAGCGATAGATGTCGGTAAGTGTATGGCATCTAACAGAGCTTGAATAAGGAGACCATGCTGAATCTTGGTTCCATGAGAAGTCATGAAACCTCTCTCCTGCCAGAGCACTCCGAAGTCGTGTACAACTCCAAATGCGTAGCGTGAATCTGTGTAAACATTAACTTTCAAGTTCTTGGCGTGTAGGCAGGCTTGTGTCAGAGCAACTAGCTCTGCTGCTTGAGCGGACAGGGTGTCAATACGGTGTGTCTCAATAACTTCAGTGTCAGTAGTCACTGCATATGCGGCGACTAGTTCTCCTGTACTAGTTCTCATGCATGAACCATCCACATAAAGTGTCAGGTCGGGATCTGGTAACGGAGTATCTGTCAGATCTTGTCTTGGCTTTGTCGTAATGTTAACTACTTCCACGCAATCATGTGTGGCTGGATTTGAATTAACGGATGGTAACAGTGTAGCAGGATTAAGGATGTTGCAGCGTCTGATTTCTATGTGTGGCTGGAATAATGTCAATTCATAACCTGTTAAACGTGAAATTGTCAAGTGCTGAGTTTGTGTTCGGTTTAAAAGAACTTCCACGGAATGTGGAACTTGTACTGTCAAGGTATGTCCTAAGACTATGGAATCACTTTGCCTGATAGCTAGTGCTGTGGCTGCAACTGACTTGAGGCACGCAGGCAGAGCCTGGGCTACAGGATCTAATGTGCTCGAAAAATAAGCACAGGGCTTGTATTGTCCTGCTTGATCTTGTGTGAGAACAGATAATGCTGTACCTTCGCGTTCAGTAACGAAAAGTGTAAAAGGCTTACTGTAGTTCGGTGTCGCTAGAACTGGAGCTTGGCATAGGGCTTTCTTTAACTCATTGAAACTAAGTGTATGTTCAGATGTCCAAGGGAGGACAGTCGATACGGCTGCCTCCTGTGTCGTTAACTGTATCAGTGGCTTGGCTAGAAATGCATACTGAGGAATCCATTGTCTGCAATAAGAAGTAAGGCCGATAAAAGCACGTACCTCCTTCTGGGTCTTGGGCTGAGGAAGACTCGCTATTAACTGGATACGGTCTGGTGTCAACTGCCTACCCCTCTTGGACAGTAAGTGTCCTAAGTATACCACTTGCTGGACACAGAATTGAAGCTTAGAAGGGGACACCTTGTGCCCCATCTCGGCTAGGAAGTACAAGACTGTAAGGGATGCTTGCTCGCAAGCACGTTCAGAACGGGCTGTGATCAGTAGATCATCGACATACTGGAGCAGGGCAGTGTCAGTTGGCATGTGAATGTTGTCTAGTTGTCTCTTAAGTGCTTGACTGTAAATACTAGGACTTTCTGTGAAACCTTGAGGAGCTCGTGTGAATTTATAGCTCCTTCCATTTAAACAAAATCCGAAAAGGAACTGGCTGTCTGGATAATTGGGAACACTAAAAAACGCGTTCTTGAGGTCGATTACAGTAAAGAACGTGGCTTCGGAATCAATGGCTGTTAATAGGGAAGAGATGTCTGGGACAACTGGGTACTGAGGAATAATACACTTATTAAGCTCTCGTAGGTCAATCACTAATCGATATACTGGGGGTGCATTTGGATCAGTACGTTTCATGACTGGAATGATCGGAGAATTACATACATTGGAGTCAGTTTCTACAACCACTCCTTGAGCAATAAGCTCGTCAATAATTTTGGATAAGGCTGCTACAGCCTCAGGTGGCAATCTGTACTGTCTGATTCGTGGTAACACTACACCTGGCTTGAGAGTCACACGATAGGGTGTGATTTGCATGTAACCTACATCAGTTGGACCTTGCGCCCATAAGTGCTGTGGAACATTAGACAGTCTTGAATCAAAATCTCGTAATACATAGTGACCCTTAAAGTCACGTAGGAACAATCGTATTCCCTCTGGGGAACAGCATATAACTGCACCTAACTCTTTCAGTGTCTTAATGCCTAATAGATTTTCTGGACATGACTTAGTAAGTAACAGATCAGTAGTGCGGGACAATGGACCTACTTCTAGAGAAACTGGCTTTGAGATCTCATTTACGATAGGCTTTCCTGAAAATCCAAGGGAAACATTTCTTGAGCCTGAGAGCGGAGCCCCTGGAACTTCGGCGTGACTAATTGTGGTCCTACTTGCCCCTGTATCAATCAAAAACTTTCTGTCTTTCCCTAATACTTGACTATGAACATAGGGACCTTCTTGATCTACAGGTATCTCGATGAGAGGCAAGCCTACCTCCCTCTCTAGGCTGTTTCATGAATACTGTTGGTACTCTGGATACTCAGACTGTGCATACTGGTACATCTGCTGTGTGACATGCTGTGTTGCAGCGATAGGCTGCGGTGCTGTAACTGTCTGTGGTGCATTCTGTAACTGAGGAGTCTGTGAAACTTGTTCTTGTCTAGGCGGACGTGGTCTTTCTTTATTCTAATCAGTATCTATGTTGTGTTTCAGAACTGCACACTCGTTTATAAAATGACCTGGCTGTTTACAATAATTGCAATTCCCTTTAACGGGAGCTGCAGGATGACTGGCTTGATTCGGACCCCTCTTCTGACTGTCTTGAGGAACAGATTGTGCAACTAGTACTTTCATTTTCGTGTCTTTCATACGTTTTCTTTCATGTTCTTGCTCTTCCCTGATTCTATTCTGGTGGTATTGGAGCATCTGCAACATCTGGGACGGGGTATTAGCTTGCCAGGTACTTTCGACTTTCAGAACTCGATTTTTAATTGGTGAACTTGAATTCTCGACTAATTTAGTAACAAAAAGGTGAGGGTATGACTCACTACTTGTCTTGAGGCCACTGTTGATGCTAAAACATTTCTCGAATCTAGAATAAAAATCACTAATATCTTCGTCTTGTTTCTGTTTACAGGCTGAGATTGCATCCCAGTCTTCCTTTTTAGTTGTTAATAATCTGGGTAAAACTTGAATCAATAATTCAGGTAATTCTTTACATTTATCTCCGAGACCGGTACCTGGTACTCGTATCTTATCTTCAGCTTCTAGGACTGCCCAATCGATCTTTTTCTCTCCCACCTCCCAGTCTTTTTCCTTGAGCTTTTCATACACCCCTGCGGGCAACAGAACCTTTAACATTTTAATTATATCTGGATACGTGTATTCTCCCATACGGAGCATGTCTTTTAATTCTCTATGGAACCCTGCTGGATCTTTATCATGACAGGGAATTAATTTCTTCATCTCCAGAAGTTCCATCTTTGTGATCGGAGTGTATACAAACACTCGCTGCATTTCGCCACCCGTTCCTCTAACTGGGTGGACTTCTCGTAACGGATTCTGTCTGTCTATGTAAAATGGTTTACTTTCTGGGGGTGAGACATGAACAAAATGCGGGTTCAGAAACGTTCTATATTTGTGGCGCTGTTCTAGAATGACACTAATTAAATCGGTACCTAGACCTCTCCATCTATACTGGAGTAACTCGTTCAGGATATCATGTAACGGACCTGGATCAGAATGTTGACCCTCATACAGAGTAATGAGGTGCTGAATCATATACATACCCACCAGTCGTTGCTCGGCTGGGGGCATTTTTAGAAACATTTGTGCCACTATTTCGTCTGGAAAAGTGGTAGAATCAGTAATCCATCGGACTGCTGGTCGGGCTAGTTCTTGTTCATGCATAGTACTTAACTCACTGTAACCGATTCGTGATTTCAGAATGTGATCGGTAGCTTGAAATACTTGTTCTAGAGAACCTTGGTCTGGTACTGGATGATGGAACGTAGACTTGGGTTCTAGACGTAAATGGCGATCTGGAAATCTAGGTTTTCCTACATACGCTATTCTGGCGGAATTCTCGTCGTCTAACTCTTCAGTATCAGAGTTACTTTCTTTCTCGTTTACTTGTGCTGCTTTACGTTGTTCGTGTAACTTTATTATTTCTTTACGGATTTTCTTGTACATACTCTCCATAGCACCGATAGTCTTGTGCTTACCCTCGGCTATACTATTACTCCACTTCATCAGGGCTTTCATTTCGGCCTGATTTTTGGACGGGTAATCTTGTTCTCTTATTAGACAATTAATCAGAAACTTTAATATCATGAGCTGGGTCTCAGCTTTCCTTTGGGACATGACATCACTAATACTTTCTGGATCTTCCCCTGTACGGATGAAACGATATATTCTGTCTAGATCTTCCTTCATATCTGGTAGGGTAACTAGATACTCGGCCACATTTCTTACGCGTAATGAATATAAAACCATATCATCTTCGCCTGGGACTGGGTCATAGCAGCATTCGGCAAGGGATTTTCTTATTTCTGCAACAGACAGTCTGGGCGTACGTTGTGACGCTTGCATATGTAATTCGGCTGCCGTTAAACGCTTGTGTGGCGGCGGGGTTCGAGGAGGACCTCCTCCTGCGGCCCCTAGACTAGAATCATCAACTGATGCTTTTCGTCCTGGCAGGGTGGGAAATTGGAATGCGGGCTGGACTTGTATGGCGGGCTGGACCGGGGGGACCGTAGCAGGTGCTGCAAAGGGTGCCCCGGTGTCTGGAGGAACGGGAAGTGCCTGATTTACAGGGACTGGTGGAGCGGGAACAGGATTTGCATATTCTGGGACTGTGTCGTCCAAATAGGACGAGATGAAAATATCAGCTGCGGTCTGTTTGTGACGTAGCTTGGTCGGAACTAATGGTGGCGGGAAATTACTGGATGCCTCTGGGGTCGCTTTTGGCAAGCCCTCGGCAAGGAGAGGATACATACCCCTAATAAGGGCATGCCTCTGTCTGTCTGACTGTTCGGCTTTGACTTGTTCACCTATCTCGATTAGTTCTTTTTCTTGTGCTCGTTCTAAGGATTCTCTACTTAATTCTGACTTTCTGATTTCCTTTTCAGTTCTTTTATGAGCTTCTTTACGCCATAGCTCGATGGCATCTTTCTGTGATTGTCTGGCTTTCTTTTTCCATAATGCCTCTTCTACTCGCATGATGCACTCGGCATCCCATGTACCCGATACGGGCCATCTATACTTTTCTTCTAACTGTTTTGTATACTCTACCCATAAATCTAGATATAGTATGGCACTTATGCCATGCTTCTGATACATAAAATGACCTGGACTGTCCCTAGGCGGGACAGGAACTGCTTCCTCTAACAAACCCTTTCTAGTTTTTAACTGACGTAACTTTGAAAACAGCGGCATGACTGAACTATGATCTAGACACAATACAATACACAATGAACACGATAATCACTTCTCACTCATACCACAACATCAAGATACATGAAGAACATTATGAATAACAGTTCGAACAGAATACCACCTGGAATACTGGCTACAGGAAAACAGAATGCATGAATTTTTCTCGCGAACTGAACTGACTAGAACAGAAACTAGATGCACTGCTGAAACAGTACGAAACTTACCGGTCTCATAAAGAGACACGTCAGGACCCGTATCCACCGAAGTGGACACTTCGTTTGTGTGTCTGGGTACCACCAACCCACGGACCACAGTCAATTAGATTGACCCTGTCTAGATACTACCCCAGTAATGGTACTCACCGGGCAGCAAGAACGGAAGGCCTCGGACTGGACTGGACTGCTTCGACGACGGACAACGAACTTCGGACTTAAGTTACGGGTGGACCTCCGGATACCTCGGACCTTGGACTCTTGGCTTGGGCTCTGGTCGGGACTCGCCGCATTCCTCCACCGCCTCGTCTGGATGCTGGACCGCCTCCTCCGTCTCCTCCGTGGGCCTGAGGGATACTTGAAGCAGAAATATCTGCACGTGCACGGTATGGTTCCGTCACGGCTGCAGAGGGTCAGGGGGCCGGCGTGGCTTCACCGGCGCGTGGGGAAAGGGCAAGTCCCTGTTCGGGCGCCATTATGTGGTAAATAAATAAATAATACCCTATTTTTGAATGTATAAATGAATAACAGATAGCTCAATAAATAAGAGTCAAGATTCGAGGTAGTAGGAGTTTCGCAGGTTTATTACAGCATAAAGGACAGGAACAGGACAACCTGCATAGGAATAGGATGGCAGGGCCCAGCAGCTGCCGGGGCTGGATCTGGGATGAGCGCGCTAGCATTTAATAACAATACACAAGCATATATAGTAAAACAGTTGCATTACAGTACATATGATAGGCGGAGCAGTGGGTGGAGCAAAGGGTGTGACGCGTAGCAGTCGCGAAAGATACGGGTGAAAGTGGGTGTAACAGGGCGTATACATAGACATGTGATGCAAACGTAACAGAATATGTCATGAATGGGGCGGAAACCATGGAGGGGGCTACCTGAGGAGCCGGGACCTCTAACCTGGTGGTGCGCGCAAACTGGCAATGACGTGTTACTAGGAGAAGCTGGGGGCTATGAACTCTGTGCTAGGAGCAGAGACTGAAGTCTGGAGAGTCAGGGCGACATGTACCTAAGCAGTATCTAGTATCTGATGTTTAGAGAACATGTTGATATAAACTAGAAGTCAGGAGGGGAAAGGCTAACAGACTCTAAGACTGGAGCATGCATTATTCTACATGTAGTGCGTGATGAAGAATACGAAATGACCATTAAATATAGTATTTCTCTTACATGGAGCCGGAAAGGCTAGACAATGACGGAAACTATTGATGCAGTTCAGTAGCTTAGGAATGCAGAGAAGGAGGACTGAACTGATAACTGAAACTATAACATACTCTTGGCAGACTCAGAGGCAGAGCCAGGCTGAACCGGGCACTGCGAGGCAGGAAGTAAGTGAAGGGTCGAGGATACAGGTGGGGGCTGTATCGCTCCTCAGCGAGGGCTCAGGAGACAGGAGCTGAATCTGGTGTCCAGGCCCTTTTGAGGCCTAGAAACGGGGACTTTACAATGAAATAACGTGCACACTGAGAGACGTGGCAACGTAGCTTTACATAGGCCTGATATTCGTAGTATTCACGAGGACTGGAAACTGACATACTAGAGGTGGACACAACTATAATTGCGTCTTGAATCGAACATGGGGAATACATATGCATATTAATCATGCACACATAACATATGATGGATGACACGTAGGGACACAGAACATGGCAGAATTTACTTTTCCACAATCAGACTTAAACTAAATGCAACATGTGACACTGAGAATGTGATATATATCATCAAATGCCCGTGTGGCTTGGTTTATACTGGTAAAACGTCAAGAAATCTAAAACTGAGGATAAATGAGCACAAAAGCAACATAAGAACAGTGAACCTGAAATCTAACCTTGCTGTACACTTCAAAGACAATCGACATAACATCAGTCAACTGCGATTTGCTGCTGTAGAAGTGGTTAATAAACGGGAAGGCAGAGACAACAATGAATTTTTATTACAGCGTGAGAACCACTGGATTAAGTTCCTTCAATCCATGAAACCATCCGGTCTCAATGATCGGATGGAATTTACATGTTACCTGTAATACATCACCATGGACACTAATTCTTGCCTTCACTGTATTTTGAATGTCACTTTCATGTCAAGCATTTGTTTCTATTTAATTACCAATTACCGTTCAAGCTTTGATCAATATTATTTGTTCACACTATGAGGTTTATTTGACAATTCATTCATATCACATGACGTTTTTCTAATCGATTTACGAACATTTTGGGAGATTTTTACACCACTACAAGATGGCCGCCACAGACCCTCGGGTTTGCATGCACTTGATCACCCCTTATTTATGTTTGTGTTCACGTTTGAATTCAGTTGGTAGACGCCGGCGAGCACACGAGTGGGACGCGGGCTCTCACTACACCTTTTTACTGTAAGTTTGAATTTGCCATTTCACTTTTCGATCTAGGAATGCTGTTTAAAATATCAGGCACAGAGCACACGATTGTATATGAATGAGTCGGACATGAGCACCGTTTATTGAGCACTGGGCGCTTTGGAACTGGATAGTATATCGTGAACTCGATGATCATATTTTCATAGTTACTTTGAACAAACACGGTGATTACGTTAAAAGCACGTTTAAGCACAACGGCAACTGCGCAACAATTTAGTATGGGCTGAGCACTTTAGTTCACTGTTATAATTTCATTGTAAAATAATTTCATTGTAAATTGGTTACTTGAACCCCGGGGTGCGATGCTTAGACAATGTCTTTGCCTTTTTAGGATTCCCCTGACGAAGGACTGAGGTCCGAAATGCATCGGGAGGGAAATTGTGAAAATATCTAAATGCAACAATTGGATTGAACATATTATTCATTTGAATGAGATTGGATAATGGACATGATTTAAGACATGTGAATTAAACATGGACAACGTTTCTATGCATCATTGGTTTAAAGAGTGAATTTCTCAGTTTAAGGTTGTGCTCGAGGAGTTGGTACTTACCTTAGGTACCACTGACTGCATACCCTCCTTGAACACAGAACTGCCAATATTCACCAATGCACTGTCTACACTTAAACCTTGCGATTTATGGATTGTCACCGCATATGCCAAGCAAATAGGAAACTGCTTACGGCGAACATATAAGTCTTTTACAAGCAAAAATCTAGCAGAACAACGACCAATTAGCTGTACTTCCTCAATGTCATCAAATTTAATTTTTAAAAATTCAATTCCATCTCTATTTCTGTATTTCACAAAATCAACAACATTACCCATTGATCCATTTACCAGACCTCTTTCAACATGTAAATTCCTTCTTAAAATTATACGGCAGTTCAAGCACACATTCAGAGTCTTTTCAAAACCTGCAGTTTTAGATATACTCTTCTCTAATGAATCCAATTTTGTTTTCAAATTCTCAGACAAAATAATTGTTGATCCCATATGCTCTACTCTGTCAATAGCTTCCAGTTTCACAATCTCTTGCTTTTCTAAATGCAACATTTTGTTGTTGAATTTGGCACATTCTGCAAGAGTTGGCATCAAACATATTCCAGATTTGTTCTCAGTAATTTTCTGAAAAATATTCTCAGGCACAACATCTTGTTCTGGATATAAATTTGACAGTAATCGTGCATGTAAAGCTTCTTTCCCATGCTCGGTCACTTTTCCAATTCTAACATCTTGTAGAATAGTCTTGTAAACTTCATCCTTCGCCTGACGCATATTTTCATGCAGTTCAGCATAATTGAAGTTTAACCAAATATTGACGTTGCCAATGCTCCCTAGGCACTTCCTGGTATCTTCATGCGTGAGCATTTTGAACACAGGTTGCCCTTTCACTGGTGTCAGCTGCAGAAGATCTCCGAAAACAATGATGTGTTTGCCACCAAATAACACATCATACTCTGTTTTGAGAACTTCTTGCATTCTCAAATGCACAAAAGCAAGCATGACATTGGAAACCATGCCTACTTCGTCAATGATAAGAAGTTTCATTTTCCTCAAGACTCTTGAAACTTCACAACAAGTATCTCCAGATAGCTTGTGATATTGTAATTTGTTGTCATGCTCCACTGGCAGCATCAGTAAACGATGTAAAGTAATCCCTTTAATGTTATGTGCTGCCAGTCCAGTTGGAGCGGTGACAACACAAGACAGCGATGACTCTGTCCTTTCCTGCAAATAACATGAAATTGCTTTAATAAGGAAACTTTTTCCAGTTCCTGCTTCTCCACTCACGTACAGTCGGACAGGCTTCAACGACGTACATGAGCACTCTTTCTAGTCATGACTTAATCCATGATCAATTTGCATGGTAACTTCGTCATATATTTTCCTCTGCTCAACGTTGAGTTGTCTTTCCAACTCTTCTAAGTTAACCGCATCCTCCTGAGCATGTGCCATGGCTCTTTCCACTTCATTCATAGCAGTGGCAGCATCATTTTCGATAACAGGTCCTCCTAGTGGATCCTGACTCAATGAAGCAGAACTCTGACTGTCCTGAGAACTGTCTCTGGCAATCTCGGCTGCAATTGTTGCTTCCTGCTCGATTTCCACATTCAACATTTCTACATATTTGGGAAAAGCAGGACATTCTATGGTCTCCTTGGCGGCATTGAAAGAGTCTTCGTAACAGAGGAAATCTCCAAGCAGTTCCTCTTCTGCACGCCAAGGCTTGAAAAGTTGCAAAAGTGCTAAATAGAAAAACTCCTTTTTTTCAGGAGATTCGCCACTCAATTTTCGATGGTTTATCAAGTGGCATTTTCTTTGCTTGACCAGACATCCCTCACTTCCTATTACAGCATACACTCCTTTCTCAGTATTTTCTTTGATGTTCCTCTTGAATATGTAATTTTGAAGAACCTCATACAGACAAACATTCTCGAGGTGACTGCTTCGATTTGGATAATATGTATCCAACATGTTGGTCTTCAAAATGTCGGTACTGTTTGGCTCCTTTTCCGCCAAATACTCAATTTCCCGCACAGGTTTGAGAACTCGATTACGCGTTGCAGCAAGACCAAGACTCGCCCAAACGATACTCCTGGACTTGGCATAGAGACTTGCTGAAGACAACCGGTCAGAACATTCGTAAGCTCCGATTTCTCGATGCGACAACATCTTCAGACTGAAACTGTACAACTTCTTGCTGAGGCTCATTTCATGGGAAATGTCCTCCCACATATCCTTCAATTCTGTCTTCTCTTTTTTGGTGATGTAAGATGTCACATACCGAGCCACAGCCATACAGTTATCAGCCACAAACTGTATATCCATGTTAGCATTCCACATGGACAAAATCACCGGGTTGTAGTCGTTGATGTACTTAGACTCTTCGTTCCTCTTCAAATTGTATGTGTTTTTAGGTGATTTCTTCATCACATTATGTCGCAGCGAAGACATCAAACTGTTCACTCTTCCTTTAGAAATCACCGGTCGTGGAAAGCCGAAACGACATTTGGTGTAGAACTTGTCTTTGTTTCGGAATTTACGACGACAGTACTTTCCACATCGATGGCTTTGGAAACGTAGAACTTTTTCTCTTAGGCTTTTCTTCTCCTTTGCGTTTGGAACTGCACACGTAGAATACTGTTGTATGAAACTCATCACTGAGTCTTCTGGATCCGTTCCAAATTTAGGTGCATCCTTGATCCACAGCAACATATGTATATGAGGAGCACCTCTTGCTTGGTACTCCTTTCTCCAGAAGAAATCCAACACCTCTCCAAGAGGTGGATTCTTCTTATTTATGATGAAAGACATCATAGCTTCAAATCTATGATTGAAGTACCTACATACATTGACTGGATCCAAAGAGCACAGTTCTCCGGGTGTCTTGAATTCGATGTTTTCTACGTTAGCATTTGCCTCTCGTAGAAATTCAAGTAAGTCTCCCCAGCCATACTCGGCACAGCTCAGAGTGAGGAACCATGTGGGAGTTCCTAAATTCCTCAGCATACATTTTAAATCACCATGACGACGGTACCAGTACTCATTAGTACCACGCTGACACGCCATGAGATTAATCAGGTGAGAATCCAAAATACTGTCTTGGACATTGACTTTATCCATAAAGTCACTTGCCGAGATGTTTTGCATGTGTATACCACTTTTCAAGATGTGGTTCACTGCATATGACAGTCCAGACAGATCGCTTTCAAACAGGAGATGAAACAAATAAGGAATGCATTGTCGAAACCTAGCATCTCCTGCATACAATCACAAAGTCCGGTATTCAGAAGCAGGAATTTGATGAGGTCGCTCATCATATCTTCCTCCCTGACCTGTTGGAAAAAGCTGTGGGAAACACCGAGCTTCCAAACTTTCCTCCCAAACACTAATGAGACTCCCTTTGGCTTGTTTCATTTGAAACAACTCAATAGCATTCCCCATGACTTCCTTGGAATGCAAAGGATGAACACTATAATGTTCATATATTTCTTCACTAGTAGAGGGTTCTACTTTCTCAATTTGACCAGCACACAAATCACTATCCTCTTCCTCACTTACTTCCTCTTCTGCAACATATACATTCTTATAGTATTTATTATTTTTTTTCAAATACAATGTTGCCTTTTTAACTTTCCTAACATCCACTAAATCTTGCCATATTTTCTTATTCTTTGTCGGAACCCCATTAACTAAGATAACCAGAGATTCCTCTTCCACTTTTTCTACTCCAATTGTGTTAATGTTTTTCTTCAAATCTAGAGGCAAATAAACAACTCTTCCCTTTAATCCTCTCTGTAAATCTGATGGAGGCAATTTCCCTGTCTTTGGCTCCATTCTTACAATAGCCTGAAAGGGATGGATACTTTGAATCAAAATAGATTCATAAGTATTTAAATCCTTCAATTCAGAAGGAATCTCAACCAATTCCAGATTATTATGAACTGCTCTAGCAGGCATCTGGTTTTGATTTAATTTATTACAACAATAAGTACACACACGTTGATCCAATCCCACATCAAAACAATTTTCTACCATCAAGTATGTTGCGAAATCCTTCCATTCACTATTATTTTCCCTTTCACTTTTTGCATATAAATCCACTAACTTAGTCTGATTCTTATAATAAGTGCGTCGACAACACACACAAGTGAAATTTGGCCTCTCACTTGATTTGACCTGAAACGTCGCAATTTCCCTCTGGAAATTATCTGTACTGGAAACCTGTACACTATCTTCCACATTACCCGCTTCTTCTTGGTCAATTTCAACATTCTCCTCTTTACTTCCAAAGTAACAAAACTCAATTTCTTCACATATATTCTTCACATCTATTTCAGAACCATGCAAAAGAGCAGCGCATAATTGTTTAAGCATAATTGCTGGACTCTTAGCATAATACAACATTCTAACTAATTTCCTCACTTTATTATGATGCACTGCTAGCATCCTAAAATGATGAAAAACACTCTGGCATACTCTCCTGGAAAGACAAGCCAGTGAATGACCATGCAAACCTGTCACTTCTCTCACTCTGCAAGGATCTAATTCTTGCAACAACTTCATTTTCTGCTTCAAACTTTTCTTATTAAATGACCGTACAAAGTCACAAAGCAAATTGATGGAATCCTGTCGCACACTGCAAATACTACTACACTTCCAGGTGTACACAGGACCCTTAGCACGTCTTCCTAAAACCTCATTACCTAACACCTCTTCTGCCTCTGTTGTCACAAGTTTTTCTTTTTCAACTGGACAACCATCTTTCACTTCATAAGCACGACCACTGGTGTCAACTGCATGCACCAAATCATTATCCTGGAAATAACTCTCCTCATTAAAAAATGCCTCACAGCTTGAACTATGCATCCATTCTCCAGAAAAAACTTCACAAAAATGACTACGATTAACTATTCTCTTCCATCTACTATTTCTTTTGAAATCATAAATTGCCTTGTTTAGCTTCCTAATTCTATTGATTATCAAAATAAATAACTTACGTTTAATTTCAAATGCCTGATCAATAACTTTCTCAACAATTTTTTTTCTCTTATAAAAAACCACTTTCTGTTGACCTTTCTTAATATTTTTTAACAAATTGCCAATTATCCTGTTGCGGAACATTCGTTTACGAATGTCCCTAAACTGTTGTTTCTTTCTACTATCATGCACAGAGTTATCTCTTGCTCTAGCAGTAACATTTTTCATTGGCCTTTCCTTTCCGTTTGAATTGCTTCTCTTTTTCTGGACTGAAACATTTTCTGTAGTAATATTTTTTTTACTACAAATATTTCTTATGAATGTTTTTGTACTCTTACCCGGTGCTTTCTTGGTGACTTGACAAATCTTTTTGTTAGAGGACTGCTGCTTTTTTTCATTGACCTGCTGTCTTTGACGTTTTGCAGCCTTTCTCAGTCTTTCTTTAGTTGGCATGGTGAAATCTTGAAATGATCTGCAGTTGAATCTGTGTTAAAATATATAAAAAAATGTTATTAACCACTATTACCCAACAGTAAATCAATAACAGTAATCAAAAACTTAAAACACTACTTGACATTTTTACATAGAAGATTTTTAGTGCTTGGCAAATTTAGAATACAGAGACGTTTCCCTTACTCCTATAAGAGAGCAACAACTCTATCGCTTTCTCAACATCTGCACCTGTAATCATACCTTCATGGAACTTAAAACGCGTACGCCATAGTTCGTCCATTGTATATTTGGGATCATTCGTCTCCAAATCTTCGCACAGATATACACACATCTCTTCGAATACGTATCTCTGAGTGGGTGCATTCCATTGATGGAAAACTTCCATAACAGACTGAACATCATATCTAACAGTATCCGCAATCCATTGGCGTGCTAGTTCATTCAGCACTTTTCTTTCCTCGTAATCAGGCAGTTGACTACGTAACTGTCTATCTTCTGTTTTAGGGGTCGTTTTAGGTGACCCAAAGAAAGGTGAAAGCAGACCAGTGACGGTACCTGTCACTCTTTGTCTAATAGAAGGAGAAGCTTGCGGAGGGGCAAATGCATCAGAAAAGACAGGCTGAGGCGAAGAAGAAATCGAGGCCATAGCAGAGGAAGCTGAAACAGTGGCAGACGTAGTATCATAGGGAACAGTTGGAGCTGTAGGCAAAGTGGCAGAAGTAGATGGAGTATGTAGCAAAGATGGCGGCCCTTGAGAAGGCTGCGCCGGAGAAGTAGAAACCAGCTGAAGAGGAGCTGGCGTTCGTGCAAGAGCTTGGTTACGTGCGCCGGGGCGCGGTATAGTAAAATGCTTTGGTGGTGCGGTAGCGTCTAACGCATACGGTGGAGGTGAGCTCAATAATTGGGACATTAATGGATCTTTCTCGGATCTTTCCTCTTGACCTCGTCTCTCATTTGGTAACATCGGGTAGCATTTATCTACTGCTAGTTTCTTGCTCCTAAGTATTTGTTTGCTTTCTTGCTCTTCCTCGTTATCCCTGTATGCAACTGCAGCTTGCACCATTGACATACCTCTTTTATTCCTTTTTGCTAATTTTATTTCTTTCTGTTTGGCTTCTTTGCGCCATAAGCGAAAAGAGTCAAACATCGCCGGCCGGGCTTTTTTCTTGAACAATTTGACCTCTAGGTTGTCTAAGATTTCTGGGTCAAAACTACCATATTGGGGCCACTTTAAAACACCATCCTTGCGGGTGTATTTTATCCACACTTCATTATATGTGATAGGACCTACGCCATGCTTCACATAGAGCTCATACGTTGGAGTTCCAATCGGAGGAACCGGACAAGAATCCTCTAATCGGGAGTCCTTACTACAACCAAGACAAAACAAGTTTCCAAGTCTGCTAAAACAAGGCATCTTTGCTCACTCGTTTAGCTTCAAACTTCAAAGGATTTATCGATTACGATATTTCTCGTGAATACACGAGTCCTTCGGCTTTGGGGCTTGCAAGTACCAAATCAAAGCGTATCTCAAGGATACCAAAAACTAAGGATCAAACTAAGGACTGGGAGACGCTCCACTTATACTTAACTGAAGTATCTGAAGATCGGTGACGTCGCTAGAAGACTCGTCTATCGTTTCGCTCTACCAAGGATCACTGGGTCCAAAACAAGGCGATAGTCAGGGCAGCAGTCCTTCGTAGCCGTCGGGACGCGGGGAACTTCGCAGCAAAGACCTTCGGAACCACGTCGACATACAGGGGTCGCTGAAGTGGCTGGCCGTCCTCTGGAATTTTCACACGAAGCTCCTCACGAACATCTGGCTTGGACCGTCGCCGCTTGATACCGTCCCACGTTGGGCGCCAACTGAGGTGTCGGGTTTTTAAGAACCCGGTGGTGCCAGGGAATAACACCCGAAGACCTCTGAGTTCTCCCTTGTTCCGGACCACAGAAACACGGAGTCTTCTAGTCGCAGTCAGAGATCAAGTTTTATTGGCAGCTACCAAGTAACATGTGTCCGAGAAGCACGACCACGCGGATCGTGTGTTCTCAGGAGACTGTTTGTTTTTACAGAACAAGCCTTCTCCTTATATACAGAAATAATAGCTGCAAGCAAGAATTCTTGAGTTTATGATATGGCTGTACACATATTTCTACAACAATACAAAGAGCGAAGTCATGTAGGCAAGCCCATATTTTGGACGTCCCGTTCGTGATAGATTACCCAGCCAGTCCCGGAACTCACATCAGATATCGATGAAACCCCAATAAAGAAGGGCACCTCCTAGTCATAAAACTGGCCATAAACAAGGAACGCGGACAGGTGTGTGTGTGTAGAAAACATGATCTGTACGCGGTGAATGGTTTGTGGTATGTTATGCATTGATGCTATCGTATTCGGCCACTGGGCGAGGAGCTGCCCAAACAGGTTTGGCTGGAGGCAAGGGAGTCAGTTGGGACAGGTCAGGGGGAAGTCAGGGAGAGGTGGACGTGTCCTTTTAGATCAAGCTCGACCTTACTCAATTGACTTATCATGAGGGCAAGACACAAGATGGATGCCGTTTACAAAATGGAGTCTGAGGGGTCGGAACGGAAACTACAATTTAGGGGTGTTGGCATCCCTCAATCATGATGCAAATGTATAGGGATGATGTCCTAATCATTATCGGTCCGTCGACACCAAATTCGTCATGGTACGTTGATATTTAGTGGCACGGGTATTGGATCTCGATACTGGGATGACGGTAGGGTCCAGATTTTCAGAACCACAGGTTGTGGAGGTAGAAGAGGGAATTTCCTCAACGGAAGATAATCTGGCAAAGCAACAAACAGCTATAGAGACATTGCAAAAGTCTATGTCAGATGTCGAGTGGAAATTCACTGATTTGGAGAACCGCGCTAGGCACAATAATTTGCACGTTTTAGGAGTAGCTGAAGGGAAAGAGGGATCTGATCCCTGCAGTTTCATCATTCAGATATTGAGGGAGGCTTTTCCTGAGCTGAATACCTGGAAATGGGACACAGAAATTATCCGAGCACACAGGTTCCCGTTTGTGAGCCGGCAGCGTGATAAAGACTTGAATGCATACCCAAGGGCCATCTTGATATGCCTGAATAACTACCTGTTGAGGGAGGCATTATATGATCTAGCTCGCCCAGGGAGAAAACGGAAAGGTGGTGGGTGTTAGTTTTTTGTGCGCCCGGACTTCTGTCCTACGACGGTACAGGAACGATGGCAGATGCGGAAATTGATAGCCCCCTTTCAAGCTAAAGGCGCACAATGTTTTCTACTTAACTTAAGCTGAAGACAATTTATAAAGGCCAGACCCGATATTTCACTACCGGGACAGAAGCACAGGTTTACCTAAAGGAGATTGACAAATAGTGGAAGAATCCAAAATTAAGTAATGGTTTCGGAAAGTAATGTGAAGGTTTCTTTCTTTATCAGCCCTGTCTGAAGTTATGCTTGAATTAAGGGAGGGTGTTCGCAATACAGGGAAAGCAATGTGGTATTATGCTTAGATTACAGGGGGCTCTCACTCTCCACATTCATTAATGTGCTACTCCTCCTTTTGCCTTTTCTCTTGTTTTTTTTTTTCTCTCTTTTTTTTCTGGAATATTTTTTTTCGTCAAGTGGTATACATTGAGCAGAGGAGTGGAAATCTGTTCTTGAAGGCGGAGATATTGAAATATCCAAAGACATTTATAAACATTTAACGCATGAATCAATGTATGAAATGTGGATCTTTCCTAGGCTGTTGTAGAAGGATGGGGGGGTAGTCTGTTTAGTTTATAGAAGGCTTGATGTAAGGCCGTGATTGAAAAGGGGAATGTAGAGTGAGTGAGCCAGAGGGTGGGGGGAAGGCCAGTCGCGCTACGTGGTGAAAGCACTTCTACATCGCAGAGGACATGGTCCTTAAGCCTCGAGTAGGGTGGTGGGGGGGGGGGAGGGGGGGGATGAAGGAATGGGGGGGGCAAAGGGGAGGGGTGTGGGGGAATGGGTAGGGAAAAGAAAATAACACATGAGTTTTGGCTGGTGGAGAGTCCATATTTGGAAGCAGTCAGTAAAGTATATGGGACAAGGTGGTTGTTTAATCTAGAGGAGAGAATGGAGAAAAATTGATATGTTTAAATGGCGGCAAGGGGGATTAGGATAAGCACATTGAACATGAGGGGGTTGAATTCATTGGAGAAACGACGAAGAGTTGCACAGGAGCTACAAGTTCTTCAATGTGACATCATATGTCTACAAGAGACTCACATAGTCTAGTCAAAGAGATTGGTTTTAGCAGAATTAGGGTTTAAGCTAATCACCTCTACTAAATATTCGGGCGCTGCGAGAGGAGTGGCAGTTCTCGGCAAAAAACATATAGGTAGCACGGGTAGGGTACACTCTGATGGGTTAGGTCGTTGGGCAATTGCTGAGTGCATTGCGGGTCACACTAAATTTACATTGTGTGTGGTGTATGGGGCAAATTTAGATGAAGCAACCATCCTTGATTTTTTAAATGTAGAATTAGCGGCTTGGCTCACCGTTGATTGTCGGTGGCGATCTTAATATAAATTTAGCACCCAACACAAATGCACTATTCTGGTAGGAAACCGAGAGTGTTTAAGGCTCTACAGGCCTTAACGGGAGCCCATGGGCTGGTGGATGTGTGGTCCTTTTTAAGGGGGGGTTCACCGGGATATACTTTATTTTCTTTTCCACATCGGACGTTAGGTCGATTAGATTATGTCTTTACTTCCTCTTTATTGTTAAATCATGCTACGATCCAGGTATACCCGAGAGTTACATCAGATCACGGCCCAGTAGTACTAGCTTTAGCAGGGATAGCATCAAATGAGCGCCCAAGGGGGTTCTCCTTCGACCGCAAACTGTTGATCGAAAAACAATTTGTTGAGCATATGAATCAATGGATCCCATTTTTTTCAATATCAATCGAGGAAGCAGTAGTGAGGGCTGTGTTTGGGATTGTTTTAAGGCTGCTTTCCGTGGAGAGGCACTGCGTTTTGGCCTCTATAACCAAAAAAGCACTCAGCCAAAATAAAAACACTTTATCAGGAGTTGACAAAGGCTGAGGAGGCGCTTATGTTAGGCATACAGGCTGGGAATGATATAGAGGATCAGATCAACACAGTAGCACGACTTAAGGCAAGGGTAAATTTGAATTGGTCCCAGGAGGCGGCTAAAAAGTGTTTTATTAATAAACAAATTCACTATTAAGATGGCGAAGCAAGTGGCAGATGTCTCGCCCAAAAGTTAAGATCACCGGAGTCAGCCCAACACATTGATAAAGTGGTAGATCGGAATGGTGACTCTGTCAAGGATGATCAGGGGATCCTGGAGGTCTTCAGGCAGTTTTACGAGACTCTATATCAGAGGGATACATACGATGAAGATAGTGCTGCTATTTTGATTAGTCAACAGTGTACGAAGAATCTCCCGGTAGATGAAATGGAAATGTTAGAGGCACCTATTTCACTGGAAGAATTAGAAAAGGCAGTTAATGGGTTGGCAATTGGAAAGGCGGCTGGGCACGATAAACTACCGCTTGAAATATATAAAACTTTTTTCTCGGTTTTAAAAGGTGATCTTCTAGCAACAATGCTAGCGGCACAGAAAGGCGCATTCCCTAAAACATGGCAAGAAGCATGTATTGTGGTATTCCATAAAAAGGGTAAGCCGGCGGATATGCCTGGATCATAGCGTCCTATTTCACTTTTAAATGCAGATGGGAAAGTATACTCAAAGATATTAGCTAATAGACTTTCTCTTGTTATTTTGGGACTAGTATCGACTACGCAGCATGGGTTCATCCCTCAACGCGGCACCACAAATCATGTTAACCGAGTGATAACTCTATTTGACTATGCAAAAGCTACTCGGGAACCTTTGTGTTTGATTTTACTTGACGCCGAGAAGGCCTTTGACCGTGTTGCATGGCGCTTCTTGTGGGATATCATGAGGGGTCGGGGCTTCGGGCCACAGTTTATTAAAGCACTTCAGATATTATATCATCACCCGAATTAGTACTATGGGAATGGAGTTGGCTGAAGTTCAAATACGTAGGGGGACCAGACAAGGTTGCCCCTGTTCTCCTCTTTTATTTTCATTATATATCGGACCCTTTTTAAGAATGCTGGAGGCTAACTTAAGGATACCCCCTCTATCCATACAGACTTATCAGTTCAAGGTATTAGCATACGCTGATGATGTGGCAATTGTCACGCCTAATCCAGCTACAGCGATGCAGGCTATCGAACAATTGGCTGCAGAATTCGGTAGGTCATCTGGATATAAGCTGTATTCTGCTAAGACTCAGTTACTAAGTATAAATATGCCAAAGTATGCTGACCTAAGGTTATGTCAAGAGGTGGTTTATCTAGGGGTTAGGCTTCGAGCGTGCACAATATCCTTGGTCAAAGTTAATTGGGATCAGCTTCTATGTGGAGTACGGAAAAAGCTAGATCAGGCAGAATGTTTACATCTTTTGTTAGTGGGCCGATGCAATTTGTTAAAAATGATGATCCTCCCTCAAATATTATATTTATTTCGCTGTGTACTTTTAGAAGTTCCTAAGGCTAGTTTAGCACAACTACAGGCAATTTGTATGCGTTTTATGTGGTCTGGGGGCAAAGCACGTCGGGCCGGGCGTTTTATAACACTGCCAAGAAATCTAGGTGGCTGGTCAGTACCGGACTTTGTATTATATTATTATGCATGTATGTTGCAAGGTATGGGAATTTTGCTAACAGGAGCTGGACCAGTAAGACCTGTGGAATGCCCCTTGATTTATCAAATGCTGCTTGGGGTTAAAGCTAAAAAGAGCTTATTTTTACATCTGGAATGGAGCTACTACAAGCACACGCGATTTAAGACGCTGGAGGCTGCGTTTAAGGTATGGAGCACAGTCAGGGGGATGCTTGGACTGGAAAAAATCTCATGGTATACCACATTAGTAGCGTCAATATTTATACCGCTTGATTTATGGGATAGAGTAGTATACATGTGGAAAGAGAAAGGAATAAGGTTGGTGGGCGATCTGTATGTTGGTGGGTCTCTTAAATCCTTTGAACAATTACGAGAACAAAACCAACTCCCCAGGGAGAGCCTTGCTGAATATTTGCAGATTAGATATTATCTGGGGAATTGTGGATACATTATTCAATCTAACCCTCTGATTGAGGACATTATAAAAGGTGCAAAGATTGGCTCATTATATAATCATATGTTAAGTACTAAAGATAATGATATTGAACAACAGAACTGTAAATGGGGGGCTAAACTTGGCAGGTCGGACATTCAAATTGAAACCTCTCTGGTAATGGCTAAAAATGTATTTCTATCAGCAAAGCTCTCTGCACAGCATTTTAAATCAGTCTTTAATCTATATTATTGGGGGTAGAAATGGGTATATCAAATATTCGAATTCCGAAGCAGTATATTAATTTAATCTTCTTAGTGACAGCTGTTTACAGACTCTGTATCGCATCTGCTTAGCTACGACAGGAACCGCCTGCTTTTGAGGCCTGGCGGTCCAGGTTTTTTGCAGTACATAATATGGAGTGTAGCCTGTATGCTCTCAAGGGTCCTCGGAAAAAGAAAATTGGTGAACAGATATGGGGTTTAGTTACAAACTATTTGGAGTCCTAAAGACGGACCTTGTACACTATTTGCCATATTTGTGACAGCTTTTAAGTTAAATGTGCCTTATTGTTATTTTCATATGTTTTTACATTGCTGTCCTGACTGCTTATGGTTTATGATCTGTTAGGGGTGTTACAGGTCGTCTAGCTTAATAAGCTTAAAACTGATTACATGGTGTAGTCGGTACTTCTTTACATCTGAATGAATTTAGTATTATATATAAATTAGACTCTGAGTATTAGTTTGAGTGTTTAGTCTATATTTAGATTCAGTGTAAATAGATTTGCCTTTAGCAATGCTTGTTGTATTGTTCTTATTATCAGTTATTTAAATGTACAAGATTGTGCGCTCCTTGTGAGTAAGGCTCGCGCTGTCCTCGTGATTGGAATTCCTGTGGTAGGAGGCTCGTGCAGGTTCGCGTGACAGAGCGGAATCTATAAATGCAGCTGCCCTTCCAACGGTCGGCGCTTCGTCTCATGTTGGGTTCGACGAGCGCTTCTGACCGTGATTGCTGCAGTTTGAAACTGTCGTCCCTGTTCCCTTCCTAACTAATGCCCGAGTCCCCTTCCTAGGGAAACACCTCCTCCCAACTCCTTGTCGAGCTATCAGAAGATTTTCCCCGTTTGGTGAAGCTGCGCGGAGCGGGGCTGTGAGCTCCGTGACTTTCTCTTTGTCAGGCGGCTGAGAGCGCATTCCCTTTCAGCGCGCCTGAAGTCGGATCGAGACTGCTGTCAGACGGCAGCCTACCACGGAGACAGTAGGTCAAAAACTTTAATTTATTTTGAAGGAGTTGAAACAGCGTCAGAACAGTTCCATAATTCCTCTAACGGTGAACTCGCTTTCTTCAGACTTGCTAAGGCTTGCTAAGGCTTTTGCTCAGCTAGGTTAAAACAAACACACCTTGGCAAAGACAATAATTCTGTGGAAGAAACCACTAGAGTTAATTAGGAATCTGCGAGGGATTAGGTTGCTTGAACATTCAATCAGCAAACCTTGGTAAAGGCAAGGTTATCTTGAATATTCACTAAAAAGACTAGCCTGTGTAAAACAAACAAGCTTTGGTAAAAGCAAGGTTCTTTAATGTTAATATTGGAAGGAACAAATTGTATGTAAATAGATAACAGTGAATTCTGATTAATAAGGGTGGTTTAATGTTAAACGCACTGCTGAAATTCTGTAAGTCAGTTGCAGTATAGAAGTAGGTTGCTGTTTTCTTCTTCTGTCACCCCCTTGCAGAGATTTCATTTATAAGACAAGTTGCTGAAGTTACCAGGTATGATACTTGATGTTTACTGCATGTGTTAACTAGTTAAGTTCACTAACCTGATTAACAGTTGTAGTTCCTCAATGAAAAGTCTTATTCTTCTTATTAAATAATCTTTAATAATTTTTAAGGAATCCTGAGAAAGAGATCTGGCAATTCAGGATCATCTAAGTGTGAACAAAGGCCTCTAGACTCAATGGTCAGTAATGAATAGTCTAGCCAATATACTGATTTATGTATAAGTCAAGAAGAGTAATTCATTGTCAATTTCTTCAATTGTTGAATTGTGTAGATTTTGATGCGCAATCAGAAGAAGTCTAAGGTCTGGAACACTACCCAGAGAAACAACCACAGAAGTCATTATTTCTTTATGTGTTGTTAGTTTTCTCTGTCCACTTCCCCTTTCCCCGAGGGAAAAGTTAATTCAGTCAGAGTTACAATCCTGATTGTGTTGATTGATCCTTGAGGGAGTTGGGAGTTTGCAGCTTAAGAGGAAACGTCAGAAGAGTCTCGCAGGACTTCGCAACAGTAGACGAAGCCTAAAAAATTGTTTCCTCTTGAGTCTGTAAATTCGCCCTCATGGATGAATCTCAGTTATCACAGCTAGTGCAGAAATTGACTGAGGAAATGAATAGTTTACGATTGGAGAATCAATCGCTTCGTCAAGAATTAGAAGAAACTAAGGCGGGTTTTTCTGTTTGGAGAGATTCTTCTAAGGAGAAAAAGCCAGTCCTAACGCCAACTAGATTTGGTGCTAATACCCATCAGTCACACTCCATGGGTGATCAGTTGAGAAGTCAACCTGTCCAGGTCACGGTTGTTACGCCCACCCCTGTTCCCTTGGCGAATCCAGAAAGATTTTCTGGCGAAAATTGTAGGTTCGCTACTTTCATTAGTCAATGTCAATTGCATTTCATGTGTAAACCTCAAATTTTTTCTTCTGACACCGCTAAGGTAGCCTTTATAATTTCTTATCTGGGAGGGGTGGCCGCAAATTGGGCAATGCCCTTGGTGGATAATAATGACCCATTGCTTCACAATTTACAGAATTTTAAGGTGGCCATGTCCAACTTATTTGCAAAACATACTCTAGTGCAGGCATCTGATAACGAGTTGTTGAATCTTCGTCAGGGAACTAAGGATCTCATTCCTTATATTACTTCCTTCAATAGACTTTTGACTGAGACTCATTGGCCTGAGGAAAAAAGAATTTCTTTGTTTTATAGAGGTTTAAAGGACGAATTAAAGGATTCCCTTGCACACATAGTTAATTTACCTGAGGATTTTAAAGAATTTCAGGATCTGGTAGTGAAGCTTGATCATAGGTTGAGTGAACGCAAAAATGAAAAATCTAGAGGTGATTTTAAAAGTTCACAATTTAAAGTGGAGAAAAGAGAGTTAGAAGTCAAGGGTACTTCAATAGAACCTGTCTTATCGGGAGGGTTTAAGGGTCCTTTAGCTCCAGAAGAAAAAGAGCGTAGACGCAAGGGTAATTTATGTTTGTACTGTGGTAAGCCTGGGCATTTTGCTAAGGACTGTACCGTTAAACCTACCAAAAAGAAAGTTTTAGTAGTGGAAACCCCAGTGAAAAATCTGTCGGAAAACTAGAATTCTCGAGAGAAGCTGAGATCGTTCTCTCGAGTAAATCTTCATCGAAGGTCTCTCAATTTGTCACTAATGTGACTACTCTTATTCCGAGGCATTTTACTATTCGAATGGTTTTTATTTTAACTACCCTTCAAAGACATAGTATTCCTGTGCTTTTGGACTCTGGGGCCACGGGAAATTTTTTCGATATTGGTTTTGCCCATAAATTGAATTTAAAATTCGTTGCCAAAAAGGAACCGGAGCCGGTGAGAGCTGTTGATGGTTCGGTTCTGTCTTCTGGGATGATTCGGTTTAGTACTGAACCATTGACTTTATTGGCAGACAATGGGCATACGGAGAGGGTGGTTTTTGATCTAATCGATGCACCAACCTTTGGAGTGATTTTGGGTATTCCTTGGTTAGAATTACATAATCCAAGAATTGATTGGATCAAAAGAACTGTTACATTGGAGTCTTCTTATTGTAAATTGCATTGCTACCAAGAAACCAGTGACCCGGTGATGCCTCTTTTTTGTGCTATTTCAAACACAGAAATTGATAGGCTCCCTGTGGAATATAGTAATTTTTCTAAGGTTTTTGATCCAGTTGAAGCAACTAAACTACCACCTCATAGAGTTTATGATTGTAGAATTGATTTGGTTCCTGGAGCTGTTTTACCTTGTAGTAGAATTTATGCGTTAACGGAACCTGAAAATGAGTATTTAAGGAAATATTTGGATGAACTTTTAGAATTAGGATTTATTCGGCACTCCACTTCTCCTGTCTCGTCTCCGCTTTTCTTTGTAGCAAAGAAGACGGGAGATTTGAGAGCTTGTATTGACTATAGAGCTGTCAACAAAGCAACAATTAAAAACAGATATCCATTACCTCTAATTCCTGTACTTTTAAATCAAATTAAAGGTTCAAGTGTTTATACCAAGTTAGATCTTAGAGGTGCTTATCATCTGATTCGAGTTAAGGAAGGAGATGAGTGGAAAACTGCTTTTCGCACCAAGTTTGGTCTCTTTGAATATACTGTCATGCCATTTGGTCTTTGTAACGCACCAGCAGCTTTTCAATATTTTATTAATGAAGTTTTGCATGATTTGCTGGATGTCTGTTGCATTGTTTACATTGACGATATCCTAATTTATTCTAAAAATACTGAGGAACATGTGCAACATGTTCAAGCTGTTTTACAAAGACTGAGAGACCATTCCTTATTTGCTAAGTTGGAAAAATGTGTATTCCATGCATCCAAGGTGGAATTTCTTGGCTATTGCTTATCTCCTGAAGGGATTCATATGGATCCTAAAAAGGTAGAAGCAATTCTGACCTGGCCAATTCCAGTTTCAATTAAGGATACACAGAGGATTTTAGGTTTTGCTAATTTTTATAGGCGATTCATTTCTAAATTTTCTGAAATTGTTTCTCCTATTACTCAGCTTTTGAAGAAAGGGAAAAAAAATTCTTGGACTGAAGAAGCAGATCAAGCTTTTTCTTTATTGAAAAGGGCTTTTACATCAGCTCCGATTTTAGTTCATCCTGATCCTGATAGACCATTTTTTGTTGAGGCTGATGCTTCTCAGACTGCGGTGGGTGGAGTGTTGCTTCAAAAGGATTCAAATTCAGGCTATTTACACCCTATTGCCTTCTTTTCAAGGAAGCTTTTATCAGCTGAACAGAATTATACAGTTGCTGAACGGGAACTTCTCGCTATTAAGGATGTGTTTCAGGAATGGCGACATCATCTCTTGGGTGCTAAACACACTATCACTGTATTTTCTGATCATAAAAATTTACAATTTTATTCCACAGTAAAAGCTTTCACTCCCAGGCAAATGAGATGGTTGCAGTTTTTTAGTGAATTTGATTTCCTAATCACATATCGGCCTGGTAATAAACAGTTATTATCTGATACACTTTCAAGATTAGTGTGTGAGAAGGATTTGTTTGCAGTTGATGAGCCACCAAGTATTGTATCTAAAGAAAAAATAGCTGCAGTGATTCATTCTGAAAACTTTTTGGATTCTGTTAGAAAAGAATTAAAAACTTTTGACATTCAGGAGTGGTTATCCAAGAAAGGGAATTCTGTCAGAGAGGGTTTGTTTTTTCATGATAATAGGTTATTTATTCCTACAAAAAATCTACAAGATGAAGTTATGCATTGGAATCATGATTTGGCAATTGCTGCTCACCCTGGCGTTAATAAAATGTTAGATTTATGTCAACGCCATTTTTGGTGGGAAAAAATGATTCCTGCTATTCAGCAATTTGTAAAATCTTGTCCAGTATGTTCGAGACAAAAAGCCTTACATGCAGTTCCTATGGGTCTGCTTCGGCCAATGACTATTCCTCCTCAACCTTGGCATACGGTTAGTCTAGATTTTATTACAGATCTTCCTAAATCTAATGGATTTACTACTGTGTTGGTAGTGGTTGATTTATTGTCAAAAATGGGACATTTTATTCCTTTGCACAAGATTCCCACAGCTGTAGAATTTAGTACTGTGTTTTTATCTAATATTGTTAAACTCCATGGTCTTCCATCTAAAATAATTTCTGACAGAGGCCCTCAATTTATATCGAAATTCTGGTCTCAATTGAGTAAACAATTGGGAATTGAATTGGCCTTGTCTTCCTCCTTTCATCCACAAACTGATGGCCAAACTGAGAGGGTTAATCAACATGTTGAACAGGGTTTACGATGTTTATTGACTAATTCCTCTGGTCATTGGGATGAAGTGTTGCCTTGGGCTGAGTTTTCTTATAACAATACTACCCATTCAGCCTTGGGTTGTTCCCCTTTTTACTTTCTCACTGGTCTACATCCTAGGTCTCTTCCTGTTCTTTTGCCTGAAGATCAGCAATTTATGCCAGCTGTCGCTGATAGATTGACTTCATTGTTTGATATTCAGGAAAAGGCTAAGAAGCAATGGATTAAAAGTAAGATTACTATGAAAAGAATTGCTGATTCTCATCGAAGATCCTCTCCTATTTACAAGGAAGGACAATGGGTTTGGCTGTCTACGAGAAACATTCAATTGGAGGGTCCAAGGAAGTTGAAACCTAGGTTTATTGGGCCGTTCCAAGTTTATGTTATTTATTTATTTATTTTTTTTTTGATTTTTTTTGATTTTTGATTTTTTTTTTTTTCGTACAATATAAATGACAAGTTAAAAACATTTCATAAAACAACATAAATCAGCATGTGGGACAAAAACACAGCGAGAAAAATAAGTTTCAAGTCAGGGACCAACACGGTACTAGGACCTATACATAGGTAAATTGTATGCACAAAGCTCTAGGCAGAAACAACTTCTAGCTGGATAATCAAAAGCTGTTGTTTGCATATGTGATATATCCATGGTGTTGTCCCAAAGTTAAAGCATTGGCGCGTTTTGTCGGGTCCAATAGGGATAGCTGCCCACCTTCATCAGGACTAAAACAAAATCTTCCCACTTTCTATAGCAAAATCTATTAAAAACATATAAAACAACATACATGTTAAAATTCGAACTGATTTGGTTGACTGGCTCACATATTAAACATAACCACCATGCATACTACTCTCTCTTATATTAAGCACCATACATCATTCTCTCAAAATTATTGTAATGCTTTATTAAGCAGCGCAAAAGAAATTAATTCTGAATTTTTAAACCGGCCTCCTAAAAGAAAGTACTGGGGACTCTTCTTGTCTTAAGTCCATATTTAAAAATAAACACACCCCTACCAGAAGTTATTAGTAGGGTGTTAGCTAAAAATCTAATCCAGATTTCTTAAACATATTAGCGTATTTAGTTCTGGATATTTAAGCCGGCCTTTTGTAATAAGGAAGTGCCATGGGACTCAACGTGTCTTTATTCCCTGCTTAGTATCAACATACCCCTGCTTTAAGTCATTCATGGGGTTTATTTACTACTGTGATCGTGATGCATTGGACATAGTAGCACATTGTAAACAGAAGTGTAAAATTACCTCATATATTCGTGAATACTCTCTTAGTTATTCATTTGTTAAAACAATTTTGTATGCCTATGCTGACCTGCCGTCACTCACGGCCGAGACTGAAAAAGATAAAACAAAAAAAAGAGGGTAAAAAAGATCCAATTCTCAGTATACTAAAGGTAGGAGATTATATAAAGCTCCACACAAAATACCTTAAATAATAATCAAGGCTAATGCTGTATCAGCTTCTTCAAGTTAAGCAAAGTACCACAGCTCCTTTCCCATTGTGTCCAATATGGCCAAGGTAAAAACCAAGACAATCTGAAGAAAAGGGTTTGTATATATTTAGCTGGATGCCCCGTGTTGTTATACTGCCTCCACTTTATCATGTCCTAAGCAATACGCTAATCACATATCTTAAAAGAGCCAGAAACGAAGTCTCGGTTTCAGTTTTTCTCGTTCTACATCTGAAGATATGTTCTGGAATATATATACACAGGACCGGAGTCTCTCACTACAGGGATCTCTCTAAGGAAAAGAGAGAAGTATTAAATTAAATAGACCCCGGCATATAACTAAATAATACCCGTGTGCAAGCCACTCGTAAATGTAAATGTAAATGTACATGTATTTATATAGCGCAAATCACCGACACGGTATCTAAGCGCTTGCTTAGGGAACCCGTCCTGGTATTCCCCTGTGAGATACCCCGGCAGGGTGTCCACAAGGTGAAAGCCAGGCATCCCGCCGCGAGGGGCCATAGTGGAGATTAAGCAAGCTATTGCCCAGAGTCGCAGAGTGTGACCCCATGTGTTGAGTAGGCACCGGAACGAGAATTATCGAGTCCGTGGAATTTTGAGCCCGAGACCCGCCGAGGCGGGGAATCGAACCCTGGTCCACGGCCGATCTCAGCTTCCGGGTCTGCCGCCTCTAACCACTGAGCCACGCTTCTCGTGTAAAAGAAAGACAAACTTACACTACCAGAGACCCCTGCTGACTGCTATTACTACAGACTCGCTTGCCTTAAAGCGTGATGTCCCAGAAAATAAAGACGGGAGTCTGGCATGGGGTAGTATTCCTATGGAAGCGTCTCTTGCGGTCTAAGAGAGATGCCCGATTTTATACTAACTAAGTCCCGCGCTGCCTGATGGAAATTCATGACAGCTGCGGTAGAAGGATCACATGATGTTTGTGTTCAATGGCGGGCGCCATCTTGGTCTCCCCAGATGTAAACGAGAGTCCAACCCTTAACGTCGGATGGTATACCTAACAATGCAGTGACCTCAACATTTTGCACTGCAAAACGAATGACTAAAAATTCCAACAGTAAAGATTGGCAAAAGGAAAATTCCTAAAAGCCGATAGATTTGCGACAACATCAAAACGCTCGGCATCTTACGATTGGCCAACAACATGAGAGGCAAGAAATTCTCTTCGGATGTCTATTTTCAATGTCAAACCGCCATCTTGCTGTTGGCAAATGCTGAACAAATAAAACCCGACCTCTAAAATGGACAAAAAGTCCAAAATAAATTCATTAATTCAGATCAATTATCGTAAAGATTACATTTCTTAAGAACAACATCTAACCACTTCATGCAGATAAAAATTAGTGTAGCATAAAGGTGAGTAGATCTCATTAACACGATATATGCACTCCAATTCTCACCAAGCGTCTAACCAAACATAAAGTGTGGCATTAACCTACCATGTATTATTTATAGTTTGTACCGGCACATATTACTGCAGACCCAAACGTTCCCATTCATCACTTGAGTTCAAACCCTTGCGCATTGTATCTAAAAAAGAGATAAACCATTGTTCACGAGCTTTCCGCTTTATGTCCCAGTTGCCACCGCGTCTGCTCAGGGTCACTTTTTCTAATACAAACCAGCAAAGGTCATTTTCTTTATGTTCTTTCTCAACAAAGTGGGAGACCAATGGTGCATTTTCCTTTCTAGTTTTAATGGCGGATCTATGTTCTTGAACCCTAACCCTCCGCTCTCTACTAGCTTCGCCCACGTAGCCAAGGCCACATGGGCATAACAACAAATAAATCAGATTTTTGCTCATGCAATTATTCACGGTTTTTGACCTAAGGGTTATGTTGTTATATTTCACTTCTTTCCCTTGAAGGCATAAGGATCAGATACTGCAAGAACCATATTTAGCATTACCTATGGCTCTAGAGTTGCCCTGGCTTCTTTGGCTTTCAAGTTGATCCTCACGATAGGTGTGGACAAACTCATTCCTGAGATTTTTGTTCCGCTTAAAAGCAGTCAGCGGCTGGAGGGCACGCGACGCCGCAATCAAGATGGCCGCTCCCCCCTGAGCTCCGCGATTTCGGCGGCGCTTTTTACACGAAGGGACCGCTTCTGGGCTGCGTTTTTTGCCGAAAACGGCTGATTTCTGCGTCGGAACTGCCCCTCCACAACTGGGTATGTTCCAGTACACCTTCTTTGTTTTTTGAGGCCAGAATTTGCATGAATGCTTTCTCCTCAGAAACGGCCGCCATTTTGTTTTTTTCTTTTCATCGTTTTTGGGTGATTTTTTTTTTTCTCCAATGACTATTTTTCTACCTGTTGATGCTTCTTGTCTCCTGGCTGTGCTCCTTCAATTTTGCAGTGCTTCCACGATTATTTGACATCTAATATGTCGTTCTGAGTCCTTTTTGCTTCTCCTCGGCTGGCTGGACCTCCGCTTCAGTTTTTTCTCTCCTCAACTTTTGACTTGTCTGTGCGCAGTTGCTTTTCTGCTTCCTCCGCACGCATCATTTCTTCATTTTTGCGCTCTGTTGATATCCAGTTTGTCTCTCCTTGACGGTGGTCTCCCTTTTTCACAGTTTCAGTGATTTTCTTCAGAAGACTTTGTAGCCTTTCACCATATTCCGTCGCTCCTTCTCTACCTCAAGCTGTTCCTCTCTCAGGCCTGTACAACATGGAGCACGGATACGCCTCTAAGGCCTCCAATGTGGCTTCCGCTACACGCAAAGACTCTGTTCCTGTGGGCAAACGCCTCAAGAAAGACCCACCATCTCCCTCCAAATCTCCTCTTCCCATTACCCTTGAGGATTTAATGGAGGAACTGAAATTAATCCGCCCTTTTATAGCGGACACCACTGCTACATTGCAAAGGCTGGACGATAAGTGGTCCAACCTGGATAAACGTGTCACCGAAGTTGAACAGAAAATCAGTGACGCACAAGATGTTGTTGCCAAGGTGGATACCCTCACCAAAGAGATTCAAGTCCTCAAGAAGACGTCTGAGGATTTGGAAAATCGTAATAGACGCAACAACCTTCGTATTTATGGTGTTCCGGAAAATTCTGAAGGGTCGGACATCATTTTATTCCTGAAGACACAAGTTTTACCGATACTTGGCCTGCCGAAACATGTGGATGCCAATATCCAACGAGCGCACCGTCTGGGTCCCAAAACATCTTCCACTTCATCGAAACCTTGTGGTATCATCGCCTATTTTCTCCTCTACTCAGACCTTATGACTATACTTCACTCAGCTAAACAACACAAGCAACTGATATGGTCCGGCCATAAACTTTTTTTCTCTCAGGATGTCTCCAAACAGACAGCGGCGCGTCGTAAGGAATTCCTGGATATGCGGCCTACACTTCGAACCATGAACGCCAGATACGGCTTGATTCATCCTTGTTTTTTCAAGGTTACATACAAGGAACGGTCCTACAGTTTCGAAGACCCGGCTGACCTCCGCAGATTCATCCACTCCCACAGAGAGGACTCCATGGAACAAAGCAGCTCCTAATTTTTTTTTTTCTCTTTTATTGTTTCCTTTCTGTGTTTCTTTTATTGTCTGTTATGGCTTGTTGTTTCTCCTCACATCACCTCACTTTTTTTTTGTTCTCCTTTATTTCCTAGGTGCGTTTCCTGATGTTTCGAAAGTTCTCCTCTGCATTGTTTTGTTTTATCGTACGTCTCCGTCATCCCAGTATGCTGTTTTTTCCTGCATATCTGTTTGGTAAGTCTCCTTCATTTGTTCTTATGTCGTTCTCAGTCCCAGGTTCTCCGTGCATTTTTTCCTCTCTCCCTTGGTTCTTTCTCTTTTGTTCCTGGGACTGTGTTTTCGACTTATTCCCTTCTATTCGGTCGTCTTTTATTGCTGCTCCCGCTCTCACCTCATTGTTTTTCTCTGTTACATGTTCTGTATGGCTAGAACCACCTTGGTTCTTTTTGCCGTCCTTCTTTTCGCTGTCTTCTTTTGGGTTGCTTTAGGCTCCCTCTTTCTTCCTTCTTGCCTCACTTTCTTCTCCTTCCCTTTCCTTTTTTACCCTATTCGACTTTTTCGACTTTATCTACCCTACTTTGCTCCTTTCCTTCTTTCTTTTGGCACTGTGATGTTAGTCATTCCTTCCCTTTCTCCTCCATTTTTATCTCTTCACTTCTTCTCATCTCACCTTCCTATGATGGCCTTGCTCCTTTTTCCTTTTGCTCTCTCTACTTGGGCTCCTCTACTATTTCCGTCGTTCTTCTTTTTACTTCATCTAGCTAATTAATATCTCTCCTTGCCATTTTCTCCATATATTCTTTCTTTTTACATGTATTACTCTCTCTCTATACTTTCCTTTAATCTCCGCATATGCAAAGTTTCCGAATCATTTCCTGGAATGTTAAGGGTCTTCGTAACCCTATCAAGAAACAACATGTTTTATCTCATCTTGCTCGTTTAAAATGTCAAATTGCCTTTCTTCAAGAAACACATCTTTCTACTCAAGAGTTATCGTTGTTACGTAGACAATGGGTTGGGGATGTTTTTTGCTCTCCTGCTAATAATCACAAAAATGGTGATGTTATTTTATTTCATAAAGCGTTGTCTGTTCAAATTCTAAATGAAACTATTGACACTAATGGCAGGTGGCTGCTCCCTGATTGCATTGTTAATGATGTTCATCTCTCTCTCTGTAATGTCTATGGTCTGAATGGCATTGATTCTTCCTTTTGGAATGATTTCTCCTCCCTTCTCTCTTCTAATGCTAATGAAGATTTGATTGTTGGGGGAGATTGCAATCAATTGATGGACCCTTTTTTGGACCGCAAATCACAAGCTCGCTACATTCCCAACAAAATGCAAAAGTCCTTTCACAAAGCCATCTCCTCCAGAGGCCTTATAGATTCATGGAGGTTGTCCCACCCTGACTCTCTGGACTTTTCCTTTTTTGCCCCTGTGCATAATTCCCTCTCCCGTATTGATTATATTTTTCTCTCCCACCATGCTTTCCAATTTATGACCAACTCAGAATTAGGCTCTATCCTCATCTCCGATCATGCCCCAGTTATTTTAGATATGGATTACCCCTCTCCCACACCTCAGGCCCACAGATGGCGCTTTAACAATTCCCTTTTACTTGATCCCACTTTCATTGAACATTTCACTCATTTCATGGATGACTTTTTCACTACTAACTTACACTCCACCTCTGGCTTTCACTTTCTTTGGGATGCTTTCAAAGCCACTGCCCGGGGTTGTATTATTGACTTTGTTTCACGTAAAAAAAAAAGCGCTATCCCAAGCTTCCTCCTATCTACAACGCATTAAAGAACTAGAGCATCTTTACTACACTTCCAACTCTCCTGACTCTCTGTCCTCTCTCATTTCCGCTAAACTGCAATTTAATAAACATTCCTGGGAATCGGCCTCCAATCAGCTTCTTCAATTTAATGCGAAGATATATGGTGGTCGCAATAAAGCTGGTAGGGCTCTGGCAAATTATCTAAAAATTAAAAAACAGAAATCGAAAATAGTCTCGATTAAAGATTCACAAGGCTCGCTCCAGTCTTTTGACGCCAAAATTCTAGATTGCTTTGTTCAATTTTACTCTTCTCTTTATACACCTGAGTCTTCCCCCTCTGCAGAGCAATTGGACTCTTTCTTTAATTCTGTCCCTAAATCTCCCAATCCTTTGTTGGATTTCTCTTCTCTTGATGCCCCGATTTCAGAAAAGGAAATTCTTGCTGCTCTCTCTCTTCTCCCCAAAGATAAGACACCTGGCCCTGATGGCTTTACTGTTCGTTTCTTTCTCCAATTTAAATCTATCTTGATTCCTCATTTTCTCCTCTGGTGAATCTAAAGGCTCTTTTTCGCAGGCTATGCTAGTCCTTCTCCCCAAGAAAGATAAGGACCCTTCCCTATGTAAAAATTACCGTCCCATCTCCCTCATTAATACTGATTGTAAATTGTATGCGAAAATTCTGGCTTTACGGATTGGTTCCATTGTCCCCGATTTGGTTAACATTCATCAATCCGGCTTTGTTAAGGGAAGATCCATTACAGACAATTCTAGGACCCTTCTTAATATCATTCATCTTTCTGCTAAAATGGACAGTCCCTTGGCTGCCATTACTCTGGACGCCGAGAAGGCATTCGACCGTGTCAACTGGGATTTTATGTTTGGCGCCCTTCGCTGGAACGGTTTCTGTCCCACTTTTCTTAAATTTGTTCAGTTGCTTTATTCTGCTCCTTCCACTTCTATATGGATTAATGGTATGCAATCTGACTATTTTCCCCTTCATAGAGGAACCAGACAAGGCTGTCCACTTTCCCCCCTTCTCTTTATTCTGGCACTCGAACCTTTCCTTGAGAAAATTCGACAATCCCCTTCCTATTCTGGCTTTCTTTATAAAGATGTTGAGATTAAGTTTACTGCTTATGCAGACGATATTTTGCTTTACATCTCTAACCCTGTTGTTGCCCTTCCCGCTTTCTTTTCTTTATTACATGATTATTCCTCTGTTTCTGGATATAAATTAAATATTGATAAAACTGAAGTCCTTCCCCTCAATAAATTCTGTCTTCCTCACATGTTTCAGGGTTCTGGTTTCCAATGGAACTCTGGCTCTATCAAATGTCTTGGCGTTTTATATGCTAACACTATTAGAGAAACTATCAAAATTAATCACTCCGATATCCTTAAAAAGCTCTCTTCTCTTATAGAACATTGGTCCCCTCTTTTTCTTTCCTGGTGGGGTCGTCTCTCCACTATTAAAATGATGCTCCTTCCTATTGTGAACTTCTGTCTCTCCATGCTTCCTATCTCTCTCCCCCATTTCTTTTTTAAGTCTATCAATAGTCTTTTTTCCAAATTCCTGTGGAATAAGCGTAAGGCTAGAGTCTCTCTCCTCCGTCTTCAACAACCTAAACATCTTGGTGGTGTTAATTTCCCCAATATCTCACGCTTTCATTCTGCTTTTACTCTCAAGCAAATTTGGCCTCTTCTTCTTGAATCCTCGTCTCCTCCTGCTACGGCTTGGAGCTCTCTGGAATTGGCTCAACTTCACCCCTTCTCCTTCCTTATTGCCTCCAATCTCACTCAACCACCTCCCAAGCTACTTTCTCCTATTTTTAAACACTCCAAAGCTTTAACCCTTGCCCTTTATAGATCATTCTCTGTACCATCTACTCTTCATATGAATACCCCACTATGGTATAATAAATCTCTTAAATTACGCAAACGTGCGCTCTTTTGGAAGGAATGGATTGACAAAGGAATTCTCACTTACCAACATCTTATTTCTGATAATTCCTTATTACCCTTTTCAACACTTCGTGATTCCTTCGGTATCTCTAACAAATACTGCACACACTTTCATGAACTTCTGCCCAAACTATCCACTATTATCCTACACAATACTCCTTCATCCTCTTCATCTCCCCTCCTTGCCTCTCCACCTAACTTTCAGGTTCCCCTTAAGGCCTCTGCTATTTATAAATTACTTTCTCCCTCACTTACTGACAGGCCTAAAACTAATCTTGAACTTACCTGGGAATTGGACCTCAATCACACTTTCCCCTCACTTACCTGGGATTCTATTTGGTCCAAACTTCATTCCACCTCTCGTTCCGCTAGTACCACACAAACCCTTTATTGTATAATAATAGATTATTTTACACTCCCTGTGATTTGTTTAAATTTAAATTGTTAGACACTAAGAAGTGTTGGTACTGTTCATGTACTCCTGGTGACTTTATTCACATGTTTTTTCTTTGTCCTAAGGTCCAACTTATGTGGTCCCACATTTGGTCTACTCTTAATAAGATTTTATCTACTAATGTTCCCTTTGTTATTTCTTCTGTATTCCTGGGTGGTTTGGCCCCAGTTTGGGATGTCCCACTCCATACTTGTAAATTTATTGATCTTTGCATTGCTATCGCTTTTCAAATTATAACAACTAATTGGAAAGACACTACAAACGTGGTTTACAACGCTTGGTGGAATTTGCTCTGCCATCATCATAGACTAGATCGTGCATGTGCTTCTTCTATTCCATTGTTGATAAAACGTGATTTACTTTGGTCCCCTTTAACAGACTTTTTATCTTACAGTGCCTCTTGATCACATGTTATTGTTATATTTAGTATTACGGTTATTATTATCACTGTGAACTTCTCTGTATTTCATACCTCTTTATTTCTCTTACCATAAATTTTTCTATTGCTGTTCCCCTTCCATCCCCCCTTTTTTCCCCTTTCTTCCCTCTTTCTTTCTCTCTTCCTTCCCCACAAAATGAAAAGTTATAAAAGCATTTTCTCTTTGTATAACGTTCTCCCCTTTTGGGGCCCTTCTTGATTATTGGCACACTATTCTCCACAATTATTTTGACTCCTATTGCTCTTTATTTGTGCTATTGTACTGATGTTTTACATTGTTTTCTTCAACATAATAAAGCTTTTCAAACAAAAAAAAAAAAATTACTGTATTGTACCGTATGTGTTTAGAAAAGAAGCATTGGTAAAGCCAATAGTGCCCAATAGAGGGGCCTTAAATAATAATAAGTGTTACAGATGGGTCGGAGTCTGAAATGACGCCCTGAGAGGGAAGGAAACAAAGATAGTGTATCCACCCCCCCCCCATTGCTGGAACCGACTCGAGACGGAAATGATACATGTGGGATCCAGAGCACAAGTCACCATGGGGCTGCTGCAGGAACCTTGCTGGCACTGGAGGGGGCGCGGCCAGCCACAGTCATTTGCATACCCAGAAGCCTCTGCGGCAAACACCCGATTCATCAGTACAGGCGACACAGGTATTTGTTTAATAGGAGAGGGAGCGTCTGTAGCTGTGCACTCACAGGCATTCATGGGGGCGACTGACACGTCACCGGTGTAAAGGCACCCTACCAGTAGTAAGGTATATGTTCATGGTGACTGCGCGGACAGCGCGCCTCTCCGTTAGTGCAATTAATTCGCTCCGCGGGTCACGCGCACTCCGAGGGGCCGTGAGAAGCGGAAGCTGTTTAATTTTTGGAGGGTTCCCCTACAAGGAGCTCCGTGATTGAGTGAAATGTGAGCCTCCCAGGGGGTCGGGCCCCGTCGGCCGCTGAGGAGAGGAGGAGGCCGCTGCTTCTTTTGGGGAAAGCGCCATCGCTGCGCGCGCAACACCGCTGACGGAAGGGGTCACGTGACGCCGAAAGAAGTGCTGTGCGTATATTCACGTGACGCAGAAAGAGGCTTGTGCGTAAACGCGCGCCTGCGCGAAGGACCGGGAGCTGCACCGCAGCTTCCTGCCGCTAGAGGTCAGGATGCTCGAGAGGAAGGGTCAGCGTGTCACCAGTACTCTGCATACCCACAATCCTGTGCGTGCCTCATAATGCTGCTTTACTTTCATCCTAAAAGCAGGGCTCTTTGCGGCATTGAAAATGATAAAGAGCGGACAGGCTCTGTGGGGTTAGAGTACTTCCACAATGTACTCATGTGGAAACCTATCAACAGACCTGAGTGAGACAGGACGTCCAGACTGACCCTGCAGCTTCTTCAATAAGGAACTGCATCTAATCCTGCCAAGTGCCACGCATGAGGAGTTAGTGTGCAGTGTTTCTTATGCGGAAATGCATCTAACCCTGCCAAGAGCCACGCATGAGGCGTTAGAGTGCTCGTCCCAGCCATGGGAGTTGGAAGTATGGAGTTCTTTATGAATATGTCTCAACAAGAGCACCTTCAGGAAGCAGCTTTAGGTTCTTGATGCAAATCACAACTTTAATAGTCTTCATTTTGGGATAAGAATGAAGCCGGTAGGATCTGCCTCAGTCTCTTTGACACCTACTTCTTTCATGCGGCGACTAAACATGCTATTAGCAATGTTTTTCTCCATTGTGCTAAAATATCCAGCGATAGCATCGAAATACGTGAATATCGCTGAGAATACAGCGATATTCACGCATTAGCGACAAAATGCTCTTAGCCATGTTATCCACCTCCCATTGGATAACATGGCTAAGAACTGGTCTGAGCAGGCGTTAGTTTTTGGCGATAGCGGGAATATTTCCATCGCTACGCCTGCCTTGCTTATAGGCGATAGCGGCGTTAGCGACTGCTTTCAGTCGCTAACAGGTTGGGTATGCCCACTTTGCATGTCATTAGCAATAAATATCGCTAACATGCAAAGCGGGCCCCAAACCGCTCCATATCGCCTAAAAGCTGTCACTAACATCAGTTAGCGACAACTTGCTAATAGAGCGATAGAATTATCGCCGCTTAGCGGCCGAAAACGGCCGCTAAATCGGCGATAATTGCCTATCGCCCCCCTTGGTAATATGCCCCACAGTTTTTACAACATGGCACTACAACCTGCAAAGACACCGCTAGTTTTAGCCTGAATTGTGAGTATTCATGCAAATTGTGTAACATTGTTCAATTTATGGGAATTCTGTATTACAAATGAACTGGAACTGCTATTTCAGCTGCTTTCAATAAACGAAGGTTCAATGTTTTTGATACACTAAAGGGCAGATTTACAAGCCCCTTGCGCCACTTTTGCATCACTTTGAACATGGGGAAAAGTGACGCATAAGTGGCGCAAGGGGCTTGTAAATCTGCCCCAAAGTCTTTGATGATTTATCAGTACATTTTCTGAGCATGACGGATCGTGAATTAAATTGTGACGTTGCCGCCAAGCTGGACCCCACTAGAAGAGGCAGCAGTTGAACTGATTCAACTGCCTTCACCCTTGCGTGAGGGGAGGAGGGGTGCTGCTACTGCTCGAAGAGCCAGGTCTTGAGGAGTTTTCTGAAGGCGAGTAGGTCTTGGGTCTGCCATAGGTGGGTAGGGAGTATGTTCCAGGTCTTGGCGGAAAGGTAGGAGAAGGATCTGCCGCCGGAGTTCATTTGTTGGATGCGGGGGACAGCGGAGAGTGCTTGGCTGGCGGAGCGGAGCTGGCGGGTGGGGATGTAGAAGCTGAGGCTGCTGTTCAGGTAGGCTGGTCCGGCGTTGTGGAGTGCTTTGTGTGCTTGTGTGAGGACCTTGAAGGTGATCCTCTTGTTGACGGGGAGCAAGTGTAGGTCTCTCAGGTGGGAGGTGATGTGGCTGTGACGGGGGACGTTGACGATCGGTCGGGCGGTGGCGTTTTGGATGCTTTGTAGTCGTCATAGGTGTTTGACTGGGATTCCTGCATAGAGTGCATTGCCATAGTGCAGTCTGCTGCTGACGAGGGCCTGTGTCACCGTTCTTCTTGTTTTGGTCGGGATCCACTGGTAGATCCTGCAGAGCATGCAGAGGGTGTTGTAGCAGGTGGAGGAGACGGCGTTGACCTGTTTAGACATGGAGAGGGAGAAGTCGAGGATGAATCCTAGGTTGTTTGCATGGTCGGTGGGTGTCGGTGCTGTTCCCAGTGTGGTCGGCCACCAGGAGTCGTCCCAGGCCAAGGTGGTGGGTCAGAGGATGAGGACCTCTGTCTTGTCCGAGTTCAGTTTCAGCCGGCTGTTCCTCATCCATTTGGCGACGGCCTTCATTCCCTCGTGGAGGTTGGTTTTGGCGGTGTGTGGGTCCTTGGTAATGGTGAGGATGAGCTGGGTGTCATCGGCATAGGAGATGATGTTGAGGTCGTGATGGCGGGCCACTTGTGCGAGGGGGGCCATGTAGACGTTGAACAGCGTCGGGCTGCGGGATGAGCCCTGGGGGACGCTGCAGATGATGTTGGTGGCTTCGGATCAGAAGGGCGGGAGGCGGACGCTCTGGGTTCTGTTGGAAGGAAGGACGTGGTGCAGTCAAGGGCCTTCTCTTGGATTCCGGCTTCTGGGAGGCATGTCTTTAGAGTGCGATGGCAGACCACGTCGAAGGCGGCTGACAGGACCAGGAGGATGAGGGCTGATGTTTCGCCGTTGTCTAGTTGCACCTGATTCGCCTGTGGCGGCGATGAGGGCTGTCTCGGTGCTGTGTTTTTGTCTGAACGCGGACTGGGACGGGTTCAAGATGTTGTTGTCTTCCAGGTGGCGGGCCAGTTGCATGTTGACTATTTTCTCGATGACCTTCGCCGGGAACAGGAGCAGGGAGATGGGCCGGAAGTTCTTGAGGTCCTTGGGGTCCGCCTTGGGCTTCTTGAGGAGGGCATTGATTTTGGCGTGCTTCCAGCTTTCAAGGAATGTCGCTGTTTCGAAGGAGATGTTGATGACCTTCCGTAGTTGGGGTGCAATGGCTGTGTCTGCTTTGTTGAATACGTGGTGTGGGCACGGGTCTGACGGAGATCCTGAGTGGATGGAGTTAATGACATAGCGTGTCTCGTCATCGTTGACATTGGACCAGGAGGTCAGGCGGTTGGCGCTGGTGGTGTTCACAGGGGAGGCGGAGTCTGGCATAGTCAGGGCAGTCGTGGTGTTGAAGCTGTCCTGGATGTCAGTGATCTTGTGGTGGAAGAAGATGGCTGGTGAGTCGCACGGTTCTTGTGAGGGCGGGATGTCATTGGCGTTGGCGCTGGTGTTGGAGAGTTCCTTTACGATGCTGAAGAGCTCTTTGCTGTTGTGTGCGTTGTTATCCAGGCGGTCTTTGAAGGAGACTCTCTTGGCTAATCTGATGAGGTGGTGGTGTCCTTGTGGGCTGTGTGGTTGTCTGGTGTGCGTTTGTGGAGCCATATCTTCTCCAGTTTCCGGCATGCACGTCTGGAGATCTGGAGCTCGTCGGTGAACCAGGTGGCTCTCTTGCTGCCGTGGCTGTTGGAGGGTTTCTTGAGCGGGGCAAGGGTGTTGGCGCAGTTGTCGATCCACTGTCTGAGGTTGCGGGCTGCGGCGTCTGGGTTAGTGTGGTCAGTGGGTGGGTTCTGGTTGTTGGACTTGGCCCATTTTCCCCCAAAATTGTTCACTTTTTACCCCCCTATGTTAGGATGTCTCCCCCATGGTAATAAAGTTGTATAGGCCATGTGTGGTATGAGATGCCCGGTTTACTATGACCATGTAATGCAATGGTGTGAGCACTTGTTAATCCCCCATCAAGAAAATGCACCTTACTGAAATGTCGCATTTAAAATGGATGCCAAGGCTATGTGGTGTGCCATCTGACTGCAGTGGTTTAGCGGTCTAGTTGTTTGGTAGCCACCCCAGCATTTGGAGGAAAAGCCTGGAACCCAGGGTGCTCTGCTTCTCCCCCTGAACCAGTTTGAGCCAGTTCCCCAGAGGATTCCAGAAGCTTCTGGCACTGTCTGGTAGGTGGGGTGAGGGGCACATAAAAAAGGGGGCTGTGCCACCATGTGCTGAGGCAGAACAGGGACAGGAACGTGAGGGGACCTGCTGCCAGGGGATATCGCCACTTGGGCCTGTGTGCTGGACCCTGCACCTTACTAGAACCCCTCTGCTGTCCCCAGGGCTAGTGGAAGCCCCACTGCAGGAGTTCAGGCTGCCGTGTAGGAGGAGGGCCACGCTACAGTGGAGGATGGTGAAAGCCTACTGTCCTGTTTTGATGAGTTCCCACTAACTGCTGACCTGGCCCAGTAGTGCATGCTGCTCTGTTCCCTGGCCCCTGAGGAAGGAGTGCCATCCTAGGTTCCTGAGGCTGCGGGGACCTGGCGATACACGAGCGCTATATCTAAAAGCACCTGGAAAGGAAGGAGCACCTTGGACTGGACCCCCCCACGGAGGTGAGGAGCATTACCCTGGGGCTTGCAGTTGGGGCTGTCTAACCTCAAAGCGCTGTCATTCCCAAGCACTGCGCAGCTGGAAGAGACTGCTTCTGTGCCCACCACGTCCCCATGGGAAGCGCTATATATATCGGACTCACTGCCGCAGCCCAGGTCTTACCTGCGTGCCCCTTGTAGTCCTGCTGTCTAGCGCTGTGTTGCCTGGAATCACAGTGCGCACAAAGCGCTGTGCTGCAGAAGTGTTGTGTGACCCAAAAAGGAACTGACTGCCTGGAAAGTGCTGCGGGTGCCTACCCCGCGTGTTTGTGCCCTACTGCCCCCCTAAATACAAGCGGGTGCCTACCACACGTGTGGCGCGATTAATTAACCCAGCAGGTGCCCAGCCCGCATCGTTGCCGTCTAAACTCACCGTAGGCCCAGGGACCTTTGGAGAAGCACCACGAGTGAACGGATGGGCTCCCTGGTGGAGGGGAGAGCCCCGCGTGAAAGCCACGAAGTCCTGGGCGGGAAGGTGAAGAGGAAATCGCCCTCCCGTCAGAGGAGGTCGGGAGCCTACCTCGCCTCCACTTGAGCACCGTGGACAGGAATCACCGCCACAGCCCAGCGCTAACTCAAGTAGGGGGCCACTACTGCCTGCGGCCTCTGCCGCGGCCCCCGAAGCCGGGGGAGGGCCACCGCGGTAATCCAACAGACCCGGCTGGGCCTGGTGAAGCCGGGAGACACCATCACCACGTGACGGGGTGTCGGCCGCGTCACAGACCACGCCTCCGCATAACGCGCTGCCATTGGCAGATGCGGGCGCGCCCACCAGCAGCGAGCCTTCGGATTCGTTCCCGGGCCCAGGAAGGAACGGTAGGCCCGGGACCACTTGCAGCACCAGAAGAGGGGGCTCCCAGGAGCGGGAGAGCCCCCTGAACACCCGAGGCAGAGGCAGCGCGATGCGTGCAGGGCTCTTAGTGGAGAGAGAGCCCCGCAGTCCCCTGAACGCCCCGAGGCAGAGCCAGCGGCTGTCTGGAGGAAACGGAGGGGGGCCTCGAGGCACATTGTCAGTGCCTGCCCCCCCCTACTGCATCGGAGCCAGAGGAAGATCTTGAGGAGCCCGGTGAGTGGGGCTCAGCTGTGTGGGAGTTGGGGGGGGTGTCGGGGCATAGGGTCGGTTCCCGCCCCTGGGACTAGTGTTTTGCTGCGAGGGAGGCCGCCCTGCCCCTGCCGGAAACTGATGTTGGGACCCGTTGGCCCCCATTAAGCTGATGAGGACCTGACCCAAGGGGAGTGGTGACTGAGGGTCCCCTGGACTGGGCCAGTGCCCGAATTTAGTGCTGGCTGGCTGTCTTTGGTGATAAGGTTAACCCCTGGCTAGGGGAGTGTCCCAAACGGCCTGCCCTTGAGCAGGAAACCTGATTTATGTGGATGTGCCACACCAGTGAGGGTCCATGAGTTTCAGTGATCCACTCCTGTGCCTTGGGTTATAATGCATGATGTGTTTTCACGCTTTACACGCCTAATGTTTTATCCTATGCTGACATGCCCAAAGGCTGATGCCCAGTGTTTCTTCCCCTCATGCTTAGATTGCTGATGGTCTATGCCATTTCTTTTTATGCACACTGTGTTTTCTGCCCCAGGATTTAGGTCTATGCCTGACGTTAATGCTAGACGTCCTGTTAAGAGGTTTTATGGCAGATGTTTGCGCCTGATGTTCCATGTCAATTGATAACGCTCTTTTTATTTCAGCCCTAGAACTAATGGACTCACCTTGCTTTTCCCATTTTCCCTGTAAATAATTCCCCTGATATACATTGCCCTGGCACCAGTTGGTGCCACATTGTGATTACTGTGTTTTGCTTTTGCATCTTGAGTACATTACTAAAGTTGTTCTTTTTCATCCAAATTGGTGTTGTGTCTCTTTTGTGGTGTGCAAGGTGTGTCGTCTGTGCGTACTGCGTGGATGCTTCACACATGTCCTCAGGAGTTTGGCCTGCCCGCTCTGTACCATGCTACGCCCCGTAAAATTGGCTACCCCATTTCGATCAGCTGGGCTTGGGTGACTTTGCTCCAGCAGCGGCGAGGCAGCTGTTGGGTGCGGTGGTGCGTGGTTGGTTTCTTGAAGGTGAAATGGATACAGCGTGGTCGGTCCAGTGGAGTTTGGTGGTGTGGTCGAAGGCGACGTGGGAGCCTGTGGAGAAGACGGGGTCCAGCATGTGGCCGGCGGCGTGGGTGGGTGTGGTGACGAGTTGTCTGAGGCCAAGGTTGTCGAGGTTGTCGATCAGGGGGGCGGAGTTGGCATTGTTGTTGTTCTCGAGGTGGAAGTTCAGGTCCCCGAGGAGGATGTAGTCCATGGAGGAGAGTGCGTGGGTGTTGGTGAGGTCGGCGATGGAGTCGCTGAACTGAGCACGGAGTCCGGGGGGTCTGTAGATGAGTGTTTCTCTGAGGGTGGTGTTGGGGTCGGTGTGGATCCAGGAGTGCAGGTGTTCGGTATTGTTGAGGGTGTCATTTGCGTGTGTGGCGACCTTGAGGGTAGACTTGTGGATGATGGCTATTCCTCCTCCGAATCCGTTGGCGCTATCCCTGCGGGTGATCATATATCTGTCCGGGATGGGTATGGCGATGTCGGGCGCCAAAGAGTCGTTCCACCAGGTCTCGGTCAGGAAGACCACGCCTGGGGTGAAGGTGTCGAGCAGATCCCAGAGCTCGACGGCGTGTTTGCATGTGGAGAGGGTGTTGAGGAGTATGCAGCGGAGGTGGTTGAGTCCAGTCCTTGGAGATTTGGTGGCTCTGTCGCAGGTGAAGCTGCAGGTGTGGCAGGAGAAAGGTCTGTGGGTCCATTTCGGGGCGGCCTGGAAGCAGGTGGGTTTTCGGTTGGCGTTGAGTACGTAGAGGATACTGGTGTCGTAGCCGAGTCTGGTGTTGTGGCATTCGCAGGGTCCAGGGGTTCTGGCGCTGGGCGCGGTCCAGGCGCGGACGGGCGCAGATGGGCTTGCCTTAGGCGTGCCTTCGGTGCGCCAGAGGTGCGCCCGCTGCGCGCGTCCACTGCGCGACCACGCAGCATCCGGCATATATGGGGGGGTGGGAGGGAGGAGCAGCTGGGAGGCCGGAGCAGCGAGTGGGCAGGGGTCGGGCCGCAGGGGGCACAGCGCCGGGGAGACAGCGGTGCAGAAGGCAAAATGGGGTACAAAAAAGGGGGGAAAACGAGTGGCACAGAGCAAAAAATGGGGCACAAGGAGGGGGAGTCAGTGGCACAGAAAGCAAAATGGGGCACAAAATGGGGGGGAAAACGAGTGGCACAGAGAAAAAAACGGGGCACAAGTGGCACAGAAAGCAGAATGGGGCACAAAAAGGGGGGGAAAACGAGTAGCACAGAGCAAAAAACGTGGCACAAGGAAGGGGAGACTGTGGCACAGAAAGCAAGGACAGAGGACACATACCAGCGGCAGCGGTAGCAGGGGTACACAGTCGGAGCTGCGTGGAGGGGGAGCGACCTACCAGGAGGGTCAGGGGTCGCTTAAGTTTAGTTTTGCCAAGAATTGCCAAAGGTTTCTCTAGGTTCTAATCCACTCCATACCTTTTCATGGACTCGATTTCCCAACACCCCGCAAGGGGATTCAGAAACAGTGGAGCTGGATTTCTCGGCAGAGGAGGACAGCTTCTAATCAGTGCGTCAGCTGGAGCGTTGGCTTCCTTCGGCACTTGCTCTAGCGAGCTGCGTTGTGCAAATAGGTAGTCGAACTGCACCGAACCACACCGTGCTTTGCCATAGCAAGTGAAGGTATAGTTATACCTTGAAGGTTTTTAGGAATGCCAGCTTTGACGTAAAGTCGGGCATATGAACGTCATGAATGAAACCCTAAGGAATAGATGCTCACGTAAAATAACTGAGTTCTTGGAGAAATCAATATTCAAGCAAGGGGAAGTCCCTAACAGCTTAAGAGTCTAGTTTTCCAAGACATCGTTGTGACGTAGATGAACGGATGGAAGTAGCCATGCCTCTATTTGGGCAGCATGGGCTATGCCTAAATAAGGACTGGATTTCTATGCCTATATAAGGGCAACGCAAATTGTACCTATATAAGGGCATGAATTGAGAAATTCAATTGGAATCTAAAATTGCACACAACAAAGGAGAATAGAAAAGCAGGCAACAGTGAAGAGGGGAGAAGCACATGGCTAACTAAAATGGCTGCAACAAACAAAATATGTTCAGCTTATGCTAACAGTAATTTCTGCTAGTTTCCACACCTACAGCGTGATTTTAAGAGGTATCCCTCACCTCCTCCCTGGGCAACAAGAAAGCTGCTTGAGCCTTCTTAATAAGTCAGCACACCGGTGCTCGAGGAAAATTCCATCACACATAAATTGGCTTGAACACATTATTATGGCAAGGAGGGTGGGCTGCTTAGGTCCTACTTCCAAATGTCTAGAAGGTGATTGTGTTGTACTACAATTTAACGACACAAGCTGCACGCTCTTTGCCTTTAAGCCTATCAGACTCGCCAAAAGATGGGATAATGGCCCATCCCCTGGGCATTTTCTATCCCCCCAACCCCCACCATCGGGGGATTAGTAAGAGTCAACATCTCCCAGGGCACAGCCCAAAAAGATATCTGGCCCCCTCCATTTACCCACCCTAACTGCTTTGACACCCTTTCTGGCCTGACAGATAATGACTGACTGACTGCCTGATCAGACAGACAGCCTAGTCGACCCGAAAAGATTATGCCCACAGCGACCCTCCTTAATGAAGAGCTGTAGATATAGATGAAATTGGGAATTGGCAATCAACAGTTTTATCTGGTTCCATCTTGCTAAACATCAGTAGCACTAGTAATGACACAGTGAACACTAAAACCCCATCTGGGACTTATTTGCATTTTCAACTGCAAATTCAGGGGGGTCTGTACAGCAACCCTGATCGCCATGCAATCTACAAAGGAGGGCATGGAGAGTGATGCAGCGCCTCTCCGGAAATAATTTCTAAAACCCTCATCACCTTTCCCTAAAGTCACAATCTACACATTTATTCATCAGTGGGGCCCATAACACTGAAATCACTTACGCACTTTCTCCCTACTTCATTGATGGATTAGGTTCATTAGAGAGCGGCTGGATCATAGCAGAGTGTCTACATTTTAAACTATTTATATTATATACACCTGCAGTTGATTTTGCTTACCATGGTTTATTCATTAAAACAATTTATTCAGACACACCACCATCCTAACGCGATAGATCTTTGCTAGTAAAAATTATTCTAAGGATGAACAAGATCAGCTTAATTGTTCATTTATCTAATTTTAATTTAGCAGGAAAATCTTTGTCATGACTTTATTTTACTCACACTTTTAATAAAACTACATTCAAGATTTATTTCTATTTAAGATTTCAAAACATTTATTTCTTTAATTCAAAGTTCAGGAAATTATGACATTTATTAAGTTCAAGGGACAGAGATATTAGCATAAGACATGATCGTTTCCAAACACATCCTTCTAATTCCCTCACTAATCTCCTAACCTAAAGACTTCACTCTTGATCAGGCTAAGTCCTGACCCTAAAGAAAAATCAATTCAAAGTCTCTTACGTATCAGGATTCAATCAGCAGTCCAACAGCATTTCAGGATACCAAGATGAAATCGGAAAAGAGAGTTTTTTTCTATCATTTCAACCTGCTCTTTTATACCCTTTTTCACTAACTAAACTTTTACATTTTATCTCAATTTGGAGGGTAAACATCGTTTACAACGCGGTGTTTACACCGCAGTGCCTTTACAACGATGCCATTACAACGCAAGTCGTTACTACGACTTGCGTTGGATGGCGCTATTGGACAAGGAATGTTGTAATTTTATATTCCAACACCTTCCCTACTGTACGTGGACTGGTGTTGGAATATAAAATTATAATATTCCACGATCCGCGCCCTCCAACGCAAGTCGTTGTAACGACTTGCGCTGTAATGCCCGCCTTGTCAAGTACCGCGATCTAAAAGATCGCGTTCTATTGACATACATCCATTTGGAGACTATACGCATCCTGATTGGCTCTCCCAAGGGGTGGAAGAGCAAAAATATGTAATTTGGAACTTTGCTTCCGTGACATCATTGAATTTATAATTGTTCATTGTTTCTTAAACGTTTAGCTCATCCATGTCCTTTAACTTGATATATTAACGTTCTTTCCCACGTTTTCAACAGGACTCTCTTTTATTTGGCAGTCATTCAGCATCTCGTGATGCTCTTGTCCTTGAACTGGGAAGTACAGGCACAGGCCACTCATTTCAGCTGCTGCCTCTCGCAGGATTTTGCGCATGCGTCTTTTACCTCAGACTACGGCCATCTTTTAACAGGCCTCAGAGGCCCACTCGGGAACTATCATAGAAACAAACACAAATAACTGTTAATTATTGAATTTAAGCCTGTTCTGTTTACCTCCCCCTTCATTAAAGTATTCCCATTAGTAATTACCTAGTAATTTAAGCACGTTTATTTGTTTTATACTTACTTAGATTCACAAACTTGCCACAAAGACATAGACAAAAGCACATTTAAGCTGCATTCAGTTAGATTAATAGCTGCTCATTAATTTAGAGACGTGACAATAATACAGAATTAATTAATTATGATTGCAACATAAGCATAGTTAGTTTTCCCACGTGTATTTATGTAGGTGCAAATGTATTGTAGGTCGATTAATTCCACACTCCAAACAATTAGTTGACGTTATCGTTATAGGGTTATGATTTCGAGAGGGGCTTACAAAACTTTGTTTCTACCCTCGCTCCGTCAAGAGTCAGGTATTTGTTGCCCCGGTGTAAGACCATTTCCTGGAACATTGCAGAAATATGTGCAAAATGAACAATTGAGGATTGTGTGGATTATATTAGGGGCTTTGACATTATTTGCCTCCAAGAAACATGGCACCAGGCTGATATTGTGGTGGACGGGTATTGTTCTCTTTCCGTCCATGCAATACCCTCACCGGCTTGGAGGGTGAAAGGAGGACTTGTGACTTTAATCGTAGTCATCATCAAATCATCAAATATTCTTTATTCTGTTTTTGTCATGTTAAAAACCATAAAATAAATTACATTTGCATACTACATTGATACAAAATAGTGCCTCCTAAAACCATTCATAAAAACAAGTTTGATAAAAAGAGCAAACAAGTTAACTATTGAGTGCTCTATCAATTATATAGTATTAAAAGACAAGATCATAGTGTGTACATACAAGCTTGTGGAGGGACAACTTCATCTTATTTAATACATAATTAGGATTATCAATTCACAAGGTTATGAGACGGATTTTCTATTTTCAATCGATGTCGAAAGATGCATTTCAAAAACTTAACAATATACCTCGATGTCCCCTCTTCGCCCAGGTACTGTAAGGCTAACAAAGCCGGGCGGCATCTTCTGATGCCCATAAGTTTTAATAGGGGGATTAACCAAATCTTTCTATACTCCCTGTAGTATTTACAGAAAAAGAAAGTATGGATGGTTGCTTGAATTAAGGTCTCATCACACGGGCATCGAGGTAAAACTAAGTCCCAGTTGTTTCTTGTTGGAAATGCAACCAGGGGTGTAATGTATTTAGCCTAAACCTGATTAGAAGGAATCCCTCAAAGGAAGTAAGATCATAGGTTAGATATGGCTGTATAATAGAAGTAGTTTGAACGGACATGCAATGTTGGACAGATGGTTTAGACGCTTCGTTGGCAATCCGTAGTTCTTCAAGATGGGTAAGGGACAACACTTGTAATGGCTTCCTGGTTAAAGACCGAATTGAGGTTGGAACCAGGTAGTATTTTTCCAATCCTAGGTCATTTAAAAAAGATTTTAAAGAAGAATACCAGCCAATTTTGCATGAGAGGTCCAAACCCATACAGTCTAAAATGATTTGCTGTGTGAATATGTTTTTGTCTGACGACCATATACAGTGCCAGAGATGAAGTGGTTGTATTCTGGCTAAGTCTGAAATGTGGGGAATCCCCAATTCCATAAGGCACGAGAAAGTAGATGCACTCCTTGGTAGGGTTAAAAGAAATCTCAGGAAAGCATTCTCTGCCACTTGAAGATTGTTTATATTTGCGTACCCCTGCACTCCAGCCCCGTATACCGCCACGGATTGACATTTTGCTTTGTAAATCTTTAGAAGCTCCACTGGTGGCCTCTTTCCTAATTTTTTTGAGAAATTTACAAGGGTCTTGGTAGTTCTCATTAGGTGGGATTTTCTGGACTCAATAGCTGAGTTCCAGTTAAGTTTATGGTCTATGATAATCCCCAAATATGGGTATTGTGTTGTAGTTGCCAGTTTCTCCTGATTTAAATATATGTCCTTTGTCCTCTTTTTTTCCCAGAGCCAGCTTTCATGACAAATGTTTTTTTAATGTTAATTCGTAAATCGAGCATACCCATAAATTCGGAGTATCTGTTTAGAGCCTTCTGTAACTCTAAGGGGGTGCGCGCCAGTATCACTGCGTCATCTGCGTAGAGTAGAGCTGGAATCAGACGTTTTTTTACTAACGGAAGGTCCTGGCTCCCATTCAACATAGCTCTCTCCAGGCTGTTAGTGTAGAGCGTGAAGAGGAAGGGAGCCAGGACACAGCCTTGTCTGACTCCTCTCTCCACCCCAAATGAAGCAGATAGCTCGCCCTTAACCCCAAACCTTACCCTTGCTGAGGCGTTGGAATATAATTCGCGGAGGAAGTTTACCAAGGGTGGGTCCACCCCCATATCCAATAACACAGACCAGAGTTTAGCGCGGCAGACGCAGTCAAAGGCTGCTGACAGGTCCACATAAACCATGTAAATACAGCCTGCCTTTGCACATACGTATTTTCCTAGTAACATTGTCAGGTTTAGGGCCTGTTCAACTGTCCCTAGGCCCTCCCTGAACCCAAACTGGATATCCAAGATGATCCTGCCATCGACCGCCCATCCGTGGAGGCGTTCTAAGATGATTCTGCCCGCCACTTTGCCCAAAGAATCCAGCAATGAGATCGGGCAATAGCAGGATACCTCTTGACGGTCCCCCTTTTTAAAAAGAAGGACCAAAATTGATTTGGACCATGAATCCATTAATCCCACCTCGCACGCTGCTTTGAGTACCCTCGTCAACATTGGAGTCCAAAGATCTGAATTTGATTTAAATAGATCTATTGGGACCCCATCAGGGCAGGGGCCTTACCGTTTTTACTGGCTTTTAGGGCCAGAAAGACCTCCTTGATAGTGATTTCTATTTTTAATGGGTAGGGAGTCGCTAGAGGGGCAAAGGTAGTAGAATCTTGGCTACCCTCATTGGCTGGACCTTTCTCAAAAATCTTTGAGAAGTGCTCCACCCGTACCACTTCATCAATAGCCACCTCAATGGTAGGTAAGTCTTTATTATCAGAAAAAAATGGGGATTTAATCACGGCCCAAAAAGCTGAACTGTTTTTATGTATGCTGCTTTTATGCAATTGGTCCCATAAGGCCTGTTTCAGTTCGGCTTTCCTATCCTTTATAGCTATATTGTATTCCCCCCTCAGAGTTCTTACTTCCTGAGGTACTCTTTCAGGTTTTTGCCGGGCTTTTTTTAGTTTGGAATGCGCTAATGTGCATCTGTGGTTAAACCATCCTACTTTTTTCGACTGAGAATTTTTTAGTTTTACAAGGAGTGCATCATTAATTGCTTTCAGAACCACCGTAAAATAGCCTAATACTTCCTCATCCGGTGTGGACAGGTCTAAGCTTTTAAAGATGAAAGGAAAGACCGCTTTTATGACTCTCCTGGTAATTTCTAGAGGATCTACTTTCTCCCATTTTAAAGAATATCCATTTAATCTGTTGACTTCGAGGTAGCAACAAATACTGCAAGTGACCATATCCCTTTAACCGTTCTCTTTCATATAACAGCTAGGGGTGGGCAAGTTGATTGGAGCCCTATTGAATTTATTCAAAATAAAGGGTTGAGACTAAGCTGGAGTAAAGTTGATCCCATCCAATTTGAAGCAAAAACTGCCACAACAAATTTAAATCCCATCATGAGTTGTCTCCATGCGGACTCCCTGCCTGATGAGGTGGTTCATGATTTTGAACTGATCTCTGCAGATGTGGCAAAAGATCTGACCAGATCATTTAGAAAAGGGGAATTTCAGGAGGTGCGATGGTTTAATGCTGAGAGTTCCAGAGCGCATACTAATCTTAAAATAGCCCTCCATGCCAATCCCCGTGATCGAACACTAATTCAAAATTCAAGGCAGACCTACAAGGGATGCGGCCTGAGGGAGGCGCGGCAGCCTCAGCCAATGGCTGCGCAGCGCCCAAGGTCGAGCACCAGAGCCAATCAGAGGGCGGCTCCTGGTAGGCGCATCCCGAGGAACCAATGGGGCCGCGCCTGCCTCCTTGCACAGCCGATGACGTCGGCCTCGGAGAACGCTCCGGACCTAGCGTGGCCTTTCTTCAATACCGTGGCGGCCCTCCCCAGGCTTCGGGGACTGCAGCGGCGACTCAGGCAGCAGCGGAGACTTCACTTAATAGGCGCTGGGGCCACGGCGGTGATTCAGGCAGCAAGGCGCACTCTGTAGCAGCGTCCAGATCGGATCCTCACATGAGCACAAGTCAGGCAGCCTCCTAGATTTGCAGCGCCCTGGTCGCAGCGGTGTTGGCAGACTAGCGCTTTCCAGGTCACAGTGCGGCGGTGATTATGGCATGCAGCGCAGTTTAGACATACAGCACTCAGGAGGGAGCAGTTCAGGTCCAAGTAGCGCTTAGGGATCACATCGCTTCGGGGGCTCAGCACTTTAGGGGGGCCGGACAGTTCTTCCAGGCACTGTTTAGGCAACAACAGTTCTGGACAAAATAGCGCTGGGGGTACAGCTTAGGCAGGGCAGCGCTGGTGAGATGACAGCGCTTGGTTGATCCCCTGCAGTGCTCATAGCAGGCAGGTGCTTCCTGACAGCGCTTGATGGTCACAGCGCCTTTCTCGGGGGATGGATGGCAGGTCCCAGTGTAGGTTCTTGGGGGGAAGAAGGGGGGTTGAGTTGGTGGGATTCAGAGGCAGGATGGTTCCCTGCAGCACACTGGAGGTGGTTCCCTGGGTTCTCCCTCGCTGGGCTAGATCAGCAGGCTGGTAGAGTCCCTCATCTAACTTAGGAGCAGCAGTGCCAAGGCCCAGTCAGTCCCAGTAGTGTAGGTTCCTCCCCTAGGCCCAACCGCCTATACTCCTGCAGAGGTTCCCCCAGGTCCAGCGGTGCCCCACCCGACAGTCAGGTTTCCCTCCTTTACTCTTATACCCCTAGGCCAGGTGACCCTCTAAAGGCGGCAACGCGTAACCCCTCCCATGGCTGGAAGGTCCAGGAGCTTCCACATATTAAGCGGTGGAACAAAAAGGCGGGATAACAGTGATACTGTAACATGATGTCCCAGCCTGCTCCTAACTACTAGTGCGTGTCTACAGAGAGCACTCCGCAGTAGCAGGGGCCTGTGGCAGCCATGTTGTTGGGAGAGAGCACCTGCACCTAAGCACTGTTTGGCAGTGGTAAGGTGCCCAGAGACCTAGGTCCAACAAAAGACTGTGGCAAAAATAAGGCAAACGCGAGAAAAAAAACTCGGTAACACCACCCTAAGGCTGACAGGTCTAACACGCTCCATGCTGGCGCCATCTCCCAAAGAGAAATAGTTTTCTGTGTACGTGCTTGTTTGGCCAGCCACTGCACAGCCATCATTGTTAAGAGTGAGGGAGGGAGAGAAGGTGACCGGCTAGGAATGGTGAAATAAGAAACCCCCGTTCAACTCGGTCTGTTGTCCCGACACTCACTGTTGAGCTCCTGGTCATGTGGAGCTCGGGTGGGAGGCAACGGACGTGCACTCGATTTTACAGTGGGGGGGGGACAAAATCCGGCGATCTTACGCTGGAGCGGTATTCTTCCGACACTGGGCAGTCTGGTCCTGTGGGTGTAGGGCAGTAGAGGACCCGAGGTAGAGTCGTCGCAGCAGGCTGGGCTGGCAGGTGGGTGGACTTGTGTCTAACGGGTTCCGGGCTCAGGTGCGAGATTCCCTCAGAGGTGGCGGGAGCCCAGCCAGCCGGCGGGCTCCTGGTTGCGGTAAAATTGGAGCGGCCCTCGGTCTTTTCATCCCTACAGCTATGTGCAGTGACCAGTCGTCCAGATGATGCAGGTGTCCCTCAAGTTTGGCTTTCCCAAAGGGCACGGCCTCGCTCCGGACAAGCAAGATATGAGTCCCAGCCCCTTAGTTGGCCTTCCCCGAGTTCTCCCTGGACCCCTCCTCCCTCCACTCATCGGTGCGCAGCCTGGTCTCAGACAAGCCAAGGAGTGCAGGCCCAGCACCTTCAAGTGTTGGGGATCGGAGTCAGACCTCCCAGCCAGACCCCAGACTAGGTGAACCTACCTGAATCCACCCCCATTACAAACAACTTCAAACATGGCGCATTTACAACTTTATTCTTGATTGCTACAAACTCCTCCTTGTGTTCTTGCCAACAACGAAATGTCGCATTTTTCTTTAATAACGCTTATTAATTATCCAACATATATAGAACGAAGCTTTTGGATCATTAATGTCCCAACAATGACACCTATAGGTTATACCAATGCTTTTTATGTCTCGCATATAGCGTTGCTGTGCAACGCACTGCCATCGCTCTGCGAGGCATGCTGTATACACTATACTGGGTAAGCTTAATTAAGCTCCGCCCACTCTACACCCATGTTTTGATTGGGTTACATCATAAATGCAGTGTTCTCGTTGGTTTTCCCATTCTTAGTCCCTCCTCTTAACGGTCATGTTGCAATTTGTAGCCTTCCGAGGCTATCAGCCCCTTTAACGTAATGCAATTTTTCCTTGTTTTCCCCCCTCTCCTGCAGTCCGTCACTTTTCAACCCTCTGCACCTCTCCCCCCGCCCCTCCCGTTTTGCCTTTTTCGACTCCCAAACTTTTTTTTCAAAATGCAATATGGCTTGTGTAAATACGAGTCCTATTGCATTCATAAATGCTTATTTTTCCTGGGATTGGCTGACTCAATGCGCACTCTATTTTGCCTGACTTCCTCCCGGCCTGCCCCTCACTTCTGTTTCTCTTGTCCTTCCTCTGTTTGTCATCACTCTGCCGACTTGTGAAGTACTTCGACGCACTTCTTCAAATCATGATAATCGATGCCTTGATCCTGTTAGTTATTTTGAAAACGTGTGGTGTTTGTCCTTCCAATATTCATGGTGCGATTTAGAGGAAGGCTGTGACAGGTTAGAAAGAGGAACCAGGGACGGCCTTTGGAACATGGAGGCTTTGGTAAGCCTTGCAAGATGCCGAGCTGCAAGCGGCAGTGGTTGGAGAGGTGAATCTATTTGGGGAACGACTTGAAGAGCCTTTTTCTAATTTTACATAAACAGTTCCCCCCACTTTTTGCTTTAATAAAACAACCAGCACGACTGCCATACACCCTCGAAATGTATCAAGCAGGATTTGCAGGCTTTTGGGGGTACGCGCTAGGAGAACTGCGTCGTCATCATATAGCAAGACGAGCAGTCCCCTGCATCCCACGTATGGAAAATCAGCCCCAGTTTCCTGCAGGGTCCAGTCCAGATCATTAATGTATAGGTTAAAAAGAAAGGGGCTTGGATACACCCCTGACGTACCTCCCTTTCGGTAATAAAATCCCTTGTGACCCTGAGGTCTTGAGAGTCCCTAATATTTGCCCTGGTGTCTCTGTGTAGGTCCCTCAGGAAGTCCACCAAGTTAACTTCAACCCTCATGGCCTCCATGGACTGCCACAGCCTTTCCCGATTAACACAATCAAAGGCACAGGACAGATCCATGAAGGCCATGTAGATCGTTCCCTGGTGGGCAATGGTGTACTTTCCGAGGGTAAGGTAGAGGTTGACACATTGTGCCACAGTTGAGCATCCTGGGCGAAACCCAAACTGCACATCGGATATGATCTTGTTCTCTTCCACCCAGGTGCTCAATCTGTTCAGCACTACTCCTCCCACAACTTTTACCACGGAATCAATGAGGGAGATTGGTCTATAATTCGTGGTGCAGTTGCGATCCCCCTTTTTAAAAACTGATACTATTGTGGACGTTCCCCAAGATTCCGGGCACCCAACCTTTGCGGCCGCGTTCAACACAGCCACGAATACTGACGCCCACAGCGGGTTAGATTTAAAAAGGTCAGGAGGGACACCATCAGGGCCTGGGGCCTTCTCAAAGGTAAGGTTAGTTATACCGTCCTCCACTTCTTGTACAGTAAATACAATCTCGTTCCCGTACTGTGGGCTTAGCTGCAGCTCAGACTCAGATGTTAAACTTTTAAAAATGGCGCTAAAATGGGCCACCCATTCCTACTCTGTATGTTTGTACCTAGGTCCGCAGGCTCATCTGTTAAAAAAAGTGGGCTATTAATAATGTTCCAGAATCTGGAACTGCTCGATAAGGTCAGAGGGTCTAGAAGCTCTCGCCAGGTATCCCCCTTTAATTCCCTTTTGCGGATACTTATCTGCTTTTTATAATTGGCACGTGTGGAGCGGATCAAAGCATTGTCCCTAGGAGTGGTTTTTAAAGCAGCCTGAAGTACTCTGGCGGCTTTAGAGCATGAACGGTCAATCTATTTGGGGAACGACTTGAAGAGCCTTTTTCTAATTTTACATAAACAGTTGCCCCCACATTTTGCTTTAATTAAACAACCAGCACGACTCCTGAACAGTTAGTGCCAACCTTGAGGTGCCGCCAGTATTTCGACGCCATGATGCGGGAGGCGAGGGAGAAACAAGCCAGGGTGCCTGCACCCCGAAAGAAATGTAAATGTAAAAGTGCTTTATTTTTGATAGAAACGTATATTTTAAAAAAAGGTTTGCACTAGGTCTGATTTTATATCACGAAACACAACATTTGGAAATACTTGTTTTATTTGAAACACTAAATCTCTTTGCGCATATTCTTTATTATAGTTTGTAATACAATTTTTAAAGGTATACTTTGGATATTCACAGCTCTTACAATCTGGGACTTTATACAACTGTGAATGAAAGTGATGATTGCTCCAACCAGCATTCATTTCTGCAGCTATATGGTTGCATCGGATGGAATTAATCAAAGAGCTGTCGTACATTGCCCTCCGATTCCTTTAACTTGCTTTAATTCTCCATGAAAGGCGTATGTTACATTTTCTACGTATTTACCTTAAGATGAAAGATAAACAAAATATTGAAAACATTTTTTAGCCACGTCACTGGCCCCGCCTCCTCATTCCATACTTTTGTTATGCACTTCAACCGCTTGCTGGGTTATCATGCGTCAGAACCATGTAGCAGTTTCTAGGTGGGCGTCCTTTGGAGCCCCACCCCCTCACACTCCACCTCCTTTGCAGAAGTTCTCTAGTTTCCAAGGGCCAACCAAGTGCAACTAGCTCCAGTGTTTGCCTTCTGGCACTTGCACTGTCCTTATGGCACCAATAGAACAACTAATCCCATGACACAGATAAAACATTCCGGACGGGATAAGTAAAGCATGTATCTGTAAAAAACTTGAAAGAATTCTTTTTTTTGTAGGGGTCTCCCGCTGTCTTTCTATTCAAGCTTAAGGTACACCTGCAACCACAATGTGCGCTTGCAACCAGTGCTGAGACATAACTCCCTGATATACAACAAAACGGCATTTCGGAAAGATTGTCAACTCTCAATGCCACTCAGCGCTCCAACATCAGAGCTAATGTAGCACTTTTAATCGGAGAGGTACATCGCCAGAGGCAGATGCTTGGGGAAGCTCATAGAAACATATGTGTAAGGCAGCGCGGGTTACTTCGTTCCAAACGCCTGTCCGTGTTCATCCTTTTAAGGTCACGCGTAAGCTATTCCTGCTGTAGCTGCCTTGAGAGCCTGGCTGACGCGCTCCCAATCTTGTTTTACATACTCCTCTGCTCATCACGGGTCTGATCGCGCGTACTGTAGTGCATGATTTGGACATTATTTTGTGGCAGGGTGGGATGGGTTAAGTACGCTTGATGCAGAGCGTAGCAGAGAATCTGTAGCTCACGTTTGAATCTTAATAAGGGGAGAGAAGTTGGCATAACGGCTAAGGCGCTCGACCTCGGACCTGGGGAACCCGCTTTGAGTCTCGGTAATGTCGCCAAACCTCCTGTGATTCTGGGCACATAACTTAATCTCCCCGTGCCTAACAAAATGAATGTGTGTCCTTGTGTAACGTAACTGGTGCTATGTAAAGCTCTCTGATACCCGGTTCGGGTCAAGTTTGCGCTATATAAAACTCTGAAAAAAAAATACAAATAAAAAAAATAAGATAGTCCAGAGAACTTATTGTCCTTTGCAGAGTTCTTTGTGAAACCCAAAAGCCAAAAGTTACCATCCTCCTAAATGGTTCATTTTTAATAGGCTTGCTGCAATCATCTAAATATAACTAGCAAGACGAAAGCATGCATCTTTGGAGAACGTATGTATTGTTACAGTGTTTTCCTCCCAACACTACAAACGTACTAAAACGTTAATGTTTCTGATGTCGATAATATGAGCAGAGGTGGACGAGCCAACAAATGAAGTATCGTAGAACCTGTGAACGAGCCAAGCCCTGAAATTATTTGCTATGCAAAGAAAATATAATAGATTCTATTTAAAAAGAAACAAGCATTAGCAAAGGCAATATGTCTCACCTACGAAAGAGCTATTGGCTTTGCCAATATATTTTAGCCTTGTTATACACCAGTGTGGTTACTGTTCAGCATGACTAAAAGTTTGTGTCATAGAGAAAGCAGAGTGAGTCTGAGCGTATGTTCGTGTCCTTTAGTGAACAAGAACAGCTGTAGTCCTTTCTCTCTTTCGCATGTATCTGCTCTCTGCTAATTAGCTGTACTGGTGACACTGGACCTCAGAGAGATGTTCGGTTGGGCTGGAGGCAGCCGACGTGGCAGACCTCTATAGCATCCATACACCATGGCACTACGGCTCTCTGGGACTCCCAGCCTCCATCTCAGGTGTGAGGGGGGTCACAGTAATGCAGCCTCCGTCACAGGTGTGAGGGGGGGTCACAGTAATATAGCCTCCATCACAGGTGTGAGGGGGTCACAGTAACACAGCCTCCATCACAGGTGTGAGGAGGTCACATTAATGCAGCCTCCGTCACAGGTGTGAGGGGGTCACAGTAATGCAGCCTCCGTCACAGGTGTGAGGGGGGTCACAGTAATGCAGCCTCTGTCACAGGTTTGGGGGGGTCACAGTAATGCAGCCTCTGTCACAGGTGTGAGGGGGTCACAGTAATGCAGCCTCCATCACAGGTGTGAGGGGGTCACAGTAATGCAGCCTCCGTCACAGGTGTGAGGGGGTCACAGTAATGCAGCCTCCGTCACAGGTGTGAGGGGGTCACAGTAATGCAGCCTCTGTCACAGGTGTGAGGGGGTCACAGTAATGCAGCCTCCATCTCAGGGGTGAGGGGGTCACAGTAATGCAGCCTTTGTCACCGGTGTGAGGGGGTCACAGTAATACAGCCTCCATCACAGGTGTGAGGGGGGTCACAGTAATACAGCCTCCGTCACAGGTGTGAGGGGGTCACAGTAATGCAGCCTCCGTCACAGGTGTGAGGGGGGTCACAGTAATGCAGCCTCCGTCACAGGTGTAAGGGGGGTCCCAGTAATGCAGCCTCCATCTCAGGTGTGAGGGGTCACAGTAATGCAGCCTCCATCTCAGGTGTGAGTGGGGTCACAGTAATGCACCCTCCGTAACAGGTGTGAGGGGGTCACAGTAATGCAGCCTCCGTCACAGGTGTAAGGGGGGTCCCAGTAATGCAGCCTCTGTCACAGGTGTGAGGGGGTCACAGTAATGCAGCCTCCGTAACAGGTGTGAGGGGGGTCACAGTAATGCAGCCTCCGTCACAGGTGTGAGGGTGTCACAGTAATGCAGCCTCCGTCACAAGTGTGAGGGGGGTCACAGTAATGCAGCCTCCGTCACAGGTGTGAGGGGGTCACAGTAATACTGCCTCCGTCACAGGTGCAAGGGGGTCACAGTAATGCAGCCTCCATCACAGGTGTGAGGGGGTCACAGTAATACTGCCTCCGTCACAAGTGCAAGGGGGTCACAGTAATGCAGCCTCCATCACAGGTGTGAGGGGGTCACAGTAATGCAGCCTCCGTCACAGGTGTGAGGGGGGTCACAGTAATATAGCCTCCATCACAGGTGTGAGGGGGTCACAGTAATGCAGCCTCCGTCACAGGTGTGAGGGGGTCACAGTAATACTGCCTCCGTCACAGGTGTGAGGGGGTCACAGTAATGCAGCCTCCGTCACAGGTGTGAGGGGGTCACAGTAATACTGCCTCCGTCACAGGTGCAAGGGGGTCACAGTAATGCAGCCTCCGTCACAGGTGTGAGGGGGTCACAGTAATACTGCCTCCGTCACAGGTGTGAGGGGGTGTCACAGTAATGCACCCTCCGTAACAGGTGTGAGGGGGTCACAGTAATGCAGCCTCCATCACAGGTGTGGGGGGGGTCACAGTAATGCAGCCTCCGTCACAGGTGTGAGGGGGGGTCACAGTAATATAGCCTCCATCACAGGTGTGAGGGGGTCACAGTAATGCAGCCTCCGTCACAGGTGTGAGGGGGGTCACAGTAATGCAGCCTCCGTCACAGGTGTGAGGGGGTCACAGTAATACTGCCTCCGTCACAGGTGTGAGGGGGTCACAGTAATGCAGCCTCCGTCACAGGTGTGAGGGGGTCACAGTAATACTGCCTCCGTCACAGGTGTGAGGGGGTGTCACAGTAATGCACCCTCCGTAACAGGTGTGAGGGGGTCACAGTAATGCAGCCTCCATCACAGGTGTGGGGGGGGTCACAGTAATGCAGCCTCCGTCACAGGTGTGAGGGGGTGTCACAGTAATGCACCCTCCGTAACAGGTGTGAGGGGGGGTCACAGTAATACAGTCTCCATCTCAGGGGTGAGGGGGTGTCACAGTAATGCAGCCGGCAGCCACAGACAGACCTTCTCTGAGAAGGGGGTTCTGAGGCAGAGATATTGATACGAGCAACAAGTGTGTGAGTGGGTTAACGCAACATATAAAGTATAGGTAAAGGGGCGTCGATGATCTCAAAGCTCTAATAATCCCAATTCACTTGTTTGTTCATTTACGAAGCTGACTCTCTTGGTTATAGCATTAGCGTTAATAAAAACTGTAGGTGAAGCTTTAGTTACGATTCTTCATTTAAATGTTTCTAAATTCATCAGTCCTGCGGCGGTTCAAAGGCTGAGTTCGGATAGGAGATTCAGATGGTACATTATCAGCGAGCTGCTTTTTTTTTTCATCTCCAATCAAAGGACATTCGCGTCCCATAAACTTAAATCTGGATAAAACAATCGTTATTCGCAGAAACACATTAATTTATGTGACTTCATCTTTTTGATGCGATCCCCTAAATAATCACAACGGGGTGGGTCTCTTTGAGCGCAGTCAATTGGTGCAGTTATTAAATATGTTTATTTTATCTACCTACCATGAATGCACAGCTGGGTTAATTGATGACGTGGAGATGAAAGGGGAGGCCTCTCGCTGCTTTCTCTCCCTCACCCATTCTTCAGTTCCATTGTCCTGCCGGGACTCCCTGCCCTCTCTGTTTGTTTTTAATTCTTTTCTGCACCCCCCATGCAATTGCACGAGCTGGGACCGCCCAGGCTCTCACTGCTATTGTGCTTTGCACGCTATGCACTGGGTAAAAGTGAACTTTGGTGCAGTGTTAGCTGCAGAGCACGGCCTCCAACTCTCCCTGCAGCCTGCGGCCGCCCACCTCCATCACTAACTTTTATGCCTCTTGATTAGTTAATTAAATATTCATTAAATACTAACATTTTGTATTTTCCCCTATTACAGCAAGTTATAACAAACATCTGGGTACTGTATGATGCCAGCCCATTCTACAGAGAGAGCCCTGGGTGCTTCATTTTGTGAGGCGAAGCTTATCCTTATTATATTATAAACTACTCCGGGTGAGGTGGGACCGGCTGACTCACTCCGTTGCTGTATCTGAAGAGGAACATCCAGGTGCCCTGTGCATTGAAACAGCTGCCTCTGCCCACTTTCACTCCACCCTGTGCATAGAAACAGCTGCCTCTGCCCGCTTTCACTCCACCCTGTGCATAGCAACAGCTGCCTCTGCCCGCTTTCACTACACCCTGTGCATAGAAACAGCTGCCTCTGCCCGCTTTCACTCCACCCTGTGCATAGAAACAGCTGCCTCTGCCCGCTTTCACTCCACCCTGTGCATAGAAACAGCTGCCTCTGCCCGCTTTCACTCTACCCTGTGCATAGGAACAGCTGCCTCTGCCCGCTTTCACTCCACCCTGTGCATAGAAACAGCTGCCTCTGCCCGCTTTCACTCCACCCTGTGCATAGAAACAGCTGCCTCTGCCCGCTTTCACTCCACCCTGTCACCTGCTAACTCTCTCTCTGTACCCACCTCTCTCTCTGTGCCCACCTCTCTCTCTGTACCCACCTCTCTCTCTGTACCCACCTCTCTCTCTGTGCCCAACTCTCTCTGTGCCCACCTCCCTCTATGTGCCCACCTCCCTCTCTGTGCCCACCTCTCTCTCTGTGCCCACCTCTCTCTCTGTACCCACCTCTCTCTCTGTGCCCACCTCTCTGTGCCCACCTCCCTCTCTGTGCCCACCTCCCTCTCTGTGCCCACCTCTCTCTCTGTGCCCACGTCCCTCTCTGTGCCCACCTCCCTCTCTGTACCCACCTCTGTCTCTGTGCCCACCTCCCTCTCTGTACCCACCTCTGTCTCTGTGCCCACCTCCCTCTCTGTGCCCACCTCTCTCTCTCTGCCCACCTCTCTCTCTATACCCACCTCTCTCTCTGTACCCACCTCTCTCTCTGTGCCCACCTCTCTCTCTGTACCCACCTCTCTCTCTGTGCCCAACTCTCTCTGTGCACACCTCCCTCTATGTGCCCACCTCCCTCTCTGTGCCCACCTCTCTCTCTCTGCCCACCTCTCTCTCTGTACCCACCTCTCTCTCTGTGCCCACCTCTCTCTCTGTACCCACCTCCCTCTCTGTGTCCACCTCCCTCTATGTGTCCACCTCCCTCTCTCTGCCCACCTCCCTCTCTCTGCCCACCTCTCTCTCTGTACCCACCTCTCTCTCTGTACCCACCTCTCTCTCTGTTCCCACCTCTCTCTCTGTACCCACCTCTCTCTCTGTGCCCAACTCTCTCTGTGCCCACCTCCCTCTCTGTGCCCACCACTCTCTGTGCTCCCCTCCCTCTCTGTGCCCACCTCCCTCTCTGCCCCTCTCATTGTTATCACATCTCTCAAATGTACATTCCAAAAGGATGGTGGAGTGCATACACAGACATAAAACCATATCATATTTATAGTTTAATATCGACAAAGTTGCCAACAATACAGCATGTTTACAATACAAAGCAATTACACTGCTTGTCCTTCCTTGACAGGGGTCATTTCTGGCTCAGATACATCAATTGCGCCGAGGTCTCTGTATTGAGCTCTATTGGCTTTGCCAGTGCTTCATTTCTATTGACATCCAGCACAATACTGTAAGAAACCAGACTAACTTCCCTTAGTAAAGTAGTGTGCCTAACTACGGTTCGTGTCTTCCTACCAGCGGGCTGATACTCTGCCCCTTCCTTCTTAAATGGTTTTCATTGCCACAAAGAGCCCTGTATTGATATGAAAGTAAAGCAGCATTATGAGGCGCGCACAGGATTGTGGGTATGCAGAGTGCTGGGGACGCGCTGACTCCTCCTCTGGAGCCTCCTGACCTCTAGCGGCAGCAGGGAGCGTTGCACCTCCCGCTCCTTCGCGCGTTCACGCTCGGCGCCACGTACCGCGTCACGTGACCCTGTGACGCCTTCCGGTGGCGCCTCGGGAGCCTTCTCTCCACGGCTGCAGCAAAGACCCGACCCCCAGTTAATTCACATTTCAACCAAACCAATCACGGAATTTCTTGAGCAGAAACCCTCCAAAAATTAGGTTAGTTTCCGCTTCTCACGGCCCCTCGGAGTGCGCGTGACCCGCGGAGCTTTATACCCAAAGATTGTGTTCTACTCTGTCGGCCACTATGACAATAATAATATACCTTCCTACTAGTAGGGTGACTTTACACCGGTGACGTGTCATTCACCCCATGAATGCCTCTGTGTGCACAGGTAGAGATACTCCTTAAAATATGAAACAAACGCCTGTGTCGCCTGTAATGTTGAATCGGGTGTTTGCCGCAGAGGCTTCTGGGTATGCAAGTGCTTGGCCACGCCCCCTCCAGGGACAATCTCTGCAAGCACAGGGGGGGGGGGCAGCCTATGTGTCTTATCAACCCGGCGTTCCTGCTCCTTTGCTAGCTTCACCGGCCCTTGATGAGTGATCACGAAACCGAGGCGTGTCCACCCCGACCCCCCTAAAGCAGCTATAAAAGACACACACCGAGACTGTGCACTCCACCCCTTCACTCTATTGAACAGAGACTGCCAGAGCTGTGAGAGGGACTCACAGGCACCTGGCTGACCCCTAACTGACCTGTGTATAACCTCCAGCTGCTGTGACACCGTCCAGATGTGCTCCACATCAGCCGCTTCCATAGGAACTCCTCTCTCTGCGGTCCCTCTGGCTCACAATGCTGCTTGATGCAAACAACCAAGCCTTCAAAGGAAGCATTTTGAGAAAAGTGTGCTTTCATATGTTCAGAGATTCTGTAGCCAGCTCGTTCCACCACAAAAACCACTTTCTCAGGCCGCACAGTACTGTCTTATCTCTATAGCCAATGTAATTATTTAGGAACATAGATACCAACCTTTTAAGTAAAAACATGCGGCAGTCTCCATCCATGTAAACTGAAGTTGAAGCTCCAATCTCTGGTGCAGTAGGGTGGCCACCAAAGGCGCCGCAGTATCTAATCAGAAGTTTGAGGCGCTACATTAATGCAGACGCAAAGCTGCTCCAAACTGACCAGCCACCATCATGTTCTCCCATCCACTTCCACCGATTTTATTTTAAGTTTACAATTACCATGAACTCGAGAATAAATTCATTTCTGTTAGAAGTCCCTGTCAGGAGGTGAGCGGAAATAGAAAGTGACAGGGCAGCGGGGCACAGTACCAGCTTGTGCCAGAGTGTTGCTGCCAGCGTTGGCGTTAAAAGACACTATGCAGGAGCATCACTACAGCTCCTTCTGTGCACAATGACCCAAAATATTTCCCAAACCGGGCACTTTTGAAAGGCGCTCTGGACACCTAGCTCCAGTGAGGTTTGTCTTCTTCTCTCTAGCGGTGATACTGTGCTGCAGATGGCCTCCAGCCTGCGGTGAGCATCTCGAGACTCCCACCCTGTTCAGTCTCAATAGAAGTGTTGATTATCTCTCCATAAGGCCCAGTCTGGAAAAAGACGCTGCCGCTCTCAGGTAAGTGGGAAAAAGACGAGCACAAGCACAGTTCGTAAGGAGGGTTCAGTATTTATAGTCGTACATGTGTGGGGTTTTTATATAAAAGCGTTGAGCTGAAAACCCGTGCTGTAATTTCAGTTTGTATGCTAATAAGAGGTGCACATGCTACACGTTGCTCTAAATCACTGTAACCTTTAAGAGATGCACATGTTACACGTTGTTCTAAATCACCATAACCTTTAGGTATGCTAATGAAACAAACTGCCAACAGAACCATGCACGTGTAGGTCGGAGTGGGGAATGAATTACCTAAAGAACAAGAAACCTTCGCTAATGCAAATTATTGTTCCAGCTAAAAATGAATATGACGAAACCCTGTTTTCATTGTTTGGAAAGTGGACACGCCCTTTGATGAATGTTAACCTTAACAAGTTCAAGGCTGCTTATAAAAGTTAGTATCTACTATGTAGAATCTTACTCCTGTTGAAATCTTTTTCTGAAGAACCATAAAACGTATGTGGAACTTAATGAACACAGGTTAACTGTTACCTGCGCAGAGAGTTACTCTTTAGTACAAAGATTTATAACATATTCAATACCTCTACACACCTATGATGCTTAGGATCAGATGTGTTTTGTAAAGACTTACATCCATTACCTGGACCGAGTGTACAAAATAGGTAGACAAGTCATATGGTACTTAGGCACCACTATGTAAACTATAAATAAAACAAACAAGCACACTCATTGAGATGTTATCAGTGATGTCATAAATTATGTCATAGAACAAGTCATGAGTGATATCGTATGGAAGGTCACAAGCAATGCATGACGGGGCGCAAGTTTTAGTTAGCGCTGCTAATAACCGGTGAATTTCTGTGATTTTTCTAGTTCAAAGCATTAATGTTATCACTGACATACTCACCTAACCGCCTAACTGTAACAATACTTAAACCTTAGTTTCTTTTAGTATATATATAAAAAAATAATAATATATATATATATATATATATATATATATATATATATATATTACCTACTGGCGGTCGCCATTAGGTATATATAGTTAGGATTTTTTTCCTATGGGATTTCGGAAAATTCTATGTCGAATAACTTTGGCGTTTGTAGACAGAATTGGCTAAAATTTTCAGGAAAATTGTACATTTTGTTTCTAAGCAGCCCCTGAAAATTTGGAGGGGTTTCGTCAAGGGGGGGCAGAGAAAAAAGGGGGGTCCCAAAACGCATTTTTCCAATGCAATTTTCCATAGGGCGGTTGGACTCACTTTTAGCTCGAACGGCTGAATGGATTTCCACGAAACTTGGCAAAATTGTAGGGACTGTTTGCCCGATGTGCCTTTGCTAGGTCTCAAGATATGTGCTTCAGTGGATTTTGAGAAATTAACATTCAAAAAAATATATATATCTGTAAGCGCGCTCCGGTGAGCGCCCCGGTTCGCGTACCTGACCCGTAACAGAACTTTGCGAAGCGAAGCTGATTGGCTCCGCGGTGTCTGTCAACATTCTAAACAGTCCGGAGTGGCCGCCATCTTGTCTCTCGGTAGGATCGAGAGACAAGAGGTGGAAAAAAACGAAGGGGAAAATGAATGAAAGGGGGCAAGGTAGACCCCTCCTGACCCCCTAGGATTGATGTGGGGGCTATTAAAGTGTCCCGCGGGGCAAAAAATAAAAAATAAAAAAATTTCAATTTTTCGCGGTGGAACCGCTACCCGGTACGCGAACCGGGTAGCTCACCGGTAGCGTAACGAGAGTCCGCCATCTTGTGTTTTAAAAAAAAAAATTTGTTTTGCTTCCGGTTCGCGGACCGGTGCGCGAACCGGAAAGCGAACCAAAAAAAAGAGGTTGCCAGAGTGCTAAACTTTCTAGCATTTTTTTATAAATGGGAGGTAGTTCTGAAAATAACTTTTTTTTAATTGTTTTTTTGTTTTGTATTTTTTTATTATTTTTCTGAACAATTTTTTACTCTTTTTGTATTTTTTGAACAATTTTTTATTTTTTTGTTTTTTTGGGGGGGAAAAACGAAAAAAAGGCATTCACTTCTTGGGGCGTTTGGAGCACTTGTGGTTATCGAATGCCCTATTAATTAAAGTTATACTCTTCTTCCCATAGCAAAGTAAAGCACCACAATAAATACAGACAAGCTTCATGTGCCCAAAATTAAGTTGAATGTTTGGGACCGTCTCCCTCGCCTCTGGTCCCGACAGAGCTTCCTGTGTGGATGTACTAGCCACAGGAGTAGGTGGATTGTCTTGTAGTGCACGAACTTGAGCAGCACTGAAATTGAATTGATTGGGTGCCACCTCTCCATGTGGTGGCCCATAGTATAGTTTCCGTAACTATACTTTTTGTCCGTGCCTCGGGACAAAACTGCCTTACAAATTAGGCATGTCACGAACCGGGCATTTACCTTTTTTTGGCCCTGAGGAAATTAAAAAAATTGCCATATAAAATGGTCTTTATGATGGGATTGCCTGGGCTCCTCAAGCAAGAACTGCCTTGGCTCTACCTCTTCTTCCTCTTCCTGTTCCTCTTCCTCTTCCTCTGGGTTAGGAATGAACTCTCCAGGTGGTCCTGGCTTCATAGGTGGTTGTGGTGGGGGTGGGGCTCCACCAGCTGCAGCTACAACAGATGCCATCATTGAGCAATCAGTAATAGGTCTTCCTCTCACAAAGATGAAAGTCAGAGTGAGGAAAAAAGGTGGGGGCTTTCATCATTTGGGAAAAAAAAAATGTTCTAAACCAATGAAAAGTGTTATTTTCAGGTCACATGACCTGTTACGCTTACGTTACGCGTCCCGCTCCGCGCCCGGTTAGCTTTCGGGGCGCTGCGCTTCGCGCCTCGGGACGCGCACCGGAGCACTTCCGGGTGCGCTAACGCGGTGCGTCATAAGACGCATTACTCGGCAACGCGATACGTCGCGCTTACGCGACGCGTCATAATGTTGTTTTCGATCGCGGTAGTTGCGCTAACGGGACGTTTCCCGGTGCGCGGACCGGGTCGCGGCATCAAATTGAGCTAACGGTAAGATACCCGGTGCGCGGACCGGTAGCGATACAAAAAAAATAATAAAAAATAAATAAATATACATAAAAAAATTGTATTAAATAAATATAAAGTATATTTTACCTTTAAAAGAAGAATATATTTTACAGCTTTTGATATTTGCTATTAAAAAACCATTGAAATTCACTGAAAAAACCATAGGTTATAGACCATATAAAGTTAGGAATTAGCATTAACAAAACCTTGAAAATTCACTGAAAAAACCATAGGTTATAGACCATATATAGTTAGGAATTAGCATTTACAAAAACTTATTTTCTTCACACAAAACCATTGAAATTCGCATATATAGTTAGTTGCACTAACTATATATCGCGCACCCGCAATCCACTGCTGATGATGTCACATATTACATAATTCATGACATGGTCAGTGACATCACCGATGACATCACTGATGACATCTCAAATGACATCACTGATGACATCACTGATGACATCATCCAGTGATTGTTTTTAATGTAAAGTTTAAATATGTTTTACATATTGAAGAATGAGTGAATGTATAAGTGTCTGGATGAAGGATTTAGTAGGTGCGTGACTGACAGAGTAAGTATGTGTTAGTATATGTTTGAAAAAGTAAGGTGTTCTGTGTTTAACTGTATAGATGAGGAAATGTACGTGTGATTAATTCTTTACAGGACTGACTAGGTGTGTGAGTAACTCCATGGATGAGTGGCAGTGTGTGAGTGTCTGCATAGGTGTTTGAGTGCATATGATAGTGTTGTAATAATGAGTTACTGTATGTATGAGTTATTGTATGGGTGAATGAGTGAATGTGTGTGTAGGCGTAGGAATCAGTGAGTGCTTATGTGGTAACTGGTATTGGTGTGTCAATGGTTTCAAAAATGATACTCTGTATTTAATACTAGGTGTAACAGAGGTTATATTAGAGTGTGAGGAGGTGCATTGCATTATCACATGAATTATATAATCAGTGATGTGATTATTGATGTCAAATGAGATGTCATCAGTGATGTCATCAGTGATGTCATTTGATATGTCATCAGTGATGTCATCAGTGATGTCACTGACCATGTCATGAATGATGTAATATGTGACATCATCAGCAGTGGATTGCGGGTGCGCGATATATAGTTAGTGCAACTAACTATATATGCGAATTTCAATGGTTTTGTGTGAGTAAAATAAGGTTTTGTAAATGCTAATTCCTAACTATATATGGTCTATAACCTATGGTTTTTTCAGTGAATATATATATATATATGTGTGTGTGTGTGTGTGTTTGTAGTGTTCGTATTTCTGGAAAAACCATAGGTTACAGGGACGTTATAGTTAGGCTCAGAGTTACCTGAGCTAATTATAACTTGCTCTCCCGCAATACACTGCTTATGACCTCACATATTACATCACTTATGACATGGTCAGTGTCAGGTTCAGATTAGTCAACAGCACACCAACCACTAACCTTCCGGAACAGATCCAGCAGGGGTGATGTACAATTCCCAGTTCCCCCTTGCACTACCTCCCAAGGAGTATACAGCACCCTACCCAGCATGGAAGTATCCAGGGGAAAAGGGAAATGGATAAAACAACAAAAGGTAGCAGACCACAACCACAAGGTCTCTTCGGTCTCTTCCTTATTACGAGAAATCTTTCTTTCTCAGTAAACCCTAAAACACTAGTAAACCCCTGTATGTAAGAAAAAGTACAGCCATTATGATTTCAGACACCTTACTATGCACTACACTGTAGAAGGAAGCTGTAAGTAAACCTCCCTACCTCTGAGACAATCTTACATGCATTCGTACTGGGAAGTACTGAACCACATATTACTGTCACCACCCATAAGGGCTGTACACATCTGTTGTTGTTCAGATGGGTTGGGTATAAGTCACAGCAACTCAATGATGGCATCTGATAGAGTAGATAAGAGGAACACTTTGAACCCAGAAAGAAATCCAGACAATGAAGATTATGCACAATGGAATCTGGGTGCACTTACCACTAAGTATGGGCGGATTTTGCAGATTCACGATCTGCGGATTTGCGAATTCGCAATCCGCAAAATCCGCGAATTCACACAGATTTTTTTTTTGTGTTCGCACGGGTTTCTGCCAGTTCGCGAGGGTTTTTGTACAATTTCGCAAACGCGGACTTACTTGTCGGGTCGCAAGTTTTGCGAACTTGTTGTTTCTACGTGTCCTGCCTGTTTGCGACCCTCTTCTTCATCACTGCCACCCTCTGTCACCACTGCCACTCTCTGGTTCACCCATGCCACCCTCTGTCTCAACCCTGCCACCCTCTGTTTCATTACAGCACCCTCTGGTTGACCAGTGTAGATTATTGGGTGAAAGCAAAGCACACCTTCCCTGCCTTAAGTGACCTGAATTAATTTGGGCCTGATTAATATGTCACAGAATTTTAGCTGGCACCTGCTTCCTTAGTGCTTCCTGATTAATGATGAGCTTGAACTTTTGCACCTGCTAAGTGCTTGCAAACTTTGTTACCACAACACCTGCCATGCCTCAACTGACATTAATGAATTAGGGGCTGATTAATGTGTCACTGAATTTGAACTTCCAGTGTGGCACCTGCCTGTCTGCTCCCTTAGCTGTAATTCAGGACCTTTGTGGCATACGTGTAACTATTCTGAGGGTCAGAGCAGGGTCACACAATAGTTGCAAGTAGGCAACTGAACTCTGGAGGGGCCCCTCGGGAAGCACTACAGGGAATCGTTACTAATGATGAGCTTGAACTTTTACACCTGGTAAGTTGTTTCAGTTTTGCAAAATTCGTTTTTCTGCAATTTAGCGCGATTCGCGGGGCGAATATGCTTTTTGTTTTTTGCGGCGTGTAAGTTCGTGTAGTTTTTTGTGTTTTCGCTAGCCGCCGAACGCGCGAAGTTACCCCAACCGTCGTACATGGGCGCGGCCATCTTGTTTGCGTGACGCTGACGACATATTTCCCTTTCCCGGCGCAAACTTTGCTGCTCGCTAGTACAAGTTCGCGTGTGATCGCGGGGGAAATCTTGCACGAACTCGCGTGAACCGGCGCGGCGGCCATCTTGTTTTTCATTCACTGTTGTGTCTGGGCATGCTTTCACCATCCTCCTTCAATCTTGGCCATCCTTTGCTTTTTTGAAGTTTTTTTTAATCTATTTTACTTATTATCTATCCCTCTATTTTTCTAGCTGTATATTTTTGTGTTTTCTGCTAATTTTGGTTACTTTTAAACTACTTTTTTAAACTCTTTTCTTTTCTTTTTCCCTATTCTATTTCTTACTTATTATTTACCTTCCTTTTCTGCCCAGACCATGGTGAAGGGAGCCGGGAAGCAGCGCGAGAGGGGGGGGAGTCCCGCACCCAGTGCCCGGCTCCGGTGCGGGCGTTTGAGGGGGGACGCCACGGGAGATCTTCAGCCCGGAGGAGGTGGGCGGACTTGCCTACTATGTACAGCGCCACCTCCCCAGGACCATCGCAGCAGGCGGCAGGATCGCGGACGGCTACGGGCTCCGGGAGCGCCAGAAGCGGTGGGCGAAGGTGTGCCGGGCCATGCACAAACACTCTCGGGTCCGGCGCACCTACAACCAGGTCACCCACCGCTGGACGGATATCCTGGACCGAGAACGCGACCTGCTTGACCTGCTCGGCATCAAGATCCCCGGGCTTGGTGAGTAGTAGTAGCTATTTCATCACTACTCTGTTTTCTCCTGCTCTGTGTGTTATTATATTGGCAATTTTTTTTTTTTACCAAGAGCAATAATGCTGCCGATGACATTGTAGGTACATTATTATTTAAAAATCTTCTGTGCATTTCAGGTGCATGCACTGCTCTGCTTCTCAGTGGCGGTGCTACTATGCTTATTTGGTTTCGATTTTGTGTTCATTTCATTGGCCTGAGTAATTATGTATGAGACAGTGTACTTTACAGAACTGCGTAATGCTAGACACTAAGGGGCAGATTTACAAGCCCCTTGCGCCACGTTTACGTCGCCTTGCGTGACACAACAGCGGCTTAAATGTGGCGCATCCCTGCGAGGCATTTACAACGTGACGCATCTAGGGAGATGCGTCACGCTATAAAGCCCTGGGCCTGCGCCACAATGGGGGCGTTCCCACGCAGGGTGGGCGTTCCGGCGGCTGTGTGCCTCATAAAGTGCCTGCGTGAAATCTACAAGATTTCACGCAGGCACTTCCGCGGATCTGCTACGTCAATTCCTTATGCCTGCATGAAGCAGGCGTAAGGAGGACTGACGCAGCATGTTAAGTATTGGACGGCCCTGAGCATTGCTGGAGTTGCATCGCGCTTGCGACGTGAATCCAGCGATGCGCCGCTCTTACGTCACGAGATGTGTCACGCATCTGCCTACCCTTGCGCCATGGCGCATCTGCCGTGATGCAAGGGTAGTTTTGTGTGACGCATTTGTTCTGGCGCATCTCTGGAGATGCGCCAGAACTCGTAAGTATGCCCCCAAGGGGCAGAATTGCAATTACCGGCGCATCCCTGCAAAGTAGCAGGGATGCGCCAGTAATTGTGCGCCACGCCACCCCCACCCATGGTGCGCCGTATTTACAATGCAGCGCACCATGGGCCCAAAACGTCACGAAGCGTTACGCATCTGTGCCGTAAAGGCGGCGCATTGCTGGAGTTGCGTCGCAACAATGGCGCAGCTCCAGCAATGCTCTGGGGCACCCTATCTCCCCAATGCTGCGTCAAGCCGTACGTGTGCTTCAAGCAGGCGCAGGGTTGAGTGACACATCATTGTCCTAAAAGTGACTGATTGAAATGTAGATTTCCCTCAGCTACTTTTAGGATGCATTCCTGCGCAGGAATGCCCTCCCTTGCGCCGGAACGCCCCCTGATGGCGCAGGGCTTTATAACGGGATGCATCTCCCAAATGCGTCACGTTGTTAATATACGCCGCACCATGGCGCCTCTTTTGTTCTGCCGCTGCGTCACAAAAGTCACGCAAGAATGGAGCAAAAGAGCCGCAAGGGGCTTGTAAATCTGCCCCTATAGACTCAAGTACAGTCCTTCCTTTGTACCCCTGACAACAAGAACAAATAGTGGTGGTGCATTGATAGTTTTAGTATTTAAATGACTGGTTATGTAGTAGGAAACTGTTAGTGTTGTCACTGATCTGCAATCACGATGGAGTTTGTCTGTCACTTCGCGTCTTGCGGACTGCTGCCTGCCAGTCCTAGGTGAACCTTTTAGTACTTTGTTTAGTGAGTTACGTGACTTTCCAAGTCGCCGGTCCGCAAAATACATCAGCAATATTTGAATACTTGTATGTTTGCGATTTCGCTGAAATATTTTGTTATTGTTCTTTTGAAATGTTTGATTTGGTTGACATTAACAAGCAACAATCCTCCTTGGTTTCTGTTCTTTCTTTCATGTTGTACGTCAGCTCCCCCAGGGGCAAGACGACACAGGAGGAGGAGGCGGCTGCTGTTCCAGAGGGCCAGGATCGGGCAGGCGAGGGCTCCTTTGTTGGCCCTAGTAAGTTTTCATTTTAATATAGAGTACCTATTTTTTCCTAGCGTTCCTCATTCGATTTTTTATAAATCGTGTTTGATCTTCTTGTAGACCGTACCTAAATTATTAGCCTGCCTCTACTATGACTCCCTGTAGTATTACAAGATTATTCTTATTAGTCTGTTTTGCTAACTAAGATTGCACAGTTGGCAAAAGGTGTTAAACGAAAAATCCCATTCTAGTCAGCAATAGCTCTATGCACTGAGTGCAGTCCTCTGGGATTGTCCATACTGTCTTTTGAAGTCTTGTAAATGTTTATGCTTTGACAATTCCCAACTATAAAATGTGAATGACCACCAAGAAAGAATAAGATACTACTTTACTTTTGGTTTGGATAGGAGGAGTGAGGACAATCCTGTTGCAGGGGCAATTCTGCACAAACAGAACTATGGACACTAAATAGTGCATTGCTTTGTTTATCAATTATAATAGGCACTGTTAGACTTTCCACATACCTCAGTGATAACAGACTTTGAACCCCCAATCTCCTTACTGACTAGATAGTGTAGCAGAGTCATTTACCTCCCGAATTCATCGATGATTGATCCCCAATGAAGATTATCCAACGCAGGACAAGAGTACGGAGTCAGAGTCAAGAAGTGTCAGAGGCACGGACTCATGCTTGCAAAAATTGCAAAACCTTTCGCTCAGTCACTCTAGTCTGGACCAAAAACCACAGAGTCTATTTAAGTTTAAAAGCTTTATTAAAAGTAAACACATTTATTAAAATCAAGTTTGTCATAAAACTAAACGTTTAACTGAAAATGGAAAAGTGCTTAGTGCTGATGATTAATAATTTAACACATTTCTTGTGGTCGAGACGAGCTCTCACCTGGTTTGAACTTCATCTTGCTCTTGTTCTTAGAAGTCAAGCTTCTGTCTGTTAGGAGAAAAATGGTGCGTGTTAAAAAGCAAGCATTCATCAGTTGTGCCAAAAAGTGCAGCAAGACAACAGCCTTCCCTGGAAAAAGGGACATTTTTACTTTAGAGTAGACAGTCACGAAATTATTACATTTTTTTCTGTTGTTTTCACATTTCTTCATTCCTTGAGCAAATACTAGTGAGTGGTGTATTCTAACATTCTTAAATGTACTTTGTAGGTGGAACATCTGGTGGCGGGGCCAGCGCGGAGGTGGTGGTGATGGACGAGGAGGACAACTCTGGGGAGGAGGCGGTGCAAATGCCGGAGAACACTGCTGTGCCTGTGAGGGTTCACACGGTAGTGGCGGGCAGAGGTAAGCTATATATTCCTTACTTATTGAGATTGAAGACTGCAGAGTGTGCTTTCTGCACGGGTGTATTATGTTGTACAGTTCAGTTAGTGTCTGTTAATAAGAAGCATTTCAGAACAAAGTTTTAATCAACCAGGTAGTAGCCTCCTTTAAATGTACCTCGACTCAGCTGTGAATTTTTTGGCGAGAAGAATCCCAATCAGATCTGAGATGAATTTGATGGATGGGATGAACGAAAAGCGAAAGAAGGGTCTAAGTAAGTGTGGAAGGACGAGCAATTTAATGATGACTGGCAAAGAAGAATGATACGTGTTTGCTTGGTCCCCGAGGTGGCTGGGAAGAAAAGAATACGAAGCATGGCTGGGTGAATGATGAAGCAAGGATGGGTGGAAGGAGAACAGCCTGGGTGGGTGAAACAGAAACTGTATGTGTGCATATACTTTGAATAGATGGATGCCTGGGTCATGGTTCTATCTGACTCTTAGATAGCATATGTGTATCTAGAGAGAGTAGACGGTCACTGGATGAACTAAGGGTTACTTTGAAGAGCATGTAACACCGCACCCGCACGTTCGTTCCAGTGTAGGAAAGGCAAGGAAAAGAAGTTGTAATTTCGTCCAAATACTACCATGAATAGTAGCAGTAGTTTGTATTCAAGCACAGCATATATCCGGTTATTACGGTGCCCACTCCCTACCTCTCTTAATAAGTTTAGTAGTACTCGGTCATTCATGTGTGGATGTATCACTGTTCACTCAATAAAAAGCAAAGCACCTAAAGTCATCCCATATGTAAGCAAATACATCCCATGTGAAGTGATAGATAATCAAATGATTTATCTTCTTTATTTTCCTTTTCTAGTACTCATTTGCACTGTAGGGTTAAAGTTAAATTAATTAAGCAGTAGCCCTTGTAACAGAGTATTCTCAGTGCCACCCGTAATAGAAAAGTAAGAGCTTCACCACCTGCATGTACTAGACCGGTACAGTAACGCAAGTCTGTCTCACTCATCATGGCGTGCGTCTGTTTTTCTTGGGTGCAAGTTCACTGCGCTGGCATTATGCCGGTTTGCAGAAGTTAACGTGCCAATTTTCCTAAACAAGAGAGAAGAAGAAGAATAAGACTGGTGTACTGTCATAGTCGACTCTAATGGAAGTCCATAGTGCTCGTAGAATTTGTTCCTTAAACGCCCACTAATGTTAGAGCAAGGATGAAGAAGTGGGAGGTTAGAAAGATACTGGCCACAATAATTATGTACTGCGGTTGCAAGTTGCTAGTTCTACTGTGACACAACTTTCTGCTGAATCAATTTGTGTTAATCTTAAAGAGCATTGGTTACAGACTATGTCTTTCTTTCTTCATATAGTTGCTCCTTCCAAATCCTTGAAACCAACAAGGAAGGAGCTGGATCGGAGGGCCCGGCAACAGGGGCTGGATGCCACTGTTGCCGAATATCGGCGGCTGGTGGCCCTGGAGGAGGGGGACACGCAGTCTACCACCACATCCACCGAGACAGCTGCATCCTCCTCCGAGCCCCCACGGGCTGCCAGCCAGCGCAGTGCTTCAGCGTTAAGGAGCCAGCCTACCAAAGCCACCCACCACCGCCGAGCAGCAAAGACAGCAGCTGCCCCCCACAGGATTTGCAAGGCACGCCAGCGCTGCCTTTCGTTCAGAGTGTCCTACCTGGAGCAGGAGGTCCTCAACTATAAGAACCTGGTGGAGGGCCTCCGCTTCGACCATGCCACCCTCCGCAAGGAGTATGATGACCTTGCCCTGGCCCTAAAACAGAACAGCATCCTGCGGTAGGAGGAGAGTGTCCCTTGCCCCTTTTTTAGGTTTTGCCTCGGCGATGAGCACAAAGTGCGCATGTGCCAAAAAACCTCATGAGTTGAATAAGGACTCGGGTGCACGCCTCCTGCTCCCATTGGCTAGCTCCATAAATGGAGGCTAGCCATTGGGAGCTGAATCTGTCTGTCAACGCGGACCAGGTTCGGCGGCGTTCCCGGAGGCGTTCCCGTGTTTTCTTCCGTGGGCGTTTTTTTGCTGTCTGATCTTCCGGCCGGCCAATCCCTGCGCGGCCGGCCGGAAGTCCCGCCCCCGCAGCCCGGGGGAACTGGAGAAGATACCATGGCGGCGGCTCGGCCGGGCTCCCGTGAGCTGAGGGAGCCCGGCGGCATCAGAGGCGCAGGCGGGGCTCCGTGTCCGTAGCAGAGCCCCGCTCGCCGGAAGAAGTCCAGGTGAGTGTTTTTTGTTTATTTATTGCCTTCCCGCCCCCTCCCATGTGCCCGTTCCAGCCCCCCTCGATGCAGTTGTTGCTCCTGGTGCATATAATCGCCATCTAAAGCAGGTCCGCTCAAAAGTGATGGTCTGGAATGCGGGTTCAAGGCTGATATACCGTTAACCATACCAGCTAAATCTGTAGTGGCAGAGGCGTTAGAAAATAGGTATAGAATACATCCTTACAATGAATTATCAGTTGTTAATTATAGCATTGGAGTGCATCGCTTTTGGAATGCCTATGAGAGAATGTTTGGCAGAGGAGGTACTCCTGTCAACGAACAGAGACGACAGAGATCCAGCTGTGGTGCCCTCTTTTTGATGCCAGCGGGGTAGTCGTACCACCTTGCTGCAGTGTCCCAAGTTCTGTGTTCTCGGCCGTTTCCCTAGGGAGTCAAGCTACACTTAGGCTTGTGCTAGCCGTCTTTTAAGCCTATCCGAAATAGGGCCTCCAAATGAAATATTGTTGCAAATGTACCATTCGTAGCAAAAGCATAACTCAGTGGTGTAATGTAAATTGAGCCAAGGTTGAAATGTATTGCTTATTGGATTTAAGTATTTATGCCAGGTCCGTACAATGTTACATGTGGGTAAAACTCCTCCTAGGATATGTTTTTTTTGCAGAGGTGGTACTCATGTCTGCCAATTGGGGAGGACAGCTATCCAGCTGTGTGATCGTTCACTGATGCACACAGGATATGTGCGGCACCTTGCTGAGGTGTACCATAAATACTTATTAGGGAGGGTAATAGTCGCTTTGTTCTTTTCTCCCAGCCTGCCCTCTCCCAGCCTGCCCTCTCCCAGCCTGTCCTCTCCCAGCCTGTCCTCTCGCAGCCTGTCCTCTCCTAGCCTGCCCACTCCCAGCCTGCCCTCTCCCAGCCTGCCCTCTCCCAGCCTGTCCTCTCGCAGCCTGTCCTCTAACAGCCTACCCACTCCCAGCCTGCCCTCTCCCAGCCTGTCCTCTCGCAGCCTGTCCTCTCCTAGCCTGCCACTCCCAGCCTGCCCTCTCCCAGCCTCCCCTCTCCCAGCCTGTCCTCTCGCAGCCTGTCCTCTCCCAGCCTGCCCACTCCCAGCCTGCCCTCTCCTATCCTGTCCGCTCGCAGCCTGTCCTCTCCCGGCCTGCCCACTCCCAGCCTGTTCTCTCCCAGCCTGCCCTCTCCCAGCCTGTCCCCTCCCTGCCCTTTCCCAGCCTGTCCTCTCCCAGCCTGTCCACTTCCAGCCTGCCCTCTCCCAGCCTGTCCCCTCTATGCCCTTTCCCAGCCTGTCCTCTCCCAGCCTGTCCATTTCCAGCCTGCCCTCTCTCAACCTGCCCTCTCCCAGCCTGTCCCCTCCTTGCCCTCTCCCAGCCTGCCCTCTCCCAGCCTGTCCCTCCCTGCCCTCTCCCAGCCTGTCCTCTCCCTGCCTGTTGTCGTGTCCCGGCGGCAGCAGGCAGGAGCGTGTGCTGCGTCCCCGAAGTAACAGCCCTAAAGCAAGCAAGAAGTACGCCCCCCTCCCACCAATCCCTGTTAGGTAGTGGAAACTGTCCAAACTGGGGTGCAGACAGCCCCTCTCACCTTTTGGCCTGGTACCACTGCACCAGCCGCACTACTTCCCTACTGACCGTTCTCCACTTCAGCCCCGTCTAAATTACAATTCCTGCTTGTGACCCTTTTGCCTGCTTGTGCTTGTTTTCGTGACATTTTTGCCTGCTTGTGCTTCCGTGTGCCCCTGTTGCCTGCTTGTGCCTCCGTGTGCCCCTGTTGCCTGCTTGTGCCTCCGTTTTCGTGCCCCTGTCGCCTGCTTGTGCCTCAGTTTTCGTGCCCCTGTTGCCTGCTTGTGCCTCAGTTTTCGTGCCCCTGTTGCCTGCTTTTGACTCCGTGTGCCCCTGTTGCCTGCTTGTGCCTCCGTGTGCCCCTGTTGCCTGCTTGTGCCTCCGTGTGCCTCTGTTGCCTGCTTGTGCCCCTGTTGCCTGCTTGTGCCTCCGTGTGCCCCTGTTGCCTGCTTGTGCCTCCATGTGCCCCTGTTGCCTGCTTGTGCTGTGTGGGTGTGTGTGGAAGGCTCTGTGTGGGTGTGTGTGGAGGGCTCTGTGTGGCTGTGTGTGTGGGGAGCTTTGTGTGGCTGTGTGTGTGGGGGGCTTTGTGTGGCTGTGTGTGTGGGGGGCTCTGTGTGGCTGTGTGTGTGGGGGGCTCTGTGTGGGTGTGTGTGTGGGGGGGCTCTGTGTGTGTTTGTGTGTGTCATTTGCGAGAGATAAAGCTAGTGGCATTGTAAATGACAATGCCATTTATTTATGTTAAAAAAAAACATAAATAAAAATAATGTCAACAGCAATGCCAATAGCTCTAACTTTAACAAAGGCAAAACCATTGCATTGTAAATGCTTGTTACAGACTTTTGGGGGGTGGGAATTGGGAGTTGGGGTTTTTTGGGACTTTTCATTCAAGGACAATCGTTGGGGTTAGGGAGGGGGGGGTGGATTGGGTCTTGCGGGAGATTATTTTGTTAGGGCTAAATATACTTTATTTAAACTTTATCTGAGCATATCTGTTTTTTACTGCTTTTGAGCCTGGTGGGTGGGGGTTTAACAGTAAGTTTGTTTTCCTGAAACTTAAGTGTCATCTTCTTGATTCAAGTGTAATTGCCCAAATGTTTTCAAAACTAATTGCCTCTCACCGAGTAAGTGAATTCAAGAGTCCTAGGACTTTACTAGTACTACTGTCAGTCTCTCGTGTCTCCTAATACTCCATTATACTACCTCCCACCAAACGCTTATCTTACCTGGAATTTGTGTTTGAAAGTAGGGCTAGGCACAGGGCTGGCTCCACGGGAAATGGCGATTAAGGTTGGCAATCCTGGGCGGATGAAATGTCATCATTGCGGTGGTACTAGTGGTGTGACACAGTGGCAGTTGCATGCCTATGAAAAAAAAGAAAATGAAACCTTGTTTGTCCTTACCGGAGCATTACAACGGTACACAGTACACTAGAACAGTGCCACAATGTAGCCTAACAAATGGTAAAGTATAACTACTAATTCCGTTGAATTTCTTTGACATTGGCTACTACTACAAGAAATAGTACTGAAGGTGAAGGACACAGGAGCGTACTAATCATTTTCCAGGTCTAAGAGGAGGATGTTATTGATGATCAATCAAGTTGATGGGGCACATGAAAATCTGCTTTCATTTCCCAATAGTCATGGGTCTGTGTCAAGCAGAGTAAGAAAATATCCTCGGATTTCTTCACCAGCCTGTTGCTATGACCTTATCCTCCCCAGCAAGTGTGTGGAATTATTGCTGTCATTTAGTCGCACATCAATCAAAACCACACAGCCTGGGGGAAGAGGGTTAGGGTTTGAAAAATGGATGGGAACGGGGGTTTTTGGGAAAGTTTTTGGGAGACAAGAAAAAAAAAGCACAGCATGGACAAAAAAAATGTAACATAAACAAATCTTTGGGTACAAAGCTATCCATAAATCTTTTAAAGTGCATGCACTACTGCATGCATGGTTAGTGAAAAGTAAGTAGTACTTTCGACAACCGTGAAAGAAAGATTGCGACAGTACAGGGCTGCAGTAATTATGCGTTTTAACTTGCCTATCTCTGCAGTCTGAGAAACACTTTGTTTATTAATTTAGTTTGGAAAATAGCAGAAGTAAAAACTATACAATGGCTGGAGGGATGAATTTACAAGCAGAGATCAAAGAAAGGCAGAGTCACACTCACAGAAGTTCACAGCAATAAAATTACTTAAAAGATAATTAAATGTATGGATACTAAATATACTATATCTGTATGTTGTTGTAGTTGTCCTGTTGATTTTGGGAAGTTGCATGCATCCAAACATTCCTCTTATTAGCGGGACTCCTCCATTCCATCTGACGCTCCGTCCATCAATGTTGGTGACCAGAAGACACCCTGTCCACTGCCTGCCGGATGCTGAATTGCGGCTCGCTAATGTGAAGCCTGACTTAATCCTTTTTTTCCCATTGCACAGGCTGAAACCCGGCCTGTAATTATTGATGGAAAAACAGGAAGTGATATTAGAACACCACTGACAAATAAATATAAGGTATGTACGCTGTGTAGTGAAAAAAGTCACACTTTGAGTTTCCTAATCGACAGTACAATATTTTTGAAAGTGCGTACTCTGTCTGAGTCTCCTTTTGAAGGATAAATAAGTATGGGCAAATTCATTTAGCGGATCTTTCCCCTCAAGCTAGGTGTACTGTAAACTGTGTTTTAGAACAAAATTAGACCTTCCCAGCAGTGCTCCCAGACCCTTACTAAACCCAGTCGCAAAAATGTAGAAGACCCCCAATCAGATCTAAAAAAATGTGCGATACTGCTACCTGTCAGAGGCCTAGTAGAAAATGGTGATCAACCGTACTTTGAAAGTAAAGTAGGCCCAAATCCACCCACCATGGGATTGTATTCAAACCACTTGCAAGCAAGCAAAAGTATCTACCCAGCATTGGTCCAAGACTGGCAACCCCCCCACAAACACCAGGAACCCCCACAAACAGGCCCCCGAAAACGGTAGTGAGCGAAATTTCCCAGGGATTGTCTCCAAAACACTTTCTTTCGGGTATTAGACCTTTCCAGCAATGGCCCCAGAAATCTCAACCCGGGCGAAAACAAGTTGAACACCCCCAACAAGCCAAAAGGCAAAACCCGGTAAATGCCACACAGAGAAAACCTTGGGCCTACCTGGAATTCAGTCCAAGCGCGCTCTGCAGCTAGGCCCCAACTCCCCTTTTCCACCATGGATTTGCTGAAAAACAAATGCAATGAACATTAGACTGTGGCAGCAGTGCTCCTAGACCCCAAAACCCACCCGCAACCACCTGGAAGCCCCCCAAACAGCACCCAAAAGACAGGCAAGTGGGCAAAAAACGCTAAATATTTTTCACCTCCGATATTCTCCAAACTACTTTTATCCGGTATTAGACCTTCACAGCAATGCCCCCAGACCCGTTAACCCAGGGGGAATCAATTTTAGAACCCCCAAACAGCCAAAAAGCAAAACCGGAAAAACTCACAGAATAATTTAGGCCTCCTTCAAAAATCACTCCAAGCGCGCTCTGCAGCTAGGCCCCAACTCCCCTTTTCCACCATGTATTTGCTGAAAAACAAATGCAATGAACATTAGACTGTGGCAGCAGTGCTCCCAGACCCCAAAACCCCAAACAGCCCCCTAAAAACAGGCAAGTGAGCAAAAAGGGAAAACGTTTTTCATCATGGATTTTCTCCAAACCACTTGCGCCCGATATTAGACCTTCCCAGCAATGCCCCCAGACCCGCCAACTCACCCACAAAGAAGTAGAACACCCTCTCAAGTGCAGAGTCCCACACCCCTCGACCCTGTCAGAAACATCTAGAAGACCCCCAAACAGAACAGACCCCCAAAAACATGTTATACTGCTACCTATCAGGTACCTAACAGAAGAGATTCATTTCATGCACAACAAACAAACAGCTATTGCTTGCTTCCATCACATACAGACAGCCATTGATGTCCACTGTATGCCATCTTCTCATTATCTGTTCATTACCTGGTCCACTTTTTGTCTGCATCTACTTCTGGAAGTGAAGTCCCACAAGGCAGCCTCTCCTGTCACTTTCAGATGAAGTGTGTCAGCCATCATTAATGTGGACCCATTGATTCCAGTCCCACTTGAGGGGACTCGTCTACGAAGACAACGTTCTTTCCTCATTGGGCGTAATATAATCCAGCCATCTGCTTTGAGGGAAATAGCATAGGAGTCTGGAGGAGGAGGATAGTGGAGCATGTTCTTGTGAACTTGTGACCCTGAGGAATGCAGACTGCGGCACCTCCAAATCAATAAGGAAATAAGTGAAGACAGTTCTGCTGATGGGCTTGTTGTTGTGATTAGGTGATTAAAGTTTTGTTGTTGTGAATGTGATAAAGAAGTTGGAAAACAAAGAAAGACAGACACACAGGAATAAAAGCGAATAAGGATTAAGGACGAAAAAGGAAGGTAGTGATTCATTGACTCATTTTCAGGGCTCGTTGTCAGGGAAGTTGAGCTCGTCCTCAAACTCTGCAAATTCAGACGGGAGTCGGTCAGGTAACAGAGAAGAACTTCCCTCATCTAAGTCGGTGTCCTCTTCTTCCAGCGTGCATTCTTGTATTCTGTAATCTGGTGGTATGAAGTGCTGATTCATCTTGATCATTGTTAACCTCTCCACATTTTTGGGCGAGAGGCGGGTCTTTTTGGAAGTTACAATGGCACCAGCAGCACTGAAAACACGTTCCGAAGACACGCTTGCAAGTGGGCAAGACAAGTAATTTATAGCCAGGTTGCTGACCTCTGGCCATACTTTTCTTTTATGATGCCAATACGCCAATGGGTCCTGATTAACATAGACCTCTGTTGAGTCATCCAGATAGGCCTGCACCATCGACTCAAGGTTCTCCACGGTTCCTACACTTTGCCGTTCTTCTGTGCCCTTCTCACTTCTGGGACGAGCAACCCCTAGCTGAGTTAGCCAAGCCTCTTCTGACAATGCTCGCCCTGGTCCAGATGATACAGTTGTTGGTGTCGTTAACGCCTCACAGGGAACGTCACTCACTTCTGCCACAGGCACAGATTCAGAAGTGGATTTTTTAGACTCCGGATGGCCTGCTGATTCACTCCTACTGCCTTTTATTCCTTCAATTCGCAGCCGCTCTTTTTCAAACCGAGTGGCTGACACAGCTAGCCAATGTTTGTACTTAGCAATATCTGTTTCATCAAAAGGAAAGAATAATCTGGTCAACAATGCCTTTTTGTACCGTGGATCCAGAATAGTAGCACAAATGTAATGTTCTTCTGTGTGGATCGGTTTAAGCCATTTCTCGTCAAGTAGGTGCTGTAATAAGTTCTCCGCCAAGCCATATGCGTCGTGCTTTTCAGCATCATTTTGTAACATTGAATACACCTCCTTCAGTTGGTGCTGTAGCATGCACAACAATGGGATAGCTTTTCCCAAATTACAGTCCTCCCTTCTGACTTGACGCGTGAATACCTCAAAAGGACGAAGCAAATTGTGGACTGGCATTTCTTTACTTAAGAATTTTTGCACAACCTGGTTTATACAGTGCGCCAAACACAGCACTCTGAAATAGTCACCATCTTCCATGGCCTTAACTACATTGGCTGAAATGCAAGCGTCCCCTAAGTGTAGGGAACGACCCTCTGGGCACAACTTGAAGTATCAACTGATCTTCTGGTTATAATCCAAAATTTTAACTCGAATATTTAAGCAAAAATCAAATAGTTCATCAAGTAAATGAATTCATCAAATAAATTTAATGTATCTTCAGTATATTTTTCGATGTTTTGAAGTCACATCCAAAAACATTCTGTTTCCAAACGTTGCATTTAAATGGATTTGGGAAGCCGTCATATCTTCGTTAAAGCTCCCTGCCTTCAACCACCTGCAACATTTAGCAGCTTCAGGCTTAATAAACGCGCAAAAAAGCCTTACATCGAGAAACGGTTTCCAGAGCTCTTCTCTCTTTCATTATCTGGAGAGAAAGAATCACTCCACTATTGGAGAACGAACACGATTCTAACCACCATAGGAACCACGTACTCACGCATCCTTACGCGAGTGCAAAGCGTTTTTACATTCAATCTACTCAACAGATTTTGCAGACATCTTGAATAAAATCCTTCTGAATAAATAAGCATGTTGGCATAGATGGCATATAAACAACACGATTGAAAATTGCTTCCAGACTTATCAGCCAAATCATGCAATGCTGATTTGTATAGGGTAATTGCCCAGACCAAGTAAAAAGACAGACATCAAACTTTAGTCTTGATAAAGGTGGAGCACATTTCCGTCCAGTACCACCGAAACGCGTCGACCCTCAACCACCGTACAATTCAAGTGTTTTCCCCCCTTGTTTATATAAAATTTGTGGCTATAAAAACGAGGGTGTGATGAAACTAGAACACTGAATGTACTACTTGTATTTTACAATTTTTTATGTTTTACAAAAAATTTGTTTTGTCTGTCCTTTGTATTGTGCAGGTCACAATAAGATCGAAAACAATTTTTAAATTGTATTTTATTGTTAAGTTTAGGAACTTTATGATGTATAAATGTAAATTGTTTTTATTTTTGTTCCGTTAATAAATTCTGTTGTACTTCATGTTTACGACCGCATCAGTTCATGATTTTATCTGGTTGATTTAAAGCCTAAGTTTCAGCTTACTTGTTTCATTCCGCAAGGGAACCAGCTCATTCTCAGGTGTATAGTGTGAACAGCACTCTTCTGCAAAGCTGCCCCAATCACCTGCAGCACATCTTCATGTAGTGCTGGAACCGCAACTCGGGCAAAATATAACCGGCTAGGAACCTTCCATTTAGGGCAGAGCGTTGCCACCAGTTCAAGAAAACCCACCCCTTCCACAAAAGAAAAAGGGAGAAGGTCCAGCGCAAGCATTTTAGCCAGCTTAGTGTTATACTGACGCACCATTGGGTGGTTGCGTTCAAATGGTGCCTCCGAAAAAAACATGTCTGCAAGGGTGCGCTGGACCATTGTTGTACGTGATGATGACTTCTTCGCCCAGGTAGGTTCAGTGATAAACATTTTCGCATTGGTGTCTCCACCACACTCTTAGGGGTACTGGTGGGTGCAACTTAAGAATTGTCTGACACTTCTTCCTCCACGTCATGATCAGATGATTCATCAACGGATACATTTTGTTGACTTGCTCTTCTGGACTCCTTAATCTTACTTAGGTGGTCAAGCCATAGGACAGTGTGTTGTCTCTTAAGATGACCACTCAGGCCTCCGGTACCATAGCTGGTACCAAGCTTACCACGACCAACTCGTTCCTTACAAAGGGTACAAATGCCTTTGTTTTCCCGAATTGGGCAAACAGTAAAGAAGTCCCAAACTGGGGACTTGAAATGTCTGCGGGGGACGGGGGAGGCGATACTGGTAATAACGCCAGATGTACTGGAGGATCGGTGTTGGAGAAATTCACTGGGTTGTCCACCACTACTTGAGGAAATGTTGGTTGAGGTGGATGGAGGTCCCTTCTGGCGAGAAAATATGGGAGCTGTACGTGTTGTTGTTGGTGTACTAGTCAACTGCTTTGGTGGTGGTGGTCCCATTGCCACGTCACCAACATCAGGCTCAGTAGCACGTTGGGATAGGATAAAAATGTTTTCCTGCTGCATGCCCGCTGAGGCTGGAGTGACGTGTGTGATGACTACGTCATCGACGTCGTCAGACTGTTCATCAGCAGCAGGAGGCACCACTACTTCTTCGGTGTCATCATCACCCTGCATAAGAATGAGCTTTCCAGGGGCCTTCCTTTTAGGCTTAGCTACCTTTGTCAGATGATGGTGTGCCTCACTCTCAGACAGCTGTGGTGGTTGCCAAGTTGTATCCATATCATCAGAAGGAGGGGGGCTTGAAGAAGAACTTCTAGACACCCCCCTTGATCTTTTCCTTGCTGGGGACCTGGTAGACAATGAATCATCAGGAGTATTAGCTTCCTCAGATGATTCCTCGTGCTGAAAGTCGATTTCCTGATGGGCCCCTACTTCGGGAGGAACAAGTATTGTGGTGGGCACTTGTGCCGCTCCATGCTCCTCTCCATGCACCTCAGTTTGCGCCTCTCCTTCCAGATGTACTAGGGCTTCTACTTGCAGAACACGTGGTTGTTGTTGCGGCTGTGGTTGTTGAACACTCGTCAGATGAGTTACAACCTGTGTTGATTCAGGGATGCTGCTACTTTCTTGCGATGAGCCAACATCACTGGCCGATGGTGATTGAACAAGTATACTGGCTGCCTCTGCAGCACTAATGGACTTGGACCTAGGTTGGCGTGGTGGCACTGAGGCCAATGGAGCGGAGGTGCTGCTCCCACCTTGGTCCCCAGCAGACCCCGCTGCTGCTGAAGGCGTACTTATTTTTTTTGGCCCAAAAAATGTGCTAGTCGACGCTTGCTTCTTCTGCTCCTTACTGGCGACTTTATTGCTAGAGGAGCTACAGATAACTTTTTTTGAGGCCATCTTCTTCAGATGTCAGAACAGCAGGCCGCAGTTGCAGAGTTGCCTATGGGCAGACGTGATGTTGTGCTGCACACACCGCAGCAGGACTTCTTCCTGGCACTGATGAGGAACGATGAGGCTGATGATTCGTCTTTGTGCACCTAAAAGCAAACAAAGCCAGAGGAACATCAGTTAAATAAATGTTGCATATGTAGCGCTTCAATTAATAGTTTGCAAGTAAGCATTTTTATTATACACACCCCCCAAAATGGAAAGACCAATAAAAATAAATGCACCACTGACAGAGAACCACTGGGCATAATGGATGAAAGCATGGCAGACTGGGTGCAGGCCTATGCCACAACAAAGCACTCTGCCTGGCTTCAAAATGGCCCCTAAACCCCCACTCACACGGCCAGGCCCTGCCTGGACCAGGCCTCAAAATAGCCCCCACCCACATGGACAGGCCCCAAGAACACCCCAACAAGTCGAAAAACACACAAAAATCACCCCAATCCAATGCCATCCATGCCCTCAATCATGTTTAAATTCAAGTGAGACACCCCACAGAAAGACTCGGTCCTTGCACCAGTGACTACCCCTGGGCAAAAGGCCCCAAAAACAGCCAAAAAATCAAAAAACACACAAACATCACCCCAATCCAATGCCTTCCATGCCCTCAATCATGTTTAAATTCAAGAGAGACACCCCACAGAAAGACTCGGTCCATGCACCACTGACTGCTCCTGGGCAAAAGGCCCCAAAAACAGCCAAAAATCGAAAAGCACACAAAAATCACCCCAATCCAATGCCATCCATGCCCTCAATCATTTTTACATTCAAGACACCCCACAGAAAGACTCGGGGCATGCACCACTGACTACCCCTGGGCATAATGGATGAAAGCAGGGCAGACTGGGTGCAGGCCTATGGCACAAAGCAAACTGCCTGGCTTCAAAATGGCCCCTAGACCCCCACTCACACGGCCAGGCCTTGCCTGGACCAGGCCTCAAAATGGCCCCCACCCATATGGACAGGCCCCAAGAACACCCCAAAAAGTCGAAAAACACACAAAAATCACCCCAATCCAATGCCATCCATGCCCTCAATCATGTTTAAATTCAAGAGAGACACCCCACAGAAAGACTCGGTCCATGCACTACTGACTACCCCTGGGCAAAAGGCCCCAAAAACACCCAAAAAATCGAAAAGCACACAAAAATCACCCCAATCCAATGCCATCCATCCCCTCAATCATGTTTAAATTCAAGAGAGACACCCCACAGAAACACTCGGTCCATGCACCACTGACTACCCCTGGGCAAAAGGCCCCAAAAACAGCCAAAAAATCGAAAAACACACAAAAATCACCCCAATCCACTGCCATTCATGCCCTCAATCATGTTTAAATTCAAGACACCCCACAGAAAGACTCAGGGCATGCACCACTGACTACCCCGGGGCATAATGGATGAAAGCAGGGCAGACTGGGTGCAGGCCTATGGCACAAAGCAAACTGCCTGGCTTCAAAATGGCCCCTAGACCCCCACTCACACGGCCAGGCCTTGCCTGGACCCGGCCTCAAAATGGCCCCCACCCACATGGACAGGTCCCAAGAACACCCCAAAAAGTCGAAAAACACACAAAAATCACCCCAATCCAATGCCATCCATGCCCTCAATCATGTTTAAATTCAAGAGAGACACCCCACAGAAAGACTCGGTCCATGCACTACTGACTACCCCTGGGCAAAAGGCCCCAAAAACACCCAAAAAATCGAAAAGCACACAAAAATCACCCCAATCCAATGCCATCCATCCCCTCAATCATGTTTAAATTCAAGAGAGACACCCCACAGAAACACTCGGTCCATGCACCACTGACTACCCCTGGGCAAAAGGCCCCAAAAACAGCCAAAAAATCGAAAAACACACAAAAATCACCCCAATCCAATGCCATTCATGCCCTCAATCATGTTTAAATTCAAGACACCCCACAGAAAGACTCAGGGCATGCACCACTGACTACCCCGGGGCATAATGGATGAAAGCAGGGCAGACTGGGTGCAGGCCTATGGCACAAAGCAAACTGCCTGGCTTCAAAATGGCCCCTAGACCCCCACTCACACGGCCAGGCCTTGCCTGGACCCGGCCTCAAAATGGCCCCCACCCACATGGACAGGCCCCAAGAACACCCCAAAAAGTCGAAAAACACACAAAAATCACCCCAATCCAATGCCATCCATGCCCTCAATCCTGTTTAAATTCAAGAGAGACACCCCACAGAAAGACTCGGTCCATGCACCACTGACTACCCCTGGGCAAAAGGCCCCAAAAACAGCCAAAAAATCAAAAAACACACAAAAATCACCCCAATCCAATGCCATCCATGCCCTCAATCATGTTTAAATTCAAGACACCCCACAGAAAGACTTGGGCATGCACCACTGACTACCCCTGGGCATAATGGATGAAAGCAGGGCAGACTGGGTGCAGGCCTATGGCACAAAGCAAACTGCCTGGCTTCAAAATGGCCCCTAGACACCCACTCACACGGCCAGGCCTTGCCTGGACCAGGCCTCAAAATGGCCCCCACCCACATGGACAGCCCCCAACACCACCCCAAAAAGTTGAAAAACATACAAAAATCACCACAATCCAATGCCATCCATAACCTCCATCTGTCACGATCGGCCTCCACAGGATCAGGGCGATGCTCAAAGGGGTCCACCTCTTGACTGCCCGAAACTCTGACTAAGTTTACTATACAGAGCCTCTAGGTAATCAAGCGAGGGAAAGGTAAGGGAAGGGGGGCTGGAACGGAAGGGACCACTGAAACGAGAAAAAACAAAACACAATGTTATAGCAAATATCTCTGACTACACTCATAAAATTCTCGCTAGTAGAACACCTACCCCAGTTACTTCACTGGATGCAACCCCCTCTCTTGGGTGTATGTAGTAGATCCGTCTCTATTCTTACACCTAGCAATCTGAAAGAAGCAAACAGATTTATTCCTTGCAGACACTAAATAGAGCTCTTGTATTCCCTATAATGCACCATACATACCAGTCCAACTTCCCTTTCGCAACCAAAATAAAGCCCTTCTCCAGTAACCGGTAATTGCAGAGTAAGAAGCAACAAAAAGTTCCACAGTCAAAACGTAACCCAAAGGATGACTGATAAATCCGCAAGAAACAGAAAAGGTCAAATACTCCAAAACCAGAAGTCAGTACAGATATATATCCATCCAGAGCAAAGGTCAGTATTTGCGTTCTTTGTTCCAGTACCAAATTACTTCAGCAAGCTCAGTAGAACAAAGTTACTTATCTCTCAGAAGGAGTTCGGAAAGGGTAGAAGCCGCCCACTCCGTGAACGGTGAATCAGCGTCTCAGCCGAGAACGCTAGCAGGCAGAGACCGCCGCAGCCGCAGGCGGTAATACCGGAATTCCTTTTCAGGCTCGGAGTGAGGCAGCCGCCCCCTCCGTAGACGAAGACCGAGCGTCTCAGCCGAGAACGCTCGCAGGCATAGACCGCCGCAGCCGCAGGCGGTAATACCGGAAATCCTTTTCAGGCTTGGAGTGAGGCAGCCGCCCCCTCCGTGGACGAAAACCGAGCGTCTCAGCCGAGAACGCTCACAGGCAGGGACCGCCGCAGCCGCAGGCGGTAACAAACAGGGGAATCCTTCTCAGGCTCGGAATGAGGCAGCCGCCCCCTCCGAGAACGAAGATCCAGCGTCTCAGCCGAGCACGCTTAGCCAGGAATATCCAAAGAACCACGAGGTACCCAGAACACAGTTCCAATGAAGGAATCACGTACAACTCTCGTCTGCACCACGGAAACCTATATACTGTAAGCCCCTCCTACTTCAGGGCCTTCTGGGAGTTGTAGTCCGTAGGCGCAGCATGGCAAACCATGACAGTATGCCCTCCTCCCAAGCGCCTCCTAGCACCAGGCTTGCCCGGACAACGAGCATAAAAACAACGCACCGCACGAGGGGCATGGACCCCCGAGCTCGGTTCCCAAGAATCATCCTCCGCCGTGTAGCCCTTCCACGACACCAGGTACCAGAGCTTCCCCCGCCGATAGCGGGAATCAAGGATCCTACTCACTTCGTATTCCAACTGCCCATCCCGCCGCACCGGAGGCAAAGCCTTGCGACGCGCAGACTTCGCCGGTTTCAAAAGGCTACAGTGGAACACCGGGTGTATCCGCAAGGAGGCAGGGAGCTTCAATTTGTAGGCCACAGGATTGATCTGACGCACCACCTCGTAAGGACCGATGAACCGGGGATGGAAGATGCTATGAAATCGAAACCGAATGTTCCTGGTGGATAGCCAGACCCTGTCACCCACTCGATACAGAGGGCCTTCTCGCCGATGCTTATCCTCCCATCTCTTATAGGACGACTTGGCCTTCTCCAAATGTGCGTGTACCCTCCGATGCATCAACAGAAGAGCCTTCACCTGTCCCAACACCGTAGGATGATTCGACACCTCACTAGGAATCGTCAACGGCAGGGTGTCAGCATGGTAACCGGTATTGGCCTGAAATGGCGAAACACCCGTCGAGCTGTGCCAAGCGTTGTTATACGACAGTTCCGCCAACCATAACAACGACACCCAGGAATCAGCTGCTTCCTCCGCGTAGCAACGGAGATACTTCTTAAGAGTCTGATTTAGTCTCTCAGTCTGACCATCAGACTGTGGACGGAAGCTGGTGGACAGTGCATCCGTGATATGCAAAGCCTTGCACCACATGTGCCAAAACCGAGCCACAAACTGAGGACCCCGGTCCGACACAATGATCTTCGGAATGCCGTGTAACCGCACCACCTGAGTCAAGATCAGTTGCGCTGTTTGAGCCGCCGTAGGCAGATTTCTACACGGAATAAAGTGTCCCATTTTAGTGAAACTGTCTATCACCACCAGAATAGCGTTGCTGCCTTTATCCAAAGGCAAACCAACAACAAAATCCATGCTAATAACCTGCCATGGGCGTGAAGGCGTTGGAAGAGGCATTAACAATCCTTTGCTCTTGGCTTGTTCACTCTTCGCCCTGGCACACGTTTCACAACGGTCAACCCAATTTCTCACATCCTTAGTCATCCCCTCCCACCAGAACTGCCGTTGCATGGCGTGGATGGTCTTTTGCTGTCCCGGATGACCAGCCACCATCGCATTATGACACCAGTTAAACGCCAACAACCTCAGAGCAAGGGTAGGGAGATACAGCCGGTTCTTGTATAACGGAATGCCATGTTGCAGTGATCGATGCGAATCCAACTTGGCCCACTCCTCCCATTGAAGAGGAGACCGGTTCTTGGAAACCTCCTCCAAAAACGTATCAGTGGTACTGGCACACACTACCTTATCAGGAGACAGTATGGATCTAGGTTCCGCCAGTAATGGATTAGCCAAGTCTGTTTGTCTAGAAAGAGAATCAGCCTTTCGGTTCTCCGCACCAGGACGAAAAGTGATGACAAACTCATATTCTGAAAAAAATAACATCCAGCGCATTTGCCTTTGAGACAAATGACGGGCGGTTTTCATAAACTGCAAGTTCCTGTGGTCAGAATACACTGTTACTGGATGTCGGCCCCCCCACAGATAATGCCTCCACTCTTGAAAGGCTTTTTTCACTGCCAAGAGTTCCTTTTCGGCTATAGTGTAATTCACTTCGGCTGAATTAAGTTTTTTAGACAAAAAAGCCACTGGATGGAGCTGTCCTGTTTGTTTATCCCTTTGTGACAACACTGCCCCTATCGCGATGTCTGATGCATCCGCTGCCACGATAAACGGCACGTCCATCTGAGGATGTCTTAAGATGGGTGCAGAGCAGAAAGCCTCCTTCAACTGGTTGAATGCTTCCATAGCATCAGCCGTCCAACAAAAAGGCGCCCCCTTCCTCAACAACCGGGTTACTGGAGAGATTAGCTGGGAGAAATGGGCAATGAATCTCTGATAGTAGTTGGAGAAACCAAGGAAGCACTGAACATCTCTCACATTCTTTGGAGTTGGCCACTCACTCACAGCTACCACCTTTCGTTCTGCCATTCGAAACCCGCTTGGCGTTAGAATGACCCCCAAAAACTCCACTTCAGTGACGCTAAACTCACACTTGCTGAGTTTGCAGTATAACCTATTGTCCTGTAGTCTTTTGAGAATCAACAGTACCTGACTGACATGCTGAGCAGGCGACTTGGAATAAATCAAAATGTCATCGATGTATATAACAACGAATCGAAGGATGTACTCCTTCATGATGTCGTTTAAGAAATACTGGAATGCCGCCGGGGCGTTGCACAACCCGAACGGCATTACCAGGTATTCGAATAACCCAAAACGAGTCTTGAAAGCCGTCTTCCACTCATCTCCCGCCCGGATCCGCACCAGATGATAGGCACCACGGAGGTCTAACCGAGTGTAAATGGTTGCCTCTCTCACCTGATCCAACAGGACGGGAATGAGTGGAAGCGGGTATCTGTTTCTCACCGTGACCTTGTTCAGCTGCCTAAAATCAATACAGGTACGCAATTCTCCATTCGCTTTCGAAATGAAAAACAGAGGAGAAGCTGCCGGTGAACGTGACGGGCGTATAAAACCAATAGAACAGAAATGATCTAAATAAGTCTTCAAATGGGCGGTTTCGGACTCAGACAAAGCATACACCCTACACGAGGGCACAACCGTCCCCTCCACCAGATCGATCCGACAATCGTATTCAGGGTGAGGTGGAAGGATCTCTGCCTTCACCTCACTGAACACGTCCTCATACCCTGCATATTCTCCCGGCAAGACCACCTCCTTTTCCGCTGCAGTAGCGATTTGATAAGCATGGGCCATGGACACCGTATGTGAATCCTGTGCTATCATACATTGTGCAGTGCAGGTCTCGGAATTAAACAGCAACGTTTTCTTTTTCCAGTCCATACTCGGGTTATGGTGCCATAACCACGGCATCCCCAAAATTATCTCATATTGAGGAGCCTCAATAATATTCAACACAATGTTCTCCACGTGATTTAGCGGATACCCAGGCACAGTCAACTCCAAAGCCTCAGTATGTTCAACTACAGGCCCAGATTTGAGCGGGGTGCCATCTACTGCCAGGACGGTTTCAGGCTGAAGAGTTGGTACCTTCCTCAATCCCAACCTATTCACCAACCCGCTGTCAATAAAGTTTCCGGTTGCCCCTGAATCAATCATACACCACGCTGGACTTTGATGAGGCCCCTTACCCAGGAACATGGAAACCACTACATGTGATTCAGTGTTTGTACATAAGGCAACCTCCAAAGATGGAATCTTCCATTCCTGTTGAGCGATGCCCGCTCTTTCTATTCTCTTAGTGTCTGCCTGTACCTCAGGAGTCAGTGCCGGGGACATAACCGCCACCTGTTTGCCTGCATAAAAAGGAGACCTGTTCTTTGGCTTAAGCGTGCAATCCTTAACATAGTGTCCCTTCTTCCCGCAGTACATGCAGAGACCCTGCGCTCGTCTGACCTCCCTTTCCGATTTAGACAGGGGAGGTGTAGGAAGGTGGCTACCTGACTATGGTTACCCCAGATTTTTTGCCTGTGTTTAGCTGGTTTTTTTTTTGACTTAGTTGACCTGGTTCCCTGCTAATCAGGGCCCCAGGCCATCTGCTCTCTCTGTAAAATGGATTCCATGTACCCTAGGTACATACCAATTGGAAATGGACTCCTTGTCAGCCCCTGTAGAATGCACTATAGGTGCACAGGGCATAGGGGCCACTAAGGCCTACCAGGGGCTGCAGCATATCTTTTGCCACCCCTGGCTGGTTCTTAAATTGACACAACTGGCTGATCACTCAGCTGGGGTAAGGTGGTGTACACACCCCTTGCTTAGGTATAGTATACCTATGTCTAAACCTATATCTGGACACATGTAAACCTGTGAGCCACTCCTATAGTCAGGCCTCATCAATCCTGGAGGCTGAGTGCGTGGTTTTATGTGAGATGGAGCTCTAGCATGAGCTGAGCCTGTCTGCAGCCGTCGGGAACAAATCCCTAAGCTGTTTCAGGATAATGCCATACCATATACTATTAAGTGCCTTATAATCCTCGCGGTTATTTAGCAACTCTGGTTTGGCTTTATCAAAACATGTCGTGTAAGGTGTCATACGCTTTGGAATACCATCCCCTCGCCAGTTCTGGCGACGGGGATGGCATTCCACCCCTCTAGAGGGGTAAGACATGTTACTTTACTTTAATGCGGTTAATTTCTCCAAAGGCCTTAAGATCCACAAAATGGATGCCTCTGCCACAGACAAATGTCTGGACCCCTGCAGTCGACCGAAACTCGACCAAATGGGTCCTGGACAAAGGGTATCCTGTCACAGGAGGGTGTCACCGCCCTCCAGACAGGAGATAGTGTATTGTAGCAGGGAGGTTTGAAAGAAACCAGACACTGCTTGGGGCGCACAAGGCTGCCCCTTGCATAATCCGGCCAAACCGGTTCTGGGGCACTCCAGCCCTCGTGCCAGGGCGGCCTGGATCAAAGGAAGGGGGTGTATCCACCCACTTCCTGGGTCCCACCCATAGGAGGGGACCTAGCAGGTAATCACGCCCACCAGATTCGAATAAGAGTGGGAGCAGTGCCAATGCACATCAGATTTCCTGGAAGAAACATTTGAAACGATATTCTGGACCCTTCGCCCTCCATCTCAATGTGGAAGCCCGAAGAATCTCCCTTGTGGTCAAGGAGTGACCACCCTGCAGCAGCAGGCACCATCCAGCCCTCGACGTCTACTTAGTTGCAGTTCCCGCCGGAACTCGAGCGACTGAGATCGACGAGATCAAGCCTGCCTGCCTTCTAACAGCCCGATCCACAGTCCCTGCAAAGCTGAGACCCGTGGAGGCGACCGGAAGCGTGGGGCACGCCATCTTGAATTGACCACGAGACGCTGACCGTGCAGCCCACGAGTGACCCTCGAAGCTGTGCACCGGGGTTTGAGAAGCCCCCACCCTGAGCTACTCCTGAGCCGAAGTTCAGCCCTCCACACTCGACGAGTGCTGCGTGGGGCCCTTTGGCACTATTTGGCTCAACGCGTTGGCCCGGTCACTTGCCAGCTGGCTTGTGGTCCCTGTGCCGACGAACTACCTAAGAAGACTCGTGAATCTGGTTGCTCTAGATCCACACCAGCTCCCCTGAAAAGGAGCCCCGACTCTGACCTTCCTGGCCCGAGTGAGAAGCAATCTTCCGATCCCGCGTGGATTGCTCTTGCCAAGGCTTGTTTGCTCCAAACTTGAAGCCGACTGCACCGACGGTGAGAGCCTGCGTGGGACAGATCGTGACCTGCTCCTGGACGTCGCAGATGCCCCAGAGCCCACGTGACAGCGGAGAGAAGCTCCTCGACGACCACCTGATTGCGCCCGACATTGCCTGGTTCCGTCCTGGTTCCACCCTGGTCACTGCTGAGTGACCCAGACTCTGTCCCCTCTGATTTCAGGTACTCTACAACTTGAGTCCACCCTTGGACTCCACCGGACACTTCATCTTTAACCCGCCTGCAGCCCTTTCAGCTTCAAGCACCAAGAGCCTGCGAGTCAAAACCCGACGCCACTTCGACCCTGTGCACCCACTTCCTGTGGGTGAGGTAACTTTGCTCCGCCGGTGTTCCCACACTGGTGCACACCTCTAGGGTCTGTGTGTTAAGTTTTGTTCCTCTAGGTTCAGCGGAAGTGTCCTTTAACTTTAACTTTACAACTTTTACGCACCATTGGTTAACATTGGTGCGTGCGTGCGCTTTCCGCACACCTCCCGAATCCCGAGGGCCATTCCCGACTTCAGCATTGCTTGTCCTGACTGCTCCCAGCGATTCCCTAGGCCCTAGGCCTAACCACTGCTCGAGTGGCATCTCTTATACCACTTGTTTAGTATATGGTTTGAGTGGCCCCCTGCCCTCATCCATAATTGTGCAACTTTGTATGTTTAAACAGTGCTTTTGATTTAACGCTTGTGCCCCTTTATTCATAAAGAATACTGGGGATTGTTTTTAGTAATAAACACATATATTTTTATAATATATACTTGTGTGGTGTCCTTTCATTTGGTATTACAGGATTGTATGTGGTAAAACAGCTCGCTTAACACGACCTCTTAAGTTAAGCCTTTAGGCTGCTTAGTCCATGCTACCCCTAGGATAGCTTGTCTAATAAGGTTGACTTACAACCAGACACCATAAGGGATTGTTTGGTCAGGTAGTAGGTGGTTCCAGAATTGGAAACATCCCCTACCAGGCCAACTTCTCACAGGAGGACGTAAGGCCCCGATGTCCATTGTTTCTACAACACCGTCCTTGGGTTTGTCTTGCCCAACTTGAGCCATACCACCTCCTGCTCTGTCACTTCTCTTCTGTTCCCCACCTCTTTCAGACATACGATGATCTAATCGCAACGTAAGGTTAATGAGGTCGGTACAAGTAGTAGGTTGAGGGTCAATTTGAGCAAGGACATCCTTGATGTCCTCGTTCAATCCCTGATAATAGAGCGCCATTCTTTTATCTTCTGGCCACGCCGTTTCTACTACAAGCCTATTAAAGGTAGTCATGTAGGTTACTAAGTCATTCCTTCCCTGCCTCAATCTCAGCAATTCACGATCTGCACTAAGAGTAGTTGCACGTCTGTCAAACACTCTCTCAAATTCCTTTCTAAAATCATCCCAGTCTGCCAACAACGGATCGTCATTTCTCACTAAAGGTACCGCCCAATTGGCAGCATCCCCAGTAAGATACGAGATAGCAAATGCCACTCTCGACAGATTAGTAGGAAAGGAGGCCGGTCTACAAGAGAAATGCAGGGTAATTTGTGTCAGGAAAGTCTGGATTTTTAAGGGATCTCCCGAATACCTCTCTGGGCTGGCCATGGGTATAGGTGGAGGTACAGACACTTGTATTTGGGGAACACCTGCTGAGGCATCAAAAGGGTTTCTACCTTGCCTATCCAGCCTGTCCTTTAATGCAGCCGTTTCTGCCTTAGATGTAGCCAATTCCTGTTGGACCAAAACCAAGGCCTGCAACACATCGTCTAAAGAGGCCATCTTTCAGCAACCCCTGACCAGGTGGAGCCCACTACTTGGGTACGTGATTCTGTCACGATCGGCCTCCACAGGATCAGGGCGATGCTCAAAGGGGTCCACCTCTTGACTGCCCGAATCTCTGACTAAGTTTACTATACAGAGCCTCTAGGTAATCAAGCGAGGGAAAGGTAAGGGAAGGGGCTGGAACGGAAGGGACCACTGAAACGAGAAAAAACAAAACACAATGTTATAGCAAATATCTCTGACTACACTCATAAAATTCTCGCTAGTAGAACACCTACCCCAGTTACTTCACTGGATGCAACCCCCTCTCTTGGGTGTATGTAGTAGATACGTCTCTATTCTTACACCTAGCAATCTGAAAGAAGCAAACAGATTTATTCCTTGCAGACACTAAATAGAGCTCTTGTATTCCCTATAATGCACCATACATACCAGTCCAACTTCCCTTTCGCAACCAAAATAAAGCCCTTCTCCAGTAACCGGTAATTGCAGAGTAAGAAGCAACAAAAAGTTCCACAGTCAAAACGTAACCCAAAGGATGACTGATAAATCCGCAAGAAACAGAAAAGGTCAAATACTCCAAAACCAGAAGTCAGTACAGATATATATCCATCCAGAGCAAAGGTCAGTATTTGCGTTCTTTGTTCCAGTACCAAATTACTTCAGCAAGCTCAGTAGAACAAAGTTACTTATCTCTCAGCGAGGCTGGAGGCTTTTGCTGCTGTCGCTGGATTCAAAATGAATATGGGGAAATCGGCGGCCCTCGACGTTTCATTGACTGCTGCCACGAGAACCGAATTACAAGGCCTCTTCCCCATGCACTGGTCACGAGACTTGGTACCTTATCTGGGCATCCTGCTGGCGCCCACCTTGCCCGCTATGGTGACCGCCAACTATGAAGTCCTGGGAAAGAAAATTAAGGAGGAACTGGGTCGTTGGAGCAGAGGCACACTATCTTGGCTGGGCTGGATAGCCGCAGTTAAGATGACCATCCTGCCGCAGATACTATATCTGTTCCTGGCTCTGCCGCTCCAGCCCCCAAAAGGATGGATCCAACAGACTCAAGCTGACCTTGCACGCTTCATCTGGCAGGGTCGCAAACCAAGGCTGAAGAGGGCCTTATCCACGCTGGCCCCTGAGGCAGGGGGTCTGGGCATACCGGATTTACGCAAATATTTCCAAGCGGCCCAACTGCGCTATCTGGTGGAATGGAGCAGGTGGGAGTCAGATAAACACTGGCTTTTTCAAGACCAGGCAGTGGCGGGCCGGCCCCTACAGGAGGTTCCCTTTTTACGAAGGGCTCATCGTCCCCCCAACCTGTACGCGTCTTTTATCACGCGAGTCCCGATGAAAGTGTGGGATGCCACTAATGTTGTGCATGATCTCACCACATTCCCCTTGCCGTTCACGCCACTGGTTAAGAACCCAAATTTTCATCCCGGAATGGAACAGGGGGCCTTCACGCACTGGCTTTCTGCGGGATGCAGAACGCTGTTCCATATGTATACTCCAGATGGCGTCATCCCGTTTCAGGATTTCAGGCGAGAATATCAGCTACCCGAGACGGAGAGAATGCGATATATACAAGTGCGCCACTGGGCGCTACAGCCGCAGGTGCGTGGATCGGCTGATAGGAAGCTCCTACCTTATGAGAAGTGGCTTGTGACACGCTCCTCTGACACGAAATTAATCTCGGACCTCTACAAATTCTTGCAGCCTCCTTCCTCTCATCTTTATAACCCAGGCAGGGAACGCTGGGAGCGGGAGTTGGGGAGGGCATTGAGTCACACAGAGTGGGACCAGATTTCATACCGAGCACGACATTCCGCATACCACACGGGACTTACGGAAACGTTCACTAAGGTATCCACCTACTGGTACTACACACCTGAGAGATTGCATGAAATGAATCGTAACATTGACAACACATGCTGGCGAGCTTGTGGACAGATAGGCACACTTACACATGTTCTATGGGACTGCCCCCTGCTGTGCCCCTACTGGAAAGAAGTCTTGGACGAGATCGATTCACACTTTGGCATCGAATTGCCATGCTTCCCTGCGTATGTACTGTTGGGCTTGCCCAACCGGCTGATGTACCCTCTGAAGTCTCGTAGGGGCAGGCAGATTGCAATAGCACTGGGCTCGGCAGTTCAAAATATCCTTTTCCACTGGCGCACCACCACACTCCCCTCCACCACGGGTTGGCTGCACAGATTGTGGCATGTTCTGGGGATAGAGAAGTTGTCGCTCACGGTGGCGGGTGAAGTGGAGCAGTTCATGACCTGTGGCAGCCGTATCACTCGCTACTAGTTACGGAATTTAAAGAACTCACATGTCCCCGATATCTTCGATTGCTGAGATTAACTTTACCTATGGACTCAGTTGATCAATGAGTTTGGATTGGAATCGGCTGGGAGGGAGGGACGGCTTGAAGGAGGTGAAGTGGGAGGGCAATCATCGCACTGGACGGGGAGGGAATGGGTGGGGTTCGAGGGGGTGGGAGTAAATGGGGGAGTTATGAAAGGGGGTTGTTTATTTTTGTGTTATTGTCGCAGCGTACGCACCAGGCGCCACTCTTGGATGTACATTTTGATGGTAGAACCTTTGCGCGCTGGATACGCTCCTATATGGTGGTACCATAGCATTGATTTCTTGCGACAACTGTTTTCTATTCTGTAACTGTCTTAATAAAATGCTTTAAACCTAAAAGCTTGTGAGCCACGGAGAAAAGTGGCAGTCTCCTGAGAACATACTTGGTGTACTTCTAGGACAACTGTGCCTAGCTGCAGCTAATAAATTCGGTTTCCTACGACAACAGAGTGTTCTGTGTCTCTGTGCAACAAGACAGGTGAACTCGGAGATTAAGGCGTTCCCTGCGCAGCCAGGCCCATAAGGCCCGGTTCTTCAATTGGCGCCCCACGTTGGGTGGCTTCAGAGGTAGTGGTTGAGCCCGAGGATCGAGAGGAGCCCCGCAGGAAAATTCCGGAGGAGGCGCCCCACATCAGCGACCCCTGTATGTCGAAAGTGGACCGATGGTCTTTTGAAGTGCGGCTTCTCCGTTCCAACGGCTGCTGGCAACTGCTGTCCGGACTGCCGCCCTGTCTTGGTCCCTTGGTGACAACTGGTATCTCGAGACGTTAGAACGGACCTCTGTTGGCATAAGGAGACATTAGGTTAAGTACTAGTGGGTAGCTCCCACTTCTTTTGTTTTTGGGTTTTGATTCGACTATTGCAATAACCGAAGCCAAGGGGTGAGTACGTTTGTGCTGTGTTGCTTAATTAACCCCTTGATGTTTTGAAAAGAGGCCAGTGAAATAACGATGCCTGGTTTCAGTAAGTTCAGACGTTGGTGCTGTTGTGATTGTGATACCCAACTGGAGGACTCTTGTCCCATTCCTCTGGCTGGAACTCCCACCTATGAGCTCTATTCTAAACATGGTGTGGGCCCCATCACCTTTAATGAAGTGTGGGTCCGCTATACTAGGAAAGGTGGTGTTCTGCAGTGGCCACAAAATGGTAGTTTTCAACCTGACATCCTAGATAATTTGGAAGCTACATTGTTTAAAAGAAAAGCCCGGCCGGCTATGTTTGACTCTTTTCGCCTTTGGCGCAAGGAAGCCAAACAAAAAGAAATTAAACAGGCAAAGAGAGATAGAAAGAAAAAGGGCATGACTGTCATACAGGCTGCCCAGCAGTTTACTGACAATGAGACTGATCATGTGATTGAGGTTTTAGAAAGACGACATCGTATGGATGTGGATAAGTGTTATCCGGTGTCGCCAACTTCCCCTCCGGACAAAGATATTGACCCTGAAAAGGATCCTTTAATGTCCCATTTGTTGAGATTACCCCGGCCCTATGCACAAGGTGCTAATGCACCCTTGTTAATACCACCCGCTCCGCCACCTGTTGCTCAGCCACCTGTTGTTCCTAAACCAGTCCCTGCACCTCCACCACAGCCCCTTCAAGTTATGCCTATCCTGTCCCCTCCTTTGCCACTGGCTCCTTTGCCTTCGACCCCCTTTATACCTGTTATCCCTTCTTCTGCCCCTCTTGTGCTCCGCCTAATACCTTGTCCCCTGTCCTTATGTCCAACTCCCCCTCATTTTGTAAACGGATGGTTGATACCGTTTCCGGTTTCTTGTCCCCTTTCTTTGGGTCATTGAGCACGACTCCTGTTCCTCCTCGGAGGCAGGCCCGTAGACAACTCCCGGGTCCTGACGAACAAAATGTGTTAGATGTTCTTGCTCGTAGGTGGATCATGAATGATCCCGAGTATAGTGTACAAGATATCATGGACACTTTTTCACAGTGGAATGCACCAACACAAAGACATGTTTTTGATGCCATGTGCGTCATTCTTAGCCAAAAGTGGGAGGATACGGGATTGGGATTAGCTCCCCAGGATCTGCTAGATATTCAGGCTGACTTCGATAAAGGAATAATTGTGGGTCCTGAAGTTGAGAATGCTGTAAAGACACTTGTCGCCCTTAGTTCCATGCTCACTTCTCGGTCTTTACCTGAACCCGATCTTTCCGTTAGACGGAAACTGAAACACTATCCTATGAGAGAGGTTTCCCCAGTTTCGAGGGACGAGGTTGCACCTGCGGGAGGAAATCCTGCTATTCCCGCTCATTTTCAACGTGTATGGGTACATGTACCTTGAAAGAGATCTGAGGTGCTGGCCCTTAAACAGTCCTTACCTGACCCCCGTAAGAACCCTGCTGATTATTACAAAGAACTGTCTCAGACTGTTGATGCGTGTGTTATGAATTTGGCCGACATAGATATGCTGATGGGAAATGTTGTTCCGCAACCATTGTGGGATAGAATTCGGAAAGAGGACCATGTCCAGGAATTAGGAAGGGATTGGCCTGCTATAGTTGCCGCCGATAGACTCCAAGTGGGTGGTTCCAAACCTGATAATCTAATTACAGAACTTCCTGGTAGGATAATCACCTTAATGAAAACTATGCTGCCCCCTCTGAGCGTTAATTGGGATAAGTTATCTGCCTGCAAACAGAAGAAAGATGAGTGTGTCTCCGACTTCTTTACTCGGTTTGAGGAAACGTTTCTTGATCACAGTGGTCAAGATATGAGCACAGAAGGTGGGCAGCGACTATTTGTGGATAAATTTGTATTTAATTTACTTCCCGAACTCTCTAATAAATTAAAGGATTCTGAAAGTTTGTGGGCCGTTTCTTCTTCAGCCCAGATATTGGCTACTGCTCAATATTACGAGAATAGGGATAAGGAGGAAAATGATAAATTGGATAAAAAGACTAAAGATTTAAAAACGAAAGTACTCTTGCAACAGGCTTATCCCTCTCGCCCCGCTCAGCGTCAGTTTCAGCAGACTCCCCAGTTTCAGAAGGTGTTTCAGAACCCTGAGGCCTTTGTTCCACGACCTCCACTGGGCCCTAATCAATGTGCCTATTGTAAAGAAGAAGGTCACTTTAAGAATAATTGCCCAGTTTTATTGCAGCATGCTGGTGGTACGCCTGGGCCACGAGGCCGAGGTGGTTTTCAGTCGACCCCAAGGGGGAGGGGGCGAGGTACAATGTCCCAGGAGCAACGTTCCTTTCCCCCCCAAAATTCCATGAATTGTTTTGATCAGCAAAATACTCAGTCTGCACACTATTATAATGACGATTATTGTATGGAGGATGAGACTCAGTATTTTAATTCTAGCTAGGACAGTCATAGACAAAGTGAGGGAGTCATTTCAGTTCCAGTGGACCAAAATGGGCCTTATGTTGAAGTCGTTGCGCTTGGTGTGTCAGAGCCATTTCTATTGGACACTAGTGCAACGAAGAGTTCTATCATCCACTCCAAATCCCTGGGGCACCTTTGTCTGGCTTAACAAATGTTTCTGTAGGATTTTCTGGCGCCCCAGTTCGCAACCCAGTTTCTTGTCCTTTGCCCATTTCGATAGGTCCTTATGACTTAGAGGCTCCACTTATTTTGACGGCTGGTTGTGGTGAGAATCTGTTGGGTTTGGACTTGTTGAAAAGACTGTATGCGACACTGCATTGTTCCCCTTCTGGCGTGCATCTTACTTTAGGTAAGAGATTGATCTCCCCGACATATTTGTCTAGAGACCAACTCCCTTCTGAATTATGTTCCTTGCCCGCTGATCTTTGGGCTACAGGTCCCAATGATGTTGGTCTCTTGCAGATCCCACCCTACATTGTCACCCTCAAGTCTAATGTTAAGCTACCTCGCATTCCCCAGTATAAGATTTCGAGTGATGGTGAGAGAGCACTGTTGGCTATTATTTATGATCTAGTTGAGAAAGGTGTGGTTGAAGAGACTAGGGGAAATGTATGCAATAGTCCTGTCTTGCCTGTTCTTAAACGTACTGACTCTTCCCAGCCACCTGTTTATCGTTTTGTGATCGATCTTCGGGAGGTCAATAAGATTGTTGTACCACAGTTTCCTGTCGTCCCAGATATCACTGCTTTATTGACGATGATACCTGCTTCGGCTGCCTGGTTTTCGGTCATTGACCTTAAGAACGCTTTCTTTAGCATTCCCATTGCTGAGGAAAGTAGGGATATTTTTGGTTTCTTATTAGGAGGCCGAAGCTTTCGATTCAAGCGTGCACCTTAAGGCTATTGTGAAAGTCCATCCATTTATAGTCAGGCTTTGAAAACTCAGCTTGACGCTTTTACTTTGCCTCCAGGTGCCACCCTTATTCAATACGTAGATGATCTATTGGTTGCTGCTGATTCTGAAGAAATTTGTAAACAAGTTACTATTTCTCTGTTACGTCACTTGTCTGACTTTCATCACAAGGTTTCGCCCTCTAAATTACAATATTGTCGCCAAGAAGTTACCTATTTAGGTCATCTCTTGTCGAAGGAGGGACGGCGATTGACCCCAGAACAAATCCAAGTAATTGCGCAAATGTCTGTACCATGTACACAGAGAGAGGTGCGTGCCTTTTTGGGCATTACCTCTTATTGCAGACAGTGGATTCCTAATGTTTCTTTATTAGCGAAACCTTTTTTAGCACTTACCCTTAAAGATACACCCCAACCTCTCCCTTGGACTGAGGAATGCCAGAAAAGTTTTTCGGATTTGCGCACTTGCTTGTGTTCTGCTCCTGTGTTGGGTACTCCGGATTACAGTACACCTTTCACACTTTATGTACATGAGAGAGAAGGTTGCGCATTGTCAGTCTTGACACAGCAATTTGGGGACAAGCAACGTCCATGTGCTTATTTTTCGGCTACGTTAGATCCCGTGGCTAAAGCATTACCTAGTTGTCTGAGAGCTACAGCAGCAGCAGCAGTTTCGATTTGCCAATCTGCTGGATTGGTGCTAGACAATACACTTATTGTCATGGTACCACATGCAGTGGATACTCTCCTAAATAGGACAAAAACTCAGCACCTTTCTGGGTATGAGCTGACGCTCCTGGCTAGTCATGTACACATCAAACGATGTAACACCCTGAATCCGGCTACACTGTTGCCGATTCCAGTAGAGAAAGGCATTCGAGAACAACATGATTTTTTTCTTCGTACGGAGGAAGAGACGAAAGGTAGAATCGATTTGAAGGATACGCCACTCCTGGTCCCGGATGGGATCCTATGGGTGGATGGTTCTTGTTTTAAGCTTCCCAATGGTGAAACAACTGCAGCCTATGCTGTTACCACCTTGCATACAATTGTAGAAACAGCACGCATTAGGAAGAATTCAGCCCAAGCAGCTGAATTGATAGCTCTGACTAGAGCTTGTGTATTGGCTAAAGGAAAAAGAGTGAATGTGTTCACCGGTAGCCAATACGCATTCGGAGTGGCCCATAGTTTTGGCCGCCTCTGGAAGGAAAGAGGATTCTTTAACTCACACGGTACTAAAATACAGCATGGCCAGCTAGTAAATGACCTCTTAGAATCACTTGCCTTGCCCACTCAGATCGCGATTGTGAAATGTAGTGCACATAAGAGGATCACTGATGACGTAGGTGAAGGAAATGCTTTCGCTGATCAGATAGCAAAAGAGACAGCTAAAGATGTGACAAGTCGTATGTATGTTGCTGGACCTGCCAGATGGGTCAGTCAAGGAGGAATGTGTGAGGACACAGTAGAAAGTGTGAAAATGATTCAGGAAGAGGCTACAGAGAAAGAATTAAGTAAGTGGAAAGATGGTACGGAAATGTTAGATAGATGTGACGGGGTGTTGGATAGAATTGTCAGAACATCAGCGTTGGCTGCTACCAGACGCCTATGTACTTCCAGTAGTGACTATGGCGCATGGTCCAGCCCACATCAGTGCGAAAGGAATATGCAAGCTTTTGGCTCCAGTATGGCAGAATGCGGGAATCCCTAAATGTGCAGACAATCTAGTTAAGCATTGCATTGTTTGTTTAATGCATAACCCAGGAAAAGGGACACCAACTCCAGCAGGCCATTTTGCTCCTCAAATGTATCCTTTTGAGGTGTTGCAGATAGACTATATTCATATGGAGAGATGCAATAACCTAAAGTATGTCCTTGTGGTGGTGTGTGCCTTTTCTAGATGGATAGAGGCCTACCCCCTAAAGGATAATACGGCTTTGTCTCCAGCCAAGGTCCTTCTGAAGGAATACTTCCCGAGGATTGGTTTACCTCGAATTGTCTGGAGTGACAATGGAAGTGAATTTGTGGGCCAAATCATGCAGAAAGTATGTACAGGTCTTGGTATTAAGCAGAAATTCCATGCGGCAAATCACCCTCAGTCAGCGGGTTTGGTAGAGTGCTATAATGGCACTCTCAAGCTTAAACTTGCAAAGATACAGGCCAGCACGGGTCTTGCCTGGGCCGATGCTTTACCTTTGGCTCTCTTGTCCACCCAAACAGCTGTTCATTCTCGTGTGGGACTTAGCCCATTTGAAATTGTGTTCCGACGCCCGGCTAATGTCTGGGGTGTCCCTAGGCCGAAAAAGTACTCGGATATAGAGTATCCAATGTTGGTTGATTATTTGCATGACCTCACCACTAAATTGCGTGTTCTCCATCAGCAGGTACAAGACGCTTTTGCCTCAGGCCTCTTCGGATCCCAGGCACACCATCCAACCTGGGGACTGGGTGTGTCTAAAGAATTTCCAAAGAAAAAAGAATCTGGAGCCCCGCTGGGGACCGCCAAGACAGGTCCTGCTGACGACACATACAGCTGTGAAGGTTGTTGGGAAAAAGAACTGGATTCATGGTGTGCACTGCAAAAAGGTACCCTTGCCTTTGCCTTTTGACCAGTGGGTCCGCGAAGGTATAGGTTATTTTGAAGGAGAAAGGGTCCCCCGGTTTGTACCTTTTGGCGATGCACACCTAGAATGGACTCGGACTGAGAAGGAAGACGATGATGTTTTGCAAGAAGCTGTACCATCGCATCTCAGAATAGATACAACTGATCCAGAGACACTTTTTCAGGACCAGACTGTGCCGAACAAAAACAAATACAATCTAAGGCCTAGAAAGACTAGAGACATTTGAAAACTTTTCCTTTTTCTGAACTTACATTTCAAATTTTGAATTGCATATATATTTTTTTCTCTCCTTTCCTGTGTGATACTGGAATCATCCAATTTAAGTTGCAGGGTCGTGGTAGGAGACTTGGTTTGTGACCTGAGTAGTGGCAATAGGCCTGCAGGACCTGCAGTGTCATGGGACGGTTAATAACCACAACTAAGTGAGATAGGAAGATTGCCACAAGCAACACTTTAGAGGATGAAATCTGGTGATTCGGAAAATGATAAAAGAGCAGAAATGAAAAAGAAATATTGTAAATTATTGTTTAGTAGATGTGGCGTAGTATTATGTGTTTTCATTATTCTATGTGTTTTATTAGCTTGTGTGGGTTGGGTTACTCACACTTTGCAGCCAATACCTGTACCTACACCCACCTCTCACCCTATATCTTCTCACACTACTGTCTCCACGCACCAGCTACATACCCTCTCTGAACATGAACAGACCAGGAGAACGGAATACTTTAACAATTCATTCATACAGTTGTTGCATCAGCATCAACTGGTCACTAACACCACCGATTGTTGGGTCTGTGGGCTCATGCCTCACAGCACGGATAAGGGGATGCCATATTTAGTCTTGCCGTTTTCTTATGATGGATTTCTGGCCATGTTTTCCAACGCACATGAGCACCAACCTCGATACCCTGTTAATACTGATGTTGGTCACGATCCCTTGATGAAGGGAATAGTAGCCATGACAAGGAATACTGGTGAAGGTGGGAAGATCCCACCTGACGAGAAGCAAGCATATGATGGTTGGAACTTGACCCGATACAAAAACAGCCTTACAGATAGGGCTGGACGAAAAAGATCTCCGCCCGTTTGGACTCTACACCGTCGAGCCCATTACTGTTTGCAAGGGAATGGTCAGAATGCCAAAGCCCAATTAGGAAAGAGCACTTGTCCCCATACTTATACTTTTTCAACTCAGACTTCTCCTCTGTTAATACCAGATCAAGGTACATATTTTGTCTGTCATGATAGAGCCTACACATGGTTGCCGACCAATTTTTCGGGATCGTGTTATGTGGCTTTCCTCCTTCCTCCAACATATACAGCCACTTCGGGACATCATAAGACTAGGTACGGGAGAGGGGTTATCGCTTCAGGAGACACGGCAGGACAAGTTAAGGTCAGTACAGGGCAAGGTTCAGTTCAGCACCAACAGTGCACCACAAGCGACAAAGGGGTGGGCGGGTACATGGTGAAAGTTCAAGGTCAGTCACTGAATACAAATTAAAGGTGACTGGGGCAATTGGACAGAGGCTGCTTACAGCTAAGAAGCAGTAGCTTGGAGGAACAGTCTCCTTGGCTGAGGCTAACACTGAGCAGGGGCCAAGGCAGCACCAATACTACAACACTAGTGTAGAAGCCATCTTTTTCTTGATACCAAATGTATTAGCTTCAGGCCCTGTTAGCTTAGCCTATATCTAATATTCTCTATCTTAGGTAGCTCTGCCCTTTCACAGATCATCAGAGAAATGCTGCTCTTGCATTTCTCTAGGCCCAGACGAGATACGTGACACACCGCTTGCACAATAGTCTTTTAGCAATAACAGATTTCGCAATACTATTCGTCACCTTGCTTAAATTGCATTTTAGGATGGAGATTTACCAAGCCATGGCAGCCTACATTTGATTGACTGACCCCAATACTGCCCATTTAGATCACATGGTTAGCTACAGTATGTATGTATCAGACCCTACAAGGAGATTTCTTGTTAGAGATCTTTGTCCATTGGCCATAAGAATCATGGTGGACTGTGCTACGTGTAATACTTCTTGCTACGTGTCATATGGGTGGTTTTGTTTTTTATGTCTATAAAGGATGCCAAACACATCAACTTTTTGGACATTCAGGCTTCTATGCTGATTGTCTCCGTGTCACACGTATTTTGGTGTTTTATTTTTGTAATAAATCTACCATCTTCTGAGCTGACAAAGAGCTGTGGTCGTGTTATCTTTCTATCATTTATTGTTCCTTATATTACAGATTTCACTTCTACATTTTGGTGGAGAATGAAGCCCCGGACTTCGTGGTGACATCGCTAGCTTCGGCTGCTGGCGCCGAGTTTCCTTTGGAGTGCGGATCCGAGGTTTGTTCTGTCCTTGTCTCTGTTACGCTCCATTGGATGCCGGTGGTCTGCTTGGCCGTGAGCTGCCTTGTCTCCATATTTCTGGTTCCTGCTCTGTTTGTCTGATCTCTTTCTCAGCTCAGTTCTGTGGTTATTGCGTCCTTGATTGTTTTTGTCCTCCTCTGCTTGGACTTTCTCTTCTTCTGCCTCTCTGACTACCTGGCTGGAATGTCTTGGTTGACGGTGTTCTTTATTACCATCCTCTGCGCCTTTCTCCTGGCTCTTGTTATTAATTTTCTCCTTTTTCACCATTCAGTTGAGGATTGTACCTCTGTTACTTCTGTTTAGTCTTGGCTCTTTCCGTTTTCCCTCCTCCCCGGTTCGTGGCCTCTGGCGTTGTTTTCATGCCTCTGTGCTCCTTTCTGATATGCTGTTTTTGCGTTACCTCCTAGTGTTGGCTCTCCACCCCCACCAGTGACGGCATACTTCACGCACGTCCCATACACGCAGTGACTCCCTGACGCCCATGCAAGTTGGCTGGTCGCGGTCTGAGGGAAGGCGAACTACTACAGTCCCCTGTCTTGCCGGTGAGGGTCCAGGTTGGGGGTGGACAGCCTCCACTACTGCCGCGGATTGTCTGGAGCAGAGGTCAGTGGGTTTGGTGGACTTCGTGTGCAGGAGGTGAGTGTTTGTTTGAGGATTTTTGTCCTCTGATCTTGGTTGAGCAGGGGGGGCCCTTCTTCTTTGGTGGGCTTTCCTGTAATTGCTCCCATAGTGGGTTGTAGCCGATTGCTCCCCGGATTATGGTGGCGCCTGGCATTGCTGCACGGGTGTGTTGATATAGTTCTGTTGTTTTGATCATATTTCCTTCCCTTCTTTTACGGTGCTCTAGTTGTGATCTGGGTCTCTTTTCCCTCAGCCGCAGCTGTTCAGTGTCTGTGCCTTGGGGGTGGCCCTCGGCACATACTGGGGGGGGGGTATCCTTGATTGTCTGTGCCTTTTGAGTTCATTACATTTCTGTGTATGAATTGATATGTGCCTTACTTAGGATTCTGGTGCAATATGCTTAGTGATTGACTTAACTGTGGCTGTTCCTGGCACTCCTACTTAACCACATGTGCTGGCTGGCTGCCTTAGTACAAATAGCATGACAATGTATTAACCGCTTGCCTGCTCTGTTATCGTCAGGTGGCGGAGAGATTACTTACTCGGTACGCGTATTTGGTGCCGTCCCCACCCCACTTTTAGGGCCCTACAGGTGCTACACACACTCACCACACATGCACATTTTGCAGCGCTGCTGTGGAGGACCCTAAATTGTTATCTGTTTATCTGTTCTTTGTGAATATCTGGACAGCGAAAGAGAGTTCATCATCTCTATCTTCTTTGTATGATTGACATTTGCATGAAAATTCGCATATGTTCTGAGTGTTTTCAAAATCTCTCTGTTCAGCCGCCCTCTTCTCCCAGTTTTTGGGGTCAAGGAGAAACGCAAGGGAACGGAGAGTAACTGTTCTTCCTTCACCATCCTTTTCTGTCTTCTTCTTTTCAGTCAATGGGACGCCAGATATCATAGCACCCAAGACTTGATATACTCTTTTCAGAACTCAGTGAAGGTTGTGGTGGACTCGGCTGATTTGTCTGTGTGCATGGCGAACGGCTTCCTTTGGCTTCCTCTGTGAATTAGTATAGCTGACAGGCTGGCTGAATAAGCATGTGCAATTGTCTGTGACCATCTTGTGTGTGTCCACTGTGTAACGCGCACCCTACCCCTTCCTTTGTCTGGTACGAATGCATTGTTTACTTTTGTGGTAATAAATTGTTCACAGGCCAGGCATTGCGCTGCGTCCACGGTACATATCACACACACATTGCCGAGTGGGCAAAAGGAGGGTGTGTAAAAACAGAGGAGGGATTATGGACTGGGCCCAATGGGAAAATCTGCCTGCCTTCATCAATGCTTCCTTCAATGGCACGTCTCTTCCATGGCCCCTCACATGTGGGGAGAGACGGCATGATTCGTTTATTTTCACAGTGCTGGTACCATGGCAAGTTTCGTCAAACAGCTGAGAGACTTTGCAGGCAGTGCACTATCTGTGCACAATATAACACTGGAAAGGGTTCCCACACTGCACCCGGTCACTTCCCTCCACCCCATGGACCGTTTGAAAGCCTACAAATGGATTTCATTGACATGCCCCCCACCCAAAAGTTCAGGCATGTCTTGGTGCTAGGGTGTATGTTCAGTAAATGGACAGAGGCATACCCCACAAAGAACTGTGATGCATCAACAGTTGCTAAGTGTCTCTTGCAAGAACTGATACCAAGATTTGGGATCCCAACCCTTCCGGCCTCAGACAATGGGCCTGCACTCATTTCCCAGGTAATAAGGGGCCTATGCAAAGGTCTGGGGGTCACACAGAAACTACATTGTGCTTACCACCCACCAGCAGCAGGTGCAGTCGAGAGGAAAATGGGGTCTTGAAGAATAAGATAGGGAAAATCTGCGCTTCTACAGAACTCTCATGGGTGGAAGCACTGCCAATAGCCCTGCTGGCAATGAGAAGTACGCCTGACAGGGTAACAAAATTGAATGCGCATGAAATTTTGTTTGGGCGACCCTTGAACATTGCGGGTCACATGTCCACTGCGCCTCTGCCAATAGTAGATGATCTGCTTTTGTGTTACTGTAAAAAACTAACAGAGACTTTACATTATCTTCACCGCCCGGTCCTGCAGGCTCTTCCAGAAGCAGCAACTCTGCCACCACATGACCTGCAGCTTGGGGACCGGATCTGGATTAAGGCCCACACCCGGCGGCACTGCCTCCAGCCTAGGTGGAAGGGGCCTTACACTGTCCTCCTGACGACAGCGACCGCCTTGAAGTGCGAGGGATTTACATCGTGGATCCACAATTCCCACACCAAGCGGATCGTGGACCAGGACGACAGGCGACAGGCTCCAGCAGCATCACCAGCAACACCTGAGGCGGACCATAGGTACAACCTCCGATCCACGAAGAAGGACCAGCCCGACCAGCAAGACAGGGGATAAGGAAGAAGAGATCTCCTGCTGGCTGCAGACCATCCCTCCAACAGACAGATCGACGCCCCACAGGCAACCTTCTGCTGGGCATAGCAGACACGGCCTTCGGATGTCATCATAGAGACATCTGTCTCCTTTAAGTGCATAAACGTCTGTCATGTGCTAGTAACCTCTGACAGCACCCAGCAAAGGCGCCAACGTGCTTTTATTGCAAATGGTGCTGGTGTCTGTATCAAATATAGAGATACAAGACCCTGCTAGTTAGACATCTAAAGCTGAAAGCATAACATGGAAAAGTGAAGCACCAAAAGTACATTGAACTGTGAAAATAGACTCTTCAGCTACATGACTGCCACCGCATCTGGACCGCCTTTGATCACACCGAGGAGTGGAAGACTGAGGCGAATGACAATAGAAGTGCAAAAGTCAGAATTGGTGATAATTATAAAATTATTGTGGCCAGGAGTGGAGAGGAAGGAAAATGTACAACTGATTGTACCAAAACCACCACTGCTGAGCAAGGTAGCGGGTGCCGCTCGCCGCTGGTTCGTAGAAGTGCCTGGTGAAGTGGGCACGGGACCGGGAGAAGGCGTCCAGGACTAGGAGGCTTGCGGGACTGCGAGGACCAGCCAGCAGCGCGGCGGGTCATTAGCCGCAGCTGGTCCTCTTCCCGCCCCCGACCTCCGCCAATTTAATTAACTATTCGTGGAGAATACCTGGTGTTGCTGTTGGACGGAGTCAGCTGGGGGAGAGAATCGGACTCTGGGCATATCGTGTTTGCTCTCACCTCACCTCTCGCGGCCCCCGCTTCGCGGGAGCCGCTCGCCCGCTGGTTCGTAGAAGTGCCTGGTGAAGTGGGTACGGGACCGGGAGAAGGCGCCCAGGACTAGGAGGCTTGCGGGACTGCGAGGACCAGCCAGCAGCACGGCGGGTCATTAGCCGCAGCTGGTCTTCTTCCCGCCCTCGATCTCCGCTCACTTAAGCCCCTCCCTATCCGCGCACGTGGGACACGGGTGGGTCGGAGCACGGGGCGAAGCCCGGGCCAAGGGCGGGCCCGTTTTTGCCACTTAGAGGCCGTGTAAGGCCGGGCCGGGCCACCCCTCCAACGGCTCTTTTTTCTGACTTGATGTTAATCTGTATGTATTTTATTATTATTATTTGCTAACTCAGTCTAATTTAGGGATCTGTGCCAAATTGTTAAAACCCACACCATGTCAACACGGGGTAGCCGAAGTAAGACAGCTGCAGGAGAGACCCAGCTGATAGGCCCCTTGGATAGTTTCATCATTAGGGCAAATAGTTTTATAGATCAAGGTATCTCTATTGTGGAGCGAAGAGTGTCACAGGACTTAGCCCTGGCCAATGCTAAAAGATCTTCCCTGGGACTTCTGGCAACCGCTAAAACACCTGAGCGTGTGTAGGAAGGTGGCTACCTGACTATGGTTACCCCAGATTTTTTGCCTGTGTTTAGCTGGTTTTTTGACTTAGTTGACCTGGTTCCCTGCTAATCAGGGCCCCAGGCCATCTGCTCTCTCTGTAAAATGGATTCCATGTACCCTAGGTACATACCAATTGGAAATGGACTCCTTGTCAGCCCCTGTAGAATGCACTATAGGTGCACAGGGCACAGGAGCCACTAAGGCCTACCAGGGGCTGCAGCATATCTTTTGCCACCCCTGGCTGGTTCTTAAATTGACACAACTGGCTGATCACTCAGCTGGGGTAAGGTGGTGTACACACCCCTTGCTTAGATATAGTATACCTATGTCTAAACCTATATCTGGACACATGTAAACCTGTGAGCCACTCCTATAGACAGGCCTCACCAATCCTGGAGGCTGGGTGCATGGTTTTTATGTGAGATGGAGCTCTAGCATGAGCTGAGCCTGTCTGCAGCCGTCGGGAACAAATCCCTAAGCTGTTTCAGGATAATGCCATACCATATACTATTAAGTGCCTTATAATCCTCGCGGTTATTTAGCAACTCTGGTTTGGCTTTATCAAAACATGTCGTGTAAGGTGTCATACGCTTTGGAATACCATCCCCTCGCCAGTTCTGGCGACGGGGATGGCATTCCACCCCTCTAGAGGGGTAAGACATGTTACTTCACTTTAATGCGGTTGATTTCTCCAAAGGCCTTAAGATCCACAAAATGGATGCCTCTGCCACAGACAAATGTCTGGACCCCTGGAGCTGACCGAAACCCAGTCAAGGGGGTCCTGGACAAAGGGTTTCCTGTCACAGGAGGGTGTCACCGCCCTCCAGACAGGAGATAGTGTATTGTAGCAGGGAGGTTTGAAAGAAACCAGACACTGCCTGGGGCGCACAAGGCTGCCCCTTGCATAATCCGGCCAAACCGGTTCTGGGGCACTCCAGCCCTCGTGCCAGGGCGGCCTGGATCAAAGGAAGGGGGTGTATCCACCCACTTCCTGGGTCCCACCCATAGGAGGGGACCTAGCAGGTAATCACGCCCACCAGATTCGAATAAGAGTGGGAGCAGTGCCAATGCACATCAGATTTCCTGGAAGAAACATTTGAAACGATATTCTGGACCCTTCGCCCTCCATCTCAACGTGGAAGCCCGAAGAATCTCCCTTGTGGTCAAGGAGTGACCACCCTGCAGCAGCAGGCACCATCCAGCCCTCGACGTCTACTTAGTTGCAGTTCCCGCCGGAACTCGAGCGACTGAGATCGACGAGATTAAGCCTGCCCAGCTTCTAACAGCCCGATCCACAGTCCATGCAAAGCTGAGACCCGTGGAGGCGACCGGAAGCGTGGGGCACGCCATCTTGAAGTGACCACGAGACGCTGACCGTGCAGCCCACGAGTGACCCTCGAAGCTGTACACCGGGGTTTGAGAAGCCCCCACCCTGAGCTACTCCTGAGCCGAAGTTCAGCCCTCCACACTCGACGAGTGCTGCGTGGGGCCCTTTGGCACGATTTGGCTCAACGCGTTGGCCCGGTCACTTGCCAGCTGGCTTGTGGTCCCTGTGCCGACGAACTACAAAAGAAGACTCGTGATTCTGGTTGCTCCAGATCCACACCAGCTCCCCTGAAAGGGAGCCCCGACTCTGACCTTCCTGGTCCGAGTGAGACGCCATCTTCCAATCCCGCGTGGATTGCTCTTACCAAGGCTTGTTTGCTCCAAACCGGAAGCCGACTGCACCGACGGTGAGAGCCTGCGTGGGACAGATCGTGACCTGCTCCTGGACGTCGCAGATGCCCCAGAGCCCACGTGACAGCGAAGAGAAGCGCCTCGACGACCACCTGATTGCGCCCGACATTGCCTGGTTCCGTCCTGGTTCCACCCTGGTCACTGCTGAGTGACCCAGACTCTGTCCCCTCTGCTTTCAGGTACTCTACAACTTGAGTCCACCCTTGGACTCCACCGGACACTTCGTCTTCACCCTGCCTGCAGCCCTTTCAGCTTCAAGCACCAAGAGCCTGCGTGTCAAAACCCGACGCCACTTCGACCCTGTGCACCCACTTCCTGTGGGTGAGGTAACTTTGCTCCGCCGGTGTTCCCACACTGGTGCACACCTCTAGGGTCTGTGTGTTAAGTTTTGTTCCTCTAGGTTCAGCGGAAGTGTCCTTAAACTTTAACTATTTGACTTTTACGCACCATTGGTTAACATTGGTGCATGCGTGCGCTTTCCGCACATCTCCCGAATCCCGAGGGCCATTCCCGACTTCAGCATTGCTTGTCCTGACTGCTCCCAGCGATTCCCTAGGCCCTAGGCCTAACCACTGTTCGAGTGGCCTCTCTTATACCACTTGTTTAGTATATGGTTTGAGTGGCCCCCTGCCCTCATCCATAATTGTGCAACTTTGTATGTTTAAACAGTGCTTTTGATTTAACGCTTGTGCCCCTTTATTCATAAAGAATACTGGGGATTGTTTTTAGTAATAAACACATATATTTTTATAATATATACTTGTGTGGTGTCCTTTCATTTGGTATTACAGGATTGTATGTGGTAAAACAGCTCGCTTAACACGACCTCTTAAGTTAAGCCTTTAGGCTGCTTAGTCCATGCTACCACTAGGATAGCTTGTCTAATAAGGTTGACTTACAACCAGACACCATAAGGGGATTGTTTGGTCAGGTAGTAGGTGGTTCCAGAATTGGAAACATCCCCTACCAGGCCAACTTCTCACATTGGTGAGCAGCGGTGCGGATTTGAGCTTGCTGTTGTTTTACCATTGCAATCTTTATATCAAATTGAAAGATCACATCAAGTACCTCTAGGTACATATAAAATCAAAAGCTTAGCATATTAAGTTCTACTGAACTTAGTAGTTGTAGGTTGAAGGGAGTAGCACACCCCTGACTACAACTCACTAGCAAGGTCCAGTAGGAAAACACTTAGTGTAGGTAAGTGCACCACTTACACCTCACTAGTAACCATGTCTGACACAGGAAAGGCCTCAGGGTCTAGTCCTGTGACAGTTGACCCTACCCAGGCAACTTTTGGATATGACAAACTAACCCGCAGAGACTTGATTGCCTTGTGCAAAGCAAGAGGGTTAAAAAGGGGCAGAAGCCCCACCTGCCTAATCCTGGTAGAAATCCTAGAACAGGATGACTTAGAGAAGGCAAAAGCAGCTTCCCTAGATACAGGAACTGGAGGGAACCCCCCTGTAGTTGATCCCCCTGAAGAGGAGGATGATGATGACTTGGATGAGGACTCAGATGGTGGGGACTCACAAGTACAGGATCAGGGTAGCCAGGTTCCAGTTGGTAGGCTTAGCCAGGCCAACTTGGACCTACTGGGGAATGGAGAGGGCCAGCACCTCCCCAGAACCCAACATGTGATTCTCCCAGGCAACAGAAGAGTGAGATCTCCCTCAGGGGACTCTCATCTTTCTAGTGCCTCCAGAGAATCAGAGAGAGGCATGAGTGCTTCTCAGAAAGCTGAGCATAGGGCTAGAATGAGGGCTGTCAGACTCCAGATAGAGAGAGAGGAGGTAGCCCTGAGTCAAGCTAAGCTTACCTTAGCTCAAGCTAAACTTGCCTTGGCAAGAGAGCAGAAATTGTGTGGCTTAGATGCCACTGGTGGCAGCAATATTCCTAAAGAGAAACCCAGGTCCTATGATAGTAGAAACCTGACAAAGATTGTGCCCCCCTTCAAAGAAGGGGATGACATCCACAAATGGATGACTGCTCTTGAGAGAGCCTGCATGGTACAGCAGGTTCCTGAGGAACAGTGGGCAGCAATCTTATGGTACTCCTTTTCAGAGAAAGGGAGGGACAAGCTCCTCACTGTCAGACATGAGGATGCAAACAATTACAAAGTCCTGAAGAGTGTTCTGATAGATGGGTTTGGCTTAACCACTGAACAGTACAGGTTCAAGTTCAGAGACACCCAGAAGACACAGACTCAGGACTGGACTGATTTTGTAGATTGTGCTACTAAGGCTCTGGAGGGTTGGCTACATGGCAGCAAAGTACATGACTTTACAGGATTGTATAATTTGATTATGAGGGAGCAGATCCTAAGTAATTGTCAGAACCAGCTCTTACACCAGCACCTGGTAGACTCTGATCTGACCTCTCCCCAAGAATTGGGAAAGAAGGCAGACAAATGGGTCAGAACCAGGATTAGGCCTAAGAATCAGGACAGTAACCAGAAGAAGGAGTCTACCAAGCCTCAAGATAAGGGTGGGGATAAAAGTAAAGAAAAGACTTCCCCAGGGCCCCAAAACTCCAAGGATGGGGGTGGGTCCCAAGACACTTCTTCAACTGAGAAAAAACCCTATTGTTATCCCTGTAAACAGGTGGGGCATTACAAAACAGACAGCTGTTGTCCCAAGAATAACAATAAAGAAAATATACCTCCAAAGCCAGCTTCAACACCTCCTGTTACTGTCAGCAGTAATCCCCCAGGAAGTGGGAGCACACCCAGGAATCTGGGTGGGTTTACTTTTGGAAATCAGGTGGACCCTGGCCTATCCAGGTCCCCATCACCCAATGATCTTGTTTATGAGGCTGGCATGGGGTTTGCCAACTTCTCTGCTTGCCCAAATACTTTGAGCAAGTATAGACAAGAACCCATCATCAATGGTTTAAGAGTTGAAGCTTTTAGAGACACAGGGGCTAGCATCACCATGGTGGCTGATGGCATAGTCCCCTCTAAGCAACTTTTACCTGGTGCCACATACCAGGTAATAAACATTGATGGCATCCAAACAAATCATCCCATGGCAGTAGTAAGTCTCAGCTGGGGAGGTGTCACTGGCCCAAAGAGAGTGGCAGTGTCCCCAAACTTGCCTGTAGACTGTCTACTGGGTAATGATTTAGAAATCTCAGCCTGGGCTGGGGTTGAACAGGAAATCCATTCTAGGATGGTAAATTCCAATGGAAAGGTTAGTGGGGCTGTAATGGCTACAGCCCCAATTCAAGATGTCCTTCCTGAAAAGGTTGGTAGGGCGGAGATACTCCCTGCCCCATCTTTAGCAAAAGCTCTTCCTGAACAGAATAGCAAAGCTGTCATGATAACAGCAGAAACCCAAACTGAGTCTCCTCCTGAAAAGGTTGGTGGGGCTGTGATGGCCACAGCCCAAACTCAAACTGACACGTGTGTTGTGAAACCTGAAATGATGGATAACTCCACACAAACTGAGAGCATGGAGGAGGAAGAGAAATCTCCCCCTCACCAGACTTTAGGACAGGATCAGCCTCCTCAGGGAACTGAGCTTACCCCTGATGAAGGAACTGCCCCAGAGGTGGTTGGGCCTAGCCTGACAGAACCTCTGATGTCAGTGGACCCTTCTCAGGTGGGACCCAGTCTGGAGCAGGTAACCTGCCCCTCTCTACCTTGCCTTAGCCAGCCCAGGGCTGCAGAGGACAAGAAGGACAGTGAGACCCAGAGGGCCCCCTGTCAAATACAGCACCCCCATCAAAAGATTAGGTGCACCAAAACTAGTAGCCCTAGTAAGGTGAAAACTTTAAAAACTCCTGAGGGAGCCCCCTTAAAAGTAGTTAGGGACCTCCCACAGATGGATTCTGTTGGGCACAGCCAAACCTGGGACCCAAGGGGCCCAAACCTGAACTGTCCCTCCAGCAAGCCAAACAGAGGGACCCAGCCTCCAGCTTTAGGTAGCCAGAGGCTGACCCTGAGAGCACAGTGCAACTCAGTTAAAGAAAGAAAGGCACACCTGGTGGAAGATAATTGGAGGAAGCCAAGCCCTAACTTAGTAGAGCCTAACTTCAATACTCCATATCCAAACCAGCCTTTAACTTTGCATAAACACACCCAAGGTAGTGATTCCCTATGGTGGAGACCCTCTAATACCCAAAGGGTGAGGGACTGCTTAGTGGACCATGAGACAGGGGGTACCCATGCTAGTGCAGGTACTTCCTTATATGGCCACTCAGGCAATATAGGCTTACCTGGCCAAGGATAGCCTTATCTCCTTTCGTTTGGGGGGGGGTTATGTAGGAAGGTGGCTACCTGACTATGGTTACCCCAGATTTTTTGCCTGTGTTTAGCTGGTTTTTTGACTTAGTTGACCTGGTTCCCTGCTAATCAGGGCCCCAGGCCATCTGCTCTCTCTGTAAAATGGATTCCATGTACCCTAGGTACATACCAATTGGAAATGGACTCCTTGTCAGCCCCTGTAGAATGCACTATAGGTGCACAGGGCACAGGAGCCACTAAGGCCTACCAGGGGCTGCAGCATATCTTTTGCCACCCCTGGCTGGTTCTTAAATTGACACAACTGGCTGATCACTCAGCTGGGGTAAGGTGGTGTACACACCCCTTGCTTAGATATAGTATACCTATGTCTAAACCTATATCTGGACACATGTAAACCTGTGAGCCACTCCTATAGACAGGCCTCACCAATCCTGGAGGCTGGGTGCATGGTTTTTATGTGAGATGGAGCTCTAGCATGAGCTGAGCCTGTCTGCAGCCGTCGGGAACAAATCCCTAAGCTGTTTCAGGATAATGCCATACCATATACTATTAAGTGCCTTATAATCCTCGCGGTTATTTAGCAACTCTGGTTTGGCTTTATCAAAACATGTCGTGTAAGGTGTCATACGCTTTGGAATACCATCCCCTCGCCAGTTCTGGCGACGGGGATGGCATTCCACCCCTCTAGAGGGGTAAGACATGTTACTTCACTTTAATGCGGTTGATTTCTCCAAAGGCCTTAAGATCCACAAAATGGATGCCTCTGCCACAGACAAATGTCTGGACCCCTGGAGCTGACCGAAACCCAGTCAAGGGGGTCCTGGACAAAGGGTTTCCTGTCACAGGAGGGTGTCACCGCCCTCCAGACAGGAGATAGTGTATTGTAGCAGGGAGGTTTGAAAGAAACCAGACACTGCCTGGGGCGCACAAGGCTGCCCCTTGCATAATCCGGCCAAACCGGTTCTGGGGCACTCCAGCCCTCGTGCCAGGGCGGCCTGGATCAAAGGAAGGGGGTGTATCCACCCACTTCCTGGGTCCCACCCATAGGAGGGGACCTAGCAGGTAATCACGCCCACCAGATTCGAATAAGAGTGGGAGCAGTGCCAATGCACATCAGATTTCCTGGAAGAAACATTTGAAACGATATTCTGGACCCTTCGCCCTCCATCTCAACGTGGAAGCCCGAAGAATCTCCCTTGTGGTCAAGGAGTGACCACCCTGCAGCAGCAGGCACCATCCAGCCCTCGACGTCTACTTAGTTGCAGTTCCCGCCGGAACTCGAGCGACTGAGATCGACGAGATCAAGCCTGCCCAGCTTCTAACAGCCCGATCCACAGTCCATGCAAAGCTGAGACCCGTGGAGGCGACCGGAAGCGTGGGGCACGCCATCTTGAAGTGACCACGAGACGCTGACCGTGCAGCCCACGAGTGACCCTCGAAGCTGTACACCGGGGTTTGAGAAGCCCCCACCCTGAGCTACTCCTGAGCCGAAGTTCAGCCCTCCACACTCGACGAGTGCTGCGTGGGGCCCTTTGGCACGATTTGGCTCAACGCGTTGGCCCGGTCACTTGCCAGCTGGCTTGTGGTCCCTGTGCCGACGAACTACAAAAGAAGACTCGTGATTCTGGTTGCTCCAGATCCACACCAGCTCCCCTGAAAGGGAGCCCCGACTCTGACCTTCCTGGTCCGAGTGAGACGCCATCTTCCAATCCCGCGTGGATTGCTCTTACCAAGGCTTGTTTGCTCCAAACCGGAAGCCGACTGCACCGACGGTGAGAGCCTGCGTGGGACAGATCGTGACCTGCTCCTGGACGTCGCAGATGCCCCAGAGCCCACGTGACAGCGAAGAGAAGCGCCTCGACGACCACCTGATTGCGCCCGACATTGCCTGGTTCCGTCCTGGTTCCACCCTGGTCACTGCTGAGTGACCCAGACTCTGTCCCCTCTGCTTTCAGGTACTCTACAACTTGAGTCCACCCTTGGACTCCACCGGACACTTCGTCTTCACCCTGCCTGCAGCCCTTTCAGCTTCAAGCACCAAGAGCCTGCGTGTCAAAACCCGACGCCACTTCGACCCTGTGCACCCACTTCCTGTGGGTGAGGTAACTTTGCTCCGCCGGTGTTCCCACACTGGTGCACACCTCTAGGGTCTGTGTGTTAAGTTTTGTTCCTCTAGGTTCAGCGGAAGTGTCCTTAAACTTTAACTATTTGACTTTTACGCACCATTGGTTAACATTGGTGCATGCGTGCGCTTTCCGCACATCTCCCGAATCCCGAGGGCCATTCCCGACTTCAGCATTGCTTGTCCTGACTGCTCCCAGCGATTCCCTAGGCCCTAGGCCTAACCACTGTTCGAGTGGCCTCTCTTATACCACTTGTTTAGTATATGGTTTGAGTGGCCCCCTGCCCTCATCCATAATTGTGCAACTTTGTATGTTTAAACAGTGCTTTTGATTTAACGCTTGTGCCCCTTTATTCATAAAGAATACTGGGGATTGTTTTTAGTAATAAACACATATATTTTTATAATATATACTTGTGTGGTGTCCTTTCATTTGGTATTACAGGATTGTATGTGGTAAAACAGCTCGCTTAACACGACCTCTTAAGTTAAGCCTTTAGGCTGCTTAGTCCATGCTACCACTAGGATAGCTTGTCTAATAAGGTTGACTTACAACCAGACACCATAAGGGGATTGTTTGGTCAGGTAGTAGGTGGTTCCAGAATTGGAAACATCCCCTACCAGGCCAACTTCTCACAGCGTGTAAGGGACCATGTTCTGATGGAAGTCTGTGCTGACATCCATACTCTCCCTAATACAGTCAATTTATCGGCCTCACACATATTATCCGACTCCCAGTTAAGTACGGATTTGGGAAAAAACTTCGATTTAGCTACCCAAATTACACCAGAGGAAGCAAGACAGCTGAGGGGTAGGAGGGAGGGTGCAGTGCAGAAAAAAAAGGAAAAAACAAATAAAGCCAAAGTCCAACAAATTAGAGAGATACCACAAACGATATCAGAGAAGCAAGATCATACTGAACGGAGAGGGGAGGGAGATAGGTGCACGATGCCCCAAAATCTAGTCTCAGAAGAGACCCCCGGCCCTACTCTGCTGGATATTTCGGTTAACTCCCTAGAGGGTAAAGTGGTAAATGAGGTTGATGGTCAACTATTAAAAATTATGCGGAACCTCTTTGAATCGTGTTTTATCCCAGTAGAAGCGAGATTATTATTAATTGAAAAACAGTTAACAGAACTGACAGCTTTCATAAAAAAACCCTAATCATGGGCCTCAAAAGCAGAACAAACAGACTTGTATTAAACCATCTGTACAATCAGTTAAAAAATTAGTACCCCCAGGGCCTGCTGTTAAATCGACATCTTTACTAGCAAAAGATAGGCATACTGAGGAAAAGCTTACTAATACAACCCCACAAACTATCCAGGTACAAAATAACAAGACTGCAGAAAGTTCCCCCAGCCCTACTCTACAGATAAATCAGGCACAAAGTAATAAGACTCATAAGCTTTCTGACTTAAACGCCAACAGGAACTGGGATAGGGGATTATCTCATAATAGATATCCCGTTAATTTGCCCCCCGAGGCTATCCCTTATGTGGTTGTGATGACCGGAGTACCAGAACTGGCCGACCCAGCCACAGAATCTAGTTGGTCTTTAAATAATAAAGTCCAACACTGGTTAAACTCGAATCGACCACTACATCCTATCTGGTCGAGTAAGATTCTCATGGTCCGTAGGGCTACTTGGGTGGGGCACGGAAGAAAATCAATACAAGGAGACTGTGTCATAGTCAATTTTGAAGATGCCCGAACAGTTGATTACATTTGCTCATGGGGCCAATCCGATATAAACAATGGCATAGGTACGCAACATCTTTCCTTTTTCTATCCCCCTAGAAACTGCAATAGACCGCCCTGTGAGGGAATTTGGCATACAATGGGCCCCCGCACTCGGGGTCCAGCCTGGGAGGAGCGGGGAGGTAATTTCCCTAGGAATAGGCCCAGAGAAATTCCTCCCTGGGATGGATGGAGCAACATCCCATTGATGAATAGATACAGCTGTTTAGAGATGGTAGATTGACCATCATGGAGGGAGAAACGAGAAGAGAAATCTGGAGAGAAGCCCAGGGAGAATTTGGATCATACCCTCCAAGCTCTAAATGCTACCCCTCAGAACCCCCTCGAACAGGGAGATAGAAATCTTAAAGTAATAGAGGGAGTAGAAGAAAGATACTGGGATATCCCAAAACTGCCAGATTATATAGTACCAAACATGAGTGAGGACCATGAATGTAATGGCGGGGAAGATCTAGCACTGTGCGAGTATGTAGAACAGGGCAATATATTCAACACAGCTCCAGCCCACCAACAAGGATGTAGTTATCCATCCTCCAATCGGATAAATTTGGAGGCAGTAGATGCTCCATCCTTGGATGGGGATATCTTACCTATGGTAGGGTCACACAATAACAGACGAGGGTATAAGCTAGCAAGTTGGAATATTGCCGGCTGGAACAACAAATCATGTATCCTGGGCTGGAAAGAAACTTTGGAATCCCACGACATCCTATGCTTGCAGGAAACTTGGAGTGTAGACGATATTACCTATGATGGTTATGCCGCTTATAATCTCCCAGCACAAGGCTCGAATATGGGCAGAGCCAAAGGGGGTCTACTTATTTTGCTTTCTGTCAACCTCCCTGTGCAAGTTATAAGATACGTTATGATTGGATGTTATGCCCAATTGTTGTGGTTGAGACATAAGAATGATAATAATGTCTTATTGATCAATTTTTATAACAATTTGCCTGACTCTATGCGAATGTCCACGGTGTGTGAGGTCGTTAAGACCTTGGAGGAGATTGTTCGGGCTAGTCATGTTAATTTTGTATTTCTGTGGGGTGGGGATTTCAATATCCCTTTATGTCCTTTATCATTGACCAAGGTGTGCGGGGTTTCTGATGATAGAGGAGAGGAATACTTTCATTTTAAGCATAGCTCCTATGGAGAGTCTTTGAATATCGCTCTTGCCAAATTTGACCCGTCGTGTTGCAACCTCTAGGCGATGGTGACGGTAACCCCGTCCCCACCTTCACTGGGAGGAATGCGGCCACAGTCATTGACCATCTTCTGGTATCAGACGACACTCGCATGATTTGTGATGCACCGGTCGTATTGGACCTAGCGATCAGCGACCATAACTGTGTCACTGTAACATTGCATGTATGGGGTATTAGAACACTAGCAGCTCAACATGTCGTCGCTAACATTGCCCCCTGTAGACCAAATGGTCATAGGATAAAATGGAAGGGTGACAATTCGGAAAAACTGTTGACTAAAATTGTTGCAGCGTGCCTACCCGACCTGCAAATTTGTTTGGGTGATGATATAGACTCTTGTGGTATTTTAACTAGTTTTAATAAGATCAATAAGATAGTTGTAAATGCCCTGACGATTACTAAACATACTAATTATAAACCAATGATGGGTTGGTTCGATTCACAGTGTACCAAGTCACTACAGATGCTTAAGAAGGCCCTATCTTGTAGACCCATAGACAGGTTGAGTATTATAACCCTTAGGGCTACTTATAAGGGGCACTTAAAACGTCGAAAACTGGAATTGCAGGAAGAGGCACGGGGCAACCTGACTAAGGCTGTGGAATTATCGGACAGTAAACTTTTCTGGGAAACGGTTAACTGTGCTTTCCTTAAAGGTGATGAAACCCCGGTCCTCACTGCTCATGTTAGTGAGGACTGTTGGGTTACTAACTTTTCTAGTATTTTTGATCCACAGAGAGGGGGGTTTCCCACATGGCGGAGGCGGACCCATGGCCAATAGTCCCTCTATGTATTACATTATCGGAGGTAGACTTTGCTATTAGATCTAGCAAAAGAGCTAAGGCCCCTGGCCCCGATGGGGTCCCCATCGACCTTTTTAAGGCAGATACATCATTATGGGGCCCCGTCTTGACCAAGGTCTTTAATGCGTCTGTTATGGAAAGCACTCCTTCTAGTTGGGGTGAATCAGTAATTATCCCAATTTATAAACAGGGGGATAGGTCGGATGCCAAAAACTACCGCCCTATCTCCCTTTTAGATTCTTTGCTCAAAATTATGAGCCGGGTGCTGCTGGCCAGGTTAGAAGAGTGGGCCGAGAGTTGTGGTATTCTTGCGCGGTCCCAATTTGGATTCCGAAAGGGCCTTGGAACCGTAGAACAATGTATAAATCTAGATCTCTTAATAGGGAAGTACACCCGTGCCAAGCAGGGCTCACTTTTCCTCTGTTTTGTTGACTTGAGCAGCACGTTCGACCTTGTCGATCACGCGCTGCTATGGGCAACCCTATTAGAACAAGGGGCCCCAACAGAGATAGTCTATTTCCTGGCCAGACTTTATTCCAAACTTTCAGCCCGCATCAGATATGGCCAAGGAGGGGAATGTACTGATTGTATCAGTGTGAGGCTAGGTATTAGGCAAGGCTGTGTCCTTGCGCCCCTTCTTTTTTCTCTTTTTATTAATGCCATAGACTCCGAGGTCAAGCAGGTTAACTCTGATGCACCGTTGGTAGACGGGCAGGCTGTTCCCATCCTGCTCTACGCCGACGATTCAGTGCTCCTATCGAGAACCCCCTGTGGTCTACAGAAACTGATGGACAAGTTTGCAGTTTTTATCAAGGATAAAAAACTGAAAATTTATAATACCAAATTGTTCATCATGCCTTGTGGAAAGAAAATTAGGAATCTGAAATCATTTTATATAGAGGGGCAAAAAATAGAAACTGTAAATAAATTTTGTTATTTGGGCATTACTTTTAGTAGCAATGGTATGTGGTCGCAGGAAATATCTAATGTACAGGCTAAGATGTCCAAGAGTGCCCATGGAGTTTTTAAATTTGCTAATAAACTTGGTGACCGTCGTATATATGACATGTTACATATATACCGTTGTAGATGCGTTGCAATTGCGATCTACGGATCTGGTGTCTGGGGGCACTGTTGCCATGGGGACCTGCAAATTGAAGAAAACTGCTTCTTAAAAAGATTGCTTTGTCTGCCTACATCTGCTTCTAATCTGATAGTACACCAGGAACTGGGCCTGGAGTTCCTTTCAGATTTAATTTGTTTAAGACCATTGCTGGTGTGGAGAGCAATCTGGCATAAAAAAGAAACTGGTTTTACCAGGAGTATAATTACTGATTGTCTCCGCCTAGACAAAAGCTCACTGATCCCCTGGATTAACTATGTGGTGAGAACAGCCAGGGATTCTTTTAATCTCAATCTTTTAGAAGATCAGGAGAGCCTGTCTAATTTTTCCAAGAAAGAGCTTAAGCAATCTTATTTACATAAGAAAGCACAAGTGCGTAGAGACTCTAGCATGCAGTTATCCATCCCTCAGTATTACTTCTCCAATAGGGACTCATTTGGTTTTTCTGATTATTTAAAGGCTGTTACTAGACCATCCCATCGTTTTGTCCTTATTAGATTGAGACTCGGAATTGTCCACCATTTGGTTGCGTTCCCAGTCATGAAAAATTACCCCTCTATTCCATGACCATGTGATGGGGCCACTAAACAGAGTATTGTACATTTTTTATTCTTGTGTGACCTCTATAAACACCTACGCGTTGCCTATTTAAAGCCATTATTTACCAAACGGGCAATTACAACAGTAAATACGGCAATGAAGATGTTGTTTTCTCTAGATGATTACGATACCCGCTTTCAAAAAGCTACGTTTATATTGAAATCTGTGGCCGCAAGGAAAAGTATGATCTTTAATTATTTTATCCTTTCTACTGAGTTGCACCAAATCTTTTTTTTTTATACAACTATATCAGATTATATATCATGTAGCATATGTATTGTTCGCTTTTATGATTGATTATTTTTAATCGAATAAAGTTTTTTAAATGAAAAAAAATGATATTGCAACAGCTCTCCTTCCCCACATCTGGAAGCCTAGCACCGGCCCATGAACTGGCAAACACACGCCTTGCCATCTTGGACAGCGTGATATCTGGTCTACAACACATTGGCTGGGGGGCAATAATGGATATTGTATGGACACTTTATTAATTGTTAATAAAGATAAGAAATGCAGGTTGCACCACATGCAGTACACAGGTGTATAACAATACGGGTGGTGGGTGAAAGGGTGTTGTACATAACGATAAGGTCAACAGTGGCAACATTATCACCAGGAGTAGAGGTAACAACTGTCCAGAGTAGCAGTGCCATATCCCCCAATATTGAGCGGGCTGCAGACACTTATACTGAATGACCTTTCATTCCCAGTAGTTGGCTTCCTGCCATCAGCCCAGGAGATAACAGCAGGACGTACTGAGGTTTTACAGAGTATTATAGCTGCCATAGAAAACAGTGGGTTGCATATTGTCACAGATGTCAATTGGGGCGAGAACAACGGCTTACTACTAGTCCCATAAACACATAATAATGCCTAGGCCAAGGACAAGTGAGCGAAGATGGCCATATGTACTGGCAGCCGCACTATCACCAGTACCTGGGATAATTGTGACCATTATATTTTTAGTGTTTGCAGACCATTTTGACATCCCATTTCTTCATGGCAGAATGGGGTACGAGAAGAGTACAGATATACAACATGAGGAGACCAACATAGTTGTGCCAGACCAAATTCTGTTGGAGAAGAAGGAGGTTACAGAAGGAGGAGAAAGAGAATTGTGGGAATAATATAACAATAAATATGTTGAAATACTGTATTTATATGTACAGATCATGAACATTTCAGGATGCTATGTTTGCACACACCTACCAACAGATACACAGCACAGCATGAGCTACATTGTACTACCAGTTTCTAAATACATGGGTTGTATTCTGATGCACAAGTTACTCTCCACTGAACACAATAAGTCAGTATTAGTGGCACCACCAAGCACTGGCATCACAGCAGCACCAACACTGCATGTTTTCAATATAGCAGGTATCAGACAGGGTGCCAGGGAGCCTAAGAAAAAATGGGCACCATGCAGGAATATGCACCCTACTGGGTCAGACACTGAGATGCTTAGCACATTTGACAGGAGATCCAGAAACAGGGCTGAGGAGGATGACGATAAGCAGAGCAGAAACAAGGAAGGTGATATACAAAGGTTTAGAGTGGAATAGCTGTCCTTAGCTCCATCCTGTATCCTATATGATGAGAGGATACAGCGGGACAGAGTACCTGATTTACCTTCAGACATAGCTACAGTACAAAACTGCTCCACACAGCAGTCATGCATACCGCACACTTGTGTGTTACAGGAATTACTACAGGGAAAACAAGGACTGTTGGCATGTGAGGACAGGATACACAAAGTAAGGAGAATAATGGGACCAAGGAAAGTGAACCAAATATTTGTGGGCAAAAGTAACTGCACACACGTCACGAGGCTGTCACGTATCACGGACAGCAATACTGGGTCCTCACCTGGACTGGTGGGTTACAAAGGACTATTCTTTGTCTGCGGAAAATGGGCATACTTTTATCTACCTCCAGGTTGGTACGGCCGTTGTTACCTTGCATCAATAATACCACGAATGGTCCCCTTCTCAGACATTGCACAGGTTAGGAGACCAGGTGTAAGACCTACCAGGATGAGGAGGTCAGCTGGATGGGTTGATCATTTTATGACAGCTGTTGGAGTAATGGTCCCAGGTGCCGGAGTAGAATACACCTCCCAGAGGATACATGAGTTAGCTAGAATGATTGAGGATCTGGCTGACTCTACTGCTGCAGGGCTGGGAAACATAACAGCAGAGCTGTCCGCCATGCGGGCGGTAGTGATCCAGAATAGGGTTGCTTTGGACATTATCCTAGCCGAGGAAGGTGGGCTCTGTCGCGTCATCCATCAAAAGTGCTGTTCATATATTCCTGACAACAGCCGGAACATAGATAGGGCAATCCATAACATAAAGGATATTAGGGATGAGGCAGATGGCATACAAACTGGCGAGTTTTGGGACAAACTAATGCTATGGCGGTCAGGTTGGGGCTCATGGGTCATAAAGGCTGTTATTATAATAGCAGCTGCATTATCGACACCCTGCATTATGGTACATGTCTGCCCAGTCTGCTGTGCATCCCTTGTCTCCTACTGCTCACGCTCTATGCACCGTGGCCATAAGCACAGCCATGAGCCGGAGCAACAGGCAGTGGCTGTAGTGCTTAGCATGGGTATGAGTATGCTGGCGCGTAGGGTATATTGATTCGGTATCAGATTTGGGAATGTAGAAGCCATCTTTTTCTTAATACCAAATGTATTAGCTTCAGGCCCTGTTAGCTTAGCCTATATCTAATATTCTCTATCTTAGGTAGCTCTGCCCTTTCACAGATCATCAGAGAAATGCTGCTCTTCCATTTCTCTAGGCCCAGACGAGATACGTGACACACCGCTTGCACAATAGTCTTTTAGCAATAACAGATTTCGCAATACCATTCGTCACCTTGCTTAAATTGCATTTTAGGATGGAGATTTACCAAGCCGTGGCAGCCTACATTTGATTGACTGACCCCAATCCTGCCCATTTAGATCACATGGTTAGCAACAGTATGTATGTATCAGACCCTACAAGGAGATTTCTTGTTAGAGATCTTTGTCCATTGGCCATAAGAATCATGGTGGACTGTGCTACGTGTAATACTTCTTGCTACGTGTCATATGGGTGGTTTTGTGGTTTATGCCTATAAAGGATGCCAAACACATCAACTCTTTGGACATTCAGGCTTCTATGCTGATTGTCTCCGTGTCACACGTGTTTTGGTGTTTTGATTGTTGTAATAAATCTACCATCTTCTGAGCTGACAAAGAGCTGTGGTCGTGTTATCTTTCTATCATTTATTGTTCCTTATATTACAGATTTCACTTCCACGCCAGCGGCACAGGGGCGGCTGGATGCAGGGTGCCAACGCAGCATCGGGTGCCCAATGAAAAGCAATGGAGGCAGGCCAAATCTGAAAAGGGCTGCAGGCTCCAGCCAGGAGGCCGATCGAAGGAAACCAACAGCCATTGAGGTAAGTTATGATGCTCAGGGACGTAGGAACACCTTTTGTCCTCTTCACCAAGGCCCAGGTTGGACGGGTGAAGGGGTGCCTTTTGGTGTCAGAAATGGCTAACCAGTGCACGTGGCGGTTGAGGGGTCTTCTTGCAGAAGCTGCAGGCAACTTCTAGGAGTCCAGGAGAGGTCAGCTCATGGTGGAAGTGGGCTATTGAGAGCAGGGAAACCTTGCTGAACCGGTGGGCCACTTGGACTCGGGCTGGTGTCATCGGGTGCAGAAGTAAAACCGGGGGCAGGCTGCGCAGTTCTGCAGGTCACAGAGTCTTTACTTTGAAGAGGGTTGCTTTTTGAATAGGTCTGCTTTTCTCTGGAGACCTTGGTCTTGATCGAAGGCAGGCAGTCCTCCCAAGGTTCTGGAGGTCGCTGGGCTGCAAGACGAGTTGACTTTTGGTTCAGGATCATCCAGGGATGCAGACAGGCCAGTAGGGCTGGGACCGTGTCTGGCTTTCGAGCTGGGTACTCGACAGAATCCGCGCTGCTTCTTGCCACTGAACCCATCAGGCAATTTGCGGATGCAGGTCAAATGGCAGCCTTGATCCTGTTGGATCTAAGTGCCGCCTTTGACACTGTAGCCCATCACACGTTGGTAGTGTCTGAGGAAGGGTTGGGTGTCTGGCAATGCCCTGAATTGCCTAAAATCTTTCCTGTCGGGTCGCTGCTTCCAGGTGAGACAGGGCAAACACTACTCCAGGGTCATAAAGCTGAACCAGGGAGTGCTGCAGCCTGACCCTGAGCCCGACCCTGTTTAATCTCTATGTAGCTCCCGTAGCGGAGACTGCTGAGGGGTTCGGGATCAGGGTCGTATCCTATGCCGATTAAACGCACCTGGTGGTCTCCCTGACCCAGGCACCAGAGTCGGCTGCCTTCCACCTCATGGCATGCATGCAAGAATTGACTGCATGGATGGCTAAGAACTGCCTGAAGTTGAATGGCAACAAGACAGAGGTGCTTGTGGTGGGTAAGGACCCGACTGTGTTGTCATCGGCATGGTGGTACCAGGACTTGGGGGGGGGGGTCACCTACGCCCTGTGTGCAGGCAAAGAACTTGGGAGTTTGGTTAGATCCCAGTCTTTCCTTCGACTATCAAATCAGACGGATGGCAGGCGCCTGTTTCGGGATCCTGAAGGTCCTGCGTAAAACCTTGGACCTACTCCCTGTGGCGGCTAGGAAGACTCTGGTTCATGCCCTGGTGATGTCGCGCCTGGACTATGGTAACATCCTTTATTTAGGGGCAACAACCAAGTGTATGCTCCGTCTGCAGGGAGTGCAGAATGCGGCAGCCCACCTTATTTTGAGGCGTCCGAGAAGGGCATCGGCTAGGGCAGCCCTGGCCGCGTTACACTGGCTCCCGATTAAAGAAAGAGTCACTTTCAAGGCACTTTGTGTCTGTCATCGGATCCTGCAGGGAAGGGCCCCTCCGTATCGGTCGGATCTCCTGACCCCCTATGTCCCCACACGTCAGCTGAGGTCAGGTGGGGTAGGATTGGTGTGCGTACCCGCTATTAAGAAAGCCAGGATGGGAGGTCGGTCCTTCCGCCTATTGGCGGCCAAGCAATGGAATGCTCTCCCAATGGAGCTCCGGATGGAGGCCCAGGAGAGATGCTTCAGTAAAAAACTAAAAACGTTTCTCTTTCCCCAAGTTTAGTAGGGTGAGGGCAGTGGGCATCTGATTACTGGCTAACTCTACCGCAGCGCGGGGACACACTGGCATAAGTGTAACCATTGCGCTTTATAAGTGGACCTATTCTTATTATAGTTCTCTACAGAGCCTCACCAGCAGAGAAGGCTGCAGTGCCCGGCTCTTCTTAGGTCGCCAGGAACTGAAATTCAGGGTCTGGGGATGCCACCTAAAATCTTGATTTAAGAGTGTTACAAGGGAGTAAAGGTTGTGGCCAATGGGCCACTTTCCAGGGGTGTCTACACCCTCTTATCATGCCCACCTCCTGTGGGAAGGGGACATAGTCCTAGCCCTGATTGGATAAGTCGCATCATCTTCAAGATGGAGGACACTACAAAGTGTACTTCACCTTGCCTCCAGCACCTGAGGGTTGGAGTTGACAGAGGGGACGGGGGGGGCACACCTCCTATTCTATCTAAGATTTTCCACCTGTCCTCACCCAAAAAGGGGGTGAGGGTAGGAAGATCGCTTGCTCCCTCTAACAGGAGAGGCTGGGGTCGCATTACGAAAGCGGCAAGTCCTTTGAAAATCCCTGCGACAGATGGCTCTTCCTGACCAGGGGAGGAGTGAACACCTCCACCGAGGAAAGGCATTGTTCTCGACCTCAGAGTGCACAGGCACTCTACCCATGAGGACAGAACACTGTCTGGTGGTAGCAGGCTGGCTTAGGACAGTCGATGATCACACTAAGGATTGGCAGATCTTAGGGGACCCCTCTAAGGGGCACTCTGTGTGCAATTATTAATAAATCGGACACTGCAATCAGCGCAGGTTTATTATGCTGAGATCTTTGGTAGAAAATATCCCATATTTCAGTGAAACCTTCATGGAGCTGTGGAACTCGTAACGACAAAGGTGCAGCCAATGTACTTACTATAGAGCTTCCCTAGTAACTTGCAATATCCCGGAATAGACAAGGATATTGCTGGGGCATAGCTGCTCAAGCAGATATGCCCTTACAGGAGATATCCCTAAAGCAGCATGCACTATAAGGCCTGCTCGAGGGGTGTTTTACCGATATCTCAGACAGTCCCTATGGGCATCGCATACAGGGATGTGTGCCACGTCGACTCTTCAGTTTTGTCTGCATCAAGACACACAGCTGCAGTGGCAGTATGTATGTATGTATGTATGTATGTGTGTATGTATGTATGTATGTATGTGTGTATGTATGTATGTATGTATGTATGTATGTGTGTATGTATGTATGTATGTGTGTATGTATGTATGTGTGTATGTATGTATGTATGTATGTATGCATGTATGTATGTATGTGTGTATGAATGTATGTGCTTGGTGAGGGGTCCCTTAGGGTGGCATAATTTGTGCTGCAGCCTTTAGAGACCCTCTTTAACAACAAGGCCCTTGGTACCAGGAGTATCTTTTACCAGGGACTTATATGTGAGCTAATGGGGTGCCAACCGTGGAAACGACAGGTACACTTTAAGGAAGGAGATCGGGCTCAGGGGACCTGGTTGGCAGGGACCCTGTGCACTTCCAGTAAAAACTATATCATTTTCCGGGTAAAAAGTGAAGGCTAACCATGTCCAAAACAGGCCCTTTCCTACATTGAGACATTTTTCCTAGGACAGCGAAAACTCTACAGCAGGTCTTGCTCATGGTCCTTATACTGTGACTGCCACTACTGAACATTAATCTTGAATTGTTAAAGCAGGGCCAGGATCTGGACAGGAGCCAATGAACAGAAGGGCAACTCACCAGATAATAGAAGTCTTCTGTCTTCACACTCACTTAGAGAGAACAATGCCATCCCATTTATTGCATGACAAAGAGCCCACAACCCTCAGTGAAACACTCACCGCTCAGATGGGATTCGTTAATAAGAATCAAATAGACATAACAGGTCCCTGGGGACCCCACAGATACACCGTTCCTACCAGTACCATAAATGCTTGGGGTCCCGCAGGTAAACCTAACAGTGCTACAAAGTCTTAGGGGCCCTACAGGTAAACCTTTCCTAACCCAGTGCTACAAATGCAATGTGCTCACTGCAGCAGGACTGGGCGCTCTAGGGCAGCAATTAAGTTGCTTGGCATTTATCTACCCTTAGCTAAGCCACGTAATATAGGCAGTAGATCAGAATGATTCTCCGCGATCAAAAGTAGCTCTCGCTATCGAAAAGATGAAGACCCTGGTATAACACAAGCGCAGACATGCGGTTAGGCTCTACCAGGACATGCAGTAAACTATTAATTTATGTATATGTAGGATTAGATTGCATTGCAAGTTAATTCTTATGTCACTATTTTCCGCACACAACATACAACATAGATTCCTCACGAGCGCCTCCTGATGAAGGGAGAACCCCCAACATGAATTGGGGCAGACTGAATTTGAATTTACTTGGGGAACAGTGGATTTTGAAAGTGATTCTATGAGAATAAATATGCTTAAACTGGAATACAAGTGGATTTGCTTCCAAGGGAAGGAGACATTGATGCACTTTTATGGGTACAAGCTGTGGAGCAGGAGACACAGACCTGATCTAGTCTGGCGCTATATAAACAACTGTAGCCAAATACATCTCCCTTCTGGCACGCGATGAGTGGATTACATAAACACGACAATAATGAATGAAAAGTACACGGCATGCATAGACAAGGTTTGCTATGTAACCTCTGGACTCCTGTAAACCTAAACAAACACCAGTAATCAGACACTAGGGACATCACCTGAAGCTACTAAGATTCTCCTTTTGTTTGGTATCTTGTGTTTGGAAGGTGGGTTTTTAGGATAAGCTATTTTTGGGTGCGTCTGGGGGTGGGGGGTGTCAGGTAGCCCCTGTGGTAGACGATGGGATAGAGGATAAGGAGTGACATGCCATCCCTTCATATATTTCTCCCCTCCTATATTCACAGTCCCCTTTTACCAGTTGTCCGCTTTGCTGTCATCAAGAAGTGGAGAGAGGGGAATCGGCAGGCGGCCCCTTTAGCCGGAGCTGAGGACGGACATCAGAGGATACACACTTGAAGAAGGCGGGGGCGGAGAGCGCGTCAGGTTGGTCAGTAGTTGGTCCAGCTACAAGCGGCATGGGAACGCGAGGCGGAGAAACCAGTGGGGGAAGACAGAGAAGGCCTAACAGCCTTCTGAGAGAGAGAACCGGAGGCACAGCTTGTCAGCGAGCAGAACATCCGAACCTGGTGGAGGATGGAAAGCCGAAACAGAAGACCAGACCTCACTGAAAGACGTGGAGTCACCACGCCACGGCCCCGGAGTGACGTGACTCTTCAAGGTGCGTGGGCGTCTACGGGGCTTTTGGAAAGGGGCTGAGTCAGAGAGGGATGGGAGGGGAGGCTGAGAGGTGAAAGGGACCCAGGGAAAAGGAAATAAGTGAGACGGAAAAGAAAGACAAGAGCAGAAATCATCGGCTACTCTTTTTCCTTTGGTTGCTCCAACCTCTACCCCCTCCCTTGACATTTATGCATAGCTATTATTTATCCCTCAAATCCTCCCTTGATTAAACCCTAAAGCAAAAACACTTACCTGAGTCTTTTCCTTCTGTCCGAGGAACAACGGCGGCCGAGGCTCACCTAAGGGACTGAAGTAGAAGACCCTGTGGGAAAGAAGAATATAAAAGAGACAATCAATCATTGTGATTTCCTGTAATACTAATAAAAAGTGCACACCAAGAAATTATTCAATGCAGTGTGCTCCTTCTTGACTGACTCTTCTACAACGGGGAGCTACATACTTTCCCTGCAGGGAATGGGAGACAGACACACATAGACACACACTGGAAAGCATAGTAGGAAAACGCTACATAGTTTTTATATGCTTGCATATGTACATTGTTTTAGAAAGATGGTGGAACTATTTATTTTGTTCAATGTGCTTATACTGCTAATTACTTTTATCTGATTCTATTATCATTGCAGCACAAATTCTATACAAGAATTACGATGGTTCAATAAATAATGAAAATGCTAATGTTATATTATTTTAATTTGATATCGCACATGAATTACCCCTAAGCAGAAACTACTTTAAGGAGAAATTTAGGATTGGTACGTAGAACCACTCTATTGTTGTGAAGTTGAAAGAAAGGCTCTTGTATTGGTAATGCCTGAAGTACATCAACTCTACGGACATTTGTGCATTGGTTCAAAAGGCGGGCCCACTAGCCTTGTAAGGACTATGTTTCAGTTCCACTCTGGAGCAGGTGGAATACCTGGCCGTATAACCCTTTTTAATCCTTCCATGAAGGCTTTAATCACTGGTACTCTGAAGAGAGATGCTTTGTGCAAGGTGTGACAGCTGGAGAGAGTGAGTCCCTCCCTATTTCTGTAGGTAGTACATTGCGGTCATGTTGTCCGTGCAAACTAAGACAGTCTTGCCTACAAGTTGGGTGAGAAAAGCTGAGTGCTATGAACACTGCTAGAAGTTCAAGGTAGTTGATGTGGTGACGTTTGTGTTTGTCTGACCGCAGCCCCTGGACTTTGTAATGTTGAAGATGGGCACCCCAACCGGTTACTGTGGAATCGGGTCTATGAAAGGCCGCCCTTTTGCTAAGTTTTGAGGGTTCCACCACTGCAGCGAGCGATGGTTCCCGCTGTCTACCAACACTAGGTCGGGGTCGCAAATTGCAAGGGTCATTAATATTAATGAGCATCCCGCAATTTGCGAGCCCATTGGGAATGCCAGCCCTACCAGGGATGGTGGCCTGCTCAGCAGACCACCATGTCTGGGACTGCTTTTTAATAAAGCAGTTTTTTTTTCCTTTCTTTTTTTTAAATGCAGCCGGCCCTTAAAAAATATTTTTAGACACTGTCACAAAGTGGAAGGGGTACCCTGGGGACCCCTTCGAAATTGCGACTGCATTACCACCCTATTGAAGAGGGTGGTCATTTGCAAGTGTTTTGTGACCGCAATTGTGCTCTCAAAACATTCACACATAGCATTGCAGACGCAATTAGGAAGGGAGTGCCCCTTCCTAATTGCGACTTGCAATTCTTAAATAGAGAGTCGCAAATAAACTGCAACTTGCTATTTTGGAATTGTACATGGCCAACAGTGATTTTGCATGTGCAAACGGGTTCACAAACCCATTTGTGCATGCAAAATAACATCGTACATCTGGCCTCCTGTGATTGATTCCACTGACATTGTTGCAGAGGACGCATGTGAAGCCTTGCATGAGGTACGATTGCAACGCAGGATGCCATAATTCCCAGCAGTTGCATGAAGACTCTGGCTGGTAATGATTGGTTGGGTTGAAATTGTAATAGTGTGGCCTGGATATTGTGAATCCTGGCTATATTGGGAGTGGCTAGAGCATTGAGAGTGTTGATGGAAGCTCCCAGATAAGATTGCACTTGTGCCGGACACAGGTGAGATTTTTTTGCAATTATTGTAAAACCCAACTGGTGAAGTAAATGTACTGTTGTCCGATTGTGTAGTGTCCTTATAATAAAGGGGGTCTTATAATGCGCGGACTTAGCCCAATGGGCATCAAGGCGCCTAATTCCAAATCCATCTCACGACAAAAACCAGGCAGCTCAACCTGTGTAAGCTCTCGAAAAGCACCAAGTTTTTAAAGCCTTTTTAAAGAGCGCTATAGAGGGGAGGACCTTCAACTCCATCGGCAAGATGTTCCAAAGCTGTGGCGCAACGACGGAGAAGGCCCTGGCTCCCCATCTGGTAAGCTTAAAACGAGGGACAACAAGTTGAAGTAGTCCCGATGAACGCAGACACCTTGTAGGGTGATAGCGAGTGAGCAGATGACTGATAGCGTTCTTAGGGCCGTCCTCGAGAGCTCTATAAGTTAGACACAGAATTTTAAAATCAATTCTGTGCTGAATAGGAAGCCAGTGAAGGTCTCTCCTCGCAGCAGTAGCAGAAGAGGCCCTGGGAAGATCCAGGACAAAGCGTGCAGCAGCATTCTGCACAATTTGCAGACGGTGTATAAGGCCCTTGTTGGATTCCATGTAGAGAGAGTTGCAGTAGTCTAACCTGGAACCAACAAGGGCAACTGCAATCTGCTTGCGTGCTTGGAGAGACAGATAGCTGCAGATTCTGTTGAGCGTCTTGATCACGCCCCAGCAGGTCGAGACGGTCCGGTTCACCTGTAGGGACATCGAGAGTGAGGTGTTGAATACCACACCCAGATTTCTGGCAGATTGTGAGGGAGTGGGGCAGATGCCAAGAGAAGTAGGCCACCACTCACTCGACCAGATATCTTGGTCCTTTCCAAAGACCAAGACCTCAGTCTTGTCGCCATTTAGCTTCAGGAAGTTGGCAACCATCCAATCTGCAACGTATTGCATACAGGACCTGAAGCTAGAGGCAGATGATACGACCGAGGACTGAGTAAGTGAAACCATAATCTGGGTGTCATCGGCGTATGATACCACCTCCATCCCCTGAGATCTTACCAGCCTAGCAAGGGGGGCCACATAGATGTTGAACAGGGTCGGACTTAATGTCCTTGGTGAGAGAGAGGATGATCTGGGTGTCGTGGGCGTAGGATACTATACTGAGTCCGTGCTGTTTGACGATGGTGGCGAGGAGGGCCATGTAGATGTTGAAGAGCGTGTGGCAGAGCGACGATCCTTGTGGTACTCCACAGTTGATTTCTGTGAGTTTGGAGAGGAAGGGTGGCAGTCTGATTCTTTGGGTTCTGCCGGTGAGGAAGGAGCAGATCCAGTCAAGGGTGGTTCCCTGTATGCCGGCGTCGTGGAGTCTGCCGGTGAGTGTGCGGTGGGAGACGGTGTTGAATGTCGCAGAGCGATCGAGTAGGATCAGAGCTGCAGTGTGCCCTTGGTCGAACAGGGGGGGATGTTGTCTATGGCAGCGAGGAGAGCGGTCTCGGTGCTGTGGTTGCTGCGGAATCTGGATTGGGAGGGATCAAGATGGAGTTTTCTTTGATGAATTTTATTAGCTGGGCGTGGACGATCTTCTCTGTGACTTTGGTCAAGAAAGGGAGGAGGGAGATGGGTCGGTAGTTCTTGAGGTCGGTGGGGGCGCTGAGGGATTCTTGAGCAGGGGTCTGCCTTTGGAATTAATTCCTCTATATCCTCCTCTGTAGAAACCTCTGGAGGAAAAGGATTGGATGTTACCTTTGTAGGAGGAAGCATTTGAGCCTGAGGATGTTGTTTTGGACCCTGCTATGTAAAACGAGCGGTGAAAGGAGCCCCTATTGGATGGGGACTGGAGTGCTCCAATGGATTTTGCTACTTCAGTGTCCTTTTTCTTCTTTTCTAAGGCTTGGTCAACTACAGGACCAAACAGTTGTTCTTTGTCAAAGGGAGTGTTCAAAATGGGCTGTTGAACCTCATGCTTAAATCCTGAGATCCTAAGTCATGCACGCCTTCTAAGGAGAATGCTGGTATTGATCTCCCGAGCTGAGATCCTAAGCCATGCACGCCTTCTGAGGAGAATGCTGGTATTGATCTGCCGAGCTGAGACCCTAAGCCATGCACGCCTTCTAAGGAGAATGCTGGTATTGATCTCCCGAGCACGGATCCTAAGCCATGCACGCCTTCTAAGGAGAATGCTGGTATTGATCTCCCGAGCTGAGATCCTAAGCCATGCACGCCTTCTGAGGAGAATGCTGGAATTGATCTCCCGAGCGGAGACCCTCAGCCATGCACGCCTTTTAAGGAGAATGCTGGCATTGATCTCCCTAGCGGAGACTCTAAGCCATGCATGCCTTCTAAGGAGAATGCTGGAATTGATCTCCCGAGCTGAGACCCTCAGCCATGCACGCCTTTTAAGGAGAATGCTGGTATTGATCTCCCTAGCTGAGATCCCAAGCCATGCACGCCTTCTAAGGAGAATGCTGGAATTGATCTCCCGAGCTGAGACCCTAAGCCATGCACTCCTTCTAAGGAGAATGCTGGAATTGATCTCCCGAGCTGAGATCCGAAGCCATGCACGCCTTCTAAGGAGAATGCTGGTATTGATCTCCCGAGCTGAGATCCTAAGCCATGCATGCCTTCTAAGGAGAATGCTGGTATTGATCTCCCGAGCTGAGATCCTAAGCCATGCACGCCTTCTAAGGAGAATGTTGGTATTGATCTCCCGAGCTAAGATCCTAAGCCATGCACGCCTTCTAAGGAGAATGCTGATATTGATCTCCCGAGCTGAGATCCTAAGCCATGCACACCTTCTGAGGAGAATGCTGGTATTGATCTCCCGAGCTGAGATCCTAAGCCATGCACGCCTTCAAAGAGGAGAATGCTGGTATTGATCTCCCGAGCTGAGATCCTAAGTCATGCACGCCTTCTAAGGAGAATGCTGGTATTGATCTCCCGAGCTGAGATCCTAAGCCATGCACACCTTCTAAGGAGAATGCTGGTATTGATCTCCCGAGCTGAGATCCTAAGCCATGCACGCCTTCTAAGGAGAATGCTGGTATTGATCTCCTGAGCTGAGATCCTAAGCCATGCACGCCTTCTAAGGAGAATGCTGGTATTGATCTCCCGAGCTGAGATCCTAAGCCATGCACGCCTTCTGAGGAGAATGCTGGTATTGATCTCCCGAGCTGAGACCCTAAGCCATGCACGCCTTCTGAGGAGAATGCTGGTATTGATCTCCTGAGCTGAGACCCTAAGCCATGCACGCCTTCTGAGGAGAATGCTGGAATTGATCTCCCGAGCTGAGACCCTAAGCCATGCATGCCTTGTAAGGAGAATGCTGGAATTGATCTCCTGAGCTGAGATCCTAAGCCATGCACGCCTTCTGAGGAGAATGCTGGTATTGATCTCCCGAGCTGAGACCCTAAGCCATGCACGCCTTCTGAGGAGAATGCTGGTATTGATCTCCCGAGCTGATATCCTAAGCCATGCACGCCTTCTAAGGAGAATGCTGGTATTGATCTCCCGAGCTGAGATCCTAATCCATGCACGCCTTCTAAGGAGAATGCTGGTATTGATCTCCCGAGCTGAGATCCTAAGCCATGCATGCCTTCTAAGGAGAATGCTGGTATTGATCTCCCGAGCTGAGATCCTAAGCCATGCACGCCTTCTAAGGGGAATTCTGGAATTGATCTCCTGAGCTGAGACCCTAAGTCATGCACGCATTCGGGGGAGAATTGAGGAAAATTGAATTTTGCCTTGTCATGTGTGCCTACGTGTTCCCCATCCTATGTTATATGTGCATGATCGATATGCATATATCCCCCTATGATCGATTAAAGACGCAATTATAGTTGTGTCCAACTCTAGTATGCCAGTATCCAGTTCTCGTGAAAGCAACAAGTATTAGGCCTATGTTGCCACGTTTTACAGTGTGCACGTTAATTCATTGAATTGTCCCCGTTTCTAGGCCTCAAAGGGCCCGGACACCAGATTCAAGCTCCAGTCTCCTGAACCCACTCCGAGGAGCGATGCAGCCCCCACCTGCATCCCTGACCCTTCACTTACTTCCTGCCGCGCAGCGCGGTGCCCGGCCTGGCTCTGCCTGCCTGTCTGCCAAGAGTATGTTATGCTTCTAGTTATCAGTTCAGCTCTCCGTCTTCACATTCCTAAGCTACTGAACCGCATAAACAGTTTCAGCTATAGTCTAGTCTTTCTGTCTCCATGTAAGAGAAATACTGTATTAATATTCATAGAAGATTCATAGCACACGCAATACATGTAGAATATATGCATGCACCAGCCTTAGTGTCAAGTAGCCTTTGCCCTGATAACTTTTAGATTCTATCAACATGTACTCCAAACACCAGATACCAGATATGCTATAGGTACATGTCGTCCTGACACCGCAGACTTTATTCTCCTCTTCTAGTGCAGAAGTCATAGCCCCCAGTTCTCCCCGGTAACACGTCACTGCCCGTTTGCGTGCACCACTAGGTTAAAGGTCCCAGCTGCTCAGGTAGCCCCCTCCATGTTTCCGCCCATTCATGACACTTCTGTGACGTTCTCATCACATGTCTACGTGCACGCCCTGTGCACGCCTTCTTTTCACGCCCATGTCTTCTTATCTTACGCTTGTCACTAGTTACGCCTACTGTATGTAATATAATTGTGATGTTTTACTATATATACTTTGTACTGTTGATGAAACGTGTGCAGCTGCCTCTCTATTTTATTTCAGGCTGTCCCGATTCTGTCCCTTCCCTTTTGCCTGAATAAAGCCCGTTCGACTCAGATTCCTCGGATCCTGCCTCTTATTTATTGAGCTATCTGTTATTGTTAATATATTCAAAAATAGTACCGGTAATTAATTATTTATTTACCACATAAATGGCGCCCGAATAGGGACGAGCCCCTTCCCCACACGCTGGCGATGTAACGCAGGTCCCCGGACCCTCTGCAGCCGTGACGGAACTCTACCGTGCACGTGCAGATATTTCTGCTTCAAGTCTCCCTCAGGCCCACGGAGGAGACGGAAACTGCGGTCCGGCATCCAGACGAGGCGGTGTGGAATGCGGTTCGTCCCGACCAAAGCCCAAGCCGAGAGTGCAAGGTCCGAGGTATCCGGAGGCCCACCTGTTTCTGAAGTCCGAAGTTCGTAGTCCGACGTCGTAGCAGTCCAGTCCAGTCCGAGGCCTTCAGTTTCTGCTTCCCGGTGAGTACCGTTGCGGGGGAAGTATCTAGACAGGATCATTAGTTTGTTCCTGGTCCGATGGGTTTGGGTACACAGATCCAGTCCGAAGTATTCACCTAGGTGGATACGGTATGACGTGTCTCTTTATGGGACCGGTATGTTCTGTACTGTTCTAGCAGTGCATCCAGTAATTCTAGTAAGTCCGTTCTCGAGAAATTCAATTTATGTTTTCAGTGTATCAGGTAGTATTCTGTTCAAACTGTTATTACTGTATTTCTATGTCGTGGTATGAGTGATTTGTTTGCCATTTCATTACTGGGATTATTGTGTATTGTGTTCGCAAGTAGAATTCCGAAATGCCTCTGTTCTCGAAATTACGTCAGATAAAAACCAGAAAAGGGTTACTCGAAGAAGCAGTTCCTGTCCCTCCTAGGGACAGTCCTGGACACTTTATGTATCACAAGCATGGCTTAGATGCCGTATTATATCTAGACTTATGGGCGGATTATACTAAAGATCTTGAAGAGAAATATAGATGGCCTGTATCAGGTACATGGGATGCCGAGTGCATCATGCGAGTAGAAGAAGCATTATGGAAAAAGAAAGCCAGACAGTCCCAGAAAGATGCCATCGAGTTATGGCGCAAAGAATCTCATAAAAGAACCGAAAAAGAATTCAGAAAAACAGAATTAAGTAGGGAATCCTCAGAAAAAGCCCAAGAAAGGGAATTAATAGAAGAAGGTGAACGAGTTAGAGCAGAGCAGTCAGACAGACATTGAAATGCCCTTATTAAAGGCATGTATCCTCTTCTTGCCGAGGGCTTGCCAAAGGCAACCCCGGAAGCACCCTGTAATTTACCGCCACCATTGGTCCCGATTAAGCTACGTCATAAACCGACCGCAGCTGAAATTTTTCTTTCGTCCTACTTGGACGACACAGTCCCAGAATATGCAAATCCTATTCCGCCTGCTCACGCACAGCCTCCTGTTAATAATGTAATTCCTGTTCCTCCAGCCACTGGGCCCGGGGGCCAAGTTAATGTGCCAGCACCCCCGGACCAGCCCACATTAAATGTACCCGTTTTGCCAGTCACTTTACCAGCACGTACAGTATTCACCGACGATTCTAGTTCAAGAGCAGTAGGGGGAAGTGCTCCTAACACTCCGCCTCAAGCAAGACGACTGACGCCGCACGACGCAGCGTTACAAAGTACGCCGAAACCGGCTACACACGCAGACCTTAAGCGACTTCTTACTGACTGTATATATGATCCAGTTCCAGGCGAAGATCACATGGTAATATATTCATTACGTTTAAGACGGGTTGCCACCTTTCTGGCCACCCTGCCCGATATGAGGGAACATCTAGACAGAATATATCGTTTTATCCGTACAGGAGAGAATCCAGGAAGTATTCACGAAGCTATGGCATACAGAAAAACCGAGACTCAACATATGATTTTACAGTTCTTGATTAACTGTTTAATAAGAGAGCAAGATTATCCCGACAAAGATAAAGTAGAGATGAAAGGTCTGACTAAGTGGAGCGACAATATAGCCGAGGGAAAACACAAGACACAAGGTAGTGTAGACACTATGTACAAGAAAATTTGTAAGGAAATTATAAGTATACACCAGAAAGAGAAAGCAAAAAGAGAAACCGAGAAAGAGTATGACTCTTCTAATGAAGAGGTAGACAGCGAGAATCCCTCCAGAATAGCGTATGTAGGTAGAACTAGACTTTCCGACCGACATTCACGCCTAGATTACAAGAAAGCTTTTCCTCCTCCAGCACCAGAACAGTGTTCTCTTGAGCAAGTATTCCAGGTCACCGATCAAATTCTGAAATCACGAATAGGTTATAGCGAGCTTAGTACCATGCATGAACAAGAACTAGCCCGATCAGCAGTCCGATGGACTAGTGATTCTACCACATTTCCAGATGAAATAGTGGCCCAAACGTTTCTGAAACTGCCCCCAGCCGAGCAACGTCTGGTGGGTACGTATATGATCCAGCACCTCATTACACTGTATGAGGATCAGCATTCTGATCCAGGTCCTCTACATGATGTATTAAACGAGTTACTCCTAAACAGATGGAAAGGTCTAGGTACCGATTTAATTAGTGTCATATTAGAACAGCGCCACAAATACAGAACGTTTCTGAATCCACATTTTGTTCCCGTCTCACCCCCAGAAAGAAAATCATTCTACATAGACAGACAGAATCCGTTACGAGAAGTACATCCAGTAAAGAGAGGGGGGTGGTCTAGAACGAGTGTTTGTCTACACCCCTATCACGAAAATAGAACTCTTGGAAATGAAAAAGTTAATTCCCTGTCACGATAAAGATCCAGCAGGGTTCCACCGTGAATTAAAGGACATGCTCCGTATGGGAGAATACACGTATCCTGATATCATTAAAATGTTAAAGGTCCTGTTGCCTGCGGGCATATATGAGAAACTCAAAGAAAAAGAATGGGAGGTGGGAGAGAAAAAGATAGATTGGACAGCATTAGAAACTGAAGATAATTCACGAGTCCCAGGTACCGGTCTTGGGGATAAAGCTAAAGCATTGCCCGAATTATTAATACAAGTTTTGCCAAGATTACTAGCCACGAAAAAGGAAGATTGGGATGCCATCTCAGCCTGTAAACAGAAACAAGACGAAGACACTAGTGATTTTTATTCTAGATTTGAGAAATGTTTCATTATTAATAGTGGTCTGAAAACAAGTAGTGAGTCGTATCCCCATCTTTTTGTTACCAAACTAGTCGAGAATTCAAGTCCACAAGTTAAGAATAGAGTACTGAAAGTCGAAAGTACCTGGCAAGCTAATACTCCGTCACAGATGCTCCAGATGCTACAGTACCACCAGAACAGAATTAGGGAAGAGCAGGAACACGAAAGGAGACGTATGAAAGACACGAAAATGAAAGTACTAGTTGCACAATCTGTTCCGCAAGACAGTCAGAAAAGGGGTCCGAATCAAGCCAGTCATCCTGCAGCTCCCGTTAAAGGGACATGCAATTACTGTAAACAGCCAGGTCATTATATAAACGAATGTGCAGTTCTGAAACACAACATAGCTACTGGTAAGACGAAAGAGAGACCACGTCCGCCTAGACAGGAACAAGTTTCACAGAATTCCCAGCCACCGCAGAACGCACAACAGACAGTCACAGTACCGCAGCCTATAGCTGCAACACAACACGTTACACAGCAGATGTACCAGTATGCACAGTCCGAGTATCCAGATTATCAGCCATATTCATGAAACAGCCTAGAGAGGGAGGTTGGCTTGCCTCTCATCGAGATTCCTGTAGATCAAGAGGGTCCCTATGTACACAGTCAAGTATTAGGGAAAGACAGAAAGTTTCTGATTGATACAGGGGCAAGTAGGACTACCATCAGTCATGACGAGGTTCCAGGGGCTCCACTCTCAGGCTCTAGAAATGTTTCCCTTGGATTTTCAGGAAAGCCTATTGTTAATGAAATATCGAAACCAGTTACTCTAGAAGTTGGTCCATTGTCCCGAACTACAGACTTGTTACTCACGAAATCATGTCCAGAAAATTTATTAGGCATTAAGACTCTGAAAGAATTAGGAGCAGTAATATGCTGCTCCCCAGAAGGGGTACGACTGTTCCTGAGAGATTTTAAAGGTCATTATGTATTACGTGAAACGTACTGATCCAAATGCACCTCCAGTTTATCGATTAGTGATTGACCTTCGAGAACTTAATAAATGTATCTTACCCCAGTACCCTGTGGTTCCAGATATTTCTTCCCTATTGACAGTCATTGATTCCGAAGCTACGTTCTTCACTGTTATCGATCTCAAGAACGCATTCTTTAGTGTCCCCATTCATCCAGACAGCCAGTTCCTTTTCGGATTCTGTTTAAATGGAAGAAGCTATAAATTCACACGAGCACCTCAAGGTTTCACAGAAAGTCCTAGCATTTACAGTCAAGCACTTAAAAGACAACTAGACAATATTCACATGCCAACTGACACTGCTCTGCTCCAGTATGTCGATGATCTATTGATCACAGCCCGTTCTGAACGTGACTGCGAACGTGCATCACTTACAGTTTTGTATTTCCTGGCCGTGATGGGGCACAAGGTGTCCCCTTCCAAATTGCAATTCTGTGTCCAGCAAGTGGTCTACTTAGGACACTTACTGTCCAAGAGGGGTAGGCAGTTGACACCAGACCGTATCCAGTTAATAGCACATCCTCCACAGCCCAAGACACAGAAGGAGGTACGAGCTTTTATCGGCCTCACTTCTTACTGCAGACAATGGATTCCTCAGTACGCATTTCTAGCCAAGCCACTGATACAGTTAACGACACAGGAGGCAGCCGTATCGACTGTCCTCCCTTGGACCCAAGAACATACACTTGTTTTCAATGAATTAAAGAAAGCTTTATGCCAAGCACCTGTTCTAGCAACACCGAACTACAGTAAGCCTTTTACACTTTTTGTCACTGAACGTGATGGTACTGCATTGTCTGTTCTCACACAAGATCAAGCAGGACAATACAAGCCCTGTGCTTATTTTTCTAGCACATTAGATCCGGTGGCCCAGGCTCTGCCTGCGTGCCTCAAGTCAGTTGCAGCCACAGCTCTAGCTATCAGACAAAGTGATTCCATAGTGTTAGGACACTCCCCGACCGTACAAGTTCCACACTCCGTGGAAGTTCTTTTAAACCGAACACAGACTCAGCACTTGACAATTGCACGTTTAACAGGTTATGAACTGACACTGTTTCAGCCACACATAGAAATCAGACGCTGCAACATTTTAAATCCCGCTACACTGTTACCGTCAGTTACCTCAAATCCTGCCACACATGACTGTGTGGAAGTTGTTAACACCATGACAAAACCAAGACAAGACTTGACAGACATTGCATTACCTGATCCCGATCTTTATGTGGATGGTTCATGTATGAGAACAAGTACAGGAGAACTAGTAGCCGCGTATGCAGTGACTACTGAAACCGAAGTTATAGAAACACATCGTATTGACACCCTGTCTGCTCAAGCAGCAGAGCTTGTCGCTCTGACCCAAGCCTGCATACGTGCCAAGAACCTGAAAGTTAACATATACACAGATTCACGTTATGCATTCGGAGTCGTACACGACTTTGGAGTGCTCTGGCAAGAAAGAGGTTTTATGACTTCTCATGGAACCAAGATTCAGCATGGCCCCCTCATTCAAGCTCTGTTAGATGCAATACATTTACCGACAGCTATTGCCATCATGAAGTGCAAGGCACATACGAAAGCCACTGACATCATTTCCCAGGGTAACGATCTAGCAGATCGAACAGCCAAGCTCACAGCTCAGACTCCAGACATTCCAGTTAACACAACACAGACACACATTCCAGATCAGACTACTTGTATGACAGTTAAGGACCCTACACAAGACGTAATAGATATACAGTTACATGCTACTCCAGATGAAATCAAGAAATGGTCTGAACAAGGAGGGGTCCAGACAGATCAAGGATGGTTGACGAAGGGAAAAGCCACATGGTTCCTCCCCGACTCTATGGTTCAAGTCATTATTAACACCGCACATAGTCCAGCACACTTAGGAGAAAAAGCCATGTTAGACAGCATCCAGAACCTTTGGTTCAACAAGCATTTACGAGCAGCAGCCAAGCAGAAAGTGCGAACCTGCATGATCTGTTGTCAGTTCAATCCAGGTAAAGGAGTTCCGGTGGAACAAGGTGGATTCCATCCTCCTGACCACCCTTTTGAAGTCCTCCAGATGGATTACATTCAGATGGAGAGATGTCGAGGTTTCAAGTATGTCCTCGTAGTTGTATGCGCTTTGTCCAGGTGGACAGAAGCATATCCAGTTCCAGATTACACAGCCGCGACCACTGCCAGGCAGTTGGTTCGCGAGTATTTTCCCCGCTATGGATTGCCTAGGGTCGTGTATTCAGATAACGGCCAGCCATTCTCATCCGAGCTCATGAAACAAGTATCCCTTCTGTTAGGGTACCAGTGGAAGTTCCATTGTGTACGACATCCTGAAGCAGCCGGTCTCGTAGAGAGACATAACCAGACCCTGAAAATCCGAATTGCCAAAGTATGTGCAGAGAAAGGTGTAGATTGGATGGTAGCACTGCCAGTCGCCCTTTTTTATATGAGAATGGTCGCTCATTCCCGTTCAGGTCTATCTCCGTATGAGGTAGTGTTCGGTCGCCCCCCAAATATGTGGGGTACACCTAGACCACGTACAATTACAGATGTTGACAGTAATATGCTGACAGATTACCTAGCCTCCTTGATGTCTGCACTACAATCTTGTCGTTCACAGGTTGCCGCTGCTTTTCCAGACAACACCGAAGTGAAACCGCATGAGGTCATACCAGGCGACCTGGTCCTTGTGAGGAATTTTGATCGTTCAAGTCCGCTGGAGCCCCGCTGGAAGGAGCCCCGCCTTGTACTACTTACAACCAGGACGGCCGTGAAGATTGAAGGAAGAAAAGGGTGGCTGCATTCCAGTCATGTCAAAAAATTTCATGGACTCAAACCAAAGACTTTTCTTAAAGACTGCCCCGTTCTCAAGGACTGCCCAGACACTGAATCTAAACTTCCCCTGTTAGAGAAAACTCCGCAGCAGGAGTATAAAGATAAGCTCCGGTCTAGTAAGTCAGCCAGTTTAATTGTCTAAGTCCCTCTCGGGTGAAACGGTTAGACAGGTTCCTGACATGTATGAGATAGACCCACACAGTGAGAGAGTTAGTCAAAACTCTAAGAGAATACGTTATCAAAAGAATCTTCGAAGTAGATGTATCGTTACTCTGTTTTTTCTGATATTTCTGAGTCTTATGGTTACTTGCATAAGTTATGCTTTACATTTATGTTTTCCTATTTCACATGTACATATGTTTTCTAATGTTACAGTAGAGCACACATTTAGTGACCTGCCTCCTCACGAGTTATCCTATCGTCTTGCTATGCGTAATAATACTTTTATCCGAATGCTGCACTATTCACACCAGACCAGCAATGCCACTAATTGTTGGGTGTGTGGTCGACTCCCCCCTTTCCAGACACCGAAGGGAGTTCTGCCACTCTTTCCCTATCCATTTTCACATAATGGTTCGTGTGGAGCATGGTCCACGTTAACGTCATCCTCAAATGATATGTCCCTTCTGAATAGAACATGTTTCCCAGACAAGGAAGGACTTTCCCATAGAACAGGGTTAGATCTAGAAAATGAAGTATATGATCTAGGTAATTATTCCTCGAATTTCATGGTTTTGAATGTTCAGTCCGAGACTACTCCAGATTTGCCTGCTATTTCAGTTCTACCCGTCAAAGGCGAATTATGTGTCAGAAAGAATGGTTCCACACATGTAGGTCATAGTGATTGTACTATTGTGGTCGAGTATAGTGACAGTGGGAAATCTATTTTCAAAGCCTCACGTCATTCTTATTTTGTTTGTGGTCAGACCGCATATGTTCGTCTGCCCCTCGATTGGGATGGAACATGTTATATTGCCTTCCTACTGCCACCAGTTTTTCTAGCCCCATCCGATTATCACAGAAACACACATCTAGTACACGTTAGACATAGAAGGGAAATCGAGTCCCCGATTGTCGATCAAACTGAAACTGCCCTAGAACAGTATCAAGACTTCAATAAGGTTTCTTTTTCTTTATAGGCCCTGTCCAGAATAGTAAGTTAATACGTAGGCTAACCAGAACCCTTGAAGCAGTAGTGAATGAGACTACTTCCGCTCTAGGTAACTTAACTGAAGAGCAATCTGCTATGAGATTTGTCGTGCTCCAAAATCGTCTCGTTCTTGACGTCATACTGGCCGATAGAGGAGGAGCTTGTAGAGTCATCGGATCTAGTTGCTGCATTTTCATTCCTAATAACGCGCCGTCTGTTTATTCAGCTATAACCAGACTTCATAAAATTCCCCATCAGTTACACCAGAATCCAAGCACCTGGACATGGTCCGGTTGGCTCTGGAGTATAATATCTGCCTGGGGATGGAAAGTATTGTCATTCCTAGGTATAGCAGTAATGATCATATTCAGTTGCTGCCTCTGTTTACAATGTGGCCCTGCGATTTGCGGCTTGTGTGCTACCTCTTGTATTCCTAGTCCTAAGTCCCGTTCCAAGACAATTCGAGACGAGCAAATGATGCTATATGAACAGATAGATGGTATCATGAATATTGATGTTTCCTGATGGAAACGTAGGGCACAAGGAGGGAATGAGGAAAATTGAATTTTGCCTTGTCATGTGTGCCTACGTGTTCCCCATCCTATGTTATATGTGCATGATCGATATGCATATATCCCCCTATGATCGATTAAAGACGCAATTATAGTTGTGTCCAACTCTAGTATGCCAGTATCCAGTTCTCGTGAAAGCAACAAGTATTAGGCCTATGTTGCCACGTTTTACAGTGTGCACGTTAATTCATTGAATTGTCCCCGTTTCTAGGCCTCAAAGGGCCCGGACACCAGATTCAAGCTCCAGTCTCCTGAACCCACTCCGAGGAGCGATGCAGCCCCCACCTGCATCCCTGACCCTTCACTTACTTCCTGCCGCGCAGCGCGGTGCCCGGCCTGGCTCTGCCTGCCTGTCTCCCAAGAGTATGTTATGCTTCTAGTTATCAGTTCAGCTCTCCGTCTTCACATTCCTAAGCTACTGAACCGCATAAACAGTTTCAGCTATAGTCTAGTCTTTCTGTCTCCATGTAAGAGAAATACTGTATTAATATTCATAGAAGATTCATAGCACACGCAATACATGTAGAATATATGCATGCACCAGCCTTAGTGTCAAGTAGCCTTTGCCCTGATAACTTTTAGATTCTATCAACATGTACTCCAAACACCAGATACCAGATATGCTATAGGTACATGTCGTCCTGACACCGCAGACTTTAATCTCCTCTTCTAGTGCAGAAGTCATAGCCCCCAGTTCTCCCCGGTAACACGTCACTGCCCGTTTGCGCGCACCACTAGGTTAAAGGTCCCAGCTGCTCAGGTAGCCCCCTCCATGTTTCCGCCCATTCATGACACTTCTGTGACGTTCTCATCACATGTCTACGTGCACGCCCTGTGCACGCCTTCTTTTCACGCCCATGTCTTCTTATCTTACGCTTGTCACTAGTTACGCCTACTGTATGTAATATAATTGTGATGTTTTACTATATATACTTTGTACTGTTGATGAAACGTGTGCAGCTGCCTCTCTATTTTATTTCAGGCTGTCCCGATTCTGTCCCTTCCCTTTTGCCTGAATAAAGCCCGTTCGACTCAGATGCCTTGGATCCTGCCTCTTATTTATTGAGCTATCTGTTATTGTTAATATATTCAAAAATAGTACCGGTAATTAATTATTTATTTATCACATAAATGGCGCCCGAATAGGGACGAGCCCCTTCCCCACGCGCTGGCAATGTAACGCAGGTCCCCTGACCCTCTGCAGCCGTGACGGAACTCTACCGTGCACGTGCAGATATTTTTGCTTCAAGTCTCCCTCAGGCCCATGGAGGAGACGGAAACTGCGGTCCGGCATCCAGACGAGGCGGTGTGGAATGCGGTTCGTCCCGACCAGAGCCCAAGCCGAGAGTGCAAGGTCCGAGGTATCCGGAGGCCCACCTGTTTCTGAAGTCCGAAGTTCGTAGTCCGACGTCGTAGCAGTCCAGTCCAGTCCGAGGCCTTCAGTTTCTGCTTCCCGGTGAGTACCGTTGCGGGGGAAGTATCTAGACAGGATCATTAGTTTGTTCCTGGTCCGATGGGTTTGGGTACACAGATCCAGTCCGAAGTATTCACCTAGGTGGATACGGTATGACGTGTCTCTTTATGGGACCGGTATGTTCTGTACTGTTCTAGCAGTGCATCCAGTAATTCTAGTAAGTCCGTTCTTGAGAAATTCAATTTATGTTTTCAGTGTATCAGGTAGTATTCTGTTCGAACTGTTATTACTGTATTTCTATGTCGTGGTATGAGTGATTTGTTTGCCATTTCATTACTGTGATTATTGTGTATTGTGTTCGCAAGTAGAATTCCGAAATGCCTCTGTTCTCGAAATTACGTCAGATAAAAACCAGAAAAGGGTTACTCGAAGAAGCAGTTCCTGTCCCTCCTAGGGACAGTCCTGGACACTTTATGTATCACAAGCATGGCTTAGATGCCGTATTATATCTAGACTTATGGGCGGATTATACTAAAGATCTTGAAGAGAAATATAGATGGCCTGTATCAGGTACATGGGATGCCGAGTGCATCATGCGAGTAGAAGAAGCATTATGGAAAAAGAAAGCCAGACAGTCCCAGAAAGATGCCATCGAGTTATGGCGCAAAGAATCTCATAAAAGAACCGAAAAAGAATTCAGAAAAACAGAATTAAGTAGGGAATCCTCAGAAAAAGCCCAAGAAAGGGAATTAATAGAAGAAGGTGAACGAGTTAGAGCAGAACAGTCAGACAGACAGAGAAATGCCCTTATTAAAGGCATGTATCCTCTTCTTGCCGAGGGCTTGCCAAAGGCAACCCCGGAAGCACCCTGTAATTTACCGCCACCATTGGTCCCGATTAAGCTACGTCATAAACCGACCGCAGCTGAAATTTTTCTTTCGTCCTACTTGGACGACACAGTCCCAGAATATGCAAATCCTATTCCGCCTGCTCACCCACAGCCTCCTGTTAATAATATAATTCCTGTTCCTCCAGCCACTGGGCCCGGGGGCCAAGTTAATGTGCCAGCACCCCCGGACCAGCCCACAGTAAATGTACCCGTTTTGCCAGTCACTTTACCAGCACGTACAGTATTCCTCGGATCCTGCCTCTTATTTATTGAGCTATCTGTTATTGTTAATATATTCAAAAATAGTACCGGTAATTAATTATTTATTTACCACAGAATGTTGGTATTGATCTCCTGAGCTGAGACCCTAAGCCATGCAAGCCTTGGAAGGAGATATTGATCTCCCGAGCACATCTCATTGAGGAGTTAGAAATGAGTTTCCCCTCTTCAACTAACTGCTGTGCCTTAGTTTTGTGTTCGTCTGGGAGATATTAGAGCAGTTGCTCCATCTCATCCCAGTGTGCCCTGTCGTACCTAGCTAGTAGGCCCTGTGTTTTTGCGATGCGTCAATGGTTAGCGGCTTGAACAGCTACTCATTTCCCGAGGCATCTAAGTTTGGATTCTTTATCTGGTGGAGGTGCATCTCCAGAGGTTTACGAGTTAGCTCTTTTGCGAGCCTTGTAGAGAGTCGAGAGGTAATTGTCCCTTATTAAACACAGGCTCTGATGGTGAGAGTTGATATTTTTTTTTATCTACCCTTGAAGTTAAAATACATGCTCTGACAGGGTCTTTAAAGATATCATCTGCATGCCTCATCGTGCCTTCACGCATAGGGAGTGTTTGACTTGACCTGTGCGTAGACTCAAGTGTTTCAAATAGAAAGTCCTCCTCTAATGTCTCTTTATGTGATGGTACCCCCATGATACTCTGCTGCTCTGGCAATGAGCTGATCATAAGCCATATTATCACCTGGTGGTGATGGCTTTTCTGGGTGAAGGTCTGGCTCATTGTCTACTGGAGGTCAATGGTGTAATCATTCCACGGGTCTGCAGGCAAATGAGTATCATCACCACCTTGTCCACATCTGGATCTGGATGTGGAGATCCCTGAGGTGTTATGGGTAAGGGCTCTTCAATTATTAACTGTGGAGAAGAAGGTGGAGGTGGGGAGGATTGTGGGCAGGATAAACATGGCTAGTAGCCATGTCCTTCTTCTTTAAGGGAATCTTATCAGAAGTGACCTCTCCAGGATGCTTGTGTTTTGCTGGATTTTCAGCCACAATGTGGCCAGTATCAGGATTAATTTAAATATTCTTTTGTTTGGGATTCAATTTGGACTTAAGAACGCCTAAAATTGGTCCAAAAAACTCGAAAACATTGCCCTCGGATTTCGGCTAGTCTTTAGAATGTTTCAGCTCAGAACCGAGATTGTGTTTCGAAGAGGAAGGTTTTGGCTCCGAAGCATGTTTGTGTTTTGAAGTGAAGGCTTTTGGCTCCGAACCAGATTGGTCCTTGGAGCCTGATGATTTTGGATTCGAAGGTAATTTCATACGACTCGATCCGGGCCCGGAAGACTTGACGGTTTGTTTTGGTGCCGAGCCAAGGTACGCGGCATTGCAAACATTGTTTCGGTGCCGACCTTGGCTAGAAGGTAGAGGTGTTACCGTAGCCTTATGACTTTTAGAAGAGGATTTAGGGGGCAAGGGGTCTTCGGTACTCACGGCACCATGTCACATCTTGGGACTCCAGATAGATTTCGAGCTCCGAATCGGACTCTGGAATGGAGAGGGCCTCTTCGTTTACGGCGGACGCTTTTATCTCTTCTTGGTCAGATTCTTCCCCGAAGATATCCAGAGTGTATTGAATGTTTCAGTGCTGCCTCTCTCGTCATCGAGCCTGATGATCGGGTAGAGTCCTCTTGGACCGAAACGACTTACAAGCGTCGCAGTCTTCCTCCTATTCCACATACTCTCCATGCCACACCCGCCACAGGGTGCGCTCTAAGCTTGGCTGTACGCATTCCATCATGCACCTTGACTATGGCTACATACAGAGAGTGGATCTGTTGCGTGGTGTGCTGTATTATGTTGATTTTGGAGCCACTTGATTTAATCTTTTCTTTATATTTTTCAAGAATCAGCATTTTTAACCACTTTATCCCTTCCGGCTCAGTCCTACACACATAGGAGCAAAGCCTTATGCGTGGTCCGCCGGGTACTGTTGATACCAGGGTACTTAACTGAATTGGGTGAGTCCAGACCTTGCATTTCTGCTGTATCACTGGATTTCCAAAGGGGCAACTAGTCACGATAGCTCACTGTGGGGCTTCACCACCTGTTTTTATGAATTTTAATTGTCGTCCAACGCATTTGCGTTTACGACACATGAGTAAAGAATAGAGATCAGAGTTACCACGAAGGCCGTGTCTACAACTGTTGTATACCATATATGCCTGAATGATATCTTTACATCTTTTTCTCCTTCTACAGGTAGATCCAGGTTACAACAGGTACATTTGTCAGTAGACACCGTTTCTTCAATGAATAACTGTATTAGCAGTAGATTTTAGGTGTAGATAGTTTTTCTTTTTTTTTCGGTCCTGAAGAATCGCTAGTACATTCACGTTACGCGAGAAACATGTTGACCCACATCTTCTAACAAAGGACACTCCGATACAAGACATTATACTCGGATGAGTGCCTTGTTCACTGTTTTTAATTAGGGTAGGATACCCCAGAATAAACTACTTTTTGATAGGTACTACCAATCCTATTTTAACTCACCACTGTACATCTACACAATTCTGGCCCCACACCAGCAATTCACCATAAGGCTGTTGGAGAAAAGATCTCCGATAAAGTGCCCCTTTTTAGGGAGCCTGTTGAGTATTGCACCGCCAACCCAACGAGGAGCAGCCCAGATGATGAAGCATGACACCTGAGAGGGTGTGTGAGGGCATTACAATCCAACAAATGGAGTCCCAACTGTAGACCCCACGTGGGCACAACTGGACTCGGTCTTTTGTTGAATCTGTGACTCTGCCATTAGAGGAACGGCATAACTCTACTTCTTGGATACTTCGCGTGGCACCCAGGACAGAAATGGAATGGAGTACATTCCATTTGCAAGTGGCTGGCCCTACGCGGCAAGGCTCGACGGTTGCCCACAAGGTTTTCTATCAAAAATGGAGAGTTTGTTGATCTGTCTGAAACGCGGAGAACAGGGAATCGCATTAGCATTATATACTCCAACTTGCTTTAGGGTGGATGCTCTCGTCCATTGTAAAGACAATTGTCACTTGTTAGTTTGCTTGGCCTTTTGCTATTTTTGCATTAAATGTATGATAGATTTGTGGGCCTTCCGGTGTGTTCGGTTTTATTTTACATATCATAAAGAGATGACGAGGAAAATGACAGTCCAGTATACACATTCTTCATATAAATCAACTCACAGTATACTGTTCTGGAGGTTCAGTCCCAGAGACATTATCTCTCACTGAACGCAGGCACGCTAGGAAGCATGTGCTTTTCAAACCAGTTGTCCTCTGATGCGGCGTCCTCACTATCGGACAAGTCAGTTTGTCCTGTATTTTAGGAGGGTTACCGTATCTAGTGCACTCTGTTAGACAGCGCTCACCTGTGGTAGTGAGATGGTAATAGGCACCTTATCACCTATGCACGGTGCAGGGCTTTGAGTTACAGAGCTCCTCACGCTGTGGAGAAGATTAGGTCTCATTTACCCATTTTTCCATATTTGGTCCTGATGAAATGCCAACAGATTGCTCCATGACTACACAAGGCATGAAAAAAGTTGACCTGAAGTATAGACCCCAGCTTACCAGCAGGTCCATAGGTGATCGATACTTTCACACAGTGATAGGGGCCATTAGTTGCTCAATTTCTCTGCCACTGTTTTTAATCTCAACATGGACCAGAAAGATCACTTGTATTATATTGCGGCAACTGGTCGATAATTGATCTTATATTCAGACTTTCACCATCTCACATCTTATGAAATAACATCCTCTGTCCTACTATGCTCATCCGGCGTACTTAATAAAAGATCTGTGACAAAGTGCCCTCTGGTGGTGCCCGCCAGGCATTGTAGCGCCGGCCTGGTGAGGAGTATAGCCTAATGATGAAGCATGTCACCTTCAGGTGAGTGAACACAAGTTGTCTTAACAGCACATGCTTCCTGGTGTGACTGCATTCAGTTACAGATAATGTCTCTGGGACTGAACCTCTGGAACAGTATACAGTGATTTGATTGTGTTTTATTTTAACAAATGTACATAGCAGATATTGGCGCTTGCTTGTTTCACAAAAATGATCGGATACCTGCCTCGAGCACACTTCTTACAGACCAGTATGGGGTTATCATGTTGCTGCTACAAGCTCCTTACCTGTGCGAGTTATCGGGAACAATGCAGGGGGCAGACCCAAACCAGCCACACGTGGAGATCAATGACAAATACTGAAAAATTAACAGAGATTCCAAGCCAATGACCATTACTTAATTGACCTTGAAAATAAAAGACGCGTTTTTAGTATTCTGGTGACTCATGTCCATAAAAAACAAAGGTTATAAATTCAATATTGTGTCAAATACTTAAAAAATGGAACTGGATACGCTGAACCGGATGTTGTCCCGAATCCAGGTGCCATGTGACACACAGACATGCCCTTAGGGCATGTATGAGTGCCACATGGCACACATGCCTGTACTTGGGGTGCTAGAGGGTGTCAAAGTAACACCCCCTGCACCCTTGCAGGATTCGGCATTTACCGATTCTGTAAATACCGAATCGGTATTTCACATTGATTCCTATGGGCTTCAAGGCCCATAGGAATCAATGTGAAATACCGAATCGGTATTTACAGATTCGGTAAATACCGACTCTTACAGATTCGGTAATTTTTTCCCTACATCTGCCTCCTTCCTATTTACCGACTCTTAAATACCGATTCGGTATGAGTCGGTATTTAAGAGTCGGTAAATAGGAATTACCTACATCTGTCCCTATCTCCATTAACGTGTAAGGAAATAAAATACTATGAGAAATCCTACTCTATGGCAGGGTGCTGCCTGCCACTATATTGCAGGTTACTTCCAGCATAATCTGATTTATACATACATACTCCAGGGTGCTGCCAGCTATCTGGTCTGCACACAGCAGTCTGGAGCCACTCAGGAAGGAGGTAAGCTCTTCATTTCATCTTACGCCCTTAGGTTACATTCACAGCCTGATAGACCCGGAGAACTTTATCAGCGCTCTAACTGCGCCGAGCAGATGGACTTAGCCCATCATAGGCTGTGTTTGTGTGCTGGGTGATGCCAGGCCCCTTATTATCGTTGGCGGGAGGATGAAGTTCTGATAGGAGCTACTACAAGAAGAGCAGAGAAACAGGACCACAGATCGCCACAGAGCGACAACTGCCCAGAAGCTGAAGAAAGAACTCTTGAACAGCAAACCTCCTACACCCTGGAGATTCTCCAGGGTAGCAAATGATGGTAATGAATTGCAAACTGCAGCATTAAAGTCACACACTACAACATCTTTCCCTTTAAACCAAAGGTAACAGCCTACAAGAAAAAAGCTACAAAACTAGAAAATGCATTTCCAAATGCTGCAAAAGAGAAAGTTAATATAAATGAAAAAGATTAAACTTTGTTGGTACCTTAGTACTGTGCTTACTTCTTGGCTCCACTCCATCTGCAGCAATAACGCTCTGAAAGGAGAAAGTACTGCCGTGAGTCTCAAAGTCTTCAGTGTTACTGGTCTGTCACTAAGACTGTGGTGTCGGAAGATAACTTTCTCTTATTTGGCTTTATAGTTCCACCAGTTACACCATCACTTTTAGCAGACACGCTACTGTCGGCAGCATCACAACTTCAGGCAGAACAGCAATGCGGATCTCACCACTCACACTGGGTGAATATTCAACAAGTACGGTCTCGGCTTACCAAGCAGAACAAAAGAATCGGGTCTCATAGCCATACCCAGAGCCACAGTTAGCTCTGACGCAACTTGAGCACACCCAAACACCTCAGCACTTAACCACCAGTCCCAGGGGAGACCATCTGTGAAGTCCTTGTTAACTGGCACCACTCTTGGGTCAGCACAAGCAGCATCATGGACAGCGTTCAGGAACATCCAAATCCTCGTCACCCAAACTACCCAAAAATGGCTTTCTAGATAAACAGCCAGCCCTGTATTTTCTGCCTTTGTGCACTAATTTGATGCCAAAGTTGTAATTTTAAACACAGCCCTAGTTATATTACAGGGGCCTTACTGACCCATTAAGGGTTCAAACTAAAGGGCTGTGGTCTGTGAACTATAAAAGAGGCATGCCCCCAGACCTCTTCAGGACAATAAAAACTGGCAAAACCGTTCAGAGGAATTGGTGACATCATAAATCATGTAAGAGGGCAGTAAGCTCACTCCGTACCCTCAGAAAAACAGAGCGCACTCTATGAATGAGAGGTACTGCCTGAGCTTTAAGTTTGATACAATGCTCAACCCATTCACTGCTCCCACTCGGTAAACATCAGGAGAATGTAGTAAAGTATTCTTAATGTCATTGGCATCAAAATCTACATTACATACAAGCATGTCACTCAACACCGCTGAATTATCAGGACCCGGCCTCATAGCGAAACCAACTTAGTCTGATTCTGCCATTCCACCCCTTACCTTCCATTGATAGTTATGTACATTTTTGAGGTAATCTTTTTACCCAATCATTCCAGCGGACTTACAAAGTAAGCCACTATATATCGATATCCTGCTCACCTAAGGTGTGTCAGCTGTTCCTCACAGCTCTAGTTTTATCAAAGGCTACATCACACAAAAACTTGATGGGTAGTCCTGAATCCACCATTCCATTTAACAGCACCGCACCAGCATGAACGATACACAAGGGACACATTACCTGTCGCATGTAGGTGGAACGAACTATGGAACCAATTGCTAAAACTAAGTTATTCCCTCTGGAGACGTTCTTCCTCATTAACATCAATTGTGCCGACTTTTACAGTAGTGCATACACTCATACTGCTTGAAAATGCCCCAACACTGCAACATTGTCCTTGATCCGGGCATTTCCCATTACTTCCCACGTGTGCCTTAAACCCACACCTGTAACAACTGCCATAATGAGCTTTATGAGCCAATTTCCTTTTTGTTCGGTCTCTGGAGTTCACAGGACAACCCAGCGCAGTCCCAAGAATGCGACTCACTGGTGATGCGCCCTCCTCAGAGGTCAGTGTTCTAGATGGAAGCGTGTAGCGCTCAATGCTTTTAGGAATGTTCACCTCTCGGGGAGAGTTGGGTTCCTGCAGCTCAGTAATCTCTCCTGCAAATTCTTAGATAAACAGTTAAACACAAACTCGTCTCTGCTACATACATCCACTCTGTCCTCAAATTTGCTTGGGGCTGTCAAAATGCAAAGAGCTGCAATATATTTGTTTTAAAAAGTTGTGACGTTCAAGCGTGAAGCTTGGTTCATCTCTAAACTGAATTTTGTAGAGGTTCTGTTCCCACACGATACTCGTCCCATATTCCAAGTGCTTCAACCCTGGTAGGTTATCAACTGCCTATTTGCAGATAATTTCTAAAAACTCTGCTAGTTTCTGCAAGAAATTGAATTATTATTTGTGGTGAAAGAGGAAAAATCCTAACCCCTGTCAGAGTGAATTCTCAACGCTATTAAAAGCCTAGTTCAGTTCAGTTCAGTTGGTGAAAGGACCTACTCATAACGCAGGTCATACCTTAGATGGTATTTTCACCAACTTGGAGAATATACTAGTGACTGATGTCCTACCAATGACGTGGACTGATCATCACTTGGTACTGGCCACAATATTAATGAATAAAAAACCCATAGCCACTTTGCTCCCCCCCAAACATGAAATGTTTAAAGTCTGGAAAGACGTTAATATTCCCAGTCTTCAGGAGGCGTTACAGAACTCTATACCCACATGGGCTACTGATCCAGAAACTGCTACTAATCAATATCATACATGGGTCGGCCAGGCGGCCAACAAACTGGTACCTGAAAAAAGAATGTCCAGGAATAGAAGATCCCCCTCAGCACCATGGTACACGGAGGAACTAAAAAAACTAAAACAGCAATGCAGAAACAAAGAAAGAATTTGGAGGAAAAAGTATGAGAACGAGGATAAGACAGTGTACAAGGGCCTGCTAACCCAATATAAACTACTGATCACAGAGACAAAAAAGAAATTCTACACTGAGCAAATTGAAAGCGCAAAAAACTCGAATAAAAAGTTGTTTGAAATAACTAAACAGCTTGCGGGAAGTGTCCCAGACCTTAACCCCCCGTGCTCACAAGATTTCTGTGATTCATTGGCTTCATTCTTTTTTAGCAAAGTGAATGACATATTTTCAGCCTTCAATCTAGCCGATAACCAATGCCTTGAAAAAATAAATACCACATCCCCAAGTATAAATTTTTCCTGTTTTACAGAGGTTACGGAAGTTTATATTCAGGACACTATTAAAACAATTAAATCTGGATCAGCCCTGGATCCATGTCCCTCAAACACCCTTCGTTCAATACTGGATACGGTTATCCCAGCCATTACCCAAATAATTAACCTCATGTTCCGCACAGGCATCTTTCCAAGCCAGTTAAAAAAAACTTTACTCAAACCCCTTTTGAAAAAACCTGGCTTGGACAAAGCAGAACTTAAAAACTATCGGCCTATAGCGAATTTACCTTTCCTTGCTAAAATAGTGGAAAAAACCATGAATACTCAACTTACGGAATTCATCGAGCAATACCACCTGCTCGATGAAACACAATTTGGATTCCGTAAATATCATGGAACGGAAACAGCACTCATCAAAGCTGCAGATGACATTCGACTCATCAGAGACCAAGGTGGCACTGCACTGTTGGTACTCTTAGATCTATCTGCTGCTTTCGACACGGTTGACCATAAAATCCTGGTCAACCGTTTCGAAAAGATGGGTGTACAAGGCCTAGCAAAAGATCTGCTAGCGTCTTTTCTTGCAGAGAGATCCCAGGCAGTTATACTGGGCCGGTTTGAATCTGCTGAGTTATCGCTGCCATGTGGGGTGCCTCAAGGTTCATCCCTTAGTCCGACACTATTCAATATATATGTGTCGGACCTCGCTAATACCATCAAAGCGCACGGGATGAACCTTACCTCATATGCGGATGATACACAGCTGATACTGGCTGTTAGGAATAATGGGGAAACAGTGGCTGAAAATTTCAAGACAGGTATGCTGGCCATTGGAAAATGGATGTCAGCAAACTGTCTGAAATTAAATTCTGATAAAACTGAGGTGGTCACCTTTGGCCACCTCAGTCCTAGCTGGTCCCCAACCTGGTGGCCATCATCTTTTGGAGCCGTACCCATACCAGTTACGAAAGTAAGAAATTTGGGTGTCATCTTCGATGACAAGCTAAATTTTCTGGCGCATGCTAATCAGACGGCCTCTACGGCGTTTTACAAACTACGTCTGGTTAGGAAGATTCTTCCTTTTCTTCCTACTAATGTGGGAAAGACATTGGTCAGCGCTCTGGTATTGTCAGCACTGGACTATTGCAATGGCTTGTTTGCAAACGCACAAGTCAGGATAATAAAGAAATTGCAAACAATCCAGAATGCGGCAGCCAGACTTCTCCTGAACATTCCTAAATTTAAGCCAATACAAGAATCCCTGAGGAGTCTTCATTGGCTCCCGGTCAGGAACCGAATTAAATTTAAAACACTTTGTATCGTCTACAAGGCTTTACATCAACAAGCACCTCAATTCCTGTGCGACCATCTTGTCCCATACATTCCCACTCGAATGCTACGATCAGCAGGACAGAATGACTTGGCAGTGCCTCGGACTAGGCTGGTCAACTGGGGAGACAGACGTTTCCTAGTTGCCGCCCCAAGATTGTGGAATTCTCTCCCACAAATCATAAGAACTTGTCCGAACCTAATGTCCTTCAGGAAGAAACTGAAAACCTGGCTGTTTAACCTCTGAAAAACATCCTCAGTATCAAACAAGTGAGTAATACAATACAGCGCCGAGACGCCTGCGGGCAATTGTTCGCGCTTAATAAATTCTAAAAATAAAATAAATAAATAAATAAATAAATAAATAAAAGTAACCTGGAGTCAAACCCTGGTACCTAAGACACGGAACAGGCAGGCTTAACATAGGACAATATGTAAAATATGTATGCAGAAACCAAAACAGTAAAAGTCAAAATGCAAAACAATAAATATAAAAAAACAAAATAGAAAAATAATGTAAAATGTAATGAACAAAATAACACTAAAATGACAAAACCCAATAAGCAGAATCTGAGAAATGAAATGTAACGCTTCAAATAGCGATAGTGCCAAGAATCACAAGGTGCCAATCATACTCCATTGTTGCGGAAGACCTAGGCATAAATTGATGGTGACCACGATGGAAGTCAGGTCAGATACACCAACCAGGTTCGTGCTGGTCAAAGATTTTACCTTTTGACTTTAGTCCTTTAAGTCTTCTTCCATAATAGGAGTGTACTTCTTTGGCCCCCCAGGACCTCAGGGGAAGCACGGAGAGCCTCATATGGGCTCAGTCAAGGACCAACAGCCGGGACCAGTCCAGTCCATGCCACTGGTCAGCTGGACAGTTGCAGCAAAGGCCTTTTTAGTGTTCTGTATCCTTGTAGGTTGAACACTACACAGCACATGGGCACATCTATTGTTAGTGCAGCAGGCACAGTGGCACCAGGGCTGAAGTAGGGGTAAGAGCTCACTGAATCCTACCTTATGCCCACACAGGAGCAGCAATCATTAGAGAAGCAGGTGCAGGGAGGCTAACCAAGGTGCTATTTCCGTAATCAGATGTAGGATAGATATATAGGCAATCACCTGGCATACCTGATGAGACTACACGCTAGTACTTATCAAAGGCAATAATCCTTTCAAGATTGTATCTGACTGGATGCGATGGTGATTTTCAGCTTATTGATATTGCATCTCTTAATAAGAATAAGCGACTTGGTGTTCTTCAATAGGACTATGTCAATATGGATCGAAGGCATTAAATCAATCATGAATGTACCAAACTTATGCTACGTTGATTGTCTATATATGAATACTACATCTGATTACATACTTAGGTGAAAGAACATGGACAGTGGCCCTCTACTTCAGAGGCACTCATCAGTTCTATGCCCCTTTGAACTCAGTTGGATACCTCTATCTACACTCTCCTGAGACACTGAACTGACCCACGGGGAACTCTTCTCCTCATCTGTGCAGCAGCTAACCGTAACTTGTTCACAGATACATCCCAGGTGGCAGACAGTACCACCATGGCAAACAAAAGTGATCTGGCTCATTACATCCCTCGGATCAGACTTTTGTTCCCAACCCAAGGTAAACTCTGTGAATTAAGACAGCAACCAACAGAGGACCCTGACAGCTGGCTAAAACATCGAACTCGTACATGCCAATACATAGGTGACAAGACCAAAGGTTTCCATACAGACCATGCTAGCACTACCTCACATTAAAGGACACCATCAATGTGGAAATTGCATCTCATGCTCAAGTACCATCGAAGGAGATCAATTTGAATAGAGACAAAAGTATCATACATGAAGAATTCACAAATTAAAATAGTACCAATGTAATATATTGTGTAATATGCCCATGCCTGCTTGCATATGTAGGTAAAACAACTCAGGCAGTAAAAAAAGAGGATCAGTCAACACAGATCAAGAATTAAATGCAAAGTCCAGAATGCACCCATGGTACGACATTGCGAAGAAATAAAGACATGGGACACAAGACACAAAATGGACAGTCCTAAAACATGTAAAAGGATGTTGCACTGATTCCATATTATCGTGCTTCGAAGCAAAAACTATACTACGTCTGGGCACAATCGACAATGGACTCAATGAGAAGAGCGAAATAATGCATTGCATATGAGGAGCCAACTACATAACACACAGCACAATATGCATGTAACATACGAACTGATAGTTTTTCACTAGGTCCTGATGAATCGCCACTGATCCTCCAGACTATTAGGCAACAAACATGTCGACCCCTCAGGAGTAGAGCGCAGTTATCCCAAACCATTAGTTCAGAGTCACCACTCTTCCTTTTAACCAGGTGGGGAGCCAACCTGAATAAAAGTCAGTCTTTGCACTACCCAACCTGTTTTAATCACTTTCCATTACATCTCATCGACACTTTTTAGGTCCCTTACCTCCACTGCACCACACGGCATAGAACAAAAGATCTCTGCCAAAGAGGCCCTCTTTGGGTGCCCGTCAGGTATTGCAGCGCCGACCCAACGAGGAGCAGGCCCAAATGATGAAGCATGGCACCTAGCTGGCTGGGGGTGTGAGGGCCCTAGTTCCGAAATGAGGAATTCCCCTCTCGCCGATTATTTTAGGACTGCCATTTCTCTTTGTGACAATACATATTGTTGATCTCTCTTTACTTCTCTTGATCCACCTAATCAATCAATCATTCACTTGTAAGCGCACGACACACATAGCAGACGGTAAATATCACGCCAATGGAGCGTGGAAGCGGGGCCTGCTGCGGCCAGGTTCACGCGCCGTGCAGCGGGGCCTTGTTTATGGTTCTCACGGGCTGGATGTGGCAGAACGGCCGGAGTGCGCGAGGCCAACACAAACACCAGGAATCAGACACCAGGATCACCTGGGACCACAAACCACCCACGGGGACGGGATTATATGGAACTGTTTGACTATGGCGATGGCAGGGTCTCTCTTTTGTTATTCATGAATAAAAAAAACATTTTTTTTTAAACATAAAAGCCAATAAATATATTATTTAAACCTCACACACATGGCCGGGCGCTTTGAGGTCTCCTCCCCTCTCCTTGTTCACCGCTCAGTGGGGGCTGCAGGGCCTGGGGGAGAGGTGGGGCACCGGGGGGCTGTGAGAAGGGAGCCGGTGTGTTATTCCCCCTCCGAGTGACGCGCAATCTCACGACGCTGCACGAGCCACCATCGCGCACGAAAAAAACATAGCGTCTGAGACCGCGCGTCTCAGCTGCGCATGTGCGGGGCGAAGACACTACGTCCTATCGCCGAGTTAGGACCTGGCACGGGATACAGACTGTGAACTGCCCTGGACGGAGTGCGCTCAGCCTCACTGCGGATGCGCAAAGGAGAGACACATCCCATAGAGAAGCCCTGCACAGAAATACATGTCAGCGCGTGCTCCGCTGCGGGAGCCAGCTGTTGTCTCTCATTCATTTTTGTCCCTGTGCGGACCCCGTCCCACCTGTCCTGGCCCTGAGCTGTGGCCCCTTCCTGCGCTCCGTGCTGTCGGGGCCGGTGCTGTGAACGAAATAAAGAAAACTTTCTTGCACCGACTCCCGGATTTTATGTCAAAGGCCCGGAGGCCAACATTATGCATATCCCTTTTATTCCTGCCCAAACACAGCAGCAACAACACTATAGAACTTAGAATATTACCAAAACATTCCAGAACTTAGAACATGTATAATACTCCAAGTAAAGCAGCCATCTTCCTCTTTTGTTGCTGCTCGAACATAAGATAAGTACTCTTTATAAATGCTGTTTATAAATTCGATTTAGATTAATATTTATACCCAGTGATAAATAAGGGTTTTGAATAAGATGATTTGAGTCAGGATTTAAAGGAAATGTGTTATTAATGGGTATTTTATTTTATACGAAGGATTGTTTGAAAAAGGAAGGAAAAACTGATGTAAATCTTAAAAATATTTAGAATAATACAATGGTTTGATTAACAATTTAAACGTGTGTTTTTCTAAACATAAGAATATAAGTTTACCGTTTATTTGGTTCAGATGTTGACGGTTGGTAAGCGCGTGGGTCCTCGAGCTCATATATGGGACGCGTCGCATGACGGGAGGCGCGCTCGAGCGCATCAGAAGAAATGTTGATCCAAAAGTTCTGACGCGATTAGAGACTCGCGCTGAAGCTTAGGAAGTGTGTACTGTAGGGACCGCCGTACCTACGTTACGTGAGGCGGCCATTTTGTGTGTTTGGGAAACGTCAGGTTTTTAGAATGGGAAAGTGTTCGGCCATGATTTGGGGTGTTTTAATCGTCTGACTGATTATTGTCAGTTTCAGTCAGACGAAGTTCGTCGGTTCAAGTGGAGTGTGTCGCGTTGAGGTAGAAGTGTATTGGAGTTAAATTTGTGAAAATTTTTTGAGTATTGGTTAGGAATTCTTAAGGAAGATATAATTTATAATGGAGAAAGAGGAGTTAGGTTTCGAGGAAAGAATGAAAGGATACATGGAAAAGATGTTTGGCGAATTTAGTGCTTCCTTGGAAGAGAGGATAGAAAGCACTATTGGGAAGAGAAGTAAAGAGGGAGAGAAAAGCCAAAGGTCAGGAGAAGAGGATGGTTTTTATACCTCTGAGGAAGTGCAAGTAGTGGCAGGTACTTCTGGTGGTGCATCTAAGAGAAAGGAGAAGAGAAAAAATGTGATTAAAGGAAAGACATCTAAGGAGAAGGAGAATAGAGAGCAAAAGGAAAAGGCTATAAAGGCCAAAGTGAGTGCTATAAAGGCACAAAGAAAAGGTCATAGCTCTGTGGCGTGCGATAATAGCTCTACTAGTGGGGATGTGGAGCTCACTTGTAGCTCAAGTTTGGAGGACTCGGATGTAGAAGAAGTAAAGGTTAAAAGGAGGAAGTTAGAAGACCAGATTAAGTTGGAATATGAGGATTTTGTTGACCCTCAAGGGGATCAAATGTTTGATCCTTTACTGATACAACATCCATTGTCACCTCAGTGGTCCCCAGTAGAGCATGTTGCTAAATATATTCGTTATTGGATACGAAAAGAGATGCCAAAGGAGATAAGGACTCGACTGAGGTCTGAGTGTCCGAGGCCATCCCTAAATAGTAAAGTGGCATTCACTCCGGAATTGGACCAAAAGATGCTGACATTTATTAATAACAAAGGGGGAAGAGACCCTAGAAGAGGCTTGGACAAAGGCCTGAAAAGTTGTCAGGATCGAATGCTAGATATTCTGGGTCCTTTGACAAAGATTTTTGATTTGTGCGGAGAAGCACATAGTAACAATACTGGTGTTGACGTAAGTGAAATGCGTCAGTGGGTACAACGTGCACTTTGTTTGCTAGGGAATGCCAATACAGCTCTCTGTCAGGAGAGGAGAAAGAGTATCTTATTCAAGATCGATCCAAAACTTGCAGATTTGGCTGGCTGACAGAGCGATGGACTGCTGTTCGGTGACGATTTTGTCAAAGATATGGCAAAGTACGTAGGAACATTTAATTCTTTGCAGAAGGCTCAGAAAGATATGAGACGTGTTTTTGGTTCGGCCGGGAGGACAAGGGGTCGGTTCCCCGGCCGAGGTTTCGGATTTACCAGAGGATTTTATGGTAGAGGAAACAGGCCCTTTGGATCAGGTTACGGATATGGATTTGGCTATGGAAGTGGAGGAGGATATGGATTTACAAGGTCCGATCAAGGAAGTTTATTCCCGCAGAGACAGAGGGGGGAGAGGAAGAGGTCCAAGGTCGGATAGGAGACCGAGAGGACTTTCAGGTAAGTCTCTTACAAGACCCTTTATTTATGGAAGTAAAATTGGGCGGCAGACTAGCCCAGTTTGTTTCCAGATGGCAGGAAATAACACAGGATCCATGGGTTTTAGAAACTGTGTTTGGTTACAGAATAGACTTTATCAGTACCCCGGTTCAAACGAGGGTTCCAAAGATATTAAGGTTTTCAGTGGAAATGGAAAGGTTGGTAACAAAAGAAGTATTAGAGTTGGAAAGAAAGGGTGCAATAGAGCTTGCAGAGGAAGTACCGGGTTGCTTTATAAGCAACTTATTTCTTGTAGAGAAAAAGGACAAGAAGATGAGACCAGTAATCAATTTGAAGGAATTGAACGATTGGGTTGTTTACAACCATTTCAAAATGGAGGGGATTCATATGCTAAGGGATCTGTTGAGAAAGGGGGATTGGTTAACGAGACTGGATTTAAAGGATGCTTACTTAACAATTCCTATGTGCCAGAATCAAAGGGATTTCCTTCAGTTCAGGTGGTTGGGAAGGCGCTGGAGGTTCAAGAGTCTCCCTTTCGGTTTGACATCAGCTCCGTGGTGCTTCACCAAGGTGATGAGGCCGATTGCGGCTTGGTTGAGGTCCAGAGGTGTTCGTCTGATAGTCTATTTGGACGATATCTTGATAATGGCAGAGGACAGGAAGTTGGCAAAGGATCATACGGAATTTGCAGTGAGAGTAATAGAGGATTTGGGGTTTGTAGTGAACAAAGAGAAGTCGTGTGTGGATCCAAAACAGGTGATGACCTTTTTAGGTTTTCAGATACGGACGTTGGATTGTATGTTGAGGTTGCCAATGGAGAAGGTGAGGAAGATCAGGAAGGAAGTGAGGAGAGTAAAGTCGGCGGACTGGATTACTTTGAGGCAGTTAGCGCGACTGTTGGGTCTTCTATCTTCTTCAATTCAGGCGATATTCCCTGCTCCCCTGCATTATCGTGCGTTACAGAGGTTGAAGGCAAGGTATTTGAGGAAGGATGTGAGGTATTCTCAGAAGCTTGTGATAGATCAGGAGTCTCAGGAGGAGTTGGAGTGGTGGTTGATGAGTCTGGATGCTTGGAACGGTCGAGCAATATTTGGGTCAATGCCAGAAGTGGAGATAGAGTCGGATGCGAGTTTAAGCGGATGGGGAGCGAGATGTGGAGAGACATCAACAGGGGGGCAATGGTCGAAAGAAGAAGGATTAATGCACATAAATTGTTTGGAGTTGCTGGCGGGTTCCTTCGCAATAAAAAGTTTTGTGAAGGACAGAGTCAAATGTTGTGTACTTCTGAAGATGGACAATTTGTCGGCGGTTCAGTATGTAAACAAGATGGGTGGTCCTCGGTCAAAAGGATTAGCGGAACTTGCAAAGGAATTTTGGAAATTTTGTCTGGAGAGAGAGATTGTAGTTCAGGCTCAGTACATACCAGGGTTGAGCAACGTAGAAGCGGATTGGTATTCAAGATACCTGAGGGATGCGAGTTGTTGGAGGTTGAAGAAAGAAGTGTTTTTGAGTCTGGAGAGAATGTGGGGACCTTTGAGTGTCGATCTGTTTGCAGACAGGTTGAACACTCAGTTGAAAGAGTTTTTCAGTTGGAGGCCGGATCCAGAGGCAAAGGGAGTAGATGCTTTTCTACAGACTTGGAAGGAGGGAAGGTGTTATGCGTTTCCCCCATTTTCTATGATTCAGAGAGTTTTGAACAAGGTCAGAAGGGAGGAGTCAGAGTTGGTTCTGATAACTCCTTTTTGGAAAGCTCAGGTGTGGTTCCCGGATGCGATGGATTTGTTGGTGGAGAACCCGATAATTCTCCCAGATTGCAGGGACATATTGATGGATGTTCAGGGGAACTTTCACGACCTGGTGGTCACAGGACAACTGAAGCTGATGGCTTGGTTGATTTCAGGAGAGTTTGGCAAGTGCAGGGTTTATCAAAAGAGGCTGAGGAGCTTGTCTCAAAGTCATGGTCTAAAGGGACATCTAGGGTGTATGAGTCGGCGTGGAGAAAGTGGAATGGTTGGTGTGTTGAGAGGGGTTTGGATCCCATTTCAGCACCTGTGGTAGAGGTAGCAAATTATTTGTCAGGTCTTTTTTGTAGTGGTTTGGCGTATAATTCAGTTAATCTAAGTAGATCTGCTATTTCAGCAGGGCATGGTCTGGTGGATGGAGTTCCAGTTGGACAGCATGTTCTGGTCAGGAGGTTGGTTAAAAGTGTTAGGGTGGTTATTCCACCGAAGGCTAAGTATGATTCACTTTGGGACGTCACTTTGGTGTTGAGGGAGCTTGAAAGTTGGGGGTCAAATTCAGGGTTGGATTTGAAATTCTTGACTTGGAAGATAACAATGCTGTTGTGTCTGATTTCGTTTAGGAGGGTGTCAGATATTAGGGCTTTGGATGTTAATTCTAGGTTTTATCAACCAGAGGGAGTGTGTTTTGAGGTTAAGAGAAGGACGAAAACGATGTCAAGAACAATTTTTTATCCTCTTTTAGAGGGAGAGAGTGTTTTGTGTGTGGTTAAGTGCCTGAAGGAGTATGAAAAAAGGACTTCTGCTTTGAGAAAAGCAGATTGTAAGCAGTTATTGATTTCTTATGTTAATCCGTATAAGGCTGTGTCTACTCCTACTTTGGCGAGATGGGTGAGAAATGTGATGGTCAAGGCAGGGGTGGATACTAGTGTTTTCGGGTCCCATTCGGTGAGAGGGGCTATGGCTAGTAAGGCCTTTGTTAAAGGTTTTAGTTTGGGCGGAATTTTGAAGGCAGCAGATTGGTCAAATGATTCGACTTTTCGTAAGTTTTACTTTAAGCCTGTGGAAAATGTTTTGAGTAAGGTTTTGGAAGAACTTTGAACATGCATAATGTTGGCCTCCGGGCCTTTGACATAAAATGCAGATTTTCCACAGTTTTAATGTAAAGAAAATCATGATTTTATTAAAAAAGGAAAGAAGTGGATGAAGAGGATGTTCCATGAGGAGGAGAAGTCGAAGAGGAGTTTTATGAAGTTTGGAGTCGGTGGAATTTATTTATGGACTTGTTATTTATTGTTTTTTACACATTCGCAGTCACAAAAGAGGAAGATGGCTGCTTTACTTGGAGTATTATACATGTTCTAAGTTCTGGAATGTTTTGGTAATATTCTAAGTTCTATAGTGTTGTTGCTGCTGTGTTTGGGCAGGAATAAAAGGGATATGCATAATATTAGCCTCCGTGCCTTTTTTAATAAAATCATGATTTTCTTTACATTAAAACTGTGGAAAATCTGCATTGAAGCTGCAGTGTCAGTCTAGAGTGTCCTGTTACACTCAGGTCTGCTGGTAAGTAGACACAAGGGTACATTGTGGAAGTACCCTAACCCCACGGAGCCTGTCCGCTCGTTATCGTTTTAATGCCACAAAGAGCCCTGCTTTTAGTATGAAAGTAAAGCAGCATTATGAGGCGCGCACAGGATTGTGGGTATGCAGATTGCTGGTGACGCGCTTACTCTTCCTCTGGAGCATCCTGACCTCTAGCGAGAAGAAGGAGCGTTGCAGCTCCCGCTCCCTCAGCGTTGCAGCTCCCGCTCCCTCCCGCAGGCGCGCGTCAGTCTTTACGCACGGCGCCTCGTTCGGTTGTGACGCCTTCAGTCACCCAGTGTTACACGCGCGGCGATGACGCCTGCCTGAGGGAAACAGCGGGCGCTCCTCTCTTCATCGAGGACTAACCGCCTCCGGAAAATCGCATTTCAACCAATGACGGAGCTTCTAGTACAGAAACCCTACAAAAATTTCAACAACTTCCGCTTCTCACGGCCCCTCGGAGTACGCGTGACGGGCGGAGTGCGTAAATTTGATCTAACTAAAATTGGCTGTCCGCGCAGTCACAATAAAAATATAACTTCCTACTGGTAGGGTGACTTTTCACCGGTGACGTGCCAGTCACCCCCATGACTGTCTCTGTGTGCACAGCTACAGGCGCTCCTTCTCTTATTAAACAGAGGCCTGTGTCACCTGCAGTGAGGAATCAGGAGTTTGCCACAGAGGCTTCTGGGTATGCAAATGTTTGTGGCTGGCCACGCCCCCTCCGACAGCCAGGCTCCTGCAGCAGCCCCCACGGGGACTTGAGCTCTGGGTCCACATGTATCATTTTCGTCGGGGAGGGGGGGGGGTTCACTTCATTTGTTTCCTTCCTTCTCTGGGCGTCATCTCAGACTCAGACCCGACAGTAACACTTATTATTCAAGGCCCCTCTATTGGGCACTATTGGCTTTACCAATGCTTCGTTTTTAATGACATGTAGTACAATACACTAAAACCGGAATTTCCCTTAAAGCATAGTGTGCCCAGTTTCGTGCCTTTCAACTTGAGGGCTGATACTCTGCCCCCTTCCTTCTTAAATGTCCGCTCTTTCTCTTAATCGTTTTTAGTGTTTCAAAGAGCCCGGCATTTATCTACGTCATCCAGGGTCACGCGCGCGGTGATGACGCCTTCCTGGGGGAGGCAGCGCGCGCTCCTCTCCTCAGCGAGGCCCAACCGCCCCCTGGAGGTCTCATGTTTCAACCAATCACGAAGCTTCTTCTGCAGAAACCCATCAAAAATTGCAACAACTTCCGCTCCTCACGGCCCCTCGAGGTGCGCGTGACCCGCGGAGTGTCAATTTCTTTTAGTTTGGCTGAAAGATGATCTGTCCGAACAGTCACGATAATAATATAACTTCCTACTGGTAGGGTGACTTTACACCGGACGTGTCATTCACCCTCATAAATGCCTCCGAGTCACAGCTACACATACTCCTTCAACTATTAAACAGAGGCCTGCGTCGCCTGTACTGATGGAATAGGTGTTTGCCGCAGAGGCTTCTGGGTATGCAAATAACTGGCTGGTCACGCCCCCTCCAGTGACAGCAGGGCTTCTGCAGCAGCGAATTGTATAAGTTCCGTCTAGAGCCGGCTTCAAGCAATTCACTTCATTCGTTTCCTTCCTTCTCTGGGCGAATTTACACTTGTTATTCAAGATCCTTCTATTGAGCACTATCAGCTTTGCGAATGCATAGTAGTTTACAACGTTTTGAACAATACACTATTTACCCGGAATTTCCCTTAGAAATGTAGTGTGCCTAATTTCGTGCTTTTCTGCTAGCGGGCTGATACTCTGCCCCCACGTTCTTAAATGTCCGTTCTTTATCGATTTCAATGCCACAAAGAGCCCTGTATTTAGTATGAGAGTAAAGCAGCATTATGATGCGCGCACAGGATTGTGGGTATGCAGATTAGGAGTGACCTGCCATGTTCCTCTCCTCTCCTTCATGAAAGAAGCAGCTGCTCCTTCGAAGGCCTCGATGGAGACGCAGAGTCCAAGATGCTGATTGCATGGGAAGCAAACACCTGGGGCCTCGTGAGTTTTGCGCTTCCGATGCGTCACTTTTTGTGACGCATCGACGGCATAAAACATGCCTCCTATGGCGCACTATTTACAAAGTAACGCATCTAAGCAGATGCGTCACTTTGTAAACCCCGGCGCTACACTATCACAGCAGGCGTAAGACTGACGCAAGCCCTTTCACATGGGGCTTGCCCCATGTGAAAGGACGCATTGCTGGAGTTGCGTCACTTTTGTGACACGGTCCAGCAATGCGTCACTTTTGCGCTTACAGATACGTCAGAAATACTGACGTTTCTGTAAGTACTTGCGACGTGATGCGTCATACATTAAATATGTTTGTACATTCACAAGATTACGCAAAAAGCATCTTTTTTGATGCACTGTTTCATGGTAGCAGTTGGCAGAATGCAGGTGCACGGAGCGCGAATGCACATTTGTAAAAATTGCAGAAAGAAGGAACCCAGAGGCAAATTGTGGTTGCCAACCCCCATAAAAAAGTTACTTTTTTTAATAAGCAGGTGTGACGGTGAGCTGTAGAGGTGAGTAAGCAAAGGTGGGGGACAGGATTATTAAAAGAACAGAGCATGACAGACAGGGAGCGGTGGGAGGGTTGAGGGGGGATGTGAAAGGGAAACAGAACATGGGAGAGAGAGCAAGAAAACATGCATTGCCATGAAGTGCTGATCCAGGAAAAGAGAAGCCTCTGGTGTGAGCGGTGAAAGGACAGTGTTCCTCACCTGGCAGTCCTTCCAGTGCATTTCCAAAGACACCACTTTGCATCCTGGCAAGTTCAAGAAGTGATTCTCCATAGTGAAAGAAAGCTTCACCACATTTCTCCATATTTCTTGCCAAGCATGCTGCTGGCTTCCTGGAGAGCACTGACAGCAGCTGGAATGTTCCCTAGCACCTAGGGGCCTCATTTATGAAAAGTGACGCATTGTCACTTTTCATTGCGCCCTCCTTGCGACATTCCTGATTGTAAATCGAGGTCTCGTAGTTAACCTATCTGCCTACCCATCCGCTCTCTTAGGTTCCTCAGACCATCTGCCTTAACTCCACCCAGGGGTGCTGTCCCTAATACAAAATCACATTTTCAATAGAAACGCCCCTTAGAGACGCCCCTCACGTGGTGTTGGTTCTGGTATTTTCCATCTCTGATATTCCTCTGGGTCCATCGTTAGCGTTGACCTTGCTTCCCAGGCTCCTCTCCGGCAGGACGGTACCCCCCAGAAATTCCTGAAGACTCCTACAGGCCTGTGCCTGGCTCTCTTGAACAAAAGTCTATTCATCACTCTCTTGATTGGAACCTCCTCGCACCTGCAAACAGACACTTGTACTGTGGGCTCCAAATTCCGGCCTCCACCGTATCTTCTAAGTCGTAAACCATCTAGCAGGCTCCACAGTTTGTGCCTAGCACGACTTTTCTCTAACAAGCACATGCAGATCAAAAGGAATGACTTTGTCTTTTCAGGCCTATTAGGATTACATGAAACGGGCCTATGCACTCTGCAAACCTTAAATTTCTTAGTTTAAACAGTATTCTAACTTATAACACAAAATGATTATATAAAGCGTCTAAAACATATATTTCAGTTCTATTAATCAGTAATACTTTGAATAATAACAACATTAAAATCCACCATCGTATAAAAGTGTAACAGCATCTTGTACTCTATGTGAACTGCCATGTGGCCTACACATTTCTACAGTTTGCAGAATTACATTTTCCCTTACAACAGCCACATAACATGGGATTTCAACATCATTCTAACATCACTACACAATTCTATTTTAGCTTTTCACACTAGTATATGTATTATCATTCTAATTAAACACTCTTATATATTTGAACTCTATAAATTCGACACTCTTATGTAACGTTCACTAGATTAATGCAACGTGCTTGTAAATATGGTGCACTTCTACATTTTTTTCTTGATTTGCGCTCTCTCAGTCCCCCCTTTGATGACTTTTAGTAGTCATCACCATCACAACACCATCCCTAAGGTATGGACTAAATCAAACTGAAGTCGTTGCAGTACCCCCTCATTTCATCATCTCTAGAGCCTTCAGACTCCTGTACTGGGTATCCTGCATCGCAGTCAATCTCCTCTCCTGCTCTCTCATGGATCTCTGCAACCTGTTTGATCTATACCATTGGTACAGCCGCACCAATCCCCACAAAGTGATTATACAAATGACTATTATGATGATAGGTTTCAGTATGTACCAAATGAAACTCTTCCCTAGGTTGGCAAACCAACCTCCAACTTTACCAATTCCCTGACCTACTTTCTCCCACACATTTACCTTTGTCAAATCCTCAATTTCATGATGTATTTCAGTAATGTTCCGTATGTACTTTTCTAAAGGTTTTGAATTGTCCGGAATGTAAGTGCAACATTCCTGGACCTTCAAAGCCTTACAGACTCCTCCCTCTTTGGCTAACAGAACATCTAGAGCAAGTCGGTTCTGAAGAACCATTGCCCTTATCGATTGGATCTCTCCCTCCACCAGCATTAAGGATCTAGCAGTACTGGCGGACAACCTATCTACAACTGACAAAAAAACAGAAATGGTAACATGGAAAGAGGGCGCTCAGCTGTGAGTATGGCTATTATTTAGGATTCAAGATTATTCCCAGCGACTGCTACAAGGCTGGAAAGGAAGGTTACCCAACTTCCTTAATTTATCCTGGACAAATCCAAAATGTAAGACTAAATCTGACTTCCTGCCGAGCAGTCTAGCATCAAATTATTATATTCAAAAACAACAGAAATTATATTTATCAAGATTTAAATGACAAGTATAAGAACGAAAGTCCAAGTCCTCATCCAATAAACATTCAAACACCAAAATCCTGAAGTGCGTTGATCCGTGTTTGTATTTCAAATTTCAAAGTTCAATCCAGATTCTCAAGTCCTTTATTCATTCTGAACGTATTCTCAAAGTTCATTCCAAATTTCTCAAAATCAGATTCCAAGTTTCACAAGTATCAGAGAACTTCCACAGCAGCCAACACGTGTTTCGTTGGGCATTTGTCTATGCCAACCAACTTCCTCAGGGCTGCAAGCCAAAGTAATACAAAATAAACTAATGTAAAGAAATATATAATAATAAGAGTAGTCCAATTGTTTATGAAAAGGTTAAGTTAAATTCAAAACAATTTCACCACCTAGGTGAAAAAAAAAAAAAGCATAGTACCCTCATTGCAGTGACAAATTATAACCGTACACACATTATGTGGATCCCGGTGTCCAGTTATAGTCAACAGAAAAACATTCTGCCATTTTGCCAAATTCGTGTCACATAAGTGTATTACCTTGATCACAATAGATTATCCTTCAGTATCAAATTTCTTCCAGCAAGCGTTTATCACGAAAATCAACAGTATCTGGAATGATACAGGGAGGCTCTAAGCTCTGTCACCACAAGATGTTAAGTTAAATCGTTCTTACACCAAATGGCTATCATGAATTTATAAGTTATCTATATAGCATGTAACAAGTCCAATGGTGTCGTCAAGCACACAGATAATAGAAAAATGAATAATAAATGGTACCTCTCCACTTTTTCACTCCCACGTATGTCTCATATAATAACAATGTATATGTTTCTTAATGGATCTGTCATAAAGATCACAAAATCAAAATCCTATATGATACAATATATTTCAGCAAGCGTCAATAATATAGCACCGAACTCCCCTTACCTAAGTCTCGCTAGATATGCGTCCAATGCTCTCCTCTCTATCTACAACTGTTGCCAATCTTCTAATCTTGATGTCATTCAGTATTATCCCCAAAAGAGGAAATGCAGCACCAAATACATCTCCAACTACCTCCTCATTGCTTAGATCCCTTCTTCCTCTAGCTTGTGTTCCTCCCTCTATGACTTCTATGTCTTTAGAACGGTATATTTTGGGGAAGACAATTGCCAAATAACATGATCCATACCAATTATCTGGTAGTTTCACGTATGCATTTCTTCCACATACAAAATATACATTTGGGATCACCTGCATTTCCTTCAAAAAATCTTTAGAATAGTATTCTAATTGGAAAGCATGTTCACAACTTACTTTTCCCACAAACACATTCTCGTAATAGGTCTCACCCCTATGTATGCACAGTTTCCCCTTTTTCTCTCGATCTAAAGCTATTGGACCATTGCTACCCCTTCTTTGGTGTGACCTTTCTTCCTCGGTCCAATCTGTTTTCCATTGACCTGAAGCTTTTAAGATCTTCTGTCTCCAGTATCGATCATCCACTTGCCCTACAAACTTTTTCTCAATTTCTGACACTTTACAAGTCAAATTATTTCTTCGTGCATGTGAAGTATCTAATGTTTTCCAGGGAAGGAAACATTTCTGTAATCTGTCCTCACTCTTATAATAATCCCACTTATTCAAATGCTTGTAGTTTGGGACTTCTGATAACACAGAATAAAAGTTTGAGAAGTACTATTCAAAACCATCACGTTCATAAAATATGCTCAGCAACAAACTACATGTGATTCCATAAGTCAATGGAAGATGATGGTACCTAATACCTTCGTCTACAGAGGCTGGCAGTTTCATGCACACATAGCAATTTTTAGCCTCCATTGCATCAATGTATTCGTAAAGCAGTTTAGCATATGCATTTGATCTAAAGTTTCCTTGTGATGCATCTACATGTAACCTACGAGTCTCAGCTGCTAGTAAAGCTTTCTCCTTCTCTGTAGTGTTCCCCCTTTGACCAGCAGTAGTAGGTTTCTGTATCGATAAAATTTTTGCTTCTGTTGTTGCTTTCTCTTCATTTTCGTGTCCTACTACATAGGATATTGTAACCACTAAAACTATAAGAAAAATCACTCCCACTAAAAGTGTGCCTACTATGCATTTTGTCCTGCGGTTCGGGTTGCCAGCCTCCATGATCTCAAACAGTGTAGCTCTGGTCTTCGTTCACAGCACAAAGTCTCTTTTCTCTGCACAATGTCTCTTTACTTTGCACAATGTCTCTTTACGAACCACACCTGGAAGCTGATAATCCCCTCTGCAAGATCAGTCTTTGAGTTCTATAGCAACAGATAGCCCTAGCCCTTCTCCATCCACTAAATGAAAGTCCCAAATTTCTCCTTCTTTCACTTTGGCGCTAGGTTATCTCTCAATCTGTTTATTCACAAAGTCTTTTCAAAGTCTCTTCAAAATCTTTTCAAAATCCTTTAGCTAAATTTCTTTTACAAAGTCTTTAAGCAAAGTCTTTAGCAATCCGGAATTATACGTGTTCCAGCGACTCTCATCACGCATTCTAATATTTCCAAACGAAGAAGGAGCTCCTCAAGTATTGGGCTCCTTGAACAGCAAACCGGAAATTCTACTTTGTTTAAAACCAAGTCTCTTATTCCGCTCAGGTAAGGAGGATAGGTGATATTGAGTGTCAGCAAACCTTCGACCTCCACTCTTGGTATCAGCAACCCTATTTCCACTGTTATGATGGGGTCAGTACTGGTCAGGGTCACTTCCCTCACCCTCCCAGTTTTGCATGCACTGGACATCTGCAGCGAGGTAGGTCCACTCAGGAGTAGCGTATCTTCTGCAAGGCACTCGCACCCTCCTTGATCGTCTCGGACCTTCCTGTTCTTGTCCTTGTGCACTTTCGTCCAGATCCGAGTCTTCGGATATAGGAGCAAGAGTTTTCTCTGGAGTTGACTTCAGGCTCGGCCTCTTTCTTCTTTCAGGCCAACTAGCTTCTCCACGCCTTGTTCTCCTATTTCTTGTCCTTTCACTCGGTTCTTGATCACTCTGGACTTGATCTGTGTCTGAGCCGTATTCACAGCAACTTTCTCCTTCAGTGGCAACTTCAGTTTCACTGCCGTCCTGTCTTTCTTCTTCTGGATCTGTAACACTCCCAACTTCTTCAGACACCCCCACAGCTTGACTGATCCCCTCTAGTGGTTCGCTGTCCACTGCTGGATTTTCATCTGCGTGAGGAGCTGTTTCTTCTAGGGGTGCTGGAACTCTTCGAGTATGGGAAGCGTGGATCCAATTTGGCAGCCCTCCGCACTTCACAGCGGTATTCGTTGTCAGGATGACCTGGTAGGGCCCCCTCCAACGCACGTCTAGGCAGTTCTTCCGGACGTGTTTCTTCAGTAAAATCCAGTCACCTGGGCACAGGTCGTGACACAGATCTCTTGAAGATGGAACCTCAGCAGCCTGCACCTGGAGGGACACAGAATGAATGGCTTAAGACAGTCCCTTGCAGTAATCCAGGATCAGGTCATCTGTAATGTTCAACAAGGCAGTAGTTGGGACAGATGGAAGTCTCATTGCCCTCCCCATTAACACTTCGTGTGGAGAAAGACCTGTCCTCCTGTCTGGTGTGCTACGCATACTCATGAGCACCAAGGGCAAAGCATCAGGCCAACTTAAGGAAGTCGATGAACATACTTTGGCTATTCGGGATTTCAAAGTGCCATTGATCTGCTCCACGATACCTGAAGCCTCTGGTCGATAGCTACAGTGCAACTTCTGATCAATGTTCAATGCAGAGCAAAGCATCTTCACAACTTCACTGTTAAAATGAGTTCCTCGATCAGATTCCAGAGAGGTCGGCACCCCGAAGCGCGGGATCAACTCTCTAAGCAACAACTTTGCTACTGTGAGTGTGTCTCACCTACGTGTAGGGTAAGCTTCAACCCATCTGGAAAATATGCATACAACCACCAGAACATATCTAAGGCGGTTACTCTTTGGCATCTCAATGAAATCTAATTGCATTCTGTTGAAAGGCCCCCCAGACCTCCCAATGTGACTCATTGTAACTGGTGTTCTTGTGATGTATTCCTATAGGTTCTGTATCGATCCCCCTATTCCTGACCCTATTCTGGTTAACAAACTAACAAGTTAACTAGCAGTCATCCCATGAGGCAGAAAACCCCCATGATGCAGGAACCGTTATCTGATAAAGCCACACTACGGCACAGGAACGTGTTATCTGATTAGGTCATAACGCTTGCCATCTAATTAGACAAGCGATATTCCTCCAGCCCCTGATAAGGCATACGGAGTTCTCAAAACAAATCAAACCTATGACAACCTGGGAAAAACCCTGCGGCCATTGTTTTGATTTCACCGAGAACTTCAGCAAAAGAATGTGCTAACGACCTGGTCGTATGACATCTTTATTGACGTATCTATGTCCATCCTTACGTCAATCTCGGCCCCTTAAAGGTATAAATATTACCGATATTGCCCTATGCAAACACACGCGGTGGTGATGAGACCGGAGCAGCCAGACTTGCCGAAGCCCAGAGCAGAGCAGACCCCGCTGGCGCAGCCCCGCCTTCCTGACGCGCTGAGAACAAGAAGCCGTTTTTCTCCTGCCGAGAAATCCAGCACCGGCGCTTCCGGGTAGCCCTCGCAGGCAGCCTGTAATATCGAGACCAGAGACGAGAGATACCATCCCTCATCCATCCTAGATTCCAGGTACAGAACTGAATAACCCCTCGCAGAGAATTCTTTAGTCAGTCACTTGGCAAAACAAACTTAACTTAAACTGTAACTTTCTATTCCCGCCCACGTATTAGGCTTAGGTCAGGTACACGGGGTAGGCGTAGCTAGAAACACCAGTTGAGTACGATTAGTCAAATGTATACGTGTATGTAATATATTTTATTCATTTTAAACCTTCATATGGCTTAGAAACCATATCAATGTTTTTACAGTATTATTTTATACTTCTGCTTTTAATGTATGCACTTTACTTAACCATAAGTATTGCAATAATATCGATCCATTTCTCTTGTATGAGAAAAGAGACTGATCAATAAATAACATCTTTATTGAACACGCCCGTCTCTTCCTTTTCTCTACAATCTGATGAGACTAAGAATGCACGTACTGACTGAGTAAAATAAATTGCCTTTTGTTCACACGACTCTAGAGATACACTCTTGATTAGGGGAGAGCAAAGTTGTCATGTTCTATGGTTGTCAGAAACTAAATCCCTTCTTGTCTATCCAGGGAGGTTCAACTCCTCCTTGCCTATTCGAGAAAGTTTCTAGTGAACTCTGAGCTAGCTGGCAAACCCAAAACTTTAAGTCTAATATCGACAGTAGTAGACCTAGTTAACGTCTGGTCTAGGCCTATACTATTGAAGGTATTATTCCAATGCGCAGAGCCTATTGGGATAATAGGAACTACACTACATGGCGCCCAACGCGTTTGGAAGGGCGATAAAACTAACGTAAGACATTTAGAGTAACTCAGTCGTGCTTTCTCACTCAGACCCCTTTTTCCCATAATACTCCAAAGACGTCTGGAGTGGGTAAAAGGTAATATCCGCCAAACCTCGCAGGAGGAAACTCCTATGTATGGTACTTGGTTTAGTCAACGTTGAAGGATACACCGTTCCAAAATATTGTGCATCTAATCTTTGTTTCCATAAGAAACCTGATCTGCAAACAAAAGAAATAACCTTCCTGTCGGTAAAATGGTAGACAGTGATGATGAAAGAGAGGCAGTTAGATTAGCAGCTGAAATAGCAGAAGCTGATACTGCACTACAAGAAGCTGACCAGGATATAATACTCATCCCGGTCATTAAAAGGAAATCTATAACTTTAAAACTTATAGAAAATGGACTGACACCTAGAGGTGGCACAGTCATATTCGTAATTGAGGCACACGAATATCGGCAGACAGAGGTATACTATTCATGGATAAATTTTCCAGCAGCAAATGCTGTAACAAAGTACTTCCACTATTACAAAATAGAGGAACCTCCTGAAATGTACACTCCTTTCGTGGAGGTGGAAGTACCACTTAAATTTCAAGAGCATTTGCTCTTATTTAATGGCGCCCTAAAACACAATAATCACATCACCAGGCTCGGTCCATTAGGTAGACCAGGAGCAACGTGGCCGGTCCTAGCCGGATACACACCACATCCAGACATCAATGGGATGTCTGCAGCAGAGCTGTTAACACAGCTAAAACAATTAGTAAAAATACATAGACAATTAGTCCAATATGTGATGCGGACTTCAACAATTCAGCCAGCAATTAAAATTCCACAGCTGACCCCTCACCAGGGGAACACAAATAAAATTACACCTCAGAACATACAATCCTGCCTAGGTAAAGTACCAGCTAAACGGGAACAAATACCATTCTGGTTAGCACAAAAAATCACCCAAATAGAGGCTGTGTTTCCAGACACCACCCCGTTAGAAAAAACACAGGATTCTGACTATCTGTCTTCCAATGGGAATCGCACCACACATTGAGGACTGTGACACTTGGGGTACAGTCTTTGCTTCCATCTACACAAAAACGCACAGTGTTCCATCCATTTCGGTAATACCAGATGTGCTAAAACAAATTCAAGACGAATACGGTCCAGAACCCGCTTTAACTCTTGGTATGAAATTACTAAAAGACTTCAAGCAGGTCTCGGCTATATTACTAGCCAACATAAAGGGAGAAGCAGCAAACGTGGCGATCCGCCAGAGGTTAAAGGAGACAGATATAGCAGACCAACCAGCTGAAATTGCCAGAATCATAGAAAAATCCTATGAGGAACTAGGTAGAGATAGTTTAGGTGGAATACCAGTAAAACCACAACTGATTGAAAGTCCAGAAAAAATATTTTTTAATAATAATTCAACATCACAGAAAAAGAGCTGGGATGGAAACAAACAATCCAATCCTAAAGAAAAGAAATTCCAGTCCAGAGGAAGGTCTCCTAGGCGAAGAGAAAAATCTCCGAACCAAAGACACAGGTCACCCCAAAGTGACCCCTCTGGGAAAAGATATAACATTAGAAATAGGGATAATATAAAGAAGCCTGATAGATATCAAGACATTGATACACGTCCCTCTCAATCTTTTCAGACTTCCTCGCAGAAATCGGAAAGAAGAGGACGATCAGAACAAAGAGAAGAGCACGCCAAGTCCAAAGACAAGGAACCTGCTCAGCTAAAAAAGAAATTACAATTTCCAAAAAAGAAGGTAGCCAGTATCAAGGTAGTTAACAATGCCGAGAATACTGAGGACACAACTGAAAAACGGAGAATGGGCTCAGACAATGCTAGACAGCGCAGCAGAAGTGAGCATAGCTCGCAAAGTCCTTATGAATCATCTGGAGACAGTGGACACGAATGAATATCTTCAAGTGGAAACTGCAGACACCAGAGTTAGCAAACCTCACAAAATATATGAAATAACTTTACGTATAGAGGGGGATAAGACTAGAAAAATAAGGGGACTATTTTGGGATAATCTCTCCAAGGGCTATGACATCCTTCTAGCTGAAAAAGACTGGCCACCAGAGTTTGTCAGGGACTGCCCTCATGGCGAAGAAATAATTATGCCTGCCTTCTCAAATCACATCCCAATTCATAAAAAATACACACTTGCCAGAAAGTGGGCAGTAGCTCTAGCTCCTGCTTTATATAAAAATCACGTAGGATGGGATGAGGACTCTCCTCCTCACAAAATCCAGTTAAAATCACAACCTACTGCACAGAGGCAGTACCCAATTAAGCAAGAAGCTAAAAAACAGGTAAAAGAAATCCTAGATCAGCTAGAATACCAGGGGGTGATTGAAACTTGCACCTCACAAATGAACAACCCTTTGTTTCCGGTCTCCAAACCAGACAATTCATATCGTCTAGTTTTGGATTACCGACACCTTAACTCATGTTGCAAAACTTTTGCAGTGCAAAACTCGCATAGTGCTGCACTAATGAATAATATAGTGTGCAAAAAATACAAAACAACATTAGACATCTCTAATGGATTCTTTTGTCAAAACATAGCACCAGAGAGCAGATATTTGTCTGCGTTCTCAATAAATGGCACTCAAAAACAATTCTGTCGGTTAGCCCAGGGGTACAAGAACAGCCCGGGAGTATTCTCAGCGAGAGTAACAGAATTACTACAAACGTATGATGACGAAGCATTATCGTATGTCGACGACATATACTTAACAGATGATGACTTGGAGACTCACTTGAAGAGAGTGAACACCATAATACTTGGGTTCGCAGCAGAGGGTTACAAATTCAACTTTAAAAAATCCAGAATTGCCCATCTGACAGTCCTGTTCTTAGGATATGAATTATCAAGTGTAGCCTGGCTGACAATTTTCTAGAGAAATGTGCCGTACTCCAAGCATCTAGAACACTAAAAAACCTACAGTCAATTCTAGGCTTCCTAAATTTCGGAAGAACATACATTGCAAATTACGCAGAAAGGGTCAAACCCCTTTATGATCTAATAAAAACAGATTTTAAAAGAACCAATTGGACTCAAATACACACAGAAATTCTGAGATCCTTACAAACAGACATGTTAATTAAAACAAAATTAGAAACACGTGATAACACACGCAATCTTGTGATTCGAGTCATCCCAGGAAGATGCGGATTCACATACCTGACCTCTAATGAGGGAGAAAAGGTACCAATTGCATTCAAATCACACTTATACACAGAAGCTGAAAAGAAGTTCAGTATTAAAGAAAACATTGTTCATGCAGTTCAAACCGCAATAGCTAGAGAAAAAGATAAAGCTGACAGTAGACATATCACAGTCAGAACAGCAGAATCAGCCTTTGAGGCATTAACAACACCGTGTAATTTACCAACAACAACATTGAATCCGGAATGGATACAATGGGTGAATTCAATCACAACGGACAAAGTATACTACTACTTTGATCCAGAACTAGAAGAATTAAAAAATCTAGAATATGAAAGAACATTCCCTCTGCCAATCAACATTCTGCCATTACGACAATACGCTTGTGTAATCTATACAGACGGACATGCACAACCCTCCGTTTGGGGAGAACAAGCATACAACCCCACATGTGAGATTACAAAAGAAGTGTGGCGCGGAGGTAAACTAAGACCTCTATTAACAAAAACACACTCAGTAGAAACTAATTCAGAACAACAGACTGAAATAATAGCATTGAAAATGGCGCTAGATAATGCGGATCGCGAATTCCCGACACTTATAGTGTCCGATTCATATTACTGCGTCAAATCATATAACAACGATTTGCAGACATGGATTCAAAACGGTTACAAAGATGACACAGATGCAACAATAAAGCAGAAACTGCTTTGGTAACAAATAGCTCTTTTACAAAAAGAACTACCAAAGACTCACGTGACACACTCACTGAGTCATCAGCGTGATGGCGTTCACGTTGCAGGGAATTCATTGGCTGAGACAGCCACAGCGGTAGCAACTAAATCGGCTTCCGTAGTTCGAAAAAAGCGTACAGTGAAGTATATTGACGGTGAAACAGTGCTGGCGGTGAAAACGTCATCAAAAGGCGACTGCTCAGCGTTACCGATCAACTATCCACTCAATTATACATACATAATCGATGCAAACTCCGTCCCTTTTGCTCGAATCCCTGGAGTGGGGGATAGAGTGATTCCAAACATGGACAGGAGAAACTTGTTAATTGCAGACGCGCATATGGGTGAGGGTCTCAGACACCTCAAACTAAGAGATTCTCTGGAAGAATTACAATCAAGGTACTGGTGGCAAGGCATGAGCCTGCATCACACCATGTTTGAAAAAAACTGCCCAAACTGCAACAGAAATCGCAGTGGTGAGAGAAACGGTGTAATACCGTGTCGTTTCACTCCAGAAAAAATCAACAGTAAAAAGCAAGGCTTGCGATTAACATATACAGGCTAGTTTCCACTTATAATGTAGATCACCAGCACTCGGCTGACGTCTGGACTGTTATACAAAGATTTGCGAGTCTAAATGGCATATACGCTAAGAGCATGCTACGTTTGACCATTGTTTTCACTCTAGCACTCCAGCCTGATGGGAAACATGGCCAAATGAGCATAGCACAGCGGGAATCTTCTCACTTCCTTCCTGAGGGATACGGGATGGTGTAAAGAAAAAACCAAGGCATAAAGCAATCTATAACGGAAAGGATATTAGGTTCGGGAGCTGGGTGGGTCAAACATCTAATAAGTGTCCAACGTAGTCTAAATAACTTGCCAAGAAATTCTCTGAAGGGATTCAGTCCGTACGAATTATTATTTGGAACTAGGATGTTAATCTCTGACCTTGACAGTCAGACTTCAGTGGTAAAGGAAAAAAGCTTTGATATCAAAGACCGTTTGGCTATTTTGCAGGACTTAAACGAAACAAGAAAAGACCTGAGCAACATAAAGTTGAAACAGCAGCCAACAACCACTGAAGAACTACCACCTGTCCCAGCAAGACCTGTCTGGATTCCAAAAGTCGGGGATCTAGTCAGAGAAAAGATCGCAGTAAAGAAGGAATTTGGGCCTTCTTACAGAAAAGCAGTTCCTGTCTTGTCTATCAACGGGACAAGATCAGTTGTACTACCGCCACTTGCTGGTAAAAAGGAGAACCGAGTTGTATCCATCGACCTGGTAAAACCACAATCATGTGGCCGATAACAAATAGTAGGCCAAGTGGACTCCCCATAAGTAGCAGAACACCAAGGTTTGCTACCAGTACAGAGGTCCTAACAAAGAGGCTAATCACATTCGAAACGCCTACAGAAGAACAACAAGGACTATGCAACAATGCAATGGAACTTAGACCTCTGAAAACCCAAATAAAAACATTTAGCAGAGACACACCAATCTACAATGAAGTACCAAATGATAATGCAAGAAACATTAATCCTGAAGCAATTGGAACAATTGACAGAACTGCATCCGGCTACTTCATAAACTTCGATGATTCCTCTGAAGGCTTCAGTGAATCAAAGACACAGCCATCATCAAAAACCTTTAAAGATAAAGCTAAGGAACTTTTGAAACAACTGAAAGAAACATATCTGATTTCTCCATGGATCGAATTTTGGGTGGGTTTTGGTGCATTTATCCTCATACTTTGGCTCATCATGATACTAACTTTGGGACGCTTCATTGAGGGAAAATATGCTAAAATGGACACAGCAAGTCAGAAAATCAACTTGATCCTCAAACCACACACATCTTCACACGTCGAGAAAAGAGAACTTTCTTCAGTCAACTTCACAGCCAATCCTATACCGGGTGGGGTAGCATGGGACAACACTGACTACGAAATCTATGGTCCGGTTGAAATCCTGAAATATCCACACCAAATTAAGATCTCATTGAGTGACTTTGTAAAACCAAGCTCATTTGCTGATGATTGGGACTTCGAAAGTATAAATAATATGATGTCTGACTTAGTAATGTCTGCTAAATTTACCAAACATGATTATTTGCAGGGTTCTACAAATTATGATAGTATGTATTGCTACAACCACTATGGTAACCATTTTTTACATAGATCTGCACAACCTAGAAATGTTTTAAATTATAATCAATGGGAACATTGTGCAACCCCTCCAAAAGGAAGCTCAAGAACCGTTTACGACAAATATTCATACTTTTCAGGTTTTAACATAAGTAATGCTGAAACATTTTATTTCAAATTGTCAAATAAGACAGGGACGTAGACCATGATAACAAACACGAAATTGATATATTCAGACTCATTCTTTGAACAAATGAATACTTTTGGTTTTGATTATTGGGACAAAAATGTTGAATTGAAAAGTGTTTGGGGTACAAAAGAATGGCAAGTACAGGGTATAGAATCTTTGTTTAGAGCCTGCATGATCCCAGAACAAATTATATTTTTAAATGACACTGTTCAACAAACTACCTGTCTTGGCTTAGCCAAAATCAAAGACTTAAATAAACCGTCTATTCCAAAACCAACAATGAACAGCAATAGCTCTACAGATGAGGAGATAGACGTAAACTATGTATTAAACCAAAACAGAACACATCCAGATTGGAAACAGTGGTTGATCTGGCCCACGGATACTAATAACTGTCAAGACAGATTCCTGAACAAAACACAGGGGTTCAAAATGACCAGGCCAGACCCTAGATATCCTCAAAGACAACACCCAGGGATAATAACCACCTACAGTGTGGGCAAATTATGCCTTCAGTGGCTACAAACTTCCACACTGGCAGAAATTAAGCAACACCTAACTTTACTTACTGATGGTGCTGACTTGCGTGATTTCATTATGGGACCACGCAAACAGCGTCAAAAGCGTTTCATAGCAGCCTCTGTATATGCAGCATACAACGAGGCCTGGAAGGTTACTCAAATTGAGACAGCTGAAAGTATACGGGAAATTGACCGTATTAATTTGGAAAAATCACTTTCTGTAGTGGACAATGGGTTAATGACTCTGTCCTCCAGAATTTTTTCTCTGGACAGCATTGTGTCTTCAGCAATCGACATAATATCGCAAGACTTACTGCTGTTACAACACGGTCAGTCTCAATTGCGTTCTATTGTACAGCTTGGCTGGACGTTACAAAATCTGCGTTCAGGCTATGTGCCTTGGCGTTTAATCAACACAACGTCACTTTTCAATATCTTTAACCTTACTGATAAACAAATCAGTATGGCACAAAAGGGTGCTGATTATACAATCCTGAGCATTGAGAAACTCGAGAGATTACCAGTGACAATGTCAGAACGACCTGTCAGTGAATGGATAATACATGGGTTAATTAATATTCCTATATCAGCCTTCAGGTTTCAATACTGCCAAAAATATATACAGGCTGGCATGTACGAAAAATTGGGAAAAGGGTACATAAAAACAACATGGAACCTGCCCTATTCGCATGCATGTGTCAGTAATAAAGGACAGAAAGTGTTTCTTAGTGGCAATAATTGTGCGATGTCACTAAGCGGTACACTTCTGTGTAACGGAATTAGTTTGCATGGAGCCTGTGAAGGGAACTCAAATAACCTTTCATGTCACCAGCTAGGCACACCTGCAACAGAGATAGAACCATTCTTTCAAAGACTCTATAATGGGAGTTACGTTCTAATTGTGGACCGCAGATGCTGTAGTCTTATGCCAGGGACTCCTTATCTCGTAACTACGACTGCGAAGGTCAAGTGCTGTGGACACTTATTGTTCCCCAGCTCCTTTCCAGACAGGGAGGCAAGGGCATGGCCCAACTTGAAAATTACTTCTATTCGTTAGATACTTTAAGCAGAATGAAAACAGTGCTTCTTCAGATGCCGACAAGGCTCACGTCATCAAAAGAAACGTATGATCTCCAAGTCGCAAGGACGACTGCAGAGATACATTCATTGTTATCAACTAATTCCCCCATACATTTCGCAGAAATCCTGAATGAAATCTTAAATATTTCTGATACCAGTGGAGTCTCAAAAGTATTTAAGACAGTATTTTCGATGGCATTAACACCATTCAAAGCCATACTGGGTATTTTTCCAGATTTCGTCCATTCGATTTTTGGCGGACTTCCCCTCATTTTAGGACTAATTGCAGGAATCCTATTCTTAGTCCTTATATTTCGTTATGGCAAACCATGTCACAGACAAAACACCTGCGACAAGGGAAGAAACAATCCTAGCTATTGGATACCGGGACCGGATATCAAAAATCCTGGGACTATCCCGGCTTAGAGACCTGAACATGACTTGGTTTCTTTCATTTCGACCAATGTGGCATCGATGTGTTTTACCTGTATTAAGGTGCCTGCTATGCGGAGAAGAATGCGTGTTAGACACCTGTCTGACGCTACAATCAGATGCGCCAATGGATGCAGAAACATTGTTGAGTCCAATCAAGGCTCATGCTTTGTGCTGCCCTCAAAGGCTACCAATCCTGATGACGGCATTCGTGGAAGCTTCACCGCTACGATTAAGGGGTAGTGAAGTTCAAGATGAAAGCGGCATCGATCAGGTACGACCTTCTGTCAGCAATCCAAATCAGAATGTCAATGGAGACAATCATGCGCACGAATGCATGGTTACACCTATTTCCGCGTTAGTGGAACTCTCCCAGGAAGCTGTTGACAACTTTTTCGAGAGTCTAAATGATATGATGTTCTCACCAGAGCAGAAATAGACTTTTGAGCTAGCTCGTACATGGCGTTCCCTGAATTTGGCCTTCAACTAGAAAAGAAAATACCATGAACAATTTTCCCTCCAGTTCACGGACAGCGATTTTTTCAGCAGCCCCAAAATATTTTTGCAGATTTTTCGGGACACTATCTTCTGCTTAAAGTAAGAACTATTCTTAGAGAACTAAAATTTCTAATTTTAGATAGCTTATAGGCATTAGCTGCCCGCTGGTATGTTCATAGTTATTTTTATTCTGTGATGGAATGGTCTCGAACCTTTTTTCTGTATTAAGAGCCATTTCATGTGTACATTTTCATATACAAAATAGCAATAATGTATACAAATGCGTGATTACTTTAGCATTATTCTACAGCTTGAGTGCATACTATACATATGACTGCATTTTTCCGTATATTTGATAATTTCAAAATGCATTTATGTATTTTGGGGTGGTAAGGTATACACGATACTCTATAGTATGTTTCACTATGCATAGATTAGTAAATATGTCCATAGTTAGCGCGGAGTGGGTGTGATGTATTCCTATAGGTTCTGTATCGATCCCCCTATTCCTGACCCTATTCTGGTTAACAAACTAACAAGTTAACTAGCAGTCATCCCATGAGGCAGAAAACCCCCATGATGCAGGAACCGTTATCTGATAAAGCCACACTACGGCACAGGAACGTGTTATCTGATTAGGTCATAACGCTTGCCATCTAATTAGACAAGCGATATTCCTCCAGCCCCTGATAAGGCATACGGAGTTCTCAAAACAAATCAAACCTATGACAACCTGGGAAAAACCCTGCGGCCATTGTTTTGATTTCACCGAGAACTTCAGCAAAAGAATGTGCTAACGACCTGGTCGTATGACATCTTTATTGACGTATCTATGTCCATCCTTACGTCAATCTCGGCACCTTAAAGGTATAAATATTACCGATATTGCCCTATGCAAACACACGCGGTGGTGACGAGACCGGAGCAGCCAGACTTGCCGAAGCCCAGAGCAGAGCAGACCCCGCTGGCGCAGCCCCGCCTTCCTGACGCGCTGAGAACGAGAAGCCGTTTTTCTCCTGCCGAGAAATCCAGCACCGGCGCTTCCGGGTAGCCCTCGCAGGCAGCCTGGAATATCGAGACCAGAGACGAGAGATACCATCCCTCATCCATCCTAGATTCCAGGTACAGAACTGAATAACCCCTCGCAGAGAATTCTTTAGTCAGTCACTTGGCAAAACAAACTTAACTTAAACTGTAACTTTCTATTCCCGCCCACATATTAGGCTTAGGTCAGGTACACGGGGTAGGCGTAGCTAGAAACACCAGTTGAGTACGATTAGTCAAATGTATACGTGTATGTAATATATTTTATTCATTTTAAACCTTCATATGGCTTAGAAACCATATCAATGTTTTTACAGTATTATTTTATACTTCTGCTTTTAATGTATGCACTTTACTTAACCATAAGTATTGCAATAATATCGATCCATTTCTCTTGTATGAGAAAAGAGACTGATCAATAAATAACATCTTTATTGAACACGCCCGTCTCTTCCTTTTCTCTACAATCTGATGAGACTAAGAATGCACGTACTGACTGAGTAAAATAAATTGCCTTTTGTTCACACGACTCTAGAGATACACTCTTGATTAGGGGAGAGCAAAGTTGTCATGTTCTATGGTTGTCAGAAACTAAATCCCTTCTTGTCTATCCAGGGAGGTTCAACTCCTCCTTGCCTATTCGAGAAAGTTTCTAGTGAACTCTGAGCTAGCTGGCAAACCCAAAACTTTAAGTCTAATATCGACAGTAGTAGACCTAGTTAACGTCTGGTCTATTCCTATACTATTGAAGGTATTATTCCAATGCGCAGAGCCTATTGGGATAATAGGAACTACACTACATTCTTTTCCCTACGTTCAATTGCTGACAAGTAACGCATCTCTTACAGACTGCTTCTGCCGCAATCCTAAACTTAGGGCAATACCAAGTTTGCCTAAATACCCTCAGCATGGCATCCCTTCCTAAGTGTGCTGGACCATGTATCTGTCGTGCCATTGGACTCACTAATTCCTCAGGTAACACTGCCCTTCCATCTGCTGAAACTCAAAAGTCCATTTCACTTTTCACACAACCTGCTGTTTCCCATGCCTTCTTCTCAGATTCAGGTGCATTGTCTTGCATTTCTTTTAAATCCTCCCAAGTATCAACTGTTTCTAACATCATGTTTAACTCTGTCTTTTCCTGAGCTCCACCTACTTCCACCTCCGTGAAAGAATACCCTTGCTCCGCACAATAGCGGGCAACTTCATCTGCATATCTATTACCTTGTGACACAAAATCTGTATTTTTGGTGTGGGCTACGCACTTGACAATTGCAATTGCAGCTGGACCTTGTAATGCTTCTAACAGCAGTCGCACAAATTCCCCATTTCGAATAGGCGAACCAGAGGAGGTCATGTAACCTCTCTGAGACCACAATTGCCCAAAATCGTGAACCACACCGAAACCCTATTGGCTATCGGTATAAATGGTGACTCTTCTTTTGCTACCTGCTATACAGGCACGTGTCAATGCAATGATTTCTGCTACCTGAGCGGAGTGTACTCCTTCCAGGCAAGCGGCTTCCACAACTCCAGTAATGGTGCAAACAGCATAAGCTGCTCTCAACCGACCAGTATCATCTCTTAAACATGAACCATCGACAAAGAAAATGTAATCAGGGTCAATCAATGGCTCATCCACAATATCTGGTCTTGGCTTCGTGCATAGTTCAGTCACATCAAGGCAATCGTGATCTTCACATTCTTCGCCTTCTACATCATTAGGAAGTGGCATCAGTGTAGCAGGATTCAAAACAGAGCACCTCTTAAGGGTCACGTTCTCTGCAGCAAGAATAACTTGCTCATAGCGCGTGAGCCTACTATTGGTCAAGTGCTGTGTCTTGGTCCTGGTCATTAACAGTTCTACAGAATGCGGGACATACACCACTAATTGATGTCCCATCACAATGTTCTCACACCTCTCAATGCTGACACCTGTTGCAGCAACGGATTTGAGACATCCGGGCAACGCTGCGGCTACCGGATCTAAAGTAGCCGAAAAGTATGCAACTGGTCTACGGGCATTCCCATGGGTCTGTACCAACACTGACAAAGCACAACCTTCTCTTTCGCAGCAGTACAGTGAAAATGGTTTCTCATAATCTGGCATCCCCAAAGCCGGAGCACGGCACAAATCCTCTCTCAGCTGCAGGAACGCCATCAAACAATCATTGTCCCATGGTACCGGATCACTCACCTCCTTGTGCGTCAATTTTTGTAAGGGGTTTGCTTTCAGTGAAAAGTTAGCTATCCACTGTCGGCAATAACCAACCATTCCTAGGAACATCCTAACTTCTCTCTGTGTCGTAGGCGCGTTCATCTTCATTATCGCCTCTATCCTGTCTGGTGACACCTTGCGCTTTCCCTTCTCTATCCGGTGACCCAAGTACTGTACTTCTGTCAGACAGTACTGCAATTTGTTCGGGGATACCTTATGTCCATTTTCAGCTAAATGGTTCAGCAAGGCAATGGTATCTGCCTTACAAGCTTCTTCTGTTCCTGACACAACAAGTAGGTCGTCTATGTACTGGACCAGAACCGAATTCTGTGGCAGTACTAGACTTTCAAGATTCTTCTTCAACAGCTGGTTAAAAATTGATGGGCTTTCTGTATACCCTTGTGGGATACGACACCATGTTAAAACGCGATTTTCCAGATTAAAAGCAAAGAGATACTGGCTCTCCTCATCTAATGGGATTGAAAAGAAAGCCTGACAAAGATCTATCACTGTGAACCACTCAGCTTGGAATGGTATCTGAAACAATATCACTGATGGATTCGGTACCACTGGACAACACGAAACAACTATGTTGTTAATCTTTCGAAGATCCTGTACTATTCTGAACTTCCCACTAGGTTTCTGCAAACCCATAATCGGGGAGTTGCATGGACTACCCACGATTTCCTTCAGTATTCCCTGTTGAATCATAGAGTCAATTACAGGTTTTATTCCTGCAATCGTCTCCTGGGACAATTTGTATTGAGGCGTTCTTGGATAATCGACATTTGGTTTTACCATGATCTTCACTGGTTCCACCCCTTTGATCAATCCTATCTCTTCTCCAGTAAAATCCCATACCTCTGAGGACACTGTATCTCGTAAGTCCCAAGGAAGGTCCTCCACAGTCAGGGTAGGATGCAATTCTACGCATGTTCTCGAATTTGTAACCTTAAAAGTAGCATCATCGTCTGTAGTCTGTACCTCCACACCCTGAGGTGTGCAGTATATTGTACAGTTCAGTTTGCACAATAAGTCCCTCCCTAACAAACACACAGGACTAGAATCACATACCACAAACTGATGTTCATTGGTGTAGTTTCCTATTTTCACTGACACTGGTTCTGTCAAAGGGCTAGTCATTCTCCTATTTGCGACTCCTACCACCTGAATTGTTTCCTCCGACATTGGTAGATCTGGAACCACGGCCGATCTCAAAGTTGATCGAGTAGCTCCGGTATCCACCAAGAATGTTGTAGGACACCCTGCCACTTCAGCCTCAACAAACGGTCCTCTTTGATCCACTTCTAGAACTGCCCCGAGGGTACAGTCCTCTTCTCTGCTTACACGTTGTCCTGTCAATGGATCAATGTAGTAACATTTTTCTTCTTCAATGAAAAGAGGCATTTTTCTATAGATCTTTCCCCCTGTCGCAATCTTTGGTGGCTGCGGAAACTGAGCTCGTGGAGCCGAAGCCCCCCCCTTTGGCCACCTTACTTCTTGACACTGTCACCCCTTGAATTGGAACCTCTGGAATTTCCTCCTCTACCTCTAGTTCTCCGTTTTCAGGGTTATAGGGGCACTCGCGTCTCCAATGTCCCACCTGGTGACACTGGTGACACTTTGTCGTTTTTTTCAATGCAGCAAAGTCTATTCTAGGTCTCGGGGTTTTCCTCATTGTTCTTATTCCGACTATTTGATTTCCGTCCCATTGTCCCTGTTCCCTGCTGCTGCTGTCCGCCCTTTCCAGCTGACAGCATCTGCACCACCATTAGTTTCTCCTTTAGTTTCTTTGCCTTAGAATCTATTTCATCACTGCAATACCTTGCGTATCTCAAATCTCATCCAGTGGTCTGTTCTGCCAACAAATTAAATGTTGCTGAATCATCAAACAAATATCAGGTCTCAATACCAACACAAACTTTGATACAAACTGTCCTATATCCTTGGGATCCATTACATCGAGTCCACTGTATTGTTTGAATGTTTTCAGCAATCTCTCATAAAACTCATGAACTGTCTCCTTGGGTTCCTGTCTTGTTCGGTCTATTTTTACCCAATCTATGTCTTGTGGGGGCACCTTATCTTTCAGCCAAGTTATTACCCTTTCATACTTTAACATTACACTTTCTGACGGTCCATTAGTAAGAGCATCGCTTTCTGGTTCTGCAGTTGGCCATTCGACACTAGTCTTGCATGCTGTCCACAAATCTCCTGGGACCACAATGTCGAATAAGGTGTTCAAATCAATCCACAATACCTTTGAGATCTTCACAAACCTTTCTACCTGCCTGTACCACTCTACAGGATTATCCCTTAACTTCGGAAATGAGTTTGTAAATGCAGCCAAATCTCCTCTACTCCAGGGCACATGTACATAATTCGCATTCGATATTTCTCGCAAAGGGAATGCCTCCATCTGCATTAGCCTTCCCTCTGGAGACATCCCATTCGCACACATCCTAACAGTTCCCTTCTTGGACCACCTCTCTTCCCATTTGTCCAGATCCCTCCATGCTCTTATTCCTGTAATCAGTTCCCTTATGTGCGTTCTCAATCCAGTTGTCCTCCTCTCATCTAGGTCTTGATCTGAATAATGCAACCTATGGTTACCCTGTAATGCCTTGGTTCTGGACAAATCTACCATATACTTGTCTGCCAATACAGACAGTTTCTCATGATTCGCTCTGGCCTTTCGAGTGATGTCCTTTGCTATAAACAGCAGCTCATCTTGTTCGTACATCTCAATCCTTTCTATAGGCAATGTACCCTCTATTATATCATCCAGGTCAGATCTTAAGCTGGACAAGAAATTGAAGCGGGTAAGCCTCAGACTTGAGAGCACAGCAGTTTGCCGGAATGGCATATTTCAAAAGTCCACAAAGTTTAGTCAAAGTTCAATCCTTTTATTCACAATTGTAATCAATTCATTCTTCAGTTATGCCGGTTTCGAGGTCAATGATTAAAAAGTATACATGCTTCTACACGGCAGCTGTGTAAGAACTTCTTGCTGTCGTATGCCCATACTTTTAAACAAATCATTCAGTGAGTCTTCATATTCCCAATGCATTTCGAGCATTATGTGATTGCTCTTCTTCAGGGGATCACTGTGAATTTTAAACAAGCATAGCCGTCATAATTTAGCATGAACCAACCATATACTTCACGTTTACATAACTATTCTCAAAAAGAGTATATTTAAAACTGATTGACATTTTCCCGCTATGCGCCACATAATGGCGCTACGAATTTACACATGAAACAATTCAAGCATCCTCGTACTTTAGCTTGTGTATACATCGCAACATTATCCTCAATGTTTTGAAATTTATAGACTGATATGCGTTGTAATTCAATACACATGAATTCTCCTATGCCTACCTTCGATCATGACAACCTCCTCTTTTCAAAATTTTCATCAATGTGAAACCGTCTAACATTACGAGTCTTAATAGGTGTAACCCGGGGCTCCTCCCCCCTGTGGTAGCCAATGAACATTGACGCCATCGTTCAACCTTTGGTGCCGGCTGTTACCTCCCGGTATCCCCACCCCTTCATACGCAAACAATATGCGTGCGACATGCTAGAATTGTAAACAGTCAATCCCACAAAATTAAACTCGTATACTCCGCCCTCCCTTATAAGATTTTACTGATGTCAATCAGAACCTGGTGGTTTAAGGTACCAAAGTACCGCGTATTAAGCGTTGTATCACTATCCGGCAGTTGACAACACGGCACGTCGGACCTTGCGTGTAACGACTGTATTTCATGTTTTAATACGCGGTACTTTGGTACCTTAAACCACCAGGTTCTGATTGACATCAGTAAAATCTTATAAAGGAGGGCGGAGTATATGAGTTTAATTTTGTGGGATTGACTGTTTACAATTCTAGCATGTCGCACGCATATTGTTTGCGTATGAAGGGGTGGGGATACCGGGAGGTAACAGCCGGCACCAAAGGTTGAACGATGGCGTCAATGTTCATTGGCTATCACAGGGGGGAGGAGCCCCGGGTTACACCTATTAAGACTCGTAATGTTAGACGGTTTCACATTGATGAAAATTTTGAAAAGAGGAGGTTGTCATGATCGAAGGTAGGCATAGGAGAATTCATGTGTATTGAATTACAACGCATATCAGTCTATAAATTTCAAAACATTGAGGATAATGTTGCGATGTATACACAAGCTAAAGTACGAGGATGCTTGAATTGTTTCATGTGTAAATTCGTAGCGCCATTATGTGGCGCATAGCGGGAAAATGTCAATCAGTTTTAAATATACTCTTTTTGAGAATAGTTATGTAAACGTGAAGTATATGGTTGGTTCATGCTAAATTATGACGGCTATGCTTGTTTAAAATTCACAGTGATCCCCTGAAGAAGAGCAATCACATAATGCTCGAAATGCATTGGGAATATGAAGACTCACTGAATGATTTGTTTAAAAGTATGGGCATACGACAGCAAGAAGTTCTTACACAGCTGCCGTGTAGAAGCATGTATACTTTTTAATCATTGACCTCGAAACCGGCATAACTGAAGAATGAATTGATTACAATTGTGAATAAAAGGATTGAACTTTGACTAAACTTTGTGGACTTTTGAAATATGCCATTCCGGCAAACTGCTGTGCTCTCAAGTCTGAGGCTTACCCGCTTCAATTTCTTGTCTAGTATTAACCCAGGTGGTCTTAGGGCAGACCGCTTTTTGAGAGCACGCCAAGTATCAGAACATCGAGAAAAGGAGTAAAAACTGCTTAACACCGGGAATGCGCTTGTATTTCCATATTGCAGATCTTAAGCTGGACACATCAAGTCTTTTAGCTTTAACTACCGCTTTCAGTATGCCATCTCTAGAGAGCCCATTTCCATCTCTCCCATCACAGCTCTGAGTCCTACGTCTAGGCTCAGGCGAGTTATGGGGAGTCCTCCCATGCTCCCATCTCTCCAGGTCCCATGCAGTTCCATCCTCTCTAGGTGTATAGTGGAACACTCCTCTATTTCCCATAGTCCCACATTTCCCACTCGGCCTGGTTTCGCTAGGTGCATGATAAGATATTCCGTTATTCCCCATTTCTTCGCCATTTGCCCGTGGTCTCTGATCACTCGACGCATGGCAAGATCCTTCGCTATTCCCACGACTCCAGTGCTGTATGTTATCATTGGGTGAGTGGTGAGTGCACCTAAACCTTTCCCTATACTCTTGTGTCCTTTGGTCTCCCTCACTTTGAATGAGACGAGATGTCTCTCCACACCCCGTACTTCTACCTTCTCGCTCCTGTCCATTCCCACCGTCAATATGACGTATAACTCCTCTGCTCTCTTGACTCTTACCATCCCACTCCTGACTGCTTTCGCTAGCCCCACAGTGAGATAGAGTCCCTTTTCCTCGACTTCCCCATTCAGCTTCCGCTCTTGACCTGTTGCTCGGTGCTTCTGTGGACCCATCCCATTCCCTCAAGTCAGCTCTCAACTCTTTGTAGGATTTTGGCCGTGGTCCCCTCAGGTCCATCGGTCCTCTCTGACCCCCCTGCCCTGTTGCGGGATCCACTGCTGAATCCAATTGGGTGCTCCACGTTATCGGTCCTGGCAATTGCCTCCAGGCATTTGTCGTGTTATTCCTCCTTTCCATCTCAACTCTTTCTCTGTCTAGCTGTACCTGTTCTTCCTCCTTCCCCTTCTCCGGGTAATAGATCGACCGTATAGGACCTATGGTAACGGGTACTTGAAGAGCATCTGGCAATTCATAAGACTCAACCCTCTCCGTTGCTGGCATCTTCTGCACCGCAACCCTTCCGACTACCCTCTGTACAGTACCATGTTGAGGTGACTGTTCATCTTTGGTAGGTACCCAATCTGTTATAGGGAGTGGCCTATACCCTTCCATGCCAACCCTGTCTTCCTTTGGGAGCTCAGTACCCTCTGTCTCCCTATTGTCCGGAGGCGGTCTATCTATCAACAACCTATTTACTAGGCCATCCTCCGACTCGCTCTCATCATCCTCTTCCATGGGTTTCTTTCCTCCTGTGACCTCTCTCATTGTATACAACTTATCCACTTCAATCGCCTGTACTCTCCACTTCTTGGCTTCCGCATCCCATTTAGCATCTTGCACTGCCCTCACTGATCGCCGTACGCTTTCTTGGCGTCTGTTCTGATTCCTGTCGTGCGCCGCCCTAATCCAAGCATTAAGGGCCTCAAACTGTGTTGGTCTAGGCAAAGGTCTCAGTGAGGACATAACTGCTTTCAACTGATGTAACACTTCTAGTCTAAACGTTCCGTATTTCGGAAATGTCAATTCCTCATTCCCTTCTGTAATCTTACTCCAAGTACCAAGCCACAGTATAGTATGCAACCCAACATTCGTTGCCATATAGTGAGCCGGTGTACCCTCTGGCGGTGCCTCTTCCCCGCAATACGATTCTCTTCTTTTTCTCTTAAAAATCCCTCTCAAACATTTAAAACACTTCATGTTCAAATTCTACAAAATTTCTATTTTCTCCGCGTTCGTGTACTTCCTGATGACAATCCACCAATCTCAGCACTGTTCTCGCTAACTACCCTATCACAGCGCGGCTTCTCGCCGACGTCACACCAACCACCCTATCTCAGCGCGGCTCTTGCCTATGTCACACCAACCACCCTATCACAGCGCGGCTTCTCACTAACCGCCCTATCTCAGCGCGGCTCTCGCTGACGTCACTCTCCCCCTTCGCAGCGGTTCTCCTCCTTTCTCCGCTCCTCTCCCGGTCATGCATGCGTCCCATTCATACTCTGAAAAATTATTACTTCCGACCAAGCGATCACTTTCCTTGACTGTAACTGTAATTGTCACCTTAACCGACGAAATGTTTTTCCGTGTACGTCCAGACAATCGCATTCTCTGATAGGTTACTTGCACACGGTAACTTTTGACCTGCGTCCGTTACCCACACACTCACTCTTGCGTTCCCCCTATCTCGGTTCTGCGGGCGATCAATGGTACCTCATGACCCCCTTTACTCTGGTCGACAATTACTCTGGATGTTCGATACACCCGAACCACTTAAGCTCTCCCCCGAACTTAAGATTTTGCCAGGTTGCGCGCGCTCACAACCCTCTCTCATTCACACTACAGGCATTCAACTCCGCATGACATTACAACACAGATACAACCCAAAACACCGCAATCTGTCCACAACATGACCCTTGTTATACTCACTCTCGTCCGACTCAGCTGCTTTTCTCTCGCGCCGTCAGCACCTTCTTCGGCAGGCAACCTCTCGATCTCTAGGGGTCTTGGGGTAAACTTAACCTAGTCTAGATCACCCTCCTCAAGAAGGTAACCATCCTCACTCTGCTACCAACTGTTAATGCGGGATTTCTGGTCTATAGTTATAGATCTAGATCCCAACTCAAGTCGACTGAACCGTTGGTACCTGTCATTGAGTAAAAGGCAATCCACTACTAGGTCAATCAGTTAAGGACTTACACCACTCTAAAGAATCACTTACTAAGAAAAAGTTTTAAAAGTTTATTATAAAGCCAAACTTAACTGGAGATACAAACATCTCAAAATCAGGTTCAAAAGATATACTGGTATCAATACAAACATTAATTTTCTAAATGCTCTTAGTCTGCAAAAGAATACCACCAAAGCCAATTCAAAAATCATCAGAGTTGCGAGAATCGACACAAGCTGTAGCTTATGAGTCATTTACAGAAAGGAAAAATCAGATTAGACTGTCCCTACACTGGACTAAGTGACATCCCTACTTAGCAAGATCTTAACCTAAAAAGGTGTCAGCAGTGGTGACTTCCAAAGAAGATCACACTCTTCCCTTAGTCTTCGTTGTAAATCGAGGTCTCGTAGTTAACCTATCTGCCTACCCATCCGCTCTCTTAGGTTCCTCAGACCATCTGCCTTAACTCCACCCAGGGGTGCTGTCCCTAATACAAAATCGCATTTTCAATAGAAACGCCCCTTAGAGACGCTCCTCACGTGGTGTTGGTTCTGGTATTTTCCATCTCTGATACTCCTCTGGGTCCATCGTTAGCGTTGACCTTGCCCCCCAGGCTCCTCTCCGGCAGGACGGTACCCCCCAGAAATTCCTGAAGACTTCTACAGGCCTGTGCCTGGCTCTCTTGATCAAAAGTCTATTCATCACTCTCTTGATTGGAACCTCCTCGCACCTGCAAACAGACACTTGTACTGTGGGCCCCAAATTCCGGCCTCCACCGTATCTTCTAAGTCGTAAACCATCTAGCAGGCTCCACAGTTTGTGCCTAGCACGACTTTTCTCTAACGAGCACATGCAGATCAAAAGGAATGACTTTGTCTTTTCAGGCCTATTAGGATTACATGAAACGGGCCTATGCACTCTGCAAACCTTAAATTTCTTAGTTTAAACAGTATTCTAACTTATAACACAAAATGATTATATAAAGCGTCTAAAACATATATTTCAGTTCTATTAATCAGTAATACTTTGAATAATAACAACATTAAAATCCACCATCATATAAAAGTGTAACAGGATCTTGTACTCTATGTGAACTGCCATGTGGCCTACACATTTCTACAGTTTGCAGAATTACATTTTCCCTTACAACAGCCACATAACATGGGATTTCAACATCATTCTAACATCACTACACAATTCTATTTTAGCTTTTCACACTAGTATATGTATTATCATTCTAATTAAACACTCTTATATATTTGAACTCTATAAATTCGACACTCTTATGTAACGTTCATTAGATTAATACAACGTGCTTGTAAATATGGTGCACTTCTACATTTTTTTCTTGATTTGCGCTCTCTCACTAGTCTCTCCGCCCTCGTCAAGACTTTGAAACTTGGTGATTTGAGAGGTGCAAATAGGGTCACCCTGGTATATTGCAGCATATGGCAGATTTCCCTAAACCTGAGCCATCCAGCAGTGCATCAGCGCAAGGAGCAAGTCCACCCCCACACCGCACAAGGGGGAGGCAGGAAGAGACCATTAGGAAAGGGTGTGGCGGCGCCATTGGCGTGCTCGTGCCCCCATTGCCAGCTGCTTGCATACCTGTGCTCCCCTGCATTACTGTTATGTTGTGCTCCACTGTCCTACTGCTGACAACAGGTAAAAAGAAGGAGGCAGCTCGGCACGGCTGGCCAGCCAGTGCACAGGCCAATGTTCATCCTGCTTATCTCTTTACCAATAAGTGTGTGGGGTGCCACTGAAACACTATAACACTAACACTATAACACCTCCTGACCTACACCAAAATAAGAACTGGTAGGGTACAAGGTAAAGCACCAGCCAGAGAGCTGTTCAACTCCCAATTCAGGCTCTACTCTTTTCCAGAATTCAAGGTTAGGAAATCTGAGGATCGAGAACCCCCTGATTTGAAGGTCATTGGAGAATCTTGATGGGGGAAACAATCCAAACATTGCAGATGGGCGCACACAACAGGGATCCGCAACCCAGGAGATACTTTACCAACATGTTGGCGACAATTTTTAATTCAATGCAAGCCACAGTTATGGCCCTCAGGCTCCATGCAAATAAAATGGATATTAGGTGGACTCACTTAACACCATGGCAATCTTCGCCTCCGAAATTGATGAAAAACTTGAAAAATTAAACTCTTTGATTATGAGGGGTCTAAACAAACCACCTTAATGACTTTACTATATGCTCCTGCAAGGAGGTGGTCGATAAATTAGCACCATTGCTGGTAATAATGCAAGGAATATTGGTGGAGGTTAAAAACAGCCACATCGTGAGGGTGCGCTGGCTGAGATACCACCAACTCCCATATCAGTCGTACAGAAGGAACCCTCTGAAAGAATCATTCACCTTGAGGTATGGATGCAAAAGTACATAACAAAGAAACCCTAATTAAGGAAATAGGAGATTCAAATGCAGAAAGGGATACGATGCATATGCTGATTCCAAATCAGGATGAAGCCCACGCACCGCCCCAAAGGACAAGAATTTGGGAGTGAAATTCGATTCAGTACTATCTTTTCATCAGCAATCTTTAGCGGTGGCAGGTACCTGTTCTCACCTGATAAAGTACCTTAAAAAGTTATTTGAACTACTTGCTTGCACGGCCAGCAAGGCAGTAGCAATAACCCTAATTAAATTCAGATTGGATTCAGATTGGATTACTGCAACAGCTTATATGGAGGGACCAATAAGTCCATCCTAAAGAAACTACAGATAGTCCGGCATGCAGCCACACAGTTAGTCTTGAAATGGCCACGAGGCTCCCCAGCCTCAGCTGCCTTAAAATCATTGCACCGGCTGCCCATCCACAAAGAGTCCTTTTCAAGATCCTGGGAATTACCCACAGAGCTTCCAGATCTTCAAGACCTGAATATCTAAGGTCCAGGTTCACTCCCGCCTCCTCAGATCCACGCCAGCGGCTCCTGTAGCCCCCAAACTTTAGGTGCATCACCGAGGGTGGAAAATCCGTTGCGGTTCTAGGGACCAAAGCCTGGAACCTTCTTCTTAGTCATCCTCGTTTCATGCAAACAGAGACTAACTTCAGGAATTCCCTGAAAACCTGGATTTTTAACGCTCCCGCTGCTCTATGCCTCTCCCTCATCTGAGTTTCGAGTTACGGTCTTTTTTGTCTATGTAGGGTCTGCATAGCGCCGTGATGCACCTTGGAGAAAAATATACACTTCTCTCTGAAAAAAAGAGTAATGTGCAAATGTAAGTAATAATGTGTAAAATACACGAATTACACAGTAAACATGCCCTATATGTTCTAAGACCTGCAGTATGCAAATTTCCCTTTATACTGCCTTCCATAGTCAATTGAAAGCATAATCAATCTCCCAAAATGGCAAATAATCTAAGCGGTGATGCACAGTTTAAACAATAGAACATCATATTCCAATGCGTTCAAATAATTTGTAAAGGGAAAATTAGCGAGTGCATTCCAGGCAGTAGATACAGTCCCCATAACATAATATAACATAACATGTGTATTTGTAAAGCACACGTTCACCACTACGGGTATCTTGCCGCTGAATAACAGATGTTTGTTGTTACCCAACTCAATGGTACTCATTTTATCGACCTCAGGTGGATGAAAGGCTGAGTGGACCTGATGGGATTTGAACCTGTGACCATGAGGTCAAACACAGGCCCCTGCAGTAGACGCATTAGTCCACTGAGCCACCAGACCCATAAGTAATGCCTCAAAGGCTCTTAAAGTGCTAATGTGCTATGATCTAAAAACAGCAAAGTTTAAGCTCATATTATTATAGATTTTCTGGCAGCTATACATTTTAAAATATAAAGTTTAAGCTCATATTATTATAGATTTTCTGGCAGCTGTACATTTTAAAATATAAAGTTTAAGCTCATATTATTATAGATTTTCTGGCAGCTATACATTTTAAAATATAACGTTTAAGCTCATATTATTATAGATTTTCTGGCAGCTATACATTTTAAAATATAAAGTTTAAGCTCATATTATTATATATTTTCTGGCAGCTATACATTTTAAAATGTAAAGTTTAAGCTCATATTATTATAGATTTTCTGGCAGCTATACACTTTAAAATATAAATTGCTACATGGAAACAAATACTCGGACTTCCCAATGAACATATTAGTTTCATGGCCTCTGCAGTAGATCGAATGTTATATTTTAAAAGGATGGGCTTCAATAGAACTTTCTTAAATATAAATACAATTTACAAAAAAGTAGGAAATGACAACAACTTTGTTTGGAGGTGTTGTCACATGGGCATTTAGATTTAGAACTTTTTTCCTGATTGGAAAGGCCACAAGGTGATGGGCGATCCCTAGCCTAAGACGTGTTAAAACAAAGCGGTGGCAACGTCTTGTCACGCCTGTCAAATAGACCTGGAAACCAGTTCTTAAATCCAATTGCTGATAAAACACAAGAGTAGGTTGATCTCCAATCAATATACTGCGGGTATCCTTTTTGTGGGCCAGAAAGGTACCTTTTATCTCCCTTTTTGTTATCTGTGCTGCATATTCTGGTTCCGTATAAATATCACAGTTAAATAAGGTACTAAACCAGTGTGCTATGTAGCTTAACCAGGGGATACGGGAACAGTGGTCCAATTTTATACAGTCATTAATTATGGACTATATGAATACAGTTTCGTTTTTGGACCCGATAGAACGCCATAACAATAAGGGGCGTAGGGCAGCTAAATCCGATATATAATTAATGCCAACTTCCCTGTGTATTCATTTGGTGGAAGCCGACGGGGGAGACTCAACAGCCGCTTTAGAAAGTTGTTTTCATCTTGCTGGAGTGATTTGTCACAGCTGTGACCCCATACCCCAGCCCCATACAGGGCAGAGGAAACGCACCTAGCATAATATATCGCTACCATCTCTTTTATTCTATGATCCCCAAGTTTTATAGCAAATTTAAATATGCTGTTGGTGTTCCTATTCGTCTTATGGCATATATTCTCATATTCAGCTAGCCACTTCCCGTTCACGGCAAATGTTAGGCCCAGATAACAAAATGACTTAACCATTTGCACCTTTGTATTATCCAAATAAAAGGACCTTGTTAAATTAATTTTCTTACCACAAGTCATAATACATGTTTTAGATTTATTAATTCAAAGTTTTCTGCCATTAATAAATTCTTCAAAATTATCAATAAGCCGCAGGAGACCTATAGGGGTGCCTGAGATTAAAATAGCGTCGTCAGTATATAATAAAATTGGGACTGGCTTCTTATATATCATTGGGGCATCAGCCGATATTTGGCCTAAAATAACATCAATTTGATTAATAAATAATGAAAATAAAAGAGGGGCCAGCACACAACCCTGCCAGATGCCCCTTCTTACATCAAAAAAGGGGGTACGTTCTCCTATAGGCCCATAGCATACACTACACGATAATCTCTCGTAAACTCTGGCCAGAAAAAACACAATCTCTCTGGGGGCCCCAGATTCGAGCAGAGTGGACCACAAGAGCGAATGGTCCTCGAGATCGAAAGCACTGCTCAAGTCTGCAAAACATAAAAACAAATTGCCCCCCTTCAATAATGTGTATTTACTAATAAGCAAATCAAGATTAACACATTGTTCTAAAGTTCCAAGGCCCTTCCTAAATTAATATTGCACTGGAGATAAAATCTTATTGTCTGAGGCGTAGGTCATGAATAAGTGTTTGATTGCGGGGTTTGGTACCTAGGGCAGATTTCAAGTTATGTAAAGCCTGGAAGCGTTTTTTATCAAACCAACCTACATTAGTCTTTTTATTACTTTTAGTCCTCCTGGTAAAGATACTATTAATTATATTATTTATCTTGGAAAAGATATTAAGTAATGTATGTGGGTGGACCTCATTGCTAAGACAAAGGTCAATTTCTTCCCGACATTTCATTACCACCTCCCTTTGGGTCTTTGCAGGATTTACTCCATCCCATTTGATCCTCACGCCGTTGGGTCTTATTGGAATAATGTTGGAGATACATTCATCAGTGTTTTTTAGTTTGTTTCCCCAACATAATAGTGAGATGGAAATACTGTTATGGTCGCTTATCACCTGTTCAGAGATCCACAAATTTGCATGTAACCCATTGCAAGAAATAAAAATATGATCAATATTACTGTCAGCGTTTCGACCTGTAAAAGTTGGACATTTAATATTACCCCTTCTCTTAGAGCAATCAAGTAAGTCAAGATCAAATTTTGCCATCATGGTATTTAGGGTTGAGCCGTAGTCTCCATGGGAAAAATGTAAGTGGTTAGCATTAATGTCATGCGCACTATAATGACCATTCAGAAATCCACATGTCTTAAACTGTGCCAACGGGCACACTTTAATGTTGAAATCTCCGACCCATACTATAATGGCCAGTTTGCTAGAGAGTGCCAATTCCCTATCTATCTCTTTTTCTAGGGCCTGCAGTAAAATCCCCCTACTACTGGTAAAAATATTGTTATAATAGTTAATCAAAATAAGATCTTTACCCCTGCGGAACCCAATCCGCATTACCTGGCTATGCGTATCTACTGGGGAACAGCCTTTGATTTTACACCCAATTAATTTAATTGAGACAAGTAGCAGAAGGCCACCCTTTGCTCTTCCCGCCTTTGGTAAATCTGCACTTAAACAGTATGATGTATAACCTTCAAAATAGATTGGGTCTTTATTCCATGTTTCCTGCAGGCAAATAATATCATAGCCTGAGGTAATGAAATCCCTCCAAAATGGTGTATCTAGCTTCTTTTCGAATCCTACTATGTTCCAGGTTACAAGCGTATAGCCATCTTGGGTGGCAACCTCAATCGATGGATTTCGGTAGAGGATTACTACTATTGGTAATTGGGATTATCAGCTCCTTGAGTGATATTAATCCAGTATTCTGTTCCTCCACAGGGGGTTTCTTATACTGATTCAGTGTGGTCCCCTTGCACTCTGGAAGTCAGTCATTATCTTCCAAAGAGCTGAGTGTCTGAAATCTATTATATAGGGGTACTATTGTTATGTAGGAATCTGGGACCCTAGTGTAATTTTCCTGTTTCGTGCCCTTATATAAGTATAATTCACCATATCCTTATATAGGCATAGAAATAATTACCTTATTTAGTATTAGCCTATGCAGCCCAAGTATGGCATGGCTACTTCCACTAAGCTCCGAGAATCCACATCGATTTCTTGGAAAAACCCACCTTCAGCAGTCAGGAACTTCCCCTTGCTTGAATATTGATTTCTCCAAGAACTCCTAGAGTTTTCAAGGAACTGAGGCTTCAATGACGTTATTATGTCCAATCTTACGTCAAACTCGGCATCTTCAATGTATAAATATGCCTACATTTGCCCAGTCAAACACACGGTGGTTTAGGAGCAGATCGACTGACTACTTGCCCGAAGCCCTGCTGCTGCAAGTGCCGAAGGAAGCCGACCCTCCAGCTGACGCACTGAGACGACACTGTCTTTTCTCTTGCCGAGAAATCCAGCTCCGGTGTTTCCAGGCTACCCTTGAGGGTTGCTGGGAGATCGAGTCCTGAGAGAGAGATACCAGCCCTCTATCATTCTAAACCAAGGTACGGAGCTGATTAGACCCTTAGAGAATTCTTGGAACAGATTCTTGGCAGCAAAACTACTAGACTTAAGCTACACCACACTTACTCCTCCCTCGTACTAGACCTAGGTTAGGTACACCGGGGTAGGCGTATTTTAGAAACACCAGTTCAGTACTTTTAGCCACTCTTTTTTCACTGTATGTATTTTAGGCATTTTATGTATTCTATGTTTATGGCTTAGAAACCATATCATGCTTTTGCAGTACTAATACTATTCGTATTAAATACCTTGTGCTTCTTAACTAGCATTTCAATATTCACAGTGCATTTCTTATGCTTAAGAAATAAGACTGTTCAATAAATCCTTTTATTGAAAACGCCAGTCTCTCTATTTCTTAGCAACTCTGGTGAAACGAAGCATGCACACGTGACTGAGTGAAATAGCCGTCTATTGTTTCCACGACTCTAGAGATACGTTTCATTCTGGGGAAACAAAGTTGTCATGTTATATGGTTGTCAGAGACTAATCCCTTTTTGTACTTTCGAGAAAGTTTCTAGTGACCTCTGAGCTAGCTGGCACACACATTTAAGTTTAATATATTCGGCAGAGACCTAGTCGACCACAGTCCTACATCTAAGCTGCAGTATATATTATTCCAATGCGCAGAGCCTATTGGGAATATAGGAACTACACTAAACTATAAGGCGGGGGGTTGTATTGGTGGTATGGTCCTCTGGTTGAAATTACAAGAGTTTGAATTAGGGTTATCGGTGTTATATCTCTCCATCAGGAGTCTATAAAAATATCCCAGAGGCAAAAGGGTTGTATTAAAATCCCAACATGAAGGTCGTGGAGCACTTAATAAGGTGTTCTGTGCCCACATGGGGGACCTAAAATTTATTATTATACAATCACCTTCACATCTTTTGGTAAGAGGGCCGATCCACCCCACCCTTTGGGTCAATAGTATCTGTCCGGCCCGTTCCACAGGGAAACCACAATTTTTAGATAACCAATGAAGTGTTTTGTTTTTAAGTGTTTCGTGGGTTTCTAACTGATCTTCTTGGAGTTTTGGCACATTTGTAAGAATTGCTACATAAGACCCACATTCAGGCAGCAAGTAAATAGATGCGGGGGGCTTATTTGAGTTACGTGCCAATAAATCCACTGGTCCTACGTTATTGGTTTCATCTATTGGCTTCTTTCTAAACCCCGTTGCTTGATCTTCTCCTAAGTTCGGTTTATCATTTAACTTGATGGGTGGTGTCACCTGTACTAATGGTGTAATTTCCTTAGAAGTTCTTCCAGGAGATTAATGATTCACGGATGCATTCCCAATACCATGTACCCTAATTGTTTGAAGTGCTAATGAAACCCCACTTCCATTACCAACTGAATTGGGCAGTTCATTGGTCATATATGTGGTGGTGGGTACCCTTGGGTGGAGTAATTGGTCTCTCAGACTACATTTATCAATCAGCCCACTTAACTTGTGCACTTCCCTAGCTAAATTATCTACCTTCTCGTGCAGTGGCCTAAGAAGCTCCGTTAACTTCCCAAACATTGCTTCTATACTTAAGTCACCTATAACATTATCATATCCTGATTTACTATTCAAGTTGGCTAAGGACCCCGTGTAATAATTTCCTTATCCTTTTTGGCCCCCAATTTTCCTTGCCATGTAGTTTTCTTTTTATACCCTTTTGTTAATATTGGGGAGGCCGGAGAGGGCACCGAGATGGGTAATTCAGGTGTTGCCGAAATACGTGAGTGCTCTTCATCAGTACAGACTTCATCATCTAATACATCTATTGTAGATGAGGGAGTTATAACCAATGCTGGGGTGATTGATCTTTCCTTACTAACTGAGAGGGGATCATCACTTAGACTGGCCTGTTCATTAAACATTATACTAGATCCTCTAGATAAACGTCTTTCCATGCGGTCGATTTCTTCAGCTAGGACGTTAACTGCTTTTGCCAAATATGTGTCAATAGTAGAACGAGTTTTCTCTAGCAAGGGTTTTGGTCGCCGTTTTGCCATATTGTTGGGATAACTGTAATTCAGTTCCAAATTATTACCTCTGTATGTCCACTCCTAGTCCAATCGGCAAGTTAGAGAGATGGCCCAGCCCGGCCTCAATCGGCCTCTGACGGCCACAGACGGCCCGCCCTTTGCCCAGGCTTAGCCCGTCGGTCGCACGAGCGCGTCCCGCGACGCGGGAGTCCGTGAAAAGCTAAATACCCCCAGGTGATGCAAGGGGAGTGGCTGGCAGTCCACGCACGGCCCCGCTGGTCTCAGCGCTTGGAGTCCTGCCCCCACTACTGCTTGCCCACTGGCTTCGGTACGTAAAGCGTCTTCCGTGAAGCGGGAGGTGCGAAAAGTTAATGGAGCCCCCAGGTGATGCAAGGGGAAGGCTGGCAGTCCACTCATGTTCCAGCTGGTCTCGGCGCTTGGAGTCCTGCCCCCACTGCTGCTTGCCCACTGGCCTCACCCAATGTTCCACCATACCATCCAAACCTGGACTCCAAATTTCTTCTTAAACTTTCCCCTCATGCTTGACATCCTCCAATGGCCTTCATGTCCTAACTTGATAATGCTCTTGCACATCCATTACCACCCATTTTTGTACCGCTTTTGGCCACCATAAGTGTGGCAGGGTATGCTCAGACGTGAGTCCCTTGCTCACTTTGCCACTGGATTCAAGCAAGCCGGGCTGATGAGGATTACCACTGGTTTAATCACTTTGTCACTTGACATGCATGCATTAGATTCCCTCACCCAGCTATCCACCAAACCATCCAAACCAGGACTCCAAATTTCTTCTTAAACTTTCCGCCTCATGCTTGACATCCTCCAATGGCCTTCATGTCCTAACTTGATAATGTTCTCGCGCTTCCCAATAGGAGGTACAAACCTATCTCCTCTTAGGACAATACCATTACAAAAGGATAATTCCTCCTTTACCTTCCAAAATGTGCTATTTTCAGCTTGCAATTGCCATTCCAATGGCCACCCATTTGCAATTATTTTTTTTACACCCAACAGAACCACATTTTTTTCCATTTCCTCTATCCATTTGACCTCAGACAACTCCAACCCATTCGCCACATCTCTGTTCCTACAACACATCACATCTTCATACATGTACCCCACATCACGTCCACTCTCATCCATTTCCTGTGCGTTGCACGATTCCACTGGTATCTGTGACAACCCATCAGCAACACAAGTATTTTTGTCTGGAACACATACAATATCATAATAATACATTTGCAACTTTGAAGCCAATCGTGCTAACTGTGTTGTTATATTTTCCCCACCTCCTGGTTTTGAAATATTCACTAAAGAGTTATGGTCTGCACAGATATTGATTTACCGGCCCTGAACATACATCCTGAAACACTCTACAGCTCAAGTAGGAGCGAGTAATTCTTTCCCTATCACTGAAAAATTTCAGATGTATGACGTTACAACGCATGCTTTTACCACGCATGCTGTTAGAACGCAAGTATTACAACGCAAACTTTTACAACGCATTACACTTGGGGGTGCTGGATAGTGAATAGTTTAATTTACCATTCCAACTCCAGTCCCCGTGGACACTAGGGAAGGTGTTAGATAGTAAATTAAAACTATTCCCTATCCTAGAGCACACCCCAGTGTAATGCGTTGTAAAGGTTTTCGTTGTAATACTTGCGTTGTAACAGCACTGCGTGGTAAAAGTTTTGTTGTAAAGGATGTTTCCCAAAAATTTCTGTCCACTTGTGTCAGGGTGCGAGATGCATATGCAACCACCCACTCATTACCATCCTTCTTTCGTGATAGAACAGCTCCTACTCCGTACCACTGGCACCCATCAATTTCTTTTTTTTTGTAAAAATATTTTTTTATACAATATATCTTTCTTTATTACGTTTTTGGTGCACAATACATTTTAACCAATCCCTTGTAGGGTGGTGTACTTTTTACCAGTCGAGTGTGGTGCTCGCAGACATGTACTTTGGTGGTTTCCACCTAGATTCATTAATATATTAAGACATACCCCATGTTGGGGCGTCTTTTATGACGCTTTTATTAGCCATTTGGCCCACTCTTTATATTTTCATATTTGGCTAGCTTCCGCCTGGCCTACATTTTTAATGTCATACATTACATATATCATTGCCTTATTGAAACACAACTTTAATCATTCATTTGTGGTCAGTTGTTCGTGTGAAAAAAGTAATAGGTTCGTGGAGATCCCCAGGTTTCTTTCCCCGCATTGATTATTTTCCATGCGGTCTCTTTGTCTGCGGAGGGTAGAACCAGGCCGTAGAGAATGGAATGTTCTCATGTTGTAGGTTTGTCATGGAGGTGATGTGTTTTAGGAGCTTGCCCAGCTTCTTCCATAGTTTCTGTGCATAGGGGCAGTTCCACATCAGATGAGTTGTGGTTTCTTTGTGTAGGCAACTTTCTCTGGGGCATTTTTGTGTTCTCGCCATCCCTCTGCGGTGTTGGAACTGTCTGGTGGGGAGGCATTCGTGGACAACCATCCAGGCTAAGTCACTTTGCTCATTGGTCAGGCGTTTCCAGCTTACTTGTTTCCACATTTCAACTGTCTTTTTTTCCGGCCAGTTGGCGATAGTGTTCATTGTTGTTTGATTTTCAATGTCTGTGGTCAGTTGTCTTGCCGTAGTTTTCTCCCCAATGTCTTGTAGTAGAGCTTTGTTTTTCACCATGAGGGGTTCTCGGCATATGTACATTGGGGTGTGATGAGGTCAAAGACTTTGTTTGTTACTGAGTAGAGTTTGAAACGGTGGAACAAAAAGCCTGCGTGAAATTTGATGTACGCTGCACTTTTTGTGTTCTTGTTGTGCAGGCTTCTATAGCATAGCATGAAATATTTAGTTAGCAAAAAGTCTCCGACACTTGGCATTTTCTTCCCTCCTTTGTCGTGGGATTTGCAGATGAGTTCTCTTTTCAGTTTGACTGCTGAAGAGTTCCAAAGAAAGGTGAAAAGTAGCCTGTTCAGTTTTTGTGCATGGCTTTGGTTGGAGGGAAACCACAGCTATGTATAAAAGGATTGGTAGTATAACTGCTTTTGTGAGCAAGATTTTCCCTTCCAGGCTTAGCTTTCTTGTGCGCCAGAGGTCTAGTTTGTTTGTGACTTTCTTTGTTGCTTCTTGCCAGTTTTTTCCCCCTTTGTGTCTTGGGAGAAGTGGATACCTAAGATTTTCGTGGTCTCTGTGGTGGTCTTGACTGGTAGCTTGTTTAGGTTGTCCCATTGGCCCATGGTGAGAACTGTTGTTTTCTCCTCGCAAAATAGTTCTCCTCACTGCTTGTGGTGTTTTGCAGATTACTGTGAGGTCGCCCATGTAAGCAATGCATTTGGCCTCCAGCCCTTGGGCTCCTGGTATTAGTGTCCCTCTGATGAGTTTGTCTTTTCTGATTTGTATCAGTAAAGGGTCCAGGGCACATATGAAGAGGGCTGGGGATAGGGGGAGGCCTTGACGTACTCCTGTCTGGATGCAAAAGGGGTTAGACAGTGATCCATTTATATTTACACAGCTAGTTACATTTGTATATAGCATTTCAATTGTTTGTATGAAGACGTGGGGGAACCCCATCTTCTTTAGTACTTGTAGGACGAAAGTGTGTGCTACTTTGTCAAAGGCTTTATTGAAGTCTATTGCAAGGATGACGACTGTTTCTTTCCTGTCTTTGGCTGACCTGATTGTATCCCTCAGTGTTATAAGGTTGTCCCAGATTTGTCTGCCTGGGACTGCACAGGTTTGATCTTTGTGTATTACGGTTCGTAATACTTTCTTCATCCTGTTGGCTAGAACCTATGTGAAAAGCTTGTAGTCCACATTTAAAAGGGAGATTGGTCTCCAGATACCAATGATTTTTTCGGGTCCTTTTTTGTGTATCAGAGATATTATCCCATGACAAACACTTTCTGGGGTGGAGTTGTTCCATACACATTTATAAAACATTTCTATTACATCGGTGGCTATGACAGGCCAGCAAACTTTGTAGAAATCCCATGGGAGCCCATCCACCCCCGGCTAGATAGCTTGTTACATTTCTGTAGAGCTTGCAAGAACTCTTCCCCTGTGAGCTCTTTCTTCATAAAATCACTTTCATTAGATGACAAACAGTTTTCAATTAGGTCAACATGTTGTGAAATTAAATCCTGGCTTTCATTTCGTTTTTGGTACAGTTCTTCATGAAACATTCTTGCCACTTGTTTACATTTTTCTGTCCCTCCTGACTTTCCCCTTCCTTGTCTCTCAGCTCCTGAATTTCTTTGTGAACTTGTGTTTTTTTCCTAAAGAAAAAGGAGGTGCATTTTTCTCCCTCTTCATAGTGTTTTACTCTGGCGTTGTAGATAGTCTCCTTCCCTTTTTCTTCTACCCATGTGTTCATTTCTTGTTTTGCCTTTGCATTTCTTGTTGTACTTTCATCTCTCGGCCATCTAACTTGTGAAGGAGGGCTATTCTATCTTGCAGGATGTCAAATTGTTCTGCCTTATGTGCGCTTCTTTCTCTCCCTATGGTTTTGAAATGGGCAGTTATATGTTGTTTGTTTGCACCCACCAGTCTGCCATGGATGTGTGATGTGGTTTGTTGTCCCTTAGGTCTTTGTATTTTGCCTCAAAATCCTTCAGTGCGCCTTCTTCTTGGAGGAGGGCAACATTCAGTTTCCAATACACTTTCCCTCTTTTCTTGTTTGCTTGTATCTGGTAGGTGTCGGTTATCAAGGAGTGGTCTGAGAAGGATGTGGGGGTGATGTACTATTGTGTGGTGTTGGTGTTTTTGTTGCAGAAGATGAAATCAATACATGCTTTAGTGGTGCCTTTGTCTGAGTGCCATGTAAAATGTGAGCCAGGCTTGTGTTTGTCTCTGTATGTGTCTTTTAGGTTTATGTCTTTGAGGAGAGCATGCAGTGTTTTTGCTGATATGTCTAAGTTGGAGTTGGTTGCTTTCCCTATCCTGACTTTTTCTTTTAAAATGCAATTAAAATCCCCTTCTAGGAAGGTAGGGTGTGAACCGGTAAGGAAAAATGTGATTATGTTAAACAATTCTTCCCTTTCTTTTTTGTCTGGTGATGCATAAACATTAAATATTTGGAACCGTTTCGGCATGCGAGTTAATTGTGGTTAGCATTGCCCTTCCTGCACTTACAATAGTTTCCTTGGTTATTTGTGCATTACAGTTTTTGCAGAGGATCGCTATGCCAGCATTTCTGTTTCCCCCTGACCATGCAGATGGAACTAGTGTCCGCCAGTTTTTTTCCTCTGCATAGTTTTTCTAGGTCTAAAGAACATTCTTGCAAGCATATGATATCCGCATCAACATTTTTGCAGTATTTCATTACTGTCAGTTTCTTTGAGTGTAGCCCAAATCCTCTGATGTTTAAAGGAGCGAGTGTGATTGCCTATAGTATTATTTGTGTACTCATCATGAGATGTGTTTTTTTATGATGGTGACCATGGTGAATCCATATTTTCTGACATCCCACCATTCATTACGGGGGTTAGTGGACCATATTCCTCTGTTATCCAGAAGAATGGAGAAAAGATGGCGCTGTTTGTGTCCTGTGATTTGGCTGTTAATTGAGATTCCTGGGTTTCTGGGATCTCAGTTTCCTCCTGAACCTCCTCAGGTTCTGTAGCACCTTGAACTGCCCCTTTACTACTATCTCTTTTGCTTTGGGGAATTGTTTTTTTTTTTTGGGCGTGGTTTGGAGTTTTCCTGTTATGGTTTCTGTGGCCTTTCTCTTGTGGCCTTTTGGGAGTTGCCACCCTTCATCGTCCATGCCGTTTTGATCATTAAGCTCTGTTTTCTCTTCTTTCCCTTGTGCTATTTTTTCTATGTCTGACTCCATCTGTTGAACTGCTAGCACAATTTGGGAGTCAGAGGGTTTGTTGTTTCCCTGTGGTTCTTGTGTTGTGTTGTTTGTTTTGGTCTCTTGCCTTTGTGAGTTATTTTCTTGTTGCTGTTCTGTGTTATTGGTTTCACTGTTCGTGGGATCTCCTTGTTGGTTTTGTTCTGTGTCTTTCATGATTTCTTCTCTGAGTTTCTCAAGAGCTTCCAGATGGTCAGAGTCTATTTCTTGATCTTGTTTGGACCCTTCTGTTTGATCTTTTAGATTGAAGGGGTAGTTGTTTTTGCTTGTTGATGCGCTCTCTCCTTTGTCTTTTGTTACCTGGGTGTAGGAGTTTTTCCTCATGGGGCATGAGTTGAATAAGTGTTTGTCGCTCCTACACATATTGCATCTCTTCGGTTTGGAGCATTCAAAGGTTTTGTGCCCGGTTTCATTGCATTTCTTGCATACCTCTTTGTTGCAATTTTCTTTGGTGTATCCAAAAGTTTGGCAGGATCTACAGAAGGTGGGTTGGTTTGGATAGTTGAGAAACCCTTTGTTTGCCCCTATAGAGAAGGCAGCGGTGGGTGTCTGAGGTTCCCCATGCCTGTTTCATCTTGTTTACGTTTGCATAGGTACCTCCTTTTCCCATTCCACACTCCCAAGGAATTTTTCAGGTGCCACCCCCTCTGATTTTTTCGCAGTATTTACATAAGAACAGCTCAACATCTTGATCAGGGACATATAGGTTTAAACATGTGGATTGTTATTGGGATTTCCTTTATCACAGTTGCATTGGTCATGGTTATTCCCTTCATGGTCTCTTCATTTTTTTTTTAAATTGTGCCATACATTATGTTGCTTACTGTTGCTTCGTTAGTGAAATTAAATTCATACACTCCCCTAATGGGATATTCCTGAATACATCTTAATTGATCTATTCCCACTTTAAACATTTTTTCGAATATTTAAAAAGCAATGTATTGTAAACCTTTCACATTTCTTTCCTCTTCACTGACTTCAATTTTAATTGTGTTGTGCCCTTGCTTTGGCACATTTTTATGATAGTGCGAGCCTGAGCCCATTGCGCTCTGTTAGAACTGGGGTCACCAATTCCACCACGGTAGCTTGGTGTGAGGCAGGTAGGCACCCAAAGGCAATGTGTAAAGCAGACGTGCAGCACACACTCGCACTGAGACAGGGAGGCACCCGAAGGCAATGTGTAAAGCAGAAGTGCAGCACACACTCGCACTGAGACAGGGAGGCACCCGAAGGCAATGTGAAAAGCAGACGTGCAGCACACACTCGCACTGAGACAGGGAGGCACCCGAAGGCAATGTGTAAAGCAGAAGTGCAGCACACACTCGCACTGAGGCAGGTAGGCGCCCAAAGGCAATGTGTAAAGCAGAAGTGCAGCACACACTCGCACTGAGACAGGGAGGCACCCGAAGGCAATGTGTAAAGCAGAAGTGCAGCACACACTCGCACTGAGACAGGGAGGCACCCGAAGGCAATGTGTAAAGCAGACGTGCAGCACACACTCGCACTGAGACAGGGAGGCACCCGAAGGCAATGTGTAAAGCAGAAGTGCAGCACACACTCGCACTGAGACAGGGAGGCACCCGAAGGCAATGTGTAAAGCAGAAGTGCAGCACACACTCGCACTGAGACAAGGAGGCACCCGAAGGCAATGTGTAAAGCAGATGTGCAGCACACACTCGCACTGAGACAGGGAGGCACCCAAAGGCAATGTGTAAAGCAGAAGTGCAGCACACACTCGCACTGAGACAGGGAGGCACCCGAAGGCAATGTGTAAAGCAGAAGTGCAGCACACACTCGCACTGAGACAGGGAGGCACCCGAAGGCAATGTGTAAAGCAGAAGTGCAGCACACACTCGCACTGAGACAGGAAGGCACCCGAAGGCAATGTGTAAAGCAGACGTGCAGCACACACTCGCACTGAGACAGGAAGTCACCCGAAGGCAATGTGTAAAGCAGACGTGCAGCACACACTCGCACTGAGACAGGAAGGCACCCGAAGGCAATGTGTAAAGCAGACGTGCAGCACACACTTGCACTGAGACAGGTAGGCACCCAAAGGCAATGTGTAAAGCAGACGTGCAGCACACACTCGCACTGAGACAGGAAGGCACCCGAAGGCAATGTGTAAAGCAGACGTGCAGCACACACTTGCACTGAGACAGGTAGGCACCCAAAGGCAATGTGTAAAGCAGAAGTGCAGCACACACTCGCACTGAGACAGGGAGGCACCCGAAGGCAATGTGTAAAGCAGAAGTGCAGCACACACTCGCACTGAGACAGGGAGGCACCCGAAGGCAATGTGTAAAGCAGAAGTGCAGCACACACTCGCACTGAGACAGGAAGGCACCCGAAGGCAATGTGTAAAGCAGACGTGCAGCACACACTCGCACTGAGGCAGGTAGGCACCCAAAGGCAATGTGCAAAGCAGAAGTGCAGCACACACTCGCACTGAGACAGGAAGGCACCCGAAGGCAATGTGTAAAACAGACGTGCAGCACACACTCGCACTGAGACAGGAAGGCACCCAAAGGCAATGTGTAAAGCAGAAGTGTAGCACACACTCGCACTGAGGCAGGTAGGCACCCAAAGGCAATGTGCAAAGCAGAAGTGCAGCACACACTCGCACTAAGACAGGGAGGCACCCGAAGGCAACGTGCAAAGCAGAAGTGCAGCACAAACTTGCACTGAGACAGGGAGGCACCCGAAGGCAATGTGCAAAGCAGAAGTGCAGCACACACTTGCACTGAGACAGGGAGGCACACGCAATAAAATGACACCACACCAGTTTGCTGTTTTAAACAAGACTCTTTATCTAGACTTCTTCTGTGCAGGTAGGTAACTCACTGTTATTTATGCAAATATTACTTTTCAGGCATTGGCAATGGGGCTCAACATCTCTCTGGTATTACTTCGTGGACCATAGTACTCTGCTCAGGGCAGCCTAGGCAATAACATTTCCCCTAAACAGATCCATTAACTGTAAGATTTTACAAGTCTGGTCCCAATACTAGAACATCTCTGGTGCAAGGGGTTCTTTAAAACAGCTCAACAGGAATTGGTCCAAATCGGTCATATACACATTAAACGGTCCAGCACCAAGGTTACGAGACGACTGCCTCCTGGCAGGGCCTGTGACCTCCTTCAAATACCTAGGCATTACCATCGCACATTCTGAAGCGGATTTCTTCGCTAACAACCTCCAACCACCGCTGGATCGCTTGCGAGCGGACGTTAGGCATTGGGCGACCTTGCCCCTCACCCTCCTGGGACGGGCAGCCTTATATAAGATGATGGCGCTTCCCAGGTTTCTATACATATTAGAAAACACCCCGTATCCTGTCCCAACGCGGTATTTCAAACAAATTGCTGCGTTAGTCTCCAATCTACTCTGGAACAATGGCCCAGCACGTATAGCATATGACAAGTTAGTGAAGAGTTGGTACGAGGGTGGGATCGCGCTTCCCAATATTCAGCTTTATTACTGGGCAGCCCAACTCAAAATCATTAACCAATGGCTACACACCCCGAGGGACGACCCAGCCTACAGGGCAGACTGGTCACAGCTAGGGACAAACTGCATGCTCGCGACACTATATAATAAAACGCAACTCAAACATCTGAACAGCCCGACACGACATACGGTGGCCCTCTGGCATGTGGCACAGACGAAACTGGGCAGGAAACGGAAAATCACCAAAATGACACCGTTGTGGGACACAAAATCACTGGGTAACCTTAGAAGGTATGCAGGATTTTCACAGTGGGACTCTATAGGTATTTCCACGGTGGGGGACCTTTGGGACCAAGACACGGTAATACCATTCCCACAACTCCAGCAGCAATATGACCTCAGACCCACGGAAACGTTTAGGTACATACAGATTAGGCACGCACTGCTCCAAGCTATCCCAACGGGCACTGCTCTGCCGGAATCCTCCCCACTTGAGGACAGGCTGTTGACGGACTTCATGCACCAGAGCGCAACTTCACTCACTTACAAAAAACTGATCAACAACTTGAAGGACCCCACGCTGCAACTAAAAGACAGGTGGGAGGAAGACATAGGGGTAATGGACGAATCGGAATGGAACGAAGCTTTGGCCTCCCCGAAAGAGGTAGGCATTTCGGCAAAGTTCAGACTGGTGCAATTAAAAATTTTGCACCGCATCTATTACACCAGAACGCTACTCCACAAGATCCATAGAGCACCCCATCCCTTCTGCTTGAGAGGCTGCGGGGAGGAGGGAACACTATTTCATACACTGTGGGACTGCACTCGCATACAAGAATACTGGAAGCAAGTCATGCGCACAATCTCCCAGGTGCTCAAAAATTCTATTTTACCAGAACCTCGCAAGTGCCTTTTAAATATATGGGACCCAAATGACCTAAATAGGTATGGAATAATTTGGGCTACGTTAGCCATAATGGTAGCTAAGCGCGATATCGCGCAGAAGTGGGGGGCTCCAGATTTGCCCACTGCGAGCAGATGGACTAGAAACATGGACGTCCTGATGGTCACGGAGAGAACTGTATATGTCCTTAGAGCGTCCCCCCGCAAATGGAATAAGGTGTGGTCAGCATGGAATGTCTACAGGGGTGAGATATTTGAGCCCCTACCAGAGGGAGGTGATCTGGACCCGGAGGGAGAGGGAGAGTAATGAATAGAGTGGGGGCTGTCCAATTACTCATGCTATACGCAGCAGCGTTTTGAAATAACTTACCTATGAGACGACAATGGGGTGGAAAGGCTTGATGTAGGGAGAAATAGTGAGGAATGTACTTAAAAGTGATGACCTGAGTTTTGGGAGTTAAAGGGGGGGAGTTTCTTGGACTTTACGAAGTGACGCCCACGTTGGGCATCATTCAACGGGGAAATGAGGGTATATTTTGTTATCTTAAGGGAAAACTACGATGGACCATACATTGAATGTACCAAAGAAGAAACGAGTCATGTCTGCAGGTTTTGAAAATAGCATGTATGTATCCTGCCACACACCACACTTATATGAAACTACCAGCCTGAATGTAGTATACTAATTGTATAATACGCCTACATCTCAATAAAGTTTAAAAAAAAAAAAAATTATCACTTAAAAAAAACTTCTAAATGCACTGCTATAATCTTATGTATTAAGGTGAAATGCTTCTGCATGTTAATGAAAACACATTTTGAATTAAAAAAAAAAAAAAAAACCAGCTCAACAGAGGCCTAAATGGTGTACCAGTAACATAACCAGCGTTTCATGCTCAAGGGCAGGCTGAAAGAACATTCCCCTAGCAAGGGGTTAACTTAGGCACAGTATATTAACAATGATGGGAGTCTGGTGCCCAGTTCCGGGGCTCTAAGCCACTTTCCTCCTCACTCTAGGCCTTAGTAAGATTAACCAGGGCCAACGGGGCCCGACTACAGTCTCCTGAGGGGAGGAGTGGTTGCGGGGCTGAATCTCTGTTCTCACGAGACTCCTCGGTAGCCTCCGCTGTCACCACAGTCTCTCGCCCTCCTCCGGGGGTGTTACCTGTGTTTAATAGCCTCCGGGAGGCCCGTGCTGCATGGTCCAGGCCTGGGCAGGTCGGGGGGCTCGCACTCTCCTGTGAGCCCCCTCGCCGGTGTTCCGGGCGGTCCCGGGCCTTCTGGTGTTTCCTCGGGCCCGGGGACCAATAGGAATGCTGCCTGAGCGAGGCGCGCCAGCCTCAGCCAATGGCTGCGCAGCTCCCGAGGGCCGGGTACCAGGGCCAATAAGAGGGCGGCTCCTGGTAGGGTCATCCCGAGGAACCAATGGGGCCGCGCCTGCCTCCTTGCACAGCCGATGACGTAGGCCTCGGAGAACCCTCCGGGGCCTAGCGCGGCCTTTCTTCAATACCGCGGCGGCCATCCCCATGCTTCAGGGGCCGCAGCGGCGACTCAGGCAGCAGCGGATACTTCACTTAATAGGCGCTGGGGCCACGGCGGTGATTCATGCAGCAAGGCCCACTCTGTAGCAGCGCCCAGAGGGGATCCGCACACGCGCACAAGTCAGGCAGCCTCCGAGATTTGCAGCACCCGGGTCGCAACGGTGTTGGCAGACTAGCGCTTTCCAGGTCACAGCGCTCCAGCTCAGGTACCGGGCGGCGGCGGTGATTATGGCATGCAGCGCAGTTTAGACATACAGCACTCAGGAGGCAGCAGTTCTGGTCCAAGTAGCGCATAGGGATCACAGCGCTTCGGGGGCTCAGCACTTTAGGGGGGCCGGACAGTTCTTCCAGGCACTGTTTAGGCAGCAACAGTTCTGGACAAAATAGCGCTGGGGGTACAGCTTAGGCAGGGCAGCGCTGGTGAGATGACAGCGCTTGGGAGCACAGCGCAGGCAGTAAGTGCTGGTAACCTGGTTGATCCCCCAGCAGTGCTCATAGCAGGCAGGTGCTTCCTGACAGCGCTTGATGGTCACAGCGCCTTTCTTGGGGGATGGATGGCAGGTCCCAGTGTAGGTTCTTGGGGGGAAGAAGGGGGGTTGAGTTGGTGGGATTCAGAGGCAGGATGGTTCCCTGCAGCACACTGGAGGTGGTTCCCTGGGTTCTCCCTCGCTGGGCTAGATCAGCAGGCTGGTAGAGTCCCTCATCTAACTTAGGAACAGCAGTGCCTAGGCCCAGTCAGTCCCCAGTAGTGTAGGTTCCACCCCTAGGCCCATCCGCCTATACTCCTGCAGAGGTTCCCCCAGGTCCAGCGGTGCCCCAACCGACAGTCAGGTTTCCCTCCTTTACTCTTATACCCCTAGGCCAGGTGACCCTCTAAAGGCGGCAAAGCGTTACCCCTCCCATGGCTGGAAGGTCCAGGAGCTTCCACATATTAAGCTATGGAACAAAAAGGCAGAATGGCAGTGATACTGTAACATGATGTCCCAGCCTGCTCCTAACTACTAGTGCGTGTCTACAGAGGCCACTCCGCAGAAGCATGGGCCTGTGGCAGCCATGTTGTTGGGAGAGAGCACCTGCACCTCAGCACTGTTTGGCAGTGGTAAGGTGCCCAGAGACCTAGGTCCAACAAAAGACTGTGGCAAAAATAAGGCAAACGCGAGAAAAAAAACTGGGTAAGACCACCCTAGGGCTGACAGGTCTAACACGCTCCATGCTGGCGCCATGTCCCAGGGAGAAATAGTTTTCTGTGTATGTGCTTGTTTGGCCAGCCCCTGCACAGCCATCATTGTTAAGAGTGAGGGGGAGAGAGAGGGTGCCCAGCTAGGAATGGTGAAATAAGAAACCCCCGTTCAACTCGGTAGCACTCGGTCTGTTGTCCCGACACTCACTGTTGAGCTCCTGGTCATGTGGAGCTCGAGTGGGAGGTAAGGGACGTGCACTCGATTTTACAGTGAGGGGACAAAATCCGGTGATCTTACGCTGGAGCGGTATTCTTCCGGCACTGGGCAGTCTGGTCCTGCGGGTCATAGCCAGGAGGGGCCCCGAGGTGGAGTCGTCGCAGCAGGCAGGGGTGGCGGGTGGACGTGCGTCTCACGGGTTCCGGGCTCAGGTGCGAGATTCCCTCAGAGGTGGGGGGAGCCCAGCCGGCCGGCGGGCTCCTGGTTGCGGTAAAATTGGAGCGGCCCTCGGTCTTTTTGTCCCTACAGCTATGTGCAGTGACCAGTCATCCGGATGATGCAGTTGTCCCTCAAGTTTGGCTTTCCCAGGTAGCGCAGCCTCGCTCCGGACAAGCCAGATATGAGTCCCAGCCCCTTAGTTGGCCTTCCCCGAGTTCTCCCTGAACCCCTTCTCCCTCCACTCATCGGTGCGCATCCTGGTCTCAGACAAGCCAAGAAGTGCAGGCCCAGCACCTTCAAGTGTTGGGGATCGGAGTCAGACCTCCCAGCTAGACCCCAGACTAGGTGAACCTACCTGAATCCACCCCCATTACAAACAACTTCAAACATGGCGCATTTACAACTTTATTCATGATTGCTACAAACTCCTCCTTGTGTTCTTGCCAACAACGAAATGTCGCATTTGTCTTTAATAACGCTTATTAATTATCCAACATATATGGAACGAAGCTTTCGGATCTTCAAAGTCCCAACAATGACACCTATAGGTTATACCAATGCTTTTTAGGTCTTGCGTATAGCGTTGCAGTGCAACGCACTGCAATCGCTCTGCGAGGCATGCTGTATACACTATACACTGGGTAAGCTTAATTTAAGCTCCACCCACTCTACACCCATGTTTTTGATTGGGTTACATCATAAATGCAGTGTTCTCATTGGTTTTCCCATTCTTAGTCCCTCCTCTTCACGGCCATGTTGTCATTTGTAGCCTTCCGAGGCTATCAGCCCATTTACTGTAATGCTATTTTTTCCTTGTGTTCCCCCGTCTCCTGCAGTCCGTCACTTTTAACCCCCTGCACCTCTCCCCCCGCCCCTCCCGTTCATGCCTTTTTCGACTCTCGCACTTTAAAAAAAAATGCAATAGGGCTTGTGTTAATACGAGTCCTATTGCATTTATAAATGCTTATTTTTCCTGGGATTGGCTGACTCAATCCGCACTCTATTTTGCCTGACTTCCTCCCGGCCAGCCCCTCACTTCCGTTCCTCTCTTTCGGGTTTCTCTTGTCCTTCCTCCGTTTGTCATCACTCTGCCGACTCGTGAAGTACTTCGGCGCACTTCTTCAAAATATGATAATTGATGCCTTGATCCTGTTAGTTATTTTGAAAACGTTTGGTGTTTGTTCTTCCAATATTTATGGTGCGATTTCGAGGAAGGCTGTGACAGGTTAGAAAGAGGAACCAGGGACGGCTTTTGGAACTTGGAGGCTTTGGTAAGCCTTGCAAGACGCCGAGCTGAAAGCGGCAGTGGTTGGAGAGGTGAATTTATTTGGGGAACGCCTTGAAGAGCCTTTTTCTAATTTTACATAAACAGTTCCCCCCACTTTTTGCTTTTATAAAGCAACCAGCACGACTTCTGAACAGTTAGTGCCGACCTTGAGGTGCCGCCAGTATTTCGACGCCATGTTGTGGAAGGCGAGGGAGAAACAAGCCAGGGTGCCTGCGCCCGAAAGAAATGTAAATGTAAAAGTGCTGTCCTTCTGATAGAAACTTATATTTTAAAAAAAAGGTTTGCACTAGGTCTGATTTTATATCACGAAACACAAAATTTGGAAATACTTGTTTTATTTGAAACACTGAAGGGCATATTAGCAATGAACCTCGTTAAAATTATCGCAGTCTTATCGGCAGGAAACTGCCGCTAAAATGGCGATAATGGGCTTGTTAATATGCGTTATAGAATTCCTGTAGAATCCCAGGTTAGATGTCCTGCCCATGCGTGCTTGCCTGTGTGTCCTCTTCCTATTGTCTCGTGCAGTGGTGCAATTGCAGCAATGGGGTGCACTTTACATGTGCATAAATGTAGGGGCAGATTCACAAGCCCCTTACGCCTCTTTTACGCCGCCGTTGCGTCACTTTTATGACACAGCGGTGGCGCAAAAGATGCGCCATGGTGCGGGGTATTTACAACGTGACTCATCTGGGAGATGCGCCACGTTGTAAAGCCCTGCGCCAGGAGGAGGCGTTCCGGCGCAGGGGGTGGAGTTCCGGCACAGGAACGCCTCCTAAAAGTGGCTGAGTGAAATCTGCAAGATTTCAGTCACTCTGGGGCCCATGTTGCGTCAAAACCCTGTGCCTGCTTGAAGCAGGCGTAAGGATTGACGCAGCATTAACAAGATAGGGCCCCGAGAGCATTGCTGGAGCTGCGGCGGGCTTGCGACGCAACTCCAGCAATGCGCCACCTTTACAGAACAGATGCGTTGCGCTTCTGTGCAGTTTTTGCCCCATGGTGCGCCGCATTGTAAATGTGGCGCATCCATGGTGGCGGAGGCATGGCGCACAATAAGTGGCGCATCCCTGCTGATATGCAGGGTTGCGCCACTTATTGTAAATCTGCCCCAAAGTCTTTCATTTTTATTTCAAACCCCTACTACCACCACCCCTGTTCTCCACTGTTTCCTCTCCATCCCCTTTCCTTCCTAGCTCTTTAAATAGGGCAAATGATCACTCCACCGCAAACAAAAAAGCATAACTAAAAAAAGTGTAATCTGCAACGCCAATAGCTCTAACTTTCTCTGATTGCATTGCATGCTGGTGCCAGGTAATTCCTCATTTTAAGTCCTCTCGTTGCTCGTTCTGATGATATTGCTTGCATTGGCAAAGACAGAATGGGCCAGTACTTGTTTTTAGGGAGGGGGCCATGTGTTCTATGAGCCCGTTTCACTTTTTATTGCTCTGGTCCTAAGTCTTCTATGTACACATCCCAAGTGATCGCCTTTCCCTCAGCTGCGCCAGCCTGTGCTGCATGAGGAGATACTCATAAGGACCCAAAACCGAGACTGATTACATTACAAATGCATGTTTGACTCGTACTACCCATAGATGAGCACGAAACGTTAATTAGCCGAAATGTTCCCTTGAAAAGTAGTGTGCCTAACTAGCGGACTGATACTCTGGCCCTCTCGTTCTTAAACCTCCGCTCTTTATCGTTTTTAATGCCACAAAGAGCCCTGCATTTAGGATGGAAGTAAAGCAGCATTAGGAGGCGCGCACAGGATTCTGGGTATGCAGATTGGGAATGACGCGCAGAAGGTTCTTCCGGAGCATCCTGACCTCTAGCGACAGGAATCAGCGGTGCAACTCCCGCTCCCTCGTTGTGACGCACGGCACCTCGTTCTGCGTCACGTGACGCTGTGACGTCTTCCGTCACCCGGTTGTTACCGCCCGAGCCTCCTCTTCCTCACGCGTTCATGAGTGAACACGTACCTCAGCTCATTGCCTGGATAGATTTAACTCCCAGAATTAGGCGCAGCTTTAGAATCCGTTTTTTCCCCATTTTCAACCACACTCGGAGCTTCTTGTGCAGAAACCCTTCAAAAATTACAGCATTCGCCTCCCCGCGTCACGGCCACTCGGGGTGCGCGTGACACACGGACAGTGCGCAGCTGCGAACTAACGATGTTAATCTGTGCAGTTTGCCAATGATTTTAAAAATATCACTTCCTACTGGTAGGGTGATTTTACACCGGTGACGTGTACATACATGCCAACATTTAAGAAGAGCAAAGAGGGAGATAAAAAAAAAAAAATCGGGAGAATGGGGCCTTGAATCGTGTTACTGGCGTGTATGGACTTTGGAAGTGTGCTGCTGCAGGATTGGACATTTAAAACACAAATGTACGTTTTATTTCTTACCTTTCAGAAGCATGGAGCGCAATGGTAGGCAGAGAGGGTGATGCAAGTGTTGTACACTGGCCTGGCAGGTTGCTGGCAGTGCGTGCACCCCTCCCGCCCCACCCCCCTGTGTGACACCCCAGCCGAAAACAGCTTCCTGTGCACACACACGCCCCCCCTACTCCACAGGTCTTTAAAAGACCATTCCCTTGTTAATGACCCTTTGTTGTTTTTTCACCCCATCGAGAGCCCCTGCATGGCCCCTCTGACTATTGCTGGAAAAATTAGCACTTAACACAATACTAAGCCCTGTCAGCAAACCCCGAGGAATCGGGTTTTTGCTTGCAGGAATCGGGAGGCGGGAGACTAGCCTTGAAATCGGTAGTCTCACGCCTGAATCGGGAGGGTTGGCATGTCTGCGTGTAAGTCACTCTCATGAATGCCTCTGTCTGCACACCTACAGACGCCCCTTCTGCTATTAAACAAACGCCTGTGTCACCTGCAGAAATGAATCGGGTGTTTGCCGCAGAGGCTTCTGGGTATGCAAATGAGGGTGCCTGTCCACGCCCCCTCCAGTGACAGCCAGGCTCCTGCAGCAGCCCCATGGTTTCTTGTGCTCTGGGTCCAGGCTGTGAAGAGTCTCAAAATCCAGCAATAAAGGGAATGTGTGAAGCTAATTTAATAATGACAAAAAGTGACACTAGAAGTCCCACCAGGAGTAATCCTGCCGAAATAAACAACAAAATGAACAAAAAAAGGGAGTGACAGAAGGTCAGGCGGTTGGCAGGAGTTCAAAGGTCAGTTATGGCTCCAAAGGGAGCAGGATAAACGCTCTTGTAGGATGTACGTTGTTACAACGCATGCTTTTACCACGCATGCTGTAACAATGCAAGTTTTAAAACGCATTCCATTACAACGCATTACACTGGGGGGCGCTGGATAGTGAATAGTTTAATTTACTATTCCAACACCAGTCCCCGGGACACTAGGGAAGGTGTTGGATAGTAAATTAAAACTATTCCCTATCGTAGAGCGCCCCCCAGTGTAATGCGTTGTAATGGTTTTCGTTTTAAAGTCTGCGTTGTAATAGCACTGCGTGCCAAAAGTTGCGTTATAAAGGTTGTTCCCCGCTCTTGTACCTCTTGACTGTCACTAGCGTCTCTATGGTTACACATTATTCAGCGCCTTGAGACACTCACGGGTATGTAGCGCGCTTTATAAGTGTCCTGATTGATTGATTGATTATTCAGGGCCTATGTACAGCCTCATGCAGGTGTGCCTGTGCACAATGGTGCAGATGGGTTTTGCTTTAGTGATACTTGGCCACTGAGTCCCACTGGCTGCAGGGGCCTCCTCTCCCTCCCCCCCGGGTTGCTGTTGAGAGCCCCTGCCGGCCGCTGGGACAGACCATCTGTGAATACTTAACGCCTGCTGGTCCATATCAGGAGGCAGCGACCTCAGGCCCTGAGTACAAGTGGGCTGCAAAATGGCGAGTTATTTACTGGGCGCAGTAAATACCTGGGGGCAGATTTACAACCCCCTTGCGCCACTTTTGCGTCATTGGTAACATGGGAAAAGTGACGCAAGGGGCTTGTAAATCTGCCCCCTAATGTTCAGAAATCTCCTCTTGAAAAATGAGGAATTAAATGCAAACATTTATATTTTTTGCACCATATTTTACATAGATCTGAATTAATTTCATGTTCTTCCAAGGAACATTTCACTAAGTTTGATCTGCCACAATGTTTCAAGGGAAAGTTGCGGGGTGAGGTGTGAGCCTCGAAGCTTGACATTCCACTCACTGCACAAACAGGAATGTACCACCCACTCAGGACCAGGTCCTCCGTGTGTTGCTCTCTCATGCGTATGATGGGTGCCCATATCATGTGTCACACGGTGACACCGTGTGAGTTAGCTGGTATGAGAATGTCCTGATGCTCTGTAATTCCCACGCACTCTTATTTTACCGGACATGCATATGATTCTTATGAGGCACTCTCAATCAATCAATCAAGGCATTTATATAGCGCACTACTCACCCGGAGGGTCTCAAGGCGCTAAGTGGGGGGGGGTCCGCTACTGCTCGAACAGCCAGGTCTTGAGCTGCTTCCTGAAGGCGAGGTGGTCTTGGGTCAGGCGGAGGTGGGTCGGAAGAGAGTTCCAAGTCTTGGCGGCCAGGTAGGAGAAGGACCTTCCTCCTGTGGTGGCTCTTCGGATGCAGGGGACGGCGGCGAGGGCGTGGCTGGTCGATCGAAGCTGGCGTTTGGGAGCGTAGACGTTGAGGCGGCTGTTGAGGTATCCTGGGCCTTGGTTGTGTAGGGCTTTGTGTGCGTGGGTGAGGAGCCGAAAGGTGATTCTCTTGTTGACCGGGAGCCAGTGCAGGTCTCTCAGGTGTCCGGAGATGTAGCTGCGACGGGGGATGTCCAGGATGAGTCGTGCTGAGGTGTTCTGGATCCGCTGGAGTCTCTTCTGGAGTTTGGCGGTGGTTCCGGTGTAGAGGGAGTTGCCGTAGTCCAGACGGCTGGTGACGAGGGCCTGGGTGACCGTCTTCCTGGTCTCTGTGGGGATCCATCGGAAGATCTTACGTAGCATGCGCAGGATGTTGAAGCACGACGAGGAGACGGCGTTGACTTGTCTGGTCTTGGAGAGGGAGGAGTCCAGGATGAAGCCCAGGTTGCGTGCATGGTCTGTAGGTTTGGGTGCGCTGCCCAGGGCGGGGGGCCACCAGGAGTCGTCCCAGGCGGAGGGTGAGGATCCCAGGATGAGGACTTCCGTCTTGTCTGAGTTCAGTTTCAGGCGACTGTTCGACATCCACTTGGCTACGTCTGTCATTCCTTCGTGCAGGTTGGCTCTGGCGGTGGCGGGGTCGTTGGTGAGGGAGAGGATCAGCTGGGTGTCGTCGGCGTAGGAGATGATGTTGAGGTTGTGCTGGCGTGCGATGGCTGCGAGGGGGCTCATGTAGACATTGAAGAGTGTTGGGCTGAGTGAGGAGCATTGAGGGACGCCGCAGATGACTTCGGTGGCCTCCGAACTGAACGGGGGGAGGCGGACTCTCTGTGTCCTTCCGGCGAGGAAGGAGATGATCCACTCCAGTGCCTTCTCCTGGATTCTGATGTTGCTGAGGCGCTGGATTAGGGTGCGGTGGCAGACAGTGTCGAACGCCGCGGAGAGGTCCAGGAGGATGAGGGCCGCAGTTTCTCCGTTGTCGAGCAGGGCTCGGATGTCGTCGGTAGCTGCGATCAGGGCGGTCTCGGTGCTGTGGTTGGCCCGGAAGCCAGACTGCGAGGGGTCGAGGGAGCCGTTCGTCTCGAGGAAGGTGGCTAGTTGCTTGTTGACGGTCTTCTCGATGACTTTTGCCGGAAACGGGAGCAGCGAGATGGGGCGGTAGTTCTTGAGGTCGGTGGGGTCGGCTGAAGGTTTCTTAAGTAGAGCGCTGAGTTCGGCGTGCTTCCAGCTCTCTGGGAAGGTGGCGGTGTCGAAGGAGGTGTTGATGATGTCCCGCAGGTGGGGTGCGATGACAGCGTCGGCCTTGTTGAAGACGTGGTGGGGGCAGGGGTCAGTCGGAGATCCAGAGTGGATGGAGTTCATCGTGCGGACAGTGTCTTCGGTGCTGATCGGGGTCCAGGCGCGGAGGGTGGTGGTGGGGGGCGGTGGTTCGGTCGTGGCGTGCGTCGGTTGAGTGCTGAAGCTGTTGTGTATGTCCGCGATCTTGTTGTGGAAGTAGGAGGCGAGGGAGTTGCAGAGGTCTTGTGACGGGGTGATGTCGTTGTTTCCGGCGTTGGGGTTGGAGAGCTCTTTCACGATCTTGAAGAGCTCCTTGCTGTTGTGTGCGTTGTTGTCCAGTCGTTCCCTGAATGCGGTTTTCTTGGTGGCGTGGATCAGTTGGTGGTGTTTTCGGGTGGCGAGCTTGAGGGCAGTCATGTTGTCCGGTGTTGGGTCTCTGCGCCAGGTTTTCTCGAGTGCTCTACAGTTCTTCTTGGAGCTCTTGAGTTCGTCGTTAAACCATGGGGCTTTCTTGCTGCCGGGTCTGCTCGTCGGGGTCTTCAGAGGGGCGAGGTCGTCTGCGCAGTTGCTGATCCATTTCGTGAGGTTGGTGGCCGCTTGGCTGGGGTTCGTTGTGCTGGTGGGAGGGTTCTTGCTCAGGGAAGTGGCGAGCTGGTCGGCAGTGATCTTGTTCCAGCTTCTGCGTGCAGCCTGTTGCTGGTGATGGTGGATCGTGGTCCTTCTGAAGCTGAAGTGGACGCAGCTGTGGTCCGTCCAGTGGAGTCCCGTGGCGTGGCTGAAGGCGATGTCCTTGCTGGATGAGAAGACCGGGTCGAGTGTGTGTCCGGTGTAGTGGGTGGGGGTGGTCACCAGTTGCTTGAGTCCGAGGTTAGCGAGGTTGTCCAGCAGGGTGGTGGTGTTGCGGTCGTTGTTGTTCTCCAGGTGGAAGTTGAGGTCCCCGAGGAGGATGTAGTCAGCGGAGGAGAGGGCGTGCGGGCTGACGAAGTCGGCGATGTCTTCGCTGAATTGTGTGCGTGGTCCCGGGGGTCTGTAGATGAGGGTGCCTCTGAGGGTGGTCTTGGGGTTGATGTGGATCTGGAAGTGCAGGTGCTCGGCGGGTTTGAGGGTGTCGTCGGTGTTGGTCGTGATGCGGATGGTGTTCCTGTGGATGATGGCGATGCCTCCTCCAGTCTGGTTGATGCGGTCCCTCCGGATGATCTTGTATCCGTCCGGGATGGCAATGGCGATGTCGGGCGCTGAGGAGGCATTCATCCAGGTTTCCGTGAGGAAGGCGACGTCTGGTGACGTTATGTCGAGCAGGTTCCAGAGTTCGACGGCGTGTCTGTGGACAGAGCGGGTGTTGATCAGGATGCACTTCAGGTGGGTGGTGCTGGAGTTCGGCTTGGTGGGTGCTGGTGTGGCGTGGGTCCGGTTGCAGGTGAACTTGCAGGAGTGGCAGCTGAAGGGTCCGTGGGTGCGTCTCGGTGTGGCTCAGTAGCAACCCGGGGTTCGGCCGGTGTTGAGTGCGTTGGTTTCGGTGGCCTCGTAGGTCAGTCGGGTAGGCTTCCGTCGGTGGGGTCCAGGGTTCCTGGCACTGGGCGCGGGCCCGGCGTGGACGGGCGCAGACGGGCTTACCTTTGGCGCACCTTCGGCGCTCATTCGGCGCTCCCGCTGCGCGCGTCCGCTGCGCGGTTGTTCCGGGGGCGTCATAAGTGAGGAGCCGGGAGGGCGGGTCAGCTGGGTGGCGGGAGCGGGGCGGCCAATGGGCAGGAGGGGGGGCGGAGATGCCAGAGGGCAGTGGCGGGAAGGAGGACCGAGGGTGGCTCAGCGGCGGCTGGGTCGTCCGGCGGCTGGGGGGAGCGCACAGGTGGGGGAGGGCAGCAGAAGCGGGGGAGAGGGGTACAGAAGGCAAAGGGGAACAATGCTAAGTACACAGGCAGTGGACAGGGGAGACAACAGGCACACAGCAGGTTACAGAAGGCAAAAGGGGAAATAGGTGTTAAATACAACAGGCGAAATGAAAAGGGCAAACCAGGCACGCACCTTCTATCCAATGAACAACACTATGTTAGGGTAACTCAATCCAGACTAAGATCCCTCAAATCAGAAGTAGAAGTTTGCCTACGCACAGCCAAACTCAACGGAGATATCAGTGAAGAGGAATATAAATTTTTGAATAACAACAACCCTAAAACTCCAGCAATATATGGGCTTCCAAAAGTTCATAAGAACATGGAAGACCCCCCCATGAGACCGATAGTGGCCTCGATCGATTCCCTACTAGAACCGCTCAGCAAATATGCTGATATTTATTTGAAACCAATAGTACAGGCACAGAAATCGTACATTAAAGACACGACAGACATGATAGGGAAAACAGAGGGTCTGAATTTCTGTAAGGAGAGGGAATTCATGGTAACTTTAGATATAGAATCCCTCTACACTAATATCCCCCAACATGATACCATTGCAGTCATTAGATCAGTGTTGGAGACGACCGACCTAAGAGGGGCAAATAAAGATTTCATACTACAATTTGTATCCCTAGTACTATTAAACAATATATTCCTGTTCAAAAAGGACCTTTACCTCCAACGCAAGGGGACCAGCATGGGCGCAACCTGTGCGCCGAGCCTGGCGTGCATATATGTAAGCATGTTTGAAGAGAAACACGTCTACAATGAAATGAGTCCTTTTTTTGAAAACATTAGAAACTGGACACGTTTCATAGACGATATTTTCGGGCTCAGAGAATGACCTTAAAGAGTTTCTTACGTGGATCAACTTAGGAGACACCAACCTGAAATTCACCGCGTCATATAGTAACTGCAGAGTTAATTTTTTGGATATCTGCATTAAGGAGTCAGAGAATCAACTTGAGGTGGAACTGTATAAAAAGGAGTCGGACCGTAATACGGTCCTACACTATAACAGCTACCACCCAAAAAGTCAAAAGGACAACATCCCCTTCGGGGAATTTCTCAGATTAAGACGAAACTGCACAACCATACAGGATTATTATAAACATGCAGGTGACATGAAACAGAAATTCCTGGATAGGGGCTATCCAAAGAAACTAGTCAGTCACTCTTTGAAAAGGGCTAGATACTATGACAGAGACTGCCTGCTAACAAAAGAAAAAGCCAAAGATAAAAACCTAGAGAAAATAGTGATGGTCGGACAGTTTTCCAGTATTTCAAATCAGGTGAAAAATATCATTAACCGAAATTGGAAAATACTAAACGATGGCAACGAAAACAGCATACCACGGCCAATATATGCCTATAGAAAAAATAAAAATCTACGTTCAAGCCTGGTCCACACCTACAGGGAGGACAGGCTGGAATCACAAAGAAACCTGTTAGGTGATAAAGCATTAGGCAACTTTAAATGTGGCTCGTGCAGTGTATGCGAGCTTTGCCTAGAAACCAAAGAAATCACTCTTAATTCTTCTCAACACAAAATGACCACTCTTAATAACTGCAGGAGCAAAAATGTGGTATATCTAATTTTATGCCCCTGCGGATATGGGTATGTAGGAGAAACGGGCAGAGAATTAAGACTCAGAATAGGTGAACACAAATCAGCCATAAGAACCAACAAAGAGAATGCACCCTTAGTAAACCATTGGAGGCAGAAAGGCCATAAGATTGATGATATAAGATGGGTGGTCCTGGAAAAAATTGTAGAACAGACTAGAATGGGAGACAGCAGAAGGAGACGCAAATTGCAAGAACAATGGTATATTGTTAAGTTCAACACCATTAAACAAGGTCTTAATTCAAAAGAGGACTGGGAAACTCTCATCTAGCCATAAAGTGCAAAGGCAGGAGTAAATACCCCTTTACTTAAGTAAGACACAGTAATAACAAACAAGATATCCCCCTGACGTCATAGGCCTATAATGTTACACACCACACTGTAAATGGTACAGGTATAAATAAACACAATAGTGGCCAGCTTTATTATCCCCCTAAAACATCTCCAAATAAAATGTAAAACATAGAAGGGAAGATAGCAACAACAGATATATGTAGATGCAAACACATAACATGTTGATATCGAACATTATGATCTGAGAAAAAAGGTATGTAAACAGCCTCGCGTAAGAGGGTTCGCAGGTAAACACGCAAGTATCAGAGGGCAGATTGGAGCTCCATTTTTGTAACTTACAAACGCGATAAAATATGGAGAAAACGATGTAAATAAATAATGTCAAAAAACCACGATGTGTATTTTTATAATTAACATGTGCGCGAAAACATCATACACATCGATCCCTTACTCGTTTCTTTAAAAACTATTTACATCTATAGAGCGAAAGTCCTATAGCAATAATACCGCCGATGTACACTCCAAGATGGCGGAGCAAAAAACGGAATAGGCAAGAGAGATATGCGCATGCGCCTAAACAACGCACACACCGGTGAGCACTCCGACAATTACATATGCGGTATAAATAGACGAGCCCACTTGGCGAGTCTTGAACAACGGGAAAGACGAGGCAGACGAGGTGAACGCCAGCTTTTATTCAACATCCAGGTAAGGGGGACCTACTGTAGGGCTCTAACGCCAGGGCGGATTAAAGACCCCAATAATATAACCTTGGTCGACCCCCAGTGTGGCAGGCAGCGGGTGTCCCCTGTGTAAAATATCCATAATGATGTCAAAGATTAATAGAAAGACCTTTATAATACAACCTTGGTCCACCCCCAGTGTGGCAGGCAGCGGGTGTCCCTTGTACAAGATATCTATAATGATGCCAATGATTATTCCCTGGCACCCTCGAAGACTTGTAGAAACAAGCTGTTGAATGAAAGTAACCAATCTGAACACCCTTACCTTAGAGATGAGAGGTGGTGGGGGCACACTATTTGTTTAACATTTCCTATAAATATACATGGCAAAGATAAAACACCTATCTACCATCCTTGTACCAAAGGGTTACAAATGATGTTAAGGCAGAGAATACTACAAAAGCAAATTTAAATAATGAAGGAACCTCCTTGTTATTTTCCTCGCAGAACATATCCAGTTCTTGGTTATACAACAAGAAAAACATTACACCTCGCCGGGATGAATTCTTACACTTTTAAGGTACGAATCACCCTACAGTAAAGTAATGCATATAAGAAACATCAGGAATGGTAATAAAATAGATGTTGTCCATTACTTACAGAAATAATTTTATCAAGTTTAAAAGAACGCAGAAAAGGAAGCTAATCAGAAAATACTGATGCAACACGCATAAAGGTAAATGCATGCCTAAATTAGATGTGTAGACAAAAGGGAAAATGACTGAGCAGACAAATTAAATAACGGGCTGTTTATCCCTGTCTCCCAACCATTAGAACACCAAAAGCAGAAATATCCCATACTGCAAAAAAAGAACTATATAACAAATAGCTCATCTGTGGGATGAGAGGGAAATAAGTGAAAACTTACAGAGTCAGACCAAGGTAAAAACCGTAGCTGAGTAGATCGTATCAAATAAAAGATCTAGAAATTCACCCTGTAAAATATCATATCTTGATCCTACAGGCAGATCCACCCGTCACATCACGACAGGGGTCTAAGAATAAAAATCAAGGATATCGCCTCCTGACAGCAAGGTAAAAATCTTTTTACCTTGCACGGTGAATTAAGAATGAAAGACATGAATGAAGGAATGAGAATGATGTTAAAGATGGGAGAAATGAATGAGAATCCAACACTCTAATATAACGGAGGGACCGTTGGCAAGTGTAGGTCCAATACAAATACAATGTCACCATAACTGAACTAAAATAGATAACTAGGTGTTAAAAATGTGAGTGTAAAGTGGGAATATAGAAGTCATTGAATAATATAGTTTGGGTGTAACAGTAAGAAAGAGACAGATAATTAGTGGAATGGGACATATGCCCGATACCAAGGAATGATGCTAACAAGAATCAAATGATTATTAAAGGTCGTCTAACTGTACATTTCTGTTTTGTATGCAGTCAAAGGTATAGAAAAATGATGAACCCCACACATCAGCAGTCCTGATGAAGGTGTAGACATACCGGTTGTGAACACCGAAACGCGTCGACGCACTTAAATATAGAACCCAGCTAGATCCCTATCAGAAAGCAGATACACCTGGATTATGGTTACTGTGATCGTTGTCATCTAATGCATATTTATGTGTGACATCTATAAGAGGATTCTGGGTCAGTTTCAAATAAGAATAGGAAATAGTCCAACCCAAGGTGGGGCAGAGGTTGAAATTTAGAAGCATATATTGGGTATAATTCTGACAAGTATCGTTTGTTAAAATGTTATGTTCTTTTTCTCTTTGATATACAGGAGTATACTTGTTTAACCGCTGTAATTTGCACATGTATAGACTGACATGTATTTGAGTTGATATCACTGCATTTTCCAATTGTTTTTATATTGTACAGACATTAGTCTGTTTTTAACCTGTAGTACAAAAGCTTTTTTAATAAAATCAGAAAGATTGTAAACGTCATATTTTTGTGTTGGTCTGATATTGTATGAAAATGGTAAGGTTTGACTGAGGCGAATGCACGCAAAGAAAAGATAAACAGTCCAGGGATTTTCCTTTGACTATAATTGACGCAGTAGTTGGCAAACAGCGGCGAAAAAACGGAGGTGGTAGCAGGAGTGCGCAGCAGTCAGCAGGGCAGCGTGCTGGCAACAGCAGGCAGGAGCGGCGGAAGTGGGGCGACCTCGCCTGGGGCAGGCTCGAGTGGTCACCCCGTTAGGGCCTTAATGTACTCATGTAAAACTCTGACCCCGTTAGGGCCTTAATGTACTCATGTAAAAGGAAGGAAAGAACAGTCCCTCCTGACCAGGTATAACAAGGTGCACAAAGGCAGTCCCCCTGCCCCACCTATACTAATGATGGAGCAAGGATTTGCATGATACGCGACTTGCTTGAATTCATGAACCTCGAATAACATGTAACAGCGTAACCCAATCTGTTTTGTCTTACTAATTTCCCTTTATTTTGACATTTGGGGTGTCCTAGAGACGCTTGCCTATGTGTTTACTAGCTCAATAACATTTGTAACTAAAAATGGCCACTGCTTGGCGGGTTTTCTTCTGCGCATGCGTTAGTCACACTCACGTGACGTGACGTACTTGCAGTTCTGGTGGGAATCTTTGCGCTTGCGCATTAGCATTAAGATGGCTGCTTTGTATCCTCACATGGTGAAGCTTGCACAGCTGCTTTCGTGTTGTTGTTTATTTGCACTTAAGCCTAGTGCCATAGTATATATAAAGTAAGGGGTATAGAGTAGCTATTCATGGTATACAGTGTATTCATTTATTTCTGCGTTTTAATTTGTTTTCGCTTATTTTTCATGTACCGCGTTCTTGTGGGTCTGAGAGACACTCGTGAATCCATCTTGAACAACCTTTCTGCGCATGACAGTCTTCTGCCGGTGGCATTGAATCCCTGCCAACCAGAGGTCTCAGCCAAGATGTGCCTGGGCAATGCACCCTCACCTAGCAGAAGAAGCTAAACTGTCCTGCAAATGCAACAAATGTATTTTATTTCATTGTATTCCGTAGAGTATGTCATGGGAACCCCAAAATCAATAGGCGGTCCCAGAATATGTTAATGCAGGCTTATAGAAATGAAATGTGATTGGTGTGTTGACCTATCCTATTTGGGGACCAATCGAAATTGGGGATTCTTACACTTGCAACATTTGGGGGGTGGTACACTGACCCGAAAACAGTATAACTAGCCTAGGTTTAGCTCGGGAAATTGTCCGACTTGTCTGAATAGCTGACCTGTCACTGACCCAACGCACTCAATATGTGACTGATACAGAGAGGCTGCGGAGCACTCTGTCCGAAAATTTCCATAGACTCTGGAGGTTTTTCTAAACCTTAAGTGCTGGCGGAGCACTTTGCTGGGGAATTCGCTAACCCAATCGGGGTTCTGACTGATAGCTGCAGAGAGGGTGGAGCGCAGGCGTTGCTTCCGAACTTCGGGTGCTGGTCGTTCCTTGGTGATCCTGTCCTGATCCTAATCTGGGTTTCCTGTCCTGTCCTGGGGTGTCCATTCTGCACCTGCTGTCCTGTCGATGACTGTCCTTCCTTGGGGTTTTTCCTGTCATTAACTGACCCGTGGCCAGGGTTGGTCTTCACACCATTCTAGGTAAATATAGCGCTGAAAAGTCTATTCGGCACCTTCTATTTTTCTGTCTTTTGCTTCAATAAAGACATACCTTTGCATACGTTAATTTTCCATGCTTTTCGCCATCTACTAAATGAAAAGTCATACACTTATTTTTCTTAGCATGTTCCTATGTTACCCTTCCTTTAAGCAAAATTCTCCATACTGTTTATGAGATATAAATACGTGGGACACCTCCGCTGTGGATTACATCTGCAATGCCCCCTATCGCAGATCAAATTCCCAAATATGCCCATTACATTTATCATTCTTCTACCCTACCCCCACTTGGAGATCAACCCACCCCAACGGGATCCACTATAACAGGGGAATCCACTTACCAACAAGCAGAATGCAATATAGGCCAACATTTGGGGAGGATTTGTTTCCACATAATCCTACACACCTCCTTCAACCCCATTGGAATAGGTTCAGTGTGCTTGAGGAGGTGGATTGACTTAAAATGAAGGGGAACTCCCCACTACAAATTACTAATAAAGAGGCCATTGGGCGATGGGCAGTGGAGGAAAAGGTTACATTCACCACTACAGGGGACGATTCAATACTTTACTCCTTGGAGAAGGAGGGGACCAGAGAAAAGGGGAACCCGGATACCCCCCCTGTAAATGGAGGGAGGGAAGCTCAAGGCTTAGACAAACCAGTGGAAGGTTGTTTAAAAATAATCTCCTGGAACATAGCCGGGCTAAAAAATAAATTGCATACACCAGATTGGCATTCTTTTATGGCTGCTCACGATATCTGCCTTATGCAGGAGACCTGGGCAATGGAGGAGAGCAATAGCCCAGCCTTTGCAACCTATGATATTCTAGCAGTATCGACAGGAAGAGGCCGCCCTTCCGGCGGACTATCGATATGCATTGGCACCTACTTGGGCATCCAGGCAAAACAAAGGCAAACTAATTCCCTGGATGTCCAGTGTGTCCTACTAACACCCCAAAGTAACCCACAAGTAGCCATAATAAACATCTACTCAAGGCCAGTTAAAAAGGGGCAGGAATCAAATGCAATTAAAGCACTTGATCAATTTATCCAAGGTTTGGACCCCTCTATTGCGATAATCTTGGGTGGTGATTTTAACTGCCAATTCGAGCCTCTGGGTAGCATGGAGGGTAGCGAACAAGACGAGGTAGACTCATTCTGGCATATCCCAGACCCGAAGATCACCCCAGTGAGAGCATGGACACCTTTGGAGCTCCAGATAAAATCCTTCACCCTTGCAACGACTATGCGGTCGTGCAATGGGAGATTGGACCCCGACTGTCCAGGAGTAGGTATCATAGATTATACCATGATGGAGGCAAAACATTGGGATAGACTGAAAGAATTTAGGGTTGTACCAAGGCATGATAGTGATCATAATTCCTTGGTTCTAACCCTCAAGCCTGGGTCTTTTGGTCTTACAAATCCTGCCCCAGACCCAGCCATGGTGAGAACACCTCTCACGGTAACTAACAACAGGAAAAGGGTAAAATGGCCGCACTTTGCGAATTCTCCCACTAACCTCGCAAAAATATACCAGATTGCAATTCCCTATATAAGCGAGATGGGTGAGCCGGCTTCTTGCCAGCAACCCGTACAAATACATACGCAACTAGCTATGACACTAGGGGAGGTACTCTACCCAGTTAGTAGAAACAAACGAAGCATTCCTAGGTCGCACCCTTGGTTCGACTGTACCTGCAAGAAAGTAAAAAGGGTCCTCCTTGCAGCAATAAAATCCAAAGATATGCCATTAATTAGGGCAACTAGACAGCGGTACAAAAAGGAGATCACCAGGGGCAAGAGAGAGTGGGTGGAAGCCAGGTGGGAAGAACTGAGACAAGCGCTCCTTTTAAAGGATGCTAAATTATTTTTGGCTCTAATCAATGCTGGTACAAAAGGGGTGGGTGAGGCTAATTTCCCAAATATAGCCCCCTCAGTATGGGAGTCACACTTCGCAGCTCTTTACACAAGCCCGAAGACTGGTGTTGATGCGTATCACAGACAGGCCCAGTTGTCAGGGGCAGATAGGACCCTTCACTTCCCCGGCCCCAGACCCCCCGCACGAGTATTGACTGTCGGGGGCCTCGGGCCTGGGTCGTCGGAGGGGCCCGTTGGACGAAAGGGTGATGACTCCCTTTCCAAACCTAGAGAGTATTTCCCTAAAGGAAGTGGAGTCCGCTGTCGAAAGATTGCGCGCAAACAAAGCTCCAGGCCTTGACAAATTACCCGGCGACCTCTTTCGCTCCCTGCCCAAAATCTGGACTCCGCATCTTGTAGTCCTGTTTAATGCGATCCTTTGGGGTTCCGAGTTACCGGAAACCTGGTTGGGAGCTGAGATCGTCCCCATTTACAAGAAGGGCTGCCCGTTATCCCCGTCCAACTACAAGTCCATTAGTCTTCTAGACACTACCCAAAAACTAATGGGCTGGATTCTACTGGATAGGATACTGGGTTGGATAGAGGAGCACAGAATACTGACCACCTTCCAAGCCGGATTTAGATCAGGCATCTCGACCCTGGATCAGATTTTTAGGCTGCAGGTCCTTTTCTGGAAAACTGCAAGAGTAGAGGGTGGCAGCCTCTACCTTGTTTTTGTGGACCTGCGGGCCGCCTTCGATCTTGTGCCCAGAGAGAAATTATGGAGAGTAATTGAAGAACTAGGCCTCCCATCCTATTTACTAGATGTCTTGGTCCGACTCCATGCCGGGAACTATGCCCAGGTCAGGTGTGGAAGGAATGGCGAACTCTCGGCCCCCTTCCCAGTAACCAGGGGTGTACGCCAGGGTTGCGCCCTTGCCCCTACACTCTTCAGCCTTTACGTCAATGGCTTGATAGAGGAATTTGATGGAGTTAGGGATAACGATGCCCCGAGATTGGCTACTGGAAGGGTGCCTGCTGTGATGTTCGCAGATGACACTCTGTTGTTATCTCGAACATCAACAGGCATCCAGCGGGTTCTGGATGGGTTTTCAACTTTTTGTGCCACAAGGGGATTGGAGGTTAACTTGGATAAAACCAAGTTTATGGTTTTCAATCCCCAAGGCACACCCGCCCGAACCCTGTCTTGAACGGCACTTCGCTCGAGCGGGTGAAAACCTTTGTTTACCTGGGTGTCACGTTAACTGAAGATTTTGACTGGGGTCACCAGGTCTCTAGATCTGCCCTGAGACTTTCACAGATTACAGGGGGCATTGGGAAATTTCATAAAACTACACCATTTAAACCAGTTTCCCCCGTTCTTGAAACTTATAGAGCCCAGACCAGGTCAGCAGCTACGTATGGGGCAGAATTATGGGGGCACAAGAACGCACTGAGTCTGCTCAGGGTGGAACAGGCTTTCATGAGAAATTTGGTAGGCTTACCCCAAAGCACCCCTCTCATACCGGTGCGGCTAGATATGGGCCTTGAGTCCATAAAAGATCTTATAGCCGCACGACCCTTGCTCTACTGGAGAAGGCTCTGGACTGTACCGGAACTAGCTGACTACAGAGCGGAATTTTTAGCAGTCTGGGGGCAACTCAAGAACAAAATTATACCCTGGTTATCCCACATTAAGGTTATGCTTTACCAAATTGGCTTGCTTCAATTGTGGGAGTCCCGGGGAGAGCTGTCCTAGGTTCCAGAGATCAGAACTGTTGGCTATCTTGAGAAATCACACCCTCAACTCGCTACACAACTCGTCAACTCTGGGTAGGCTAACAACTGAATTCCTGCAGGTGAAAACTGAGCCCAAGAAGGAAGAATTCTTAGACCTAGTGCAGCCTCCTCTTGCGAGAAAACTATATATCCAACTGAGGCATGGCTGCTTGCCCATCAGGGCGCTGACCTCTAAATGGACTATCTCAAATGAGGGAACCTACCCAGCCTGCAATAACAGCACAGAAGATATCCTCCATGTCCTGTTCTTCTGCCCGGCGTATAGCAAAATACGGAAATGCTGGTTGGCTCCACTGTGCAGAAACTTGGGACTTAGACAATGTGCACAGGCTTGCAGAATTTTAACATATGATACCTCCCCTCCCACTGTGTTTGCTGTTTCCCGCTTCTTACATGGCATGTGGCATAGAAGGACCACCTTTCTGACAAGAACCTAATTGGAGTAACCCCCCTCTATTATTCCTTTTTCCTCTTATTCTCCCTTCTTTGATGCCTTTTGACCAACTCGTTGTTTAATAACTTTTTAACTGCTTGTATTTATGGATTTTATCACCGTGCCTGTATGTATTTTATCTGCACTTTTATGGTCAATGACCGAAATAAAGTTATCAAATGACTGAATGAAATAGAGGGTTATGATCTGGGAATGTTTTTTATAGATATTTTGCATCTAAGACCCACTCTACCCACTCACAGTAGAAATATGGTAGAATGTATCAAATTGTGTACACAGTGTGCTCACTGCTGAGCAGGAACTGTCAGCCATGTCAGGTTGTTTTGCCCGCATTACATGGCTTATCTCCTACTGACCGTCCTTCCTGCATTTCTTGTACATTCAATTAACTAGAAGCAGTGGGTAACGGGGGAAAGGACCTTCCACAAGCCCACCCTCTTTACAGGTGAAATCACCTCCCATTATCACCAGAAGGTTACCCACCAATCTTTTCAGACTCTCATAACATCCTTCCGCATCATTTTGTATCTGCCCATCTAGGGTGGAGCCCCTGATTTTATCCAGATCAGATCCCACTGTGCATGGGTGAAATTACTCTATCAGAAACCAACCCTTAACATCTGTTGTGTAGTTTATTGCTTCCATCTTGGAGAGCTGAGTTTCGTGTAGAAACACCACTTTTGGATTCATATTACAAGTCATAACTTGAATCAGGTTTGAGCTGCCATTTTGCATCTATGGTTCAGTCCCTGCTTGTGAGCTGTCTATTCTAGCTTTCACTAGTCTGAGGTAGTTTCAAATCCATATTGAAGTGAATGGAATAATTATTATTTATCTGTAATGGTGAAAAGCTCCTTCTACAGGGCAGAAGTTACAAAGCCCTCAGCCCTCAAACTATCCAACCCAACATTACTCAGATCGACCTTCATGAGTGTGGCATCACGGGGTGGTTCTAAAGCCACATCGAGAGGGCAGGGACTCATCATAGCAGTCTTCGAAGATAGTTTGGGGGTCGCCATCTGAAGTGCGCATGCTGTAAAAACTATTGTGTGAAAGGGGAGGAATGTTCCAGGACTGCTGTCCCCACTTCTGAACTTCAAGGTTCCTAGCAATACTTCAATCCTTTTGAGCAGCCCCAGTCACAGCATGCCCGCAGACAAAATAGTTCCCATTTCCCTAAATATACTACTGATGTCTGTATCAGTTCAGCATTCAGGTGGTACAACGATGGTGCTGTGGGTGCACTGTACCCCTAAAATCCTACACCTGAAAAGCACACCCAAGAGTTGGGTGGATCAGGGACGCAATTAACCTCAATTTTTTATGAGGCAACGTGTCCCAGAGAGAAGGTACAAAACTGCATATCAAAATACAGTAAATATAGAAAAGATTGACAAAAAATGTGAGTTCTTGAGTGGGAAGGTTTGTTACAAACCTTTTAAAGGTACAATACACAGTAAAGGAATGCATGGATTGATGATCCGATGTTGGTTCTCCGGGTGAATCGTTTTTGGGCATATACTTCCGCCCACGTGTACACTTCGTTCAGCTTGTAATCTATCGTATCACGTTTACATTTTCTCAACTTCATCTCTTGTATCTCTTTCCTATATTTCTCAAGTTTGATGTTTAAATCTTCCAAGAATTGATTCCACGCTCCTTCTTCCACCCTTGTTGACATGTCTCTTTTGATATTGTAAATTTCTTCCTCCAAAAGTTGTTCTCTGTGCAGATGGATACTTAGAGCTGATGAGGATGTAGCGCTGACATAAGCTATGTTTGTTATACAGAATTTTGATGTCCACAAGAGGTTCACTTCGTATTGTGGAAGGAAAGCGACACACTCATTGGTAAGAATTATGGGAGAGGGGCACGATGGTGTTTGTTTACATTCATGAATAGCCCATACTGACACAAGCTTTCATTTCATCACCATGCAGTTCATGGCGGGCCACGAGCTAATTATTGGGAGACAGCGTTTGTGGTCTACCATTCGTTTGCATTACTTTTTCACATCAATCTGGTCACATTGACACTGGGCTTTTCGGCATGAACAGGTTTACATTGTATTCAAGATGGAAATTGACATAAGTTTTCATGAACTGAGTGATGAAGTGTTGTAAATACAATGATGGTTCAAATATTGTGCACCGCAATTGATTTCATTATTATTTTTGCAGATTTGCCCCTGACGAAGGGATAGGCAGTCCCAAAATGCATTGGGCAACATTTTTATTGTGATATCTTATTTTGTAATTTAGAACATTAGAGTTGTTGTTTTATAAAGATGTGTCAGACTGTGAATATATAATCTTATGATATTCAATGGATTAATTAATCATACAATGAGAATTAAATTGTATGTTGGATACAACTGAATAACAATTATTGATTAATTGTGTAATTTGTGGGAAAAATTGTCACCTTGTTAGTATTTAAACCCCTCGCTGTGCACATGTGAGTCTGAGTCGCCCCACCTGGGACCCAGCCACTTGTTGACTACATTTTCACATGAGAGGCAGACATTGGTCACATGTCACGCGCAATATACTTTAAAGGCTAACCAGTTCTGTCACTAGCTTGCGGGCAAAGCGAAATAACCGCTCCACAACCCGACTAGTATGTTGTACCCTAGCTGTAATAAGGTGGTCCCAATTAAAAGTATCATTGAAAATATTCCCTAAGTATGTAACATTTTTCAACTCGTCAATGGTCTTACCCTTAACCTCAAACGTCCTTGTTTTCGTATCTTTAGGGCCACACACCATGACATAAGAGTTAATAAAAGGTACTTTTAGGTCCAACGTCGCCATAAAATCGGTAAAAGCATCCAATGACTTTTGGAGGCTGTTGGCTGTCAAAGCCATTAAAACGGCATAATCCGCATAAGATGAAATTGGATTCGCGTTGCCTCCACTTTTTGGGAAATCAAGTTCCTTCTCCAATTAAAAAAGCCTCTAAACCATTTGTATACATTAAAAAGAGGAATGGGCTAGAATGCAGCCCTGCCGAACACCTTCTGTGGAGACAATGGGCCCCGTCTTCTCCCCCCTAGAACCGTATCATATGGCAACCATTGTAGAGGTATGAAGTCTACACCGGGGGATACAAGAGCCTCTTCAAAACCCATTTGCTCCATTTTTCCCCACAACTTGTCCCGTTTAACTGTGTCGAAAGCTCTAGACTAGACCATGAACGCCAGGTGGATAGAACCCCTCCTGGCCTTCATGTACTTGCCCATAATAAGGGACACATTGAGGCACTGCTCTGTGGTGCCCACCCCCCTTGTTAAACCATATTGCAATCTGGTCACAATCACTGCACTATTTGCCCAGGTCTCAAGACGCGTAATGATAACCCTCCCTAATACCTTTACAGTGGCGTTGATTAATGAGATTGGCCTATAACTGGCAGGGTCACTCCTGTTACCTTTCATAAATACTGGAACCACAATAGCCTCTCTCTAGGTTGATGGAATGGGGCTAATCACTACAGCTTAAAAAACATTAGTGAGCAAGAGTGCCCATAACTAGGGTTTCTTTTAACCAGATCCAAAGGACCCCATCAGGGGCTTTCATGCTAATTCCTCTCTCAAGGGCTCCTCAATCTCTGCCACTGTGAGTGATGAACTTAATTGTGAGGCCAATGATAGGTCAAAAACTGGTTCCCCACTTCCTTCATCTATTTTTTGGGTTAAATATTGCTGAAAGTGGGATTCCCAGGTTGCCCCTAGGATCTGTGAATCCAAGGCCATCTTTAAAAAGGGGGCGATTAATTATGTCCCAAAAATTCTTACACTCTTTCAGGGCACTGGCTCTTTCCAAGTCCTCAAAGCCAAACTCCTAAGTTCCTCTTGTCTTGGTTTAATGGTGCCCTTGTAGGTCTGCCTTGAATTTTGAATTAGTGTTCGATCACGAGGATTGGCATGGAGGGCTATTTTAAGATTCTTATGCGCTCTGGAACTCTCAGCATTAAACCATTGCCCCTCCTGAAATTCCCCTTTTATAAATGATCTGGTCAGATCTGTTGCCACATCCGCACAGATCAGTTCAAAATCAAGAACCACCTCATCAGGCAGGGAGTCCGCATGGAGACAACTCATGATGAGATTTAAATTTGTCGTGGCGGTTTTTGCTTCAAATTGGATGGGATCAACGTTACCCCAGCTTAGTCTCAACCCGTTATTTTGATTAAAATCAATAGGGCTCCCATCAACTTGCCCAACCCTAGATTTTATATGAAAGAGAACGGTTAAAGGGATATAGTCACTTGCAGTGTTTGGTGCTACCTCGAAGTCACCAACTAGCAGGGAGTACTTTCTAGTAATAAACATAAAAGCAATAGTGCTTTCTCTACCTCCTTCAATGTAGGTGGGACACTGGGGTATAGAGCTGCAGACCAAATTATTAGTGTTAACCCCTTGGCTGCTGCCGTCGGCCAACGGTCGTCGCGTGCACTACCTTGGTAATGCTGGGAACGTCCGTTGGCCGACGGTGCCCCACCCGTTTCTCGAACGTTCAGCACTAGAACTAAACGTTCGATGCAGCCAAAGTGTTAATAAGGACCAGGTCATGTCAATTATAATAAAGTTCAAGGCCTCACCCTGTAGGGTATGTATGAAATGTGGCTGTGGCTGACCCTCCTTGTCTAACAGCCCACAGACTCCACTGACTCGGAAAGAGAAAATTGTGCAATTAAAATTCCTCACCCAAAGGATACACAAGGGCCACCTCTTCCCAGCGATGTTAGTAATCAGCACCTGTAGGTCCTCAATCATGTGGCTGCTATTCTGGTCAAAGATATTGTAATACCAGTTTACTAGCAATAACTTAGCCCGGCATACATTGGAAATCGGGATTAGCTGATACCAAGGTGAGGTTTTTACAACGTGGGTTTATATGTGCCCGTATTTGACTACGAATAAAGTCACAAGTCCTCCTTTCACCCTCCCAGCCGGTGAGGGTATTGCATGGACGGAAAGGTAACCATACCTGTCCACCACAATATCAGCCTGGTGCCATGTTTCTTGGAGGCAAATAATGTCAAAGCCCCTAATATAATCCACACAATCCTCATTAGTTCATTCTGCACATATTTCTGCAAATGTTCCAGGAAATGGTCTTACACCGGGCAACAAATACCTGACTCTTGACAGAGCGAGGGTAGAAACAAAGTTTTGTAAGCCCCTCTCGGAATCATAACCCTATAACGATAATGTCAACTAATTGTTTGGAGTGTGGAATTAATCAACCTACAATAAATTTGCACCTACATAATACACGTGGGAAAACTAACTATGCTTATGTTGCAATCATAATTAATTAATTCTGTATTATTGTCACGTCTCCAAATTAATGAGCAGCTATTAATCTAACTGAATGCAGCTTAAATGTGCTTTTGTCTATGTCTTTGTGGCAAGTTTGTGAATCTAAGTAAGTATAAAACGCATAAACGTGCTTAAATTGCTAGGTAATTACTAATGGGAATACTTTAATAAAGGGGGAGGTAAACAGAACAGGCTTAAATTCAATATTTAACAGTTATTTGTGTTTGTCTCTATGATAGTTCCCGAGTGGGCCTCTGAGGCCTGTTGAAAGATGGCCGTAGTCTGAAGTAAAAGACGCATGTGCAAAATCCTGCGAGAGGCAGCAGCTGAAATGAGTGGCCTGTGCCTGTACTTCCCAGTTCAAGGACAAGAGCATCACGAGATGCTGAATGACTGCCAAATAAATGAGAGTCCGTGTTGAAAACGTGGGAAAGAACGTTAATATATCAAGTTAAAGGACATGGATGAGCTAAACGTTCAAAAAACGTTCCTGTCCCTGCTCTGCCTCAGCACATGGTGGCACAGCCCCCTTATTTATATGCCCCTCACCCCACCTACCAGACAGTGCCAGAAGCTTCTGGAATCCTCTGGGAAACTGGCTCAAACTGGTTCAGGGGGAGGAGCGGAGCACCCTGGGTGCCAGGCTTTTCCTCCAAATGCTGGGGTGGCTGAGTACCAAACAACTAGACCGCTAACCCACTGCAGTCAGATGGCACACCACATAGCCTTGGCATCCATTTTAAATGCAATATTTCAGTAAGGTGCATTTTCTTGATGGGGGATTAACAAGTGCTCACACCATTGCATTACATGGTCATAGTAAACCGGGCATCTCATACCACACATGGCCTATACAACTTTATTACCATGGGGGAGACATCCTAACATAGGGGGGTGAAAAGTGAACAATTTTGGGCGAAAATGGGCCAAGTCCAACAACCAGAACCCACCCACTGACCACACCAACTCAGACGCCGCAGCCCGCAACCTCAGACAGTGGATCGACGACTGTGCCAACACTCTCGCCCCGCTCAAGAAACCCTCCAACAGCCACGGCAGCAAGAGAGCCACCTGGTTCACCGACGAGCTCCAGATCTCCAAACGCGCATGCCGGAAACTGGAGAAGATATGGCTCCACGAACGCACACCAGACAACCACGCAGCCCACAAGGACACCACCCGCAGACATCACCACCTCATCAGATTAGCCAAGAGAGCCTCCTTCAAAGACCGCCTGGATAACAACGCAAACAACAGCAAAGAGCTCTTCAGCATCGTAAAGGAACTCTCCAACTCCAGCGCCAACGCCAATGACATCCCGCCCTCACAAGAACTGTGCGACTCACTAGCCATCTTCTTGTACCACAAGATCGCTGACATCCATGACAGCTTGAACACCACGACTGCCCTGACTATGCCAGACACCGCCTCCCCTGTGAACACCACCAGCACCAACCGCCTGACCTCCTGGTCCAACGTTAACGACGACGAGACACGCTATGTCATGAACTCCATCCACTCAGGATCTCCGTCAGACCCGTGCCCACACCACGTATGCAACAAAGCAGACACAGCCATTGCACCCCAACTACGGAAGGTCATCAACATCTCCTTCGAACAGCGACATTCCCGGAAAGCTGGTAGCACGCCAAAATCAATGCCCTCCGAAAGAAGCCCAAGGCGGACCCCAAGGACCTCAAGAACTTCCGGCCCATCTCCCTGCTCCCGTTCCCGGCGAAGGTCATCGAGAAAATAGTCAACATGCAACTGGCCCGCCACCAGGAAAACAACAACGTCTTGGACCCGTCCCAGTCCGCGTTCAGACAAAACCACAGCACTGAGACAGCCCTCATCGCCGTCACAGGCGATATCAGGTGCAACTAGACAACGGCGAAACATCAGCCCTCATCCTCCTGGTCCTGTCAGCCGCCTTCGACGCGGTCTGCCATCACACTCTAAAGACATGCCTCCCAGAAGCCGGAATCCAAGAGAAGGCCCTTGACTGCACCACATCCTTCCTTCCAGCAGAACCCAGAGCGTCCGCCTCCCGCCCTTCTGATCCGAAGCCACCGACATCATCTGCAGCGTCCCCCAGGGCTCATCCCTCAGCACGACGCTGTTCAACGTCTACCTGGCCCCCCTCGCACAAGTGGCCCGCCATCACGACCTTAACATCATCTCCTATGCCGATGACACCCAGCTCATCCTCTCCCTTACCAAGGACCCACACACCGCCAAAACCAACCTCCACGAGGGAATGAAGGCCGTCGCCAAAAGGATGAGGAACAGCCGTCTGAAACTGAACTCGGACAAGACAGAGTTCCTCATCCTCTGACCCACCACCTCGGCCTGGGACGACTCCTGGTGGCCGACCACACTGAGAACAGCACCGACACCCACCGACCATGCAAGCAACCTAGGATTCATCCTCGACTCCTCCCACTCCATGTCTAAACAGGTCGACGCCGTCTCCTCCACCTGCTACAACACCCTCTGCATGCTCCGCAGGATCTACAAGTGGATCCCGACCAAAACAAGAAGAACGGTGACACAGGCCCTCGTCAGCAGCAGACTGCACTATGGCAATGCACTCTATGCAGGAATCCCAGTCAAACACCTATGACGACTACAAAGCATCCAAAACGCCTTCGCCCGACTGATCGTCAATGTCCCCCGCCGCAGCCACATCACCTCCCACCTGAGAGACCTACACTGGCTCCCCGTCAACAAGAGGATCACCTTCAAGGTCCTCACAAATGCACACAAAGCACTCCACAACGCCGGACCAGCCTACCTGAACAGCAGCCTCAGCTTCTACACCCCCACCCGCCAGCTCCGCTCCGCCAGCCAAGCACTCTCCGCTGTCCCCCGCATCCAACAAACGACCTCCGGCGGCAGATCCTTCTCCTACCTTTCCGCCAAGACCTGGAACACCCTCCCTACCCACCTATGGCAGACCCAAGACCTACTCGCCTTCAGAAAACTCCTCAAGACCTGGCTCTTCGAGCAGTAGCAGCACCCCTCCTCCCTTCACGCAAGGGTGAAGGCAGTGGAATCAGTTCAACTGCTGCCTCTTCTAGTGGGGTCCAGCTCGGCGGCAACGTCACAATTTAATTCACGATCCGTCATGCTCAGAAAATGTACTGATAAATCATCAAAGACTTTGGGGCAGATTTACAAGCCCCTTGCGCCACTTTTGCATCACTTTTCTCATGTTCAAAGTGATGCAAAAGTGGCGCAAGGGGCTTGTAAATCTGCCCCTTAGTGTATCAAAAACATTGAACCTCAATCCATTGAAAGCAGCTGAAATAGCAGTTCCAGTTCATTTGTAATACCGAATTCCCATAAATTGAACAATGTTACACAATTTGCATGAATACTCACAATTCAGGCTAAAACTAGCAGTGTCTTTGCAGGTTGTAGTGCCATGTTGTACAAACTGTGGGGCATATTACCAAGGGGGGCGATAATTCTATTGCTCTATTAGCAAGCTGTCGCTAACTGATGTTAGCGACAGCTTTTAGGCGATAGCGAGCGGTTTGGTGCCCGCTTTACATGTTAGCGGACATGCAAAGTGGGCATACCCAACCTGTTAGCGACTGAAAGCAGTCGCTAACGCTGCTATAGCCTATAAGCAAGGCAGGCGTAGCGATGGAAATATTCCCGCTATCGCCAACAACTAACGCCTGCTCAGACCAGTTCTTAGCCATGTTATCCAATGGGAGGTGGATAACATGGCTAAGAGCATTTTGTCGCTAATGCGTGAATATCGCTGTATTCTCAGCGATATTCACGTATTTCGCCGCTATCGCTGGATATTTTAGCACAATTGAGAAAAACATTGCTAATAGCATGTTTTCTCCGCTAACATATCCAGCGATAAAAAAAGTTGTTGTTAAGCCTATTTAGCGATAAATATCACTACTTGTTGGTAATATGCCCCACGGTGCAGTACCAATACCCCCACCCACAATCAAGTTGCCGCATGAAAGAAGTAGGTGTCAAAGAGACTGAGGCTGATGACAGACCCTACCGGCTTCATTTTTATCCCAGAATGAAGGCTATGAAGGTTGTCTTTTCCATCAAGAACCTAAACCTACATCCTGAAGGTGTTCTTGTTGAGACATATTCACAAAGAACTCCATACTTCCAATTCCCACGGCTGGGACGAGCAGTGACGCGTGGCATATGGCAGGATTAGATGCATTTCCGCGTAAGAAAAACTGCACTCTAACTCCTCATGCGTGGCACTTGGCAGTGGAAGATGCAGTTCCTTATCGAAGAAGCTGCAGTGTCAGTCTGGACTTACTGTCTCACTCAGGTCTGTTGATAGGTTTCCACACGAGTACATTGTGGAAGTACCCTAACCCCACGGAGCCTGTCAGCTCTTTATCATATTCAATGCCGCAAAGAGCCCTGCTTTTAGTATGAAAGTAAAGCAGCATTATGAGGCGCGCACAGGATTGTGGGTATGCAGAGTGCTGCTGACGCGCTGACTCTTCCTCTCGAGCATCCTGACCTCTAGCGACAGGAAGGAGCATTGCAGCTCCCGCTCCTTCAGCACGGCGCCTCGTTCTGCGTCACGTGACGTTGTAACGCCTTCCTGAGGAAAGCAGGCGGGGCTCCTCTCCTCAGCGAGGTCAAACCGCCACCGGATATTCTCATTTCAACCAATCACGGAGCTTCTTGTACAGAAACCCTTCAAAAATTTCAAAAACTCCCGCTTCTCACGGCCCCTCAGAGTGCACGTGATCCACGAAGAGCTCTATTCGAAACACGGTAAAGAATGAAAAATTGTCTAGCATTCGCGACAAAGAATTTTCAATTCTATTAAGGACACGGAGGCGAGGATTATGCTTCTCTTATCTTTACTGACCAAAAACAGCAGCCAATAATAAAACTTTAAACTTGCATGACCCCGGAAGGACAACCCCCTCCAACAGTCTGCACCAATCACTATTCAGTCCATACAATAATAGTCCATGTTAAACCGGAACCTTCCTCTTTCTTTGCGAAGTCCTCCGCAGTCCAACCAAGACTGTAGCCCAACATGGCAACTATCGCAATCTCTTGTCCGAAGGGGAAAACTGCTCCACAGCTGAGACCCAGCTCAGTTCGCAGGAATCGTACTCAGGTCTGCTTGTGCTGATCACCTGAAACAAAAAAATATGTCGTAACGGCTATTCCAACAACAAGGAATACAATCAGCCATAACATAATCCGGGTGGGAAAATACATCACTTCTGTAACATTTACATATCAAGTACATCACTGACAACTTGGGTGGGATAATCCTCGCCTCCGTGTCCTTAATAGATTCGAAAATTCTTTGTCGCGAATGCTAGACAATTTTTCATTCTATGTCAGTCCACGGAGGCTCTGATTATGCTAGTTTAAAGTTTCTCCACCACCACCGAGGCCACATCCACAATAGGTTTATGATAAAACGTTTTAAAAGTAGATTCAGAGGACTAATCAGCCGCAGTCCTGATGTCCTGAAGCCGAGAGCCGGCACCAAAGGATTTTGAGGCCATGGCCCCTCTTACAGAATGAGCTCAGAATTTGGAGGAATCAATACCAGCCATACTCAATAACCAGGAAACCCACCTGGCCAGAGTAGCATTGGCGACTGGGCGGAAAGGTCTCTGTAGAGAAATCAATAACTGACCAAAATCGGTCCTAAATTCTCTAGTACAATCCTCATAAACTTTCAGACATTTAACCACACACAATTTGCTGTGATGAGGAAAAGCAGGATAAGAAATACATTTTGAATGTGTTTTTGTACGTTTTGAAATGGTAAAGGAAACTCCCGTGGGAGTAAATACTCTACCTGCCAAATCCAGTGCTCGAATGTCCGAGACTTTTCTACAGGAAATCAAACATAGCAACATCGTAAGCTTCGCCGAGAGTTGTTTCCTAGACAGACCCTCATTCGCCGGCCATGCCGTCAAAAAACGCAAGATAACCGAAACATCCCAAAGCTCCGTGTACCTAGGTTGAGGAGGGTTCACCAGTCAGATCCCCCTGACAACCTTACACACCAATGGATGTTCCCCGACCGGTCTACCATCCACGTGAGGGTGTCCCGCTGAAATAGCTGACCGGAAAGTATTCACCGATCTGTACGCCAACCCTGACCGAGCCAAATCTGACAAGAAATTCGCAATCACAGAGACATGAGATCCCACCGGATCTCCTTGTCGCTCGTTACACCAACCAACCCAGCGTCTCCAAGCAGACTCATAGCGTTTGTGGGTGGAAGGAGCCCATGCCTGTGACAAGAAAAAGAGAGTGTCTTGAGAAACTCCTGGCATTTGCCAGCGTCTCCTGAAAGTCTCCACGCCATGAGAGACAACTGCTCCAGAAGGACCAGCGGATGTCGAAGGCCCACCGGGTCCGTCAGAAGGTCTGGGAACAATGAGATTCGCACCGGAGGTGCACAAGCCAGACTCATCGCGACCGGAAACCACGCTTGGGTTTTCCAATATGGTGATATCAAAATCACCTCTGCTCTCTGCCTCCGGATCTGAGCTAGAACCCTCGGGATCATGATGAACGGGGGGAAAGCATAAAGAATGCCCATCGTCCATGACTGAAGAAAGGCGTCCGAGCTGATCGCCAACGGATCCGGGCGCCAACTGAAAAACTGGGGTAACTGTCTGTTGAGCCGTGAAGCAAACAGATCTATGACACACGGACCCCACAAGCGGTCCAAACCCTTGAAAATCCTGGGATGCAGCATCCAATCGCTGGCATCCCTCAAATATCGTGAGTTCCAATCCGCTGTCACGTTGACAGAACCCGGAATGTACTCCGCCGTCACCGATATCTGATGGTCCAGGCAATAGTGCCAAAAGTCCTTGGCTATCTCCGCTAGGAGACGAGACCTGGTGCCCCCGAGGCGATTTATGTACCGTACCGCGGACACATTGTCCATGCGTAGGAGAATACAGCACAAAATCTTCTGAGGGGACAAAGTCCGCACTGCAAATGAACCCGCCAGGAGTTCCAGACAATTGATGTGGAGATTCAGTTCCTCGCGGGACCAACGGCCCCCGGTCTCCACCGAGCCGCAACGGGCTCCCCAACCCCATCGGCTCGCATCCGACTCTATCACAACCTCCGGGGTGGCCGCAAAGATGGCCCTGCCGTTCCAGGCTTCCAAATGTTCCAACCACCAGTTCATCTCGGTGCGCGCGTCCGTCGATAACGAAACCTGCTGGGCGTAAGTCACACCCCTGCGAAGATGCAAGGCTTTCAAACGCTGCATCGCTCTGTAGTGCAAGGGACCCGGAAAGATCGCTTGGATGGATGAAGCTAAAAGTCCCACCAGGCGAGCTAAGGTCCTCAAGGAAATTGTCGGAGAGACAAGTGCTTTCCTCAACTCCTTCTTGATTGCCATCCTCTTCTTGAGCGGGAGGAGCAATTGGGCCTTCACCGAGTCGACCTGGAATCCCAGGAATTCCATAACTTGTGAAGGTGTCAGAATGGACTTCTGCAAATTCAACAGGAAGCCCAGGTCCTGAAGGAGACAAATCGTCCACGATAAATGAAGTGAGACAATCTCCGGAGAGCCTCCCAGGATCAGGATGTCGTCTAGATAGATGATCATCCGTACGCCTCTCTCCCTCAAGTATTGAACTATTGGTTTCATCAGTTTGGTGAAACACCAGGGAGCGGACGAGAGGCCAAAGGGCATGGCGGCAAACTCGAACCACTTGTTGCGCCATTGAAATTGAAGAAACCGTCGATGGGGTGGAAAAATGGGCACCGCCAGGTAAGCGTCTTTCAAATCCAGACGTACCATCCAATCTTGTTCTAACAGAATGTCTTGCAGGAGGTGTATGCCCTCCATTTTGAAGTGTCGATACACCACCCATGCGTTGAAATCTCTGAGATTTAAAACTAATCGAAAGCCCTGGTCCTTCTTTGGGACCACGAAGACCGTGCTCATAAAGCCGCGAGCGTCTGCCAAAGTCTCCACAATTGCTCCCTTCCGGAGCAAAGCCATCACCTCTGTGTCTATGAAACTCTGTTCTTGTAGGGAAAAATGTAGAGGCGCGGGCGCTTGACGCTGCGCGGGGAGGCATAAAATTCTATCTGATACCCTTGGACAGATTGCAACACCCAGGGATCTGTTGTGAGCTCCCGCCATCTGTGAAGAAACAAGGCCAACCTGCCCCCCACCATGTGTTCTGACGCACAAAGAATTCGTACCTGAATAGGAGTTGTCTCTGGAATTATTTTGCTGTCCTCTGTAATTTCCTTTCTGACCTCTGCCACGGCCTCCTCCCCGATTACGGGAGGGGTAGAAATTGGGACGTTGGTATCCTCTGCCTCTCTGTTCACCTCCACGTGAGGTCTGATTGAAGCCTCGGCCGGACCCTCGACCTCGCTGACATCCGGCCCTATCAAAAACACCGGTGTGAAGCACCCTCTTGATAGTGGTTTGCGCCTTGTCAAGCGCGGAAAAAGTGGCGACGTACTTGCCCATTTCTTTAACAAATTTGTCTCCGAAGAGCATGCGGTTAGCCATCGAACCAGGTTCGTTGGTGGCCATCTCCGCTAACTGGGAGTCAATGCGCATCAGGAAAGAGCGTCTCCGCTCCGTGGACAACGCCACATTCGCGTTCCCCAGAAAGCACATAGCACGCTGGGCCCATTCCATAACATCAGATGTGTCCATAGGCACGCCTTGTTCTTTGGCCTTGACTGCAGCTTCCAGAATTTTAGTAAGGGGGCCAGAGACATCCAGTAACTTGTCCTGGCACCCCCGCCACGCCCTATCCAGTCCTTTTTTAGGGTCTTTAGCGAATTTTCTCATAAACGCCGTCATGGTGGGGTCAAGGTCCGGAGTATCCGCCACCTTCCCTAGCACCGAAGGCCTGGGGCATTCCGATCTCAGAGTGGCTCGAACCCCACTCTCAAAACCTTGTCGCAAATTATTGGTGACATAATGTGCAACTTCGGCACAGGGCACCCACTCCGTGGATCTAGGGTGAACAATATTATTGGGGTCAAAGAGAAGGTTTCTAGGGACTTGACTATCGTCCGGCTTGTAAGCCGTGTGCTTAGTTTTCTTGAACTTCTTTCTAGGAGCAATAGAATCCACCTCCGAGTCCGAAGTACCAGGTGGTGTCGAGGAGGAGTCCCCCGAGGTCTGAATAGCCATAGAGCCATGGTCCCTCATCACTGATTTAGCCATTTCCGCCATTCTATGGGACTGGGGATGGTCTGAAGTCTCACCCTTGCGTGAAGACTTAGCCTTCCTTTTGCCCGATGAGTGATGGGACTTTGTAAAAGGCTTTAACGCCTTAATCAGGGCTTTACTGACAGAGCTCTGGTCGTGGGAAGCCAGAGCCTCACCTAAATTCTCCTCCAGCTGTTCTTCCTCAGGCTCATACTGTTCATATTCATTAAATTCGACCCACTGGTCGCCCTCCTCGGCGTAATACGCCATAGTAAAATGCAAAGGTTAGGAGGAGATTAACAGGGGGGGAGTAGCCCAGGGGTTAGCCTTTACACACACACAATGCAACCTCAGTTGCTACCACACACCACAGAGTCAGGCTAATATATATATAAGGTGGAAGGAGACCCCTGAAAACACTGAAAACTCCCCTTGAGCAATGCTCTAATCCGGACACGCTCCGGTCAGCGTTAGAAATGAGACTGTAGTGTATGGTTGTTGTTAGTAATGACGCGCGTGCACCCACGCGCGTCATTCACAACAATAAACATCCTGTTGTGGTTTGAATGTGAATTGTCTCGTGTTGAGTGTGCGTGAGGTGTATATGTAAGTTGGTGCCGCGAGTCAGTATGTTATTCTTTGAATGTTGATGTGTGCATGCATGTCTGTGCCGCGTGTGTGAGTCGCGTGTGTGTATTGTTTCTTGAATGAAGACGCACTGCTTAAATAGAGTTGCCGTACTGTTAAACGGGATTCAAGATCATACGCTGTGACTGCAAGTACTACAATAAAAGTTCTTCTTACCGGATTAATTCAATTGCCTCTTGAGAAGCTCATTTTACTTTTATTACAGAGACCAGGGATTGATGCAGTCCGAACGCGCTAAAACGCGAGGAGCCGGTAACTGAAAAACGAAACTCGGCTCCTCGCGCATGCGCATAGCACAGGGGACACACACTCAACTGCTCCCTGTGCGCGGCAGAGCCCCGTCTGCCTCCTCCTGCTCCACCGCCCCCTAACGCGCTCACACACACAGCGCACACCGCCGGGCAGCGGAACGAGGCGTAAAAACGCAATGTGAAACACTCGCAAAGTCAAAACAAATAAAGCGCACTAAAACGCGCATATACCGATCATACCGATCTCAAAAACACACCATAAACACACCATAAACCCCTATAACCACAGAAATAAGGGAAAGGCACTTAACTCGGTTTAACATGGACTATTATTGCTTGGACTGAATAGTGATTGGTGCAGGGGGTTGTCCTTCCGGGGTCATGCAAGTTTCAAGTTTTATTATTGGCTGCTGTTTTTGGTCAGTAAAGATAAGAGAAGCATAATCAGAGCCTCCGTGGACTGACATAGAATTGTCAAGTCCGCGCAGTCACAATAAAAATATCACTTCCTACTGGTAGGGTGACTTTACACCGGTGACGTGTCAGTCACCCTCATGAATGCCTCTGTGTGCACAGCTACAGGCGCTCCTTCCCCTATTAAACAAATACCTGTGTCGCCTGTAGTGATGAATCGGGTGTTTGCCGTAGAGGCTTCTGGGTATGCAAATGGCTGTGGCCGGCCACGCCCCCTCCAGTGACAATTCGGCTCCTGCAGCAGCCCCCTGGGGACTTGTGCTCTGGGTCCCAAATGTATCATCTACGTCTAGAGTCGGTTCCAGCAATGGGGGAGAGGGGGAGGGGGGGGGATACACGCATTTGTTTCCTTCCTTCTCTGGGCGTCATTTCTGACTCCGATCCATCAGTTCCACTTATTATTCAAGGTCCCTCTATTGAGCACTGTAAGCTTTGCCAATGCTTCGTGTTTAACAACATATAGAATAATACACTAATCACCCGGGATTTCCCTTAGTAAAGTAGTGTGCCCAGTTTTGTGTCTTCCTACTAGCGGGCTGATACTCTGCCCCTCCGTTCTTAAACGTCTGCTCTTTATCATATTCAATGCCACAAAGAGCCCGGCATTTATATGAAAGTAAAGCAGCATTATGAGGCGCGCACAGGATTGTGGGTATGGAGATTAGGAACGCCTCCTTCTGGCGCAGGGCTTTACAACGTGGTGCATCTCCCAGATGCCTCATGTTGTAAATACCCTGCACCATGGCGCATCTTTTGCGTCGCCGCTGCATCATGAAAGTGACGCAACAGTGGCGTAAAAGAGGCGCAAGGGGCTTGTAAATCTGCCCCTAAGGATTTTGGGCCAGATGTACGACCATTTCATTTAGCGCCTCGCAATTGGCGACATATTGCAAGTGCCAAATTGTGAGTCACTAAATGAAATGTACACAGTGTGTTTAACACGGTTTCGGATTCACAATGGGGTCGCAAATTGCAAGGTTCATTAATATTAATGAGCCTCTCGCAATTTGCAAGCCTATTGGGAATGGCAGCTCTCCTAGGTATGCAGCCTGCTGGGCTCTGCAGGCCACCATGTCTGGAACTGCTTTTAAATAAAGCAGTTAAAAAAAAAATGCAGCCCATTTACCATGCATTTAAAAAAAAAAGAAAATGAAACGTCCCTGGGACCACTGCCTGCCCTTAAAAAATAATTTTGCATGCATTTGCAAAGGGGACCCAAATGGGAAGGGGTCTTGCAAATGCATTACCATCTACTTGAAGTAAGTGGTAATTGAATGTGTTTTGCGACCGCAAAACATTTGTACATGGTTTTAAGACTCTCTATTTGGAAGGGAATACCCCTTCCAAATAGCAAGTTGCAAAACCTATTTAGCGAGTCGTAAACAAATTGCGACTCGCGAAATAGGCAATGTACATGGCCCAATAAGTTTTTGCATGTGAAAGCGGGTTCACGAACCTGTTCACACATATAAAAACGGATCGTACATCAAGGGCCCGATGTAGGTCGCCAAATACCGGTCGGTAACGGCCGATTTCGGCCGTTACCGACCGGTATTTGAAGATGGAGATGTAGGGCCATGTTAAAATACAGTTTTACCAATTCTGTAAAATACCGAATCGGTAAAATTACTGATTCTGTATTTTGACATGTAGATAGCACTTAAAGCAGTGCTACAGGGGTTTAAGAAGTCGTTATTTATCACCAACTAGAAGTTGGTGGTAAATAATGAAAACCCTTTCAAAAGCATTTTTTTTGCTTTTAAAACGGTGCCATGTTGCAGACATACATGCCCTAAGGGCATGTATGTCTGCAACATGTGCACCCATGCACAATTGAGGGGTGCGACACGGTGTTAAAGTGACACCCTGCCACCCTTCTATGTTTCCCCCAATTACCGAATTGGTATTTACCGATTCGGTAATTGACATTCATTCCTATGGGCCTACAGGCCCATAGGAATGAATGGAGGATGCTGAAGGGCGGGCACGCAGAAACAACCTTCGCTTCGTGGGGTTTCCGGAAGGCTGCGAGAAGGGGAACATGGAACTGTTCTTGTCCCAATGGTTGGAGTCTTGGCTTCCCCCAGACGTTCTGTCTCGATGCTTTGTGATTGAACGCGCACATAGAGCCCTGACGCAGAAGCCGCCAACGGGGGAGCGGCCCAGGCCGGTGATTGCTAGGATTCTGAATTTCCACGACAGGGACACTATCCTACGGGAGGCGAGGACCAAAGACTCTCTTCTATTTGAAAACCAGAAGATAATGATCTTTCCGGATTACACCAGGATCGTGCAACAACAACATCACTCGTTCATTGCCGCCAAGGCAAAACTACGTGGTCTGAAGATCCAATACTCCCTCCTTTATCCGGCCCGCCTGCGGGTAATATTTCCGTCGTGAACCCATTTCTTTGATACTCCGGAGGACGTCTTTAAATGGACTGATGAGACAGTGAGGGTCCGGCCGCATGTCCAGCCGGGACTGAACCCGGGTCACTCGAGGGGCCCATCGCCGGCATGGGAGGATCCAAATGCCAGGAGCAGGAGACATAGGAGGTCAAGGTCGCGGAAACGCTCCCCTTCACGTGGTGGGAAACGAGATGGCGCACCCACCGGCTCTGACCACTCTGGCAAAGACGGAGGTGCCTCAGGGGACTGAACCTACTTGCAATAATTACAGGCTCCCGCTGGGAGATGGTTTTCTTGTGTCTGTTTGGACTGCGGCTTGCTACTTGACTGTATAATCGCTGCTTGCTTTCCTTTATAATTATTGGGACTGTGTGGGGCGGTGGGGGGGGGGGTTCAGGAAGCTCTTCTACAGGGGCTTTGCCTCCTACTCAAGTGGGAGATGTTAAGGGGGGAGTCTGTTGGTTGGGTGGGTAGTTGAGACTGTTGAGGGAGGGGTTCTTGGGGATCCATTGGTGTGGGTGGCCGCTGACCTCTCGTTGGGGGTTAGGGCGCTCCTGCACCACGACAGGTACTTCAATGTTGTTGAGGTATAGGGGAGGGGGGAGGCCGGTTTGCTGGGAGTTGGGTTGGGGTTGGGTCTGGGGGCTGGGGGAGGGGGGATGCGCAGTGTTTGGGTCCACAGTGGTAACTTGTTCACACACGATGGCCCACCAGGTTCGATTTATGTCCTATGGGCAATTGCACTCTCCTACGCCCGAGCAATTGCGGCCCTTTTCATTTGATGGCTGCTAGGGGTCCTGCCTCGGAGCTCCCCAGAGCTACACTGAGAATTGTGAGTTGGAACGTGAGGGGTATGCTCGATAAAATCAAAAGAGCGGCTGTGCTGCGACAGGGGAAAAGGGAAAAGGCTGATGTCCTACTGTTACAAGAGACACATCTCCTAGGTACGAAGACTCTGAGTCTACAACGATATGGTTATCATCAGGTGCACCATGCTGGGTTTGCCCGGGGATCTCGGGGGGTGGCGGTCTTGGTTCACCGAAGGGTATCCTATACCCATTCCTCACAGTGGATTGATGCCCAGGGCAGGTATGTCTTTATCAAAGGAATGATTGGCGAGGAACAAGTGGTTTTTGGTAGTGTGTATGCCCCCCCCCTTGCCATGGTCTCTGGCGGAGAAGCTGTTTGCGGTCTGGGCTGAGGTACCGGACGTCTTGTCAGTGATAGGTGGCGACTGGAATGATGTAATGGATGGATCTGCTGATCGCTACAGGCCGGATGGCGGACAACTGGCGGTTGCCCCTACGAAACTGAGTGATATGGTGAGAGGTATGGGATGGATGGATGCCTGGCGCTGCCAACACCCACACAGTAGGGAATTTACTTATGTGTCTGCGGTCCATCGTTCCTTCTCACGGTTGGACTACTTGTTCGTCCCGTGCGCCGCAGTCGGAAGGGTGGCGTCGACCGCTATTCTGCCTCGGGGGCTTTCTGATCATTCCCCCGTTACGATTGATATCCTCCTTGACAGACGGCGACAGCCGTTTCGATGGCGCCTCTCTACTTGGCATCTGCAACGAGATGACTACCAGTCCCACATGCGTGAGGCCATTGCTCACTACTGGGAGGAGAATGAGGGGCCGGACTCGGATGTGGTGACCCTCTGGGAGGCCATGAAGCCTACACTCTGAGGAGTGGATATAGCCTGGTGTGCGAGGGCCCGTAGGACTCGAAGGGAGGAACAGGAGAAGGCGGAAGATCGCGTCCGCACTCTGGAGGCACGGTCTACGAAGACGGGGGCAGAGGAGGACACGCGGCGGCTCCTGCAGGCACAGAATGATGCTGCTTCCCTATTGCTTGAGGAGTCGCGCCATATATGGCTTGCAACGCAGAGTAGAATATACCAATGGGGGGACAAATCCAGCTCTATGCTGTACAGGTTGTGCCAGGGCGCGTTCCAGGCTCAGACGCTGCCGGCGCTGAGAGATAAGGCCGGGACCCCTATATCTGATCCAGGGGCTACTGCCGACAGTTTTGCACGCTACTATGAGGCGCAATATGCCCCCAGAGACTCTCTTCCCGCGGAGGCAGTAGACACATTTCTGGCGGATCACCCGCCACGGGGAATCTCCGACGAGGAGCATGATGGTCTTGAGCTTCCTTTGTCCGCGGAGGAACTGGGCAAGGCGTTGGGCGAGCTGAATGCCGGGAAGGCCCCTGGGCCGAACGGCTTCCCGTGCGAGTTTCTATGGAAATATCACCTCCAGTTAGGGCCCCTTTTCAAGAAGGCATTGGATGCTGCTAGGGAACGGGGTCAGCTGCCGTCGGATTGGAGACATGCCGAGATAGTGGTGTTCTGCAAGCCAGGGAGACCGCCAGATCGGCACGAATCATACCGCCCTATCTCTCTCCTAAACATCGAGGCGAAGATACTGGCGAAGGCGCTTGCCAATCGCCTCCTGCCTCTGATTACCGCTCTGGTCCACCCGGACCAGGCTGGTTTTATGCCACACAGGGCCACTAGACACAACATCAGGCGTGCCCAGGTGGCTCTGGAGATGATGAAAGCCACCGGCTCCCAGGCGGCGCTCCTGTTGGCTGACACCGATAGGGCCTTCGACTTGCTGAGCTGGACATACTTACAGGCACTCCTACCCCGTTTGAATCTCGGCCCTCAATTCCTCTCGTATGTGCGGCTGCTGTATACCGACCTGACGGCGTCCGTGCGGGTGGCAGGTGCGATTTCAGATGCCTTTCCCATCGGGCGAGGCACCCGACAGGGATGCCCGCTCTCGCCATACTTATTCGCTCTCGCAATGGAACCCCTTGCGGCGTGGGTGCGAATAGATGCACAAATGAAGGGGTTCGAATGGGAGGCTGGGCCGTCAGACCGCATCGCGCTCTACGCGGACGACGTACTGTTCTTTCTTACAGATCTTGACAGGTCAGGCCGCAGGGTTCTTGAGATTATGAGAGTGTTTGGCGAAGTATCAGGGCTGATTCTCAATGTGAGGAAGTCTGTTTTGTGGACCCTAGGCAGCGGGGTGGCTCTTGGTGCCTGGGCGTCAGCCCTACAAAAGGCGACGGGAGGTCTTAAATACCTGGGGGTGTTTTTGACTGACATCCCTGGAGTCTTGTGGGAGCGTAATATTATTCCGGTCTGGGACAGAATCAGATCGGACATGAAGACGTGGTCCCGCATGCCCTTGAACCTATATGGTCTTTAAGATGGTCGCTCTCCCTCGCTTGCTCTACCAACTGCAGAATCATCCCTATCCTATCTTGCCACAATGGTTCCGCCAAGTCGATTCGGCACTGGGCCGTTTCCTCTGGGCTGGGGGGGCGGTGCGTGTGGCCCTTCGCACCTGCTTCCTCTCTAAATACTGCGGTGGTCTGGCGTCTTCAGACATCCTCTCCTACTATCAGGCGTCCCATCTCTTGATACTTAATGAATGGTGGTATGGGGATCGGGGCGATCCAGCATATGCTCTGGAGAGATATCTAATGGAACCCGATACCTTGCACACGCTACTATACTCAGCGGGGAAAAGGAAGAGGCTCCCGGTGGTTACACAGACTGTCTTCCACGTCTGGCGTCGGACACTTGGTCGTATGGGATGGTGGAATAGGCTGACTGGGGAGACCCCGTTGTGGCAGAATGGCCGCCTGCCGGCCTTGTCGACCCTGCCGGGGTTTCGCGGCTGGGACTCGATAGGGATCTCGGCGTTAGGGCACGTTATGAGGGGCACGACCCTTAAATCCTTCCAGGAGTTGAGGGATGAGTACGATATGCCAAATGCCCAGTTCTTCAAATACCTGCAGTTTCGCCATGCTATCTCCCCTGCCCTGGAGGGGCTGGACTCCCTGCCAGAATTCAGTCCAATAGAGGCTAAACTGTTCATGGGAGAATTGACGGAGAAGAAGATATCCTGCATATACCAATCCCTTGTTACTCACTGTGCGTCCTCCCTAGACGGCCTACGGTCCAAATGGGAGAGAGACGTTGGTGAAATTGATGAAGAAGGATGGAGGTAGGCTCTTGCGGCTCCGAGGGAGGCGGCTGTCGCCGTACGGCTGCGTTTTATCTAATTTAAATACCTACATAGGGCTTACTACACGAGAGAGAGGCTGTGGTGGGCTGGATTGATTGCTTCCCCCGACTGTCTGAGGTGTGGTAGGGAAATGGGCACGTTCCTGCATACTGTGTGGACCTGTGGGGCAATGGCACGATACTGGAAGCGTATTTGGGCTGCTTGGATGAGGTTCTGGGCTGGCAACTCCCGCGTACGTCGCAGCTGGGACTTCTGCATGTCTTGGAGCAAGTGGGTGGTAACGTCTATAAGAGACATCTCCTGCTCCTGGGCCTTACAGTTGCCAAAAGGGATGTGGCCCGTGCCTGGAAGGACCCTGGGGCTCCCCCGATTGAGGTCTGAAAACGGTGCATGGATTATTGCATGGGACTAGAACGCCCTGTGTTTGAGGCCCGTGGCTGCCCCAGAAAACACTATAAAATCTGGAAGAGGTGGGCAGAATACAGGGGGCTGTGGCTGGAGCCGCCGCCGCAGCAGGAAATAATAGCGGATCAGCTGTCATAAGTGCCGGCACAAGAGTGAGAGTGCATTAACATCTCTGTACAGACTACTTTGTTTAGATCCTGGTGACCATCGTGAACAGGGCGGGGTGGGATCCGGGTGGGGGGGTGTTACGGGGTTGGGGGGGATCCGGGTAGTTAATATCACTGTCTTATCCTGATTATTATGCTGATTGCTGCAACTGTGATTCATGATTATTTGCTTACAGCCTCTCCAATGTCTGGAGTGCTGTAGATGTTTCTGCAATCACATTCTGAAATGTCAATAAAATCTGGTTCTGAAAAAAAAAGAATCAGGGTGGTGACCAAAAGAAAGAGACTACCAAGCCTCAAGAGAAAGGTGGGGATAAATCCACAGAGAAGGATTCCCCAGGGCCCCAAAACTCCAAAAATGGGGTTGGGTCCCAAGACACTTCCTCTACCCAGAAGAAACCTTATTGCCATGCCTGCAAACAGGTAGGTCATTGGAAAACTGACAGCAGTTGCCCAAATAAACACAATAAGGAGAACATACCCCCAAGTAATACTCCCAAGCCTCCTGTTACTACTAGTAGTAATGCCCCAGGTGGTGGGAGTGCCCCCAAGAATTTGGGTGGTTTTACTTTGGGAGTTCCTGGGGACTCTGGCCTAACCAGGTCCCCTAACTTAGATACTCTTGTCTGTGAAAATGGCATGGGGTTTGCCAACTTCACTGATTGTCCCAACACTTTGGGCAAATACAGACAGGAGCCCCTCATCAATGGTCTGAAAGTTGAGGCCTATAGAGACACAGGGGCTAGCATCACCATGGTGACTGAGAGTCTAGTCCCCTCAAGGCAACTTATACCTGGTGCCACATACCAGGTGACAAACATTGATGGAGTGCAGAAAAATCATCCCATGGCAGTGGTAAATCTCAGCTGGGGAGGTGTCACTGGCCCCAAGAGAGTGGCAGTGTCATCAAACTTGCCTGTAGATTGCCTACTGGGGAATGATTTAGAGATCTCAGCCTGGGATGAGGTAGAACAAGAAACCCATTCAAAAATGGTAAACCTTCCTGAACAGGTTAGGAGGGCTGTGATGGTAACAGCCCATACCCAAACTGAGTCCCTTCCTGAAAAGGTTGGTGGGGCTGTAATGGCCACAGCCCAAACTCAAACTGATTCCTGTGTTGTGAAGCCTGAAATGATGGATAACTCCACACAAACAGAGAGCATTGAGGAGGAAGAGAAATCTCCCTCCCACCAGACATTAGGAAAGGATCAGCCTCCTCAGGGAACTGATCTTACCCCTTGTGAAGAAACTGCCCCAGAGGTAGTCAGGACTAGCCTGGCAGAGCCCCTGATGTCAGTGGACCCTTACAAGGTGGGACCCAGTCTGGAGCAGGTAACCTGCCCCTCTCTACCCTGCCTCAGTCAGCCCTGGGCTACAGAGGTCAAGGAGGCCAGTGAGCCCCAAAGGGCCCCCTGTCCAATAAAACAAACCCATCAGCAGATTAGGGACACCAAAGCTAGCAGCCCTAGCAAGGTGAAAAAGTTAGAAACTCCTGAGGGATCCCCCTTAAACTTAGTTAGGGAACTCCCCCAGATAGACTCTGCTGGGCACAGCCAAACTTGGGACCTAAGGGTCCCAGACCTGACCTGTCCCTCCAGTAAGCCAAACAGAGGGACCCAGCCTCCAGCTTTAGGTAGCCAGAGGTTGACCCTGAGAGCTCAACACAACTCAGTCGTGGAAAGAAAGGCCTCTATGGTGGATGATGATTGGAGGAAGCTGAGCCCAACATTAGTGGAGCCTCACTTCAGTACTCCATCTCAGCACCAGCCTTTTACTTTGCCAAAACACACCACAGGTAGAAATTCCCTATGGTGGAGACCCTCAGATACCCTTAGGGTGAGGGATTGCTTAGTGGACCATGAGATAGGGGGTAGCCATGCCAGTGCATGCACCTCCTCATATGGCCACTCAGGCAATATAGGCTTACCTGGTCAAGGATAGCCTTATCTCCTTTCGTTTGGGGGGGGGGGTTATGTAGGAAGGTGGATATCTGACTATGGTTGCCCCCAACTTTTTGCCTAGTGTTTTGCTGGTTTTTGACTTAGTTGGCCTGGGATCCTGCTATTCAGGACCCCAGGCATCCTGCTCTCTCTGTTAAAATGGACTCCATGTACCCTAGGTACATATCTAATTGGATACTGAGTCACCTTATCCGTCCCTGTACAGTGTACCTTAGGTACCCAGGGCATAGGTGTACCCAGGGCCTACCAGGGGCTGCAGCATGTATTATGCCACCCCTGGCTGGCCATCCAAAACTGACACAACTGGCTGCACGACAGCTGGGGCAAGGTGGTGTAAACACCCTTTGCTGTAGATATAGTATACCTATATCTAAACCTAAAATGGACACATATATTCCTATCAGTCACTCCTATGGCAGGCCTTATCAATCCTGAAGGCAGAGTGCTTGGAATTATGTGAGATGGTGCTCTGGCATGAGCTGAGCCCGTCTGCAGCTTGCGGAACCAAGTCCTAATAGCTGTTCCATGATAACGCTATACCATATACTCTTAAGTGCATTATAATCCTCGCGGTTAAATGCTAACTCTGGTATAACATTATAAAACATGTTGAGTAATGTTTCATACGAATTGGAATACTACCCCCTCGCCAGTTCTGGCGACGGGGGTAGTATTCCACCCTTCTAGAGGGACACAACATGTATGTAACTGAGAACCCCGGTTAAAGTTAACTCAAGCCTTGGCATCACAAAATGGATGGCACCACCACAGACACAAGTCTGACCTCCTGCTGCTGGGAGTCCTTCCAGCGAGGGTGGCTTGGACAAAGGGTTTCCTGCCTTGGGAGGTGCTAGCACCACCCCAGACACGATTTTGTGTATTGGGTAGGACAGGCCTGAAAGGAATGAGACATGCCTGGGGCACACAATGTGTCCTGTGCATACTCCGGCTCAAACCAGTTGCTGGGGCATCCCTGCCCCTGCTCTGGCGTGAAACCGGACAAAGGATAGGGGTTGTAACCACCCCCCTTCCTGGTCCCACCCAGGGGAGGGACCTAGTCAGTAGTGCAGCCCCGTTTAGGAGAATAAAGGTAGGACCTGGTCCCATTCCAAATTAGAGTATCCTGAACATATTCTACAAGAAGAAATCTGGACTTCGACGTTCTGCTCCACAGAAGACTGAAGAATCTCCCTTGTGGGCAAGGAGTGTCCACCCTGCACAAGCAGGCACCATCAAGCCTCCAGCGGCTTCACTTTGTCGTCTTCCCTCGAGGATCCAGACTTCAGAGCCCGACGAGACCCGGATTCCCAGACCTCTCCGACCTCAACCTACATCTGCAGCTCAGCTGAGATCCGTGGGTGCGACGAGACACGTGGGACCAGCCAATCCGAAAGAACCTGCACTTCGCTTTCAGCAGTACTCCTGAGGTAAACTCAACCAAGTGCTTTGGGGACTGAGAAGCCCCAACCCCGAGCAGCTCCTGCACCCAAGACCAGCCCTCCAGCATCCACGAGATCTGCGTGGGGCCCTTCTTCTTGTTTGCTGCTTGACGCGTTGCCTGGTCACTTGCTGGCTGGCTAGTGGCCTCCTAGACGACGAACTTTGAAACCTCCACTGCTGGTCTGGTTGCTCCAGACTGGCCCTTGCTCCCTTCCAAAATAGGAGCACCCCGGACCCTCCTGGTCCACTCCAGACGCCGTTTCCACTCACCGGGTGGGTTGCCTTTGCCAAGGCCTGTTGACGCCGATTCCGGACCGAACACCGCCGACAGCGAGACCCTGCGTGGGACAGCTCGTGCCTCCATCCTGGTCGTCGAAGACACCTCCTGGTCCACGTGGCTGCAGAGACACGCGTCCACTCTTCACCTGATCGCGGCGACGATGTCTGGTTCCTTCCTGGTTCCACTCCAGTCGCTGGCTAGTGACTTTGAACATTGTCCCCTCTGCTTTCAGGTCGTCTTCTTCACCGATCCACCCTTGGATCGCACCGGACATCTTCCTCCTGGTCGTCTGCAGCATCTTTTCTTTCAGGCTCCATTGACTTCAACGCGAGAACCCGACACACTTTGGCACCTATGCACCCACTGCCCGTGGGTGAGGTAACGAGAGCATTTCGGTGCTCAAGGGTAGTTTAACTGTCCTAGTGTCCAGTTCCACAGTCGTTTTAGTCCTACCTAGTCAGGATTGTCCGTACTCACCTTTAACTTGAACTGTACTGTCCATAGACGTTGTTACGCATCTCGCGTGTGAATTCACACTCTGCACACGCGTTCCGTGGGCCTCCTATTACTTACCTAGAGTTAGTGTAGCGTGGTCCCAACGATCCTACAGCCTCTGGACAGCTCCATTCTTCCTATCGACTTTCACATTCCACTTACTTAGTATATGGTTTGTCGTGCCCCTAGGGCACCATTGTTATTTTGTGCAACTTATCGTATTTTTCCTAAGAGATTGTCATGTGCTTAGCCCTCTGACCTCATAAAGAGTTCAGAGGTGTTTGTTATTAAGAAATATACTGTTTATTTTCATAACAACCTATGTGGTGTCCTTTCATCTGGTATTCAAGGGGTTATATTGTGGTAAAACAGCTGGCTTCACATGCCAAAAGAGTTTAGCCTAAGACTGCTTATGTCCATGCTACCATTAGGATAGCTGGTCTATAAGGTTGACTTACAACCAATCACCATAAGGGTTGTTTGGACTGATACAAGGTGATCACTAGAACTAGTGAGCATCATATATCAGGCCAACTTCTCACAACCCCCACCCCACTTTTCCCCTAATTTTTGATGCAACTTTGACTGAGGTGTACTGGGTCCCCACTAACCAGGTTCCTAGTAACAGTGTTCTTTCACTAAAAACTGTAGCACAATAGGCACCACTTAAGCAACCATTTTAAGTCCCACGTAAATGGTACCCCTGGTCCCTAGGGCAGGGAGACTAAAGAGAGTCCTCTAGGGCTGCAGCACCAGCTGTGCCAACACAGAGACCCCTCAGTAAGACCACGTGAGCTGCCACTGCAGGCTGCGTGTCTTGGTGCAGAGAAAACTGAAGAGTCGACATGGCACACATCCCTGTGTGCCCTGCCCACAGACCGGAGCTCGTCACGGAGGACGCTGTAGGATTCATTTCCCTGAGCAGTGGAATACGCGGGAAGGAATGCGTATTTCCAGAGGCCCTTAAGAGAGTATCTTCCCAGACCTTTTTGGCACCATCCTGCAATTGAATCAGTCGTTACAATTCAAGTGCCAAGTAAGATTACGAGGAGGAAGGTTTCACCACCCAGTTTTAACCCAGTTTTCCTCGTGCATACCAATTGGGTATTATTTTCTCTGCCGCAACTGTTTTGATGAGGCCTAATCGACGAAATGCGTCGACCCCAAGATACAGAGGAGTCCACCAAATGTGGATTAACATAAAATAATTGTGTACATGTTCTTGATAAGGAAGTGAGGGTGAAGTGAGGGTGAAAAAATTCCTCGAATGTTATGTTATGTTATTTTATTTTGTATAGCGCTCGGATGCCGCAGCCAAGAGGCGTCCCGGCGCTTTGGAGAGTTGGGTAACACAACACAACAGAAGGCAGGAGACAAAATCTATACTGTAGAAAAGAGGAAGGTCTTCACTGCCTTCCTAAAAGGGAGCAGGTCAGGGATTGAGCGGAGAGGAGCCGGCAGAGAGTTCCAGAGGGCAGCCGCCAGCACCGAGAACGAACGTCCACCCATTCTAGCTCTCTTAAAACGCGGTACAATGGTGAGATTCAATCCCGCAGATCGAAGGGTTCTAGCAGGAACATAGTGCAGGATAGTCTGTGAAAGTATAGGAGGGGAGGCAAATTTAAGAATTTAAAAGTTAGGCAGAGGGCCTTAAACTTAATTCTTTGCTCCATCGGTAACCAATGAAGATCCTGAATGGTTCGACGAGCTGAGACAAACTTCGGAAGGCCGACAAGCATCCTAGCTGCCGCATTTTGGACCCTCTGAAGTCGGGATAGTTCGGCCTGATTTAGACCCAGAAACAGAGAGTTGGCGTAGTCCAATCTGGTAAGAACCAGAGCTTGGACTATAATCTGTCTGGTCTCCGCATCAAAAAACTTAAAAATAGGTCGCAGACACTGCAGAGTACCTAGACATGCGCCAGCCACGCGCTTAGTGTGGGAGATGAAAGAAAGCTTGTCATCAAACCACACCCCGAGGTTTCTGACTTCACTTACAGGGGTGGGAACAGGGCCTAGATCAGGCGGCCACCATTGATCTCCCCATAACCCACTTTCCCTACCAAAAATAATGACCTCGGTTTTAGAGGCATTAAGTTGAAGTTGATTGTTCGCCAACCAGCCAGCAACAGCTTTTAGCGCTGACTGGAAGGTAGGGGCGTCCATGTTGGAGTCGCCATTAAGTGCCACCGCCAGCTGCGTGTCATCGGCGTATGACACTAAGGAGAGACCGAAACTATGGGCTACCTCCGCCAAAGGCTGAACATATAAATTAAATAAGGTAGGGCTAAGAGCCGAACCCTGGGGAACACCCTGAAGTATAGGGCGAGAAGCTGAGACAAAAGGAGGTGTAGACACTTTGAAGCCTCGATCCTTAAGAAAGGAACGAAACCACTCAAGTGCCACCTCTCCAACTCCTGCCTCCATCAGATGATGTAAAAGAATCTGATGGGACACCGTATCGAAGGCGGCACTGAGATCCAAAAGGATCAGTGCCGCCGGCTGACCCTGATCCAACAACTTCCTGATGTGCTCCACCACAGCCAAAAGAGCAGTTTCGGTGCTATGACCCGCACGGAATCCGTTCTGGGATTTATCCAGTAGATTCGCTTCTTGCAGGTGAGATGATAGAATTCGATTAGCATGCGCTTCTGCTAGTTTGGCTGGCCAAGGAAGAAGGGAGATGGGGCGATAGTGTTCTGGCTTAGTGGGGTCAAGGGCAGGTTTTTTAAGGATAGGGATGACCGTCGCCTGTTTCCAAGCCCTGGGAACACTGCCCGTGCTAAAGGACAAATTGATAAGACCTTGCAAGGCAGGATAACAGCATTCAGCAGATTCTCGAAATTGTGCGGGTCTCATTGGGTCATCCGGAGAGCCGGATTTGACTTTTGTCGTCAAAGCTAAAAACTCATCCAGAGTAGGACTGGGAATAATCAACAATGGTTTGAGAACCAGTGATGTAGTCAAATTCTCCCTGATGGGAAGCTGAGAAAATGATCTGTAAATGGCCTCCACTTTTTCTACAAAAAACGAGGCTAAATCCTCGCAGTGTGCCATAGAAGGTTCAGTAGCAACACTGTCAGTCCTCTTGCTTGTAAGGTCCTTACACACCCTGAAGATGACCTTAGTCGGGTTTGTACTGTTCTTAATCTCCTGAGAGTAAAAAGCAGCCCTAGCTGCGCATATGGCCCGATGATACACTCTAGTGCAGGCCCTATAGGCCGCCTTGAGGTCAGTATCATATGTTTTGCGCCACGCGCGTTCTGCCTTTTTACAGGAGACTTTAAGTATTTTAAGAGAATCATCATACCAAGGGCTAGAAGGACTAGATCTAGTCTTACTCCACTTGGCCGGAATGAGCATATCTAGCGAGTGATTTAGCCATTCGCAGAAACTATCATAGCCGCGAGAGACTTCAGTAGGGGGTAGGGGATGGTATTTCATCAAGAGCTGGTGGAAATGCTCTAAATTCAAGTTTCTCCAGGGGCTTCTGAAACTGGCTGGGGTGTTATTTCTCGGGAGAGGAATAGTAGTAATGATACGAATTTCAATCAAATGGTGATCAGTCCAGGCCATAGGTCTAGGGTGCAGCACTGAGATGTTAGTCACAAGATTCGTCAAAACGGGATCTAGTAAGTGGCCACCTATATGGGTCGGTAGTTGTACCATTTGAATCAATTGCAGCGCTTCAAGATCTGCTAACAAGCTATGGACCGAGTTGGAGAGTGGGACATCCATATGCAAGTTAAGGTCGCCAATAATCGTAAAGTTAGCTGTTTTTAAAACTAGGGAGGAAATCACCTCCGGGAGGCTTTGGCGAAAAGCGCCATCAGGACCAGGGGGCCTATAAATTAGTAGTCCCGTAAAAGTAAAGTGGGGATTCACTGAGATGTTGAAAAGGGCCCTCTCACATCCTGCAATGGTGATGGATTTCCATATGCAGGGGTAGCATGATTTAACCGCAACTGCTATGCCTCCACCTCTAGCATTGCGAGGGAGGGAGTGCATGGTGTATCCCACAGGGAGAGCTAGATTCGTGACCGCCATAGACTGATCATGCAGCCAGGTTTCCGTGAAAAAAAAGATATCCGGATCATCATCAGTTATCAAGGAAAAAACTTCTTGGAAGTGACAGGACAATGATCTGACATTCAGATGTAAAACTTTAAGGGTAGATTGAGTGGGTAAGTCTGCAACAGTATCTTGTTTGCTGTCGACTGGAGGCCTACATTGAAAACCCTTAATAGGCAAAGGCAAAGGTAGTTTAAAAGAACAGGTGGGGCACTGATACGGCCCGCTGAGGGGATCCAAAGAACCATGATAACAATATCGTACCTGGTGTCGCAGCAAACACAGGCGCTCAGCAGATATCATCCTGAGTGAGCCGGAGTCCCCTGCCCTAGCCCTGCCTTAGCGCTGACGGGCGCAGACGGGCAGGACTCTGGCGAGACTCAGGCGTAGCGAAGGCGCGACCGCTGCGCTAGACCGCTACGCTCCAAGCGAGCTTTAAATAGGCGAGTGGTGGTCAAAAGCGCTAGCGCGCTAACCCCCAACAAGGAAGGTAACAGCCTTCCCAAGATGGCGTCGTCGTCACGTCACCCAGGAACCCCGGAGCCCGGACCCGCTAAGTAGCGGTGCTGGAATGTGTACAGGACTACCTCGTTTTGGATTTATTCTAGTGACGGACGGAATAATGCTGTTAATACATCCACACGTGAAAATAATTGCCAGGAAAGATAGTTTGCATTTGTTTGTATATATATTTGAATATGTGATTTATTTGTGTTTGTTGTTTGTGATATATGTGATGCATATAAATAATTTTACAACCACTCCCGGAGTAAGCATTGGTTGTATATAAATAAGAAAAGAGTAGAGATTTGGTACCCTATGATAGGGATCTATTTAGTTCTTACTAGCATAAATTAACTGACATATTGGTTCCTCTGGATCACAGTCTTGTTTTGAGAATGCCCACATATACAGCATGAGCTATAGGTAAGTCACCCTTACTGCAGGCCTTAGAGCTCTAAGGCAGGGAGCACTATATCCCATGTGTGGACATATCTGCGTGAGCAGATGTGACCCTGCAATACGTGAGCCATTCTTGGATATTGTAACTGCACAGGGAAGCCATAGAGAGTACCTGGCTGGGTACTTGTCATTACGAGTTTCCTAGCTCCATGATGGCTTCACTGTACCCTAAGATGTTTGGTACCAAACATCTCATCTTAATAAATCGTCATTAATGCCAGTGTTGGATCTATTAATAAATACACACAGGATACACTTTTGAGGGTCCCTGGAAAAGCTACCAAGAACTTGTGTGACCTCTGACTAGGCCTAGCCAGCCTGCCACCACCAGACACGTTTCTGACCTCATGGGGTGAGAGCCAGCGCTCTCCGAGGCCAGGAAACAAGCCTGCTCTGGGCGCAGGTGGTTCACACCTCCTCCAGGCCGGAATGGCTTGCCAGAGTGGGAAGCTTCAAAGGCAATACCGCTTTTCAAATGTGACCCAGGCATCTCTAGATAGTGGAGGATGCCAACCCCTGTTTCTGCTTCACATTTGGCAGGAGAAAAGATGGGAAAGTTACTTAAACCAGGACGTGTGTCCACATTCAGGCAGCACCACCACTAAGGTGGGGCAGAAGATGTGGACAAACCTTTTCCAATTTCTCCATCTTGGCATGGTAGGACATTAGCCTATCAGGGTAGGGCAGTGCTCCTTCCCACAGGAAGTGGTCACCTAGAGGATATAGACACTCTAAAGGTTAGCGTATTGGCTGCTACCCGTCACTGCCTTTAATGCCACTAACATTAGTATTTAGGGGGCATTCCTAGACCCTGAACTTTAGATTCGATGGACACAAAGACGATCCGGACACAGAAGAGCTGCTGACCTGAGAACTGAAACCCTGCTGCAGAATACTGTCGCCAAAACCTGCCTGCTGCCTGAAGGACGTGACAATCATGGTGTGCTGTCTCGTCCTGCAACTGTGAAGAGTCCAAGACCCCAGACCCAATCTATTCTTCTACAAATCACCAAAGCACTCCCTTGGAGTACAGGGGCTACTCCCCTGCAGGCCCTGAAACCGTAGAATCCGGTTTCTCGACTTTATGCTCCTTGGTGACTCTGATGCAGTACCCAAACCAAAAGGTGCACACCAGCTCTGGATGATCAAATCTTTCTACCCACCAAATGAGAAGACACCAGGATCACCGGAGTCATGCCGCACCAATACCCGGGGTACCTGACTCCCTGCAGCATACACCGAGACGAAGAGTATAGTCCGGACTCCAACTGTTGTGGAAGCAACCACACATTGAGGGACTGTGAGACCCCGGAGACCCACTTTGTGAGTGGCCCAACTGTCCCAGAATGGCCTCTACAACTTGTCTGCTACGGACCGTGAGGAAATCTTGACGCACGCCGCCAGCTGACCTATCTGCAAGGCACCCGGCCTTGGTAACAACGATCCAGCTGTGTTTCCAGGGTCGCGAGGCCCTTGCAACCAGCTCCCTTGGGTGGGACCCCTCAGGCTTACCTTTAAGTCCCTTTGTGCAGTGTGTTTTCAAGTGGCTGAACCGGGATGCTCCTGAGAATTCACTGGTGGAACACGGGACCTGGCCTTGCTACTTAGCGAACTCCCAAAGATGAACCTTGACATCCAGCTGAATCATTTTATATGCATTTAACGATTTCTTCAGATTGACTTCAATAGTGCGTAATTGCGCACAAAAGTAATTCATTTTGCCAACTTCGAAAATTCATATCTTGAACAAAGTTCTTGGTCTTAAAAATTAAAAAATGTATGTTATTTTTGTAAATTGGTCTCGGATTTATTCTTGAGTGCGTGTCTCATTTACAACAAAATGCTGATCGCACTACCCTCTGATAAGCCTAACTGCTCGACCACACTACCACAAATCAAACTTTAGTATCATCTACTTTTTTTTTAAATTCTTTTTTATTAGTTTCAATCGTAGTTATGCATACATTTGTAATCAGTATTTCAGCGAGCACTTGACACAGTAGTACATTAGCATGGGGAAGAAAAATCACTTTTACACATACACATATCTGTTGCTCAATCTCTATTTGGCCCCAGTTAAAGTTCCAACAATGAAGGGATACAGATAGTCCCTCGATAGATGGCTCAGTGAGGTAATAGTTTATTTAGTTATTTATTTTTGACATTTATAAAGCGCGAACAAATGCCCTTGGGCTCTCGGCTCTAGTTCAGGATCTTAAAGAGTCTGCTCAGCTCTGGAGTCAGACTGCTGCAAGGTTACGTTTCATTTCCTGCCCGCGGCGCCGCCCCTGTTACTCTCCCTCTCAGGGGGCGGGGTCTCATCCGTGGGTGCTTCTGGCAGATGTGGCACCGTTGGCGTCCCCGGGATGGGATGTGCCTCGTCACCTCCTGAGGAAGTGAAGTACAGTGGTAGCAAGGCACGAGAAGCAGCGGCGACTCAGGAGTGGAGGGGTCCTGTGAGAAGCACCGAGAGGTCTGTCCAGAGGAGGGGCAGAGGAGGAGAGGCCTGTCCAGGAGAGGGGCAGAGGAGGAGAGGCCTGTCCAGAGGAGGTGAGGCCTGTCCAGAGGTGCAGAGGAGGAGAGGCCTGTCCAGAGGAGGTGAGGCCTGTCCAGAGGAGGTGAGGCCTGTCCAGAGGTGCAGAGGAGGAGAGGCCTGTCCAGGGGGCAGAGGAGGAGAGGCGTGTCCAGAGGAGGGGCAGAGGAGGAGAGGCCTGTCCAGGGGAGGCGAGGCCTGTCCAGTGGAGGAGAGGTCTGTCCAGAGGAGTAGAGAAGCTGAGGCCTGTCCAGAGGAGGAGAGGCCTGTCCAGAGGAGGAGAGGCCTGTCCAGAGGAGGTGAGGCCTGTCCAGGGGAGGGGCAGAGGAGGAGAGGCCTGTCCAGGGGGGCAGAGGAGGAGAGGCCTGTCCAGGGGTGCAGAGGAGGTGAGACCTGTCCAGGAGTGCAGAGGAGGAGAGGCCTGTCCAGGGGGGCAGAGGAGGAGAGGCCTGTCCAGGGGTGCAGAGGAGGTGAGGCCTGTCCAGGGGTGCAGAGGAGTTGAGGCCTGTCCATGGGGCAGAGGAGGGGAGGCCTGTCCATGGGGCAGAGGAGGAGAGGCCTGTCCAGAGGAGGGGCAGAGGAGGAGAGGCCTGTCCAGGGTTGCAGAGGAGGAGAGGCCTGTCCAGAGGTGCAGAGGAGGTGAGGACTGTCCTGGGGTGCAGAGGAGGAGAGGCCTGTCCAGAGGAGGGGCAGAGGAGGAGAGGCCTGTCCAGGGCTGCGGAGGAGGTGAAGCCTGTCCATGGGGCAGAGGAGGTGAGGCCATTTCCATGGGGCAGAGGAGGAGAGGCCTGTCCAGGGGTGCAGAGGAGGAGAGGCCTGTCCAGAGGAGGGGCAGAGGAGGAGAGGCCTGTCCAGGGGTGCAGAGGAGGAGAGGCCTGTCCAGGGGTGCAGAGGAGGTGAGGCCTGTTCAGGGGTGCAGAGGAGGAGAGGCCTGTCCAGAGGAGGGGCAGAGGAGGAGAGGCCTGTCCAGGGGGCAGAGGAGGAGAGGCCTGTCCAGGGGTGCAGAGGAGGTGAGGCCTGTCCATGGGGCAGAGGAGTTGAGGCCTGTCCATGGGGCCGAGGAGGAGAGGCCTGTCCAGGGGTGCAGAGGAGGAGAGGCCTGTCCAGAGGAGGAGCAGAGGAGGAGAGGCCTGTCCAGGGGTGCAGAGGAGGAGAGGCCTGTCCATGGGTGCAGAGGAGGTGAGGCCTGTCCAGGGGTGCAGAGGAGGAGAGGGCTGTCCAGAGGAGGGGCAGAGGAGCAGAGGCCTGTCCAGGGGTGCAGAGGAGGAGAGGCCTGTCCAGGGGGAAGAGGAGGAGAGGCCTGTCCAGGGGTGCAGATGAGGTGAGACCTGTCCATAGGGCAGAGGAGGTGAGGCCTGTCCATGGTGCAGAGGAGGAGAGGCCTGTCCATGGGTGCAGAGGAGGAGAGGCCTGTCCAGAGGAGGGGCAGAGGAGGAGAGGCCTGTCCAGGGGTGCAGAGGAGGAGAGGCCTGTCCAGGGGTGCAGAGGATGAGAGGCCTGCCAGGGGTGCAGAGGAGGTGAGACCTCTCCAGGAGTGCCGAGGAGGAGAGGCTTGTCCAGAGGAGGAGAGGCCTGTCCAGAGGAGGAGAGGCCTGTCCAGAGGAGGGGCAGAGGAGGAGAGGCCTGTCCATGGGGCAGAGGAGGAGAGGCCTGTCCAGGGGGAAGAGGAGGAGAGGCCTGTCCAGGGCTGCAGAGGAGGTGAGGCCTGTCCAGAGGAGGGGCAGAGGAGGAGAGGCCTGTCCAGAGGAGCGGAGGAGGAGAAGCCTGCCCAGGGGTGCAGAGGAGGTGAGGCCTGTCCAGGGGTGCAGAGGAGGTGAGGCGTGTACAGGGGTGCAGAGCAGGTGAGGCCTGTCCAGGGGTGCAGAGGAGGTGAGGCCTGTCCAGGGGGCAGAGGAGAGGAGGCCTGTCCAGGGGTGCAGAGGAGGTGAGGCCTGTCCAGGGGAGCAGAGGAGGTGAGGCCTGTCCAGGGGAGCAGAGGAGGTGAGGCCTGTCCAGGGGAGCAGAGGAGGTGAGGCCTGTCCAGGGGTGCAGAGGAGGAGAGGCCTGTCCAGGGGGCAGAGGAGGAGAGGCCAGTCCAGGGGTGCAGAGGAGGTGAGGCCTGTCCAGGGGCGCAGAGGAGGAGAGGCCTGTCCAGAGATGCAGAGGAGGAGAGGCCTGTCCAGAGGAGGAGAAGCCTGTGCAGAGGTGCATAGGAGGTGAGGCCTGTCTAAAGCCTCCCGCGCGCCAGGGTGGAAGCTGCCACCGTCAACAGTGCTTGAATCTGGATTTATGCTTCCTAAATAGAGCCTTTCGGCACTACCACTGCCCGGGCCCCCTTCTAGGGGGACGGAGTGGCCTCACGAGGGCGAGCGTGGCGTCCTGAAGTGTGCAGCCCAGCTTTTTAGGGTGAGGAAAGAGAGAGGGCGAGCGGGAGCGGGAACTCTGCAGTGATTAATTTGAGCCTATGCTTTCAGGTGCTCAGCCTCGGCACTTAATTGGATTCCGGTGCTCAGCACAGCACCTAATTGTCAACACCATACTTAGAACAGTCTACCACATGGTGGCACTGCTCATCTAATCTAATACCTGCCTCCCCAGCCATTCCTTTAGCTTTGGGGACCTGGAATAATCAGAACTGTTGCATTTACATGCGAGAGAGATGGTTAGTAGTTGTTTTGGCAGTGATGACAAGGGCAATGGGTGGTGCAAGCTGCAGTGGCTTCCTGGTCAGAGCCCTGGCACTTGATATTTTACAAATGAAGCACTGGAACTCTGCCAGTTTGGTTCTGTGCTTTGAAAATGTGGCATGTTGTTTACCCAGCAGCAGATGCGTAGCTTTGAATTCATCTCTGCGCCCGACAATGGAGCTGTCAAACGTGCTTCGTTCCAGTCCACCGTGTCACCCCCCACCGCCGTGCCACCCCCTGCCGCCGTGCCACCCCCACCGCATTCCACCCCCACTGCATGCCACCTCCCACCTTTCCGCCTCGAGCCCCATTTTGGCATCTTTTATCTCCCGCGATCTGGTTGTGCGGTGGCGCCTCGGTGGGTTCTGAGTAGGGCTTAGCGGAATTTGCGTAATCGCGTTACGCAAATCTCCACAAAATGGTAAAAAAAATTCGGCGAACACGCAGAAATTCCGCGAACACGCGGAATTGCTTGTTCGTGATGCTTTTTTACTGTTCGTAATCGCTATTGGCGTGCTCGGGGGAAAATATCTCGCGAACACGCATTTGAGAACGCAAACAAGCATACAATTTCAATAAGTTGCGGAACGCAGAATTTTGGGCAATTTTGCGTTCTCCGCGGAACGCGAAATTACCTAAATTCCGCGAGCGGAAAGGAATTTACCGCCCAGGCCTAGTTCCCCGCCCGTCACACAGGTGTTTCCGCTGGGCTGACTACCATTTGCCTAACCTCTAGTTCATCCCACGGTGTCTGCGCAGAGAAAGTTGAGAATATCTCATGCTGCCGAAGGCCTGGTGTCCAGAGCACGCCTGCTGTGCTTTACACCCCATCATTGAGACCGTGACTGCTTTCGGAAGCGTATCCTGGTGCTAAAACAGCGGATGCAGAGAGGTGCCTTCAGTGAGCTCAGACCCCGCACTCCGTACTCTTTCTCTCCCCTTAGAGCAGGCGCCAGACCCCTTTCCTTCTCTACCCTTAGAGCAGGCGCCAGACCCCGCTCAGTTTGCACCAGACCCCGCTCAGTTTGCACCAGAAGGCGAATAAACTTCAGATTTTACATGGTTCGCACCATAAAAGAAAACATGAATGATATTTCATATCTGTAATGGAGGGCTTTTGGGCGAATACAGAGATGCCCTTAGCCCCTTGACCGCGGCGAAAATTCCGCCGCGGTGCGGGTGATTTATGGCGTGAGCGTGCCTTTATATCTGTACCCTGAGTCCACACGGGATTGCATTGGCGTGCCACGCTGGTGGTGAGGAACATAGAGAGGGTTCCTCCAAAGAATGCAGAATTGGGTTCCTGTTCAAGCATTTTTTTAGGTAGTGATACTTTTAACTGACACAACTTAAAAAAAAAGTTTACTTTATTGTCCCTGGAAATCGCTGAGGTCTTATCTTTATTTCTGTAAAGCTGTATCTTGCAAAAAACTAAAATACAGAAATATCAGCTTTGTAATAGAAGACATGCCCGGCTCCTGTTGGATAACTGATGCTTCTATGATAACTCCTTCTGGCCATAGAAAGAGCCTTGTCTCACCCCTTCAGAAGTGCCCTGAAGGCTGCAGGAGGCGCGCATGATGTGTACGTGGCGGTCGGTGCAGAGGTGGCATAGTTTCAAAGGTGTTGTGTGGCTGAAAGATATGTTTGTTGTTGCTCTATTTCCACTTACAGATTTGCACACGGGAATGGGTTCCTCATAGAGCCGGTCAATACCAGACATTAGGTGCCCGTGCAGGGTGGGCACTTACAGGCCTTCCCACCAGAGGGCATTGCCTGCAGCCTCCTTGTGCATTGTGCTGCGTTATGCACGTTTACTTCCCACCAGAGGGCATTGCCTGCAGCCACCTTGTGCATTGTCCTGGTTATGCACCTTTACTTCCCACTAAAGGGTATTGCCTGCAGCCACCTTGTGCATTGTCCTGCGTCATGCACGTTTACTTCCCACTAAAGGGTATTGCCTGCAGCCACCTTGTGAATTGTCCTGCGTCATGCACGTTTGCTTCCCACCAGAGGGCATTGCCTGCAGCCACCTTGTGCATTGTCCTGGTTATGCACCTTTACTTCCCACTAAAGGGTATTGCCTGCAGCCACCTGTGCATTGTCCAGGTCATGCACCTTTACTTCCCACCAGAGGGCATTGCCTGCAGCCTCCTTGTGCATAGTCCAGGTCATGCACCTTTACTTCCCACCAGAGGGCATTGCCTGCAACCACATTGTGCATTGTCCTGGTTATGCACCTTTACTTCCCAGCAGAGGGCATTGCTTGCAGCCTCCTTGTGCATTGTCCTGGTTATGCACCTTTACTTCCCACCAGAGGGCATTGCCTGCAGGCGTCCATGTGCATTGTCCTGCTTTATGCACCTTTATTTCCGAGCAGAGGGCATTGCCTGCAGCCTCCTTGTGCATTGTCCTGGTTATGCACCTTTACTTCCCAGCAGAGGGCATTGCCTGCAGCCTCCTTGTGCATTGTCCTGGTTATGCACCTTTACTTCCCACCAGAGGGCATTGCCTGCAGCCTCCTTGTGCATTGTCCTGGTTATGCTCATTTACTTCCCACCAGAGGGCATTGCCTGCAGCCTCCTTGTGCATTGTCCTGGTTATGCACCTTTACTTCCCACCAGAGGGCATTGCCTGCAGCCTCCTAGTGCATTGTCCTGAGTTCTGCACCTTTACTTCCCACCAGAGGGCATTGCCTGCAGCCTCCTTGTGCATTGTCCTGGTTATGCAGCTTTATTTCCCAGCTGAGGGCTTTGCCTGCAGCCTCCTTGTGCATTGTCCTGGTTATGCACCTTTACTTCCCAGCAGAGGGCATTGCCTGCAGCCTCCTTGTGCAGGTATACAACCTTTACCACGCAACTTTTACCACGACCTACCTTTACCACGCAACTTTTACAACGCAGGACCCTTTACCACGCATACCATTACAACGCAGGTATTTACAACGCAGATACCTTTACAACGCATACCATTACAACGTAAGTATTGGTAAGTATATAATTTTATTTAAAATATTTTAGGTTTGGGTTTTGGGTAAATGGGTATTTTTAGGGTTCAGGGTCAGTTTTCAGTTTTTGGGTAAAGGGGTATTTTTAGGGTTCAGGGTCAGTTTTCAGTTTTTGGGTAAATGGGTATTTTTAGGGTTCAGGGTCAGTTTTCAGTTTTTGGGTAAAGGGGTATTTTTAGGGTTCAGGGTCAGTTTTCAGTTTTTGGGTGAATGGGTATTTTTAGGGTTCAGGGTCAGTTTTCAGTTTTTGGGTAAAGGGGTATTTTTAGGGTTCAGGGTCAGTTTTCAGTTTTTGGGTAAAGGGGTATTTTTAGGGTTCAGGGTCAGTTTTCAGTTTTTGGGTAAATGGGTATTTTTAGGGTTCAGGGTCAGTTTTCAGTTTTTGAGTAAAGGGGTATTTTTAGGGTTCAGGGTCAGTTTTCAGTTTTTGGGTAAAGGGGTATTTTTAGGGTTCAGGGTCAGTTTTCAGTTTTTGGGTAAATGGGTATTTTTAGGGTTCAGGGTCAGTTTTCAGTTTTTGGGTAAAGGGGTATTTTTAGGGTTCAGTGTCAGTTTTCAGTTTTTGGGTAAAGGGGTATTTTTAGGGTTCAGGGTCAGTTTTCAGTTTTGGGTAAAGGGGTATTTTTAGGGTTCAGGGTCAGTTTTCAGTTTTTGGGTAAAGGGGTATTTTTAGGGTTCAGGGTCAGTTTTCAGTTTTTGGGGTACAGGGGTATTTTTAGGGTTCAGGGCTGGGTTTGGGTTTTGGGGTACAGGGGTATTTTTCGGTTCCAGGGTTGGGTTTGGGTTTTGGGGTACAGGGGTATTTTTAGGTTTCAGGGCTGGGTTTGGGTTTTGGGGTTCAGGGGTATTTTTAGGTTTCAGGGCTGGGTTTGGGTTTTGGGGTACAGGGGTATTTTTAACATATATATTTAAAAATTAATAAATAAATATTAATATAAATAATTAAAATATTAAATATTAAAATAATTTATTAATTTAAAAAAATATTATTAATAATTACATTATTTTACCATATTATTTACTTACCTATACTTACGTTGTAATGGTATGCGTTGTAATAGTACCTGCGTTGTAGTGTATTGCGTTGTAAAGGTATTCGTGGTAAAGGGTCCTGCGTTGTAAAAAATGCGTGGTAATGGTCTGCGTGGTAAAAGAACGCGTGGTAACATCATATATCCCCTTGTGCATTGTCCTGGTTATGCACGTTTACTTCCCACCAGAGGGCATTGCCTGCAGCCTCCTTGTGCATTGTCCTGGTTATGCACGTTTACTTCCCAGCAGAGGGCATTGCCTGCAGCCTCCTTGTGCATTGTCCTGGTTATGCACCTTTACTTCCCAACAGAGGGCATTGCCTGCAGCCTCCTTGTGCATTGTCCTGGTTATGCACCTTTACTTCCCACCAGAGGGCATTGCCTGCAGCCTCCTTGTGCATTGTCCTGGTTATGCACCTTTACTTCCCAACAGAGGGCATTGCCTGAAGCCTCCTTGTGCATTGTCCTGGTTATGCGCCTTTACCTCCCACCAGAGGGCATTGCCTGCAGCCTCCTTGTGCATTGTCCTGGTTATGCACCTTTACTTCCCAACAGAGGGTATTGCCTGCAGCCTCCTTGTGCATTGTCCTGGTTATGCACCTTTACTTCCCACCAGAAGGTATTGCCTGCAGGCCTCCTTGTGCACTGGCCAGCGTTATGCACCTTTATTTCCCAACAGAGGGCATTGCCTGCAGCCTCCTTGTGCATTGTCCTGGTTATGCACCTTTACTTCGCAGCAGAGGGCATTGCCTGCAGGCACCTTGTGTATTGTCCTGTGTTATGCAACTTTACTTCTCACCAGAGGGCATTGCCTGCAGCATCCTTGTGCATTGTCCTGGGTATGCACCTTTACTTGCCAGCAGAGGGCATTGCCTGCAGCCTCCTTGTGCATTGTCCTGGTTATGCACCTTTACTTCCCAACAGAGGGCATTGCCTGCAGCCTCCTTGTGCATTGTCCTGGTTATGCACCTTTACTTCACACCGGAGTGCATTGCCTGCAGCCTCCTTGTGCATTTTCCTGGTTATGCACCTTTATTTCCCAGCAGAGGGCATTGCTTGCAGCCTCCTTGTGCATTGTCCTGGTATGCACTTTTACTTCCCACCAGAGGGAATTGCCTGCAGGCGTCCATGTGCATTGTCCTGCTTTATGCACCTTTATTTCCGAGCAGAGGGCATTGCCTGCAGCCTCCTTGTGCATTGTCCTGGTTATGCACGTTTACTTCCCAGCAGAGGGCATTGCCTGCAGCCTCCTTGTGCATTGTCCTGGTTATGCACGTTTACTTCCCACCAGAGGGCATTGCCTGCAGCCTCCTTGTGCATTGTCCTGGTTATACACGTTTACTTCCCAGCAGAGGGCATTGCCTGTAGCCTCCTTGTGCATTGTCCTGGTTATGCACCTTTACTTCCCAACAGAGGGCATTGCCTGCAGCCTCCTTGTGCATTGTCCTGGTTATGCACCTTTACTTCCCAACAGAGGGCATTGCCTGAAGCCTCCTTGTGCATTGTCCTGGTTATGCGCCTTTACCTCCCACCAGAGGGCATTGCCTGCAGCCTCCTTGTGCATTGTCCTGGTTATGCACCTTTACTTCCCAACAGAGGGTATTGCCTGCAGCCTCCTTGTGCATTGTCCTGGTTATGCACCTTTACTTCCCACCAGAAGGTATTGCCTGCAGGCCTCCTTGTGCACTGGCCAGCGTTATGCACCTTTATTTCCCAACAGAGGGCATTGCCTGCAGCCTCCTTGTGCATTGCCCTGGTTATGCACCTTTACTTCCCAGCAGAGGACATTGCCTGCAGGCACCTTGTGTATTGTCCTGTGTTATGCAACTTTACTTCTCACCAGAGGGCATTGCCTGCAGCATCCTTGTGCATTGTCCTGGTTATGCACCTTTACTTGCCAGCAGAGGGCATTGCCTGCAGCCTCCTTGTGCATCGTCCTGGTTATGCACCTTTACTTCCCAACAGAGGGCATTGCCTGCAGCCTCCTTGTGCATTGTCCTGGTTATGCACCTTTACTTCCCACCAGAGGGCATTGCCTGCAGGCACCTTGTGCATTGTCCTGGTTATGCACCTTTACTTCCCACCAGAGGGCATTGCCTGCAGCCTCCTTGTGCATTGTCCTGGTTATGCGCCTTTACTTCCCACCAGAGGGCATTGCCTGCAACCACCTTGTGCATTGTCCTGGTTATGCACATTTACTTCCCACCAGAGGGCATTGCCTGCAGCCTCCTTGTGCATTGTCCTGGTTATGCACCTTTACTGCCCACCAGAGGGCATTGCCTGCAGCCTCCTTGTGCATTGTCCTGGTTATGCACCTTTACTTCCCACCAAGGGAATTGCCTGCTGGCGTACATGTGCATTGTCCTGCTTTATGCACCTTTATTTCCCAGCAGAGGGCATTGCCTGCAGCCTCCTTGTGCATTGTCCTGGTTATGCACGTTTACTTCCCAGCAGAGGGCACTGCCTGCAGCCTCCTTGTGAATTGTCCTGGTTATGCACGTTTACTTCCCAACAGAGGGCATGGCCTGCAGCCTCCTTGTGCATTGTCCTGGTTATGCACGTTTACTTCCCAGCAGAGGGCATTGCCTGCAGACTTCCTTGTGCATTGTCCTGGTCATCCACCTTTACTTCCCAACAGAGGGCATGGCCTGCAGCCTCCTTGTGCATTGTCCTGGTTATGCATGTTTACTTCCCAGCAGAGGGCATTGCCTGCAGCCTCCTTGTGCATTGTCCTGGTTATGCACCTTTACTTCCCAACAGAGGGCATTGCCTGCAGCCTCCTTGTGCATTGTCCTGGTTATGCACCTTTACTTCCCACCAGAGGGCATTGCCTGCAGCCTCCTTGTGCATTGTCCTGGTTATGCACCTTTACTTCCCAACAGAGGGCATTGCCTGAAGCCTCCTTGTGCATTGTCCTGGTTATGCGCCTTTACCTCCCACCAGAGGGCATTGCCTGCAGCCTCCTTGTGCATTGTCCTGGTTATGCACCTTTACTTCCCAACAGAGGGTATTGCCTGCAGCCTCCTTGTGCATTGTCCTGGTTATGCACCTTTACTTCCCACCAGAAGGTATTGCCTGCAGGCCTCCTTGTGCACTGGCCAGCGTTATGCACCTTTATTTCCCAACAGAGGGCATTGCCTGCAGCCTCCTTGTGCATTGTCCTGGTTATGCACCTTTACTTCGCAGCAGAGGGCATTGCCTGCAGGCACCTTGTGTATTGTCCTGTGTTATGCAACTTTACTTCTCACCAGAGGGCATTGCCTGCAGCATCCTTGTGCATTGTCCTGGGTATGCACCTTTACTTGCCAGCAGAGGGCATTGCCTGCAGCCTCCTTGTGCATTGTCCTGGTTATGCACCTTTACTTCCCAACAGAGGGCATTGCCTGCAGCCTCCTTGTGCATTGTCCTGGTTATGCACCTTTACTTCACACCGGAGTGCATTGCCTGCAGCCTCCTTGTGCATTTTCCTGGTTATGCACCTTTATTTCCCAGCAGAGGGCATTGCTTGCAGCCTCCTTGTGCATTGTCCTGGTATGCACTTTTACTTCCCACCAGAGGGAATTGCCTGCAGGCGTCCATGTGCATTGTCCTGCTTTATGCACCTTTATTTCCGAGCAGAGGGCATTGCCTGCAGCCTCCTTGTGCATTGTCCTGGTTATGCACGTTTACTTCCCAGCAGAGGGCATTGCCTGCAGCCTCCTTGTGCATTGTCCTGGTTATGCACGTTTACTTCCCACCAGAGGGCATTGCCTGCAGCCTCCTTGTGCATTGTCCTGGTTATACACGTTTACTTCCCAGCAGAGGGCATTGCCTGTAGCCTCCTTGTGCATTGTCCTGGTTATGCACCTTTACTTCCCAACAGAGGGCATTGCCTGCAGCCTCCTTGTGCATTGTCCTGGTTATGCACCTTTACTTCCCAACAGAGGGCATTGCCTGAAGCCTCCTTGTGCATTGTCCTGGTTATGCGCCTTTACCTCCCACCAGAGGGCATTGCCTGCAGCCTCCTTGTGCATTGTCCTGGTTATGCACCTTTACTTCCCAACAGAGGGTATTGCCTGCAGCCTCCTTGTGCATTGTCCTGGTTATGCACCTTTACTTCCCACCAGAAGGTATTGCCTGCAGGCCTCCTTGTGCACTGGCCAGCGTTATGCACCTTTATTTCCCAACAGAGGGCATTGCCTGCAGCCTCCTTGTGCATTGCCCTGGTTATGCACCTTTACTTCCCAGCAGAGGACATTGCCTGCAGGCACCTTGTGTATTGTCCTGTGTTATGCAACTTTACTTCTCACCAGAGGGCATTGCCTGCAGCATCCTTGTGCATTGTCCTGGTTATGCACCTTTACTTGCCAGCAGAGGGCATTGCCTGCAGCCTCCTTGTGCATCGTCCTGGTTATGCACCTTTACTTCCCAACAGAGGGCATTGCCTGCAGCCTCCTTGTGCATTGTCCTGGTTATGCACCTTTACTTCCCACCAGAGGGCATTGCCTGCAGGCACCTTGTGCATTGTCCTGGTTATGCACCTTTACTTCCCACCAGAGGGCATTGCCTGCAGCCTCCTTGTGCATTGTCCTGGTTATGCGCCTTTACTTCCCACCAGAGGGCATTGCCTGCAACCACCTTGTGCATTGTCCTGGTTATGCACATTTACTTCCCACCAGAGGGCATTGCCTGCAGCCTCCTTGTGCATTGTCCTGGTTATGCACCTTTACTGCCCACCAGAGGGCATTGCCTGCAGCCTCCTTGTGCATTGTCCTGGTTATGCACCTTTACTTCCCACCAAGGGAATTGCCTGCTGGCGTACATGTGCATTGTCCTGCTTTATGCACCTTTATTTCCCAGCAGAGGGCATTGCCTGCAGCCTCCTTGTGCATTGTCCTGGTTATGCAACTTTACTTCCCAACAGAGGGTATTGCCTGCAGCCTCCTTGTGCATTGTCCTGGTTATGCACCTTTACTTCCCACCAGAAGGTATTGCCTGCAGGCCTCCTTGTGCACTGGCCAGCGTTATGCACCTTTATTTCCCAACAGAGGGCATTGCCTGCAGCCTCCTTGTGCATTGTCCTGGTTATGCACCTTTACTTCGCAGCAGAGGGCATTGCCTGCAGGCACCTTGTGTATTGTCCTGTGTTATGCAACTTTACTTCTCACCAGAGGGCATTGCCTGCAGCATCCTTGTGCATTGTCCTGGGTATGCACCTTTACTTGCCAGCAGAGGGCATTGCCTGCAGCCTCCTTGTGCATTGTCCTGGTTATGCACCTTTACTTCCCAACAGAGGGCATTGCCTGCAGCCTCCTTGTGCATTGTCCTGGTTATGCACCTTTACTTCACACCGGAGTGCATTGCCTGCAGCCTCCTTGTGCATTTTCCTGGTTATGCACCTTTATTTCCCAGCAGAGGGCATTGCTTGCAGCCTCCTTGTGCATTGTCCTGGTATGCACTTTTACTTCCCACCAGAGGGAATTGCCTGCAGGCGTCCATGTGCATTGTCCTGCTTTATGCACCTTTATTTCCGAGCAGAGGGCATTGCCTGCAGCCTCCTTGTGCATTGTCCTGGTTATGCACGTTTACTTCCCAGCAGAGGGCATTGCCTGCAGCCTCCTTGTGCATTGTCCTGGTTATGCACGTTTACTTCCCACCAGAGGGCATTGCCTGCAGCCTCCTTGTGCATTGTCCTGGTTATACACGTTTACTTCCCAGCAGAGGGCATTGCCTGTAGCCTCCTTGTGCATTGTCCTGGTTATGCACCTTTACTTCCCAACAGAGGGCATTGCCTGCAGCCTCCTTGTGCATTGTCCTGGTTATGCACCTTTACTTCCCAACAGAGGGCATTGCCTGAAGCCTCCTTGTGCATTGTCCTGGTTATGCGCCTTTACCTCCCACCAGAGGGCATTGCCTGCAGCCTCCTTGTGCATTGTCCTGGTTATGCACCTTTACTTCCCAACAGAGGGTATTGCCTGCAGCCTCCTTGTGCATTGTCCTGGTTATGCACCTTTACTTCCCACCAGAAGGTATTGCCTGCAGGCCTCCTTGTGCACTGGCCAGCGTTATGCACCTTTATTTCCCAACAGAGGGCATTGCCTGCAGCCTCCTTGTGCATTGCCCTGGTTATGCACCTTTACTTCCCAGCAGAGGACATTGCCTGCAGGCACCTTGTGTATTGTCCTGTGTTATGCAACTTTACTTCTCACCAGAGGGCATTGCCTGCAGCATCCTTGTGCATTGTCCTGGTTATGCACCTTTACTTGCCAGCAGAGGGCATTGCCTGCAGCCTCCTTGTGCATCGTCCTGGTTATGCACCTTTACTTCCCAACAGAGGGCATTGCCTGCAGCCTCCTTGTGCATTGTCCTGGTTATGCACCTTTACTTCCCACCAGAGGGCATTGCCTGCAGGCACCTTGTGCATTGTCCTGGTTATGCACCTTTACTTCCCACCAGAGGGCATTGCCTGCAGCCTCCTTGTGCATTGTCCTGGTTATGCGCCTTTACTTCCCACCAGAGGGCATTGCCTGCAACCACCTTGTGCATTGTCCTGGTTATGCACATTTACTTCCCACCAGAGGGCATTGCCTGCAGCCTCCTTGTGCATTGTCCTGGTTATGCACCTTTACTGCCCACCAGAGGGCATTGCCTGCAGCCTCCTTGTGCATTGTCCTGGTTATGCACCTTTACTTCCCACCAAGGGAATTGCCTGCTGGCGTACATGTGCATTGTCCTGCTTTATGCACCTTTATTTCCCAGCAGAGGGCATTGCCTGCAGCCTCCTTGTGCATTGTCCTGGTTATGCACGTTTACTTCCCAGCAGAGGGCACTGCCTGCAGCCTCCTTGTGAATTGTCCTGGTTATGCACGTTTACTTCCCAACAGAGGGCATGGCCTGCAGCCTCCTTGTGCATTGTCCTGGTTATGCACGTTTACTTCCCAGCAGAGGGCATTGCCTGCAGACTTCCTTGTGCATTGTCCTGGTCATCCACCTTTACTTCCCAACAGAGGGCATGGCCTGCAGCCTCCTTGTGCATTGTCCTGGTTATGCATGTTTACTTCCCAGCAGAGGGCATTGCCTGCAGCCTCCTTGTGCATTGTCCTGGTTATGCACCTTTACTTCCCAACAGAGGGCATTGCCTGCAGCCTCCTTGTGCATTGTCCTGGTTATGCACCTTTACTTCCCACCAGAGGGCATTGCCTGCAGCCTCCTTGTGCATTGTCCTGGTTATGCACCTTTACTTCCCAACAGAGGGCATTGCCTGAAGCCTCCTTGTGCATTGTCCTGGTTATGCGCCTTTACCTCCCACCAGAGGGCATTGCCTGCAGCCTCCTTGTGCATTGTCCTGGTTATGCACCTTTACTTCCCAACAGAGGGTATTGCCTGCAGCCTCCTTGTGCATTGTCCTGGTTATGCACCTTTACTTCCCACCAGAAGGTATTGCCTGCAGGCCTCCTTGTGCACTGGCCAGCGTTATGCACCTTTATTTCCCAACAGAGGGCATTGCCTGCAGCCTCCTTGTGCATTGTCCTGGTTATGCACCTTTACTTCGCAGCAGAGGGCATTGCCTGCAGGCACCTTGTGTATTGTCCTGTGTTATGCAACTTTACTTCTCACCAGAGGGCATTGCCTGCAGCATCCTTGTGCATTGTCCTGGGTATGCACCTTTACTTGCCAGCAGAGGGCATTGCCTGCAGCCTCCTTGTGCATTGTCCTGGTTATGCACCTTTACTTCCCAACAGAGGGCATTGCCTGCAGCCTCCTTGTGCATTGTCCTGGTTATGCACCTTTACTTCACACCGGAGTGCATTGCCTGCAGCCTCCTTGTGCATTTTCCTGGTTATGCACCTTTATTTCCCAGCAGAGGGCATTGCTTGCAGCCTCCTTGTGCATTGTCCTGGTATGCACTTTTACTTCCCACCAGAGGGAATTGCCTGCAGGCGTCCATGTGCATTGTCCTGCTTTATGCACCTTTATTTCCGAGCAGAGGGCATTGCCTGCAGCCTCCTTGTGCATTGTCCTGGTTATGCACGTTTACTTCCCAGCAGAGGGCATTGCCTGCAGCCTCCTTGTGCATTGTCCTGGTTATGCACGTTTACTTCCCACCAGAGGGCATTGCCTGCAGCCTCCTTGTGCATTGTCCTGGTTATACACGTTTACTTCCCAGCAGAGGGCATTGCCTGTAGCCTCCTTGTGCATTGTCCTGGTTATGCACCTTTACTTCCCAACAGAGGGCATTGCCTGCAGCCTCCTTGTGCATTGTCCTGGTTATGCACCTTTACTTCCCAACAGAGGGCATTGCCTGAAGCCTCCTTGTGCATTGTCCTGGTTATGCGCCTTTACCTCCCACCAGAGGGCATTGCCTGCAGCCTCCTTGTGCATTGTCCTGGTTATGCACCTTTACTTCCCAACAGAGGGTATTGCCTGCAGCCTCCTTGTGCATTGTCCTGGTTATGCACCTTTACTTCCCACCAGAAGGTATTGCCTGCAGGCCTCCTTGTGCACTGGCCAGCGTTATGCACCTTTATTTCCCAACAGAGGGCATTGCCTGCAGCCTCCTTGTGCATTGCCCTGGTTATGCACCTTTACTTCCCAGCAGAGGACATTGCCTGCAGGCACCTTGTGTATTGTCCTGTGTTATGCAACTTTACTTCTCACCAGAGGGCATTGCCTGCAGCATCCTTGTGCATTGTCCTGGTTATGCACCTTTACTTGCCAGCAGAGGGCATTGCCTGCAGCCTCCTTGTGCATCGTCCTGGTTATGCACCTTTACTTCCCAACAGAGGGCATTGCCTGCAGCCTCCTTGTGCATTGTCCTGGTTATGCACCTTTACTTCCCACCAGAGGGCATTGCCTGCAGGCACCTTGTGCATTGTCCTGGTTATGCACCTTTACTTCCCACCAGAGGGCATTGCCTGCAGCCTCCTTGTGCATTGTCCTGGTTATGCGCCTTTACTTCCCACCAGAGGGCATTGCCTGCAACCACCTTGTGCATTGTCCTGGTTATGCACATTTACTTCCCACCAGAGGGCATTGCCTGCAGCCTCCTTGTGCATTGTCCTGGTTATGCACCTTTACTGCCCACCAGAGGGCATTGCCTGCAGCCTCCTTGTGCATTGTCCTGGTTATGCACCTTTACTTCCCACCAAGGGAATTGCCTGCTGGCGTACATGTGCATTGTCCTGCTTTATGCACCTTTATTTCCCAGCAGAGGGCATTGCCTGCAGCCTCCTTGTGCATTGTCCTGGTTATGCAACTTTACTTCCCAACAGAGGGTATTGCCTGCAGCCTCCTTGTGCATTGTCCTGGTTATGCACCTTTACTTCCCACCAGAAGGTATTGCCTGCAGGCCTCCTTGTGCACTGGCCAGCGTTATGCACCTTTATTTCCCAACAGAGGGCATTGCCTGCAGCCTCCTTGTGCATTGTCCTGGTTATGCACCTTTACTTCGCAGCAGAGGGCATTGCCTGCAGGCACCTTGTGTATTGTCCTGTGTTATGCAACTTTACTTCTCACCAGAGGGCATTGCCTGCAGCATCCTTGTGCATTGTCCTGGGTATGCACCTTTACTTGCCAGCAGAGGGCATTGCCTGCAGCCTCCTTGTGCATTGTCCTGGTTATGCACCTTTACTTCCCAACAGAGGGCATTGCCTGCAGCCTCCTTGTGCATTGTCCTGGTTATGCACCTTTACTTCACACCGGAGTGCATTGCCTGCAGCCTCCTTGTGCATTTTCCTGGTTATGCACCTTTATTTCCCAGCAGAGGGCATTGCTTGCAGCCTCCTTGTGCATTGTCCTGGTATGCACTTTTACTTCCCACCAGAGGGAATTGCCTGCAGGCGTCCATGTGCATTGTCCTGCTTTATGCACCTTTATTTCCGAGCAGAGGGCATTGCCTGCAGCCTCCTTGTGCATTGTCCTGGTTATGCACGTTTACTTCCCAGCAGAGGGCATTGCCTGCAGCCTCCTTGTGCATTGTCCTGGTTATGCACGTTTACTTCCCACCAGAGGGCATTGCCTGCAGCCTCCTTGTGCATTGTCCTGGTTATACACGTTTACTTCCCAGCAGAGGGCATTGCCTGTAGCCTCCTTGTGCATTGTCCTGGTTATGCACCTTTACTTCCCAACAGAGGGCATTGCCTGCAGCCTCCTTGTGCATTGTCCTGGTTATGCACCTTTACTTCCCAACAGAGGGCATTGCCTGAAGCCTCCTTGTGCATTGTCCTGGTTATGCGCCTTTACCTCCCACCAGAGGGCATTGCCTGCAGCCTCCTTGTGCATTGTCCTGGTTATGCACCTTTACTTCCCAACAGAGGGTATTGCCTGCAGCCTCCTTGTGCATTGTCCTGGTTATGCACCTTTACTTCCCACCAGAAGGTATTGCCTGCAGGCCTCCTTGTGCACTGGCCAGCGTTATGCACCTTTATTTCCCAACAGAGGGCATTGCCTGCAGCCTCCTTGTGCATTGCCCTGGTTATGCACCTTTACTTCCCAGCAGAGGACATTGCCTGCAGGCACCTTGTGTATTGTCCTGTGTTATGCAACTTTACTTCTCACCAGAGGGCATTGCCTGCAGCATCCTTGTGCATTGTCCTGGTTATGCACCTTTACTTGCCAGCAGAGGGCATTGCCTGCAGCCTCCTTGTGCATCGTCCTGGTTATGCACCTTTACTTCCCAACAGAGGGCATTGCCTGCAGCCTCCTTGTGCATTGTCCTGGTTATGCACCTTTACTTCCCACCAGAGGGCATTGCCTGCAGGCACCTTGTGCATTGTCCTGGTTATGCACCTTTACTTCCCACCAGAGGGCATTGCCTGCAGCCTCCTTGTGCATTGTCCTGGTTATGCGCCTTTACTTCCCACCAGAGGGCATTGCCTGCAACCACCTTGTGCATTGTCCTGGTTATGCACATTTACTTCCCACCAGAGGGCATTGCCTGCAGCCTCCTTGTGCATTGTCCTGGTTATGCACCTTTACTGCCCACCAGAGGGCATTGCCTGCAGCCTCCTTGTGCATTGTCCTGGTTATGCACCTTTACTTCCCACCAAGGGAATTGCCTGCTGGCGTACATGTGCATTGTCCTGCTTTATGCACCTTTATTTCCCAGCAGAGGGCATTGCCTGCAGCCTCCTTGTGCATTGTCCTGGTTATGCACGTTTACTTCCCAGCAGAGGGCACTGCCTGCAGCCTCCTTGTGAATTGTCCTGGTTATGCACGTTTACTTCCCAACAGAGGGCATGGCCTGCAGCCTCCTTGTGCATTGTCCTGGTTATGCACGTTTACTTCCCAGCAGAGGGCATTGCCTGCAGACTTCCTTGTGCATTGTCCTGGTCATCCACCTTTACTTCCCAACAGAGGGCATGGCCTGCAGCCTCCTTGTGCATTGTCCTGGTTATGCATGTTTACTTCCCATCAGAGGGCATTGCCTGCAGCCTCCTTGTGCATTGTCCTGGTTATGCACGTTTACTTCCCAGCAGAGGGCATTGCCCGCAGCCTCCTTGTGAATTGTCCTGGTTATGCACGTTTACTTCCCACCGAGGGCATTGCCTGCAGGCGTCCTTGTGCATTGTCCTGCTTTATGCACCTTTATTTCCAAGCAGAGGGCATTGCCTGCAGCATCCTTGTGCATTGTCTTAGTTATGCACCTTTACTTCCCACCAGTGGGCATTGCCTGCAGCCTCCTTGTGCATTGTCCTGGTTATGCACCTTTACTTCTCAACAGAGGGCATTGCCTGCAGCCTCCTTGTGCATTGTCCTGGTTATGCACCTTTACTTCCCACCAGAGGGCATTGCCTGCAGCCTCCTTGTGCATTGTCCTGGTTATGCACCTTTACTTCTCAACAGAGGGCATTGCCTGCAGCCTCCTTGTGCATTGTCCTGGTTATGCACCTTTACTTCCCACCAGAGGGCATTGCCTGCAGCCTCCTTGTCCATTGTCCTGGTTATGCACCTTTCCTTCCCACCAGAGGGCATTGCCTGCAACCACCTTGTGCATTGTCCTGGTTATGCTCATTTACTTCCCACCAGAGGGCATTGCCTGCAGCCTCCTAGTGCATTGTCCTGAGTTCTGCACCTTTACTTCCCACCAGAGGGCATTGCCTGCAGTTCTCCTTGTGCATTGTCCTGGTTATGCACCTTTACTTCCCACCAGAGGTAATTGCCTGCAGGCGTCCATGTGCATTGTCCTGCTTTATGCACCTTTACTTCCCAGCAGAGGGCATTGCCTGCAGGCCTCCTTGTGCATTGTCCTGGTTATGCACCTTTACTTCCCAACAGAGGGCATGGCCTGCAGCCTCCTTGTGCATTGTCCTGGTTATGCACCTTTACTTCCCACCAGAGGGAATTGCCTGCAGGCGTCCATGTGCATTGTCCTGCTTTATGCACCTTTATTTCCCAGCAGAGGGCATTGCCTGCAGGCTCCTTGTGTATTGTCCTGTGTTATGCAACTTTACTTCCCACCAGAGGGCATTGCCTGCAGCCTCCTTGTGCATTGTCCTGGTTATGCACCTTTACTTCCCACCAGAGGGCATTGCCTGCAGCCTCCTTGTGCATTGTCCTGGTTATGCACCTTTGCTTCCCAACAGAGGGCATTGCCTGAAGCCTCCTTGTGCATTGTCCTGGTTATGCGCCTTTACCTCCCACCAGAGGGCATTGCCTGCAGCCTCCTTGTGCATTGTCCTGGTTATGCACCTTTACTTCCCAACAGAGGGTATTGCCTGCAGCCTCCTTGTGCATTGTCCTGGTTATGCACCTTTACTTCCCACCAGAAGGTATTGCCTGCAGGCCTCCTTGTGCACTGGCCACCGTTTTGCACCTTTATTTCCCAACAGAGGGCATTGCCTGCAGCCTCCTTGTGCATTGTCCTTGTTATGCACCTTTACTTCCCAGCAGAGGGCATTGCCTGCAACCACCTTGTGCATTGTCCTGGTTATGCACATTTACTTCCCACCAGAGGGCATTGCCTGCAGCCTCCTTGTGCATTGTCCTGGTTATGCGCCTTTACTTCCCACCAGAGGGCATTGCCTGCAACCACCTTGTGCAATTTCCTGGTTATGCACATTTACTTCCCACCAGAGGGCATTGCCTGCAGCCTCCTTGTGCATTGTCCTGGTTATGCACCTTTACTGCCCACCAGAGGGCATTGCCTGCAGCCTCCTTGTGCATTGTCCTGGTTATGCACCTTTACTTCCCAACAGAGGGCATTGCCTGAAGCCTCCTTGTGCATTGTCCTGGTTAGGCACCTTTACTTCCCACCAGAGGGCATTGCCTGCTGCCTCCTTGTGCATTGTCCTGTGTTATGCAACTTTACTTCTCATCAGAGGGCATTGCCTGCAGCCTCCTTGTGCATTGTCCTGGTTATGCACCTTTACTGCCCACCAGAGGGCATTGCCTGCAGCCTCCTTGTGCATTGTCCTGGTTATGCACCTTTACTTCCCAACAGAGGGCATTGCCTGAAGCCTCCTTGTGCATTGTCCTGGTTAGGCACCTTTACTTCCCAGCAGAGGGCATTGCCTGCAGGCACCTTGTGTATTGTCCTGTGTTATGCAACTTTACTTCTCATCAGAGGGCATTGCCTGCAGCATCCTTGTGCATTGTCCTGGTTATGCACCTTTATTTGCCAGCAGAGGGCATTGCCTGCAGCCTCCTTGCGCATTGTCCTGGTTATGCACCTTTACTTCCCACCAGAGGGCATTGCCTGCAGCCTCCTTGTGCATTGTCCTGGTTATGCACCTTTACTTCCCACCAGAGGGCATTGCCTGCAACCACCTTGTGCATTGTCCTGGTTATGCACATTTACTTCCCACCAGAGGGCATTGCCTGCAGCCCCCTTGTGCATTGTCCTGGTTATGCACCTTCACTGCCCACCAGAGGGAATTGCCTTTCAGGCGTCCATGTGCATTGTCCTGCTTTATGCACCTTTATTTCCCAGCAGAGGGCATTGCCTGCAGCCTCCTTGTGCATTGTCCTGGTTATGCACCTTTACTTCCCACCAGAGGGAATTGCCTGCATGGACCGGGAGACCAGACGACCGCACACGCACGCGACGACGATGCCGAACTGATGGCATATACTTTAATCTTCCCTTAACTTTACTGGATCCTTAAACAAATGGATGATTATTAGATCTGCCAACTATATAATTATAAAACCTATTGCTTATACACCTGCCAGGACGGATGGGACGTGTAACATAAGAACACACTGCGCAAAGCCCTGAAGAAGTCCGGTTTCGGACGAAACGCGTTGGCTATTTTTATCTGCGAGTTTTTTTGAACAAATAAAGAAAGAATAAAACGAAGAAAACTGACTTGAAAAATTTCTTGGGAGGACAGTTGGATTTTATCTTTGTTACAATACGAATGCTTATTGAGCACTAACATTGTGTTTATCGTATAGTTTTTTGGTGTGCGAGGTCAATTTGTGAAATTTGATGTACAGAACAAATTTTTATTTGTTCTTTGTTGGGATTTAGGGGGTTGTATCCCAGACCGCTTGCACCCTTACTTCAACAAATATTAGGAACTTGACCCTTGGTGCGGCCCTTAAAGCCTCAATCCCTCTTTTGCTGCGACAAAATTGCCTGCTGGCGTCCATGTGCATTGTCCTGCTTTATGCACCTTTATTTCCCAGCAGAGGGCATTGCCTGCAGCCTCCTTGTGCATTGTCCTGGTTATGCACGTTTACTTCCCAGCAGAGGGCATTGCCTGCAGGCCTCCTTGTGCATTGTCCTGGTTATGCACCTTTACTTCCCAACAGAGGGCATGGCCTGCAGCCTCCTTGTGCATTGTCCTGGATATGCACCTTTACTTCCCACCAGAGGGAATTGCCTGCAGGCGTCCATGTGCATTGTCCTGCTTTATGCACCTTTATTTCCCAGCAGAGGGCATTGCCTGCAGCCTCCTTGTGCATTCTCCTGGTTATGCACGTTTACTTCCCATCAGAGGGCATTGCCTGCAGCCTCCTTGTGCATTGTCCTGGTTATGCACGTTTACTTCCCAGCAGAGGGCATTGCATGCAGCCTCCTTGTGCATTATCCTGGTTATGCACGTTTACTTCCCACCGAGGGCATTGCCTGCAGGCGTCCTTGTGCATTGTCCTGCTTTATGCACCTTTATTTCTAAGCAGAGGGCATTGCCTGCAGCGTCCTTGTGCATTGTCCTGGTTATGCACCTTTACTTCCCACCAGAGGGCATTGCCTGAAGGCCTCCTTGTGCATTGTCCTGCGTTATGCACCCTTACTTCCCACCATAGGGCATTGCCTGCAGCCTCCTTGTGCATTGTCCTGGTTAGGCACCTTTACTTCCCAGCAGAGGGCATTGCCTGCAGCCTCCTTGTGCATTGTCCTGGTTATGCACCTTTACTTCCCAGCAGAGGGCATTGCCTGCAGCCTCCTTGTGCATTGTCCTGGTTATGCACCTTTACTTCCCACCAGAGGGCATTGCCAGCAGCCTCCTTGTGCATTGTCCTGGTTATGCACGTTTACTTCCCAGCAGAGGGCATTGCCTGCAGCCTCCTTGTGCATTGTCCTGGTTATGGACGTTTACTTCCCACCAAGGGCATTGCCTGCAGGCGTCCTTGTGCATTGTCCTGCTTTATGCACCTTTACTTCCCACCAGAGGGCATTACCTGCGGCGTCCTTGTGCATTGTCCTGGTTATGCACCTTTACTTCCCACCAGAGGGCATTACCTGCGGCGTCTTTGTGCATTGTCCTGGTTATGCACCTTTACTTCCCACCAGAGGGCAGTGCCTGCAGCCTCCTTGTGCATTGTCCTGGTTATGCACCTTTGGTTCCCACCAGGGGGCATTGCCTGCAACCTCCTTGTGCATTGTCCTGGTGCTTTGTTCGGCGCAGCGAGGGTGTGCTGCAGAATTGCTCACCTACCAACGGACTCTCTTTCTTCCTGAAACCAAGCCCACTTCTCGCGGCCCCCGCTTTGCGGGTGCCGCTCGTCCAGACATCGTGTGGGAGGGCTGCCACGGACCTTCAGAGGCAGTGTGGAATACAGCGCAGAGACTACCCTACAGACGCTTAGTGGGACTGCGAGGACCAGCGTGCTGTGCGGCTGGGATCTACCGCAGCTGGTCCTCTTCCCGCCCCTCCCTCTTCTACTATCTAAACCACACGTTCCAGCGCGCACGCGGGACGCGCGCGGGCGAGCGCCGGGCTAAGCCCGGGCAAAGGGCGGGCCGTTTGAGGCCGTTAGAGAACGGCAGAGACCGGACCGGCCACCCCCCTAACAATACGTTTTTCAGGTTTCCTGTACCCACCCGCTTGGTTATTTAGAGGTTCGGTCTTAACATAATGGCTACGAGAGAAACAAGAAGCAAGGCTGCTTCCATGGTCTCAGGTACTTTGGACAATTTTCTTGCTAGGGCAAATACAGTGTTAAATAAGGGGCTCACAGTGTTAGAAAAGTAAATTGCTGAAGGTATAGAAAGCTCCCACCTGGCTTCTCCGGGGTCATCATCCAATGTTAGATCATCACTATTGCTTGACGCCACGCATTTATCACTTATGGATAGTATTGATCAAACCATAGAGTCTGTCCTACAACAGCTAAGGACACCTTCTAACTCACACAGGGATAAAGTCTCAGTACATATTACTGATGAGGTTGAACCCTCCCCTACTGTAGAGTTAGTTTTACCTAGGGCTCTGGGGGACAGCCTGACTGTAATAGAACATATGGGTGACAGAGAAGTTGTTGCCCCGAAAAGGAACAGATCTGGGAAGTCCATAGGTGCTAAAAGGGCTAAAGTTGACCGTACCACTAATATTATTAAAGATAGTACGGATGCCCCCGGAACTTCAACTATAGGGAACGTCATGGAAATGGCGAGCTCTCCACTATTCACGTCCAACCCCAGACCCACGCACACCGGCCCATTCATTTTTGGAGGGGGTCCTCCTAACATCGCAGAGCATATCATCTGCTCACTTAGTGATATTTTTAAAAGCCTTTTGGATCCTCTCTCCCTCAAACTAGACTCTATTGAGGCTAGACTCCTAGTTTTAGAAAGATCAAGTGGTAACGGTGGCGACCAGCAAGGGCTACGAGTAAGTATGCATGGAGCTAATGGGGCTAATGTTGGGATTTTTTCCTCCCCTACTGCTATAGTTACTGCGGCCCCTATTCTATCAATAGCTCCTCCCCGGGAGAATACCACCACAGCCCTTCCAACACAACCTGCCCCTGTACCCCTTCCGAAGCAACTGCCACCGGTACCAACTGCCAGGAGGTTGAAGCCACCTGCTCCGGCCAGTTCATCTGGACAGGAAAAACCATCTAATGAAACAGCTAGCTGCCCAAATCGGTCAGCTAGCTCCTTCAACCGGCGAAAGGCAGTTAACCTGCCCCCTGAAGCAGCGGCTTATACTGTGATTTTGAGGGGGGTAACGGAGCTTTCCAGCAATGCGGTGGAATCTTATGATTTCCTACGCAACAAAGTTATCAGCTGGTTAAACGTCCAAAGACCTTTACCACCCAACCTAAGAGGAGAAGTACTTATGGTTAGAAGGGTCCCATGGGTTGGGTACACTGTCAAGAAAAGTGCGGGGGACTGTATAATTGTAAGCTTTAAGAGTCCACAAGTTGCTACGTACTTTGTAATTGGCTTGGGAGATCTGGAAACACATCCACAGAACTGGTCCCTCTGTCGTACTTCTACCCCAATGTACGAGACTTGACTATGAGGAGGGACGAGGGTTGGACAAGGGTGGGTTTTACTGTTGATGGGTCAAGATACAGGCCCACCCGCAATGATATCCCTGTTCACGGCAACTATGTACATCCCAACAGATTCAGTTGCCCTGATCAGGTTGATTGACTCCAGAAGGGTGAATCTTCCAGGCACACCCAAAGTACCACTGGTGAATCTGTGGAACAGGGGACAGGGAGAGGCGTAATCGACACCTCCATTCGAGACTCTGATGCATCTCTTCGGAAGAGCTTAATTTCTATCAGCCCCGGGGCCAAGCAAATAACTTACCTCCGAGCCCTCCTGATCCCAATTTAGCACCAGTAGTTTCATTCACCCTGGAAACAACATTGCAAGGGCCTGAAGTTGTACCGTCGGACACCGCACCCGAGGTAACCAGGGGGTTGGGACCAAACATTCCAGTTGGAACCTTGAAGGTCCTCTCCTGGAATGTGGCGGGTATTGCCAATAAACTAGTTACCAACGACTGGGATTCCTTAGTAGGCAGTAGCGACATTTGTCTCTTCCAAGAGACCTGGGCCAGGGAACCCCTGTGTAGAGCAGGATACGCAATGTTTGAAATTCAAGCTAGGTGGAGTGGTAAAGGGAGGCCCTCAGGTGGTTTGGCGGTTTGGGTAGCCAGTCATATTGGGTGTAATGCGGAGAATGTACCTACTTTTTCGCAGGACATACAATGTGTTCTACTCAAATGGCCCAATGCCTTCAACTTGGCAATCATTAACGTCTATTCTCGCCCAGTTAGTGCATCCATGGAATCTCCTACACTCGACGATCTCTCATCAATCCTGGGTAAACTTCCCATCGACTGTAAGATAGTGATGGGTGGGGACTTTAATTGTCACTTTGAACCCTTGGAAGGTTTAAAGGAGGGTGCCCTAACTGATGAAGATGATTATTGGGGGGTCACGCCATGTCAATCCCCCCACCCCAAATCTTGGTCCCCTCTTGCAGTGCAAATGATGTCGTTAACACTAAATTTTGCGCTAAGGGCATGTAATGGGCGTACTCCTTCTGACACCCCCTCATCGTGCACCTTCAATAGGAAGGACCATGAATCGCGCCTGGACTACATCTTTGTAGACACAGGCCTGTGGTCAAAGGTACAGGATTTCAGGGTTGTCGAAAGAACAGACAGTGATCACAACGCACTTTTAATAGATATGGTGCACCCTTTACCTGCTGCTGGGTCACTATCCACCGATCCCAGTGAAGACCCAGGGAATCTGGTTCTTAGTTCCAACAGACGTAGGATAAGATGGGGGAATTTGGTAAACTCAAAAGAGAGTATAAGTAAGATTTATGAACTAGCATTGTCCTGGTTATGCACTTTTACTTCCCAACAGAGGGCATTGCCTGCAGCCTCCTTGTGAATTGTCCTGGTTATGCACCTTTACTTCCCATGAGAGTGCATTGCCTGCAGCCTCCTTGTGCATTGTCCTGGTTATGCACGTTTACTTCCCACCAGAGGGCACTGCCTGCAGCCTCCTTGTGCATTGTCCTGGTTATGCACCTTTACTTCCCACCAGAGGGCATTGCCTGCAGCCTCCTTGTGCATTGTCCTGGTTATGCACGTTTACTTCCCACCAGAGGGCACTGCCTGCAGCCTCCTTGTGCATTGTCCTGGTTATGCACCTTTACTTCCCACCAGAGGGCATTGCCTGCAGCCTCCTTGTGCATTGTCCTGGTTATGCACATTTACTTCCCACCAGAGGGCACTGCCTGCAGCCTCCTTGTGCATTTTCCTTGTTATGCACCTTTACTTCACATCAAAGGGCATTGCCTGCAGCCTCCTTGTGCATTGTCCTGGTTATGCACGTTTACTTCCCACCAGAGGGCACTGCCTGCAGCCTCCTTGTGCATTGTCCTGGTTATGCACCTTTACTTCCCACCAGAGGGCATTGCCTGCAGCCTCCTTGTGCATTGTCCTGGTTATGCACATTTACTTCCCACCAGAGGGCACTGCCTGCAGCCTCCTTGTGCATTTTCCTTGTTATGCACCTTTACTTCCCATGAGAGTGCATTGCCTGCAGCCTCCTTGTGCATTGTCCTGGTTATGCACGTTTACTTCCCACCAGAGGGCATTGCCTGCAGCCTCCTTGTGCATTGTCCTGGTTATGCACCTTTACTTCCCACCAGAGGGCATTGCCTGCAGCCTCCTTGTGCATTGTCCTGGTTATGCACGTTTACTTCCCACCAGAGGGCATTGCCTGCAGCCTCCTTGTGCATTGTCCTGGTTATGCACGTTTACTTCCCACCAGAGGGCATTGCCTGCAGCCTCCTTATGCATTGTCCTGGTTATGCACCTTTACCTCCCATCTCCTGTTGCTGTGTACCAAATGTTATTTGATATGCTGGAACATATTCTCATACGTTATTTTATTTTATTTGAGTTTTTGGGCGCTACAAATGTTGCAGCTGGAGATGCTCTGAAGCTGGCGTCGGCCCTCCTCTGGGGCTGCACGTGCTCTGCAGCTGGAGTCGGCCCCCCTCTCGGGGACTGCACGTGTTCTGCAGCTGGAGCCGGCCCCCCTCTGGGGCTGCACGTGCTCTGCAGCTGGAGCTGGCCCCCTTCTGGGGCTGCACGTGCTCTGCAGCGGGAGGTCGGGGGAAGGAGGGGTTGAGAAAGCTTTTCTAGCTGCAGAAAGGGAAGTGAAGCCATGTGATGCTGCGAGGAAAGAGGAAGTAGGGCAGCCTCGAGCGCAGTGTGACGCCTGCTCTGAGCTCACCACACACTGGGCCACGCCCCACTGCTCTGGGAACAAGGAACACTTGAATGTCGAGAGAGCTTTGTACCACGCCTGAAGCCACCTTTGACAACTGGTAGAAGAAGCAGGTAAGCAGGGCTGACCTGACAGGTGAATGTATGGCAGAAGAGGCAGGTCAGCAGGGCTGACCTGACAGGTGAATGTATGGCAGAAGAGGCAGGTAAGCAGGGCTGACCTGACAGGTCAATGTATGGCAGAAGAGGCAGGAAGCAGGGCTGACCTGACAGGTGAATGTATGGCAGAAGAGGCAGGTAAGCAGGGCTGCACTGGCCTGACAGGTCAATGTATGGCAGAAGAGGCAGGTAAGCAGGGCTGCACTGGTCTGACAGGTCAATGTATGGCAGAAGAGGCAGGTAAGCAGGGCTGCAAAGGCCTGACAGGTCAATGTATGGCAGAAGAGGCAGGTACGCAGGGCTGCACTGGCCTGACAGGTCAATGTATGGCAGAAGAGGCAGGTAAACAGGGCTGGACTGGCCTGACAGGTCAATGTATGGCAGAAGAGGCAGGTAAGCAGGGCCGACCTGACAGGTCAATGTATGGCAGAAGAGGCAGGTAAGCAGGGTTGCACTGGCCTGACAGCTCAATGTATGGCTGAAGAGGCAGGTAAACAGGGCTGCACCGGCCTGACAGATCAATGTATGGCAGAAGAGGCAGGTAAAAGTAAAAGTCCACATTTGTAAAGCGCACAATCACCCGTAAGGGTCTCTAGGCGCTGGGGGCCGTTGGGAAGATTAAGCGAGCTATTGCCCAGAGTCACATGGTGCTGGGCTAACCTGCCGTCGGAGCCGGGGATCGAACCGTGGTCCCCAGATTCCAGCGTCAGTCGCCCTGGCCACGGCGCCACACCTCTTCCTAAGCAGGTAAGCAGGGCTGACATGACAGGTCAATGTATGACAGAAGAGGCAGGTAAGCAGGGCTGACCTGACAGGTCAATGTATGGCAGAAGAGGCAGGTAAGCAGGGCTGACATGACAGGTCAATGTATGGCAGAAGAGGCAGGTAAGCAGGGATGCACTGGCCTGAAAGGTCAATGTATGGCAAAAGAGGCAGGTAAGCAGGGCTGCACTGGCCTGACAGGTCAATATATGGCAAAAGAGGCAGGTAAGCAGGGCTGCACTGGCCTGACAGGTCAATGGATGGCAAAAAAGGCAGGTAAGCAGGGCTGCACTGGCCTGACAGGTCAATGTATGGCAGAAGAGGTAGGTAAGCAGGGCTGCACTGGCCTCACAAGTCAATGTATGGCAGAAGTAGCAGGTAAGCAAGCCTGCCCTGGCCTGACAGGTCAATGTATGGCAGAAGAGGCAGGTAAGCAGGGCTGACCTGACAGGCCAATGTATGGCAGAAGAGGCAGGTAAGCAGGGCTGCACTGGCCTGACAGGTCAGTGTATGGCAGAAGAGGCAGGTAAGCAGGGCTGCACTGGCCTCACTAGTCAATGTATGGCAGAAGATGCAGGTAAGCAGGGCTGCCCTGGACTGACAGCTCAATGTATGGCAGAAGAGGCAGGTAAGCAGGGCTGCACTGGCCTCACAAGTCAATGTATGGTAGAAGAAGCAGGTAAGCAGGGCTGACCTGACAGGTCAATGTATGGCAGAAGAGGCAGGTAAGCAGGGCTGCACTGGCCTGACAGGTCAATGTATGGCAGAAGAGGCAGGTAAGCAGGGCTGCACTGGCCTGACATGTCAATGTATGGCAGAAGAGGCAGGTAAGCAGGGCCACCTGGCAGTGACAGAACAGCTGACCTGACAGCTCAATGTATGACAGAAGAGGCAGGTAAGCAGGGCTGACCTGACAGGTCAATGTATAGAAGAAGAGGCAGGTAAGCAGGGCTGACCTGACAGCTCAATGTATGGTAAAAGAGGCAGGTAAGCAGGGCTGGCCTGGCCTGTACTGCCACCTGGCAATGCCAGAACAGCTGACCTGACAGCTCAATGTATGACAGAAGAGGCAGGTAAGCAGGGCTGCACTGGCCTGACAGGTCAATGTATGGTAGAAGAGGCAGGTAAGCAGGGCTGTACTGGCAGAAGCGGCAGTTAAGCAGGGCTGCACTGGCCTGACATGTCAATGTATGGCAGAAGAGGCAGGTCAGCAGGGCTGACCTGGCCTGTACTGCCGCCTGGAAATGCCGGATCAGCTGACCTGACAGCTCAATGTATAACAGAATAGGCAGGTAAGCAAGGCTGCACTGGCCTGTACTGCCACCTGGCAGTGCCAGAAGAGCGGACCTGACAGGTCAATGTATGGCAGAAGAGGCAGGTAAGCAGGGCTGCACTGGCCTGACAGGTCAATGTATGGCAGAAGAGGCAGGTAAGCAGGGCTGCACTGGCCTGACAGGTCAATGTATGGCAGAAGAAGCAGGTAAGCAGCACGGCACTGGTCTGACAGGTCAATGTATGGCAGAAGAGGCAGGTAAGCAGGGCTGCACTGGCATGTACTGCCGCCTGGCAGTGGCAGAAGAGCTGACCTGACAGGTCAATGTATGGCAGATTTGTGTGGCTAATGTTTGGGTCTTTTTATGGGCTGGTGGGTCGAGGTTATTGCTGATTTCCCTAACATTGCCACAAAGATTGCCTGTAGCAAGCCCAAAGCTTGCAAAACACTTATATACAGCATATCTTTACACACTCAAAACTGCATTTGCAGTGCAATAGGTCTTGCATTACTAAATGTTTGACCTATTGGTGTTGCATTATTATTAGCAATGCCAATAGCTCAAACTTTAATAATGCAAGACCGATTGCATTGTAAATGCTTGTTTAAAGTGTTGCAGAGTGGGTTTAATGGGGCACCGGAGTGGATGGCCTTCATAGTTGCGGCAGTCTCGTTTGTGGTGATGACGCTCCACATGGCCAAGGTCCTTTCTTTAGCTGAGATTGGAAGACTGGCTGTTGATGGGGTCAGGATGAGGGTTGAAGTTGCATATGGATGTGATCTTGTTCCAAAATAATTTACAGAGATTGATGCAGGGATCTTGTAAGGGGTGGATGTTGCTGATGGTGGCTGCAGGCACCATGAATTCTCTGATGATGGTGAAGATTTCTTTGCTGCTGCTGTTGTTGGTTTGAATGCGGTTGGCATGGGCTGCTCATTTGGCATTTCAGACTTGCTGCTGGAAGCATCTCAGTGCAGATTTGAAGACTTCCTTGTTTGTAGTGTCTTGACTCATTCACCACTTGCTTTCCAGTTGCTTTCAGTGCTGCATCGTCATCCTGAGTTCTTCGGTGTGCCAGTTGACTTGTATTTGTGATCTTGAAAAGTTTTTCTATTGTTGAGGTTGCTGCTGTGCTTGAGGTGGTCCAGGGGGTCCGTGCAGGTGGTGATCCATTCATTGAAGTTTATGATGTCTTCCGTTAGGTTGCTGCAGTGCTTGAGGGGGTGCAGGGTGTTGGTGCAGGTGGTGATCCATTCATTGCAGTTCTTGTTGTCTTCCTTTAGGTTGCTGCTGTGCGTGAGGGGGCCATGGTGTTGGTGCAGGTGGTGCTTCATTCATTGCAGTTCTCAATGTCTTCCATTAAATTGCTGCTGTGCTTGAGGAGTTCCAGGGTGTCGGTGCAGATGGTGATCCATTCTTTGTAGTTCTTGATGTCTTCCTTTAGGCTGCTGTGTTTGAGGAGGTCCAGGGGGTCGGTGCAGGTGGTGATCCATTCATTGCAGTTCTTGATGTCTTCCGTTAGTTTTCTGCTGTGCTTGAGGGGTCCAGGGTGTTGGTTCAGGCGGTGATCCATTCATTGCAGTTTTTGTTGTCTTTCGTTAGGTTGCTGCTGTGCTTGAGGGGGTCCAGGTTGTCGGTGCAGGTGGTGATCCATTCATTGCAGTTCTTGTGTCTTCCGTTAGGTTGCTGCTGTGCTTGAGGGTGTCCAGGGTGTCGATGCAGGTGGTGATCCATTCATTGCAGTTCTTGATGTCTTCCGTTAGGTTGCTGGTATGCTTGAGGGGTCCAGGGTGTTGCTGTAGGTGGTGATCCATTCATTGCAGTTCTTGATATCTTCCGTTAGGTTGCTGAAGTGCTTGAGGCGGTCCAGGGTGTTGGTGCAGGTGGTGATCCATTCATTGCAGTTCTTGATGTTTTCCGTTAGGTTGTTGCTGTGCTTGAGGGTGTCCAGGGTGTTGGTGCAGGTGGTGATACATTCATTGAAGTTCTTGATGTATTCCGTTAGGTTAGTGCTGTGCTTGAAGGGGTCCAGGGATGACATTGCAGGTGGACTCCATTTATTGCAGTTCTTGATGTCTTCTGTTAGGTTGCTGCTGTGCTTGAGGGGTCCAGGGTGTCGGTGCAGGTGGTGATCCATTTATTGCAGTTCTTGATGTCTTCCGTTAGGTTGCTGCTGTGCTTGAAGGGGTACAGGGTGACGGTGCAGGTGGTGATCCATTCATTGTAGTTCTTAATGTCTTCCGTTAGGTTGCTGTTGATTTACTTGGGGGGTCCAGAGTGTCGGTGCAAGTGGTGATCCATTCATTGCAGTTCTTGATGTCTTCCTTTAGGTTGCTGCTGTGCTTGAGGGTGCTAGGGTGTCAGTGCAGGTGGTCATCCATTCATTGAAGTTCTTCATGTCTTCCGTTAGGTTGCAGCTATGCTTGAGGGGGTGCAGGGTGTCGGTGCAGGTAGTGATCTATTCATTGCATTTCTTGATGTCTTCCGTTAGGTTGCTGCTGTACGTGAGGGGGTCCAGGGTGTCGGTGCAGGTGGTGATCCATTCATTGCAGTTCTTGAGCCTTCCGTTAGGTTGCTGCTGTGCTTGAGGGTGTCCAGGGTGTTGATGCAGGTGGTGATCCATTCATTGCTGTTCTTGATGTCTTCCCTTAGGTTGCTGCTGTTCTTGAGGGGGTCCAGGTTGTCGGTGCAGGTGATGATCATTCATTGCAGTTCTTGTGCCTTCCGTTAGGTTGCTGCTGTGCTTGAGGGTGTCCAGGGTGTCGATGCAGGTGGTGATCCATTCATTGCTGTTCTTGATGTCTTCCCTTAGGTTGCTTCTGTTCTTGAGGGGGTCCAGGTTGTCGGTGCAGGTGATGATCATTCATTGCAGTTCTTGTGCCTTCCATTAGGTTGCTGCTGTGCTTGAGGGTGTCCAGGGTGTCGATGCAGGTGGTGATCCATTCATTGCAGTTCGTGATGTCTTCCGTTAGTTTGCTGCTGTGCTTGAGGGGTCCAGGGTGTCGGTGCAGGTGGTGATCCATTCATTGCAGTTCTTGATGTCTTCCATTAGGTTGCTGCTGTGCTTGAAGGGGTCCAGGGTGTCGGTGAAGGTGGTGATCCATTCATTGTAGTTCTTGATGTCTTCCGTTAGGTTACTGATGTACGTGAGGGGGTGCAGGGGGTCGGTGCAAGTGATGATCCATTTATTGCAGTTCTTGATGTCTTCCGTTAGGTTGCTGCTGTGCATGAAGGGGTCTAGGGTGTCGGTGCAGGTGGTGATCCATTCATTGAAGTTCTTGAAGTCTTGCATTAGGTTGCTGCTGTGCTTGAGGGGTTCCAGGGTGTCAGTGCAGGTGGTGGTCCATTAATTGTACTTCTTGATGTCTTCCGTTAGGTTGCTGCTGTGCTGGAAGGGGTCCAGGGTGTCGGTGCAGGTGGTGATATATTCATTGTAGTTCTTAATGTCTTCCGTTAGGTTACTGATGTGCGTGTGGGCGTCCAGGGTGTCGGTGCAAGTGGTGATCCCTTTATTGCAGTTCTTGATGTCTTCCATTAGGTTGCAGTTGATTTGCTTGGGGGGTCCAGGGTGTCGGTGCAGGTGGTGATCCATTCATTGCTGTTCTTGATGTCTTCCTTTAGGTTGCTGCTGTGCTTGAGGGGGCTAGGGTGTCGATGCAGGTGGTGATCCATTCATTGCAGTTATTAATGTCTTCCTTCAAGTTGCGGCTATGCTTGAGAGGGTCCAGGTTGTCGGTGCAGGTGGTGATCCATTCATTGCAGTTCTTGATGTCTTCCATTAGGTTGCTGCTGTGCTTGAGGGGTCCAGGGTGTTGGTGCAGGTGGTGATCAATTCATTGAAGCTCTTGATGTCTTCCGTTAGGTTGCTGCTGTGCTTGAAGGGGTCCAGGGTGTCGGTGCAGGTGGTGATCCCTTCATTGTAGTTCTTGATGTCTTCCGTTAGGTTACTGATGTGCGTGAGGGGGTCCAGGGTGTCGGTGCAAGTGATGATCCATTTATTGCAGTTCTTGATATCTTCCGTTAGGTTGCTGCTGTGCATGAAGGGGTCCAGGGTGTCGGTGCAGGTTGTGATCCATTCATTGAAGTCCTTGAAGTCTTGCGTTAGGTTGCTGCTGTGCTTGAGGGGGTCCAGGGTGTCGGTGCAGGTGGTGATCCATTCATTGTACTTCTTGATGTCTTCCATTAGGTTGCTGCAGTGATTGAGGGGTCCAGGGTATCGATGCAGTTGGTGATTCATTCATTGAAGTTCTTGATGTCTTCTGTTAGGTTGCTGCTGTGCTTGAGGGGTCCAGGGAGCAGGTACAGGTGGTGATCCATTCATTGAAGTTCTTGAAGTCTTGCGTTAGGTTGCTGCTGTGATTGAGGGGTCCAGGGTATTGGTGCAGGTGGTGATCCATTCATTGAAGTTCTTGAAGTCTTGCGTTAGGTTGCTGCTGGTATGCTTGAGGGGCGCCAGTGTGTTGGTGCAGGTCGTGATCCATTCATTGCATTTCTTGATGTCTTCTGCTAGGTTGCTGCTATGCGTGAGGGGGTCCAGGGTGTCGGTGCAGGTGGTTATCTATTCATTGCGGTTCTTGATGTCTTCCGTTAGGCTGCTGTGCTTGAGGGGGTCCAGGGTGTCGGTGCAGGTGGAGATCCATTCATTGCAGTTCTTGATGTCTTCCATTAGGTTGCTGCTGTGATTGAGGGGTCCAGGGTATTGGTGCAGGTGGTGATCCATTCATTGAAGTTCTTGAAGTCTTGCGTTAGGTTGCTGCTGTGCTTGAGGGGGTCCAGGGTGTCGGTGCAGGTGGTGATCCATTCATTGCAGTTCTTAATGTCTTCCATTAAGTTGCTGCTGGTATGCTTGAGGGGGCCAGGGTGTTTCTGCGGGTGGTGATCCCTTCATAGCATTTCTTGATGTATTCTGTTAGGTTGCTGCTGTGCGTGAGGGGGTCCAGGGTGTCGGTGCAGGTGGTGATCCGTTCAATGAATTATTTGATGTCTTCTATTAGGTTGCTGCTCTGCGTGAGGGGGTCCAGGGTGTTGGTGGAGGTGGTGATTCATTCATTGTAGATCTTGATGTCTTCCATTAGGTTGTTGCTGTGTTTGAGGGGGTGCAGGGTGTCGGTGCAGGTGGTGATCCATTCATAGAAGTTCTTGATGTCTTCCTGTAGGTTGCTGCTGGTATGCTTGAGGGGTGCCAGTGTGTTGGTGCAGGTCGTGATCCATTCATTGCATTTCTTGATGTCTTCTGCTAGGTTGCTGCTATGCGTGAGGGGGTCCAGGGTGTCGGTGCAGGTGGTTATCTATTCATTGCGGTTCTTGATGTCTTCCGTTAGGCTGCTGTGCTTGAGGGGGTCCAGGGTGTTGGTGCAGGTGGTGATCCATTCATTGCAGTTTTTGATGTCTTCCATTAGGTTGCTGCTGTGCTTGAGGGGGGCAGGGTGTTTGGTGCAGGTCATGATCCATTCATTGCATTTCTTGATGTCTTCTGTTAGGTTGCTGCTGTGCTTGAGGGGGTCCAGGGTGTCAGTGCAGGTGGAGATCCATTCATTGAAGTTCTTGATGTCTTCCGTTAGGTTGCTGCTGTGCTTGAGGGTGTCCAGGGTGTCGATGCAGGAGGTGATCCATTCATTGCAGTTCTTCATGTCTTCCGTTAGGTTGCTGCTGTGCGTGAGGGGGTCCAGGTGGTTGGTGCAGGTGGTGATCCATTAATTGCAATACTTGATGTCTTCCTTTAGGTTGCTGATGCGCGTGAGGGGTCCAGGGTGTTGGTGCAGGCGGTGATCCATCATTGCAGTTCTTGATGTCTTCCATTAGGTTGTTGGTATCCTTGAGGGGGCCCAGGGTGTTGGTGCTGGTGGTGATCCATTCATTGTAGTTCTTGATGTCTTCCGTTAGGTTGCTGCTGATATGCTTGGAGGGTCCAGGGTGTTGGTGCAGGTGCAGGTGGTGATCCATTCATTGCAGTTCTTGATGTCTTCCTTTAAGTTGCTGCTGTGTTTGAATGGGCCAGTGTGTCGGTGCAGGTCGTGATTCATTCATTGCAGTTCTTGATGTCTTCCATTAGGTTGCTGCTGTGCTTGAGGGGGTCCAGGGTTTCGGTGAAGGTGGTGATCCATTCATTGCAGTTCTTGAAGTCTTCGGTTAGGTTGTTGGTATCATTGAGGGTGTCGTGGGGTGAGCTTTGCATTATACACGATGTTAAGTTAGCATGGCTTATTAGAAGTTTAAATGCCATTTTTCCTTTTCTGCTTTGCACATGGCACGCAATGGCGCTATTGTTTAGAGAAGTATGAGTATTTTCACTACACCCAAGAATAACTTGTTTTTATGCACATCCACACAGTCTCATGAGTTTAGTCTATACAGTTAGTGCCGCGACAGTCAAGGTCGTCTTGAACACCGTGTCTGTTGTTCAGAATGATCAGCACACGTTCTAGAAATAACACACATGCAGCTGTGGCCAGCCCTGATACTGGCGCGTTTAATAATGCACTGTGCAGGCATGATCACACACTTGGAGAACATTCGCAAGCTGGGAGCTTGTGCAGAACTCAATGTGATCCACTTCTGCTGATACCTGAGGTATGGGGTCGTCCATGTAAGCCTATGAGACCTTTTATAGATATAAAATAATCTACTAGCAAGGGAGGGCGAAATATAGGTATATTTCAGACCTGTTTCCACATTGCATTATACTACGCTTTCTCCCTTTGTAGTTTATGGAGTATTAACTATGCTGACAACCTTGTTGCTAATAGTATGTTTACTTGTACTTGCTAAGATGCTGTACCTGAGATCACAGCGTTAGAAATAAATATTTCAAACTTGCACGTGTCTCCTATACTCCATGTTTTGGACTGGTGTGAGAGTGTGACAAAAGAGTGTTAATGTTTTCCACAACTCCTAAGGTACCCTAAGTCGCCAGTTCTGGGTTGTCTAATCATTGGTATTTTTGCTATAGGAGAAGAGCCAATTGTATCTATCTCAAGAAGAAAGTGTTTCACCAGCTGTCATGCACTTTGAAAGAATTATGACTGTAGCACTAGACGAATTAGCCCCGCTTCAGTACGGCCGTCGTGCCAGAAAAAGGCCTTCAGCTCCCTGGTTTTCGGAACACCTCAGACTCCTGAGACAGGAGGTAAGGAGGCGGAAGCGCCTCCTCCACTCTGGATGGGATCTAAAAGATAAGGATGCTCACAAGATCCTGTTGAGGAAGTATAAGGCTGAAATTATAAAAGCCAAACAAGAGCATTTCACAGCCTTGACAACTTCATTGTCCTCCCCTAGAGAGCTCTTTAGGGTTGTAGATTCACTTATAACCCTCCAAACCCCAGACCCTGTAGTAGCTTCCCAAGAGCTTTACAACAACATTGCCTCTTTCTTCCAGGCAAAAATATTAGATATCCACTCTGCCTTGGAGCTACAAAAATCTCTTATGAGTGGGCCCCCTGCGTTAGGGGAGATGGACCACGCCCCGGCTGAAACTATTCCTTTGGGAATTTTAGATTCCTTTCCCCCACTATCCTTAGAGGATCTGGACAGCCTCCTTAATAAAACTAACTCGGGCTCTCCCCTGGATGTGTGCCCTCTCAGGATCCTTAAACAATGCAGGGAAACCCTCCTGCCCCCTCTGGTGGATATTATGAACAGAGCCATGAGAGACGGCCTTTTCCCCACACAATGGAAAAGTGCAGTTGTAAAACCTCTTTTAAAAAAGACCTCCCTGGATCCGTCGATTTTAAAAAACTTTCGCCCCATTTCTCTACTCCCAGCGCCAGCAAAGATGTTAGAAGTACATCTTAACACACATCCTGCTGCTTTTGTAGAGAGCTCGTCCTGTCTTGACTCCTCTCAACATGGCTTCAGGAGGGAATACAGTACTGAGTCGGCCCTCACCATAGTGTTGGATAATATCCGTACACGCGTTGATGGGGGCCAGACCACCCTTCTGATCCTGTTGGATCTGACGGCGGCTTTTGACACCCTTTCTCCCTCAGTATTAACATCGCGGCTGAGGGAGATTGGGGTGCAGGGTGCAGCTCTAGATCTACTCACTTCTTTCCTCAATCATCGAGTGCAAAGAGTGAAGTTGGGGGAGTACCTATCTCCATCCCTCCCTGTGCAATGTGGGGTCCCTCAGGGGTCGGCTCTTAGCCCGACCCTATTCAATATCTATGTGACCCCACTTGCCAGGCTTATTAGATCTTTTGGGATGGAGATAGTGTCTTATGCGGATGACACCCAGATCCTTGTCTCTCTCTCCCAGTCTAGCGTCCCGACTGCCTCCAATTTTAGATCTTGTATGGAGGCAGTCGGTCAATGGATGGTCCTTAATTCACTAAAACTAAATGGAGAGAAGACGGAGGTAATGGTGCTTGGAGGGAAAGATGACGTATGGTCATCCAGCTGGTGGCCAGACTCATTGGGAGTCTGTCCCACCCCCACCTCCTCCGCAAAAAATCTTGGGGTCATGATTGATCCTGCCCTTAACATGGGTAAACAGGTCAGCAGAACCATTTCCACCTGCTGGGGCATTGTACATGTCCTGAGGAGGATTAGGCATTACCTATCCCGACAAGCAAGGAAACAGCTTGCTGTTGCCCTCATTGGCTCTCGACTGGACTACTGCAATGCGTTGTATGCGGGAATGAATAAGAGTCTGCTGCAGCGCTTGCAGGTAGTCCAGAACGCTGCTGCCAGGTTTGTCCTGGATCTCTCTAAACGTGCTTCAGCTACAGCGGCCAGAAAGCTGTTGCATTGGCTTCCTGTTGAGGACCGCATTCACTTTAAGACCCTATGTATGACATACAGGGCTTTAGCTAAAAACAGTCCCACTGGTATAGGATCCATCTTGTCTCGCTACACTCCTTCCAGGGATCTGCGATCCTCTGGCAGACTTCTTCTGTCTGCCCCCCGTTTCAGGAGAGTGAAATGGGGTGGGAGGGCTTTCTCCACTTTGGCGCCCAAGTGGTGGAATGCCCTCCCGCTGAAAATAAGATCTCTACCCACTCTTCAGGCATTCAGAAGGGCTCTGAAAACACATCTCTTTGTGCAAGCATATCTGTAGTTATGTAGTGATGACATTTATGATCTGTTTTGTTAGGCGCCTTGATGCCTTCGGGTTATTGTCTGCGCGGTATAAATTTTATTCAATCAATCAATCAATGAGACACTGATGCTAGTTTGCTAAGGGGATGTTGGACCCTAAGGTGAGTTTTGGCACACCCTAATTCACTAAGGTTCTATGTCTCTTGTATACAGTTCTGTGTAGGAGCGGAATCCCTACTACAAGGGGGCCCAGGTTGTTGGTGCAGGTGGTGATCCATTCATTGAAGTTCTTGAGGTCTTCCGTTAGGTTGCTGCTGTGCTTGAGGGGGTCCAGGGTGTCGGTGCAGGTGGTAATCCATTCATTGAAGTTCTTGATGTCTTCCGTTAGGTTGCTGCTGTGCTTGGGGGGTCCAGGGTGTCGGTGCACGTAGTGATCCATTCATTGCAGTTCTTGATGTATTACGTTAGGTTGCTGCTGTGCTTGAGGGGGTCTAGGTTGTCGGTGCAGGTGGTGATCCATTCATTGAAGTTCTTAGGTATTCCGTTAGGTTGCTGCTGTGCTTGGGGGGTCCAGGGTGTTGGTGCGCGTGGTGTTCCATGCATTGCAGTTCCTGATGTATTTTGTTAGGTTGCTGCTATGCTTGAGGGGGTCCAGGGTGTCGGTGCACGTAGTGATCCATTCATTGCATTTCTTGATGTCTTGCGTTAGGTTGCTATTCTGCGTAAGGGGTATTACAAAGTAGAATTGTAGATTTGGATGAATAAGTATTTATTTAAATTACATAGAGCAGCCCCTAGGCATGTCTGCATCTGCATCAACTGCCTTCATCCTCTGAGCAGCTCCTCAGAACATTCTAAGATGACATGGTAACCATCACTAGGTAACATCCACAATATGGAGGCTGGGATACAACACATCTCCCCTTCTTAAATGTAATAAACAATTTATTTTTTATTATATATTATATATATATATATATAAATATAAAATAATTATAAAAAATAAAAATAAAAATAAACTGTTTATTGCAGGCACTTTTTCATTGTTCCCACTTGATGTTGTGACTTCTGGTTTTCCTATCAAAATAGGTCTCTCTGCAGAATTGCACAATGTGACACTACGAACATTCCATTTCTTTCCATCCAACAACCATACATTACTTCCCTTCATCCTGACAATGCTTTTAGGTTTTGACCACTTTGACATTAGAGACCCATGGGTGGTGAATACCTTAGTTCTTACCCACCAACAGCGAACTCTCTTCTTTCCCTTTTTAATTTGTCATTATGTCTCTTAGTGTATTTGTCTTGATGTTCACGAACCCTGTCCATCAAACCCTTCTTGTCTAGGCAATATGTACTTCCTTTAAGCATCCACGCTGGAGACACTCCGGTACCTGCCTGCCTTCCCTTTAAAAGCATGAAAGGAGTTTCCTTGGTGACAAAATGGGGTCTAGACCTATAGCTCCATAACATCTCCTTCACGGCTTCCCTGCAATCACCCCCACTGCTCACACAAAGCTGAACACAATCCTTCAACACTTGGTTAAACCTCTCGACTAAACCATTCTCCCTAGGATTGTAGACTGCTGTGGTGTGGTGTACGATACCCATCTTGGATAAATACCTTTCAAACACTTCTGCCGTGAATTGTGGTCCATTATCAGTGACAAGTGTGTTTGGACACCCTTCTCAGCGGAAAATTTGATCGCAAAATTCAATAACATTAAACGCCTTAATCTCCTCAGAAAAAGCCACCTCAGGCCATTTAGAGTGATTATCTATCATCACAAGTGCAAACGTATTCATTATACCTTTTGAACTAAATGGCCCACAAATATCCATTGCTACTCTTTCCCACGGTTTATCAGGAAATTTGGTAGGAACAATAGGAGACTCCTCAACCCGATGGGACTTGTCGCTACACAAGCACTCCAGGCAATCCAGTACGCATCCCTCTACATCCTTGTCCAAACCCGGCCACCGAAATGTCATCCTTGCTCTTCTCTTCATCCACGACATTCCATTATGCCCTTCATGCAACAACTCAAGTATTCTGGCACGTAAACCGCTTAGTACTACCAATCTACCATCTCTGCGGATAATTTTGTCTTCAACAGATAATCTGACCAAACCATCCAATATTCGCCCATTTTGTTTCTCAAATCCACACTGGAATTAGTAGGCACACTAAGATGTTGCATGAGTTCCACTAGAATGGCATCCTCCTCCACTGCAGCCTTCCACTTACTTTCCGTGATGACTCCATTGCATGACTCAGAGATACTGGCCAGCACATACTCATCGCCAGTATCATCATCATCACCTACACACTGTAACAGTAGCCTTGACAGACAATCAGCATTAATGTTGCATATACCTGACACATAATTCAAAGTAAAATCATATCCTTGTAGACTATACAAACACTTGGCTATCCTGGGTGTGGCCTTCCCTGCGCCCTTAGTTGTAAAAATATCAATGAGCGGTCTGTGGTCCGATCTGACCTTGAAATGCATTCTCCAAACGTAATTCTTGAAGTGATCAACGCCCCACCAAGATGTAAGGGCTTCCTTTTCGATGACTGAATATGCTGACTCTGCACCCTTCAATGTACGTGACGCAAATGCCACTACCCGTTCTTGACCCAGGTATTTCTGCATAAGTATTGCCCCCAAACCATACGCGCTTGCATCCACTACTACAATGCTAGGATCTAATGGATTAAAGGGTCTTAAAGCCACAGCCTTCAAAATCTGTTCCTTTATCATTTCAAATGCTTTCTGACACTTGTCCGCCCATGCAAATGTATTCCCTTTTTTCATTAACACTCTTAGGACATATACTTTATCAGCAAAATGCTGAACAAATTTCGAATAAAATTCCGCCAACCCAAGAAACGAGCATGTTTGTTCCTTGTCTTGGGGAGACGGTGCATTAGCAATGGCATTCAATAATTTTTTCTTTGGTTGAACTCTTGTTTTTGATAACGTGTGCCCTAAATATTCAATTTCTTCGACTCCAAACTTGCACTTCTCCATTACTACTGTTAATCCTGCATTCTGCAATTTGTTAAGCGTTTGATCTAAAATCATGTCATGTTCCTCCTTGTTCTCACCCCACACCAACACATCATCTTGAAATACCAGGACTTTGTGTGATTTCTCCAATATTTTGCACATTACTCTCTGGAATACAGCAGAGGCAGACGCCAGTCCGAATGGCATCCGCACAAATCTGAACGCCCCCTCTGGTGTTATGAACGATGTAAGGTGCTTCGATGCAGGGTGTAGACGCACTTGGTGATATGCACTCGAGAGGTCTATTAAAGAAAAATATGCTGCATTGGTAACTGAGGACACCATCTCATTAATATGTGGCAGAGGATAGCGATCGACTAAGATGTTACGATTGAGGTCTCTTAAGTCGATGCACATGCGCAAATTTCCAACCGATTTGCATGCTAAAACTATGGGACTAAGCCACTCTGATGATTCGATTGGTTCAATCAATTGTGCCTTCTTTAATTTTTCGCTCAGTGCAAACAGGACATTCCTTGCCTTGTGCACACATGGAATGTAATTTAGTTTAAGGGCAATGCGATGCTCAAATTTGGTTAAGCACCCTAGTTCACTTCTAAATAACCTAGGATATTTTAAACTTTACTTGTCCTTCTCTGAATTCTCTGTTACTAGCACTTGATCAGGATGATTCGGATCCAATTTCTTCCCTAACATTTTTTGTTCGTGCCACCCTAGCAAGGTTCTTCCCTTTTCTACTACCTAGACTTTGCTAGTTGCTTCCATATTCTTGTGAGATAGTTTGCAATTAAAAAAAACCTATCCAAGGTAACTTGACCCCGCAACAACCCACAGGTTCAATGTCTGGGGAATTCAGCTTGCATTTACCAATTTTTATCCATGAATCCTTGTCTATGATCGTGTATGGAGAGCACGAATCCACCCACACTAGGATTTTAGTACCATTGATGTCCAGCATACACTTAGGAGGGTTGTATCCTTCACGAATTTCATTAATTTCATCATCATAGATCACACACACTTCTACCATTTCTCTTTCATCAGAGAACTCCTCTTCACTGTCCTCTTGTATGGCATATACAGTACGCCTCCCTTTGTTGGATATACTGGTTTTGCACATGCGGGCAAAATGCCCAATTCGTTTACACTTGTAACACTTCTCTTTGAGTGCTATACACTTATCAGAATCAGCTGTATGCCTGGTGCTACCACATCTATAACAAGCGTTATTATATCTAGGTTGGGTGTTCTTATTAATTTGAGGCGCACTTTTAACAAATTTGTCACTTGCCTGCTTGCTATTTTTTTTCTTTTCAATAGCACCCACTTTGGTCTGATCCCCCTTATCTTTAACTTGATTTGAATTGAGTTCCTTAACATACTTAGAAGTGTTCTCCAGGCTTTTTGCTACCTCTATGGATTTTTTTAAAGAGGGATCTGTTATGTCTAAGAGTTTTTCCTGTATTTTGGTATTATTCGTTCTATTAATAAATTGAGCTCTTATTATATCTTCTGTTAGATCTTTAAATTTGCATATTGATGCAAGTCTTCTAAGTACCGATATATACTGCTCAACTGATTCTCCAGATTGTTGTGCTCTAGAGAAAAACTTGTGTCTTTTAACTACAATGTTGATTTTTTTACCAAAATTCTCTTCTAGAGCTTTTACTATCTCTACATATTCATCAAAATTGCTAGTTCCTGTTCCCTCACTTTCATTAGATTCTTCATCTGCTTGGTTGGTGGAATCTGCTCTAACCCGGACAGGTAATGTTTTTAACACCTTTCTACCCTCAACCCCTAAATTGTGCTTTAACAGTGCTACTTTGCAGGATGATACAAAATCTTCGTCACCTATTGCCTCTAGATAGGTCTCAAAAGACTCAATCCAAACCTCCCAGGGCATTATGGGTTCCCCAGAGTTTTGTAAAAATGTTGGTGGAGCTGTCACAGATGATGAATCCATGCTGGCAGGCACACCAAAATTTAAGAGTTAAGGGCTCTAATTATTTTATAATACTTGCTTGAACTGTATTAATATATATGTATATTCACTGAAAAAACCATAGGTTTCACCCCAGTTATAGTTAGCTGGAAATTTTACTGGCATAAAACCATTGAAATTCCCACGTTATAGTTAGTTGGACTCACTATAACTTGCGCGTGCAATGCACTGCTGATGACGTCACATATTACATCACTCATGACATGGTCAGTGACATCACTCATGACATCACTGATGACACCATCCAGTGAATGTGTGTCTTTCTGAAAAATAAATTTTAGTGATTAATGTTTAAATATTTAAATATATGTATCAGTGTTTCACTTTCTGTATAAGTGGCTGCATGGGTTAGTGAGTAGCTACATGTGTATGTATATGGGTTATTAGATGTTTTTTTTAGTATCAGTATGAGTGTCTGTATGGTTTGGTGGGGGTATTACTTAGCACATAGATGCATGAATGACTGACTCTCTGTATGAGTTTTGAAGATAACATATGTGCAGGACTGTATGGGTGGATGAGTGTGTATATGTGTGTGTTAGTGAGTGAATGACTGTCTCACTAGTGTCTTTATCAGTAACTACATATGTTTTAATCTAGTATATGTGAATATTGATGTATATAAGTGAGTATATGTGAGAGTAAGAGATTGTAAGAGTTCCTGTTTAAATAAGTATGTGTTTCTATAAGTGATTGTTTAAGAGAGTAAGTATGTGTAAGTTTCCTTAGAAGTAAGGTGGTAGTGTGTGTATAGCTGTATATGCAAATAAATGGATGTTCAATAGTTTATTTGCATGTGTGAGTATGTGTGTGAGTAACTTTTGGATGCCTGTCGGTGTGTAACAGGATGTATAGGTGTATCACTACATATGATGAGTGAGTATATGTATGAGTGACTATATAGAACTGTTGGTGAATGAGTGAATGTGTATATCGATGGTGGAATTACTGAATTGGTTGTTGTAACTGGTATGGGTATCTCCATTTTTTTAACAAGGTCTGTCACTCCGTCACAAGAATGGTGTCATCAGTGATGTCATGAGTGATGTCACTGACCATGTCATGAGTGATGTAATATGTGACGTCATCAGCAGTGCATTGCACGCGCAAGTTATAGTGAGTCCAACTAACTATAACGTGGGAATTTCAATGGTTTTATGCCAGTAAAATATCCAGCTAACTATAACAGGTGTGAAACCTATGGTTTTTTCAGTGAATTTAATAGGTTTTTTAAATGCTAATTCCTAACTATAACTGGTGTGAAACCTATGTTTTTTTCAGTGAATTTCAAAGGTTTTTTTAATAGCAAATCTCTATAGGTATGAAAAGTAATATTTTTTATATTGTATAATTATGTAATAGTATTTTTTTTATGTTTATTTATTTATTTATTTTTGCCCCGGAGCGCTCCCGGGGCACGTACCGATGCGCTCACCGGTAAGCGCTGTGTTACGGCGCGCCCCGGGGCGCGTACTGGTGAGCGTCCCGTTAGCGATATTGCCGCGAACGAAAACAACATCGTGACGTATCGTGTAGCCGCGTGATGCGTCATATGACGCACTGCGTAAGCGCACCCGGAAGCACCCGAGCGCATACTATCGCGCAACGTAAGCGCCGCCGGGCACGCCCCGGGGCGCGATGACGTAGCGTAAGCGCGTCGGGTCATGTGACCTGAAAATAACACTTTTCATTGGTTCAGAACAGTTTTGGTTTCCAAATGATGAAAGCCCCCACCTTTTTTCCTTCTTCTCACTTTGTCCTTTGACTGAGGAAGACCTGTTTGGAGAGCTATTGCCTATTTGTACTTTAAAATGGCTTCAGTTGTAGCAGCAGCAGGAGCATCTCAGCCACCACCACCACCACCACCAAGAGGACCTCCACAACACCACAGTGGTGGAGATGAAGAAGAGGAGGAGGAGGAGGAGGAGGAGAGGAGGAGGAGCTTCCTGCCAGAAGATAATACCCCATATAGGCCAAAGCAGCACATTGTTTGGGAGTTTTTTTTTCTATCCCAAAGGACCAGAAAAAAGTAAATGCGCCAAGGGTTACTTGCCTAATCTGTGGCACTGAACTTTCAAGGGGGAACCCTAACAAAAAATATTCGTTTGGCAATAACACCATGATTCGGCACATGCAACGCCGGCACCCTAACAACTATGCTAGGGCAGAGGTCCGAGGAATGGCCAGGAACCCTCCTCAATCTTCACCGAGCACCTCCCAAAGAAACCAACCCACTCCATCGGGTCCAGAGGCAAGAGAGATGATGCCAACCATTCAACCCAAGTTTGCCGATTTTAAAATCGTTTGCAAATTTTGTGGAAAGACAATTTGCTATGGTGAGCAAAGTATAAAACTTATCATCTGTGCTGGTGATAACCACAAGTGCCCGAAAAAACCATAATTTTTCCTGTTTTTTTTTGCTCCAGTTGAGCCGTTTACAATTCCCTGTTTTTTGTTTCTCCCCATAAAAAATGCAAAAAAATATAAAACTGTTCAGAAAAGCAAAAAAAAGTAAACATTTTTGAAAAATAAAAATAAAACAACAAAAAGAATAAAAAAACAGTTCTTTTTAGAACTACCTCCAATTTATAAAAAAATGCTACATTTTTTAAAAACTCTGTCATTCTTTTTATCTCCAGGGTACGCTCCCCGGTACGCTCCCCGGTGCGCGTACCGGGCCCTCCCCCCGCGGAAATCGAAAAAAATATATATTTTTTTTTGCCCCACGGGGCCCTTTTATGGCCCCCACAGCAAACCTAGGGGGTCAGGGGGGGTCTACCCTGCCCCCTTTTGGTCATTTCCCCCTTTGTTTTTGCCACCTCTTGTGTCTCGATCCTACCGAGACACAAGATGGCGGCCGCTCCGGACTGTTTGGAATGTTGACAGACACCCGAGAGCCAATCAGCTTTCCGCTCGCGTACTCGCGTAGCGCGCTGGTACGCTCCCCGGTGCGCGTACCGGGGCGCGCTTATAGATATATATATTTTTTTAACCTAAATTACTCAAAATCCACTGAAGCACATATCTTGAGACATAGCAAAGGCACATCGGGCTACCAGTCCCTACAATTTTGCCAAGTTTGGTGGAAATCCATTCAGCCGTTCGGGCTAAAAGTGAGTTCAACTGCCCTATGGAAATTAACATGGGGAAAACACGTTTTGGGACCCCCCTTTTATCTCGGCCCCCGCTTGACGAATCCCCCCTAAACTTTCAGGGAAGGAGCAGAGCGGAGCGGCCATCTTCTTTGAGAAATTCGCGAAGATTCGTCCACCGGCACCAAAATTATTCCCAATAGAATGTTGCGGATTTCCTATGGAAAGTAGATCCTAACTATAACTACCTACTGGCGACCGCCAGTAGGTAATATATCGCTGTCGGTATATATACATAAATATATACAAGGTTGTTAAAGTGAACATAATAAAATAAAATAATTAAAGTAGTCACCGTTGCCTTATTGAATAACAGTTCCTTCAAGTAGTTGTTATATATTGTTGGTTACAGTTATGTGGTGTATTGTTCTTTTAAACTATTAAACCAATAATCACAGTTTCATGTTGGCTCCTGGTGTACTGTCCCTTTAAACTGTACCAATAATCACAAAACCTGGCTCCAAGATCTCACTGACGCTATTCACAAACAAGATGTCATTGCTGCCAATACTCTCCCAGTCTAGCATTCACTGCGCAGGGCTCTCATGTGCAGATCGGTAAATATTCCTTTGTACCAAATTTATTGTGATTGTGTGTTTACACTCAATTAAGAGCTTAAATCTCTTCACGCTCGGCTGCACGAGTTAGACACACATGGTGTTTACTTTCAATTAACAGCTCTCTTCCCTTCAGGCTCCGCTGCAAGAGTTAAGACACACACGGTGTTTACTTTCAATTAACAGCTGTCTTCCCTTCAGGCTCCGCTGCACGAGTTAAGACACACACGGTGTTTACTTACAATTAACAGCTCTCTTCCCTTCAGGCTCCGCTGCACGAGTTAAGACACACACGGTGTTTACTTTCAATTAACAGCTCTCTTCCCTTCAGGCTCCGCTGCACGAGTTAAGACTGTGAGAAGTTGGCCTGGTAGGGGATGTTTCCAATTCTGGAACCACCTACTACCTGACCAAACAATCCCTTATGGTGTCTGGTTGTAAGTCAACCTTATTAGACAAGCTATCCTAGGGGTAGCATGGACTAAGCAGCCTAAAGGCTTAACTTAAGAGGTCGTGTTAAGCGAGCTGTTTTACCACATACAATCCTGTAATACCAAATGAAAGGACACCACACAAGTATATATTATAAAAATATATGTGTTTATTACTAAAAACAATCCCCAGTATTCTTTATGAATAAAGGGGCACAAGCGTTAAATCAAAAAGCACTGTTTAAACATACAAGTTGCACAATTATGGATGAGGGCGGGTGGCCACTCAAACCATATACTAAACAAGTGGTATAAGAGAGGCCACTCGAACAGTGGTTAGGCCTAGGGCCTAGGGAATCGCTGGGAGCAGTCAGGACAAGCAATGCTGAAGTCGGGAATGGCCCTCGGGATTCGGGAGATGTGCGGAAAGCGCACGCATGCACCAATGTTAACCAATGGTGCGTAAAAGTCATAGAGTTAAAGTTTAAGGACACTTCCGCTGAACCTAGAGGAACAAAACTTAACACATGGACCCTAGAGGTGTGCACCAGTGTGGGAACACCGGCGGAGCAAAGTTACCTCACCCACAGGAAGTGGGTGCACAGGGTCGAAGTGGCGTCGGGTTTTGACACGCAGGCTCTTGGTGCTTGAAGCTGAAAGGGCTGCAGGCGGGTTAAAGATGAAGTGTCCGGTGGAGTCCAAGGGTGGACTCAAGTTGTAGAGTACCTGAAAGCAGAGGGGACAGAGTCTGGGTCACTCAGCAGTGACCAGGGTGGAACCAGGACGGAACCAGGCAATGTCGGGCACAATCAGGTGGTCGTCGAGGAGCTTCTCTCCGCTGGCACGTGGGCTCTGGGGCATCTGCGACATCCAGGAGCAGGTCACGATCTGTCCCACGCAGGCTCTCACCGTCGGTGCAGTCGGCTTCAAGTTTGGAGCAAACAAGCCTTGGCAAGAGCAATCCACGCGGGATCGGAAGATTGCTTCTCACTCGGACCAGGAAGGTCAGAGTCGGGGCTCCTTTTCAGGGGAGCTGGTGTGGATCTGGAGCAACCAGATTCACGAGTCTTCTTAGGTAGTTCGTCGGCACAGGGACCACTAGCCAGCTGGCAAGTGACCGGGCCAACGCGTTGAGCCAAATAGAGCCAAAGGGCCCCACGCAGCACTCGTCGAGTGTGGAGGGCTGAACTTTGGCTCAGGAGCAGCTCAGGGTGGGGGCTTCTCAAACCCCGGTGCACAGCTTCGAGGGTCACTCGTGGGCTGCACGGTCAGCGTCTCGTGGTCAATTCAAGATGGCGTGCCCCACGCTTCCGGTCGCCTCCACGGGTCTCAGCTCTGCAGGGACTGTGGATCGGGCTGTTGGAAGGCAGGCAAGCTTGATCTCGTCGATCTCAGTCGCTCGAGTTCCGGCGGGAACTGCAACTAAGTAGACGTCGAGGGCTGGATGGTGCCTGCTGCTGCAGGGTGGTCACTCCTTGACCACAAGGGAGATTCTTCGGGCTTCCACGTTGAGATGGAGGTCCAAGGGTCCAGAGTTTCGTTTCAAATGTTTCTTCCAGGAAATCTGATGTGCATTGGCACTGCTCCCACTCTTATTCCAATCTGGGGGGCGTGATTACCTGCTAGGTCCCCTCCTATGGGTGGGACCCAGGAAGTGGGTGGATACACCCCCTTCCTTTGATCCAGGCCGCCCTGGCACGAGGGCTGGAGTGCCCCAGAACCGGTTTGGCCGGATTATGCAAGGGGCAGCCTTGTGCGCCCCAGGCAGTGTCTGGTTTCTTTCAAACCTCCCTGCTACAATACACTATCTCCTGTCTGGAGGGCGGTGACACCCTCCTGTGACAGGAAACCCTTTGTCCAGGACCCATTTGGTCGAGTTTCGGTCAACTGCAGGGGTCCAGACATTTGTCTGTGGCAGAGGCATCCATTTTGTGGATCTTAAGGTCTTTGGAGAAATTAACCGCATTTAGTAAAGGAACATGTCTTACCCCTCTAGAGGGGTGGAATGCCATCCCCGTCGCCAGAACTGGCGAGGGGATGGTATTCCAAATCGTATGACACCTTACACGACATGTTTTGATAAAGCCAAACCAAAGTTGCTAAATAACCGCGAGGATTATAAGGCACTTAATAGTATATGGTATGGCATTATCCTGAAACAGCTTAGGGATTTGTTCCCGACAGCTGCAGACAGGCTCAGCTCATGCTAGAGCTCCATCTCACATAAAACCACGCACTCAGCCTCCAGGATTGATGAGGCCTTCTATAGGAGTGGCTCACAGGTTTACATGTGTCCAGATATAGGTTTGGATATAGATATACTATACCTAAGCAAGGGGTGTTTACACCACCTTACCCCAGCTGAGTGATCAGCCAGTTGTGTCAATTTAAGAACCAGCCAGGGGTGGCAAAAGATATGCTGCAGCCCCTGGTAGGCCTTGGTGGCCCCTATGCCCTGTGCACCTATAGTGCATTCTACAGGGGCTGACAAGGAGTCCATTTCCAATTGGTATGTGCCTATAGCACATGTGTCATTAATTTAGTGAGAGAACAGCAGGCTGGGGGTCTGATCAGCAGGCCCACAGCCTCAGTAGTCGAAAACCAGTGAAGCAAAAAGCAAAAATTTGGGGTGACCATAGGATAGCAGACCCTACTCTCCTACACAACCCCCCCCCAAACGCAGGGACATTAAACTAACCTTGACCAGATAAGTCTTCATGTTCTAAGTGGAAGTACCTGGAGAGACCATCTGCATTACCATGGTCAGTCCCTGGGCGGTGCTCCACTGTAAAGTCCATCCCCTGTAGGGAAATGGACCACCTGAGCAGTTTGGGATTTTCACCCTTCATCTGATTAAGCCATAAGAGGGGCTTATGGTCTGTCTGCACCAGGAAGTGAGTTCCAAACAAGTAGGACCTCAACTTCTTTAATGCCCAAACCACAGCAAAGGCCTCCCTCTCAATGGCTGACCAACTTTTCTCTCTGGGAGTCAGCCTCCTGCTAATGAAAGCAATAGGCTGGTCTTGACCATCTTGATTAAGTTGTGAGAGCACAGCTCCCACCCCCAACTCAGAAGCATCTGTCTGAACAATGAACTGTTTGGAGTAGTCAGGACTCTTTAGGATAGGTGCAGAGCACATGGACTTCTTCAGGTCTTCAAATGCCTTCTGACAGCTAACTGTCCACTGAACCTTTTTTGGCATCTTCTTGGATGTCAAGTCATTTAATGGTGTCACTATAGACCCATAGTTCTTCACAAACTTCCTGTAATACCCAGTCAGGCCCAAGAAGGCTCTGACTTGTGTCTGGGTAACTGGAGGAGCCCAGTCCTGTATGGCCTGGATTTTGCTTTCCAGTGGCTGAACCTGGCCTCCACCTACTAGGTGGCCCAGGTATACAACCTTACTCTGCCCTATCTGGCACTTTGTGGCCTTGATAGTTAGGCCTGCCTTTTGCAGGGCCTCCAAAACTTTCTTCAGGTGGATCAGGTGATCCTCCCAGGTGGAGCTAAAGACAGCAATATCATCTAGATAAGCTGCACAAAAGTCATCCAACCCAGTAAGGACTTGGTTCACCAACCTTTGGAAAGTGGCAGGTGCATTCTTCAAACCAAAGGGCATTACCACAAACTGATAATGTCCACTAGGGGTAGAGAATGCTGTTTTGGCTTTTGACTCCTCAGCTAGTCTGATTTGCCAGTAGCCAGCTGTCAGATCAAATGTGCTCAGAAACTTGGAAGAAGCCAATCTGTCAATGAGCTCATCTGCTCTTGGAATGGGGTGAGCATCTGTCCTAGTGACAGCATTGAGACCCCTATAATCCACGCAAAACCTCATTTCTCTCTTTCCATCTTGGGTATGAGGTTTTGGCACCAGGACTACTGGGCTGGCCCATGGGCTCTCTGATGGCTCAATCACTCCAAGCTCCAACATCTTTTGCACCTCAGCCTTGATGCAATCCCTGACATGATCAGGTTGCCTGTAGATCTTATTCTTGACAGGCAGGCTGTCACCAGTGTCCACAACATGGGTACACCAGTCAGTCTGGCTGGGTGTGAGTGAAAACATTTGCCTGTGAGCCTGCAAAACTTGTCTGCAGTCCATCTGTTGCTGGTCAGTGAGGCTGCCTGCCAAGGCTACTCCATCAACTGAACCATCATCAGGGTTCTGAGAAAGCAGGTCTGGGAGAGGGTCACTTTCTTCCTCCTGTTCCCCATCTGTGGCCATGAGCAAGCTCATGTCCTCCCTGTCCACAAATGCTTTCAAGCGATTCACATGGATTACCCTGTGAGGGCTCCTGGGTGTTCCAAAGTCTACCAAGTAGGTGACTTCCCCCTTCTTCTCAATAATAGGATAGGGTCCACTCCATTTGTCTTGGAGTGCTGCTGGAGCCACTGGCTCCAGTACCCATACCTTCTGTCCTGGTTGGAACTCTACCAGCACAGCCTTTTGGTCATGCCAAGCTTTCTGTAATTCTTGGCTGGCCTCCAGGTTTTTGGATGCTCTTTCCATGTACTCAGCCATCCTGGAGCGGAGACCAAGTACATAGTCCACTATGTCTAGTTTGGGCTTTTTGAGAGGTAACTCCCATCCTTCCTTCACCAAACACAATGGACCTCTCACAGGGTGGCCAAACAAAAGTTCAAAAGGGCTGTAGCCAACCCCCTTCTGTGGGACCTCTCTGTAAGCAAAGAGCAGGCAGGGTAAAAGAATGTCCCATTTCCGCCTGAGCTTCTCTGGTAATCCTTTTATCATGCCTTTAAGGGTCTTGTTAAATCTCTCCACAAGCCCATTGCATTGTGGATGATATGGGGTGGTAAACTTATAGTTTACTCCACATTCCTTCCACATTGCTTTCAGATAGCTGGACATAAAATTGGTGCCCCTATCTGATAACACCTCCTTTGGAAAGCCCACTCTTGAGAAAACTGCAATGAGGGCTTTTGCCACCACAGGTGCTGTGGTGGTCCTTAGGGGAATAGCCTCTGGATACCTGGTGGCATGATCCACTACCACCAGTATGAATCTGTTCCCAGATGCTGTTTGGGGGTCCATTGGACCCACAATATCAATTCCAACTCTTTCAAAGGGGACCCCCACCACAGGTAGTGGTATTAGGGGGGCCTTTGTTGTGCCACCTGACTTACCACTGGCTTGGCAAGTGACACAGGAGCGACAAAACTCCTTGACATCCTCTGACATGTGAGGCCAGTGAAAGTGTGAAACAAGCCTGTCCCACGTCTTGTTCTGGCCTAAGTGTCCTGCAAGGGGAATATCATGGGCCAAGGTAAGAAGGAACCCCCTAAACTGCAGAGGTATGACCAACCTCCTGGTCATGCCAGGCTTGGGGTCTCTAGCCTCTGAGTAAAGGAGTCCATCATCCCAATACACAGTATGGGTACCTTTGGCATCCCCAGCAGCCTCAGCAGCAGCCTGCTGTCTGAGGGGTTCAAGGGAAGGGCAATCTAATTGAGCCTGCCTCAGGTCTGCCCTTGAGGGTCCCCCTGTCCCCAGAAACTCAACCTGGTCAGGTTCAAGCTCCTCAGAGACAGTCTCCTCTTGGACTGCAGAATCAGTTTCCTCTGAAACTTGATCCTCAACCTGGGGCAAGGTGGAAGGCTGGGCCTTTCCTCTCTTGCTCCTTCTCTTGGGTTGTGGCTGGTCTATTGTTTCAAGATCCACCACTGGTTCAGGAAGGCACTTCTTAGCCTGAGCCCTTGTCATGGCAAGGACATGCTCTGAAATCCCTAGCATTTCTGCATGAGTCCTGTACTCCACTTCTGACCATGCTGAGCTTTCAAGGTCATTGCCTAACAGACAGTCTACTGGTAGGTCTGCACTCACCACAACCTTCTTTAGGCCATCAACCCCTCCCCAGGAGAAGTTCACAACTGCCACACTATGGGAGGTAGTGGAGTTGCTGGCGTTGGTCACTAGGTAGCTCTCACCTAGTACAATCTGTCCAGGGTCCACAAAGTCAGGTGTCACCATTGTGACACTGGCACATGTGTCCCTGTACGCTTGAGCCAGTTTCTCATTAATTAAGGGAGTCTGCCTGTATTTGCCCAGGTTAGTGGGGCTTACTGCAGTGGGCAACTCAATGTCCACATCATACAGGAGAACTGCCTGTGTAGGGATTCTGACTAGGCCAGATCCTACTTCAATACCCAGGGTCAACCCAGCTACACCCTTGGACTGTGTTCCACCACTGCTTACTGTACTTGGGGTTGCAGTTGCTTTAGGAGCTGTAGTGGTGGGAACTGGATTTGCCTTGGTGCACTCACTGCCCCAGTGTGAAACTGATTTGCAGGTATTGCACCAAGGTGTCTTTGGACCTTTGTTCTTCTTCTTCTTGTTACCATTTTGGGAACCACCCTCCTTACTATTAGTTTGGGGGCCTGAAGACTTCTGGTCTTTTTCTTTATCTTTCTGATTCTGGTTACCACCCTTCTGGTCTGTTTTCTTCTGGTCACCACCTTGGTTCTGGGGTTTCTGCTTAATCCTTGTTCTGACCCATTTGTCTGCCTTCTTTCCCAATTCTTGGGGAGAGGTCAGATCAGAGTCAATAAGGTATTGATGCAACAGCTGGTTTGTACAGTTATTAAGGATCTGTTCTCTCATCATAAGATTGTACAATCCTGTATAGTCTGAAACTTTACTTCCCTGCAACCAACCCTCCAAAGCCTTAGTGGCACACTCCACAAAATCAGTCCAGTCTTGAGTCTGTGCTTTTTGGGTGTCTCTGAACAACAACCTGTATTGCTCAGTGGTTAGGCCATACCCTTCAATAAGAGCACTCTTCAAAACAGAGTAGTTTTTGGCATCCTCAGGTCTAACTGTGAGGAGCCTGTCCCTCCCTTTCTCAGAAAAGGAGTACCACAAAATTGCAGCCCACTGATTCTCAGGAACCTGCTGTACCATGCAGGCTCTCTCATGAGCAGTCATCCATTTGTGGATGTCATCCCCTTCTTTAAAGGGGGGCACAATTTTGGTCAGGTTTCTATTATCATAGGCCCTGTCTTTTTCTCTTGGAAAATTGCTGCCACCAGTGACATCTAAGCCACTTAATTTCTGCTCTCTTGCCAAGGCAAGTCTAGCTTGAGCCAAGGCTACCTCCTCCCTCTCTATCTGGAGTTTGACAGCCCTCATTCTGGCCCTATGTTCTAGCTTTTGAGAAGCATTCATGCCTCTCTGTGATTCTCTGGAGGCACTAGAAACATGAGAGTCCCCTGAGGGAGATCTCACTCTTCTGTTGCCTGGGAGAATAACATGTTGGGTTCTGGGGAGGTGCTGGCCCTCTCTATTCCCCAGTAGGTCCAAGTTGGCCTGGCTAAGCCTGGCAACTGGAACCTGGCTACCCTGATCCTGAACTCCTAAGTCCTCAACATCTGAGTCCTCATCTAAGTCATCATCATCCTCCTCCTCCTGAGGGGGATCAGTTTCAGGGGGGTTCCCTCCACTTCCTGTGTCTAGGGAAGCTGCCTTTGCCTTGTCTAAGTCATCCTGTTCTAGGATTTCTACCAGGATTAGGCAGGTGGGGCTTCTGCCCCTTTTTAACCCTCTTGCTTTGCACAAGGCAATCAAGTCTCTGCGGGTTAGTTTGTCATAATCAAAAGTTGCCTGGGTAGGGTCAACTGTCACAGGAGTAGACCCTGAGGCTTTTCCTGTGTCAGACATGGTTACTAGTGAGGTGTAAGTGGTGCACTTACCTACACTAAGTGTTTTCCTACTGTACCTTGCTAGTTAGTTGTAGTCAGGGTGTGCTAATCCCTTCAACCTACAACTACTAAGTTCAGTAGAACTTAATATGCTAAGCTTTTGATTTATATGTACCTAGAGGTACTTGATGTGATCTTTCAATTTGATATAAAGATTGCAATGGTAAAACAACAGCAAGCTCAAATCCGCACCGCTGCTCACCAATGTGAGAAGTTGGCCTGGTAGGGGATGTTTCCAATTCTGGAACCACCTACTACCTGACCAAACAATCCCTTATGGTGTCTGGTTGTAAGTCAACCTTATTAGACAAGCTATCCTAGGGGTAGCATGGACTAAGCAGCCTAAAGGCTTAACTTAAGAGGTCGTGTTAAGCGAGCTGTTTTACCACATACAATCCTGTAATACCAAATGAAAGGACACCACACAAGTATATATTATAAAAATATATGTGTTTATTACTAAAAACAATCCCCAGTATTCTTTATGAATAAAGGGGCACAAGCGTTAAATCAAAAAGCACTGTTTAAACATACAAGTTGCACAATTATGGATGAGGGCGGGTGGCCACTCAAACCATATACTAAACAAGTGGTATAAGAGAGGCCACTCGAACAGTGGTTAGGCCTAGGGCCTAGGGAATCGCTGGGAGCAGTCAGGACAAGCAATGCTGAAGTCGGGAATGGCCCTCGGGATTCGGGAGATGTGCGGAAAGCGCACGCATGCACCAATGTTAACCAATGGTGCGTAAAAGTCATAGAGTTAAAGTTTAAGGACACTTCCGCTGAACCTAGAGGAACAAAACTTAACACATGGACCCTAGAGGTGTGCACCAGTGTGGGAACACCGGCGGAGCAAAGTTACCTCACCCACAGGAAGTGGGTGCACAGGGTCGAAGTGGCGTCGGGTTTTGACACGCAGGCTCTTGGTGCTTGAAGCTGAAAGGGCTGCAGGCGGGTTAAAGATGAAGTGTCCGGTGGAGTCCAAGGGTGGACTCAAGTTGTAGAGTACCTGAAAGCAGAGGGGACAGAGTCTGGGTCACTCAGCAGTGACCAGGGTGGAACCAGGACGGAACCAGGCAATGTCGGGCGCAATCAGGTGGTCGTTGAGGAGCTTCTCTCCGCTGGCACGTGGGCTCTGGGGCATCTGCGACATCCAGGAGCAGGTCACGATCTGTCCCACGCAGGCTCTCACCGTCGGTGCAGTCGGCTTCAAGTTTGGAGCAAACAAGCCTTGGCAAGAGCAATCCACGCGGGATCGGAAGATTGCTTCTCACTCGGACCAGGAAGGTCAGAGTCGGGGCTCCTTTTCAGGGGAGCTGGTGTGGATCTGGAGCAACCAGATTCACGAGTCTTCTTAGGTAGTTCGTCGGCACAGGGACCACTAGCCAGCTGGCAAGTGATCGGGCCAACGCGTTGAGCCAAATAGAGCCAAAGGGCCCCACGCAGCACTCGTCGAGTGTGGAGGGCTGAACTTCGGCTCAGGAGCAGCTCAGGGTGGGGGCTTCTCAAACCCCGGTGCACAGCTTCGAGGGTCACTCGTGGGCTGCACGGTCAGCGTCTCGTGGTCAATTCAAGATGGCGTGCCCCACGCTTCCGGTCGCCTCCACGGGTCTCAGCTCTGCAGGGACTGTGGATCGGGCTGTTGGAAGGCAGGCAAGCTTGATCTCGTCGATCTCAGTCGCTCGAGTTCCGGCGGGAACTGCAACTAAGTAGACGTCGAGGGCTGGATGGTGCCTGCTGCTGCAGGGTGGTCACTCCTTGACCACAAGGGAGATTCTTCGGGCTTCCACGTTGAGATGGAGGTCCAAGGGTCCAGAGTTTCGTTTCAAATGTTTCTTCCAGGAAATCTGATGTGCATTGGCACTGCTCCCACTCTTATTCCAATCTGGGGGACGTGATTACCTGCTAGGTCCCCTCCTATGGGTGGGACCCAGGAAGTGGGTGGATACACCCCCTTCCTTTGATCCAGGCCGCCCTGGCACGAGGGCTGGAGTGCCCCAGAACCGGTTTGGCCGGATTATGCAAGGGGCAGCCTTGTGCGCCCCAGGCAGTGTCTGGTTTCTTTCAAACCTCCCTGCTACAATACACTATCTCCTGTCTGGAGGGCGGTGACACCCTCCTGTGACAGGAAACCCTTTGTCCAGGACCCATTTGGTCGAGTTTCGGTCAACTGCAGGGGTCCAGACATTTGTCTGTGGCAGAGGCATCCATTTTGTGGATCTTAAGGTCTTTGGAGAAATTAACCGCATTTAGTAAAGGAACATGTCTTACCCCTCTAGAGGGGTGGAATGCCATCCCAGTCGCCAGAACTGGCGAGGGGATGGTATTCCAAATCGTATGACACCTTACACGACATGTTTTGATAAAGCCAAACCAAAGTTGCTAAATAACCGCGAGGATTATAAGGCACTTAATAGTATATGGTATGGCATTATCCTGAAACAGCTTAGGGATTTGTTCCCGACAGCTGCAGACAGGCTCAGCTCATGCTAGAGCTCCATCTCACATAAAACCACGCACTCAGCCTCCAGGATTGATGAGGCCTTCTATAGGAGTGGCTCACAGGTTTACATGTGTCCAGATATAGGTTTGGATATAGATATACTATACCTAAGCAAGGGGTGTTTACACCACCTTACCCCAGCTGAGTGATCAGCCAGTTGTGTCAATTTAAGAACCAGCCAGGGGTGGCAAAAGATATGCTGCAGCCCCTGGTAGGCCTTGGTGGCCCCTATGCCCTGTGCACCTATAGTGCATTCTACAGGGGCTGACAAGGAGTCCATTTCCAATTGGTATGTGCCTATAGCACATGTGTCATTAATTTAGTGAGAGAACAGCAGGCTGGGGGTCTGATCAGCAGGCCCACAGCCTCAGTAGTCGAAAACCAGTGAAGCAAAAAGCAAAAATTTGGGGTGACCATAGGATAGCAGACCCTACTCTCCTACACAGACACACATGGTGTTTACTTTCAATTAACAGCTCTCTGCCCTTCAGGCTCCGCTGCACGAGTTAAGACACACACGGTGTTTACTTTCAATGAACAGCTCTCTTCCCTTCAGGCTCCGCTGCACGAGTTAAAACACACACTGTGTTTACTTTCAATTAACAGCTCTCTTCCCTTCAGGCTCCGCTGCACGAGTTAAGACACACACGGTGTTTACTTTCAATTAACAGCTCTCACAGTTTCATGTTGGCTCCTGGTGTACTGTCCCTTTAAACTGTACCAATAATCACAAAACCTGGCTCCAAGATCTCACTGACGCTATTCACAAACGAGATGTCATTGCTGCCAATACTCTCCCAGTCTAGCATTCACTGCGCAGGGCTCTCATGTGCAGATCGGTAAATATTCCTTTGTACCAAATTTATTGTGATTGTGTGTTTACACTCAATTAAGAGCTTAAATCTCTTCACGCTCGGCTGCACGAGTTAGACACACATGGTGTTTACTTTCAATTAACAGCTCTCTTCCCTTCAGGCTCCGCTGCAAGAGTTAAGACACACACGGTGTTTACTTTCAATTAACAGCTGTCTTCCCTTCAGGCTCCGCTGCACGAGTTAAGACACACACTGTGTTTACTTACAATTAACAGCTCTCTTCCCTTCAGGCTCCGCTGCACGAGTTAAGACACACACGGTGTTTACTTTCAATTAACAGCTCTCTTCCCTTCAGGCTCCGCTGCACGAGTTAAGACACACACGGTGTTTACTTTCAATTAACAGCTCTCTTCCCTTCAGGCTCCGCTGCACGAGTTAAGACACACACGGGGTTTACTTTCAATTAACAGCTCTCTTCCCTTCAGGCTCCGCTGCACGAGTTAAAACACACACTGTGTTTACTTCCAATTAACAGCTCTCTTCCCTTCAGGCTCCGCTGCACGAGTTAAGACACACACGGTGTTTACTTTCAATTAACAGCTCTCTTCCCTTCTGGCTCCACTGCACGAGTTAAGACACACACGGTGTTTACTTTCAATTAACAGCTCTCTTCCCTTCAGGCACCACTGCATGAGTTAAGACACACACGGTGTTTACTTTCAATTAACAGCTCTCTTCCCTTCAGGCTCCGCTGCACGAGTTAAGACACACACGGTGTTTACTTTCAATTAACAGCTCTCTTCCCTTCAGGCTCCGCTGCACGAGTTAAGACACACACAGTGTTTACTTTCAATTAACAGCTCTCTTCCCTTCAGGCTCCGCTGCACGAGTTAAGACACACACGGTGTTTACTTTCAATTAACAGCTCTCTTCCCTTCAGACTCCACTGCACGAGTTAAGACACACACAGTGTTTACTTTCAACTAACAGCTCTCTTCCCTTCAGGCTCCACTGCAAGAGCTGAAATACAAGAGTTGCCTAATTCGATTCCTTCACTTGACTTGGCTGCATGTTTACTTTTCAATTAACGGCTTCGAAACACAGGCGCTGCTAAACTCGCACTGAAGACAAAGTTTATTTTCAATTGAACGCTTACTCAGCTTCCATTTACAATTAATTCATGCTGAGCCACACATGTCGTAGGCTTTGCATATCTTTAAATAAAGCTTCTTTCGCCTTCACGCTTGTAAGATGATTGTCTCTTCACACTTGACTGCACACTTTGCTTTTAAAGTATAGTTTCTCTTTGGCGCTAATTATCCCTTCACGGTTGGCTGCACACACAGAGCTGGCATTTAATCTTCCACTCGTTTTTAGGTCTCGGCCTTCGCAACGCGCATGCGTTGCAAAGCATAAAGACCTTTTCCGAGCACTAAGGCTTTTCAGACAAGCGTGTGCACGCGTTCCATTGCCTTCAATGGCAACGCGTGCACGTCAGGATATTCACTCGCGGGAGTGCGCGGCCCATCTGGTCGCAATTATCGCTCCCGCGAGTGAATCCCTCCCCCCTGCTGCCGTGAGAGCGCTTTTTTTCTTGTTTATATTTTGGAGTCCTTGAGACCTCCCTCTCTCACGTAGAACTTCTGGTAAGTTGCAGGATATTGGTACCTACGTGATGTGTTTTAATGTAAACTGGACACCCTTACTATAAGCTTGGCAGACATTGAGCTCTACTCACCTGTATGCCTATATTGCACGTGCCATTGTAAGCTCTGCAGCATAGAACACACTCATTTGTGTCTGTGTAATGTGCGTTAGCAGAATCTGCACGTATCTAGGTGTTCCTCCTCGCTGTAGATACATGGAGTTCCATTCATCTTTTTAATACAGCTGCTAGTATAAACTCAGTGTATATTTATATTAATAAAAACATATAGAAAATATTTGTCACAACATCATAAAACAATTCATATTGTAAGAAGAAAAATAATAATTTTTCTTCTTACAATATGAATTGTTTTATGATGTATTGACAAATATTTTCTTTACATAATATGAATTGTTTTATGATGTATTGTGTTGTTTTAATAAATATGATGATGTTTTTATTAATATAATTCAAAAAGATAATAGAGTGTTTGATAAATAAAATAAGAGATACAATCTATCCTTCTGCTTCTCTGCCCTTATTAGACCGTTGCTGACCATAATTTGTAATTGTATGGATGTAAATTTGTTAATCTGTTTCTGACTCCACGCTGCACCTAATAAGTTGGTTACAAATAGAGTAGTTGTACAATTATAGATCTTATTGAGATTCTCTCCGTACAAAATAAGGAAAAGGATTCTTGTCTTTTGTTCATCACAGGTGGAGAAGGCATTCAGGATTAATAATTTCCAAGGAATACATCTTCAAAAAGAAAAGCAGATATAAGCTGGTGTTGCATTTAGCGCCCTCACCTGATGTCCTTCTTCGTCCACCGCATTACTGCCTGAAAGGTAAGGGAGAAAAAGTTAGCATGAGAGCAGTATTTTATACAAGGAGATGTTTTATATTTGTCCACTGCTCGCCCCATAATGATGTACACAGCATTGGTAACTCCTAGCAATATCCATTACCCCTTCTCAGTTTGCCTTGTTTGTCAGAGGCAAATCCCGGACTGATGTTTGTTTCCATGTCCAATCACTTAATCTCGCTGTGCCTAAAAACATGAATGTTGCATACTGGTTTTACTGAACTGCGTGTTAACCCACGGGGAGCACTGAGGGCAGCGCCTTGATGCACTGGTGGTCTGAGCGCTGCGTGTTTAACCACAAGGTGCACTGAGCGCAAACACTGAGTGCAGCTAGTGCAGCGTGAGTGACAAATGGGGTGCACTGAGCGCTGCCTGTTAGACACAGGGGGTCCACAGAACGCAGCGTATTTAACACAAGACGTGCACCGAGCTCTACGTTTTTGACACGGGGAGCTCTGGGTGCTGGGTCTTGAACTCATGAGGTGCACTGAAAACAAGAGTTTAACACACTGAACGGTGCATGGTTAACACACGAGTGCACTGAGCGTGGCTTGGTTGACAAGGGGATCTCTGGGCGCTGTGTGTTGAATGTCACAAACTACATTGAAGGGAATTTGTTTATATATCCAGAAATGCTTGTCTCAGGACAAAAAGTGGGGTTTGTGGGTAACTGCATTTTTTATCTAGCGGTATGCAAGTGGTATAGAACGTAAACATCTATTTTAGAGATTGGTGTAATTGATAGGGTGTTTATTATGGTAGATGTATTTTAATGATTTTGGAAGATCGGGGCCCCTGCCTAAAAGGATGAACCCTAGCAAGGTATAATACTTTTTTGAAAAATGGACCGTACACACCGGGTTACGTGCACATTTACTACAGAGTAAGAAAGACGTTGTTTTTCCATGAACTAATTTCCACCAACTAACTTATGTTGAATGTTTCTGTTTTATTTTTATAAAATGTAGTTTTTCTTATCTTATTTCATCTTTACAACTCAGCAAAAAAATGTTTTTATAACAGTTTCTTATTTACATATAACACATGACATTAAATTTACACTGATTAATTCATAAATAACACATTAATTTTTGACAATTCATGATATCATTTCTTAAATACAGAATATATTCCCTTCTTCGCGTTTCGGCCGATTGCCTTCCTCAGGAATTCTGCATTTTCTTTTTTGCATAGACAGTGACTGATATTACCGTACCCGATATCTTCACTCAAGGTGCGCGATATATGGGTAGAAATAGATTTATAATGTTCAAAAGGTTTAAGTCCCGAATCCCTGCTCCTGCTGCATTGATCCGAAGCCAAGTCTCCGGTATGGCGCTGCGTTCTGATGCTGCTATTTCAAGATAGAAGTTCTCAAATGTTGTTATTTTAGGATGGTAGTTTTCAGTTCGTGTGTCTGTATATTCGTGAGGGCCATCTGGGTTTCTAGGCTGTCCTGAATTCCAGCCCTGTCTGCGAGGCTCCTGAAGCGCTGTGGTTCTCTGGTATTACAATGCCTCCGCCTCCTTGCACCCGCTATCTAATAATGTATTTATTTAAGCTACATGGAGCAGTCCCTAGGCATGTCTGCATCTCATTCAACTGCCTTCATCCTCTGAGCAGCTCCTCAGAACATTCTAAGGTGGCACGGTAACCATCACTAGGTAACATCCACAACATGGATGCTGGGATACAACACTTGGGAATCCCTGACTTTATGCACTCGTGGACAATTAACCAGATTCAAATATTATCAACTTTCTGCTTGGTGGGCTTGTAGTGTAGTTCCTATTATCCCAATAGGCTCTGCGCATTGGAATAATACCTTCAATAGTATAGGCCTAGACCAGACGTTAACTAGGTCTTCTACTGTCGATATTAGACTTAAAGTTTTGGGTTTGCCAGCTAGCTCAGAGTTCACTAGAAACTTTCTCGAATAGGCAAGGAGGAGTTGAACCTCCCTGGATAGACAAGAAGGGATTTAGTTTCTGACAACCATAGAACATGACAACTTTGCTCTCCCCTAATCAAGAGTGTATCTCTAGAGTCGTGTGAAAACAAAAGACAACTTATTTTACTCAGTCAGTACGTGCATTCTTAGTCTCACCAGATTGTAGAGAAAAGGAAGAGACGGGCGTGTTCAATAAAAGATGGTATTTATTGATCAGTCTCTTTCCTCATACAAGAGAAATGGATCGATATTATCGCAATACTTATGGTTAAGTAAAGTGCATACAATAAGAGCAGAAGTATAAGTAAAAACATTTATATGGTTTCTAAGCCATATGAAGGTTTAAAATGGATAAAATAGATACATACATATATACATTTGACTAATCGTACTCAACTGTTGCTTCTAACTACGCCTACCCCAATGTACCTGACCTAAGCCTAATACGTGGGCGGGAATAGAAAGTAGCAGTTTAAGTTAAGTTTGTTTTGCCAAGTGACTGACTCAAGAATTCTCTGCGAGGGGTTATTCAGTTCTGTACCTTGAATCTAGGATGAATGAGGGATGGTATCTCTCGTCTCTGGTCTCGATACTCCAGGCTGCCTGCGAGGGCTGCTTGGAAGCGCCGGAGCTGGATTTCTCGGCAGGAGAAAGGCAGCGTCTCGTTCTCAGCGCGTCAGGAAGGCGGGGCTGCGCCAGCGGGGTCTGCACTGCTCTGGGCTTCGGCAAGTCTGGCTGCTCCGATCTCGTCACCACCGCGTGTGTTTGCTTAAGGCAATACCGGTAATATTTATACCTGTAAGGTGCCGAGATTGACGTAAGGATGGACATAGATACGTCAATAAGGATGTCATACGACTTGGTCATTAGCACATTCTTTTGCTGAAGTTCTCGGTGAAATCAAAACAATGGCCGCAGGGTTTTTCCCAGGTTGTCATAGGTTTGATTTGTTTTGAGAACTCCGTATGCCTTATCAGGGGCTGGAGGAATATCGCTTGTCTAATTAGATAACACGTTCCTGTGCCGTAGTGTGGCTTAATCAGATAACGGTTTCTGCATCATGGGATGGCTGCTAGTTAACTTGTTAACCAGAACAGGGTCAGGAACAGGGGGATCGATACAGAACCTATAGGAATACATCACACCCACTCCACGCTAACTATGGCCATGTTTACGAATCTAGGCATAGTAAAACATACTGTAGAGTATCGTGTATACCTTACCACCCCAAAATACATATAATGCATTTCGAATTTATCTAATATACGGAAAAATAGTCACATGTACTATATGCACTCAAGCTGTAGAATAATGCCAAAGTAATCAAGCATATGTATACATTATTACTAATCGAATATGAGAATTACACATGAAATGGCTCTTAATACAGAAGAAAAAGTTCGAGACCATTCCATCACAGAATAAAATAATTATGAACATACCAGCGGGCAGCTAATGTCTATAAAGTATCTAAAAATAGAAATTTAGTTCTCTAAGAATAGTTCTTACTTTAAGCAGAAGATAAGTGTCCCGAAAAATCGTAAAAATATTTTGGGGCTGCTGAAAAAAATTGCTGTCCGTGAACTGGAGGGAAATTGTTCATGCTATTTTGATGTTAAAGTTGAAGGCCAAATTCAGGTTGTTGGGAATGCCGTGTGCTAGCTTGCTCAAAAGTCTCTATTTCTGCTCTGGTGAGAACATCATATCATTTAGACTGTCGAAAAAGCTGTCAACAGCTTCCTGGGAGAGTTCCACTAACTCGGAAAAACCATGCATTCGTGCGCATGATTGTCTCCATTGACGTTTTGATTAGTATTGCTGACAGAAGGTCGTACCTGATCAATGCTGCTTTCATCTAGAACTTCACTACCCCTCAATCGTAGTGGTGAATTATCCACGAATGCCGTCATCAGGATTGGTAGCCGTTGAGGGCAGCACAAAGCATGAGCCGTTATTGGACTCAACAATGTTTCTGCATCCATTGGCGCATCCGATTGTAGCGTCAGACAGGTGTCCAACACGCATTCTTCTCCGCATAGCAAGCACCTTAATACAGGTAAAACACATCGATGCCACATTGGTCGAAATGAAAGAAACCAAGTCATGTTCAGGTCTCTAAGCCGGGATAGTCCCAGGATTTTTGATATCCGGTCCCGGTATCCAATGGCTCGGATTGTTTCTTCCCTTGTCGCAGGTGTTTTGTCTGTGACACGGTTTGCCATAACGAAATATTAGGACCAAGAATAGGATTCCTGCAATTAGTCCCAAAATGAGGGGAAGTCCGCCAAAAATCGAATGGACGAAATCTGGAAAAATACCCAGTATGGCTTTGAATGGTGTTAATGCCATCGAAAATACTGTCTTAAATACTTTTGAGACTCCACTGGTATCAGAAATATTTAAGATTTCATTCAGGATTTCTGCGAAATGTATGGGGGAATTAGTTGATAACAATGAGTGAATCTCTGCAGTCGTCCTTGCGACTAGGAGATCATACGTTTCTTTTGATGACGTGAGTCTGGCCGGCGTCTGAAGAAGCACTGTTTTCATTCTGCTTAAAGTATCTATTCGTATAGAAGTAATTTTCAAGTTAGGCCATGCCCTTGCCTCCCTGTCTGAAAAGGAGCTGGGGAACAATGAGTGTCCACAGCACATGACCTTCGCAGTCGTAGTTACGAGATAAGGAATCCCGGGCAGAAGACTACAACATCTGCGATCCACAATTAGAATGTAACTCCCGTTATAGAGTCTTTGAAAGAATGGTTATATCTCCGTTGCAGGTGTGCCTAGCTGGTGACATGAAAGGTTATTTGAGTTCCCTTCACAGGCTCCATGCAAACTAATTCCATTACACAGAAGTGTACCGCTTAGTGACATCGCACAATTATTGCCACTAAGAAACACTTTCTGTCCTTTATTACTGACACATGCATGTGAATAGGGCAAGTTCCATGTTGTCTTAATGTACCCTTTTCCCAATTTTTCGTACATGCCAGCCTGTATATATTTTTGGCAGTATTGAAACCTGAAGGTTGATATTGGAATATTAATTATCCCATGTATTATCCATTCACTGACAGGTCGTTCTGACATTGTCACTGGTAATCTCTCGAGTTTCTCAATGCTCAGGATTGTATAATCAGCACCCTTCTGTGCCATACTGACTTGTTTATCAGTAAGGTTAAAGATATTGAATAGTGACGTTGTGTTGATTAAACGCCAAGGCACATAGCCTGAACGCAGATTTTGTAACGTCCAGCCAAGCTGTACAATGGAACGCAATTGAGACTGACCGTGTTGTAACAACAGTAAGTCTTGCGATAGGATGTCGATTGCTGAAGACACAATGCTGTCCAAAGAAAAAATTCTGGAGGACAGAGTCATTAACCCATTGTCCACTACAGAAAGTGATTTTTCCAAATTAATACGGTCAATTTCCCGTATACTTTCTGCTGTCTCAATTTGAGTTACCTTCCAGGCCTCGTTGTAAGCTGCATATATAGAGGCTGCTATGAAGCGTTTTTGACGCTGTTTGCGTGGTCCCTTAATGAAATCACGCAAGTCAGCACCATCAGTAAGTAAAGTTAGGTGTTGCTTAATTTCTGTCAGTGTGGAAGTTTGTAGCCATTGAAGGCATAATTTGCCCACACTGTAGGTGGTTATTATCCCTGGGTGTTGTCTTTGGGAATATCTAGGGTCTGGCCTGGTCAATTTGAACCCCTGTGTTTTGTTCAGGAATCTGTCTTGACAGTTATTAGTATCTGTGGGCCAGATCAACCACTGTTTCCAATCAGGATGTGTTCTGTTTTGGTTTAATACATAGTTTACGTCTATCTATTCATCTGTAGAGCTATTGCCATTCATTGTTGGCTTTGGAATAGACGGTTTATTTAAGTCTTTGATTTTGGCTAGGCCAAGACAGGTAGTTTGTTGAACAGTGTCATTTAAAAATATAATTTGTTCTGGGATCATGCAGGCTCTAAACAATGATTCTATACCTTGTACTTGCCATTCTTTTGTACCCCAAACACTTTTTACTTCAACATTTTTGTCCCAATAATCAAAACCAAAAGTATTCATTTGTTCAAAAAATGAGTCTGAATATATCAATTTCGTGTTTGTTATCATGGTCTTTGTCCCTGTCTTATTTGACAATTTGAAATAAAATGTTTCAGCATTACTTGTATTGAACCCTGAAAAGTATGAATATTTGTCATAAACGGTTCTTGAGCTTCCTTTTGGAGGGGTTGCACAATGTTCCCATTAATTATAATTTAAAACATTTCTAGGTTGTGCAGATTTATGTAGAAAATGGTTACCATAGTGGTTGTAACAGTACATACTATCATAATTAGTCGAACCCTGCAAATAATCATGTTTGGTAAATTTAGCAGACATCACTAAGTCAGACATCATATTATTAATGCTTTCAAAGTCCCAATCATCAGCAAATGAGCTTGTTTTTACAAAGTCACTCAACGAGATCTTGATTTGGTGTGGATATTTCAGGATCTCAACCGGACCATATATTTCGTAGTCAGTGTTGTCCCATGCTACCCCACCCGGTATAGGATTGGCTGTGAAGTTGACTGAAGAAAGTTCTCTTTTCTCGACGTGTGAAGATGTGTTTGGCTTGAGGATCACGTTGATTTTCTGACTTGCTGTGTCCATTTTAGCATATTTTCCCTCAATGAAGCGTCCCAAAGTTAGTACCATGATGAGCCAAAGTATGAGGATAAATGCACCAAAACCCACCCAAAATTCAATCCATGGAGAAATTAGATATGTTTCTTTCAGTTGTTTCAAAAGTTCTTTAGCTTTATCTTTAAAGGTTTTTGTTGATGGCTGTGTTTTTGATTCACTGAGGTCTTCAAAGGAATCATCGAAGTTTATGAAGTAGCCGGATGCAGTTCTGTCAATTGTTCCAATTGCTTCAGGATTACTGTTTCTTGCATATTCGTTTGTTACTTCATTGTAGGTTGATATGTCTCTACTAAATGTTTTAATTTGGGTTTTCAGAGGTTTAAGTTCCATTGCATTGTTGCATAGTCCTTGTTGTTCTTCTGTAGGCGTTTCGAATGTGATTAGCCTCTTAGTTAGGACCTCTGTATTGGTAGCAAACCTTGGTGTTCTACTACTTATCGGGAGTCCACTTGGCCTACTATTTGTTATCGGCCACATGATTGTGGTTTTACCAGGTCGATGGATACAACTCGGTTCTCCTTTTTACCAGCAAGCGGCGGTAGTACAACTGATCTTGTCCCGTTGATAGACAAGACAGGAACTGCTTTTCTGTAAGAAGGCCCAAATTCCTTCTTTACCGCGATCTTTTCTCTGACTAGATCCCCGACTTTTGGAATCCAGACAGGTCTTGCTGGGACAGGTGGTGGTTCTTCAGTGGTTGTTGGCTGCTGTTTCAACTTTATGTTGCTCAGGTCTTTTCTTGTTTTGTTTAAGTCCTGTAAAATAGCCAAACGATCTTTGATATCAAAGCTTTTTTCCTTCACCACTGAAGTCTGACTGTCAAGATCTAAGACTAACATCCTAGTTCCAAACAATAATTCGTACGGACTGAATCCCTTCAGAGAATTTCTTGGCAGGTTATTTAGACTACGTTGGACACTTATTAGATGTTTGACCCACCCAGCTCCTGAACCTAATACCTTTGCTGTTATAGATTGCTTTATGTCACGGTTTTTTCTTTCAACAATTCCGTTCCCCTCAGGGTGAAATGGACAAGAATACCGCAATGCAATGCCCATGCTGGTCATGGCCTCCTTATAAGCTCGAGAGCTAAAAGCAGGACCCTGGTCAGAATGCAGCATGCCAATTGCGTATGTGCCGATAAAGACCCACAAATCTTTTATGACAGTTCTGGCGTCAGCCGATCGCTGGGGCCACATCCATATGAATCTCGTGCATGAGTCCACTGCGACCAGGATATATTTATAGTTACCATCCCTTTGTAAGGGACCACAGTGGTCCAGATAAACACAGGCTAATGGTTTATCTGAGATTAGAAGGGGCGTCTGTGCTGGTCGTCTCACCGTTGATACTTTCATTCTTCGACATATTTCACATTCTAAAACATAGTTCCTTGTTTGTCTTCTCATTTGTGGCCACCAGTATCTCTGTTTTAATAATGATACTGTGGCTGAGACGCCAGCATGTACAGAAGCAAGCCCTTCGTGTGCCGCTATTATCAGTCCTAACCTATGTTCCATGTTTGGAATTACCCTATCCCCCACTCCAGGGATTCGGGCAAAAGGAACATTGTTTGCATCAGTTATGTATGAGTATTTTACTGGAAAGCCTTTCGGGAGTGTTTCTATCGAATCCTTTTCTGTAGCGCTGACAGCCTGTAATATCTCGCTGTCTATTTTTGTTTTTGACCGTGTGATGGCAGCTACGGAAGCCGTTTGCACAGCTGCCTTCGCGGCCTCATCAGCCAATGAATTCCCTGCAACGTGAACGCCATCACGCTGATGACTCAGTGTATGTATCACGTGAGTCTTTGGTAGTTCTTTTTGTAAAAGAACTACTTGTTCCCAGAGCATTTTATGCTTGATTGTGCCTCCTTTTGCATCCTTAAAACCATTCTGAAGCCAGATCTGCAAGTATTCATTGTAAGACTGAACGCAATAATACGAATCGCACACTATGAGTGTGGGGAATTCTCGATCTGTATTTTCAAGCGCCATCTTGAATGCCAGTAGTTCAGCTCGCTGAGCTGTACAATCTCCCAGAGATTGTGTTTTGGTGATAGCTGGTTTAAATTTCCCTTCGTGCCAACGACCTTTAACAATCGCGCACGCAGCACTGTAAGCTTGTTTACCCCCCACTGCGGGTTGTGCTGATCCGTCTGTATATATTATACAGCCGTAATGTTCTAGAGGCAGAATTTCGGTCGGCGGAGGACATTCGAATTCATATTGGAGAAATTCTTGTGTTTTTAAGTTAGGATCAAATTCATATACTACGTCTGTTGCAGCAAGAGAATTAGCCCACTGTATCCACCTTGGATGTAGTGCTTTAGCATTTGGAATGCTTGCCTTTGTTACCGCCTCTAGGGCTGGTATCGGTGTCACGATTAGTATTCGTTAACCTTGTGCCAGGGCTCGTTCTTTTGCTATAGCTGTCTGTGTTGCAGTTAGAATTTTTTCCGTTGGGCTAAATTTCATTTCAGCTTTAGTGTACAAGTGTGATTTGAATGCAATTGGTACCTTTTCTCCCTCATTAGAGGTCAGGTATGTGAATCCGCATCTTCCTGGGATGACTCGAATCACAAGATTGCGTGTGTTATCACGTGTTTCTAATTTTGTTTTAATTAACATGTCTGTTTGTAAGGATCTCAGAATTTCTGTGTGTATTTGAGTCCAATTGGTTCTTTTAAAATCTGGTGTTATTAGATCATAAAGGGGTTTGACCCTTTCTGCGTAATTTGCAATGTATGTTCTTCCGAAATTTAGGAAGCCTAGAATTAACTGTAGGTTTTTAGTGTTCTAGGTGCTTGGAGTACAGCACATTTCTCTAGGAAATTGTCAGCCAGGCTTTTGCCTTCACTTGATAATTCGTATCCTAAGAACAGGACTGTTAGATGGGCAATTCTAGATTTTTTAAAGTTGAATTTGTAACCCTCTGCTGCGAACCCAAGTATTATGGTGTTCACCCTCTTCAAGTGAGTATCCAAGTCATCATCTGTTAAGTATATGTCGTCGACATAAGATAATGCTTCGTCATGATATGTTTGTAGTAATTCTGTTACTCTCGCTGAGAATACTCCTGGGCTGTTCTTGTAACCCTGGGCTAACCGACAGTATTGTTTTTGAGTGCCATTTATGGAGAACGCAGACAAATATCTGCTCTCTGGTGCTATGTTTTGACAAAAGAATCCATTAGAAATGTCTAATGTTGTTTTGTATTTTTTGCGCACTATGTTATTCATTAGTGCAGCACTATCCGAGTTTTGCACTGCAAAAGTTTTGCAACATGAGTTAAGGTGTCTGTCATCCAAAACTAGACAATATGAATTGTCTGGTTTGGAGACCGGAAACAAAGGGTTGTTCATTTGTGAGGTGCAAGTTTCAATCACCCCCTGGTATTCTAGCTGATCTAGGATTTCTTTTACCTGTTTTTTAGCTTCTTGCTTAATTGGGTACTGTATTTGTGCAGTAGGTTGTGATTTTAACTGGATTTTGTGAGGAGGAGAGTCATCATCCCATCCTACATGATTTTTATATAAAGCAGGAGCTTGAGCTACTGCCCACTTTCTAGCAAGTGTGTATTTTTTATGAATTGGGATATGATTTGAGAAGGCAGGCATAATTATTTCTTCGCCATGAGGGCAGTCCCTGACAAACTCTGGTGGCCTGTCTTTTTCAGCTAGAAGGATGTCATAGCCCTTGGAGAGATTATCCCAAAATAGTCCCCTTATTTTTCTAGTCTTATCCCCTTCTATACGTAAAGTTATTTCATATATTTTGTGAGGTTTGCTAACTCTGGTGTCTGCAGTTTCCACTTGAAGGTATTCATTCGTGTCCACTGTCTCCAGATGATTCATAAGGACTTTGCGAGCTATGCTCACTTCTGCTGCACTGTCTAGCATTGTCTGAGCCCATTCTCCGTTTTTCAGTTGTGTCCTCAGTATTCTCGGCATTGTTAACTACTTTAATACTGGCTACCTTCTTTTTTGGAAATTGTAATTTCTTTTTTAGATGAGCAGGTTCCTTGTCTTTGGACTTGACGTGCTCTTCTCTTTGTTCTGATCGTCCTCTTCTTTCCGATTTCTGCGAGGAAGTCTGAAAAGATTGAGAGGGACGTGTATCAATTTCTTGATATCTATCAGGCTTCTTTATATTATCCCTATTTCTAAGGTTGTATTTTTTCCCAGAGGGCTCACTTTGGGGAGACCTGCTACCTTGGTTTGGAGATCTTTCTCTCCGCCGAGGAGACCTTCCTCTGGACTGGAATTTCTTTTCTTTAGGATTGGATTGTTTGTTTCCATCCCAGCTCTTTTTTTGTGATGTTGAATTATTATTAAAAAATACTTTTTCAGGACTTTCAATCAGTCGGGGTTTTACTGGTATTCCACCTAGACTATCTCTACCTAGTTCCTCATAGGACTTTTCTATAATTCTGGCAATTTCAGCTGGTTGGTCTGCTATATCTGTTTCTTTTAACCTTTGGCGGATCGCCACGTTTGCTGCTTCTCCCTTTATGTTGGCTAGTAATATAGCCGATACCTGCTTGAAGTCTTTCAGTAATTTCATACCAAGAGTTAAAGCGGGTTCTGGACCGTATTCATCTTGAATTTGTTTTAGCACATCTGGTATTACTGAGATGGATGGAACACCATGCGTTTTTGTGTAAATGGAAGCAAAGACTGTACCCCAAGTGTCACAGTCCTCCACGTGTGGTGCGATTCCCATTGGAAGACAGATAGTCAGAATCCTGTGTTTTTCTAACGGGGTGGTGTCTGGAAACACCGCCTCTATTTGGGTGATTTTTTGTGCTAACCAGAATGGTATTTGTTCCCGTTTAGCTGGTACTTTACCTAGGCAGGACTGTATGTTCTGTGGTGTAATTTTATTTGTGTTCCCCTGATGAGGGGTCAGCTGTGGAATTTTAATTGCTGGTTGGATTGTTGAAGTCCACATTACATATTGGACTAATTGTCTATGTACTTTTATTAATTGTTTTAGTTGTATTAAAAGATTTGCTGCAGACATCCCATCGATGTCTGGATGTGGTGTGTATCCGGCTAGGACCGGCCACGTTGCTCCTGGTCTACCTAATGGACCGAGCCTGGTGATGTGATTATTATGTTTTAGGGCGCCATTAAACAAGAGCAGGTGCTCTTGAAATTTAAGTGGTACTTCCACCTCCTCGAAAGGAGTGTACTCATTAGGAGGTTCCTCTGTTTTGTAATAGTGGAAGACCTTTGTTACAGCGTTCGCTGCTGGAAAGTGTATCCATGAATAGAACACCTCTGTCTGCCGATATTCGTGTGCCTCTATTACGAATATGACTGTGCCACCTCTAGGTGTCAGTCCATTTTCTATAAGTTTTAAAGTTATAGATTTTCTTGTGTTGACCGCGATGAGTATTATATTCGGGTCTGTTTCTCGCATAGCATTATCAGCTGCTACGAGTTCAGCTGCTATTCTAGCTGCCTCTCTTTCTCCTTCACTGTCTGACATTGTACTGTCCAGAAGGTTATTCCGTTTGTTTGCAGATCAGGTTTCTTATGGAAACAAAGATTAGATGCACAATATTTTGGAACAGTGTATCCTTCAACGTTAACTAAACCAAGAACCATACATAGGAGTTTCCTCCTGCGAGGTTTGGCGGATATAACCTTTCACCCACTCCAGACGTCTTTGGAGTATTATGGGAAAAAAGGGGTCTGAGTGAAAAAGAACGACTGAGTTACTCTAATGTCTTGCGTTAGTTTTATCGCCTTTCCAAACGTTTGGGCGCCATGTAGTGTAGTTCCTATTATCCCAATAGGCTCTGCGCATTGGAATAATACCTTCAATAGTATAGGCCTAGACCAGACGTTAACTAGGTCTTCTACTGTCGATATTAGACTTAAAGTTTTGGGTTTGCCAGCTAGCTCAGAGTTCACTAGAAACTTTCTCGAATAGGCAAGGAGGAGTTGAACCTCCCTGGATAGACAAGAAGGGATTTAGTTTCTGACAACCATAGAACATGACAACTTTGCTCTCCCCTAATCAAGAGTGTATCTCTAGAGTCGTGTGAAAACAAAAGACAACTTATTTTACTCAGTCAGTACGTGCATTCTTAGTCTCACCAGATTGTAGAGAAAAGGAAGAGACGGGCGTGTTCAATAAAAGATGGTATTTATTGATCAGTCTCTTTTCTCATACAAGAGAAATGGATCGATATTATCGCAATACTTATGGTTAAGTAAAGTGCATACAATAAGAGCAGAAGTATAAAATAATACCGTAAAAACATTTATATGGTTTCTAAGCCATATGAAGGTTTAAAATGGATAAAATAGATACATACATATATACATTTGACTAATCGTACTCAACTGGTGCTTCTAACTACGCCTACCCCAATGTACCTGACCTAAGCCTAATACGTGGGCGGGAATAGAAAGTAGCAGTTTAAGTTAAGTTTGTTTTGCCAAGTGACTGACTCAAGAATTCTCTGCGAGGGTTTATTCAGTTCTGTACCTTGAATCTAGGATGAATGAGGGATGGTATCTCTCGTCTCTGGTCTCGATACTCCAGGCTGCCTGCGAGGGCTGCTTGGAAGCGCCGGAGCTGGATTTCTCGGCAGGAGAAAGGCAGCATCTCGTTCTCAGCGCGTCAGGAAGGCGGGGCTGCGCCAGCGGGGTCTGCTCTGCTCTGGGCTTCGGCAAGTCTGGCTGCTCCGATCTCGTCACCACCGCGTGTGTTTGCTTAAGGCAATACCGGTAATATTTATACCTGTAAGGTGCCGAGATTGACGTAAGGATGGACATAGATACGTCAATAAGGATGTCATACGACTTGGTCGTTAGCACATTCTTTTGCTGAAGTTCTCGGTGAAATCAAAACAATGGCCGCAGGGTTTTTCCCAGGTTGTCATAGGTTTGATTTGTTTTGAGAACTCCGTATGCCTTATCAGGGGCTGGAGGAATATCGCTTGTCTAATTAGATGGCAAGCGTTATGACCTAATCAGATAACACGTTCCTGTGCCGTAGTGTGGCTTAATCAGATAACGGTTTCTGCATCATGGGATGGCTGCTAGTTAACTTGTTAATCAGAACAGGGTCAGGAACAGGGGGATCGATACAGAACCTATAGGAATACATCACAGGCTAGGCAACATTGGGAGGAGCAGAGGGATGATGCCTGGCTAATTCAAGCTATGAAAACGGGGAATATCAATAAAGAAGTGGCCTTGTAGTATCGAGCCCTGATTGAAGCTGAAGATGATATGAATCAGGATATCCAACAGCTTTGGCGAAATGATGTGGAAAATATTAATCTGAGCGAGGCTTGTTTGGGCTCTTTGCATTGCTTCGAGAGACAGTTAAACCTGCGTATCTCAACCATAACTATCTTTTCACCCTTTATCGGGTCTACTGGTCCCCTGCAAAATTGACAAAATGTTCCTGAGTATGTTTGTTCAAGATGCCAAGATCCCTTAGCAAATGACTGTCATAGGCTTTTAACTTACCCAGTGATTACCAAATTTTGACGGGACATGTGTGAATTTTTGACGGATGTAACAGACATTCAGATAGAAGTAACACTGGTACTTATTTTTTTCGGACTAGGCCAAGATACATTTTGGCTTCAAATAAATGGCCACTAGATTCATGTTTTATGTCATTTTATTGGGTAGAGGAGAGATCTGTAAAGCTTGAAAATCGGCTGTTCCACCCCTTTTCTCTGAGTGTAAAAACAACATCATACGTACAAGTCAACTAGATATCGCGTGTGACCCTAGAGGTCAAGAGAAGGTGTGGGCCATGTTGGTTGACGGGTGTCAGAGGAACGGGTCCAATGATTAAGTCAATAAGTAGCTGTTGGTTCCGGTCCCCCTCATCTGCATGCTATGTGTGTGAGGGGTAGGAGTGGAAGCAGCTAGATTTCTTGTGTGGAAAGACTCTATTCCCATCCGGCCCTCAGTAAGGGAAAGGGAGTATTGCCAACTAGTCAATTGGCAGAATGAGGACCAAAAAACAACACATCCTTCTACCTCCACATCGACTCCAGGCCACCAGAAATAAATTCTTATCCTATGCTTCGTGACATTCATACCCAGATGGCCAATATGAGCTGTCTCCAAAGTCTTTTGGTGGAAAAATACTGGTGCAAACAATCTATCACCCCTCACCCACAATCCTCCTTTCACAGATAACTCATCCGCCACCTTGCAAGAAGATTTAGCAAGTTTTTTCCCTGCTGACCCAAATTTACCAAAATTCATAATCTCGTTGAATACAGTATCCTCCCTCAACCGATCCCACAATACCATTATATCGGAACAAATGACCAAATCTTAAACTTTGGCAATGATGCATTCCTTAATTTCTTCCTGTACATCCACCTCACAAAAATCTCCATCAACTGGTAAACGAGACAGAAAGTCCGTTCTAACACTCTTTCCTCCCACAATGTGAATCCCACTAAAAATTGAACGCCAATAATTTGTTAATATGGCTGTGGCTTTCTTAATTTTGTTTCCAGACAAAATATCAACGAGTGATCTGTGATCTGTCCGTAAACAACATTTTCTTCCCAGAGATATGGATTAAACTTGCCAAGACCCCAAACACATGCCAACATTTATTTGATCTATTACAGAATATCTTGTTTCTAATTCTTTCATCCTTCTAGAAGCAAACCCTACAGTGACTTGCTTCCATCCTTCACTTGTGGCAAAACAGCCCCCATGCCATATGCACTAGCAGCACAATCACACCAACATTGCGTCCTTCCACATAAGGCTGTAGTGCGGGAGCAGAGTTAATACTTCATTTGATGTGATCAAAACTTTGTTGACATATTGCAGACTGTTCAAATTTTACATTTTCTTTCAAATAAATGCCTAAATCACCAGTCAGGTTTGCAAAAATAATTGTTTAAAAAGACAAAAATGTACACAGCTGCCACACTTACACACACTAGGCCCCAAACTGCTTGAATTCAATGCTAAGTTCTGTTTATTTATAAAAATACTAACACATGAACTTTGTTAAAATTAGATCATGACTAAAAGATGTACAAGAATGTCTACTCTTGACCCTCGCTAATGGATGCTTTTTAATAATAAGTTTGACATTGTATAACATGATTCACATAATTTCTAGAAGTGTTTCTGATTAGTAGACAAAATGTATTGTTAAAGTTTGATTCAAAGTTTAGTTTAAATATAAGCTAAGCAACTTCATATGAAGAAAAGACATTTTCAATGGTGACCCCTTGAACTGACTCGTAATTCCTTTTTCATGTTACGTCAATGTAAAATGGGGGGGATTAAAGAGCCACGAGGTGGAATCAAGAGTGAGATAAAGGAGCCGAGAGTGTCTGGGGGTGGATTGAAGAGCCACGAGGTGGAATCAAGAGTGAGATAAAGGAGCAGAGAGTGTCTGGGGGTGGATTAAAGAGCCACGAGGTGGAATCAAGAGTGAGATAAAGGAGCCGAGAGTGTCTGGGGGTGGATTAATGAGCCATGAGGTGGAATCAAGAGTGAGATAAAGGAGCAGAGAGTGTCTGGGGGTGGATTCAAGAGCCATGAGGTGGATCCAAGACTCCGCAGCCTTGATATTCAGTACCCGGCATTCAATAGCACCGGCTGTGGGCTTCTGAGCACAACTTTGGGCCCGGCTCTCATTCTTTTACAAATTAAGCACCGTATGTAATAGTGTACAGCGCAGGACAGCAGGACCCTGCAGCAGCAGAGTTGTCTCTCCCCGTACACCTGGACATTACTTCTGCTGAAGGGGGGGACAGAAAGGAGGGGGATTATTAGGACAAGATGAAGTGACACCCCCGCTCCAGTGGTAGCAATATAGGACTCTGTGGTATCAGTGGCTCCTGCCTCCGCGCGGCCCTTGCTACCCGGGCGGGACTGGGAACCAGCAGCGAACCTGGCAATAATGCTCTCTTCAGCTTCTTGGGAAATCTCTCTCTTTCTCTTTCCATCCATCCATTCACCCATCCAACCACCCACCCATCCATCCATCCATCTATCCACCCATCCATCTATCTGTCCATCCACCCATCCATCCATCCATCTATCCATCCACCCATCCATCCATCTATCCATCCACCCATCCATCCATCCATCCATCCACCCATCCATCCATCCATCCATCTATCCATCCACCCATCCATCCATCCATCCATCCATCCATCCACCCATCCATCCATCCATCCATCTATCTATCCATCCACCCATCCATCTATCTACCAATCCATCCAACCATCCATCTACTCATCCATCCACCCACATGTCTATCCACTCACCCATCCATCCACCCACCCACACATCCCTCCACCCACCCACCCATCCATCCATTCATCTACCCACCCACCCATCCATCCACCCACCCATCTGTCCACCGACCTATCCATCTGTCGATCCATCCACCCACCTATCCATCCATCCATCCATCCATCCATCCACCCATCCATCCATCCATCTCCACGTCTTTTCTCTCTCTCTGGTCGCTTTCTCTCCACCTCTCCTCCCTCTGTTTCTCCCTCTCTCTCCTCCCAGAGACGTTTTAAGGCCTTGGTAAATTTAGCACTTGCCCCGGGCCCCAGCTTTTCAGGGGCCCCTGATAGACCTGGCTCTGTTCTCCACACAGCCCTGATGACCTTGAATGATTTTTAAACACAGTTTGTTTTCATATATTTGTATTACAGGGGCAGGGATTGCACGCAGTGACCTCAGTGAGCTGCTGCTGAGTCATTGGACACACTTTAGAATCTGGGGGAGTCTGAATGGATCATGAATTCACAACTGGTCTGAGCAGGGGGCCCAAAATGTTTGATCCAGGGCCCCCAACATCCTTAAGATGTTCCAGCCTCCAGTCCCCCTTCCTCTTCCTCTCTTTCCATCCATCCATTCATCTAACTCCCTCCCACCCCCACAAGGAGCAGAGGGGCCCGTCCCCCATGGAGAAAGACATGGGCCCCTCCCACATGGAGAAGCAGGGGTCCCCTCCCACATGGAGAAAGAGAGGGGGCCCTCCCGCAAGAAGAAGAAGAAGCAGCCCCCACCCACAAGGAGAAGCAGAGGGGCCCCTCCCACAAGCAGAAGCAGAGGGGCCTCTCCCATGGGAGCAGCAGAGGGGCCCCTCCCTTAAGGAGAAGCAGAGTGGCCCCTCCCTCAAGGAGAAGCAGAGGAGCCCCTCCCTCAAGAGAAGCAGAGGGGCCCCTCCCACAAGGAGCAGCAGAGGGGCCCCTCCCACAAGCAGAAGCAGAGGGGCCCCTCTCTCAAGGAGAAGCAGAGGGGCCCCTCCCAGAAGCAGAAGCAGAGGGGCCCCTCCCACAAGCAGAAGCAGAGGGGCCCCTCTCTCAAGGAGAAGCAGAGGGGCCCCTCCCAGAAGCAGAAGCAGAGGGGCCTCTCCCACAAGCAGAAGCAGAGGGGCCCCTCCCACAAGCAGAAGCAGAGGGGCCCCTCTCTCAAGGAGAAGCAGAGGGGCCCCTCCCACAAGCACAAGCAGAGGGGCCTCTCTCACAGGAGCAGCAGAGGGGCCTCTCTCACAAGCAGAAGCAGAGGGGCCCCTCCCACAAGCAGAAGCAGAGTGGCCCCTCCCTCAAGGAGAAGCAGAGGAGCCCCTCCCACAAGCAGAAGCAGAGGGGCCCCTCTCTCAAGGAGAAGCAGATGGGCCCCTCCCAGAAGCAGAGGGGCCCCTCCCAGAAGCAGAGGGGCCCCTCCCTCAAGGAGAAGCAGAGGGGCCCCTCCCACAAGCAGAAGCAGAGGGGCCCCTCCCAGAAGCAGAAGCAGAGGGGCCTCTCCCATGGGAGCAGCAGAGGGGCCCCTCCCAAAAGGAGAAGCAGAGGGTCCCCTCTCAGAAGCGGAGGGACCCCTCCCACAAGGAGAAGCAGGGGGCTCTCCCAGAAGCAGAGGGGCCCCTCCCACAAGGAGCACCAGAGGGGCTCCTCCTAGAAGCAGAGGGGCCCCTCCCAGAAGGAGCAACAGAGGGGTCCCTCCCACAAGGAGAAGCAGGGGGGCCCCTCCCAGAAGGTGCACCAGAGGGGCCCCTCCCACAAGGAGCAGCAGAGGGGCCTCACCCACAAGTAGAAGGAGAGGGGCCCCTCCACAAGGAGAAGCAGGGGGCCCCTCCCTCATACAGAAGCAGAGGGGCCCCTCCCCAAGCAGAAGCAGAAGGGCCCATCCCACAGGGAGCCGCAGAGGGGCCCCTCCCACAAGGAGAAGCAGAGGAGCCATTCCTAACCTTCTACAGGGGTCCCCAGGGAGAAGCAGCAGCAGTCCCCCAAGGAGGCAGGCCTGCCAAGTATCACGCATCAGGTGTGACTCTCGCGCATTTCAGTGTGGTTTTCCGCATCGCCGTACTGAAATGCCTCGTCACGCATTTTTAATGCCAGTCTGAATGGCAGTCGGCGGTGCCAGTGCGTCGGCTCTGTTGCTCCCCACAGACTTGCCAGAAGGAGCTGGCTCAGTGAGGTGATAGTTAAAGATCTTAAAGAGTCTGCTGAGCTCTGGAGTCAGGCTCTCAGGGGGGCGGGGGGCTGGCCTCATCCGTGGTTGCTGCTGGCAGCTTTAGCACTGTTGGGGGCCCCGGGATTGGATGTGGGTGACCTCATGCCTCGTCACCTCCTGGAAGAAGTGAGGTACGGTGGTAGGCAGGTCAGAGAAGCAGCGGGGGCCTCAAGAGTGGAGGAGTCCTGGCGGTGGTGTGCTGCTATCTGGCATCAAACATCGGTGAACAGAGGCATGATTGGGCCTGTCTGAGAGCACCATGAGGAGGTGAGTCTCCTACAAACACAGACTTTAAAGTGCCTCCCCTGGAACTATCGCCCAATGGAAGCCCAGAGCAGCAGCGATGCACGAGTGCTGCTCCAGAATCAAACACTGCACTGGGTACAGTGCGGGAGGCGGCCAGCCTTGAGTCACTGGACTCATCCTCAGAGGCAGCGCCATCACCATCCTGGGGATCGCCACGTGCGCAAGCTAAGTGCGGCCTGCCGGGCAGGGGCCGAGTCATTCAGCAGCTGGGAGAACTTAAGAATGCATCATGCAGTGAGCTGTGCTGTGTGCACACAGCGGTCTCTGTGCAGTCCATTCATAAAGTAAGTCACAGTGTACTTTGGCCAACGCTGCGGGCCAGGCAAAGCTGTGATATGGGTGCAGTGCAGTTTGTGTTGTTGTCACACACAGCATCTGCCAGGCCGGAACTCACTCTCTGGGCAAAATTCAGCACAGAAGAGCACCGGCCCGATGACACCCGAGCTTCCATCCTGGCAGAGTTACTGAGGCGGCACTGCAGGTGAGGTGTGCTGTTAACTGGATAAGCACCGGTGGTGAATGATAGGCCACTACGACCACCCCCTATCGCTGGATAAGGACCGGTGGCGAATGATAGGCCAGTACGACCACCCCCTTTCCCTGGAGAAGGACCCGTGTGAATGATAGGCCACTACGACCATCCCCTATCCCTGGATAATGACCGGTGGCGAATGATAGGCCAGTACGACCACCCCCTTTCCCTGGAGAAGGACCCGTGTGAATGATAGGCCACTACGACCACCCCCTTTCCCTGGATAATGACCGGTGGTGAATGATAGGCCAGCACGACCACCCCCTTTCCCTGGAGAAGGACCCGTGTGAATGATAGGCCACAACGACCACCCCCTTTACCTGGATAAGGACCGGTGGCGAATGATAGGCCAGTACGACCACCCCCTTTCCCTGGAGAAGGACCCGTGTGAATGATAGGCCACTACGACCACCCCCTTTACCTGGATAAGGACCGGTGGTGAATGATAGGCCAGGACCACCACCCCATTTCACCCTGATTAATAAATCACTTTCTCCATTTTTGAAGATTCTTCAAAACCCAAGACTTGATAAACAAGATCTTATACAAATAGTCCGTATTATTTTTGAATGCTGCTTTTCTGCCTTTTACTACTTTATCTGTCATGGAGAATCAAAGCAGCTCTCCCAACTCCTAGCCTGTGTTATTGCATTGTTTGCATAAGATTCTCCTAGTGCCTCGCTCGTGTTATTGCATTCTGTCCAACAGATTCTCCTAGTGCCTGCCTGTGTTATTGCATTTTTAGCGTCAGATTCTCCTTGTGCCTAGCCTGTGTTATTGCATTGTTTACATAAGATTCTCCTTGTGCCTGGCCTGTGTTACTGTACTCTTTACATCAGATTCTCCTAGTGTCCGGCTCGTGTTATTGCATTGTTTACATCAGATTCTCCTCATGCCCGGTTTGTGATATTGCATTGTTTGCTTCAGATTCTCCTCGTGCCTCGCCTTTGTTATTGCAGTGTTTGAGTCGGATTCACCTAGTGCCTAGCCTGTGTTATTGCATTATTTGCATCAGATTCACCTAGTGCTCTGCCTGTGTTATTGTATTCTTTGTTGTCAGATTCTCCTAGTGCCTAGCCTGTGTTATTAGCATTGTTTTCGTCAAATTCTCCCAACGCCTGGCCTGTGTTATTGCATCGTTTACATCAGATTCTCCTTGTGCCCGGCCTGTGTTATTGTATGTTTGCGTCAGATTCTCCTAGTCCCTAGCCTGTGTTATTAGCATTGTTTACATCAGATTCTCCTTGTGACCGGCCTGTGATATTGTATGTTTGCATCAGATTCTCCTCGTACCTGGCCTGTGTTATTGCATTGTTTGCATTAGAATCTCCTCGTGCCTGGCCTGTGTTATTGCACTGTTTACATCAGATTTTTCTAGTATCTGGCCTGTGTTATTGCATTGTTTCCATCAGATTCTCCCAATGCCTGGCCTGTGTTAATGCATTGTTTACATCAGATTCTCCTCGTGCCTGGCCTGTGTTATTGCAGTGTTTGCGTCAGATTCTCCAAGTGCCTGGCCTGTGTTAATGCATTGTTTGCATCAGATTCTCCTAGTGCCTGGCCTGTGTTAATGCATTGTTTGCATCAGATTCTCCCAGTGCCTGGCCTGTGTTAATGCATTGTTTGCATCAGATTCTCCCAGTGCCTGACCTGTGTTAATGCATTGTTTGCATCAGATTCACCTAGTGCCTGACCTGTGTTATTGCATTGTTTGCATCAGATTCTCCTCGTGCCTGGCCTGTGTTATTGCATTGTTTGCATCTGAATCTCCCAGTGCCTGGCCTGTGTTAATGCATTATTTGCATCAGATTCTCCTAGTGCCTGGCCTGTGTTAATGCATTGTTTGCATCAGATTCTCCTAGTGCCTGGCCTGTGTTATTGCATTGTTTGTGTGAGATTCTCCTAGTGCCTGGCCTGTGTTATTGCATTGTAATCATCAACCCTAGTGCCTGGCCTGTGTTATTGCATTGTTTGGATAAGATTCTCCTAGTGCCTGGCCTGTGTTATTGCATTGATTGCATCAGATTCTCCCAGTGCCTGGCTTGTATTATTGAATTGTTTGCTTCAGATTCTCCTCATGCCTGGCCTGTGTTATTGCATTGTTTACATCAGATTCTCCCCGTGCCCGGCCTGTGTTATTGCATTGTTTGCATCAGATGAATCTAGTGCCTTGCCTGTGTTATTGCAATGTTTGTGTCAGATTCACCTAGTGCCTTGCCTGTGTTATTGCATTCTTTGTGTCAGATCTCCTAGTGCCTAGCCTCTGTTATTAGAATTGTTTTCGTCAGATTCTCCCAACGCTTGACCTGTGTTATTGCATTGCTTACATCAGATTCTCCTTGTGCCCGGCCTGTGTTATTGCATTGTTTGTGTCAGATTCTCCTAGTGCCTTGCCTGTGTTATTGCATTCTTTGTGTCAGATCGCCTAGTGCCTAGCCTCTGTTATTAGAATTGTTTTCATCAGATTCTCCCAACGCTTGGCCTGTGTTATTGCATTGCTTACATCAGATTCTCCTCGTGCCTGGCCTGTGTTATTGCATTGTTTGCATCAGATTCACCTAGTGCCTGACCTGTGTTATTGCATTCTTTGCATCAGATTCTCCTTGTGCCTGGCCTGTGTTATTGCATTATTTGCATCTGAATCTCCTAGTGCCTGGCCTGTGCTATTGCATTGTTTACATCAGATTCTCCTCGTGCCAGGCCTGTTATGACATTGTTTGCATCAGATTCTCCTCGTGCCTGGCCTGTGTTATGCCATTGTTTGCGTCAGATTCTCCTCGTGCCTCGCCTGTGTTATTGCATTGTTTACATCAGATTCTCCTAGTGTCTGGCCCGTGTTATTAGCATTGTTTGCCTCAGATTCTCCTCGTGCCTGGCCTGTGTTATGCCATTGTTTGCGTCAGATTGTCCTTGTGCTTGGCCTGTGTTATTGCACTGTTTACATCAGATTCTCCTTGTGCCTGGCCTGTGTTATTGCATTGTTTACATCAGATTCTCCTAGTGCCTGGCTTGTGTAATGCATTGCATGCATCAGATTCTACTAGTGCCTGGCCTGTGTTATTGCAGTGTTTGCGTCGGATTCTCCTAGTATCTGGCCCGTGTTATTGTATTGTTTGCGTCAGATTCTCCCAACGTCTGGCCTGTGTTATTGCATTGTTTACATCAGATTCTCCTCGTGCCTGGCTTCTGTTATTTCAGTGTTTGTGTCAGATTCACCTAGTGCCTGGCCTGTGTTATTGCATTGTTTGCATCAGATTCACATAGTGCCTGACCTGTGTTTTGCATTGTTTGCATCAGATTCTCCTCGTGCCTGGCCTGTGTTATTGCATTGTTTGCATCAGAATATCCTCGTGCCTGGCCTGTGTTATTGCACTGTTTACATCAGATTCTCCCAATGACTGGCCTGTATTATTGCATTGTTTGTGTCAGATTCTCCCAACGCCTGGCCCGTGTTTATTGCATTGTTTACATCAGATTCTCCTCATCACCGGCCTGTGCTATTGAATTGTTTGCTTCAGATTCTCCTCATGCCTGGCCTGTGTTATTGCATTGTTTACAACAGATTCTCCTCATGCCTGCCCTGTGTTATTGCATTGTTTACATCAGATTTTCCTAGTGTCTGGCCTGTGTTATTGCCTTGTTTTCGTCAGATTCTCCTCGTGCCTGGCCTGTGTTAATGCATTGTTTGCATCAGATTCTCCTAGTGCCTGGCCTGTGTTATTGCAGTGTTTGCGTCAGATTCACATATTACCTTGCCTGTGTTATTGCATTGTTTGTGTCAGATTCTCCTAGTGCCTTGCCTGTGTTATTGCATTCTTTGTGTCAGATCTCCTAGTGCCTAGCCTCTGTTATTAGAATTGTTTTCGTCAGATTCTCCCAACGCTTGGCCTGTGTTATTGCATTGCTTACATCAGATTTTCCTCGTGCCTGGCCTGTGTTATTGCATTGTTTGCATCAGATTCACCTAGTGCCTGACCTGTGTTATTGCATTGTTTGCATCAGATTCTCCTTGTGCCTGGCCTGTGTTATTGCATTGTTTGCATCTGAATCTCCTAGTGCCTGGCCTGTGCTATTGCATTGTTTACATCAGATTCTCCTCGTGCCAGGCCTGTTATGACATTGTTTGCATCAGATTCTCCTCGTGCCTGGCCTGTGTTATGCCATTGTTTGCGTCAGATTCTCCTCGTGCCTCGCTGGTGTTATTGCATTGTTTACATCAGATTCTCCTAGTGTCTGGCCCGTGTTATTAGCATTGTTTGCCTCAGATTCTCCTCGTGCCTGGCCTGTGTTATGCCATTGTTTGCGTCAGATTGTCCTCGTGCTTGGCCTGTGTTATTGCACTGTTTACATCAGATTCTCCTTGTGCCTTGCCTGTGTTATTAGCATTGTTTGCCTCAGATTCTCCTCATGCCTGGCCTGTGTTATTGCATTGTTTACATCAGATTCTCCTAGTGCCTGGCTTGTGTAATGCATTGCATGCATCAGATTCTACTAGTGCCTGGCCTGTGTTATTGCAGTGTTTGCGTCGGATTCTCCTAGTATCTGGCCCGTGTTATTGTATTGTTTGCGTCAGATTCTCCCAACGTCTGGCCTGTGTTATTGCATTGTTTACATCAGATTCTCCTCGTGCCTGGCTTCTGTTATTTCAGTGTTTGTGTCAGATTCACCTAGTGCCTGGCCTGTGTTATTGCATTGTTTGCATCAGATTCACATAGTGCCTGACCTGTGTTTTGCATTGTTTGCATCAGATTCTCCTCGTGCCTGGCCTGTGTTATTGCATTGTTTGCATCAGAATATCCTCGTGCCTGGCCTGTGTTATTGCACTGTTAACATCAGATTCTCCCAATGACTGGCCTGTATTATTGCATTGTTTGTGTCAGATTCTCCCAACGCCTGGCCTGTGTTTATTGCATTGTTTACATCAGATTCTCCTCATCACCGGCCTGTGTTATTGAATTGTTTGCTTCAGATTCTCCTCATGCCTGGCCTGTGTTATTGCATTGTTTACAACAGATTCTCCTCATGCCTGCCCTGTGTTATTGCATTGTTTACATCAGATTTTCCTAGTGTCTGGCCTGTGTTATTGCCTTGTTTTCGTCAGATTCTCCTCGTGCCTGGCCTGTGTTAATGCATTGTTTGCATCAGATTCTCCTAGTGCCTGGCCTGTGATATTGCAGTGTTTGCGTCAGATTCACATATTACCTTGCCTGTGTTATTGCATTGTTTGTGTCCAATTCTCCTAGTGTCTTGCCTTGTGTTATTGCATTTTTTTGCGTCAGATTCTCCTCGTGCCTTGCCTGTGTTATTAGCATTATTTGCGTCAGATTCTCCCAACGCCTGGCCTGTGTTATTGCATTGTTTATATCAGATTCTCCTAATGCCTGGCCTGTGTTATTGCATTGTTTACATCAGATTCTCCTAATGCCTGGCCTGTGTTATTGCATTGTTTACATCAGATTCTCCTAGTGCCTGGCCTGTGTTATTGCATTGTTTACATCAGATTCTCCTAGTGTCTGGCCCGTGTTATTACATTGTTTACATCAGATTCTCCTCGTGCCTGGCCTGTGTTATTGCAGTGTTTGTGTCAGATTCTCCTAGTGCCTGGCCTGTGTTATTGCATTGTTTACATCAGATTCTCCTAGTGCCTGGCCTGTGTTATTGCATTGTTTACATCAGATTCTCCTAGTGTCTGGCCCGTGTTATTACATTGTTTACATCAGATGCTCCTCGTGCCTGGCCTGTGTTATTGCAGTGTTTGTGTCAGATTCTCCTCGTGCCCAGCCTGTGTTATTGCATTGTTTACATCAGATTCTCCTCATGCCTGGCCTGTGTTATTGCATTGTTTACATCAGATTCTCCTCATGCCTGGCCTGTGTTATTGCATTGTTTACATCAGATTCTCCTCGTGCCTGGCCTGTGTTATTGCAGTGTTTGCGTCAGATTCACCTATTGCCTGGCCTGTGTTATTGCATTGTTTTCATCCAATTCACCTAGTGCCTGACCTGTGTTATTGCATTGTTTGCATCAGATTCCCCTCATGCCTAGCCTGTGTTATTGCATTGTTTGCATCAGAATCTCCTTGTGCCTGGTCTGTGTTATTGCACTGTTTACATCAGATTCTCCTAGTGTCTGGCCTGTGTTATTGCATTGTTTGCTTCAGATTCTCCTCGTGTCTGGCCTGTGTTATTGGAGTGTTTGCGTCAGATTCACCTAGTGCCTGGCCTGTGTTATTGCATTGTTTACATCAGATTCTCCTCGTGCCCGGCCTGTGTTATTCCATTGTTTGCTTCAGATTCTCCTTGTGCCTGGCCTGTGTTATTGGAGTGTTTGCATCAGATTCACCTAGTGCCTGGCCTGTGTTATTGCATTGTTTGCATCAGATTCACCTAGTGCCTGGCCTGTGTTATTGCATTGTTTGCATCAGATTCACCTAGTGCCTGGCCTGTATTATTGCATTGTTTGCATCAGATTCTCCTCGTGCCTGGCCTGTGTTATTGCATTGTTTGCGCCGGAGTCTCCTAATGCTTGGCCTGTGTTATTGCATTGTTTGTGTCACGTTTTCCTACTTCCTTGCCTGTGTTATTGCATTGTAAGCGTCACGTTTTTCTAGTACCTCGTCTGCGGTATTGCATTATATGCGCTGCTTTTGGTATGTTATTATTCTAATAGTTGCAGCTTTTCTAGCAAACATGGCGCCTTTTATCCCAATCAAGTGCATCTGACTGCAAGGACACTGCACTCTCGCTGCAGTAGCAATGTACTTCCTATTTATGTAGCAACAGACAGCGCAAAATGTCTTCCAGAGATGTCATAGGGTCAGAAACAGTACATAGGTAAGTAGATATGATGCAAAACCTTTGAGTAAGATTTTAAACGAAGAAGCTGCTGTGATAGACGGCAAAACATCCAGGTCAAAACATCAGCTGTAGGACAATGGTACATGGAACGATAATAGTAGATTCACACTTCTGTGAAGTGCGTGTCACTTAATGTTCTTTTCCCCCACTCTCATGAGATGGTTTTGCAAGCCAACTCTGAGCTCACTGAGTGTGGAGCTTCCTCGAATCTCAGAGACAGGCTGTTCCAAAGACGGTAACAGAGAAGGTTGAAAGATCTGAGTCTTGATCCTGGCAGATGGACGGGTGATCCCTGAGGGGGTGTAGTTGGTCTGTGTGTTGCCACGGCTGTCCAGGGGGTGTAAACAAATGTCAGCAATTTGTGGAGGGCCCTCTTTTGGGTGAGAACCACCGAGCTTCATGCAATATGGACTTGAGGGTTTGTGTCTGCGCAGGATGAGTTACATTCTGATAGCAAAATGGAGGACCTTTTCCAAAGGCGATAGATGTTACCAAGGATTAACATCTTCAGTTACGACAGATAGAGAAAGTCAATGTACCTCGAGGTGCTTCAAAAGCTTTCTGCACTCTGCTGGTGCAGGCAGGATGTTTATTCTCTAGTTGGCATTTGCCAGGGGATGTTCAGATACAGTGGGTTAATTAAACCTTGCAGCAGCACTTGTAGCGTGGACTCTTGGAGTCTTGTAGTATGTGTTAGATGCGGAAGAACTGTCTTAATGTTCTACGGAGCTCAGAAAATCCAGACTCTCCTTCATCTCAGAGCTCGAGCTATGTTGCTTGACCAGTTGAACTCCAATAAAGAAGATGACCTAGACCAGTTTTACCTCTACTGACCTTTGAACTAATCATTGAGGAAAGAAGCCCTTGCCTGGAAGGAAGATCCGCACAAGGCGCCGCTGGCAGAAGTTCTGCCTGGCTGTGACCTCAAATCAATGAGAGACCCATAAACCACAAGATCCTTCAAGCCCTGCTAGCCACACTGGACACCATGTACACCAAATGCCTGATTTAGATTTCAGCGGATGCTTTATTCCATCACAAATGTGACAGGTATCCTGCCCGCCCCATTAAAAATGCATTACATCCTGTGGCAATTATAATAAGGCAGACAGGATATGTGTCACGTTTTGATTAGGCCTTTGTGTAGTTCGCAGAGTTTTACTCTGCGCAACTCCAGAAAGCACCAGGAAAACTCTGCCGTACTCGCTGACTTCCGCTAGTGGCAGAGTTTGTTAAGCTGCGCTGCTCTCACTGATTTTTAGTGCCAGGAGTTTGTCCCGTACTGTAAAATCAGCAAGAACAGCACTTCCCTTGGTGCCAGAGGGTGCTGCTGCCTCTGCCTCTCTAATTGACATTCTAATCGAGTGGCAGCTTCATCAACGAGAATGACAGAGTTCTACCCTCGAGTGGTCGCGACCTGCCGTGACCTCCCGCATTGAGAACTATTACCAGCAGGAGGTCTAGCACGTTATATTTTCTCACAAGCGCTCGCCACCTTACCGTTGGCCACCAGGGTGTTGCACAGAGCTTGTGGTGTCCCTTGCTGGTGATAAGATAGCTTGCTCCCCTAGAGCCTGGCCTGTGTTATTGTATTGTTTGCATCAGATTCACCTAGTGCCTGGCCGGTGTTATTACATTGTTTGCGTCGGATTCTCCTAATGCCTGGCCTGTGATATTGCATTGTTTGCGTTCTGAGAAAAAAACTCTGTTCTGCATCACGAGCTATGCCGGCAGAGTTTTGAGGCAATAATCTGTTGGAAAAACTCTAAACTAGGCCCTAAGTCGACAATAAGTGTTGTAGAAGAAGTGAGATTCATGGCCTTGTGACTATCAGGCCGTTATCTGACTTCTTATCAATCAATCAATCAATCATGACATTTGTATAGCGCGCTACTCACCCGGAAGAGTCTCAGGGTGCTGGGGGAGGGTACTTTACTGCACGAACAGCCAGGTCTTGAGTTGCTTCCTGAAGGAAAGATGGTCCTGGGTCAGCCGAAGGTGGATGGGGAGGGAGTTCCAAGTCTTGGCTGCCAGGTAGGAGAAGGATTGTTAGAAAGGTGTTCCCGGGGGAGGCAGAAGATGTCTGACTGACCACCCCTAGGTCCACCCCTCCATCTCGGAAGTGGCCGAGCGTTGTCGAGAGGCCTCCGGTGTGAGGGCCCTCTCCTATAATCGTACAGCAGAGTGATCACACCACTACAAACGGACACCACACAAGGATACGTTTTTAGGCTTTATCAAGAAAAAAGGTTGAATAGTTTCGGTAGTATTTACAGGCGGACCGAGGGATCCGTAAAGTCTCGTAAACAGGGGATAGGGTAGCGGGACAGTCTCAGTACTTGGGGGGCGAAGGGATACCCTGCGCACAGCTCTCAATCCTCGAGCTGGGGGGTTCAGAGGGGTCGAGCCGCGGCAGGGTCAGCAGGACTCGAGGCAGGTTCGGCGAGGACGGGCCGCGGCAGCGCCAGCAGGCTCCAACGATAGTTCAGCTAAGATGGACCGCGGCAGCGCCAGCAGGCTTCCCAGATGGTTCAGGTACGTTGGACCGCGGCAGCGCCAGCAGGTTCCCAAGATGGTTCAACTACGATGGACCGCGGCAGCGCCCGCAGGTTCTCAAGATGATTCAGCAACGATGGACCGCGGCAGCGCCAGCAGGCTCCCCAGATGGTTCAGGTACGATGGACCGCGGCAGCGCCAGCAGGTTCCCAAGATGGTTCAGCTACGATGGACCGCGGCAGCGCCAGCAGGTTCTCAAGATGGTTCCGTTACGGAGTAATGAGTTCTTCACAGGGTCAGCCGCGACAGCGTCAGCAGGGCTCTCGACTCCAGGATACAACTGCCGTCATACTCCAGGGCTAGCCCAGATATAGGACCGGAGTCCTTTGATGTCCGGACCCTCCCGCCTGGGGGTCAGAGGGGCCGGGATGATGGTGTCCAGACACCCAGCAGGGGGGTGGAGCCAGCGCCCAGGAGGGCGATCGATATCAGGCATCCGGGGACGGATGGAGGGCCATCGAAACTCCCATCCTCTTGAAGTCGTGGAGTGGCCACTCTACCACCTGGGAGAATCTTGGTGCCTCGATGTCGGGGCTTCGCTGGGGCCTTGGCCGGGGTCGGCCCGAGGCCATGTGCTCGGGACGTGGTGGGCCCAAGATGGAGTCGGGCCTGGAATGGGGGTCTGGCGTGGGCGCCGGACCGGCAGCGATGGGGCGTGCAGGATTCACCGTGTTCAAGGGGGGAAAAGCCGTGGGTTGTCAGGGGGGCGGCTCTTGTCGGTAGTCCGTGTAGGGTCGTGCTACGGGGCGACCGGGGCTCGACGGAGGCCCGATGTCGTTCTGGGCCCGCCAGGCGGGAGGGGTAGGACCACGCCACGAGGCCGGGTCCAACTCGCGTCCCCCCCAGCTGAAGGCAGGGGAGAGTCACCCATCTTCTTGGGGGTTCTCCTCGCCGATGCGGAAAAACCGGGACAGGCCATCAGCATTGGCGTGGTCGTTGCCAGGGCGGTGCTCCACAGTGAAGTCCATCCCCTGCAGGGAGATGGACCATCGCAGCAGCTTCGGGTTCTCGCCACGCATCTGTATCAGCCACTGCAGGGGTCAGTGGTCGGTCTGTACCCGGAAGTGGGTGCCGAAGAGGTAGGGCCGGAGCTTCTTTAGGGCCCATACGACGGCAAAGGCCTCCCTATCGATGGTGCTCCATCTTTGTTCTCTAGCCAGCAGGCGCCGACTGATGAAGGCCACCGGGAGGTCGATTCCCTCAGGGTTTACTTGGGATAGGACCACCCCAATGCCGTGCTCCGAGGCGTCGGTTTGGACCACAAACTCTCGATTGTAGTCGGGGGCCTGGAGCACAGGGGCGGTGCACATGGCAGTCTTTAGAGTCTCGAAGGCTGTTTGGCACTCGGGGGTCCAGTGCACCTTCTGTGGTAATTTTTTGGGGGTCAGTTCTGTGAGGGGCCCCACAATGCTCCCATTGTCTTTTATGAAGCTCCGATAATATCCAGTGAGCCCCAGGAAGGCTCGGACTGCTGTCTGGGTAACTGGGGGCTCCCAGGCCCGGATGGCGTCAATCTTTGGCTGGAGGGGAGCCACCTGGCCGCTCCCTACTTGGTGCCCCAGATAGGTCACGGACCCTTGGCCTATCTGGCACTTGCTGGTTTTTATTGTCTGTCCGGCCCGTCGGAGGGCCGTCAGGACCTCCCAGAGGTGCGTCAGGTGTTCGTCCCAGTGGAGGCTGCATACCGCAATATCGTCCAGATAGGCTGTGGAAAAGTAAATTTTGTCATGTTCTGTGTCCCTACGTGTCATCCGTCATATGTTATGTGTGCATGATTAATATGCATATGTATTCCCTATGTTTGAATAAAGACGCAATTATAGTTGTGTCCACCTCTAGTATGTCAGCTTCCAGTCCTCGTGAATACTACGAATATTAGGCCTATGTAAAGCTACGTTGCCACGATTCTCTGTGTGCACGTTATTTCATTATAAAGTCCCCGTTTCCAGGCCTCAAAAGGGCCCGGACATCAGATTCAGCTCCTGTCTCCTGAACCCTCGCTGAGGAGCGATCCAGCCCCCACCTGTATCCTCGACCTTTCACTTACTTCCTGCCTCGCAGTACGCGGTGTAGCCTGGCTCAGCCTCTGAGCCTGCCAAGACTATGTTATGAGTCCAGTTATCAGTTCAGTCCTCCTTCTCTGCATTCCTAAGCTACTGAACTGCATCAATAGTTTCCGTCATTGTCTAGCCTATGCGGCTCCATGTAAGAGAAATATTGGATTTAATGGTCATTTCATATTCTTCATCACGCACTACATGTAGAATAATGCATGCCTCAGTCTTAGAGTCTGTTAGCCTTTCCCCTCGTGACTTCTAGTTTATATCAACATGTTCTCTAAACATCAGATACTAGATACTGCTTAGGTACATGTCGCCCTGACTCTCCAGACTTTAGTCTCTACTCCTAGCACAGAGTTCATAGCCCCCAGCTTCTCCTAGTAACACGTCATTGTCAGTTTGCGCGCACCACCAGGTTAGAGGTCCCGGCTCCTTAGGTAGCCCCCTCCAATGTTTCCGCCCATTCATGACATATTCTGTTACGTTTGCATCACATGTCTAAGTTACACCCACTTATACCCTTATCTTTCGCGACTGTTTCGCGTCACGCCTCTTGCTCCACCCACCGTTACGCCTACTGCAATGTAATGCTATGTGTTTGCGTTATGTATATATGCTCATGTATTGTTATTAAAAAGTAGCCTAGCCTACCCCAGTCCTGATCCTGTTAGAGACCCTGACTACGGCAGCGCTGCCAGGGTTGCCATCCTATTCCTGTGCAGGTTGTCCTGATCCTATCCTTTATGCTGTAATAAACCTGCAAAACTCCTACTACCTCGAATTTTGACTCTTATTTATTGAGCTATCTGTTATTCATTTATACATGTCAAAAATAGGGTATTATTTATTTATTTACCACATAATGGCGCCCGAATAGGGACTTGCCCTTTCCCCACGCGTCGGTGAAGCCACGCCGACCCCCTGACCCTCTGCAGTCGTGACGGAACTCTTCTGCGCAGTGGCAGATATTTCTGCTCAAGTATCCCTCAGGCCCACGGAGGAGACGGAGGAGGCGGTCCAGCATCCAAACGAGACGGTGGAGGAACGCGGCGAGTCCCGACCAGAGCCCAAGCCAAGAGTCCAAGGTCCGAGGTATCCGGAGGTCCACCCGTAACTGAAGTCCGAAGTCCGTCGTCGTCGTAGCAGTCCAGTCTGAGGCTTTCCGTTCTTGCTGCCCGGTGAGTACCGTTACTGGGGTGGTATCTAGACAGGGTCAATTTAATTGACTCTGGTCTGTGGGTTGGTGGTACACAGTCCCACAAACGAAGTGTCCACTTCGGTGGATGCGGGTCCTGACGTGTCTCTTTATGAGACCGGTAAGTTTCGTACTGTTTCAGCAGTGCATCTAGTTTCTGTTCTAGTCAAGTTCCTGTTCTCGAGAAAATTCAAGTGTTCTGTTCTCAGTATTTCCAGGTAGTATTCTGTTCGAACTGTTATTTATAATGTTCTTCATGTATTTTGATGTTGTGGTATGAGTGCGACGTGATTTCGTGTTTTATTGTGTATTGTATTTTGTCCAGATTACAGTTCAGTCATGCCGCTCTTTTCAAAGTTACGTCAGTTAAAAACTAGAAAAGGTCTGCTGGAAGCAGCAGTTCCTGTCCCGCCTAGGGACAGTCCAGGTCACTTTATGTATCAGAAACATGGCATAAGCGCCATATTATATTTAGATTTATGGGTAGAGTATACCAAGGAGCTAGAAGAAAAGTATAGATGGCCCGTATCAGGTACGTGGGATGCCGAGTGCATCATGAGAGTAGAAGAGGCATTATGGAAAAAGAAAGCCAGACAATCACAGAAGGATGCCATCGAGCTATGGCGCAAAGAAGCTCATAAAAGAACTGAAAAAGAAATCAGAAAGTCAGAATTAAGTAGAGAATCTTCAGAACGAGCACAAGAAAAAGAATTAATCGAGATAGGTGAACGAGTTAGAGCTGAACAATCAGACAGACAGAGGAATGCCCTCATTAAGGGTATGTATCCTCTTCTTGCCGAGGGCTTGCCAAAAGCGACCCCGGAGGCATCCAGTAATTTCCCGCCACCATTAGTTCCGACTAAGCTACGTCACAAACCGACCGCAGCTGATATTTTCATTTCGTCCTACCTGGACGACACAGTCCCCGAATATGCAAATCCTGTTCCTGCTCCGCCAGTCCCTGTAAATCAGGTAATTCCTGCTCCTCCAGACACCGGGGTACCCTTTGCAGTCCCCCCGGGTCAGCCTGCCATACAAGTCCAACCCACCTTTCAATTACCCACCGTGCCAGGACGAAAAGCATCAGTTGATGATTCTAGTTTAGGGGCCGCAGGAGGAGGTCTTCCTCAAACCCCGCCGCCATACAAGCGTTTATCAGCACTCGAATTACATGCTCAAGCATCACAGCGTACTCCCAAGAGTAATAAGTCTGTTGCAGAGATCAGGCAAACCCTTGGCGAATGTGCCTATGACCCAGTTCCAGGCGAGTTTAATATGGTTTTATACTCAGTACGCGTAAGGAGGGTGACCGAGTATCTAGTCACCCTGCCAAATATGAAAGAAGACCTAGACAGGATATATCGTTTCATCCGTACAGGGGATGACCCAGGAAGTATTAGTGATGCCATGTCTCAAAGGAAAGCTGAGATCCAGCGCATGATATTAAAGTTTTTAATTAACTGTCTAATAAGAGAACAAGATCACCCGTCTAAAGATCCGGAAGAAATGAAAACTCTAACAAAGTGGAGTGATAATATAGCCGAGGGTAAGCACAATACCATCAATGCCATGGAAAGTATGTACAAGAAAATCCGTAGAGAGATAATAAAGATACACGAACAGCGTAAAGCAGCACAAGTAAGCGAGAAAGAAAGTACCTCTGATCCTGAAGAGGAAGACGATGAGAATACCGCCAGAATAGCGTATGTAGGAAAACCTAGATTTCCAGATCGCCATTTACGTCTAGAACCTAAGTCTACTTTCCATCATTCAGTACCAGAACAAGGTTCCCTAGAACAAGTATTTCAAGCTACCGATCATATTCTGAAGTCACGAATTGGTTACGGTGAGTTAAGTACTATGCATGAACAAGAAATAGTCCGGTCAGCAGTCCGATGGATTACTGATTCTACCACTTTTCCAGACGAAATAGTGGCACAAATGTTTCTGAAAATGCCCCCAGCCGAGCAGCGACTGGTGGGTATGTACATGATTCAGCACCTCATTACTCTGTATGAGGGTCAACATTCTGATCCAGGCCCGTTACATGATATCTTGAACGAGTTACTCCAGTATAGATGGAGAGGTCTAGGTACCGATTTAATTAGTGTCATTCTAGAACAGCGCCACAAATATAGAACGTTCTTGAACCCGCATTTTGTTCATGTCCCACCCCCAGAGAATAAACCATTTTACATAGATAGACAGAATCCGTTACGAGAAGTCCACCCAGTTAGAGGAGCGGGTGGCGAAATGCAGCGAGTGTTTGTATACACTCCGATCACCAAGATGGAACTTCTAGAGATGAAGAAACTAATTCCCTGTCATGATAAAGATCCAGCAGGGTTCCATAGAGAATTAAAAGACATGCTCCGTATGGGAGAATACACATACCCGGATATAATTAAAATGTTAAAGGTTCTGTTGCCCGCAGGGGTGTATGAAAAGCTCAAAGAGAAAGAATGGGAGGTGGGAGAGAAAAAGATAGATTGGGCAGTCCTAGAAGCAGAAGATAAGATACGAGTACCAGGTACTGGTCTCGGAGAGAAGTGTAAAGAATTACTGGAATTATTGATTCAAGTTTTACCTAGATTATTAACAACGAAAAAGGAAGACTGGGATGCAATCTCAGCCTGTAAACAGAAACAAGATGAGGATATTAGTGATTTTTATTCCAGATTTGAAAAGTGCTTTAGTATTAACAGTGGTCTCAAGACAAGTAGTGAGTCATACCCTCATCTTTTTGTTACTAAATTAGTCGAGAATTCAAGTCCACCAATTAAAAACCGAGTTCTGAAAGTCGAAAGCACCTGGCAAGCTAATACTCCGTCCCAGATGCTCCAGATGCTCCAGTACCACCAGAATAGAATCAGGGAAGAACAAGAACACGAAAGAAAACGTATGAAAGATACGAAAATGAAAGTGCTAGTTGCACAATCTGTTCCTCAAGACAGTCAGAAGAAGAGTCAGAATCAAGCCAGTCATCCTGCAGCTCCTGTTAAAGGAAACTGCAACTATTGTAAACAGCCAGGTCATTTCATAAACGAGTGTGCAGTTCTGAAACATAATATAGCTACTGGTAAAACTAAAGAAAGACCACGTCCGCCTAGACAAGAACAAGTTTCACAGACTCCTCAGTCACAGAATGCACCACAGACAGTTACAGCACCGCAGCCTATTGCTGCAACACAGCATGTTACATCGCAGATGTACCAGTATGCACAGTCTGAGTATCCAGAGTATCAGCAGTATTCATGAAACAGCCTAGAGAGGGAGGTAGGCTTGCCTCTCATCGAGATACCTGTCGATCAAGAAGGTCCTTATGTTCACAGCCAAATATTAGGGAAAGACAGAAAGTTTTTGATTGATACAGGGGCAAGTAGGACCACAATTAGTCACGCCGAAGTACCAGGGGCTCCGCTCTCAGGCTCAAGAAATGTTTCCCTTGGATTTTCAGGAAAGCCTATCATAAATGAGATCTCAAAGCCAGTTACTCTAGAAGTAGGTCCATTGTCCCGCACCACTGATCTGTTACTTACTAAGTCATGTCCAGAAAATCTGTTAGGCATTAAAACACTGAAAGAGTTAGGTGCAGTTATATGTTGTTCCCCAGAGGGAATACGATTGTTCCTACGTGACTTTAAGGGTCACTATGTATTACGAGATTTTGATCCAAGACTGTCTAATGTCCCGCAGCATCTATGGGCGCAAGGTCCAACTGATGTAGGTTACATGCAAATCACACCCCATCGTGTGACTCTCAAGCCAGGTGTAGTGTTACCACGAATCAGACAGTATAGATTGCCACCTGAGGCTGTAGCGGCCTTATCCAAAATTATTGACGAACTCATGGCTCAAGGAGTAGTTGTAGAAACTGACTCCAATGTATGTAATTCTCCGATCATTCCAGTCATGAAACGTACTGATCCAAATGCACCCCCAGTATATCGATTAGTGATTGACTTACGAGAACTTAACAAATGTATTATTCCTCAATACCCAGTTGTCCCAGATATCTCGTCCCTATTAACAGCCATTGATTCCGAAGCCATGTTCTTTACAGTAATCGACCTTAAGAATGCATTTTTTAGTGTCCCCATTCATCCAGACAGCCAGTTTCTTTTCGGATTTTGTTTAAATGGAAGGAGCTATATGTTTACACGAGCTCCTCAAGGTTTCACAGAAAGCCCTAGTATTTACAGTCAAGCACTTAAGAGACAACTAGACAACATTCACATGCCAACTGACACTGCCCTGCTCCAGTATGTTGATGATCTACTGATCACAGCCCGTTCTGAACGTGACTGCGAGCGAGCGTCACTGACGGTTCTGTATTTCCTAGCCGAGATGGGGCACAAGGTGTCCCCTTCGAAGCTTCAATTCTGTGTCCAGCAAGTGGTTTACTTAGGACACTTACTGTCCAAGAGGGGTAGGCAGTTGACACCTGACCGTATCCAGTTGATAGCGAGTCTCCCTCAGCCCAAGACCCAGAAGGAGGTACGTGCTTTTATCGGCCTTACTTCTTATTGTAGACAATGGATTCCGCAGTATGCATTTCTAGCCAAGTCACTGACACAGTTAACGACACAGGAGGCAGCCGTATCGACTGTCCTCCCTTGGACATCTGAACATACACTTAGTTTCAACGAGTTAAAGAAAGCCCTATGCCAAGCTCCAGTTCTAGCTACACCGAACTACAGTAAGCCTTTTACACTCTTCGTCTCTGAACGCGAAGGTACAGCATTATCTGTTCTTACACAAGATCAAGCAGGACAATACAAGCCATGTGCTTATTTTTCTAGCACATTAGATCCGGTCGCCCAGGCTTTGCCTGCGTGCCTCAAGTCAGTTGCAGCCACAGCACTAGCTATCAGACAAAGTGATTCCATAGTTTTAGGACACTCCCTGACAGTACAAGTTCCACACTCGGTGGAAGTTCTTTTAAATCGAACACAAACTCAGCACTTGACAATTGCACGTTTAACAGGTTATGAACTGACACTGTTCCAGCCACATATAGAAATCAGACGCTGCAACATCCTTAACCCTGCTACACTGTTGCCATCAGTTAATTCAAATTCTGCACACGATTGTGTGGAAGTAGTCAACATTACGACAAAGCCAAGACAAGATCTGACAGATATTCCATTACCAGATCCCGACCTGACACTTTATGTGGATGGTTCATGTATGAGAACTAGTACAGGAGAACTAGTCGCCGCGTATGCAGTGACTACTGACACTGAAGTTATCAAGACACACCGTATTGACACTCTGTCCGCTCAAGCAGCAGAGCTAGTTGCTCTGACACAAGCCTGCATACACGCCAAGGAAAAGAAAGTTAATATTTACACAGATTCACGCTACACATTTGGAGTCGTCCACGACTTCGGAGTGCTCTGGCAGGAGAGAGGTTTCATGACTTCTCATGGAACCAAGATTCAGCATGGTCTCCTTATTCAAGCTCTGTTAGATGCAATACATTTACCGACATCCATTGCTATCATGAAATGCAAAGCACATACGAAAGTCACTGACATTATTTCCCAAGGTAACGATCTAGCAGATCGCACAGCCAAGCTTACAGCACAGACTCCAGACATTCAAGTTAATCCGACACAGACACATACTCCAGATCCGACTACATGTATGACAGTTAAGGACCCTACACAAGATGTCATAGACATACAGTTACATGCTACTCCCGATGAAATCAAGAAATGGTCCGAACAAGGAGGGGTCCAGACAGATCAAGGATGGGTAACGAAGGGTAGAACCGCATGGTTTCTCCCCGACTCTATGGTTCAAGTCATTATTAATACCGCACATAGTCCAGCACATTTAGGAGAAAAAGCAATGTTAGACAGTATCCAGAACATTTGGTTCAACAAGCATTTACGAGCTGCAGCCAAGCAGAAAGTCCGTACCTGTATGATATGTTGTCAGTTTAATCCAGGTAAAAGTGTCCCGGTGGAACAAGGGGGATTCCAGCCTCCTGACCACCCTTTTGAGGTCCTCCAGATGGATTACATTCAGATGGAGCGATGTCGAGGTTTCAAGTATGTTCTTGTAGTTGTATGCGCTTTATCCAGGTGGACAGAAGCATATCCAGTCCCAGATTACACAGCCGCGACCACTGCCAAGCAGTTGGTTCGTGAGTTTTTCCCTCGTTATGGACTCCCTAGAGTCGTATATTCTGATAACGGTCAGCCATTCTCATCTGAGTTGATGAAGCACGTTTCCCTGTTGTTAGGGTACCAGTGGAAGTTTCATTGTGTACGCCATCCTGAAGCAGCCGGTCTCGTTGAGAGACATAATCAGACTTTGAAAATCCGCATCGCCAAAATATGTAAAGAAAAGGGTGTGGACTGGCTAGTAGCTCTGCCAGTTGCTTTGTTTTATATGCGCATGGTCGCACATTCCAGATCAGGTCTGTCCCCGTATGAGGTCGTATTCGGCCGCCCCCCTAACATGTGGGGTACTCCTAGACCCCGAAGTATTACCGATGTTTCAAGTAATATGCTGACAGATTACCTAGCTTCCTTGATGTCTGCCCTCAACTCATGTCGTTCACAGGTTGCCGCTGCATTTCCAGACAATACCGAGGTGGCACCACATGAAATCGTTCCAGGATCTATGGTCCTCGTTCGTAACTTCGACAGATCAAGTCCGCTGGAGCCACGTTGGAAGGAGCCCCGTCAGGTCCTCCTCACCACCCGTGCAGCCGTGAAGTTGGAAGGACGCCGCGGCTGGGTGCACCTTTCGCATGTTAAAAAATTCTATGGATTGAAACCGGTCTCCAAGAACATTTCCCAGGATATCAAGACTTGTCAAAACATTGTTCTCAAGGACTGTCCCGCAAAAGACATTGCTACAACCCCTCCCCTGTTAGAGAAAACTCCGCAGCAGGAGTATAAACAGAAGCTACGGTCTAGTAAATTAAGTCAGTCAGTTTGATTGTATAAGTCCTCCCCTAGGTGAAACGGTTAGACTGTTTCTGACATGCATAAAATAGACCCCCATAGTGAGAGAGTCAGTCAAAACTCAATCCGATGTATCATTTTTCTAAGTTTCATATTATTCATCAGCATTATGATTTCCTGCACGAGTTATGCGTTCTATCTGTATTTTCCAGTTCCTCATGTAAATATGTCTTCTAATGTTACAGTAGAGCACACGTTTAGTGATCTGCCTCCTCATGAATATTCTTACCGCCTCGCTATGCAAAACAATACCTTTATCCGCATGTTACATTATTCACACCAGACCAGCAATGCCACTAATTGTTGGGTGTGTGGTCGACTCCCCCCTTTCCAGACGTCGAAGGGAGTTCTGCCACTCTTTCCTTATCCTTTTTCACATAATGGTTCGTGTGGAGCATGGTCCACGTTAACGTCATCCTCAACAGATATGTCTTTTCTTAACCGTACATGTTCCCCAGACAAGCAAGGTCTCCCCCACAGAACAGGTTCAGATCTAGAAAATGAAGTATACAATTTAGGTAACTATTCGTCGAATTTCATGGTCCTGAATGTTCAGTCTGATACTACTCCAGACTCACCTGCTATTTCAGTATTACCAGTCAAAGGTGTATTATGTGTCCGTAATTATGGTTCTGTACATGTAGGACATAGTGATTGTACTACTATTGTCAAGTATAGTGACAGTGGGAAATCTATTTTCAAGGCTTCACGTCATACATATTTTATTTGTGGTCAAACTGCATATGTCCGTCTGCCCCTCGATTGGGAGGGAACCTGTTACATTGCCTTCCTACTGCCACCTGTTTTTCTAGCCCCACCTGACTACCATAGGAATTCCTACCTAGTACATACTAGACCCAAGAGAAACCTCCCGATTGTCGATTATACTGAAACTGCTGTAGAGCAATTCATTGATATCGATAAAGGTGTTTTCCCTTATTTAGGTACAGTTGTAAATAGTAAGCTAATCCGTAGGTTAACAAGAACCCTTGAAGCTGTAGTAGATGAGACTGCCTCCGCTCTAGGTAACTTAACCGAAGAGCAATCTTTTATGAGAATTGTCGTGCTCCAGAATCGTCTCGTCCTTGACGTCATACTGGCCGATAGGGGCGGGGCCTGTAGAGTCATCGGATCTAGTTGCTGCATTTTCATTCCAAATAACGCGCCGTCTGTCTATTCGGCTATAACCAGACTTCATAAAATTGCCCATCTGATCCACCAAAATCCAGGCACCTGGACATGGTCCGGTTGGTTCTGGAATATAATTTCCGCCTGGGGATGGAAAGTCTTGTCCTTTCTAGGTATTGCAGTAGCGATCATATTCAGCTGCTGCCTCTGTATACAATGTGGCCCTGCGATTTGCGGCATGTGTGCTACATCCTGTATTTCTAGTATAACTCCTAGTCCCAAGTCTCTTTCTAAATCCCGTTCCAAGACAATTCGAGACGAGCAAATGATACTGTATGAAATGATAGATGGTATCATGAATATTGATGTTTCCTGATGGAGACGTAGTGACAAGGAGGGAATGTGGAAAAGTAAATTTTGTCATGTTCTGTGTCCCTACGTGTCATCCGTCATATGTTATGTGTGCATGATTAATATGCATATGTATTCCCTATGTTTGAATAAAGACGCAATTATAGTTGTGTCCACCTCTAGTATGTCAGCTTCCAGTCCTCGTGAATACTACGAATATTAGGCCTATGTAAAGCTACGTTGCCACGATTCTCTGTGTGCACGTTATTTCATTATAAAGTCCCCGTTTCCAGGCCTCAAAAGGGCCCGGACATCAGATTCAGCTCCTGTCTCCTGAACCCTCGCTGAGGAGCGATCCAGCCCCCACCTGTATCCTCGACCTTTCACTTACTTCCTGCCTCGCAGTACGCGGTGTAGCCTGGCTCAGCCTCTGAGCCTGCCAAGACTATGTTATGAGTCCAGTTATCAGTTCAGTCCTCCTTCTCTGCATTCCTAAGCTACTGAACTGCATCAATAGTTTCCGTCATTGTCTAGCCTATGCGGCTCCATGTAAGAGAAATATTGGATTTAATGGTCATTTCATATTCTTCATCACGCACTACATGTAGAATAATGCATGCCTCAGTCTTAGAGTCTGTTAGCCTTTCCCCTCGTGACTTCTAGTTTATATCAACATGTTCTCTAAACATCAGATACTAGATGCTGCTTAGGTACATGTCGCCCTGACTCTCCAGACTTTAGTCTCTACTCCTAGCACAGAGTTCATAGCCCCCAGCTTCTCCTAGTAACACGTCATTGTCAGTTTGCGCGCACCACCAGGTTAGAGGTCCCGGCTCCTTAGGTAGCCCCCTCCAATGTTTCCGCCCATTCATGACATATTCTGTTACGTTTGCATCACATGTCTAAGTTACACCCACTTATACCCTTATCTTTCGCGACTGTTTCGCGTCACGCCTCTTGCTCCACCCACCGTTACGCCTACTGCAATGTAATGCTATGTGTTTGCGTTATGTATATATGCTCATGTATTGTTATTAAAAAGTAGCCTAGCCTACCCCAGTCCTGATCCTGTTAGAGACCCTGACTACGGCAGCGCTGCCAGGGTTGCCATCCTATTCCTGTGCAGGTTGTCCTGATCCTATCCTTTATGCTGTAATAAACCTGCAAAACTCCTACTACCTCGAATTTTGACTCTTATTTATTGAGCTATCTGTTATTCATTTATACATGTAAAAAATAGGGTATTATTTATTTATTTACCACAAGGCGGCACTGAACTCCTCCAGCCCCGCCAGCACTCTGTTCACTCGCCTCTGGAAGGTAGCCGGGGCGTTTTTCATGCCGAAGGGCATCACCTTGAAGTGGAAGTGGCCGTCGGGGGTCGAGAAGGCAGATCGCTCCTGGGCACCAGGGGTGAGGCCGATCTGCCAATACCCGGCCGTGAGGTCGAAGGTGCTGAGATACTTGGCGGCCCCCAGGCAATCGATCAGTTCATCTGGCCGTGGGATGGGATGGGCGTCGGTTCTGGTGACGGCATTTAATCCCCGGTAGTCGACACAAAACCGGAGCTCAGGGGGCGTACCGGGTGCGGCGGCTTTAGGGACCAGGACAACGGGACTGGCCCAGGGACTGTTGGAGGGTTCGACTACCCCCAGGGCTAACATCTTCGCCACTTCAGACTGAATGCAGGCTTGAACTCGGTCGGGAACTCTGTAGGCCCGGGCGGGCTGTCCCCGGTGTCGACATCGTGGACACACCACTGTGTGACCCCGGGTGTCAGGGAAAATAGGTCTGCAAATTGCCCCAGCAGCTTCCGGCAGTCTTGGTGCTGCTCTGGGGTTAGGGTCGGGGAGATTCTGACCCCTTCGACGGAGCCGTCCTTCTCGGTGGTGCTCAGGAGATCTGGTAGGGCCTCCGAGTCGTCTTCTGCCCCGTCGTCTGTAGCTAGCAGCAGGCTCAGTTCCGTGCGGGCAAAGTGAGGCTTGAGCCGGTTGGCGTGTAGAACCCGGAGGGGGTTTCGGGGGCACTCCATGTCCACCAAGTAAGTGACGGGGCTCTTGCGCTCCACCACCTTGAAGGGCCCGTCCATTTGTCCTGGAGGGCACAAGGTTAGACCGGGGACATGACCCAGACCTGTTGGCCCGGCTCGAACTCGATGGATGAGGCGTTCTGGTAATACCAGCGTTTCATCTCCTCCTGACTGGCCTCCAGGTTGGTCTCGGCCAGTTCCCGGAACTTCCGAGTCTGGTTGCGGAGGGTCAGGAGGTACCGGTAGACATCCGGTGGGGTATCTCGGGCAGCCGTCTCCCAGCCTTCTTTGACCAGGCTGAGGGGACCTCGGACAGGGAGTACAAGAGTTCAAAGGGGCTGAACCCCAGGGACTTCTGGGGCACCTCCTGATAGGCAAACAGGAGGCAGGGCAGTAGGACGTCCCATTTGCGTCGTAGTGGCTCTTCTAGGCCCTGGATCATCCCCTTGAGTGTTCGGTTAAACTGCTCGACAAGCCCATTCCCTTGGGGGTGATACAGGGTGGTGAACTTGTACGTGACCCGCATTGTTGCCACAGGGACCGCATATATTTCGATATAAAGTTGGTGCCTCGATCACTCACGACCTCTCGGGGGAAACCGACCCTGGAGAAGATCCCCATGAGCGCTCGGCCCACCACGGGGGCCGTGATGGTTCTGAGGGGGATAGCTTCGGGATAGCGGGTGGCATGGTCCACCAGGACGAGGATGAAGCGGTGTCCTTGAGAGGTACGGGGGTCCAAGGGCCCCACTATGTCGATCCCCACTCGCTCGAAGGGGGTGGTTACCACGGGGAACGGTTGGAGCGGGCTTTGACTTTCCCCCCGCTCTTCCCGCTAGCTTGACAGGTCGGACAGGTTCTGCAGTGGTTGCTTACATCGTTGCGCATCTTCGGCCAGTAGAAATGGGTCACTAGGCGGCTGTAGGTCTTGTCCTGCCCTAGGTGCCCGGCGAGAGGCACGTCATGTGCCAAGTTCAAGAGGAAGTCTCTGAATCTGAGGGGGACGACCAGCACTCGGCTGGCTCCCAGTTCGGCAATCTTTTGCTCGCTGTAGAGGAGGTCTTGGTCCCAATAGACCCAGTGGGACCCCGAGGGGTCTCTGGCGGCTTGTGTGGCGGCTTGTTGTCGGATTCACTCGAGGGAGGGACAGGTTTTCTGCTCTTGGCAGAACTGCTCGCGGATGGGGCCACCTTCTTGGCGCCATTGGGCTAGTTCGGGGAGGTGGCCGAGCTCGGTGAGGTCTTCGTGGTTGGGCCCCTGGGGCTCGACTACAGGGCCGGCGTCCTCGGGGACGGCGGGCGGCGGAGGTGCGGGCCACTCTGGTACTTCAGGCGGGGTGGCTTCGTTCGGGGCGGAGGCTCGGCCGGTCATGGATCGAGTAGTCGCGCAGACCCACTCGGGAAGTCCTAGCATCCCCAGATGCTCTCTTCGCTCGACGTGGGCCCAGGGGGAACTTTCCAGGTAGTTTCCGAGGAGGCAGTCCACGGGGGCGTCGTCTCGGACGGTCACCTTCAGCAGGCCCGACACCCCTCCCCATTCGAAGGGGATACGTGCCATCTGGCACAAGCTCTCGGAGTTGTCCGCCGTCCGTACTGGGCACCGGACGATGGGTAGTATTTGTTCAGGGGTCACCAAGTGGCAGCGGACCGCCGTCACGCTGGCCCCAGTGTCACGGAGGGCCTCGGCCCAGCGTCCATTAATGGTGACCCATTGGCGGTACTTCTGGGTGTTGCCTGGGATTGGATCTCGGGGGATCATGTCTCGTTCGCCCAGGCATGCCAAGATCATAGCGGCGGGCTCCCACTCGGCCTGTTCGGGGTCGTCGTCCTCCTCCTCGCCTCTCTCTTCACCCAGGGCGGCAGCAGTGATCTGGCAGTTGGGAGGACCGGTGGTGCCGGGTCGCTGGTTCATTGGGCAGAGAGGATCGTTAGCATAGTGACCTGGACGCTGGCATCTGTGGCAAGTAACGTTTGGGCCGGGCCCCGGTCCGGCTGGAGGGGCCCCCCTTCGGCCCAGGGCTGGCGAAGTGGAGATAGGCGAGGACCCCGTGGGGGCGTCTCGGCCCCTGCTCTGGCCTCCTCCGCCGCCTTGGGTCGGTGGTTCCCCGGGGATCCCTGGGGATCCCCGGCCGTAGTCTCCCCTCGGGCTCCGGGGGACTCAGGTGTTCTACCATCTATCAGCTTCGACAGCGAGTTTTCATGGCTCAGTCAGTTTGCTGTCGAGGAGATGGTGCCGGAGTTCGATGAAGCAGTTATTGGAAAGATGCTCCCATATAATAAGGTCGACCAACTGCTGGTAGGTGGTGACCTGACTGCCTTTGATCCAGCCCTCGAAGGCTCTGCTATAGAAGTTCACGTACTCCACCCAGGTAGTACCGGGGATTCTTTTACAGTCTCGGAATCGCTGCCGGTACATTTTGGGGGTAAGTCCGTAGCGAGTGAGGAGGGCGGTTTTCATGTGTTCGTAGGAGGTCATCTCGGCATCGGGAAGCTCTAGTAGGGCGTCCTTCCCTTCGTTAACGAACTTCCCCCACAGGCCGGCGCCCCAGTCCTTGAGGGGTACTCTATGGGCGGTCATGGCTACCTCATACGCTTTGAACCACTGTTGGATGTCGTCGTTCTTATAGTACTCCTTGACGACATCCTTGGGTATGTGCACCTTTGTGTCCACCGGAGGGGGCGAGGTCTTGCCCCCGGAGGTGCTGGCATCATTCGTTTTGGCCTTGATTTCTAGTTCCTTTAAGCCACACTCATGTTCGAGCATGAGTTTCTTTTCCTCGAGGTCTCTTTGTCTTCGTTTCTCCTCCAGGTCTCCTTCCAGCCGTAGCTGCTCGAGGGCTATTTTCCTTTCCGCCAGCTGTAGTTCTCCGTCTAGCCGGAGTCGGGCGAGCTCCAATTCGTGGAGCCGGTTTCCTTCTCGTTCTCGGGCATCTTCGTGGGAGAGGCCCGCGTCTAGGTTTGCGGGTCTTTCCCCCGCTGGAGGCGCGTCGGTGTCCGGGTGTCCGTTCGGGCCCGGGTTATCTTCGTTCTGGGGTGGCATGTCTCCGGCTTCCACCCAGGCTTGCAGGGCCGATTTAAAGTCTTCTTTTGTGCTTAGGCCAGTGGTAGCGATGCCCAGGTCTTTGCAGAATCGTTTCAATTCTTTATGACTGTACTCTTCCATTTTCTCTTTCCGGAATTCTGCAGTCGGTCTGGTTTCTTGAGTAGTCATGGTCGCAGTGCGTTTTTCTTGGTAGCGGGCAAATCACTCTCTGTACGATTTGCGTGGGCTCGGATCGCACCGCCTGCCACCAATGTTAGAAAGGTGTTCCCGGGGGAGGCAGAAGATGTCTGACTGACCACCCCTAGGTCCACCCCTCCGTCTCGGAAGTGGCCGAGCGTTGTCGAGAGGCCTCCGGTGTGAGGACCCTCTCCTATAATCGTACAGAAGAGTGATCACACCACTACAAATGGACACCACACAAGGATACGTTTTTAGGCTTTATCAAGAAAAAAGGTTGAATAGTTTCGGTAGTATTTACAGGCGGACCGAGGGATCCGTAAAGTCTCGTAAACAGGGGATAGGGTAGCGGGACAGTCTCAGTACTTGGGGGGCGAAGGGATACCCTGCACACAGCTCTCAATCCTTGAGCTGGGGGGTTCCGAGGGGTCGAGCCGCGGCAGGGTCAGCAGGACTCGAGGCAGGTTCGGCGAGGACGGGCCGTGGCAGCGCCAGCAGGCTCCAACGATAGTTCAGCTAAGATGGACCGCGGCAGCGCCAGCAGGCTTCCCAGATGGTTCAGGTACGATGGACCGCTGCAGCGCCAGCAGGTTCCCAAGATGGTTCAACTAAGATGGACCGCGGCAGCGCCCGCAGGTTCTCAAGATGATTCAGCTACGATGGACCGCGGCAGCGCCAGCAGGCTCCCCAGATGGTTCAGGTACGATGGACCGCGGCAGCGCCAGCAGGTTCCCAAGATGGTTCAGCTACGATGGACCGCGGCAGCGCCAGCAGGTTCTCAAGATGGTTCCGTTACGGAGTAATGAGTTCTTCACAGGGTCAGCCGCGACAGCGTCAGCATGGCTCTCGACTCCAGGATACAACTGCCGTCATACTCCAGGGCTAGCCCAGATATAGGACCGGAGTCCTTTGATGCCCAGACCCTCCCGCCTGGGGGTCAGAGGGGCCGGGATGATGGTGTCCAGACACCCAGCAGGGGGGTGGAGCCAGCGCCCAGGGAGGCCGGAGGGCGATCGATACCAGGCGTCCGGGGACCGATGGAGGGCCATCGAAACTCCCATCCTCTTGAAGTCGTGGAGTGGCCACTCTACCACCTGGGAGGATCTTGGTGCCTCGATGTCGGGGCTTCACTGGGGCCTTGGCCGGGGTCGGCCCGAGGCCATGTGCTCGGGACGTGGTGGGCCCAAGATGGAGTCGGGCCTGGAATGGGGGTCTGGCGTGGGCGCCGGACCGGCAGCGATGGGGCGTGCAGGATTCGCCGTGTTCAAGGGGGGAAAAGCCGTGGGTTGTCAGGGGGGCGGCTCTTGTCGGTAGTCCGTGTAGGGTCATGCTACGGGGCGACCGGGGCTCGACGGAGGCCCGATGTTGTTCTGGGCCCGCCAGGCGGGAGGGGTAGGACCACGCCACGAGGCCGGGTCCAACAAGGATCTTTCTCCGGCGGTGGCTCTGTGGATGCGTGGTACGGCGGCGAGGGCAAGGCTGGTCGATCGTAGCTGGCGGGTGGGCTTGTAGAAGGTCAGGTGGTCGTTGAGGTACTTGGGGCCCAGGTCGTGGAGAGCCTTGTGTGCGTGGGTGAGGAGCCTGAACGTGATCCTCTTGCTGATGGGGAGCCAGTGCAGGTCTCTCAGGTGGCCGGAGATGTGGCTGTGTCGAGGGATGTTCAGGACGAGTCATGCGGAGGCGTTCTGGATGCGTTGGAGTCTTTTCTGCAGTTTGGCTGTGGTTCCGGCGTAGAGGGTGTTCCCGTAGTCCAGTCGGCTGGTGAAGAGTGCCTGGGTGACGGTCTTCCTGGTCTCGGTGGGTTATGAGTCCCACAGAGTGAGTGCGCAGTCAGAGGGCAGTAGGGGGTTCGCAGGACAAGAAATTAGTAAACTTGAATATGAGAAATATGGAAAGGTAGAAATGTCGAATCACCTGTGGATAACTGACAACTCCTCCCGCTCTGCCAAATGCCGATCCAGTCACAAAGTGGCATCCTGAACCCCAAACGGACAATATCATGCCAGATGCCATGTAATGGTGGAAAAGGGGGAAAAAAGAGTAATATGCACACATCTGATGCGGGGATATGTCAGGTAAATTAGTGGTTGTGATGGATTCTCTATAAGTACTAAATGACTGATAACGTTGATAAAGTATGGGCCTTACAGTAAACCCCTCGCTCTGTTTTACACAAAACCCCCCGAAGGAGCTGCATCTTACAGAACTTTTGAAAAAACTAATGACTAGCTTTTTAAAGTTGTCTTTCAGGGCCAGAACCGGGTGCTGTAAGCTGCACTAGTTTCAGGGAGATGGACAGATGTTATGGCAATAGGAAACCCCGACAAACCACAATAATGTTCCACTCGTCCAGGTTAGACGAAACCAAAAATGCTTGAACCAAGGAGCTGTTGAAAGTGTCAAAGGTGACCTATGAACAGCAAGGTAAAGACAGGAGTTGGTATTTGAGATGATCTTAAGTGAATAGGAAAGAAATGAGAAGTGTGTGAATGGAGTTACTTTCGTTGTATACTTCGTAAAGAGTTACTGGAAATTTTGCAGCCCCTCCTGATCCATCTCTTTTTCTAAACTCTATTGTTGTTTGAATGAAATCTTGACCGTATGCATCTATCTTAAGCAAAACCTTAAACACTTGGGACCTTCGAGCACCCTTACTTTGCTAAGTTACTCTGTGAACACTGTTAAATCACCTCGTTTTCAGACATTAATAAGATGTCACCTGATCACCAGAACTTTTAGTTAAATATTTGTGTATGATGAAATATTCCCTACTAAGATTCAAAGGCAGTAAAGAAGAAGGGGGCGATTTACTAAGATTTTGCGTCGTGTTTGCGTCACAAAAGTGGCACAAAACAGTGCAAAATCTTTTTTTCCTAATTTTCTTTCCAGCAAATAACGTTAAAGTAATGTGAAGCATCGCATTGCACTGCTTCGCGTTACTTTGCACCATGGGGCCTGCCAATGGTGGGGCATGGGCGTTCCCATGCAGCCACCTATTGTTTCTCACGCTAAACCCAATTTACCAAATACAGTAGATTGGGTTTAGCATGAAAAAACTGCACCCTTTTAAACTAGGCGCTTGGAAGGAGAAATGCTTTAATTTCTCCTTCCTTTTCCGACTTTGCATGCGTGGTCCACTGTGCAACATGCATACAAAGTGGGAAAAGGTTTCCCTCGTGTCGAGGCATAGTATTTTGTACAGGAAGGGTGTCCTTTCTGTACAAAACCTATGCTGGGCTCACACACACACACCCTAGCGCTCTGGTGCTAAGGTGTGTGCATGGCGCAGGGCTGCTGTAATCTGTGCCGACGCAAGGGAAAGGGAAGGAGAGAGCCATATCTTTGAAAATATGGTGCTCTCCTGCTCCCTCCCAGTCACGCAGCGCAGCCTCCCAAGGGGAGGCCTGCGCTGCATTGCGTGGAGATTTGGTAAATCTCCCCTGAAATGTCTTTTACAACCAGTTAAATATTGTGAATTCTCATTCCATTTTGTTTCAATTTAGTAATTTTAAATATCTTTACATCCAACAGAAAACAAGCCTTGAAAGTATGAATTGACCATCAATAATGAAGCGGATGCTGTAAATCTTCAATAATAGCAGAAATATTGAGCTACAGTATTCAGGAAAACATCAGCGCAGTCGGCGACAGAGGAACCTGCACACAAACTGACAGATCCCGGATGAAGCATCAAGGGCAGTTCAGTGATTGTAAGAGTCTGAGCTGTGCACCTCCACGCCACGAGACAAAGAAATGACCTTAGGAAAATTAAGGCAACAACAATAACAAACCACCTCCTGAATAAACAAGTGTCAAATACTAACTTTGATCAATGTATCGGTATGATGTGATTACCGCAGTGCTCTATTTTCTAAAATGAAGACAAGCCATCATTCCGTGCTCTAGGTGAATTGTAAACTCTTTCTGGCCAAACCACAGTAACAAGCGAAAAGCACAACAGAGCGGAGCCAGACAACTGACGGGTAATGGAAAGAGGAGTTCTTCTATCTACAATACAACAGACTGTCCCAATTTGCACCGGCCAGAAGGAAGATACATCTTTACCTGCAAGCGTCCACACCCATAATCTAATCTAAAGGCACAATACCCTACAAAGACACCTTCTACATATTAGGAGTGTGGCAAATATTTGGTGGCTATTGTATTTTATTGTTAAAACAGAAATCAAACGTGCAAAATACTGCACACATTTAAAGTGTGTGAGAAATCACAAGTGCTTTAACAGCAATGTTGGCCCATCAGGAAATACAGTCAAGGGATGTAGATAAATTTATACCTGACCCACAGAGTCTAACCAAGAAAAAAGAATCATACACATGCAGCAAGAGCTTTAGGTTGTCATCACTACTCAAGCTTAATCAGCACACATACACAGGACAAAAACCATTCAAGTGCAGTGAATGTGTAAAGTGCTTTAGTCAGTTATCACACCTTCAAAGACATAATCAAACACACACAAGGGAAAAGTCATTTAAATGCAGTGAATGTGTGAAGAGCTTTAGTCGATTATCAAAGCTACAAAGTCATCAGCAAACACACACGGGGGAAAAACCCTATCATTGTAGTGAATGTGACAGTAGTTTTAGTGACTCGTCAGCATTAAGGATTCATCAGCGAACACACACTGAAGAAAAACCATTCAAGTGCAGTGAATGTGCAAAGTATTTTAGTTGGTTATCAAACCTAAAAAGTCATCAGCGAACACACACAGGAGAAAAACCCTATCATTGTAGTGAATGTGACAGTAGTTTTCGCAGCTCTGCAGCATTAAGGTGTCATGAGCGAACTCACACAGGAGAAAAACCATTCAACTGCAGTGAATGTGGGAAGAGCTTTAGTCGATTATCAGTGCTACAAAGACATCAGCGAACACACACAGGGGAAAAACCATTCAACTGCAGTGAATGTGGGAAGAGCTTTAGTCGATTATCAGTGCTACAAAGACATCAGCGAACACACACAGGGGAAAAACCATTCAACTGCAGTGAATGTGGGAAGAGCTTTAGTCGATTATCAGTGCTACAAATTCATCAGCGAACACACACAGGGGAGAAACCCTATCATTGTAGTGAATGTGACAGTAGTTTTCGAGACTCTTCAGCATTAAGGAATCATCAGCGAACTCACACAGGAGAAAAACCATTCAAGTACAGTGAATGTGGGAAGAGCTTTAGTCACTTATCAAACCTTCCTACACATCAGCGAACACACACAGGGGAGAAACCCTATCATTGTAGTGAATGTGACAGTAGTTTTCATGGCTCTTCAGCACTATGGCATCATCAGCAAACTCACACAGGAAAAGAAACATTAAAGTGCAGTGAATGTCCAAAGAGCTTTAGCCGATTGTCACATCTACAAAGTCATCAGCGAACACACACAGGGGAAAAACCCTATAATTGTAGTGAATGTGACAGTAGTTTTCGCAGCTCTTCAGCATTAAGGTATCATCAGCGAACACACACAGGGGAAAAACCCTATCATTGTAGTGAATGTGACAGTAGTTTTCGCAGCTCTTCAGCATTAAGGTATCATCAGCGAACACACACAGGGGAAAAACCCTATCATTGTAGTGAATGTGACAGTAGTTTTCGCAGCTCTTCAGCATTAAGGTATCATCACCAAACTCACGCAGGAGAAAAACCATTCAAGTGCAATTAATGTCTAAAGAGCTTTAGTCAATTATCAGGGCTACTAAGACATCAGCGAACACACACAGGGGAAAAACCATTCAACTGCAGTGAATGTGGGAAGAGCTTTAGTCACTTATCAAGCATCCAAACACATCAGCGAACACACAGGGGAAAAACCCTATCATTGTAGTGAATGTGACAGTAGTTTTCGCGACTCGTCAGCATTAAGGATTCATCAGCGAACACACACAGGAGAAAAACCATTGAAGTGCTGTGAATGTGCAAAGTGCTTTTTAGTCCGTTATCACACCTTCAAAGTCATCAGCGAACACAGAGACTCAGGAAAGAACTTAAGAACATCAAAAATAATATTGACCCATCTGAGGACAAAGACAATAGCAGAACAGTGCAGTTATTGTGAGAGGAATGAATTACGGAAAAAGATTCAATTCAAATTATGTGGGACATTGAAATGCCAGGTGATAGAAGACCGGACTAGCAGTAAAGAAGGAAAACAGATAACAGTATTTACAGAATTATAAATGTGTTTATTTTCAGTGATTGTTCACTTCCGTACACATAGCAAAGCAGCATGATGCACCAGGATACACAGTGGCAGGCTAGCACAATGTGGACTAAAAGAAAAGAAAAATTGTTCATTTTTATTTGGTGAAGAAGAGATACAAAGAAAAACATTCAATCGCACCTGACCACACCATCTGTAAAAGCAACACTGAACAATACTGGGACTAACAACGATATCTTCAGCTAACTTGTCAGATTAGTGATAAAACCTATAAGCCAAACACACCCAGAGTGGGCATGCTGTCAGGGCTCTGGAGATGGGAAACTTCATTGGTAAAATGTAGATATTACTATTAACAAATGCCACTGCAGTATATGTGATGTACTAAAGTGAAGCACAGGTGTTCAAGAAATAACCTGTTTTGAGATATAAAAGAGCATATACCTTGTTTCTAACGCCTTCAGTGCTGCGCGAATTCCGCTGCAGTGCTGAAGGTTCTAAAGAACCTATGGACTCATGACGGAACGGTTCCGTCATGAGCACAGGCCAACCGATGCTCATGATGGAACCGTTCCGTCATGAGCACCGAAGGGGTTAAGTAATGTTTTCTGCATCTTTTACACTCTGTTATCGGTTGATGGATCAGCTCGGGCCTCGGGCCTTATAACTAACTGTGACCCGTGGCTCCTCTCCGACATGGCTCACCCTATTCATTTTGTGACTTGCCAAACTCTACTTTTTACCAGAATTGAGCCATTGTAAGCAGTTGACTCTGTTTGAAGAATGTGATGAAATAGCGAAATCCCACATCAAAAGTATATATGTAACTGGACAATCAGTTGCAGTCCCAGCAACTCGTCTTCCACATTTGATTGTCCCTTGTCCTCCAATGTTCTAAAGGATTTGTCGTATGAATGCCAGAAGTAGCAGTGACATTCATGAAGCTAACGCTAACAGGAGTGTGTGGAAGATAGAGACGGTGAGAGATAAAGAGAGCGAGAGAGACAAAGAAAGGGGCGAGAAATAGAGAGAAATGGAAAGAGGGGGAACTGCACGTTATTTGTACTCACCTAAAAATAGAAGAAGCAGCCGAATACATGTCAATGTGTGACATCACCAGAGAAATGGACTGAACACCTGTGAATTTATATGTTTATTTTTAAAACCTATAGACCCATGTCATGCCAATAAACAGCGCACAAGTAAGGAAAATAGTGAAGGAGCCCATTATCATATGCAAATCACAGTGACGTCACATGTAGTGACATCACAAGAAGTGATGTCAGGCCCTTATACTAATTTTCACGTGAAAGGTTGACGGCCTGTTTTAAAAACACAAAACAAGAAACATAAAATAATGTAAAAATAAGTTTTTTGGTTTCAGTTTTTATACATCATGTGTTTTTCCCACTATTAGTTTGTAACTAAACTCGGAAATGACTGAAAGTGTAAATATTTTTAAACAGAAATGTGAAACTTAGAAATTACATTTTTAAACAGTTTTCAGAGTATAAATAAAATGTGCTTTTAATTTGCGTTTGTTTCCTGACGTTATTCTTTATCCAGCCCCTAAGCCCCAATGTGTTTCACATTTACAGTGTATTAATCAAAAGAAGGGCTAATTTTGTCAAGTTCTCTGTTCCTCTCTTGCGCCACTCACACAAACAAACACTCAGAGGCCTGTGTCTGCAGTGCTGGGGCACAAAGTAACAATTATCAGTTGCAGGCTAAGGAGCTAGGTGGAACTGAGTCCCGTTTCTAGATAATAGTGGGGGGACCCCTTCAAACTGTGGCTACCCCCGACTTGTGCCGTGCTGCTAAAGCAATAGTGAATTTGAGTAATTTATGATGAATTCAAATGAGAGAAAGAGAAGAAGCGAGCGAGGTGCATGATATATTAAAGAAAATGAAAAAAAGAGACACAAGACTTTACCCTGTTCTGTGTACAAGCACTTTACGTAAACAAGTTGTGCTGTGCATTGTGAACAGGCTGTCACCTCCCCTTTGTATGTAAATGAGCTTCAGTGACCAGACACCCCAGGCTCCCATCTCTTCCAGCGCGGATGATAATGTAAGCACTGTAAGGTAATCACAAACTAGGGCTATATTGAGAAACAATCAGCTTCCAGGTCACACAGCTGTGGGTATGTAGTTCTTTATTAGTTTTTTTTAATTTACTTTAATTTGCAGCAATTATCCAGGTTACTTTTTCTCAGTATATCACTTTATATCGCTCTTTGCGCTCCATCAGTTAAACGGCAGGTTTGATGTAGGGTTTGTTGTTAGTGTCCCTAGACCATGTCCCAATCCCTTTGTCCTTGATTTGTCGGCATGTGTTGTGTCCACACACTGGTCTAGGATGGGCCTTCTCAAGGTAGAAGGTGCTGTAATAGGAATAATAAATCAGACATATATGAAATTGTATGTAAACAAATATGTGCCTTTTGGATCACTGAAAGAATATCGACTACCACAATATCGAGTACCCAAAATATCGAGGAGAAAATATCTACTACAAAAATATCGAGTTTGTATGTACAAACAGGTAAGTACAAAAATATCGACTACAAAATATCGTTTACAAAAATATCGTTGTAAAAAATATCGACTTTACTAAAAACAATGTTTAATTACATTAATATAAAAATTTAATTACTAAAATATAATTAACAATACTTAAAATAACTTTTAATAATTAAATATTTAATGAAAGTAAAAAAAAAATATTTTTTTAATCATATTTCTTAAAACATATATATATAGTAACAAAATTTAATTAAATAATAGGCAATATTGTATATGTACCCCAAAAACCCAAAACTGACCCTGAACCCTAAAAATACCCCTTTACCCAAAAACTAAAAACTGACCCTGAACCCTAAAAATACCCCTTTACCCAAAAACTAAAAACTGACCCTGAACCTTAAAAATACCCCTTTACCCAAAAACTAAAAACTGACCCTGAACCCTAAAAATACCCCTTTACCCAAAAACTGAAAACTGACCCTGAACCCTAAAAATACCCCTTTACCCAAAAACTGAAAACTGACCCTGAACCCTAAAAATACCCCTTTACCCAAAAACTGAAAACTGACCCTGAACCCTAAAAATACCCCTTTACCCAAAAACTGAAAACTGACCCTGAACCCTAAAAATACCCCTTTACCCAAAAACTAAAAACTGACCCTGAACCCTAAAAATACCCCTTTACCCAAAAACTGAAAACTGACCCTGAACCCTAAAAATACCCCTTTACCCAAAAACTGAAAACTGACCCTGAACCCTAAAAATACCCCTTTACCCAAAAACTGAAAACTGACCCTGAACCCTAAAAATACCCCTTTACCCAAAAACTGAAAACTGACCCTGAACCCTAAAAATTCCCCTTTACCCAAAAACTGAAAACTGACCCTGAACCCTAAAAATACCCCTTTACCCAAAAACTAAAAACTGACCCTGAACCCTAAAAATACCCCTTTCATTTAACATAATTACCAATTAATCAATTAAATAAAATTAATTACCAATTACATTTTAATTAATTAACAAATATTTTTTAATTAACAATTAATTAAATATTACTACCAATTATTAAATTAACATATTTAATTAATTATAATTAAATTACTTCCCACCCTATTCCCCTATAAACCCACAACCCGCTAGAGAAAATACATTATTTTAATTGACATAATTAGCAAATAATCAATGAAATAAAATTAATTACCAATTAAATTTTAAATAATTAACATATATTATTTAATTACCAATTAATTAATTATTACTACCAATTAATAAATTTACATATTTAATTAATTATAATTAAATTACTTCCCACCCTATTCCCCTATAAACCCACAACCCGCTACAGAATTAAATTACACAATAATTAAAAAAATAATTAAAAATAATTATAAAATAAATTGACACTTTTCACACATATTATAACATAAACACACTATAAATAATTAAATATTATTTAAAAAACTATATTTTTTACTATCTAGATTATATACTTGGATATTTTCACTGTCTATATTATTTACAGTCGATATTACTTCACTTACCTTAAAAACGATATTTTGGCTGTCGATATTCTGTCTAGTCGATATTTTCTCCAAACGATATTTAAAACTCGATATTCTGTCCAGACGATATTTTGGAGTCGATATTATGTCTGTGCACCGTGCCTTTTAGTTATCAGGCACCACCAGACTCACATCTACACATCTAATTGAGCACCAGACTAAAGTGACTCCTCCCTGTATAAATATGTTCCATCAGTATTCGGGCTGATGGTTACGCTGATGTGCACAGCAAATAAAGTTTCTGGGATTGTACGCATTGGCCTAAATTTTAATTGCTGAAGTTTCACGCAGTTTCGCTGATGCGCACAACTTATAAGGTTTGTGGATATTGCCCACTGTAAGCAGATCACTGAAGTTCACCCTTAAGTAGTAACTAGGTCAAAACATAGTACGTACATAATGCAAAATGTCACTGCCCCTCCCTTCTTTTTGACATCTCCAGGAGTTCCTCCTCTCTCGCGGAAGAAGGTTCTCACACATTATGCTCGTGTCTGGGGCACTTCCTTAAGCGCAGACAGGAAAGCCTCATTGTTAATGCATTGTTTGGGCTCTGAGGGACAAGAATTCTTTGAACACCTTCCTGAACTCTCTGATAGTGACTCTGCCACTCTTAATGAATACGAGATCTGCATCATAAAGTTGGACTTGCACTACCTCCCCAAAGTGAGTACTGTCCTTGAACGAAATCACTTCGGGAGAAGAATGCAAAGGCAGGATGAGTCGGTGGAACAGTACATAACTACCTTGCGCAAATTGGCTTCCACGTGCAATGTTGGTGCAGCTTTAGAGGAACACTTAAGAGATCAGTTTATGTTGAGATGCGCCCTCGACAAAACGAGAGACGCCCTGTGGCAAAAAGACACGCCATCGCTTCAAGAAGTGCTAGCCATAGCCAAAAGTCATGAGCATTCAGAAGCGTATGTTGATATTATACGCAAAGACAGTTCAGGTGATAAAAATGAGGTCATGAATGTCAAAGTGCTGGTGGATAGATTCGTTAAACCCAAACCGAGCACCACTTCAAAGCCCTTCAACACAAAGAATTTTCAGGGGAAGTGCTTCAGGTGTGGCAACCCTGGCCATATGGCCAACTTTAACCCGTTGTGTGCGTCGGACGGCCCCCGGCCATCGATGTCACAGTGAGCATGTGCAGAGGATGGCCGGGGGCCATCTGAACCGCGCCCACTCAATATGCCCGCACCGCAACAAAATTCGCCCCACAGTCAACAGGTTATAGACTGCCCTGGCTGGAAGGCCATGTGCAAAACGTGTGAGAGAAAAGATCACGTCTCAAAGAGCTGCAGAATGGGCATCGAGCATAAAAAAGTCAGGGAAGTTGATATTTATGAAGAAGAATTGGAAGGAATCAAAATTCTCCCAGTCAGAGGGAATGCTAGTGATGGCCCTCAGGAGCTAGTTTTGATCAATGATGCTCCAATGAGCAAGCTCTTCAATTCTGGGGCCAAGATAACTCTAGTCCCCAAAAATGTTATGAGCATAATCTGCTGGGCAAAGTCACCCTGTTGAAGCCAGACATTAGACCAATAGGTTATGGTTGGATGACTATTGAGTTGTTTGGTTATTTCTGGGGCACGATTGACTTCAAAGGGAGAGTCATCCCTGGTAAAATCTATGTCTTGATGAAAGGGGACCCACTCATAAGTTTGTTCTATCAACATGATCTACAGATCTGCCTTGATCCCAATAAGATCTGTCTGACTAAAAGAATTACCACCAGTTAGGGTTGTTAGTAATGCTGATCGAGACTGGATCAAGGATTTCCCTGAGGTCTTTGCTGGTGAACTGGGTTTGTCTCAAAAACTACGTAAATAGGATATAGGTCAAATCTAATGTTGTTCCAAAAACAGTTAAGGTCAGGAATGCACCTCTGTTAGTAAGGGAGAGCACGAAAGTTGAATTAGACAATCTCTTAGCCAAGTGCATCATTCAAGAAGTTGAAGCAATGGAGTAGGTCTCTCCTGTTGTTATGGCCCGCAAAGCCAATGGGGAGGCCAGGCTCTGTGTCAGCTCGAGGGAGCTCAACAAAGCAGTTATTGTTAATCATTACCGTTACCCAACATAACTAAAATGCTGTGTTCTCTTGAGGGGGCAAGGCATTTTTCTTCCTTGGACTTGACATCCGCCTATCACCAGGCCAGCCTTCACTCCTCTTTAGAACATTCAGAATATTCACTCCTCTTCCCAGGACCTTACCTCCTGTGTACCACCATTTAATACCTTTAGATTTCTAAGAATGACTTTTAGACTGATTTCTGCAGCCTAATTTGTTCATAGAGCGATGAAGGGCATTCTTGGAGGCCTTCAGGGTGTCATGGTAGACCCAGATGATGTCCTCATCTTTGGTGTGGATTTTGAGGAGCATAATGGGAGGCTGGGGTCAGTATTGAAGAAGTTACGCGATGTTGACCTCACCCTTACGTACTTAGGGCATTTTGTGTCTGCTGCAGGCATCAAACCCAAAGACTTATTGGTAAACACCCTTTGTAATTTATGCACCCCTTTGAACAAAGAAGAGTTTGTAAAGTTTCTGGGCATAGTTGAATTTTATCACAAGTTCGTTCCGAACTTTGCAGGGAAAAATTCTTGTTTGAGGTCTCTCCTCTAGAAGGGAAGCACATTCGTTTGGCCCAAGTGCTTTGAGGAAAAGTTTGAGTGCATTAAGAAACATCTGATTGAAACACCTTTTCTAGGAAGTTTTGACCTCACAAAGGTATCTTATCTCATGACTGATGCCCGCTTGAAGGGTTTAGGAGCAGTTCTTTTGCAGAAGGCTGATGGGGAGGTTAAAACGATTTGTTTCATCTCTAGGCCCTTGAGGGGAGCTGAATGCAACTGTTCTGTTGTAGAGAAAGAAGCTTTGGGTGTTTTCTGGGTGGTGCGCAAGCTGAGAAAGGTTTTGTGGGGGAAAAGGTTCAGAATTCTTACTGACCACAAACCTCTTAGGGAGGTCTTCTCCAAGAAAGACATTGACTTTGTCTCTGATAGGATACAGAAGTGGGTTGTGGCTCTACAGTTCTGGCAGATTGTCTGTCAAGACTCTGGGTGAGGATTGTGAAACGACAGATGATGTTGAGTGGTTTAGAGCTGAAGAACTGGAGGAAGAAATTAATATGTGTGTGATTAGTGAAGGGTTGATTGCCGAGAGAGAGAGTGGAGGGAACATCACCAATTTAGACTTGCGGAAAGTCCTAACCATGGTCAAAGGTGCGGGCGTGGCTACGCCGTGAACGGGATGGCCGCACGGAGTTGAAGCTCTCCCGGCCTCGACAATCGATTGACAGTATCGCGGCTTCAGATGCGGCGCCAACTCCCTTAATCAATGGCTGAATGATTTGTGCCCGCAAGGAGAACAGTTGAGGTGTGAAATGCAGCCCTACAGCAACTAAACTACTGTGATCCGTCCTGCTTCTGGCTGGAGCGTCCAAACAAAATGGCGGCTGCGCTGACTTCTGCGAGAGTAAAGCCCGTAGCGGAGTGAAGAGGCAGCCCAGGAATGTCACAGGGGCGGCGCGGTAAGTGAGGGGTGTATCTCAGTGCGGCCAGAGTTCTCCCACCAGCATAGCTTGCGCTACGCAGTACGGGGGGCCCGTTTGGCCTCCTGCGCGATGCACGCATTGAGCCCCAGGGGCCGTGGGAGCCAATAGCCAGATAGAGGCGGCCTCGCTAAATCCTTCACGCTGGGTTCTGGCATCGGCCCTAAACGTGACACCCTGCGGCTCACCTGAGGGCGGAAATACCACGGAGCTCAGGCGCCTGAGTGCACGCGGTGCCCCCCCACTCCCATATGCTGCCCCACTCGGTATTAGCAGCACTTTCTACTGCGTGCCTCCCTCTGAAATGACTCCGCTCATTTAAACTACTGGCACCCTATCCAACACGAGACCCGCTTAGCTGCATCACTACTTGTGCTTGCTTTATGCCCCGCCAGCGATTGTCTAGACTGCCATTCAGTGGGCGCTCTCATCCTTTGCTGCATAGACTGTGGGGTATTTTGCATGCTCTCCTGGTGTCTGGTTTGCCACGATCCTGGACTTTGCTGTGCTTCCCTCACGCTTGAAACTGCGTCTAGGTGGTCCTACACACTGCTTGTTCTATAAGGTCCTCCTCTCAGCGCCGCATCAACAGGCCCACTTACTGGCTATATTCTCGCCACCTCATTTGCTTCTTCCAGTTCAGACGCGGCATGGGCCGCAAAGACCCTAAGCAACAAGTTCTTCCCTTTGAAAAACTTGTGGCACACTCCTGTGACCAACAAAACACACAAGATGATGGATGGAATGTTGCACAATGGCAAAACATTCACCCCCAGTCACAGATCTGGGTTTAATCCATTTTTATTTTGCTCACCACGCCACCCCAGTTCAGACATGGCCATACTCCAGCGACCAGCCTAGCGACATGGTGGAAGGTGGGCAATCACCGTCTACCTCGATAGACGATGGTAACCAGTTGAATCCATTACTGTTGGAAATGAGGGCGGGATTCAAGGCGCTGGATGTCCGCTTTGAGTCCTTGGACAAGCACATAGCAGACCTGGGCGCAAAGGTCCAGGTGCATGATCAACGTCTTGATGTAGTTGAGTCCCGCACACCTGACCTGGAGGATGGAATGGCGCAATCAGTCAAGAGGGTAGACCACATGGAACGGATCCTAAAGTAGGTTGTGACAAAAAATGAGGATTTGGAAGCGCGCAGCCGGCGTAACAACATCCGCCTAGTGGGTGTGCCTGAATCCACAGCGTCTGGGCACATGAATAATCTGGTAGAGACGATACTAACCAACCTTTTTTGGAAAGAGGCCTTCACCTCTGTCTTTGTGGTGGAACGTGCCTATAGGTCACTTGGCCCCCGCCCCAAACCGGGCTGCCCACCTGCTCATTGCGTGAATAATGAACTTCAGAGATAGGGATACAGCACTGCGACTGGCACGTGAGCAGGGCGAACTCTCTTGGCAGGGCTCCAAACTATCTCTATACCCGGATTTCCCTGCTCTGGTTCAGGATGCGAGGAGGAAATATCTTGGGGTGAAAGCAGCACTCAGAAACCTAGGGTTGAAGTATGGTATGCTATACCCTGCCAGGCTGCGGGTGGAGGTGAACGGACGTGCCTGAATCTTTGAAAATCCCACAGAAGTACAGGACTTTTGTCGCAAATATAAATTCAATCAAAAGCGCCCTACAGAGTCAGCCACTACCTCTCCCCCGCACAGTGGCTCAGCTGTCGGCGTGGATTTATTCTCGAATTCTGGTCCTGGCTGACGGATGGTCACTTGACTCCTTTCACTATTCCGCTCATTTGATAATTTTTTGTGAAAGCTGGGATTTATCATATTGGTCATAATGTTTGTTAAGGTTGCTGGGCCGTTGGACAGCGAACGCCCCCCTACTTTGGTGTACACCTAGAGATAGTATTGGTGACGATAGACTGTACCACATTGTTTGACATTCTCTCTTTTTAGGATGCTTGCAGTACTATTGCTTGTTTTGGTAAAGTTGGTATTGGCTCTCCGGATGGGCGGGAAGGTTGGGTAGGGGGTGGCGGGAGGGGTTTTGTTCGTATTGCTCTGCCCTGAATCTAAGTTACATTTGTTTGCAGCCACGGCAAATGGGTACGACTCTTGGTTAATCTTTACTCCTCAGAATATCACCAAGGGATGGCACAGTTAGGTTACAATGATGGCCCGTCGAGCATCACACTGGCTACATGGAATGTCAGGGGCTTAAACAATACTCGCAAAAGGCGCCAGGTTGTCCATTTTTTACTTAGGCAAGGAGTTGATGTTGCCTTCCTTCAGGAGACACACCTTCCTACCAGCGACCAGTTCCGTTTTGCGTCCTCCTGGGGTCTGAACAGATTTTTTGCAAATTACAGCGATTACACCAGGGGTACGGCCATCATTATACATAAACGTCTCCCCTTAAAGTGTCACTCGGTAACCTATGACGACGAAGGCACATATGTCATAGTGGTAGGCACGATGTTGAACCACAAGCTGGCATTGGTGTGTGTATATGAGCCTAACACTGATTCTCCCGATTTTTATTATACATTACTCTCTAAATTTCTGCAGCTAGACTCTGTGACCCTTCTCCTAGGGGGCAATTTCAATTTTGCCCTACACCCGCCCTCAGATAGTACTTCAACTGCCCCTGACCCCAACCTCGAGCACGTATTGCTTTACAATACTTATGTGAACACTTCTCTCTCCTGGACATAGGCCGTGCTCGAGATCCATGTTATACTACATATACCCATTATACCAGTCTACATGACACGTGGACTAGACTTGACTATTGGTTAGCCTCACCAGAAATCTCCCGCTGGTTTCGTGAGCTACAAACACTACCAAGAACACATTCTGATCACTCCCTGGTGCTGACGTCCCTGAGAGTACCACGTACAGAGGGTTTTGAGAGACAGTGGAGGTTCCCAAGCCGTGCCCTAGATGACGAGGTATTTAGACAAGAAATCCAGGAAGCGATTGAGGATTATTTTGAAATCAACACAGGGTCGGTGGACACGGAGGCAATGTTATGGGACGGATTCAAGGCCTATATGAGGGGGGTATGCATGTCTAAAAGCTCTGGAGTGCTGCACGATATACGTGGCACACTTGCACGAGTGGAGAGGGAGCTTGGTGTCCTGGACACTGAACATGTGGTGTCAGCCGAGTCACAGTGGAAAGCGGGCAGCCCTGCTCCTGGAATACATGGAGACTGCTTAGACGGAAATCCTGTACATGGGGAAATACCATAATGCTAAGATGTATGGGGAAAGGGACCGCCCTGGGAGGATATTAGCACAAATGATAAGACCCCCCTACGCAAAAGCTTATATAACGGAACTAAAATCATCGACAGGACAGCGTACCACAGACCCATTGGACATCCAAAGTTTCTCTCTTATTTTAAGACGCTGTATTCCACCAAACTGGGACGTGACGGCGCTGCCTAGGAGGCCTACCTCGCTGAGGTTGCATTAGTACACCTTGAAAAGTTTATGCAGGGCTTTCTAGCAGTACCCATCAAGGCCGAAAGCATAGATGAAGCCATAACATCCCTGAACTCATCCACCGCACCCAGGCTTGATGGGTTCACAGGGGAATTTTACAAAGCCTACAAGGATCTACTGATCCCTCGCCTCCTGGATATGTATGCCGAATCATTGGAGAAACAGGTTCTCCCTCCCACTCTACGTGAAGCATTTATTATCCTTCTCCCCAAACCCGGGAAAGACTCCATGCTATGCGGCTCCTACCGCCCCTTGTCCCTCCTTAACCTGGATTATAAAGTTCTTCCCAAGGCATGCCGCCTCTCCCTCCTGATGGAATCCACTGTCTCGCCGGCCCAATCAGGATTCATAGCGCATCGATCCACAGCCTCCGCACCTTATTTAATACCCGGCACAGAATTAATCCAGACACTCCCACTGCAGCTATCCTGCTTGACACTGAAAAAGCTTTTAGTCTTCCTGGAATGGCCCTTTTTTCTGTTTATAATATAAAGAATGGGTATGCCACATGGCTTTATTGCTACAGCGGCTATATTATACACCCGACCCACTGCTAGACTCCGGCTCAATGGCACTCTATTGGAGCCCTTCCTGCTGTCCCGTGGCACATGGCAGAGATGCCCGTTGTCACCCTTGTTGTTTATACTACCAATGGACCCACTAATAAGACACCTGAAGGAGAAGCTTCTACATAGGGGCTTACAGTTTCGCACAGGCCCGTTATTGGTCTCTTTATATGCGGATGACACGATCCTGTATGTTCGTGACCCCAGACCAACTTAGGCCCACTTATAAGAGAAATTCTTCACTTTGGTAACTTCTCTGGTATGGGGATGAATTGGCATACATCAGTCATTTTTCCCCTCACAAGCAGCACTGCCCAATGGGAACTGGAATTTCCGCTGGAGTGGTGCTCTGATTCAGTGAAGTATCTGGGGATACACATTCATCTTGAGATGGACCAAAGTATTCGCCACAATTATGGCAGGCGATCTCTAAACCTGAGACGCAAATAGACCATTGGCGGAAACTCCCTCTCTCCATGGCGGGGGGAGTGGCTCTTATTAAAATGATTGTGCTCCGAAGTTTTTGTATTTGTTTCATAATATCCCAGTACCGCTTACGAATACATGTTTTAATACTCTTCGCACTCAGCTGATTAGACTAATCTGGGGCAATAAGACACCCAGAGTGCGAAGGTAGGTAATGCCACTCTCATGCGACAGAGGAGGGTATGGCATTCCAGATCTGCAACTGTACTGTCTGGTAGCACAGTGCAGTTTTGCCCGGCCATGTTATCACCCAGACACCAGGATCACGTAACTGAGGCCAGAGTCAGATTTTGTTCTGCCGGATTCCCTGGCTGCGGTTCTGCCCTTTGGTATTCCGCGAGATCCCAGGGACATTCAACCGGTCTCCACAACTAGTTGGGCTTGGGCTAGGCTGGGCCCTCTTACTAACACCCGGACGGTTTACTTCTCTGACCTACCACTCCCTAATGCAAAATGGCTGCCCATAACAGGCGAAAGGTTGGTACAGAAGACTTGTACAAAATTCAATATTGTCAAAATGGGCGACCTGTTCCCTGCAGGCCTGCAGGCCATATATTTGACCCAGAAGACGTGTTCTCGTTTCCAGTCATGACATTCATGGATAGATTTGATCTGGCTAGACTCCAGTCTACGCTGCAAGCTCAGTTCCAAGACTACCCGCTGGAGCCTCCGTCCTTCCTGCAACTCACAATGGTGATAGGTAGTAGCAGGGGGGTCCATTTGTTATCCCAACTTTACAGAGCATACGCTGACTTAATCACACCAGACGATAGCAGGGTGCACAGTGCTTGGGAAGCGGACTTGGGCAACTCAATATCTGACGAGCAGTGGACAGCTTGTTGCAAAGTGACGAAGGCAGTATCTTTAAATAGCAGACACAAGCTGATCCATTTCAAGTTTCTACACAGACTATATGTTACCCCGGCCAGAGCACACAGGATGGACCCCGCTAGATTTCATCATTGCCAGCGGTGCCACTTCCTTCAGGCGGACTTCGCACATTTATCCTGGACGTGCCCACTCATACACACTTTTTGGGTGGAAGTACACCATACATTGAGCGAGATAATAAAGGTGCCTATGAACCCGCTGTCAGAGATCGCACTCCTGGGACACGTGGTCCAACTCCCTCTTAAAGTTCGCAGATTTGCTGCCATTGCTCTACTTTTGGCCAAAAGGGAGGTAGCAATACACTGGGGCGGCAGAAGGGCTCCAACAAAAAAGGGACGGATCCAAAGCTTAGCTTCCTGTTCTATGAGAAGTACCCAATATGCTAATACAATCCCTCCCTCCTCTAGGCCTAGAGATATCTGGGGCCCCTTTAATGCCTTCCTAATGTCACAACAGCAAGATCCCCCCACACAGCAGGAACAGGGCATCGTGCCAACCGGGGTGGGCTAGGCTGACACCCACACCGGACTAATACCCTAGAGTATATTGCATCCTCCTCCGGTGGCCTGGGTCTATTCTCATTTTGACAGTAAGCTACTGGGTGGAGGGAGCAGATGGGGTTACAGATGAGCACATTACACTATCGCTCGAGAGGGGCCTTAAATGTACTGTAAGTATACTGCATCATATATTACATCGCCTACTGTGCATCGATAGTAACTAATATTTAAATGCCTCGTGATTGTATCCGAGATGTCCTTTCTTTGAAATCAGTGCCTTGCTTTGTCTTATTAAAATGCTAAATAAATAAAAACCATGGTCAGAGATGGTTGGTGTGAGAAGAAGGACTGTGAAGAGGTCCTGAAGTGTGCTTTCTTCAATAAAGTTGTACAGCAATCCACATAGACCAGGAGTCTTCAATCTTTGAGTAGATCTATTGTAGTTAACAGGATACACAGCTATACAAGTTTAGAGGGCTCAAGGTGGTAGCTCCAACTGCATGTGAAGCAATTCCAGTGCTTGGCCCAAACATTCTAAACAAGTAATACATGGAATACATTGACAAGTACAAAGTAACATTCCAATATTTTTATATAAAGAAAGTGCACTAAGAATTGATGTACAGACACCACATATCTCCCTCCTTTTGATAAAAATAGAAAATAGCGCACTTAACAAAACAGTGAACAGAATGCTTACTGAACACACCTACTAGGAATCCTCTTAACTCTCGAACTCCTTCTGACATCAGGAAAACTCTGACCAATATTTACAACTGGATTATGAGCAGGATTGATTCTGGCCAAGCGACCAAAATCCCACCTTTGACCATTTTCTAGCTTTGCACTGTTGCCTTTAATTGTGGCTATACGTGCAGGATACCTGAATTTTGATTTACCTTTTTGTAGCATCAAAGGATCCTTGACACGAACAAGATCACTAACAACAAATTTGACTTCTTTTTTAGAAACAGGCATGGCGAGTTTATTACACCTGCTAACACTAGCTTCATTACTACGATTTTTAGTGATTAATTTTTTGCAACATCACATTTATTATCCAAATAATTCAATTTCCTAAATGGATTAAGTGTAGACACCACTTTTCTCCCTCTCATCAATTTAAAAGGAACACAACCCGATACAGAGTGAGGGGTGGTCCTATATGCCCATACCACATCGCTGATAGCAGACTCACAATCTGCTTTTGCTTTGATGGCACTCTGAATACATTCGACTAGAACCCTGTTGAATCTTTCAACTTTGCCATTTCCCTGAGGAAAATACAAAGGGGTGCATAAATGTTTGATATCCATCTTTGTCAAAAATCTTGCATGAGTTGTGAAGTAAACTGAACTCCATTGTCTGTAAGTAATTCCTCAGGTGTACCCTCTCTGCTGAATACATCTTGAAGAAATCAAATTACAAATTTGGTATTTGGCTCAGAAACACCTCTGACCTTCCATTTACCTGGATAAGTGATCAATTAGATCTATGAAATACTTCATACAATTGGGTAGAACATGAAATGGTCCAAGAAAATCTACTGCGACCTTTTGCCATACTCTGTTGGGAGAAATTGAGGGTTTGGGAGATGGAGAATTTGAAACTAAATGTTTGTCACTGTATAAGCATTGTGTACAATTATTAACAAGTGCCTCCACATCTCGATCTACAGATGGCAACCAAAAATCTTTACATATTCTGTGCTTGGTGGCGGTCATAGCCAGATGACCTGAATGCGCAGTTTCTAGAATTCTTTGTCGAAAACAAAATTGAGGGATTCATTTGCCTTCTCTGACTAAAAGTTTGCCTTCAAGAGATAATTTATTTGCAACTTTACAAAATGGTTGTAACTCGGGTTCAATAGATATCTCCTTAGGCCATCCTTTGACCACAAACTCCACAACTTGTTTAAGTAGTGAATCACTTTCTAATGCTTTACACCACTCTAGCATGTCAGGGCAAATTACAATGTCATCAATACTAGCAATCATACATTCTTCAATATCTTCATTTGTTTCATTAGACTTATCCTCATGCACATGATGTCTGGACAAACAGTCAGCTTTGATATTCTTTCCTCCAGTTATGTATTGTACAGTAGAATTGAATTCTAAAAGCCTGGTGGATAATCTAGCTAACCTAGCTGTTGCTTTTTCGATTTTGTTGCCAGGGAGTATATCAACTAATGTCTTGTGATCGGTCCTCAAACAAAATTTTCTCCCCCACAAGTATGGTCTGAATTTCTCAATTCCCCATACACAAGCAAACAACTCTTTCTCAATAACTGAGTATCTCAGTTCAACGTCTTTCATTCGTCTTGTAAACTCATTGTTGCCTGTCATTTGTGATAACCCAGCACCCATACCATAAGAACTGGCATCCACTGTAACAAATGTATCTCGACCTATCATGTATGCTTGAAGAGCAGGTGCAGAAAGGATACTCTCTTTGATGCGTTGAAAATGGCCTTGACAAGTAGTTGTCCATATAAAATCTGAGTTTTTCTTTAAAAGACTTCTGAAACATTCAGTGAGACTTGCAAAATTCTTTATGAACTTGGAATAGAATTCACAAAGCCCAATGAACAAACGAAGTTGATCTTTGTCAATTGGGTGAGGTGCATTGACAATGCCATCCACAATACTAGTTTGAGGTTTGACACCATCTTTAGTAAGATTGTGTCCTAAAAACTCAATCTCATTTACTGAAAAGATACATTTGTCCTCTCTGACTGTAACATGATTGTCTTGTAGTACAGTAAGTACATTTTCAAGTACGACATTGTGTTCTTCTTTTGAAACAGTGTGCACCAAGATATCATCTTGAAATACAACTACGTTAGAATATCTTTAAACATATTGCTCATAACTTTCTGAAAAACAGACGCAGCTGATGCCAAACCAAATGGCATCCTGCTGAACTGGAATGTACCATCAGGTGTAAGGAAAGCTGTGAAATGTCTTGAAGACTTGTCCAGTTCCACCTGATGGTACGCAGCTTGTAAGTCCAGCTTGGAAAACCACTTGGATTGGGCAACTGCAGTGATAAGGTCCTCAATGCGGGTAAAGGAAAATTTTCCACCCAAATTGCGTGGAACGCAAGTCAATGCATAAGCGATTTCACCATTTTTCTTTTTGGCCAAAACAATCGGAGAAAGCCACAGAGTAGTATCCACTTTCTCTATCATACCATCTTTCTGCATGTTATTTAACATTACAGAAAGTTAATTTCTAAAACTGTGAGGTACATTGCGTAATCTATGTTTGACTCATTGCACACCTTCTTTAATCTTAATCTTGTGGCGAATATTTTTAATCAAACCAATTTTGTCTGAAAATAAATGTTTTAATTTTTCTTTCCAAGCTGTGTGGTCAGACACTGAATTGGTAAGAGACACAGGATGTTTGTGACCAGGTTTGATGATCATACCAAACTCAGCTTGATGCCACCAACCCAAAACATTAATACCTTTGTATGCCACTTAAATCTTAGTGAATAGTCTTAGTTTTAAAAGTAATATTGACACTAAAATACCCAGCTAAATCAATTCTGCTGCCTTCAAATGCTGTAGTGACAACACCAGGGGGCAATAACACTTGATTAGCCCAATTTTGTTTATACTTGTCAATAGAAATGATGGTAATTCTTGCCCCAGAATCTATAAGTAGCGGAATGTTGATATTGTCAATAAAAGTCTGAACCAAGGGATCTGAAATTGTGTTATCCGAATGTACATTGTTAATGTCAATATAATCTACAGCTGACATCAATTCTTCAAGTTTGTTTTCTACAACATCAGTATCAACATCAGAGTCTTGAACAAATCTAACAGGGTGACGTTTGCCTCCTCTACAAACATTGCCAAAATGACCAATTTTCTTGCATTTCCAGCACTCCTGTGCTGCAGCTGTACAATTTTTAAAACTTGACACATGATAATTCGAACCACACCTAAAACATTGTATTCTACCGCGACCAAGAATGTACCTCTGAAACTTCTGAAATTAGAAAAAGAACCTCTGGCTTTGATTGCTAAAGTATCAGTTGTATGTGGAGGCTTTGTAGAAAGCGCACCCAATGTGGTTGTAGGTGAAGGATGAGTTTTTAAGATTTTATAATCACTTTCAGAAGTTTCAATGCTTTTCGCTATAGCAATAGCTTCATCCAATGAGGGATTCTTACACGATAAAAGTTTTTGTTTAATTTTTTTCGAGTAACATCTAGACACTAGTTGATCTCTAATTAGTTGTGAAGTGAAGTGATCAAAATCACAATAACTAGCTAAAACTTTTAGTGCTGTGATGTAAGTGTCAATAGATTCAGTGGGACCTTGGATGCGAGTAAAAAATTTGTGACACGAACCACTAAATTGACTTTTCCCTCATAATAAATAGTACGTTTTTTAAATGCAAGTTGATATTCATCAAGGTCACCCAAATCTTGAACTAAATATACAGGTAAGTGGTCAAAAACATTTTGCCCTTCAACACCTAAATATTAATATAAAAGACTATGTTTTCTTTCTGGTTTGAACTTTAAACCATCAATGGCACCAATATATGCTTCAAAAGATCTGAACCAAAGATGCCATTTTAACAGTGGTTCTCCGGGATTCTGTAGGAGCATAGCGGGAGGAGTAATGGATTGCATAGTGTAACCAGAAAACCATGCATATTAAATTGGAAAACACAATAGCAATGTCGTCAAATAAATAAAGTACCAGAACCTGAAAAAGAAAATATTAGTTAAACATTAAAAATAAATATTGATACAGTAGTAGGCATAAAAATAATATAGCACCAACACATCAAAAAATAGCGTGTTAATCGCTGAAGAAGAAAAATAGCATGAAAAACCAGCAGGTGGTGCTGTGACACGATGAACAAGATAAGAAATATAGCATGAAGAACCAGCAGGTGGTGCTGTGACACGATGAACAAGATAAGAAATATAGCATGAACAACCAGCAGGTGGTGCTGTGACTCGATGAGCAGGACAAAAAAAATTACAGAGAAGTTCTTGTTGCACAGCAGATCCTTTGTAGAAAGAGTGGAGATGATCTATAATTAAAGCTTTGAAAGATCTGATGAAATGGCTGTCATGGAGAAGCACAAGGTAAAATGATTATAATCGTAGATGTTTAAATTCCACTGTTTCATTTAGAAAACAAAATGTCAGTTTATTTGATAACAATGTAAGCACTGTGTAGAAAGCAATAAAAATGCTTGTAAAACTTGAAAATAAATGTTGCTGCAAATAATGTTTATTGTCAAGAAGCAGCGCAAAGGCTTGAAGCTTGGATGCAGTGGATTGGCTTCTTAAAATTAAGCTTTATTAAAACTGTGTTTATTCTTAGACTGAAGAGAATGATTAACACTCTGCTGTGCGCACTGATGCACACGCATTGTATGCAGCGTTAAATGAAAACAGAAGCGAATTCCCTTGACGCTTAGCTGCACAGGTTGGAACTTAATTTGCCTAATGGAAAAGCATTGCCGGGAGCCGAGATTATTTTCAAATAAACTGCTTAACACTTGGCTGCACGAGCTGGAAGACACAAGCTGAAGGAAACAATTAATAGATGAGAAAATAGCTTTCCCTTCATGCTTGATTGAACTTGTAGAAGATAAAGTGCAGTTGACAGAAAGGTTTCCTTTGACAGTTGACTGCACATGCAGAGGCTCACACTTTGAGATTTAAAGTTGCAGGAATTAAGGGGCAGATTTACAAGCCCCTTGTGCCTCTTTTACGCTGTTGTTGCGTCACTTTTGTGACGCAGTGGCAGCGAAAAAAGAAGCACCACGGTGTGGGGTATTTACAAGGTGACGCATCTGGGAGATGCGTCTCGTTGTAAAGCCCTGCACCAGAAGTAGGCGTTCCTGTGCAGGGGGGTGTTCCGGCGCAGGAACGCCTAGGATAACTGGCTGAGTGAAATCTACAAGATTTCACTCAGTCACTTTTGAGCCCATGCTGCGTCAAAACCCTGCACCTGCTTGAAGCAGGCGTAAGGATTAATGCAGCATTGTACAGATAGGGCCCCCAGAGCATTGCTGGAACTGCGTCCTGCTTGCCTTTATGGCACAGATGCGTCACGGATCTGTGCCGTTTTTGCCCCATGGTAATTGTAAATGCGGCGCATCCATGATGGCGGAGCTGCGGTGCAAAATAACTGGCGCATCCCTGCTGATATGCAGGGATGCGCCACTTATTGTAAATCTGCCCCTAAGTGTTGTCAGAAGCTATGTTTATTTACTTAAATAATTACACGCACTTCTCTGCTTTGAAGAAAAGCGTTGTAGGGAGCCGTGTTTATTTTCAAACATACACACAAACCCTTAAAACTTGGAAGCACGAACCAAGGCAGGAGATCTTAACGCTTAGTTGCACACACTGTAATAAATTATGCTTATATTGGATCCATGGCTTTGTGAAGTGAGCGATTAACTGAACAGATAATGGCTTTCCCTTCACGCTTGGTTGAAGGCGCTGAAGCAGACGCGCTGATAACAGTTTTCACGAAGGAATGCATGCACTCAGACACACGCACTGTAGATTTGAATGAAAACAAACAAATGATCGTGGAGCGCTTGAATGATCGCAGTAAATTCAAGGTGGCGATTATGTTTATTATAAATCCACAAGTGAAGTAGTTTGAAGTAAACTGCACGCTGAAGTAAACAGTAATATATTCAAAATGCGCTGTTGACAGGAGTTGTTTTCAGACTTGAAAGCACGCGCTCGGACATACGCGCTGTAAACAAGATTTATTTGAAAACAAACAGGAATTCTTTACGCGCTGGGAAAGGCACAGTAAAGTCAAAGTAGTTTTGATAGAGCTCACTATGTAAGTTGGAGCATACATAAGAGGCCATAAATAGTAGAACTACACAAGTAACAGCTCGTGTTGATTAAGAAACACAGGCCCTTGCGCAGCCAATTAACTCTGAATATGTGACAGAGAAATGTCACAAGGATTATGGGAACTCAATCCTAACAGGCATCCCCAAATCGCACCTGGCACCACTAAAAACAACACTTCACGCGGCAGCGAGAATGATCACAGGCTGCAAAAAATCTGACCACATCTCCCCGGCACTCAAAGAACTCGAATGGCTCCCTGCGGAAATGCGAAGTACCTTCAGAACGGCCTGCCTAACCCACAAGGCCCTCCACACCGGCAAACCGGAATACCTGGCTAACAAGCTCAAAAAAGCAGGCCAAGCCAGAAATTTGAGAAGCTCTAACTCCCTGCTGCTCATCCTACCAAAAACCAGAAGGAAGAGAACTGCGGACTGCTCTTTCTCAGGAAATGCCCCCAAAATATGGAACACCATCCCCCCGCACATCAGAACTCTACCATCCTATGCCGAATTCAAGAGCCAACTCAAATCCTTGTGCCTTATCCGCTCCCTCGGTTGTGGATAACTTGGAGCTGCAAACGTCCCAGAATCCATGCGGTAATGTTGATTCCTGTACCAAGAAGCCCTGTTGTCCGAACTTTTCTTCTTTCCAAATTGTCACTCGCTGATTGCTTTTATTGGGTTTGTTTCATGTTGTTCTCTTTGTCATTCCCTCTACTGTAAAGCTCTCTGATACCTTCGGGTCTTGTTAGCGCTATAGAAAACTTCTAAATAAATAAATAAATGCCACCATTAGCAGAAAATAAGTCCTTGAGCCCTCAGAAGTAACAAAGAGGTTACAGTACCTTCTTGAAGTAGAAAAAACAGAAAGTCCTTCTTTTTATCTTTTGAAATAAAAAATAATGTTCATCCCAAGCTTGTCCCCAAAATTGAAGTGCACTTTCTTGAAAAAAGTTGTCCAGCAATCCACATAGACCAGGAGTCTTCAATCTTTGAGTAGATTTATTGTAGTTAACAGGATACACAGCTATACAAGTATAGAGGACTCAAGGTGGTAGCTGCAACTGCCTGTGAAGCAATTCCAGTGCCTGGCCCAAACATTCTAACCAAATAATAAATGGAATACATTGACCAGTACAAAGTAACAATCCAATATTTTTATATAAAGAAAGTGCACTAAGAAATGATGTACAGACACCACAGGTCTTTGAAGGCTTTTGGCGAGTAAGGGAAGATCTGACGGTGGAGGATGGTCTCCTCATGCACAGTAGTAAGTTGGTTGCCCCCCTTGCAGTAAGGAATAAGCTAGTAAAGACTGCTCACACCTCGCACATGGGCATTGCCATGACAAAGTAAAGAATCAAGTAAACATATTGGAGGCCTGCCATGGATGTACATGTAGAGAGGTTGGTACGTGAATGCGCTGAATGTGCGTGTTGTGACACATTATTGAAGTGCAGGATGCAACCCACGGTTATTAGGGAACAAGCTACTGGTCCGTGGTAGACATTTCTATAGATATTTTAGGACCTGTGAACTGGAAGACTCGGGATCGTTATTTGATCCTGTGTATTGATATGTTTTCCCATTGGCCTGATATCAAGGTGGTTAATTCCGTTGAGTCTGGAGAAGTGATTAAGTTCATAGAAGAGTTATTTTTATTAGAGGGTTTCCAGTTAACACTGTTGTCAGACAATAGTGTTCAGTTCACGACCTTAGAGTTTCGGAGTTCCAGGGGGATCAAGCATAAGAAGGCATCCCTGTACCATCCACAAAGCAATCGTGTGGTGGAAAGGCTTGTCCAGTTTGTTAAAGAGACTCTGCAACAAGCTGTTGCCTGTGGTGAAAGTTGGGAGTTGGCCATGAGGAAGAAGGTTACAGAGTAGAGGTTCACTTCTTATTCTTCCACTGGTGAAACTCCCTTTCATTTATTTAAATGAGAGGTCCCCAACATGGAGGCCACTCCTTTGTGGGTAACGGCCAAAAGAATCTTAGCAGAATCTTAGCAGATGAAAAGGTGTGTTTTAGAACTGGGGGTTTCTAGTTGGCAATGTCTTGCACCTTTGTCCAAATAGGGACCCTTGCTTCTAGACAGAGAAAGGAGGCTACCCTCCTAAAATAACCCCTACTCAACCCTGTGGTAGCTTGGGACTAAATGAAATTAAATGAAATAACAGTATTTGTAAAGCGCACGGCGATCATTGAAGTGGTGTACTGGCGGTCCTCTAGAAGATTAAGTGAGTCAAATGGTGCTGGGCTAACCTGCCGCCGGCGTCTGGGATCGGACCGTGAACCCCGTAGTCCAGAGTCAGGCACTCTGGCCGCTGTGCCACACCTCTTCCACAGCAGGAAGGTTTATCTCAGAGGCAGTGTGTAAAGCATTTGTGAACACATACAGTAATACATTGAAAACACTACAGATGGACATCACACAGGTTTTATAAAAATAAGTATTCTTTACTTTGGCTTAACATAAGACTCAAACGACAAAAATCCACAATACCCTAATCAGAAATAAGATAGTAGAAGTAGCTCACAAATACGTTATTCACTAAAACGCAGGATTTAGCAACAGATAACCCCAACTGGAGTTATCACGACTTCAAGGTCAAAGAAATCCCAAAGTACGGCATCGACCGCGTAGTGAGCGACTTTGGGTGTGGAGTCAAAACAGAACACAAAGAACAGTACCTTGGACAGCTCGCGGCATTGAGGAGATGCGGCGTCGTTGGTACTGTGCGGCGTCGGTTCATTGCTTCAGGGGAGGCGACGCGTCGGGTCCTCGATGCTTGCACCAAGCAAGGGAGGCGTTGGTTCCTTACCAGAAAGGAGGTGACATCACGATGGTGCCGAAACCACGGTTCCGTACGATGTTGATGGATTCTTGACCACCCATGTCGAGGATCGGCTCCACGATGATGTCAGCTTTGGAGTCGATGCGGCGCAGCAGCTGGCGTTGGGCCTTTGTCACAAAGTCGGAGCAGCGCTCAGGGCTTGTGGCAGCTTACGATGTCGCTTGCTGGTGTCGATGTGGCACTGTGGCCAGCGTCGGGTCTACGTTGTAAGTCGGAGCAGCGCTCACAGCTTCGATGCAGATTACGGCGTCGGTGTTGCAATTTCCTTCTGTAGCAGCCAGAAAAGCAAGTTCCAGATGCAGGCAAGCAGAAGGGGTGAGGTCTTTGTATCCCTGAGACTTCAGACAGAAGGCAAGCTCAAATTCAAGCCCTTGGAGATTTTCTGCAAGATGATGAAAGTTTCAATATCAGTCTTTTCTCCTTTCCTTGGCAATAAAGAAACCACTGCACGCCATCCCCAGCAAACAACACACTGGCGTAGGGGTAGTCAAAAACTCCTGCCGATTCTCTGGTTCTTCTCCTTGGCAAAAGGTTAATCTTGATTCCAAGAATTTATCTAAAGTTCTGGGGTCTGGGTTCCCCTTTTTATACACACAAATCCTTTGTCTCTGAAGAGTGTCTGTACCTCGTCCAAACCAGTTATGGGTGCATCCTGCAAGTGCACAACTTCTTCCTTTGTCAGTGTGAGCCAAGGTCATCAGACGCACCACAGGAGGTGGAGCCAGCATTGTGGAAGGCAGGCACAGCCCTATTTAGGAACAGGTGCTACTCCTCCCACCACTCCCAATGCAGATAGGTCTATTCAGCCGTGTGCTGACTCACCCTGCCTCCTTGAGCCACCCCAGCCCCTGTCACTCACAAACCAGGCATGGAATACACAACATAGCAGAAGAAGGCTTGGATAGTTAGGCAAGAAAATACCTACTTTCCAAAAGTGGTATTTTCAAACACAGAATGTTAAAACCAACTTCACTAAAAGATGTATTTGATCATTCTGAGTTCAGGCATACTAAACTCAAATTTCTACCATGTTCTCTGAGTCAGTTAGGATTATAAAATATAATAATATAACTTCCCATTCTGGCCTATGGAGAACAGTTAGCTTTGCAATAGTGAAAAACGAAAATGTTTAGGCCTGAGACACACTTTACAAGCTGCTTCTGCGGGTGGCACAATCAGTGCTGCAAGCCCAGCAGCAGCATTTGATTTACAGGCCCTGGGCACACGCAGTGCACTGTACTAGGGACTGACAAGTAAATCAAAGAAGCCAATCATGGAGTCACTAATCCATTACATCAATTTAACATAGGGAGCACTTTCACTGTGGCACTGAATAGCAGTGACACAGTGCCCAAAGCATCTGACCAGCAAAAACATATCAAAAACAGAGGAGGCAACAGCGAGAAATGGAAGGGAGACTCACGCCAATGCTACCAGGTCTAACAGTGGGTAGTATTGAGGACTAGAAAGAGAGAAAGAGGTGATAAAAAAGAAAGATCTTGTATGATAAAAGGAGGGCTGTGAAGAGACCAGTGGTCAACGTGGGAGACTGGGTCAAGATCAAGTCTCCCAGTTCCAAATTCAGTCTTCCGTTTAAGGTTATCAAGGTTTTCAAAAATGCAATAAAGACGAGTGACTATAGAATTTGGAATTTAAGTTGAGTGGTCAAGTGTCAGGCTAGTGCCAGTTTTGATACTAGCACCGCAACTGGTGGGCCTGATTCGGGCTCTGAGGTGGAAGAGCCTGTTGCACGAGAAAGGGGCCTGGGCCACTTTGCTTGAAATGTATTCCCTAACATTTGCACAATTGTGTTTCTTAAAGTGAGCTCTTTTCCATTTCCCATGCACCCCAGTTTTCTCTTTGCCCAAAAAATCGCTTTGTTGAGTTCTTCAAAAATCATAACTGCATTCTCTATTATGTTCTTTGTATCCTTTGCATTCATAGTTAAGTTTCCTTTTATTTTCTTTAAGTTTAGAATGTGTAAGGGGGAGGAGATGTGATGTACTGTGTCATGATACTCTGGAATGTGGGGATGGTTGCTAGGCGGTGGGCTGGAATAGAGACATTTGCCAGTCGATCTTAGCGTGATGATGGATGGGGTCTCTGTAGCTTTAATGCTTGAATAAATATTTCTTGACCTCCGTATGATCTACTGTGCTTTCTGGAGGGACACACTTCCACAGATGTCCATGTTAAATCTAGCAGTGCACAACCCACTGAGCATTCCTGCAGGTGTGGTACTTGGTGGCAAAGGTTTATTGTCAGCGGTTTATGCCATAACGCCTAAAACATTGATATTTACAGCACATTAAAAAAAAATCACTGGGCCCGATTCACAGAACTAACTTAAGACAAAATCCTAAACTTACTACTTTTGGTATTCACAGAAGTTAGGATTTTGTCTTAAAACAGACTTAAGACAGACTTAAGACAGACTTAAGTTAGGATTCTGACTCTGTCCAGTCCATAAGTTTCTCCAGATCGTCCATTGTGCCCTAGTGCCTTAAATATCGGAGTCGAGCCACACTCCAGTTTATGAGGGCAGATATATCAAAGGAAGACCACAGCTCCCAGAGAAAAATGGAAAATGGCAAAACCATCACTACAGTTGGTTTATGGTTTGCACCCACTTCCTTCGCTGCTGTTAGTAGTAGGTCTGCATATACGAAGCAACTGCCTGGCAAATCTCCTTACGATCAGTTTTATAACATAAGAAAAGTGCTGCACTGCAGCATCTCAGATTACGTGTTAGAAAAAGTGAACATAAGTAGTACCTTCGGATTTTAAGCAGCATATCTCACAGCAGCATCAAATGCATAAATGACTCAGGGCCCCGTTATGTATGGAGACACGTGTCCGGCCCACCTCCAGGGGCTTTACCCATAATTTAGTAAAGGCCGCACCTGAAGAGTTCCTAATCTGAACATGAGATATAAAGCCCTTTTCTCAGCAGGCAACAGCAGGTCCAAGAACGGTCCCCAGCGACGTTCACATTTTACTTTCAGGTAATTAGTCGCAAGGGTGCCTTTCCTGGCATCTTGCTTGCTTCACATGAATGGCCAATATTTCTTGTTAACCAGTTCTACGGTTGCCTTATTTATCAGTTCCAGATTATTCTATTGCTCTACCCTACAAGTGTATGTTAGAATGTGCTTAACGTGCCTGAACCAGGGTAAACTATTGTAATCCTGCATAGTTGCAGTTCCTGTAGCTCCATTCTATGTGAGGCAAGAGCCGGAGTCGACCACACTCGCACCCATTATCATACGGGATGAGATCCTCTGGTGAACCCCAGCTCAGCTGTTAATACTGTCATTGGGTGCCAGGACTCAGGATTAGTACATGTCACATGAAGATGTTTCCCAGTTTATGAAAGGCCTGAACTTTCGTAAAATCCCACAGTTCGCACCATAAGAGTAGGCCACCCGTGCATTTGTCTTGAATGTGTCAGTGCTAGTGATAGACCTGGCTCCTTGGCGTGAGTCTCCCTTCCACTTTTTACTGATGTGCCTCAGATGTTTTGCTGGTGTTAGCTGCTCAGGGCACTGCACCACGGCCAATCCGTGCCGCAGTGCAAGTGCTCCCAATGTAAAGTGTACTTATGATTGATTTCCATGATTGGCTCATTTGATTTACTAAATGAGAAAATAAGGGCCCCCTGACAATTAGAGTCTTCTAGGACAGGGAAAAACAATATGTGGGTATCTTCCTAGACAATTTACAATGCGATAGACAATAAAAGAATGTGTAGTACAGATAGTAGAACATTTCAAACTAACAAAAACATGTACGGGAAAATATTTTTATTATAGTTATTGAGATAGATACTTTACAAAAAAATACATTTAACATGTTTTTGTTAGTTTGAAATTTTCTACTATCTGTGCTACATATTCTTTTAATGTCTATCGCATTGTAAATTGTCTAGGAAGATACCCACATGTCATTGGATTTACTGTCAGTCCCCAGTAAAGTACACCAGGAGTGCCAGGGTTTGTGAATGCCAATACTGCTAGTGGGCCTGCAGCGCTGGTTGCGCCACTCACAGAAGCAGCCTTTTAAAATATGTCTAAGGATTGCCATTGCAGAACCTGTAGACTGAACACCTGTGAATTTATATGTTTATTTTTAATACCTATAGACCCATGTCATGCCAATTATCAAGACTACAAATGCATCAGCGAACACACACAGGGGAAAAGCCATTCAAGTGCAGTGAATGTGTCAAGAGCTTTAGTAGGTTGTCAGTACTACAAAGACACCAGCGAACACACACAGGGGAAAAACCATTCAAGTGCAGTGAATGTGGGAAGTGCTTTAGTCAGTTATCAAACCTCCAAAGACACCAGCGAACACACACAGGGGAAAAACCATTCAAGTGCAGTGAAAGTGGGAAGTGCTTTAGTCAGTTATCACACCTTCAAACACATCAGCGAACACACACAGGGGAAAAACCATTCAAGTGCAGTGAATGTGGGAAGTGCTTTAGTCAGTTATCACACCTTCAAACACATCAGCGAACACACACAGGGGAAAAACCATTCAAGTGCAGTGAATGTGGGAAGTGCTTTAGTCAGTTATCAAACCTCCAAAGTCATCAGCAAACACACACGGGGGGAAAACCATTCAAGTGCAGTGAATGTGGGAAGTGCTTTAGTCAGTTATCAAACCTCCAAAGTCATCAGCGAATACACCCAGGGGAAAAGCCATTCAAGTGCAGTGAATGTGTCAAGAGCTTTAGTAGGTTATCAGAACTACAAAGACACCAGCGAACACACACAGGGGAAAAACCATTCAAGTGCAGCGAATGTGTGCAGAGCTTTAGTAGGTTATCAATCCTTCAAAGACATAATCGAACACACACAGGGGAAAAGCCATTCAAGTGCAGTGAATGTGTGCAGAGCTTTAGTAGGTTATCATACCTAAAATGTCATCAGCGAACACACGCAGGGGAAAAACCATTCAAGTGCAGTGAATGTGTGCAGAGCTTTAGTAGGTTATCAATCCTTCAAAGACATAATCGAACACACACAGGGGAAAAGCCATTCAAGTGCAGTGAATGTGTGCAGAGCTTTAGTAGGTTATCATACCTAAAATGTCATCAGCGAACACACACAGGGGAAAAACCATTCAAGTGCAGTGAATGTGCAAAGTGCTTTAGTCATTTATCAAGCCTTCAAACACATCAGCAAACACACACAGGGGAAAAACCATTCAAGTGCAGTGAATGTGCAAAGTGCTTTAGTCATTAATCAAGCCTTCAAACACATCAGCAAACACACACAGGGGAAAAACCATTCAACTGCAGTGAATGTGGGAAGAGTCCAACAAATTCATCAGCGAACACACACAGGGGAAAATGCTATCATTGTGGTGAATGTGACAGTAGTTTTAGTTACTCTACAGCATTAAGGTGTCATCAGCGAACACACACAGGAGAAAAACCATTCAAGTGCAGTGAATGTGCAAAGTGCTTTAGTCTGTTATCACACCTTCAAAGACATCAGCGAACACACACAGGGAAAAAACCATTCAAGTGCAGTGAATGTGCAAAGAGCTTTAGTCGGTTATCACACATTCAAAGTCATCAGCGAACACACACGGGGGAAAAACCATTCAAGTGCAATGACTGTGGGAAGAGCTTTAGTCAGTTATCAACCCTACGAAAACATCAACAAACACACACAGGGGGAAAGCCAGTCAAACGCAATGAATGTGGGAAGAGCTTTAGTCGACGATCAGAGCTACAAAGTCATCAGCGAACACACAGGGGGAAAACATAGAAGGGCACTGAAAGTGAGAATGGCTTCTGTGAATTTTCGATCCCACACAGCCCTCAGTGAATACACTCCTTTATTTAACTCACATGGAAATAATCCTAGCGATGCAGAGATTCCGGAAAGAATTTAAGAACATCAAAAATAATATTGACCCGTCTAAGGACATAGACAAAAGCAGAACAGTGCAGTTATTGTGAGAGAAATGAATTACGGAAAAAGATCAAATTCAAATTATGTATGACATTAAAATACCACTGATAGAAGACCTGAATAGCAGTAAAGAAGAAAAACAGATAACAGTATTTGCAGAATTATAAAAGTGTTTGTTTCCAGTGATTGTTCACTTTCGTACACATAGCAAAGTGACATGATGTACCAGGATACACAGTGGAAGACAAGCACAATGTGGATTAAAAGAAAAGAAACATTGTTGATTTTTACTTGGTGAAGAAGAGATACAAAGAAAAACATTCAATCGCACCTGGCCACACTACCTGTAAAAGCAACACTGAACAATACTGGGACTAACAGCAGTATTTTCAGCTAACTTGTCGGATTAGTTATAAAACCTATAAACTCAACACACCCAGAGTGGACATGTTGTCAGGGCTCTGGAGATGGAAGCTTCATTGGTAAAATGTATGTATTACTATTAACAAATGCCACTGCAGTATATGTAATGAACTAAAGCGAAGCACAGGTGTTCAAGAAATAACCTATTTTCAGATATAAAAGAGCATATACCTTGTTTTTAAGTAACGTTTGGTGCATCTTTTACACACTGTTATTGGTTGATGGTTCAGCTCTTGCCTCGCGCATTATTACTAAGTGCGACCCGCGGCTCCTCTCCGACTTGGCTCTCCCTATTCATTTTGTCACTTTCCAAAATCTATATTTTACCAGAATTGAGCCATTGTACGCAGCAGACTCTGTTTGAAGAATGTGGTGAAATAGCAAAATCTCACATCAAAAGCATATATGTGCCAGAACAGTCCGTTGCACTCCCAGCAACTCGTCTTCCACGCTTGATTGTCCTTTGTCCTCAAATGTTCTGAAGGATTTGTCGTATGAATGCCAGAAGTGGCAGTGACATTCATGAAGCTAACGCTAACAGGAGTGTGTGGGAGATAGAGAGGGGGAGAGATAAAGAGAGCGAGAGAGACAAAGAAAGGGGAAGAAAAAGAGAGAAATGGAAGGATGGGGAACGGCACATTATTTGTACTCACCTAAAAATAGAAGAAGCAGCCAAATACATGCCAAAGTGTGACATCACCAGAGAAATGGACTGAACACCTGTGAATTTATATGTTTATTTTTAATACCTATAGACCCATGTCATGCCAATAAACAGCGCACAAGTAAGGAAAATAGTGAAGGAGCCCATTATCATATGCAAATCACAGTGACGTCACATGTAGTGACATCACAAAAAAAAAAAAAAAAAAAAAAAAACACAAAACAAGAAACATAAAATAATGTAAAAATACGTTTTTGGTTTCAGTTTTTATACATCATGTAATTTTTTCCACTATTAGTTTGTAACTAAACTCGGAAATGACTGAAAGTGTAAATATTTTTAAACAGAAATGTGGAACTTGGAAATTACATTTTTAAACAGTTTTCAGAGTATAAATAAAATGTGCTTTTAATTTGCGTTTGTTTCCTGACGTTATTCTTTATCCAGCCCCTAAGCTCCAAAGTGTTTCACATTTACAATGTATTAAGCAATAGAAGGGCTAATTTTGTCAAGTTCTCTGTTCCTCTCTTGCGCCACTCACACAAACACTCAGAGGCCTGTGTCTGCAGAGCTGGGGCACAAAGTAACAATTATCAGTCGCAGGCTAAGGAGCTAGGTGGAACTGAGTCAAGTTTCTAGATAATAGTGGGGGGGGGCCCTTCAAACTGTGGCTACCCCCGACTTGTGCCGTGCTGATAAAGCAATAGTGAATTTGACTAATTTATGATGAATTGAAATGAGAGAAAGAGAAGAAGAGAGCGAGGTGCAGGATATATTAAAGAAAATGAAAAAATAGACACAAGACTTTACCCTTTTCTGTGTACAAGTTGTGCTGTGCGTTGTGAACAGGCTGTCACCCCCTTTGTATGTAAATGAACTTCTGTGACCAGACACCCCAGGCTCCCATCTCTTCTAGCGCGGATGATAATGTGAGCACTGTAAGGTAATCATAAACTAGGGCTATATTGAGAAATAATCGGTTTCCAGGTCTCACAGCTGTGGATATGTAGTTCTTTTATTAGTTTTTTTAATTTACTTTAGTTTGCAGCAATTCTCAAGGTTACTTTTTCTCAGTATATCGCTTTATATCGCTCTTTGCGCTTCATCAGTTAAACGTGAGGTTTGATGTAGGATTTGTTGTCAGTTTCCCTAGACCATGTCCCAATCCCTTTGTCCTCGATTTGTCACCATGTGTTTTGTCCACACACTGGTCTCGGATGGGCCTTCTCAAGGTAGAAAGCGCGGTAATAGGAATAATAAATCAGACATATTTGAAATTGTATGTAAACAAATGCGTGCCTTTCAGTTATCAGGCACCACCAGACACATCTACACATGTAATTGAGCACCAGACTAAAGTGACTCCTCCCTATATGTAAGAGGGGAGAAGGTGTGACGTCCTGTGTCATGATATTCTGGAATGTGGGGATGGTTGCTAGGCCGTGAGCTGGAATAGAGACATTTGTCCGTTGGTCTTAGCTTGATGATGGATGGGGTCTCTGCATCTGTGATACTTAAATAAACCTTTCTTGACCCCCACCGTATGATCTACTATGATTTCTGGAGGGACACACTTCCACAGATGACCATGTTAAATCTAGCTTCACCCAACCCACTGAGCATTCCTGCAGGTGTGGTACTTGATAGCAAAGGTTTATTGTCAGCGTTATTTACAGCAGATAATAAAACAATCACAATTCTTGTCGATTTAAAACGACTTAAGCACAGTTCATACAAATACTACACTTTGCGCATAATCCATGATCTGACGTAAAATGCTAGTGCAAATGGATGACGTATATCACTTTTAAAACCAATCAATTAGAGCGGTCATTAGATCTTACAAAGCGTACCAGCTAACAAGCACGTACATAGGTGCAGATACCGGCGTCTCCGTCTGCTTGTTGCCTACTCAGAGCAAGTCAACCCCTAGCAAGCCTGACAGCTGTCTTATAAACATCAGAAATGAAAGAAGAGCACAAGCCTGCTGCGCAGACGTTACCTAGTGTGTTAAAAAAACGAGGATTGTCCAAATAGTTAGTTTTGCTGACAGCCGGGCAGGAATTAAACCCTCAGATATGGGCCAATAGACGGCCAACACCTAAGCGAGCATTTTATAAAGTGCAGGTATAAGTAGAAATGTGCAACAATACCTCTCGATGCTCTGTCCAGTCCATAAGGTTCTCCAGTGCCTTTCATGTTGGAGTCGAGCTACGCCCCAGTTTATGAGGGCAAATATGTCAAAGGACGACCACAGCCCCCAGAGATAAACGGAAAATTATAAAACCACCACTACTGTTGGTTTATGGTTTGAACCCACTTCCTTCGCTGCTGTCTATGGCAGGTCTGCATATACGAAGCAACTGCCTGGCAAATCTCCATACGATCAGTTCTATAACATAAGAAAAGTGCTGCCCTGCAGCATATCAGGTTACATTTTAGAAAAAGTGGACGTAAGTAGTACCTACGGATTTTATGCGACATATCACACAGCAGCATAAAATGCATAAATGACTCGGGCCCCCTTATGTTCGGGGACACGTGTCAGATCCGCCTCCAGGGGCTTTACCCATGATTTAGTTAAGGTTCGTACCTGAAGAGTTCCTAATCTGAACATGAGATATAAAGCCATTTTCTCAGCAGGGAACAGCAAGTCCATGAACTGCTCCAGGCTCGGTTCACATTTTACTTTCTGGTAATTACTCAGAAGGATGCCTTTCCTTGCTTCTTGCGAGCTCCACATGAATGCACAATATTTCTTTTTAACCAGTTCTAGTGTTGCCTTATTCATCAGTTCCAGATGATTCTATTTCTCTACTCAACTAGTGTATGTTGGAATGTTCTCAGCGTGCTTGAACCGGAGTAAATTATTGTAATCCTGCATCGTTGCAGTTCCTGCGGAACCATACTATATGATGCAAAGGATATATTTGACCACACTCGCATCCATTATCATACGGGGTGAGATCCTCCAGTGAACCCCAGCTCAGCTCTTAATACTGTCAGTGGGATTCCAGGACCCAGGTTTAGTACATGTTACAAGAAGATGTTTCCCAGTTTAAGAAGAGCCTGAACTTTTGTAAAATCCCACAGTTCAGCACCATAAGGGCAGGCCACACGTGCATTTGTCTTGAATGCATCAGTGCTAGTTTTATTGGTCTCTTGCTGCTTGAGTTAGCAAAATGTAGAATAGTGGCGTCAAGTTTGTTTCCGCCTTCGCCACATGAGCTTTCCAATATAAATGTTCATCCATTCGTATGCAGAGGTAGTCATGTTTTAAGTCGCTTAGTTGGTTTACCATTAATCCTGAATGTCAACAATACCTTTGATTTAGGAATAATTATCATATATTTTCCTCTTTATTGATTATTAACTTCTGTACCTTACAGAATAGCTCGAAGCCTTCCAAAAGTTGATGCACTGATTTTTCAGTTCGCGCTAATATTACTGCATCATCTGCAACCCCCGGGATCGGAATATTCTCCTTCTCCAATATCGGAACATCAAGATGAAGATTCCCGAGAGAATCAGTTCCATTGATGTGAATGTTGAATAAAGCTGGGGCAAGTACGCAACCCTGCCCAACGCCAATGTTTATTTCAAACTTCTCTGTGCATTCTCCTTTAACACTAAATCTTACTCTGGAATGATTGCCACGGGCAGATCCTTACGGGTACTCAAATAGTTGCTTGGGAACCTCCTTCCTCCAGAAGACTCCGAAGGACGGAGCGGCGACAGAATCGAATGCTGTTTTTAGGTCTCTTAAGACCAAGTAGAGCAGGTAGTTTCCAGGGACACAAACTTCATACAGATCATGTGCAACCTCCGAGCCTGGTCGATTCTACTTTAGCCTTTTCAGGATCCAGCCTGAGAGTTAGAGGCAATATTGTCCTCCTCTGTCCTGGTCTCGAGTCGTGACTGTAAGGGTTTCCCAAAGATTTTCCAGATGTTGCCTAGTTGGGAAATTAGCCGATAGTTGGGGGGTCATCTCTCCCCCCTTTCTTTTTTTTTAAAAACCTTTATTTCATAAAAAAGAGTACAGTTACAGACCTACAACCACAGAGGCCGGTCAGTTACATGCAATAACAATAACAACTCTATACACAGCTCATCAGCCGACAGCCCGAGGGTCCGGCAGCGTAGAAGCACGATGTTATCCGGAGCCCATGGCAAGAGAGGATAAATAAAGGTTTCCATTTTTTACAATGTATAAACACCACAAAGAAAAACACGAAAAAGAGTCGAGGCAAAACCAAGCAATATAAGGACTGTTACGTACGGTAGGGGGAGACAAATGAGTAGCAGGCATCAAGAAATCACGGGAGAGGGGAGTGGGGACCGAGAGTGAGCAGTGCATCACATACAACAGGAAATCAAAGTACCAGAACGTACAGTCAAGGAGATCGTGGAATGTCAGGGGGCTCAGCAAGGGGAGGAGCACAGATCTCTCCTCGATATGAATTCCATTGACCCCATATCTTGCCCCACTTCTTGGGCCTACCACGAGATATGTACACGATTTTTTCTCTAAACATGCACCAGTCCATGTTCTCCTCCCAGGTCGAGACCGACGGTGCCCTATGAGATCCCCACAATTGAGCAATATCTCTCTTCGCAATAATGTTACCCAGCGTGACCCACTGAGTCTGAGCAACCGTACAGTCATTCGGTTCCCATACATTCAACAAACAGCGTCTGGCCTCAGGGAGCTGCTCAACACCCGTCACTTCACCCATGACCGCATGCACTCGATTCCAGAAAACCACTACCTCCGGGCATTCCCATATAATGTGGAGGAAGGTAGCAAGCATACCACAGCCACGCCGACATGACACATCCACAGAATAACCCAAATGCACCAACCGTGGACCTGTGACATAGACACGATGCAGAATCTTCAGCTGCACCAGTCGGAGACGCGCCGGAATCGCAACTTCTTTAGGGGAGGATATTGCAGCTTGCCAGTCCTCGTCTCCAACTCCAGACCATCACCAATCCACGCATCTCTTAGCTGTATAAGGAGGTCCGAACGGGCATTAATAAGTTTTTTTTATATATGAGAGAGATGGTGCTGTCAGGGACATGCCCATCCAGCACTCTATCCTCCAGGGGTGAAGACTCAGGAATCGTAGTCCCAACAGGGAAGACCGAATCGAGTGCGTGGCGGACCTGAAGATATCGAAAATATTCCCTGTCACTCAACTTATACTCCCGTTTCAGTTCGTCAAAAGTTTTGACTCTGCTGGTGGCCCAAAGATCGCCTACTTTGCTGATACCGATAAGGTCCCAACTATCGAATCCCTTCGATGACCACAGACCACCCAATCTCTCAGCAGCATACAGGGGAGTTGCCCTAGTCAGTTTATCCGTCCAGCCCGTGGCCGATGTTGCACTGCCCCATACCCGTACCGCCACAGCAGTGGGGCCTGTCAGATTCCTCCTGGCGGTTCTGGAATAGAGCGCTCTATTGTAATCACCCCCCGGCAGTTGCCACCTGTCCATCTCATAGGCGGGATTCGGGATTCGGGACAGGACCATACATGGCGTGATTGATAGCACTCAACTGAGATGCCCAGTAATAACGTTTGACATCAGGCAAAGCTATACCACCGTCATACCACGGCAAAGTCAATTTTGCCAATGCTATGCGGGGCCGCCCGCCCCAAACCAACTTCCTCGGGAGGCCCTCAATTTCACGGAAATAGCTGGCCGGAACCAGATCGAGCGTATTCTGAATGGCATTCAGGAACCGGGGAAGAGACATCATTTTAAACAAGGCCGCTCTTCCCAAAGGGGACAGAGGCAATCCACACCACGCTGCAGCATCCGACCTAAGCCGGACAAGCGGAGGTAGTAAATTCCGCTCATAGCGCACCGTGGGGTCCATCGAAATGTAGATCCCCAAGTACTTGAAGCCAACTTCGGAAACAGGTATAGGGCAAATGCGGGGCAGAGAAGGTTGTCCAGCCCTAAGTGGGTAAATGCAGGACTTAGCCCAATTGATAACCAAACCAGAGTTCCTCCCGAAAGAACTCAGGATGTCAAACAGAACACCCAACGACTTACGGGGAGAAGTGAGATACAACAATATATCATCGGCATAAAGCGACACACAATCCTCGAAGGCGGGGGACCACCGTATGCCCTTGAGCGAGGGCTCCCAACGGATTCCAAGGGGTTCAAAAGAAAGTGCAAAAAGGAGAGGCAACAAAGGGCAGCCCTGCCTCGTGCCGCGCCCAAGAACAAAAGGTTCCGAGGCCCTTCCGTTGACCACCACCTGAGCCAGCGGTTGCTCATATAAAAGTCTAACCCACCCAATGAACTTAGGGCCAAAGCCAAACTTGGCAAGGGCAGCCCACAGATATGGCCATTCCACCGTGTCGAAGGCCACCGAGGCGTCAAGTGAGACCAAGATGGCCGCCTCCTCAAGAGACCCCGCCCTTGCCAAGACACCATGAAGACGTCGAAGATTCAACGCGGTATTGCGGTGGGGTATAAAACCAGACTGATCCAGGTGTACCAAATCGCCGATCACCGTAATCAGCCGGCTCGCCAAGAGCTTTGCAAGGATCTTGGGCTCCACATTAAAAAGCGAGATCGGCCGATATGACGAACAGAGTTCACGAGGCTTGCCATCCTTGTGGATGACCACAATGGACGCCAGTCTCTGGTCCCGGGGAAGAAGCCCGAGATCTCGCGATGCCAAGAACATCCGGCGAAGATACGGCGCCATTTTGTCAGGGCTCAGCTTATACAGCTCGACCGGTATGCCGTTCGGGCCTGAAGCCTTGCCCGAACGAAGCGAACGGATAGCGAGCGCTACTTCATCGGTGGAAAAATCTGCCTCCTTGTCTGAGTCCGACAGACTAGGCAACGCTATATCGCGGAGCAACAAGTGCGAATCCTCCTCCGGTCTGCCAGAGACCGGCGCGTAAACCTTCTGAAAGTGCTGGGCAAAGACCTCCACTATCTCGACCGGGTCCACCACTCGCACGCCATCCACTCTCTCAATAACAGGCACCACCCGACTCAATCTATCCCTCTTGTCCAGCCAAGCAATCAATTTTCCCGCCTTGTCACCCACATAGCACAGACGACCTTGCTGCTCACGATTCATTGCCCTAGCCGCATCAGTCACCAGAGCTCTGTATTCAGACTGTTTAAGTACCAAGGAGTGCAAGTCCTCAGGCGTAGTCCCAGACCCCATCCGTTCCTCCAACTCAGTGATGTCATTTTCCAGGCCCACCACTTCCATAGTTCTGCGCTTCCTCTCGCTGGCAATCAAAGATAGAGTCTGACCCCGGACCACAGTGTTGTATGCCTCCCATAAAGAAACAGGGGAGGACACCCACCCTACATTTTCGGCAAAGTAGAGATCCATACACTTAACCACTTCCGTACCAATGTTGGGGTTGCGAAGATGCCATGGATTAATTGGAGCGACCCGACCCCCGGACTCTAGCCGCACGTCAATAGTGAGCCAGAGTGGGGAGTGGTCTGAGATCCCTCTAGCCAAATGCCTAATTTCCCTCACAGAGACCATCTGTGCCGCTGGTACAAGTATGTAATCGAGTCTCGAGAGACTACCATGCGCTCCGAATAGAAGTTATACTGGAGCTGTCCAGGGTGCAGCTGCCTCCAACAATCTGCTAAACCCAACGTGTACAAAAAATTCCCCAGCCATAGCTGCGACGTGGGGAGGGTTCTGCGAGGGCTACGATCCTCTTCCGCACTGACAACTGAATTAAAATCGCCACCCACTACCAACAGACCATCGGGGAGCCCCAGGACCACCCCGCCCAAATCAGAAAACGTGGTGGATTGTAGACCAGGGGGAACATACACAGACAAAATGGAGATCGTCTTCCCCTCCCAACGGCCCACAACAGCGGCATAGCGGCCCCTATCATCCAAAACCATGTCATCTATTTCGAGGGGGAGGGAGTTTCTATCCAGGATACCCGCCCCCCTCGACCCAGTAGTAAAGCCAGAGTGGGCCACCAAACGGTAGCCCCGTCTATTCAACGCATGGCACGTATTTCCTACGAGATGAGTCTCCTGGAGTAAAACGATATCCGGGGAGTGTCGCTTCAAATACTGCAAAACTATCCCCCGTTTTATCCTATCCCCGAGACCATTAACGTTCCAGCTCAGCACCCTCAGCCCCCTACCCCCCATCCCAGAAATGAACAAACAGTCCCCCCGCCACGAAACAGGCACATAGGATAAAATACTGACCAAATCGTAGCCTTGAAACAAACAAACAAGAAAAGACCCCTCCACCACCCCCCAAGAACCCCTCAACACACATCCCCCCACCCTGCACCCCTGCGGTAGACCACAAAGCCACCCCAACTTGCAGTGTGCCTGTCGCCCCATTTAACTAACCTACAAGAAGAGAGAGAAAGAAGTCCCCTGAGGAGGAAGAGTCCCGAATCCCCCTACCCCCGGGTATCAACACCATATAAACATAGCTATCACAGAGCCACTGCAGAGCGTCCATAAACTGGCTCGCCGGCGCAGACTCACTACTCCTGTTCTTCCAAGCCACCCTCGGCGCCCCTCGAACTCTCCGGGCTGGCAAGGTGCGTCGTCAAAGTGTCCAACCAGTCACTGGACCCCTCAGGGCGGTCGAAAAAGAATGTACGTTCGTTATGTTCAATCCTCAGGCGGGCTGGAAAAAGCATGGCGCACTTCAGTCCCATATCCCTGAGACCTCTTTTCACCCCCGTAAAGCCCATACGTTGCTTCTGTACCACCTGTGTAAAGTCCGGGTAAAAACTGATCAACACATTCTCAAACTTAGTGGGACCATTGGCACGCGAGGCCTGCAGGATAGCGTCTCTGTCTCGGAAATTAAAAATCCTGGCTATTATAGGCCTCGGAGCGGCTCCAAGCTTGGGCTTCCCACCTGGAATTCTATGAGCACGTTCCACCGCAAAAAGATTACTAAGACCCTTTGGTACCAAATGGTTCCGAACAAGGTCTTCCACCAGAAGATCCGCAGGCACGTCTGTGGAGTTCTCCGGAACACCTACGATGCGAATGTTGTTGCGCCAGGTACGGCTCTCGAAATCATCCAGCCGACGGGCAAACAAGTCTCTGGCCGTTCGAAGATTGCGGACTTCGGCTTGGAGATCCGAGACGTCCGAAGTCAAGCTTGCGGTCTTGATGTCCAGGGATTTGACCCGCTCATTGGTTTTCCCCAAGTCCGTCCTGATAAGGTTGACCTCGATTGCCACCATGTCTAACTTAGTAGCTAAAGTTTCATACTGCTGGCCCATAGCAGTCCGGACACTGGCAATGGCGCCCATAACATCCTGTAAAGTCGGATCATCAGTCGCGGGAGGACCGTCAACGGTCTCCTCAGGGATCTTGCTTGCTCGGCCTGTGGATCCCTTTGGGCGAGTAAAGCGATCTATGGTCTGAGAGTGGGCAACCCCTCCTCGGTTCGGGCCTCTGGTGTTGCGCTTCTCGGCATCCGCCCTGCCCGCCATGATGAGCAACGAGCTCCGGCGGGACCTTTGAGATCTGGTCAGAATGATTCCCTCCGTGGCAGGCCTGCAGAGATTCGAGATGTCGAGGATCAACGGCCAGTGTGGGATTGACGACTAGACCAGGGCAGCAGTGTCGATCAGCAGCGAGTCGGCGCCAACAATGACCAAGAGCGAAACCGAAAGTACCACAGGGGCAGTGGAAGTATCTCTCCAGCCATTGTTGTTCACTTGCCACCTGGGTACCTCGGAAACTCAAGCCCCCGGATAGCCTTCGATACAGGCCCCTTCCCCCCTTTCTTGTGAATCACCACAGTTATGGAAGACTTTCATGATTCTGGAACCACACCAAGAGTCATTACGATGGAAAATAACGCTGTTAAAGACCCTGAAGCACTGAACGTCTGAACTGGCTATCCCTGCTCTCCTCTGAATCCATGCAATAACGCTTAGTGAAGGTGTGGAGGAGGGAAGCCCATGTTACCTCACAGTAAATCTCAGCCACAGGAACACCCCTGACAAGTGCTGATGCAGAGGACTCTGCTCTTGGGGACTGAGCGCAGATTCTCTCAGTCAGTTCCTTTGTGATGCACAAGATGATGCAATGACATAAGGTCCTCTTCTGGGCAGAGGTGCCCTTCTTGCAGCCTCTACAGTCCACACCTAGGGTCAATATAAAAATAGACTTCCTTTTGGGGCTCTTATTGAGATGTTCATGCCCTTACGTGCCCGCATTGCTGCTCTGCTGTTTGTGCTGCTGCCTGGGCCCTTGTTGGGATATTGTGGCACCACCACAGGACTCCGTATTATTTCTTCTCTGCTCCTGAACACGGACCGCGGACTGCCTGGACTCCATCTCCCACAGGGCAGTGCGATCTCGCGTGAGGAGCAGCGCCAGCCAGTCACCGGGTCTATAAAACTCTCTGGGGGGATCCAACAGCGCGGGACGCGTGTGGGCCAAGGGCGGGCCCGTCCTTGCCCGTCGAAGCTCGGAGGAGGCTGGGCTGGGCCCCCCCTCTAACAAGTGGCCCTACATCATACCACCTCTATAACGACCTTCAGGTACAGATTTTAATTATAACTTTCCGTTGATTCATGTGAAGCGGGATTGGTACTTAACGTCGTGGTGGAGTGATTATCTGACGCATTTATAACGAGTGAAGAATCATTACTATGCCATGAGATAGAACTAACAGAGAGGCGGCTGTCTCTAGACCCCCTATCTCATTCAAGGCGAACCTCATTAGGATTACATAATCCAGCAGGTATCTCCCAAAACTTAACCCAATCCTGCTCATCACCTTATAATTTGGGGACACTACCAGTGGTCTCTGATGTGTTGGCCCTTGTACATGATGAGCTGCCAGCACTACAAATGGATATCTCTAACGGGCCAAGCATAGCCTCTAGAACCCGGACTTCCAATTCTTCTATTGGGGGCACAAAGGCTAAGCCGAAGGCAAAGGCATCCGTGAACCGTAAGAAGGGTAAGGGTCCATCAAAACAAAAACTTCAAAAGGAATCCGAGTGTGACTCCCAGACCAATACAGCGGTAAAGAGTTGCTCTGTAAGTACTCAGACCATGGATGTTTCATTGTCTACGCAATTCTGCCCAAGGAGGACGGCACAGCCATTAATGCCATTAATATGACAGTATTGGACACTGCCCTTGGTCGGATCAGGGAATCTAGAGACAAAAATGTTGCTTCATTGGGCGGCCGTTTAAAGCTTCTGGAAGGTACATTGATTGATTTGTCTGGGCGCCTGGAGTCTTGTTCCATTTCCGTGATCTCTTTGGTGCCCAGTGAGGGGCAGAGCTCTGGCAATGCCCCATACCATCAACTTTCACTATCGGCCTCGGCCACATCAGAAAACTGCTGGCAATGACCCTGGCGATCGAGGAACTTTTGAGAGAAATACAGGGTGTAGGCACAAATAACATACCGCCCAGTTGCTTAGGGTGTCTAGGGAGCACATCAAATGGTGGAAATATAGCCAACCCCCATATGGCGGACATCTCACAACCAGCCGTGCAATCTGGGAGGGGTGTTGGACATACGAGTCATTTTAATTTAGATTATAATAAAGCGCCATCTGATATAGCACCCGTTATTAATCAAAGACTGCCCAACCCGGAGATCACATATAGGGTAAGGGGCAGGGTAAATGAAGAAGGCCTGACCTTGAATCTACCTCCAGAAGCCACACCATATACAATAATATTGGCAAATGTACCACAATCCACGTCCAAATCAATTGAATCCTGGGAGACTTTACATAATAAGTCTCTTTGCACGCTCTGGTTTAAAATTGGCTTAACTGATGCCCTATTTAGCGAATTTAAAATGGCAAGGAGAGTGGGATGGGTGGGGAAATGCGATAAGAGCCTCCGGGTGATTGCATAGTCCTCACTTTTAGAACACCAAGTTTAACACAAGAAATTTTGAGCCTACAGGGTTCCCTCTATGTGACCAATCATGGAATAAATGTACTCCCGTTGGGTTACTTGTATCCCCCCACTAACTACCTCCGACACGCAGGACAGGAGATGCAACTCCCAGCCCATTTCATGAATAACATGCACCACACTCAATTTAGCATTCCTTTGACTAATAGATTTGAGGCCCTTTCTTCCCTGGATGATAACGATTGACTCAGTAACATTAATAGCAATAGGGTACAATGTCAATCAATAAGAACAATCTCGCAATGTACAGCTTTACTTGTAAATACTGAACAACCTGACATTAGGGCAAGAAACGCCGCTAATCATTGTAACAACTGTAATACTCTGAGTGAAATAACTCAGTCGAAGGCCAGCATTTCTTATAGTGAAACACCAAATAGCTCTGGTGGCCCCAACGTAGTCCCTGCCCCCACTGATTGTATATCACAGTCTGGACCTAGAATGAAAGAAATAGAGATCCTGTTCTGGAATGTGGCAGGTCTTAAAGCTAAACTGTCTAACCCTGCCTGGCTGGAATTCATCCATAATTTTGACATTATAAGTATTTAAGAAACTTGGTCTGATAACATCTTACATATTAATGGTTTTAAGACATTTTCCAGTTCAGCGCTGCCATCAAGTAAGGGAAGGAATAAGGGCGGCCTTTGCATCTATGTGTCTTACAGGTTAAATGCTCACAAGATAGACCTCATGAAGTCTAAAACCTATTATCAGGTGTTAAAAATCAACTTAGATAAAAAGTATTATTTAGTCTTGTCAAATTATTATAATAATATGCCCATTGCGGATACATGACAAATCTTGATGCATTTGCAGAGAGATTTGGACAAGACCCAAAGAAGTTCTGGTAAAGACTACTGTATAATCTGGGGCGGGGATTTTAATTGTGGACCGTGCCCATATATCGAGGGAGATGTTTGTGGTGTAGATCCAGATGATGCAAATGATGCGTCCCATTTCTTGCACACTGCTTCTGGAGATTCATTTAATTTGCTAAAATATTCTATGGATTTGGGATTTGCAAATAGTGTGTGTTCGTCCCTAATTCCTTTTAATAGTACCTTTAACGGAGGTGGCTTGTTTTCAGCCATAGACCATATACTGGTATCAAATAGATATGCGGACACAATACACAATTTTAAAGTACATCCTGTTGCTTTTAGCGATCATTAACCGATTAGCGTCCTTTTAAAACTCCCTGCCAAAGCATTAACAAGTAAAACACTGGCAACACACCTGGCAGGAGATGTTGCTATTGATAGACAAAATGGTTAGACAGTCAAATGGGCGGCTGTCAATCAATCTGAACTTTGTAAGCACCTCTTAACCATCTGCAAAGATGATTTTACAGCTTATCTCAACGAAAACACTAACAAAACAGATATTCCTAGTTCTTTTGGGAAAATAATTCAGACTATACAAAATAGACTACGGGCAAAAAGTAAGAAATGGGCTGACAAGAGAAGCGGTTGGTTTGTTGCCAAATGTTCTCAAACCCATGCAGCCTTGATAACCTCCTTACATAAACCCATAAAAGATCGAGCAGATATAAAAAGGGCAAGATTAGCCTATAAGACATCTCTTAAGGAACGCAAGGCAAACATAAAGTCCGAATTATGGCAAGATCTAAAACGAGCATCAGCCTTGAAAGAAACAAAAGGTTTCTGGAAGGCAGTGAATGCCCCTTTCCTTGCCTCGGGTAACCTGCCTAGTATCGAAATAGAGGAGGATAAATGGGTGTCCCATTTTTCTGGCCTTTATAATAATCAGGTGGATCCGCAAAACGAGGCGGCCATACGTTTAATCCCTCCAAACCATCTTCCTATTGAAATCGACTTTGATGCCCAGGATGTAATCTTGGCCATCAACGAAAGTATGGAGGGCAAAGCCCCAGGCCTCAATAGCATACCAGTGGACCTATTTAAATCAGATCCACTGCAATGGGGACCCCTGTTAGCCCTGGTCTTAAAAGCTTGCTTGACCCTGGAATTTACAGCCACTTGGACGGAATCGATACTGGTCCCTATTTACAAGAAGGGCAATCGTGACGATCCGTCCTGCAATAGACCAATCTCATTACTAGATTCTTTTGCAAAGGTGGCTGGGCGTGTCGTTTTAAACCGCCTCCAGTTATGGGCAGAGGAAAACTGTATAATTTCTGAATTACAGTATGCCTTCCTGCCAAGGTGTGGGAACCATCGAACAATGCTTAAACCTGAACTTACTGGTTGGAAAGTATTTAAAGGCTAAAAGGGGGAATTTATTTTTATGCTTAGTTGATTTGAGTTCTGCCTTTGACTGTGTTAACCATCAGAAGCTATGGAGCATTTTAGACGCCATGGGGGTTGATCAACTCATTCTTAACTTTTTAAAACAGTCTTATTTACATGCTAGGGCCCGGGTGCTCTATGGAAGGGGTGGTGAACTCAGTAGGACCCTATCGGTAAAGAAGTGGGTGAGGCAGGGGTGCGTGTTGGCACCCCTCCTGTTCACTCTTTATATTAATAACATGGGAGCAAAATTAAGTAATGATGGTCAGGACTTGCCATGCATAAACGGATGGCCAATAAGAGCTTTATTATATGCAGATGATGCCGTCCTATTGGCTCGTACCCCCATTGGCCTACAAAATGTAATTACCAGCTTTTCTGCCTATATGCTAGATCTTGACCTTCGTGACAATATAATTTAAAAAAAATGAAATGCTGTAAGCCCAGTACCAAGTGCCTGTGAATTCTTTATTGAAGACAGGAAACTTGAATTCACGGCTCATTTTTCCTACTTGAAAAAAGGGGTCTGTGGTCTAAAGCTATTGAATCCAGGAAGTTATTATTTTGTAAAGCCACTGGTGCCATAATTAATTTTGCCAGGAAATTGGGGAGGTGCCCAGTTGCAGATTTAATAACAATCTATAAAGCCAAATGCATTCCTGTTGCCATGTATGGAGCAGGCATCTGGGGTCATGCCAATGCCGAGTGCCTGCAAATAGTTGAAAATAGGTTCCTGAGATATCTTTTAGCTGTACCCAGTAATACAGCTGCATTTGTATGCCACGCTGAGCTGGGGTTGCCTTATCTCCTAGACTTAATTAAACTGCAGCCCATCTTGTTGTGGCATAAAGTTTGGACTGACACTTCTACTGGCTTGAACAGGGACCTGATCAATGATTGTCTGTCCCTTGATGGGGCTGATCGAATTTCCTGGTTGACCTATGTTAAACATTTTTTAGAGAGGCAAGGCATTCCTGAATATTTCTCTAACCCTGACAGCTTGAACAATGTTACTAGAAATAGTTTAAAATCACTATGTCTGGACTATTTGGATTCCATTAATCTATCTAGCAACATTGTAAAACCGTCAGTGAGTACACACCAACTACTCTTGACTCAACCAGGAATACAACCATACTTATTAAACACTGCAGGAGCCTATGATAGATTGTTATTGACCTGCCTACGCCTTGGCAGCTTTAACACTAGGGTTACCTTCCCAAAAACTAATGACTGGTCACGCACCCTATGTTTATGCCCGTGTGATAACATCTCTGCTCAGTCGACGATTCATGTTATGTGTTTTTGCAAGTTTTATTCTATGCCCAGAAAAAAATGGACGCTTCTCCTGAGGCTGCAGGGGGCTCTATGGCGACACGGACTACTCGCCCCAGATACCAGCGGGGCTCTGCGCAGCGAGGCAGCCCCTCCCTCCACCACCAGGATCTTTAATTTACTGTTCGCGCCTCCCGCTTCGCGGGAGACGCTTCGCGGGAGACGCTTCGCGGGCGACGCTTCGCCTGAGGCTGCAGGGGGCTCTTTGGCGACATGGACTACTCGCCCCAGACACCAGCGGAGCTCTGCGCAGTGAGGCAGCCCCTCCCTCCACCACCAGGAGTATTTAACTAATTAACATCTCCCGCCCCACGGGACGTGCGTGGGCGGCGCCAGTCTAAGCCCGGGCAAAGGGCGGGCCGCCTGTGGCCGTCCGAGGATGGAAGAGGACGGGCCGGGCTACCCCTCTGACATTTGTTAGCAGCAATGGTTAAGAGAAAAAACCAATGCCCTGGGGTGCATGAGGGTAATCAAGCTATGGTGGCTAGAAACTCAGAGTCAATCATTACATATCTGACATCTGCGTTGGGGGTATTATCGGAGGAAATTGCTAATGCCGAGAAAGAACTGGGCTTGGATATCGCTAATTCACCACCTCCACTAGCAAACAACAAGATCCCCTCTGTACCGTTGGAGCCGAACATCGTAATAACGAATGGCCCCTCTGGGGCGGAGCCCCGGCTAGGCCTGTCAGATACTCTGGTAGTGCCAGAGACACAGGAGACATTGGAGAACAATAGCTACGCTGGACCTGTTAGACAATTACCCCCAAAGCACAAGACAGCGAAAAAAACTATGAGAAGGCAAAAACCTGTAGACGCGACCCTTTGTTCAGACTCTAGCTCCAGAGAATATCTTGGGAAAATGGTGGAGGAGCTGTTCATAGCGCGATTGGAACCAGCTTTAGAGGCTATCGCTAAAGACATTGTGGACACCTTAAATACATGTGTTGCAGGACTGCTAAAAAAATGCGAAAAAATTGATTTATTTATTAACCAGCACACATGTCACGGGGGGTGTTCGGTCCAGACACAAGCCTTTAGTGGGAACAGGGATAGGGTCGATATTTCGAACAGGGAGTCCAAGGTTCCACGGGGGAAAAGCCCGGATAAGTTACATGGAAGTTTGTTGCCTGTTACCTTTAAGGAGGGGGGGGAATCCAAATCCCGGAGTAATTAACATCAGGAGTAATATTAGGAGACCGGGTCCAGATAGAAAAAGGCAGACCATTCAGCAGGGCCTGACCTTGGAGTTACCACCAGAGGCTGCCCCTTTGGTGGCTGTTTTTACAGGGGTTCCCCCATTAAGGCACAGCGCAAATGAATCTACCCATGATCTTATGAAACAAGCCAGTCTCTGGTGTGCACAACATAGTAGCGGAGGCACAGATATAACAGATTCTATTATTATGGCAAGGAGGGTTAGATGGGTTGAGTGGGGCCCAAAAAGTATCTTGGGGGACTGTGTGGTGGTAAATTTCAATAATCGGGCATGTGCAGAAAGATTATTCTGGGATGCCTCAGTAGTTGCCAATAGGGGCATTAGACCACTTCCTTTGGGATATTTTTATCCCCCATCGAAGCCTCTGGTACAATATCCGATTTCAACTAGGGAACGGCATAGTCGACGTAGCCCACATACGACCCCATATCCAAGTGATGATACCACACAGCCTAGACTTATAGGGGGATTGCCTCAGAGGGTTGAAAGGGTTTTCATGCCGATAACACCTGCTCCCCCCCCACAGCATCAGATAAACGCAGATGTGGCTCTTACACATCGCTTCTCCCCTCTGTCTCATATGGAGCCCAATGATTGACAGTCCGCCAGTTTTCAAGGGCAAGGTGTAACAGCGGGAGGGCCTAATCCTATAGCTGCACGTACGTTTTTCAGCTGGAATGTGTCAGGCACCAGAACTAAACGAACTGATGCTATCTGGGTAGATTTTGTCAGTCAGCATGATAATATTGCCATGCAAACTTGGGACCCCGCAAGCAGTTTTAGCTTTGATGGGTACGTAAGTTTCGTTATTCCAGCAGTTGTAGGGAAGCCGGGGAGAGCAAAGGGGGGTCTTCTCTTCCTCTTTTCGCTTAACCTTCCAGGTGTTTTCCAAAAACTTGAGGCAGATTCTGGCAACATTTTGATAGTTGAATGGAGCGGTTTCGACCGTAAGAGTTATTTATTAATTAATTTTTATAACTCTATTGACGGATCACAGCACAATGAGCAAATATGTGCTTTGGACTTGTTTTTGTCAGATTTTAAACTGAAACAGAACTCTGCACCAGAAGTGATCCTTCTGGGCGATTTTAACATACATCCTTGTAAATGGGACTGTTCCTTAGGTGAACCTTTTGGGCCGCTAAGTGGTGGGGTTCCCCACTTTGAGCATAGCAGGCAGGGAGAGGCTCTTGAGGAGTTTTTGTCTAACATGAACCTTTTTGAACCCTGTATTGAAAAAGGAGAGGAGAGAGTACCCACTTTTATAGGGCGGGGAGCAGTCTCAGTCATTGACTATATCTTTTCATCCCCCGCAGTTTTGGCTAAAACTACACTATATAGAGTGGTGACTTCAATCTTTAGCGACCACAATCCTGTCCTGCTGGAGGTGGTCTTAGGGAACTCCAGTGGTGCTAAGGAATACACGGGGGGGGGTCATAGGAGTTTATCCACAAAAGATCAAGGGAGAAGAATCAAATGGGACAGGGTGGTCCCGGAAGTGTTCGTTGAAGATCTCACAGGCAAGGCTGAGGCACATTTTGCAACTTGCCTTAATGGTATGGCCTCGGGCGTTTAGATTCTAGATGCCTACGCGGCCATATGCGATCACATTGTCAAAAATTTAGAGGCAGATAATAGGGCCAAACCCAGGAAAGCACACAAATGGTTCAATAATAATTGCTCAGGGGCTCATGGAGCACTACTAGAGAAATGTCAAAACATAAAGCTCCAGGCCCCGACGGGGTTCCCGCAGACTTATATAGTCTTTACCCAGTCTTTTGGGCAAAAATTCGGACTAATGTTTTTAATGCTGCGTCTCTAGTTGGTGCCCCACCATCGTGGGCCACAGCGGTTATAGTCCCAATTTTTTAAAATAGGAGTTTATCCACAAAAGATCAAGGGGACCCCGCCTGCTATAGGCCAATTTCCCTTCTAGACTCTGCAGTAAAAATCCTGGGCAGAGTGGTTTTACAGAGATTGGCTCAAGGACAGGGGGGTGCTCTCTAACCTTCAGTATGGTTTTAGAGGCCACAGGAGTACCATGGACCAATGCTTAAATTTACATCTCTTGATAAGCAAGTACACAGTCGCCAAGGATGGGCTACTGTACATGAGTTTCATGGACCTCGCGTCTGCGTTCGATTTGGTTAACCGTTCCAAACTATGGCGAATCCTCAGGGAACTAGGCATAGATCCCTCCTTGGTAAACTTCTTAAGTGATTTTGTGGTTCTGAAAATCTGGACCCTGTTGTTATCCCGATATCGAGGTCCAATACCCGTGTCACAAAACATCAACATACCCTGACGAATTTAGTATCGGCGAACCGATAATGACTAGGACATCATCCCTATGCATTTGCGTCATAATCGAAGATTGCCAACACCACTAAATCATAGTTTCCGTCCCGAACCCTTAGACTCCATTTTGTAAGCGGCATCCATCTTGTGCCTTGCCCTCATGATAAGTCAATTAAAGGTCGAGCTTGATCCAAAAGGACACGTCCACCTTCCCTGACTTCCCCCTGACCTGTCCCAACTGACTCCACTGCCTTCAGCCAGACCTGTTTGGGCAGCCCCTCGCCCAGTGGCCGAATGCGATAGCATCATTGCATAACATTCCACAAACCATTCACAACATACAGACCATGCTTTCTGCAAACATACACCTGTCCACGTTCCTTGTTTATGGCCAGTTTTATGGCTAGGAGGTGCCCTTCTTTATTCAGGTTTCATCGATATCTGATGGGAGTTCCGGGCCTAACTGGGTAATCTATCAACGAACTGGACATCTAAAATGTGGGCTTGCATACATGACTTCGCTCTTTGTATTATTGTAGAAATATGTGTATAGCCATATCATAAACTCAAGAATTCTTGCTTGGAGCTATATATTTTGTATATAAGGAGAAGGCTGGTTCTGTAAAAACGAACAGTCTCCCGAGAACCTACTATCCGTGTGGTGTACTTCTGGGACACGTGTTACTTGGTAGCTGCCAATAAAACTTGATCTTTGACTGTGACTAGAAGACTCATTGTTTCTGTGGTCCGGAACAAGGGAGAACTCAGAGGTCTTCGGGTGTTATCCCCTGGCACCAACGGGTTCCTAAAAACCCGTTACCTCAGTTGACGCCCAACTCGGGGCGATATCAAGCGGCGACGGTCCAAGCCAGATGTTCGTGAGGAGCTTCGTGTGAAAATTCCGGAGGACGGCCAGCCACTTCAGCGACCCCTGTATGTCGACGTGGTTCCGAAGGTCTTTGCTGCGAGGTTCCCCGCGTCCCGACGGCTACGAAGGACTGCTGCCCTGACTATCGCCTTGTTTTGGACCCAGTGATCCTTGGTAGAGCGAAACGATAGACGAGTCTTCTAGCGAAGTCATCGATCTTCAAATACTTCAGTTAAGTATAAGTGGAGCGTCTCCCAGTCCTTAGTTTGTCTTTAGTTTTTGGTATCCTTGAGATACGCTTTGATTTGGTACTTGCAAGCCCCAAAGCCGAAGGACTCGTGTATTCACGAGAAATATCGTAATAGATAATCCTTTGAAGTTTGAAGCTAGACTAGTGAGCAAAGATGCCTGGTTTTAGCAGACTTGGAAACTTGTTTGTCTTGGTTGTAGTAAGGACTCCCGATTAGAGGATTCTTGTCCGGTTCCTCCGATTGGAACTCCAACGTATGAGCTCTATGTAAAGCACGGCGTAGGTCCTATCACATATAATGAAGTGTGGATAAAATACACCCGCAAGGATGGTGTTTTAAAATGGCCCCAATATGGTAGTTTTGACTCAGAAATATTAGATAACTTAGAGGTCAAATTGTTCAAGAAAAAAGCCCGGCCGGCGATGTTTGACTCTTTTCGTTTGTGGCGCAAAGAAGCCAAACAGAAAGAAATAAAATTAGCAAAAAAGAATAAAAGAGGAATGTCAATGGTACAAGCTGCCATTGCATACAGAGATAACGAGGAAGAGCAGGAAAGCGAACAAACACTTAGGAGAAAGAAACTAGCAGTAGATAAATGTTACCCGATGCTACCAAATAAGGGACAAGGTCAAGAGGAAAGATCCGAGAAAGATCCATTAATGTCCCACTTATTTAATTCGCCACCACCCTATGCACAAAATGCCACAGCACCTCCGCAACCCTTAGTTGCACCTCTGGTAGCTGTTATGCAGGCTCCTTTACAACACTCACCAGCTGCTCTTCAGCTGACTCCTGTTTCTCTGGTGCAGCCTCCTCAAGGCTCACCGATCACATCTACTTCTCCTACTGTTCCTTCTACAATTTCGCCTAGCGCACCTTCTATTTTCTCTGATACTCGTTCTACGAATGTTTCTGTTTTGCATGACTCTGTTCTACCACCAGTTATTCCTCCACTTTCGCCTTCCGTCTGGCATAAAATGGCCAGCATTGTTACTAACTTTCCTTCACCACTTTTTCGGTCGCCTAAAACGACCCCTAATACGGAACGAAGACAATTACGAAGCCAAATGCCTGATTATCAGGAAAGGGAATCATTGAATAAGTTAGCACGGAATTGGGCTATGGATACAGCGAGCTACGATGTAGAGTCTGTCATGAACGTTTTCCGTCAATGGGATGAACCAACGCAAAGATACGTCTTTGAACAGATGTGTGTTTTCCTGTGTGAGGATTTGGAAGATAATGGTCAGAAGAGCAACCCGCAAGAGTTGTGTAGTGTACGAATTAAGTTTGGGGAGGGTATGATCGTAGGTCCCGATGTTGAAAAAGCAGTTGAGATATTATTATCACATCGAAGTACGGGTGGTAATTCTGGGTCATCATCTGAATGTGGTACATCTAGTAGGAAAAGAGCAAGACAGTACCCCATGAGAGAGGTTCCTCCGGTTTGGAGAGAAGGTGATGCGAATGCAGTACCGCCAATTCTGCCTCATTTCCAGCGTGTATGGGTACATGTCCCCTGGAAAAGATCAGAAGTTTTAGCACTCAAGCAGAAACTACCCGATCCCCGTAAAAACCCGACGGGGTATTATAAGGAGTTGTCGCAAACTGCAAGCTCGTGTATAATGAATTTAGCGGATATAGACATGTTGTTTGGGAACGTTGTTCCACATCCTTTATGGAGTAAAATTCATCATACGGATCATGACCAAGAATTAGGTGACTCGTGGGCGAACATTACAACTACAGATGCTAGACAAGTCGGTGGTTTCAAACCTGAGCCGTTAATAGCTGAACTCCCTGGTAGAATTATAGCGTACATGAAGACAATAATGCCTGAAGTACGCGTAAACTGGGACAAGCTCTCTGCGTGCAAGCAAAAGAAGGATGAGAATGTATCTGACTTCTTCACGAGATTCGAGGAAACTTTCACCGACCATAGTGGTCAGGATATGGCTACCGAGGGTGGCCAAAGATTGTTCGTAGACAAATTTGTACATAACTTGCTTCCTGAACTGTGTACTAAACTAAAAGATTCAGAAAGTGCTTGGGCTGTCTCTACGTCAGCGCAGATTTTAGCAACAGCTCAGTACTACGAAAATAGGCGCAAAGACGAGCTAGATAAGGCAGACAAAAAGACGAAAGATTTAAAAACTAAAGTTCTTCTCCAGCAGGCCTATCCGCCTCGCACGGCTAGTCAGCCCAATTATCAGCAACAACAGCAGTATTCGAGAAACGCGCAAGGAAACGAGTTTTCCCATCAGCGTGTTCCGTATAGCCCGAATCAATGTGCGTATTGCAAGGAAGAGGTCACTTCAAAAGTAATTGCCCGGCTCTTGCGCAACGCTTGAACGGTGTTTCAGGTGTAAGGGGGAGAGGTGTTCAACATGCCCCTAAAGGTAGGGGCCGTGGAAATTTCACCCAAAATACAACTTCTTTTCCGCCTCAGAATTCCATGAATAGCTTTGACCAACAGAATAATGCATCGTCTAGGTCAGCTCAGTACTATGCTGACGACTATTACACTGAACACGAACATGAGGGTAATGATTGCTAGGACAGCCATGGACAAAGAGAGGGAGTTGTTTCAGTTCCAGTAGACCAGAATGGACCTTATGTCGAGGTGATTACCTCAGGAGTGTCAGAGCCATTTCTGCTGGATACTGGTGCTACAAAAAGTTCTATTATGCACTCGAAACTTCCTGGCGCACCTTTGTCTGGCGAAATGAATGTCTCAGTAGGTTTCTCTGGCGCCCCTGTTAGAAACCCGATCTCTAGTCCTATATCACTTTCTGTTGGCCCATACGAGTTGGAAGCACCCCTCATTCTTACAACAGGTTGCGGTGAAAATTTGTTAGGTTTGGATTTGCTAAAGAGGTTATACGCGACTTTGTACTGTTCTCCCTCGGGAGTACAACTTACTTTAGGTAAGAAAGTCATTTCTCCAATGTATTTGTCAAAGGAAAATATTCCAACTGAATTGTTATCACTTCCTGATATACTTTGGGCTAATGGTTCTAATGATGTCGGTCGTTTGGAGATAGCACCGTATGTCATAACTTTGAAAGCCAACGTTAGGTTGCCACGTATTCCCCAATACAAAATATCTAGCGAATGCGAAAAGGCGTTGTTAACGATCTGATCGATAAAGATGTTATCGAAGAAACAACAGGCAACGTTTGTAACAGTCCAGTTTTACCGGTCTTGAAGCGTACTGATCCTTCACAGCCCCCTGTGTACAGGTTTGTGATTGACCTCAGAGAAGTAAATAAGGTAGTTATCCCGCAGTTTCCAGTTGTCCCCGACATTACTGCTTTATTGACAATGGTTCCAGCTTCAGCAGCTTGGTTCTCGGTGATTGACCTGAAAAACGCTTTCTTCAGCATCCCGATTGCTGAAGAGAGTAGAGACCTTTTCGGCTTCAATTTAGGAGGACGAAGCTTCCGCTTCAAGTGCGCTCCTCAAGGCTACTGCGAAAGCCCATCAATATTCAGTCAGGCTCTGAAAACACAACTACCGCGCAATTGTGCTGCCAGATGGGTCAACTTTGATTCAGTACGTAGACGATCTGCTGATCGCTGCAGACACTGAAGAAATTTGCAAACAAGCCACGTTGTCATTGTTGCATCACTTATGTGACATGAAGCACAAAGTCTCTCTTTCCAAACTACAATTTTGTCGACAAGACGTAACCAACTTAGGTCACATCTTATCGAAGGAGGGAAGGAGACTGACACCAGAAAGAATACAGGCAATCGCAGAACTAAGTGCCCCAAGGACACAGAGAGAGGTTCGAGCCTTCTTGGGCATTACATCGTACTGTAGACAATGGATACCGAATTTCTCACTACTAGCTAAACCCTTGCTGGCACTACTCCGCAAAGACACGCCTAATCCTATGCCCTGGTCTGAAGATTGTCAGACGAGTTTCCACGAGTTGCGTGATGCATTATGTTCGGCACCTGTGTTGGGAAACCCCAACTACAGTAAGCCTTTTACATTATATGTCCACGAAAGGAAGGTTGTGCATTATCAGTCTTAACGCAATACTTTGGGGACAAACAGCGCCCATGCGCGTATTTTTCGGCAACTCTAGATCCTGTGGCTAAAGCCCTACCAAGTTGTCTGAGAGCAACCGCCGCAGCAGCTGTCTGCATTCGACAGTCTGCTGGATTAGTCATGAATAACACTCTGATCGTTATGGTTCCGCATGCAGTAGACATTTTGCTAAATAGGACAAAGACACAACACCTCACTAGCGCTCGACTATCCAGTTACGAGCTTACACTGCTAGCAATTCACATCCACGTAAAGAGGTGTGATACACTCAACCCCGCTACGCTACTTCCCATCCCGGCAGAAACAGACACAGACAAGATTGATAACCATGACTGCTGCTTTAGGACAGAAGAAGAGACGAAAGGGAGAGTAGACCTACAGGACACTCCCCTTCCTGAATGCAACGATACTTTATGGGTTGATGGTTGATGTTTCAAGTTGCCGAATGGTGATACGACTACAGCATATGCCGTAACGACATTACACACCATTATAGAGACCGCGCGTATTTCCCACAATTTTGCACAAGCCGCAGAACTTATTGCACTTACCAGAGCATGTGTATTGGCGAAAGGAAAGCGAGTGAATGTGTACACTGACAGCCAATACGCCTTTGGTGTGGCTCACAGTTTTGGGAGATTGTGGCGTGAACGTGGGTTCCTTACGTCACATGGTGCAAAGATACAACATGGTCAGCTAGTTAATGAGCTCCTTGAGTCACTTACCTTGCCACTACAAGTCGCCATCATAAAATGCAGTGCACACAAAAAGATTCAGGATGATGTTGGCCGCGGGAATGCATTTGCAGACGAGGTTGCGAAAGAAACTGCAAGGAACACAATGAGTCGGATGTATGTTGTGGGTCCCGCTAGATGGATTGCTGATGTGGGAATGTGTGAGGACACCATTGAAAGCGTGAAATCGATACAAGCCGAGGCCACTGAGAACGAGGTGAATGAATGGAGAGAACGTACAGGTAGATTAGATGCGAATGGTTGTTGGGTCGAACTATCAGAACACCAGCGATGGCTATTACCTAATGCGTACATACTTGCAGTAGTAACGATGGCTCACGGAATTGCGCACATCAGTTCGAAAGGAATATGTAAATTATTGGCCCCAGTATGGCAGAATAGTAATATCCCGAAATATGCAGAGAACGTGGTCAGAAACTGTATGGTGTGTTTGAAGTACAATCCCGGTAAGGGAACCCCAACTCCAGCTGGTCATTTTGCGCCTCCAACGTACCCGTTCGAGGTTTTGCAGCTCGATTTCATCCACATGGAGAGGTGCAACAATCTGAAATATGTGCTCGTTGTTGTTTGCGCTTTCTCCAGGTGGGTGGAAGCGTACCCCCTTAAGGACAACACCGCCTTATCAACTGCCAAAGCCCTTGTCAAAGAGTTCTTCCCGAGGTTCGGTATGCCTAGAATTGTCTGGAGTGATAACGGAAGTGAATTCGTAGGATGCGTGATGAAGAGAGTGTGTGAGTGTCTAGGCATACACCAGAAATTCCACGCTGCAAATCACCCCCAATCAGCTGGATTAGTAGAGTGCTACAATGGCACTTTAAAACTCAAACTAGCCAAGATCCAAGCCAGTACAGGTCTTAAATGGCCTGACGCCTTGCCTCTAGCACTCTTGTCAACCAGAATGACTGTGCATTCCAGATTAGGACTTAGCCCCCACGAAATAGTGTTTGGCCGCCCAGCCAACGTCTGGGGCGTGCCAAGGCCAAAGAAACTCAGCGAAATAGAACACCCCGTACTGCTTGACTATTTGTGCGAATTGACAACTAAATTGCGTGTTTTACACCAACAGGTTCACAGTTCCTCTCCGCCAGCCTCCGACGATCCAGGTCACCTCATCGAACCCGGCACGTGGGTTTTGGTGCGGAATTTCCAGCGCACCAACAACGGACAGCCGAGGTGGACCGGACCGTACCTGGTGCTGCTTTCCACGAGATCAGCTGTTCGGGTGGAAGGCAAAAAGAACTGGGTACATGGGACCCATTGTAAACGGGTCCCTCTACCCCTTCCATACGACCGATGGGTCAATGAAGGACTTGCCGACTCCGAGACAGAATCCGTACCTCGCTTCATCCCTTTCAGCGATGCACGTTTGAAAGAAACTGGTACCGAAAAGGAGAGTGATCATATTTTACAAGGACTTGTGTCACCGTCTATGCAATTGGACACTACCGAACCTGATACATTATTTGAAGACCACACCGTACCTGGGAAACGACGGTACAACCTAAGGTCTAGACAAAGAGACTAATAAAACTTGATCTAATGTGATTTCCCTTTCCCCTAAGAACTATTTTTGATTTTTCAGCTCTCTCGTCCCAGGGAACTTGCTCATTTTTGATTTTCGAACCGCCATCCGGTTCTGCTGCTAGGGTCGTGGTTGAAGTCTGGGGAGTGCAACTGGGGAAGTTTTAGGTCCACGGTTCTGGTTGGTCCACGGGAGTTACCCCGGACAGAACAGAGCGCACCCCCTGGGAGAATCAATCTACCACCGCGGGCAGCAACTAGAGGATGGAGTTTCCTGGGGTAGAGAGACCTATCAGACTCACGAACTTTGAAAAACAGTTATGCACCATACTGTCCAAAAGAAGATTCCTGATAATATGTGTTTTAATGTTATGTAGCATAGTTGTGTTTTTGACTGGTTATACTCTATTCGTATTTAAAGTTACGTTTTCAAATGACACCCAGCCACCACCTCCTCCTACTATTTCTCCACACTACTTTCACCCTCTTCCTGAACACGAGTCTGCCCGAAGACTCGAATTTGTAAATAACTCTTTCATTCAACTTCTACACCAACACCAGTCCATAATGAACACCTCGAACTGTTGGATATGCGGACTCATGCCACACACAACCGATAAGGGGATCCCATACTTCATTTTGCCATTCAGTTATTATGGTTCTCTGTGGGCTTTCCAGACCATGTTCTTATTCACCCTAGAACCATACCCGAACCGTTCCACTGGGAGCGATTCCAGTAACAAGGCACTAATTGCAGGGATAAGAAATATGAGTAGGGATATCGACACATATCTGACAATCCCCAAAGATGAACTCAGTCCCTATACCCGTTGGAACGTGACTAAACATGGGGTTTACCTGATCAAGAGCCAGGCAGCAAAGAAATCCCGCCCAGTTTGGATAGTGCCCCACCGAGGTCACTTATGTTTACAGGGTATTGGTAGGGATCCAACAGCACAGTTAGGAAAGAGCATTTGCACAGAAACATATGTGTTCGCTTCCCGAACTTCCCCTATACTCTTAGCAGCCAAAGGCACGTATTTCGTCTGCCACGACCAAGCCTACACATGGTTGCCCCCTGACTTCTCAGGTACATGTTTCATCTCATTTCTGCTGCCTCCCACCTACACGGCCAGAGCAGATTACCATCGGACAAGGACAGCTAGGGGTGTCGTGAGTAAAGACGACACCGCGGGTCAGGAATTCGCTGACTTCGCAAAGGGTTTTCTGCCATTTTGGGGGCCTATGGTGAACAGCAGAAATATTCGCCAGTTATCGAGGATAGTTGAATCCGCCATGATTACTACGGCCGGAGCCCTTGGCAATTTGACAACCGAGCTTCAGTCGGATCGACTTATGACCCTTCAGAACCGAATTGCCCTAGACATCATACTCGCCGATCGTGGTGGTGTGTGTAGAGTCATCCAATCCAGTTGTTGCATATACATCCCTGATAATGCGCCGACAGTATACCAGGCCATCTCTAAACTACATGAAATATCTGGTTCCCTTCACGTTGAGAAAGGGGATTGGTCCTTGCTGGGGTGGTTCTGGGAGCTGATCACCGCCTGGGGATGGAAAACACTGATCTTCATTGGGATGATCTTAGCACTTCTGTTCATGTTTTGCCTGTGTATACAGTGCGCTCCTGCACTTTGTGGCCTCTGTGCTACTCCGTGTGTACGGAAGCCTGTGTCAAGGGACGAACTGAGTAATAGAATGATGCTACAGCAACATCTCCACGAATTTCTTCATACCGATTTGGACTCAGATTAACGTGAGTTATTGCCTTATATGAGGGCAAAAGCAGGGTCTGTGGTTCTGAAAATCTGGACCCTGTTGTTATCCCGATATCGAGGTCCAATACCCGTGTCACAAAACATCAACATACCCTGACGAATTTAGTATCGGCGAACCGATAATGACTAGGACATCATCCCTATGCATTTGCGTCATAATCGAAGATTGCCAACACCACTAAATCATAGTTTCCGTCCCGAACCCTTAGACTCCATTTTGTAAGCGGCATCCATCTTGTGCCTTGCCCTCATGATAAGTCAATTAAAGGTCGAGCTTGATCCAAAAGGGCACGTCCACCTTCCCTGACTTCCCCCTGACCTGTCCCAACTGACTCCACTGCCTTCAGCCAGACCTGTTTGGGCGGCCCCTCGCCCAGTGGCCGAATGCGATAGCATCAATGCATAACATTCCACAAACCATTCACTACATACAGACCATGCTTTCTGCAAACATACACCTGTCCACGTTCCTTGTTTATGGCCAGTTTTATGGCTAGGAGGTGCCCTTCTTTATTGAGGTTTCATCGATATCTGATGGGAGTTCCGGGCCTAACTGGGTAATCTATCAACGAACTGGACATCTAAAATGTGGGCTTGCTTACATGACTTCGCTCTTTGTATTATTGTAGAAATATGTGTATAGCCATATCATAAACTCAAGAATTCTTGCTTGGAGCTATATATTTTGTATATAAGGAGAAGGCTGGTTCTGTAAAAACGAACAGTCTCCCGAGAACCTACTATCCGTGTGGTGTACTTCTGGGACACGTGTTACTTGGTAGCTGCCAATAAAACTTGATCTTTGACTGCGACTAGAAGACTCATTGTTTCTGTGGTCCGGAACAAGGGAGAACTCAGAGGTCTTCGGGTGTTATCCCCTGGCACCAACGGGTTCCTAAAAACCCGTTACCTCAATTTACACCGGGACCTCTCAGCTTCAGTTAGGGTCACCAGGGAGGGCCGATGCACTGGCCAATTTAGATCTAGTAGGGGTGTCAGACAAGGGTGCATTCTGGCACCCCTACATTTTACTATTTACATCAACGCCCTGGAGGAGTCCCTGGGAGTGGCCACCTTAGATATTCCGCGTGCAGGGGGACTGGGTATCCCAGTTCTCCTGTATGCGGATGACGCAGTTTTACTGGCTCGTACAGGGTTGGGCCTACAGAGGCTGCTGGATCATTTCGGTAGCTTCATGGATTCACTAGATTTAAAAGTGAACATTTAAAAATCCCATGTAATAGTGGCCAGAGCAGGAAGCAGGAACATAAAAGCAAAAACATTTATGTGCAATGGAGCAGAATTATCGAAGGTCCCGGTTTTTACTTATCTGGGGGTCCTTTTTGATGAAAAGGGAAATTGGGGCCCACAACTGAAGCTCAAGGGTAATGTTGTTGCAAGATCCACAGCAGCACTCCTGGGCTTCTCAAAGAGGTTGGGAGCAAGACCTATGGAGGCAATGTTATAAATCTACAAATCTAAGTGCCTAGAGATTGCCTTGTATGGGGCAGATCTATGTTATTGTTATTGTTATTGTTATATGTACTTCTAAAGCGCAACATTCATCCAACAGGATATCACGGCGCTGAAATTGAACAGTACACCATAAGCAAATTTACAGGGACTACAATCATTCTATTTAGGGAATAGTGCGGTTTTTAATTTTTTTCTAAAAGTGAGGTAACAATCAGTACATCGTAGATCGATGGGCAAGTCGTTCCAACACTTAGCGGCAAGGTGCGAAAAAGCACGTCCACCCATCCTGGATAATTTTATTCGTGTAGTGGCTGCTTTAGCTGAGGCTTGTGAACGTAAGTTCCGGGCTGGGGCATAGAGCTTGATTCTGTTCCGCAGGATATATGGACCAGTATTGTGCAAAGTTTTATGAGCAATGCACAGCATTTTGAAAGATGCTCTTTGCCTCATGGGCAGCCAGTGTAACGCTCTCAGGCAATATGTAGCCGAGTCGTACTTTTTCTTATCGCAGACAGCTTTAGCTGCAGCGTTCGGGACTAGCTGTAGTTTTGAAAATAAATAATCCGCCATACCAACAAACAGCGAATTACCGAAGTCCAGCCTACTAATCAGTAAAGATTGAACTAAAATCTGTCTACATTCCATCGGGATCCAGGGAAAGACACGTTTCAACATTTTTAGTATAGCAAATCCTTTGCCACATATTGTGGTAACATGATGCTTCATGGATAAAGTAGTGTCCATATGGATTCCCAGGTTTCTAGCGGTAAGGGTTGGGTTTGGTGGAGTGCCTAAAGTGTTTGGCCACCAAGAGTTATCCCAAAGCTGTTTGGATCCACTGAATAGAAGAATTTCTGACTTGTCAGCATTTAATTTCAGGTAATGACCATGCATCTAGTTAGATAGCTCTGACAAGCAGTTATGTAACTTATTTTTTGTGTCCTCTTCCCCATTGAGGGTTACCATCAGCTGAGTATCATCAGCGTAAGAGCAGATGTTAATACCCCATTTTTTGCCTATAGATGCCAATGAAGAAACATAAACATTGAACAGTGTTGGGCTCAATGCTGCTCCCTGAGGCACCCCATATTTGATCTTCCGAGGAGTGGAGGTGAAGTTTCCTAAACAAATGGACTGGGATCTATTCGATAGAAAAGACTCCAGCCAGTTCAGGGCTTTACCTTGTATTCCTTTAGCAGCTAGCATATTTATTAGCAGTTTGTGGGAAACGGTATCAAACGCCGCTGATAAATCAAGTAATATCAGGGCGACCGTTTTGCCTTTATCAATCAGCATTCGAATATCGTCCATCACAGCCAGGAGCGTTGTCTCAGTGCTGTTATTTGATCTAAAACCAGTCTGAGAAGCGTCCAGCAGGTTATTAATTTCCAGAAAGCTTGACAACTGTTTAGTTACCAATCGTTCTAAAACCTTTGATAGGTATGGAAGCTGTGAGATAGGGCGGTAGTTGGCTGGATCATTTATATCCGCGCCAGCTTTTTTTAGTAGTGGGATTACAGCTGCGTTTTTCCAGACTTCTGGAAATTCGGCTTGCTCCAAGGAAAGATTAAGAACTTTTGTAACTGCTGGACAAATTACGGGAGTAAGTTGGGAAAAGATGTAGTGTGGGCAAACATCCCATGGTGATCCTGATTTAATGTCTGTCATAGCCTTGCTAACTTCATTTTCAGAAAAAGGGCAGAAAGTAGAGCAACTGGCCTGCAGAGTGGAATCTACATGGTCCTGGCTATTATTTACAAAGGAAGCATAGATTTTATCAATTTTATCACTAAAGAAATCACTAATTTTGGAGCAATTTTCATGTGAAGGCGTCAGGTTTGAGGTGAGACTCGGAGGGTTAGAAAGTTCTTTTACTATTTTAAAAAGCTCCTTCGAAGAGTTTTTGTTGTCTAGTATTCTTAGGGAAAAATAGTCTTTCTTTGCTTTACGTATAGCTGTGTTATATGCTTTCAGCTGAAGTTTATAAGTAGCTCTATCTTCGGGCGTTTTACTTAGTCTCCATTTGTGTTCCATCTATGGGGCTATACTGATCTGAATAAAATCCAAGTCGCAGAAAACAGGTTCTTAAGATCACTCCTGTCACTTCCCCAGTCGACTCCGACCTACATCCTACACACTGAACTAGGTATGGGTTATATTTCAGACCACCCCAATGGCCCCAATAATATGCTGGGTGAAATCGTGGTTAAATGAAGAAATCACACTAAGCCACTTGATTTTAAAAGATTGTGTAGCCCTGGATAGGGCAAACAGGATTCCATGGCTGAGTTACGTTAGAGCGGCGTGCTTCAGGCTTGGGCGTCCTGAACTGTACATATCATCTGACGGCCTACAAACAGAGGACATAGGTTGGATTAAAAGTAATTTTTTGAATCTGTTAGTGACAGACCGGGAAGAGCAGGAGCTAAGGAAACCAGATGTTAGAAACAACTATTTGTTAGCCACCTCCCCTGCTATTGAACCATACTTAAAATTTGTAACTAAGCCTTTCCATCGCTTCCTGTTGGTTAGATTCCGGTTCATTCAAATGTATTTAACCTTGGGTACCTTCCCAAGGTAGGGTAAACCGGAAAATTCAGCTCCCTGTTCTTGTGATATGTTTTTCACACAGGACACTCTACATTTCGTGATGTTTTGTGGGCATTATTTAGAACCAAGGAAAACATTTCTATATCCCTTCCTGCGTGAGGTCGGCTTCGTACAAGTGAGGCCGGCCCTGCTCTATCTACAAATGCTCAGTCGTATGCAAGTTACTTATAGTGTAGCGTGCTTTCTGGTGGCGGCTGTCTGGATCCATAATAGAAAGAGAGTGTGTATGTAATCGACTAGTAGGACTTATAGTGGGAAACTTGTTGGTTATTAATTATACTTGATAATAGTATACAATGAATTTTTGTATTGTAAATAGTCTGTTGCTGAATTGGAATAATCAAACGCATATTAATTCTTTTATGTATTTTTATTTGTTTTTAGGATGTATGTGTTTTTATTGCTCTTTTATGATTTTAATTAATCGAAATAAAGAATCTTTGACTGACTGGCTGACTGACCAATTTAAATGAGTTATGACTTGAGACAATGCCGCCCGCCCTTCTAAAGCTGCAATATTTGAATGACCGATCGGTGACTGATCACATTGTTAAAGCCTTGAAAGGGGTGGTTAGACAACGGCTGACAATGGATTGTCCCACTCTTTCTTAAAATATCATTTAAATTTTTATTTTGTACACATACATGAAATGCATGTTTTTTATTATGTATTGTGCTTTTATGGTTTAACATCTTCTTAAATCGAATAAAGCGTATTCTGATCTGATCTGATCTCGCCTCCTTTGGAGGTAGAAGGTGGGAAGGGTGACTGATCGCCTCAGATGGAAAGAGGTCACCACCTTGGGAAGGAGAGGCGATGTAGTTCTGAGGAATAATTCCTCCAGGAAGAAGCATGTGAAGGCCGGCCGCACGCTCAGTGCCTGTAACTCACTCATGTGCTGCAACGAAGTGATGCTATAAAGAGAACAAAGGTTTGCCCAAACTGCTAGAGCAGGAACCTGGGGGAACAGCAGATAACAAGTAACAATGCTTCGCTGTAGACTGATTTCTGAAAAATACCAACTCGATGACTGTGTGGATGCCGCCGCTCTCCATGAGCGGTCCATTAACCAGAAATGTACAGTTTTAACATTTGCTGACATGACTTCGACAATTTGGAAAATACATTTGAAAAACAACGATAGAACAATCACACTTGATTCACTCTATTCACGGAATTTAGCAAATTAAGTCAGCTATAATAGTGAAACAAAGTGCTCAAGATGAGAACAGCTGCTCATGTGAATGAAGAAGTGAGGGGTGCATCAAGACAAAGTGAAGACGTATGACTTGACTCCTCGAGTGACTTCCAGGCACTATAGACACTCCATTTCATTCTAAGGTTTGTAAACTGTCTTAGTTCATAATAAGTCTACAGTGAAGCATTGTTGTTTGTTGTATATCATCAAAATAATAGCACTACAAAACGGTATACAGGATCAGTGACCAAAGCTGGTATTTATGGAAGGGCTCAGAAATGTGAAAACAAGCCCATTGACGGATAAGAAAGGGCATAGGTGCAAACATAGGTGCCAGTCCCATCAAAAATCTGACTATGATTGGAGATTGCATGAGGCATGCTGAACAGGGCAGCTATGTATCCTTCGTCTACTGCACATCTCTGCAGGGCCAGCGACAGAGCACAATGGAAACCTTCTGAAAGGAGAGCCTTCGAAGGGTCCATGTTATGATTAACAGGTCAGACGATGTATGAGTTTTACCTTCCAGAATAGACTGACTAGGTGGAGGGGCAAAAGCTGATAGAATTATATCGACCACCTCTATTGGCAGCTGGAAGGAGCTCTGATGCCCCTTTCAATCTGCAGACATGAAGGTGGAGGCTCTGCAGGGGCAGGTGAGGGTCCCGCCCCTCTCAGTCTCCAGACATTAAGGTGGAGGCTCTTGAGAGTGAGGTGCGTATCCTGCCCCTCTCAATCTCCAGACTTTCCAATCTGCCTCTCAGAGTGAACCTTGAGAAAGGCACACAGAGAGGTGCAGATGGTCCACGTACAACAGCCTTTTGACCAGTCATGGGTGGTAAGAATTGCTTTGCACCAGTCATGGTGAATGTTCCTGACAAGTGTTGGAATTAAGGATATAGGAAGAAAGGTGTAGTGAAGTGGAAAACTCTACCTCAACCGAAATGTGCCCCCATAGTGTAAACTGGAGGGCACAGAATTGTGGACAATGGGTGTTATCACAAGTTACAAATCGGTTAACCTGAGGGGGACCCACAGGGCTAACATGTTCTTCATTATAATCCAAAAGGAGAGGCCGCTCGTGGTTGGCAAGATGAAGCCAACTCAGGCTGAGATTTGACCAGATGGTTGGCACCTAACCAGGTCCCATGTTGGTGCACATAGAACCCAGAGACTGGCACCCTGCAGAGCACTGCATGAAACAGGCGTTCCATGAGTGTTGCTGTGGGTGTTCCCGCACAACACTCATGAAACCTGACGTATTCCCAGGTTTACAAGAGATTGTGAACCTAGGAATACGTCAGTATCTAACGCCACCAAAGGGGTGGCGTCAGGGAGGCACAACAGGATCCTCATGCTTTCCATTTTCTATTTGTGCTGCATTCCACAGCACACATAGAAATAGGAAATAGTCTTTTGTGATTGACTTTGTGCACAAACTCAATCAACCCTGCAACACAGGCACCCTTGCATTGCACCATGGAGAAAGGCTGCCTGCATTGGTGCATGGCAGCCCACTGTGCGCCTGCGCTGTGGAAAAGGACAGGAATGCGAGGTATCACATAGATACGGTACATTCCTGCTCTTTTGTTCTGGCGTAGAGCAGTGCAGCAAGATTCCTTGTGGTGCTGCCCAACCCACAACCTCATAAATGAGGCCCAGAGTCTCTGGGCTTCCGGACTGAGGAGGAGAGACCTGCAGCAGGACGGCGTTGGATCGACTGAATCCAGTCAAGAGTGAACCAGAAAAAGAAGAGATCACATTCTTTGGCCACATTTACAACGACAGAAGATGTTTGGAAGAAAGAGCCAGACCACCCGTAGAATCATGAGACCACCATGAGCCAGACCACCCCTAGGATCATGAGACCACCGTGAGCCAGACCACCCGTAGAATCATGAGACCACCATGAGCCAGACCACCCCTAGGATCATGAGACCACCATGAGCCAGACCACCCGTAGAATCATGAGACCACCATGAGCCAGACCACCCCTAGGATCATGAGACCACCCTGAGCCAGACCACCCCTAGGATCATGAGACCACCATGAGCCAGACCACCCGTAGGATCATGAGACCACCATGAGCCAGACCACCTGTAGGATCAAGAGACCACCCTGAGCCAGACCACCCGTAGGATCATGAGACCACCATGAGCCCGACCACCCGTAGGATCATGAGACCACCATGAGCCAGACCACCCCTAGGATCATGAGACCACCATGAGCCAGACCACCCGTAGGATCATGAGACCACCATGAGCCAGACCACCCGTAGGATCATGAGACCAGCATGAGCCGGACCACCCTATGGGTCATGAGACCAACATGAGCCGGACCACCCGTAGGATCAAAAGACCACCATGAGCCAGACCACCCGTAGGATCATGAGACCACCATGAGCCAGACCACCCGTAGAATCATGAGACCACCCTGAGCCAGACCGCCCGTAGGATCATGAGACCACCATGAGCCAGAGCACCCGTAGGACAATGAGACCACCATGAGCCACACCACCATGAGCCAGACCACCCGTAGGATCATGAGACCACCATGAGCCAGACCACCCGTAGGATCAAGAGACCACCATGAGCCAGAGCACCCGTAGGACCATGAGACCACCATGAGCCAGACCACCATGAGCCAGACCACCCGTAGGATCATGAGACCACCATGAGCCAGACCACCCGTAGGATCATGAGACCACCATGAGCCAGACCACCCCTAGGATCATGAGACCACCATGAGCCAGACCACCCGTAGGATCATGAGACCACCATGAGCCAGACCACCCGTAGGATCATGAGACCACCATGAGCCGGACCACCCCATGGGTCATGAGACCAACATGAGCCGGACCACCCGTAGGATCATGAGACCACCATGAGCCAGACCACCCGTAGGATCATGAGACCACCATGAGCCAGACCACCCGTAGGATCAAGAGACCACCATGAGCCAGAGCACCCGTAGGACCATGAGACCACCATGAGCCAGACCACCCATAGGAGCATGAGACCACCCTGAGCCAGACCACCCGTAGGAGCATGACACCACCATGAGCTAGACCACCCGTAGGAGCATGAGACCACCATGAGCCAGGCCACCCGTAGGAGCATGAGACCACCCTGAGCCAGACCACCCGTAGGATCATGGGACCACCATGAGCCAGACCACCCGTAGGAGCATGAGAACACCATGAGCCAGACCACCCATAGGATCATGAGACCACCAAGAGCCAGACCACACGTAGGATCATGAGACCACCATGAGCCAGACCACCCATAGGATCATGAGACCACCATGAGCCAGACCACCCGTAGGATCAAGAGACTACCATGAGCCAGAGCACCCGTAGGACCATGAGACCACCATGAGCCAGACCACCATGAGCCAGACCACCCGTAGGATCATGAGACCACCATGAGCCAGACCACCCGTAGGATCAAGAGACCACCATGAGCCAGAGCACCCGTAGGACCATGAGACCACCATGAGCCAGACCACCCATAGGAGCATGAGACCACCATGAGCCAGACCACCCATAGGATCATGAGACCACCATAAGCCAGACCACCCATAGGAGCATGAGACCACCATGAGCCAGACCACCCATAGGATCATGAGACCACCATGAGCCAGACCACCCGTAGGATCATGAGACCACCCTGAGCCAGACCACCCGTAGGATCATGAGACCACCATGAGCCCGACCACCCGTAGGATCATGAGAAAACCATGAGCCCGACCACCCGTAGGATCATGAGACCACCATGAGCCAAACCACCCGTAGGATCATGAGACCACCATGAGCCAGAACACCCGTAGGATCATGAGACCACCATGAGCCAGACCACCCGTAGGATCATGAGACCACCATGAGCCAGACCATCCGTAGGATCATGAGACCACCAGGAGCCAGGCCACCCGTAGGAGCATGAGACCACCCTGAGCCAGACCACCCATAGGATCATGGGACCACCATGAGCCAGACCACCCGTAGGATCAAGAGACCACCATGAGCCAGACCACCCGTAGGATCATGAGACCACCATGAGCCGGACCACCCGTAGGATCATGAGACCACCATGAGCCGGACCACCCGTAGGATCATGAGACCACCCTGAGCCAGACCACCCGTAGGATCATGAGACCACCATGAGCCCGACCACACGTGGGATCATGAGACCACCATGAGCCAGACCACCCGTAGGATCATGAGACCACCATGAGCCAGACCACCCGTAGGATCATGAGACCACCATGAGCCAGGCCACCCGTAGGATCATGAGACCACCATGAGCCAGACCACCCCTAGGATCGTGAGACCACCATGAGCCAGACCACCCGTAGGATCATGAGACCACCCTGAGCCAGACCACCCGTAGGATCATGAGACCACCATGAGCCAGACCACCCATAGGAGCATGAGACCACCATGAGCCAGACCACCCGTAGGATCATGAGACCACCCTAAGCCAGACCACCCGTAGGATCATGAGATCACCATGAGCCAGACCACCCGTAGGATCATGAGACCACCATAAGCCAGACCACCCATAGGATCATGAGACCACCCTGAGCCAGAACACCCCTAGGATCATGAGACCACCATGAGCCAGACCACCCATAGGATCATGAGATCACCATGAGCCAGACCGGCCGTAGGATCATGAGACCACCATGAGCCAGAACACCCCTAGGATCATGAGACCACCATGAGCCAGACCACCCCTAGGATCATGAGACCACCATGAGCCAGCCCACCCCTAGGATCATGAGACCACCATGAGCTAGACCACCCGTAGGATCATGAGACCACCAAGAGCCAGACCACCCGTAGGATCATGAGACCACCATGAGCCAGGCCAGATTACTCCCCTACCTGTAGGATCATGAGACCACCATGAGCCTGATCACCCGTAGGATCATGAGACCACCATGAGCCAGACCACCCGTAGGATCATGAGACCACCAAGAGCCAGACCACCCGTAGGATCCTGAGACCACCCTCAGCCAGACCACCTGTAGGAGCATGAGACCCCCATGAGCCAGACCACCCGTAGGATCATGAGACCACCATGAGCCAGACCACCCCATGGATCATGAGACCACCATGAGCCAGACCACCCGTAGGATCATGAGACCACCATGAGCCTGATCACCCGTAGGATCATGAGACCACCATGAGCCAGACCACCCGTAGGATCATGAGACTACAATGAGCCAGACCACCCGTAGGATCCTGAGACCACCATGAGCCAGGCCACCCGTAGGAGCATGAGACCACCATGAGCCAGACCACCCGTAGGATCATGAGACCACCATGAGCCAGACCACCCGTAGGATCATGAGACCACCCTGAGCCAGACCACCCGTAGGAGCATGAGACCACCATGAGCCAGACCACCCATAGGGCCATGAGAACACCATGAGCCAGACCACCCGTAGGATCATGAGATCACAATGAGCCAGACCACCCATAGGATCATGAGACCACCATGAGCCAGACCACCCGTAGGATCATGAGACCACCCTGAGCCAGACCACCCCATGGATCATGAGACCACCATGAGCCAGACCACCCGTAGGAGCATGAGACCACCATGAGCCAGACCACCTGTAGGATCATGAGACCACCATGAGCCAGACCACCCATAGGATCATGAGACCACCCTGAGCCAGACCACCCCATGGATCATGAGACCACCATGAGCCAGACCACCCGTAGGATCATGAGACCACCATGAGCCAGACCACCCGTAGGATCATGAGACCACCATGAGCCAGACCACCCATAGGATCATGAGACCACCATGAGCCAGACCACCCCTAGGATCATGAGACCACCATGAGCCAGATCACCCGTAGGATCATGAGACCACCATGAGCCAGACCACCCGTAGGATCATGAGACCACCATGAGCCAGACCACCCGTAGGATCATGAGACCACCCTGAGCCAGACCACCCGTAGGATCATGAGACCACCATGAGCCAGACCACCCGCAGGATCATGAGACCACCATGAGCCAGACCACCCGTAGGATCATGAGACCACCATGAGCCAGACCACCCCTAGGAGGATCATGAGACCACCATGAGCCAGACCACCCGTAGGATCATGAGACCACCATGAGCCAGACCACCCATAGGATCATGAGACCACCATGAGCCAGACCACCCGTAGGATCATGAGACCACCATGGGCCAGACCACCCGTAGGATCATGAGACCCCCATGAGCCAGACCACCCGTAGGAGCATGAGACCACCATGAGCCAGACCACCCGTAGGATCATGAGACCACCATGAGCCAGACCACCCGTAGGAGCATGAGACCACCATGAGCCAGACCACCCGCAGGATCATGAGACCACCCTGAGCCAGACCACTTATAGGATCATGAGACCACCATGAGCCAGACCACCCGTAGGATCATGAGACCACCATGAGCCAGACCACCCGTAGGATCATGAGACCACCAGGCGTCAGACCACCCGTAGGATCATGAGACCACCATGAGCCAGACCACCCGTAGGATCATGAGACCATCATGAGTCAGACCACCCGTAGGATCATGAGACCACCATGAGCCAGACCACCCGTAGGATCATGAGACCACCATGAGCAAGACCACCCGTAGGATCATGAGACCACCATGAGCCAGACCACCCGTAGGATCATGAGACCACCATGAGCCAGACCACCCATAGGATCATGAGACCACCATGAGCCAGACCACCCGTAGGATCATGAGACCACCATGACCCAGACCACCAGTAGGATCATGAGACCACCCTGAGCCAGACCACCCGTAGGATCATGAGACCACCATGAGCCAGACCACCCTTAGGAGCATGAGACCACCATGACCCAGACCACCCGTAGGATCATGAGACCACCATGAGCCAGACCACCCGTAGGATCATGAGACCACCATGAGCCAGACCAGATTACCCCCGTAGGATCAGGATCATTCTTTCTTCTCATTACTATCTGTTTTTCTTCTTTCTCCACCCCACCGGATGGCCCTAAATTCTTTCATTTGTCAACCAAGGTGTAAGATGTTAAATTCAAGCCAGAACAGGGGATTAAGGCTACTTTGCCCGCACTGGTGACAAAATCCCTATGGTGTGCGTGTGTATAGGTACAGGAGGTCTGGGACACAATCCCAATAATAGAAAACAAGAAACTTGTTTTACAAATCAAATTGCACAAAGTGACCCCACACACTTCAACAGTGAATAATACAGTATCAGTAACGTTATACATATAGTTCCATTGACTTTCCAATCGTTCTCCCAAGAATTCCAAAGTCAGATTTCTTCAGTAAACAGATTCTTTATTCACAAATGATACTTAAAACCAATAGCCAACGCGTTTCGTCCGTAACCAGACTTTTTCAGGGCTTGTTTATAATTCTCTATATAATAAAGCTCCGCAATGGTCTTCAAGCTTGAGACTCGAGTATTTTCAAATATCAATAAGTTATCATAATTCCAAGGTGTACCAAGTTCCCATTTTTTGAAGAAATAAAACTGTAAAGGCCGTGAACAGAGTGTCGGCGTCTCGTAAATCATGCGGTCGTCTCCTTCGACCAAATTTACGAGACACCATGCCGAAAGCGCGCCGAATGCAAACCCTCCTGTGCTCCCAGTGCCAGACCCCCGATCACACACCTGCTTCCTTACCACCCTGAAGCGCACCTAAGGACCCTTCTCCTGCTGGAGCTGCAGCTTCTCCAGCCTCCAAGCCACTACCTCGCCCACCGGGGTAGGACACCAACACCTCAGATGCATACTACTCAACACCCGCTCTGCCCACAAGCACGCCATCGAACTCCGGGAACTACCCGACTCATCCTCTTCGGACGACGCCTTCCTGGTGGAGACCTGGATGAACCCCTCTCTGCACCCAACATTGCCATAGCAATCCTGGACGGCTACAAGATCACACACAGGGACCATACCAACAGAGCAGGAGGAGGAATCAACATCGTCCACAGAAATACCTTCAGAATCTTGACCAGCACCAACGACACTCTCAGCGCCGCAGAACACCAGCACTTCCAGATCCACATCGACCCCAATACCACCTTCAGAGGAACCTCCGTCTACAGACCCCCTGGCCACAGTGCAGCGACTCCATCCCCGACTTCGTCAGCACGCACGACCCTTGCATCCATGGACTACATCCGCCTCGTAGACCTGAACTTCCACCTCAACAGCAACTCTACTACTCTGCTCGACAACCTCGACAAACTCGGACTCAAACAGCTAGTCACGACTCCCACCCATGCCGGGCACATGCTCAACAGCATCTTCTCCACCAGCAACTACGTCACCTTCAACCACACCACCAAACTCCACTGGACCGACCACCGCTGCATCCACTTCACCTTCGAGAAACCCACCATGCACCACCACACACAACTACAGCTAGAGCAAAGTCACCGAAGACCAGCTAATCGCCACCCTTGCCCGAAACCCACCAACTGACGCCGCCGACACCGACACTGCGGCCCGCAACCTCAGGCAATGGATCGACGACTGTGCCAACACTCTCGCCCCGATCAAGAAAACGTCAAACAGACGCATAAACAGATAATCCATCTGGTTCACCGCTGACCTCCAGGCATCCGAGCAGACCTGTCGAAGGTTCGAGATAAAGTGGCACCACGAACAGACACCACCGGACAGCAATGCAGCCCAAAAGAGCGCCATCCGCAGACAGTACCAACTCATCCGAACTATTAAAAGGACTTCCTTCAAGGAACGCTTTACAACAACGCACACAACAGCAAAGAGCTCTTCAACATCATGAAGGAACTCTCCAACCCAAGCTCCAACTCCAACGACATCCTGCCATCGCAAGACCTCTGCAGTTCCCTGGCCACCTTCTTCCACTGTAAGTTCGCAGACATCCACGTCAGCTTCAACAACCAGGCCCCCCCGACAGCCACTGACACTTCAGACTCACCGCCCCCAGCCACACCAACCCCCTGCTCTCTTGTACCCATGTCAATGATGACAACACCATCAAAATCATGAACACCATCCACTCCGGCATACCATCAGACTCCTGCCGGCACCACATCTCCGCAAGATCATAAACAATTCCTTCGAGACCGCCACTTTCCTGGAGAGCTGGAAGCACGCCATGATCAACGCCCTACTCAAGAAACCCGAGGCGAACCCTAAGGACCTCAAATACTGTCGGCCCATCTCCCTACTCCCGTACCAGCGAATGTCATCGTGAAGATTGTCAATAGGCAACTGACCCTCTTCCTCGAGGAGAACAACATTCTGGACCCATCCCAATCCGGATTCCGCAGCAACCACAGCACCAAAACTGCCCTCATTGCCGCCACCGATGACTTCAGGAACCTGCTGGACAATGGAGAAACCGCAGCCCTCATCCTCCTGGACCTTTTGGCCGCCTTCGACACCATCTGCCACCACACCCTACGCACACACATCCACAACGCAGGGATCTGCGACTAATCCATGGACTGGACCACCTCCTTCCTCATTGGCAGAACACAAAGTGTCCACCTCCCTCCGTTATGATCTAAAGCCACCAATATCATCTGCGGTGTTCCCCAAGAATCATCCTTCAGCCCGACACTCTTCAACGTCTACATGGCACCGCTCAGCCACATAGCCCGATCGCCTGACCTCAACATCATCTCATATGCCAACAACACCCCGCTGATCCTCTCCCTCACCTAGGCCCCCACCGTTGCCAAAACCAACCTCCACGAAGGAATGAAGGCCATCGCCGAATGTATGAAGAACAGCCGCCTGAAACTGTACTCGCACACGAAGGCTACACCCTGTCCACCTGGGACGACTCCTGAATGCCGGCCACACTGGGAGCTGCACTGACTCCCACCGACCACGCACGCAATCTGGGGTCCATTCTGGACTCATGCTGTCAATGACCCAGCAAGTCATCACCATACCTTCCTCCTGCTTCAACACCCTCTGCATGCTACGCAAGATCTACAGATGGATCCCCACCGGAACCAGAAGGACAGTCACCCAGGCCCTCGTCACCAGCATCCAATGCCCTCTACGCAGGAACCGTGGCCAACCTCGGCCAAACTCCAGAAATGACTACAATGCATACAGAATGCCTCTGCACGCCTCAGCCTCGACATCCCTACCAGAGCCACATCACATCCCACCTGAGAGACTTGCACTGGCTCCCCATCAAGAGGATATCCTTCAAACTCCTCACCCACGCATACAAGGCACTCCACAACACCGGACCAGCGTATCTCAACAGATGACTCAGCTTCTACACCCCGAACCGCCAGCTTCGCTCCGCTGACCTCACCCTCGCCACCGTCTCTATGTGGGTGAAATACCTCCTCCGTCCTCAGACCCCATCCACTGAGTGAGAGACCCCTGTGTGGGTGAAATACCCCCTCCATCAGACCCCATCCCCTGAGTGAGTGACCCCTGTGTGGGCGAAATTCTCCCTCTGTCCTCAGTCCCCGTCCACTGACCCTGAGTGAGAGACCCCTGTGTAGGTGAAATACCCCCTCCATCAGACCCCCTCCACTGAGTGAGAGACCCCTGTGTGGGTGAAATACCCCCTCCATCCTCAGATCCGCTCCACTGAGTGAGAGACCCCTGTGTGGGTGAAACACCCCCTCCATCCTCAGACCCCATCCACTGAGTGAGAGACCCCTGTGTGGGTGAAACACCCCCTCCGTCCTTAGACCCCATCCACTGAGTGAGAGACCCCTGTGTGGGCGAAATACTCCCTCCATCAGACCCCATCCACTGAGTGAGAGACCCCTGTGTGGGTGAAATACCCCCTCCGTCCTCAGTCCCCGTCCACTGAGTGAGAGACCCCTGTGTAGGTGAAATACTCCCTCCATCAGACACCATCCACTGAGTGAGAGACCCCTGTGTGGGTGAAATACCCCCTCCATCAGACCCCATCCACTGAGTGAGAGACCCCTGTGTGGGTGAAACACCCCCTCCGTCTTTAGACCCCATCCACTGAGTGAGAGACCCCTGTGTGGGTGAAATACCCCCTCCATCCTCAGACCCCATCCACTGAGTGAGAGACCCCTGTGTGGGTGAAACACCCCCTCCGTCTTTAGACCCCATCCACTGAGTGAGAGACCCCTGTGTGGGTGAAATACCCCTTCCGTCCTCAGACCCCATCCACTGAGTGAGAGACCCTTGTGTGGGTGAAATACCCCCTCCGTCCTCAGACTCCATCCACTGAGTGAGAGACCCCTGTGTGGGTGAAATACTCCCTCTGTCCTCAGACCCCATCCACTGAGTCAGAGACCCCTGTGTGGGTGATATACTCCCTCCGTCCTCAGACCCCCTCCACTGAGTGAGAGACCCTGTGTGGGTGAAATACCCCCTCCAACCTCAGACCCCATCCACTGAGTGAGAGACCCCTGTGTGGGTGAAATACTCACTCTGTCCTCAGACCCCATCCACTGAGTGAGAGACCCCTGTGTGGGTGAAATTCCCCCTCCATCAGACCCCATCCACTGAGTGAGAGACCCCTGTGTGGGTCACACCTGATGGTTCTGTCTCATGACTTTATTGTGACTACAACCTGCTTCTTTCCTTGTATTATGAGTGAGCCACTGAAGGGGGAAGTGGACAAGAAAGCAGCAGAGAAATGCAAACCCTGATGTGGTGCAAAGCAGCGGGAGAGTGTTGATTGTCGTAGGTAGTCATTGCGGCGAGGTCTGGCCCGTACAATTGCTGCTCCTCGAGAGGTATCAGTTTTCTTCATAGTGTACTTTACATTTTATTAATAGCGCCAGCGCACTGCCAGTGCTGCCGTTCCTAATACTTTCAGTGCCAGTTTGTGACCTGAGTTGTTTGTACTAAATAATAAAAGGTTGTGCTGCTTATTCGCAGCGAAACCCTCTTCTATGCAGTCTCGGCTATGTTTTTGCTTACTGGAGTGTCACTGTTCAATAAGAATGGAAAATATCTTCAATTTGTAGCGTTCCTTAAAAAGTAAAAAAAATGAAATTGCAAATTGTCCTTGATTTATGTGTGGTACAACATTCCCGTGTGGTGTCGTTTTCAGTAGGCCTAGTTACGCCGCTAACAACTCTCAATACCTTAGAATAGAAGTTGGCACAGAAACTGGAATAGAAAAGACACATTTATTAAGACACCATGGGGTGGTGGTACATTCAAACAATACCCTTGGGCAATGCATGAAGTATCACACTGAACAGAAGGCACATGGTCCTTTTATACCCGCACAGGGGCTCGGAAAGGCGGCACAAGCACATGACGAATTTATGTACATTTATGGGCATTTTCAGTACACATGCAACAAGTGGGAGGAGCTATCAATTTGACCAGTTTGGGGAAAACATCTCTCGACAGTGATTTATCAAAATCAGATGTGGCTCGACTGAGCATGCGTGTATTTCGGTCACAAGTTAAAAATAGCCTATTACTGGGCAGAATATGTGAACAAGTAGCAGAGAGGTAGGACAAAGCACATGGCGAGCACGAGGCAATGTAAGGCATACAAAATGGAGGGTAGTGATACAAAATGGCCTCCGAAAACAGGCAACATAACAATAGAAAACACGTTAGATTCAGCAAATGCTAACCTAATCGCTGTCAATTTACGACACCCGTCGTGCGCTCTCTTTCATCATGTAACTAGCGTGTGTGGCAGAGCTTTTTTTTTTTACAAGACATGCGAATACATTGTAGGTGTCTTACTCCATTGTTGTAAAGACAGAGGCCTCATCTGTCACAATTGTCTAAGCTATTCAGCTTAGTTGCGCCAATGTAGCTTTGTTTTTAGACTGAATTAATCTATTTAGTAAACAGACTCTCTTGGTTTCTTCTAGCGAACTTAATTCAGCGCAGCTCACATGCTCAGTATCTATGTAGTAGCTCTCCGTGACAGCAACTTCTGAAAACAAATGTGTGCAGGGCCCTTCTGTTCATCTGGGCAGTGTGCGGGCTCTGCATTCACATCATAATGTTATGCAATTATTTCATAACCTGTTGCAGAGGCCTGCTTGGGAATTGTTTAGCAGTGATACAAGTGTATTTAATACCGAACCCCTCTTGTTTTGCACATACTCCGGTTCTTATCTACATGACTGCGTTTTTGTCTAAACGATTGCATTTTATTTTCCATGGGCTGTTTCTTTAGTACATTGTGGCATCTTGAGGTCACCTAAAACGAACATGGGAGTTCTCTACTTCGTTTTCATGTTACACCTGACCTAGCGCTGTCATCCGTACTGGAGTGTGCACGTGCCCTGCTCTCCACATGCGGCCTAAGCAGAATATTGCTTGTAAGACCTGAACTCTTCTGTTTTTATAAACGCCAAAACAAAAACCTTTTTTGAAAAGCAGTATGAAGACGGAAAAGGGAGAAGTGGTCCCTTAAAAAAAAAAAACATGCTTGGACGAGTTACAGTTCACATTTAATGCTTCTAAAAATGATTTCTTAATTACCATGATTGATCACCTGTGTGCAATTTATATCCCATGAAGTTTTAAAACATATGCTTACAAAACGCCCTGGTGTAACCACACTCAGGGCGGAGCATAAGGGAAGGGGAAAAAATAATAAAACATTGAGAAATGACAAGACACAACACAAATGTAACAACCCAAGTGATAGAACAGTGAATATCACCCTGTGACTGGGAATGGTGATAAGACAAAGTGCAGTTTATGGGAAAGTGCTTTAAAACTGGTTTGTGGATACCAATGAAACCTTTATTTATAGGTTCCACAACCAGGATTAAAAAGAATGAGGATGGGTCGTGTTAGAAGAGAAGACTAGGTTCTCAAAACATTATTAGTTTTTCCCCTTCCCTTGTGCTCCGCCCTGAGTGTGGCCACACCAGGGCGTTTTGTAAACAGACCCGATGATGAAGCATGTCACACACTTTTGTGTGTGGGTGAGGGCAGTTTTCAAAACAGATTTCTCTTTTCTGTCTCGTGTTGTTACATGTGTACTCTAATCTCTCCACCCCTTCTTGTGTGTATATTTTGCCTTAGGGGGTTCCGGGTGGTGGAGTTGTATAATTTCTTTGACCCTCTCCCCTTCTTTGTGAATAGTGAGTTTTAAAACATATGCCTTTTGTAGCAGGCCCCCTTCCAGTAACATTCATCTTAGAAAGGGGCTGTAGGTTAGTAAGTTTGCAATTCAGGGGCTATGTAGAAGCTTGAACGTCTTTCCAAAGATTATTACTGTTTTAAAGGGTGAAGTAATTTCTGATATTTCGCTTTTTCCATGGACTTATGTGTTTGGTTTTATTTCAGGGGGAAAATGTCTCTTTCACTGAGAGCTGCAGTCATGCTGCTGTCTCCGGTTAGTGCCCTTCCTTCCATTCCTGCTGCTTTGCTGCAGTTTTAAGACCTTGTTAGAGTTTCTTGTTGCTGAAATGGGGGTAATTTCTGTTATTTATCTGTTTCCCTAATCTTTATTACTTGATTTTGCCCGCCACAAGACAGTGTCACTCATAGTCATTGAAATGTCACTCATAATTTCACTGAAATTATGAAAATGTCACACACAGCAATCTGAAGCCTTGGCAACTATGGTTTGAGGATTCACGGCCCTGTAAAATATAAAGAATCACCCCCTGGAACAGGAACAGTAGAAACTCTGCCCAGCCTCATTGCAGCAGCTGTGTCTACATTGCACACATTGAATGAAATACAAGTCCTCATTTAATTTCACTCCTGAATGTCATGTCTGTTCATTTGCAGGCGCCAATGCTTGTTTCCAATACAAGACCATGTCATGGACTGTGAGTGTCCACATCTCCGTGACATTTAAAAACCCAGGTCTTTACAGTCACCAAAGCTTGTTTCCCTGCTGGAGCCTGGAGGCGGCGTTTCCGTCAGCAGCCACCAGATGGCGCTCCTCGCCTGCTGATGAAACCCACTGAGCTGCACATTGTATTGAAGGGAGAAGGATTTCCTCTTCCGGGTCAGCGGCGGCAGAGACAGCACCAGCAGCAAATGCTGACATCACTTCCTGTCTCTCCTGGTGTGTGCAGCCTGCAGCAGAGGAGGAAGGAGCCCTGTCTGGTGGGCAGTTACCTCCAGACCCTCACAGACCCCCCCTCAGACCCCAGATTTGCCCCCCTCAGATCCCAGATCTGCCCCCCCCCCAGGAGGAGGAGAGAGCCTGGACAGGTTTCTGATCAGGTAGGAGCTGACTAACTCACTTGGCTGCAATTTATTAATCCATGGATCAGATCCCCCCCTGGCATTTATGGTGAGGTCAGGAGAGCTCAGCTCTTTCTGGTGCCGAGGCCTGTCCAGGGGTCAGAGGAGGAGAGGCCTGTCCAGGGGTGCGGAGGAGGAGAGGCCGGTCCAGAGGCAGGGCAGAGGAGGAAAGGCCTGTCCAGGGGTTCAGAGGAGCTGAGGCCTGTCCAGGGGTGCAGAGGAGCTGAGGCCTGTCCAGGGGAGCAGAGGAGGTGAGGCCTGTCCAGGGGTGCAGAGGAGGTGAGGCCTGTCCAGGGGTGCAGAGGAGGAGAGGCCTGTCCAGGGGTGCAGAGGAGGAGAGGCCTGTCCAGGGGTGCAGAGGAGGTGAGGCCTGTCCAGGGGTGTAGAGGAGGAGAGGCCTGTCCAGGGGTGCAGAGGAGGAGAGGCCTGTCCAGGGTTGCAGAGGAGGAGAGGCCTGTCCAGGGGTGCAGAGGAGGTGAGGCCTGTCCAGGGGTGTAGAGGAGGAGAGGCCTGTCCAGGGGTGCAGAGGAGGAGAGGCCTGTCCAGGGTTGCAGAGGAGGAGAGGCCTGTCCAGGGGTGCAGAGGAGGTGAGGCCTGTCCAGGGGTGCAGAGGAGGTGAGGCCTGTCCAGGGGTGCAGAGGAGGCGAGACCTGTCCAGGGGTGCAGAGGAGGTGAGGCCTGTCCAGGGGTGCAGAGGAGGTGAGACCTGTCCAGAGGGGTGCAGAGGAGGTGAGGCCTGTCCAGAGGGGTGCAGAGGAGGTGAGGCCTGTCCAGGGGTGCAGAGAAGGTGAGACCTGTCCAGAGGGGTGCAGAGGAGGTAAGGCCTGTCCAGGGATGCAGAGGAAGTGAGGCCTGTCCATGGGTGCAGAGGAGGTGAGGCCTGTCCAGGGATGCAGAGGAAGAGAGGCCTGTCCATGGGTGCAGAGGAGGAGAGGCCTGTCCAAAGGCGGGGCAGAGGAGGAGAGGCCTGTCCAGGGGTGCAGAGGAGCTGAGGCATGTCCAGGGGTGCAGAGGAGGCGAGGCCTGTCCAGGGGTTCAGAGGAGGTGAGGCCTGTCCAGGGGTGCAAAAGAGGTGAGGCCTGTCCAGGGGTGCAGAGGAGGAGAGGCCTGTCCAGGGGTGCAGAGAAGGTGAGGCCTGTCCAGGGGTGCAAAGGAGGTGAAGCCTGTCCAGGGCTGCAGAGGAGGAGAGGCCTGTCCAGGGGTCAGAGGAGGAGAGGCCTATCCAGGGGTGCAGAGGAAGAGAGGCCTGTTCAAAGGTGCAGAGATGGGGAGGCCTGTCCAGGAGTGCAGAGGAAGAGAGGCCTGTCGAGGGGTGCAGAGGAGGAGAGGCCTGTCCAGAGGTCAGAGGAGGAGAGGCCTGGCCAGGGGTGCAGAGGAGGAGAGGCCTGTCCAGGGGTGCAGAGAAGGTGAGACCTGTCTGTGGAAGCAGTGTCTCTCTGGGGCCTGTGCATAGCGCCCCGATGCTCAGAGTGGAGTCAGAGGCGCTGTATGGGGTGGAATGAACTCTGGGCTCCTCTTTCCTTAATGAGAATCCTTCACCGAGAGGCCTGTCCAAGGGTGCAGAGGAGGTGAGACCTGTCCAGGGTTCAGAGGAGGTGAGGCCTGTCCAGGGGGCAGAGGATGAGAGGCCTGTCCAGGGGTGCAGAGGAGGCGAGGCTTGTCCAGGGGAGGAGAGGAGGTGAGGCCAGTCCAGGGGTGCAGAGGAGGTGAGGCCTGTCCAGGGGTGCAGAGGAGGTGAGACCTATCCAGGGGTGCAGAGGAGATGAGGTCTGTCCAGGGGTGCAGTGGAGGTGAGGCCTGTCCAGGGGTGCAGAGGAGGAGAGGCCTGTCCAGGGGTGCAGAGGAGGTGAGGCTTGTCCAGCGGGAGGAGAGGAGGTGAGGCCTGTCGAGGGGTGCAGAGGAGGTGAGGCTTGTCCAGGGTTGCAGAGGAGGTGAGGTCTGTTCTGGGGTGCAGAGGAGGTGAGGCCTGTCCAGGGGTGCAGAGGAGGAGAGGCCTGTCCAGGGGTGCAGAGGAGAGGCCTGTCCAGGGGTGCAGAGGAGGTGAGGCCTGTCCAGGGGTGCAGAGGAGCTGAGGCCGGTCCAGGGGTGCAGAGGAGGCGAGGCTTGTCCAGGGGGAGGAGAGGAGGTGACGCCTGTCCAGTGGTACAGAGGAGGGGAGGCCTGTCCAGGGGTGCAGAGGAGGTGAGGTCTGTCCAGGGGTGTAGGCATAGAGGCCTGTCCTGGCTTGTCATCTGGGTTCTGTGCGTTTAGACAACATAGACTATAGGATTGGTGTCAGACTGATTCTGGACACCTCTGTCTGGTATGTTGGCCTGTATACCAGCTAGCTCACAGTGCCAATGAAAACTCCTCTTACCAAGGAGGGAAGAGTTTCTGGCAACTATCAAACATGACAACTCTGATCCTCTCAGATAGATACACAGAGTAAATGGTTGGGATGTTTTCAATATGTATTTTATGAACAGTCGTTATTCTACTGTAAAATAGATGTGCTGAGGCAATCAATAGACAGTAGAGGATATACATAACTAGAAGCACTAGAAACGTAAAAGGATGATAGATTTCTACCATACTGCTAAAATAATGAATGCATACCAGCATATAAAATACATTACTGTAAAATGCGTGTGGGACCCCCGTTCTGGTCTCGAACTGGACAACCCGCAAGGGATGTTCAGACCCCTGCGAGCTGGAGTATCCGAGTGCACGAACTTCAGCGTCTCACGTTAGTGTGTCGGCATGGAAGACCTGATCTCCTCTCTCTTAACTCAGTAAGATGTGCTGTATTTATACAAAAATTATCTGTTTCTTTGTCCCTTGTTCCTTGTGTTAGGCATTGTTGGATTTGAGCATGACGTAGGTGATTAACCTTGTACATAGATATTATGCAGGTGCTGTAGCTTCTACCTGGTTTCCAAGAGCCCTCATGAATATTCATTCATACTGTATGAGTCCATTGATGAAGTTATAGGAGGCTATTGTTCAGGGAAAAAACCTCCTGCTGCACTCAGGACTTGAACTAGGTAAAGGTTCAATCCTAAAAGGTGAAAGTATATATTACCCGGACCTATATATGGGTACCTATATGGAACATAACAGGTCCTCACCAGGCCACGGTTCACATCCTGGTCCTCACAAGGCCCTGGTCCACCAGGCTCCAGGTCATGTCCTGGTCCACCAGGCCCGGCTCAAGACCTGGTCCACCAGGCCCGGCTCAAGTCCAGGTCCTCAGAAGGCCCTGGTTCACGTCCTGGTCCACCAGACCCCGGCTCACGTCCTGGTCCTCACAAGGCCCCAGCTCACGTCCTGGTCCTCACAAGGCCCTGGCTCACGTCCTGGTCCTCGCAAGGCCCCAGCTCACGTACTGGTCCACCATGCTCCGGCTCACGTCCTGGTCCTCACAAGGCCCTGGCTCACATCATGGTCCTCACAAGGCCCTGGCTCACGTCCTGGTCCTCGCAAGGCCCCAGCTCACGTACTGGTCCACCAGGCTCCGGCTCACGTCCTGGTCCTCACAAGGCCCCAGCTCACGTCCTGGTCCTCACAAGGCCCTGGCTCACGTCCTGGTCCTCGCAAGGCCCCAGCTCATGTACTGGTCCACCAGGCTCCGGCTCACGTCCTGGTCCTCACAAGGCCCTGGCTCACATCCTGGTCCTCACAAGGCCCTGGCTCACGTCCTGGTCCTCACAAGACCCCAGCTAACGTGTAGGTCCTCACAAGGCCCCGGCTCATGTCTAGGTCCAGACAAGGCCCTGGCTCACGTCCTGGTCCTCACTAGACCCAGGCTCACGCCCTGGCCCTCACAAGGCCCTGGCTCACGTCCTGGCCCTCACAAGGCCCCAGCTCATGTCTAGGTCCAGACAAGGCCCTGGCTCACATCCTGGTCCCCACCAGGACCCGGCTCATGACCTGGTCCTCACAAGGCCCAGATTCACGTCCTAGTCCTCACAAGACCCTGACTCACGTCCTGGTCCTCACCAGGCCCTGGCTCACGTCCTGGTCACCACAAGGCCCTGGCTCATGTCCTGGTCCTCACAAGGTCCGAGCTCACGTCCTCGTCTTCACAAGGCCCCAACTCACGTCCTGGTCTTCACAAGGCCCTGACCCACGTCCTTGTCCTCACAAGGATCAGCTCAGGTTCTGGTCCTCACAAGCCCCTGGCTCATGTCCTGGTCCATACCAGGCACTTATCACATCCTCATCCTCACTAAACTCCGACTCACGTCCAGGTCTTCCCCAGGCCAAGCAGAAGAGGGAGATCAATTGGTTGTTGGCCCACAATGCCACCTCAAACAGGAAGCAGACACATGCAAATCAGCTTTAGACTCCTTCCAATAGAAGCAGTCCAGCCTGAAGAACCAATGCAGATCTTTTTTGAACCGGAACTCAACCAACCCAAGACCGGTTTCAGCCTATCTGGGCCCTGACTGTAGGGTGCGGCTTCATTCCAGTGGTGCAGCGAGCACTGAACCCACATCTGGGTCCTGACTGTAGGGCGCGGCTTCATTCCAGCATTGCAGCGAGCACGGGACCCACATCTGGGTCCTGACTGTAGGGCGCGGCTTCATTCCAGCATTGCAGCGAGCACAGGACCCACATCTGGGTCCTGACTGTAGGGTGCGGCTTGATTCCAGCGGTGCAGCGAGCACTGAACCCACATCTGGGTCCTGACTGTAGGGTGCGGCTTCATTCCAGTGGTGCAGCGAGCACAGGACCCACATCTGGGTCCTGACTGTAGGGTGCGGCTTGATTCCAGCATTGCAGAGAGCACGGGACCCACATCTGGGCACACCTGGCATATTTATGAATATGGAAAATGATGGGTGGATCGTTTGAGTTCATCTCTGCCACTGGTAATTACTCTGGGACACATCCAAGCCCAACCTTCTTGTTCTTTCCCTCCGTTGCACCTCAGCATGCAGCCGATTTAAGATCCACAAAGGTAGCATAAAGGCTACCCTTGTTCAAAACCACAGTCTTCCAGTAGAGCATAATAAAACGAAATACCTGATCAATGGTACTAGTACATGCCCTAAAGCCTGCCTGTAGAGGAGATAAGCTATCTGTCTCTCCCACCCAATCCTGCAGTTTGTTCAAAACTAGATGCAGAATTATCTTTTGGAGTGAGTCTATCAGGCTGATAAGCCCGTAGTTGCCTGGCAGGGATTTATCCCCCTTTTTAAAAACGGGGATAATCTCCGCCCCTTTCCACGAATCAGTAACTGGGGCACCCTGCGCAATTGCATTAGCCACCATCGCGTTGTAGTGGCACCATTTAGATTTTTCATACAGAAATATGTCTGGCGGAATGCCGTCTGGGCCCGGTGCTTTACCTCCTGTTACTGCCCCCAGGGCCAGACTAACTTCAGCATCTTCAAAAACTGTGCCTGTTTAGTACCGGCACGGGGGCTTCTCTTCCGTCCCTTCCCCTGAGCTACGTGCATATTGAGGCTTAAAGTGAGTGACCCAATGCTCCTGTGAAACGTGGTTTTGCGGCTGGGTTGGCAGACCACCCCTGTCCCACTTAGCTATGTTCCAAAACTGTTTGGGATTTTTGTTTACGCATTCTAATTTGAGTTCCTGACATCTATTCTCATCCCAGGATTTTTTTGCCTTAACTTGTTCTCTTCGGTAATTATACCTTAGTTGCCGTACAGCACTGGGATTTCACTCTTTAATTGCAGCTCCTAGTTGTCTACGCACCTCTTTACATTCCATATTGAACCATTGTGGGCCTTTCCTAGGATAGACTCCCTTGGCCTTATGGCATCTAATGAAATAAGTGTGTAGCTTCGCAAAAATGCTAACATGGGTACCGATCACCGGGTCAAGAGCCGCTGAGTTTAGCATGCATACTTCCAACTCTGAAATCGCCCTTCAACGTCTAGGGATATTGAAGCTAAAGGTTCGCGGTGCTTGAGTATATTAGCCCATTTTAGGCGTTTTATGTCGTTTGATGGAACCGCATCCCTGGTGAGAAAATTACTCTCTGATCGCGTGTGTTCCCGTTGTGGTAACAAATCAAGAGTTGCACACAGGGGGTTGTGGTCACTCTCTGGCCGCTCTCTTACTACCACATCCCTTAAGGGATGCCACAGTCGCAGATTGATTATTAAGTAGTCTATGCGACTGGCTCAATTGCCATTGTTGAAAGTATTTGCTCCATGCCTATCGGATGTGGATCTGACATTCGCCGCCTGTGGTCCCTTCTCTAGATAAGTGGCATTGATTTGGATTGCCACGTCAGACCATTTTTTAATTGGTGGCAGTTCTAACTTTAAGATCCCCCATTGCTCATCAGCATCTGCAATAAAATCACAATATTGTATTGTATTGTAATTGCATTTGTTTGGCGCTTACTACCCCTGATGAGGCGTCAAAGCGCTTTTTCGGCGAGTAGCAAGCTACTCCGGGACCTATTGAGGATTAGTGTTGAATTAGTATAGTAAAACATGCAAGTAACTTTTAAGTGGTGCATATGTTAGTCAGTTATTTGGATTTGGAAGGATAGCAGAAGGATAGAAGAGGAAATAAGGTTTGTATTTATATAGCGCTTCTAACCCCTGATGGGGGTGTTGAAGCGCTTTTTTATGGCGGGTAGCATGGTATTCCAGAAACCCATAAAGGATTAGTGGTGAATTAGTATGGTGAAACATGAAAGTAATTTGAGTGGTGGATATTAGTCAGTTATTGGAGTGTGAAGGATAGCGGAGGGATAGAAGGGAAAGAAAGGGTTGCATTCATATAGTGCCTGTTACCCCTGATGGGATGTTAAAGCGCTTTTCTGGCGAGTAGCAGGCTACTCAGGAACCCATAAAGGATTAGTGTTGAAAATTAGTATGGTGAAATATGAAGTAATTTGAGTGGTGGATATCTTAGTCAGTTATTTGGATTGAGAAGGGTTGGGGAGAGGTAAAAAAGGAAAAAAGGTTTGCATTTATATAGCGCTTTTAACCCTGATGAGGTGTTGAAATGCTTTGTTGGCGAGTAGCACGCTACTCTGGAACCCATAAAGGATTAGTGGTGAATTAATATGGTGGAATATGGAATTAAAGAAGTGAACATGTTAGTCTGTTATTTTGATTGAAAAGGATTGTGGAGGGATAGAAGAGTGAAGGATTTCTTTTTTTAGGTCATAGCAGTAGGAGGAGGCTTTTGGAAGAGTAAAAAGTGTTTTTGGAGGGGAAGAGTCAGAGGGGAGAGTTTAGAAAGGTTTCTTTTGGGGGATCGGTATAGTAAAAGAGGTGTCTGTTGATGCAAGGTGGGATAGAGTAGGAGAGAGGATTATTTTGTGAAACATAGTAGTGGTATGGGGTGTGGGATAAAAGGGAGTGGGTGTAGAGGATATATTGACATATGTATAGGGTGAGACATAGGGTAGTGAATTGGAAAGAGTAGTAGAAAGAAGTTTGAGATGAGTCAGAATATTGGGCTAGAAGATATATTGAGAGAAGTATAGGCTGAGAAATAGGGTAGTGCATTGGAAATGCTAAATTAGAAGAAAGTGATAAATATATAGATCCATAAGTAAATTGACAGTATATAGATGCATAATGGAGGTAAGTATATGCAGATTAAAGATATTGATAGAGGTACAGGTTGAGAAATAGGGTAGTGCATTGGATATGCTTTTAAAGGAGAAAAATAACTGACACACAGATCCAAGTACATGGAGGTACATAGATGCCCAATGGAAGCAAGTACATGTAGACCAAAGATGATTTTTGTCTTTTTTGTTGTTTTATAACATAGGTATTGTACATGTTTATACAAAGCAATACACAAAGATAGGCACATATCTATAGTGAAAATAAATGTATATGTACAGAGTGACAAATACGTAGGGTTTCAAGATATCTTGCATATCGAATAAAAGCTTCAACCATTAAAAATACGTAGGGTGGGTATTAATGAATGGCCAGCATTCCTGGCACTGGTCCTGGACAATCTCTAACAGGTTTAAACAGGCCCTCACCCATGTCCTCCCCACCCTTAGCTCCGACTCCCAAGCGGCGATGCCCTAAGCCTTGGTTGTTTATGACCCTAGTAGTCAGGTGACCCCTTCAGCCATTGGGAACCCTAGCCCAAACACTATCCAATCACAACACTAACCCTAAACTCTAGAACCAATTGGAGACCAGGACCTTACAGCCAATCATGACCCTAGTCCAAGCACCCAATCAGTTTAGAAAACCCTGATCTCTACGTCCAATAGAGGCCCTAGCCCTACCAGTAGTCTCAACCCTAGTCCAAGCAACAAATGGCACAGGAAGCCCTAGTTCCTATTTTCAATAGAAAGCCTAACCCTACTCTTAGTCCCACACCTAGTCCAGGAACCAATCACACCAGAAGCTCAAATCGCTACTTCCAATTAAAGGCCTAACCCTAACCCTAGTCCCGCCCTAGTCCCAACAACCAATAACACAGGAAGCCCTAGTCCCTACTTCCAATAGAAATCCTAACCCTAGCCCCAACCCTACATTGATTGAATCACAGACCCAGAAACCAATCAGAACCCTCAAATACCCAACCAATGAAGACACTAACCCTAATCCAATAGAAACATCAGAGACAACCACCAATCAGTGTACACATGTACCAAACATTATCAGACTATATTAGGTCCCAGATACCTCAGACAAGGTAAATGTAAATGTGGGTATACTTGTAAAGCGCACTGTGACTCCAAGGAGTATCCCGGCGCTGAAGACCGCTGGGGAACCCGTCCTGGTTTTCCCTGTGAGATGGTCCCTTTCTGGGTATCTCCAAGGTGAAACCAGGCATCCCCGGCGTCTGTGGGGGGCCGTTGTAGAGATGAGGCAAGCTTAATGCCCAGAGTTGCCGAGTGTGTTCCCTGATTAGAGTAGGCACCGAGGCGAGAATTATCGAGTCCGTTTTGACCCTGGTACACAACCCTGCCGCGTCGGGAATTGAACCCTGGTCCCGGACCATTCTCTGCTTACAGGTCAGCCGCCTCTAACCAGTGAGCCATACCACTCCACAAGGTTTGCTGGCCAGGGAGTTAGAAGCTGCTCCTCTATTCATAAATCTCCTAGGAGACAGACAGGCTTAATCCACTCTTTGTACTTCTGCAGGTAAGGCCCTAACAAACTTGTCCTCTAACAACACTATTTGTATAAAACTTTACTCCCTCTCCTGGCCAAAAAACGAAGTGCACAGTCCCTATTAAACACAGTTTAAACATCTTACAGCAGATTACTGCTGTCTCATGGGGGAAGGAGGGCTGGTTTCACTTACTTGTTATCACAAAATGGTCACTGGGGGTGCACTGCTTAACATGCTGGTCTTAGCACAGAGCAAAGGAGACATGTGGAGGGAAAAACTGATAGTCGCGGAGAATAAGAGGGAAAAACTACAGAGTTTGGACTGCAAATCCCACAATTGAACAGTTAAATACTTCCAGTCACAGGCAGGAAAAACCACAAGCATTGAGGGACACCTGGTTCACAAGCACCCTCACAGACATGCTGGATCTGCCTATGTCGAGCGGATCGGTCACAAGATACTAAAGAACACTACAAGATGACATGCCAAAAATTATTTTGGCGGTGAGGGGAAATGAGGAAGGGACTATAGTTGTAATTCACAGATACAAGTAGGACACTGCCCTCAAACATATTATGATTTCACTGCATTAATGGCACATTCAAAATGATACACATGACTGACCCGGGAAAGACAAACATGTGGCAAAAACATGCTTTGGCATGGGCTATGTTCTTCTATACAGTATGGTCATGTCCACGGATAATGAAGTACTGGGAGAACGCATCTGACAGCTAAATAAAACAGACCTGTTGATTTCATAACGTAGCTTCCAAACAAAACGAAATCCTGCCTTTTTTATTCGGGAACTTGTATTTTGTGCCCTAATATAAGAGGGTATAACTTTTATGTGATAAATATACTTTGTTTTGGGGTATCGGAAACGCAAAATCTGTTGATTACTCATCTGAAGCAAAACACAAGCCGTTGAATGAATTACATTATTTATTTAACTTGACTCCCCAAGCCAAGAGACAAATACACTGTGTAGAAAAAGGGTTAGGCAGATCAGGTCGATTACCCCTTTTCAAGGTTTGCCCGGCGTTAGCCGCCTCTAACCCAACTCAGGGTTACCAAATAAAGAGGCAGGCGCTGGAGACTGGAAGGCAGGAAACAGGAGTTTATTCCGACGGAGCAGAACACGTCAAATCAGACAACAGGGTATCTTCTCGAGGTGCTCTAGACGCATCCTTGAGGCCTGGCCTCTTATACACAGGTTTATTGCTTTATTTCATGAAACACATTCTTGTCAATACTTTGATGTACGGAAAGACATCCTCGGAATCCTCACTTTGGGCCTGTTCCCACACATTTACAGTAGAAGTCCCCACCCCGGTCACAGTAGGTGATGACTATCCCACACCAGGCCATTCCGTCGATTCCCGGAATGTGTGTCTGATCGGATCTCATGGGGTGGAGGGGGCTTTGATCAGTCAGAGATCCTTTGAATCGGGGCAGCTGCTTACTGTAAGGGGGCCAATAAATGGTATCCGCAGGGCCAGGTGGCGCCCTGGGAACGGGCAGGAAGATTGGGCACAGAGGAAGGGGGTTCATCAAAGGATGGGGAGGTGTTGTCCGGGAGCGGAATGCATATCCGAAGCAGAGTAGCGCTGGAGGGGAGTTTTATGGTACAGGTATGAGAGAGCGGGGGCTATCAGCGCGCGGGGGATGCTTGCGAGGTCAGAGGGAGAGACACGCTAGCTAGCGGCGCTGGGCAGGGAAACCATGGTTTTCAAAATGGCTGCCACTTACGCGCACGAAGGTGCCTAAAAAGGGGCAAGATGGTGTGGCCAATGTTTCATGATTTTTACTTTACGCTCAACAGTGACCATGGTGAACAGAAATGAACGCCGCTTATCTATACCGATTTTAGTCATTTTGCACAACTGCACTCCCAATTCCAATTGAAAAGAAATCCCATTCAGTATTATTATGAAATAAAGAAAGGGAAACACCTAAACACCTGTGCATTATGTGTTGTTTTAATTACCAAATGAATGGAAGGTGCCTGTTAGAGGAGGCTGTTTGCAGGGTGGGTGTTTTTGTTGTTGTTATTAATAATCAGTCTCGGCTGGTTTAAAATCATATGCAGACCCTGTGCTCTATTGTTCGCCCCCCTTTCAGAGACCATGCCTCGTCCATTGTCTGGCCTAGGGTTGTTTTCTAAACACAAATATCCATGGGTCTGATAAGCAAGATAAATGTAAGAAACTAGCAACAGGACTAATCTGGTTTCTACAAATCAGTGAAGGACAATTCTATTAAAAGGACGGATTCCCATAACTCACTAGTGGTGACATGCTTCATCATCTGGGTCTCCTCCTAATGCCACACGAGTGGCACTACGGGCTGCAACCCTTGCTTCAGGAAAGGGGAGCTCGTAGATGTTTTGACCTATTTCGATAAAACACGCTGTATTTGGACCTCTAGATGCGAGTACTCGATTATGTGGGAATCGTGAATGCAGTGCAGTAGTGTGTATGTGATGTGAGTTAAAATTACCAATGGGAAGCAAAATTATTTATTCGTGCTTCTCAGAGATCAAGACATAAAAACAGTGCAAAACGACAGTCTTAAACAAGTAACTGTCTAGATGTGAAGGGTCAACATGTTTCAGTAATTAATGGATAACTTGTCCTATGCCTTCGTCAGGACATTAAGTATTGCTACTGCAAGTGAGTGTTATAAATACACAATATATAATGTGTGTAAAGAGTTGGAACTGATACAACCTCTTTACCTGCAAATAAGGATAACAGTTTCTCTGTAAATGATGATTTCCCGTCTTTTGAGAGGATAAGACCTCTCCTCACCTGGCCATTGATCAGGACATAGGAGGCACCGCTCTCCCCATCGGTACCTCTGGCGGTTCCAAAAGCCCCAGACGGCTTTTGGAACCGCCAGAGGTACTGACAGAGAGCAGTAGTAATACTTAAGGTCCTGATGAAGCCATGGGATAAGTTATCCATTAATTGGGCAATGGTGCCTGCTTGTTTGCATTTGCAGCGGGCCCTGCACGCTCCCACTGCAAGAACAGCCCCCGACCCACACAGCACTTGCAGGACACGCATGCTGTGTGGGGCGGCAGCCGCTCCCAAAGTGAAATCCTGCATTGCACTGCAAATACAAACAAGCGGCGTCCCACGAGTGCTGTGTGGGCTGCATTTCAAATAAGCGACAGGCGTTATTAAAGTGGAAGGGCTCATGGCACGCTGCTGCAAATACAAAGAAGAAGGGCGCCAATGCTGTGCACTTTGTCGTGCCTGCTTTAGCAAGACTTGAATTAATGTGTGAGAAGTTGGCCTGGCATATGCTGTCCACTATTTTAGTGGGCACCTTGCACCAGTCCAAACAACCCTTATTGATGATAGGTTACATGCAACCTTTATTGAAAGCTATCCTTGTGGTAACTATGGAGCAGCCTTCAGGCTATGTATTGGAGGAATGTGAAGCAGCTTGTTTTACCAGTCTATAATCTCGTGAATGACCAAATGAAAGGAGAACCACAAAAGGAATATATATAAAATATATGTATTTATTCTAAACACATCCCTCTAGTCTCTTTATGAGGCTAGAGGCAAAAGCACATACAGAAAACTTAATAGCACACAGTAAATTAACACAATATATGTTGAGCCCTAGGGGCGGACCAAACCATATATCAATAAAGTCGTATAAGAACCACAACTTTGATAGACACAAGGATTAGAGCCTGTAGAAGTGCTGGGGCCACCAGGAACCACCCAAGGTAGTGACGCAGGGGACCCAGAAGGGACACACTTTCAGTGTCTGAACACAGCCGCGGATCTCCGTTAAACTTCAATTGGGAATGTCGCGGTTGGAAATTTAAAGAAAATGGACACTTAGAGGAGGACTTTGAGCAAACCCCTTTAGACTTAAGGGGTTCTAGAGCCAACACCCTCAGGAGCAATGTAGTACTCGAGTTACCTCACCCAGGGAAGCCGGGTGCATAGGTGTCTTTTGGTGTTGGGAATCGTCGCTGTTTCCAGCGGCGATCTGCTGCAAAGTGCTACTGCTGTCGAAGTGGAAAGTGTCCGCAGTGATCCAAGCCTGGATTGAAGATGAGAAGAACCTGAAAGAAGAGGGGACAGAGTCTGGGTCACTTGCCAGTGACCAGGGGCACGATAGGCAGATGCCCACCGATGTCGGGTGATTTCAGGAGAAGGAGGTGAAGATTGACTCTTCAGCCACGAGGACCAGGAGGCGTCGACGACAACCAGGAGCTAGATTCGAGCTGACCCACCAAGTATGTAGAGTGCTGCAGTATCTGTGCCCGGATTGGACCCAACAAGCCTTGGCAACAGCAACCCACGCAGAAAAGAGAAAGATGCTTCTGTGTGGGCCAGCAAGGTCCGAGGGACTCACCACTTGGTGGGGAGTCAGGGCACATCTAAAGCAAGAGGTGTCGAGAAGTCAATGCACTTGCAAATGTTCAGGGTGTCCAGGAGTTCCAGTTCCACGTCACTCACGAGGGCTGTGGGTCTCAGCTTTGCTGGGGACTCGGGTCAGCCTCTGAGAAGTCTGTAAATCCTCTTCCTGGGCTGCAGATACTTCAGAGTCCGTCGGGAGCTTTGGAAATGCAGACCGGCAAATGCTTTGTTGGTGCCTGCCAAGCAGGGGAGTTACTCCTTGACCCCAAGGGAGATTTCTTTAGTCCTCTAGTCTTGAGTAGAGCGTCAAAGTTCCATGATTCAGTTGCAGAGTTTCCTCCAGGGATTTCTAAAGTCCTGATGCCAGGGATTCCTTACTTATAACTAAGAAAGGGGTTGGACTAACTCTGGGGACCCACCTATGGGAGGGTTTGGAAAGAGGGATGGCTACACCCATTTCCTTTGTCCAGTTTCGTGCCAGAGCAGGGGCTGGCAGCCCCTGCAACTGGTTTGAGCTGGACTATGCACAGGGACACCAAATGTGCCCCCAGTGCAGACTTCAAAGCACTCCTGGAGTGTAACCACCCAGCCCTAATCCACCAAGGCCTGTCTGGGAGGTGGTTACGCCTCCCTGTGACAGGAAACCAATTGTCCAGGCCTCCCCTGCCGGAGTTTTGGTCAGCATCAGGAGGCCAGACTTGTGTCTGCAGCATCCATTTTGTGATGCCTGAGCTCTTTAAACTGATTACCAGGTAGACCGGTGTGTAAATGTCTCTCCCTCGAGAAGGGTGGAATTCTACCCCCGCCACCAGGACTGGCGGGGGGTAGGATTCCAAAGTGTTTGACACCAAACACAACATGTTTCCGTGCAGCCATCCCAAAGTTAGCATTTACCACGAGGATATAATGCAGAGTATATGGTCAGGCTGCATCACAGAACAGCCCCAGAGAATGGTTCTGAAAGCTGCAGAGGGGCTCTGCTCATGCATGGGCACCCTCTCACATGAAACCAAGCACCCTGCTTTCAAGATTGATAAGGCCTGCCATAGGGGTGACTGATAGGTCTCTATGTGTAGTGATTTAAAGTAGATATACGTAACCTATATCTCAGTAAGGGGTGCATGTCATTTTGGAAGGCTTCCCAGGGGTGGCATAATACATGCTGCAGCCCCTGGTAGGCCTCTGGGGTACCTATGCCCTTAGTACCTAGTGTACCATGTACTAGGGACTCAAAAGGGTATCCCAGTAACCAAACTGGAGTATATCCATAGTACATGGAATCAATTTTAGGGAGAAGGCAGATAGGCTGGGGTCCTGAATAGCAGGATCACAGCCAAACTAAGTCGAAAACCAGCAAAACACCAGGAAAAAAGTGGGGGCAACCATGCAGTCAGATGACACCTTCCTACAATAATGTTCAAGAGTGAGGGGCTCAAAAGTCACAATAAAATCCCCCGCAATCAGAATGTTTGAACCACGGTAGATCTAATAAGTTGTCTAAAGCCGCTATAACTTTAGACTTCTTCCCCTTTGAGCCCCTGGAATAAAAGTTAGAAACGTCCACAGCCCCTTGTTGGCCCCACTTCAACCTGATCGCAACAATATCATTACTCTGTGTTTCAAGGCCCCAATATTAAAACGCCAACTTGGCGCACCCAGATTACCAATTCACCTGAGGGTCGACCCTTACCCCCACATGTTGCAGGGGTATAGTAATTTAAGCAACCTAAGCAGTATAGGGGGTCTATTTCCCAGGTTTCTTGAAAACAACAGACATCAAACTGATCAATAAAAGCGAACCAATCAGGGGAGACGGTCTTCGTCTTCAATCCTGCTACATTCCAGGATAACATGGATGTCCCATGGGTAGCAGGTGAATGTAGCCGCTGTCCGCTTGTAACATCAATAAGTACATCATTTGGGCCCGATACTCCTACAGGGAAGGAGGGTGCTTCCCGAGAGGCAGTAGCCTCCCTTCCTGGATGAAGACAAGGAAGTTGAGTACCAGCTAAGGGTAAGAGAGTGGATTCCCTAATCATATGGGGAGTAAAAAGACCATCTAGTTTGTTCTGGGTATTTCAAAGCAGTCAATCATTAGCCTCAAGAGAGGAAAAGCCTCTTAACCCAGGCAGTGTATATTTTAGTGTTTGGTGGACACACTGCTTGGTAATTCCGTGCCTGCGTTGAGTGTTCTATTGAGCGGGGCGGGCCGTGACGGAACCGCTCCGTCACGAGCACAGCTCAACCGACGCTGGTGACGGAGCAGTTCCGTCACCAGCATGCGGCCGCCCCGCCCCCTTAGCACTGCGGCAGAATAGCCGCCGCAGTGAAGGGGTTAAATTACTGTTTTCCAACCTACACTCCCCCGTTATTTATCTCCCGCTTTCCCATAACAAAAAAAATTATAACAAACAAGCATGAGA